>NC_135886.1:116538978-118938978 GCF_964194155.1 Cetorhinus maximus
GTTCATGTCCTCTGTAGCATTCATTGAGGTGAAAGTGAGCAGCCAAGGATACACTTAGCCTGGCGGTGTGGATGAGGTCATTCATCCTTTTGCTGTATTGCAGAGCAGACCTCTGCTGGAGGGCCCTGGGCACTGACTGCCCTGGACACTTCCTCCCATGCAGGGTTGTTCTCCCTGTTTGGCCTCCTCCTTCTATCTGCTGGAAAGAGGATGTCCCTCCTGGCCTCCATTCGTTTGACGAAGACGTCCAGGAAGGCATCGCTGAACTTGGGCGCCGGAGCTCCTTCTCCTCTTCAGGCCATCTTCTCAATCAGCCTGCTGAGAAAGTTGCTGCTTGGACGCGCCATCCAGCCCACCCTACCACCCAAAATGTTGGGAAACCCCCGAGTGCAAAATGAATGAAACCAGGGCTGCACGATACGGTGTGAATTCCCGGTGTCCTCCGTGGCAGGAAGCACTCTCCGTTTAAGCATAAATATTTTTTGGCTTTGCAGGGAGATTGAGCACAAGAATGAATCAAAAACATTAAAAAAACACTAGGCCAAAAATGTTCTTGTCTTATCGAGAAAAAAAACCTTGCACTTGCGACCTAGAAGCATGATGAAATAGTATCACTTTAATCCAACATGAAGATCAATTGGGGAAATTTTAACCCTCATGGATTAATGGGTTTGCAGGGGATAGGAAGGTAATAATTTTAAAATGCTCAAACTTGGTGCCAGCTGCCACCAATCTGCCCATATATGGTTTTTAAAGAGGCAGGCCAGGGTGGGTTGGTAACCCAAACCACTCTCAGGAAGCAGGTCAACCTGTAAAATCTTTTAAGGCCTCCATTTTAACTGAGTTTTTATTGTTAACTACCATGCTGAGGCTCTCTGCTCTAATTCAATTTACCTGTCCAGCCTCCCCTTCTTTTTATCTTCTTTCTTTTCAAATTCTTGTCTAATTTCACTTGAAAGGATGTTATTCCCTCTTTCTCAATGGCCATTGGATAACCTCTTGCACAAATTGATAACTTTACCCTTCATCCTCCTTAGTGATGAGCGTATTCCCATTCTTACCAGTTCATTAACCCAACAGAAACAATCCAGGGTAATTTTAACCCACAAGGGCTGGAGGATTTGGGTGGGGTGAGAAGATTAAAATGTAAAAAAAATTCAAATCCTAAATCCGGTTTTATTGGTGGCAGGATGGGGGTACGGCTTCAACGAATCCAATCTCAGGTGGCGGGTCAGTTGGTAACAGCTTTTGAGGAGACATTGTGCCTGCCTTTTTAAACAGGGTTTTTACTTTTTAACCCATTTTTGCCAAGTTTCCCAGGCATTAGGAAACCCAGCAGGTGAAAAGGGGCAAGAAGGGTTGGATCTGTAAGTGATTTATAGCACTGCTTGTGGACCAGGAGGAGAAGGAGTCCTACCCCAGCACAACAACCTTACCTGCTTCCAGCTCCACAATCTCTTCCCCCAAATCTCCTTGTACCTCCATGCGCCCACCCCGCCCCCCTGTTCACAATCCCTAGCTGGCCCTGACCATTGCCGCCCCCTGACTGCCATCTCCTCCCCCATCATGATCGCATTCTGTCCCTTCTACCCCCTGCTCCTTGGCTGCAGCCTTGCTAATCAGGCTGGCTGTCAAGGTGGGAAACCTGCAGAAAGAATTTAAAAGACATCCTGTAGTTAGTATTTATAGGATGTTTGGGGAACCTGTACTTCCAGGTTTCCTGACCAGAATTCCTTCCCCAACCTGCTCCAAGCACGCCTCCCCATGAATATTGGGGATGATCTTTCGCTATTTATCCATTCAAATCTTCTTTAATATAAAAGATATCTATTGGCTACAATGTTTCTTCATAGCTCTATCTTTTCTTTCCTGTTATGATTCCAGTGAATCTTCACTGGAGTCTTTACATGACTCTCATATTCTTCATGTGAGAACTGCACAAGATACTCCATAAATGCTCGCACCTACATTTTATATAAATTCAATATCACTTTCTCACTTTCATATTCAAAGCTCCCATGTGTAAAATGCAGAATTATATTTGCCTTTTTAAATGTCTTTTCTATCTGCACTCAACACACCTTGCAGAGCTATTACTGGCTGCCTGAAATCCACTAAAGCCGATGATCTTTACCCTGCTTGTTGGTATTGCTGGCTTTAGTGACTTTGGCACCACGTTTTGACTTATGTAGTTAGGATGTTGTTCAGCAAACCTTTCCTCATGTCTCGTAGGATTGTCTGTTGACAACAAATGTCATGAAAGATAATCCGCTAGGTTGACCTTGTCTAGCTGATACTCAACATGGAACTCATGCCCCTGTACTTCTGAGTGCCTAGCATCTGTGCCCAAATCTGTCCACAAAGAACTGAAGTTAAGAAAACTCACTTTGTTCAGGTTATTGTGTGTTAATTTGCCTGGGCCTTTTAAAATCTATGTGTCTCACTGTTGCCTGAATGGAGGTGTAACTGGCGTTTAGATTAATTAGGGGATTTTGAAGTTATCATTTGTGGATCTATATATGTGCTTAAAATCATTTCTTCTATTAATAACAGTTTAATTTAGTTTTGTAAGAAACTGATAAGACTTGGTGGCTTATTTTACTGAATTCAAAGACTGCATCCCAAAATACGTACAAATTGCAAAAATAGTTGTGACAGCTGCTTAATGTTTCTGGGATTTGGGCAGCTTGGCATTTACCATCCGCTTGCCATAACAAAGGTGGCAGGGCAGGTTGAGAAAGCAGTTTGAAAGGCACATGGGATTCTGGGGTTTATAACCAGAAGCATGAAGTACTAAAGCAAGGAAGTTATGATGAACCTTTATAAAACTTCAGCCTCAGCTGGAGTATTGTGTCTAATTCTGGGCACCACTCCTCAGGAAGTTTGTGAAGGCTTTAGAGAGGGTGCAGAAAAGATTTATGAGAATGATGTCAATGAATGAAGGACTTCAGTTCCATGGGCTGAATTTTCCCCCTGTTGGGGGAGGAAGTTGATGGGCGGGCACGTATGGGCATGCTTCCGATTGGAGGCGTGGCGCCATTTTATGTGGGCAGCCATTAAGGCCCGCCCAGCGTGACATCCGCACAGAAGCGCTATGCGCTCCCTGTGCGAGGGGCGGGGTGGAATCCCAAAATCGAGAGTGCGCTCTTTCGTGCATGCGCACGAAAGAGCGCATTCATCTCCCTGAGGCTAAGTGCAGCCTCAGGGAGATTGGCTGCACAGTAAAAAAGATAAAAACAGAAAAATAAAATTTTCCTTACATGTCACCTTGTGACAATGTCACATGAGTTGGGACATGTCCATAATTTTGACAAAATCTTTATTAAAATTTTTTTAAGCCTACCTGAAACCTCATCCCACCCGTGGATGAGGTTTTATGTTTTTTCTAGTTCCCGTCGGGGCTCCTGGCCTGCCCGCCAACCTTAAGGTTGGACGGGCAGGACCTTTAATTACTTTATTGACCCTGTCAATGGCCTCAATTGGCCATTGACAGGTCAGCAGGCACGCAGCTGATTTTGCTGTGTTTTTTCATGCCTTCCTGAAAATTTAAATTGGGCGTGGTAATGTCGGGAGTTCCCCCCGATGTCACCGCGCGTCATTTTACGCATTGGCGAGTGGGCCCCGACCCCGCTCGCCGACTTGTAAAATTCTGCCCCATGGATAGATTTGAGAAGCTTGGTGTTTTCTTTCGAAAATAGAATGTTGAGAGGAGATTTGATAGAGGTGTTCAAGGTCATGAGTGGTATAGACAGAGTAGATACAGAGAAATTGTTTCCATTGGCAGAAGAGTTGAGAACCAGAGGACACTGATATAAGGTGAGCGGCAGAATTGTATCTTGAAGTAGTAGTAAGGTCCAGAAAACCAATTCCTGGAACAGACTATGTGCAGTCCACCTTATCACAAATATTCCCAATATTCGAAATCCCAAGAAAGGTTTTGTAAACTTTCATTCTACACTCCAAAGATAAACATAGGGCTGAATTTTACCCCCATCGGGGGGGTTGTGTGGGAGTGAGCGTGAACCCGATCGACACCTCCAATCGGGTCTGCGCCGCCATTTTACATGGGCGGGCCAATTAAGGCCCGCCCAGCGTAACGCTCGCCCAGAAGCACTGAGCGCTCCCTGCGGGGCCAGGGGGTGGGGGGTGCGGATTCCCTGAGTTGGGGCCTGCATTCTTTTGTGCATGCATGCGAAAGATCGCAGAAATCTCCCTGAGGTTTTAAAATTTAAATAAAGGAAAAAAAGACTTTTCAAACATGTCCCCTCATGTGACAGTGTCACATGAGTTGGGACATGTCACTGAACTTTTAAAATAATGTTTATTGAATTTTAAAACCCTTCACGAAACTTCATCCCACCCATGGATGGGGTTTCGTGAAAAACGTGAAGGCCGCCTGGGCTCTTCGCCTGCCCACTAACCTTAAGGTTGGATGGGCAGCTCATTTAACTGTTTTAATTAGTTTTTAATAGGCCTTAATAGGCCTTTGACAGTTCGGCTGATGCGCAGCTGACTCGGCTGAGCATCAGCCGAACTGAAAATCTAAATGACGTGCGATGATGTTGGGATGCCCGCCTGACGTCACTGTGCGTCACTTTACACGTTGGCGAGCGGGCCCCACCCCTGATCACTGACTGGAACATTCTTCCCATAAAATAGCTGTATAACTTACACCTGAAACGTGTTTGCTTCTCTTGATATGAAGGGGTAGATCTTGGTAATGTAATGAGAGTGCTCGCGAGTTAGGAGCCTGTATTACATCTCCTGAGTTTTATTTCCATCGACTTAAATCAGATAGAATACTGGTAACTTTGGACTGTGCATGTACATTCCTATACATGCTTCTTTTTACCTTTCCTAATTTTGTATGTTTAGCTTTAGTGTGAATTCCATTGACACAATGATGTTGATAAAAATACCTTCAATTTTTTTTTTCTTGAAACCTCTGACATCTTCAATTACCAGGCTAACTTCAATTTCCCATTCCATAGACATGGTATTAGCATCCATGTGTTTGCTGATGGCATCCAGTTCTATCTCTCTGTCAGTACCTTTGACTCCACAGCTACTACTGTCCTGTTGAACTGCTTGTAGATGAGCTAGACTTCCCCTAATTTAATATCAGCACAATTAAAACCATTCTGATTGTCTCCCACAAGACTTTCGATACTCTGGCTCCGATTCTATCTTTCTTCTCGGTTGCTCACTCAGGTTGAAACCAATGTTTGGTCTCCAATTTAACTTGAGCTGAACTTCAAACCTTTTATCTTATCCATCGCAAAGACAATCCACAACCATCGCTGCAACATCACTTGCCTTTATTCTTACCCCATCCTGCTCACTGCTGAAACCCTTTGTCATGTCCAGGTTTCATTTCACTATTGCCTTCCTTGTCAATTTGCAAATGCCATGCTGCTAAAACTCCATGCCATCCATCATTCCCATCCTATCATACAGCAAGTCCTGCTCCCCTGTTAACCCTGTCCTCGCTAATCTTCATTGGCTCTCTATTCCCCAAAGCATAGATTTTGAAATCTTTCTCCTTGTTAACATATCTCACCATGGTCTTGTATACATCTCACCATACCTCTGCAGACTTCTCTAGATCTATATGTCAGCATGTGCCCTCTATTCTTACAACTCTGGCCTCTTTTGCCCTGCTTCTACCCCCACCACTTGTAATAGAACCTGCAACCTTCTTGACCTGGAACTTTTTCCTTAAACACCCTCTGCCTTGCTACCACTCTCTCCACCATTTAAAGTCTCTGAAAAATGGACCTCTTTGGCAATGTCTTTGTTCACCTCCATTAAATTCACTACTAATATTCAATACCCATTTTCACCTCTGTGAAGTGCCTTTGGATATTTTACTACATGTTACAGGCATTACATAAATGCAAATTGTTATTGTTGTAAATACATACCTCACCAATACAAAGCTAACTATGTAAACTGATGGGTTGTGCAATGTCATCGTTGGCACTGTGACATTTTTCCCAATCACCTTGATTTTCATTGGGGAAAATGAATTGCATATAGATGCACATGAATGTCATAACACAAATTTTACAATCTGGCATCATTCATGCTTGCGTGCATTCTGAACAGGGGTAAGGTCTGCCTCCAGCAAAATACTGCTGTATCAAATACTGCTTTATAGAATGCTGCTGCATGTGTAAAGTGGAGATGGGGCACTGTAGTTGAATTGCTTTTATAACAGAGATGAAGAAAACGGTATCGTAGTGTTTACATTGTATGAGCATGATATTTGAAGCAATGCTGTTGATTATTCTGCACTGCTGGGCTAAATGGAATGTTTTATTGCACCGGAGATGAATTCACATAATTTCCACTTCACCCAGCTACCAATTGCTTCGAGCATGCGCCAAGAGAGCAGCTCACAAATTATTCCATGGATTTCTTCCATTTTTAACTGAAGGTGTTGACTTTATTGGGAAATCATTGTGTGAATAATGATGGTCTCCAACACCCCACCTATGTGCCTATTCTTCATGTGTGAGGCTGGAGTATCATCAAGCTATTTGACAATGGAAGGCATCCTCAACTGTTCATATACATATAAACATGCATGTTCAATTGGGGCCACTGGATAGTGAGTAAGATGGTGACCTCTGGGTCATTTCATTCATCTGCCTAATCCTTGGGACAATAATGTTACTTTTAGTGCCTCCAGTACCTGAGGAGATCTAATACAACTTGGACCAGGAGTTAAACTTGGAACATTCTGGTTTTCATTGCTTGGTGTTACACAGTGTGTTACTGCCTTCCCTGGAGTGGATATAACTTCTCATGCTGCTTTTAGTCAATGAATTACAAGACATGTGCTTCAACAGAGTGAGTTAGGCAATGCACCTATTTTGCTTTGTCAAGTGCCTTATGCAACAGCTAAAATAGATCAAATATATGAAGAGCATACAGAAAACTATAGTCTTAGCTTGTTAATCGATGAACTGAGCTTTGCAAAATAACACCTTGTTTGGTGCACAATTGCATGGCATTAATTATGTATTCACTTCAGTCTTCATTTTGCATACTAAAAAAAATACACACCTGCGCCATCTAATTTTCATTGCTTAATTTAAAACCAAATCCCAATTCTGGTGTCCTTATGTCATTCAGTAAGGAAAACTACATTCATCTTATTCAGAAATCAAGCATACTCAGACCAGAATGTAACATTTCCATCTATCTGGAGCCAATTCTTGTTTTAATAAGATTAATTTGCAACAGAACCGCATTTTTGATTAATTAATGGGTCCACAATGGAAATAATATTGATTTACATAAACAACGCAGGACTCTGCTGGTAAAATCAGAATAAATTCTAAACACAGAAAATAGACATTGATTTCTACATCGTTTTCTGTAATTAAAACTCTGGCATACTGGCGTAGAATTAGTTAACTGCTCATGCTTTCCAATTCATTGGTTCATGCATTTTCCTCATTTTATCCCTGTTATTATATGTATTTTTATAATAAATGTACTTCTCATGCTGTGAAAATTGCATGCAAACCAAATTCCACAGAGAGGAACAGGAACCAACGAGTATCAGTGGATGTTTATTCATGATATTAATAAATATTCTTTAATAAATGGCATAAAATTATATACAAAGGATGTCATGCAGTCAGATTATGCTGACGACTCTGAGAAGGTGATTCCTGGGGATAGATTAAACTAATGAGCTGATGTGTGCAGTTACATGCAGCTCTATCTTTTATTTTCCACTCCTCCACATTTTACCTCTCATATTTCAACTCTAAAATAATTGTCTACTGTTTAATATTGTTATTCCTTGGGTCATTTAGTAAGACATTCAATCTTCAGGAACCAAAAGCGTGGCACTGGGTGCATTCACTACTTTTGTAAATAATTCCTGACAGCAGCAGATCCCTCTATACTTTGAGTTCTGTTTTTCTTTCCCCTGTAGCCTGCACATTCCTCTATTTTCTCCCTCAGTGACATTGGTCTCTGTGGATTATCCACTGCAGCCACGAGGGTCAGTTCAATGTCCCCATGAGTTTGCTATTCAGGAGCAGTTGAGAATGGTCCAGAAGGGTTTCAATTCTCACCGCAATCAGTTCCTCATGGTACTTCCGTTGAAGTCTTCAAGTGACCACAGTGTTGTGCTTCTCTTAAAATTTTCCATTGCATGAACAGCCCTTGTTATATCCTTCACCACTCCTTTAATCTTAAATTAAAGAACATTCAAAGAATTTAGCCAATTTCTATATCAATAACAAATTTACAACATAGAATCAGAAGCTGCCAAAACACTGTAGTACAGACAAAAGTGGTAAAGGTGATGAATTTTATTCCAAGTACAATAATTATCTTTCATTCATTGCTCAGCTATATGCCAACCTATGATGCCTTACTTGTAAGTTTTCCAAAATCTACAACTCCTACAAAGTGCTCCTCTTGTGGCTTCAACAAGGCTAGTGGAAAGCTGTTATTCTCATGTGGAGACCCTTGAGGTGCTTGTGACCAAGGCTTCTGAGTGCTTGAGCCTGTGAGGGCCTAGCTGCAGATTGCTGTAACTGGCTGCTTCCAGGGCAGAGTGGCACAGCTGAATATCTGGCACCATGCAGGGTAGGTGCTTGATATTCAGCTTGAGAGGGTGGTGAAGGAGGAGACATGCTGACATCCTGTGAAATACCTAATTTGTAATCTGTACATTCTGTATCTGTTGAGTTTTGATTTGCTTTTTTTTTACTTTAAGTCAAACAACAAGATGTTCCAGCAAATGTATGATAGCAAAAATCTGTCAACTGGAAGTATGTCTGGCAACAAGGGAGTATACACTAGACACAATCTTAGCTGGAACTCCTTAAGATATACTATAGATATATAACACATGCAGATCTCCTATGTAAGTGCTTATAGTGGATATACTGTTTTATGCTATGTAAAGTTAATGTGTTATGAGGGTCCCTGAAAAGCATTTTGACTACAGACTATTGTGAGTCTGTTAGTGTTTCTCTTCAGGCTCAAATTCTGTATATGAACATATTTACGCATAATTGCCTGGAATTTTCATTGCTATCTGACTGATTAGGGAGCAGGAAACCATAAGGCAAGAGCATACAATGGGGAAGGCCCAAAGATGTTGACTCACCTACTATGCATTTCCATTATTTTCTGTTGGTCAGCACCCCCCAGCTATTTGGATTTTCCTTTTCACTGCGGTCAAATGCGGCTGGGTAGGTAGGTAGGTAATCGGGGCAGCTGATATGCAACTGCCCACACCCAAAAGGAGAAAATGATCCTCATTGTAATAGAAATTTATGAAGGATTAGAACAGATGATCATTGAACATTTTTAGATTTGTAAAATGCTGAAGAACTTTTCATATGAATCCACGCAAAAACCTGTGCATTGCGGTGCCCATACAGATGCGAATGGAACTTCCCAACCCCTTCCAAAGTAGTCTATTTTAATGTTTTGAATAGTTGTACTAATCAAAGGTAGACCAAGTCAGAGATACCAAATACAATAAAATTAATAATTAAAGAGAAACCTTGTAACAAAAGTAAACATCCTTGAGAATTTCTGCCATAAGATTTAATTCATTTTGTTCATTGAAATAACAAAAAATAGCCTGCAGGATATTTTGAGAAGATGTAAGAAAGTATAAGATGAAGCAATGCTTCAGCCTTCGCTATTCTGTGTTCTTGATTAAACTATTGCAAGCAGATGGCCATACACCCATTGAGTCAGTCACGTTCAGTCAAGCTGACACCATAGCCAGAAGCCTTTTCTAAAGAAAGACTTGAAATAACATGGTGCCTTTTCTCATCTCTCAGATAATCTCAAAATGTTTCACCTACAATGAATTAAAACTGGGAAGCAGATATGCTCTCATTTGCTTTTTAAAAATTTCCATGGTTACTCAGCTTTTTTTGTTCTTGTATGACATGGTTTAGGATTAGAGACAGTGATGTGAGGGCTCTCTTACCTGATCTTGTGTAGGTGTGTACTGTGATGTAAAACTAAAATCTTCACGTGGTGATAGTCCCATATAAATCAAAATGACAGGTTTCATTTGTCAAGCATTAAGCAAAACTAAACAGTTCTTTCATATGCAAACAGCTGAAGGAGGAAGAAGTTCAACCTTGATTTTGGCTAATGAATGAATGAAACCTTGGCACTCTGGATGATGGTTGTGTGAATGAAAATCAGGTAAGAGAATGGAATTAAAAAGAAACTGCTTTTGCTGCAATTTCCCAAACTTCATTCTGCAAACTCCTTCCTTCACAGAAATCACTGCACCTGCATACTAAATAAATGTTAATAATTGTGTGAAGTGTACCTGCACATTGACAGCTGTCTGCGAGCTTTGTTGCTTTTTATGTTGCTAACTGACAATTAGAGTTATTTTTACGTGCTGTTAATTTTTCCTATGAATGCTGAAATGATGATTTGAAGGGGTAACTGTTGGCATGCCAATATGCTGCACTGCAGAGCACTGTTACCAGTTTGCCTCCAGGATTCACCTGCATAGCAAATTGCATGCCATGCTATCTGGACGTGTAGGGTGGGGGGGGGGTGGGGGGGGGGGGGGCTCAGTGAGTTCCATACAGCTAGGATTGAAAAGTAGTTGCTGACAGAGCACTATTGACAGAGGGTTGAGAGTAGATTGTCTACTTTTCTGCGAATGGGAACAATAAATAGCGTAGCTGGATCTTAAAGGGTGGAAAGAAAAAATTGCCAAAAAGCAGGAGATGAGAGCAGCATTATCAATACATATTCACTTAGGAACCCTTGGAAGTATTTTTAATTGTAGTGTTTCATGTGAAAAATTTAACCATTTAAATGTTACATTAAATTTTCTCTGATAGTGAAAGGATTGAAACAATCCACAAATTGCAACACTAGCATGTGGAATTACAAGTGCTTCCTCACATTGAATGAGCAAATCATGAAGCAGAATCATATAGAATGGTTACAGCTCAGAAGGCCTTTCAGCCTGTTGTATCCATACTGGCTCTTCCACTTACCACTTCCCACTCTTTCCTGTAGCCCAGCATGTTTTTCTCTGTTCAGGTGCTTATCCAATTTCCTTTTGAAAGTCGCAAGTGAATCTGCCTCTGAACAATCGCAGGCAGTGCATGGCAGATCCTAGGAAATAGGAATGACCTCACAAAATGCTGATACAAACGGAAGATTAATGAAAAGCCACTGATTCCATGAAGAGGGTGTTATATCTTTAAATGGATGTACATCTCCCTGTACATGGGTAGCATTCCATACCTTATCATCATGAAAAATCCTGAACTTTAGAGCCAAGAATGAAGTTGTTTCTCTTCAGTTTGAATAAAACTGAAGAAAAACTATTTTAAGTGACAGCAAGAGTAAGCTTGGCTGAGAAGTGTTCGGGAAATTAGTTTGGCCCAAATAAAAGATTAGCATGCAGACAGAATGGGTCTCAATCTGCAAGGCCAGGTAGGTAAGTGAGATTTTGTTCTAATTACATAGCCCTAGAGTATCATAAGAGTTGGGAGTATAATAATGGTAGGATCAGAAGTTAGGCTATTGATGCATAAGATCAGAGGCAAAGAGGGGAGTTATTAAGACCAATACCAATGCACTATTGAGCATCAATTATGCATGAAGGAAAGACAGGCCAAGATATGGTAGCAGGAGAGTGACGACAGTGAGTGACTCTGAAATTTGGGGATGGACAAGACTGGGAATTCCCAAATGTTGTGATGCCTCCCATATTTGGAGTAGGGGACAGAATATAGTGAGTAGGAAAACTTCGGAAAACGTAAGGAAACTAACCTAAAATGGAGTCTTCAGTGTTCTACAGAAGAATATTTGGGGTAGGATTTTTACCTCGTCGGGTGGGCGTGGTGGGTGGGCCTGGGAGCGGCCGCAAAACCGGCCCCTGCCTGTGATCAGGCCCCGACCGTGATTTCACACTGGCTGGCCAATTAACGGTTAGCCAGCGGGAAAGGCGCACAGGGAGCCTTGGTGCTGCCGGGGTGGGGGGCGGGAAGAGCACGAGTGCTGAAGTGTGTGTATGTGCGGGGGTGCACTCAGTGAAAGCTCCCTGAAGGCACAGAGCTGCCTCAGGGAGCTGAAGAATTTTAACATTAAAAAGAAAGATTTCAAAGATAAGGAAAATATGTCCCCTCATGTCATATGAGCAGGGACATGTTAAAAATGAGTTTAAAAAATGTATATTTTTTTTATTTACTGTCCGAAACATCATCCCGCCTGTGGATGAGGTTTCGTTAAAAATACAAAGGCTGCCTGGTCTCTTCGCCCGCCCACCAACCGAACGGTTGGACGGGCAGCAAAAAATTCGATTTAATGAACTGATTGTCGGCGGATGCACTGCTGCCTCTTACGCGTGTCCACCGAGCAAAATATCGCAAGAGTGCACAACGACGTCAGGACACTCGCCCGACATCATTGCGCATTGTTTTACTCCTGTTCGGGTCAAGGTGCACCCCCACCTGACGAGGGAAAAATTCTGCCCTTGGAGTCACATGAATAAAAACAGGGTTTACAGAACATTTTGGCAAACAAGCTCTTGGAGATGAGTTAAGCTAACAGGACAAGGGAAAGACACGGACAGAACAGATTTAGACGGAAGAAAAGTAAAGAGTGGTGGACGTAGAAATGATACAAAAGTTACGTATTACGATACAGAACAATGAGTGGTAGATGAGAGTGCAGACACTGATAAGTCAGATAAATGAGTCAGAAAAGGAAAGGAAATGTATGGTGAAAATAAGGACAAGATAAAGAGACACAACACCCTGAATAGTGGGAAAGTGGTGCAATCAAAATTATTTAAACGAGTTCTGGCAGTTTTATGAATAAAAACGGAATTTACAGTACACTTTGACAAATAACTACAAAATGGTAGAGTTTAAGGTTAGGCTTCTAATGAAAAAGAAAATGAGTACAGTAGAACCATTCAATTTTAGAAAGGTGGATTGTGATGGGTAGACTAAGTTAACTGGACAGCACTGGGAGGGAAACCAGCATGGAAAAAATAGTGGATATGTTTAGAAATACAGAATTTAACAGAAAGAAAAGGCTGATGTGGGTGACAATGGAGAAAATGCAGGTAAATAAAAGCAAGATGAAATTGGTTATAACGTAGAAAGCCACAGGGAACATAATGGGCTAAGACAAATATAAAATCAAACTGACCTGTTTCTCAATTGAATAGAAAATGTGGTTAGGACAGTGGGATATATTAAAACAAATGTCAAGAATTTTAATAAATATATTTGAAGAAAGAAATAAAAAAAGGACAATTGAGTGATCCCAAGATGGCATTATATCAAGGGACCAAGAAATGGCAAATATACCAGATACATTCTTTATCTTTTCTCACTCATGAAGTAGACCATTGTCAGTCTACTAAAGTTAGATTTCCAGGGAGGGAGGAGAGCCTCAAGAGAATACTTAAAGAAATAGCAGGAAGGGTCATTCATAGGCTGAGAGAAGTTAAAATAAGGCAAAAAAACACACATTATACCTGTATTTATACAGCTATTTAAAGAAGAAGGTAGTCAAATTAGTCAGGTCTGTATCACTTTCTATAGGTAAGCACTAGAATTGGAATTACTGCCCATGTGTTGGAAAGTGGCAAAAATAATAAAACCAGTCTTTAAAAACGAAATTAGGCTAACCTAAAGTAACAATAGACTAGAGAATGGAACTGCTTTCATGGGTAAAATATTATTTGGGTAAAGGGCAAGGTTATGAAACATCTAGATAGTTATTGTATGGTAAGAGGCAACATGAAATAATGGGAAGGAGATCTTACCCAAGAATTTATGGAAGTTCTTCAAAAATAATGACAGTTTATTGATATTGGAAGTTCTATGGATATAATATATTTAAATAACAACAGGGTTTCTTACATATAGAATTTATATAGATTCTTCTTTTCCCACCTATTTCCATTAGTTTTAAATCTACAACTAATACTTTGTTAGTCTTTCCACCCCACCCCCACTAGAGCTGTACCTTGAGTATCCTGCCATCCGTTCTTAATTAGCACTTTTCTTAGATAATATCACCACCTTCAACACCTCTTTGATCCTTTTGTCTGTGACATCTTTTGATTATCTGCTCCTATCACTGCTTGCTTATCTCCACAATCACCCCACCCCCAACTTCTCTCTCCCCCCGCCCCCCCACCTTAAACCAGCTTATATTTCACCTCTCTCCTAACTATACTTCAGTTCTGTTGAAGGGTCATGAGGACTTGAAACATCAGCTCTTTTCTTCTCCACCGATGCTGCCAGACCTGCTGAGTTTTTCCAGGTAATTCTGTTTTTGTTTTGGATTTCCAGCATCCGCAGTAGCTTTTAGCTTTTTGTTTTTATCTCAGGGTTTCTTATACTGTGCCAGATAATCAATTAGTCCAAAAGGTAGGAAGGTATGAAATGGGTTACAAGTTCTGAAGTGGGTCAAAGGTTAGTCAAGCCAGAAAAAGCAAAGGATCCAGACTACAGAACATAATACAGGAGAGGTATCTAGCATATTGAACCCAATGATGCATTTATGGTGGCAGTTAAGAAAGTCAATAAGATTCTGGGAAATATAGACAAAGAGATAGATTATAAATCTAAGGAGATGTTAACGAGTCCATGTGAGGCACACAGATGGCCATACCTGCACATTACAAAGGCAAACCCAACCCACCCAACACAGTTCTCCTAACACCTGGAGACTTATGTCAAAATTGGGAGAGCTCTCCCACTGTTGAATCAAGCAACAGCCTAACATTGTCATATTCACAGGATCATACCTTTCAGTCAACATCCCAGCCACCTTCATCACCATCCCTGGATATATGGGGAAAAATTTTCCCCCAGTAGGGGTCAGGGAGGGGAGGTTAAGTGCAGGAGTGGGCGCACCTCTGATCGGCGGCCCCAATCGGGGGCGCACTGCCATTTTGTGTGGATGGGACAATTAAGGCTCGGAAGCGCTATGTGCTTTCTGTGCGGGCATGGGGGGGGTTCCCTCAGCCGGGGGTGCGCTCTTTCGTGCATGCAGTACTTCTCTTGTGTGCTGAAAATTCTGTACACTAACTGAACTGGAGCACACCCTTATCTCTTGTGTAAAGACAAAGCACAACCATCAATTCCTCGTCAAGCTCTACAGTACTTCTATATTCAATCATAAATGGTGCTGGGCAATTAAAGGATGCTCCATGAACATCACTATCCTCAATAATGGCAGTGTCCAGCATTGGAAAAGATAAGGCTGAAGAGTTTGCTGCTATCTTTATACAAAAGTGCCAGTGGGTAATCCACTTTGGTCCCCTCTTGAGGTCCCAACCAATCTCCTTCTGAGATCTTCAGCCAATTCAGCCCTAGCAAAACTGGAGTCAATGGGAATTGGGGGAAAGCTCTCCGCTGGTTGGAGTCATACCTAGCACAAAGGAAAATGGTTGTGGTTGTTGAAGGTCAAACATCTTAGTTCCAGGACATCACTGTAGAAGTTCCTCAGGTTAGTGTTCTAGGCCTAACCACCTTCAGCTGCTTCATCAATGACCTTTCTTCCATCATAAGGTCAGAAGCGGGGATGTTCACTGATGAACAATTGCGACTCCTCAGATACTGAAGCAGTCCATGTCCAAATGCAGCAAGACCTGGACAATATCCAGGCTTGGGCTGACAAGTGGCAAGTAACATTCGCAACACACAACTGCCAGGCAATGACCATTTATCCTTAGACAGCAACATCCAAACCCATGACCGCTACCATCTAGAGGAACAAGGGCAGCAGGTAGATGGGAATACCGCCACCTGGAGTTTCCCCTCCAAGCCACACATCATCCTGTCTTGGAAATATATCGCCGTTCCTTCACTGTCGCTGGGTCAAAATCCTGGAACTCCCTCCCTAACAGCAATGTGCGTATACCCACACCACATGGACTGCAGCAGTTCAAGAAGGCAGCTCACCACCACCTTCTCAAGGACAAGTAGAGATGGGCAATAACTGCTGGCCTAGCCAGTGATGCCCACATCCCATGAATGAATCAAAAAAAATATTCACTCCATGCGATATCAAGAAATGGCTAAAGGCACTGAACAAAGGCTATGGATTCTGGCTGAAGACTGAAGATTCCAGAACTAGCTGTGCCTCTATCCAAGTAGTTCCAGTAAAGGTGCAGCACTGACATCTACCCGACAAAGTGGAAAATTGCCCAGGCATGTCCTTTACACAAAAAGCAGGACAAATCCAATCCGGCCAATTATGGACCCATCAGCCCATTCTCACTCATTAGCAAAGTGATAGAAGGTGTAATGACAGTGCTATCAAGCGGTACTTATTCAGCAATAACCTGCTCACTAAAACTCAGTATGGGTTCAGATAGGACCACTTGGCTCCAGTCTTCATTGCAACCTTAGTCCAGACATGGACAGATGTGTTAAATTTCAGAGTTGGGTTAAGAGTTACAGCCTTTGACATCAAGGCAGTTTTAACTGAATGTACCATTTAAGGAGTAAAATAGTAGCAAAATACTGTGAATGCTGGAAATCTGAAACAGAAACAGAAAATGCTGGACAAGCTCAACAGGTCTGGCAGCATCTGTGGAGAGAGAAACAGAGTTAACATTGAGCCCAATATGACTCTTCTTCGGAGTCCTTCTTCAGAAGGTGGTTGTGGCTGTTGGAGGGCAAGCACCTCAGTCCCAGGACATAGCTGCAGGAGTTTTTTGGGTAATATCATGGCCTAAACATCTTCAATTGCTTCATCAATGTCCTTCCTTTTATCATAAGTGGGATGTGCGCTAATGATTGCACAATTTTCAATTTCATTCACCACATCCCAGGTAATGAAAAAGCCTGTCCTGCAAAACTTGGACAACATTAAGACTCAGCTTATAAGTGGCAAGTAACATTCATGCCACACAAGTGCCAGGCAATAGCCAATAAGAGAATCTAACCATCTCTCCTTGACATTGAATGGCAATACTTTTGATGAATGCCCCACCAGTAACATCCTGGGGGTCACCATTGAACAGAAACCTAACTGGACCAACCAAATAGATTCTGTGGCTGCAACAATAGGCCAGGGGATGGAAATTCTGCAGTGTGTCTCTCCTGCCTCCCCAGAGTCTTTCCATCATCTAATAAGCACAAGTTAGGAGTTTGAAGGAATACTCTCCTCTTGCCTGGATGAGTGTAGCTCCAAAAACACTTAAGAAGATGGACAACATCCAGGATAAAGCATTCCACTTGATCGGCACCCCGTCCACCAGCTCAAAGATTCCTCTCCCTGCACAACCAGCTACAGTGTGTACTGTGTACAAGATTTGCTGCAGCAACTCACCAAGGCTCCTTTGACAGCACCTTCCAGACCAATTAATTCTGTAACCTAGAAGGACAGAAGCAGCAGGTGCATGGGAACACCACCACCTCCAAATTCCCCTCTAAGTCACAAATCAGCCTGACTTGTTATATATTGCTGTTCTCATGGGCAACCAGGGATTGGCAATAAATGCTGACCCTGCCAGTGATGCCCATGAATTAAAAAAACCTGAAATATTCTGGACAGTTCTTGTTGTACCATCACAATGCATTGGAGATAGTGAGGAAATGGACAACTAAACCGATGCGTAGGAGAGGTTGATAACTTTGAGATTGTTTACATTCAATGTTCTTAAGGTTATAGACAAAGTGACTCCCAATAGCATGCTTGGGATTACTACAATTTCAAGAACCAATTGATAGACTCAAATTTAGAAGAGGGAAGGTGCCCAGACACTTCACAAAGTGCGGTGAATGTCTGAAATAGAATGTTCCTGAAGGCATTAGAGGCAGATAGTGTGGAAAAGTTTAAAGGAGAATTAAATAGATATTTGAGGGACAGCATGATTGAAAGATCATTCTTGTATATTAAGTGTTCAAAGGCTAATATCATGCAATGTAATTTCAAGACTACAGTTCTCAAATTACCTCTGAAGCCCCAGAAATGTCTCAGGTATGAGTAGAGAAGCATGGCCATAGTAAATCTTTAAGGAAAATTTATCTGTAATGACTCTTCCAGTAATTACAAAAATCCTGCAATGGATCATAGGATCATAGGATCTAGATTAATAATTTTAATCTTCCACAGTACTGTTATGGATCATTGCTTCAAGCAAATTATGTTGTAGGGAAAATTGGGAACACAATAAAGATTTTGATCAGTGTGCAAAAGTATACAAGTACCAAAACTAGCAAACCACAACTGAAACTAGAGACCAAAAGTCCCCATGGAATAGTGCAAATGTGGATAGATCCTGTCAAATATAAATCAATTGTGAAGGTTATAAGGGCAAGTACATATGTATGCGATTAAATCATCAACAAATAGTAAGACTTTAGTGATACCATGAAAATCTAAGCAGTCAAGTTTAGTAATATCAAACTGTAATATTCGATTGTTACTCCAGAGGTTTCATTTTACAACTTTAGGAAGGTATATCACAGAGAATTTTATGCTTCTTTCCCCACGTTCCTTCAACTCTGATGATATGAAGGTTTTTTCAAGTGATTCTGGAATAACTGCCAGGATTGAGCCCAAATGATGCCCTCTAGGAGTGACTCCACTGGAGATTGTGAGATTGGTGAGAATGTATCTCATTGGCATGTTCCATGAAGGCACAACTGCCATTTTGGCTGCATCTCTGATGTCTGCCTGCCCCATGCTGTTGGAAAATCAAGCCTTGTCCCACCACTGGTTGGCTGCAGTTCTTATTTTCCTATGTTATCAGGCAGCTTAAACCTTTCCATTTAAGGAATTTAATGCACTTCTCCCATAAGTACTGCTGCCATATGAGGGACTTGGCACTCATCGCTTCTAATCTGAGTCACAGCAGGCTGCAGAAAATGAGTGACTCTTTGGAAGCTTCTATCTATTTGGTCCAATCTGTCCAAGGTGGACTCCTGTCTTCCTCAAGTGGAGTTCAGAACCTGCATGGCAGCTGCTTGATCTTCTACCAAAGTTGCAAAGGCTGTAAACATTGGCATCTTTTGCATGAGGGCCTGGCCATAACACTTATAGAGATGGCCACATTCTCGAAGTTAGACTGTGGAGTGCAGATGCTGTGTGAGATGACACCATAGGAGCTGGAAGCAGTTTCCTCTGTATTTTCAACTGTAGTGTTGAAATGACTTGGCAGGATTTCTTGCATTTATCTAACATCTCTAACATAATAAAACATCCAAGGTGCTTCGCAGGAATCCTATCAAACAATACTAGCATGCAATCCTTGCATGAGTTCCAAAGAAGAGTCATATTGGACTTGAAATGTTAACTCTGTTTTTTTATCCTTAAGTACTGCCAGACATACTGAGTTTTTACAGCGCTTTCCATTTTTATTTCAGATTTCTCGCATCTGCAGTATTTTACTTTCATTTATGCCATCAAACAATATTTGACACCAAAACACGTAAGGAGCTATTAGGACAGGTAACCAAAAGCTTGGTCAAAGAATTAGGTTTTAAGGAACATTTAAGAGGAGGAGACAAAAAGGAGAGAGGTGAAGGGGCTAGGGAGGGAATTCTAGACCTTATGGTCTCAGCAGCTGAAGACATGGCCATCAGTGGTGGAGTGATTAAAATCAGGGACGTGCAAAAGCCCAGAAGTGGAGAGTGCAGAAATCTTAAAGGGTTGTAGTGCTGGAGGAAGTTACAAAGGTGGGGAGTAGAGAGACCATGGAGGGATTTGAAAACAAGGGTGTGAAAGGAGGTAATTCAGACACTAGGAGGGTTTAAAATTGTTAAGGAGGAGGTATTGGATAGGCTATATGTACGTAGAGTGGATAAGGCAGCAGAACCGGATGAGATGCATCCAAGGATACCGAAGGAAGTGACAGTAGAAATTGCGGAGGCACTAGCCATAGTTTTTCAGTCTTCCTTAGGCTTGAGAGTGGTGCCAGAGGACTGGAAAATTTCAAACATTACACCCTTGTTCAAAAAAAGAGTGTAAAGATGAGCCCAACAACTACAGTCCAGTCAGTTTAATTTCAGTGTAGGAAACTTGTAGAAACAATAATTCAGGTCAAAATTAAAGTCACACGGACAAATGAGGGTTAATTAAAGAAAGCCAGCATGGATTTCTTAAGAGAAAATCATGTTTAAGTAACTTGCTGGAGTTTTTTGGAGCCATGACAAGGTTGATGAGTGCAATGCAGCATGGATTTAAGATGTTCGCTACAGAACTGCACAACAGACATGAGAGCAAAGTTATAGCTCCTGGAATAAAAGGGACATCAGCAACATGGTTATAAAATTGGTTGAGTGACAGGAAACACAGTAGTGGCTAATGGATGTTTTTCATGCTGGGGCAAGGTTTGTAGTGAAATTTCCCAGGGGTCAGTGTTAGTACTCTTGCTTTTCCTGATATATATTAACGATCTAGACTGTGGTGTACAGGGCACAATTTCAAAGCTTGCAAATAATACAAAACTTGGAAGCTTTGTGAACTGTGAGGAAGATAGTGTAGAACTTCAAAAGAGCATAGAAACGTTGATGGAATGTGCAGACCAGTGACAGATAAAGTTCAGTGCACAGGAATGTGAAGTGATTGATTCAAAGAGCCGGTGCAGACACAATGGGTTGAATGGCCTCCTTTTGCACTGTAACAATTCTGTGATTCTGTATATGTTGAGAGATGGAGAAGAATCAAGATGAAATGAGGATAGGGAGGTGATAAAAGAAATTTGAGTGTGTAAATTGTGCAGTGAGGGAAGAGTGCCTGTAGGAGTTACTAGTTTTGCATTCCAGGATCTGACAGGAGAATGCTGTTAATATTTGCTGTGAAGAGAATAAAGGAAATGTGAGCTTGTTTGGAATGAGAAAGAGCTGTTACAGGGTAGAATTTTCCCAGCCCTATGTAGGTTGTTTTGGAAATGGAGGTGGGGGCACTGGGAAAATCAGGCAAACCATCTTTGGCTGGTTCTCCAACCTTCTCCTGCCTCCTCATGCTTTTCCTGGAGGCGGGTACATAGCAGTGATGGCAATCCGCCCGGCAGCAGGAGGAATTCAATCAAGGTAATTGAGGAGTCAATTAGTGTCAGTTATTACAACAGCACAGCAAATTTGCCAGCATCACACAGGTCCCCCTTTGCATCCTTACCCTTGCAACTAAGGGAAAGCGACTGTACAATGAAAGCTCAAGGCTGTGTTACAGCTTAAGGAATTTTAAAGGTTACTGCTAGAAAATGGCAATGCTGCTGTTTTCCCATGTTGCAGCCTTGTCATTGAGTGAGGATTTCCTAGAGCCAAATGTCCCTAATTGCCTCGGGCCTAATGATGTTCCAACCGCTCCCTTGATATTGATGGTGGCTCGTTGGCTTTCCTGCCACTGCTGCTGCTTGGTCACCCAGTGAGCACTGCCAGCCTCCTTTTGCAGTGGGCCATGCTGTCTGCAGTTCCCACCTCCAGAAACTCCTGCTGGCCCTAATTGGATAGCAAAAAAGAGCCAGCCTGCTAATTGGCCACCTCTCATAAAATTAAGCCAGCGGGCAGGATTGGGACCCAGAAATGGTTCCCCCTCCTGATTGTTATCCACGTCAGTAAAATTCAGCCCAAAGCATGTCCTTGTGATTGATGATGGATGTGATGGAGGGCTGGGAATTGTAGGAGAGAATGAAAGGAGTAATGACAAATGTTATTGAGAGAGATGGAGATGAGGATCTTTACTCAACTTGTTATTTTTGGGAGGTCATTGAACCGCTTCCTGCACTGAACACAGGTTCTCGAGGTGATGCTTCTGACAATGACTGTCATCCACCTTTGTCCAGGTTAGCAATACTTCCGTAATTGCTTGGAAACAGTATCTCTGTATTTTCACCTACTTTCTCCACTAGATACCCAGCGAGTCATTTGGAAAGCTGGGGTAAGTTCTATTAATCATCATCCTACTTGATCTTTCTTGCAGCAGTCTAACATGCAATTCAGGTAGAAAGGAAAGTAACTTCAACTTAAGATGCAAATTCCCACCTTAAATAACTTTTGGAATGCCCACCAGAAATTCTACAGAGAAAATCAGTGAGTTACCTGTTTCAAACAGCAATTAGATTGGCAACTCATCTGTTATATTAAAATGTAGCCTGTGAATTAAAATCACTGACCCATCGCCCACCTGATTCCTGCTATGAGTTAACATCAGGGTTCCGAGGAAGGAATTTTATGTTTCTATGTGGAAGTAATTCTATTAGGAGATTTGGCAAAGTTTCTTGTAAAATAAAGAGTTGCAGAATGCTTCACCCGCAGTACAGTGCAAAGAAGGGCTTGTGTATAAAATGCTGAGCAGTGTATTTCTACCTGTGATTGCCAAAAACTAAAAGAGAAGTGACCGTTCAGTTACCTTGCCTGCCCACCTCAGGTCACTGAATGTTTTCCAGTACTGGTCTAGTTCTGGAACTGAGAGGAGGTAGCACATCTCTGTTACCTCTCCTTGGCTTGTGAGGTAAGTTACTGGGGTTTCCTTCAATGGATAGACAATAGCCTCTCTCTCCTTTTCTGCATTTGGGATGGTGACAGAACAGCCTCGTTGAAAGTTTGCATTTTTAAAGAACTTTTTCCAGTGCCCTCATTTGAGCATTTCTGCCTCCTAGTCCAGTGGAAGACATTCTTCAAAAGTGCCACAAAATTTCACATTAACCTGATGGTCACCTCTGTTTACTGCTTACATGCTGCTCCTGCAGTACTCTGGAGAATAAAACAAATAATCCAGTCGTTTATTTCATTGCCGTTTGTGGAAGCTTACTGTGCGCAAATTGATTGCTGCATTTTCTACACTGTAACAGTGACTAACTTCAAATAGTATTTCATGAGCTGAAGAGTACTTTAGACCATTCTGTTGTCATGGAATGTACTATAAAAGTGCAAGTATTCATTTTCTTTACGTAACTCCTATGTTACACAATGGGTGTATTGCACTCCTGCACAGAGGTGGCAGAGGATATTTAAATGACCTGAGCCTGCATTTTCTGGCAGGGCAACTGTTCCAAGCAATCGGCAGGTGAAAGTTCCACCAGAGGGCCCAGATATTCAAAAAGCTGAGCACAAGAATGAATCACAGAATCACAGAAAGTGCTGTACAGCCATTCAGCCCATCGTGTCTGCACCGACTTTCCAAATGAGCAATTCACCTAGTGCCATTCCCCCACCTTCTCCCGTGACCCTGCACATTCTTCTTTTTCAGATAGTAATTCAATTCCCTCTTGATTGAGTCTGCCTTCTTCACAATCTCAGGCAGTGCATTCCAGATCTTAACCACTCATTGCATGAAAAAGTTTCTCCTCAGGTGGCCATTGCTTCTTTTGCCAATTGCATTTAATCTGTGCCCTCTCATTCTCATTCTCAATCCTTCCAGCAATTGGAACAGTTTCTCCCTATCTACTTTGTCCAGACCCCTCATGATTTTGAATACCTCCATCAAATTTTCTCTCAACCTTCTCTTCCTCAAGGAAAACAGTCTCAACTTCCCCAATCTATGTAACAAAGTTCCTTATCCTTGGAACCATTCTCATTAATCTTTTCTGCACATCTGTTACTGGGCCACCAGTAATTACCTTTAGACCAATGAGTGATTATTGTTGCCTGGGAGACCAGAAATTTTAAATAAATGCATTTAAAAAAATGAGGCAAGTCCAGGCTGAAAATAGGATGCTCAGATAGGAAAAGGAAAAGGAAAAGGAAATAAGAGAGGCAAAGAGGGAGTGTGGAAATGACTGGCAGCTAACTTAGAAAGGAATCCAAAAGTCTTCTGTAGGCACATATAAAGTAAAAGGGTAGTAAGAGGAGGCGTGGAGCTGATTAGGGACCAAAAAAGGGATTTATGCATGCAGGCAGAGGATATGATTGAGGTGCTAAATGAGGACTTTATATTTGTCTTTACCAAGTGAGAAGATACTGCCAAAGGCATCGTGAAAGTGGAGGTAGTTGAGGTACTGGATGGGTGAAGAATTGATAATGAGGAGATATTAGAAAGGTTAGTTGTACATAAAGTTGATAAGTCACCAGGGCCAAATGGGCTGGCACATAAGCATGCTGAGCAAATTAAGGGTGGAAATTTTGGATGTATTGGCCATAATTTTCAAATCCTTCTTAGATCTAGGAGGGTGATATCAGGGGACTGGAGAATTGCAAGTGTTACACCCTTGTTTAAAAAAGGATGCAAGGACAATCCCAGCAACTACAGGCCAATCAGTTTATGCTCAATGCTGGGAAAGATTTTAGAAATGATAATTCGGGACAAAATTAACAATCTTATGGACAAGAGTGAAAACCCTACTTGTCCTAGTCCTCACCAATCTACTCGTTGCAGATGCGCCTGTCCATGAAAGTATCAGTAGGAGTGACCACTGCACAGTGCTTATGGAGATGAAGTGTTGTCTCCAACGTGTTGTGTGGAACTACCACCATGCCAAATGGGATAGATTTTTAACAGACCTGGCATCTCAAAACTGGACCAAATATGAGGCGCTGTGGACCATAAGCAGCAGCAGAATTGTACTCAACCACAATCTGTAACTTCATGCCTCGACATGTCTCCAGCACTACCATTACCATAAGGCTGGGGGAACAACGCTGGTTCAATGGAGAGTTCAGGAGGGCATGCCAGGAGCAGCACCAGGCATACCTAACAATGAGGTGTCTACCTGGTGAAGTTACAACATAGGACTACTTGCATGCTAAACAGCAGAAGCAGCATGCGATAAATAGCGCTAACCAATCCGACAACTGATAGATCAGATCTAAGCTCCGCAATCCTGCTCCAGCCAGTCGTGAATGGTGGTGGACAATTAAACAACCGACAGGAGGAGGAGGCTCCACAGATATCCTCATTCTCAACGATGGGGTAGCCCAGCACATCAATGCAAAAGGCAAGGCCGAAGCATTTTCAAACATCTTCAGCCAGAAGTGTCAAATGGATGATCCGTCTCAACCTCTTCCTGAGATCCCCAGCATCACAGATGCCAGTCTCCAGCCAATTCGATTCGCTCCACATGATATCAAGAAACAGCTGAAAGCCATGGATACTGCGAAGGCTATGGGCCCTGTGAAAATTCTGGCAGTAGTACTGAAGGTTTGTGCTCCAGAACTAGCCGTGCTTCTAGCCAAGCTGTTCCAGTACAGCTACAACACTGGTATCTACCCGGCAATGTGGAAAAGTGCTGAGGTATCTCCTGTCTACAAAAAGCAGGACAAATCCACACTAACAAATTACCACCTCATCAGCCTACTTTCAATCATCAGCAAAGTGATGGAAGGAGTGTTGACAGTGCTATTGAGTGGCAATTACTCAGCAAAAACCTGCTCACTGACAGTTTGGGTTCTACCAGGGTCACTCAGCTCCTGACCCCATTACAGCCTTGGTCCAAACACAGACAAAAGAGCTGAGGTGAGAGTGACTGCCCTTGACATCAAGGCCACATCTGACCAGGTGTGGCAACAAGAAGCCCTAGCAAAACTGAAATCAATGGGAATCAGGCTGAAAACTCTGCTTTTGTTGGAGTTATACCTAGCACAAGGGGAGATGGTTGTGATTGTTGGAGGTCAATGATCTCAGTTCGAGGACATCATGCAGGAGTTCCTCAGGGTAGTGTCCTAGGCCCAACCATCTTCAGCTGCTTCAACAATGACCTTCCTTCCATCATAAGGTCAGAAGTGGGGATGTTGCAGATGATTGCACAATGTTCAGCACCATTCGTGACTCCTCAGATACTGAAGCAGTCCGTGCCCATATGCAGCAAGACCTGGACAACATTTAGGTTTGGGCTGATAAGTGACAAGTAACATTCGTGCCACAGAAAATGCAGGCACTGACCATTATTAATGACATAATCTAAAAATCTCCCTTTGACATTCAATGGCATTATCATCGCTGAATCCCCCAATATCAATATTCTGGGGGTTACCATTGACTAGAAACTGAACTGGAACAATTATATAAATACTATGGCTACAAGAGCAGGTCAGAGGCTGGGAACTCTGTGGTGAGTAACACACCTCCTGACTCCCCAAAGCCTGTCCACCATCTACAAGGCACATGTCAGGAGTGTGAGGAAATACTCTGCACTTGCTTGGATGAATGCAGCTCCAATGACACTCAAGAAGCTCAACACCATCCAGGCCAAAGCAGCCTGCTTGATGGGCACCCCATCTACCACCTTAAGCATTCACTCCCTCCACCACTTATGTACAGATGCAGCAGTGTGTACCATTTATAAGATGCACTGCAGGAACTCACCAAGGCTCCTTTGGCAGCATCTTCCAAACCCATGACCTCTACCACCTAAAAGGAAAAGGATAGCAGATGCCTGGGAACACCACCACCTGCAAGTTCCCCTCCAAGCCACACAACATCCTGACTGGAACAATATCACCGTTCCTTCACTGTCGCTGGGTCGAAATGAAATCCTGGAATTCCCTCCCTAACAGCACTGTAGGTGTACCTACACCACATGGACTGCAGCAGTTTAAGAAGGTGGCTCACCACCACCTTCTCAAGGCAATTAGAGATGGCCAGCAAATGCTGGCCTATATCTGTTAGTGAATTAAAAAAGGCAGATTAATTAAGGAAAGCCAGCAGGGATTTGTTAAGTTGCGTTTAGCTAACTTGATTGAATTTTTGACAAGTTAACAGAGAATTTTGATGAAAGTAATACAATTGATGTAGTGTATATGGACTTCCAAAAGATATTTGATTAAATGACACATAATAGGCTTGCCAGCTAAGTTGAAGCCCATGGAATAAAAGGGAAAAGAGTAGCATGGATATAAAGATAGCTGAGTGACAGGGAACAGAGTAGCAGTGAATGTTTGTCCTTCCAACTGAAAGAAGGTATATGCAGTGGCGTTTTC
The DNA here is from genome assembly GCF_964194155.1 of Cetorhinus maximus. Lineage (NCBI taxonomy): Eukaryota > Metazoa > Chordata > Chondrichthyes > Lamniformes > Cetorhinidae > Cetorhinus > Cetorhinus maximus. Next base: position 116,565,849 of record NC_135886.1, read on the forward strand.
CTGGGTTGGTACTAGCAGTACTGCTTTTTTTCATACATATTAATAACCTACACTTGGGTACACAAGTTCAAACTTTGCTGATGAATCAAAACTTTGAAGTATTGTGACCTATGAGGAGGATAATGGTAAACTTCAAGAGGACATAGACAAACTGCTGGAATCGGTGATCATGTGGCAGAGGCAATTTAACGCAGAAAAGTATGAAGTAATACATTTAGAAGGAAGAATAAGAGAGGCATTAGAAAATAAAGGGCACAATTCTAAAGGGGTTGCAAAAACAAAGAGTCCTGGGGGTTATATGTGCACAAATTGTCAAAGTTAATTAGGAAGGTTGAAAAAATTGATAAAAAGGCATACCCAAACCTGATAAGTAGAGACATAGAAGCATGGAAATTATGATGAACCTTCATAAAACATTGGTTCGGCCTCAATTGGAGTATTGTGTCCAATTTTGGGCACTGCTCTTTTTCAAGGATGTGAAGGCTTTAGAGACAGTGCAGAGAAGATTTACTAGAATGGTTTGAGGGATGAGGGGCATCAGTTATGTGGATATATTAGAGAAGCTGGGATTATTCTCCTTAGAGAAGGTTGAGTGGAGTAAAAACAGAAAATGTTGGAAATATTCAGCAGGTATGGCAGCATTTCTCTCCACAGATGCTGCCAGACTGCTGAGTATTTCCAGCATTTTCTAATTTTAATTTCAGATTTCCAGCATCCAGAATCCAGCCTTTATGCCAAGTTAGAGGAGATTTGATGAGATGTTCAAAATCATGAGAGATCAAGACACAGTAGATTGAGATAAACAATTGGTGGGTAGCGGTAGAACCAGAGGACACTGATTTACAGTGAAAGAAGCAATGGTGAGATACAGAAGAAAAAAACCTTCTAATGCAGTGAGTGGTTAGAATCTGGAATACATTGGATGAGAGTGTGGTGGAGGCAGATTCAAACATCACTTTCAAAATGGCATTGGATAAGCACCTGAAGAGAAAACAAGTTGCAGAGTTATGGAAAAGGATAGGGGCGTAAAACTTGCTGTGTTGCTTCTCTGCCGTAACCATCCTATAATTCCATAAGTTTGTTATTGGGCCTCCAGTGAAAGATGTCCACCCACCAATCACAATATGAAAGTTGCAGTGGAACATTGGGGAGTATAGGGCAGCAATGCTGGGGGATTAGAAGCGTGGGGATTTCAACTACCCTAATTTTAACTGGTTAAGAATTAGAATGAAAGGCACAGGAGGAGCAGAATTCTTAAAATGCATTCAGGAAAACATTTCTAGCCAGTGCATAGCAAGTCCAACAAGGTAGAGAGTGGTTCTGGACTTAGTTTTAGGGAATGAAGCTGGGAAGATAGAAGACATATCAGTTGGGGAGCACCTTGGTGGAAGTAATCATAATTTAGTTAGATTTAGGGTAGTTATGGGAAAGGAGAAAGAAAGAACAGAAATAAAACATTCTTACTTGGGGAAAATTCATTTTACTAAGCTGAGGTGTGATTCGCTGAAGTGCACTGGAAACAGCTACTTGAAGTTAAATCTGTGCTTGGTCTGTGGGTGACATTCAAGGAAGAAATAGTGAGGGTTCAGAGCAAAGAAAAAGGGTGGGACTAAAAGTCCAGAGGCCCTGGATGTCAATGGGGTTTAAGGAGAGGGGTTAGAGTAAAAAAGGAAAGCTTATGACAAATAGGCCTGAATTTTCACCCCCAAGTCGGATGCACTGAGACAGGAGATTTTGCAACTCCGCAAAACCAACTCGGGAGAAACTTTCTGGCATGGCTGGATTTTTGCACCGGGGTGGGGTGGGTCAGGATGACCAAATCTCACGGAGGAAATTAAGGGACAGCCTGACATGGGGATTCATAGGTCTATATGAGCTGGGGGATTGTTCTGCCAGAGCACTTAAAGTGAGCAAAACATACGCAAAGTTTAAAGGTCTGAATTACGGTGAACCGAACAGTGACCTGGCACCAAGCCCAGGACAGGGGACAGAGGACTCAGATGTGGGATGATCCTGTAAATTAAGGGATGGTTGTGGGGTGGGTGCTAATTGGAGTCGGGCCCGCAGCCCCCAAAAACAGTGGTGATGAGGAGGCTAGCCCAGCATTGCTTATATGACTCAGTTGGGCTTTAAAACAAGGCCTAGTAAGGAGTTAAAAACAAAAAATTGCGGATGCTGGAAATCCAAAACAATAACAGAAATACCTGGAAAAACTCAGCAGGTCTGGCAGCATCGGTGGAGAAGAGAAAAGTTGACGTTTCGAGTCCTCATGACCCTTCAACAGAACTAAGTAGAAACAGGAAAGGGGTGAAATATAAGCTTATATTTCACCCCTTTCTTGTTTCTACTTAGTTCTGTTGAAGGGTCATGAGGACTCGAAACGTCAACTTTTCTCTTCTCCACCGATGCTGCCAGACCTGCTGAGTTTTTCCAGGTATTTCTGTTTTTTCCCAGTAAGGAGTTCCTGCTCTAAAGCAGGAAGTGGATGGATGATGTCCAACTGCTTGCTGACACTGCTAGAGATAGCCCATCATGGGCTTTCCATAGGAAAATCATTGCAGCTGGCTTTTCACTTTATAATGAGGGAAGTCACTGTATAAGGCTGGAAAAGCTTCACAAGGCACAGCCATGGAGATGGCAGCATCTTGGCACTATCAGCTGCTAACAATATTATATATTGACTCAGATTAGTATAATACCTCAGGGATGACTGATACACATCACATTTGCCAGGAGTGTCCTGCCATCTACCCTCTTCCTAACCATCTCTTAGGATGCGGGCATGCAATTGAGCCTTGACCAGGACCCTCACAGACGCACACTCTCATAGCAGAAGAGTCTGACTCAGAGGGAGCCAGCCAGCAGGACAGTTTGTGAACGTGAGCATGACATGCCATCTGAGAGTTACCAGAACAAAAGCCAGGCTACATTGCATTCGCACCCCCACACACCTCTCCCCGCCAAAATGAATCATTGATGAGAGAGAACGTGGTTGCTGTATGTACGTAGACATATGTGTGTGAGACCAATCGAAGCTGGAAGCCTTATGCACCTTTTCTTTTTCCAACTCTCATGCCAGGGTGTCTCAAAGAAGAGAAAGCGGGGAAGGGGCTGTACCCAAATTCAGCAACGAAAACCTCCAGGTCCTGGTGGAGTAGGTACAGAGACGACGCTCCATTTTATACCCTGTTGGCTGGTGCAACCCATCAATAAGACCAAGAGGGCAGGAGACAGCTACCACCGTGAGCGCAGCAGGGGACCATGAACGTTCATGGATACAGTGTCAGAAGAGGTTCCACAGCTGGCAAGGTGAGTTGTCCGGCACAAGCAGACAGAGGAAACAAGCAATGGTTCACATCTGAATGCTGCAACCGTGGTGGGAGACCTGGCACATACCTCTTCAATAACATGGGGGCTTATCTGTCCAAGGCACTGCCGTAGGTGCAGACATTAGAGATGTGTGCTGCATTGCCAGAGTTATATTTTAGGCTAACAACAGTCTTTATGTTGTATCTGCAGGACAAGGGGGCCCATAATTCCAGGGAAATGGCCCAGACTGGGGGTGGGTTCACGAGGCCATGGGCAATCTGTAACGTGGAAGAGACAGCAAAGGAGATTGCCAGGGTTCCTGGCTGGTTATCGGGGATGGAGAAACGCCCATAGCAGGTGCTAAAGGTAGTGGTAAAGGTACTTTGGAACATGGTGGTCATGGTGGAGGTGGTGCTGTTAATTCATTGAGCACAGGGGGATGTTGGTATGAGAGGGAATGTGAAGATTGGGCTGCATGATAAGGGCACCACACTTAAGGTTGGAGGCTGAAGGCAATGATGTGCATCAGAGTGATCTCACAATGTAAAGGGCTAGATCTGATTACCTCCATTTGTCTCTCAGGCAGGTCCCAGAGCCACTCACTCATGCCCCGAAGACAACTCACCCCTCAGGTGTCAGGAGGACGAAGAGATGACTGAGGAGGCAGCATCACATCTGACTAGCCCTCACTGCACCAACACAGATACAAGCATGTCGGAGGGAATTTTTGTTTCTTTATTCTTTCATGGGATGTGGGTGTCACTGGCAACGCCAACATTTGTTGCCCATCCCTAATTGCCCTTGAATAGATGAGACCAGCATTAGGAGGTGGTAGCATTGTGGTATTGCCACTGGACTGGTAATCCAGGGACCCAAGGTAATACTATCATCCCACCATGACAGATGGTGGAATTTGAATTCAATAAAAATACGAACTTAAAAGCCGAATGATAGCCATTAAAAAAAAACATTGTTGGAAAAACTCATCTAGTTCACTAATGCTCTTTAGGGAAGGAAATCTGCTTTCCTTAACTGGTCTGGCCTACATGTGACTCTAGACCCACAGCAATGTGGTTAATTCTTAATTGTCCCCTCAGCCACTGAGCCACTCAGTTCAAGGGAAATTAGGGATGGGCAATAAATGCTGGCCGAGCCAACGATGTCCACACCCCATGATCGAAAGAAAATCAATTCCAGATTTATTACTTGAATTCAAATTCCACCATCTGCTGTGGTGGGTTTGAACCCATGTCACCAGAGCATATACTGGGCATTAATAGTCCTGTCCCACTACACTACTGACTCTAACACACCTTTAGATTCAGTGGAACATGGTGAAGTGCACCGCATCAGACTGTACACAGTCCCCCTCAGAGATGGGAGGAGAGTCAGTATGTTGCTTCAGTAGGCATAGGGGTAGGGCCTCAGGAGGCACCTTACGATGCACTGTATTTGGATAATCAGCAGCAGACGTGCGGATATCCGGCAGAATTCCCTGAGGCAATGCGAGCTCCTGTACTGGAGGAGTCCACAGAAGTGATGAGTTCTATCTTGTCTCGGGGGCTTGACTGCATGAACTCCAACAATTAGAGAATGGCCACTCTCAAGGAGAGACATATGCATCATCACTGAGTGTATGCATGAGCTGCATAACTCCCTGCAAGGGTGCAAGAATTAATCAGTAGCCTGTATCAGTCTGCTCAGAGTATGAGCGCCAACATCCATGGAATACATGAGGAGCTGCTCTAGTGGCACAACAGTTGCTGGAATGGATGACTGCTGTCCCCCAGCAGCCCAGCCCCAGCTATTGCACCTGAAGGCCAACCGAGGGCTTTAGAGGTTACCTAAGCAGGGTGAAGATTCAGAGAGCGTCTCAGCACATTCATCTTCTTCTACGTCCCCAGCTCCTCCACCAGAGTCCTTGTCTGCTTCATTTGTCTCAGTGATAACGGCTGCTCCTGCAGAAATGCAGAGGCCACAGTCTGAGGTAGGTCCCCAATAGGTCTCTGCACAATGAAGCCGGCCATCGCGCACCTCAATGCCATGGCTACATGGGCCTACCCCTCAGGTGCTCTCCCATTGCTGCCCTCTTCCTCCTCCTTCTCTATGTCAGATCCTTCAGCCTGGAAAGGGGCCTCCTCTTCCTCATCATCCTCCTCCGATCTTCTATCTATAGGGGCGGCTTTCTGCCCCTTCTAGCTATAGGCCCCTCCACCCATATTGTGGAGCATGCAGCACATGACTACTACCCTGGAGACCCTGGCAGGGGAATACTGTAGAGCTCCTTTAGAATGGTCAAAGTGCGCCTTCAAGATGCTGATAGCCTGCTCTATGGCATTGTGGTTCAGCACGTGGCTGTTGTTTTAGTGCCTTTGTGGCTGTTCACAGCTGCCTAAAAGGGGTCATCAGCCACCTCCTTAAGGGGTACCCTTGACCCCGGAAGTCAACCATGGACCAGTGGTGCTTGAAAAAATCTGAGGCAGTTGCTAATTCCTTGGAATAAGAGAGTCAGGGCAGCTTCCAGGGTAGCGTGCACAGATGTGCAGGAACACCTTGCTGTGGTCACACAACCTGCACATTCAGGGGCTGGAAGGATTTTCTGTTGACAAAAGGTGTCAGATTGATGAGTTGGTGCCCTTATTTTGACGTGTGTGCAATCGATAGCCCCCTGAGGGAAGCCTGATATCTCTGCAAACACCCTGGCTTTCTGAATCTGCAATGCCACATCCATTAGGAAGTGAATGTGCTTCCCCACTTGTGCAAGGAATGCATCTGTGAGTGCCTTAATGCCCTTGTGTCATGAAAGTAAAAGACAATGGAATCTAAGATAAATGGCAAGTTGGATCCAAAATTGGCTCAGAGGCACGAAGAGCCGAGTGATGGTTGATGGGCGTTTTTGTGCCTGGAAGTTTGTTTCAATGGGGTTCTGCAGGGTTCAGTTCTAGGTCTTTGCTTTTTGTGGTACATGTCTATTATTTGGGCTTGAATGTTGAGGGTATGATTAGGAAGTTTGCAGACCATACAATAATTGGCCATATGGTTGATGAGAAAGAAAACTGTATGCTGCAGGAAGGTAGCAATGTATTGGTCATGTGGGCAGGACATTGGCAAATGGAGTTCAATCCAGAGAATAGTGAAGGAATGCATTTAGGGAAGGCAAACAAGGCAGGGGAATACACAATAAATGGTAGGTTACTGAGAGGGACAGAGGATGTCCACAGATCCCTGAAGGTGACTGAACAGATAGAGGTGATCAAAAAGCATACAGGATACTTGCATTTATTAGCCAAGGGGTAGAATATAAGAGCTGGGAGGTTATGTTGGAACTGTATAAAATGCTGGTTCGGCCACAGCTGCAGTACTGTGTGCAGTTCTGGTCCCTGGAAAGATGTGATCACACTAGAAAAGGTTCAGAGCATATTTAGGAGCATGTTGCCTGGATTGGAGAAGTTTAGTTATAAGTAAGATTGCTTAGGCTGGGGTTGTTTTCTTTGGAACAGAGGAAGCTGAGGGGGAACCTAACTGGAGAGTATAAAATTATGATGGGTCTAAATAGAGTGAATAGGAGGTCCTATTGCTCTTAGCTGAGGTGTCCGTAACTAGTGGGTGTAGATTTAGGGAAAGAAATAGTAAGTTTAGAGAGGATTTGAGAATAATAGTTTCACCTGAGGGTGATGGGAATCTGGAACTTACTGCCTGAAAGGGTGGTACAGGTAGAAATCCTCAAAGTATTTGGATATACACTTGAATTGTTGTAACCTACAAGGCCACGAACCAAGAGCTGGAAAGCCGGGTTAGGTTAGGATGACAACTTGTTGGTTGGTGCAGACATGATGGGCTGAATGGTTTCCTTCTGTGCTGTAAATTTCTGGGATCTCTATGATTCTATGAACAGTGTGACATAGGCCTGAATTTTCTGGTTGGCGGGGTGGGTGGGTGGAACGGGAGCGGGCATGAGCTGGCGCGGACCCGATCGCCACTCGTAAATCGGGTCTGCGCTGCCATTTTATGCGGGTGGGCCAATTGAGGCCTGCCCAGCATATTTGCCGACTCTCGAGGATAGCGGGAGTGGGCGGGCATACACGAACTGCCCGGTCCAGTGGCGACCTGGCAGCCTGTTTAAATGAAGGCCCGGCAGCCTTTTCTAGGCTGCTCACAATGGCAAGTGCAAGGCCACAGCAGAGGGCTTCTGGTGTGCAGGCCAGTCCGGAGGGGAGGGCAGCGGGACGGGCCAGGCCGGAGGGTAGGGTGGGGGGCCACTGTGCCCCTTGTTTTTTGGATGATTGCCTTGCTGCCCTCCTCGAGGAGGTGGCAGCATGGTGGGAGGTGCTGGTCCCCCAGGATGGGAAGAGGAGGCCCCACCTCTTGACGAAACATGCCTGGGAGGAGGTGGCGGAGATGGTAAGCTCTCGTGAGTTCTCGTGACGTGGTGCGGTGCACCTGGATCCAGTGTCGCAAGCGCTTCAACGACTTGTTGTGCTCTGGCAGGATGAGTACCATGTTGGCATTGGGCATTTAACCCAGCAGGTTGGCTTTCTCCACTGCTGCACCCCACCCACCCTCCCAAGTCCAAGTGTAGTGACTGCATTGAATCATTGACGGCATGTGTCCTTCGCTGGCTGGGCAAGCAGATACTGCCCATGCTGAGGTCAGCCTGGGAGGGTGATGAGGAGATGTGTTTTGTCCCCGCATTATGTGTTACACTGAGTCCCACATGACTGGTGTGGGGGCAACCAGGAGGAGCTGCACCTAAGCGCTGTGTTAGAATTCCAGGATGTGTCCTAGTCAGGGTGATGAGATGGTGGGAGGGAAGCTTCAAGGTGGCCTGGCAATGAACCATCTGCTAACCTCTGCGCTCCACGTGCTTGCGCCTCCTTGCTATGGAAAGATATACCGTGTGGTGCCTAATGTAACAAGACGGGTGGTGGGGGGGGTGGGGGTGTGGGGGCGTGGGGAGCAGGCCTAGCATCTTTGTGTGAGTGATCAGCAGCAGCGGTGTGAGGAGGCTCTGGAGCCCTGATATGTCCCACTCTGGTTGGGGTGGGCTGTGTGCGAACAAAGTCCATGTGTAATTTGTACAAATCAATGTTCGTCTCTCATTTTCAGGAGAAGGATGCTCATAATGCAGCAGAGTGTGCGAGGACTGGCAGCGGCCAGGCGCAGAGTGCCATTCTAAGCTGTTTCGAGCAGGAGGCCCTGTATCTGGGGAAGCACCATGCACCCAGGTCCACTGGTGTCTGTAAGGCTGGGCTGGCACGGCCAGGTATTTATGCCCAACAGTGAGGTCAGCATTGTCCTCCCAGCAGCCATAGCACTGCTGAATGTTAAATGATTTAATTTTGCAACATGGCTTGACCATTAGTTATGGAAGAATGAGCACATAATGATCCGGAGGACAGGGATGGACTTGGTCATTGTCTCCACGTTAACTGATCCAATGTCCTTGTTCTTCCCTTCAGAATCATTGGAGCAGGGCCAGGAGGAGGAGCAGCAGAGGCCCCCTCTCACACCTGAGGGGCCTGAAGTAAAATCAGCGTCACACCATTTCTGTAAGGCAGGCACCAGCGCAGATACTAGCACCTTGTTGGGAATGCGACCAATGGCTAGTGTCCCGAGGCACAGTGGCGAGGGCACTTCACACTTGCTGGAGGAGCTGGGAGGGACAGAGAGTTGGAGGACTGCAGGGGACTAGGCACATGCTCAGGCGGTGCCTGATGATGTGCCTCTGGAGTCGTCCATGACACAGCAGGGGCAGGAAATGTGGCCGGGTGTGCGGGAGCATCTCGGGGAGATACATGAGGCTATGCTTGGCTTGGTGTCTGTGGTGGAGGAGTCTACGTGGACACTTGCCGAAACAATGAGCCACAAGTCCAAACGCTTTGTGTCCTCCATGGAGAGGATGGCAACTCTCATGGAGAGCCTACTCCAGGAGACCCATCAGGGCTTCCTGGGGATGCGCTCTGACCAGCAAACCCTCACATTGGCATTGACTTCAGATGGTCAGTGCCAGTGTGGGAGATGGTGTGGGCATCAAGTTTCCCAGCTCAGTGCCCTTCCATCCACGGTGAGCAGGGAGGTCTGAAGCGACCTCACTTTGGCGCAGCAGCTGCCTGTCGTCTCTGCGGGCTCCTCTCAGGGTGCTCCGGATGAGGGCGGCAGCTCCTCTGCCCCTCACCCATTGGCCATATCATCCTGTGAGGCTGCGACGACTGGGGAGATGCCAGCTGTGGAGCTGGCAGCTCCCTCCCAGGTGGGGCCTCCACGGCCCAGAGGACGACTGCCAAGGTCATCGAGGCCAACAGGACAGCAGAGTCAGCAGGCTGGCTCAGGTGCCACTCCCAGCGATGGGGCAGCACCAAGACATAGCACCTGGAAATGCAAACATAAGGCACCTTAGGCACACCACGAGTTTTTCACTGGTGCTTTTCTGTTTGCCCGAGATGAGGACCTTATGATTTTATTTCATTTGGAACACTATTGTCTTTTTTTTTGGAATAAGTTGCTTTGCTTGACATTATAAATTCAGATATGTCACCATGGCTGAGGGTGCCTCTTTTCTTCTGCATGTGTATGGTTTCCAAAACTGTAATGAGTGCTTTGTTGGACATTCAGCGTTATTAACAAGGCCCTTAGTTACTGTACAAAAACAAAAATACTTGGAAAAACTCAGCAGGTCTGGCAGCATCTGCGGATAGGAGCACAGATAACGTTTTGAGTCCGAATGACCCTTCAACAGAACAGTTCTGTTGAAGGGTCATTCGGACTCGAAACGTTAACTGTGTTCCTATCCGCAGATGCTGCCAGACCTGCTGAGTTTCTCCAGGTATTTTTGTTTTTGTTTTGGATTCCCAGCATCCACAGTTTTTTGCTTTTACCTTAGTTACTGTTGCTAACCCAGCAGATTTTGCACTTAGGTGTCGGGTATCGAGCTGGCAGCCCAGGCTTGTCCTGGTGGACTATCTGTGGTGTGCTAGCTGAAGGTTTGTTGGATTAAAGCCTCCCAGGTGTCCCTGCCTCCCTGGAGTATGCCCGGGTCAGCGTCTACCCCCTCAGCATTTCCCTGTGCGTGCTCATCCTCAGACTCACTGCTGGACTCATCGTGTGCAGCCGCAGCTACTGCGTCGATGTCTTCATCATCCACTGCATTCCGCCTTTCCAGCGCAAGATTGTGGAGGGAGCAGCATGCAACCACTATCAGCGACACACAATTTGGGGGGTACTGGAGTGCACGCCCTGAGCAGTCCAGGCATCGGAAGTGCATCTTGAGGAGACCAATGGCTCTCTCCACCACCGCCCTTGTGGAACTGTGGCTCCTATTGTAGCGCTGCTCAGCTTCTGTTCTTGGATGGGAGAGGCGTCATGAGCCACCTTCTGAAGGGATAGCCCTCGTCACCCAGCAGCCAACCATCCAGCCGGGCTGGAGCACTGAAGAGCCCCAACACCTGGGAGTGTCTGAGGATGTAGGCATCACGGGAGCTGCCTGGGTACCTTGCACAGACTTGTAGAATCAGCATCCTGTGATCACACACTATCTGCACGTTCATGGAGTGGAAGCCCTTCCTGTTGACGAAGGCACCAGGCTCACCTACTGGCGCCTTGATGGCTACGTGTGTGCAGTCTATTGCACCCTGGATGCGGGGGAAGCCAGCAATGGCCACGAAGCCTCTAGCTTGCTGTGTCTGGCTTGCCTGCTCCCAACGGAAGTGGACGAAGGTCAATGCCTGTCTGAAAAGAGCGTCTGTAACCTGCTTGACACAAGTGTGGTCAGCTAACTGGGAGACACCGCAAAGATCACCCACCAAGCCTTGGAAGGAGCCAGAGGCATAGAGATTGAGGGCAGCTGTGATCTTTAGAGCCACTGGCATGGGGTGACCACCCACACAGTTAGGGGAGGTCTCAGGCCCAATCATCTGACAGATATAGATGACTGTCTGCTTTGAGAGATGGAGCCTCCTTCGACACTGCACCTCAGATGTATTGAGGTAGCTGCTTCGCCACCTGTATACCCTGGCAGCAGGATAGTGGCATCTTCTGCGGCCCCTACCACATTGGACTTCCTGTTGGCCCTGTGCCCCTTGTGACTGCGCCTGTCCTCCTAAAGGTGGCTCCCCTGGAGGCTGAATGTGCATTCCTGGCCTCCTCCCCCTTCTAGCCCTTCCTTCCTCCTCAGTGGAGCTGCCTCCAATGGACAGTTCAGCTCCCATTTCCAGGCTAAGGGAAGGTTTCCTGAAACCTGCAGGCCCAGAAAAGATTCCTCACTGCAGAATGCTGACCTGTAGGTTAAGAGTCCAGACAAAGCAGCTGGTATGTGTGTTGAAGTACTGCAGATCGCACAGGCAAGTTTCAAAAACTTTCAAAAATACATACTTGACTGTGCACATTCATGACCCCAGTTATCCCGCCTGTGGATGAGGTTAATACAAATGTGTCCTACCAGCCTGCCCATTGTGCCGACCCGAAGATTGCACTGGCGTTGAAAAATCGGCGTGATTGAACAATCAAGGGCCTTAAGTGGCCTGTTAATTAATGGTGGTGCACTTCAGACATCATTGCGCGCCCGCCCAGCAAAACATCACGATAGCGCATGGTGACGTCAGGACGCTCGCCTGATGTAGTCGCGCGTCATTTTACGCGTGGATGTGCGGGTCCCACTCCCGCACAACAACGGGAAAATTCTGCCCATAGAGTTCATCTCATCTATGAATCTTCAAAAAATGTACCCACAGTTTGTATGTAGTTTTTATAATCAGAAGCATATCTTACACGACTCCTAATCTGAAAGCTGATGCCTTCCTCCTCCTCCTCCAAAGAAGTTCTACAATTTTTCTTTTGCAGAATTTCTGAGAGAGTATGGGCTTGAAAAGATGCACTTTGTAGAAATATTAACTGGCTGTGAGAGCTAGTTGATTTAAGTTTTCACATTAATGTGGGTCTTTGAAAGACCAGATTAGCATTCAGGTATTATTCTCAGAGCTCTACAGGCGCACAAATCAGCAAATTGCAGCAAGCAGAATTATAGCAAACTCTAATTCCCATTATAAGAATTAGAAATAAAATTAGCAATTATAATTTTGACAGCTTGGTCTAATCATACATAATGCATAAATGACAGGAAAGTAAGAAACACAAAATACCAAAAGAGCACCTCTGTCCATAAAATTATTGTCTAGAACACCAGATATTTAGGTGATTAAGTTATTTGTACAATAAGCATGCATTCCTGGCAATTCAATTCATTTGCTCATAATGGGCATACTATCAAGAACAGGAGATTATTTTATGCTGCTGATATATCAGTGATCTTTCACCCCCCACTTGTTAAATCTAAACACATTTAGAAATTCAAGAGCTTGTACCTCTTGCATGTTCTGTTGCACCTGATTGAGTGTTTGGATTGGAAATCCTTTTTAGGTAAATCATCAAAATGATATCCCATCATTTTGTTTATGCATCATCCATCTTTCTCATCATGACTATGATTTTCCATCACTTTATCTAATTTGAAACACTGTTCCATATTTCTGTTTTTCTGCAATGTTGAAAAACTCTCTAATACTATGGGCCCCCATACAGTACTCATACTTACCATGCACAAGCTCAGTCACTCGCAGTTCAGTTGAACCAGTTAGACAGACAGTTGGGTTTACATCTGGTGACTTGCATTTCACAAGTGGGCAAGAGCCGATAGTGGTGATGGGCACAACTCTGGAGGGTCTGTGTCAGAGGGTTCGACCCCCTCCAAGCTCTGCTCAGCTGGGCACAGATACTATTTCCAGGAGCTGTTGGTGAAATGGAGAGTCATTGAAGAGCAGCAGAAAATATGCAATGTATTGACAGGTCTTCCAAGCACCTTGGCCAAGACTGCAGACGTAATGGAGTAATCTGCCTGAAGCATGAGTCTTAAGGCATTGTGACAACATGTTCTTGCACGGAAGAGTGGCCAACTCTGTGGAACATTAAATAAGTCCATGCCACTTTGACCATGGTTGTGCACACCCAGGATGCCAAATTGTCTGCCATTTTAAATAGGATGATAGGTAACTTAACCCTTCTCTTACAGCGCCACACGGATCTGCACCAAAGAGCTCTCTGGCAGAGTGATAGCAGTGAAATGCAGCTGTTTCATGAGAGGAATGATAGTGAAGAGAGACATAGAAATGGAGACTCCACACAAAGTGCTTCCACTTCTCACCCATTGTCCCTGCATGTTCTCTCAGTTACCGACACGCTGCCTTGTCTCCTAATGTCCAAGACCTCCCCAGCACGAATGCAGGTGGAACAGTCTTTGGTGGGGCTCTTATGGGCCTTTGGCCAAGTTGTTTGCTGGTTCAAGAGATTAGGGAGCTTAGACTGCCGCAGGACAGAGGAATCATGGCAGCTGCCTGGGACTCTTGAGCACACTGGCAGAAATATGCACAACAAGTGGCACAACAGTTGCACATTGATGGAGTGAAAACGTTTGTGGTTGACAAATACACCTTGGTGATCTGGGAGTGTGTGCCACTTGTGTGGAGTCAATGGCGCACTATGCTTGAATGAAGCCAGCCAGAGACACAAACCTGAGTGTCTGTTCATTCTGACAGGCATCACTGAAGCTGAATTTCTCTGAATTGCTGGCCAGACAAAACAAGCTATCTGCCACCTGTCTCATGCATTTGTAAACCACCCACCAGAGGATCCAGGATATGTCTGTGACAGAATCCATAAGGATCTTGAGGGAGGTGGTCACCTTGACAGCCACTGGTAACAAGTGGCCACTAGATCCAGCAGGCTGCAGATTCTGCCATTACTCTACACAACAACTGCAGCCACCTGAGGCACTGCTGTTCTGACATGTCAAGGAAACTCAGCCCCTGTCTGTACCATCCTGTTCCACAGATAGTGCCTCCTGCAAGCTGGAACCTTGGTGCTGTAGGCCCTTCAACAGTTGTTGCTGTATTGATAGTGGTATTGGTCTTATTGCTCCTCATCCATGGTCTAATCTGTAGTGTAAATGGTTAATGTGAATATGTAAATGAACAGTTCACATCATCTTGGGGAAGTGATGTAAGATCACATGACTATCATGATCCAGTCTCTCTTGCAGCTTCTTGGTAAGGATGAAGTCTCATTCTAGATGTAGTCATTTGTTATGTATTGAATAATGTTGATTTTAAACCTTACCTCAGAATTCTTCAACAATAGTAATTAACAACACCTTGAACACAAGACCATTAGATAATCTAAGGCAGCTGAGTTGCCTTCCAACCTGATGTGATTTACAAAATTTCCAGAGTGTGGAATGTAGAGTACTGTGAAGGAACCCTTTCCCACTAGTAGGCAAGTAAGCAGCTGTGGGCAATGGACATTTAGTGCAGTATTTCCATGAGTTTTAATCAGCCCCCTCAATTACCATTGTATTCTTGCCTTACTTTCAATGATGAGTTTCAGGAAGCCTGGGAAATTCATGGATGCAACATCACTTAAAACTATGTTGAGATATTGCTCCAGTCGAGTGATTACAATACAATAATAGGCAACCAAGTCTCTCCCAAGGGGTAGCAACCAGCGTAACAACTTCCAGTTAAACAGAGAAGGTGGCGGAGTAGAGCTGGCTTCCAAAGATGCTTGCAATTGTGCTGGATTTGGCCACCCACACCCAAACTCTCCTCTTAAGTTAAAATTTCTCCTATTAATACATTGATTGGCATGGTTCTGCACATGGGAATGGCTCACTGATTGGGGTTGTGTAAAAATAATTAGCTGATGATCTTTGTGGTTCATTGGTTTGGAGATATATCCAAGATTTTGCCTAACTAGAGTGATGGTCTTTCAGGGTTAGAGCATTGTTCTTTACCATGTCCTGTCTGGTATTGCTCCCTTAATCAATGTCACAATGTGTAGATTAACTAGTCATTAATTTCATTTGTATTGTTGCAAACTTACTCAGTGCAGAATGGGTGCCAGATGTCCTTGTGTGGAGCTCTTTGAGACATGTCTGAGGACATTATGATGTGTTGCATAAAAATAAATATTTCTTTGACAACATTCTACAAAAACATCACAAGATTTCTGCATACAAAATGTACTTTTTCAATAAAAAATTAAAAGCCTTAACTCGACAAGGGCTGCAAGAACTTTTTACTTTCTAAGTTCCTTACTGTGTCTGTGTATTCATCTGTCTGGGTGATTCACTGATCCAGCGTCTGCAGTTGGGATTGGGACTTGGAGCACATCCCTGGAAACTGCATGGGTGGAGTTTTAGTTTTCCTTTAATTAATTTTTAAGGATTAAAACAATCATTTGTTGTGCACCTGCAATTATGGAGTCATCCTCTTTGTTTCAGAGGACAGTGCTACATTTCGATTTTCCTTCTTACAAACATCGAACAGAATTGAAACATTTTTTTCCAAATAACTTTATGACAGCATCTTACTAACGACAGTTAGAAGAAAAAAAAACAATTTAAGTAAATCTGTTTAGTGATAAAATATTCATTGTTCTTGATTGGATCTAAAATCACAAGAAAGTAAGCATTTCAAGGCAGACATGGTTTAAAACTCAGGATTTATTCCTTGTTAAAAAAATAAGGAGAATAAAATATGCAAGAGTAATCCTTGGCTTAAACTCAAAAAATATAAGACATTTTGATTGGACTGACTTATTTGTCTGTATATCAGAATTAATTTTATGTTCATGCCTAACGTTGAACTTCTAAGCCATTCATCAAAATTGAGAAAGTGAAATAAATGATTTCACGTCACATTAGGTAACTCTTCATCGTGCATTAATTGAAAGGTTCATTCTCTTGTTCAAGGATTACTTATTTTCAGCTGGCAAATCTTCTTGTATATTAATGGTTATGGGTATATGCACCCAGCTTGTTTCCTTGAGGATTGAGCTGCTAAAAAGCTACTGGTCTCTTCGCATTTAACTAAGTGCTGTAGTGATGAGCAAAACTAAATCGTCAAATCTCATTAGAACACATTGCATGTCTGCATAATATCAGGATGTCCTCAGGCTGCTTAATTTCAAACAAAAGAAATGCATGAAGGTCAGATCAGGGTTACTTCTAATTATTACCTGAATTTGTCAATCTGTTCGACAGGAATATTATAGAGTGGTCCTGAACAGCCAATCTCTGCCTGCAAAACAAATAGTAGTCACTGAGAGAGAAGATAACTTATATAATTCATGTATCTGTAAAATGCATGTTTTAAATGGAATGTATAGCCTTGTGAAATATAACCACTTCTAAACTATTTGTCATTATCACTTTGTGATCCTGTTTTTAACAAAGACAGTTGCAGAATTGTGAATTTCTTAAATACCAGTTACCTAGTGAGCATTTACGAAGGGAGTGTTGCATTGCTGCAAATGCCATCCTTCAAATAATCTGAGACCCGGTTTCAGTGTTTCATTAAAAGTCCCAATTCATTATCAAAAGGAAAACAGAGTTCTCTGGATTTCCTAACCATTTCTTTTTTAATTCAATGAATAACATGAAAACATAACTGGCTTGTTTAAGGATTTTGCTGTGAGGAAAATGCCTTCAGTATTTGCTTACATGGCCTGGATTTTCACTCCCGAGGCAAATACGCAGAGTTGGGATAACTTCACGCTTGCTGAAGAATAAGTGCCCCTAATGACAGGATCTTAGTTCAGGGGGTGCTTGGTGGAGTTTCGCCTGCCACCCCTGGATGCAGATTGGAAGTTGCCACTGAGGCTGCCGAGTGCCAAGGTGGGCTGTTTAAAAGGCCTGCCCTGGTTCTCTGGGACTTTGTCCCAGTTGTTATGTTAAATATTGGCCATCTAGGCCTCACCCCTTACACCCCCACCCACTCCCCATGCCCATACATGCTACCTCATGACCCTCCACCCACCCCATGGCCCCTTATAGCCCCTATGCCAACTTAGTGTCTCCTCATGCCCACCCATGCCTTCCCCAAGCATGCTTTGCACTTACACCCTTCATGCCAACTCACCCAATATCCACTATGAGCAGACCTCAGGAGCCATACTGAGATGAAATAAAATAAAGTTCTAAGTATCTATTATAGACTTGACTGTAAAATCAAAGCAGCATTTGACCAAGTGTGGCATCAAGGAGCCCTAATAAACTGAAGTCAGTGGGAATCGGGAAAAACACTCCATTGATTGGAGTGACGCCTAGCACAAAGGAAAATGGTTGTTTTGTTGGAGGTCAATCATTTTAGTCCTAGGACATCACTGCAGAAATTCTTCAGGATAGTGTCCTAGGCCCAACCATCTTTGGCTGTTTCATCAATGGCCTTCCTTTCATCATAAGGTCAGAAGTGGGTATGTTCACAGGTGTTTGCACAATGTTCAGCGCCATTCGCAACACCTCAGATACTGAAGCAGCCTGTTTCCAAATGCGGCAAGCCCTGGACAGCATTCAGGCTTGGGCTGATAAGTGGCAAGCAATATTTGTGCCAGAGAAGTTCCAGGCAATGACCATCTCCAGCAAGAGACCATCTCCTTTTGACATTCGATGGCATTACCATCGCTGAATCCCCCACTGTCAACATCCTGGGGGTTACCATTGACCTGAAACTGGAGTGGACCAGCTATGTACATTCTGTGGCTACAAGAGCAGGTCAGAGGCTGGGAATTTTGTGGAGAGTAACTCAGCTCCTGAATCCCCAAAACATGTCCACCATTTTCAAGGCACAAGTCAGGAGTGTGATCGAATACTCTCCACTTAACTGGATGAGTGCAGCTCCAACAGCACTCAAGAAGTTTAACAATATCCAGGCAAAGCAGCCCACTTGATTGGCACCCCATGCATCACCTTAAACATCCACTCCCTCCACCACTGGCGCACAGTGGCAGCAGTATGCAAGATGCACTGCAGAAACTCACCAAGGCTCCTTCGACAATACCTTCCAAACCCGTGACTTCTACCATCTAGAAGGACAAGGGCAGCAAATGCATTGTAACACCACCATCCTCCGATTTGCCCTACAAGCCTCACACCATCCAGGTTTGAAACTATATCACCACTCCTCCTCTGGCGCGCTGGGCCAAAACCCTGGAACTCGCTCCCTAACAGCACTGTGGGTGTACCAACACCACATGGATTGTAGCAGTCCAAGGAGGCAGCTCACCACTACCTTCTCAAGGGCAATTAGGGAATGGACAATAAAATATGCTGGCCTAGTCAACGACGCCCACGTCATGTGAAAAGAATTTTAAAAAAGCACTCCCATTCATGAAAGCCCATTCAATACATTTAAATCCACTCAAGTAGTTAATTCCTTTATAAACAAACATTTTGTATTCATAACCCCACATCAAAGGCAGCTAATCCTTTATGAACCCCTCTGAGCTGTTAATCAAACTATGAACTTTCAGCCCCCACTGTGATAATAATAGGTTATAGAAGCAGTAATAATGCAAGCACAGGTTTTTTTTCAACTCAGAGGCCCAGGCAGGCTGCTTTCTTTTAATTTTTTAAATGGCTGGCCATTTAAATAACTTGACTGTTCCACAGACCTTATTTGCCATTCATGATCATTTACATCTACCTTAACAATATGTGTAATTCACATAACTGCAGGATATGGTACCTGCTCCAGTGAAAATGGGGTCTCTTTGAACTCAGCACTGAGTTCAAATAACTCTCTGAGTTTGAGTTTACCCCACGAGTGAGTTATGGGCCCGCCCCTTGCCGCACCAACAAAAATAGGATCTGTCGGAAATGGGGGCAGTACTTCTGGATCCAGGTCCCGGCTGCCATTTTTAACGGCTCCTGGAGTCTCCATGACTCTGAAAATCTAGGCCATAGCAGCTACTGCACTTGCAAATAATTCATTGCATGTAAAGTGCTTTGAGACACTGTTGTTTGTGTGATTGTACTGTTGGTAAAGTAGTTTCAGTATTAACCTCCATAACAATAGACATCACACTTCAAAGAAATTCATATTATATGAACTTTGAACACATGAAGGCTGGTTTCCCTGACCCGTGCACCTGAGAAACATAGGAGAAAGGAGCAGTGGGCAACCTTCTTTTAAGAGTTGGTCCCTCAAGATCCATAATCTGTCCTTTTCAGTAGAAAAAAAATGCATGTCAGGTATGGACAGTTAGCTCCTTTTCCTATTTTGCCATCACTAACTGATCCTACTTGTGATTGCTACCTCACCCAGTGCATTTCCTTGTAAATTACCTTGGGAGGATTTTGCTGAATTAGCTATTGCCAAGGAGGTATGAATGATGGTGCAGTTTCAAGAGATATTTGGAATACACCATATTTGAACGCGAACTCCAAGTTATCTAGCAAATTGAGGAAAATGTCAGGATTGTTGTAATAATTAATGTAATTGTATGGAGACAATGAAAATACTTGATCATTTTCAGCTTGGGACAGGTGGAGACAGAATTGACATTAAAATTGCTCTTAGCAAGATGGGTGAATTGTGAACCTGAAAGACAAATAAATCTATTTGTGCTATCTATTTAGCAATCAGTACCACCATGCTGATGAAACAATAGTTGCTGGACTGGGTTTCCATTCCATAGAGAACTGAACCATTGCTTAAGCAAGTGTCCAAAGTCTATAAATTGTAACAAAGGCAAACAGCAGCTATATACTGTAGATGAGGCTATTTGTGACTCAACTGAAGGTTACATCCTATCACTTGACATTATCAGATCTCCAGAAGATTACTACGCTAACAAATTGTTACAAAGCTCATGAACATCAAACAAGTCAGACAATGGTACAGTTGTTAATGTTTCATTTGAGAATAACTCGCTCTTTGATAATCCAAGTAGCAGAGAAAGTCACTTATGTCCGATAAAAGAGAAATGGAAAAGAAGAGTAAGTGTTTAAAAACTCTGACTCCAATAAAATACGGATTTCCACATGTCTCCTGCTACATCTTCTAGCAAAACCATATGTGCCACTGGAGATCTACACAGATCTGATCGCTGCAGCTCTTGCTTTTTGGGGGGATTTTCCTGCATGCCTAAACTGAGGTTGTAGTGGTGGGGTAGGGGGAGACTTTGTGCACACTTAATGAGGCAAATGTTGTTGAGGGTCAGAATCGGGAGAGGACACCCTACACCAAGAGTTCCAAATTTCCTGTCTCACTCTGGAGCTAATGAAATCCCAGACACCAGGGCGCTAAGTGAAATGGAAATGAGCTGGCATCCAGCTGGATGAAGTTGGTTTCACCAGGGAGGAGTGTCCAAGACAGGCAAGCAGCATGAACTCCCAAAGAAAGGATCAATTTAAAAAAAAAATTGATAAGCTCGAACAGACTGGATAGAGTGGGAATTGACTGGGGTGTGGGGGAAAGAAAGACTTGCATTTATATGCCATCTTACATGATCTCAGGACATCCTGAAGCACTTTACAGTGAAATATATACTTCCGAAGTGTAGTCACAGCTGCAGCCAACTTGCATATAGCAAGCTCCCACAAACAGCAATGAGATGATGACTAGTTAATCTGCATTTTTTTGTGATGCTGATTGAAGGAAATGTTTGGCAGGGCACTAGGGACAAGTCCTTTATTTTTGTTCAAAATAGCACCATAGGATCTATTACCTACACTTTATAGAGCAGACAGAGCCTTGGTTTAACATCTCATTTGGAAGAAAGTATCTCTGACAGCACCACACTCCCTACTGTGCTGAAGTGGGACTGTACTGTGGGACTTGAACCAACAACCTTCTGACCTGGAGGCAATAGTACATCCGACTGAACCTTGGCTGACATACGATAGCACCCTCCCTCAGTCCCCACTGCTGGGAAGGCACCAGGTTTTCTGACTGAATGGGACAGGCAAGCACAAGGGGTAGACCTGAACTGGCACTTAAACCTTCACAAATCAGTACCCTATTGCTGAAACTAGGTGTTGGATCTGGATCCAACAAGTGGATGTAGATCTGTCCTAGGTGCTGGAGATATATGCAATTGTGACAATGATAGTGAATCACAATATGGATTCACAAAGTATATAAAACAAGAAATAATGGCCAAGTACCAAGACATCTTCAAAGAAGATGGAAAGATAGAAGACACTGATTAATCCTTAAATCCTGTCCATATTGTTGTCAACCAGTAAACTACCATTTGCTAAAAAATAATAAGAAACACATTCATGAGCTTGCCAGAAAGTTTTTGCACAATGTCTATAGTCTATTTTCTAGTCCCAACAGCAGTGGATTTAACGGTGAGAGGTGGGAGGTGGGGGTGGGGTGGGGGAACAATGTGGCAGGAGCTGAAAAATCTGTTCCCTGCTGTTGTGAAATGATGGTGGGAACCTGTACTCCCACCTGCCATGGTGGGTCGCCATTCCTGTTTGAGGCCAGTGTGAAGCCATCTTGCATCCCATTAATGGGATGCAGATGAAGGCATGACTAGAATTGCCTGGACTAGATCTGGTTCCCACTGAGGTGTGTGTCTCTGGGCTCGTGGAGGTTGCAGGTGACTTCTATGATGGCTTTACAGGTACACTTTCTTCCTCATCCCCATTGTCCTCAGCCCTCTGTGGGCTGGAAGACCTGCTGGACATGGCTTCCTCTTCTGGCCTTCCCCTCTTCCTGCTGGCACCTTTAGGTGAGAGAGGAGAGAGCGAGTGACTGCATGAGCTGCCTCCAACATGGGAGAACACACAGCCCTTGGATTTCTATGCAACTACATTATGCATGGATCCTTACTGGATGGAGGCTGCCCGCCGACATCTCCGTCTGCACAGGCTCAGTCCGGTTCCTCTCCTGCCAGCTCGGTTGCCCGCTTCTCGAACTCTAAGGTTCTTGAGGAGAGGCTGATCCCCTCCCATCTTCCCTTTCTCCCCTGTTGTTCCCTAATTTTGCCTGTGCAAACAGAGAAGATGAGGTTGAGGGCAATTGGGTTTCAGGTGACTTTCTCAAGCTTCCACTCTTACAAATAGCCCATTGAATTGTGTACCATGTGATTGATGCACTGCAGTTTATTCGTTGTCCACCCTCCAGAGTGGGGAGCTCATGCAGATAGAACGATATGGTTCACAGGGGCATGTCATTAGTGGTGCTTGCTGGTGCCCTCAACGCCTAACCCCTTCCCGCCCCTGCCACGAGCTCCCCGTACGAAAGGGTCAGCGACCCACACAGTGGCCTCTCCACCTGCGGAACTAGATGGGCTGCAGTGGGGCTATGAAGGATCATCTTAACAATGAGTAGCTCTTTTCTGCGTAGGCGCATGGATAGTGCCCTTGCCACTGAGGCTTATGTCCCCTCTACCGTTCAATGAGGTGTGTGTGAGCAGTTGAGGGTTCACTTACCCTGGCGGTGTGGATGAGGTCATTCATCTGTTTCTGGCACTGCAGTGCAACCCTCTGGTGGAGGCCGTGGGCACTGAACACAATGGCGACTTCCTCTCATGCAGGGTTGGTCACAGGGCTCAGCTTCCTCCTTCTATCCTTGGGGTACAGGACACCCCTCCTGACCTCCACTGCATGGAGCAGCACATTGGGGGAAGTGTCACTGAATTTGGGGGCCGGAGCTCCATGGGATTGCTGGGCCATCTCCTCCTTCAACGGTGGGTACGCGACAAAGTAGTTAATGTCCGGGTGCCTTTTAAGTATGCTACCCGGATATGACGCTTCCCTTTCAGAGAAGATACCATGACAGTTAGGAAGATTTGGAGGGAGTCACTATCATGACCGATGACGTTTCAGTCTACAGATGAAAAGAATGTTGAAGAAATAGCAACAAACGTTTATCAGAGTGACATGATGCTCAAGGAATGAGAAGTGAAAGCTTGGGCCTCGGACTGCCTAAACGGGGACTGAAACCAGATTCTGCTAAATCAGATGTTTCCAAACTTTCCTAGGTGCTTCTTATGTTGCTGCAGTTACTTATCACCTTTACTGCAGTAAAATCAATAATTCTGCAGGAAGGCAGCACCAAGAAACTAAAACATTAATGCGCTATCATCAGTGTACAGCCTTCAGAATACTTGGGCCTTGAATGTTTGGCTCGGTGGGCCCGGGATCGGCCAGGAAATGGACTGCCAATGCAACCAATGACCAGCCAGCCAGCATGAAACGCGTGCTGAAAAGCTCGGCGTTGCCAGGGTAGGGGGGCAGGAGGAGGGTAAGCGATGACGTCAACATGGGCACAGGCGAGCGCGGAGCGGGCGCTCCCTGAAGGCGGAGAAGCTGCCTCAGGGAGCTGCAGACCCGAAAATGTTCCAATGAAGTTTTGAAAAAGCAGAAAACAAATGTCTGAGCATCACAATCAGGCACCTGAAAATACAGATGGTAGAAATACTGCCAACAAATTTTTATTTTTATTTTATTTCATAGTGGAAACCTTGTCCCACCCTTAGATGAAAAATGTAATGGCTGCTTGGCCAATTCGCCCGTCCGCCAACTGTAAGGTTGGACTGGCGATGAAAAGTAGCAGACAGTTGCGCCGTTAATGTGCTTAGTTGCCCTCTTAATTGTCAGCGGGCACGCTTCTGACTTTTGCGCGTGCCCGCCGAGCAAAATATTGCACGAGCGCACAATGATGTCAGACGCTCGCCCAATGTCATCTCGCATGATTTCACGCCCGATTGGGTCGGGCACGCAGCCGCCCGATCAACGTAAAATCCAGCCCTTGTAGGCAAAATGGCTACCTGGAAAATGCAGCCCAAACAACTTCAAACTAGTGTTAATAGACTCTCAGCCTTACCTGCTGAGACTACTAGGAGGGAGAAGAGAATGGAGGGTTACAATTATAGATTTAGATGATGAAAGTTGGGAGGAGGTTCATGTGGAGCATAAGCACCAGCATGGCCATGACTGGTTGGGTGGAATGTCCTGTTTCTGCACCGTATATCCTATATAATCTTATGTAATGTTCCCACTTTTTATGGTGAGCCTAACACTGTGGGCAGCGCCTTGTCAAAACTCGTAAAATGTCAGAAAGTATGACATCTGATTCGCCTAATTTAAGAATTTATGTGCCTCATTGCAATGGCCTAGAATACTCTTTGGGAAATCAGGCAGGCTACAAATCAAGAACATGAGGTCACATGTCTGATTTTATGACACACTTGTCCTTCCTGTGAGGCCCCATGCAAGAGACTCACAAAATCAAGGGCTATGAGCTCTCAGACAAACTAAAAGAAGCAAGCTAGTATAGAAAGATTAATTTTTTGTGTGACAATTGGTCAGGTTGAGTTGTTATTAGTTACATAATTCACAAACAATGACAAGTCCTACAAAGGATCACAGATGTTTAAGCTGACAGGAGACTTGTTTATAGAGTGGAGAACACCATATTGATTTTTCCTCACCTGTCCTATGAGACAGGAGGCTCTGTCTCTCAGTAATGTGTGTACAGGTAATTAAAAAACATGAATCAGCAATACCAACAAGAGCAGCAATTAAAACACTACTTTTTTTGTAGTTTACTAGATGTACCCAGTTTGCAGTGGGTGTATACCCTGTAGAACTACTTTCTATTTTAGGATTTATGGATGGCCATCTTGTGTAGAAAATCATGAAACCACCTGGTACTTCTTATGAAGAGAATGCACGTGGGTCATTTCTTGTCAGGAACTGATACGCTGCTGAATAAACAATAATTATTTACTGAGAAAGCAAGGTGAATTTGTTTAACTATTCAAATTGATTGACAAGATGGATATGGAACAGTTGTTCACCAATTCATTCTGCAACCAAAACAGCTATGCTACAGAAAGAACAATGTAAAGCAGATATAGAAATTAATATGCACTTTGGTGATAACTACCACAAAATGTAAGCATCACGGAACGGGATTTTTACTTGGGTCCCAAACAAGCACCATATTTCCCACAGTATTTGGCCAGTATGGAAATTGGGAGGTTTTGTGGATTAGGCTTTAATTAGCACTTTCCGGTGAGCTGTGGATGGCCTGTAGTTCTTAGATTTCCTGTGATGGACAATCGTCCAGCAGTAGTAGTACACAGCAAGAGGTAGTCAAGGCCCGTTACTAGCAATGTATGAGGATGGGCTGGTAGTGGGTCAGAAGATTTTTGTGGAAGCCAACAAAGTACTCCTGCTCTTCCTGGCCTGACAAAAATCTTCCAAAAAACCTAAAATACTTACCTTTTCAGGAGGTCACCAGTTAGGCCTCTCAGACCCTAACATTTATTGAGGTGGTGTTTTGCAGGGGTGGGGCAGGCTGGGGGTGGGGGAAGGGGAGTGATGGTCAGCAAAGCCAGAAAACAGCATTTTCCCAGATGCCATTTTAATTCCAGGACGTGTGTATCTTTTCAAAAACAGATTCTATCCTTGGAAGCCAGCCTGATTAAAAGACCTGGCTACCTATTAAGCAGGGAATGCTCCAGAAAAGGCCACTGCCTAGCAGCAGCTCCATTTAGTTGTTGGTGGAGATAGAGATTGTTGTCGGGGCATGGGGTTGGTGGTGGGGGTGGAGTGGTTGGGAGGGTTGGGGATGATTGTGGGGGCTCAGGGGAGAGAAGTTGGAGATCGTGGAATAGATTAGGAGTCGGTGATTCTGGAATTGGTTATCAGAGGGAGGGGTAGTGATCATGGTGGAAATCGGGAGTTGCTGATGGGGGAAGAGTTTGCAATGGGGGTTGGTTGATGGGGGTCAGTAGTAGGGGGTGGGGATCATCGAGAAAACTGGGAGTTGGTGACTGGGGGAGTTTGCTGATGTTGGAATGTTTGTGGAAATGGGGGTTGCTTATACTGGTTAACTTGTTGAGCTGTGAGGAAACACTCCTATTCATCCTAGTTTACAAGAAGTGCTGTAAAAATACTTACCTGATAGATCCAGCCCTTCCGTCTCCTTTTACTTGTCAGGAAACCAAGCTGATATGGGTTTAAATAGAAACACTGTTAAAATGAAGGCAAACACCTGCCTTAAAAGGTTTCAATGGCCCACCCACCTCCTGAGAGCAGATTGGTTGTCTGTCCATTATCCCACCTTAATTGAATCATAAGTGAGTGAGTTCAAGGGTCCCTGTTTTAGATTTGTAACATTTTAACTTGCCACCGATCCAAATCCATCCATTTTTAGGGGTTAGAATTACTCTCTTCCGAACTGGAAAAATGGGCAAACATACGTTGTGAATACTCTGCTCAATTTTTTTCAAAATTTGCAAACAGTGTCCTAGAATAAGTGTGGGAGTATAATTTGCATATTTAAAGAGCCTTCCACATGTTTTGGGCAGGATTGCTAGGCACCCATTTAAACGCCTGTAGGCAAATGGACCCATGAAATGGGTTGCTGGCAGGTGAAAACCTCCTCCAGCACAGTTATGGTTTTCTCCTCACTTCAGTGTATTACATGAACTTGTTTGAAGCATGTAACAGACTGCACTGAACACTGCGTAAAATGCATCAAATGACATGTTAAATTTCTGCCAATGTCCCTCCTTAAAATTTTTATTTTTGACGCTCTGGGCGGAATCGTCCCAGATTTGCACTCTGTGGTAGCGGACGGGAAAAAGGACGTTTTACCCGCTGGCTGCAATGGCATGTTTTCGCGCTGTATTGTCCTCTTCCCACCTCATTAATAATGCATTTCTGGAAACGCGTCAGATCACTGGCGGGGAGGCCTCTGATTCACCCACCCCACTGTCAACTCAGGCCTACAATAATCCAGACTTCATATTTAAAGGCTAGCGCTCTCTAAGAGATCGGAAGCTGCTGCAAAGCCATGGCTGCCAAAGGAAGGAAATAGGCTGCCCCCAAATTCAGCGATGCTTCCTTTGGGCACCTACTGGACGCAGTGGAGGCCCACTGTGAAGTCCTCTATCACCACTGTGGCTGATGACCAGCAAGCAAGGTGACAAATCCAGCATGGGAGGCAGTGGCAGCGATGGTCAGTGCCAATGCCCTGCAAAAGAGGACAGCCACCCAATGCTGAAAGAGGATGAATTATCTCCTCCGTTCCGCCAGGGTAAGTCATTCTTCTCATCATTCTCAACTCACACAGTCACACAACCCATCACACATCCACAGGATCTCACTCACTGCCAGTTCAAGGGGCAGCACCATTCACTTTCTCATACACACCTTCATCTGCCCTGCAGATTGTGTCCTCATTCTGTCCATGGCACCACTCACCACCCGCACATACCAAGCATCCTTCTCATCTGGCCTGGCAGGCGTCCTGCTTACAGTAACTCCATTTGTATTCATGCAGGATAAGCTGGCACACAACACGAGGGAGAGGTTGCAGACTGATGGAAGAATGCCTGACATCAGGGTCCTCACAAACTTTGAAAATTGAGTCATCCAGCTGGCAACCAATGATCTGGACAGTTCCTGTGCTGACAGAGAGGTCAGCGGTGCTCAACCAGGTGAGGATCCAGCAGTGCAACATCTATCAGACAACCATGTTGTGAGTGGGTTCCCCTGTTTCGCAGTCCCCTGCCATGCACTAATTATCTCTCCTTGCTTTCACAGGCACATCTGGGATGCAGCTGACGGGGTCCACGAGCCAGGTCCTCAACACAAGCCCAGAAAACACCTCGGAAAAAGAATCTGGTGACATCCTAATTGAAAACCCGTCACATCGCTCACCCACACCCTCCACCAGTGCAGAAACACACACCTTGGTGGGACCTAGTTCTAGACTAGCCTCGGGGTCACAATCTGGTGGTGAGTACATCGCACTGCCTGATCCACAGCAGGCAGCAACAGGACTTCCCAGGTTTCCGGCACTCAAAGGACTGCTGCAGGCCAGAAATCTGCTGAATCCCAGTCAGATGAGGAGCTGGAGCTGGAAGGCAAGCTGGGAACATCATGAGGGGAAGCCCACTGCACTCCTCAGATTGCAAGACATGATGGAGGAGTCTGTCTGCCTTCAGTCTGAGGTGATAGTGCTGGCATGCCAACACACCGAGGTCAACACTGGTAGGACGGAAGCCACCATGGAGACCTTGGTCCAGTGAGTGTGAAGCCAGCTCAGCTCAGCTGCGCAGGCTGAACTCCATCGCTGGCGCTATAGTTGGCCTCCAACAGTGTCAACGTGAATGGGGTGCGGGGCAGCTCGATCTCACTCCAGCTTTCCCTTCTCAAGGAGTCAGCCAGGAGCTCTCGGGCAACCATAGGGAGGAGGATCAGCAAGTGCACACCCCAGGGCCATCCACCCAGGTGACTCTGGGAGTGTCCAGCCCGTTTGAATCCCCTCTTCCTGTGACTCCAGCAGCTCCAGCTCCACAGCTCGAGGAGGATGCCACTGCCACACAGCAGGACCCCGAAAGCAGGTCGAAATCCTCCAGGTCACTGCCCGCTGGAGGACCCCTGCCAAGGCCATCACAAACAGGGCGATGCTGTCAGCAGGCTGCCTGCACCTCCCTTGTGGATGTCGGGAGAGCACCAAGAAGTAGTGGAATGGTGAGGAAGGTTAAGAAGATGTAGTTGCATAGACTGGGCACTGGTGTTAATCATTTGTACTTAATGTTCACTATTGTAAAAAAACCTCCCAAGAATGTCTCCTTGCCTATGGCTCCTTGTTATGATGAGTATTGTTCATGTCACTCAGATATGAAACCTTGGTTCCTGCCCAAGATAAAGGCAGGTGTCTCTGTCCAGGGCCTCTTCCCTGTGCAGTGTGTAACCTTCAGACCAAAGTGATGGTCTGGCTTCACACTCACTGGACACATAACTGATGCCTGCATCTCGATGGTGCTTGTTATTGCTGCCAGAATGTCGTGGACAGGCATTACAGAGTTCTGTCATTCTCTCTGTGTGCTCTCAGCACCTTTGAGGTGGGGCTGCTGCCCCATCTCTTCAGCATTTGTGACCAGTGACGCTGTGCTCCTGAAGGGGTCAGATGCTGAAGGCTGACAAAGGATCAGGTGCTTTTAAAGCTTCATTGCTACGTCTCCATGATCTGACCCTGACCACGAAGTGCAAGTGAGCTGCCCTCGGACAGCCAGGAATCATTCACAGAGGCAATGTGAAAATCTATGGAGTGTCCTCACTGCATGTCCTCATCATCCTCCTGGAATCTAGTAACTATTGGGGCCCCTGCTGCATCTCCGTGACATGAGCCTGAGCACTGAAGGTATGTGTGCTGCCATCAGCCACAAAGGAGTTAAACATTCACAGATGCAAGATGAGATATCAGGACTGTCCTCACTGCATCTTGTGATCTTCCTCCGTGAATCTTGCAGCTATGGGAGCCTCCTGAGCGTGCCTGCCTCGTTTGGCCAGTATAATGGCCTCATCGCTGTCATCCTTGCCTTCGAGGACCTCATCGGCGTCATCCCCTTCGATGTCCTCCTCGTTGGAGGAGACGTGCAGCCCCTCCATCTCCTCCTCAACCAGGTCCTCCCCCCATTGCAGCGCTAGGTTGTGGAGAACGCAGCAAGCGACGATGATGCGCAACACCCTCTGCCGACTGTATTGCAGTGCTCCAACTGATTATCCAGGCACTGGAACGTCATTTTCAAAATGCTTATCATTTGCTCCACCAAAGTCCAGGTTGCAGCATGAGCCTCATTGTACTGTTACTCTGCTGCAGTCTGAGGCTGCCATAAGAGCGTCATCAGCCACATCCTGTGTGAGTAGTCTTGTCCCTAGGAGCCAACCCTGAGCCGTTCTGGACTCTGGAAGATGTCATGGATCTGAGAACTGCTAAGGATGTAGGAGTTATGGACACTCCCTGGGAATCGTGTGCAGACCTGCAGGATGTGTTTGTGGTGGTCACAGACCAGCTGAACATTAAGTGAGTAGAAGGCCTTGCGGGTGACGTAGTTGATTGTTTGTTGCCACGGAGATCTAAGCACTACATGAGGGCACCCTGAACTGTGGAAAACCTGAGATCTGCGCAAATCCCAGCACTCTTACTTCTTGGTTTTCCTGATCATGGGTGAAACGCACAAAGTTCTGTGCCTTCATGAAGATGGTGTCCATGACCTCCTGGATACACTTGTGTGTGGAGGCTTGTGAGATCCTGCACAGGTCACCTGTGGAACCCTGGAAGGAGCAACTGGCATAAAAATTGAGCATCATGGTCACTTTCATGGCCACTGGCAGTGGGTGCCCTCCATGTCCCCATGGCGTCAAATCCTGCAGCAGGTGGCATATGTGACCAATCAGTTCCCTAGACATGCGCAGTATTTGGCAACGCTGGTTCTCAGTCATCTGCAGGAATGACAGGCGCCGTCTATAGACCCTGAGTCTAGCTCGGCGCCTACGAGCGATGGCTCACTGTGGATCTTCAGCTGTGTGCACAGCAGGCTCTGTGACCCCTTAATCTTGAGGGAAATGCTCCTCCCTTTGCTGAGCCAGGCACCTCCGCAGCTTTCCTCTTCTTCTTCTCTGCTCCCTGTAAGCCATGAGGCAGACCGTTAAATCACAAGGTTCCATGATCCTGATGTTCTTCTCCTGCAGGATCAAAGAGAGAGATGCGTGGACTAGCATAGGTGTCCTAAGAACCTCTCTTGGTTAAGTCTGAAGACCCCTACACGCACGCAGGAGAGTGCTGACCACCACTTGGATGGCCAGTGTGTAGTATGCTCATTGACTTTCCCAAACCTCACCCACCTCTGCCCCAGTCCACTTGACCAATTGGCAGCAGCTTCAGCCACTGGACTGCATGCTGTGCTCTCAGCTCAGGCGCAGGCATTGTCCTAGTCCTGTCTGTAAAGCTGCACTGTTAGCTTGAACCATTATGGATACTGGTCCAAACCTTAATAAAGACATTGCAAGGGACTGTGAGCACCTTCACCAGTGATTGCTCCATGTCCACCTTTCACAAAGGATTGTACAACTTGTCCAGTCGGCCAATTGCTCTGCTGCTGCTTAGAACGCACATTAATTTGCAGTCTGCATCTGAGGGGTGAAAATTTCTGAAGTATTTGGTGGCACTTTTGTGATTTTGCATTGCTTGAGTGGGCAGAAAAGCTTCAGAGGCCCGACTCTAAGTGTGTCAATGGAGCTGCAGCTGAATGGTCTCATCTGCGGAAGAATGCTCTCACTTTTAACAAGTTTTTCCAAGTGCGTGGATGCTTCCCTTGCCTCCCCCTCCCCCTCACACCCCCAGCATGTGCTTGAGCATTTCCTTCAGTCTGTCCGTGCTGGCAGGCGTGAAGCACGCCGTTCTGAATTCACGCCAGCGTGGGCAGTAAATTTGATGTGGGGGGATGATTCTGGTGAGCAGGGTTTATAATTAGATGTATTAAAATGACATTCCCGATGTGTGGCGGCGGGAAACACAGCCCGCCATTGACGGGTGGAGCAGGCGATTGCAAACTGGTTTCACAACGGCGTAAAGCCGACTTTTGGCCTGCTCGCCATATTGCAGCCCCGCTCGCCATGACACCTGACGCCACTGGGGCCTGAAAATTCCAGCCTTCATTTTAAAGTGTACCCGCTTCTAAAAATGTCACAAAATGAACATTTTCTGGGTGATATATCCTTTTGAGGATCGACAGTGGACCCATTATAAGAATTTCCACTAACCACAGTGTATAAGGTAAGATTTAAAAGATATGAAATCAGGTTTGCTCAATAATTCTTTCGCACTTAAAGATGCTCATTATTGGTTATGAAGTGGAACTCCTCGGACATGCCCTCCACATAAGTTTGCAAATGTGGATACTTTAGCAGAAATATAATTTGGTTTGCACCCATTATGAAGCACCCCAGCAAGCAGACACAAGGTTTTCTTGTTGTTGTTGTCTACCATGTCGGATGAATGAAAATTAGATGGTTTAAAAAAATGTCAATGACAAGGTACATAATTAAATGTAATTTCTATTTCCACAGTGCTAATTATAGTGTCAAGAGGATTTTCATTTATATATTTTAGTTCTGGATTGATTGTTTCCTTCTTCAGCACCTGCTGCTCTCCATAATGTATGTGTTTTGCTGGGAAGCTGAGAAGGTCTGAGCCATAAAAGTTTCTACAGCTGCCATTAGTGCTGCTCTTGGCTTGATGGCAAGAGGAACTCCAGAAAGGAGAAGGTGATGGCAGTGATAGGATGGGATTCCCTTATCAGTGTGTGCATTACAGCCATGATGGAGGCAGCTGCACAGCTAGAACACCAGCCTCAGCCATTATGGTGAGCCAGAAGTGGGCTAAACCCTGGGATGAGGGAAGCTGTACAAATAGGATGGCTTTCACTTGAACCATATTGGTAGCAAAGTGCTGGTGGAGAGAGTAAATAGACCTGCATATGTACTTAAACTAGTATGATCAGGGAACAGACATAGGGGTGCTGGGCAGGTGAGGGGGATGGTGGTGGTGGTGGAATTTTAACCAAAAAAGAATGGATGAGTTTGGAGTGGATTGGGAGCTAAGATAGCCAACCTCCAAGCTGCCCACTTCTGACTAAACTGAGGTGGTAGATGGGTGGGTGAACAAACTGATCTAAGGACTTATATGTGAAATATGGAAATTAGGTTATGAAAACTCATGTCCTGGATCTGCCAAACCTGCCTGATGAACACCCATGATCAGTCACCACCCTCAACCTTCCCCACAGGGGCTAATTCCCCTTCTACATTGAGGCTTATGATCCACATCTTCGGACCTCTGATCCTACCGCTGACCTCCACCTCACTCCTCAGAGGCCTCCAACACCACCTAATCCCCATTTCACCCCACCCCAAGATTCCAATTCCCCGATGTTCACCCTCCAAGTCCTCTCATCCGTCATGCCCCCCCCACCAACCTGCACCATCCCAGGCCCATTCCCCCCAGACCTCCAATGTCTAAGTCTTCCAACATACCCTGACCTCCAACCCATCAGACCTCTGATCCCTCCACCAGGCCAGTGCACCCTGCTGGAAAGCCAGTCCCCAGGATCGCCCCACCCCATCCCCCACCCCCATCCACTGATCAACCATGATCAAACCCCCTCCCTCTTGGGATCAAACTGTATCCCACACCAATCAAGCCCCATTCCTCCCCTTCAAAATCAACCCCGAGCTCTAAAATTTCCAGGGTTTTCCTGAAATTGAAATTTTCTTAAAAAAACAGTTGGAGTATAGGCTCTACGAGGAATTGTTATGATATTCATAGAGACTGTTAATTTTTAAAAGGAGATTCAAACTTCCAGTTATTAGTTGAGAGAATGACACAGCAATATTTCACATTTTAAAATTTATACTGTAACAAATGACTAAAAATCACTTTTGACTAAACACTATTTTCTTTTTGTAGGCAACTGATAGTTTAAATTATAGGAAGCTTCATTCTCCTTTATACTTAGCAGGCATCGCACTCTCTATGGAATTAAAGTCCTTCCAGAAAACAGTCCACTGTTGTCCCCAGCTTCCTTCTTTTATACTTTCCCAGCCAGAGAACTTCTAATCCCCAGAACTGACTTCCACTGTAAGGGTTACACTGCAGGTTCCTTCCCACAAGCCCAAGCTAGGTGAATCTTCCAGTCTCCTTTAAATATTCACAAACTCAAACACCTCAATCTATGCACAATCTCCCATCCATGTTCTGTGTGATGAACAAAGCAGTTATCATTTTCTCTGCTTCAGGTGCAGGACTGGCTGCCTCTACCTCTTGCTTTCTGCCTCTTGGGTGGCTGTAGACCACAGCAAACAAAATAGCTGTCTGTCTGTGACATTTTTGGATTTGTATTGATGCCTGTAACCTGACCTCAAAAACAACTTCCTCTGCCCTCTTCCCCATGGCAACGTGAGATACATTAGCCTTGTATCTAGGTAGAAGCGTTAATTAATTATCTTAGATCCCACCTCTCTTTCATCTTAGATGTAAATGGGTAATTTACAGCATAATTGTTTACAACCAGATATCTATAACACCTTTCTGGGACGTTGGGAGATACAACGTCTACTCATGGTAAACTCAGAGACTGCTGCTATTGTCTCCAAGTATAAATATCTTCCACCTTCTTCTCGGTAAAACAATCTGAGCTTTCCTTTGATCTCTAACAATCAAACCACCCAGGCTTACAAAACAAAACAAAAACAGAATTACCTGGAAAAACTCAGCAGGTCTGGCAGCATCGGCGGAGAAGAAATGAGTTGACGTTTCGAGTCCTCATGACTCTTCAACAGAACCCAGGCTTACTGTTGGGCAGACTTCAGAACAGGTCACCTGACCCCCTTTATTTACCCTAAGTTTAAAGATATAGTCACAAAATAATATAATCTTATAAACCAAAGGATACAGTTCCAAAACACAATAATCATATAAATCCCACAACTGTAACAGAGTGAAACATCATGCTTTTATAATACTCTGTGCCATGCTCATCACACTTTAAGTAACTGAGATACACTTAGCTCAGGTGTACTTTAAATAGATGAGCAATAAACTGTGAAAAGCTCCTCCATGTGCTCAATTACATATTTCATTCTTCTTACTGAGGGAATTGAAAATCGCAAGGTTTGGTTGTTTCAGTTAATGATTGCAAGTAAAAAGGCTGGAACCATCCAAGAAATGAACTCGCATCTAATTTTTGGTACAAACTATAGTAGCAAGTGATGCATACAATTTTAAAACTTCAAGGGACAAGCATTCAACTAGGCCCATTTTCCATGAAATTGTAAGTCATGATCTGCCTGTGCTTCTGTTGAAGCAGGCAGCATGCAAACTTTGTTCTTCCTCCTCAATCCCATGATTTCTAAATGTAGCCCAGTATGACCTGTGCTGCTGACTGGCTTTTTCTTTGTTTGTTCATGAGATCTGGGTGTTGTGTTGGCAAGGCCAACACATGTTGTGCATCCTTGAACTGCTCCAGTCTATGTAAGGTCGGTATCCACAGTGCTGTTAGGAGAGAGTTCCAGGACTCTTGTCAGTCACCATTAACTGGTGCATTCTCCATTGCAACACCTCTACCAATCAGAGTCCACTTGCCAACCAATCAGCACTATCTTCTCATACAGTATAAAGTTGTTGCTTCCCCTGACATTGGTATTGTTGCAATTGTCCTGATGAGTGCAAAGCTTTGATAAAATGTCTTTTTTCAGCAATACTGAAGTTCTTGAATGTTGTTGGAGCTGCACTTAGCTGCACAGGCAAGTGGAGAATATTGCATCACCTCTTGACTTGTACCTTGTAGCTGGAGGACAGACTTAGGGGAGTCAGAAGGTCAGTTCCTTGCTGCAGAATTCCCAGCCTCTGAAATGGCCAGCAGTGCGGCCTGCACCATTGTATTGCCAGCACCTAAAATGGTGTCTCAAATATAATTTATTCAATGAAGCCAATTTTACAAATGTTAACATGAAGAAGATCATGCTAGGAGCATGACTGATTTCCCAAAATTCACTTCATGTAGGTAATTTAAAACCAAAATTAAACACTGCAAACATAGCTTCATAAAATTGATCTTTTTATTTCTCATTTCAAAACTCAAGTTTATTACATGCAAAGAAGTAGATGCTCTGCTTCTATGCAATGGGTCTGAAAATTGGTCTTTGAGATGCTGGAAATGGCCATGACAATGAAGCAAACCATGGAAATTTGCTACTCTATAAGTGAATTATTTAGTGAAACTTGTCCACCTTTCCTATTATCTCCTCCTCTGTGGGCATTTTATGATTAAATCACATCATTTCTGTTCACTGATGTCACTCTTTCTTTCATTGAAATTGAAGGATGTTTCTAAGCTCTTTGTAAGTTCTTCAAAATATTATTTTTACATCAGGGATGACAAATCCATTGCTTTTAAGAAATTCAATGCAATGCTGAAGGTCTGTCAATGTACATGGAACAATTCACTGTCACTGGTACATACAAAGCAGAATCATTTTAAAGTACTGATGCAGGAACCAAAGAAAGAGTCATTCAATCCATCCACCTCCTTCTGTTAATACTTCGATATTCACTGTCACCATAGAGCTCCCTTTCATCAATCCAAATTTTGAAGTGCCCGTTGGTCACAATATTTCCAAATGATCCACCCACAACTCCAGAATTATGTCTGAAAGATTATTCAATATATATCATTCATATTTATGCTTATACTTTGACAGAAAATATGTACATGTCTAATGGATGATGTATTGTAATAGATAGCTACTGATACCATAAGGTAGATTTTCTGTTTGGCGAAATCATTCCATCCAGCAAATTTTAGGGAGAGGTCTGATAATAGTGCAAGGCTATATTTCACTGGCTTCCCGCTCTTCCCTGCTTTTAGTAGGATTACCTGAGTGGGGTGGGAGATTGAAATTAACTAATATGTAGAACTAATTAATGCTATATTAATAAATAGATGCAGATCAACTTGTAGGCAAAAGCCTGATTCTGCCTGTAAGAGCTCTCTCTTGCTTGGAGGGCCTGATAATCCTTGGGTCTATCAGCCCTGGTATTAGTTTATTCGGCAGGATTGGAAGTTGTGTGCGGAGTTTTCTGCCATCAGAAGTTCGGATGGCACCAGGCCACATTGTAATGGGGTGGACCTGTAGGCTAGCAGTGCTGTGAAAAAGTCCTCATTCTTTTTTAGGAGCCTTTTGCAGTGCAGACCCCTCTTTCAGTCTACCCATTTGACTGTGGGTATCTCGGGGAGCTGGTATGGTGATGGAAACATGATGTGGTGGCAAAGTGTGCGAAATACTCATTTGAAAATTGTGGGCCATTTTTGGACACAATATCATCCGAGATACCATGGCTTGTGGATATCTTTCAGTGCCTTAATTACTGCCTCTGTGATAGTGGTATACAATTGTTTCATCTCAACCCATCTGGAAAAGTAATCCATCACTATAAGGAACAATTTGTTGTTGAAGACAAACAGCCTCTCCCATGGCCAATTAAGGAACTTTGTGGGAATGAGGGGCTCTCTTTGGCCCTGTCATTGCAGTGCACACATCTGACAGTTTGCTACAGTGTTCTCAATCACCCTGGAAATGACTGGCCACCAGACCCCAGATTGGTCACGTGCCCTGCACTTGGTGATGCCCAAGTGGCCCCGGTGTATCTTTGGAAGGATCTCCAGCTAAAGGGATGACCAACCCTGGTTCGTTGTAGACCAGGAGATTGTCTATGATCGTAAAGTGTTTCTGTTGTTTGAGCCAAGCTTTCATGATACCACTATTGATCTCTGTTGGGCCACCCTTGTCCTTGTTGGCATAATCCTCATTATGCATTTGTCCCTGGCGAATCTGTTGGAGTTTACTTGTGGACACTGGCAGGTGTCTCCTTGTCAGTTGGGAATACGCTTCCAGCTCTTCAATGAGATTGATGTCCTGTTTAGTCGGAAGAGCTACTGCGGCCCTGGAAAGTCTGTCTGCCGTTGTTTGGTTTTTACCGTGGACATATACTGTCTCATAGGCAAACGTCATGAGGCATAGGCAGAACCTCTGGATTCTGGGAGGCATCTTTGCTAGCTCCTCCTTACTTAGTAATGAGGCTAGTGGCTTATGGTCTGTTTTGATTGTGACCTTGAGGCTAATGATATAACCTGAAAACATTTCGTATGCTCACTCGACTACAAGTGTTTCCTTTTCTACCTCGTCTCCATGTCCAACAGTCCTCTTTTTAAAATTCATTTACGGAATGTGGGCTTTGCTGGTTGGGCCAGCATTTATTGCCCATCCCTATCTGCTGTTGAGAAGGTGGTGGTGAGCTCCTTCTTGAACTGCTGCAGTCACTGTGGTGTAGGTACATCGACAATGCTGTTAGGGAGTGAGTTCTAACATTTGACCCAGCTACAGTGAAGGGACGGCGACATATTTCCAAGTCAGGATGGTGAGTGGCTTGGAGGGGATCTTCCAGGTGGTGGTGTTCCCATGTATCTGCTGCTTGTCCTTCTAGATGATAGCGGATGTGGGTTTGGAAGGTGCTGTTTAAGGAGTCTTGGTGAGTTTCTGCAGTGCAATGTGTAGATGGTACACACTGCTGTCACTGTTCATTGGTGAAGGAGAGAGTGAATGTTTGTGGAAGGGGGAGGTGATGGTGTAGTGGTATTGTCGCTGGACTAGTAATCCAGAGACCCAGGCTAATGCTCTGGGGACCTGGGTTCAAATCCCGCCATGGCAGATGGTGGGATTTGAATTCAATAAAAATCTGGAAGTAAAAGTCCATGAAACCATTGCTGATTGTTGTAAAAACCCATCTGGTTCACTAATGTCTTTTAGGGGAGGAAATCTGATCTCCTTGCCTGGTCTAGCCTACATGTGACTTCAGACCCAAAGCAATGTCTTAAATACCCTCTGAACAAAGGTAATTAGGGATGAGCAACCAGTGACGCCCACATCCCATGAATGAATTTTTAAAAAATCAAGCGGGCTGCTTTGTCCTGGATGGTGTCAAGCTTCTTGAGTGTTGTTGGAGCTGCACTCATCCAGGCAAGTGGAGAGTATTGCATACCAGGACATACCTTGTGGACAAGACATACCTGGGCAATTTTCCACATTGCTGGGTAGATGCCAGTGTTGTAGCTTGGCTAGGGGCACAGCAAGTTCTGGAACAAAAGCCTCCAGTGCTATTGCTGGAATATTGTCAGGGCCTTTGCCGTATCTAGTACCTTCAGCCATTTCTTGATATCACATGGAGTGAATCATATTGGCTGAAGACTGGCATCTGTGATTCTGGGGACCTTAGGAGGAGGCCAAGATGTTTTATCCACTGGGCACTTCTGGCTGAAGATTGTTGCAAATTTTTTGCACTATTGGGCTGGACTCCCCATCATTGAGAATGTGGTTATTTGTGGAACCTCCTCTTTCAGTGAGTTGTTTAATTGTCCACCACCAATGACTGGATGTAGCAGGACTGCGGAGCTTAGACCTGATGCGTTGGTTGTGGGATCGCTTGGCTCTGTCTATTGCATGCTGCTTACACTGTTAGGCATGCATGTAGTCCTGTGTTATAGCTTCACTAGATTCCCTGGCATGGTGGTAATGGTAGAGGGGGTGATATGCTGGCCATAAGGTTACAGATTGTGGTTGAGTGCAATTCTGCTGCTGCTGATGGCCCACAGCACCTCATGGAGCCCAGTCTTGAGTTGCTAGACCTGTTCAAAATCAATCCCATTTAGCTTGTTGGTAATGCCACAGAACACTATAGAGGGTATCCTCAATGTGAAGATGGGACTTCATCTCCACAAGGACTGTACAGTGGTCACTCCTACCAATTCTGTCATGGACAGATGCATCTATGGCAGGCAGGTTGGCGAGGCTAATGACTCCTAGTTCTGTAGAACATACAGCGGTTCAAAAATGTCTTTATCCTTGTATCTTAACCTTGCCAAGTGTTGGCCTATTACTTTTATTCTGGTCCCTTCTGGACCTTGCAGCTGGATGGAGGATGGCTGTAACATGATACTTTAAGCCATTTTACTTCATCAGATAATACTGAAACACCAGCACCAATATCCAGCTTGAATTCTGTGGGGTGACTATCAACTTCTAATTTAATGCTCCAGCAATTATTTTATGTTTCATTAACTTCTCCTAAGAAGCTTATTTGTTTTTTTTCCTGTGGCTCTTCCCTTTTTGGATTTTACTTGATTTCTCTTGTTATCTCTTTCTTCCTCTGAGCTATAGGCACTTTGGATCTGCAGACTATTTTAAAATGCCCTAACTTCTCACAGCGGTGGCACTCAGCTCCCCCTGCTGGACATTCTTCCTACTTGTGTAGGGTTTTCCCACCACACTGAGAGCTTCTCAAGATGGTTGTTGGCCCACTTTTTCCAGATTTTGTGGGCTTTTGCTTCACTGCGCTTTCTCTTTTTTGTCCGACATATTGAATGGCTTCATTCATTCTTTTTTTCCAAGAGACATCACTTTCCCCCCCCAAAAACTGCTCTGTTTAGCTTCCTAAGCTGGGCCTGTCATGCTATTTACACTGTCTTCGTGAGAGTTAAATCTTCCCTCCTTTTCAAAAGATCTGATAGGTTTCATCTAAGATCCCAACCACTGTACGATCATATATTAATTCAGCTCTGAGGATCGCATAGTCACAATTCTCTGCAAATCTGTACAAATCATTTATAAATGAGCCTATAGATTCACCTGGTTTTTGCCTCTTTTTAAAATTTGCTTGCTCAATGAATAAACCTTTTTGAACACTGAAGCAGGAATCGAATGCCTGGAGGAGTTCCTCAAATGAGCTTGAAGCCTCATTGATGCCCTGTCTTGCAATAATATTGTCTGCTATGGCCCCTACTGCACAGAGTAAAGTACTGATCTGATCCTTCTGGTCCTTCTTATGCAAAGCTGAAGCTATTCTGTATCTGGAGAATTTCTTCTTCCATTTGTCCCACCATTAAGCCCGCTGTGAGCCTTCAGCACTTTGGAACGATTTTGGGAGTGACAGTGTTGATTCCATGCTTACCCTAAGCTCTGGATCTGTTGCTCTTCAGTAGTTTGGCTTGTAGCTTGTACTCACTGCTGCCTGGATTCCGGATTTGTGTGTCTGCTTGCATCTGTAGCACCCATGATGCTTCAGTTTCCGGTAAATCTTCAATATTTTTCCTTCTTGTAATTTTTCCAAGGGTTTGTAGGTCTTTCGGGTCTGCAGTCTTTTCCTGGAGTTAGGGGTCTAGATGGGGTTTCTTTTGGGTTTGCATGTTACTATAAGAATGCTACTATAGACTGTTATTCATGAAAGCCATTCTTATTTACTTACAGACCTATATACTTCTCAGCACTCTACACGAGGTTGTACTTCTGCTTCCTAACAGATCTCAGTCTCTTAGTCATGTGACATTGCATCATAGTTACGTCAGTAGTCACAGAAATATTAGGTGCTCCTGATGTTAACCCTTTACAGGGGTCTGCTCAGGGGTGAGTGGGAAGGCGGTAGGCTTGCCACCCGACCTATTTTATGTGACCCTTGCCAAAAACACACCTAGCAGGGGCAGATAAAATACAGCCCCAAGCCTTTTGTCATCCGACCTAATATCTCCTTATGTGGCTCAGCGACATACTTTGTTTTATAATGCTTCTGTGAAGCAGCTTAGGATGTTTCATTATCTTAAATGTGCTATAGAAATGTTTGTTGTTGTTGTTGATATCCTGCCTCCCCTCAAACCAGTGACTTCCCTGTACCTGGAAGATTCCCCATTCAGAGTTCGCAATGAATTCCTAATAGGGCTGCAAAGCAGAAGTTAGCACAAGAATGGCTGTGCTGAAGACTGGAGGTCCACTGCTTATTGTTTACACCACTGGAATGCAGCCAACAAATAATCCATTTATTCTCCAAAACAAACATTTCCTTTTGCAGCTTTAATTAGT
The DNA here is from genome assembly GCF_964194155.1 of Cetorhinus maximus. Taxonomy (NCBI): domain Eukaryota; kingdom Metazoa; phylum Chordata; class Chondrichthyes; order Lamniformes; family Cetorhinidae; genus Cetorhinus; species Cetorhinus maximus. Next base: position 116,607,268 of record NC_135886.1, read on the forward strand.
CCCCTAGGTCCTTAAACTCTGCTCCATGATTTTGAAATCACTTTGATGCTGAAACAGTACATCAGAGATTAAGGCCGCAAAATTGGATTGCGTTGCACCTGTTGTTTTACTGCTACAGGTGCCGTTTAGCCTCCAAAGTGACATCTGTGGCACACTTACCTTTCTGCTGCTGGCCACAGTGGACATCATTTTGGTGAGGTTGTTAGCAGTGCACAGGTAGCATCCATCATGTAACACTGATTAATGCTGCCATCTTGGAACTCAATACCCCAGTTAATGGCCCTCTCCTAACCTTGTATAGTTAAACACGGGTTCTGTAGCAGGAAGAACGCTGCACCAGCACCACTAGCAACAAGGGATCCTCAACTGCTTTCAGGTTAAATGCTGATCTATTGCTACTGGTGCTTTCGGCAATTGTAGAAGAACTTGGTGGTTCCAGGTTTTTTTAAAGTTGATAAACTTTAAAAAAGCGAGAGGTTGGCATGTGCTGAAGGTCTTTGGCCTAATTTCAAGGATTCTGGACAAATCACTTGTTCCCAGATATGGGTGCAGTATTTTGCATCCCCTTTGGCCTAAAGTATGGCAGGGAGAATGAATAGGTTGACACATAGCAGAACAAGCTGTGGAAGAGGAATTAGGTGGAGGGGGAGAAGGACTCTTGTGCTGCCCAGTGTGTTGAAGGAGCAATTCTTCCACCTGAACCTCAATGAAAACAGTGGGCAGAGCTTTCCCAGCCCCAGGGTGGCAGGCTGAGAAGCAGGGGGAGTCAGAAAAATAATGAGGAGCCAAACTGGGACAGCTGCCCGCCACATTTCACCACTGGGAAAGTTTCCATGTGGTGGGACTGGATACAGATCCGTTGCCCACCAAATGGAGGCGGACATCCTATTTAAATATTTAAGGCACTATTTGGGGTACTTTTGAGGGCCCATTGGCATTTTGCCAGCAGCTGAGTTATCCCCTGCCATGTGTGGAGGCCATTAGCTTCATGGACAATGTCTCTCAGTGGCAGTCCGGGGAGCCATCAGAACCAAAGGGCCCAAGGGCCATTGAAGGGGATGCATGAAAGAAAGGCTGACCTCACACCTCAAACATTCCCCTGGCGGTCTCCACCCTCCATTCTGCATATCCTTCCACCCTTGGCCATCTAATATTTTGAATTATACTGACCCCTCCAGGGGTGCCTCCATATTGAAGGGCCCTCATGTTCTTCGAGCTGCCTTAGCAGCACTCACCTCTCCCAGTGGGGTACTGACTGTGTCAGCAGCATCTACATCCCACTACTGTCCTTAATTAGAAGACTGCCTCTAGGAATATCCCTGTATTGGACTGACTCCTGGCAAGCACAGGCTTGGGACCCCCATTTGGTCTCAGTGTTGGGGTTCTGACACCCGTGCTAATATCCTAGCAAATGCATCAGATGTCACCACTCACTAAGGAGGACCTCACTGAAATATGTCACCTGCTGCAGTCTGAACTGCAAACTCATAGCAGACCAAGGATGACATTACTAGTGGCTGTGAAGGTGAACTTTTATGCATCTGGTTCCATCCAGGCTAGAACAGGTGATATTCACATCTATTTCCAGTTCAGCTCTATTGTTGTGTGAGGGAGGTTATTGAGGCTGTGTATGCCAAAGAGCAGCAGGTGGGATGAGCATGTAGCTTCACCAGGATAGCAAATTTCCCTCTGATGCAAAGAGCCATTGACTATACACACAGTGCTTCACAGGTGCTGTGTGTCAATTCTGGAATGTACAGCAAGCAAAAGGGACTCCACTCCCTTGAAGTCCAACTGCTGTGTGACAATATAGTGCATCTCATGCAGGTCAATGCCTAGTATTCTGGCAGCAGTCATGATGCCAGTCCGTCTGCTGTAGTCTGCTGTGCCGACACCAGCAGGTGGCTACTGGGCAACAAGGGATATCCATTGACCACATGCCTCAGAAGGGTTCTGGTGCATGACCCACATACACCTAAGCAGCATACATATAATGAAGCTGTGCTGTCACGTGAATGTGGTTAATTGATTGGGGAGCATAATCAATGCTTCTGTTGCCGGGACTGCTCCGCAGCACTCAGAAGAACCTGTGTCGTGATTCGTCACAGTCAACTACCAACACCCTGGGGGGTTACCATTGACCAGAAACTGAACTGGATCAGCCATATAAATATACCAGCTACAAGAGCAGGTCAGAGACTGGGAACTCTGAGGCAAGTAACTCAGCTCCTGACTCCCCAAAGTCTGTCCGCCATCTACAAGGCACAAATCAGGAGTGCGATGGAATACTCCCCACTTGCCTAGATAAATGCAGCTTCAGCAGCACTCAAGGAGCTTGACACCATCCAGGATTAAGCAACCGGCTTGATTGGCACCCCTTCCACCATCTTAAACATCCATTCCCTCCAACAGAAATGCACAGTTGAAGCAATATCTGCAGCAACTCATCAAGGCTTCTTAGACAGCACCTTCCCAACCCACGTCCGCTACCATCTAGAAGGACAAGGGCAGCAGATACATGGGAACACCACCACCTGGAATTTCCCCTCCTAGCCACTCACCATCCTGACTTGGAAATATATCGGCGTTCCTTCACTTATGCTGGGTCAAATTCCTGGAACTCCCTCCCTAACAGCACTGTGGATGTACCTACACCACATGGACTGCAGCGGTTCAAGAAGATGGCTCACCATCACCTTCTCAAGGGCGAACAAATGGTGGCCTAGCCAGCGGTGGACACATCCGCTGAAAGAATTTTAAAAAGATCTGCTGCATGCTATAACATTGTCGTCATGAGGGCACAGCCTTTGCCACCATAAAGCGACCAGTCGAGGCAAAGATGGCATCTGGCCGAGCTATCCATGATTAGCTCATCCGACTGTGGTACTAGTGAACATAACCCCAATTCTTCACTCAAAAAAGTCCTACACCTTACCATCCTCCTCTTATTGACCATTGAAGTTACCACTTTGCCACAATGCTAAAATAAAAATCCCACAAAATGAACAATCCAACACAAATTTATCAATCAAACCATGCCATATTTCATTCAAAAATCAACTAATCACCCTTGTGCATTCCCTAAGTGCTTGTCTTCCATGTTCCTTTGCCTGCCCTAGTGCTGCTACCCAGTGCTACCCCAGTGGCTGCACATGACTGGGGTAAGGTTGCTGACATTCACTGGGTCTGGGGCAGTGGCGGAAGCTGTAGATGAATTTTAATGACATGCTCTGGTCCTAGAAGGCCCAGTTTTGGACTATACCATCTTGGAATGGGCCGCAGCAGCCTGGGCGGCTCTGCAGACAGCAGAGCTGCACTGGTGGAGTGGCAGTTGTGGTCAGATGAACGCTGTCATCCTGAGAGAGGATAGCAGGTTCGTGCGCCATAGAATCACTACCATTTCCCTGGGGCGGTGTCTCAGCAATCCTAGCAATGTGTCGGGGGGCAAATTGCTGGTCTGTTCTGACACCCTGCAAATCCCTTTCAGCACAGCTATCCACAGCTATGATGGCAGCAAAATGAACCTTCATTACAACAAATTAGCTTGCATGGGAATAATATTGTGTGGTAGCTTTCTGAGCTTGCATAGCTTCAGCCTGAGCTGCTACTGCAGCAGTTATCATGCTGAGTGGTTCAAGTCTCACTCTAGGACTTGAGCACAAAAATCAAGGCTGAAATGCCAATGAATTACTGAGGGAGTGCTGAACTATCAGAAATGAGATGTTAAACTGAGACTGTCCTCTAAGGTGGACGTGAGAAATCCCATGAAGCTGTTTTAAAGAAGAGCAGGGGAGGTATCCCCGATGTTCTGGCCAATAATTATCCCTCAATCAACATCATTGAAGGGAATTATGTGGCCATTATCTCATTGCTGTTTCTGGGAGTTTGCTGTGTGTAAATTGGCTCCCCTTTTAAAAATTTTTATTTATTTGTTCATGGGATGGGTGGCACAGTGGTGCAGTGGTTAACGCTGCTGCCTCACAGCTCCAGGGACCCGGGTTTGATCCTGACTTCAGGTGTCTGTCCGTGTGGAGTTTGCACGTTCTCCCCTTGTTTGCGTGTGTTTCCTCCAGGTGCTCTGGTTTCCTCCCACCGCTCAAAGACGTGCTGGTTAGGTAGGTTGGCCACGGTAAATTGCCCCCCTGTGTGTGTGCGTGTGAATGTGTGCCCTGCAATGGACTGGCGTCCTGCCCTGGGTGTACCCTGCCTAGCCCCCATTGCCTGTCGGGATAGCCTCTGACTCCCTGCGACCCTGAATTGGATGAAGCGGTTCTGGAAAAGTAAGTGATTGAGTGAGTGTTCATGGGATGTGAGTGTCGCTGGCTATGCCAGCATTTATTGCGCATTCCTAATTGCTCTTGAGAAGGTGGTGGTGAGCTGCCTTCTTGAATTGCTGCAGTCCATGTGTGTAGGTACACCCACAGTGCTGTTAAGGAGGGAGTTCCAGGATTTTGACTCAGCAACTGCAAAGGAACGGCGCTATATTTCCAAGTCAAGATGGTGTGTGGCTTGCGGGGGCAGGGGAACTTCCAGGTGGTGGTGTTCCCATGTATCTGTTGCCTTTGTCCTTCTAGAGGGTATCAGTCATGAGTTTGGAAGGTGCTGTTGAAGGGGCATTGGTCAGTTACTGCAGTGCATCTTGTAGATGGTACACGCTGCTACCACTGTACATCAGTGGTGGATTGGAGTGAATGTTTTTGGTGGTGTTAATCAAGTGGCTGCTCTGAATGGTGTTGAGTTTCTTGAGTGTTGTTGGAGCTGCACTTATCCAGGCAAGTGGAGATAATTACATCATACCCCTGAATAGTGCCTTGTAGATGCTGGACAGGCATTGGGGGGTCAGGAGGTGAGTTACTCTCTTCAGAATTCTCAGCCTTTGACCTGCTCTTGTAGCCACAGTATTTACATGGCTGGCTCAGTTCAGTTTCTGATCAATGGTAACCCCCAACGATTTTGATAGCGAGCACATTCAGCGATGGTAAAGTCATTAAATGTCAATTGGAGATGGTTAGATTCCCTCTTGTTGGAGATAGCCTTTGCCTGGCACTTGTGTGGTGCGATTGTTATTTGCCACTTATCAGCCCAAACCTGAATATTGTCCAGGTTTTGCTGCATTTGGACATGGATTATTTCAGTATCTGAGGAGTCGCGAATGGTGCTGGACATTGTGCAATCACCAGTGAACATCCCCACGTCTGACCTTATGATGGAGGCAAGGGCATTGTTGAAGCAGCTGAAGATGTTTGGGTCTAAGACACTACCCTGAGGAACTCTTGCAGCAATGTCCTGGGACTGAGGTGATTGATCTCCAACAACCATCTTCCTTTGCGTTAGTATGACTCCAACCAATGGAGAGTTTTCCCCCGATTCCTTTTGACTTCAGTGTGGCTCGGCTCCTTGATGCCACACTCAGTCAAATGCAGCTGCCTTTTTTTCAAGGGCAGTCACTCTCACCTCATCTCTTGAGTTCAGCTCTTCTTTCCTTGCTTGGACCAAAACTGTAATGAGGTCAAGAGCTGAGTGGCCCTGACAGAACCCAACTGAGTGTCAGTGAGCAGGTTATTGCTGGATAAGTGCCGCTTGATAGCAGTGTCGATGACACATTCCATCATTTTGCTGATGATTGAGAATAGACTGATTTAAGAGACGCAGGCTGGCTTTAAGTAGTGCCAATTAACTCGAAACCATGCTAGCCACTCACTATTGTGCACCTCTTGATCAGGTGTGCAAATACTCAACAGTGTGCTTACCACTGTTTAAATGAACAGGCTGCGCAAAATTTGAGTGCTACCTGCATCGGAAGCAGTGGGTATGAATTTCTAGCGCAGCGTGATCTCCGTGCCAGTTTTTGGGTCCATCAAATTTCACAGCCTAAAACTTTGCATTTTTACATTTCAAAGAGTGCGTTTTACATTTCTCTAAAGAAAGAAGAAGCAGACATTGATGTCATAGGAATTATCTGTATTCATACCTATTAGGGAGATGTCAGCCTGAATGACACATTGACAACATTGAGTTTCCTGAAGTCAAGTTCTCCTCATTGTAGCCTTATTATGCATTCATTGATGAAAAGCTTGATTGAACAAAAAAGCAACATTTTTAATAGACCAAGATTGAAAGAATGTTTGGTTAAATATTTTCAGTTGCTAAACCTATACAAGATATGCTTTTAACCATTCTAAATGCCACTAATTGTGAAAGGTAATAATAAATAAACATTAATAATATTCCACCAAACAGCTATATAGAAACTGAATAATTCAACCTTTTGCTTTACCGCACTTCATTCAACTGAATGTTGATGCTTGTAATGAACGTGACGTTTATCTTATTTTGAAATAGAGGGGAGGAAGAAAGCAACGAAAAATGTTCACTTTCAACATTAAAAAGAGCTCACTAAACATTCTGCTTATTTCTTCTGCAATCAATTTGTCTTGGTTATTGGACTGTTGTAAAAACTAACTATAAACAAATGGGGTAATTTTCACCTTCACGACATGAACAATAATTTGGTGGAAAAGGATTTCCACTTTGCAAGCCTAAATGCAGAAGGTGCCAATGGCTCACTGTACCTTCTCCCATTTCCTGTTGGCTCCCAGAACATCTCTGTTAACTTATTCATGTCCCACTAAATACTCCCAAGCCTGCTAAGAAACTCTCTATTTTTTTAATTGTTTGTGAAGAGATGAAATGAGCGACAGAGCAGCTCCCAGTGGATTCCAGCTTATAGCTAATATATTTGCAGCTAACATTTTATATTTTCAATTTTAAAAACTTCAGGATAGAATAGGAGGAATAAGTTATCAGTTATATGTTGTGAAGCAGTTAATGTCAGTGAGACTGTGCCTGGGGGAAATTGATGTGAAAGCTTTAACTTTGTGATCTTAAACTATCACAAAAAATTGTACAGTCAAAGGCTCTAACTATCAATTATTTTGCAAGGATCACTTACTTGCCAGTCGAAGTTCAAATCTCACCTGTGGGACTGAATAGCAATATGTGATATTAGCACACGACTCTGCAAATGTGTTCATATCAAATTCCTTTGTCACAAACATATTGAAGTTATCATGGCGGCAAAAATGGGCCCCGTAATACCATTGGTGCTAATGTTATGGAGGCCCTGAAACTGCAAAAATGTTAGTCAAGGGTGCCCTTGGCCACTTTGAATGTGCCTCAGGGATGTTAAGGTTGAAGCACCATGTATATATGCACTGGAAGCATGCAGAGTGGGTGGATCATAATGTCAACCAGCCTCTAATGATGGTTTGCTGCACAATCGGCCATTTTGGACTGCGTGGTTCCAACTTCCACTCTCTTGTAATATTCCCAGCTGAACATGTGCTCAGCTGCATGAGGTCAATGATGTAATTTAAAAGGCTAACCATCTAACTTTCAGGTAAGATGCCTTTGACTTTCTGTTGCTGGTTCAGAGTTAGTGGATGTACTGTGTTAAGTGTTATTAGAGGAATTTTGAAAACCTTGACTGCAGCATGACTTGGAAATAGACCATGGCAGCAGAGATGGGAAGTTGTGCGCAGAGGGAGGAGGAGGCGGGTTCTCAATAGGAGGGCATACCCACCAAGGGTCTTTGAGCATTTCTCCTGCCTCCAACTCAGCCAGGTGCAGCATCAGAGGTGCCTGTGTTTCTCCAAGTGGATGACCACTGAATCTTGCTGTCTCCTATAACCTGACCTGCTGCACCACAGTCGGGTGAGGACAATGCTGCTAATGGCCATCAAGATCACTGTAGTTCTCAATTTGCCATGCGTTGCCGCATCTAGGAGGTCATAGAGATCCTGTACAGCAGGAAAGGGAGCTACATTGTCTTCTTACTTACCAGAGAGAAGCAGGAAAAGACAAGGTGTGGCTTTTTCAGGATGATGGGAATCCTGTGATGACAGGGTGCAATCAACTGCACACACATGGCTCTGTGGACCCCACATGTTAACTTGGAGATGTACTGGAACCTCAACAGTGCCCATTCTGGTAATGTACGGGTGGCGTGCAACCCTGTCCAGAAGATGCTGTCAGTGAATTCTGTTATCCTGGCAACAGCCACAACTTATTCAGCCTTCGGCAATCAGCTGTATTTGACATCCTTGGCCTACCACGAATAACCAGAAGCTGGGTGCTGAGTGATAAAGGATACCCACTCTAACCTTCTATCACCTGACCACACAAGAACAGCAGGCCTACAATGAGAGCCATGCAGCAACCAGGGTCAGCTGTGGAGCAAGCAATTGGTATCTTGAAACACCATCCCGCCAACTGGACTGCATGGGGTTCAGATCAGAGCATGCCCCCAAGGTTGCAGTGATCTGCTTCATTCTACATAAGGCCAACCCAGGAGGAGGAGGAAGAGGAAGGAAAACAACATCTGAGCTGTCTATGAGCAGCTACTCAGACTCCGGTTCCCCTTTGATTGTCATCCCCATATTACCATTACTCTACAATTCTCCACCTTTCAATCCATCTGTCACATGTACTACCACAGCGTCCCTTTGGTCCAAATCCTGAAATGAAAGCCAGTAACTATAAAACCATTCCATAATACCTTAATCCAATAATGCTTCCAGTAATCTATGCAAAAATCAATTATTCACCATTTGTGCCTGTTTTACAGGTGCCTTTGTCTGGCTGAGTGCTCAGTGCTACTCGAGTGGCTACAGCACGGCGGGTGGAAGGCCGCTAGCTTTACTGTGGGAGGCTGCAGATGACCTTGGGGGATGTCCTCAAGCAGCACTGGCCCTTGAGTGCCTGGCTTCAGAGTGCACCACCCCAATGTGGACAGCAGAAGTCTGGGCTGGCTGGCTGAGAGGCAAGAACTACTGACAGAGTGTAGCATTGGGAGTACAAATGCTGTCATCCTGAGAAAGGACATCTGGTTCGTGCGCGACAGAGCCACGGCCATTCCCCTGGCACCTTCCTCAGCAATCCTGGTAATCTTGGAGCACAGATTGCTGGACTGATGTGAGAGCCTGCATGCCCCTTTGAGCACTGGCATTTACAGACATGATGGCAGCAGCCTAATCTGCGCAGCTTCAATTTGAGCTTGCATGGCAACAGGTATGACCTCAGTCTGAGCTCCCACTATAACACTCAAACATTGCATAGCTTCTGCCTCCACCGCAATGGATATTGAGGCATCTAGCACCAGATGCTGGGTTCGCAAGTGCTGTCATGCAGTTGGCCACCACTTCCATGCTGGAAAGGATAAGCTCCAGGCTCCTCATGATGGCCTGTGCCAAGTTGGAGCCGGACTCCTTCACGCTCCTCAACAGGGACAATAGCTATATGGCAGACCAGCCAATGCACCAAGCATCTCTGTATGCATGTCCATCAGCGTGTTCTGCAGCAGAACTCATTTGCGATTTCACCCTCTAATGAACTGACACACAAACCATTCTTTCCTCCGCTCCATTCTGATGAAAAGTTACAACCTGAAAAATTAACTTCAACCCACTCATACCTGGTGACTCACCCCATGCTGGTCCTGACTATATACTACCCTCTAAAATATGCGTAGCACCAGTATCTGAGTTGGTGGCTGTGAGGGTCATATCAAGTAACAGTGGGACTGAACTTCTCAGGATAGGTGGTGGGCTAGTCAGGTAGTGGGGAGGGGTTGGTTGGAAGGGTAGTCAGTTGAGTGGTGGGGTTGTTGGGGACTTGGGATGGTAGTTGGGACTTGGGGAGTAGTGTGCGGTGTTGGGGGTCTAGTCAGCAGGTTGGGAGGGTAGTCAGTGGGGTGGGGGTAGTCAGGAGGGTGGGAGGTTAGTTAGGGTCAGTAGGAGGATAGGGGTGTTGGGGGATCCAGTAGGAGGGTGGGGGGCCATTGGGATGGGTGGGAGGGTAGTTGGGGGGCGTCAGGCAGGTATTCAGGGGGTCCAGTGGGGAGGTGTGGGGTAGTCAGTGTGGATGAGAGGGTAGTTGGGGGGTCGGGGGTGGTCCAATGGCGGGGTGTGGGATAGTTGAGGTGGGTGGGAGGATAGTTGGGGGGTCAGGGGGTAGTTGAAGGGGTCGGTGAAGTGGTTGGGTGTTCTAGTGGGGTAGTTGGGGGGGCAGGAGTGGGGGGGGGTGGGGTAGGAGGCGATGGTTAGAGGGGTTCAGCACTATCGTTACCCAAGAATTAGAAGTGGTTTTAATTTTTCTAACTTTTATTTGTTAAATATTCTGCTAAGACAGTTGGATCCATCTGAAGTTTCTGATTTAAATTGGAGCATTGGCTGGATCCCAGTGCTGGGTAATTGCCCATTGGAAGTTTAAACTTCCCAAGTGGAATTCTTGTTTTCCACCCCACCTCCTGCCCCCGCCCGTGCCCTCCCATTCTGCATTTCTGCTTTCTGATACTCAAGAACTGCCGCTTGGCCAGCCAGTGAGATCTCATCAGGAAAGGCAAGAACTACACCACGCCATCCATAAGGAAGCACTGGCCAATTAATTTCCGATCTCCAGAGGGTCATACCTGGGAGGTACCCCAGGACATGCGCTGCAGGGAACCCCCGGAAGTCCACAACCCATGAAAAAATCCTAAAAGATCAGGAGCAATTTAAGGTTTTCAAAAACCCTTTTGGATCTGTTTCTAGATGACATTGAGAAAACCATCCATAATCACCTTAGTCATATTTGACTAGCTGATTTGATGGTTCTCTCTTTCTCCCATGAGACTTGTTAAATTTCTTCATACCTCATTGAGAAGGGCATTGCGGAACCTTCCTACGTCAAATAAGCCATTTCCAATTCTGCAGCATGACAGCTAATGTGTGTTCCGTTACAGAAAGCCAGTATCACATCTTACATACCACATCAGGATGATTGTTAACATTTATGAAAAATTACTGATGCATAAAGTAAATCAAACTATACAAAAATAACAATAATCTGAATGTGAAATAGACCTACACAGTTATCTATTTGTGACTATAATGTAGATCATGACCTGGAGCTTCTATTATTCGCCCAAAATGTTTTAAGACGAGTTAATGTTTTCTGAGGCATTTTTATTAATTTGTATCTCTGGGCATTATATGTGAAAAGAAAGCTATTAAAATACAGCTTTCATTTACCTCAACAAAACTTTCTGCATATGCCAATGTAGTGATTGTAGGTATAACCTTTCCTACTGCCTTTAGGGGGTCACGTGATTGTACTGACGAATGAGCCCTAAGCACGGAGCAGGGCGGGGCACAGCTTTCTAGTTGTGGTAAAAGCAAAGAACTGCGGATGCTGGAAATCCAAAACAAAAACAGAAATACCTGGAAAAACTCAGCAGGTCTGGCAGCATTGGTGGAGAAGAGCACAGTTGACATTTCGAGTCCTCATGATCCTTCAACAGAACTAAGTAAAAATAGAAAAGGGGTGAAATATAAGCTGGTTTAAGGGGGGGTGGGGGTGGTGGGGGGTGTTGGATGTTGTCCCAACACCCCTCCCCCCTTAAACCAGCTTATATTTCACCCCTTTCCTACTTTTACTTAGTTCTGTTGAAGGGTCATGAGGACTCGAAACGTCAACTGTGCTCTTCTCCACCGATGCTGCCAGACCTGCTGAGTTTTTCCAGGTAATTCTGTTTTTGTTTTTCTTTCTAGTTGTGGACCTGGTTCAAGCATGTAGCTTTTAAACGAGCTCTGTAATAAAGTTATCTGTTTCAAGTAAGAAACCTGTCTGGTACATCAAGTTTATTACAGCCTATTTATTGCCTTACCTGAAGAATTATTCTCTTCAACACTAGTTACAACTACGTTTTGAGATGAAAGATATTGCTGCTAGGAGTCTCAACGGGCTTTATTATCACGCATTTGATAACAGAGGGTGAAATTGGTCTTGGGCAGTAGACAAATGGATGACAGCGAATCTGCAGCCCATTTCACATACTGCTCGATTTTATCTTCCATTGAAGTCAATAAAAATTGAATACAGGCTGCTGGTCTCTATTGCCCAGGACAATTTTGCCTCCGTAGAATTTTGCAATACAGGATAGGGCCATTCAGACTATTATGCCCAGACTGTCTTTCTGAAAGAGCTGTTCACTTTACCATTCCTCTACTCACTCTCCATTCTTTTGAAAATATTTGTCTACATCCCAATTAAAGCTCTTTCAATTCCATTTCTCCCAGTATTTCTGATAGGGTGTTTCAAATCTCATCAACAGCCTATGTAAAAAAAAGCGATTGAATTCTCTTCGTGTTCTTTTGTTGCTTCTCTCTGTCACTACACTCCTGATTAGATTTCTATTTTTCTGTCACATCACCCCCTCTGTTTGCTGTCCCACAGTGGCTCAGTTTAAGCAACGTCTCAGTTTTAAAAGTCTTGTCCTTGCTTTCAGATCCCTCCATGGTCCCCCTTCTCCCTATCACTGTAATCTCCTCCAGCCCTACAGATATCTCTGCCCCTTTAATTCCGGCCTCTTGAGCATCCCTGATTTTAATCACTCCACCATTGGTGGCCTGAGGCTCTGGAATTCCCTCACTACACCTCTGCCTCCCTACCTAATTTTCCCTCTTTAAGACAATCCTTAAAACCATATCCTTGACCAAGCTTTTGGTCATCTGCCCTAATAGATCCTTATGTGGCAGAGTGTCAAATTTTGTTTTATCATTCCCATGTAAAGCACCTTGGGACATTTTTATTATGGAAAAGGTGCTATGTAAATACAAGTAGTTGTTGTACATTGTTCTTGACTATCACTTCCAGTGATTTCTCAGTGAATGAAGCAGTTCTCCCCAGCCCGTGGGCAGAGTTTTCTGAGCCCACTAGCGGTGGGCGTGATAGGCGGCGTGCGCGGGAAATATGGTGCGACTTGCTTCACGATGGATCGAAGGCAGGTTGCGATCCTCCACTCAGCCCATCGACACCAGGCCACGTTTCCCACCATCGGTCAGCGAGGAGCTAATTGTAATACATCCGCATATAATTAAAAGGCCGTCCCGCCGGGCACTTGGAACTCCGCCGTACCGTCCGGGAAAGCACGCCGACGTGTTTCACAACATTACGCAGGTGTCGTGCACTTGGCGGCCTTCACTTTGGGGGAACTGAGGTGAGTGAGCAGCAGCGTTCTCCACAGCTCGCCCATTGTTTACAGGCCTCAGGGTGCCGGGGGACAGGGGCTATGGATGCCTGGCCTCGGAGCGACTGCTGTGGGGTGGGGGGTGTCTGGGGGCAAGTGCTGGCCAGCCTCGGAGGCCACTGTTTTCGGTGGGGGGATCAAGTGCTGTCCTGGCGCTGCATCCCGCGCACAGGTAATCGAGGTGGGGAGCAGGGTAAGCGAGGGAAGTGGCCACGCATTAGGGACAGCTGTATAAACTGACCATGCCTCTGCGACTGAGACAGATCAGGTGCAGCCACAGTGATATGATTGGGGTCGGGCTCCTAGCCTGCCCACCCATGCAAGCAACGCGGAGGCACCAAAGGGCCACCAAGCACTCCATACCTTACCGCACCCCCCTCCACCAGCACCCCTACCCCCCTGGCACAGACTTCGAGTCCACCACCACTTTATTGGACCACGGAACAGTTGCACTGCACACGCTGTACAATCTCCTCGCCAGCGCTGGCCATGTAGCAGTCACTGCTGGAGGTGCTCTCAGCCTCTTGCAATCTCAGCATCCTGGTTTAGACCAGTGTCCCCCATGTCGCAGGCTGACAGGTCAGCCATGCAGCGCACTCATCTCTAGCAATCCAAGGGGTGACCAGCACCCTCCGGGAAGCATTAAGGGGCAGACACACAGGCCAGGAAAGGTGCTAAGTACAGCCATGATAACCACGTCTCTCTCTCTTTCATGCTGCAGGAGGACCACGTCAGGATCATGGATCCTGGTGACCTAGCTGTATGCCTGATGGCCAACAGAGACCGTAGAAGACAGGGGAGAGAGTGAGTGAGGTGCCTGGCTGCGGAAAGTCAGGAGCAGCAACCACAGGAAGAAGGGGCAGCAGGGGCTCCCGCACACGCTCCCCAGGAGTGACAGCAAGCTGTGGCTGGTCGGTGCCTAGTGACACTCAGGGTCTATAGACGCTGCCTGCCATCCCTGCAGATGACTGAGAACCAGTGTTGCCGATGACTGCGCATGTCTAGGGGACCTGGTGGCTCACATCTGCCACTTACTGCAGAACTTGGCGCCAAGAGGACATGGAGGGTATCCACTGCCAGTACCTGTCAAAGTGACCGTGGTGCTCAATTTCTATGCCAGTGGCTCCTTTCAGGGCTCCACAGGTGACCTCTGTGGGATTTCACAATTCACTACCCACAAATGCATCCATGAGGTCACAGATGCCATTTTCTCCATGGCACACAACTTTGTGCAATTCACTGGGGACTGGGACAGCCAGGATGCAAGGGTCATTGGATTCGCCCTGATCTCGGGATTCCCACAGGTAAGGGTGCAATTGACTGCACTCATGTGGCACCAGGTTTCCATCGCTACACTCAGTGGACTTCATCAATCACAAGGGCTTCCACTCACTGAACGTGCAGCTGGTGTGCGACCACCAGAAATATATCCTGCAGGTATGCACACAGTTTTCAGGGAGTGTGCATGACGCCTACATCCTGAGTCACCCGCAGATCACTGCAGTCTTCCAGGGTCCACAGAGGCTGCAGGGCTGGCTCCTTGGGGACAAGGACTACTCGTAGAGGTCGTGGCTGATGACATCCGTGCGGCAGCCTCAGACTGCAGCAGAGCGACGCTATAATGAGGCTCATGCAGCAGCTCGCAACTTGGTTGAGCAAACCATCGGGATGCTGAAGATGTGGTTCCAGTGCCTGGACCAGTCTTTGGAGCCCGGCAATACAGTCTTCAGGGGGTGTCACGCATTATTGTCCTCTGCTGCGTCCTTTACAACCAGGCACTGCAACGGGGTGAGGAGCTGGCTGAGGAGGAGATGGAGGAACAGCACATCTCCTTGGATGAGGAGGACGCCAATGGGGATGAGGGTGAGGGGGTCCTTGGTGGTGATGACTGTAGGGATGAAGCTCTCACACTAGCTAGATGAGGCAGGCATGCTCGGGAGGCCCTCATGGCTGCCAGATTTGTGGAAGATGATGATAACATACAGTGAGGTGTCCCCATGGATCCTCACTGCAGTTGTGAACGTTTGACTCCAGTCTGGCTTACTGGCAGCGCCAATACCCTCTGAGAGAATGCCCCTGTCATGGAGATGCAGTGGAGGCCCTAATAGTCACTCGATCACAGGAGGATGATGAGAACATGCAGTGAGGACACTCCATAGATCTTCATACAGCCTCTGAGAATGTCTGACTCCTGTCTGGCCGAGGGCAGCTTGCTTGCGCTCCATGATCAGGACCATCTCAGAGACGCAGCCATGAAACTTTAGACACATCTGATACTGTGTCCGCCTTCAGCACCTCAGCCCTTCAGGAGCTGATGCACAGCATCACTGGTCGCAGATGCTGGTGTGATGGGGGCCAGCCCCAACTTAAAGGTGCTGAGAGCACACAGAGAGAATGAGAGAACTCTGTGGTGCCTGCCAACAACATTCTGGTAGCAATAATAGGCACTGCCGAGGTGCAGGTGTCAGTAATGATTCCAGGGAGCATAAGGCTGGGCCATCACTGTGGTCTGAAGGCTGCACAGAGCACAGGGAAGAGGCCCTGGACTGAGACACCTGCCTTTTATCTTGTGCAGAAAGGTTTCACATCTGAGTGACAAGAACACTGCTCATCAGAACAAGGAGCCACAAGCAGGGAGACATTCTTGGGAATTAATTGACAATAGTGAACAGAATGTACAACTGATCAACACCCGTGCCCAGGCTGTACAACTATTTTTACCTAACTTTCCTAACCCTGCTGCTACGTGTTGTTATTCCGCGGACATCCACAGTGGTGGTGGAGGCAGCCTGCTGACTGTGACACCCTGTCTGTAATGACTTTGGCAGGCGCCCTCTGGAGGGCTGAGACTTGTTGGGCCTAGGCCTACTTTCAGGGTCCTGCTGTGTGGCTGTGTGGTACCCTCCTCAGCCTGTGAAACTGGAGCTGCGGAGGTCACAGGAAGATGGGATTCGGATGGGCTGGACACTCCCAGAGTCACCTGGGTGGATGGCCCCGGAGTGTGCACCTGCCGAGCCTCCTCGCTTTCGGTGCCCGAGGGCCCCTGGCTGACTCCGTGAGCGGAAGGGGTGGCCAGAGTGAGATCGAGCTGCCCAGGACCCCTCTCACGTACACACTGTTGGAGGCCAACTATGGCATCATAATGGAGTTAAGCCCGCACTGCAGTGCAGGAGTGATGTCCTGGACCAAGGCCTCCATGGCGGCTGCCATCCTGCCAGTGTTAACCTCGGTGCATTGCAATTCAGGCGCTATCACCTCAGCCTGACGACGGACGGATTCCTCCATTGTGCCTTGCAATCTAAGGAGTGCAGTGGACATCTCTTTCTGTTGTTCCCTAGTTTGCCTTTGCAGCTCCAGCAACTGTGACATGACAGGGTCCAGAGGCTCATCATCTGACTCGGACTCAGCAACATTCCGGCCTCCAGCATCCCTCCAAGTGCCAGGGAACTGGGAAGTCCCTGCCTCCGCCTGCTGTAGATCAGAAAGTGCAATGTGCTCACCAGATTGTGATCCCGAGGCTATTCTAAAGCTAGGTCCCACCGAGGTGTTTGTCTACTCTGGTGGAGGGTGTGGGTGAGCGCTGTGACAGGACTTCAGAGAGGGTGCCTTCAGATTCCTCTTCAGAGGTGTCTTCGGGGCTTGATTGGAGGCTCTGGGTTGTGAAATCTGTCGGCTGTTTCCCAGATGTGCCTACTAAAGCAAGGGGAGATGATTAGTGCATGGCAGTAGCCTGTGAAAGAGGACACATCACTCACGGCATGGTTGTCTGATGGATGTTGCACTGCTGGATCCTCACTTGGTAGAGCACCACCGACCTCACCATCAGCACAGGACTGGTCCTGGTCATCGCCGGCCGGCTGGTTTGCTCTGTTTTTGAATTCTGTCAGAATTTTGACCCCTGGCATCCCTCCACCTGTCTGCGACCTTTCCCTCCTGTTGTGAGCCAGTTTGTCCTGCATGGATAGAGATGGGGAGAGTGTATTAGGATGCCTGCCGGGCCAGATGATAAGTATGCCTGCCCTGAGAGGGTGGTGAGTGGTCCCGTGGGTTGGATGAGGACAATGACAGTGTGTGCGAAAGAGTTAATGGTGATGTCTCTTGCACTAGCAGTGAGTGAGGGTCCTGTGGATGTACGTTGGGTTTATGAGTGTGTGATTTGGGAGTGATGAAAAGAGTGACTTACCCTGGTGGAATTGAGGAGATCATTCATCCTTTTGTGGCATTGGGTGGCTGTCCTCCTCTGCAGGGTGTTTGCGTTGACCACCGCTGCCACTGGCTCCCAAGCCAGAGCGGTGACTTTGCTGCCCATCCTGCAGCCAGAGTGGGGGTAGAGCATGTCCCGTTGGGCCTCCACAGCATCCTGCAGTCGCTCGAGGGACCCGTTGTTGAAACAGGGGGGCTGTAGTCTTTTATTCCTTTGCCGGCCATGTCTCCCGGGCTGCGGTAGTGAGTTGGTGGTGATGAACGCTTTGCTGGCAGCTGCCTTTTAAAGATGGCAGCCAGTGAGATGCAACAGCCAAGGAAACTGCATGTTTCCCAGGAACGGATAAACAATGAGGCAGGCTCGGGAAGATACGGCATGAAAAGCCATCATTTTCATTGGTGGGTCGGACTCCATTTTAGATGCCAGTTATCACACTTAGTTCAACCCTGGGAAAATTCTGCCCAGTACGTGGGATTTTGATTAACTAAAATAAATGCACCAAAATGCCTATATAAGGATTTACTATGACGTACTACCCTGACACATGAATGGGCCTATTGATGGATGTATGTTTGTAACAACATCATGTACTATGCTACTTTCAAACCTTTTTTCCATTTTTACATGCTTGTGGTGCTGTTTATTTATTTCTATGCACTAACCGGTGAAAGATCCGTTGACCCGACCGAACATAAAATGAAGTCGGGTGAGTGTCCCGGTGCCATTGCGCACTTGCAAAATATTATGGTCACCAGGCGTGCACTGGAGTTGGCAGAGCACCCACTGACAACTAAAAGGCCTATTAAGGCCATTAAAAAGTTAATTGAGAGATATTTTTTGCTGCCTATCGAACCTTACGGTTGGCGGGCAGGCGAAAATGCCAAGCAGCCTTTGCATTTTATAGGAAACCTCATCCACGGATGGGATGAGGTTTCCAACAGTAAATAAAAATAAAATCAAAGTTTTAAAATTTAATTAATAACATGTCCCTGCTCGTGTGACAGAATCACATGAGGGGACATGTTTTATACCATTTTTAGTCTTTGTTTTTTATTTTGAAAAATGTTCATCTCCCTGAGGCAGCTCTGTGCCTCAGGGAGATTTTCGTGCTTGCCCTCCTCTGCCCCCCACACCCCCCCGCCCCACACCCCACCCCACCCCGCACAGGCAACGCTGAGCGCTGACGCTCGCATTTCACGCTTACGTGAGATTGCAGTCCGGACCCGATCGGCTTCCTGCCCGCTCCCGCCGAGCCTACCCGACGAGGGAAAGATCCTCCCCTTGGAATCAAAGCTCGTGAGAATCTGAAGCTAATCAAGAGAATAACGACTGTCACCACTGATGACATCCTGAGTGAGTATAAAGATGTGTCCGAGGGGATTGGCTGTTAAAAGGAGACAACAACATCAAGACTGATGAAACTGTGAAACCCAAAATGAAACCCGCCCAGGAAAATAACAGCAATGCTGAGAGATTGGATGAAAGCAGAGTTGGAGAGAATGGAGAAACTTCACATCATCAAGAAAATTGAAGAACTTACAAAGTGGGCGAATCCAATTGTGATTTTAGAAAAATCAGATGGGAATCTGCAAGTCTGTCCAGAGACCTAAACCAGGCAGTACAAAGAGAACATTACCAGCTGCCCACAGTAGAAGAGATCACATGTAAGCTAGCAGATGCTAAATACTATTCAGTCTTGGATGCAAGTTCAGGCTTCTGGCAGGTCAAGCTGGATGAACGCAGCTCCTATCTCTGCACCTTCAACAGACAACAGACAGGGCGGTACAGGTTTTTACCTTTTGGTATTAATTCAGCTCTGGAGGTTTTCCACAGAACAGTGATGCAGCTGTTTGAAGGGTTAGAGGGCTTGGAAACCTATGTCGACAATGTGCTGCTCTGGGGAGTCTCACGAGAAGAATACCGCCATAAGCTGAGGCAGGTGCTGGCCAGAGCTAGAGAAAGGAACCTCAAGTTGAAGAAGGAAAAGTCTTCATGAAATCAAGTACTTGGGACATGTGCCAACAAGTGAGGGATTGAAGCTGGATCTGAGTAAAATTGAAACAGTGGTGAAAATGCCACTCTCAGAATGTAAGAAAGACTTGGAGAGGCTTTTGGGAATGGTGACCTATCTTGGGAAATTCATTCCTAGCATGTCAGACCTGACAGCACCTCTCAGAGAGAATCTACAAAATGATGTGGAATGGCATTGGGAACAATGACCAGTCTGAAGCTTTGACCAGTCTGAAGAGAACACTGACCCAGGCACCAGTGTTAAAGTATCACAACGTCAGTCAGCTGGTCAAGATCTCAGTGGATGCTTCAAAGACTGGCCTGGGAGCTGTCCTCTTGCAAAATGAGGCACCAGTGGCATATGCTTCAAAGGCAATGACTGAAACAAAGCAGCGGTATGCCCAAATAGAGAAAGAAATGCTAGCAATTGTGTTTGGCCTGGAACTCTTCCACAGTTTGTCTATGGCAAGGACGTGGAGGTAGAGTCTGATCATAAGCCTTTGGAAGCTACACTTAAAAAGCCCCTGAACTGTGTACCACCAAGAATCCAAAGATTACTAATGCGTCAGCAGAAGTACCAGGTTAGAGTTAAAAACAAACCGGGCAAGGAAATGTATATCACAGACACTCTGTCACATGCATTCCTATACATCATGGAGGAAGACTATAAAGAAATGAAAGCACAGGTTCACATACTGACAAAGAACTTACCTGTGGCAGTAACTAAACTGGATGAGATCAGGGAAGTGACCAAGAACGACGTCACCCTGAGAAAATTGCAGCAGATTGTGCAAACTGGCAGGCCCACACATCGGAGCAGAGCTCCTTCCACTGTACAAGAATACTGGAACTTTGTAGAGGAACTTCACGTAGCAGAAGGAATACTTTTCAAGGGAGAAAATATCATAATTCCTGCAACACTGAGGAAAGAAATGCTGCAGCACATAGATGAAAGTCACCTCGGCATTGAAACATGCAGGAGAAGAGGTCGAGATGTGATATATTGGCCTGGAATAGGAGCACAAATCAGGGAAATGGTAAGTGCGTGTGCCGTGTGCCAAAAGTACAGTAAATCGCAACAAAAAGAACCACTTCAACCACACAGTGTCCCAGAGAGGCCCTGGCAGATAATTGGAGTGGACCTGTTCACATTTGACAACAGTGAGTAATACTAGCAGTAGATTATTACTCAAAGTTTTTTGAGTCTATGCTGCTGAGAAATGATAGTAAGAGCATCACTGTAATAAATTATTTAAAATCAGTTTTGGCTCACTCCCTGAAGTGCTCATCTCAGATAATCCACTATTCTCAGGCACTGAGTTTTGCAAATTTGCATAGGACTGAGAGTTTTGCCACACTACGTGAAGTTCCAAATATCCACAATCCAATGGAATGGTGGAATGTATCGTGCAGACTTTAAAACACCAGTTGAAGAAGGCAAAGGCGGACGGAAGAAACCCTAACTGGCTCTGCTGGATTTCAGGAATACTCCATTAGAGGGCATTGGATCATCTCCAGCACAGATCCTGATGGGGAAAAGACTAAGAACTAAGCTTCCAACTGAGCCCCAACTGTTATTTCCCCAGCCAGTGAGCCACAGCATGTAGCGCCTGCTCAAACTGAGACAGCAGAAGCAGAAACAGTACTTTGATCTCTGCCAGACCTGAACGCAGGAGAGACAGTGAGGATTCAGCATGAAGGGATCCGGAATCCTACTGTTGTCACAGGAATCACAGGCGAACCAAGGTCTTACATAGTGCTGACTCCAAACGGACAACAGTACAGGAGAAACTGGAAACTCTTACAGAAAACAAATGAAATGCAACCCTGCTCTGAACCAGAAAGTGTAGCTGAAGACCAAAAACAAGAATGCATCAGTGAAGCAACAGATAACCAGACAAAACCTGAGAATCCTGAAAACTATCCTGTAGTAATCTGATATGTTGTATACCTTTAAGAGAAGTGTTGTAATATAAGACCACATGATCTTAAAACCCAATAGCAAAGTAGCGTGGGCTACTCTACAAGGCTTCTGCGCCTTGAGTTAGACACTGATGAGTGAAGACAGAGCTTTGAGTTGTAAGCATACAAGTGTAGCTGCTGAATTTAGTTTGTAAATAAACAGCATGTGTCTATTCTAACAACGATCTCCTGATGTTCTCTGTCTCTGTACCAACTTGGTCACCCCGAAACAAGCGTGTAGCCCAGATCCTTTAGTCCCAACAAACCAAAGGACACTGGATCCAACAAACTGGCGATGAATGTAAAAGCACGGAAAGCCATGGAAAAACAAGGTAAAAAGTGAGGAAGAATGAAGGATATCAGAAGAACCTAATTTGGGCTGTACCTTGCACGGTAGTTGTAAGTAAAATAAAATTTCCTTCTTGATTGTCGTAGTAATCCCCTCAGAGCGTGCTGCAATTTGGAAGAGCGGAGCCTTTTGACCCAACCGTGGACGACTGGTCTCACTATGTTGAACGCCTTGCGTTCTTCTTCCAGGTGAATGACATTGTGGGGGAGGAGAAGAGGCGCGCGATCTTCCTGTCCACGTGTGGGAGTAAGGCATATGGATTAATGTGAAATCTGTTGGCGCCCAGTGCCCCAGACTCAAAAATCTTTGATGGCTTAGTGAACCTCACAAAGAATCATTACCAGCCCAAGCCGTCGGTAACAATGCAACGGTTTAAATTTAACTCAAGAATTAGAGCTGTGGGGGAGACAGTTGCTTGTTATGTGGCAAGTCTGAAGCAATTAACTGAATATTGTGAGTTCAGTACATCTATCAATGATATGCTTAGAGATCGTTTGGTGTGCGGTATAAACGAAAATTTGATTCAGAAGAGATTACTGGCTGAAACCAACTTAGATTTTCGGAAGGCATTGAAAATCGCTCTGGCAATGGAAGCTGCAGTGCGAGACTCGAAAGCCCTACGACGAGCGCAAAATGGTGCTGTCCTCCACGTTGGGTGGGGAGCCTCAGCCAAAAAGAGAGCGGAAGTGCAAAGCTTTACTCAGAAGCGGGAAGCAGCCACCGTTAGCTAAGGAATACCTTAGCAGCAAAAACATGGCATAATAGAAATTGAGATGGAAGCAGACAACCTTGTAATGAACCACAGTTTAAAAAGATCGAATGTTTCTTCTGTCATTGATATGGACACCTCATGAGACATTGTAAAGATAGAATCAGGCAGGCTTGCAGACCAAAGCAAAAACCAAATGAGATAAACAGTGTCGAAAAGCCTGAATAGATCCTGATATCTATTCATTATATAATTTAAAGGTAGGAAGAACACAGCCTATCTATGTAAACATGAGAGTGAATGAGAAACCTATCGGAATGGAGGTGGATACTATTGCAGCCACCACGGTGATTGGTGAGCACACTTTTAAATACCTGAATCATGGAGAATGTAAGCTGAATTTAGAAGAAACTGATGACAAATTAAAAATTTACACAGGAGAAGACACACAAACCAAGGGCATAGGTAAAATCACAGTAATTACAGATCTCAAACAGTGACATCGCCCTTGGAACGAGTGACGCAGAGATTTATCAGAATGATAGCTAGACCCCAAAGGTTAAACAACGAGGAAAGATTATACAGACTAGAGTTTAAAAGGCTAAGAGATTATTTGATCAAAGTTTTCAAGATATTAAGTGGAACAGATATGTTAGGTAGCGAGAAACTATTTCCATTGTTTGGGAAGTCCAGGACGAGGAAGCATAGTCAAAAAAATTAGAGCCAGAGCTTTCAGGAGTGAAATTAGGAAACGCTTCTTCACTCAAAGGGCGGTAGAAGTTTAGAACTCACATCCACAAATGGAAATTGATGCTGGATCAATTATTAATTTTAAAACTGAGATTGCACCAATTACGACTCTTCAAACATTGAAGCAGTTCATGTCCAAATGCAACAAGACCTTTACAATATCCAGGCTAGGGCTGACAAGTGGCAAGTAACATTTGCACCACACAAGTGCCAGGCAATGGCCATCTCCTAAAGAGAGAATATAACCATCGCCCCTTGACATTCAATGGCATTACCATCATTGAATCTCCCACTATCAACATCCTTGGGGTTACCATTGACCAGAAACTGAACTGGACTAGCCATATAAATACTGTTTCTACAAGAGCAGGTCAGAGGCTAGGAATCCTGTGGCGAGCAACTCATCTCCTGACTCCCCAAAGCCTGCCCACCATCTACAGCCATCTACAAGGCACAGGAGTGTGATGGAATACTTTCCACTTGCCTGGATGAGTGCAGCTCCAACAACACTCAAGAAGTTCGACTCTATCGGGGACAAAACAATCCGCTTGATTGCCATCCCATCCACAAACATTCACTCCCTCTACCACCGACACAGGTTGGAATTTTGGCGTTGGACGTCATGACGGGCTGCCAGTGGGGGGACAATATGGCGAGAAGGCCAAAGATAGGTTTGATGCTGTCGCGAAGTGAGTTTGCAATCATCCTCTCCATCAGTCAATGGCGGGCCATGTTTCCGCTGCCACACGCCGGGAATGTCATTTTAATATATTTCACCTAATTATGCAATTATGGGTCTAGCGAGGCACTACCATCCAAGTGGTGGCCTGTGCTCTCCTGCATGTGTGAAGGAGACTTCAGACTTAACCAAGAGAGGTTCTTAGTGCACATATGCTAACCCTCTCTCTCTAATCTCTCTAGTTGATTCTGCAGGAGGAGAACATCAGGATCATGGAGTCTGGTGATTTAGTGGTACGCCACATGGCTTACAAAGAGCAGAGAAGAAGAAGAGAGCATTGGAGACGCCTGGCTCACCAAAAGAGGAGCGCTTCCCTCCAGATGAAGGGCTGGCAGGGCTTGCTATGTATGTAGCTGAAGATCCACAGCAAGCTGTCACTTGTAGGCACCTCACTAGACTCAGGGCCTATAGACAGCGCTTGTCATTCTTGCAGATGACTGAGAATGAGTGTTGCTGAAGAATGTGCATGTCAAGGGAACTGGTCAGTCACATATGTCACCTGCTGCAGGATTTGACACCGCATAGACATGGAGGGCATCCACTGATCGCGAAAGTGACCGTGGCACTCAATTTTTATGTCAGTGGTTCCTTCCAGGGATCCACAAGCCTCCATATACTAGTGTATTCTGGAGGTCATGGATGCCATCCTCACAAAGGCACAGAACTTTGTGCATTTGGCCCGGGATCAGGAAAGTCAGGAAGCAAGAGCGCTGGGATTTGCGCAGATCTCAGGTTTTCCACAGGTGCAGGGTACCATCGACTGCACTCACGTGGCGCTTAGATCGCCATGGCAACAAGCAGTCAACTACGTCAACCACAAGAGCTTCCATTCGCTGAATGTTCATCTGGTGTGTGACCACCACAAACATATCCTGCAGGTCTGTGCATGATTCCCAGGGAGCGTCCACAACTCCAGCATCCTTAGCAGGCTTCAGCTCCCTGACAACTTCCAGGGTCCAGAGAGGCTGCAGGGTTAGCTCCTTGGGGGCACGGGATACCCACAGAGGATGTGGCTGATGATGCCCATGTGGCAGCCTCAGACTGCAGCAGAGCGTGCATTGAGGTGCAGGCATCACTAATGTGTCCGGTGAGTGTTAAGCCGGACTATCACTTTGCTCTGAAGGTTACACACTACACAGGGAAGAGGCCCTGGGCTGGGACACCTGCCTTTATCTTAGGCAGGAACCAAGGTTTCACACCTGAATGACATGAACACTGCTCATCATAACAAGGAGTTAGAGGAAAGGAGTCATTCTTGGGAGTTTATTTACAATAATGAACATTATGTACAAGTGATTAACACTCGTGTCCAGGCTGTGCAATTACATCTTCTACAAAAACCCTGTAGAGGTGTCAGCTGTGGCTCAGTTCATAGCACCCTCGCCTTTGAATCAGAGGGTTGTGGGTTCATGTCCCACTCCCGGAAACCAAGAATTGTGATTGTACTCGAATGAGTTGCAATCTGTGACTGTTGATAACTCGAAAGAGTTTCAATTATCAGTGAACGTCCCCACTTCTGACCTTGTGATGGAGCAGAGGTCATTGATGAAACAGCTGCAGTTGGACTTCAGTTTGGGAGGCTTCCCCTCCTTGAGGCTATGGTGGGACGTGGGCAAGACTCACGTCCGAGTTTTCTGTCAAGAGTACGCGAAGGGGTCGACAAAGAGGCGGAAATCCAGGGTGGAGGAGTTGGAGAAGGAGGTGCTCGACCTGGAGGCACGTCTCGGTCGGCCCGACGCGGACCCGGCCCTGCGGTCGGTGTACGATGAGAAGAAGGGCGCGTTGCGGGACCTGCAGCTCGCCGGGTCCCGGGGCGCGTTCGTGAGGTCACGGATCCGGTTCCTCAAGGACCTGGACCGTGGCTCCCCCTTCTTCTACTCGCTGGAAAAAAGGCACGGGGTCCGTCAGCAGCTCTTTACGCTGCTGGCCGACGACGGATCCCTCGTCTCGGATCCGGAGGGCATCAGGGCCATTACCGGGAACTTTTACACTGCCCTGTTCTCTTCGGATCCGTCCAGCGAGGATGCTTGCAGAGTTTTGTGGGAGGACCTGCCGCAGGTCGGCCCGGAGGGCGCCGGAAAGCTTGACTCCCCTATAAGTCTGGGGGAGCTGACCAGCGCCCTCGACGGTCTCTCCAGGGGAAAGTCCCCGGGACTTGACGGGCTGACCGTGGAGTTCTTCAGGGCGTTCTGGGACGTCCTGGGGGGCGACTTCGCGGGGGTCCTGGGGGAGAGTATCGCTACCGGGGAGATGCCCCTTTCGTGGCGCAGGGCCGTGATTGCCCTGTTGCCGAAGAAGGGGGATCTCCGCCTACTTAAAAACTGGCGCCCGGTCTCCCTCCTCAGCACGGACTATAAAATATTCGCCACAGCCATGTCTTGTCGGCTCGGCACCGTGCTGGACCGCATGATCCACCCTGACCAGTCCTACACCGTCCCGGACCGCTCGATCTACGACAACGTCCATCTGGTCCGGGACATAATCCACCATTCCCAGAGGGCTGGTCTGTCGAGCGCCTTCCTGTCCCTTGATCAGGAGAAGGCGTTCGACAGGGTGGATCACGAATATTTACTCGGGACTCTGCGAGCATTCGGTTTCGGGACGCACTTTGTCGCCCGGATCCGACTTCTGTACACCGCCGCGGAGTGTCTAGTGAAGGTTAACGGGTCCCTGACGGCGCCCCTTCGCTTTGGGAGAGGGGTACGTCAGGGCTGCCCCCTGTCCGGCCAGTTGTATTCTATTTGCGTGGAGCCTTTCCTGCGCCTCTTGCGGAGGAGGTTGTCGGGATTGGTTCTGCGCGGGCCGGGCATCGGGGTGGTCCTTTCGGCATACGCCGATGACGTGCTCCTAATGTTTAATGACCCGGCTGACCTGCGGAGGATGCGCGAGTGCCAGGAGGTCTACTCTGCGGCTTCTTCTGCCAGGATCAACTGGGAGAAATGTTCTGGACTCCTGGTCGGCCCGTGGCAGACGGATCCCCTACCCGAGGAGCTCAGGCCTTTCACCTGGAGCAGGACCAGCATCCTCTACCTGGGGGTCCATCTCTGCCCTGCCGAGGAATCCTGGCCGGCCAACTGGCAGGAACTGGAGACGAAAGTCACCGCTCGCCTGCGGCGCTGGACAGGACTGCTCCGAGTGCTGTCTTACCGGGGTCGAGTTCTGGTCATAAACCAGCTGATCGCCGCCATGTTGTGGTATCGGCTGGTCACTTTGACCCCTCCCCCGGACTTTGTCGCGAAAATCCAGAGAATGCTAGTCGACTTCTTCTGGGACAAAAGATTGCACTGGGTCGCCGCTGAGGTTCTGAGTCTCCCGCTTAGGGAGGGCGGTCAGGCGCTGGTGTGCCTACGCACGCAGGTGGCGACTTTCCGTCTTCAGACCCTGCAGCGATACCTTTACGTCGAGCCTCCTCCGAGATGGTGTGCCCTGGCGACGTATTTCTTCCGCCAGGTGCACGGCCTGAATTACGACGTGCAGCTCCTGTTTGTAGATCAGAGGGGCCTCGGCTCCTTCCAGGTGTTGCCCGTCTTTTACCAGGACCTGATCAAAGTCTGGAACGTGGTCGCCACGCGACGCAGCTCTCCCCCGTCAGGAGTAGCGGCTATCGTCAGAGAGCCGCTGCTCAGGAATCCGCCCCTCCGTCCCTTTCAGTGGCTGGCGGAGAGGAGGGCTGTGGCTGCCGGGGTGACCAGGGTCGGGGACGTGCTGGGTGGCGGAGGACTGGGCTGGATGCTCCCGCAGGAGTTGGCGCGTCGCGCGTCAGTGAGTGTCCAGGTCGCAGCCGATGCCATCCAAGACCTAAAAACGGTCGTGCTCGGACCCGAAGTCATTTTAGGTCTGGAGGTGGCTCAGGTGCGCGGTGATCTTCCGGCTGAACGTTCCCCTGTTCGGACGGAATTCCACATTGGCCCCAAGCCCCGAACCCTCCCTCGGGTGCCGGTGCCCCGCAATAATATGAGCCGCCTCGGGGACATGCCCTCCGTGCCATTTGGCACGGCGCGGAGGGGTTTTCTGTACGGACTGCTGCTGCACACCTTCCATTTTCTCGCCCTGGTCCGCCGCCCGGACACGCCCTGGCGTGCCTTGTTGCCGTCCGGCGGCGGAGGCCCCCGATGGGAGGCCCTCTACGGAGGTGTTCTCCCTCTTTCTATCGGGGACCTGGGTTGGAGGGTGTTGCATGCAGCAGTCCCCTATAATCGTAAAATGTGTAGGTTCACGGACTCCCGAGACACCTGCCCTTTTTGCGGTCTTGTGGAGTCCGTGGACCACGTGTATATAGGGTGTCTTAGGCTGCACTCCCTTTTTAGTTATTTAAAAAATCTTTTGTTACTGTTTTGGTTGCACTTCAGTCCCACGCTCCTGATCTACGGGCACCCGGTGCGGAAGGGGGTCGGGAAGGAGGAGGACCTCCTCGTGAACCTGCTCCTGGGCCTGGCCAAGTTGGCCATCAACAGGTCCAGGCAGCGGGCGATCGACGGGGGAGTCCCGCCCGATTGTTTGTCCCTCTTCCGCGGCTACGTTCGCGGCCGGATGTCCCTGGAAAATGAGCACGCGGTGTCTGCCGGCACCATCGAGGCCTTCCGTGCTCGGTGGGCACCGCGGGGTCTGGGGTGTTTTGTTGATCCCTTTAATCACATCTTAGTTTGATGTTTGTAAGGTTCCTTTAAAGTTTTTCCTTGATTTTGCAGCTGACCTGACTTAGGGGCTGTGCTTGTTTTCTCCCTTGTTCTTTTTTGCTCATTTAGTTTATTGTTTTGACTCAAAAGAGTTACATCTTCTACAAAAACCCTGTAGAGGTGTCAGCTGTGGCTCAGTTCATAGCACCCTCGCCTTTGAATCAGAGGGTTGTGGGTTCATGTCCCACTCCCGGAAACCAAGAATTGTGATTGTACTCGAATGAGTTGCAATCTGTGACTGTTGATAACTCGAAAGAGTTTCAATTATCAGTGAACGTCCCCACTTCTGACCTTGTGATGGAGCAGAGGTCATTGATGAAACAGCTGCAGTTGGACTTCAGTTTTGTCGCCCGGATCCGACTTCTGTACACCGCCGCGGAGTGTCTAGTGAAGGTTAACGGGTCCCTGACGGCGCCCCTTCGCTTTGGGAGAGGGGTACGTCAGGGCTGCCCCCTGTCCGGCCAGTTGTATTCTATTTGCGTGGAGCCTTTCCTGCGCCTCTTGCGGAGGAGGTTGTCGGGATTGGTTCTGCGCGGGCCGGCCATCGGGGTGGTCCTTTCGGCATACGCCGATGACGTGCTCCTAATGTTTAATGACCCGGCTGACCTGCGGAGGATGCGCGAGTGCCAGGAGGTCTACTCTGCGGCTTCTTCTGCCAGGATCAACTGGGAGAAATGTTCTGGACTCCTGGTCGGCCCGTGGCAGATGGATCCCCTACCCGAGGAGCTCAGGCCTTTCACCTGGAGCAGGACCAGCATCCTCTACCTGGGTGTCCATCTCTGCCCTGCCGAGGAATCCTGGCCGGCCAACTGGCAGGAACTGGAGACGAAAGTCACCGCTCGCCTGCGGCGCTGGACAGGACTGCTCCGAGTGCTGTCTTACCGGGGTCGAGTTCTGGTCATAAACCAGCTGATCGCCGCCATGTTGTGGTATCGGCTGGTCACTTTGACCCCTCCCCCGGACTTTGTCGTGAAAATCCAGAGAATGCTAGTCGACTTCTTCTGGGACAAAAGATTGCACTGGGTCGCTGCTGAGGTTCTGAGTCTCCCGCTTAGGGAGGGCGGTCAGGCGCTGGTGTGCCTACGCACGCAGGTGGCGACTTTCCGTCTTCAGACCCTGCAGCGATACCTTTACGTCGAGCCTCCTCCGAGATGGTGTGCCCTGGCGACGTATTTCTTCCGCCAGGTGCACGGCCTGAATTATGACGTGCAGCTCCTGTTTGTAGATCAGAGGGGCCTCGGCTCCTTCCAGGTGTTGCCCATCTTTTACCAGGACCTGATCAAAGTCTGGAACGTGGTCGCCACGCGATGCAGCTCTCCCCCGTCAGGAGTAGCGGCTATCGTCAGAGAGCCGCTGCTCAGGAATCCGCCCCTCCGTCCCTTTCAGTGGCTGGCGGAGAGGAGGGCTGTGGCTGCCGGGGTGACCAGGGTCGGGGACGTGCTGGGTGGCGGAGGACTGGGCTGGATGCTCCCGCAGGAGTTGGCGCGCCGCGCGTCAGTGAGTGTCCAGGTCGCAGCCGATGCCATCCAAGACCTAAGGATGGTCGTGCTCGGACCCGAAGTCATTTTAGGTCTCGAGGTGGCCCAGGTGCGTGGTGATCTTCCGGCTGAACATTCCCCTGTTCGGACGGAATTCCACATTGGCCCCAAGCCCCGAACCCTCCCTCGGGTGCCGGTGCCCCGCAATAATATGAGCCGCCTCGGGGACATGCCCTCCGTGCCATTTGGCACGGTGCGGAGGGGTTTTCTGTACGGACTGCTGCTGCACACCTTCCATTTTCTCGCCCTGGTCCGCCGCCCGGACACGCCCTGGCATGCCTTGTTGCCGTCCGGCGGCGGAGGCCCCCGATGGGAGGCCCTCTACGGAGGAGTTCTCCCCCTTTCTATCGGGGACCTGGGTTGGAGGGTGTTGCATGTAGCAGTCCCCTACAATAGGAGGATGTTTAGGTTCACGGACTCCCGGGACACATGCCCTTTTTGCGGTCTTGTGGAGTCCGTGGACCATGCGTATATAGGGTGTCTTAGGCTGCACTCCCTTTTTAGTTATTTAAAAAATCTTTTATTACTATTTTGTTTACACTTCAGTCCCACGCTCCTGATCTACGGACACCCGGTGCGGAAGGGGGTCGGGAAGGAGGAGGACCTCCTCGTGAACCTGCTCCTGGGCCTGGCCAAGTTGGCCATCAACAGGTCCAGGCAGCGGGCGATCGACGGGGGAGTCCCGCCCGATTGTTTGTCCCTCTTCCGCGGCTACGTTCGCAGCCGGATGTCCCTGGAAAGGGAGCACGCGGTGTCTGCCGGCACCATCCAGGCCTTCCGTGCCCGGTGGGCACCGCGGGGACTGGGGTGTTTTGTTGACCCCTTTAATCACATCTTAGTTTGATGTTTTTAAGGTTCCTTTAAAAGTTTTTCCTTGATTTTACAGCTGACCTGACTTAGGGGCTGTGCTTGATTTCTCCCTTATTTTTGCTAATTTAGTTTATTGTTTTGACTCAAAAGAGTTACATCTTCTACAAAAACCCTGTAGAGGTGTCAGCTGTGGCTCAGTTCATAGCACCCTCGCCTTTGAATCAGAAGGTTGTGGGTTCATGTCCCACTCCCGGAAACCAAGAACTGTGATTGTACTCGAAATAGTTGCAGGTGTAAGGAAAGGGAGGTGCACAAAAGTGTGCTGCATGTTGGAGGAGAGGAGTGGGTAGCAGGAGAGGATAGGATTTCTAATGCCTAAGTTATTCCGAGATGGTGTGCCCTGGCGATGTATTTCTTCCGTCAGGTGCACGGCCTGAATTATGACGTGCAGCTCCTGTTTGTAGATCAGAGGGGCCTCGGTGGCTCCTTCCAGGCGTTGCCTGTCTTTTACCAGGACCTGATCAAAGTCTGGAACGTGGTCACCTCGCGACACAGCTCTCCCCCGTCAGGAGTAGCGGCTATCGTCAGAGAGCCGCTGCTCAGGAATCTGCCCCTCCGTCCCTTTCAGTGGCTGGTGGAGAGGAGGGCTGTGGCTGCCGGGGTGACCAGGGTCGGGGACGTGCTGGGTGGCGGAGGACTGGGCTGGATGCTCCCGCAGGAGTTGGCACGTCGCGCGTCAGTGAGTGTCCAGGTCGCAGCCGATGCCATCCAAGACCTAAAAATGGTCGTGCTCAGACCCAAAGTCATTTTAGGTCTCAAGGTGGCCCAGGTGCGCGGTGATCTTCCGGCTGAACGTTCCCCTGTTCGGACGGAATTCCACATTGGCCCCAAGCCCCGAACCCTCCCTCGGGTGCCGGTGCCCCGCAATAATATGAGCCGCCTCGGGGACATGCCCTCCGTGCCATTTGGCGCGGTGCGGAGGGGTTTTCTGTACGGACTGCTGCTGCACACCTTCCATTTTCTCGCCCTGGTCCGCCGCCCGGACACGCCCCGGCGTGCCTTGTTGCCGTCCGGCGGCAGAGGCCCCCGATGGGAGGCCCTCTACGGAGGAGTTCTCCCCCTTTCTATCGGGGACCTGGGTTGGAGGGTGTTCCACGCAACAGTCCCCTTCAATAGGAGAATGTTTAGGTTCACGGACTCCCAGGACACATGCCCTTTTTGCGGTCTTGTGGTGTCCGTGGACCATGCGTATATAGGGTGTCTTAGGCTGCACTCCCTTTTTAGTTATTTAAAAAATCTTTTATTACTATTTTGTTTGCACTTCAGTCCCACGCTCCTGATCTACGGACACCCGGTGCGGAAGGGGGTCGGGAAGGAGGAGGACCTCCTCGTGAACCTGCTCCTGGGCCTGGCCAAATTGGCCATCAACAGGTCCAGGCAGCGGGCGATCGACGGGGGAGTCCCGCCCGATTGTTTGTCCCTCTTCCGCGGCTACGTTCGCGGCCGGATGTCCCTGGAAAGGGAGCACGCGGTGTCTGCCGGCACCATCCAGGCCTTCCGTGCCCGGTGGGCACCGGGGGGACTGGGGTGTTTTGTTGACCCCTTTAATCACGTCTTAGTTTGATGTTTTTAAGGTTCCTTTAAAAGTTTTTCCTTGATTTTACAGCTGACCTGACTTAGGGGCTATGCTTGATTTCTCCCTTGTTTTTGCTAATTTAGTTTATTGTTTTGACTCAAAAGAGTTACATCTTCTACAAAAGCCCTGTAGAGGTGTCAGCTGTGGCTCAGTTCATAGCACCCTCGCCTTTGAATCAGAAGGTTGTAGGTTCATGTCCCACTCCCGGAAAACCAAGAACTGTGAATGTGCTCGAAAGAGTTACATGCGATCTGTTGATAACTCGAAAGAGTTACATCTTCTTAATTAATTGTTTTAACTCGAAAGAATTACATCTTCTTAGAGGTGTCAGCTGTGGCTCAGTTCATAGCACCCTCGCCTTTGAATCAGAAGGTTGTGGGTTCATGTCCCACTCCCGGAAAACCAAGAACTGTGAATGTACTTGAAAGAGTTACATGTGATCTGTTGATAACTAGAAAGAGTTACATCTTCTTAATTAATTGTTTTAACTCGAAAGAATTACATCTTCTTAGAGGTGTCAGCTGTGGCTCAATTCATAGCACCCTCGCCTTTGAATCAGAAGGTTGTGGGTTCATGTCCCACTCCCGGAAACCAAGAACTGTGAATGTACTCGAAAGAGTTACAATCTGTGACTGTTGATAACTCGAAAGAGTTACATCTTCTTAACGAGGTGTCAGCTGTGGCTCAGTTCATAGCACCCTCGCCTTTGAATCAGAAGGTTGTGGGTTCATGTCCCACTCCCGGAAATCAAGAACTGTGAATGTACTCGAAAGAGTTACATGCGATCTGTTGATAACACGAAAGAGTTACATCTTCTTAACCCCTGATTGACTGGCACCTGGTGCGGAGGGGGATCGGGAGGGAGGAGGACCTCCTCATGAACCTGCTCCTGGGCCTGGCCAGGTGGGCCATTAACAGGTCCAGGCAGCGGGCGATCGAGGGGGGAGTCCCGCCCGATTGTTTGTCCCTCTTCCGTGGCTATGCTCGCAGCTGGGTTTCCCTGGAGAGGGAGCATGCAGTGTCTGCCGGCACTCTCGAGGCCTTCCGTGCCCGGTGGGCACCACGGGGACTGGGGTGGTTTGTTGACCTCTTTAATCACATTTTGGTTTGATGTTTGTAAGTTTCCTTTAAAGTTTTTCCTTGATTTTACAGCTGGCCTGACTTAGGGGCTGTGCTTGATTTATCCCTTATTTTGTTAATTTAGTTAATTGTTTTAACTCGAAAAGAGTTACATCTTCTTAACCCCTGATTGACGGGTACCTGGAGCGGAGGGGGATCGGGCGGTAGGAGGACCTCCTCGTGAATCTGCTGCTGGGCCTGGCCAAGTTGGCCATCAACAGGTCCAGGCAGCGGGCGATCGAGGGGTGAGTCCCGCCCGATTGTTTGTCCCTCTTCCGCGGCTACGTTCGTGGCTGGGTGTCCCTTGAGAGGGAGCACGCGGTATCTGCCGGCATCATCGAGGCCTTCCGTGCCCGGTGGGCACCGCGGGGACTGGGGTGTTTTGTTGACACCTTTAATCACATTTTGGTTTGATGTTTGTAAGGTTCCTTTAAAGTTTTTCCTTGATTTTACAGCTGACCTGACTTAGGGGCTGTGCTTGATTTATCCCTTGTTTTTGTTAATTTAGTTAATTGTTTTAACTCTACAAGAGTTACATCTTCTTAACCCCTGATTGACGGGCACCTGGTGCGGAGGGGGATCGGGAGGTAGGAGGACCTCCTCGTGAATCTGCTGCTGGGCCTGGCCAGGTTGGCCATTAACAGGTCCAGGCAGCAGGCAATTGAGGGGATTGTCCTGCCCGATTGTTTGTCCCTCTTCCGCGGCTACGTTCGCAGCTGGGTGTCCCTGGAGAGGGAGCACGCGGTGTCTGGCGGCACCCTTGAGGCCTTTCCGTGCTCGTTGGGCACCATGGGGATTGGGGTGTTTTATTGACCCCTTTAATCACATTTTGGTTTAATGTTTGTAAGTTTCCTTTAAATTTTGTCTTTGTTTTTGCAGTTTCTCTTTGAGGGGCTCACTTTTTACTTTTTCCCTGATTTTGTTAATTTAGTTTATTTGGTTGACTCAAAAGAGCGACATCTTCTTAACCTTCCTAACCCTGCCTTCGTGGTCCCCTAACATCCACAGCGGAGGTGAAGCCAGCCTGATGACTGCCACAGCCTGTCTGTGATGACCTTGACGGGTGTCCTCTGGAGGGTCGAGACCTGGAGGGCCCTGGCCTGCTTTCGGCGTCCTGCTGTGTGGCAGTGGCATCTTGCATGGCCTGTGGATCTGGAGCTTCTGGGGTCATAGGAAGAGAGGATTTGGATGGGCCGGACGCTCCCGGAGTTACTTGGGTGGATGGCCCCGGGTGTGCACCTGCTGATCCTCCTCCCTTTGGTTGCCCTCGGGCCCCTGGCTGTCCACCGTTGGCACCGCCTCCCATGCTGGATTTGTCACTTGCTTGCTGGCCTTCGCCCAGAGCAGGGTAAGTGACTTCACAGTGGGCCTCCACAGCATCCAGTAGGTGACCAAGGGAGGCATCACTAAATTTGGGGACAGCATGTTTCCTCCCTTTGGCGCCATGACTTTTCAGCAGCTTCCGATGTCTTATAGAGTGTTAGATCTGTGCAAGGGCGCCCTTTAAATATGGTACTTGGATTACTGAAGGTCTAAAGTAATGGCAGGGCGGGCGAATCAGAGGCTGCCCTGCCAACGATCTGGCGTGTTTCCCGGGAGTGAATTATTAATGAGGCAGGATGTGCCGGGAATGGGAGGATACTGCACTAAAGGCCGCCACTGCGGCTGGTGGGTAAAACGTCCTTTTCCCGTCCACTTCCGCACTATGTGCAAATCTGGGATAATTCCACCCGCAGTGGCAGCAGTGTGTACTACATGCACTGCAGGAACTCATCAAGGCTGACCCAGCACCTTCCAAACACAGGACTGCTACCATCTAGAAGGACAAGGGCAGCAGGCACATAGGAACACCACCACCTAGAAGTTCCCCTCTAAGCCACTCACCATCCTGAGTTGGAAATAGATCACTGTTCCTTCACTGCCGCTGGGTCAAAATCCTGGAACTCCTTCCCTAACAGCACTGTGTGTGTACCTATACTGCATGGACTGGTTCAAGCGGTTCAAGAAGGCTTCTCAAGGGCAATTGGGGATGGGCAGTAAATGCCAGTGATGCTAACATCCCATGAATAAAAAAAAGTTAACCAGCAACCTAAGAGGATAAACCAATGTATGAGATGGATGACCCCTTTATAAAGCCCTCCTGCAAGCTCCTTGTTGACAGTTAGCACCATCATTTGCTGTGTGAGTTTATCAGGTAATGAGAAGGCATTGGGCAAATTAATTGCACAAGAGAGCCCTAGAACAAGCATATCACCCTTATTCAAATATAATGAGCATCTGGAAATGTTCTGGCATGTGCCTTGGATGCCGAAGGAGCAACATGATCCAATATGATCAGCTGTGCACTTTTGTGCAAGAAGTTGTGCTTTACTGGGCTCTTAGGCTTGGATTTTTGTGCAGCCGCACAGACTCCGCGCCTTATCCAAAATGGCGCTAGAACCCTGAATCCGGAAGGACCCTCCAATTCTGACAAATCCTATTTTTGCCAGTAGGGGAAATGGAGCGATTCACACATTCCCTGTAGGAACGTTTGAGCTCAGTGCTGAGTTCAAACGGACCCCATTTTCGCTGGAGCGAGGTCTGTTTCCCACAGTGTGTGACTTACAGAGTAGATGTGAACGCTCGCAAAAGGTAGGTAAAGTGCATATGTATGAACATATGAAATAGGAGCAGGAGTAGGCCATTTGGCCCCTCGATCCTGCTCTACCATTCGTTAAGATCATGGCTAACCTGTTTGTGTATTGAATTCCACACTCCCATCTATCCCCGACAACCTTTGATTTCCTTGCCTAACAAGAATCTATTTACCTCTGCCTTAAAAATATTCATTGACCCCGCCTCCACCGCCTTCTGAGGCAGAGAGTTTCAAAGTCACAAACACTCTGAGAAAAAAAAAAATTCTCATCTCTGTCCTAAAAGGGCAACCCCTAATTTTAAAACAATGCTTCCTAGTTGTGGACTCACCGCAACAGGAAACATCCTTTCCATGTTCACCTTATCAACACCGTTCAGGATCTTGTAGACTTCAATACCTCACTCTTCTAAATTCCAGTGGAAACAAGCTCAGCCTGTCTACCCTTTCCTCATAAGACAACCCGCTCATTCCAGGTATTAGTTTAATAACCCCCCTCTGAACTGCCTCCAGCGCATTTATATCCTTCCTTAAATAAGGAGACCAAGACTGCACACAATATTTGAGATGTGGTCTCACCAATGCCCCGTGTAACTGAAACATAACATTCTTATTTTTATGTTCAATTCCCCTCATAATAAAGGATAGCATTGCATTAGCCTTCTTAATTACTTGCTTATTTACAGAATCACAGAATCACACAGTGCAGAAGAGGCCCTTCGGCCCATCGAGTCTGACATGTGAGAAACACCTGACCTATCTACCTTATCCCATTTACCAGCACTTGGCCCATAGCCTTGAATGTTATGACGTGCCAAGTGATCATCCAGGCACTTTTTAAAGGATGTGAGGCAACCCGCCTCCATCACCCTCCCAGGCTGCGCATTTCAGACCGTCACCACCCTCTGGGTAAAAAAGTTTTTCCTCACATCCCACCTAAACCTCCTGCCCCTCACCTTGAACTTATGTCACCTTGTGACTGACCCTTCAACTAAAGGGAACAGCTGCTCCCTATCCACCCTGTCCATGCCCCTCATAACCTTGTACACCTTGATCAGGTCGGCCCTCAGTCTTCTCTGCTCCAGCAAAAACAACCCAAGTCTATCCAACCTCTCTTCATAACTTAAATGTTTCATCCCGGGCAACATCCTGGTGAATCTCCTCTGCACCCCCTCTAGTGCAATCACATGCTTTCTATAATGTGGCGACCAGAACTGCACACAGTACTCCAGCTGTGGCCTCACCAAGGTTCTATACAACTCCAACATGACCTCCCTACTTTTGTAATCTATGCCTCGATTGATAAAGGCAAGTGTCCCATATGCCTTTTTCACCACCCCACTAACATGCCCCTCCGCCTTCAGAGATCTATGGATACACACGCCAAGGTCCCTTTGTTCCTCAGAACTTCCTAGTGTCATGCCATTCATTCAATACTTCCTTGTCAAATTATTCCTTCCAAAGTTATCACCTCACACTTTTCAGGGTTAAATTCCATCTGCCACTTATCTGGCCATTTGACCATTCCATCTATATCTTCCTGTAGCCCAAGACACTCAACCTCACTGTTAACCACCTGGCCAATCTTTGTGTCATCTGCAAACTTACTAATCCTCCCCCCCACATAGTCATCTATATTGTTTATATAAATGACGAATAATAGGGAACCCAGCACAGATCCCTGTGGTACGTCACTGGACACTGGCTTCCAGTCACTAAAGCATCCTTCTGTCATCACTCTCTGCCTCCTACAACTAAGCTAATTTTGAATCCACCTCATCAAATTACCCTGTATCCCATGTGCATTTGCCTTCTTTATAAGTCTCCCATGTGGGACCTTGTCAAAGGCTTTGCTGAAATCCATATAAACTACATCAACTGCACTACCCTGATCTACACACCTGGTCACCTCCTCAAAAAATTCAATCAAATTTATTAGGCATGACCTCCCTCTGACAAAGCCATGCTGACCATCCCTGATCAAACCTTGCCTCTCCAAGTGGAGATAGATTCTCTCCTTCAGAATTTTCTCCAATAGTTTCCCTACCACTGATGTGAGACTCACTGGCCTGTAGTTCCTGGCTTATCTCTACAACCCTTCTTAAATAGCGGAACCATATTAGCTGTTCTCTAGTCCTCTGGTACCTCCCCCGTGGCCTGAGAGGAATTAAAATTTGGGTCAGAGCTCCTGCGATCTCCTCCCTTGTCTCCCTCAGCAACCTGGGACACAAATCATCCGGACCTGGAGATTTGACCACTTTTAAGCCTGCCAACACCTCCAATACCTTGTCACACCCTATATCAATTTGCTCAAGAACCTCGCAGTCTCTCTCCCTGAGTTTGATACCTTCATCCTCATTCTCTTGGGTGAAGACCGATGTGAAGTGTTCATTCAACACTCTACCGATGTCCTCTGGCTCCACCCAAAGATTGCCCCTTGGTCCCTAATGGGCCCTACTCTTTCCCTGGTTATCCTCTTCCCATTGATATACTTATAGAATATCTTGGGATTTCCCCTACTTTTACCAGCCAGAGCTTTCTCATATCCCCTCTTTGCTCTCCTAATTGCTTTCTTAAGCTCCACCCTGCACTTTCTCTACTCCATTAATGCCTCTGCTGATTTACTCCCCTTGTACCTGCTAAAAGCCTCTCTTTTCCTTCTCATCGCATCCTGAATATCTCTGGTCATCCATGGTTCTCTGGGCTTGTTACTCCTTCCTATCACCCTAGAGGGAACATGTTGAGCCTGTACCCTCCCCATTTCATTTTTGAATGCCCCCCACTGCTCCTCTGTAGATTTCCCCACAAGTAGCTGTTCCCAGTCTACCTTGGCCAGATCCTGCCTTATTTTACTAAAATGCTCTCTCCTCCAATCCAAAACATTTTTTTTTTGTAACTTGTCTATTTCTTAGTTCATAACAAGCTTAAACTGCTTAAACATGTTGTGGTCGCTGTCACTAAAATGCTCCCCCACCACCACCTCAGCCACCTGTCTGGCTTCATTCCCCAGAATTAGGTCCAGCACTGTGCCATCCCTTGTTGGACCCTTTACATATTGGCCTAAAAAGTTCTCCTATATGCAGGTATGCTGTACCTGCATATTAACTTTTTGTGACTCATGACCTAGAACCCTAGATCCCTCTGCAGCTTGGAATTCTGCAGCCATTCTCTGTTTAAGTAATACTCTGTTTTTTTATTCTTCCTGCCAAAGTGAACAGCTTCATATTTTCCCACATTATACTCCCTCTGCCATATTTTTGCGCACTCACTCAACCTATTTATATCCATCTGCATCCTCCTTATGTCCTCTTCACA
Source organism: Cetorhinus maximus (assembly GCF_964194155.1). Classification (NCBI taxonomy): domain Eukaryota; kingdom Metazoa; phylum Chordata; class Chondrichthyes; order Lamniformes; family Cetorhinidae; genus Cetorhinus; species Cetorhinus maximus. Next base: position 116,646,783 of record NC_135886.1, read on the forward strand.
ACATACTTTCCTACCTATCTTTGTGTCATCTGCAAATTTAGCTATGATGCCTTCACTCCCCTCATCCAAGACATTGATGTAAATTGTAAAAAGTTGAGGCCCCAGCACAGACCCCTGCAGGACTCCACTCGTCACATCCTGCCAATCAGAAAAGGACCCATTTATGCAAATTCTCTGCTTTCTGCCAGCCAGCCAATCTTCTATCTATGCTAATATGTTAACGCCTATACTATGAGCTTTTATTTTCAGCCATAACTTTTGATATGGCACCTTATCAAATGCCTTCTGGAAATCCAAGTACAGCATGCCTCCCTTTATCCACAGCACATGTTACTCCTTCAAAGAATTCTACTAAATTGGTTAAACATTATTTTCCTTTTACAAAGCCATGCTGACTCTCCCCAATTACCCTGAGTTTCTCTAAATGCCCAGCTTTGGCCTCCTTAATGATCAATTCTAACACATTCCTCATGACAGGCGTCAAGCCAACTGCCCTATAGTTTCCTGTTTTCTGCCTCCCTCCCTCCTTGAATAGAAGGGTTATATTTGCTACTTTCCACTCTGATGGAACCTTTCCAGAATCGAGGGAATTTTGGAAAATTAACAGCAATTCATCTACTACCTCATTAGCCACCTCTTTTAAGACCCCAGGCTGAAGTCCTTCAGGACCCTGAGACTTGTCAGCCTGCAGCTCCATCAGTTTGCTCAGTACTGCTTCTCTAGTGATGGTAGTTTTACCAAGTTCCCCTCTCCCTTCCACATCTTGATTTACAGCTATTACTGGAATGTTTTTTGTATCCTCCATAGTGAAGACAGAAGCAAAATATTTGTTCATTTCATCTGCCATTTCCTTATTATCTGCTATTAACTCCCCATTCTCACTCTTCAGAGGACCAGCACTCACTTTACTTACTCTTTTCCTTTTAAACACCTATCTTGCTATCCAATTTTACATTTCTAGCTAGCTTCCTCTCATACCCTAATTTCTTTCTCCTGATTAACCTTTTAGTCATTCTCTGCTGTTCTTTATATTCTGACCAATCGTCTGACCTGCCATTCATCTTTGCACAGTTATATGCTTTTTCCTTAAGTTTGATGCTTTCCTTAACTTATTTAGTTAACCGCAGATGGAGGGCCCTCCCTTCAGAATTTTTCTTTATAGTAGAAATATACTTATTCTGAGTATTCTGAAATATCCCTTTAAATGTCTGCCACAGCTTCTCTATTGATCTATCCCCTAGCCTAGTATCCCAGTTAACTTCAGCTAGCTCAGCTTTCATCCCCACATAATTGTCCTTACTTCAGTTTAAAATATGAGTCTTAGACCCACTCTCCTCCCTTTCAAACTGGATGTAAAATTCAATCATATTGTGGTCGCTGCTACCTAGGAATGCCTTCACTCTGAGGTCATTAATTAATCCTGTCACGTTATACATGTAATGAATCCATGGAGCTATCAGGCTGTCAAAGTTATTTAAACCTCCTGCCCTTTAAGGTTTGAAAAATCCAGCCTGCTCTGTCTTGGAGTTGAAAAACTGGTGCTTGCAGTTTTAATAACTGTTGACAGAAATCTGAGGGCTATCATTATAGTGTTATTACTGCTTGCCCATCAACATTGACAACGTCATTACAGAGCTCGTCAGCAACTTCACATACCTTGAATCAACAATTATCAGCAGCCTGTCCTTTGATGCCAAAATCAGCACCAGGATTGCCAAGGCTGCAGCTGTCATGTCTGTAGTATAAGGGTCTGTCATGAAAAGGGTTAATGTGGCACTGGGTACTGTACTACCCATCAGGGGTGTAGTGTCAAATTTTGAGGTGCCGGAACTCTAAGTAAATGCGTTGGCCGTTACATTCCTAAATATACTATTATGTTGTTTACTTATGTATTAATCAGTTGAGTCTCCAAAAGTCAGTAAAACTATGCTTTTTAAGTGAAAAATATTAGTGCCCCCACTGCCACCAACCTCTTTCTCACCCCTCCCTCTAACAACCAGGTTCAAAAAAATCGGAATTCTGCCTGAAAGTTCTGATTTTTTTTAAGCCGCTCTGTCAGGTTCTGAGCTCTGGCTGCTCAGTGTGGATGACGAGAACTTCATTTAAAACAGGCTTGTCCAACCTTTTTGCTTTGGGGTGGAGGGAGGGGGGCACATTTCCATTCTTTTCTCCCTCAAGGGGCGGATGATTTCCTGCACCCACCTGCCACTCCGATCTTCTGGTTCCGCCGCAAGTCACTGGACTTCTGGCTGGGGCGCTGCCTCATGACGATCGCCCATGGCGATCCCGTCTGTGACAGGGCCGGAAAATTCCTGCTGCTGAGTCGGTGAGAGCATGCATGTGGAAGGCAGCTTGGATGCATATGGCGACCCAAGGAAGAGGAACATCAGAAGGAGGGTTCCAAACCCTGGAGGTGAACCCTTGCGGAAAGGATCTGAGAGAAAGCATTTGGGAGAAAATTCCAAAGCGAGTTCTTGGAGAGCGGAGATTGGAAACCCCTCGTGTGAAACATGGAGTTCAGTGAAAATGGTTGGCTCCCGGTATGACAAGCATCTGGGGAGGAGTTGAGAAGAGATCCATAGCATCTGGCTGATGTGACATCTGTCACTTGGTTTTAGAGTGTGGTGTGTCTGACCACAGGGAGCCTATTGGTACATGGACGGTGTACTTACTGTGAACATTAAAGTCTATGATAGCTTTTGTAACTTGTGTTATCCTTACAGATCTGTATATATCTGTAAAGGTATAATTGTGGGTGGAGGAATATTGTAATGCAGTTTGTCTTTTCTTGTTGAATAAATGTTCTATTCTTTCGTTAAAAGTTCATCAACTGACTCCTGTGACTCTATTCAGTAGGTACTCTCCACGTATCTAAGCGAACAAATAAAAGTTAGGATCTATCAAGTTGGGTTCCACCCTGGGATCAGGCTTGTCCAGGGGTAATCTCAGCTGGGGTCATATTACTCTCTCACTCCCCTCTGACACATACATATACTTTCTCACACATACACACACACACACACACATATACTCACTGACTCACTCTCTCACCCCTACACACATGCACACTCACTCTCTCACTCCCACTCAAACACACACTCTCTCTCACATACACATGCACTCTCTCAATCTTATACACACACACACGCTCTCTCACTTTCACCCCCCCCACATACATACACACATACACACACACGCATATACACACACTCACTCTCTGACTCTCATACAGACACACACATGCATGTGCACACTCTCACTCCAACACACACACATGCACTCATTCACTCTCTCACTCACACAAACATACACACACACTCTCTCACTCACTCTCTCACTCCCACACACATTCAATCTCTCACAAACAGCACTCAACCACTTACCCCATCGCCCCGCCCCAAATCACCCTTGACCTGGGGTTCCACAGCGCCTCACACCCGAGCCTCGCAGCCAGCTAAGCAGTTGCTGGAGGGGTTGCTGGGCAGGCAGGGCTGCATGTGCTTACACCCTGGAGGAGACGATCATGGGAATAATGAGTGCAGGCATCACTGAGACCATGGAAAGTGGCATCGCTGAAGTCACTGAGGATGATGGTACATTCCTGCCCAATGCACTTTTGTAAATTCCACTTCACCCTCATCCCACAATCTGTTATGATGTATAAATGCAGAGAGTGTAACCATGCATCTCTTGCTTTCTTTGTCAGCTTCCCTTTCTCCAACCCTGCCCTCATGTATTTGTACTTTCGGATAAGCAAGAACTGCCAACTGACCAGCCATTGGTGCAGGTGGCTAAAGGCCTAAAGGAAGAACAGGCTAAAGAGGAAGAAACACCATCACTTGATCTGACACTCACAGCCACCAATTCAGATGTTGACATTGTGCAAATTTTACAGGAATAACACAGAGGCAGGGTCTACACATGGTGAGACGTTAGGCACAAGTGCTTTGGGCTGAGAGGAGAGGACCGGGACCATGCCTGCAGTGACGGTGAAGTTGGTGGCTCAAGCACAAGTGAGAACCCTGCACCTTCAGCTGCTCCTTCAGACAGTGAGATTGAGTGCATTATTACATTTTGTAGTCTACTGCCACGCACTAATTATCTCAACTTCCTTTTGTCGGCATAACAGTCTTATACCCCAGGGACACCAGGAGCCAGCCCCTCATCTCCAGCCCCGAGGACACCTCAGATGAGGAACCAGATGGCATATTGCTGGAAGATCTGTCGCAGTGCTCACCTACCAGTGCAGAGACGCACGCCTTGGGATCTAGATTGAGAGTAGGCTCTGCATCATAATCTGGTGAGCACAGCACTGAATCTGGTCCACAGCAGGTGGAGGCAGGCCAATCCAAGGTCACTGACGCTCAGAGGACTGCTGGAGGCCAGGATTCTGCTGAGTCTCAGTCAGATGAGGCGCCTGTGAACTCGGTCCTAATTCAAATGTTGGAGCTGCAGCGACAGTCACAGGAATATCAGGCAGGGATGTCGGGTGCATTCCGCAGATTGCAACATATGATAGAGGAACCCATCCGCGTTCAGCCTGAGGTCATTGCGCCGGCATGCCAGCACACCAAGGTCAACACTGGTAGGATAGCAGCTGCCATAGAGACCTTGGTCTAGAACATAGCACCTGTGCTGCTGCAGGAGTTTCACTCTATCGATGTAGGCTATGCGAGAGGGGGTCAGGCCATCTCGATCTCACTCAAAGTGCCTTTCTTCTCAAGGAGTCAGGGGCCCTCGGGTACCGATAGGGATGAGGACCAGCAGTTGCACAGCCTGGGGCCATCTGCTAACTTGACTCCAGGAGAGTCCAGCTGATCTCAATTCCCTCTGCCTGCGACTCCATCAGATGTAGCTCCATAGGCCAAGGAGGGTGCACCTGCCCCACAGCAGGAGACCTAAAGCAGGTTGGGGCCCTCCAGGTCTCAGCCCTCCAGAGAATGCTGGCCAAAGTCATCACAGACAACAGGGCATAGCAGTCAGCAGGCTGCCTCCACCTCCACTGCGGGTGTTGCGGAAGCACCAAGACGGTAGGGTTAGGAAAATCAGGAAATACTAGGAGCACAACGGTTGCACGTGTGTTCACCAGATGTACATAATTTCCACTAATGTAAATAGAATCGCACCCATTCCACATTTCCTCTTGTGTATGCCTCCTCTGTATGCTGAGCTGAATGGTGGTCAATCAGGTCTCACACCATGTTCCCTCCCCATACTTATCGCAGATGTCACATCATGTGGCTCAGGTTGATGTTGTGTGCAGCCATCTCATAACAGTGAGTGGCGGTTCTTGGCTCATTCCCGACATCAGTGAAGCGTCACGCACAATGTAATGTGTGCTTGTGCAAGGCATCTCTTAGACATGCTTTGCAAGTTCAATTGCTGTTCATTCTAGGCCTCCATCTTGTAGGATGGAGGCTCATGTAGTCCCCTGACTTGTCTGCATCGTGGAAAGTTAGAGTTGCTTTATCGAGGGAGAGACGTAGATGCGCATGGAGATGGATAATCTTTCCTTGATCTCCATGAACTCTCTGTCAGCCGTGAGGGTGTTCAATCACACAGCCACACTCTGAGCTCATGCGTGCTCCTGTCTGCCTTCATCATTGTCAACTCTCCTAGTGAAAATCTGCACAGCTCCCCAGTATCAGTGTGCACCCTCCCACCTCAATGTTTTTGAGCTCTGACCCTTGCCGACACATTTTTTGCCCTGGCGCTCAATGCTTCATTGTTTACCGTTAGCAACTTTGGAGTTATCCACATTGTACCCACAAGGCTATCGTGGACATGTAGGGATGCAGTACTGGCCATAGGTTCTACTATGCATCTCCTCACGTAAACCTTGACAAGCTCTGAAAAGCTAATTTTAGATGGTGATGTGTACAGACACTTGAACCATTCAGCTTAATCTCAATGTGCATATGTTAACGAGATTGGATGACAATACTGAGGCCGGAAATGGACTAGGAGCAAGGATGGAATGCAGCTAATTTGAGCTGTTTATCATCATCGATGCTGAACCTTGAGGGCTTTGTGGTCTGTCTGCAATATCGGAATCGCAAGGGCCAGGGCTAGCGATCGGGGAAAATGATTGTGTTGAAGAGGAAGCATGTTCCTGTGTGGCAGGCAGGTATCTGAAAATGGTCCTCATGAGGATGATGCCCATTGAAAGGTCATGCTGACTGCAGCCCCACATCTCTTACTGAGAGTACCAGTTGTCAATCTTATGAGGATTGAAGTAATGCTAAGGTCTCCCTATGGATAACATGCACTAGCACTTGGAGAACATCCTTGGCTAGCATTATCAATGTCAAAGTTACACAGAAGGCGTTGCCCTGTAGCTGGAAATTGGTCTCCTTGAGGCACCTTGTCAGACTGAAGGCATACTGCTATGAGCACATTGAGGATAGTATTCTAGCTCCTGCCTCTTGTAGGTTGCCACTGGAGAGACAGTTGAAAAGGCTGCACCATCCAACGTGTGATGCTAAGATGTTATTTTGCAGTTAGATCCAAATTTCAGCACGGAATTATGCTCTTGAGGGTTCATCATCCTTCAAAAGATGAGGACTTGGCGACCCTAATGGGTATCTACTCATTCTCAGATTGAGGTGGGTGGTTGAAATAAGAAGGATAGCAACAGAGGTGGTAATGTGGGCCCAGCATGGCATCCAGTGACCAGAGAGCATAATCACAACACCTTGTTGTCATCCTTCTGGAATCGGGTGGCTATCAAAGTCTCACATGTTTAGTCCACGCTATGGCCTCTTCCTGACAGCATCAGCTTCCTCGCCCTCATTGCCTTCAGCCTTCTTGATGTCCTCATTCTCGGAGAAGATGTGCAGCTCCTCCATTTTGGTATCAGGCAAGTCCTCCCCTCTTTGCAGCGCCAGGTTGTGCAGAGCGCAGCAAACCACGATAATCCATGAGACCCTCTAGGGAGTGTCCACCAGATCTGTTGAGGCTTCGGAATCGCATCTTCAAGGTGCCAATAGGTTGCTGTACCAATGTTCATGTGGCGGAATGAGTATCGTTGCACCTTCCCTCTGACCGAGTTTGTGGCTGCCTGATGGGCAGCATCAGCCACATCCTTTGTGGATGGCACTTGTTGCCGAGGAAGCAACCCTGGATGTGGTGTGGGATCACAAAGATGTCTGGAATCTGCGACTTACTCAAGATGTAGGAGTCAAGGCTGCTTCCTGGATATCTTGCGCACACCTGCATGGTATCTTTCTGATGGTCGCAGACCAGCTGTACTTTGAGTAAATGGAACCATTTCCTGTTAATGTAGTGCATTGGCTCTTGCCAGGGAGCTCTTATAACCACATGAGTGCAGTTGATGGCACCCAGCACCTGTTGGAATCCTGAAACAGAAGCAAATCCCAGTGCTTGGGCTGCCTGGCGAAATGCATGTAGTTTTGTGCCTTGGTAAAGAGGGCGTCCTTGACCTCCTGTATGCACATGTGAGTGGAAGTTTGAGAGATGCCACAGAGGTCCCCAGTGGAGCCTTGGAAAGAGCTACTCGCGTAGAAGAGCTGCGGTGACTTTGATAGCCACTGGCAATGGACATCCTCCCAGTCCCCACGGCATCAACTCCTGGAGAATGTGGCAGATGTGACCCACCAGACTCCTGGGCATGTGGAGGCATCAACAGCACTGATTCTTGCTCACCTGGAGGAATAACATGTGTCTTCTGTACACCCTCGGTCTTGCAAGACACCTATGCTCAGCGGACCCGTGAGCTTCAGCCTCTGCGACCGGGGTGGCCCTTCTGCTCATATGAAAATACGAACATAAGAACACATGAATTAGGAGCAGGAGTAGGCCACTTGGCCCCTCGAGTCTGCTCCGCCATTCTATAAGGTCATGGCTGATCTGAAGGTAACCTCAACCCCACATTCCTGCCTACTCCCAATAACCTTTCACCACCACGTCAATCAAGAATCTATCTAGCCCTGCCTTAAAAATATTCAAAGACTCTGCCTCCACTGCCTTTTGAGGAACAGAGTTCCAAAGACTCACGACCCTCTGAGAGAAAAAAAAGTATCCTCATCTTTGACTTAAATGAGAGACCCTTTATCTTTAAATAGTGACCCCTAGTTCCAGAATCTCCCACAAGAGGCAATATTCTCTCCACATCCACTCTGTCAAGATCCCTCAGGATCTTAAAGGTTTCAATTAAGTCGCCTCTTACTCTTCTAAATTCCAGTGGATACAAGCCTAACCTGTCCAGCCTTTCCTCATAAGACAACCTGCCCTTTTCTGGTATTAGCCTGGTAAACCTTCTCTGAACTGCTTCTAGGGTATTTACATCTTTCTTTAAATAAGGAGACCAGTAATGTACACACTCCAGATGTTGTCTCACCAATGCCCTGTACAACTGAAACATAACCTCCCTACTTTTATAATCAATTCTCCTCACAATAAATGATAACATTCTATTAGCTTTCCTAATTACCTGCTGTACCTGTATACTAACCTTTTGTGATTCATGCACTAGGACACCCAGATCCCTCTGAATCTCAGAGCTCTGCAATCTCTCACCATTCTTTTTTTTAAATTCTTCCTGCCAAAATGAATGATTTCACATTTTCCCACATTATACTCCATTTGCCAGATCTTTGCCCACTCACTCAACCTATCTATGTCACTTCGTAGCCTCCTTACATCCTCTTCACAATTTACTTTCCTACCTATCTTTGTGTCATCAGCAAATTTAGCCACCATTCCTTCGGTCCCTTCATCCAAGTCATTTATATCAACTGTAAAAAGCTGAGGCCCCAGCACTGATCCCTGTGGCACACCACTCGTCACATCCTGCCAACCAGAAAATGAGCCATTTACGCCAGCTCTCTGCTTCCTGTTAGCTAGCCAATCTTCTATCCATGCCAATATGTTACCCTCCTATACCATGAGCTTTTATTTTCTGCAATAACCTTTGATATGGCACTTCATCAAATGCATTCTGGAAATCTAAGTACAGTACATCCACCAGTTTCCCTTTTTCCACAGCTGATGTGACTCCTTCAAAAAGCTCCAGTAAAGTGGTTAAACACGGTTTCCCTTGCACAAAACCATGCTGACTCTGCCTGATTGTCTTGAATTTTTCCAAGTGCCCTGCTATGACATCTTTAATAATAGCTTCTAACATTTTTTCCTACAATGATGTTAAGCTAACTGGCCTATAGTTTCCTGCTTTCTGCCTCCCTCCCTTTTTGAATAAAGGAGTTATATTTGCAATTTTCCAATCTAATGGAACCCTCCCTGAATCTAGGGAATTTTGGAAAATTAAAACCAGTGCATCAACTATCTCACTAGCCACTTCTTTCTAGACCTTAGGGTGAAGTCCATCTGGACCTGGGGTTTGGTCAGCCCGCAGCTGCAACAGTTTGCTCAATACCACTTCCTTTGCGATTGTAATTTCCCTGAGTTCTCTCCCTTCCATTTCCTGATTTATAGCTATTTCCAGTATGTTACTTGTGTCCTCTATAGTGAAGACTGAAGCAAAATACCTGTTTAATTCGTCCACCACCTCCCTACTTTCCATTATCAATTCCCCAGACACTCTCTCTATAGGACCAATGCTCACTTTGTTAAGTCTCTTCTTATTTAAATATCTATAGAAATTCTTACTATCCGTCTTTATATTACTAACTAGCTTTCTCTCATACTCTAATTTTTCCCTCCTTTTTAATCTTTTTGTCAATCTTTGCTGTTCTTCATATTCTTTCCAATCTTCTGACCTGCCACTGTTTTTGTGTAATTATATGCTTTTTCTTTAAGTTTGATACTATCTTTAACTTTTTAGTTAACCACAGATGGTGGGCCTTCCCTTTTGGAATTTTTCTTTCTCATTGGAATATATGTATTCTGTGTATTGCGAAATATCCCTTTAAATGTCTGCCACTGAACTTCTATTGACATATCCCTTGACCTCATTTGCCAGTTCACTTTAGCTGTCTCTGATTTCATGCCCCATGATTGCCCTTATTTAAATTTAAAATACTAGCCTTGGACGCACTCGTTTCTCCCTCAAAATGAATGTAAGATTCAATCATATTATGATCGCTGCCACCTAGGGGTGCCTTCACTAGGAGGTTATTAATTAATCCTATCTTGTTGCTCAATACCAGGCCCTGAATAGCCTGCCCTCTGGTTGGCTCCAGAATGTGCTGTTCTAAGAAACTACCCTGAAAACATTCTATGAACTCCTCCTCTACGCTACCTTTGCCCATCTAATTTTTCCAGTCTATATGTAGATTAAAATCTCCCATGATTATTGCTGTACCTTCCTGGAAAGCTCCCATTATCTCTTCTTTTATACTCTGTCCTACCATGTAGTCACAATTAGGAGGACTGTATACCACTCCCACAAGTGACTTCTTGCCTTTATCAATCCTCATCTCAACCCAAACTGCTTCTACGTCCTGGTTTCCTAAATTTAAGTCATCCCTCTCTAATGTGCTAATACCATCATTAATTAACAAAGCCACCCCTATGCTTTTTCTTAACTTCCTGTCCTTCCTAAATGTCACATACCCTTCAATATGCAGGCCCCAATCTATGCCATCCTGCAGCCATGTCTCTGTAATGGCTATCGGATTATAATTATGTATTTCTATTTGCGCTATCAGTTCATCTGTTTTGTTTCGAATGCTGTGTTTAGATATAGAGCTTTTAGTTTGTCCTTTTATTATTTTTGTAACGTCTAGCCTTATCTGCTGATTTACACTTAGAATTATACTGTCTGTCCCTTCCTGTCATGTTCTGTTTATCATTTCCCATATTAATATCTGTTTCTCTTGCCTTGTCTCTACTCTTTGGTTTACCACATCTTCCAAAATCTGATCTCTTGCCCCCAGTTTAAAACCCTCTCTACTTCCTTAGTTAGGCGGCTAGCAAGGACACCAGCCCCAGGTGTACACCGTCCCAATGGTACAGCCCCCACTTTCCCCAATACTGGTGCCAGTGCCCCACAAACCGGAACCCACTTCTCCCACACCAGTCTTTGAGCCAAACATTCATTTCCCTAATCTTATTTGTCCTATGTCAATCTGCACATGACTCAGGTAATAATCCAGAAATTGTTACCTTTGAGGTTTTTCTTCTTAATTTGGTGCCTAGTTCGTTATACTGACTATGCAGAGCCTCCTTCCTCATCCTGCCTATGTCATTGGTATCTACATTGTCTACAACCACTTGATCCTTCCCCTCCCACTGCAAGTTCCTCTCCAGCCCTGAGCAGATGTCCTGAACCCTGGCATTGGGCAGGCAACAATGCCGTCTGGACTCTAGGTCTTTGCTGAAGAGAACAGTGTCAATCCCTCTTACTACACTGTCCCCTACTCCCGCTACATTCTTTTTTGCTCCCCCCATTTGGATGGCTTCCTGCACCATGGTGTCATAGTCAGTTTGCTCATCCACCCTGCCTTCCCTACTCTCATCCAAACAAGCTGAGAGAACGTCAAACCTGTTGGACAATTGCAGAGGATCACATTTCTATTCTCTGTGTCCCCTTACCTGCCTCACCCGGTCACATCCTCCTGTCCTCGGCCATTGACCTTGCTCCTTGTTCATCAGGGTGATACAGCTCCCTTTGGGGAACCTGGCACCAACGTCACACTCTTCTCTGCCTATCTTTCTGCCTGCATGCGATGATGAAGAACAACGCTAAATGCACCATCCATCTTCCTCACGCTCTCCTCTCTGCTGGAACATTGAAGAACATGAGAGAGCACCAGTCTCCAGAGCTCCTCTTTCTGATGTTGCCTAGTGAGTGACTGTGGTTTCAAGGGGTTAGTCTCAGTCAAGGTACTTCATCACGATACAATTCCCTGACAGAGCTATGAGAGTTTTCAGGATCACAGTAATCAGTCCCCCAACACCCCTCCGCCCTCCTTTTCCAAGACCTAATGCTATAAGGTTTGCTTTGGATGGGTGCTCGGATGTGCTGCTTTTTCCCCAGGCACTGGAATCCTCATCCATTGCACTATAAGACTGCATCCTTTGGGATACACATGAGGGCAAATTTGCAGTGAGGGAAAGAGATTATTTTAGGCAGGGCTGGAGTTTTTCACCTCTGAATCTGCCAGCTGCAATGTTCGGAGATGCAGTTTCCAAAGGGCTTCTGCAGTTTGTCCATTTGTCCACTTGGTTTTGGAGTTATTGTTGCACCGATGAATTTCCACACTTCGAACAAAGGGTTACTGGAAGAAGTTTGATTAGTGGCACGAATCAGAACTAGTGGGTAGAATTTTCCCCCTGTCGGTGGGGTTTGTGCGGGGACGGGCGCGGGTGGGCACGAACCCGCCCCTGGTTGGGTCCACGCCACCGTTTTACGTGGGCGGGCCGATTAAGGCCCGCCCAGCGTGACGCGCACCCGAGAGCACTGAGCGCTCCCTGTGAGGGCAGTGGGGGGGCCGTTCCCTGAGTCGGGAGTGCGCTCTTTCCCACATGCGTGTGAAAGAGCGCAGAAATCTCCCTGAGGCCTCGGGGAGATTACTTTCACTTATGAAATATTGATTAAAGGTAAACAAAAATTTTACGGACATGTCTCCTCATGTGAAACTGTCACATGAGCTGGGACATGTCCATTAATTTTATTAAAAACTTTTAAAACACTTTAAAAACCTTTGTGAAACCTCATCCCGCCTGTGGATGAGGTTCCATGAAAAACGTGAAGGCTGCCTGGGCTCTTTGCCTGCCCGCCAACCTTAAGAAATGCTCTTCCGATGTGACAGTTTTTAGAATTATAAATGGATGGAGTGAGTGTCATATTTGCTCAAGAACAGGTAAACTGGATTGGTCAGTATGGGGATTGAACCTGTGACCTTGGTGTTATTAGCACCATGCTCTAACCATCTGAGCTAACCGACCACACCACCAACCTTAAGGTTGGACTGGCAGTTCAGTTTATTAGTTTAATTGATATTTAAATAGCCTTAATAGGCCTTTGACAGTTCGGCGGGTGCGCAGCCAACTCGGGACAGCTGAACTGAAAATCTAAATGACATGCGGTGACGTCAGGGCATACGCTCGCCGAGCTGAAGATTCAGCTCTTTGAGATTTAAGGCTCCTGATTGTATCTGTTGTTTTTTGAAATGCTCCTAACATGTCTCAGCTGTGCACCCCTCCTCATTTGGGAATACAAATTTCAGCTGGGTGCCCCTTAAACCAGCTCACCAGTGCAGTGATCTGCTCCTCTCAGAAGCCCTCAGAGCCCTCCCCACCAGACTGTTTTGTGGGTTTCATTTTCTACTGCACCATAGCTTCAGGTTTCAAGATGGTGGTGCTGAGATTTTACGACCAGGCCATCTTCAACCCCCACTTTGTGACAGTGGCAATCCCTCCCATGGTCCTGGAGGTGGAGGGAGATAATGTACATGTTTCCGTCTCTCCAATAGCTTTCAGGTCTCCCCTTGTAGTCCTTGATCCCATTGTCATTGTGGCAGGATATCCCTGTCTTACTTCCTGAATCGTTGAGGTGGATGTGTCTATTGCCCCATGTGGACCTTATCCCTCCCCATCTTGAGGCTTACTGCACAGTGACATGTAGAGACTGTGAGGGGCGAGTGTGAGAGTTGCTGTGGAGTCTCACTTAGCTTCAGAGCTGTAGTGGCCGTAACAGGAATGAGTGACAATGCTAAGTAATGTGTTAAAACAACAATTTTATTGAATAATGATAATATAATAATTATAATAATGACATGACAATTATAATTGGTAATATAAAAAAGAAATAAAAAGAAAGATAACTTTATTGAAAGGAGAAAGCATTTTATATATTAAAAGAAAGGAAGAAAGACAACTGTACTAACATACTATACATACTATACTATATTACAGATATATACTGTATTAAAAATGTTAACCCCAAATTGGTCTGTTCACAACAGCTCCCCAAAATGGATAACCCCAAATTAGTCTGTTCCATGATAGGAACCTGATTGGTAAAATTCCCCGTGGTACATTCATTACCAAGTCTCTGAATAACATTACAAGGGGTGGGCACTTTGGTTAGTCACTCTGTTCCTGATCTTGCCTCCCATAGTCCCCAATGGTTGACTATTCTACTCTGGCTGCAGCACCGAATCCTGGAAGCAACATCCATTTAAGCCAAATTTCTGGTTCCATTCCAGTCTTTTGATGCTTTCTCAAAACAAGAGTCTGGTAAACATATGTCTTTATCAATTTTCCTCACAGACACTGCAAGGCTTTGCAGACAAATTGTTTACATATCTTTTGAAGCTATCTTCCCATCTGCCATCAATCAGGTGGTAGGTCCATCAATCGAACTCCATCTCCTGATAACCACACCATAGTTAACCACCCTATGCAAGGCTACTCATTGCAGTGGCTTGTTAGTCCAAGGACAGAATTTTTCGCTGAGCAGACAGGCGTGTGCCCAACCCATTCAAATGTAAAATGATGTCCCGACGTCAGAGCGCATTTGCATGATATTTCACTCAGCAGGCGCATGTGGGCATTGAAGCCATGCCCACCATTAATGAACAGGCCAGTTAAAGCCCTTGACAACCCAAGTGACCATGATTTAACATTGCCTGTGCAAGTTTTCACTCATCGCATGAGCAGGCAGGCAGGCCAAAATTTGCAAAACCTCATCCACGGGCGGGACAAGAAGGGTCAGCAGCATTGTCAAGGAGTTCTGGAGATAACTTGCTGCTAGTGGCTTATTGAGACTTGGCAGCTTATTCTCTGATTGGGGCTTCATTCTTAGCATTTCCAGGCTTCATTTCTGGACTCATTGGTGTTTTTCAGGCCCCCTGAGAATTCAGATCATGTTGTCCCTTCCAAGTATCAGACAGCCTCCCCTTACCCTGGCAATGGGGATTGTGATCTCCACTGGAGGCGCCTCCTCTGAGGAGGAAGAGAGGGCCAGATTGGAAAGGAGGCCAGAAGTTTCAATGCAGCTTCCAGGGGAGGGACCTGTGGGAAGAGAGGCGCGGGTACAAGGGGCGCAGGGCCAACAGGAGGTCCAAGGCGGAAGGGGCCAGAGGAGATGCCACTATCTGGCTGCCAGGGTTTACAGGCGGCAATGCAGCTTTTTCAATATGTCTAAGGTGTAATATACCGAAGGAGGCTCCACCTCTCAAGGGAGACTGTGACCTCCATTTGCCAGATGATCGGGCCTGAGATCAGCTCTGACTGTGTGGGTGGACACCCCATGCCAGTGACTCTGAAGGTTACAGCCGCCCTCAACTTCTCTGCCTCCTGCTCTTTCCAGGGGTCAGTGGGGGATCTGTGTGGAGTCTCCTAATCAGTTGTCCACAGTTGCGTCAAGCTGGTGACAGAAGCTCTGTTCAGGAAGGTATTGACTTTCCTTCATTTCCGTATGGATGAGGCCAGCCAGGCAGAGTGAGCCAGAGACTTTGCAGCGATTGCTGGCTTCCCCTGTGTCCAGGGTGCCATCGACTGCACACATGTGGCCATCAAGGTGCCCGGATCAGTCGGATGCCTTAGTCAACAGGAAGGGATCCCACTCCATGAACATGCAGATAGTGTGTGACCACAGGATGCAGATTCTACAAGTCTGTGCAAGGTACCCTGGCAGCTGCCATGATGTGTACATCCTCAGACACTCCCAGGTGCCAAGGCTCTTCAGTGCTTCAGCCTGACTGGATGGATGGCTTCTGGGTGACAAGGGCTATCCGTTGAAGAGGTGGCTCATGACGCCTCTCAGCTACCCAAGAAAAGAGGCAGCACAGCGGTACAACAGGAGCCATGGCTCCACAAGGGCGGCGGTAGAGAGAATCATGAGTCTTCTCAAGGTGCACTTCCAATACCTGGACCGTTCAGGGGGCGCACTGCCATACCACCCAGAGCAGGTGTCACTGATAGTGGTTGCATACTGTGCTCTCTACAATCTGGCACTGGCAAGGGTGGACCACTAGAGGAAGAGGATCTTGATGTAGCTGCACAGGCCACAGAGGATGAATCCAGTAGTGAGTCAGAGGAGGAGCACAGTGAGCAGAATGCTGAGGGCTTGGGGCCAGACCTCGGTGACCTCCAGGGAGGCAGGGACAGCAGGGACCCCTTGATCCAATGCTTCTTCAGCTAGGCTGCCAAATAAGAACCACCAACTAATGCCAGAGCTGCCACCTCCATCGTGGATGGCAGAAATGACCCTTCCTTGGCCCCCAAGATACCTCAGTGCCTGTGCAATAAAGGTTCAAGCCATCCACATCTAGCATTACATATTGGCCTACCCGGCCCCTTCCAAATCAATGAAGCATACTCAGGCTGATAACACAAAAGCAAATTTAATTTTAAGTTGAAACTCACATAGTCTTGAACAGAAAAAAAACAGTGTTGGTAGTTAAACCATTAAAAAAACACAATAGGGGAGCAAAAGATCATCTGTGACCAGTCCCTCATGCGTTTAAGGTGCTTTAAACTTATGTTTATGGGTGCTATGTCTAGGTGCTCCCCCCTCGCTGGCACCGGCATTGGAGACAGCCTGCTGACTGTGCTAGCCTGTTGGCCTTGATGACCTCGGAGGTCGTCCTCTGGCCTGTGGAGCCCATGCTGGCCCCACCTGGTAGGGAGTGGCCAGTGCCATGGCTGGCATCTCCTCAGTCGCTGCAGCCTCATCAGATGCCACGGTCACTGGCAGAGAGGCGGAGGAGCTGTTGCCTTCATCCAGAGTGCCCTGAGAAGAGCCCACAGAGACGACAAGCAGCTCATGTCCGAACGTTAGGTCACTTTTGCACCTCACTGCTCACCATTAATCGATGGGCACCTGGCTGGGATACTTGTGCCCCATCCATCTCACACACAGACACTGGCCAGCTCAGGTCAGTGCCTGTGTGAGGGCTTGCAGGTCTGAACGCAATCCCAGGAACCCCTGCTTCTGTTCCTAGAGCAGCTTCCCCCATGAGAGTCACCACTCTCTCCATGGAGAAGGCATTGCGTTCAGCCATGAGGATCAATGAAATGCTCATGCTCCGCAGGGACTCCTCCACAATGGAGAACATGGCACGCATATCCTCTTGGATTTTCACCAGATTCTCCCGCACACACTGCTGGACATCCAGCATTTGCTGCCTAATGGACGACTCCAGAGGCCCATCATCAGCCTTCGACTGAGCATTGTCCTGGTCCCCAGCAGTCCTCCAACTGCCGGCGCCCTGGGCACTCTCTGCCTACGCCTGCACCTCAAGCAAGTGTGAAATGCCCTCACCAATGTACACCGAGGTACTATCCGTTGAACTAGTGCCCACCGAGGTGCTGGTATCTGTGCTGGTGTAGGCTTCAGAGAGTGGGTGTGACGCAGGTGCTTGGGGAACATGGTGGTTCTCCGGGGTCAGGGGTGGCCCTTCAGGGTCTGGAGAGTGGCCTGCTGGTGAACTTAAAAGAGAGAAGGGCATGTCATTAGTTAAAGTCACCACACTGTCACTGTGCATGCCAGGCACCCTGGTGAGACAATGGAGATCTGTATCATGGTGCCATCGTCTTTCAAAGATCAATGGGGACTCCAGGTTCGAGGCTTCCATCAATGAAGAGACTGCGCTAATATGGTTGCACAAGCCAAAATTCTCCGCTCAGTGCACTGCACTCTCACCTTTGTCTGATACCCCAGCCTCACCACGACTGCTTGACCAAGTTGCATGGCACCTCTCGAGCTCCGAGGCCTCCTGCTCATAGCAGGAGAGGGTGAGGAGGCGTGGGGTCCTCTGTCAGTCCATGACCTCTCATTTTGTTATGGGATGTCTTCTCCTGAAAGGACAGAGGAGCATTGATTAGTCCACACTGTACCTGCAGCGCCATTGCAGCCTGGCCAACCCCAGCAGTAGAGCACCTTGCAGGGCACATCCGAGTCTTGGCCCTCGAGGCTCAAGGCACTCAGTCAAAGCAGCCAGGGCTCACCCCCTTGGCCAGCTCTGGCATGATCCACCCCTCCATCATTTTCACATGGTCCAACTCTGACACTTCCCTCCCCTTCCTTTACCTCTCTGTCTCAATTTCTGGTGATAGACTGTCCACCAATATTCATTACAAGCCTACCGACTCCCACAGCTACCTCGACTACAGCTCCTCACACCCCACTTCCTGTGAGGATGCCATCCCATTCTCTCAGTTCCTTCGCTTCCGTTGCATCTGTTCTAATGATGCCACTTTCAAAAACAGTTCCTCTGACATGTCTTCCTTCTTCCTTAACCGAGGTTTTCCACACATGGTGGTTGACAGGGCCCTCAACCGTGTCCGGCCCATCTCCCACACATCCGCCTTCACACCTTCTTCTGCCTCCCAGAAACATGATAGGGTCCCTCTTGTCCTCACTTATCACCCCACCAGCCTTCGCATACAAAGGATCATCCTCTGCCATTTCCGCCAACTCCAGCATGATGCCACCACCAAACACATCTTCCCTTCACCACCCCTGGCGGCATTCCGCAGGGATCGTTCCCTCCGTGACACCCTGGTCCACTCCTCCATCACTCCCTACACCACAACCCCCTCCCACGGCACCTTCCCATGCAACCACAGAAGATGCAACACCTGCCCCTTTACTTCATCTCTCCTCACCGTCCAAGGGCCCAAACACTCCTTTCAAGTGAAGCAGCGTTTCACTTGCACTTCCCTCAATTTAGTCTACTGCATTCATTGCTCCCAATGCGGTTTCCTCTACACTGGAGAAACCAAACGCAGACTGGGTGACCGCTTTGCAGAACACCTTCGGTCTGTCTGCAAGCATGACCCAGACCTCCCTGTCACTTGCCATTTCAACACTCCACCCTGCTCTCATGTCCACATGTCCATCCTTGGCTTGCTGCAATGTTCCAGTGAAGCTCAACACAAACTGGAGGAACGGCACCTCATCTTCCGACTAGGCACTTTACAGCCTTCCGGACTGAATATTGAGTTCAACAACTTTAGATCATGAACTCTCTCCTCCATCCCCACCCACTTTCCGATCCCCCTTTTTTCCAATAATTTATATAGATTTTTCTTTTCCCATCTATTTCCATTATTTTTAAATGTATTTCCATCCATTGTTTTATCTCTACCTTTTAGCCTTTTTTGATTCCTTCACCCCACCCCACCCCCACTAGGGCTATCTGTACCTTGCTTGTCCTGCTTTCTACCCTTAATGTCACCTATTAGCACATTCCTTAGATAATATCACCACCGTCAACACCTCTTTGTCTTTTTGTATATGACATCTTTTGGTTATCTCCACCTATCACTGGCCCTCTATCCAGCTGTACCTGTCCCATCCCGTCCCATCCTCCCCTTAAACCAGCTTATATTTCACCTCTCTCCTATTTTTCCTTAGTTCTGTTGAAGATTCATACGGACTCGAAATGTTAACTGTGTTCCTCTCCGCAGATGCTGTCAGACCTGCTGAGTTTTTCCAGGTATTTTTATCTTTGTTTTTGTTCTGGCATGATTGACAGTTGGCACTCACACTCTAACGCCCCTGAGCTCCATGGGGGTGGCGGGGTGGTGGGGGGGGATGGCCAGTCCAAAACAATTGAACACACTGTCCCATGCCAATATGGTATTCACCCTTCCTAAGTACAGCAGTTCATTGAAGCACTTCTGGCGCTGCACCCAGGTGCGCCGCACCACGTCGTGGCTGTTCACCTCCTCCCACACCCTCTTGGTGAGGCGCAGTGGCTTCCTCCTCCCATCCCTGGGGACAAGGGTGTCCCTTCTGGCAGCCACCACCTCCAGGAGGGCAGTGAGGCACTTGTCGGAAAAATGGGGGGGGGGGCACTCTGCCCTTCCACCTGGCATTTACTGACACAATGGACTCTACCCTTGCCGCAGAAGACAGACGCCCTTACCTGGCAGCCTTTCTGGGGCTGTCTGGGCCGTTTTTAAACAGGCCACCATTGGACCCGACAGCCGACAGGCCCCTGCCCCCGCTCGGCCCTTCCCAGCCAGTGACGAGCTTTGTTTCAGGCTGGGCGGGCCTTAATTGGTGGTCGGGCCCTGATCACGAGTGGCGGTCAGATTTCCGACCACCCCTGCCTGCCCACCCCCGCTGACGAAGTCAAAATTCTGCCCCAAGAGTTATCGAATGCAGTAAAAAACGGATTTCTGATCAAAAAAATACTTCTATTTTAGTAGTCTAGCTTAGAAAGGGAAAACAAATGTAGACCAAACACCAGATGGCCAATATGGAAAACAAAGTCTTGGGAAAACGTGACACTACTGATTATTATTGATTAATTAATCAAAGCGTAATCACAGCTAGGTTTAGATCAATGCCTACAGAGTAAGGTTCAATACAAAATAACTTTAAGTATTCAACATGGGCTTAAAATCAAAACAAAGCAGAAATAAAATACAAAAATTGCAAAAATTAGTGGCTGCAGCCTCAGGCCGACAAGACTACCCTCCCCTCACCATGAGACCATCAAATAACTGCCCCTCCCACTACCTGTTCCGGGTCCTATAGGCTGCAGATGCCTCCCCCGACTGTGACTGCGCTATCAGCAGCCCAGTATTACGCCTGAAACCACCCCCCCGGACTGACATGCGTGAGGTGGTGACCAGGCCCTGCGCACCATGTTGGGCACAACTGACATGCACTCCCCCTCCCTGGACTGAGACAAGGACAGTCTTTGCATGCTCAGCAATATATACTGAGGCGTTTCTTTACTCAGCTCTCCTCCCATTCTGGCCCTGACTCACCTTTGGGTTTCTTTGCTTGACTCTCTCTCCATTCTGGCCCCGAGGCCATTCCCACCCCCATCCCACCCAATCATGTGGCTGGTGCACCCTTCCCCTGTATTCGCACCCCCCCCCCCACCTCCCCCACCAACACCCCCCCTCCCTCACTCACCCCCTAGTCAAGCCTCTGTCTGCTAGCTCCTTCTCTTGCTTTTGTCATGTCTTACCCCCTTCCCAGTCTCAACCCGCCCCCTGCCGAACCTGCCTTAATGCTGGTCTGGTACGTAGAGCCCTTAGCTCTGAAACCGCCCTAAAATAGTTGTGCTGTTGCCTGCACAGCCTGACGTGGAGTTGGAGGAGCCGAGATGCAGTGCAACTTAAGGTAGGCGAACAGACCTCGAAACTATGAGTGAAGTGCAGCTCGCCAGGTGCATGTCCCTCGTAAATCACGCTGGTCTATTTAGATGCTGGCATGTGGATCCAGTGTGGTGTGTGTGATCCCTAATGAGCATCCATGATATTAAAATGAATGCAAGTGCCGTTCCCGACATGACACAGTGGGTAGCGCGCGCCGTCATTGAAGTCTGCAGCAGACGATCGCAACCTGTTTTTACGACGATGTGAAACTGACTTTTGCGCTCCTGCGACATTTTCCCCTCCCACCTGCCAATACGCCCGCATGGGCAGCAGCAGAAAATCCTGTCCATTACATCCAATTCTGGGCGCCACACTTTAGGAAGGATGCAGAAAAACTTCATGGGAATGATTCCAAGGGTGAGGGATTTCAGTTACATGGATAGATTGGAAAAACTGAGGCTCTTCTCTAGAAAGGAGAATATTGAGAGGACATTTAATAGAGGTGTTCAAAATGTTGAGGGCACTAGACAGAGTAGATAGGGCAAAGCTGGTCCGATCGCCAGAAGAATCAAGATCCAGGTGACACAGACTTAAGGTGATTGACAAAAGAACCAAAGACGACATGAGGAAAATCTTTTTTATGCAGCAAGGCATTGTGGTCTGGACTGCATTACCTGAAAAGGTAGTGGAGACAGCCTCAATTGCGGCTTTCAAAGGAGAATTGGGTAAACACCGAAAGGAAAAATAAAATCACATGTCTATGCGGAAAGGGCAGGGAGTGGGACAAGCTAAATTCCACTTGCATAGAGCTGACACAAGATTGACAGGCCGGACAACCTCCTTCTGTCCTGTAACCATTCTATGATTCTATCCTATGAATGTTGGTCACATGTGGTTCAGCCGTGAGGCAAGTTATCTTTCAGTTGTAGAGTGGCATAGAAACATCCCCACCTCAGTAACTGTAAATGTTCACTGGAATCTCCAAACCAACCTACCATAACTCTTCCTGTAGCGGGACAGTGGGAAATCTAATGTATGAAATTTAAGAAACTAATTATTATAGATACTCATGAAAATGAAAAAAAAAGATTTTCAGGAGCATAATTAAAGTTTGAATTCATGTTGGAATATAACCAAGGTGATAAAGTTACGCACTGAATTGGCTTTTGAAAGCTCCAAGCTTGTTACATGATTGCTTCAGTTTTGCACTAACATCCGTGATTTATAATTTAGGAAGATATGTTCAAGGTACCTGTGTTTATTCGTATTTGTATGAAGTCACATTTTTCATACGTTTCTTCAAGGGTTTCCATTCAGTCTCTTTTTTTTACTTCTTCAGTTATTCCAATTATTTATCTATTCTAAGGACACATGTAATTCTGAGTTGTGACACCTGCTAAAATCTTTTAATGGAAAATTCAGTTCAGGTTGGGTGGAGATTGGGCACAGGAGTATTTATCAGTTAGTTACTTGATTTGCTTTGGCATCAGATGAACTCTTGTTAACACATTAGGTTATCTAAAATGCCAGATTAAATGACTTAAATGACACAGAAGGAACATGCAGAATTAATGTTTGCAATTTTCCTCTGTTGATGGACTTTTCATTGAAGCATTTGTACTTTGCCAGTCACGTGCAAGGCTTAAGTAGGATGTAAATTGCTTCATAATATATTCAGCTGCAGTGGAATTGAATAAATAAAGGGGGGGAAGATCTCTATTTCCTGACTCATTAGCATGCTTCTAGTGCAGGTGAAATTCTGGCCCCAGTCATTTTGGGTCCCCAAAAATCCAGTTGTGTTCTGGGGGTAGAGAGCAGGTACACTTAGTGGGCAGTGGGAGGGTAATTTGTCTTGACAGCAACGCAGAACTGGTAAGAGTGAATTGGAAGCCTGTTTTGCACATTGGTTTTCTTCCTCATTGACTTCATGAAAAAGACAATCTGAGGAAGTGTAAACTGAGCTGCCAATTTGCTATTACTCCTTTCATTCTACTATCCCACGCTGAATTCACCCTCAATACGTCTTCCTCCCCAGTTTCACTTTGCTGTGACTGGGAACTGTGCAATTTTAAAGCATTACAGAGAGGAAGATCTTCCCTCTCCTCTTCATAGCTGCAACAATCCCAATGCAGGCCATCCAATTGGTTATCCAGATGAGAATGTGTGCCAACAGGCTTCAGTGCTGCAGGTCAGATGTCAAACACTTGACGTTATTACAGCCCTTTACATACTTCCCCACCCCTCCAGAGAATCTTGTTAGCATGCAGATACAGCAAGTAATCAGTAGGGAAGTGGTATGTCGATCTTTATTGCAAGGGGGTGGAATATAGGAAATTCTTGCTACAACTATACAGGGGACTGATGAGACCACAACTAGAATACTGCACACAGTTGTGGAGCTAAATTTTCCGGTAGGAGACAAGAAAAGGGAGGAGGGTTCAATTCTGGGTTGCAAGCCTGTCTCTTTCCCGAAACCTGAACAGAGATTTTGCCCAAGTCGGGGCCTTAGTGAGGTAAGGGCCGGGTCTACTGTGTGATTAGACTGCCAGGGCATGGAAATGGAGGAGGGTCAACTGCAGAGTGGGCAGGAGAAAAGACCTGCCTCAGCCAAGAGTGTTGTGGCCTGAATCATCCATTACATTTTTAAGTGCTGGACCGTCAGGTAAGAGAAAAATCTGTTTTGAAGCTTCTCTCTGCTGTCCCCCATGTCTAAGGCCCACAAAACTGGTCTGGCATAAAGAGCACAAAATCAGTTGTTAAAAACTTTGAAGGTCCATGAGTTTAAGCTTTCACTTTGTTGACTTAGAGCCCCTTCACAAATGCAGTCAATGATGGTCTTCAGCATTTTCTCTTCTCTCCTGCCCAGAGTACTTAAGGAAGTGGCCCTAGAAATAGTGGATGCATTGGTGGTCATCTTCCAAGATTCTATAGACTCTGGAACAGTTCCTACAGATTGGAGGGTAGCTAATGTAACCCCACTATTTAAAAAGGGAGGTAGAGAGAAAACAGGGAATTATAGACCAGTCAGCCTGGCGTCGGTAGTGGGGAAAATTCTAGAGTCCATTATAAAAGATTTAATAGCTGAGCACTTGGAAAACAGTGGCAGAATCAGACAGAATCAGCATGAATTTATGAAAGGGAAATCATGCTTGACAAATCTACTGGAGCTTTTCGAGGATGTAACTAGTAGAGTTGATGAGGGGGAGCCAGTGGACGTGGTTTATTTCAACTTTCAGAAGGCTTTTGACAAAATCCCACATAAGAGATTAGCATGTAAAATTAAAGCACATGGGATTGAGATGGATAGAAAACTAGTTGGCAGACAGGAAACAAAGAATAGGAATAAACGGGCTTTCTTCTGATTGGGAGGCAGTGACTAGTGGGGTACCGCAGGGATCGGTCCTGGGACTCCAGCTATTCACAATATATATTAATGATTTAGATGAGGGAACTAAATGTAATATCTCCAAATTTGCAGATGACACAAAGCTGGGTGGGAGGGTGAGCTGTGAGCTGAGGATGCAGAGATGCTTCATTGTGATTTGGGCAAGCTGAGTGAGTGGGCAAATGTATGGCAGACGCAGTATAATGTGGATAAATGTGAGGCTATCCACTTTGGTCGCAAAAACAGGAAGGCAGATTATTATCTGAATGGCTATAAATTGAGAGAGGGGAATGTGCAACGAGACCTGGGTGTCCTCGTACACCAGTCGCTGAAGGTAAGCATGCAGGTGCAGCAGGCGGTAAAGAAGGCAAATAGTATGTTGGCCTTCATAGCGAGAGGATTTGAGTACAGGAGCAGGGATGTCTTGCTGCAATTATACAGGGCCTTGGTGAGACCACACCTGGAATATTGTGTGCAGTTTTGGTCTCCTTATCTGAGGAGGGATGTTCTTGCTATAGAGGGAGTGCAGCAAAGGTTTACCAGACTGATTCCTGGGATGGCGGGACTGACACATGAGGAGAGATTGAGTTGGTTAGCATTATATTCGCTGGAGTTCAGAAGAATGAGGGGGGATCTCATAGAAACCTATAAAATTCTGACAGGACTAGACAGGGTAGATGCAGGAAGGATGTTCCTGATGGTGGGGGAGTCCAGAACCAGGGGTCACAATCTGAGGATATGGGGTAGACCATTTAGAACTGAGATGAGGAGAAATTTCTTCACCCAGAGAGTGGTGAGCCTGTGGAATTCATTACCACAGAAAGTAGTTGAGACCAAAACATTGTATGTTTTCAAGAAGGAATTAGATATAGCCCTTGGGTGAAAGGGATCAAAGGATATGGGAAGAAAGCAGGAGCAGGCTGTTGAGTTAGATGATCAGCCATAATCATAATGAATGGTGGAGCAGGCTCGAAGGGCTGAATGGCCTACTCCTGCTCCTATTTTCTATGTTTCTATATTTCCAGGTACACCCTTCCTTTTGGTCCGGTGATGTCCATGCAACCTGATTCAATGACCCAATGCCCAGTCGATGCCAGGAGGGCAGCCAGCCACGAGGTGGGAAGGACCTCATCCCTGCTTCTTGCCCTCTCCTTTGATGAGCTCCTGCAACTGGGTCAAAATCCTGGAACTCTCTCCCTAACAGCACTGTGGGTTTACCTACAGCGCATAGACAGCAGTGGTTCAAGAAGGCAGCTCACCACCACCTTCTGAAGGGCAATTAGGGTTTGGCAATAAATGCTGGCTTAGCCAGCGACACCCACATCCTGTAAATGAATGAAAGAAATCTTAGTCTATACGGTGAAATCTTTGAAAACCCTGTTGAAAACATAGCCCTGAACATCAAAAAAACTTGCCCACCTTCTGACTCACTGCTGTTTCTATTCATGTCTACCATCATTGGGCATAATCATGGAGAGCTTCAAATCCTGGCCACTTGCCACAAAGTTCCATTGTCGTTTATTGTAAGCGGAATAGAATATAAAGCAGGCAAGTTTTATACAGTTATACAGGGCATCGGTGAGACCACATCTGGAATACTGTGTAGTTTTGGTCTCCTTACTTAAGAAAGGAATAAACTGCATTAGATGCAGTTCAAAGAAGGTTCACTGGGCTATTTTCTGGGATGAAAGGGTTAGCTTATGAGGAGAGGGTGGACAGGTTGGGCCTGTATCCATGGGAGTTTAGAAGAATGAGAGGTGATCTTATTGGAACATACAGGCCAGGATTGGGGCCCGCTCGCCGATGCGTAAAATGACGCGGGATGACATCGGGCGGAACTCCCGACGTCACCCCGCGTCATTTCAATTTTCAGGTAGGCGGGGGCTCGGCAAAATCAGCTGTGTGCCCGCCGACCTGTTGATGGTCAATCGAGGCCATTGACAGAGTCATTAAACTAATTAATAGACCTGTCCGTCCAACTTTAAGGTTGGCGGGCAGGCCAGGAGCCCTGGCGAGCATTAGAAAAAGCATGAAACCTCATCCACGGGCGGGATGAGGTTTCATGTTGGTTTTAAAAAATGTAATTAAAGCGTATGTAAAAGTTATGGACATATCCCAATTCATGTGACAGTGTCACATGAGGGGACATGTCAGGGAATTTTCTTTTCCATTTTTCAGATTTTTTAATGCACAGCCGATATCCATGGGGCAGCACTTAGCCTCAGGGAGATGAATGCGCTCTTTCGTACGCATGCGCGAAAGAGTGCACTCTCGGTTCAGGGAATCACCCCCCCCACCCCCGCCCGCACAGGGAGCGCATAGCGCTTCTGTGCGGACGTCACGCTGGACAGGCCTTAATTGGCCCGCCCATGTAAAATGGCGGTGCGCCCCCATTTGGGGGCGCCGCCATGTGCCCGCTCTTAAACTTTCCCCCAGACAGGGGGAAAATTCTGCCCATAAGATCCTGACGGGACTTGACGGGGTGGATGCTGAGACTATGTTTCCTCTCATGACAGAAACTAGAACTAGGGAGCCAGTTTAAAAATAAAGGGTCTCCCATTTAAGACAGAGATGAGGAGATTTTTTTCTCTGAGGGTTGTTAGCCTGTGGAGTTCCCTTTCCCAGAGGGAAGTGGAGGCAAGGTCATTGAATATTTTAGGACTGAGTTAGATAGATTCTTGATTGATAAGGGAGTCAAAGAGTATAGTGGGCAGACAGGAAAGTAGAGTTGAGGTCACAGTCAGATTAGCCATGATCTTAGCAAATGGCAGAACAGGCTTGAGGGAAAAATGGCCTGCTTCTGCTTCCTATGAGAACGAATTTCTTCTTTCAGAGGATTATTAATCTTTCAAAATTTCTACCTCAGGGAAGAGTGGAGGCTGGATAATGTTCAAGGTTGAGTTAGACAGATTCTTGAACTAAAGGGGTTATGATCATGGGTTATGGGGAGCAGGCAGGAAAGTGGAGTTGCTGTCTCAAATCAGATCTGCCATGATATTATTGTATGGCGAAGCTGGCTCAAGTGGATATAGGCTTTTGGTTCCTATATGCCCTTATGTTCTTAACATTTATTTTAATCCAAAGTGCACAGTACTTTTGTAAAATGAATATGTATGTTTTGAAAGTTAACAGGTTGACACTAGAGAAAAGCAACTTCAAAATATTAACCTGGAAGTACTTCACAAAAAGCAAGTGGAAGTAAAAATCCTCGGTTCATTTATGAATCAGCCAGATGCTTTGGTGTGGGCTGATACATCTTTCTGGATTGATGAAATAAGAGCATAAGACATAGGAGCAGAAATTAGGCCAATCAGCCCATCGAGTCTGCTCCGCCATTCAATCATGGCTGATAAGTTTCTCAACCCCATTCTCCTGCCTTCTCCCCGTAACCTTTGATCCCCTTACCAATCAAGAGCCTATCTATCTCGGTCTTAAATACACTCAATGACCTGGCCTCCACAGTCTTCTGTGGCAATGAATTCCATAGATTCACCACTCTCTGGCTAAAGAAGTTTCTCCTCATCTCTGTTCTAAAAGGCCTTCCCTTTACTCTGAGGCTGTGCCCTCGGGTCCTAGTCTCTCCTACTAAAGGAAACATCTTCCCCACATCCACTCTATCCAGGCCTTTCAGTATTCTGTAAGTTTCAATCAGATCCCCCCTCATCCTTCTAAACTCCATCGAGTATAGACCCAGAGTCCTCAAATGTTCCTCATATGTTAAGCCTTTCATTCCTGCGATCATTCTCGTGAACCTCCTCTGGACCCTCTCCAGGGCCAGCACATCCTTCCTGAGATACGGGGCCCAAAATTGCTCACAATATTCTAAATGTGGTCTGACCAGAGCCTTATAAAGCCTCAGCAGCACATCCCTGCTTTTATATTCTAGTCCTCTCAAAATAAATGCCAACATTGCATTTGCCTTCCGAACTACCGACTCAACCTGCAAGTTAACCTTAAGAGAATCCTGGACTAGGACTCCCAAGTCCCTTTGCACTCCAGATTTCTGAATTCTCTCCCCATTTAGAAAATAGTCCATGCCTCTATTCTTCCTACCAAAGTGCATGACCTCACACTTCCCCACGTTGTATTCCATCTGCCACTCCTTTGCCCATTCTCCTAACCTGTCCAAATCCTTCTGCAGCCTCCCTGCCTCCTCAATACTACCTGTCCCTCCACCTATCTTTGTATCATCTGCAAACTTAGCCAGGATACCCTCAGTTCCTTCATCTAGATCATTAATGTATAAAGTGAAAAGTTGTGGTCCCAACACTGACCCCTGCGGAACTCCACTAGTCACCGGCCGCCATCCTGAGAAGGACCCCCTTATCCCCACTCTCTGCCTCCTTCCAGACAGCCAATCTTCTATCCATGCTAATACCTTGCCTCTAACACCATGGGCTCTTATCTTACTGAGCAGCCTCCTGTGCAGCACCTTGTCAAAGGCCTTCTGGAAGTCCAAGTAGATAACATCCATTGGCTCTCCTTTGTCTAACCTACTCATTACCTCCTCAAAGAATTCTAACAGATTTGTCAGGCATGACCTCCCCTTGATGAAACCATGCTGACTTTGCCCGATTTTACCATGCACTTCCAAGTATTCTGAAATCTCATCCTTAATAATGGACTCTAAAATCTTACCAACGACCGACGTCAGGCTAATCGGCCTGTAATTTCCCGTCTTTTGCCTCACTCCCTTCTTAAACAGGGAGGTTACGTTAGCGATTTTCCAGTCCTCTGGGACCCTCCCTGACTCCAGTGATTCCTGAAAGATCACCACTATCGCCTCCACTATCTCTTCAGCTATCTCCTTCAGAACTCTGGGGTGTAATCCATCTGGTCCAGGTGATTTATCCACCTTCAGACCTTTCAGTTTTCCTAGCACCTTCTCCTTGGTAATGGCCACCATACTCACCTCTGCCCCCCCGACTCTCTTGAACTTTGGGGATGTCACTCGTGTCTTCCACTGTGAAGACTGACGCAAAATACCTATTCAGTTCCTCCGCCATTTCTTTGTTCACCACTACTACTTCTCCAGCGTCATTTTCCAGCGGCCCAATGTCCACTTTTGCCTCTCTCTTACCCTTTATATATCTAAAAAAACTCTTGCTACCTTCTTTTATATTACTGGCTAGTTTACCCTCATATTTAATCTTCTCCCTCCTTATTTCTTTTTTAGTTGTCCTCTGTTGGTCTTTCTAGTCTTCCCAGTCCCCTGGTTTCCCACTGCTCTTCGCCGCATTGTATGCTTTCTCTTTAGCTTTTATGCTGTCCCTGACTTCCCTTGTTAGCTATGGTTGCCTCGTCCTCCCTTTAGTATGCTTCTTCTTCCTAGGGATGAATTTTTGCTGTGTCTCCCAAATTACTCCCAGAAACTCCTGCCATTGCTGTTCCACTGTCTTTCTTGCTAGGCTCATCTCCCAGTCAATTCTGGCCAGCTCCTCCCTCATGCCTCTGTAGTTGCCTTTATTCAACTGTAATACCGTTACATCTGATTCCAGCTTTTTCCTCTCAAATTGCAGGGTAAATTCTATCATATTATGGTCACTTCCTCCTAACGGTTCCTTCACCTTAAGCTCCCTTATCAAATCTGCCTCATTACACATCACTAAATCCAGAATTGCCTGTTCCCTAGTGGGCTCCACCACAAGCTGCTCCAAAAAGCCATCTCGTAGACATTCCACAAATTCCTTTTCTTGGGATCCACTACCAACCTGATTTTCCCAGTCTACCTGCATATTGAAATCCCCCATGATCACTGTAACCTTGCCTTTCTTACACATCTTTTCTATCTCCTGGTGTATCTTGTGCCCCACATCCTGACTACTGTTCGGAGGCCTGTACATAACTCCCATTATGGTTTTTTTTACCTTTGCGGTTCCTCAACTCTACCCACACAGATTCTACATCATCTGACCCTACATCATTTCTTGCTATCAATTTAATTTCATTCAAATATGGTGAGGCAGAATATTTCCTTCATCTGCCTCTATTCTGCCAACATTTGCAAAATCAATTTTTCTGCTTTTCCCTTCTGTTTGTTGATTGTGTGTTCAGTGAAATTAAGGGATCTAAAGATACTATTACCAATGAAAATGCAAGCAGTTATTTTAAATTTATAAAATATACCATGGAGCTTGTAAACACTAGATAGCTTTTAAAATGCATGAAATTCACAGAGGAAAGATATCAGGAAAATAGAAAAACATGAATGAATAGTTTAAATGCCAAATGAATTTGGATAGATATTTTATAAAGTGCAGATATTTGATTTTGATCCATATCTGATTTGATGAAGGACACAACATTATGCGTTGTATTCAGTTTCACATCCTGCATGGGCAGAGTTAGAAAACAGCCCTATACACATAATGACTACATAGAACCAATATAATGTGAGAGAAATCGGGAGCAGTTGCACTAATTTTTCTGGGAGCTATGAGTTCCCGTAGAGCCCGAGGCAGTGCCTCATCAATCATAGTACCTGTTGCAGGGCAGATTGTTGGACTACTGTGATACCCTGCACACCTTTTTGAACACTGTAATGCATTGCCATGATGGCAGCAGTCTGAGGTTGCATGAGAATAAAGTGACCTTGCGTGATAGTGTATCAGTTTCCACTGCAGTACTCAGACGTTGGGTGGCTACTACTTGAGCTGCAATTGAAGTTTTAATATTGGCCATCAGATGCCACATCATGTTTGGGTTCACAGATGTGCAAATGGAGTTGACCATACTTCCAAGCTGAAAAGGATAGCCTCCAAGCTATGTACAAAGCTAAGTAGGTGCCAGAATCCTTCATGCTCCTTAACATTGACTGTAGGCTTTCTGGCAGGTTTCCCAATGCACCAAGTGTGCATACCCAACAATATTCTTCTAGGCTGTCCCATTGAACTGCTCAGCTGTGCCCTGTGCAGCAGAACATGTGTATGGCTTTACCTCTGGCAAACTGGCACCTACACAACCCTTGTCCCCAGTCCCGTCTGCAGTCTACTTCTGCCTGGTTTCTCACCATGTGCAGATCCTGCCTCTATGCTATCCTCTAAATTATCTGAGCTGGCAACTGTGAGTATGAATTTGAGTAATGCTGCATTTTCCTCCATTGTCTGGCTAGGTTGTGCTTGGGTATCTGAAAGAAGCAAGGCACACTGGGTAAGTTTGTGGTGAGGGGAGGTGTGGAGTGGGATGGAGGAAAGTAGGAGATGCATGCTTACACCACCTGCACTTTTAAATCAGAAGAGAGTTGGGGGGTGAGGGGAGATGGAATTTGAGTCGGGTTAGGTATGAGGATACCATCATCTTATTCTTTCATGGGACGCGGGCATCACTGGATAGGCCAGGATTTTTATTGCCTATCCCTATTTGCTCTTGAGAAGGTGATGGTAAACTGTCTTCTTGAGCTACTCCACTCCATGTGATATAGGTACACCATGTAGGGAGGGAGTTCCAGCATTTTGCCCATATGCAGTACTTGTGTTCATGTCATGGAGTTGCCATGAAGGTGCCACTGGCCATGAAGATGAACAAGTTGGAGAAACTCAGCTAATGGAATCTGCTGATGATGAGAGCTTTCTGTGTCTTATGGTCATCCCTGGGACCAATTGGACAGCTGCCTGCTGCAGCTCATTCTCCTATTTCTCAGGATCCTCATTAGAGGACCAGCCTGTCTCCCTCGATTCCTGCTCTGAAAGGGTTTTCCCTTTCTGGAGGGTCAGGTTGCGCAGGGCACAGCAGACGACCACCATGAGGGAGACTCTGGCTGGTGCACATTGGAGTGATCCACCTGAATCTCATCTTGAGAAGAGCAATGATCTGTTCAATGCTGGGCCTGGTCATTGTGTAGCTTTCATTGTAATGACACTCAGGGTCTGTCCTTGGACTTCAAACTGGAGTCATCAGCCATTTCTTCAGGAGATATCCCTTGTCTCCTGATCAGCCATCTATCCAAAGAGTCCTGGCCTGTATAAACATCCCTGTCACCTGGGAGTCTTTGAGGATATGTGTCCAGCTGCATCCTAGGTACTTTGCACACACCTGCATGATGCTTTGTTTGTGGTCACATACAATCTGCACATATATGGAATGGCATCCCTTGCAGTTTTAAGAGCCTCTGGGTGCCCTGCTGGTGCTTTGATAGCTACAAAGATACAGTCAATTACCTCTTACAACCTTGGGAAGCCAGCCATGGCTGCAAAACCTCTGGCTCTTTCTAATTTACTGCTGTTGTCTGCAGTGAAGGAGATATATTGACAGACATGAGTAAACATGGCATCAGTGAATACCTTTATATATGAACATACAAACATATAGGAATAGGCTCTTCGGCCACCCACCATTCAATAAGATTATGGCTGATCTGACTGTGGCCGCAGCTTCACTTTCCTTCCTAACCCCTATGTCCTTTGGCTCCCTTGTCAATCAAGAATCTATCTAATTCAGCTTTAAAAATATTCAATGACACTTCCTCCGCCACACTCTGAGGAAGATTTACACAGACTCACGACTCTCTGAGAGAAAAGATTTCTCCTCACCACTGTCTTAAATGGGAGACCCCTTATTTTTAAACTGTGTCCCCTAGTTCTAGTCTCTGTCATAAGGGGAAACATCCTTTCAGCATCTACCCTGTCAAGCTCCCTCAGGATCTTCTATGTTTCAATAATATTGTCTCTCATTCTTCTAAACTCCAATGGGTACAGACATAACCTATCCAATCTTTCCTCATAGGATAACGCCCTCATTCCAGGAATCAGTAGAGTGAAGTTTCTTTGACTGTTTCTAATGCAACTAAATAAGGAGACCAGAATTGTGCACAATGCTCCAGATGTGGCTTCATCGATGCCCTATACAACTGGAGCAAAACATCCATGCTTTTATATTCCATTCCCCTTGCAATAGGCAACATTATTCCATTTGCCTTCCTAATCATTTGCTGTACCTGCATACTAACATTTTGTGACTCATGTACTAGGACACCCAGATCCCTCTGTGATGTCCTACAGGCTGAGTAATCCCACTTGGGTCTCCACAGGTGACCTGAAATGACCTGGAGGCTAAGAAGTTCAATATAACAGTCACTTTTAATCCCACAGGCATCGGGTGGTCATCACATAATTGGATGTTATCTCAGGGACAAGCATGTCACATAGGGATGTGACAGTCTCTCATGGGAGGCAAAGTCTGTGGAGAACTGTCACTCTTTCAGCTGAGGATATGATATTCGCACTCTGTAAACATGATTGGGAGAGTACGGCCTTCACCTGTGTCTGCTGCTTTCTCCCCTCCGCAGCCCGTCGCTCCTCAACAGCTTGCCCATCTTCCTACAATTCGTGCCACTCATGCCCTGGACAGCTGGCCTCTACCTTCCCCTCCTCACTGGAGGATGTATCTCCCAAAGAATATACAATACCCATAGGGAACACTGTTTCTCACCACAAATGGTGCAGTGCTCAAAGATGACTGGAGCAACAACTTGTTGGATCATCTCCTGAGGAATAGCCCTGTAAATGATCAGAAGTTTATGAACATCAAAATTTTCCAAAACAAATAACTCTCAGCCGCCTCTCCTGCTAAGATCAGGCATAGACCCACGTCCAGCCTTTATATTCGCCCTTTTTTGGGACCCTAAAGAAAATGTGCTCCCCACAAGGTATGTTTCACATGCAGCCACCTATTATAGCACGGGGAATGTTTTATAGCAGTCAATTGGACTGTTATATGCTTAAACGGCCTTTAAATAATAATTTCGAAATGGTGGGCAGGCTGTCAATTTCAGAGTCCACCCATCAACTGTCTTATTACAGAATAGCCTAATGATGTCAGGTCTGTGTCCTAACATCATCACGCCCGATATTCTATGGAACAATGGCTGTCCTGCTTTTGGCATGTAAAATTCAGCCCATGTAAGTTAGGGGGTTAAAACCTGTTTTTGGCCCTCTTACTGAAATTGATAAACAGGGCAGGGGCCAAGCCTATCCCACTCCAGATTCTTCTGCTGTGTCCTAACCATCAGCCACCAACTAAAGATATATGTGTTAAAATAAATGTTTTTAAGGAACCTTCCTGTGTAACCAAGAGGAATAGGAATACTTCACCATTG
This sequence comes from Cetorhinus maximus, assembly GCF_964194155.1. Lineage (NCBI taxonomy): Eukaryota > Metazoa > Chordata > Chondrichthyes > Lamniformes > Cetorhinidae > Cetorhinus > Cetorhinus maximus. The sequence continues at coordinate 116,681,255 of NC_135886.1, forward strand.
CTAAAGTTCCATAGGTTATCTCTCCCCACAACTCTGAAAATGGGCCCAGGCAAACTCCCATCCAAATTTCTGAATGCAACCTTAAATTGCTTCACGGAGGGAATTGGAGTTGGGGAAGAGTATGGGAGTTTGGGAAGGGAATTCAATCGTGTGGAAGCAAGTCAGCTTTCAGCTTTGATGGTGGCCAGAAGGAGTTAAATGTAGCTGACCAGAATCAGATGAGCAGAAGGTGCAATGAAGAGGTTGCAGGGATCCATGGGAACAGATGTAAACTTTTCAGTATAATTGCTCTCCTCTGGCATATTTTCAGGCCTGGATATTTGCTTTATGTTTCAGAAACTAGAAATTAGTTTCTGACTTGTATCCTCTATAGATTAAGCATGATTTCTGAACAAGATAGGCCAGCTTATTCTGCTGACTTTGTTCATTTTTCCTGCACACTATTTGGACATGTGAACAACTAGTCAACCAACATCTCTTGGTCTCTGATCTTTTTCCTCTGTAGTTTAGTCACATCTATGGTGTACATATGCCTCTTTTTAAATATCCAATATCTTACATTTGTCCATATTTAGTTCCATGTGCTCCTGATTTGCCAAAATGCAAATCCTTTGTCCACAGCCCCATTGGCTGATTGACAACTGAGAATTTAACTACCTTGTAATGAAACTGTGAATACAGCTCGTATATATCTCTTATGGAATGGGAAAGTCCGAGCATCTCCTCTCATAATAACTTAACTCTATTTATGACTACAGTATGCTTCCTTTTCCTTTAGCCAACTGCAAATAAAAAAAGTCTTACTTTAATTTATACTATCTAAGTTTGAAAGGGATTGTCTTATGAAGTAATCTCTCATGTTCTATGATTTTCCCTTATAAATTTGGGAAACCACTTCCTCAAAGAAATCTATAAGCTTGTTAGGCAAATAATTTTGTTCCAAAGACATCTTGGCTATCAATTGTTGGGTTATTTTCATACAGCTACACTTTAATTCTACTCTGGTTATTGATTTAGTTTCTATTCCTATTACTAAAGTCAAGCTGATGAGTCATTGTTAATTATGGTCCATAAAAATGGAGACTACAATTTGCTTGTTTTCAGCATTTAAGTCCCGAATCTTTCGCTCGGCATGTGGGCGTGTGCCCGACATGCTCGAATGCAAAATGAGGCGTGATATTTCGGTGGGCGGGCGCGCTGTCATCTCCTGCGCACACCCGCCGACAATTAAGCGGCACATTGAGGCTCTTAATCAATTAATTGAGTACAATTTTTCGCTGACAATTTTTTGGGTGAAAAGGCCAAGCGGTCTTTGCATTTTTGGCGAAGCCTTATCCACGGTGGGGATGAGGTTTCGACCATTGATTAAAAACAAAAACTTTTTGCACTCCTATTTAACATGTCCCTGCTCATATGACAGAGTCACATGAGGGGGCATGTTTTCATTATTTTTCATTTCTTTATTTTGAGTGCTGAAAATCTTCAGTTCCCTGAGGCAGCTCTGTGCCTCAGGGAGCTTTTACTGTGCGCACCCGTGTGCATGCACGAACTTCAGTGCTCGCGCTCCTCCTGCCCCCACCCTGGCAGTGCTGAGCGCAGCAGCATACGTTTCCAGCCAGCCAGCGTGAAATAGTGGTCGGGACCCAGTCGTGGGCAGCGGTAGGCTTCCCAACCGCTCCCGGGCCTGCCCACTGCGCCCACCCGATGAGGACAAAATTCTGCCCTAAGAAATTACCCAGATCTTCAACATGATGCCTATTGCTTCACAAAACCTATCCCTTGGTAACCTGTGGCATAGTTTATACCTTTTACAGAGTGCAGATTACATGCAGAGTGAGCTGATACAAGTTTGGTGAGTGTAAGGTTTAAGCATCAATATCTTTCCAAAAATCTGATCTGCAGTTAGCATTTAACTGGTATTTATTTAAAGTAAGTGAATAAATGAGAGTAAATTAATAAACTAAAATAAGTTTCTTCCAGCCTTTGGCAGAGTTAAACAAGGTCTACCAGACAGCAGCTGATTAGTTAATTAGTTAACTAGTCCAATCTAGTTGTTGTAGTCTCAGCTCAAAAGGCTATAAATATAGAGGTTTGGGTGCGGATTTGTAAACGGTGTGGTGATTACAAGCAGAGTGAGCTGATATGAGTTTGGTGAGTGGGGAGTACGGTGAGGGGGGAGGAGTTGCTCCTTTTTCACTTTTTTATTACTTAGGGACAGTGGCAGGACCTGGCTGGTGAGTAATTGGTAAGCCGATTAGGAATTAAGAAATGTATAACTTTTAGTGGCACTTGCATTTAATAGCACAGTAAGCTTTATTATACATAGGAATTATTCTAAGTTAAATAAGAAAGTAATTAAATTAAATTAACTAAATAACATTAGTAACCATGGCAGGACAGGTGTTGTGTTGCAGCTGTGGAATGTGGGTTCTCCTGGTCGCCAACGCAATCCAAGACAAACATGTCTGCAAAAAGTGTAAGCAGCTGGAGGAATTCGGATCAGGATTATTGATCTGGAAGCTGAACAGAATACACTGCGCAACATCCAGAAGGGGGAGATATACCTGGACTTTGTGCCAGAACATGGTCACACCTCTTAGAATAGGGTCATCTGCTTTGGTCAGCAGTGTGGGACAGGAGGATGTGACCATGAGTAAGGCAGGTAAAGGGACCGGGCAGGCAGTAGTGGAGGAGAATGAGCCTTTGCAATTGTCAAATGAGTATGAGGAGCTTGCAACCTGGATGGATGAATGTGAGGTCTGCAGGGTGGATGAGCAGATTGGCCATGGCACCATGGTACAGGAAGCCATTCAAGCGGTTGGGGGTTGGGGGTGGGGTGGGGGGGGGGGAATGGAGCTAAAAGGAAAATTGGTAAGGGACAGTATAATGAGGGAGATTGACACTGTTCTCTGCAGCAAGAGTCCAGAAGGCTGTGCTGCCTGCCCAGTGCCAGGGTTCAGGCCATCTGCTCAGGGCTGGAGAGGAACTTACAGTGGGAAGGGGAGGATCCAGTTATCGTGGTCCATGTAGGTACCAACAACATAGACAGGACAAGGAAAGAGGTTCTGCATAGTCAGTATGAGGAGTTAAGCACCAAATTAAGAAGCAGCACCTCAGAGGTTTTTATTGGTCATTTATGGGTTGTGGGCTTCATTGGCTAGGCCAGCATTTATTGCCCATTTCTAGTTGCCCTTGAGAAGGTGGTGGTGAGCTACCTTCTTGAACCGCTGCAGACCATGTGGTGTAGGTACACCCACAGTGCTGTTAGGGAGGGAGTTCCCAGATCAGCGACAGTGAAGGAATGGCAATATATTTCCAAGTCAGGATGGTGAGTGATTTGGAGGGGAGCTTCTCTACGTGGTGGTGTTCCCATCTATCTGCTGTCCTTGTCCTTCCAGATAGTAGTGGTAGTAGTTGTGGGTTTGGGAGGTGCTGTTTAAGGAGTCTTGGTGAACTCCTGCAGTGCGTCTTGTAGATGGTACACACTGCTGCTACTGTGCGTCGGTGGTGGAGGGAGTGAATGTTTGTGGATGTGGTGCCAATCAAGCTGGCTCTTTTGCCCTGCACGGTGTCAAGCTTCTTGAATGTTGTGGGAGCTGCACTCATCCAGGCAAGTGGTGTATATTCCATCACACTCCTGAGTTGTGCCTTGTAGATTGTGGACAGGCTTTGGGGAGTCAGGAGGTGAGTTACTCATCGCAGGATTCCCAGCCTCTGACCTGCTCTTGTAGTCACAGTATTTATATGACCAGTTCAGTTTATGATCAATGGTAACCCCAGGATGTTGATAGTGGGGGATTCAGGGCTGATAATGCCATTGAATGTCAAGGGGCGATGATTAGATTCTCTCTTGCTGGAGATGGTCATTGCCTGGCACTTGTGTGGCTCGAATATTACTTGCCACTTGTCAGCCCAAGCCTGGGTAATGTCCAGGTCTTGCTGCATATGGACACGGACTGTTTCAGTATTGGAGGAGTCACGAATGGTGCTGAACATTGTTATTACCTGAGCCACGTGTAAATTGGCACAGGACAAATACAATTATAGAAACGGATGTGTGACTTGTGTGGGAGAAGTGGGTTCTGGTTCGTGGGGCAATGGCACCAACATTCGAGAAAGTGGGGTTGAACCGTTGGGACGGTCTACACCTGAACCGTACTGGGCCCAGTGTTCTAGCAAGCTGCATAACTAGAGAAGTGGAGAGGGTCTTTAAACTAAATAGTGGGAACAATGGATAAAATTTGGGAAGATGTGGTAAGTGAAAGAGCAGAGACAAGGCAGGAAAGAGAGGTATTAATATGGAAAATGATAAACTGACCCTGACAGGAAGGGACAGAGTACAAGCCTAAGAGTAAATGAGCATATAAGGCTTTGGTTACAAAAATAATAAAAGGACAAACCTAAACACTCTGCATCTGAATGCACATAGCATTCGAAACAAAACAGATGAACTGATAGCTCAAATAGAAATAAATAAGTATGATCTGATAGCCATCACAGAGACATGGCTGCAGGATGACACAGATTAGGGCCTGAATGTTGAAGGGTAAATAACATTTAGGAAGGACAGGAAGCTAGAAAAATGTGGAGGGATGGCTTTGTTAATTAATGATGGTCTTGGAACAATAGAGAAGGAAACCAGGGTGTAGAAGCAGATTGGGTAGAGGTAAGAAATGATAAAGACAAGAAGTCACTTGTGGGAATGGTGTACAGGCCCCCTAATGGTAACCACGCGATAGGACAGGATATAAAGGAAGAAATAATGGAGGCTTGTCAGAAAGATGTGGCGATAATCATGGGGGATTTTAATCTACACATGAACTGAAAAAAAATCAGGTGGGCAAAGGTAGCCTAGGTGAGGCAGTCATAGAATGTTTTCGGGATAGTTGCTTAGAACAGCATGTTGTGGAGCCAACTGAAGGGCAGGCAATACTAGACCTGCTATTGTGCAATGACATATGATTTATTAATTACATCATAGTGAAGTTGCCCCTAGGCAGCAGCGATCATAATATGATTGAATTTTACATTCAGTTTGAGGGAGAGAAGAGTGGGTCTAAGGCTAGTATTTTAAACTGAAATATGGGTGACTGTGAGGGCTTGAAAGCAGACCTCGCTAAAGTGAACTAGCAAATTAGGTTAAGGGGTAGGTAAGTAGAGATGCAGTGGCATTCATTTAAGGGAATATTTCAGAATATACAGAATACATACATTCCAATCAGAAAGAAAAACTCCAAGGGGAGAACCCGTGGTTAACTAAAAATGTTAAAAATAGCATCAGACTTAAAGAAAAAGCATATAGTTGTGCAAAGATGGTTGACAGGTGAAAGGTCAGATAGAATATAAAAAACAGCAAAGAATAATTAAAAGATTAATAAGGAGGGAAAAATTAGAGTAGGAAAGCTAGAAATATATAGACAGGTAGTAAGAGTTTCTACATATAATTAAAAAAGAAAAGAGTTAACAAAGTGAGCGTTGATCCTATAGAAAGTGAGTCTGGGGAATTAATAATGGAAAATAAGGAAATGGCAGATGAACAGATATTTTACATCGGCCTTTGCTATAGTAGATACAAGTAACATCTCAGAAATAGCTTTAAATCAGGAAATGGAAGGGATGGAGGAACTCAAGAAAATTACATTTAACAAGGAAGTGGCACTGAGCAAATTGTTGGAACTATGGACTGACAAGTCCCCGAGTCCAGAGGGACTTCGTCCTAAGGTCTTAAAAGAAGTGGATAGTGAGATAGTTAATGCATTAGTTTTAATTTTCCAAGATTCCCTAGATTCGGGAAAGGCTTCATTAGAATAGAAAATAATGAATGTAACTCCTTTATTCAAAAAGGGAGGGAGACAGAAATCAGGAAACTATAGGCCAGTTAGCTTAACATCTGTCATAGGGAAAATGTTAGAAGTTATTATTAAAGATATTATCGCAGGACACTTAGAAAAATTCAAGATAATCAGGCAGAGTCAAGGTGGTTTTGTACAAGGGGAATCATGTTTAAACAACTTATTGGAGTTCTTTGAAGAAATAATGTGCTGTGGATAAAGGGGATCTAGTGGACTAGTGTACTTTGATCTCCAGAAAGCATTTGATAAGGTGCCGTATCAAAGGCTATTGCGGAAAATAAAAGTTCATGGTGTAGGGGGTAACGTATTGGCATAGATAGAAGATTGGATAGCTAACAGGAAACAGAGAATAGGCATAAATGGGTCATTTTCTGATTGACAAGTTGTAACAAGTGGCATGCCACAGTGATCAGTGCTGGGGCCTCAACGTTTTTCAATGTATATAAATGACTTGGATGAAGGGACGGAAGGTATGGTTGCTAAATTTGCTGATGACACAAAGGTAGGTGGGAAAGTAAGTTGTGAAGAGGACATAAGGAGGCTACAAATGGTTATGGATAGGTTAAGTGAGTGGGCAAAGATCTGGCAAATGGAGTATAATGCGGGAAAATGAGAAATTATTCATTTTGGCAGGAAGAATACAAAAGAAGCATACTATCTCAATAATGAGAGATTGCAGAGCTCTGAGATGCAGGGGGATGTGAGTGCCCTAGTGCATAAGTCGTAAAAAGTTAACTTGCAGGTACAGCAAGTCATTAGGAAAGCTAATAGAATGTTATCATTTATTGTGAGGGGAATTTATTACAAAAGTAAGGAGGTTATGCTTCAGTTATATAGGGCACTGGTGAGACTACATTTGGAGTGCTATGTACAGTATTGGTCTACTTATTTAAGAATGTAAATGCATTGGAAGCAGTTCAGTGAAGGTTTACTGGACTAATACTAGGAATAGGCAGACTGTCTTATGAGGAAGGGTTGGACAGGCTAGGCTTGTATCCGCTGGAGTTTAGAAGAGTAAGAGGCGGCTTGATTGAAACATATAACACCTCAAGGGGTCTTGACAGAGTGGATGTGGAAAGGATGTTGCCTCTTGTGGGAGAATCTAGTACTAGGGGTCACTGTTTAAAAATAAGGGGTCAACCAGTTAAGACAGAGACGAGGAGAATTTTTTTCAGAGGGTTGTGAGTCTTTGAAACTTTCTTCCTCAAAAGGCAGTGGAAGCAGAGTCTTTGAATATTTTTAAGGCAGAGCTAGATAGATTTTAGATAAACAAGGGGGTGAAAGGTAACTGGGCATAGACAGGAATGTGGAGTTGAGGCTATAATCAGATCAGCCATGATCTTGTTGAATGGGGGAGCAGGCTTGAGGGACAAGTGGCTTACTCCTGCTCCTAGCTGTTTGTTCGTATGTATGTATGTTCTATAAGTCTTATTGATTTCTATCTCTTTGTGCTGCCAAATTATGTAAACAATCATGCTTGGGTTTGATTTTATATATTCTATTATTAATGTCTCCCTTGGTGAAGACCTTTAAAAAGGAATCATTAAGCATGGTTACTATCTCCTCCTCATCCTCATTTTCAAATGCTTATGGCTCCTCTAGACATTTGTCTTCTCTCCTGACTGCATTTTTTTGTGACATAGTTCTCAAAAGATTTTCTTTCCCTCTCGTAATGGCACCAAATTCTTTTTAATCTGCTTCTTTGCAGATTTGCTTTCAGTTGTTGATTTCTCCCTAAAAGCTTGGTAAACCTTTTTTTTATTCCTTTTTTCAATTTCCATCTTCATCTCATTAAAATGCAGTTTTATTTACCTTGTCTTTGTTGCATTTAGATAAGCTTTGAAGGTTATCCATTTATCCTCAACAGATTTACCCTTGAGTAATTTTTCTTACTAAGCTCATCCATCATATCTCCATCAGTATTACTCAACTTGTCATAGATTTGAATGGTAGTCTCTGTAAACTCCAGATGTTGTCAGGGTCTTCAACCAATAGTGTTTCTTGTCAATCTGCCTCCCCAACTTCAAGCTCTCAGATGTTCCTGAGCTATAACGACAATACCTCCACTTTTCCTATTCCACATGTCCTTCTTGGATATCCTGTACCATTGTAAACTATAATCATTCCATCATCCTGATTAGTTTTGCATACATCATAATTACTGCTTGCCATCATGTGTCTGTTTCAGCCGTTTAATTTTTAATGCTTCTAGCATTCACGCATATACATCTAATTTTCATTTTTGGCCCTTTAACATTTCTATCTGGTCTTGTTGTCTAGGCAACATGATACTCCTTGTGATGCTACATTCTTGGCTCTGTGCTGATCAGGACCATTTTCTTCTCTCATGCACAGTGCTGACCCCACTCTGCTCTTTCACCACCTCAATAGTTTCAATGGTGCTTAAGATAAAGAGTTGAACATCAAGGAAAGGGATCAATTGGAGAGATGTTATGTGGCAACCGGTTTGCTACTTATGGAGTTAAGGAAAGACAAGTGGACTGCTTCCAAAGCAAAGTTCCATATTCTCCAAGCCCAAATTAGAAACTTGTATCAGCATTATCAGGAAGCAGTTGATGAAGCATGACTAAATCTTTACCTTTAGGGCACCGAATCTCACAAGCAAGGTAGGAAGAAGATTAGATCAACAAATGGAATTTTAAATGTCCTTTTTGCTTCATATAAACTGTAGATAACAACTATTGTGCACATTCCCAGGAATTTAAATCATCTTAAGCGACTATTAGGAATGAAATTCTTCATGAATGTTTAGTGTGATTGATTGCTATGGGCATAGTTTCTATTTTTGGAATGTAATTGATTTCCAACCCTAATATCAAGCCTGATCTGAATCGCAAATGTTTTGGAAAATAATCTGAAAGGAATTGAAACAAGTAAGAGCAAAACACTTTCATGAAGTGGCATTTTGTTCTTCAGCTCTGTTCGCTTTATTTCTTAAATATCTCAGTTTCCTATAACAGATTCTTGCAGCTCACTTGTGGGAATAAATAATGCTCATGGCTGTTTTGCAATTGTCCAAATCACATTTGGGGCACATGATTCCAGTAGTGAATGTTACCATAGTATTAAAAGAAATCCGTTTAATGTAATGCAGCAGTTCTGATAGTATGCCTTCAAACCTATGTGCCAGAATTTAGCTGACAGGTTGCAGTATCAGTTAAAAAAATAAGATTTGTCTTTAGGAGGCATATCATAATATTTTTGTGTTTGAGCGGAAAGGCCGCAGTTCTCCATTTATCAAGGGAATTAACTAGTAATCATGTATGTATAATAATTGCAACTCGGGACATGTTTTAGAAGAAAATGTAAACAACATCAGATGTAGGTATTTTGTCCAGTTAGAGCTTTTAAAAACTTGATTAGCTTTTCAAAAATTATAACTCAAAATTCCGGTCTATGTATTTTCAGGAAGAAGCAGCTCTTTCATGTAATTCTGTGTAGCAAGGAAATAGTGAGAATATCATAAATTTCATAATGTGATCTGTCAGCTGATGACCCAACAGTTAGTGGTGGGTGCTATAATCTATTGTTGTTTCTATAAGCCAAAGTCAAGGAAACAGCTGGAGATGAATTATTGAGCCTCCATATTAATCCCAGAATTTACTTTGTGTGTCGTGATAGAGGGCTCTGTCACTATTAGTGTAGGTGAAAACTTGCCTCCCTTACCTGGATAAGATTTGCTCTGAAATCTACAGCAGCACTAGAATTTCCAGTTTTGAATGTTCAAATAATATTTTCACAGGATCACAGAATTTTAATGGCACAGAAGGAGCCCATTCGGCCCATTGTGCCTGCACCGGCTCTCCAAATGAGCATTATGACCGAGTGCCATTGCCCTGTCTTTTCCCCGCACCCCTGCATATTGTTTCTATTCAAATAATCATCTAATGCCCTCTTGAATGCCTCAATTGAACCTGCCGCCACCACACTTCCAGGCCGTGCATTCCAGACCCAAACCACTCGCTGTGTGAAAAAGTTCTTTCTCACGTCACATTTGCTTCTTTTGCACAAAGATAAAAACAAAAAGCTAAAAGCTACTGCGGATGCTGGAAATCCAAAACAAAAACAGAATTACCTGGAAAAACTCAGCAGGTCTGGCAGCATCGGCGGAGAAGAAATCAGTTAACGTTTCGAGCCTTCATGGCCCTTCGGCAGAACTGAAGCATAGTTAGAAGAAGGGAGAAATATAAATTGGTTTAAGGTGGGGTGGGGGGGGTGGGGTGGTGGGGGGAGAGAGAGACATTGAGGCTGTGGTGATTGTGGAGATGAGCAGTTAATCAAAAGATGTCACAGACAAAAGGGTCAAAGAGGTGTTTTGTCTGAGAAAGTGCTAATTAAGAATGGAGGATAGGATATTCAAAGTACAGCTCTAGTGGGGGTGGGGCGGAAAGGCTAACAAGGTTTTAGTTTTAGATTTAAAAATAATGGAAATAGGTGGGGAAAGAAGAATCTATATAAATTATTGAAAAAAAAGCCGGGGGGGGGGGGGGGGGGGGGGGGGGGTGGGGGGAGGTGAAGAAACGGGGTGGGGATGGGGGGAGGGGGAGTTTAAGATCTAAAGTTGTTGAATTCAATATTCAGCCCAGAAGGCTGTAAAGTGCCTAGTCGGAAGATGAGGTGCTGTTCCTCCAGTTTGCGTTGGGCTTCACTGGAACAATGCAGCAAGCCAAGGACAGACATGTGGGCAAGAGAACAGGGTGGAGTGTTACAATGGCAAGCGACAGGGAGGTTTGGGTCTTTCTTGCGGACAGACCGCAGGTGTTCCGCAAAACGGTCGCCCAGTTTGCGTTTGGTCTCTCCAATGTAGAGGAGACCGCATTGGGAGCAACGAATGCAGTAGACTAAGTTAGGGGAAATGCAAGTGAAATGCTGCTTCACTTGAAAGGAGTGTTTGGGCCCTTGGACGGTGAGGAGAGAGGAAGTGAAGGGGCAGGTGTTGCATCTTCTGCGTGGGCATGGGGAGGTGCCATAAGTGGGGGTTGAGGAGTAGGGGGTGATGGAGGAGTGGACCAGGGTGTCCCGGAGGGAACGATCCCTACGGAATGCCATCAGGGGGGGTGAAGGGAAGATGTGTTTGGTGGTGGCATCATGCTGGAGTTGGCGGAAACGGTGGAGGATGATCCTTTGAATGCGGAGGCTGGTGGGGTGATAAGTGAGGACAAGGGGGACCCTATCATGTTTCTGGGAAGGAGGAGAAGGCGTGAGGGAGGATGCGCGGGATATGGGCCGGACACGGTTGAGGGCCCTGTCAACCACCGTGGATGGAAAACCTCGGTTAAGGAAGAAGGAGGACATGTCAGAGGAGCTGTTTTTGAAGGTAGCGTCATCAGAACAGATGCGACGGAGGCGAAGGAACTGAGAGAATGGGATGGAGTCTTTACAAGAAGCGGGGTGTGAGGAGCTGTAGTCAAGGTAGCTGTGGGAGTCGGTAGGCTTGTAATGGATATTGGTGGACAGTCTATCATCAGAAATTGAGACAGAGAGGTCAAGGAAGGGAAGAGAAGTGTCAGAGATGGACCATGTGAAGATGATGGAGGGGTGGAGATTGGAAGCAAAATTAATAAATTTTTCCAGGTCCCGACGAGAGCATGAAGCAGCACCGAAGTAATCATCGATGTACCGGAGAAAGAGTTGTGGGAGGCGGCCGGAGTAGGACTGGAACAAGGAATGTTCCACATACCCCATAAAGAGACAGGCATAGCTGGGGCCCATGCGGGTACCCATAGCCACACCTTTTATTTGGAGGAAGTGAGAGGAGTTAAAGGAGAAATTGTTCAGTGTGAGAACAAGTTCAGCCAGACGGAGGAGAGTAGTGGTGGATGGGGATTGTTGGGGCCTCTGTTCAAGGAAGAAGCTAAGGGCCCTCAGACCATCCTGGTGGGGGATGGAGGTGTAGAGGGATTGGACATCCATGGTGAAGAGGAAGCGGTTGGGGCCAGGGAACTGGAAATTGTTGATGTGACGTAAGGTGTCAGAGGAATCACGGATGTAGGTGGGAAGGGACTGGACAAGGGGAGAGAGAAGGGAGTCAAGATAACGAGAAATGAGTTCCGTGGGGCAGGAACAGGCTGACACGATCGGTCTGCCAGGACAGTTCTGTTTGTGGATTTTGGGTAGGAGGTAGAAGTGGGCCGTCCGAGGTTGGGCGACTATCAAGTTGGAAGCTATGGGAGGAAGATCTCCAGAGGAGATGAGGTCAGTGACAGTCCTGGAAACATCCCCACCCCGTTTCTTCCCCACCTCCCCCCCCCCACCACCCCCGCCGGCTTTTTTTTCAATAATTTATATAGATTCTTCTTTCCCCACCTATTTCCATTATTTTTAAATCTAAAACTAAAACCTTGTTAGCCTTTCCGCCCCACCCCCAGTAGAGCTGTACTTTGAATATCCTGTCCTCCATTCTTAATTAGCACTTTTCTCAGATAAAACACCTCTTTGACCCTTTTGTCTGTGAAATCTTTTGATTATCTGCTCATCTCCACAATCACCACACCCTCAATGTCTCTCTCTCCCCCCACCATCACCCCCCACCCCCCCACCCACCTTAAACCAATTTATATTTCTCCCTTCTTCTAACTATGCTTCAGTTCTGCCGAAGGGCCATGAAGGCTCGAAACGTTAACTGATTTCTTCTCCGCCGATGCTGCCAGACCTGCTGAGTTTTTCCAGGTAATTCTGTTTTTGCTTCTTTTGCAAATCACTTTAAATCTGTGCCCTCTTGCTCTTGACCCTTTTATGAACAGGAACAGCTTTTCCCTATCTACTCTGTCCAGACCCCTCATGATTTTGAACATCTCTATCAAATCTCCTCTTAGCTTTCTTCCCTCCAAGGAAAACAGTCCCAACCTCTCCAATCTATCCTCATAGCTGAAGATTCTCATCCCTGAAACCATTCTTGTAAACCTCTTCTGCACTCTCTCCAATGTGTTCACATCCTTCCTATAGTGTGGCACCCAGAACTGTACACAATGCTCAAGCTGAGGTCTAACGAGTGTCTTATATAAATTCAGCATAGCCTCCCTGCTCTTGTACTTTATGCCCCTATTAATAAAGCCTAGGATGCTATATGCTTTATTAACTGCTCTCTCCACCTGTCCTGCCACCTTCAATGATCTATGCACATGGACACCCAGGTCCTTCTGCTCCTGCACCCCCTTCAAAATTTCACCCCTTATTTTATATTGTCCGTCCATGTTCTTTCTACCAAAATGCATCATCTCAAATGTCTCTGCATTGAACTTTATCTGCCACCTGTCTGCCCAATCCACCAACTTGTCTATGTTTTCTTGAAGTTCCACACTGTCCTCCTCACAGTTCACAACACTCCCAAGCTTCATATCATCCGTAAACTTTGAAATTGTCCCCTGCACACCAAGATCTAGATTATTAATATATATCAGGAAAAGCAAGGGTCCCAATGCCGACCCATGGGGAACTCCACTACAAACCTTCCTCCAGCCCGAAAAACATCCATTGATCATTACTCTCTGCATCCTATTTTTCAGCCAATGTTGTATCCACGTTGCTACTGTCCCTTTTATTCCATGAGCAATAACTTTTCTCACAAGTTTGTAGAAGCACAATGTTTATCAGTCATACCATTTGTCCATATGCACAGATTTTTATTCACTGGAAAAACCTCTGCAGTTTTGTTTATGGTCAACAACTAACAAGTGTAATACCTAGCCACCTAGTATTCAGGTCCTATTATAAATTGGAATATTTGCAATATTGATTTGGAGACTGATAGGAGCAATATGCAATGTCAATGCAGATTGTTTTTGCTGATATGTCAAACAGCCTCATTTTGAGCAGTGAACTGGGATCATTTCACAATCTAATATAGTAACCAGTTGGGTTTTGGGCACCAAAAATGAATCTATTCATGAATCAGGACAATGAAGAGTAGGTAAAAGAAATACCTGCACAAAAGTGTAGCTAATACTAGGAAAGCATGAGACCACATGATGATCTGTTTAGCCATTCTAAGAAGTTCCCTGAGGAGGCAGGGAGCAATTATCATTTCCTATGAATCATGTACACAATTCATGTCATCACTGCCCTCTTCCATACAATTAGAAATCTAGATAAGAAGCAAGGACTAAGGAAAGTTAATAATGAATTTAGGAAGTTAGTTTTCAGGGTGGTATTATACCCTTGACTGCAAATTTTCTTAATGCTAAAATATTGGCCCAAAATTCCTGGGGACTCTCCCCGCTGTGGAGTAGTGGCTTAGTAATAGCACCAAAGGAAGGAGAAAATTATAGAATGGCACTTAATTACACCACTTCATATTCCCTGGGACATTGCAATGTAAGGGTTAAAGGAATTTGTGTTAAAACTGAAAGAATATCATGAGAAACCCTTTAAGTATTTCTGTCATCATGTGAGTAGTACATTAAAATGGAAGTCTTCCTCTTTGACAAACTTTTTCTTGGTGGGAAGGGGAGGAAAAGGATCAGGAGAGCTGATGAAGTCATTGTGCAAACGAGGTGGCGATAAATTTCAACGAAGGTGGGCGTGAGGGAAACCCACACAGAACTCAGCATGAGGTATGGACCATTTTAACACCAAGGTATCATTTAAATATTTCAATAAAGTACCCACACAGAACTGGTGATTGGTCTCAGGGCAGGTGGGTGGGAGTGGGAAGTTAATGTTGAATTATGAATAGATTTGTACAATAATTTCAGAATCATTGGGAACACAAGAATAATAGAGCCAGCTGAAAGCATCAATTTGATTTGTTAAAGAACTGAATGAGCAAAATTAAAACAACATAAGACACCTTGCCTACAAGAGGAAAAAGGAAATGACATGACTGCAACCTAGGCATGCATTGAATGTTAGTCATTTTGAAAAACTAAAATTATGGTGAATTATTGCAGTGTATAGTTGCTCTAATACATGACAATCTGTTCATTGATTTTACAATGTTAAGAGGGACAGTAGTAAAAGGAAATTTCTGAGCATATTGTTTGTCTCATCAGAAAAGCAGATTTCTTTTAGAAAAGCAATTCAAAAATATATATATATATGCTATCAATAGCATCAATAGTCAGAATGGGCTGAATATTGCCAAGGCAGTGGAGGCAGGTGAACCAGAAAATTCACACTGCAGCATGGCTTGCCATTGCCCGATGTGAAGCCATCCCTGTGCCATCTTACCAAAAGTGCTTTCCCTGGGAGTGCAGTCTTGTGCTCAGTTGTAGCGGGCAGATGCTGGGTTGGCAATTCAATAAAGTAGATGAGGCCCAGTAGGGAAACCCTTGATTGAAGTGATAGACATTCCAAACTTTGAAAGGATTGAACAGTGAGCGAAAGTTCTTGCACATCCATTCTTGAAGCAGAGCTTAATCATTGAGATTGGTGAAGGAGAGAGGGTGTCTTAGAGAAAGTTTTCATTATAAAGATGAAAGGGAAGTTTGGCCCCTGAGGTCCCAGTGCCTGACAGTGTCTCTGATAATAGGGACCACCTACTCAGAGATGGGCTGGAACAGCGGGGAGGAGCTGCAGCCCCAACAACATGGACAGTTACTTGGTGCCCATGAATGCAGACGCGTTAGTTGAGGGGCAGGAGGAGCAGAAGTTGATTCCGCCAGATTTGAGTGTGTCACCAGAGGATCAGCTTCCTGAGCACATTGAAGCAGCAGTGCTGCTGGTGGCTTTTCCTAGTGAGACAGACGGTGGTTGTATTGTAAAACAAAAACAGAATTACCTGGAAAAACTCAGCAGGTCTGGCAGCATCGGTGGAGAAGAAAAGAGTCGACGTTTCGAGTCCACATGACCCTTCAACAGAACTGAATTATAGTTAGGAGAGGGGTGAAATATAAGCTGGTTTAAGGTGGGGGGCGGGGGGGAGAGAAGTTGAGGGTGGGGTGGTTGTAGGGACAAGCAAGCAGTGATAGGAGCAGATAATCAAAAGATGTCACAGACAAAAGGATCAAAGAGGTGTTGAAGGTGGTGATATTATCTAAGAAAAGTGCTAATTAAGAATGGATGGCAGGACACTCAAGGTACAGCTCTAGTGGGGGTGGGGTGGAAAGACTGACAAGGTATTAGTTGTAGATTTAAAAATAATGGAAATAGGTGGGAAAAGAAAATGCTATATAAATTATTGAGAGAAAAAAAAAGGGAGGGGGAGGAAACGGGGTGGGGATGGGGGGAGGGGGAGTTTAAGATCTAAAGTTGTTGAATTCAATATTCAGCCCGGAAGGCTGTAAAGTGCCTAGTCGGAAGATGAGGTGCTGTTCCTCCAGTTTGCGTTGGGCTTCACTGAAACAATGCAGCAGGCCAAGGACAGACATGTGGGCATGAGAGCAGGATGGAGTGTTAAAATGGCAAGCGACAGGGAGGTTTGGGTCTTTCTTGCGGACAGACCGCAGGTGTTCTGCAAAGCGGTCGCCCAGTTTGCGTTTGGTCTCTCCAATGTAGAGGAGACCGCATTGGGAGCAACGAATGCAGTAGACTAAGTTAGGGGAAATGCAAGTGAAATGCTGCTTCACTTGAAAGGAGTGTTTGGGCCCTTGGACGATGAGGAGAGAGGAAGTGAAGGGGCAGGTGTTGCATCTTCTGCGTGGGCATGGGGAGGTGCCATAGGTGGGGGTTGAGGAGTAGGGGGTGATGGAGGAGTGGACCAGGGTGTCCCGGAGGGAACGATCCCTACGGAATGCCGCCGGGGGGGTGAAGGGAAGATGTGTTTGGTGGTGGCATCATGCTGGAGTTGGCGGAAATGGTGGAGGATGATCCTTTGAATGCGGAGGCTGGTGGGGTGATAAGTGAGGACAAGTGAGGTGGTTGTATTGTTCTCACTCCTGGAGAACGACCTAATGACCCAAGGATCAGGGGAACACTGTGCCAGTAGCTGGCAGTGACCTTGAACTTGCTAGCCTCAGGCTCATTTCAGGGGTCGGCAGCCAGTCAATGTAAAATCTCACAATGAGCAGCCCACAGCTGCAGATCTTAAATGACAGATGCGCCTTTTCTGCCAGCATCTGACTTTGCCACCTTCAACACAGATGCTATCAGTTGGGCACAAAGGGCCATGGGGTTTTCCCCAATGACAGAATTCCCTCACGTGTCGGGCATGATCGACTGCATGCATGTTGCCATGAAGGCCTATCATCTCAAGCAGGATCATTTATCAACTGGGAGGGTTTCCACTCCATAAACTTTCAGCTGGTGTACAATCATTGTAAGCACTTCTTTTGGGTTTGCGTGAGCTTTCCTGGCAGCTGCCATGATTCATTTATTCTCAGGCAATCAGAGGTGCTGCAGCTGTTCATTCTATCACACAGGTTATGTCGATGGCTCTCGTTGGACAAAGGGTACCTGGTAAAAAAATTGCTGCTGACCCCAGTGCAAAACCCCACACCTGAGGCATAGAAGAGATATAACCGCTGTCATTTTAGCACAAGAGCAACCTTTGAGCAGGTTATTGGCCTCCTCAAGATGCAGTTCTGGTGCTGTGACAGATTAGGGTCACCTGGAAGTATGCCGCACCAGGGTTTTCCAGGCTGTTGTGGTCTCCTGTGACCTGCACAACAAGGCCATCCAGAGAGGAGTGGAACTGCAGGAGGTCTATGAGGAAAAACGCAATGCCTTGTCAGAGGTTGAGGATTTAAATGAGGATCAGCTGGAAGTGCTTCCAGGCAACCCAGAGATCGGACTTATGTGGAAACAACCTGACTTTGATGGCAGGGAAGTCAGGGATTCTCTGTTCCAGGAACACTTCTCATGAGCAGAGACTCCAAATCGGACAGTAAGGTAATAATATTGTGGCCCTTCTACAGAATACAAGGACCTATCCATTTCTGCTGGAGATCATCAATCCTGATGCAGAGAGTCTTTTGCAAGACTGCATGGCTACATATCCCTGTCAGACCTCTGCCACAGGCAGGACCTACTGACTATGTTGCAATCCCCCACATCAAATAATATGACAAATGGCACTTTTCCACCATCACTATTTTACTCAGAAAAAACAGCATTTCTTTAACTTAAACTTCAGATCATGCACCCAGCTGAACCACTTTGTGATTTTACTTTGTTTCTCTGCGCTCTTCCTAACTAGTGGTCCCGCTATGGCTGGAGCAAGTGTGGATGAAGGCTGCTTGACAGGGTGTCTCGGATGCTGGGATGCCTGTGGTACCCTTCCTAGGGGTCACAGTTCACATGACGACACAATGACAGGCTGCACCACCTGCATTTGTGAAGGGACAGCCTCAGTCATGGCAGCGTGAATTTTATTGTGTGTATCAATCAGAGCGGCAGAGGAGCCAGCTTCAGAAATGGTGTCCCTTGGATGGGAGCCTCATCCATATAATTCCTTCATCCCTCAACCCTTTCGTGGCCCATCTGCTTATCCAGCAGGTACGTGAGGAAACCTGATTAGGCGTGTACGCATCCTTGTGGCATCACTGCAATGAACCAGTCAACGTGACAATGCATCATACATTCTGTTCATGCCAGTTCACTGCTCTTGCATTCACTTGCCGGGCTGCTGCATATGACCCTCCATGAAGCTGACCAGTCTTTCAGTAGAGGATCTCAAGCGCTCATATGCCTAAGACATTGCACTGCTCATGTCATGAATGGACTCCTCCATTTTTGTTGCAAGGGACCACACTGCCTCAAGAAACACTGCCAGATGTGCACACATCCCCTGTTGCAGCTTCACTAGCACCCGTTTTGTACACAGCCCCTGAGAGCCTGCATTTCCGGCTGGGTAAGTATGACTGAAGCTATCCTTCATCCTTTGACAGGGGCTTCCCACAGTGGCCTCTGTCTCTACCACCTGTTCCTGTGCTGCTCAACTTGCGTCCACCATTCTAAAGTCATCGGATGCACCAATAAAGTGCATGCATCTGTGCTGGTGGAGGATGTGCAGCTTCACAGAGTTGGAAGCTGTTCCAAAGCGCATTTTCCATGAAATATTCAACAAACTATCACCCTAGATCTGCCACAGACCACTCTCAGCATTGTCGACTGTCTGCCCTGCAGCCATCAATGTCCTCCTTCATCAGCTTTAATACTGCCAGGTTGACCACTTCACCCTCTGAACGACTGCTCTCTCGTGTGTTGTATGCACATTTCTTCTGCAATGTGACGATAAACAGATCAGCTATACTCAACCTTCCAATTTGCATACCCTGATCCATTATCTGGTAATGTCCTTGTCATTGGATTTGTCCAATGCTTATATTACCTTCGTGCCAAGCTTACATAGTTTTAATCACTTCCCTTGGGTGAGAGTTGGCAATGGGCAATGATCGCCATGGTGCATCAAATCACTGCCTAATGAGGCCCTCCTGCTCAGGGCTGTGCCATCTCTCTAAGATACTCACGGCTGACAGTTGGCTTTGCTTCATACTCATCTTGTCAGAATGCAGGAGGTCGTTGAAGCATTTCCCCACTGGATCTAGGTTTTGCTCACCATGCTGCAGCTGCTGACCTCTCTGGCGACCTCAAGGCCTTTTAGTTCGCCTGACAGACCTCCTCTAGTTGCTGTCAGGAAACAATGTGTTTCACACCATGGCTCACACCATGTCTATCGTCACCTCCATGGAAAGCATCAGAAAACATTGGGGCTGCCATGCCACAGCTGACTGCCATGTCTCTTATCTGTACTGTTCTCCCAGTGCTTTTATCTGCCTGCATCCACTATTAAGATTGACCAATGCCCTATAAATGGGGCCTGTCACTTCCAGGCCCCTTTGCCGACTCACATCTCCTCTCCATTGGATGGAGGTGACCCATTAATTGGTCGCCTCCTACAAACTACTGCTAATCAGTGCACTCTGATCTTCAGCAGGGTTGGGATCCAGGAATGGTCCCAAAGTCAGACTGCTGCTGAGATTGATGAAATTCAGTCCAATATTGAGTATCAATTAACATCAGACATGTGATCGTGTAGAGAATTTGGCGCAATATCATAGGTTGTTGTAGTCGGAGGCTTGCCATCCAGTTCACTGAAAGTGCAATAATTGTATTGCTAGACTCTGAAGACTGTTTGTTACCAGGTGGCTATGATAGTTCTATGCAGCCTGTTGTTGGGTGGCTGAGTTGTACTATTAGTAATAGAGTTGAATGGCAGACACTTGTTAAGTGGAAACGTTAAGCTTATTTACAATATACTCAGCAGCAACTACACATGTGCTTTCAACTCCAACTTTATCTCTACACTGACTTCTGAGGTAGCCCACACAACTCTCCTATTGGTTACTACAGATCATGTGATCTTTCCTAACAAGTATTATTCTTAAAGGTACATTACACACTAAATAAAACCACAATTACTACAATACTCCCCCTTTAACGCAGCTATACATATTATATTTACAAGTACATATTTTTTCAAGTCAACATAATATTTATACTGGGTGAGGAATTCACAAATTCAGCCTTTCAGGCGGTTTCCTGGTACGTGTGGAATGTCGCAGCTCCACAACTTCAGATTCTTTGTCAGGAACCTCCTTTTCTGTAGTTGCCTGAACATCAGGTGCTTCGGTGGCCACTCGCAATTCTGTATTCTCAACTCTTACAGGAACATCAGACATGTCAGTCCTGGGTTGAGTATCTTCAATAGGAAACACAGACCCGGTCATGATCACTGGTGGAACCATATCTTAATGATTTGCCTCTCTCTTCCTTAAATGGTCCACATGTTTACGAATGATCTGGTCTTCCACCTCCACGTGGTAAAATAGGGGTCCAGTCACTATACTTATCTCACCCGGTAACCACTTTGGTCCTTCCCCGTAGTTTTTCACGTATACCGGCTGTCTCATGGTAAATTTCCTCTAGCGATTATGTCATTCGTGTCTAGTTTTCAGGCTTCCCCGACTCCTTTCCAGCTTCCCCTCTAAATTCAGCATTATTAAGCTCAATCTTGTCCTGAGACAGCGTTTCAACAATAACTCTGCAGGGGTGACACCTGTTGTTGTGTGAGGGGTAGTCCTATAATGAAAAAGAAAGCGTGCTAGCTTGGTTGCCAAGGAACCACCAGTTAGCTTTTTCATGCCCGCCTTGAACATTTGAACCACCCTTTCGGCCAGTCCGTTTGATGAAGGGTGATATGGTGCAGTTTTCACGAGTGATACCATTGAGGCTGATAAACCGTTGAAACTCAGCACTTGTAAATGCCGTGCCATTATCGGAAATTACTACTTTTGGCAGTCCGTGAATGGCAAAACTCTGACGTAGTTTCAATTGTAGGGCCCGACGTTGGTGACTTCACCTCATATATGTCCAACCATTTTGAATGGGTATCAACAACTTGCAGAAACATTGTTCCCAGGAAAGGTCCAACATAGTCAATGTGTACCCGCACCCAGGGTCTACCTAGCCACTCCCATGGGTGTAACGGAGCTGTCACTGGTAACTTGCTGAGTTGCTGACATTGCACACAGTGCTTTACTAAACTCTCTATTTCGCCATCCATCCCTGGCCACAATAGATAGCTGTGTGCTATGGTCTTCATTAAGGAAATTCCTGGATGGGCTTTGTGTAGTTCTATTAAAAGTGGCTCCCTTCCCTTTGGTTGGACTATCTTAGTGCTCCCCACAATAAGATGCCATCCTGACTGGTTTTTTCATGTCTTCTGTTGAAGTACGGTTTCAATTCATCAGATATGGGCTCCTGTGACCAACCATGTAGCACTTGTTCTCGTACTTGAGATAGGACTGGGTCCCAGCTTGTCCAGTTTCTGTTCTGTCGAGCGCATACCGGCAAGGAATCTAAGAAATTTAACAGTAAAACAAGTTCCTATGGAACTGGAACATGCTCATCATTTTCTTGTAAAGGCAAACGACTAAGGGCATTGACATTTGCGATTTGATTGCCAGGCCGATGTACAAAAGTGTATTCGTATGCTGCCAGAATTAAGGTCTATTGTTGTATTCTTGCTGAGGCTATGGGCGGTGTAGCCTTTTCCTCACTAAAAAATCCTAGCAGTGGTTTGTGGTCTGAATCGATTGTAAAATGGCAGCCGTGTACGTACTGGTCAAATTTCTTGACACCAAAGATGATGACAGTCTTTCTTTATTGATCGGTGAGTATCCCTTTTCCGCTGTGGTAAACGTCCTTGATACCAAACCTATTGATTCCATGCCGTCGTCCATCCAATGAGAGAGCGCTGCTCCCGCTCCGCAGGGAGCTGTGTCACATGTCAGCATCATTTATTTCGTCTGGTCATAATGCACTAATAGATTGGATGAGTGCAACAATTGTTTCACCTTTATGAAAGTTCTTTCTGGGTCACCTCCCAAGACCAACGTTGCTTCTTTTTGAGTAGAGTATGCAGGGGGGCCAGCACTGTAGACAAATTGGTTAAGAACTGCCCATAATAGCTCATCATTCCTAGGAATTATTTGAGCTCTGAGGCGTTCTTTGGTGCAGGTGCCTCTCTTATGGCTCTCACTTTCTCCTCAACCAGCTGGAGGCCCTGTGAATCTACCCAGTGACCCAAATAGATTACCTCCCTCGCTTAGAATGTGCACTTTTCTTTTTTTAGATGCGCCCCAGCTTACAAGAAATGTTTTAATGTTTTTTCTAAGTTTGCCAAGTGCTTTTTTACAGTGAATCCTGTCACCAATACATCCTCTAAATAGACTACAACCCGGGGCAGTCCCTGCAGTAAGCTTTCTATTGTTCTCTGAAAGATGGCACAGGCTGAGGAGACACCAAAAGGCAATCGTGTACATTGGTACAACCCTTGGTGGGTATTAATTGTGACAAATTCCCCGGAGGCATTATCAAATTCTAGTTGTTAATAATTATGACTCATGTCAAGCTTTGTGTACATTGTCCTTCCTGCCAGCTTGGCATACAGGTCTTCGATTTTTGGAATGGGGTGCCTGTCCGGCTTAGCTACTTTGTTAACCGCCAGTTTGTAGTCCCCAAAAACTTGGATGCTTTGGTCAGGTTTAAGGATGGGGATTTTGGGTGCTGCCCATTCTGAGAACTGAACAGCTTGTATAATGCTCAGTTTCTCTAGTCTGTTCAGCTCAGTGTCGACTTTTTGTTGCAGGGTGTATGGCACCAGTCTCACATTCATGATGTGAGGGGTTGCTTCCGGATCGAAATAAATCTTGGCCTGCAGGCCCTGGATTTTCCCCACTTTGTCCCTAAAGACGGTGGTGTACTTTCTAAGTAGCTCTGGTAGCCAACTTGCTCTCAACTGGAAAATTTCAGGCCATTCTAACTTAAACTCTTTTAACAAAAACAAAAATACCTGGAAAAACTCAGCAGGTCTGACAGCATCTGCGGAGAGGAACACAGTTAACGTTTCGAGTCCGTATGACTCTTCAACAGAACTAATCTCTTTTAACCAATTTTGCTCCAGGAGGCTTGGCCCTTCACCTGCTACCACCATCATGGGTAGCTGTGCTGATCGGCTTCCATAATGGACAGTTACCCTGCTTATGCCTTTTACTTGAATATCTTCACCCATATATGGTTTTAGCCTGTCAGCTGTTTGTTCCAAACTTAATTGATGTTCACCATTATTCGAATATCTGAAGGTTCCCCAATTACTGTAGTGGAAGCTCCTGTATCTATTTTCATTTTAATAGGTTTGCCATTCACTTTCACTGTGACAAATATTTGTTCTGTCTTTCCAACTTTCAGATTAAACAATGAGTAATATCATAATGTTTTGTTTCAGGCTCTTCTACATTGTAGATTTCATTGGGCTTCTTCTTTTGTTTACAAGCCTGCTTGAATCTTTCCTTGCATTGCCCCATTATATGTCCATTTCTGTGACAATAGTAACATTTGATTTTTTGAAACTGCCAATCCCTAAAAGACTGATTGTTTCCATCTCTATTAAAATTATTCTTCAACCTCACTGTTCAATTATTTTTCTTTATTCTTCAGCTAGCGGGGACTGTTTCTCGCTTCTCGACAGAGTCTCGCTTTCTCGCACCACTTTTGCTTGAGGATTCCTGCCCGATGTGGAGGGACACGCAAATTTGGGCATCCTGTATTGCTAATGAATCTTTTATAATGCTTTTCATGGCCAGCGCTATCTCTAGCGCCTTCTTGAAATCCAGATTCACTTTGGACAATATTTTTTTCTGAATAGTGTCCTCTTTCACATCACACACTAAATTATCTGTGAGCATATTTTTCAGAGTCGTACTGAACTCTCAATGTTCCATTAGCTGCTTCAAATTTACCACATATCATGCAATTGTCTCACCTGGAGCTCTATTTCACAAATTAAACCTGAACCTCTGCATTATGACTGAGGGCATGGGTTGAAAGTGACCTTCATGAGGTCTACCAATTCATCAAAATTCCTTGAATCTGGGGCACTGGGTGCCATCAAACTTTGAATGAAACCATAGGTTTTGCTCCCTCTTCTCTTCCTCTGTAATCTTGTTCACTTGAAAAAAAGATGTGTTCTATGTAGAGAGACCAATCATCTGTGGCTGGTTCAAAAGGATCAATTCTCCCAAATTGTGGCATTTTGTTAGAGAGTAACTATTTCAATTCTAAACGAGCTTGTTACAATCACTGGGCAAGGTACAGTGCTGATTTCTTTCTAACTTGATTTCTTCTGTTCAAAGCTGTTTTATCCTCTTCACCAGTTTGTTGTAGGGTGGCCGAGTTGTACTATTAGTAATAGAGTTGAATGGCAAACATTTCTAAAGTGGAAATATTAAGTTTATTTACAATATACTTAGCAGCAACTACACATGTGCTTTCCACTCCTACTTTATCTATACACTGATTCTGAGGTAGCCTATGCTACTCTCCTATTGGTTACTAGAGGTTATGTGATCTTTCCTAACAAGTATTATTCTTAAATTACACACTAAATAAAACCATAATTACCACTCAGCCCATCTTGTACAAAGCTATCACTACACTATTGTATGATATTTAATGGAGGAACAGAACCCCTGTTCTAAGGTCCTTAGGCGACCAATGCTTGGATGGTGGATTATCCATCAATGATCTTCACTGCAACAACTACCAACTTGGGTGTCTAGTTTGTTCTGTGTAATATTAAAAAACTGATCAAATGGGAACGATTATAATGAAATAAGAACGGAACTTGCTGGAAATTCTCGGCAGGCCTGGCAGCACTTGTGGAGAGAGAAACAGAGTTACTGTTTCAGGTCGATGACCTTTCATCACAACAGTAAGTAAACAGAGCAGAGATTTATAATGATTTGTTGAAGGAATTTTTCTTTACATACGGTCCAAAATATATCCCTGGTAAGTTTTTGCAGTTGCAGAGAAAAAAGTTTGTCCCCTGGTGAGTTGCTTTTGTGTAATATACTTCAGTCCATGAATGGAATTTATAACCAGAACTCACTTGACTTAAGAGGCAGAGTTGACATTTAGTTCATGTGTGTATTTCCCCAAGCACTTCAGCAGCTTGCACAATCACTTTCCCATTTTAAAATTCAGGGTCAGACGCTTATATGTAGCCATTTCCTCAAGAAGTTCTCAACAATCCTTAACCCATGTTTTCAAGACACATCTCCACAAAAAATAAACATAATAAAACAAAAAAAAGACCAGTTGTTCCATCAAGCTTGCTCCTTGCATCTGATCATAGCCCTACCTTAACCCACTAAGTTTTCTGAGAAACAGGTTCTGTGTAAATATCTCCAGATATTTATCTGGACTAAAAGCTGACAAATCTCTTGGACCTGATGACCTACATCAAGGGTTGCCAACCCTCTGGGAACGGCTGGGAGTCTCCTGGAATTGGCATGAAAACATCCCGCTGGCCAAAAAAAGCATTCTGGGAGATTTTAAAACTATATTCCATTGACATCATTGAGTGAGTTGCGCCCATTTGGTCTATAAGCATCATCATCTCCCCCCAAATCAGGAAGGAGGGCCCCGCGGTGCTGGCTGGGAAATGTAGCCTCTTGGCGGAAAATGGAGAACCGAGTTGAGAGCAGGCTACACCGCGGCCAAGGTGGGCACCGCGGCGACATGACTTGTCAAGTGAAATGCCAGAAATTGAGCTAAAGGGTAAGAGTAGCAGCTAGATACGACTGTGACAGAGGGTAAGTAGCAACTCAGTTGGGGTTGAGGTGTTATTGTCCCTGATGTTTCCAGCCTCTCTCCTGAATATTGCGCATCGGCAGCAGTAAGAGGAGGTGAGGCATTTTCCCTGTTTGTACAGCCAACTCATAAACCTAGAATCCGCTCACACCACACCACCTGCTCTGTGACGGCACTTCCTCCGACATCCTCTTGAATATGTCCAGCCGAGTTGGCAACCCAACCCCTACATGCTAGAATTCTAAAAGAAGTGGCTGTACAGATAGTGGATGCATTGTTTTAAATCTTCCAAAATTCTCCAGATTCCGGAGCAGTCCCAGTTGACTGGCAGGCAGCAAATGTAACCACATTGTTCAAGAAAGAAGGAAGAGAGAAAAGGGAATTATGGGAAAGTTGGCCTCACATTTGTAGTAGGAAAAATGCTGGTATTTATTAGGGATCTGGTAATAGGGTACTGGGAAAATCATAATATGATTAGGCAGAGTCAGCACGGTTTTAAGAAAGGGAAATTTTGTTTGATATGTCAATTAGTTCTTTTGAGGGTATAACTAATAAGGTAGATAAGGGGACACCAGTGGATGTAGCATATTTGCATTTTCAGAAACATACAATAAGGTGCCACACAAGAGGTTGTTACACACGATTAGGGCTCATGAGATTGGGGGTAATATATGAGCATGGATTGAGGAAAATGAAAGGGAGAAGCAGAAAGTGGGTTTTATTGCTTTGACATTACTATTATGTCACTCGAAGGCTGCTATTTGATAATCTTGCAACATTATCTTTGCTACCTTGTTTGAGGTGAAGGGATCCTCGCCTTTCGTTTTGATGCCACAAAAATAATAACACCATCACCAGCACTACATCACAATTGCACATCATGACGGTGTTGCAGGTGTTACATTAATTCTCAAATAAAATTTGTATCTGCCTCGAGCATAACTTGCTGGAGCATAAAACAGCTGATTGAACACATGAGAATCAGTCCTCGTTTTAAGCCATGCGCTTAGACATTTGCTTTTTATATAAATATGGTTCGGAGACTACCTTCTCTTGACCAGTGATTCATTGGAAGCTGTTTTTATGGTGCCACTGCCTGAAGACAGTGTAATGGGAGCAGATATTAAATTGCTTTGCCAACCTGAACAGCATATACTTCATGTTCCTGCCAAGCGGAACAATTGCCTTATTTAGCAGAACTGACCTAATACCAGCAACACAACAGCAACTTGTATTTATATAACACCTTTAAAATAGCACAAAATAGCCAGGGCCCTTCACAGGATGGGTTGTCAAACAAAATTTGACAATGACCAGGAGCTTCATCAAAGAGGAACATTTTGAGGTGTGCCTTAAATAGTTTTCAGGAAGAAATTCCAGAACACAGGGCTTTGGCAGGTGAAGGCATGGCTGCCAGTAGTGGAGTGACTAAATTCAGAGATCATCAAGAGGTCAGAATTGGAGAAGTGCAGATATCTCGGAAGGTTGGGGGAGGGGGGTGGTGGGTGGCGTTGGAGAAGATTACAAAGATAGGGAAGGGTGAGATTGAAAGCATGGAGGGATCTGAAGACAAAAATAAGAATTTTAAAATTGATGAGTTGCTTAACCAGGGGCCAATGTTGGTCAGAAAGGACAATGGGGTAATGGCTGAGAGAGACTTGGGGTAAAATTGGCCAAAGGTAGCAGAGTTTTGCATAATAGTTTGGAACTCCCCGTTATTTAGTAGGACAGAACTTTTGCTCATTGAGAACATGATTCCAGAGGTATTGAGAGAGGTGGTGGTGAGATTGAGCCGGGAATCCTCAGCAGAAATGTGGAAACTGACACTGTAGGCAGAATTATCCCAGATTTGCACAAAGTGTGGTAGTGGGCAGGAAAATGGACGTTTTACCCACCGGCTGCAATGGCAACTTTTAGCACCGTATCATCCCATTCCCAGCATGTCCCGCCTCGTTAATAATGCATCTATAGGAAACATGATGGATCGCTGGTGGGTGGGCTCAGATTTGCCAGCCTCACCATGAGCTCAGCGCTTTCTCTCTCCGGGCACCTTATTTAAAGTGCACCAGAGCACATGTCTACTTCATGTCTTCAGACCAGGACTACTCCAGGTGACTGGTGGCCCCAAAAGCAAAGAAGATGGCAGCCATCAAATTTAGTGATGCCTCTCTGGAGCGACTGCTGCACGCAGTCATGAGGTCCTCCACCCCCACTCTGGCTGCAGGAGGTCCACCAGAGTTATCAATCCGGCCTGGGAGGTGATGGCAGTGATGGTTAGCGCCACTGGAGCACAGAGGATATTAGCCATCCAGTGCAGGAAGAGGATGAGTGCTCACAACTGTTCTTCCAGGGTGAGTCAGCCATCTCGTCACTCTGAACTCACACACTCACAAACCCATCACACATCCACAGGGCTCTCATACCTCAAGGGACAACACCACTAACTCTCACACACACCCTCACATCTCCATCAGGCTCATATCCTCTGGAGCTCACGTCCTCATCCTGTCCATGGCTCCGCTCACCACACATTCCACACAGTGCCATGTGTCCTGCTCATTCTTTCTCCATCTGTTTTCATGCAGGGGAAGCTGGCTCACAACAGCAGGGGACGATCCCAGACCAGGGGGTGGAGTGGCACACATTAGGCTCCTCACTCACTTTGAGGAATGTATCATTGCGCTGACTGCTGAGGACATGGATTGTGCGTGCGATGATGTGAGTTCAGCAACAGACAACAACATGATGATCCTGCACGCCATCATCCTCTCTCAATGCAACTGTGAGTGCTCTGTCTCCTGTTTTTGACTCTACTACCATGCATGCACTAATTATCTCTACTTTCATTCACAGGGAGCTCTGCCAAGCAACTGACACCCTCAGGCAGCCAGTCCCTCAGCTCCATCCACGTCCCCACCTCCAGCCAAGAGGTTCCTCCTCCATTGAAGATCTGGAAATAAGCAGCCTGGTAGACCCATCACAGCACTTACCCACACCCTCCTACCAGCACAGAAACACAGCTCAATGGGACCCAGATCTAGAGCAGGCTCTAGAGTTCACAATCTGGAGGTCACTGTATGGACATGGTGGGAGGAAATCATGCAGAGCTGTTGGAAGCTCTCAACAGAGTGGCATGTCAGTCACAGGAGTGCGCTTGCCTGCTCTCTGATGAAGTGGTGCCCACATGTGCACATATGGAGGTCTCTGTGGGAAGGATGGCAGTTCGCCATGGAGACCCTGGCCCAGCAAAATGCAGAGATGCACACAGAGCTGCACTGCATCGCTGTAGCCATGGGTCAGTTCCTACAGTGGCAATGCGAGAGGGAAATGGGGCACCTCAACATCCCCCCAGGTGCTCCTTGCCCTCAAGGAGTCAGGCCAGAGCCCTCCATCACCTGAAGGGAGGAGGAGCAGCAGTTGGACACCCCAGGGTCATCCACTCAGGAATCTCAGACGCTGTCCTCTCTCTCTCTGAATGCCTTTTGACTGTGACCCCCTCAACCTCGTAGTCTGTCACCTCAGAAGGGGCAGCTGGCCCACAGGAGGACAGCTAAGAAAGCTCCACCATGCATGTGGACTGTTATTCTATCACAATCGTCTCAATATCCTGAGCATTTTCAATGCTCCCTGCTGAGGTTACCTTTCAGTTGTCCATCTGAGCTGACCTGCATCTCCGCCCACTCTGATCGCAGTCCCATGCAGCACCGGTGCCCATCTAACATGAGGCTCCGCTCGCTTTTGATTTGAAAAACATGGTCATAGTCATGTTTCTGCTCAGCTCCTCCGGTCCCTTCCCTTCCCCCAGTCACTCATGGCCTTTCCCCCATCACTGACAACCCCCCTGGCATCACCTTCCACCTCCCCACCGTCACCTAGTGACCTGAACCCTGTTCTTTCCAAGATGTCTAGGTCAACGTTCACGTTCTCTACCTTCCTGAGAATCCCATCTCCATCCACATTGACCTCCCCGACCTCCTCCTTCCCACCCTCAGGGTCCATGTCTGGAGTCCCAGTCCCCACCAACCACCCTCACCATCTCTTCTACCACTACCACCGTACCCTCACCCTCCCACCCTTCCAGCTCACTCTGCCCTTTCTCATACTTACCGTTCCTTCTGACCACACCCAACCTCAATTCACTCCCCAGGAGGCAGTCATTGACTCCATTGACCCCTCCTTTGCACGTTCAGATGGACATCCTAACCCCCCCTTACTCCCTCCTCCACCCTTGCTCCCTCCTCATCACTACTCCCTCCTCATCCCTACTCCCTTCTCCCTCCGGGCTCCTTCTCCCCCTCTGAACTCCTTCGTCCCCTTGGACTCCTGGACTCCTTCCACCCTCCGGACTCCTTCCACCTGCGGGACTCCTTCCCCCTCCAAACTCCTTCCCCCCTCCAAACTCCTTCCTTTCAACCTTCCTCCCCCCTTACACCTACCTACCCACTTGCTGCATTCTCCCCCATTACTCCCTCCTCCCCCTCCCAATCTCACTCCCCCCGACACATTCATCTTCCCTCTCCCAACCTCACCCCACCCCCCCACCCTCCCACTCGCAGTAAACCTTCCTCTCCCACTCACAGCTGGACTTTCCTCTCCACCAACCCCCGCCAATCATCTGTAGCAGCCCATGGCCGAGGCCGTGATGTTCCAAAGCAGACCTGAGATATCAACGGAGACCTCCCACCTTCTGTGAACTGCTTTGTGGCTGAGCCACGTCCATGAGATGTATGTGTTCCTCCAGGGACCGGTAGCTGTAGGGTTCCAGCACCTTCTGCTCCTCGGTTGTCCACAATCTGAGCAAGGCCCCAATGGTAGGCTCTGACTTTGGCACGTCACACTTACCCAGAGGGTGTCCTGGGCCAGCGTGCTTTCCCACCGACGTAACGGAAAATCTGACGTTGGAGGATGATTCCGGTCGGGCCTTTGCAACCTATTAGCAAAGCGGGTTCACTCCGGCCTCCAGAAGGATCGGCCTTCTGCTTGGTGGACACCATCGAATGATCCCGCTGTGCTTTCACACTCGCATGAAACCAATTTTGGTCTTCTCGCCATATCGTTCCCGCCCCACCCACCATGACGCCCGATGACAACAGGACTGGATAATTCCAGTCTGTGTTTTCAGTAGAGGTCATTGCGGGACAGGCAGCATGTAGGTGGCAAATAGGAGGATGTCAAGGATAGATCCTTGGGGGACAGAGTTAATGGTGAGGGAGCAGAAAAAGAAGCCACTGCTGGTGATGCTCTGGCTATGACCAAGTATAAAAGAATGGAACCAGGTGAGTACAGTGTCACCAGCTGGATGACAGTGGCTAGGCATTGGTGGAGGAGAGTGTGAAAAGCTGCAGGCAGGACAGGAGGGAAGAGGAAGAATACTTTATCTCTGTCACATTCACATAGGGTGCCATTTGTGATTTTGATAAGAGCTGTTTGGTATTTTGGCAAGAGCTGACTGAATCAAGGTTTCAACATCATACTGATTACCAGTCGGAAGCAAAAGTGAAAACACTTGTTATGTAGCAGAGATGCCAAGATGTCAAAATTAAATTCAGAGTAATTAGAGCTGGCATCAGGAGGAACCCACAAAGAGAAATGTTAATACTTCAAAAGGAGCAAATATGGCTCCCAATTTACACTTTCTTTAACACCCGACCACTAATAGCAAGTGGAGAAAACTCGATGGCAAGATTGGGTGCCACTGATTTTGAAGTTAGGGGAGCCTGGAGGGGCTAAAAATGGCTGTGGTCTGCACCCAGCAACTTTTGACATGTCCTGGGTCAATTGCTATGTTTGGATGGGCTATATCAAGAGCTGCGGATTTTGACATCATTCAGTTCTAACGCTGACTTGGAAACTGAACTACCATTTTGGACCTCACAGGCCCTATTTACCCTCTCTTGAACATACCTTCAGCTGTACAAGTGGCCCCGCCACCCTGTACCACTATTTAAAGGCATGACTATTCAACTTTTAGGTGAAATACTTTTGACTTTCTTTGTTTGTGCAGAGTTAATGGTAGTGCTGTGTACTATGTTGTTGGATGAGCCCATACAAGTTCTTTGAGGCAGAAAGGAGTGGTGCTGGATCATTGCAAGGAGTTGAAAGGTTTTTGACGGCCCCTAAGCAGAAAGTTTGCTTCCACTCATTGGGGTTGTACATCCAGAGCATGTTGGACTGCAGCATGAGCGGGAGATGGAACAGAGGCAAGAGAAAGGAGATGAGTGTTGAGAGAGGAGGAGGAGGAGGGTTTTTAACAGAAGGCTGTACCCACTTCAGAGAGCACTTCAGCCAGGAGCAGAGTCTGCGTTGGCTACGGTTCACCAAGGAGGTGGTCACTGAACTATGCCACCTCTTTCAACCAGATCTGCAGCTATAGAGCTGAGTGAGGAGAGCACTGCTGGTAGCCATCAAGGTCACCATTGCCCTCAATTTTTATGCCTCAGAACCATTCCAGGCTAGAGCCAGCAAAAGTACGAACATCTCTCAGTTCGCTATGCCTTGCTGCATCAGGGCGCTCACCTGGTCCTCTATATGTGTAGACAGAGCCTTATTGTCTTCTAAATATTGAAAAGGAGGAGGGGAGGCCACATATTTTTGTCAGGATAGCAGGATTTTCAATGTGTTATGAGGATATGCTTTTTTCCAAAAAAAAGATACAAATTCTAATTCCTCTTTTTCTGGCTGGATTTTTAAAAATTTGAAATCCTGTTAAGACAATGGAGGACTGCCAGCCATCTAACATATACAAGCTCGCATTCCACCAAGTGGGATGAAAAGGAACTGACAATCAAACCCCCTGGGGAGTATGAAAGATCCCATTTCCTGTGACTTTACATAATCCTGAAACTGTTCATTGGGGCTGTACGCCCAGAGCATTTTGGACTGCAACATGATCGGGAGGCTTTTCAAAAGTTTTTGAGATAGGGCATCAAAATGCAATTACCTGTTCTAAAAACAATGAAAGCAGCTGACATGGATTGATCGATTGGCAGGATACTTTGAGGATTGTTTACCAAGCCAGAGAAATCAGAGATCAGAATGTTGTTCTGAAAACAGGCTGAAGATGTTTTCCCTCGCTGTCTCTCGTTCTCTCTCTCTCTTGAAACTATTGTGCCTGGATTTGCAAAGTAACAATCCTGAGGAGAGAAATCTACAGCAAACCAAAATCCTTTAAGAATAAAATACGGAAATCTGCTCCATACAGCTACACTCAGGAAGACAACTGAACAAAATGGCCACAACGTGGAATCACCGCATCGAGACCAGCCAATCGTATACTCCGTTGTTTTAACTTCTTCATGAACTATGAAAAACCCTCTTATTCAGCATCTTTACTAGTTTGTGTGTGGACCCAGGGAATATTTGTGACATATGAATGGTTGTTGCGATTTGCCTAGTTTTTTTTTCAATTTTGGAAACAGTTTCAACAAACATATCTTGTTCTTGTTTAAACCCAGAAAACCTGCCTGACTAATTCTTTATTACCTGGAAGCGTACATAGTGGGATTCCTGCAGTATTGGCAAAGCACGTCCTCTTTAAATTCACGAAAAAAACCCTGGGTTGAATCTTTCACAGAGCGGACAGGCACCCACCTGACCCGGTCGAGCGTAAAATGAGGCACAATGACGTTGGGCGAGCGACACGATGTCATTGCGCACTCGCGTGATGTTTCGGTCGGTGTGCGCGCGCGAGCTCGGCAAGGCACCCGCCCACAATTAACAGGCCTATTAAGGCCATTAAAGTATTCATTGAATGCAATTTTTTGCTGCCTTACAGTTCCAACAGGAATTAAGAATAAAATAGACATTTTTGAAGTGTCATTTATGACATGCTCCTGTGCATGTGACAGAGTCACATGAGGGGACATGTTTTTAACACTTGTAAATTCTTTATTGTTGATTTTTAAAATCTCCAGCTCCATGAGGCAGCTCTGCGCCTCATGGAGCTTTTGGTGCGCGGGCATGCGCAAATTTCTACGCTCGTCTTCCTCCTGCCCCCACCCTGGCAATGTTCAGCGTTGCAGCGCGCGTTTCACATTGGCTGGCTGTTAATTGGCCAGCCAGCGTGAAATCAATGTCGGGGTCTGATCAAGGGCGGCGGTCAACTTGGCGACCACTGCTGGGCCCATTCGACAAGGTAAAAATCCCGCCTCCTGTTACGGTCAGACCTTGAGTGGTAGATTGGGGGAGTTATTTTTACGTAAAAGATATTTGGGGGCTTGCATCTGTAATTTGATCCCACAGACAAATGAGTGAATTAGAGTGGGGAAAGTAAATTGTTCCTTGGAAGCAATTTGTTTTTAAAAGAAACAAACTGCGACAGGTTATCTTGCGTTCACGATATTGAAGTGCAAAAATGTTTGCCTTTGAAGTCAGTGTCTTTCTCGAACAGATGAAACTTACTTTTGATAATTTAAAGGTTCTGTTTCTTGGGGAGTTAAAAAGTATAGGTAAGGATTTGGAATTAGAGTTGTGGCCAAAAGCCAGAAAACCTGAACTATTAAACACGTGGCCAGACAATTGGATTGTGCAACAGGAGAAATTGCAACTGACAGCCTAGTGTTAACAAAATTACAGCTAGAACAGAAATGGATAGAGCTAGAATTCCAAGCCAGACAAAAAGAAAGAGAGAGAAAAAGAGAAAAGGAGAGAGAGAGAGAGGAAGAAAGTAAAGCGGCAAGGGAGAGAAAAGAAGTAAAAGCGGAAAGAGAGAGAGAGGAAAGGGAAAAAGGACAAGCTTTCCATGGGGAGATGAGAATGCTCGAACTGCACAGGGACAGATCCCCTGTACTTACAGAAGGCACCCCAGCTCAGGTCTGAGTACCAAGTTATTCACGTTTGCCCGTTTAGTCCCTAAATTTAATGAGGAAGAAGTGGAAGCCTTCTTCATCTCTTTTGAGAGAATAGCTCAGCAAGTACAGTGGCTAGTAGAAAGCTAGATCCTGCTGCTGCAAAGTAAGCTCACAGGCAAGGCTCATGAAGTTTACTCCCTGTTGCCTGAAGAGATTTGGCAAGCTATGAGGTGGCAAAAAAGGCTATTTTAAATGTGTACGAACTGGTGCCAGAGGCGAACTGTCAGAAATTCCATACCCTCCAAAAATGGCAGGACCGGACATACATCGAATATGAATGGCTTGAGCAGGTCGCACTTGATTGGTAGATGCAAGAGCTTACGGTCAAAGTCATGTATGAAAACCTTCGAGAAAGAGTTAAAAATTCACTTCCACTATAAAAATGCACATAGAGGAACAGAAAGTGGCAAGGGCCAGGCAGGTGGCTGCTCTGGCTGAAGATTATGAGCTTGTACACAAGCCCTCATCCCAAAGGTATCCCTACCCCAATCACCCCTAACAACCTGAAAAGAATAGGAGGTGGGAGGGTGATAGGAAGCCGGGCACCGATGGGAGAGAAGGGACCGCTGGAAACACAGGGACCTCTCCTCAGGCCAGGAAGGATGGTATGGAGAAAAGGAACGAGAGGCTCTGAAGCCTGTGTGTTTCAATTTCCCTAAGGCCAGATACTTTCATGCTGATTGTTGAAGGTTACAGGGAAAGCCTGTAGGATTTATTGGGGCAAATAAGCCCTATATAGAAAAAGGGAATCAGGCAGAGAACATAGCAGACCAGGCTGTGGCTCTGATTGCATCAGCAATTCCCTGTAAGTGCACCCCTGAGAGTGCAGGTGAGACTAACAAAGTCCCTGAGAGTTACAAGGATTTTGTATCAGAAGGAAAGGTGTGCCCATTTCCCCAGAGCAAGGGAAGTAAGCCCATAGTCAAACCGAGAGATGCTAGGGCCAGCCAATCTTGACTGCTGGGAAGATACATGACCTTTCCCACAGATAGTTAAGTACAGGCAAATGTGCTGGTAAAGGGTATCAAGGGAGAGTACATCCCCGTATCTTTATACAGGGTGAACCTGGAGACCGACCTTGTTTCAGGACCGATACTATGGGAGTTGTCCCTGGTTCACCTGTGAAGGGGACTGACCTGCTCCTCGGCAATGACCTGGTGGGATCAAAGGTAGTATCACTCCCCATGGCTTCAGAGGAACTGATTGATGTCAGAGAGATAGAGCAGCCTCAGGAGAAAGTCCCGAGCTTTTTTCCTGACTGCGTAGTAACCCGGTCTATGGCCAAACAAACCCAGTCAGAGGAGGCCAAACTGGCACTCCAGGCGGAGGACCCTGCCATCTGGTTATCTGAAACCTTTATCAGAAGTTTAGAAGACCCTAAGGATGTAATAAATAGGTCCTCCTTGGTTGCGGCTCAGTAAGCCGACCCGATGCTAAAAATAGATAGCACAGACTGCCCAAACCAAAGCTGGAGTGGAGGGAGTCATGGAGTGCTATTATTTTTAAAATGTGGAATTGATGAGAAAGTGGAGACCTCCTCATAGACTTGCAGGTGAGGAGTGGGCAGTGAGCTGCCAGGTGGTGGTGTCGCCGAGGAGGAATATTGAAGCGAGCCCACGAACCCCTGATGGCTGGACATGTCAGTGTACAAAAAAACTCAAGCCTGCATGAGTCAGCATTTTTACTGGCCTCACCTCCACAAAGATGCGGCGACTTTCTGCAAAACCTGCCACACCTGTCAGGGAGTGGGGAAACCACAGCGTGCAATTAAACCTGCACCTCTGATTCCCATACCCGCCTTTGGGGAACCCTTCAGCAAACTGCTAGTGGATTGTGTGGGACCCGTGCCTGAGAAGGGGACAGGCAGGTAACGGTCTGTCAGGTAGCAGAAGAGCAGGAGGGTGAAAGGGACAGTGAGGATGAATTACAGGGAGGCCTGGGTGAAGCCCAAATTGAACCCCCTACCATCCGTCTGGTTAGCAAACACAGACATTTTAGAGAAATTAGATACCATACTCACCCATTTAAATGCAGAACAAAGAAGCGACCTGGCAGGTCTGCTCACCACATTCATCAGCATCTGTGCTGCACCACGTTATCGCTACATGACGTGGATGTAGGAGAGACCCCTCCTATTAAACAGAATCCCTACTCTTTAGATCCAGAAAAGCTGACACAGATCCAGGAAGAGATCAAATATGTGGTGGAACATGAACTAATCCAGCCCAGTAACAGCAGCTGGAGTTCCCCAGTTGTGTTTCTGTCTAAGCCGGATGGCTCCACAAGGCTCTGCATTGATTACTGAAAGATTAATGCAGTAACCAAAGCCGACTCCTACCTGATCCCCCGCCTGAAAGATTGCATAGACAGAGTAGGTAATGTAGCGTACATCACTAAGATAGATTTATTGAAGGGATACTGGTAAGTATCACCCGATACCTCCTGAGCAAAGGAGATCTCTACCTTCATAACTCCAAATGGACTATCCCAGTGTTGAGTCATGCCGTTTGAGCTCAGAAATGGCCCAGCCACCTTCCAAAGGCTGATGAACCAGGTAGTGACAGGCCTGCCTAACTGTGTAGCGTACCAGGATGACCTACTAATGTACCGTGGTACCTGGGAAAGCCACCTAGAACAACTGGATGCCCTTGTCAAAAGGTTACAGTCAGCTGACCTAGTGGTCAACCTCACAAAAAGCGAATTTGCTAAGGCTCAGATGATCTACCTAGAACATGTGTGGTTTGAGGAGAAGCACTGCCCAGAGCTGTGAAGGTACAGGCAGTAGCGAATTTCCCATCCTCACAACAAAATGGTAAATAATAAGGTTGCTAAGGATGTGTGGTTTCTACCGCAAGCTTGTCCCTAACATCAGTACTATCGCTGCCCCATTAACAGACCTATTTCAGAAAAAAGCAAAGGTAATTTGGACAGAGAGATGGCAAACAGCCTTTGAGAAGCTGAAAGTAGTTCTAGCAAACGAACCTGGTGCCTGTAGCTCCAGACTTAACAAAGCATTTAAAGTAGCTCTCGATGCTAGTGACCTCAGGGTCGGGGCTGTCCTACTCCAGGGGGATGAATCAGACAAAGGGAGACCGATCAGGTATTTCTCCAATGAATTGAACAAACACCAGAAATGCTATTCCATTGTGGAGAAAGGAACCTCAGGACCATTACTAGCTCTCAAACGCGTTGAGATATATGTCCAAGATGGCTACACAGAGACCACAGTCTGTATAGACCACAATCCCTTAACCTTTGTGGAAAAACTCAAAACCAAAAATGCGAGTCTATTTTGTTAGAGTTTGCTCTTCCTACCATATCACTTAAGAATTAGCTACATTACAGTTAAAATTAATGTGATTGCGGATGCTCTGTGTAGGGTTTTAAACCCGCATTGGAACAACAAGCCAAACCTCAACTGGACAGACCCAACAGAGTAAAAAGGAAGATGTGAGAGTGAATCTCATTTCATTCCGCATGGTGCGGAAGTATTACAAGCATGCTTTTTTTTAAAAAAAAGATACAATTTCTACTTCTTTTTCTGGCTGGATATTTTTTTAAATAAACTGAAATCCTATTAAGACAATGGAAGATTGCCAGCCAGCTACAATACACAATCTTGCATTCCTTCAACTGGGATGATAAAGAACAGACACTCAAACCCCTTGGGGAGCATGAAAAACCTATCTCCTGTGGCTTTACAGTATCTTAAAACTTTTCAAAAGTTTCTGAGATGAAACATCAAAATGCAATTACCTGTTCTAAAATCAATGATGGCAGCAGACATAGGTTAGTCAAATTCCTGTGGAATATACAGCCAGCAGGATACTTTAAGGACTGTTTACTAAGCCAGAGAGACCAGAGATCAGAATGCTGTACTGAAATCAGGCTGAAGATGTTTGCCCTCTCTGTCTCTCTTGCCCTCTCTCTCTCTCTTGAAAGTATTGTGCCTGGATTTACAAAGTAACCATCTTGAGCAGAGAAATCTACTGCAAACTGAGATTCTTTGGGAATAAAACATGAAGATCTGTTCCATACAACTACACCCAGAAAGACAACTGAACAAAACGGCCACAGCATGGAATCACTGCATCGAGGACAGCCAATGAACTTAGCTGTTCGCTCCTTTGTTTTATCTTCTTCATGAACTATTAAAAAATCTTTATGTCTATCCTCTTATTCTACCATCCACACTAATGTGTGTGTGTGTGTGTGTGTGTGTCTGTGGGCCCAGGGAATGTGTGTAAAGTATGAATGGTGGTTGCGATTTGTCTACTCATAGACACATACAGCACAGAAGGAGGCCATTCAGCCCATTGTGTCTGTGCCGATCTGACTACACTAATCCCATTTTCCAGCGCTTGGCCCATAGCCCTGGCGGCTATGGCAATGCAAGTAAATATCTAAATACTTCTTAAATGTTATGAGAGTTTCTGACTCAGCCACCCATTCAGGCAGTGAGTTCCAGACTCCCATCACCCTCTGGCTGAAAAAATTTCTCCTCAACTCCCCTCTTAGCCTTCTACCTCTTACCTTAAATCTATGTTCCCTGGTTATTGATCCCCCTACTAATGGAAAAAGTGCCTTCCTATCCACCCTATCTATTTCCTTCATACTTTTATATGCCTCTATCAGGTCCCCGCTCAACCTTCGCTGCTCCAAGGAAGACAAACCCAGCCTATCCAATCTTTCCTCTTAGCTCAGAACCTTCAGCCCAGGCAGCATCATGGTAAATCTCCTCTGCACCCTCTCCAGTGCAATCACATCCTCCCTATAATGTGGTGACTAGAACTGCATGCAGTGCTCCAGTTGTAACCTAACCAGTGTTTTATACAGTTCCAGCATAACTTCCCTGCTCTTGTATTCTATGCCTTGACTAATAAAGGCAAGTATCCTAAATGCCCTCTTAACCACCTTATCTAAACACCTACCTTCAGGGATCTAGTGTTTTTAAATTCTGGAAATAGTTTTAATAAACTTATGTTGCTCTTTGTTTAAACTCAGAAAGTCTGTCTGACTAATTCTTATAATGTAAAAGTGTAAACAATGGGACTCCTGCAGAATTTGCAAAGCACATCCTCTCTAACTTCAAAA
This sequence comes from Cetorhinus maximus, assembly GCF_964194155.1. NCBI lineage: Eukaryota > Metazoa > Chordata > Chondrichthyes > Lamniformes > Cetorhinidae > Cetorhinus > Cetorhinus maximus. Next base: position 116,721,102 of record NC_135886.1, read on the forward strand.
AAAGACCCTGTTACAGTCAGACCTGGAGTGGTAAAATGAGAGGGTAATTTTTAACATAGAAACATAGAAAATAGGAGCAGGAGTAGGCCATTCGGCCCTTTGAGCCTGCTCCGCCATTCATCATGATCATGGCTGATTGTCCAACTCAATAGCCTGCTCCCACTTTCTCCCCATATCCTTTGATCCTTTTCGCCTCAAGAGCTATATCTAACTCCTTCTTGAAAACATACAATGTTTTGTCCTCAACTACTTGCTGTGGTAGCGAATTCCACCAGCTCACCACTCTCTGGGTGAAGAAATCTCTCCTCGTCTCAGTCCTAAATGGTCTACCCCATATCCTCAGACTGTGACCCCTGGTTCTGGACTCCCCACCATCGGGAACATTTTTACCCTTCCTCATGTGGTAACAAATGGTGCAAGGAGCCATCGACTAAATGCACACAGCTACTTGGGCGCCACATCTCAACCACGTGATGTACCAGAACCACAAAAGATTTTGCTTCCTGAACCTGCTCAGAATGTGTGTGACTATGCATGCAGCATGGTGTCGGTGACTGCCTGCTACCGTGGCAGCAGCCAGAATGCTTTCTATTAGAACCAGTCTGCTCTTCCTGCCATTTTTGCAGTGCCATGTTGATCAAGTGGTGGCTGCTTAATGACAAGGGCTACCTGCTGATACGTTGCTCCTCTCCACCTCCTGTTCACATGTAGACTGCGCTCATACAATGAGCTAAGTTGCCACCACGAGTATCATGCAGCAAACCATTGGCATCTAAAACAATGGTTCTGCTGCCTGGACCGCTCAGGAGGAGTCCTCTAGTACTCGCTGGAGAATGTGTCTAAATGTATGGTGATCTGTTGTGTTTAACACAGCCTGGAAATCACAAGGGTGCAGCCCTTGCCACCAGGTCTCCAGTGAGCACCTTGAAAGGAAAAGGAAGAAAAAGAGGAGGAAACAGAAGAGGAAACACAGGAGGAAGGGAAGGAGGTAGGCAAAGAGTATGAGGAGTATGAGGAGGAGGAAGAGGAGAAAGTGAAGGAGGAGGGACAGAGGAGGCACCCGGGACATGATTGCTCTGGATGAGCTGTCAGTGAGCAGCTTGTCAAACTTTGGTCCCCATGTAAATATCCCCACATCACCATTGATCCACAATTTCCCACCCTTCCATCCCCATACTGTGCTATGAATTATCACAGCTTCCTTGGCTAATATCCTGAATTAAGCAACACTACAAGCAAACCATTCTATAACAACCTTATTCAACAGCATTTCTAATAATTCATTTTAAAAAACCCTCAACATTCACCCTGCCCATTCTCTGCTGCTCCTCCCAGTGTGGGCCATCTTGTCCCGTAAGGGTAAAGCTTTCGATGAGTGTGTTGCAGTATGTTTGGGTGATGTGCCTGTCATAGTTGAATAGTTGACAGTTGGTGGAAGCAACGAGAGGTGAGTATAAGGCTTGCACCCATGCTAAGTGGGTGTTGGTGAAGGAAAGCTTATATATGTTGGGCATGAATCCTGACTGCAAGAGATTGTTAATGGGTGAGTGATAGCAGTGTAGGTGCTTTGAGTGGTGTGTGAGGTTGCTGGTGTGCTGGGCAGGAGATGCCATTTGAAGATGCATTCACATGTGGTTGAGGTCATTGAAATGTAGTCCAGCTAGATCCTGATGCTTTGACCTCCATGGTCACCTCCTCCCATTCCCTTCACAGTGTATGTGTGAAGGGCCCCCCAAGCCCCCTGCAGAATCATGGCGGTTCTCTTCCTTCCTAAGGCCTCTCTTTGGCCTAGTGATCCATTGGCCCTATTTCTTCTTTGTGAGAAACACAGAGATGATTCCAAAACTTGCTGCAACCAGAATGTACCTCCGCTTTAAGGGGTGCAGGTTAGTGTTAACTCTTGTGAGCTTCACATGAACCTCGGACACTACTGAGCGTGCAACCACACAGCAGGGTGTTTAACACCGGGCTGCATGCCTCATTCATGGAGATGAGCAGACAGCAAGAAATTTGTTTTTGCTGCTTGCATCAGGTCAATTGTGTGTGGGGTGATCGTGCATCGTGCTCCTTGTGCCCCCAAATGGGCCATATTGAATTTTTAGCTCCATATACTTTAACATTATTTTAGGAGTCATTAAAATTAAATGTGAGTTTAAGATGTAGGGCGTAGAGTGGGGACAATGGAGGAGTTTAAAATTGAATCTCATTTCCTAATTTTAAAATAGTTGGAAGATGTAGCCAGGGAAAGGGAACAATGACAAATCTTGAAGTGTTCAAACCCAATCTGTCAGAGATCTACTTGATTCATGAGAGAAGATGACCCTATCTTAGCAACAGTCAGTCAGAGAGAGAAAGAGAAAGCTACCCTAGCCTAGCAACAATCAGTCGTTCAAGTTGTAGTTCAAAATTCAAGCAAGGCTTTCGAACTTGAACTCCTGCCAATGAAATATTCTAAAGAATAACAAGGTCGCTGCAACTTACCTGACCTGCTGACAATGTGTAAAGGCTGTTGATGTTCATGGGTTGCAATAAAATATAGACTTGAATGTGTATGGATAGCATGCACTGAGGAATTCTGCAATAGATCAGAGACTACCATGTAAGACAATGCCAGCTTTAGTTGGATAAGCAAAATAATGTATAAGAATAAGCAATTTTCCTTTGTTCGGCACACACAAAATGCTTACATTCAAGGGTGCCTTGTCTGCTGACAATATTTCACTTGTAAATTGCTTTTAATGCTGAAGTTGAAGTGTAAAGTAATTTAATCTGTACTATTCGAGTGAACTACACAAAAATTTTCTTTAATAATTGAACTGCTTCTGGGGCGTCAGTTAGCTTGGATGGCTGGAGTGTCATACGGAATTATGCCAACAGCGTGGGTTTAACCCGCATACCAGTTATGGCAGTTCATGGAGGCCTGCCTCCTCACCTTGCCCCATGTTTACAGAATAGTGTCCCTCTAACTATATGACCAATTGCCATGCACTAGCAAAAATAGAAATAGGAAGATTGATCCACTCTATGTGTAGCTTGAGGCATGGTGCATGAAGGAGGCCTTCAGATTCTTGGAACATTGGGACCAGTCCTGGGAAAGCAGGCATCTATTCAATGGGGTCAGGTTGCACCTCTACAGGACTGGGGTGGATGTCCTTGTTGTTGTGTGAGGGGTGGTCCTATAATGGAAAAGAAAGTGTGCTAAGTTGGTTGCTATGGAATCTCCAGTTAACTTTTACATGCCTGACTTGAACGTTTGAACCGTTCTTTCAGCCAGTCGATTTGAGGAAGGATGGTATGGTGAAGTCTTTACATGAGTGATACCATTGAGACTGATAAACTGTTGAAACTCAGCACTCATAAATACCATGCTGTTATCAGATACAAGTATTTCTGGTAATCCATTAATGGCAAAATTTTGATGTAGCTTCTTAATTGTAGCAGAAGATGTTGGTGACTTCACCTCATATGTGTCCATCCATTTTGATTGGGCATCAACAAGTATTATTCCCATGAAAGGTCCCACATAGCCAATGTGTAATTATACCCATGGCCTTCCTGGCCACTCCCAAGGGTGTAACAGAGCTGTTGAAGATAACTTTTGCAATTGCTGACACTGCACACAATTCTTCACTAAGCTCTCTATTTCATCATCCATCCCAGGCCACCTTAGATAGCTGTGTGCTACGGTCTCCATTTGGGAAATTCCTGGATGTGCACTATGTAGTGCAATCAACAATGGCTTTCTTTCTTTTGGAGGAAGAACCACTCACGCTCCCCACAATAAGATACCATCCGGGCTGGTTATTTCATGTCTTCTGTTAAAGTACGGTTTCATTTCATCAGTTACACTTGCTCTCGTACTTTGGATAAGACTGGGTCTCGACTTGCCCAGTCTCTGATCTGCCTAGCACATACCGGTGATGAATCTAAGAAATTTAACAATAATACTAGTTCTTGTGGAAATGGGACATCCTCATCGTTTTCTTGTAAGTGCAAACGACTAAGTGCATCAGCATTTGCAATTTGATTTCCAGGTCTATGGACGAAAGTATACTCGTATGCTGTCAGGATCACCGCCCATGGTTGTATTCTTGCTGAGGCTATGGCTTGCACTATCTCCATTGCTTGTTTGAAAGTTACACTGACTTCTGCAAGCAATCAAAGCTGAATGGCGTCGTTGCACACGCCACAAACTAACCGATCCCATAGCTCGTTCAAGGTCACCCTGAAATCACAATTCTTTGACAATTGCTTCAATTTAGCAATATAAGTCGCAATCAATTCACCTGGGGCACTCACCCTCGTATTAAATTTGAATCTTTGCATAATGACTGATGGTTTGGGCTGAAAACGGCCCTTCACCAAATCCACAAGCTCATTGAATGATTTGGAGTTGGGCGCGCTTGGGGCTGTCAGACTGCGAATAAGGTTGTAGGTTTGACTCCCACAGACGCTCAAGAGAATTGCTTTGTGCTTTGCCTCCTCACCTATTTTGTTGGCCTGGAAATAAAACCCAAGGAACTCAATGTATTGACTCCAGTCCTCCGTGGGGGAGTCAAATGGGTCCATCTTCCTGAAGAGAGACATCCTGGTGAGTATATATTTTTTATTTCTTTGCTTTTTTAAAATGAGATACTCACAGTTATATGGTGAGAGGTAGCACCAGGATTATCCCATAGTCGTCGCCAGATGTAGAGATGTACTACCGAGAGGCTTCTTTAGTCGAACAACAAACTTTATTTACAGAGCTGTTGGATTAACTGCCTGCTTCAAGCAAGGCTACAATACACTCCCCAGGCTAGGAGAACTCTACCCCGTTATGAGATTCCACATGCTCGATGTTGATTGGCTGTTCTGACCACGTGACCCTTACTCAGTAAAGCTGGCCTTAAAGCAATGATCACCATAGTGAGGGTATGCTTAAAAAAAATATGCTCATACTATGTCACTTCACCACTAAATTTGAATAGAGCTAATGGTATGTTTTGATCCTTCAGTTTTTAGATATAGAATGGAGGTTTTGCATTTCACCATATTTTCAGAGCAATTTTGCAGAAAATACGAGTGTTGATGAACTGTCATTATTAATAGTTCTGATTCATCTTACATATTTCTCATAAAGTTAAAAAGCTGCTTTTCACACCAGGTAAAATTTCTTCACTTTGACTCTAATCCATAAATTGTAATAATACATGTAAGACTGATTTTTTTCAAAAGTATTCCCTGTCCTTGGGCAATACTAAATGTGACAAAAATGAAATATCTTTGCCTCTGTTAGTTTATTGATTGGTTTCTTTAATGTTGGTCACACTAGGCACAAGTGGTTTCTGTTAACGGGTCTGCAAGGTACAAGAATATCTACGTCTTTCAGGCAGTCCAAATGCCAGTTAATATGCATCTTGAGCTCTGATTCCTCTCAGGTAATAGGGCTAAAATATTAATTGTTTAACTGGCCAAGCTTTTAAATGTGAAGCTGCTGAAACACTAAGGCCAGGATTTTTCGGCCCCGTTGGCATCTAGTGTCATGGTGGGTGGGGGACAATATGCCGAGAAGGCCAAAAATCGGTTTCATGTCGTCATGAAACCAGTTTGTGATCGCCTGCTCCACCCGTCAATGGCGGGCCACCTTTCCCGCCACTGCATGTCGGGAACCTCATTTCAATACGTTAGCATCTCATTATAAGCGCTGCTCGCTGGAATCACCCTCCCACGCTGGATCATCCGGGATAATGCTGACATGTTTCACAGCTGTACATAAGCAACCTGCACCTGGTGAGCTGCTCTTCGCTCAGGACTTCGAGGTTTCTTTACCTACCTTGCTTCGGGCAGCACTTGCGGTCATCAGCGCCAGGCTTAGCAGGCAGCACCGCATCACTTTTTTCAACAGCTTCAGGGCTAGGGCTTGTTTGGGGAAGGAGGAGAAGTGGCCTCAAGCAGGGGAAGGGGCTGCAGGGCACGGGCTGTACAGGAGAAGTGGGGTATCCCAGGGTGTGTGTGTGTGTGTGGGGGGGGGGCACATGTTGATCTGTGGTGTGGCCTCAAGATGGTAAGGGCTGAGGAGGCAGTCTCCAGAAGAGATGAGGCCAGATGGGGATATGAGGCCATGTGTGAGAGACTGAGCGGTGATGTCCCTTGAGCTGGCAGTGAGTGAGATGCCAGTGAATGTCTGATGGCCTTGTGAGTGTGTGAGTTTAGACTGATGAGATGGTTGCCTTAACCTGGCAGCACGGATGAGATCATTAATCTGCTTTCTGCACTGGATGGCCGACCTCTTGTGTGCACCATTGACAATGACCGCCTCTGCCACCACCTCCCAAGCAGGAGCTGTGAGACTGATCGGCTTCCTGAGGGTAGAGGACATCGCAGCAGGCCTCCACAGCTTCCAGAAGGCGTCACAGGGATGCGTCACTGAATTGGAAGGCTGCACTCTTCTTGGCCTTTAGGGCCATGCCTTCACCAAAGCAACTCTGGGCAGCAAGCATTGAGAAGTGCGTGTGGTGCCCTGCATGATGAAGAGGCGAGGTAATAGCATGGTGGGCAAATTGGAGGCCACCCACCAGTGAGATGCTGTGTTTCCTGTCGTTGCATAATTAATGAGACGGGAATGAGATGGTATGGCGCAAAAATCCACCATTGCGGCCAGTTGCTAAAACAACTTTCTGCCTGCCTGCTACTGCACTTTGTGCAAATCTGGGACGATTCCACCCTAAGGCTTAAGGCTCAGTCCTCAATTGTCTCTGAATATTACAAAGTGGCAGCCTGTCTATTTAATTAAAAAAGTTCATTTATTGATGTCTTTTGTTCAGACTTGTCTTCATAGGATGAAAAGGGGCAAGGTTCATGCAAGGCTATAGTGTTTTGATAGACAGTTCTGTTGCCAGAAGTCTCTGGCAGGAGTTTTAGCCGGGTCCAGCAAGTCAGTTTAAAGCCAGCAGAAATAATGATTCACCAGACAAAAAGAGAGCAATTGTTGAATACTTTTATTTGAAAGCTAGCCAGAATCCAACGCCAGCAATGGTTTACCCAAGCTATGTCTGACTCTTCCATTGTGAACTAAACATCAACAAAAGCTTTAGAACATCTTCATTGCATGAAGTGGGGGAGCCTTTAAAACCCTCCCACTATATAGGACTAGCCAGTTTATCCACTGGTATAAAGGTGTTTATGGCCATGGATGGAATACTCGTGTCATGCCCTGTTGGACTGTTAGAAGCGGAGTCCTGTTGGGCTCCTTCCACTATTTCATACTCTACTCCAAAGGAAAAAGATGGGGAGATATGAAAACAACAACAATTATTTATCAATTTCAATTGCTTGTGTGTGTGGATCAGAACAGGGTCGGACTTGACCATAAGTGAAAGCATAAAGCATGTGTTAAAATAACCCAGCAATCTACACTTTCTCAGCCTTACACGTAAGCAATGACCACCTGGGATAAATAACAAAGGACCACTGACACCTGCAGAACTGTATCTGGGTAAGAAGTCAATGCCACAGGAAAGGAGGGGGGAATTTGTAGGAAAAAAACTGATGAGAAAAAGAATTGAAAAACAACTATGATTTTAAGAATTAAAATAATAATAATAATATTATAAAATAATAAAATGATTTTAAGAATGACAGCAGATAGCACAACCAGTTGAATATTTTTGTTTGAAAGCAAGCCAAAATCTATTGCCAGCAATGGTATAAACAAGCTTAATCTGATTCTTTCATTAATGAACCAAACATCAACAAGGACATTAGAACAACTTCACATCCTTCCATTCCCTCGTCATATGATTGTTATAAATAAATATTTTGCAGTTCATAATAACGCATTTGGAGACTGAGATTACATAATTTATGCACAAACAGACTTTGAGTCAACTAACAGTCCACTGTATAGGTTTAATGGTTGAGCACAAATAAATTTACATCAGTAACTTGTTTTATTTCCTATTATTAACTCGTGTCACAAGGCTATGCTCCTTTATTTTTGAAAATATGATTTTTCAGCTTTCAAGTGACTGGGAATTTTGCAATCTGAACTGAGACAGAGCAAACTGCTTAAAAATACAAGGCCATATTCTAAGGTGAAGGTGAGAAACAAACAAATCACCCTCTAGGGAGTGTGAAGAGAGAGACATCTCCAATAATCCAGACAGCCATTGAAACTCATCAGGAATGCAATGTATTGGATATTGAAGCAATGACTGCTGCAGACAGACACACTCAAACCTCTTGGAAATACACAATGGATGAAATACTTTAAGGCAAGTCTGTCCAGCCACTAGAGAGAGATGGCAAGTGACACAGGCAGTGTCAAGAAAGACTTCAAGGAAACAGGCTGAAGGCTGCTCTCTCTCCCTCTCTCTCTGTCTCTCTTTTAGAACAAGTGTGTTGCCCAGTTTGGGAAGCCAACTCTAACAGAAACCTACCAATGAACTGAGATCACGCAAGAATTGTAGCATCTTCTACATTTGATCGCATCCAGGAAACCAGCTAACCTAAATCAGCTGCAGCATTTAAAAACCACACCTCAAGGACAATCAAAGGATACTTAACTGTAAAATCTTTTACCTTTTTTATTGGATCCTAAACCCCCCTTATTTCTGATTCCTGTGCATGTGTGGGCCCGAATGATTGCATAAGGACCAAATGCTTGATATCACATTTTTATTATTTTTCTTGGGTTTAGCTGTTAATAAATTTGCTCTTTCCTTGACTGAAGAAAACCTTGTTTGATTGGCTCCTTATTGCTCATAGCTTAAATAGTTAAATACATTCTGATTTGGAAAAAGCATATCCTCGTGAAAAAGAAAGTTAAACCTTTGTTGTGACTATCTGGGGAAGTTGAATAGAGGGGACCCAGTTCACCCCTTCTCACCTGGCCATAACGCTCGCTGCATGTTCTGCTTTATGCATAAATGATTGAAACTTCAAAGAATCTCTTTATCACGATTAAAGATATGAACTATGCTTAGCCTGACTTATCTGTCATTATAATAACTCAAGTATAAAACCAAAAAATGCTGGATATACTCAGTAGGTCTGGCAGCAACTGTGAAGAGAGAAAATAGAGTTAACAATTCAGTTCTGTGACCTTCTATCAGAACTGCTGGGCTTCCATTGTTTTGGTGGGGAAGCTGTGCTCAAAGGGAATTTGGTCAGAGCTACAGAAACAACATTGCAGCCCTAGTTCCCTGGCCTGTGTTCACTGCACACAATTCACTGCTTACAGTGTGGAAATGCAGAATTAACCTTAACATATACTTACCAACATTTTCTACTATTTAACAGAAATAATTTTAATGACTGAGCAAATAAGAATGTTTCATCTCGTGTACTATTGTATATCATTTTTTGGTAAATTGTGTGTTTTCGTTCATGGACTGCTGTTGTTTTAAGTTTATGACTCATTCATAATGCTGCAACAAATATTAATATCACAGTATTTTTTTTCAAATGGCAGGAAACATTAATGCGACTTTTTAAAATGAAAATAAAATGTTAAATGCTTCTCCTTACCCTTTATTCATTTCCCTCGGTTTTCTTTCTTACTCTGCGTTATCTTTATTATTTGAATTCCAACATAACAGGTGTTAGACCTGCCTTAGTGTAGCACTCTCACTTTGGTGAAAATGGTTATGTGTTGAAGCCGCACTCCAGATATATAAACACAGACTGACACTTCATTGCAGTACTGAGGGGAGAGCTGCACTGTCAGAGGTGCTGCATTTTGGATGAGACATCTCAGTTGGACATAAAGATCCAATGGCACTATTTTAAATAGGTGCTGGGAAGTTCTCATGTTGTGATGGCCAACAACTATTTCTCAGCCAACACCTAAAACAGATTATTACCTCAATGCTGTTTGTGGGAGCTTGCTGTAAATTTTCTCTAGAGCACTTTGGGACCTCTTTAACTCATGGACAGCTCAATATAAACATAAATCTACCTTTCTTTGCCCTTGTCTGCCCTTTCAAGTGGATGTAGATGTCCCTGTGACCCCAACAGGGGAATTCTCTCGGTGTCGTGGCCAATATTTTCTCCTCGACCACCAGCACTAAACCAAAGAAGATTGTTGTTTGTGTATGAATTAGAACAGCTGCCTCTCTAAATTACAATAATGACTACGTTTCAAAATTACTTCATTGGTCATGGGGCACTTTGTAACATTCTGAGGATGTGAAAGGCATTTTATAAATGTGAGTTGTTTCATCCATCTAACTCTGTTTATTTAGTTGGTGTATAATAATAAAATCCAGTTCCTTTGGAAAAAGAAGTGTTATGAGAGGATAATTGTACAGCTGTTTGAACAAGGGACGAGGTTGTTGGGGAGTTTGAGGAGTCCGGGGGTGGGGAGTAGTAGGGGGTGTGGCGGTCAGAGTTCTCAGGGTTAGAATCCTGGCCTTTGATCCATCTGAGATTGACAAAATGAATGTCACAATTTCGGGTGTGGAGAAAAAAATAGCAGGGACTGAATTTTACCGAGGTGAGTGGGATCAGGGTGCGGATTGCTCGCTCCTCCAGTGGAAAGGTTGGTCACAAGCTGCGGTAATCTGATGTGTAATATTCCTTTAAGAGGAATGTTATAATGGAAGATCACATGGTCTTAGTATCCAATAGCAGAGTAGCGCGGGCTACCTCAGTAGTCAGTAGTCTATAGTTAGAGTCTGTTATGGAGAGACAGGGCTTGAGTTGAACGCACACAAGTGTAGCTGCTGAGTTCCTTTGTAAATAAATGGAACATGTTCCTCCTAAGAACCATCTGCTGATCTACTCCGCCTATGGTACCAACAAGTTGTAGGTGTTGCTGGGAATAGAAGGGAGTCCTGAGGAGAAGGTCCATGGATGCCAAACATACAAACATACGAACAAATGAAATAGGAGCAGAGGTAGGTCCTTCGGCCCCTCAAGCCGGCTCTGCCATTTAATTGGATCATGGCTGATCTGATTGTGTTTTGACTTCCACATTCCCATCTACCCCCATAACCTTTGATTCCCTTGCTTAATAAGAATCTACCTCCACCTTAAAAATATTCAATGACCCCGCCTCCACCGCCTTTGGAGGCAGAGAATTCCAGTCGCAGAACCCTCTGAGAGAAAAAAAAATCTCCTCATCTCTGTTCTATAAGGGCAACCCCTAATTTTAAAATAGTGCTTCCTAGTTCTGGACTCACCAACCTGAGAAAACACCCTTTCCATGTCCACCTTGTCAATACTGTTCAGGATCTTAGACAAACCATGATTTTTTGGTTGGGGAGGAATTGGGGTCCCTGGGGCGGGGGGCGGGGGATGTGTGTTGTGGGAGGGATGTGGGGAATTGGATTTTGGAGGCCGGGGAGGGGAAATCACAAAGTGGGGGGTAACATCTTGGTTGGGGGGGGTGTGTCCCTGATGGGTACAGGGCACCTCCCAAACCAAAGGAGGTACCACCCCTTTCTTCCCGTTTTTTCACTTGAGACAGTGAAAGAGCAGGCTCACCTCCTTCACTCCATCTTCCCCTGTCCACCATAACTGGCCATTAATGTAGTATAAAGGGTTAACAGGTGGCATATGTAATGTATGATGTAGATGATGATGCACTGCTGACATCAGTCAGTCATGTGTTAGACTCTCAAGAGAGAGGCTGGAATCATGCCTAAGAGCTTTGTGCTTACTCTGTAACATGTTTAGATGTAGTACTAATAAATAAGTGTTAAGCAGATACCAGAGTATGTCTAAAGTCTGTCTAAGAACTAAGTCCCACCCCTAGAGTCCAATGCAGGAGGACCCAATCTCAGAACAATTAATTGGCCAGTTAAGGGCCTCATTAGGCCCAAGGGTGGGCAGGCTGGCTGATGCCTTACCAGCCCACCGGGTGGGTGGGAAGATGGTGGGCTAGCCACCCATCCTATTTTACGTGTCCCCTCCCCTGCCTGCTAATACGCCAGCTGGGGGCCATCAAAATCCCCCACCAGATTTCAAGGCACATGTACAGTTCTTGCCTTGCTTTCACAAGTCCTGTTTTCAGCTGGTCCTGGCTGTGAGAAATATAAGAGGAGATCAAAATTTCCTCACATTACCGTATTGCGGCAATGAGATTATGAATAACCGTATTGCTGTAGTTCATAGCATTACTGTAGCAAACACTGCTTTTCTGTGCCAGTGATCGCCTGTCAGATGGGCATTAATGAAGTAAAATCCTTTTCTCTTTTCTAAAATCCTATTCTGTTATGTATGACATGACATTGAGCACAAGGGCGTGAATGACAATATGGGTGCAACAAGTAATTGCTGCCATGTTGGAAAGGTAGCAGTGTGAACATTTTTCCCCGATGCTGTGTGTCCATGCTGAACTGGTAGTATGTGGCTGCATTACGGTTTAAGGTACCTGTGACCTTAGTGATGAATCTGTGATCAGCAAACTGAGTGACATGACATGTGTACCTGGCATTTGTCTGAAATGACCTATTGCCTAGCAGTTCAGTGCACAGTGCACACTGATTTTCTCTGTCACCTGTGTCCTTTGGCTACCGCAATATCTTCCTGCTGCAGGCAGCATAGAGCTGCACACTGAACTTCTATGCAACAGGGTCACTCAGTCAACAACCCTGTTTCCAGAGCATCACTAAGGCCACAGAGGTCTGGTTCAACAAAGCAAACATATACACCTATTTCTGTCAACAAATGCAGCCTCCACAGAAGTTCAGCCACCACTCTGCTGCCTATCAGTTAACTGCAGCCATCAGTGCAGAGCCAGCTTTAACCTTCAAGCTGCACAAAATGTGTGAAATGTGAGGTAAGGAATAATGGAAAATAATACTTCTTAAATGCCAGTAGCCATAAGCACACGCAATGTTATTATGTGCACAGAGATTTAACATGGGGGAACATTCTTGGAAACTTAAATAAAAGTGGGAAAATAATATTAAAATGCATTTCTGAAATGTCCTTATTTTCACACACAACTAGAATATGTTTTAAACATAACTGGTTAAATCACCAGGCTATAATGGCACATTTCAAGTGATGAAAAAATATTGGTGGGTATAGTTTTTAAATTTCAATCATTTATGTGCTCAATGAGATGAATTATTCAAACATAGAATTGTCAATAATATATAATCTGTGATGCAAAACCTTTCCAAATCCTATTTAAATAGCAGGTTTCATTTTCAAACCTGGATTTTAAATAGCACTATCCGACACTGTTCAATTTAGATACAGAGTGCCATGATAGAAGAAACTGTTCAAGTGAAACAATGAAGCCGGCAGTAGTTTAGGAATAATCATTTTAATAAATACAATCTCCATAATTGTCTTAACTACACGTTCAATATTGGTTGCTTGCTATCTTGCACGAGTATGAAAGGAAATTATAGCATCACAGCTCATTCATCATGCTTCCATTCAGTTTCATAACTGCTTCCATTGCCAAATGCATACATTATTGTATCTGTTCTGAAGGAATATATTTGGGGGATAAAGAAAGATTAATTTTGATTGACTTTTTGACAAACGATAGTTAGCATGTTTCTGATTCAACAAATACCTTCTTCATTTTTTTCTTCAGAATGAAGCAATCTCCAAAATTAAAAAAAAACACATGAAACCTGTATATGAGCCAAGAACTAAAATAATAATTGTACATTATGGTTGATTTGATTTTGGAAAGCCTCCAAATATTTGGGATTATGAAGAAAAATTAAAGCTAAAGCTTCACTCTGTTCTAGGAAGAAGGGAGAGACCTCATCAAAGGAAATACAAGATTAATTGGCAAAGATCAGGTAAACTCAGAGTATTATTTCAAACTAAGACAGGCAAGTTGAATCCGAGGGCATAAATTTAAGTGAGCGATAAATGGTTAGAATTGTCCGTTGACTGGTAGTAGAGGAAAAATTATTGGGATATTCAAAGTGTAGCTGAAATGAAAGTAAGGTTACAAGGGATGAATTTTCAGAAACTGCATGGCCTTTTTACATTCCTGATTTTTTTTCCCCTATTTCTGTTAACAAAATATAATTGATAGTGGTTTGCTATTAAACCGTGTTTCATATTTTTTTCTCATGACCAAAGCAATTTTACATGGCAGCTAAAACATAGGGCGAAATTTTACGGCAGCGGGATTTTACGTTCCCGCCGAAATCAATGAGGTTTAGAATGTCTCGCCGCATTTTACGGCCCCGTCGCCGCTGAAACGGAGCCGTAAAATTCTGCCCATAGAGCAGTCATGCTCTGATACTAAATGGCTCTCCAGTCAGATGTGAACTACTTGGGGAAGAATTTTTCACTGAGTGGGCGGGCGCATGCCCGACCCGAACGAGAGTAAAATAATGCGTGATGGCGTTGCATGAGAGTCCCGATGTCATCCTGCACTTGTGCGATATTTCAGTCGGCGGGCGTGAGCGGGAGTCAGAGTTGTGCCCGCTATTAATTAAGAGGCCAGCTAAGGCCATTAAAAAGGCAATTGACACTGATATTCATTGCCCATGCGATTTCATGCTCGCCACATGGGCAAAACGGGTAAGCGGCCAGCCGACAATTTACAAAATCTCATCCACAGGCAGGATAAAATGGGTCAGCAGCATTGCCAGTGTGAGAAGCAAGGAGTTTGGTAGATAAAAAACAAAAACAGAATTACCTGGAAAAACTCAGCAGGTCTGGCAGCATCGGTGGAGAAGAAAAGAGTTGACGTTTCGAGTCCTCACAACCCTTCAACAGAACTGAGTATAGTTAGGAGAGGGGTGAAATATAAGCTGGTTTAAGGTGGAGGGGGGAGAGAAGTTGAGGGGGTGGGGGGGTGGTTGTAGGGACAAGCAAGCAGTGATAGGAGCAGATAATCAAAAGATGTCACAGGCAAAAGGATCAGAGATGTAGAAGGTGGTGATATTATCTAAGAAAATGTGCTAATTAAGAATGGATGGCAGGACACGCAAGGTACAGCTCTAGTGGGGGTGGGGTGGAAAGACTGACAAGGTATTAGTTGTAGATTTTAAAATAATGGAAATAGGTGGGAAAAGAAAAATCTATATAAATTATTGAAAAAAACAAAAGGGAGGGGGAAGAAACGGGGTGGGGATGGGGGGAGGGAGTTTAAGATCCAAAGTTGTTGAATTCAATATTCAGCCCGGAAGGCTGTAAAGTGCCTAGTCGGAAGATGAGGTGCTGTTCCTCCAGTTTGCGTTGGGCTTCACTGGAACAGTGCAGCAAGCCAAGGACAGACATGTGGGCAAGAGAGCAGGGTGGAGTGTTAAAATGGCAAGCGACAGGGAGGTTTGGGTCTTTCTTGCGGACAGACCGCAGGTATTCTGCAAAGCGGTCGCCCAGTTTGCGTTTGGTCTCTCCAATGTAGAGGAGACTGCATTGGGAGCAACGAATGCAGTAGACTAAGTTAGGGGAAATGCAAGTGAAATGCTGCTTCACTTGAAAGGAGTGTTTGGGCCCTTGGACGGTGAGGAGGGAGGAAGTGAAGGGGCAGGTGTTGCATCTTCTGTGTGGGCATGGGGAGGTGCCATAAATGGGGGTTGAGGAGTAGGGGGTGATGGAGGAGTGGACCAGGGTGTTCCGGAGGGAATGATCCCTACGGAATGCCACCAGGGGGGGTGAAGGGAAGATGTGTTTGGTGGTGGCATCATGCTGGAGTTGGCGGAAATGGCGGAGGATGATCCTTTGAATGCGGAGACTGGTGGGGTGATAAGTGAGGACAAGGGGGACACTATCATGTTTCTGGAAGGGAGGAGAAGGCGTGAGGGCGGATGCACGGGAGGTGGGCCGGCCACGGTTGAGGGCCCTGTCAACGACCGTGGGTGGAAAACCTCAGTTAAGGAAGAAGGAGGACATGTCAGAGGAGCTGTTTTTGAAGGTAGCGTCATCAGAACAGATGCGATGGAGGACAATGAACTGAGAGAATGGGATGGAGTCCTTACAGGAAGCGGGGTGTGAGGAGCTGTAGTCGAGGTAGCTGTGGGAGTCGGTAGGCTTGTAATGGATATTGGTGGACAGTCTATCATCAGAAATTGAGACAGAGAGGTCAAGGAAGGGAAGGGAAGTGTTAGAGATGGACCATGTGAAAATGATGGAGGGGTGGAGATTGGAAGCAAAATTAATAAATTTTTCCAGGTCCCGACGAGAGCATGAAGCCGCACCGAAGTAATCATCGATGTACCGGAGAAAGAGTTGTGGGAGGGGGCCGGAGTAGGACTGGAACAAGGAATGTTCCACATACCCCATAAAGAGACAGGCATAGCTGGGGCCCATGCGGGTACCCATAGCCACACCTTTTATTTGGAGGAAGTGAGAGGAGTTAAAGGAGAAATTGTTCAGTGTGAGAACAAGTTCAGCCAGACGGAGGAGAGTAGTGGTGGATGGGGATTGTTGGGGCCTCTGTTCAAGGAAGAAGCTAAGGGCCTTCAGACCATCCTGGTGGGGGATTGAGGTGTAGAGGTATTGGACGTCCATGGTGAAGAGGAAGCGGTTGGGGCCAGGGAACTGGAAATTGTTGATGTGACGTAAGGTGTCAGAGGAATCACGGATGTAGGTGGGAAGGAACTGGACAAGGGGAGAGAGAAGGGAGTCAAGATAATGAGAAATGAGTTCCGTGGGGCAGGAACAGGCTGACACGATCGGTCTGCCAGGACAGTTCTGTTTGTGGATTTTGGGTAGGAGGTAGAAGCGGGCCGTCCGATGTTGGGCCACTATCAGGTTGGAAGCTGTGGGAGGAAGATCTCCAGAGGAGATGAGGTCAGTGACAGTCCTGGAAACAATGGCTTGATGTTCAGTGGTGGGGTCATGGTCCAGGGAGAGGTAGGAGGAAGTGTCTGCGAGTTGACGCTCAGCCTCCGCGAGGTAGATGTCAGTGCGCCAGACAACAACAGCACCACCCTTATCAGCGGGTTTGATGACAATGTTGGGGTTGGACCTGAGAGAACGGAGTGCAGTAAGTTCAGAGAGAGACAGATTAGAATGGGTGAGAGGAGCAGAGAAATTGAGACGGCTAATGTCACGCCGACAGTTCTCAATGAAAAGATCAAGAGAAGGTAAGAATCCAGAGGGAGGGGTCCAGGTGGAGGGAGAATATTGGAAGTGGGTAAACGGATCCGTTGAACGGGGAGAGGACTCCTGCCCAAAGAAGTGAGCACGGAGACGAAGACGGCGGAAGAAGAGTTCAGCATCGTGCCGAGACCGAAATTCATTGAGATGAGGGCGTAAGGGTATGAAACTAAGTCCTTTGCTGAGCACTGAATATTCAGCATCGGAGAGGGGAATGTCAGGGGGTATAGTGAATATGCGGCTGGGGCTGGGATTGGAAGATGGGGTGGGGATGGAGGGACAAGCAGGGGTGGAGGGTCCCAGATGGGTGTTGGTGTCGATGAGTTGTTGGAGCTTGCGTTCCTTAGCACTTGAGAGAAAGAGAAAAAGTTTCTTGTTGAGGCGTCGGATGAGGCGAAGAATAAAATGAAACTGGGGGCACGCGCAGCTTTGAAAAAGGGTGCGGCAGTGCTGCTGGAGGGAGAGGTCGAGTGTGTTCATATGGCGGCGCATGGCACTGAATGTGGATCTCAGAATGCGACGGGAACAGCAGTCCTAGAAACGTTTTATGTCCCGGAGATACCTGTAATCCTGGGTGGGTTCGAAACAAGAGGGATGGAATTTCAGTTGAAATCCACGTGGGGTAAGTTGGAGACGGAGACAATCACTGAGAAAGGAAATATGGCTGTGAAAGCGGGTTTTAGTAAACACCTTGTCAAACACCAGGAGAGAAATGGAAAGCAATGAAGGTGAACAAGGCAGAAGAGACAGGCGGAAATCCTGTCGGAGAACAGAGCAATACTTCTTCAAGGAAGGCACTTCTTGAAGAGAAGTGACAGTCAATTAAACACAGAGATAAAAACAAAAAACTACTGCGGATGCTGGAAATCCAAAACAAAAACAGAATTACCTGGAAAAACTCAGCAGGTCTGGCAGCATCAGTGGAGAAGAAAAGAGTCGACATTTCGAGTCCTCACGACCCTTCAACAGAACTGAGTATAGTTAGGAGAGGGGTGAAATATAAGCTGGTTTAAGGTGGGGGGTGGGGAGAGAGAAGTTGAGGTGGGGCGGTGGTTGTAGGGACAAGCAAGCAGTGATAGGAGCAGATAATCAAAAGATGTCACAGACAAAAGGATCAAAGAGGTGTTGAAGGTGGTGATATTATCTAAGAAAATGTGCTAATTAAGAATGGATGGCAGGACGCTCAGTTTGCGTTGGGCTTCACTGGAACAATGCAGCAAGCCAAGGACAGACATGTGGGCAAGAGAGCAGGGTGGAGTGTTAAAATGGCAAGCGACAGAAACATGATAGGGTCCCCCTTGTCCTCACTTATCACCCCACCAGCCTCCGCATTCAAAGGATCATCCTCCGCCATTTCCGCCAACTCCAGCATGATGCCACCACCAAACACATCTTCCCTTCACCCCCCCTGGCGGCATTCCGTAGGGATCGTTCCCTCCGGAACACCTGGTCCACTCCTCCATCGCCCCCTACTCCTCAACCCCCACCTATGGCACCTCCCCATGCCCATGCAGAAGATGCAACACCTGCCCCTTCACTTCCTCCCTCCTCACCGTCCAAGGGCCCAAACACTCCTTTCAAGTGAAGCAGCATTTCACTTGCATTTCCCCTAACTTAGTCTACTGCATTCGTTGCTCCCAATGCGGTCTCCTCTACATTGGAGAGACCAAACGCAAACTGGGCGACCGCTTTGCAGAACACCTGCGGCCTGTCCGCAAGAAAGACCCAAACCTCCCTGTCGCTTGCCATTTTAACACTCCACCCTGCTCTCTTGCCCACATGTCTGTCCTTGGCTTGCTGCATTGTTCCAGTGAAGCCCAACGCAAACTGGAGGAACAGCACCTCATCTTCCGACTAGGCACTTTACAGCCTTCCGGGCTGAATATTGAATTCAACAACTTTGGATCTTAAACTCCCTCCCCCCATCCCCACCCCGTTTCTTCCCCCTCCCTTTTGTTTTTTTCAATAATTTATATAGATTTTTCTTTTCCCACCTATTTCCATTATTTTAAAATCTACAACTAATACCTTGTCAGTCTTTCCACCCCACCCCCACTAGAGCTGTACCTTGAGTGTCCTGCCATCCATTCTTAATTAGCACATTTTCTTAGATAATATCACCACCTTCAACACCTCTTTGATCCTTTTGTCTGTGACATCTTTTGATTATCTGCTCCTATCACTGCTTGCTTGTCCCTACAACCACCACCCCCCCTCAACTTCTCTCTCCCCACCCCCCCCACACCCCCCCCGCCCACCTTAAACCAGCTTATATTTCACCCCTCTCCTAACTATACTCAGTTCTGTTGAAGGGTTGTGAGGACTCGAAACGTCGACTCTTTTCTTCTCCACCAATGCTGCCAGACCTGCTGAGTTTTTCCAGGTAATTCTGTTTTTATTTTATATTTCCAGCATCCGCAGTAGTTTTTTGTTTTTATCTCTGAGTTTTTTAGATAGTTTGTTGATGGTGACTTATTGGTACTTGGCAGCTTCATCTCTGCTTGGGGCTTCATTCTTAGCATTTCCAGGTTTCATTTTAGGTCTCCTTGGTGTCTTCAAGGCCCCCGGAGGTCTCAGACCATGTGGACCCTTCCAGGTATCAGACAACCTCCCGTTACCCTGGTAATGGGGATCGTAGTCTCCGCTGGAGGCACCTCCTCTGAGGAGGAAGAGAGGGGCAGAAGGAAAACGAGGTGACATGTCCCAATGCAGGTTGTAGGGGAGCGACCTGTGGGAGGAGAGGTGCAGGCATAGGGTCTGCAGGGCCAGCAGGTGGTCCAAGGCGTTAGGTGTCGCAGAAGATACCACTATCCTGCTGCGAGGGTTTACAGGCAGCGATGCAGCAATATTTCGGATGTGCAGTGCCGAAGGAGGCTCCACCTCTCCAGGGAGATGGTGACCTCCATTTGCCAGATGATTGGCCTGAGATCAGCTCCAACTGTGTGGGTGCTCACCCCATTCTGAAGGTCACGGTTGCCCTCAACTTCTATGCCTCCGGCTCTTTCCAGGGGTCGGTGGTGATCTGTGTGGAGTCTCCCAATCAGCTGTCCATAGTTGCGTCAAGCTGGTGACAGAAGCTCTGTTCAGGCGAGTATTGACTTTCGTTCATTTCCGTACGGACGAGGACAGCCAGGCTGAGCGAGCCAGAGGCTTTGCAGCGATTGCTGGGTTTACTCACATCCAGGGTACAATAGACTGCATACATGTGGCCATCTAGGTGCCAGCGGGTCAGCCGGGTAACTCCACTCCATGAACGTGCAGATAGTGTGTGACTATAGGATGCATATTCTGCAAGTGTGTGCAAGCACCCATGACGTGTACATCCTGAGACACTCCCAGGTACCGATGCTCTTCAGTGCTCCAGCCCGACTGGATGGATGGCTGCTGGGTGACAATCGCTATCCCTTGAAAAGTTGGCTTATGACACCTCTCCACCACCCAAGGACAGAGGCAGAGCAACAGTATAACAGGAGCCATGCCTCCACAAGGGCGGTGATAGAGAGAACCATAGGTCTTCTGAAGATTTGCTTCCAATGCCTGGACTGTTCAGGCGGAGCACTAAAATACCCCCCAGAGCGGGTGTCACTGATTGTGGTTGCATGTGGGGCTCTTATTATTACACAGCCAATGATAAAGGCTGAGTTGTTCAAATTCCAGAGGGAAGCTTGAAACAGCTGTCATAATCCATTTTTGCAATTTGTATGTTTCGAGATGCAGGCTTTGAATTCAGTTGTAATAAGACCACCGAGTCTCAAGAGGATTTTAACATAAAACTAAATTAAGCATTTATTAATTTAACCATAAATTAAACACATAAGCATGGCTATAAATTCCTACTATAATAGCTTTTAAACAAATCCCCAAAGTAACCACTCCCAGTTAAATCTCTGCCAAGGTAACAGTAACCCATAGATCTTAAAAGACCCCCGGCAAAGCACATTTGACCTTATGAATTCAAAATGAGGTTCCTTGCAAGTTGGTTCCTTGCAGACTGTTATGACCGAGCAGTTGGTTAAGCTGAGTTATTTAAAAATCCCAGAGGGAACCTTTAAATAACTGTCATAAACAGTAATTTTAAGTGTTGTGTTTGAGATGCAACTCTAAATTCAGGAATCAGACCACCAGTTCTTGAGAGGTTATATATTAAACTAGATGAAACATTTTAT
Organism: Cetorhinus maximus; assembly: GCF_964194155.1. Taxonomy (NCBI): domain Eukaryota; kingdom Metazoa; phylum Chordata; class Chondrichthyes; order Lamniformes; family Cetorhinidae; genus Cetorhinus; species Cetorhinus maximus. The sequence goes on from NC_135886.1 coordinate 116,742,284, forward strand.
TAAGTTACAACACATTAAACACAGATACATGGCTACAAAGTGCTACCATCATAACTTTTAACAAATTCCCAAACTAATCTCCATTAAGGCAACAGCAACCCTCAGACTTAACCAAACACCAGGCAAAGCATTTTCACCTTACGAATTCAAAATGAGGTTCTTTTCACTTTGGTTCCTGTGGAGACAGTTGGAGGCTTACAGGTGTCTTTGATCTCATATTGACTCTGCTCTACACACACCATACTGCTTACAGATGCCTTTGATCTCATATTGCCCCTGCTCTACACACACCACACTGCTGAAGTTAAACCTAGCACACCCATTGAATGTATATTCTCATTGTATCACCAACTTCTGAACTAACCCTCTCTAACAATAAAACCCTTTTCACAGTACCAATTTTATTAGTAATATAAACATGTTGCTTGGTATCTGCTAGATTGGTATCAGTTTTCACCCCACTTCTTGAATGCTCTATTCAAAAAATGCAAATGCACGCTATCTCTCTTACATATCAAAGCACAGAGACTAGCTGGCTTTAATCAAATTAAGACACACCCACAGACTAAACCTCTATTTTATAAGAAAAATATTTTCCAATAATATTATGTACATTATTAGCTTCATGACACAGACACGGTTGGATGTGTACAGGCTGGTTAGACCTTAAATGCCTCTGTCTTACACACACAAACTCCTTTCTGTTTATACCTAGCTTTTCCTTTGAATGTAAATTTTCCATTGTATCACTAGGCTTTTAATGTTACACCTTCTAACAATAATATCCTATCATTCCACCTATTTTATTAGTAAGCTGAAAAAAATAAACACATTGCTTGGCATCTTCTAGCTAGGTGCAAGATTTCACCCACAGCCTTGAATGGTTTATTCAACAAATGTAAATGTACCCCCTTGACACCTATGTTTCTAAACTTCCTCATGTTTATCTAATTACCATTTCACACCTACTTCTTTATAAACATGAAAGCCTCTAGACCAGCTGGCTTTAATCCATTTAAGACACATACACATACACACACATTGACACAGATACCACTAAACTCTATTTTTAGAAAAAAATTCCAATAGCATTATAGCTATTAATCTCTTCCTGATGCTCTCCACAATCTGGCACTGGCGAGGGTGAACTCACTGGAGGAAGAGGATCTTGACACAGCACCACAGGCCACAGATGATGAATCCAGTAGTGGGTCTGAAGAGGAGCATGGTGAGGAGAACACTGAGGCCATGGAGGCAGACCTCTGTAACCTCCAGTGAGGCAGGGGCACCAGGGACACTTTGATCTAATGGCCCTTCAGCTAGGCTGCTAAATAAGTGCTACCACCTCATGCCAGGGCTGCTGCCTCCATCCCGGATGTCTGAAATGGCCCTTTTCTTTGACCCCAATGTCCACTCAGTGCCTGTGCAATGAAATTTAGATCTACCCATGTCTAGCATTACATACTGGTGTACCCTGCACCACATTAGATAAAAAAGGTGACGCATACTCAGGCCATTACAACAAAAGAAAATTTATCTCATTTTGTTAGTCCAAACAAGTTAACAGAACCTCCTCTGGTCTTCAACCCCAGACCAGTAAACATAAGCAAAACATTGCACAACAGAAGATCACCCGTGGCTGGTCCCTCTTATGCTCATGATGCCTTAAACTTACTTTTGCGAGTGTTACGTCTAGGTGCTCCCCCCTTGCTGGCAAGTGGCGTTTGAGACAGCCTGCTGACTCTTCTGTCCTTTTGGCCTTGATGACCATGGCGGTTGTCCTCTGGCCCGTGGAGCCTGTGCTGGCCCAGCCTGGGAGGGAGTGGCCAGTGGCACCTCTATGTCCCCAGCAGCTGCAGCCTCATCAGATGCCACGGTCACTGGCAGAGGGGCGGAGGAGCTGCTGCCGTCATCCAGAGCACCCTGAGAGGAGCCTGCAGAGACGGTAAGAAGCTCATGTGCCAACTTGTGATTGCTCTGGACCTCCCTGCTCGCCATTGAATGGACGGGCATCTAGCTGGGATACGGAGTGCCTCATCCATGTCCCACACTGACACTGACCAGCTGAGGTCAGTGCCTGTGTGAGGGCTTGCAGGTCTGAAGACAACCCCATGAACCCCTGATTCTGTTCCTGGAGCTGCGTCTTCATGAGAGTCACCACTCTCACAATGGAGGAGGCATTACACTCGACCACGAGGGTCAATGCAGTGCTGATGCTCCACATGGAGTCCTCCATAATGGAGACCATGGCACACATACCCTCATGGATCTCCATCAGATTCTCCAGATGGATATCCCGCTGGACATCCAGCATCTGCTTCTAATGGAGGACTCCAGAAGCTCATCATCAGCCTTCGACTCGGCATCATCCTGGTCTCCAGCAACCCTCCAACTGCCGGCGCCCTGGGCACTCTCTGCTTCCTCTTGCACCTCAAGTGAATATGATGTGACCTCACCGCTGTGCACCAACATTCTAGTCGCCGATCTAATGCCTACTGTGACGCTGGTATCTGTGCTGGTGTCTGGTTCAGAAAGCGGATGTGGCGCAGGTGCATCTGGAGCCTGGTGGTCCTCTGGCGTCAGGGGTGGCTCTTCAGGGTCCTGCGATTGGGTGCGTGGTGGCAAATCTAAGGGAGAGCAATAACATGTAATTAATTTAAGCCCTCACACAGTCACTGTGCATGCCTGACACCCTGGTGAGACCATGGAGATCTGCATCATGGTGCCATCGTCTTTTAAAGATCCATGGGGAATCCAGTTTTGAGGCTCCCCTCAATGATGAGACTGCAGATGATTGTTTGCACCATCCGAAGCTCTCAGCTCTGTGCACTGCACTCTTCCCTTCACCTGACACTCCAGCCTCTCCACAGCTGGTTGGCCGAGGTGCAAGCTGGCTCTCCATCTCCAAGGCATCTGCTCGTACCTCATCAGGATTAGGAGGTTTTGGGGGCCTCAACTGGTCCGCGATCTTTCAATGTTGTTAGGAGCCGTCTTCTCCTGAAAGGACAGAGGAGCATTGATTAGTCCACTCGCTACCTGCAGTGCCATGGCAGCCTGGCCAACCCCATCGGAGGAACTCAGCAGGTCTGGCAGCATCTGCAGAGAGGAACACAGTTAACGTTTTGAGTCCGTATGACTTTTCAACAGAACTAAGTAAAAATGTTGAAGAGTCATACGGACTCAGAACGTTAACTGTGTTCCTCTCCACAGATGCTGCCAGACCTGCTGAGTTTTTCCAGGTATTTTTATTTTTGTTTTGGATTTCCAGCATCCACAGTTTTTTTGCTTTTACCCATCTGAGGAACACCTTGCAGGACACATTCGAGTCGTGGCCCTCGAGCTGCCATGCACTCAGTTCAAGCAGCCAGGCTCAACCCCTTGGCCAGCTCCAGCGTCATTGCCGGTTGGCACTCAGACTCTAACACACCTGAGCTCCCGGTGGGGTGGGCGGGTGGTGGTGTGGGGGGGAGAGAAATGGCCAGACCTTAACACTTCAGCACACTGATCCATGCCAATGCACTATTCACCCTTCCTGAGCGCAGCAGTTCATTAAACCTCTTGCGGCACTGGGCCAGGTGCTCCACACATCATGGTGGCTGACCAGTGCTACCACCTCCTCCCAAGTTCTGTTTGTAAGGCGCGGTGGCCTCCTCCTTCCATCCCTGCGGACAAGGGTGACCCTCCTGGCAGCCACCTCCTCCAGGAAGACCACGTGGCACTCATCAGAAAACCGGGGTGGGGGCGAGTGCCCACCCAACCTGCCCTCCTGCCTGGCGTCTGCAGATGCACTGGAATCCATAATTTCCTCTTGACAACACCGAAGATGTCTTCTTCACCGGCAGCCTTCCAGGGTTTGCCTGGACCATTTTTAAACCGGCTACCAGGTCGTCATTGGACCCGGTGGCCAACAGGCCCCACCGCGGCCCTGCCCGGTGAGGAACGTTGGGCGGGCATTAATTGACCTGCCAATGTGAAATCACTGTTGGGGGTCGATCGCGGGTGGCATCCCGCTTTCTGGCCGCTCCCAGGCCTGCCGACTGCACCCGCCTGCCGAACTACAAATTCTGCCCCTGGCGATCATTCAAGTGTGTTACCACTATGCAAGGTAAAGATATTTTTAAAATTGTATTTATATCAATGCTTCTGTCCCAAGTAAACAAGTCATTTTAATGAAACTTTCATTTAAAACAAACTAATACAGATACAACATGGGCAACATCACTGGTTTGGTGGACAGTGACTCACATATTACAACCTTTGCTTCTTCCAAGCTTCTCATGTTCTTGGTTCGATAGCAGTTTTCCCAAGCAACGTGAGACCCCCATAAACCAAAATTTCACATTTATTTTCTGCTGTATATAGATTAACATGCTGAATTTTAATAATTCACTCTGAATCATCTCTTGCAGAAAATACACGGGCTGCCAAGCATCTTTTCCCATCACCTCTAGAAACATTAAATGAACATCATGAAACTGTACCATCCAAAACCACTTGATGTATCTTGTCTTTTTTTTTCCTACTCTTTGTAACCTTGCATGAAGAGCCTTGGCCCGTCACCTAGGCAATTAAGAAAATATTGTGGAGCTTACTATATAGCTGAAAACAGTCCTCAGGATCTGCATTTATAATCTGTTAGGATTTGTGTACTATTATCTAAAGGGTAGGCTGCTAACAGGTAATGCTAATACATGAATAACATACATTGATTCCTGTAAATGTTGCATGTATTAATCTTAGTTGCGGGATGGGAAAGAATAAATTGAACAGATGTAGTAAATATATAACACAAGTTGTCTTTAGAATCCAATCATATAATTTTCATCTGAACAAAATTATCATGCATACATAAAATACTGTTGGTTCCAATTGATGTGCTTTATTTATTTTAACAAATCCTGAATTTGGGTTTAGTATGGAACTAAACTTAGACCAAGAAACTCCCAACTTTGATTTTTGGTCAGCTCATCTTAGATGTGTAAGCATTTGGAGGGCTACAGTTGACTCCATTTCCCATGTGTTGAAGAAGGAGGAAATGAGCTACCATTCATACTTCCGGCCGTTATCTATACTGGAAAGCGCACATATGTAAATGTCAATAAAGAATAATATCAGCTTCAAGTGATGAAAAGGTCAATCTATCAATCTCACACACACAACAGAAGCCACCCTCTAAGAGGTGATGGATTGGAAATGAGGCTACAACATTGTAGTGTCAATTATTTGACACCTGTTTCCTTCGTAAATGATTCCCCACTCAGGGTTAGCCAATTTACCTTAATAAGAAAAGTTATAAATGCTGGAAACAGGAAATAAAAATAAAATATTCTGAAAATATACAATAGACCAGACAGTATCTGCAAAATGAGGAAAGACTGTTCAATGTTTTGGGCATAGACCTAACATCAGAACGTGTTACACTTAAGACATTGACCTGCTTTAGAAAGAATGAAATTGCAGTTATATAGTACTTTTCACATCCTCAGCATGTCCCAAGGTGCTACACAGCCAACATTAGAAGTGCAGTCACTATTGTTAGGTTGGCAAAAAAGTGGCCAATTTACACACAGCAAAGTCCCATAAATAGAAATTAGATTAATAACCAGACAATAAGTGTTATTGGTGCTTGTAGTGCTCAATGGTTTAATTGATCTGTGTTTGATTATGTTACCCAGTTGACTGATCTGTGTTCAGTGTGCTTGATTGATGAAATCTGGGTGGAACCTCTGAGAATTAAAGTAAACAGAAGCTTCCAGAAAGACCTAAGAAGCCTGAGTAGTGAACATGAGTGTAGAAATCCTGTGGTTGCTGAGATATTTTAAAGTACTGTAAATATTGTCAATCTGTTGTAGACTTAGAACTAATGTCATTTCTGCATTGCTCTGAGGGAAATCAGATATATAAAATGTGATAAAATAAAAACAAAATACTGTGGATTCAGAGGTCTGAATAGAAACAGAATGTGCTGGAAAAACTCAGCAGGTCTGGCACCATCTATCCACAGCACTTTTTGTTTTTATATAAAATATACAACAAACCAGCGGATACACAATACTGTTGCATGGTTTTAACCTGCAAGAATGGACTTAACCTTGACATTCTCCATTCAGTTACAACCAAGTCCAGATGGGTGAATACATTCCTCACTTTTCCACTCCTGAGGTTGGTTATAACAGAGTATTATTTTTTAAAACATTGTGATTTTTTTCAATTCATTATGTACTTAACCATATGTAAAGCTGTATGAAGAAATATGCCAGCTAGATCTCTTGAGTTAAGAAGTAATTAGTTAGTTTTATTGTTAAAAACTCACTCAGGTAAAAGTAAAAGACATATGTGAAAGGCAAAACATACCCTGAATCCCATGACATACATGCATACACACTAGCATGCAAAACAGAACAAGTTACAGGGTGGAGGAGATGGAATTGATATAAGTTAATTAATGTCTAAGGAAAAAGCAAAATATACATTCCCATGCCCCTTTAGGAGCCTTGAAAATCCAGGGATGTCGCAGCTGATGTGGGCTGGTTGTTTTTCTGCAGACAGTCAATTTTTACCTATAATCCATCCTTCTCCAAACTGGATGCTATGATAATTGAAGATTCTTTCAGCTGAAATTCTCTATCTCTGTGATGTATTCCAAATATAACAGATAGCATCTGAACTTCAGAAGAGCAGGGAGAGAGATGATGTTACATTCTTCAGTCTTCTTCTAGATGTTATTGGTGCCTTCTGCAGACTCCTCTTTTGCTGTAAAAGACAGATAAGTTTATAATCATAGCTTTTCAGAAGTGGGGCTCTAATCTGGTGACAGCTGCTATTCGCATACAATGGAGGGGAATCCATATTAATGAAGGAGCTTTGATCTCCCATTTTCAAAGCTATCAAGATACCATCAAAACAGATAGGGGGTCCTTAGCACCCTCCTCGCATAATGAGTTTTGTTAGTTCTGTTGAAGAGTCATACGGACTTGAAACGTTAACTGTGTTCCTCTCCGCAGATTCTGTCAGACCTGCTGAGTTTTTCCAGGTATTTTTATTTTTGTTTTAGGTTTCCAGCATCCGCAGTTTTTTGCTTTTATTTTTGTTAGTTCTTCATTGTTCCTGTCAGTTTCTGAAGTCAGGAAATCTGGTGGCCTATTGTCCTTATGTTTTGCAAAATGTTCAGAAAATGGCAAGTGTGAAGACCATCAGGTGAACTGACTATCCATGTCCCTGGTTTAGAAGATTCTAGCAACTTGGCCAACTTGTAGGTCAGGTGACTTCTGCAGCCATTTGAAAACAGTGTTTTTGCAGTTCTAGCTGTTTCTTTCCTTTTTAAAATCAATCCAAGGTATCACACCAGCCAATGAAACTGATGACTAATATTCCACATTGCACACAACACATCGTGGTGACAATTGTAAAATAGCCTGCCAATACTCACTAGCCTGAATCTTTTGATAAAGATTAATGATGTCAAAGTTCTTCATCACCAACAAAAATTTGGAAAGTTTCCTCCACTGTCTAATTTTGCATGCCATTTGAACAAGTTATCAATGGTAACATAACACCAATGATCATAAGATTCACCTCTATAATAAAAGCTGGAAATAAACACTGAGTAGTTTCTACTTTGCGGTTCTGGACAAATGCTGAATCTAAGGTGAAAAAGAAGAATTCGTACAATTGATTATTTATTTTGGATTCGATATATTCACATTGCTGTATGTTATGTGGAAACTATGCAGTGGAAGTTTGAGTAGAGCTGGAAACCGGTGTGAAGCAGGTAACAAGTCAGACTCCACTCCCAGTTAAGCAACATCTATACTTTAAACCCCTCCATGACCTCACCCCTCCCTATCTCTGTAACTTTCTTCAGCCGACAATTCTCTAAGATATCTGCACTCTGGCCTCTCAAGCATTCCCAATTTTAATTCCTCCACGATTGGTGGTCATTCCTTCTGTTCCCCAGGCTCCAAGCTCTGGAATACCGTCTGCAAACTTCAATGTCTCCCTATCACATTTTCATCCTTTAAGGCAGTCCTTAAAACCTACTCCTTTAACCAAGCTTTTGGTTATCTGACCTAATAACTCCTTATGGGGCTCAGTCATGCTTTGTTTTATAATGCCTCTGTGAAGCCCCTTGGGATATTTCATTATATTACAGGTGCTATATAAATATAAGTTGTTGCTGTTGCACACTTGATCATCCAATGTAGCGACAAGAGTGAAATTGGCACTCATGCTGCATTTGATTAAATTGGTGCAGTTGGTGCTGCAGCATTTGACTTAGCTCTATTACAGCAGCCTTTCTAAAGCACAGCCACCGGTGCAATGATTCTCAGTTAGGTTGAGTTGGATGTTTGATTCCTGAACATCCACCTGCTTTAAGCCACTGCATGAGGATAGTCCTGTTCTTCCAAAAAGTCCCTTTGCAAAGATTTTCCATAAAGCTAAAGCTGCCAAAAAGCCAAAAACAGGAGTCCACCAGCAACTCAGAAAGACAAATCAGAGACTTTCCTGAATGCAGCTGATGGCATCTGTAAATAAAAGCAAAATCCTGCAGATGCTGCAAAGCTGAAAACAAAAACAGAAAATGCTGGAAATGTTTATCAGGTCTGGCAGCATCTGCGGAGAAAAAAAAACAAAGTTCACGTTTCATTCAACGACCTTCCATCAAACCTGATGAAAGGTCATCAATCTGAAATGTTGGCTGGATTTTGCTGGCCACCTGGAGACAGGGTTGGAGGCAGTTGGGGCTGGGAAAAGAATGAGGGAAGCTGCATCAGGACAGCTCCCCAGCATATCTCACCTCTGGGGACTTTCCCGGGGTAGACTGGGAATTAGGTCGGCTGCTGGTCCATAGAGGCAGGCAGTCAATTAGTGAAATTAAGGCCCCACCTAGGGTCCATTTGACCATGGTGGCAGTATTTTTCTACCTTTGGAGAGGCCCCACCATCTCAATTGAGGCAGCCTCCCGGGAGCAGGCCAGGTGCCATCAGAGTTGGACGACTCATGGCCCGCTGTCAGGCCTGTGCGATGAAGGCCACAGTTCCGTCAATGAACAGGCCTCGGAAGAGTTTCCCCTCATCCTGACGGCACTACCAACTTCAGGTCTCTTTGTTTGAATAATTTATTGCAGATGTCCAAGGACACCTCCATGTTGAGGTGCCCTCGCCTGCCTCAGTAGAGCCCATATCTCCTGGCAGGGCTGCCGGCCTGACATAGGTGCTGATTGGGCCTGCAGCCTTGGGAGCCCACCCACCATCCTTACTAGGAGCCCGCCTGCCATCCTCAATAGGATGGCGAGTGCAGGGGCAGCAAATTGACATGGATTGGGCCAGTGCCCCTATATGGACCCGATGTTGGGCTTCTGAGGTACCCCTAGAAAATCCAGCTTGTTAACTTTGTTTCTTCCTCCATAGATACTGCCAGACACTCTGAGCATTACCTACATTTTCTGTTTTAATATTCTATAAATAACACTGCTGCCACTTGCTTTCCAACAGCAGCACCAAGTTTTACAGGGCAAGTTTAAGAATTAGTTCAATTTCGGAAAAGGATGCTTTGACATGTTCAAGACTCTTATTTTAATGATCCCTCACTGTTGTCAGACAGCCAACTGAACACAATAAAAACCACCAGATCCAACTACACTACACTAATATACGAATATACAAATTAGGAGCAGGAATAGACCACTTGACACCTTGAGCCTGCTCCGCCATTCGCTAACATCATGGCTGATCTGGTTTTAATCTCAATTTCACATCCCTGCCTACCCCTGATAACCTTTCTCCCTCTTGCTTTTCAAGAACCTATCTATCTCTACCTTGAAGATATTCAAGGACTCTTCCTCAACCACCTTTTGAGGAAGAGAATTCCAAAGTCTCACAACCCTCCAAGAGAAATTCTTTTTCTGTCCTAACTGGGCGACCACTTATTTTGAAACAGTGACCCTGAGTTCTAGATTCTCCCACAAGAGGCAACATCATTTTCACATCCACCCTGTCAAGTCCCCTCAGGATCTTATATGTTTCAATCAAGTTGCCTCTTACTCTTCTAAATTCCAGTGGATATAACCCTGAGGGAGGTTGTGAGTGGGAGCCTGGGCCTCAAAATTTATTGCCTTAACATCAATTTCATATCTAAAAGACAGGACAAAACAAAATTGAATTTCCACCCTTATTTTGACTAGAAATAGTTCCCCCTTCCTCTATCTGATATATTCAGACAAATTACAATAACATTATCACACTTCCAGAAAACTGTGTGGAAATACATCTCTCTAAGATAGCTGTCCTTTCCAAATTGAGTTAGTTAAATGTTGTAATTTGCTGTATGGAAATAAAAATCTTCTTGCAGCTTTACTTCCTTAAAGAAGCTAATGCAAAATATATTTTTTTGAAAATCATTCAGATTAGATGCTGAGGTGGTTTGGCAATGCAGACAATCTCACAGTAACTTAATCTGGCATAAAAGTTCCTTAGTTACTGTCAACTAAAAATAAATAATTTTTGACCAACCACGTACTCAAGTACATTTGTTCAAAATTATCACCCTAACAGCTAGAAATACAGCAATCGACCTTCATAATTGGACATGGCTATTGTTGCTCTGGGATAAGTGCAGAAATGGTGACTGCAGATAAGTTCACTTAGAGGTCACTTTTGTCAGCCCATCAAAGAATATTTGCCCTGGAGATCATTGAAATGACTGGGTTATTACAGCCCATTAAGATCATAAAATAGCGATATAGAAGATAGGAGAAATGAGTCAATAATCCTATGCATGTTGCTTGTATGGATCAAACCCATAGCGAAATGCTGTCCCAGAAAATGTACTGTCCTGGGGAAAAGGGTGTCAGTGACTTTTACCCTCACTTGCTGATTGCAGACACTAGTTCTCTGACAGTTTAGATTTCGTACATGATAGATGCATTCTTAAAAAAAAATCTTCCATGGCTTTAGATGTCCAGCCAGAATGACAGCATGAACACTGGTAAGATATTGCTCTGAGGTTATGATTTGGGATATTACAAATCTTACTCATTCTTAGCATACTCAGCCCGTTATTTTAGTTGAGGCATTATCTATTTATTTTTATGTACACTGAGAGCTTTGTCAAGGGCTCTTTTTAGCCAGTGGTTACAGGCCTCACAGCACAAGGGTAAACCATATTATGTTGACTCAGATGGTAGTAAGTTTTTATTTAGACGTGATTTTGAAATCATATGAATATAGCTAAATTGCACAAGGACCTCAAGCCCTAGCGAACCCCCAATTTTCCATTTTAAATAATTAGCCTTTCATTCAATTTGTGTATTAGTCTGTACTAATAATGCTCCAAGCTCACAGCAAGATTGCCAACACTGGTTGAAAGTATTCCTGGAGGTTTGACCAAAGGACAGCTAATCATTTGGCACCAGATCACATGGTGTTTTCTGCAGTTTACAAATGTTATCACATTTACCTTGCAAAGGTTGGGTCCCCTGTAACTGAATATTGCTGACGGTTTTGAGTTAGCAGCTGCCATGCAAGAAGTCTGAGGGCCAGGTTGCTAGCGGCAGTAGCAGGAGATTTAACTTGGATTCCAGGATATTCCAGGATATTCCAAAAGACTTCCAGGTACGTGGGAAACCCTACGAAGGTTAAATAGCTGAGTGGCATTTACTATTTAGTCTCACACACAGGAGACCCGTGCGAATCTCATTTAATCTCTGAATGACCATTAAATCTTGGGGGGCTCAGGGATAATTGGATTTAAGTAGTTCATTAAGGAGCCCACTTGACTTCCTGCTGCTAGTGGATGAATTCCCTTGTCGGCCTCCTTCCCACTGCTCACTTCATGCTGGACAGTTTGCCCGCCACCAGGAGCCAGATGTGCAGCCACCTGCATGATTCTCCCGGCTCTCTCTCAGAAGTGGTGGCACAGTGGTATACAGTCGGGAGGGAATTGCTTTGGGAGTCCTCAGCATTGATTCTGGACCTCAAGAAGTCTCATGGCATCAGGTCAAACAAGGGCAAGGAAACCTCCTGCTGATTACCATGAACACCGCCCCCCCTCCCCCTCAGCTGTTGAATCAGTGCTCCTCCATGTTGAATACCACTTGGAGGAAACACTGGGGGTGGCAAAGGCATAGAATGTACTCTGGGCAGGGGACTTCAATGTTCATCACCAAGAGTGGCTCAGTTGCACCACTGCTGACCAAGCTGGCTGAGTCCTAAAGGATATAGCTGCTAGACTGGGTCTGTGGCAGGTGGTGAAGGAACCAAGAGGGACAAACATATTTGATCTTATTCTTACCAACCTGCCTGTTGCAAATGCATCTGTCCATGGTAGTATCAGTAGAAGTGACCAACATATAGTACTTGTGGAGACGAAGCCCCATCTCCACATTGAGGATGCCCTCCATCGTGTTGTGTGATGCTACCACTGTACTAAATGGGATAGATTTGTGAACAGATCTAGCAACTCAAGACAGGGCACCCATGAGGCGATGTGGACCATCAGCAGCAGCAGAATTGCACTCGACCACAATCTGTAACTTTATGGCCTGGCATATGTCCCACGCTACCGTTACCACCAAGCTAGGGGATCAACCCTTGTTCAATGAAGAGTTCAGGTGGGCATGTCAGGAGCAGCACCAGGCATACCTAAAAATGAGGTGTCAACCTGGTGAAGCTACAAAACAGGACTACTTGCGTGCTAAACAGCATAAGCAGCAAGTGATAGACAGAGTTAAGTGATTCTACAACCAACAGATCAGATCTAAGCTCTGCAGTCCTGCCACATCCAATCTTGAATGGTGATGGACAATTAAACAACTCACTGGTGGAGGAGGCTCCACAAATATCCCCATCCCTAATGATGGGGGAGCCCAGCACACCGGTGCAAAAGATAAGGCTGAAGCACTCGGCACTTCTGGTTGAAAATTGTTGTGAGTGGATGATCCATTTCAGCCTCCTCCAGAGGTCACCAGTGTCACAGATGCCAGGATTCAGCCAATTGGATTCACTCCATGTGATACAAATAAATGGCTGAAGGCACTGGATACTGCAAAGGCCCTGACAATATTTTGGTAATTGTACTGAAGTCTTGTGCTCTAGAACTTGCTGTGCCCCTAGCTAAGCTGTTCCAGTACAGCTACAACACTGGCATCTACCCGGCTATATGGAAAATTGTCCAGGTATGTCATGTACACAAAAAGCAGGACAAATTCAACCCAGCCAATTACCACCCCATCAGTCTACTCTCCATCGTAAGCAAAGTGATGGAAGGGGTTAGCAACAGTGCTATCAAGCAGCACTTGCTTAGCAATAACCTGCTCACTGACACTCAGTTTGGGTTCTGCCAGTGCCACTCAGCTCCTGACCTCATTACAGCCTTGGTTCAAACATGGACAGAAGAGCTGAACTCTAGAGGTGAGGTGAGAGTGACTGCCCTTGACATCAAGGCAGCATTTAACCGAGTGTGGCATCAAGGATTCCTTGCAAAGCTGGAGTCAATGGGAATCAGGGGGAAAATTCTCTGCTGGTTGGAGTCATACCTAGCACAAAGGAAGATGGTTGTGGTTGTTGGGGGTCAATCTTCTCAGGGCATCACTGCAGGAGTTCCTCAGGGTAGTGTCCTCGGCCCAACTATCTTCAGTTGCTTCACCAATGACCTTCCTTCCATCATAAGGTCAGAAGTGGGGATGTTTACTGATGATTGCACACTGTTCAGCACCATTCGCTACTCCTCAGATACTGAAGCAGTCCATGTCCAAATGCAGCACGATCTGGACTGTACACACCAGGTTTGGGCTGACAAGTGGCAAGTAACATTCGCATCACACAAGTGCTAGGCAATGATCATATCCAACAAGAGAGAATCTAACCATTACCCATTGACACCCAATGGCATTACCATCACTGAATCCCCCATTATCAATATCCTGGGAGTTACCATTGACCAGAAACTGATCTAGACTAGCCATATAAATACAATAGCTACAAGAGCAGGTCTGAGGCTAGGAATCATGTGATGAATACCTCATCTCCTGACTCCCCAAAGCCTGTCCACCATCTACAAGTCACGAGCCAGGAGTGTGCTGGAATACTGTCCACTTCCCTGGATGAGTGCAACTCCAACAACACTCAAGAAGCTTGATACCATCCAGGACAAAGCAGCCCACTTGATTGGCACCCCATCCACAAACATTCACTCCCTCCAGCACCGCCGCACAGTGGCAGCTCTGTGTATTATCTACAAGATGCACTGCAGAAACTCACCAAGCCTCCTTAGACAGAACCTTCCAAATCCAAGACCACTACCATCTGGAAGGACAAGAACAGCAGACATATGGGAACACCACCAACTGAAATTTCCCCTCCAAGTCACTCACCATCCTGACTTGGAAATATATCGCCATTCCTTTACTGTCACTGGGTCAAAATCCTGGAACTCCCTCCCTACCAGCACTGTGGGTGTACCTACATCACTTGGACTGCAGTGGCTCAAGAAGGCAGCTCACCACCAACTTCTCAAGGGCAATTAGGGATGGGCAGTAAATGCTGGCCTAGCCAGTAAAACCCACATCCCATGAATGAATAAATATAAAATCCTGCCACCCCCCACCTCTGGCCTGGGATCCAGCGATCATTCTGGGCCTCAGGTGATTGTCGTATCAGCAGTAGCCACTGCCTCCCTCGTGGTGCTGCCATTCCATAGAGCTGTCAGCTTCTGATCGGTTGGTGGTAGGACGTCTGCCCCCAGAGTCCTTGATCCCGAAAAAGTCCTGCTACTGGCCTTCATGTGTCTGAGTCATACAAGATGCAACGCGCACCCCAAAAAACAGTGACATTGTGGCTCTCTAGTCAGTGACAGAGACTCCTGTTGCCTCCACAAGATTTTGGCCACCCTTTCATAACATTGGTGCAGGGCTAAAATTAGTTAAATAATAGTTAGCATGCAATGGCTCACTAACAGCTCTAGTTGTCCAAATATTTGGCTAACATGATTTTAAGGGAGGAATGATAATTCTCTCAGTACTCATCGGATCTTGTGGCCGAATTAATAACAAAATAATTGCTTTACACAGTTTATGAAGAGAAAACACATCACTGAATAATGAAAAAATACGATTAATTCAGATCAGTAAAGGTGTTTTGTACTTGCTGATCTCAGTTAGGGCAGCAATATTGGTTTGAAATTATAAAGAAGGAAGCTTGTATTTATATGGCACTTTTCATGACCTCTGGATATTCCAAAGTACTTTACAGCCATTGAAGTACTTTTGAAGTGTACTCTCTGTAATGTAGGAAACATGGCAGCCAATTTGCACACAAGCTCCCACATACGACAATGTGAAAAGTGCCAGAAATCTGTTCTTGTGATGTCTATTGAGGGATAAATATTGGCCAGGATGTGCGGGATAACTTCCCTACTCTTCTTCAGAATACTGCCATGGGATCTTTTACATCCACCTGAGAGGGCAGATAATGTCTCGGTTTAACATCTCATCCAAAAGACAGCGCCTCTAACAGTGCAACACTCCCTCGGTACTGCACTGGAGTGTCAGCCTAGATTTTTGTGCTCAAGGCTTTTGAGTGGGACTTAAGCCCACAAGCTCCTGAGTGAGAGACACAGTGGTACCAACTGAATCATGACTGGCATACATCTTCAAAGACTATGCTAGGAAAGGCAAAACCAGTTGGTGCTCCCACTCCTTATTGCTGTTAATTGGCTATTGATGGAAAATGTGTGTATGAGGAAATTAAATGAAGAAAGGATCAAATTCAGCTCCAATTGTCTTTTTGATGCTCCTGGTCTTGCCCTTGATAAAAAGCAGCCATTTGTCTTGTACAGGAGGGTTACCAGCACCTGTAAAATCAAACCCTGTTTCAGAGCTCAAACCCATGAGCGGACAGTATGGTGAGAAGGCCTGTGGAGCTTAAGCTGCTGGGGTCACAGGAAGAGGGGATTTGGTTGGGCCAGACACTCCCAGAGTCACCTGGATGGGTAGCCCCACGGTGTACACCTGCTGATCCTTCTCCCTATGGGTGCTCAAGGGCCCCTGGCTGACTCCTTGAGGAGAAGGGGTAGCTGGAGTGAGATTGGGCTGCCCCACACCCCTCTTGCGTACACACGATTGGAGGCCAACACTGGCGTCGGCGATGAAGTTCGGCCTGTGCAGCAGTGCAGGAGCGACGTCCTGGGCAAAGGTCTCCATGGCGGCCACCATCCTACCAGTGTTGACTTCGGTGCATTGGCATGCCAGTGCTATCACCTCAGCTTCAAGGCGCATGGACTCCTCGATTGTGCCTTGCAATCTGAGGAGTGCAGCAGACATCCCTTCCTGATATTCCCGAGCTTGCCTTTGCAACTCCAGCAACTGTGACACGATCGAATCCAGAGGCTCAGCATCTGACTTGTTCTCATCAAATTTCTGGCCTCCAGCAATCCTCCGAGTGCCAAGGACCTGGGAAGTCTATTCTGTTGCCTGCTGTGGATCAGAAAGTGTGGTGTGCTCACCAGATTTTGATCCCGAGGCTACTCTAAAGCTAGGACCCACCGAGGTGTGTGTCTCTGCGTTGGTGGAAGGTGTGGGTGAGCACTGTGACAGGTCTTCAAGGAGGGTTTCGGCACATTCCTCTTCTGTGCTTCCCATGGGGCTTGATTGGAGGTCCTGAGTCATGGATTCTCTTGGCTGTTTGGCTGATGTACCTGCGAAAGCAAGGAGAGATAATTAGTTCATGGCAGTGGCCTGTGAAACAGGACACATCACTCACAGCATGGTTGTCTGATGGATGTTGCACTGCTGAATCCTCACTTGGTAGGGCACCGCTGATCTCACCATCAGCACAGGAACAGTCCAGATCCTTGCCAGCCAGCTAGTTGGTTCTGTTTTCAAAGTCTGTGAGGACCTTGATTTCAGGCATTGGTTCACTAGTGTGTGACCTGTCAATCTTGTTGTGTGCTAACTTGTCCTGCATGAATAGAGGTGGAGAGAGTGTAAGCAGGATGCCTGCTGGGCCAGATGATAAGTATGCCTGGCATGTGTGGGTGGTGAGTGATCACATGTATGGGATGAGGACAATGAAGCTGTATGTGAGAGGGAGTGAATGGTGATGTCCCTTGAACTGGCAGTGAGTGAGATCCCTGTGGATGTCTGATGGGTTTGTGAGTCTGTGACTTGTCAGTGATGAGAAGAGTGACTTACCCTGGTGGAACAAAGGAGATCATTCATGCTCTTGCGGAACTGGATGGTTGTTCTCTTTTGCAGGCCGTTGGCGCTGACCGCCCCTGCCACCTCCTCGCAAACTTGATTGGTGATGTTGCTGCCCAACCTGTGGTCAGGGTGGGGTAGAGAACATCACAGCGGGCCTCCACTGTGTCCAAAAGGTGCTCGAGGGATGCGTTATTGAACCTGGGGGCTGCAGCCTTTTTGCCTTTCGGTGCCATGTCTTCTGTGCAGCAGTCCTGGGTTGGAAGCACTGAGATATGTGCGCGCAGCTACACTTTATATATAAAAGTAAAATACTGCAGGTGCTGGAAATCTGAAGCAAAAACAGAAAATGCTGGAAAAACTCAGCAGGTTGGACAGCATCTGTGGAGAGAGAAAAACAAAAGTTAATGTTTCGAGTCTGTATGACCCTTCTTCAGACCCTTCTTCTGACATGCACTTTAAACCTGGCGCGCGGTGTGATGGCGTGGCGGGTGAATGAGAGTCCGCCAGCCATGGAAACAGCGTGTTTCCGGGAATGCATAATTAATGTGGTGGGTTTGGGATGACACGGCGTGAGGAGCAGCCGTTGCAACTCGCGGGAAAATGACGTTTTCCCTGCCCACTACCACACTTAACTGCCAATCTGGGATGATTCTGCCTAATGCTAGATTCAAGATGGAAAGATGTTCAATTTTTCAATCCTGGCATCTTTCAACTTCATGAGCACATTTACTCATGGTGGCTATGTTTCAGATGTATTTTTATTACTGTACACTCATTTACAGGGTTTAAAGGGTGTGAAATTGGAATCACTGGCATCCATTGTTTGGTCACTAAGGGTGCTGTTTTGAGACTAAAATGGTGTCTGATCTGCGCACACTTCTGTAATGGATCAGGCTAAATAGCTTGATACTTGGTAAAGGATAAACAGGATACATCCTTTGCATATCTGATGCCTACGATAATCAATTTGCATTTGCAAATAAAAAGCAAAGCACCTGCCTTTGGTCCCTGCTACAACTTTGGTTTGTCCTGAGGCAGCCAGTGCCAGTGCTGATTGCGTTTGGAAATCAACACTAAACACCACGTAAGTAAAAAAAGATAAATACGTAACATAATTACTGCCACTTACGGTGCTGAGAGCTCTAATCTCACTCCTGACTCAGATCTGCAGGTTCCCCTGATCACCCCTCACCCTGGCCTCACTCCCAGCCTCCTGACATGTATGACAGCATTCCTGACCATACAACAGTACTCCTCCTAAGGTCTCCGATCTTCTCACCCAACTGCCCCACTCCCTCACGAATCAAATCATGAACTCCAAGTCCCACCCATTCTTCCTCCAGACCACCGTGATCCAACCCAATCATTTAAATGGAAGTAGACGTATTAACCTGTGTGGCATCTCACTGCTCACCATCCACATTATGATAAGTTCCAAGGTGCAAAATCTGGAGCTCCCCAGAACCCCCCACTGGAACATGAGCCATTAACACTGGATGGAATTAAACTTCGCCAGTGGGCTAAGTGGTTGGCGGGGAGAGGGTGGCATAGAACTGGGAGGGAAGACAGGCGCTGGAGTTCCCATGACCTGCCTAACTCGCCTCGATTCGGTCAGGAGTGCAGAAAGTCCAAAATGGCCTTCCCACCCGGAGGCCAACTGAGGCCCTTAAGTAGTCAATAAATGACCACTTAACTCATGTTCAGCCATATGTGTTTAAGAGAGGGCATTAATGGGAGTGGCAATGTCCAATATGGAAGGGCAGGCATCAAATCAGTATTAAACGCTGACTGACATCATAATCTGCCTACTCTGTTTATGCCTGGTACACATGGGGTGCCCGCATTACTGCCCTCCACAACATGGTGATTGGCGGAGGCTGCGGCAGAAGCAGTCAAGAATGAACTGCCCACTATTTTCTTCCCTCCATTGGTGGGAAAATGTGAGGTGAAGCAATGTGGTGATGTTGTGATGTATTGCTGGTGGCACAGGCAATAAAGCTAATAAGCCATTTCTGGCTGTGCAAAAGGAAAATCAATCATGGTTCTCACTGTTGACTTAATGTTCAGCAATCTCTCCTAGAAGTGTGTTTGGTGGAACTTGATTTCCAGCATTTTCTGTTCCATTTGCAATGCTTTTTATTTTTGATTTTTGTCATCTAAGATTTGATACCAAAAGGATAGAAAAATGTAGTTGCTTATTTTTAAGATGTGACAAAGATTTCAGAAGAAAAGTTCCTCCACCTGCAGTGTGTAATGATGTTGTAAGTGTGTTCACACAGATTTACTTTGAATGGTATTTCTAGGGAAGTCAAAAAGATTAATGAAATTCTTAAGCTTTTGTCTGCATTAAATCCTCAGAAAAGAACAACGGCACACTGGATACATTTCCTGGAGGAATACTGGCCGGAGCAGTTTGGTGTCTAACTTGTCCCTTCACATGTGCACTGTCATTGTCCAAATTCTGACACAAGCCTCAAATCTGTCACAACATTTCTGGGTTAGCAAAAGGAAAATCAGCCAGGGTTCTCGCTTTGATTTGCTATTCAGCGATCTCTGCTAACAGTGTAATATTCTCCACAGTCAAATAGCCTGCCTCTTTTCAGTGTCAAGGTTGGTGCTTGAAAAATACTCAGAGAGTGATTATATGCATTCAGGAGAAGATAAGAAGGGAATTGGAGCAGCAAAAAGAAAAGCCTGTTTTGTTTTTGCCTAAAGAATGTTGATACCTGTACACTGTACACTGTGGCCTTCAGATGCATTTGAATGAGACTTTCTGACGTCAGTTAACCTGAATGTTACTCCAGCACTTAAACCCATGATCTGTTTGAACTTACTAGCCTAAAGGCAAAGAAACAATCCAAATGACTCAAGCAACATTCACTTTGAGCATTCTAAAATAAATCAATGTAAACAACATTTATAATTCTTAAATCCTAAATCATTCCTGACTGAAGACTAAATATTTGTAATAATCACTCCACCGTTTCCATACATAATCATTACTTTATCACTTTTTGGTAAAGAACCATGGACAGAATTTAATTCCACCCTTGGTATCAGGCTAGGAGGTGTGGGGGGTGGTGGGGTGGTGGGGTGGGGGGCGGGCGGTAGTGTGTAAAATTGGGATGGTAGGCAGGGTGTGGAGTGCATGTTGCCTTCCTGACTCCCTCCAATAAATTTAGGGGCAGGAAAGGCCAAGGATGGCTATCCTACCCGAAGTCCAATGAGGCCCATAAATGACCAATTAAGGGCTACTTAAGGGCCTCTTCCCATTACCTCTTGGGCGGCCCTATGCCACCTGAGGAGGGCACCCAGCTAAAGCCGACAGCCTGCTTGTGGACTCGGGTGGGCTCCACCTCCCTCCCCATTTGGGCATCCTGGAGGGCCGCCCAATGGGTAGCCCCTGTGGATAGACCTCCTCTCTCCACAATGCGAACACCCCAAACTCACTACAGTCTGTTTGATTGGCCCCAGAAAGCCCCATACGATGGCTGATCTGGGCCTAATGTGGCCCCAGTAGAGGCCATTGCTCACGGTTGTGCTGCTGTGGCTGAATATCTGGCAGCTCTCTGATTGGCTGGCAGGTCTTGGAGCTGGGGCCTCCTCCTTTAAAGCAACAGAAGCTCCGGTAGCAGACAGTTAACAGTTTTATGGCTGTGCAATTGCATTGGGGTTTCTGAAAATTGCTGTGGCAGGCTTGGACTAGGCTTTCTGGCCGGAGGTTAGGGTCATTGTCAGGGTCATTAAATTTATCCCCATGTCTGCAAAAACTGCAGAAAAACATGAGAAAAATAGAATTTTTTAATTCAATGGCTAAATACTCAGTGCTATTGACAGGAGATGTTCATCTTGATCTTTAACTTGTCGCAGAATTGTACTGCCAAATGTGCACTCCCCTAATGTTAGCCTATGTGCAGCACAATTGCAAAAGAGGAACATTTAAAATGTGATCTTCCCAAATGCCAAGCAAATAAAGGCACCAGCCAGTGTTAGTACAGACTGTACAGACCAGAAGATGCCGGGTTTGATACTCAGCAATTGGAGTACTGTAATTATTAAAGAGGGGGCAAGTTAGTCAGCACTATCTGTTCTTGAGTGTGGTCCCCTGGTGTTAAGTACATATGGGTGGATATTTAGTAGGACAAAATTTCAGCTCAATACGTCATCATTCACCATTGAGTAGCTGCCTGGGGAACTCAACACCTAAACTCAGGTATGAAGAATAATGGTAAGTTGAAAAAGATACTAGAAAGCTATTAATTCCATACAGGACTACATCCAGCAAGAGAGAAAGCATTCAGGAGAATAGCACAATTAAAATTAAGAAGGAAACTGCTATAATGTGTTTCCACATTGGCTTATTGTGAAATGGTTGGTGTTCATTCATTGATATTTGCTTGCACAGCATTTCTGTTTCTTACTGTTTTAGCTCTGATGCCCTTCACTATTATCACTTAGTCTGCAGTTTCCTTTGGTTTTCTAAGCAGGTAAAATTGCTGACACTAATTTTATGAACTCCTTTGCAATTAAAGTCACTGGTATCACTCCCATGGGTGGTCTGGTTGAAATTTCTTAATGGGCATGGAGCTCTAATTTCAACTTTTTAAAAAGAGTTCAGAATTATACTCCTGTTAACTTTATATCCACAGGAGGAAAATCCTGATGCCTATTACAATCAAAGCAATTCAACAGTGCCCTGTGCTAGTAAAGGCAATAAATCAAAACTAACGTCAGTGTTAGAAAGGCAAGCTATATGACAAACAAATTTATTGGAATTCTTTGAAATGTGACTGAGCTGGTGCATAACCAGAATATTATGGCTTATATATAATCAAAACAAAACTGCTGGAAAACACAGCAAGTTCATCAGCATCTGGAAGGGAAAGAAGTTTTTTTTTATGGCCCTCTGGTTATCAGGTGAAACGTTTACCAATTTATTAATGGCGTCCAGATGATGCTGGCAAGTGGTGGGTTCTCTCCTTCAGCTGCTGCAGCCCTTTAGGTGGTGGCGTTCCCACAATGATGTTGCTTAGGGAACTTATTTCAGGTGTGAAAATGAGATGAAACAAATTTTCACCCCAGTGAGTTGTTAAAAAAAAACAATTTGGCAAATGATGTTAATTTGTTGTTGGTAGAATCGACATGAAACAAATGTTTTTGGGTTCTACCATAAATGTATAGGCTTAAAACTCCTGAAAACAGTCAGAAAACCTGCTCTCATCACTTTTCCATCTGCAGTTTGGATGAATTGGCAGTGAACTCTAAGGAACCAATTGGGTGGCAAGGGTGCATTCCTGATGTTTGTGTTTGAAAAATAGAAGGCAGTGTAGTTACAGCCTCCTATCTTGCTTTCACTAGAATTGCGGCCTCTCTGTGGCATCAGGTTAAAAGTCCTGAATTGGGAATTGATTTGCATAACTGTAGCTTTTAACCTAATGTTGGGGATCATGACAGATAAAAGGTATATCCTGTTTCATATCATTAGGATCTCTACTTTATCTATTTACTAAGGGAAGCTTAATAACTATGTCAGCATTTTTAAATTGGCAGCTGCATCATGGAAGCAACCACAGTACAGGGAATACACAAATGGTTACAGCAGGATTCTTGGATCAGTTGCTAATAGCTATTTAATTGTGTGCTTTTTAGCTTTCTTTTCTTCTTTGATCTCTTTGATTGCATTTGTGGAATGAACAGTTGTGTGGATTGATACTTCTCTTGCCCTATTGGTCAACAAGCAACAAAAGACTCAGTTCACTCAGCTGCAGATCAAAATAATTACAATTCTCACTGGGCTATGATCTTCTCATAAGTAATTACATAGAATTTCAATATAGATAAACGTGAGGTGGTGCATTTTAGTCAGAAGGATAAGGAGGCCACATACTACTTGACTAATTAGATTCTAAATGGTGTAGTGGAGCAAAGCGATCTAGGAGAAGAGATACGCAAATCACTAAAAGTAATCATGCAGGTTAATAAAGGCAATAAAAAGGCAAACTAAACACTTGGGTTCTGGAGAGATGGAATTGAAAAGCAGAGATGTTATACTAAGCTTGTATCAAATCTTGGTTAAACCACACTTGGAGTACTGTGCACCGTTCTAGTCTCCATATTATAAAGAAAGTATAAAGGCATTGGAGCAGGTGCGCGAAAGATTCACAGGATGATACCAGAATTGAGGATATCCTTATTGAGAAAGGCTGAACAGGCTGGAGCTCCTTTCTCTAGAAAAGAGAAGCCTGAAGAATGTCCCAATAGAGTTCTTCAACATAATGAAGGGATTTGATTGTGTAGATGTAAAGAAAATCTTTCCACTTGCGAAGAGTCGAAAATCAAAGGTCATAAATATTAGGTAGTCACTAACAAAGCCATTAAGGAATTCAGAAGAAACTTTTTTTTAACCCAAAGTGTGGAAAAAATATTGAATATCCTCAAATAGTGGTTTTCAGCCAGTAAATACAAAAAGTCATTTTTGATATAAAGCATGGTTTCGCAACACCCCCCCACCAGGCTGAATGAAATGCTACCATGCTGGCATTTCATTACTGTGTTCAAAAAGGAATAAACACATATTCATGCTCAAACACTCACTCATCGATCTTACCCTGCTACAGCTGGCATGTCTCGGCTATTCTCTTTTCAAGTACAAATTTCCCATCAGCCTCTTTGAGGCGCCGTTATAATTAAATCCTTTTTCTGGGGTTGGGGTCTGGCCCAAGGAAGGCTTTGTTTTGAAAACCTGGCATCTTCTGGATGTTTTCCCTTCTAACTGCCAATTAGTTGTTGTCCAGGGGGTTTAGATTTTCATTAGCATCTATTCGTAATGCTTGGGGTATTTTAATGCCAACAGGCATACAGTCTTTTGTGGGGGTTAGGCTAAGTGGAAACTCAAGTTCAATACTTGAGTGTTTGTGGAGGTCGAATTTCACAGACTGATATGGAGATGTTTCATCCATCCTAAGGCCCGAATTTTACCGCCCCATCGTAGCAAGGACGGGGCCGTAAAATGCGCTGAGCCATTCTAAACCCCATTAACTTTAGCAGGACAGTAAAATCCCGTTGTCATAAAATTCCGCCCGAAGTCTTACACTGTGCAAATTTCTATTGCTGCATTGTTCCTGTTCTTAAACCCTTAATTGCTGTTCTCACAACCAAATGGATTTAAGAACAAGAACAAAAATACCTGGAAAAACTCAGCAGGTCTGATAGCGTCTGCGGAGACTCTCCGCAGATGCTGTCAGACCTGCTGAGTTTTTCCAGGTATTTTTGCTTTTGTTCTAGATTTCCAGCATCCGCAGTATTTTGCTTTTATCTTAATGGATTTAAGAGTTCAGGTTCTGGCACATGATAATTCTAATCTCTTGGCTATCAGTGGGCGATAAATTGTTGTAAAGTCCCTGCAAGGCATTTGAGTTCTCCTGGCTTTGTTTTTAGTGGGTACTGAAGTTAAATTTGCTGGGCTCAGTCTTGACTTGAATTTTGAATGTGACTATTTGATTCTTCAGAGGGCAAGTCCACATGACTTCATTTTTATTTCCTTGTGGTTTTCATGAGTGCTGTTCATCTTAGGGTTTATTACCTTCCCTTTTTCCTTTCCTTTGGGGATGGACTTTCCCCTAATTTGCCCAATGTCCTCTGGGACACTACTGCTCACAGGTGGTTGCCCAGCTTCTGCTTCACTCATTTATAGCACTTCAACTAGGTGAGGCATCTTTCTCTCACTTTCCACCAGTTTGGGAACTTTCCTTGTCCCTATTTAAATCTTGGAAGGAAGTCTCTGCTAACCATACCTCTATTGCATTATCTTCAATCTCTTCTGCTTCTATCCCAGCATGCTTACTTTTCTCCAGCTCTGTTTTCACCTCTGGCTACTACTGGCTCTGCCTTGGCCTCTTCAATTTCTACTGACTCTATCCTGCTCTCCTTAAAGTCTACTGGATTTCCTTTAGCCTCTTTAAGCCTTACTGGCCCTATTGCCCCCCTGTAGGATTATTGGGATTTCCATTGCCTGCTAATGCTGAGCAGAATTTTGCTTGTTCTGCTCAGTTTTCCCTGTCTCCGTGGAGTGCCCTGACTCTCTGGACACAGTACCATGCTTCCAGCAATAGGTCAACCCTCTGCAGTGGTCAGCTTGGAATGATCCCAGCCATCACTACTTATTCTACAGGTAAATTTTAACTGCGGGAATCTTCAAGCATTTGCCAATGAGCCCTTTTACCAATACTGTGGTATTTGTTCTGCTTTCAGGAGACATCTTTGTAATCTTTGTTAGTGTTTGAAGGGAACCAGTGTCCCTGAAGATGGTTATCTCTTTTCCTGGTGCCTGGGATACAAAAGGAGTCATTTTCCTTTTTTGTAAAAAATCCTGGTAGGTCTT
Organism: Cetorhinus maximus; assembly: GCF_964194155.1. Taxonomy (NCBI): domain Eukaryota; kingdom Metazoa; phylum Chordata; class Chondrichthyes; order Lamniformes; family Cetorhinidae; genus Cetorhinus; species Cetorhinus maximus. The sequence continues at coordinate 116,767,861 of NC_135886.1, forward strand.
CTGGCCCTCTGCTACATTGAAATGTAGGCTTATAATCTTCATAGCTACAGGCACTGTCTTGACACCAGCACCTCCTGTTGGTCTTTTGAAATACCAACAATTTTCCCTTAGGTGTCCAGGCTTTCCACACTGAAAACACACTGGGCGGGTCAATCAGGTTACCAACTTGTTTCCTTCCTTTAAAATTTGGAGACTGATCTGTTTTTTCTTCTCCACTCTCCTTTTCTCTTGAGTCTATTTTGGCTTCATCTACATCCCTCCAATCTCTTCCTAGCCTGTGAGAATTACCAGATCGCAGGTTTACTTTGAGTTTGGGGTCTTTTTGTTAATTCATAGTCATCTGCCAAGATGGCTACTTGTCTGACTTTGGAAATGCTTTATCCCTCCAGATAGGTTTTTATCAGAAGGGTAAGTGAGTTTTTGAATTGCTCAATCAAAGTCACATCTCTGTGGTTCTCCTAAAAGGGATCTATCTTAAGCACCTATATCCATTGGTTGAAAGCCATTTGCTTAATCCTTTCAAATTCAATGTAAATTTGCTTAGCTCATTTCCAATAAGTTCAGAATTTTTGGTGGTACCTCTCCAGTACTAGCTTGTGGACACTCAGGTTAGCATTTTTGCTCACCTCATAGATTGAGAAATACTCATTGGACAATAAAGAATAAACCTTATGGGCTTTTCCTGTGAATCTACTTTGTAGTAGAATGGTCCAAACATCCATTGGCCCCTTCAACTTTTTTGCAAGCTTTTCGAACAAGACAAAAATGTTTCCACATCCCCCTCATCAAATTTTGGTATCAAATGTGAGTATTTTAAGAGCTCAACATTCAGTCCTGAGATAGGGGCAGTTACCTCAATAGTGGTGTTTTCATTGGGTATGGTGGACCTTTCCCGACTCAGTTCAAGCTGCCTTGATTCCCTTTCCAGCATTTTGCTCTGGAAATCTCTTTCTCTCTCCCCTTTCCGGAATTCTGTCTCCTCCTTTCTTTCCTGTCTTTATTTTTCTTTATCTTGGAATTCTCTTTCTGTTTCTTTTTCTTATCTCTCTCTTTCCTCTTTCTCTTGCTTGGAATTCTAGCTCCAGTCTCCACTCCTGCAGTTGTATCTTTGCTAATGCTAGCCTGTCTGTTTCAGATTCCATGCCTGACTTCTGTTCTTCAGGCTCGGTTGCAAAATGGTTGGCCTCTAGTTTCCGGATTACAATTTCCCTGGCTTTTGGCCGGACACTTATTTCTAAAAGCCTAGTTACACTCCTTAACTCTTCAGATGGAAAGCGTTTTTAAACTGTCCCAAGCTACTTCATCCTGTTCCTGGAATGGATTGGCCTCAAGTGTGAACATTTTAAGTCCTCTAGCACTGTAAACCACAAGAACACTTGTATGGATATTTAAAAAAAATACTTTTAGGGATCAATTTGATGTCCTGCTTCCAATTCCTCATTCATTTATGGGTCCAATTACAGATGGAGCCCCCAAATTTCTGTTACAATCAGGTGAGGACAGGTAGAATGGCTTCCCTCATTCCTCGTTTGACCACAACAGGTTTTTTAAAAAACTCAACCAATGGTTTTTAGGCAGTAAATACATAAAGTAATTTTTGATATTAAGCAGGGTCTCATGACACCCCTTTCTATCTTGCTCCAGTTGGAGTATTCTTTACCCTATTCTCTGTTTTCTGTTCTTTAGCAAATTTGCTATCCATTCAGCAACTCGTTGCTTGACCCCACGAGCCTTAATCTTTTTCATGAGCCTATTATATGGTACCTTATTGACACGGTCATTTGAAAGTCCAAGCCCATTCCATCTATTACATTGCCCTTATCAGCTCTCTTTGTTACATCTTCAATGCATTCTATAGGGGAGAATTTTGACGTTCGAGTGTGGGGTCGGGCCCTGCATGCCGATGTGTAAAATTGCGTGCGTCCGGATGTCACTGTGCATCATTCAGATTTTCCATTTGGTGGGCGTGCGCTGGAGGCGGCTGTGCACCTGCCAAACTATCAAAGGCCTGTTAAGGCCATTAATAAATTAATTAAACTAATTCTCAACGTGGCCCGTCCAACCTTAGGGTTGGCGGGCAGGCGAAGAGCCCAAGCGGCCTTCACGTTTTTCATGAAACCTCATCGACGGGCAGGATGAGGTTTCATGGAAGGTTTTATTCAATAAATAAATGTTTTTGACAATTCATAAGCATGTCCCAGCTGTCACATGAGGGGACATGCCTGAATAATTTTAATCTTTCTTTTTTTCAGACTTTAAATCTGAACTTAATCTCCCTGAGGCAGCTGTGTGCCTCAGAGATTTCTGCGCTCCTACGCACGCATGCGCGAAAGAGCGCAGGCCCCGACTCTCCCTCTTCCCCCCGCCCGCACAGGTAGCGCTGAGCGTGCCCTACTAGGCGCGTCACGCTGGGCGGGCCTTAATTAGCCCTCCCACGTAAAATGGCGGTGCGCAGCCGAGCGTGGGCGGCGATCGGCTCCATGCTCGCCCGCACCCGCTCCTGACCGGCCCGCCCGACAGGCAGAAGATTCTGCCATAAAGTTACTTAAGCATAACTTAGCCTTTGGAGTCCAGGCTAACCAATTTTTATTTTATGGTCTGTCTCTAGATTCTCTTTAATCATTTTTTTTTAACATAATTTCAATTCTTAAGCGATGTATTTAAATTGCTCTTTCAGCATACCTTTAAAGGACCACCATCTGTAATTTTACTCTTGTCAGGTAATCTTGTTATTCAGTGCCCTCCTCTGCTCTGTCTTGATGGTGTGTACATCACTTGTCTAAATTCTGAGATGACCCTAATATATTTAGATCTACTTTGACTGAAAATTGTGTGTAACTGCAGAGAATACTTTTTGATCTTGCTTCATATCAGCTTAACTGCAAAGAGAACGATAAATACCAACGTTGCATGATTGCTTTTGGTTTTTCAGTTTTCTACCTGTTGTAGCATTATACAGGTAGAGGTTAATATAGGGCTCCGTGAGTTGTCTATCCTACACAAAGGAATTTAATCAAAGTTGCAAGCTGTGTAAGTTATTACAGAGAGCTGCTAAAGTATGAGACATCTATCATTTTGAAGAAGACACTTCAAGCTAAGTGAAACAAAAACAGAAAATGCTGGACAAACTCAGCAGGTCTGACAGCATCTGTGGAGAGAGAAAAACAAAGTTAACATTTCGACTCCGAAAGACCCTTCTTCAGAGATTCAAGCTAAGTGAAGCCTTGCAAACCAGCCAAATCTGTTGTTTTCTTTTAATGCCTCTGCTAATTGTCCCCTTAATACATTTGATTGTAGTTATCAACTTAAAACATATGGGCTGCCAAAGTGTTATTTACCCATATTCAAAAGGATAAGAATCTACGGTGAGTTTCCATATTTCCATTGCATAACTTAACAAAAAGGCAATTTACTGGTTACCTTGCACGCTGCAATCCCAGATGACTTTAACATTTGTTTCTGTTTAGATTCAGAGGGAATGAGGGGCTTTCAATGGGAGTAGTCTTTTGAGTGGGGCATGAGCAGAAGTATTTGTAGAGTGCTGCAAATTGTAACAGTGAGGTTAATGAATCAATACATTATGTGTTGGTAAAATATTTGTCTGACAGCCATTTTATTGCTAGCTTTACCCCAATTTATTTCAAGTGCATAAAGGTTTCTTCTAAAATAGCAGACAGGGAAATATGATCCAAACATGTTAATAATTCATATGCTAATATTAGCAGCAGTAATCTCTAGGCTTATTTTGCAATATATCATATTGAATGCTTCTGCCTTTCCACAGTAGGAAATATAAACTCCAATGTGGCTTCAAAATATGCTTATCAAATATTTTCACAGTTAATCATTTTAATCATGAAAGCAGCATAGATATTGCAAACAGAATCCTAATATATAAGCCAATAAATATTATTGTACCGTGTATAAAAATACTAAAGCTTCAAATTAGATTAAACCTCTCCTCTTAAGACAATACCAAAGGCAATGTCAGTGCCTAGATTTGGTTCATTGCTGAATGAATGCTGTCCTGTGATTTGTATATTGTAGTACAGGGAAGAGCATGTTCTAAAACCTACTGAATGTGACTGGCGTTTGTTCCTGCAGGAGGTCAGGGGGGAAAAAAAGCATGGAATAGATCATTTACTGATCTGGAGTATCCCACTGTCAGACCCCATATGTGACAGGAATTCATACAGCTGTGGTCGCTCTGGCATCTTCCCATGCTGTGTTCCTTCCTCTTATGCTGAAGGGTAAATATATTGCATTAAATATCTAATGTCACCTGGCAAGCATTTATTTTTCTAGATATGGAACAGTAAATTGGCATTGCTAATTATAAGCTTTTCAAATGACTCCAATCAAGAATTCAATTATTTTCATCTGGAAATGTGCAGTAGCTCACAAGCCAGATATTAAACTCATTTAAAACATAATTTCCTCCTCTCTTTGTGAAATGCATCTCCAGCAACATAAGATGCAAAATTGATAATATTTCCCAATATTATAGAGTAAAAAATCCTGATTGGCAAATTGCAAGTGTGAACACTTAACAATTTAAAATAGGTATTAAATAAGCAGGTGAACACCTGCATATCAAACTGCTTAGACAGATGAATATGTGAGGTGTTAAATGTTTATGCATGAAATTCACTGACTGAAATATCTTAAAGCTTTTTATTTGAGAAAGTTGAAATCTGTAATAGCACTTGCGGGACGAAGTATGCAGTTCAGTACTATCGCACAATTGTCAGAGTGCTCGTGTTCTAATATCACATAGGGCAGAATTTTCCGGTCAGCGTGCAGGGGCGGGCCCGACAGGCTGACGTGTAAAATGACGTGCGATGACGTTGGGCGTGCGTCCCGACGTCATCGTGCACCATCGCGATATTTTGGAAGGCAGGCACGCTAGGGGTTCCAAGGCACGCTTGCCATTAATTAACAGGCCAGTTAAGGCCCTTGAGGCATCAATTGAAGACGATTTTTTGCAGCCTGTGTGATTTTCAGGGCGTCGCACGGATGCAATGGGCAGGCGGGTAGGCCACATTTTTAAAAACCTCATCCACAGGCGGGATAAGAGGGGTGAGTGGGCTCGCTAATGCGAGTTGTTAGAACTTTAGCTTATTACTTACTGCTACTATCTTCATTTCGCTTCACAGCTGCTTTGACAGAAATAATAGGCTTCAATTCGGAATCTGGAGGAATCATAACACTTAGGGCCTTCCAGGTATCAGCCAGCCTTCCCTTACCCTGGGAATGGGGATTGTGCTCTCTGCTGGAGGCACCTCCTCTGAGAAGGAAGAGAGGGCCAGAAGCAGGAGGAGGCCAGGAGCCCATATTCAGCCTCCAGGGGAGCCACCTATGGGAGGACAGGCGTAGGCACAAGGGGTACAGGGCCAACAGGAAGTCCAAGGTGGAAGGGGCCACAGAAGACGCCATTATCCTGCTGCCAGGGTTTACAGGCGGCGATGCAGCTACCTCAATATGTCTGAGGTGTAATGCCGAAGGAGGCTCCACCTCTCAAGGGAGACATTGACCTCCATCTGTCAGATGATCGGCCCTGAGATCACCTCCAACTGTGGGAGTGGACACCCCATGCCAGTGGCGCTGAAGGTCACGGTTGCCCTCAACTTCTATGCCTCCGGCTCTTTCCAGGGTGGTGGGTGATCTTTGTGGAGTCTCCCAATCAATTGTCTACAGTTGTATAAAGCTGGTGACAGATGCTCTGTTCAGGCGTGCATTGACTTTCATTCACTACTGCTTTGATGAGGCCACCCAGACAGAGCAAGCCAGTGGCTTTGCCGCAATTGCAGGCTTCCCCCGCGTCCAGGGTGCAATCGATTACACACATGTGGCCATCAAGGCACCAGGGGGTGAGCCTGGTGCCTTTGTCAACAGGAAGGGATTCCACTCCATGAATGTGCAGATAGTGTGTGACCATGGGATACAGATTATTCAACTCTATGCAAGGAGCTCCCATGACGCATACATCCTGCGACACTCCCAGGTGCCGGGGCTCTTCAGTGCTCCAGGCCGGCTGGCTGGATGGCTGCTGGGTGATAAGGGCTATTCCCTCAAAAGGTGGCTCATGACGTCTCTCTGCCTCCCAATACAGAGGCCGAGCAGCGGTACAATAGGAGCCATGCCTCCACAAGGGCCGTGGTAGAGAGAACCATCAGTCTTCTCAAGATGCGCTTCCAATGCCTGGACCATTCAGGGGATGCACTCCAACACCTCCCAGATCATGTGCCACTGATAGTGGTCGCATGCTGTGCTCTCCACAATCTGGTGCTGGAAAGTGGGGACACTGTGGAGGAAGAAGATGTAGATGCAGATACTCTGGCAGCAGATGATGAGTCCAGTAGTGAGTCCGAGGACGAGCACGCTCAGGAGAACGCTGAGGGGATAGACACTGACCCGGGCAACCTCCAGGGAGGCAGGGACACCTGGGAGGCTTTGATCCAACGTTCCTTCAGCTAGCCAACCAAAGATGAACCACCAACATGTGCCAGGGCTGCAGGCTCCGTACTCGATACCTGAGAGCAACATTTGCTTGGTGAACAACATGCACTATGTGCCATTTCAATAAAGCTCAATGACAAACAAGTCACTCATAACACCATGGGTTCCCCTTCACCTGCAGAACTAATGAAGCAACCAGAGGCTTGTTGAGAAACAACACATTTAATGATTGTCAACTTGGCAAGAAATCAAAGTACGTTAAAAGGTGTTGAACAGCACGACAACTTAACAGCAGCTTAAAAGTAGAGCAAAAGAAAACCACTAGTGATAAGCCCGTGTTGTGCCTAACGTGATTTGCACTTACGTTTACGGGTGCTACGTCTAGGTTCTTCCGCCTCGCTGGCACTGGCATTGGAGACAGCCTGCTCACTCTGCTGACCTGTTGGCCTTGATGACCTTGGCGGGTGTCCTCTGGCCCAAGGAGCCTGTGCTGGCCCCGACTGAGAGGGAGTGGCCAGTGGCATGGCTGGCATCTCTCCACAGCCTCATCAGATGCCACGGTCACTGGGAGAGGGGCGGAGGAGCTGCTGCCCTCATCAGGAGCACCCTGAGAGGAGCCCGCAAAGATGACATGCAGCTGCTGTGCCGACGTGAGGTCGCTTTGGACCTCCTTGCTCACCATTGATGGATGGACACCTAGCTTGGATATTGGCTGCCCAATCCATCTCCGACGCTGACACAGACCACCTGAGGTCATTGCTGTTGTGAGGGCTTGCAGGTACAAACACATCCCCAGGAAGCCCTGATTGTTCACCTGGAGGAGCAACTCTCTCCATGAAGGAGGCATTGCGCTCGGCCATGAGGGTCATTGCATCGCTGATGCTCCGCATGGACTCCTCCATCACGGAGACCATGACACGCATTCCCTCATGTATCTCCGCCAGATCCTCCCACACACCCTGCTGGACTTCCAGCATCTGCTGCCTCAGGGACGATGCCAGAGGCCCATCATCAGCCACTGACTGAGCATGTTCCTGGTTCCCAGCAGTCCTCTGACTGCCGGCGCCCTGGGCACTCTCTGCCTCCGCCTGCACCTCAAGCGAGTGTGAAGTGCCCTCACCACTGTGCACCGAGATACTAGCCGACAGTCTTATTCCCGCCGAGGTGCTGGTATCTGCGCTGGTGTCTGCCTGGCTGAGAGGGTGTGACGCTGGTGCATTAATGTCTTCTTTGCCCTTGGGTCAGCAGCGGTCTATCAGCCTCCTGAGTCCAGGCGTGCTCTAGTGAGGCTGAAAGGAAGAACAAGGACATTTGATTAGTTGAAGTCATTACACTGTTAATGTGCAGCCTGGCACCTGGATCAGGGTGCGCTGATGGAGGCTGAAATCAATATACAGTCAATAGTGGAATGTTTGCACTGACAGACATTGTGACCTCAGTGCACGGCACTCTTACCTCTCAGCGGCACCCCAACCTCACCATAGCCGGTTGACCTGGGCGCACGGCGCCTCTCCAGCTCCAGTGCCTTCTGCTGGTACCTAGCCATGATGAGAAGGTGGGGCTGCCCTCCACCAGTCTGCAGCCGCTCGGCATTATTGTGGGCTGTCTTCTCCAGAAAGGAGAGAGGAACATTGATTAGCCCACCCTGTACTTGCATTGCCATTGCAGTCTTGCCACCCCCACCTGAGGACAACCTCGCAGGGCTCATCCGATTCCTGACCCTAGATCTGCCATTCACTCATTCCAAGCAGACAGGGCTGACCCCCCCTTGCCCAGATGCTGCCTCCATCACATTTGCCACTCAAACTGTAAGGTCTTCCAAATCCGTGATCACTACCACCTAGAAGGACAAGGGGAGCAGGTAGATGTGAACACTGCCACCTGGAAGTTCCCCTCCAAGTCACTCAGCTGACTTGGAAATATTTTGCTGCTTCTCCACTGTCACTGGGTCCAAATCCTGGAATTCGCTCCCTAACAGCACTGTGGGTGTTCCTGCACCACATGCAGTGGACCCAGAAGACAGCTCAGCATCACAGCAACTAGGGATGCGCAATAAACACTGGCCCAGGCAGCAAAGCTCACATCCCTGAGGCACCAGGATCTCGCAGTGTGCTGCCACCTCCTCGAGGAAGGCAGTGAGACACTCATCAAAGAACCTCGGGGCCGACTGCCCCACCGACCTGCCCTCCCACCTGGCCTGCTCTCCGTGGACGTTATCCGTCATGCTCCTGATCAACATCAGCCTTAGGACAGCTGCCTGCGCTGTCTTTGAATAGGCCGCCGGGTCGCCATTGGACCCGGTGGTCATTGGCCTCCCACCGTAACCCGCCCCTTCCCGCTGATCTCGGGAACCGCGATTTACGCTGGGTGGGCCCTAATTAGCACGCCCGCATAAAATGGCGGCGCAGAGCCGATCGCAGGCGGCGATTGGCTCCAAGCCCGCACACACCCACACTCGCTCACACTCGCCCGCTCCCGCCGAGCCTGCCCACCATACGAAAAATCCTGCCCACAGTGTAATTTCACCCTATTGCAATGTTAACTTGGGGTGAAATTGCTCGGTTCAATTGTAACACACGAGTGAGTGCATTTGCATACATTTCCCATGACTGATGTCTTAAATGCTATTGTGTTCATATTGTAATATTAGTGTCATTTCATGGCCAAGTCAAATAATTTACATTGTTTAAAATCTGATACAAAATCCCCTCTTTAAAAATTAGGCAATTACAGAGGCTGGTACAGAGAATTCTGCGACGTTTATAAGCTTTCTGAAGAGCATAGCTTTCCATTTCCCTGTCTCTGCAATTGGCACTTTTGTTTCTAAGAGTTTGTTCACACTGGAAGAGTAATACACAAAAGAATTGACTTTATTAACAAAATAAGCCGTGGGAAAGGCAAGAGATGGAAAAAAAAGGATTTACTACTGAAAAGTTTCAAGCTATGGTTGATAGATGAATGTTAATATCTTGTGACTCTGGAACAATACACAACTGAAGAACAGAACCAGACAATATGTATTTCCTTTCAAATGCCTAGTCTCAACAGTGCTATCAATTCTTTCATCCAAATATAACAAGATGTTCATGTTTATAGCAGAAGTGGTTCATAGTTATATCACATTCCTATCTCTTGATGACGGCATGGAGAGTATGATAGATGTCTGTAAGGAAATCACTGAGGCACAAGGCAGCTGGGAAATTCTGATGATTTCATACACCATGAGCGCGATGAGTAAAGTGGAATCGTAAATTTAACCTGCACTATCATGGGAGCACCATCACCTTCGAATACCTTTCCAAATCAAACACCATCTCTTTTGGCCAACAAGCTCACACTTACTCGCACTGTACAGAGGTGCCACATTGGACAGGTGAGTGAACCTTCTGCTAATAAGTAATCATCCAGCATTTAGCATGTATTTTAGAATGAATGTTGATTTGGCATTTCTAACTTAAAGTCCAAATTCTGGCCAGAACTAGAACACCTTTGCGCCAAACAAGAGATTAGAATTTGGGGCAAGTCTTCATCAATATGCTATGGGCCAGGCTTTTCTGTGCCCGTCAGCGTTGGGTGTGTTCGGTGGCATGAGCAGACAATATGGTGCGATTGGTTTCATGACAGCGTGAAACCGGTTCGCGATCAGCCGCTCAGCCCACCGATGGTGGGCCAAGTCCCCCGCCATTGGACATCGGGAACCTCATTGTAATACATCAGCATATCATTATTAGGCCAGCCTGCCAGATTCATCCCCCACTCTGCTGGATCGTCTACCCACATTGGCGGGAAAACACGCTGACGTGTTTCACAACAGCACATAAGTGACCTGCACTTGGCGGGCTGCACTTCAGTTAGGATTTCAAGGTTTGTTTGCCTACCTTGCTTCGGTCAGCATTCACAGACATCAGCACCAGGCTTCACAGACAGCACCACATCACTTTTAGGGGGGCTTACGGGTAGGTGTCTACCTACTAGATCAGCCATATGTGGGTGGCTTTTCAACAGCTGAAGGGCTAGGGCTTGCTTGGCGAAGGGGGAGAAGTGGCCTCAGGCAAGGGAAGAGGCTGTAGGGTGAGGGCTGCACTGCGGAAGGAGGGTATCCCAGGGTGTGTGTGGGGACGCATGTTGATCTGTACAAGTGGCCTCAAGATGGTGAGGGTTGAGGAGATGAGGCCCGATGGACATGTGTGAGTATGTGTGTGAGAATGGGCGGTGATGTCCCTTGAGCTGGCAGTGAGTGAAATGCCAGTGAATGTGTAATGGGTTCGAGTGTGAGAGTTTAGAGTGATGAGATGGTTGCCGTACCCTGGCTGCACGGATGAGATCATTCATCCTCCATCTGCATTGGATGGCCAACCTCTTCTGTGCAACATTGGCACTGATCACCACTGCTGTCGCCTACCAAGCCATAATGGTAATACTGCTGCCCCTCTTGCGGCCAGAGTAGGGGTAGAGGGCATCACACTGGGCCTCCATGGTGTTCAAAGGGCACTCGAGGGCTGCAGTCTTATTGCCTTTTGGGGCCATGTCTTCTTTGCTGCAGTCCTGGGCTGGAAGCATTGAGCGTGGCTGTACTTTAAATGTGGTGCCTGGTGTGATGAAGTGGCGAGGTGATGACGCGGCAGGTGAATCGGACCCCGCCTGGCATGGAAACAGTGTGTATCCCGGGAATGCATAAATAATGTGGCAGGTTTGGGACGATACAGTGTGAAACACCGCCACCCCCCCACCCCCCCACCCCCCCCAGCACTGCACTCAGTGCAAATCTGGGACGATTCTGCCCATGTTATTTGTGCATTCAGAAATGCTTAGAGTCACTACAGTGCTGCTATTACCAGCTTTACTGCATTTACTGAAGTCCCAAAACTAAATGGAATGAATGGAAATAAAGTTCTGTAGCTATCAAGGCACAATGTCCTTAACTGGAGTTCTTAAGCTTGGTGGTTCGACTGTCTCCTTACTAGAAACTTTTATTGCAGTAGATTCTTTTTACATTCATCGAAACCAAAATTCACAGCAAAAAGGTAAAATAACATGTTAATGTTAAAAGGCTGCTGATATTCAAATGAAGTACACAATATGATTAGTTATTCAATGAATAACTATGCATTTCTCACAACTCTGAATAGCGGTCAGTACAATACTTCCTATAGATCGAAGGTGATAATTCAACCTTGCTATATTTTGATCTAGGATACTACTAACAATACTAATTTAACCATTTCCTTGTTGGAGAGAAGTGCAGGATTCATTTAATAGCAATCTGTATTTCAATCCTGTAAAAGGCATATGCACTGCTGCCAGAAGTCACATATGTTCCAGATTTCATTAGTGCGATGTTTAGCAAATAGCTAGAGTGGTTCCCTAGTATTTCTATAGACATTAAGATGTTTTGCAGTGCCATGTAAAATTTCCTTTCAAATAGCTCATTTATGCCAGTTTGCTGAGTCTCAGGGTAATTTTTCCTGTACATTGCACACGGCTTAATCATAGATCAGGAGAGGAGATTTAACTTTCTATGTATCACTTCTCAATCTTGGGCCATGCTGGTGTATCTCATTTCAGTTCTAACTTTCCCAAGGGTACCATTGTATCATGTTGCCAAATTGTTTGAAATCAAACTTCTGAGATGAAGGAAGATCCAAGGAGTCCTCACCGTCTGTTTGGATACACAATTAGAGTTTATACAATTAAGCATCCTAACACCAATTAAACACCAATTAGAAAAACAATACATTAAATACTGAGGCTCTTATCCCAGTTGTTATTAAATTCAATTCAAAACAATATTAACAAACCATATGCTCAATACTTCGAAAGGTGATTGATAAGTTTATCCAATTTCACCTTCTTGCAATTCAATCCCACAGGGCAATCAAATGCTTTCTTATTTTAATTACATCAAAGCAAAATAAACAATTGACATTATTTACTCTCAGTACTTGAGAGAAAGTACCTCTGGGATAACTGCTTTGAATATAAACTATTCAGTCTTTGATCTATTTCCTGTAGTTAGTTTTTATTCATGTAAAATAGTTTCTTTGAAATTAATATTTTAAGAGAAAGTTTCCTCATGAAATAGTTAAGTTCCTACATTCAAACAATGTCAGTGACAGGGATCCCTGTGGATTGAGTTGCTGTCAAGTGTAGCTATTCCAATCCTATTGCTCTGTAGACCAGTTGGAAACTATGGGCAAAATTTTCCCCCCATCAGGGAAGGGGGGGAGTTTAAGAGCGGGTGCACTGAGGCGTGCCTCTGATCGGTGCCCCAGATCGGGGGCGTGGTGCCATTTTACGTGGGCGGGCCAATTAAGGCCCGCCCAGCATGACGGCCACACGGAAGCGCTATGCGCTCCCTCGGCGAGCGGCGGAGGGGGGGGGGTATCCCTGAGCCAAGAGTGTGCTTTTTCGCGTATGCGCACGAAAGAGCGCACTCATCTCCATGAGGCTAAGTGCTGCCTCAGGGAGATCAGTTCTACTACGAAAAATCTGAAAAGTAGAAAAAAAATTTCCCTGAAACTGTCACATGAGTTGGCACATGTCCATAACTTATACATACACTTCCATTATATTTTTAAAAACCTACGTGAAACCTCATCCCGCTCGTGGATGAGGTTTCATACTTTTTCTGAAGCTCGCCAGAGCTCCTGGCCCACCCGCCAACCTTAAGGTTGGATGGGCAGGTCCATTAATTAGTTTAATGATGCTGTCAATGGCCTCAACTGGTCGTTGACAGGTTGGTGGGGGCACAGCTGATTTTGCTGAGCCCCCGCCTACCGGAAAATTTAAATGGGGTGGGGTGACATCGGGAGTTCATTCCTCGTCATTTTACGCTTCGGCGAGCGGGCCCCGCTTCCCCGGCTCGGTGAGCGGGAAATCCTGGCCTATATTCTAAAAACAAACATGTTACTAGGTTTTTGGCAAATACCGCAAAACTTGGGATTCAAAATAAAGGAATGACAGATCTGATCAGTTTGGAAATAGTGTTAATAGAATCTTTGTTAGTGGTACTATTTTATGAAGAAATACTCACGATATAAATTATAACTTATCACACAGGATGTATCAAAGGTTAGGTGCTCAACCTTCAACGTATTTATTTCTGCACTTAATCTTCTCCTTTGGCCACTGTTGAGCCAAACAAAAATAGCTGCTAAGGATACACCAAAAGATGGATAAATGTTGCTGAGTGAGAAGCTGCTCACTATGGTATAGGACATGTCATGCAACCAATGTGAATGCAATGCCTTGATTTTAACCTGGGGTGAGAGTGAGGTGAGGTGATTGTAACCCATCAGACCCTTTGCGGACGATTTTTAATTCCAGGCCTCATTTAAATTAAACTGCCACTTTATGTGAAATGCTGGCCTAAGTTTCATGGGTATTTCACTCCATGGTGGCTTCTTCTCCAATTAAAATGTCCAGTAGGTGCCACATTCACTATCAAAATCAACTATGTTAAAATTGTCAGGTACGGGTCGTGAATTAGAGACACTTCATTTCAATTGTTTAGCTGCTCCATTGCTGCTGATCAATGCTCTTTAAATGTTGTCCTTTGTTTTTGATTGAGTGAGACAACAAATCACAAATCATTGTCACCATCAATCTAGCAAACATAAGACATGAAATAAAAGAAGAATACAGCCGGCTTGATTTCTTCCTTTTCCTTGTAAATCACCTGACAGTCTCTTCAAAGGTATTACACAAATACATAAATGACAGGCGATGGCTCTGTCCCATCCCTTATCCGGCTTCACTCCTATTAAAGTAAAATAATAAAGTAAAACAATTTCCATTTAATTATGCTGTAGCTCCAATTGATTGTGGTCACAGTGCTAGGCTAATGCTTAGATAATTAAATCCCTGTCATCAGGCTGAGTGAGAAATTAAGCAGGCAGCTGAGCCAAACTATACAACAAAATAGTTTATTTAATAAAACAAAGCAAGGCAGCTGATTTTCTGCTGTTTGGAGTTTTATCCTCTTCTGTACTCATTGAAGGAATTAAATCACATTTAGTTCCTCATTCGCTTGCATTATTTCTGGTACAGTTACTCAGAATGGGTACTGGCATCAGGGAATCTCCACAGAACAACTTGCATTGGAGGGAGTTCAGGGGAGTTTCACTAGGCTGATTCCTGGGATGAAGGGTTTGTCTTATGAATAAATGTTGAGCAGGTTGGACCTTTACTCATTGAAGTTTGGAAGAATGAAAGATGATCTTATTGAAACAGACAAGCTTCTGAGGGGACTTGACAGGGTAGATGCTGAGAGGCTGTTTTCCCTTGTGGGGGAAATCTAGAACTTGGGGGCATGGTTTCAAAATAAGGGGTCTCCCATTTAAAATGAAGATAAGGAGGAATTTCTTCTCTCAAAGGGTCATTAGCCATTACATTCTCTTCCACAGAGAGCAGTGGAGGCTGGGTCATTGAATATTTTCAAGACTCAGATCTACAAGGGAGTCAAAGGCTATGCAAGGAGGGGGTGAGGGGCATGCAAGAAAGTGAAGTTCAGGCTACAATCATATCAGCTATGATGTTATTGAATGCTGGTGCAGGCTCGATGGGCCAAATGGCACTCCTGCTCCTATTTCTTATCTTCTTAGAAGCAAAATGATTTGAAATATCAAGCGCATCTTACAGTATGGACACACTACTGAGTTCATGGTATATAAAAGATATGTAAGTTATTAAGTGTTGGACCTTATGGTCACTGTGGTCTTGTGAACCTTTTGAGATATCCTTCTGGGGTCAGAGGGGAATTTTCTACAATTATATTTCCCTGAATTGGCACTTATTTTCCCCCATTTTTTGTTTCTTTCAGAAGATGACAAGGGTGACAGCATTAAGCATCATGATGCTTTATTGCAACATGATTCTATATGCCATGTTTGAAGGACCAGCTTTTTTTTCAGGTCCATCATTCTCATACACTCTCTGTTCTCTTTCACTTTCGGCTGACAAGAGCAGGTCCTCTCTCCCTGCAGTTCTTTTTTGCTGGGACTCCAAACTGACGTCTATGATGTAGACCATACGAACTACCCATTAATTATTAAAATTACAAGTATTTTTATAAAATGCCAAGACATATTGGGACTGAAATGCCTCGGGTGGGAGATGGAGCAATTTCGGAACACATTTGAGGATGGGAATATGGATTTTCCAGGTTTCTGCCCGTGGAATACTCTGGTATAAATTATGTTTGGGCAGGGGACAGAGCGAAGGGTAAATCTTCCACCTACACTCTATAAATCCTGAGATTTGGGATGAGCACCGGGGCATTCTTGATGTACCCAGAGAGTCCCAACCAGTATTCTCTCCATCTCATTTTGAGCTTTAAAATAATTTTTAAAGCTTTCCTGATGTCATGACTGAGCAGTTGGTAAAGCTGAGTTATTTAAAAAAATCCCAGAGGGAAATTTAAACAACTGTCATAACCTATAGTTTTAAGTGTTATGTTTGAGGTGCAACTCTAAATTCAGGAATCACACCACCAGTTCTCGAGAGGTTTTATATTAAGCTAAATTAAACATTTTATTAATTTACACAAGTTAAATATATACATGTGGCTACAAATTACTACGATCATAACTTTTAACAAATTCCCAGACTAATCTCCATTAAGGCAACAGCAACCCATAGACACCAGACAAAGCATTTTCACGTTACGAATTCAAAATGAAGTTATTTTCACTTTTGTTCCTCTGTATACAGTTGAAGGCTTATAACTGCTTTTAATCTCACCTTGCCTCTGCTCTAAGCACACAAAACTGCTGAAGTTATACCTAGCACAGCTCAATGAATGTAAATTCTCATTGTATCACCTGCCTCTTCTAACAATAAAACCCCTTTCATAGTACCAATTTTATTAACAATATAAACATGTTGCTTGGTCTCTGCTCTCTGGGTGCCAGAATTCACACCACTTCTTGAATGCTCTATTCAAAAAAGTGCAATTGCACTCTATCTCTCTTATATATTGAAACTAGTACACATCAAAGCACCCAGCCTAGCTGGCTTTAATCCAATTAAGGCACACCCACAGACTAAACCTCTATTTTAAAGAAAAGTATTTTCCAATAATATTATAGACATTAATAGCTTCATGGCGCCTGACAAAGAAAATTAATCACAGAGGGATCAATTTTCTGTGAATTCAGGATACTGTTTCCTTTCAGGGAAAATGTGGGCTTTTTTTCAACATCTGGCATACAATTTGAAGTACTTATTTTTAAGTGATGCTGCTAGGATCAGGAAGGTGTACTGCTAAGCCTCTGCAAAATGCAACAGGCCAAGAATATTTCTTGCATGTGGCTGCATCTTTAAGTAGACTGATTTCCTATTTCTCAAGAGCCCAGTTTGGACCTTGCTTTCCCACCACCATCAGACCAGCAAAGTGCTGCTCTAGATTTCTGCCACACATTTAGTAGGGTGCCTTTGTTATGCCTATACAGACATAGGTCACCAACCCCAAATATTAAAATGACTTTATCCTTGGACTATAGCACTCGGTTCACATCCTCTCCTGCAGATAGCTTGGAGTCCCACTCTGCCACACTTCCAGCAGTGAAGGAGGGGTCCCAGAATTTCTGGCCTGTAATGAAAATCTTATGCCGCTGGAAGAAAAAGCAATTTTTCACTTAGAAAATTAAATTAGGTGTAAGGTTAAAGAGAGTGTGCAAAATCTAATAGGAAGTCAGTCTACTTAACGATGTAGCTACATACTAGAAACATATCCTGGCCTGTTCCATATTGCCCTTTTCCTCCCAATGCTATCACTTAAATATGTATATATCAAATTCTAAGCTGATAATATCAGGCTATCTTTTAAAAGTATAGACTTACATCACAAAGATATTCATATTCAACCTGCATATTCTGACCTTGTGAGCCTCATTTTCCATTTTATGTTAGGTAGCAGAATAGAGCTGAATAATTAGCTTCAGCCCTGTAAGTAAATAATAAATCAGCCAGTCTCTAATACCATTGAGGAACTATCAATTCTTCCAACATATTGACTAAGCACTCAATTAAATGTGGCCACTTAATGCTGTGGTCTCTAGAGTATATATAAATGAAATTGAAAAAGTTGCATGTGCACTACTTGAAATGGAAGAGTGTCAATGATTGTCTACAGTTTGCTATTCCAAAGGTCAATAAAAGTAAATAAATAATTCAGGAAATAAATTGTACTCTGGGTGGGGAACTTCAATGTCATCACCAAGAGTGGCTCAGTAGCACCACGACTGACTGAGCTGGCCGAGTCCTCAATGATATGGCCACTAGACTTGGTCTTTGGCAGGTGGTGTGGGAACCAACAAGAGGGAAAAACCTACTTGAGCTCGTCCTCACAAATCTACCTTTCACGGTTGCATCTGTCCATGATAGTATTGGTAAGAGTGACCTTGTGGAGACAAAGTCCTGCCTTCACATTGGGGATACCCTCCATTGTGTTATGTGGTGCTGCCACCCTGCCAGATGGGACAGATCTGGTAGCTCAAAACTGGGCATCCATTGAGGTGCTGTGGGCCATCAGCAACAGCAGAATTGTATTCAATTAAAATCTGTAACCCCATGGCCCAACATATCCCCCACTCTAGCATTACCATCAAGCTGGGGGATCAATCGTGGTTCAATGAAGAGTGCAGGAGGGCATGCCAGAAGCAGCACCAGATATACCTAAAAATGAGGTGTCAACCTGGTGAAGTTACAACACAGGACTATTTGCATGCCAAACACAGGAAAAAACATGTGATAGACAGAGATAAGTGATCCCACAACTAATAGGTCAAATTGAAGCTCTGCAATCCTGTCTATTCAAGTTGTGAATGCTGGTGGACTATTAAACAACCATCAGGAGGAGGAAGCTCCAAAAATATTCCCATCCTCAATTCTGGGGGGAGCCCAGCTCAAAAAGAGAAGGCTGAAGCATCTGCAACCATCTTCAGCCAGAAGTGCCAGGTGGATGATCCATCTTGCCCTCCTCCTGAGGTCCCCAGCATCACAGATGCCAGTCTCAGCCAATTCGATTTACTTCCTGTGATATCAAGAAATGGCTGAAGGCACTGGAAACTGCAAAGGCTATTGGTCCTGACAACATTCTGACAATAGTATTGAAGGCTTAGCCATGCCCCTAGCCACACTGTACAGCTACATCTGTCTGGCAATGTGGAAAATTGTTTGGGTATGTCCTGTCCACATTTTGTTGAATAGAGCATTCAAAACTGGGGGTGAAATCTTGCACCTAGCTAGGATACATCAAGCAATGTTTATATTATTATTAATAAAATTGGTACTATGAAAGGGATTCAAAGGGCCTGGTGATACAAAGAGAATTTGCATTCAAAGGGAAAGGCTGGGTATAACAAAAAGGTGGTTGTATATGCAGGGCAGAGGCATGTAATACCTAAGCAGTCTGGGATTAAGAAGATATACCTCTGATTGGGTTGCAACAAATAACCAAGAGTAAGTTAACAGAGTTGGCAGCTAAGTTAAAATTGGGGTTACCTGCGGGGGCTTGGAAATCAGATCTCATTAAAAATATAGCTCAGCATCTACAGTTGGAAGTGAAACCTTACACGAGTGAGTCAGAGCTGGAGGTAGTGAGGCTTCAGTTACAAATGAAGATGCTTGAATTTGAACAAGCAAAGGAACTGAGAAAACTTGAATTAGAAGCAAATGATAGAGAAATGGCTTTTAAAAGGGAACAGGTAGAAAGACAGGAGAGAGGGAGAAAACAGGAAAGGGAATTAGAAATTGTGAAGATAGAGGAGGAAATAAAAGAGAGAGAGAGAGAGAATTCCAATTGAAAATATTGGCAGTTAAAAAAGAAATGCCAGGAGGTGAGGAAGGACTTATCTCTAGAGTAGAACCCAGTGGGGAGACATCTAGATTTGTACAAGCTCTTCCAAAGCTTGAAAAAAAAGATTTGAAGCATTCTTTATTTCGTTTGAGAAGCTAGCTAAACTGATGAAATGGCCACAGGAAAACTGGAAGTTATTATTACAGTTTCAGTTGGTGCGAGAGCGCATGAGATATATGCCTTGATATCAGAAGAAATGTTGGTGAATTATGATGTGGTGAAAAAGGCTATTTTGAGTCCATATGAGTTGGTTCCTAAAGGCAGAAATTTAGGAATATGAGAAAACAGCCTGGGCAAACTTATATTGAGTTTGAAAGGGTAAAACAAAGTGATTTTGACTGGTGGACAGGGGCATTAAAAATAGAGACAATGTATGCAGCGTTTAGCGAAGTAATTCTTCTGGAAGAATTTAAAGATTCAATTCCTTCGGCAGTGAGGAATCATGTGGCGGAACAGGGGGCTGATTCTGTAAGACAAGCAGCAGAGATAGCTGATGATTATGAGTTAGCTCATAGAGCTAAATTTTTTCTTTCATCACCCTTTCAAATTGGAAAAGGATAAAAAGTGGGAAGGTGAAAGGAAGGTAGGTAGTCAGGGGAGAGATGGAGTGGCTGAGAATTCTCAGGACATTTTTTCTCAGATTAAAAAGGAAGGTTCTGAGGGTAGGACTGACATTTGAAAATTGAAGTGTTTTCATTGTAATAAAGTGGGGCACACAAAGTCAGTTGTGTTGGAAATTGCATTGAAAATCTGTTGGAATTATTGGGGTACAGAAAAGCTCTGGAAGTAAAAGTACTGTGGGTTCTGAGGTTCAGGCACAGGAGAAACCAATGGTTTGTGTACAGGTGAAACAGGGAGGATCAGTGATAGGTGAAGAAGTGGGAATGTGTTCACAGTTTACTCAAGAGAATTCTGAGGAGTGGGTTGCAGAAATATTCAAAGATTTTGTGTGTGAAGGGAAAGTCTTTCCAAGTGTATAGGGTGGAGTAGGTAAAGATGTTACAATTTTAAGAGGCACAGGGGCTAGTCAATCCTTAATGTTGTGGGATAGTGATATTTGTTGTTCAAAGGGAGTATTGCGGAGCAAGTAATAATAAGTGGAGTTCATGGAGATGCTAAATCTATTCAATTGTAGAAGGTAAATTTAAAGAGCAAATGGGGGACAGGTGAAGTTATAGTTGGAGTGGTGGAAAATTGCCATTGCAGGCATTCAATTTATTCTGAGTAATGATATAGCTGGATCATAAATGTGAGTGATGCCTATGGTAGTTGAGCAGCCTGTAGAAGTGTTTTCAACAGAAGTGTTGCAGAAGGAATATCCTGGATTGTATCCTGATTGTGTTGTCATGACTTCAAAGGCTCATAGGGAAGAACAAGAATAACAAGATGGGCAGGCAGTTCAAAGGCAAGAAGAAAGTGTTGAAATCCAATTAGCTGGCACTGTGTTTGATAGCATTGTTCAGGAGGAAAGCATACAAGACAATTCAGCTGAAGTGTTTAACTCAAGGAGGTTAGTGGAGTTACAGAAAAATGATTTGCAATTAAAGATGTTATATCAGAAAGTTTATTCATAACAGAAGCAACATGTATTCCACTATGTTATTACCTTCAGTGAGATATTTTAATGAGGAAATGGAGGTCGGATAATTTCTCAGCAAATGAAAGCTGGAAGGAGGTGCATCAGATTGTTATCCCATTAGGGTATAGAAATGATATTCTGAGGATTGCTCGTGAAATTCCAGTGGGACATTTAAGAATTAGGAAAACACAGGAAAAGATATAGAGGTATTTTTTTTTGGCCAGGATTACATAGAGATGTAGTCAAATTCTGCAGACCTAGTCATACATGTCTAATAACAGGAAAACCTCAAGCAGTGATTAAGCTGATGCCTTTAATCCCAGTACTAGTGTTTGAAGAACATTTTACCAAGATTATGATTGATTGTATAGGACCCCTCCCTAAGACTAAAAGTGGAAATCAGTATTTACTGACAATAATGGATGTGTCTATCAGGTTTCCTGAGCGATATTTTTAAAGAAATATTACAATTAAGGTGATTATGGAGAAGTTAACTAAATTTTTTTTACAAGACATGGTTTACCTAAGTAAATACAATCAGATCAGGGGTCAAATTTCATGTCACAGCTGTTTAAGGAAGTAATAAACAATTGGGGATAAAACATTTTAAGTCAACGGCTTATCATCTGGAATCACAAGGAGCTTTGGAAAGGTGGCATCAAACTTTAACAATTATGATGAGGCCATACTGTCAGGGTTATCCACAGGATTAGGATACAGGAATTCCATTTTTGTTATTTGCTATTAGAGACGCTCCTAATGCATCGACTGGTTTTAGCCCTTTTGAACTAGTTTATGGCCATGAGGTAAGGGGACGACTGAAATTGATTCATGAGAAATTGGTGGGTCAAAATCCAGAAACTACTCTCCTGGATTATGTATCAAACTTCAGAGAAAGATTGGATAGAGCATGTGAGTTGGGTAGGGAACAATTTTTAAAGATATCACAGCACATGATGAAAGTGAAGGCTGATAAGAAAGCTAAAGCTCACAGTTTTATTGCTGGAGAGAAAGTTCTAGTTTTGTTACCAGTACTGGAGAACTCATTAAAGGCAAGGCTTAGTGGGCCTTACAGGATCGAAAAGAAATTGAGTGAAGTAAATTATTTAATAAAGACTCCAGGTAGAAGAAAGAAGCAGAGGGTGTGCATCATGTAAATATGCTTAAAAAGTGCTTTGACAGGGAAGAGGAACAAAAAGAGATATTAGTGATAGTTGATGATAAGGAAGAGGTAGAAGTGCAGGACTTTGAAATTGATTTTCTTCTAATCAAATTAGATAATGAGTGGGTGCTTGAAAATTTAAATGAAATATTGAGTTACCTTCCAAGCAAGTGTCAAAATGATTTGGAAAAGCTATTGCAGTCACACAAACCTATTTGTGGAAATAAGTTGGGAAAGACACATTTAGCAATACATGATGCCTTGGTACAGGGTTCATCTTCAATAAGGCAAGATCCTTGTAGATTAAATCCGGCAAAATTATCATGAGTACAAAAAAAAAAATTGATTGAATGCTTCAAAATGATATCATTGAGCCTAGTTGTAGAAACTGGAGTTCGACTATTTAACTGGTACTGAAACCAGATGGAACACAAAGACTGTGTGTGGACTATCGAAAGATGACAAAAGCGGATTCATCCTATACCACGGTTGGAGGATTGCATTGAGAAAGTGGGACAATCGAAATTTATCACAAAGATTGACTTGCTAAAAGGGTATTGGCAGGTACCCATTGTCAGAGAGAGCAAAGAAGACATCAGCTTTTGTAACACCAAGTTGACTATATCCATTTAAACTCATGCCATTTGGTATGAAGAATGCACCTGCAACATTTTAAAGACTGACAAACAAAGTAATTGCAGGTCTAAGCAATTGTGCTGTTTATATTGATGATCTAATAGTTTTCACTCAGACGTGGGAGAAGTATTTACAGCATCTGGGAGAATTATTTACTCGATTACAAGAAGCTAATTTGGTGATGAGCTTGGCTAAAGGTGAATTTGCAAAAGCGCAAGTTACGTATCTAGGCCACACCATTGGATATGGTAAGGTGACTCAGAGATGCGAAATTCAAGGCTATCATGGATTTCCCCATGCCTACAACAAAACAAGAAGTTTTGAGATTTCTGGGCATGAGTGGGTTTTACTGGAAATTTGTATCAAATTTTAGCCGAGTGGTTGCTCCACTGACTCAGCAGGTCTAACAGCATCAGTGGAGAGGGACACAGTTGACTTTTCGAGTCCATATAACCCTTCATCAGAACTAAGACATATAGAAATGAGATGAAATATAAGCTGATAGAAGGGGGTGGGACAGGAGAGCTCGATAGGGGGCCAGTGATAGTTGGAGGCCAAGAAGAGACTGCCAAAGATGTCATTGACAAAAGGACAAAGGGGTGTTGATGATGGTGATATTATCTAAAAGATGTGCTAATGGGGACATTAAGGGAAGCAGACTAGTGGCAGATGGCCCTAGTGTGGGTGGGGTTGGGGGAAGGGATCGAAATGGGCTAAAAGATGGAGATGAAACAATAGATTGAAATAAATTTAAAAATAGGAGGGAAGAAAAAAAAAATAGTTGTAAAAAAAAAATTAATAAATTATTGGAAAAAGGGGGATCAGAAAGGGGGTGGGGATGGGGGAGAGAGTTCATTATCTGAAATTGTTGAACTCAATATTAAGTCCGGAAGGCTGTAGAATGCCTAGTCGGAAGATGAGGTGCTGTTCCTCCAGTTTGCGTTGAGCTTCACTGGAACATTGCAACAGGCCAAGGACGGACATGTGGGCATGAGAGAAGGGTGGTGTGTTGAAATGGCAAGTGACAGGGAGGTCTGGGTCATGCTTGCGGACAGACCGAAGGTGTTCCGCAAAGCGCTCACCCAGTCTGCGTTTGGTCTCTCCAATGTAGATGAGACCGCATTGGGAGCAGCGAATGCAGTAGACTAAATTGAGGGAAGTGCAAGTGAAGTGCTGCTTCACTTGAAAGGAGTATTTGGGCCCTGGGACAGTGAGGAGGGGGGAAGTAAAGGGGCAGGTGTTGCATCTTCTGCGGTTGCATGGGAGGTTGCCATGGGAGGGGGTTGAGGTGTATGGGGTGATGCAGGAGTGGACCAGGGTATCCCAGAGGGAATGATCCCTGTGGAAAGCCGCCGGGGGGGGGTGAAGGGAAGATGCGTTTGGTGGTGGCATCATGCTGGAGTTGGTGGAAATGGCGGAGGATGATCCTTTGAATGCGGAGGCTGGGGTGATAAGTGAGGACAAGGGGGACCCTATCATGGTTCTGGGAGGGAGAGGAAGGTGTGAGGGCGGATGCGCGGGAGATGGGCCGGACACGGTTGAGGGCCCTGTCAACCACCGTGGGTGGAAAACTTCGGTTAAGGAAGAAGGAAGGCATGTCAGAGGAACTGTTTTGGAAAGTGGCATCATCAGAACAGATGCGACGGAGGCGAAGGAACTGAGAGAATGGGATGGAGTCCTTACAGGAAGCGGGGTGTGAGGAGCTGTAATCAAGGTAGCTGTGGGAGTCGGTAGGCTTGTAATGAATATTGGTGGACAGTCTATCACCAGAAATTGAGACTGAGGGATCAAAGAAGGGAAGGGAAGTGTCAGTGATGGACCACGTGAAAATGATGGAGGGGTGGAAATTGGAAGCAAAATTAATAAATTTTTCCAGATCCAAACACAGACTGGGTGACCACTTTGCGGAATACCTTTGGTCTGTCCGCAAGCATGACCCAGACCTCCCTGCCGCTTGCCATTTCAACACACCGCCTTGCTCTCATGCCCAAATATCCATCCTTGGCCTACTGCAATGTTCCAGTGAAGCTCAACGCAAACTGAAGGAACAGC
The DNA here is from genome assembly GCF_964194155.1 of Cetorhinus maximus. Classification (NCBI taxonomy): domain Eukaryota; kingdom Metazoa; phylum Chordata; class Chondrichthyes; order Lamniformes; family Cetorhinidae; genus Cetorhinus; species Cetorhinus maximus. The sequence continues at coordinate 116,792,608 of NC_135886.1, forward strand.
ACCTCATCTTCCGACTGGGCACTTTACAGCCTTCCAGACTTAATATTGAGTTCAACAATTTCAGATCATGAACTCTCTCCTCCATCCTCACCCTCTTTCCGATCCCCCTTTTGCCAATAATTTATAATCTTTTTACAATTTTTTTTTTTCTTCCCTCCTATTTTTAAATTTATTTCGATCTATTGTTTCATCTCCACCTTAGCCCATTCAGATCCCTTCCCCCCACCCACCCACACTAGGGCTATCTGCCACTCGCTTGCTTCCCTTAATGTCCCCATTAGCACATCTTTTAGATAATATCACCACCATCAACACCCCTTTGTCCTTTTGTCTATGACATCTTTGGCAGTCTCTTCTTGGCCTTCACCTATCACTGGCTCCCTATCGAGCTCTCCTGTCCCACCCCCTTCTACTAGCTTATATTTCATCTCATTTCTATATGTCTTAGTTCTGATGAAGGGTCATACGACTCGAAACGTCAACTGTATCCCTCTCCGCAGATGCTGTCAGACCTGCTGAGTTTTTCCAGGTATTTTTGTTTTTGTCCTGGGAGTTATCATTGGCCAGAAACTGAACTGGACTAGCCATACAAATACTGTGGCTACAAGAGCATTTCAGAGACTGGGAATTCTGCGGCAAATAGCTCACCTCCTGACTCTCCAAAGCCTGTCCACCATCCTCAAAGCACAAGTCAGCTAGCTGTATGATGGAATATTCTCCATTTGCCTGGATGAGTGCAGCTCCCACAATATTCAAGAAGTTTGACATCATCCAGGAAAAGGCAGCCTGTTTGACTGGCATCCCATCCACCACCTTCAACATTCACTCCCTCCACCACTCATGCACAGAGGCAGCAATGTGCACCATCTACAAGATGCACTGTAGAAACTCACCAAGACTCCTTAGACAGCACCTTCCAAATTTTTGATGTCTGCCACCTAGAAGGACAAAGGCAGCAGATGCATAGGAACACTGCCACCTTCAAGTTCCCCTCCAAGTCACACACCATCCTGACTTAGAAATACATCACCATTCCTGTTGCTGGGTCAAAATCCTAGAACCCCCTTCCTAACCGCACGGTGGGTATCCCTACAACACATGGACTGCAGTGATTCAAGAAGGCAGCTCACCACCACCTTCTCAAGGGCAACTAGGAATGGGCAATAAATACTGGCCTAGCTAGTGATGCCCACATCCTATGAACAAATTAAAAAAAGGGAATTTGTGGTAGATTTTTTAACTCTGGATGTTTTTTGGGACATTGTGAATAGGACTTAGGTAATGATGCAATTTCCTTTTGAAAACCTCAATTGACCCTGCTTCCAACACACTCTCAGGCCATACGTTCCAGGTCCTAACCACTCACTGCTTTCCCTCATGTTGTCATTGCTTCTTTTTCCAATTACCTTAAACGGTGCCCTACGTTTCTCAATCCTTCCACCAGTAGGAATAGTTTCTCCCTATCTACACTGTCCAAACTTCTATCAAATCTCCTCTTGACCTCTTTTCCAAGAAGAACAGTTCTAACTTCTCCAGTCTTTCTAAGTAACTGAGGTTCCACATCCCACGATCCATTCTCATGAATATTTTTTTGCAGCCTCTCCAATGCCTTCATGTCCTTTCTTAAGTGTGGTGCCCATAACAGGATGCAATACCCTGAGGCTGAACCAACGTTTTAGACAGGTTTAATAACCTCCTTGCCTTTGTAGTCTATGCCCCTATTGATAAAACCCAGGATAATGTGTGCTTTGCCAACCTGCCCTGCCACATTCAATGATTTATACACATATACACCCAGGGTTCTTTGCTCCTATACCCCCCTCTTCATTCTTCCTACCAAATTAATCACTTCACACTTCTCTGTATTAAATTTCATGTGCAACTTGTCCACCGATTCCACCAACCTGTCTATGCCTTTTTGAAGATCTACATTATCCTCCTGATGGTCCACAATGGTTTCCAGTTCCGTATCATCCACAAATTTTGAAATTGTGGCCTGTACACCAAGTCTAGGTCCTTAATATATATCAGGAAGAGCAGGTAGGGTTAAAATTAGGGCTGTCAAATGATTAAAATAATTAAGCATAATTGATCTTGCAATTAAAAATTTTAATCTCAGTTAATCTTTGTTTTAATTGCATATTTAATTGATACAATTACTACATCCATCTCATTCAAGGTTGTTTTATTACTGATGCTCAATGTAATTTTTTCCACAATTTTGACTACATTAGCACTCACACAATAAACTCAATCAATGGTGTTTCTGGGTGGAGAGGAATCCAAATGTACATGAATGCTTCTTACTACTACAAAGAGACTGGAACCATTACTTGGCCTTCAAGATACCAAATGTCACAGTTTTTACTATTTTTAAAAAATTGGTATTCTGGAGACTAGATAAAACAGGAGAAAAATACATTCTGTTCTACAGAGCAGGCCAAAAGATATTTCTGTGCATATTGTTGTTCCTAACATCTCAGAAAACAATATTTTCAAATCTTGCCATACTAGAAATAATAGTTATAAACTACTGTAAGAAATTTCAGATACAATTCCTAACTAGTAATCTCTGACAGAGAAAAATGCTAGGTTGTTGGAAGAGAGCTTTGGAATTCTCTGGCACAGAGGATTGTGGATGTTCAATCATTGAATCTATTCAAGTCAAAGATCAAAAGATTTTTGGATACTAAGTGAACCAAGAGACATGAGAAGAATGCAGAAAGGTGTGCCTGAGATAGAAGACTAGCAATGATGTTATTGAATTATGGAGCAAGTTCAAAGGGTAGAATGACTTTTTTTTATTAGTTCTTGGGATGTGAGCTCGGCCAGTATTTATTGCCCATCCTTAATTGCCCTTGAGCAGATGGTAGTGAGCTGCCCTTTTTGAATTGCTGCAGCAGTCCATGTGGGTACACCCACAATTATGTTAGTGAGGGAGTTTTCCTGTGCTTAAGAAGATGCCAGATGGCTCATCCAGTTTTGTCCTTATTTAACTTTTCCATAGCAGTTTGCTATAAATGAATAGCTTGCTAGGCCATTTCAAAGGGTCAACCACATGACTGTGGGTACGGAATCACATGTAAACATGACGGGGTGAGTCAACACAGGACATAAGGACATTAGATTTTTTTCCCCGACAATCTGGTAGTTTCATGATTGCTGAGATTAGCTTTTTATGTGTTTGTGTGTGTGTGTGTGTGCATGTAGCACATGTGTCAGCTAGCCTGCATTTCTCCAAGCAGAGTTGCAATCATAAGGAAACTGCGGGAATTGGCAGCACAGAGAAACAGCCCAAATGGAGCAACAGCCAAGATTCTCTGATGCGGTGCTGTAGGCCTTCATGCAGGAGGTCAAAAGGAGGAGAGAAGCAGTACTTCAACAGAGGACTAGGAAGCGCTCAAAGTTATCCCTGAAAAGGGAATGGGAGCAGGTGGCTTGGGAGGTCAGTTCACACAGCCTGACCCCAAGGACCTGGCTGCAGTGCTACAAGAAGCTCAATGACTTTTTATGGGTGGTCAAGGTCAGTAAATGCATCTTCAAAGTACATCTCCTGCTCACCATGCCATGAACCTCTCCCATTGCTCAATGCACCACATCCCCAATAATCATCCATCAGCAATCTCTGCCAATCAGGACTCAGGCCTAACATTCGAATACTTCAACTTGCTCCACCCTTGCACACCTTCTGATGCTGTCAGCCTCACATAAACTGCTTCCATATACCTCCACCCATTCAGCCCTGGCTGCCACATCACCTTATAACACAATCACTAACATTCTTCCTTCTCTTCTGCATGACATGATGGACCATAACAGGAGGGTGCAGAGCAGAACCAGAACCAGAGGTGACAGGCAAGCTTGCGTCACCAGAGACTGCTGGAAGAGGCTTTGCTCTGCCTCACTGAAACAGCTGTGAATGAGGCTGTTGCATCCAGTGTCACCGAAAACATTCAGGATGGAGTTATGTTCCTGCCTTATGCAACTTCTCAATTCCCAGCTCACCCTCATCCTGCTATCTAGCATCATGATTAAGTTGCAGACGGTGTGACAATGGACCCATCCCACTCCCCTCACTCAAACCTTTCAAAAGCTGCCACCTGGTCAGCCAGAGCAGCCTCTTGAGGAAGGGTGAGAGATGTATCAGAAAGCTGATTAAGAAGCACCTTTAATTGATCTGCCACCCTTGTCAAATCTCTCCTGAGCTCCCACCTAACTCTGACCTTCTATTTTGCTCCACCTCTCTCAAACAATATAAAATCCATCACATTTCTACCTCACTTTAGCTCTGAAGAAGTCATTTGGACTCGAAAATTCTATTATCACTTGATCTGACATTTGCAGGCACCAGCTCAGTTACTGGAGCAGCGCAAGCTTCAGGGGGTATTATGTAGTCGGGATCAGCATATGGTGAGTCAGGGGCACCAGCATGCTGCAATAGGTAAGTGGAAAGGACAACACGTGCCAATTCACTGGAGGGTGATGTTGCAGGTTAGTTCTGCTGCAGGGGATATAGATGAGTACTTTGGACAACTTACAGGAGGTTTGCTAATGCTATTGGGACGAATTTAAACTAAATTGGCAGGGGGATGGGATCTGAAAAGTAGTTCAGAGGGGAGAGAAGCTGAGATGGAATTAGAAGTTAAAACATTAGTAAGTGAGTCTGGAAGGCAGAGAAGACATAGGCTAGATAAGAAAGAAGTGAGTTTAGCAAGGCTAAATGGAATATATTTTAATGCAAGGAGCCTGAGGAATAAGACAGATGAGCTGAGGGCACAGGTAGGCACGTGGGAGTGTGATATCACAGCTATGACTGAAACCTGGCTAAAAGAAGGGCAGGATCGGCAGCTCAACATTCCTGATTAAATGGTAATCAGACAAGATAGTGAGGGAGATAGAAGAGGAGGGAGGCGGGTCGCAGTATTGATCAAGGAATCAATTATAACAGTGAAGAGGAATGATATCTTGGAAGGATCATCAAATGAAGCCATGTGGGTAGAAGTAAAAAACACAAAAGGGGTAAACACACTGTTGGGTGTGTACTATAGGCCCCCAAACAGTAAGGGTGAGGTAGAGGATCAAATATGTAATCAAATTTCAGAGAAGAGTAAGAATAATAAGGCAGTAATAGTAGGGGATTTTAATGAACCAAATATTAACCAGGATAGTTTTAGTGTGTGCAAAGTAGGGAGGGAGCAAAATTCTTAAGTTGCATTCAGGAGAACTTTTATAGCCAGTACTTAGAAAGCCCACAAGGGAGGGGGCAATTCTGGACCTAATATTTGGAAATGAGTCCAGGCAGGTGGAAGGCATAACCAGTAGGGGAACATTTTGGAGATAGTGATAATAACTTAGATTAAGGATAGTTATGGAAAAGGATAAGGTTGGGCTGGGAATTAAAGTTCTAAACTGGGGAAAGGCTAATTTTATTAAGATGAGATATGATTTAGCCCAAGTAAACTGGGAGCAGCTACTTACAGATAAAACTGTGTCCAAGCAGTGAGAGACATTCAAGGAGGAAATAGCAAGAGTACAGGGAAAATATGTTCCCGTAAAGACAAGCCGGGGGTACCATGTGCGGAGAACCCTGGATGTCAAGTGACATAAAAGCTAGGATTAAGGAAAAAAGAGAAACTTATGGCAAATACTGAGGGCTCAATACGGCAGAGTCCCTAGAATCACAGAATCTCACAGTGCAGAAAAGGCCCTTCGGCCCAACGAGTCTGCACCGACACGTGAGAAACACCTGACCTACCTACCTAATCCCATTTACCAGCACTTGACCCATAGCCTTGAATGTTATGACGTGCCAAGTGCTCATCCAGGTACTTTTTAAAGGAGGAGTATAAAAAGTGCAGAGGGGAACTTAAAAAGGAAATTAGGAAAGCTAAGAGAGTGCATGAGAAAGCATTGGTGGGTAGAATAAAGGAAAGCCGAAAGGGGTTTTTTAAATATATAAAGAGCAAGAGAATAACTAGGGAAAGGGTAGAGCCAATTAGGGACCATAGAGGTAAGCTGTGTGTGGACCTCGAAGATATGGGTACAGTCCTCAATGAATACTTTGCATCGGTCTTCACAATGGAAAAGGACAACGCAGGTATAGACATCCGGATGGAGGACTGTGAAATATTAGAGGAAATTAACATAGAGAGAGAGAGGAGGTACTAGTGGGTTTAGCAGCCTTAAAAGTGGATAAATCCACAGGTCTAGATGAGATGTATCCCAGGCTGTTGAGGGAGGCAAGGGAAGAGATATCAAAGGCCCTGGCAGTAATTTTCAGACCCTCTCTGGCCACAGGTGAGGTGCCAGAGAACTGGAAGACTGCTAACATTGTCCCATTATTAAAAAATGGAGGAAGGGATAGGCCAGGAAGCTACAGGCCAGTCAGCCTAATCTCGGTGGTGGGGAAGTTATGAGAAAGAATTCTAAGGGACAGAATATATCTGCACTTGGAGAGACACGGATTAATCAGGGATAGTCAGCATGGATTTGTTAAAGGAAGGTCGTGTTTGACAAATTTGTTCAAATTTTTTGAGGAGGTAACAGGAGTGTTGATGAGGGTAATGCATTTGATGTGGTCTCCAAGGACTTTAGCAAGGCTTTTGATAAGATTCCTCATGGCAGACTTGTCAAGAAAATAAGAGCCAATGGGATCCAAGGCAAAGTGGCTTGTTGATCCAAAATTTGCTGAGAGGCAGGAAGCAGAGGGTGATGGTACAGGAATGCTTCTGTGACTGGAAGTCTGTTTCCAGTGGGGTTCCACAAGGCTCGGTATCGGGACCCTTGCTGTTTGTGGTGTACGTAAATTATTTGGACTTAAATGTAGGGGGTATGATCAAGAAGTTTGCAGATGACACAAAAATTGGTAGGGTGGTAAATAGTGAGGAGGATAGTTGTAATCTGCAGGAGGACATGAATGGACTGGTCAGGTGGGCAGAGCAGTGGCAAAGGAATTCAACCTGGAAAAGTTGAGGTAATGCACTTAGGGAGGGCTAACAAGGCAAGGTAATGAGTATGAATGGTAGGACCCTGGAAAATACTGATGATCAGAGACACCTTGGTGTGCATATCCACAGATCCCTGAAGATAGCAGGGCAGGTGGATAAGGTGGTTAAGAAGGCATATGGGATACTTGCCTTTATTAGCCAAGGCATAGAATACAAGGGCAGGGAGGTTATGCTGGAACTGTATGAAACGCTGGTTAGGCCACAACTGGAGTACTGCGTGCAGTTCTGGTCATCACATTATAGGAAGGATGTGATTGCACTGGAGAGGGTGCAGAGGATATTTACCAAGATGCTGCCTGGGCTGAAGGTTCTGAGCTATGAGGAAAGATTGGATAGGCTGGAGTTGTTTTCCTTGGAGCAGCGAAGGTTGAGAGGGGACCTGATAGAGGTGTATAAGGTTATGAGGGGCATAGATAGGGTGGATAGGAAGGCACTTTTTTCAGTAATAGAGGGGTTAATAACCAGGGGATATAGAATTAAGGTAAGAGGTTGAAAGCTAAGAGGGGAGTTGAGGAGAAATTTTTTCACCCAGAGGGTGGTGAGAGTCTGGAACTCACTACCTGCAAGGGTGGTTGAGTCAGAAACTCTCATAACATTTAAGAAGTATTTAGATATTTAATTGCATTGCCATAGCCTCCAGAGCTATGGGCCAAGCGCTAAAAAGTAGGATTAGTGTAGTCAGATCTTAGTTGACTGGCGCAGGCATGATGGACTGAATGGCCTCCTTCTGTGCAGCAAATGTCTATGAGGCTATGAGAACACTAATGTGCATGCACACAAAGATGCTGGATGCATTGGCAGGCCTGCCAGACCACCTCCTGTCACTGTCAAGAAACGTGGAGGAGTCTGGCTCCAATGTGGAATAGGCTATCGGGCAGAGCTTGGACCCTGTCTATTCTGGCATGGAAATGGTGACCAGCTCCATGGCAACACTTGCTGACCCAGCTGTGATGCAGCATCTGGTGGCCATTGTCTCAGCTTCCACTGCAATAGAGGCAAATCAATTCAACACCTAGTGCTCTGGTGGAAGCTCAGGCTGAGGTCATGAGGTCTATGCTTGCTGTCATGCAAGCTCAGACTGCTGCAATCAGAGCTCCAGGTACCAGTACTCAAAGGGGCTTTTATTTTTTATCCACTTATTTTTATTTGTATATATTTTTATTCATTTATCCATAGTATTATCCCCTTTTTTTATCCCCCCTTTTATCCCATTTTCTATCTTTTTTTTATCCTCACAACATTTAAGAAGTATTTAGACTTAGTTTTCTAAGAAGTGCCAAGCAACCTTATGTTCAGACTGAACATTTTAAAGGTAATTTCTTACAACTAAGATGTTATTTTATGCAGTTTTAAAAAATATATTCATTGATGGAATGTGAGCATCACTGGCAAGGCCAGCATTTATTGCCCATCCCTAATTGCGCTTGAGAAGGTGGTAGTTGGCTACCTTTTTGAACCCCTGCCGTCCATCTGATGAAGATACATCCACAGTACTGTAAAGAAGAGAGTTCCAGGATTTTGACCCAGCGACATTGAAGGAGAGGCAATATTGTTCCAAGTCACAATAGCTTAGAGGGGAACTTGCAGGTGGTATTGTACTCGTGCATCTGCTGCCCTTGTTCTTTTAGATAGTAGTGCTTGCAGGTTTGGGAGGTGCTGTCATAAGAGCATAAGAAATAGGAACGGGAGAAGACCATACAACTCATTGAACCTGCTCCACCATTCAGTATAATAATCGTTGATTTTGAGCCTTAACTCCACTTTTCCACCTGTTCCCCATTTTCCTTGATTCCCTGAGCGACCAAAAATCTGTCCATCCCAGCCTTAAATATATTCAGTGATAGCACATCCACAACCCAATGGGATAGAGAATTCCACGTCTCTTTGGGTAAAGACATTTCTTTTCATCTCAGTTCTAAATGATCGGCCTCTTACCCTGAAACTATGCCCCCTTGTTCTAGATTCCTCAGCCAGGGGAAACAATGTTTGTCAAGCCGCTTCATAATCTTATATGTTTCAATGAGATTGCCTCTCATTTTTCTAATCTCCAAAGAATATAGACCCAATTTACTCAGCTGTCATCATAGGACAACCCCCTCATCCCGGGGACCAACCTAGTGAACCCTCATTGTACTGCCTCCCATTGCAAGTATAACCTTCCTTAAATGTAGAGACCAAAATTATACATAGTATCCCAGGTGTGGTCTCACCAAAGTCCTGTACAATTGTAGCAAGACTTCTTTATCCTCATACTGCAATCCTCTTGCAATAAAGGCCAACATGTCATTTGCTTTCCTATACTTGCTGGCAAAGTTTTTGAGTTCCTTATATGAGTACATACAAGTCTCTCTGAACATCAATATTTACAAGTTTCACACCTTTTAGTAAGTATTCTGCTTCTCTATTCTTATGACCAAAATGAATAACCTCGCCACTTCCACATTATTGGTCCAGCCCAGTCATTTAACCTGTCCATATCTCTTTGCTGCCTCTTTGTGTCCTCCTCACAGCTTGCATTCCCGCCTAGCTTTACATTATCAGCAAACATGGGTACATTAATATCTGTCTCCTCATTTAAGTTATTAATATAGATTGTAAATATCTCTTCAAAATCCAGAACAGTGTAAAGCAAGACTGTGTGATAGTTGCCACATTATTTACAATCTACCTGACATTGGCTATTCACTCCATCAAAGATTAAATGCCCTCTGGTGTCAGTATTAAACACTGTCTAAATAAAAAACTCTTTAACCTCAGTTGTCTTCATGGCAAAACTAAATTGACCATCATAGAAATACATGATCTTTAGTTTGCGGATGACTGCAGTTTCATTGCCCACTCTGCAACAGATTTGCAACCCCTCTCAATCTTTTCAATTGTGGGACTCGGCCTATCCTTAAATGTTGCCAAATCAAAACTGATATATCAACCCAGATCTGGGTAGTCAAATATTCTTCCTCACATATATATTGAAGGAGAGGCTCTGAATATATTGGACACATCCCATAGCTTGGCAGCCACCTCTCTCAAAAAGCCACCATTGACGAGGAGATATAATACTGGATCAGCTGCACCAGCTCAGCCTTCCACAAACTGTTGCAGTGAGTGTTTGACAACAAAGATCTCTGCAAGTCAACAAAAGTCCTAGTGTACAGAGCAGTTGTCATCGCCATACTCCTGTACTGCAGTTAGAGTTGGACTGTGTATTGGTGACACATAAGAGCACCACAGAAATTCCTCCAGTAATGCCTCCACCACAAACTCCAGATTCAATGGGAGGCACATCAAGTAAATGCTGGTGTCCTTCTTGAAGCCTGCTCCACAAGCATTCAGACAAAACTCCTGAACAATCAACTACGAAGGACTGAATGCTGTGTCCAGATGGCTGAAAAGCATCTCCCTCACCAGGTCCTGTTTTCTCAATTCTCAAATGGCCAGTGTTCCAGGGGAGGATGAAGAAAACACTCAAAAACACTATGAAGCTCTCCTTGAAGCACGGCAGCATTGACTTTAATGACTGGGAGGAGCTTGCTACCAATCGTTCCAAATGACGACAACTTATCCATCAAGCTGCATTACGCTTTGAGTCCAAATGCCTTGAAGTTGAGGCAGCAGAGAAGGAAAGAAAAGGAAGCAAATCCTGCATTCCAGACCTTACTACCTTGTGGGATGTTCTGTCCCATGTGCTCAAAGATCTTTGGGTCAAGAATTGACCTGTTCAGTCACATTAAGATCCATGGTAGAAGCTCAACCCTGAATAGATTTCATCCTCCAATAGAGGTATAGTTGACAATGATAGATTGTAAATACCTGAGGCCCCAGCACTGATCATTGTGGCACTCCACTAGTCTCATCCTGCCAATTTGAAAATATCTCATTTATCCCTATTCTTTGCTTCCTGCCCATTAACCAATCCTCTATCTATGCTAATATACCACCCCAACTTATCTCATGATTAGCCTTATGTGCCACCTTATCAAATGCCTTTTGGAAATCTAAGTATACCACAACTCTGGTTCCCCTTTATCCACGCAACCAGTTACATCCTCAAAAAACTCTAATACATTTGTTAAACAGGATTACCCTTTTATCAAACCATGTTGATTTTCTCTGATCATACTATGCTTTTCAAAGTGCATTGTTAAGACTTCTTTAATAAGCAATTCCAGTACATTCCCAATGACTGATGTCGAGATAAGTGACCTGTAGTTCCCTGTTTTCTCTCTCCCTCCTTTTTTGAACAAGGGTATTACATGTGCTAACTTCCAATCTGCTTCAGAACTAAAGAGAAGTAAAAATGTGGTGGAATGTATATTGTTTAAAGGGGGGGTGGGACAGGTGCAGCTGGTTAGAAGGCCAGCAATAGGTGGAGGCAAAGAAGAGATTGCGTAAGATGTCATAAACAAAAGGTCCCATGATGGTGGTGATGCTGGCTAAGGGAGGCGCTAATGGTGACATTAAGTGTAGACACATTTCAACACACCACCCTGCTCTCATGCCCACATGTCCGTCCTTGGCCTGCTGCAATGTTCCAGTGAAGCTGAACGCAAACTGGAGGAGCAGCACCTCATCTTCCGATTAGGCACTTTACAGCCTTCCGGACTTAACATTGAGTTCAACAACTTCAGACCATGAACTCCCTCCTCCATCCTCACCCCTTTTTGATCCCCTTTTTTCAAATATCTATTTTTTAATTTTTACATATATTTTTTTCCCACCTAATGCCATTGACCCTGGACTGATCTCACCTTCCATATATTAGAATTGTTCGTATTGAAGTTGCAAAACCCCTGACATTGTGGAATCCTGAAATGTAAAGAATGGTTAAATAGACTTCGAAGATGTCCCATTTGCATCTCAGTTTTGAACAACTGCAAATAATGCAACAAGAGGGGAATTGCCGTCCCAGTGTGCTGGGAGTTTGTTTTGAGCAATGCTGCAATCTGGAGACGTTCAGCTGGCTATTGCTGAGTAATTCTAAACCAATATACAAGTTAAAACATTATTTTGCCTGATTTGCTTTCCACTGGCTGCTACAATCTGTAAGTACACATTTCTAATATGAAAATTGTTCAAAACATCTTGTAAAAAATTAATAAAGTGCTGATACCCCTGTTGTTGAGAAAATTGTTGCTGAAAACACAAGTAATTAAGAAAGGTAACATGTGTAGTTCTAGAAAATGGTCTGTACAGCTCCTGTTTTCCAGGCACTGCTTGCAAGGCTCCAAGATGACAGGCAGGAAAATGAGCACGTTTCTGGCTAGAAGCGCACCAACTGCCACATTAATTAGGACAAACAAGAGTTGGCCATTTTCCATGTCTGATACAGGTGTTAATCACTTTGCATATGCAAATAAGGGGCCCAATCCCATCTGTTAGATTGGTGTGCCCAAGGCAGCCTGCACCATCAGTTAGCTACACTCAGGGAAACTAGTCCTTGGGATCGTCTGCGACCAAGAAGCTAAGTAACTTATCTGAATGCAGAGTTTGGAGGAGCAGGCGTTCTGCACCTGTTCACCACTTCCAACTCCTGCCCATTGTCACCGCTCACTCAACCCAGTCACCAGCCTTGATCAGCCTTCTGCCCCCAAACTAACGTCTGCAATCCCAATACCAATCCCCTGTGATCCCTGACGCACATGCCCAAGATCCCCGACACAGACCCCTGTGATCTCTGACACAGACCTGCGATCCCCAACACTGACTCCTGTGATCCCTGACCCCAACCCTTGTGAACCCTGACACTGAACACCGATCCCCATGATCTCAACACTGACACAGAAATCTGTGATCCCTGACACTGACACAGATCCCCGTGACCACCGACACAAACCCCTGTGCTCCCCGACACATGATCCCCAAAATTGACCCCGTGATCCCCGACACTGACACTGCACTCGGTGATCACCCATATGGACCCCTTTGATCTCCTACCGACCCCGGCAATCCCTGACCCAGGCTTCAAACCTCAAGAATGTTTATCTGAGGGCCGCTCTGACTTGGTGGCTCAAACTTAGACTCCTCGTCAACAGCAGGTTCTTCATGACTCGATGGCTACATTTATGAGGCCCAAGGCTCAATATCTGGGGAAATTCAGGCTTCACCATTTCTAGGCCATAGTTTCTATGTTTTGGCAAAGTTCACTAGAAATGCCAATGTCATTTCTAAATACTATTCATTTTTTTCAATAATTTATGTTCCTTTCACATTAGCATTCTATAATATGATAAAATAGTTTGACTTGAATAAATTGAAACCAAGTCCTAAAACAGCTGAATTAGGGGATTTTCATTTTGGTTTTGCTTTAACAGGATCAAAAAAATGTGAAATGTCATCATTAAGAACTAAGTAAGCAGGAAGATTACAGGAGCCAATGTGTAGATGCATGTTTATTAGCACAGAACGGGTCTTTTATATTCAGTTGAAAGCTGCAGGCTTCTGTGAAAGCAACTTCAAATAAAATGCTAATCGCCTGACTGTGCCCTTGGAAGGGCTCCCATGAGACTCGCTGCACTCCATTCAGGCTTGGCGCTGAAAATGAGTACAGCATCTTTAATTTGCTTCATATAATGATCAACTATCAGAATGTAGCAGAAACTTGAAAAAATACCCAAATGAAACATTTTTGCCCCTTAATCACTTTCCTCTGTTCCTAAAATACAAATATGTTCTATCTGTTGGCTGTGTATTTTACCTTTGCTATTTTTAACAGCATATTAACATTTTGCTAATACCCTCACAGGTACTGCCATTTAGCAATGTGAAATCCCAGAACTCTGAAAGTAGGCAGATTGTGGGTTGAATTCTGAACAGATTTTACAACCTTCATTATGGTATGCTCTAGAGAGCTGTACTGGTGAAAAGTATTTCAATTAATCTCAAAGTTATTGATTACTTTGCATTCTAGGTACCCATTTTTAAGGTAGCTGGTGCCTGTAATGCCCGATGTAGTCAATAGAGACATTGAAGATGCAAAGTGGCACTTCATGGGATTCTAAACCCTTGGATAACCAATAGATGAAATGCAAAAACAGCAATAAGGTTGTGCAACATGACCACATTTTTCACCTTAAGCAAAGAGGTGGAAGGTGTCTGACAGTTCTATCAAGCTGCCCTTACTCAGCAATAACCTGCTCATCAATGCTCAGTTTGGCTTCCACCAGGATCATTCAGCTCCAGAACACATTACAGCCTTGGTCCAAACATGGAAAAAGGAGTTAAATTCCAGAGATAAGGTATGAGTGACTTCCCTTGACTTCAATGTAGCATTTGACTCAGTGTGACACCAAGGAGCCCTATTGAAGTGTTGAGGTATAGAGGAATCAGGGGAAAAATTCTCCACTGGCTGGAGTTATACTTAGTGCAAAGAAAGATGGCTCTGTTGTTGAAGGCCAACCATTCCAGCCCAGGGCACTGCAGTGCAAGTTTCTCAGGGTGGTGTCCTAGGAGCAACCATCTCCAGCTTCTTCATCAATGACCTTCCATTCACCAGAAGGTCAGAAGTGGGGATGCACAGTTTTCATTTTCAACTCCTTAGATAATGAAACAATGTGTACTCCATACAGCAAGACCTGGATGCATTCAGGCTTGGTGTGATAAGTAGGAAGCAACATTCACACCATACACACCATGGGGGTGATGGTGGTATAATGGTAATATCACTGGGCTAGTAATCCAGTGGCCCAGGGTAATTCTCTGGAGACATGGCTTCAAATCCCATCATGTCGGCTGATGGAATTTAATTAAATTCAATTAATAAATCATAAATCTGGAATATAAAGTTATGGTGGCCATGAAATTATCCTTGATTGTTGTTTAAAAAATACCCCATCTGGTTCACAAATGCCCATTAGGGAAGGAAATGTCCCATCCTCTGGTCTATATGTGACTCCAGTCCCACAGCAATATGGTTGACGCTTAACTGTCCTCTGAAATGGCCTAGCAAGCCACTCAATTCAAGAGCAATTAGGGGTGGGCAACAAATGCTGGCCTTGCCAGTGACACTCACATCCCATGAAAGAATAAAGAATCGCCAACAAAAGAGAATCTAACCATTTCGCCTTCATTCAAAATGGTGTTACCATTGCTGAATTCCCCCATCATTAACATCCATGGGGATGTCATTGATCAGAAACTGAACTAGACCAGCCATATAAATGCTGTGGTGAGTAATTCACCTCCTGACTCCCAAAGCCTGTCCATCATCTACAAGGCACAATTCTGAAGTGTGATGGGATATTCGAGAGGGTGAGTTAGCTCAGTTGGCTAGATAGCTAGGGTGTGCTGCAGAATAATGGCAATAGTGCAGGTTATTTACTCATACTGACTGTTGGTGCTTGGGGCCTGCCGCCTCACCTTGCCCCATAGTGATATCATGGCATAAGCCATGATTAGTAACCCTCGGCCAACAAGGACACTCCATGAAGAGAGAGAGAGAGATAAAATATTCTCCATTTCTCTCGATGAGTGCATCTTCAACAACTCTCAAGAAGCTCAACACCGTCCAGAAAAGCACTCCTATCCACCACCTTAAACATTTGCTTCCTCCACCACCAATACACAGTAACAGTTGTGTTGCAGCATCTACAAGATGCGCTGCAACAACTTGGGAGCTATAAGTATTGCATTAAATTTATAGCTTAACTAATTAAACTACTTAATATAACTATAGGTAACAGTTGAGTGATATTTCTAAACTTGAAATCTAATTAGTTAAAGAAGCACAATAAAGATGGCAGGGCCGGTGATTTGTTGCAGCTGTAGCAGCTGGGAGCTGGTAGACACCAGTACGATCCACAGCAATCAGATTTGCACTGTGATACAGGGGGAAAATTGCTTGGACACTTTGTTCCAGGAGGCAGTCACACCCCTTAAGCTAGGTACTTCTGATTTGGACTGTGGTCGGGGACAGGAGGGTGTGACTACAGGTGAGGCAGGTTTGAGGACCCAGAAAGTAGCAATGGAGGAGCCTCAGCCTTTGCAATTGTCCAACAGATTCAACGTTCTTGCAGCCTGTATGGATGAGAACATGGACTGCAGAGTGGATGAGCAAACTGAACACAGCATCATGATGCAGGGAGCCATTCAAGTGGGTGGAGTAAAAAGGAATACAGTTGTAGTAGGGACTGTATAGTTATGGGGATAGATACAGTTCTCTGCAGCTGAAAGCGTGCATCCCAAAGGCTCTGTTGCCTGCCCAGTGCTAGGGTTAAGGATCTCCTCGGGACTGGAGAGGAACTTAGAATGGGAGAAGGATCCAGCTGTCATGATACATGTGGGTATCAACCATATAGGTAGGACAAAGGAAGAGATTATGCTGGGGTGTATGAGCTGCTGGGAGCTAAATTAAAAAGCAGAGCCACAAAGGTAATAATCTCTGGATTACTACATGAGACACAAGAAAATTGACATAGGGTAGATAAGATGAGAGGGATAAATATGTGGCTCACATTGTGGGAGAAATGGGTTTCAATTGAGGAGGCAATGGCACCAATATTGGGAAAAGAGGGAGAGCAAACTGTATGAAAGCAAACTAGCCACAAATATAAGAACAGATTGTAAGAACTTTACAAGTATATCGAAAGGAAGAGAATAGTTAAAGTAAGCATTGGTCCCTTGGAAGCAGAGACAGGAGAAATTATTGTGGGGAATGAGAAAATGACAGGCATATCAAACAAATATTTTGTGTCTGTCACCACAGATACAAGTTATATACCAGGAATAGAGGGTAACCTAGGATCTAATAAGAGGGAGGAAATAAAAGTAATCAATATTAGCAGCGGAAAAGCACTGGAAAAATTCAAGAGACTAAAATCTAATAAATCCCCAGGACTTAATGACCTACATCATAGAGTTCCAAAAGAGATCGCTACAAAATAGTGGATGCGCTGACTATGATTTTCCAAAATTTCCTAGGCCTGAATTTTACCCTTGGTGGGCGTGCATGATCGGCAGGCCCGGGACTGGTCGGGAAACAGGCCCCTGACCGCGATCGGCCCACGACTGCAGTTTCACGCTGGCTGGCCAATTAAGGCCCACTCAGCATATAATGCATCTTCCCAATGGTTGGGAATGGCCAGGTGGGGGCGGGGACCTGTCGGGCACTGGGTCCAATCGTAACCCGGCAGGCAGTTTAAAAATGGCAAGGCAGCTCCTTGAAGGCTGCCAGGTAAGAACATATCTTCTGCGTTCTGGCAAGTGAAGCTATGGCCTCAACAGCAGCTGGAGATGCCAGGCAAGGGAGCAGGTCGGGTGGGCACTTGGACCCCCCCTCCCCCACCCCCATCGGTTTTCAGACCTCGTGGGTGCCTCACAGTCCCCTGGAGGAGGTGATTGCCAGGAAGATCACCCTTGTTCCCAGAGTTGGAAGGAGGAGGCCACCACACCAGGCTAAAAAAGCTTGGGAGGAGGCGGCAGCTGAGGTCAGCAGTCACGACGTTGTGCGGCACACATGGGTGCAGTGCCGCAAAAGGTTCAATGGTCTGCTGCGTTCGGGAAGGGTGAGTACCATGTTGGCATGGATCAGTGTGGTTAAGTGTTAAGGGCTGGCCATCACTCCATGGAGCTCAAGAGTGTTAGAGCATGAGTGCCAACTGTCAATGGTGCTGGAGCTGGCCAAGGGGGTGAAGCCTGGCTGCTTGGACTGAATGCCTTGTGGCTCGAGGGCCACGACTCAGATGTGCCCTGCAAGGTGTTCCTCAGGTGGGGTTTGCCAGGCTGCAATGGCGCTGCAGGTAGAGAGTGGACTAATCAATGCTCCTCTATCCTTTCAGGAGAAGATGAGCCATAACAACATTGAGAGGTCATGGGCAAGTGGAGGCCCCCAAACCTTCTAATCCTGATGAGGTTTGAGCAGGACACCTTGGAGCTGGAGAGGTGCCAAGCACCTCGTTCAGCCAGTCATAGTGGGTGTCAGACAAAGGTAAGAGTGCAGTGTTCAGAGGAGAGAGTTTCGGATGGTGCAAGCATTCTTGTGTAATCTCTTCACTGATAAGCCTCAAAACAGGAGTACCCATTGATCATTGAAAGACAATGGCACAATGATGCAGATCTCCATTGTCTCACCATGGTTCCTGGCATGCACAGTGATAGTATGATGACTTAAACTAATGACATGTCATTGTTCTCTCTTAGATTCGCCAGCAGGCACTCGATTGTAGGGTGCCAAAGAGCCACCCCTGATGCCAGACTGCTGGGCTTCAGATGCACGTGCGTCACACCTTCTCTCTGAATCAGGCAGCAGTGCAGATACCAGCACCTCGGTGGGTGTTAGATCAATGGCTAGAATGTCACTGCACAGCGGTGAGGGCACTTCACACTCGCTTGAGGTACAGGTGGAGGCAGAGAGTGCCCAGGGCGCCGGCAGTCAGAGGACTGCTAGAGACCAGGACGATGCTGAGTTAAAGGCAGATGATGAGCCTCTGGAATTGTCCATTAGACAGAAGATGCTGGATGTCCAGTGGGATGTGTGGGAGGACCTGGCGGAGATCCATGAAGGTATATGTGCTACAGTCTCTGTTGTGGAGGAGTCCATGCGGAGCATGAGCACTGCATTGACCCTCAATGCTGAACTCACTGCCTCCTCCATGGAGAGAGTGGCAACTCTGATGAAGAGGCAACTCCAGGGACAGAATCAGGGGTTCCTGGAGTTGCGCTTAGACCTGCAAGCCCTCACACAGGCGGTTAGTGCCAGTGTGGGAGATGCATGAGGCACCCAGTATCCCAGCTAGGTGCCTGTCCATGAATGGAGAGCAGGGAGGCCCAGAGCAACCTCACTTTGGCTTGTTGTCTCTGCGGGCTCCTCTCAGGGCATTCTGGATGACGGCAGCAACTCCTCTGCCCCTCTGCCAGTGACCGTGGCATCTGATGAGGCTGCAACGACTGGGGAGATGCCAGCCATGGCACTGGCTGTTTCTTCCCAGGCGGACCCAGCACAGGCTCCACTGGCAGAGGACGACTGCCAACGGCATCAAGGCCAACAAGACAACAGAGTCAGCAGGCTGTCTCCGATGCCACTTCCAGCCTGGGGAGGAGGTGGTGGGGGCGGGGGGGAGGGGTGGGCGGTAGGGTCGGGGTTGGGAGTGGGGGGCACCAAGACATAGCACTTGTAAGCATAAGTTTAAGGCACCATGAGCACAAGAGGAACTGGTCACAAGTGATCTTCTGGTCTGTAATGTTTTGTTTATGTTTACTGGTGTGGAAATGAACACCAGAGATGGTAATATTAATTTGTTTTGATTGTGAAAATTACATAAATTTTGTTTTGTCATAATGGCCTGAGTATACATCACCTTTTTTTTGGTGCAGGTTACGCCAGTATGTAATGCTGGATGTGAGTGGCTCTAAACGTTATTGCACAGGCACTGAGTGGACCTTGGGTTCAAATGAAAGTGTCATTTCAGATATCCTGGATGGAGGTGGCAGCCCTGGCATGAGGTGGAAGCAGATCTTTGGCAGCCTAGCTGAAGAAGCATTGGATCAAGGCATCCCTGGTGTCCCTGCCTCCCTGAAGGATGCAGAGGTCTGCGTCCACACGCTCAGTGTTCTCCTCACTGTGCTACTCTTCTGAGTCATTACTGGATTCATCCTCTGTGGCCTGTGAAGCTGCATCAAGATCCTCATCCTCCAGTGGTTCCCCACTTCCCGGCTGATAGCAAATCACCCACTTGTTTAACTGATATTATTTTCCATTGATTTCAGGTGGTGGAAGTTGACTGTGACCCAGCAGGGAACGATTGCCACCCCCTGGAAAATCAGGCAGCCAAGTGTGGCTTTCCTGCACATGGGTCCTGTGGGAAGGAAAGAGGGGAGAATAAGAAAAGGAAGGGTACTCTCCTTGGGGATCCTACATCAGCATGATTGCTCCTTCTCAGCCCATCAAGGAAAGTATTACATTTACAATGGTTGGGCTTCTTCATCTTCCTGACAGGTCTCACCCTTCTTCAGCCTGGCAGGAAAGCCGTGACCATCTTCCCACTCAGGCTTGAGTTAAAATTGCAGTTGGGCCCAATGACCTGCCTCAATTGCCTGAGAAAACAGTGGTGTTAAAATGGCTGCTGGACAGTGAAAGAGATCAAGTAAGTGTATCGCTTGCTTTTTAACCCCTGTTCCACCCATTTTCACAAAGTGGAGGGGGTTAAAATTCCCCCTTTGACATTGGTGCAATTTATCATTTTTGCTTTGATTAGAAGAAAGATTTCCATAAAGAGTTTATTTTAAATGACAAACCTTTACGGAGGAGGGAACAGCTTATTGTTTTATAAGTATTGCTTCAAACTATATTTATTGTTGCCTGTTTCTCAACTCTACAGTTTGAAGACAAAGGAAATACTCACACATTACCAAAGTTTTTGTAGACTAGAGATCCAAAAGATACTATGGTGTTTGAGCAATTGTTATTGTCTCTACACTCTCTTCTTCTCTTAAGGAGTCCCTCTGGATCGAGAATGACTTGTTTCCACTCCATTCGATGGATTCTTAGATGGTTGATAAGTCCAATGCACAATCCACAGGCACTGCCCACATGCAGGGTAGTGGTGCTTGATAGGTAGCACAGAGGAGTCATTTGGAGGTTTGTGTGCTGCCTCTGATTCCTTGACGTTGCTTCTGCGTGTTCCCGATGAAGCCTCTCAATATGTTCAGTGCCTTCCCAAATAAACCTTCTCCATTTTGGTCAGTAGCAAGCCAGGGACTCCCATGAGTTGGTGGGATGTTTGATATCTTCAGAGATGCTTTGAGGACATCCTTGCTGCTGTCCTCCTGGGAGTGTCCTGCGGTGATCGATCTCTGAGTGGAACAGTTGCTTTGGGGGGTCTGGTGTCAGGCAAACAAATTTTCCATCCAGCGGAGCTAGTTTGGAGTGATTAGCACCTCGATGTTGGGCATGTTGGCCTGGGAGAAGACTCTGCTGTTGGACCACCTTTCCTGCCACCAGATTTGGCAGATCCTGCGAAGGCATCACTAATGGTACTTCTCCAGTGCTTTGAGGTGCCACCTGTAGGTTGTCCAAGTCTCTGACACATAGAGAAGCACAAGGATCACTGCTGCCCTGTAAACCATGACTTTAGTCTCAGGTTTGAGATCCTTGCCTTCAAACACTCTTTCCCTCAGCTGGCAGAAAGCTGAGTTTGCACATTGGAAGCACCTGCACAATGTATTGAATCAGGGTGTGTTGAATGACTAATACAACAATTCCCTTCACTTCAGTTCCACATTGTTTCGATTGATATGTTACATTTTGGGATTTTTGTTTCACAGATGGATCTCAGTATAATTCATCCTAAAATGCAATTAATAACTTAATTTAGCTCTTAATGGGTTAAATTCAACTCAGGTGCAAGGAGATGTGCCTATTTATATGCCGATTAAACCTTTTCATGAAATGGTGCTTCTCAAATGCCACTTCAACTTTAGACAACAGAAATCATTTAGATCATCCAGTGGACCGTCTACAGTCTTTACATTAGGAAGGTCTAAGCATTTGAGTTCAGCAGGAGCTAATGTTAGGAACCTCCATCTGGGAAGAGCAGTTTCCAGTTTAATTCACAACTATGCTGGGTAGTTCCCAGATAAGGAGAGCTGGCAGAGGTTTGGAGGTCAAGCTGCTGGAACAAAGGACAGGCAATCGCATAGCTTGATTCAGTTGTGTAAGATCTGGTAAAGAAGACACAGGCAGTGAGCAGATTTTACTTTTAAGATGCAACCACTAGGTCTAGATGAAGAGCTAATATAATGAGTTATATTTAGCTTGCTATCAAGGACAGTGTGACATGCTTGTTGTTTTTTGTCTGCCAGAACATTTGCTATGCTCCCTTTTTTTTTCAATAATCAACCAAAGCCTTAAACTCCATGATAAGGCTCTTCACAATCAAATCGGAACAAAGCTGCCAGAGCTGAACTTTGGAACAGCCTCCTGACTGTCTGAAATCTGTGAAGAATTTAGTGTATATTTGAACTACAAAAATCCCTGGCAGCATCCAGTGGGGAAACATGAGCAGCTGTTGGTTGTCAGTAGAGCTATGAGAGGACAGTTGAGCTCCATTCCTAAAGGAGGTATTCCAGAAGTTCACTGATTTTTCAGCAAGATAAGAGAAAAATGAAGAAGTTGTGTTTATAAAACACCTTTCATATCCTCAGGCTATCACAAGATTCTTCAATGTTAATAAATTTCTTCTGAAATGTTTCCGAGTAAAGTTAAGTTGTTTACATTTAACATACGGTTGTTATGACCAGGTGAGGATGGGCACAATGAATCCCCTTCCCACTCCTTGGCTGCTAGTTATAGGTTTGTTTTTGAATTTTATAAGGATGTATTTGTCAATTCAGTGTATGTACTTAACTATTTATGTACTGATTGCAAAGAATTCAGTCTGACAGGCTTTCTTGAGCTTAAGCGAATAAAGGCTTAGTTTTTATTTGCTTAGAAACCCACCCAGGAAAAGATTTTGAAATATATAAAAAAAATTAAAAACTCTTCCTGACCATTGAAACACACACACACAAGAATGCAAGTTATAAACTAAAGGAGGCTGACTTTTGGTCAAATTAATATTCAACAACAACAGGCAAAGATATAAGGAGTTCACTGATTATGAGTCCTTTGCTGTTGTTCAGGACTGAGGCAGCTCTTAAAGCTGTATTCTTTGGTTTTATCTCCTGGAAATGCTGCTTTGGAATTTAAAGTCTTCTTTAGAATTTCATTGTCTGCTGTCCACAATATGATACAAGCATACAGGGTTCACTTTAGTTGAGAGAGAGAAGCAAGAAGCTTTTGCTGCTTTCAGATGTTCCTTCTCCAGCCTCCACCAAAGCCAGCAGGGTTTTTATAATAAAAAGCTTTCAAAAATCAAAGAGTTTTGGTCATGTGATGACTGGCCATTGATACGTGATGGAAAATGACTGATAGTCTATTCATGCTTACGAAGGACTTTCCATCTCTCATGATCAAACTATCAACATACAACAGAGGCAGATAGTGGTCCTTAATACTTCCCGTGTGCATAATCAGTTTTGTTGGTTCTCCTTTGTTACCTGGTAGCCCTGTAGAAAAAACGTTTAAAGCTTAATGTCCTTGATGTTTTGGAGTAAGTGCTGAGAAAGGAAGGTATGACATTTAACAAGAATGTGGTCTAGGCGTGCCCATCATTGTAATTTACCTCTGAGAAGCTTTCAAAAGCTTGGCCAACTTGCAGCCCCAAAGATCAGGTGACCTGTGCTAGCCATCTTAAGTTAGTATATATTTTTTAAAGTTGAAACTGCCTTTTAAAAAAATCCCAAATGTGAGCCCAGCAGATGAACTTGAAATTTGATGCTTGACACCAACAGACCTCTGTGGGCAGAGTTTTCCCGTTGGCATGCAGGGGCGGGGCTCGCACACTAACACGTAAAATGACACGTGGTGACGTCAGGCGAGCAACCCGACATCACCACGCACCATCGCAATATTTCGGTGTGCAGGCGTGCGATAACCTCCGATGTGCGCCCGCCATTAATTAAGGGGCCACTCAAGGCCCTTGAGGCATCAAATGACGATTTTTCAGGGCCCGTGTGATCTTCAGGTTGTCACATGGGTGCAATGGGCAGGCGGGTAGGACACATTTGTATGAACCTCATCTATGGGCGGGATAAAAGAGGTCAGTGGGGTTGCGAATGTGCTCAGTCAGATATTTATTTTTGAAAGTTACTGATACTTGCCTGTGTGAGCAGAAATACTTCAAAACTCATACCAGCGGCTTGGATAGGACTCACAACCTTCAGGTCAGCACTCTGCATTGAAGATCCTTTTTGGGGCCTGCAGGTTTCAGGAAACCTTCTCTTAGCCTGGGAATGGGAGTTGTGCTCTCCACTGGAGGCACCTCCTCTGAGGAGGAAGGGAGGACCAGAAGGGGGAGGAGGCCAGGAGTGCACATTCAGCCTCCAGGGGAGCCACCTTTGGAAACGCAGGCACAAGGAGTGCAGGGCCAACAGGAAGTCCAAGGTGGAAGGGGCCGTAGATGATGCCTCTATCCTGCTGACGGGGTATACAGGCAGCGAAGCAGCTACCTCAATATGTCTGAGGTGCAGTGCCTAAGAGGCTCCGTCGCGCAAGGGAGACAGTCAATTAAATCTGTCAGATGATAGGCCCTGAGATCTCCACTAACTATGTGGGTGGACACCCCATGCTATTGGCTCTAGAGGTCACAGCTGCCCTCAACTTCTATACCTCTGGCTCCTTCCAGGGCTCGGTGGGTGACCCCTGCGGTGTCTCCCAATCAGCTGTCCACACTTTTGTCAAGAAGGTGACAAATGCTCAATTCAGGCATGCATTGATGTTCATCCACTACCACTGAGACCAGGCCAGCCAGACAGAGTGAGCTAGAGGCTTTGCGGTGATTGCTGGCTTCCCCTGCATCCAGGGTGCAATTGACAGCACACATGTGGCCAACAAAGCGCCAGCAGGTGAGCCCGGTGCCTTTGTGAACGTGCAGATAGTGTGTGATCACAGGATGCTGATTCTGCAAGTCTATGCAAGGTACCCAGGCAGCTCCCACGACACATATATCCTCAGGCACTCCCAGGTGCCGGGGCTCTTCAGTGCTCCAGACTGGCTGGATGGATGGCTGCTGGGTGACAAGGGCTATCCCCTCAGAAGATAGCTCATGATGCCTCCCTGCCATCCTAGAAGAGAAGCTGAGCAGCGGTACAATAGGAGCCACGCCTCCACAAGGGCTGTGGTGGTGAGAACCATCAGACTTCTCAAGATGTGCTTCCAATGCCTGGACCACTCAGGGGGCGCACTCCAGTATCCCCCAGATTGTGTGTCACTGATAGTGGTTGCATGCTGCGCTCTCCACAATCTTGTGCCGGAAAGGGGTGATGCTGAGGAGGTAGACACTGACCCAGCCATACTCCAGGGAGGTAGGGACACCTGGGAGGCTTTAATCCAAAAAACCTTCAGCTAGAACATCAGAGATGGACCTCCAAAAAAAAGCCTGTGCTGCAGGCTCCATACTCAATACCTGGGTATTAAATCTGGCCGGATAGGAACATTAACTAAGGGCCTTGTCAATAAAGCTCAATGTGACACAACTCACTCATAACATCATGGGTAACCATCCACCTGCAGAGGAAAAGAATCACCCCCAGCCATGGTCACATGTCTAAATTTAATGATATAACAAAATGATCTTAAAGAAACAAAATGACAAAGATGTTGAAGAACATACAACAATCATGACCTCATTGCGGGGCAACACAAAAGCACCAGTGAGAAACCCGTGGTGTGCCTAAGGTGCTTTAAATTTATGCTTACTGATGCTATGTCTAGGTGCTGTCCCCTCGCTGGCACTGGCAGCCTGCTCACTGTGCTGTCGTGCTGGCCTCGATGACCTTGGCGGACCTCCTCTGGCCAGTGGAGCCTGTGCTGGCCCCGCCAGGGAGGGAGCTGCCAGTTCTACAACTGACATCTCCCCAGTCATCACAGCCTCATCGGGTGCAACGGTTACTGGCAGGGGGCGGAGGAGCTGCTGCCCTCAACCGGAGCATCCTGAGAGGAGCCCGCAGAGACGACAGGCAGCTGCTCCGCCTACGTGAGGTCACTTCGGACCTCCCTGCTCACCGTAGATGGATGGGCACCAAGCTGGGGGAGTTGGTGCTCAGACCATCTCCCACACTAGCACTGACCAGCTGAGGTCAACACCGATGTGAGGGCTTGCTGGACCGTGCACATTCCCAGGAAGCCCTGCTTGGTCTCTTGGAGGAGCCTCTCCACAAGAGTCACCACTCTCTCCATAGGGGAAACATGGTGCTCAGCCATGAGGCTCATTGCATTGGTGAGGTCCGCACAGACTCCTCCACCACAGAAACCAAGCCAAGTGTATCCTCATGTATCTCTGACAGATCTTCCCGCACACCCTGCTGGACTTCCAGGGTTTGCTGCTTCATGGACGACTCCAGAGGCACATCATCAGCCACCGACTGAGCATGTGCCTGGGCCCCTGAAGTCCTCCGACTGCTGGCACCATGGGCACTTTCTGTCTCTGCCAGCTCCTCCAGCGACTGTGAAGTGCCGTCACTGCTGTGCCCCGGGACACTAGCCAATTATCTACTTCCCACCAAGGTGCCAGTATCTGCGCTGGCGCCTGCCTGGCAGAGATGGTGTGACGCTGGTGGGTCAGAGACTTCAGGACCCTCAGGTGTGAGAGGGGGTCCCTGTGTCTCCTCCTCCTGGCCCTGATCCAGTGATGCTGAAAAGAAGAACAAGGACATTTGATTAGTTGACGTGGGGACAATGTCAATGTGCATCCCTGTCCCTCGGATCATTATGCGCTCATCCTTCCATAAGCAATGGTCAAGCCATGTTGCAAACTTCAATCACTGAACACTCAGCACTGCCATGACTGCTGGGACAGTAATGGCGACCTCAGTGCTGGGCAAACATACCTGCCCATGGCACCCCAGCCTCACCGACACTGGTGGGCCTGGGCGCATGGTGCCTCTCCAGATCGAGGGCCTCCTGCTCAAACCTGGAAATGATGGCCAACTGGGCCGGCCCTCCTCCAGTCCTCACCCGCTCGGCAGCATTATGAGCATCCTTCTCCTGAAAAGGAGAGAGGAGCATTGATTAGTGCAACTTGTACCTGGAATCTCTTCGCTGCCATCCCACCCCAACCAGAGTGGAACATTGCAGGGCTCCAATGCCTCCTCACCACGTAGATGCTGCACACTCACGCAAAGATGCCAGGCCTGTCCCCCTAACCTTGGTCAAATGCAGCCGACATCACATTGGCACCGCACAGTCCAATCTTGCAAAGCAAGGAGGCGCAAGCACATGGAACACAGAGGGGATCAGATGGATTGGTATCCCCATCATCTGGAAGCTCCCCTCCCAGCCTGTCAGCATCCTGACTTTGACATATCCTGGAGTTCCAGCACTGCCCCTGGGTACAGATCCTCCAGGTTGACCCCAAAACAGTAATGTGGGTGTCACTGTACCACATGCTGCGGGTGCAGAACCCATCTCATCACCACCCTCTCAGGGTGACCTCGGCATGGCCAATATCTGCTGGCCCACCCAGTGAAGGACACATACCATCAATGATTCAATGCAGTAGCTACACTCAGAGTTGGTGGGGGTGGGGAGGTGCGGGGGGTGGCCAGGAGGGAAAGCCTACCTGCATGGTACTCACCCTTCCAGAGCGCAAAAGATCATTAAAGCACTTATGGCACTGGATCCAGGTGCACCGCACCACACCCTGGGAGCTCACCACCTCCGCCACCTCCTCCCAGGCACGTTTGGTCATGTGGAGGAGCTTCCTCCTCCCGTCCCTCAGAACAAGGACCTCCCGCAGTGCTGCCGCCTCCTCGAGGAGGGCAGCAAGGCAATCGCCTGAGAAATGAGGGGCACAGTGGCCCCCCTGCCATACCCTCCTGCCTGGCCTGCTCACCAGCAGCACCCTGGGGAGTCCTTCTGCTGGCCTTGTTTGACAATGTTTGAAAGGCTGCAGGAGGACTTTTAAACAGGCCGCGGGGTCGCCATTGGACCCGGCGGTCAGAGCAGTCCCGCCTCTGCCCGCTCACTCCCACTGTCCTCAGGAGCCGTGTTTCACACTGGGCGGGCCTTAATTGGCCCGCCCGCGTAAAATGGTGGTGTGGACCCGACTGCGGGTGGCGATCGGGTCTGCACACACCCATGCCTGCTCCCGCATGGCCCGCCCAACAGGCAGAAAATTCTGCCCACAGTATTAATCTTTACACTGCTGATAGTTCGTTGAAAGTCAAGGTTCATTCGGCCTTGAATGGCTTAAAATAATTCAGCCCTCACAAGTATCTATATTCCTGTAATATTAAACATGTTGATAAATTGTAAATTAAAGCAACATGGCTAAAAATTATATTTCCCCTGTTTTTGGGTACAGAGTTTGCAATTGGTGGCTACCCCCCAGCCAGTCCAATTGCTGCCTGACTGCACACTCAATGGGGTGAAAGGCAGTGTGCAAGGGTAACATGTTTTTCAACTAGTCTGCATATCTCAGAGGCAGGAAGCCCCTCTTAAAGAGGAGCTGCACTGGTCACACAGAAGCTGCTGCTAACTGTGCAGAAATTGGCTGCAAGGATAAGTACCCCAAATGGAGCAACAGCCAAGGGAGAGGACTCACAGGTTTTCCAATACGTCGTTGGAGGCATGAGTACAGGAGGTCAAAAGGAGAAGAGAAGCGATGTTCCCTAGAGGACCAGGAGGCTGACAAGACAAAACCTGAGAAGAGAATGGGAGCAGGTGACCTGCAAGGTCAATTCCCACAGTTAGGCCCAAGGACCTGGTAGCGCTGTTGCAAAGAGTTCATTGCTGTCACACGAGGGGGTCAAAGACAGGAAACGCAGCTTCAGAGTCATCTCATACCCACACAATCACCAACATCTCACACTGCTCAATGCAGCATGCTCCCTTCTTTCACCCACCAGCAATCTCTACTAATCAGGGCATTTCATGTCTACGTCTTGCTGCTTCTGCACACCTCCAGCTATTCTTCCATGGCAGACACAAGCACACTGCAACATTGATATTCTTCCTTCTCTCTTACTGGAAAAGGTCACCCATATCAGGATAGAGCAGACCAGAACCAAGAGGGAGACAGGCATACCTGCATCACCTAAGCCCTCTGGAGGTGATTGTGTTGTGGATCATAGGAACAATTGAGAAAGAATCCATTGCAGCTGGCAATGCCAGGAACATTCAGAATGATGATATATTTCTGCCTTATGTACATTTGCAATCCCCATTCACCCACAATCTGGCATGGAGTGCAAGTTGCAGATAGTATGATCATAGGCCTCTTGTTTTCGAACCCAAATTATTTCCCTCACTCCACCAATCACTTCTGCATTTATGCTTTCAAATACCCAAGAACTGCAAGCTGGCCAGCCACTGCGGCCTCATGAGGAAGGCTTCAGTGAAGAAGTACCATCACTTGATCTGTCACTCGCAGCCACCAGCTCAGTCACTAGCACAGTGCATTATTTAGAAAGCAACAGGGAGTCACAATCTGCACATGGTGAATCATTGGGCACAAGTGAGCAGCAGCCAAGAGGTAAGGATAGTGCACAAGCAAAGCCCTGCAGGAAGAGATCACAGGCAAGTTCAACTGCAGGGGATTCAGATGAGAACTCTGATGGGGTGGTGTACAGGAGAATGCAGATGAGCATGCCCAGCAAGATGCTTGGGTGCTTTGGCAGGTCTGCCGGACACCCTGTTGGTACTGTCAAGGAGACTGGAGGAGTCTGGCTCTAACTTGGCACAAAGCATCACACAGAGCTTGGAACTATTCTTTCCAGTGGGAAAGTGGTGGCCAACTCTATGACAGCACTTGCTGACCCAGCTGTGATGCAACATATAGTGGCCACCATCTCAGCTTCCATTGCAGCACTGGCAGAAACCACCCAAAAGTGCAGTGGAAACGCATATTGAGCTCATATAGTCCTTACTTGCAACCATGCAGGCTCAGTCTGCTACCAACCTATCTGCAGATCTGTGTTCAAAGGAGTATACAGGCTCTCACAGCAGTCTGTTGTGATATGGTGCGCATATACCTTTAAGGCCGTGTATCTTAACTACTGTCAATCATTATATATCTTAACAGGATGTGATGTATTAGTCCCATGACTTATAGGCATTTGGCAAGCAGCAGGGTAGAGATCAGATGTACTACACTTAGCTTCCTAGTAAATCTATCTGTATATAGTCTTGTCTTCAGACAAAGAACCTATATTATTGCTTCACCAATCCTTGTGTATGATTAGTAGGTTTATGTCAAAGAGAAGAAGAATGAAATAAGGTATCATGGTGACAGTTTTTGTAGATTTGACTGAAAAATATACAAGCCTCAGACCTTGATGTGCAACAGAAGAAGAGCTGGTGTGACAGTGAAATAAATATCATGACTCACTGTGTATATGGATTCTGCAGTTTTGCATGGATTCCACACACTATACCTCCATTCTCGGACCTCATCTCGTTCCAGCCAGCAAAGATCAGGTGCTGGTAAGATTGTTCAAATTTGGGAGGGCTTAAATAATATAGGTTTATCTGCTGCGAAGTTAAGCAGGAACAAAAATTAAATAACAGAGTCTGGCAGGTCTCATTTTAAACAGAACTCACAGACAGGAGATAGTCCATTACTACTGCTTCTGGGGAAGTTGGACTGCTGCAGGTTGGGGTGAGAGGAAGAATCTAACCAGTAACAGCTCCTAGCAGCTAGAAGAGGCTATAAAAAAGGGTTAAAAACAGAATTACCTGGAAAAACTCAGCAAGTCTGGCAGCATCGGTGGAGAAGAAATCAGTCAACGTTTCGAGCCCTCATGGCCCTTCAGCAGAACTGAAGCATAGTTTCAACAAGGGAGAAATATAAATTGGTTTAAGGTGGGTGGGGGGGAAGAGACACATTGAGGGTGTGGTGTGAGCAGATAATCAAAAGATGTCAGAGACAAAAGGGTCAAAGAGGTGTTGAAGGTGGTGGTCTTTGTCTGAGAAAAGTGCTAATTAAGAATGCAAGACAGGATATTCAAAGTACAGCTCTAGTGGGGGTGGGGTGGAAAGACTAAAGGTTTTAGTTTTAGATTTAAAAATAATGGAAATAGGTGGGGAAAGAAGAATCTATATAAATTATTGAAAAAAAGGCGGGTGGGGGGGGGAAAGAAACGGGGTGGGGATGGGGGGAGGGGGAGTTTAAGATCTAAAGTTGTTGAATTCAATATTCAGCCCAGAAGGCTGTAAAGTGCCTAGCCGGAAGATGAGGTGCTGTTCCTCCAGTCTGCGTTGGGCTTCACTGGAACAATGCAGCAAGCCAAGGACAGACATGTGGGCAAGAGAACAGGGTGGAGTGTTAAAATGGCAAGCGACAGGGAGGTTTGGGTCTTTCTTGCGGACAGACCGCAGGTGTTCCGCAAAACGGTCGCCCAGTTTGCGTTTGGTCTCTCCAATGTAGAGGAGACCGCATTGGGAGCAACGAATGCAGTAGACTAAGTTAGGGGAAATGCAAGTGAAATGCTGCTTCACTTGAAAGGAGTGTTTGGGCCCTTGGACGGTGAGGAGAGAGGAAGTGAAGGGGCAGGTGTTGCATCTTCTGCGTGGGCATGGGGAGGTGCCATAAGTGGGGGTTGAGGAGTAGGGGGTGATGGAGGAGTGGACCAGGGTGTCCCGGAGGGAACGATCCCTACGGAATGCCGTCAAGGGGGGTGAAGGGAAGATGTGTTTGGTGGTGGCATCATGCTGGAGTTGGCGGAAATGGTGGAGGATGATCCTTTGAATGCGGAGGCTGGTGGGGTGATAAGTGAGGACAAGGGGGACCCTATCATGTTTCTGGGAAGGAGGAGAAGGCGTGAGGGAGGATGCGCGGGATATGGGCCGGACACGGTTGAGGGCCCTGTCAACGACCGTGGATGGAAAACCTCGGTTAAGGAAGAAGGAGGACATGTCAGAGGAGCTGTTTTTGAAGGTAGCGTCATCAGAACAGATGCGACGGAGGCGAAGGAACTGAGAGAATGGGATGGAGTCTTTACAGGAAGCGGGGTGTGAGGAGCTGTAGTCGAGGTAGCTGTGGGAGTCGGTAGGCTTGTAATGGATATTGGTGGACAGTCTATCATCAGAAATTGAGACAGAGAGGTCAAGGAAGGGAAGAGAAGTGTCAGAGATGGACCATGTGAAGATGATGGAGTTATGCTCTAGTTATACAGGCCATTGGTGAGGCCGCATCATGAAACTGTGTGCAATTTTGGTCTCCTTATTTAAGGTAGGATATAAATGCATTGGAGGCAATTTAGAGGAGGTTTAACTAGATTGAAACCTAGAATAAGCGGGTTGTCTTATGAGGATAGGTTAGACAGGCTAGGCTTGTTTCCACTGGAGTTTAGAAGAGTGAGGGGTGACTTGATTTAATTATGTAAGATCCTGAATGGTCTTGACAAGATGGACGTGGTAGGATGTTTCCCCTTGTGGGTGAGTTATTGTAGAAAAGGGTTATTCACTGTTTGCTTTCACCTTTGAAGCAGGCAGCCATTTTCCCAACTAAATCATTGCTTTGTGAGCAGACGTACATATGAAATAAGAGCTGGAGTGGGCCATTTGGCCCCTCGAGCCAGTTCCGCCATTCAATATGACCATCGCTGATCTGTTTGTGTTTTGAGTTCTACATTCCCATCTATCCCCGATAGCCTTTGATTCCTTTGCCTAGCAAGAATCTATCCACCTCCGCCTTAAAAATATTCAGTGATCCAGCTTCCACTGTCTTCTAAGGCAGAGAATTTCAAAGTCACACCACCCTCAGAGAGAAAAAATGTCTCCTCATCTCTGTCCTATAAGGGCAACCCCTAATCTTAAAACAGTGCCCCATAGTTCTGAACTCACCCACAAGGGGAAACATCCTACCACGTCCATCTTGTCAAGACCATTCAGGATCTTACATAATTAAATCAAGTCACCCCTCACTCTTCTAAACTCCAGTGGAAACAAGCCTAGCCTGTCTAACCTATCCTCATAAGACAACCCGCTTATTCTAGGTTTCAATCTAGTTAAACCTCCTCTAAATTGCCTCCAATGCATTTATATCCTACCTTAAATAAGGAGACCAAAACTGCACACAGTTTCATGATGCGGCCTCACCAATGGCCTGTATAACTAGAGCATAACATCCTTATTTTTATGTTCAATTCCTCTCGTTAATAAAGGATAACATTCCATTAGCCTTCTTGATTACATGCTGGATCTGCATACATACTTTTTGTGACTCATTCACTAGAACACCTAGATCCCTTTGCAGCTCGGAATTCTGCAGTGATTCTCCATTTAAGTAATATTCTGCTGTTTTATTCTTCCTGCCAAAGTGAACAACTTCACATTTTCCCACGTTATACACCATTTGCAAGATTTTTTTCCCACTTACTCAACTTATTTATATCTGTCTGCAAACTCCTTGTGTCTCCTTCACAACATACTTTCCTACCTATTTTTGTGTCATCTGCAAATTTAGCTACCATGCCTTCGCTACCCTCATCTAAGTCATTGATGTAAATTGTAGAAAGCTGAGGCCCCAACACAGACCCCTGAGGGACTCTGCTCCTCACATCCTGCCAATAAGACAAAGACCCATTCATGCATACTCTGTTTTCTGCCAGCCAGCCAAATTCTATCCAGGCTAATATGCTACCCCCTACACCATGGCCTCTAATTTTCTACAATAACCTTTGATGTGGCACCTTATCAAATGCCTTCTGGAAATCTAAGTACAGTATATCAACAGGCTCCCCTTTATCCACAGCACATGTTACTCCTTCAAAGGAGCCTAGAGTAAACCTGGGACAAAGCAGAAACAGCTCAACAGCCACGACCATTGCAGTCAAGCAGCAACCTATGACTATCTAAGGAGTGGCCAGTGTAGGTACTGTGATTCATAGCTAAATTAACTCTAAAGGAGATAGAGGAAACTTGCATAGCTGTCAAAAGCTCCAGATAGCACAAAAATCCTGCAAAAAAAAACAAAAGATGACCACAAAATTTCCAGCACTCAATTGGAAGGCAATGAATTTTCCCTCTGAGTTTACTTTGCTCCAACAATGCATCGATCTGTGCCTTCTGGACCTCAATATTTCCAAACCAGATAAACAAGCTATTAAAATTAAAATTGTTATAGGCAATGAAGACCTCCACAGGCTGAACATTTCATGCCTGTTGGATAACTATCTTAAAAATCCAGAAAAAAATATGGTTAACACTCGAAGATCAACTGCGAGTGAAGCTCAACTTCAGAATGCACCGTCTGGAATTCATGCCCTTTAGGTAACGACTAACAGAGACCATAGACCAATTCATACATAGATACAGAGACAAGGGGCATGATTGTGACTTCACAGCAGCAGAGTTGCTGGCAGGATAATTGAACCATGATAACATCTATCCTAGTGGAGGCTTTTCAAAAAGACACCTTGGACCAACCCAAAGGCTGTCGAAGCACTAGTACAAGTGGACACAAGTGCAAAGCCATACAAATGGATAGATAGAGTCTACAGGCTATGTGTAATTCATCCACCATTGGCATGATAGCCAAAGCAGACAAGACAAGTAAACAATGTGGGTGGTGCAGTCTCAGGCATTCATCAAGAAAATGCCCAGCTTTTAAAACTGTATGCAAGGCATGTGGCATCGAAGGACATTGGAAACACCAATGCATAAAATGGCCAAAACTCATGCTTCAACGTCATGGGAAGCCAAAACCAGAGGCCAGACAGGTACAGCATTCCAGCCATCCAAGGGAACATAACAGATATTGTCAAAATAAGATCAAGAGCAAGCTACATAGTCAGATAATGAGGATGACCAGATTATTAATACACAGAGTGAGCCGAAATTCAGCATGATGAACATCAAAGAGTATATTGGCACAGTGGTACCAACAAAAGGCTTTGCCACTATCCAGATTATATGCCAACAAACGCAAGGTCAGCAGAACCTAAATGAAACACTGGATACTGGTACAGGTGCAAACATCCTTTCACTTCGCACATTAAAATGTATGTACTCACAGAAGTGGCAAGTGATGATTCAGCCAACCACTGCCAAACTCATCGCGTACAATGTTTCAGAAATTCCATCTCTATGGGATCCATTACATTCAAGTGTCACTAAAAAAATTCACCCTGGTCACCCCATACATTTTATATTCTGGATACCACGGGTCCTATGATCGTAGACCTACCAGCTTGCAAGAACCTGCCCTTGGTCACCATCCATGGTATCGTCAAGACATTGATGAGAATCACAGAACACAAGGAGCACCATTGGAAACACAATGCTTACACTGGGATAAGATCACCTAATTATGCAAAGCAGATCATTAGCCAACAGGCTACATGACACTGTTTGAACTGAATACGTATACCCATTCCAAACTTGCAAATCTGATACTGCAGAACCAATGCAGAATTACTATTCGGCAGACAAACCTCCCTAGTCATCACTCTTTGATACTCCAAAGAGTACGTAATGCATTGGTGGTCATCTTCCGAGATTCTATAGACTCTGGAACAGTTCCTACAGATTGGAGGGTAGCTAATGTAAACCCACAATTTAAAAAGGGAGATAGAGAGAAAACAGGGAATCATAGACCAGTCAGCCTGGCGTCGGTAGTGAGGAAAATTCTAGAGAACATTATAAAAGATTTAATAGCTGAGCACTTGGAAAACAGTGGCAGAATTGGACAGAGTCAGCATGGATTTACGAAAGGGAAATCATGCTTGACAAACCTACTGGAATTTTTCGAGGATGTAACTAGTAGAGTTGATGAGGGGGAGCCAGTGGATATGGTTTATTTGGACTTTCAGAAGGCTTTCGGCAAAGTCCCACATAAGAGATTAGCGAGTAAAATTAAAGCGCATGAGATTGGGGGCAGCGGATTGAGATGGATAGAAAACTGGTTGGCAGATAGGAAACAAAGAGTAGGAATAAACGGGTCTTTTTCCAAATGGCAGGCAGTGACTAGTGGGGTACCACAGGGGTCGGTGTTGGGACACCAGCTTTTCACAGTATATATTAATGATTTAGATGAGGGAACTAAATGTAATATCTCCAAGTTTGCAGATGACACAAAGGTGGGTGGGAGGGTGAGCTGTGAGGAGGATGCAGAGGTGCTTCAGTGTGATTTGGACAAGCTAAGTGGGCAAATGCATAGCAGATACAGTATAATGTGGATAAATGTGAGGCTATCCACTTTGTAAGCAAAAACAGGAAGGCAGATTATTATCTGAATGGCTATAAATTGAGAGAGGGGAATGTACAATGAGACCTGGGTGTCCTCGTACACCAGTCGCTGAAGGTAACCATGCAGATGCAGCAGACGGTAAAGAAGGCAAATGGTATGTTGGCCTTCATAGCGAGAGGATTCGAGTACAGGAGCAGGGATGTCTTGCTGCAATTGTACAGGGCCTTGGTGACACCACACCTGGAATATTGTGTGCAGTTTTGGTCTCCTTACCTGAGGAAGGATGTTCTTGCTATAGAGGGAGTGCAGTGAGGGTTTACCAGACTGAGTCCTGGGATGGCGGGACTGACATATGAGGAGAGATTGAGTCAGTTAGGATTATATTCCCTGGAGTTCAGAAGAATGAAGGGGGATCTCATAGAAACCTATAAAATTCTAACAGGACTAGACAGGGTAGATGCAGGAAGGATGTTCCCGATGGTGGGGGAGTCCAGAACCAGGAGTCACAGTTTGAGGATGTGGGGTAGACCATTTAGGACTGCGATGAGGAGAAATTTCTTCACCCAGAGAGTGGTGAGCCTGTGGAATTCGTTTCCACAGAAAGTGGTTGAGGCCAAAACATTATATGTTTTCAAGAAGGAGTTAGATATAGCTCTTGGGGCGAAAGGGATCAAAGGACATGGGGAGAAAGCGGGAGCAGGCTATTGAGTTGGATGATCAGCCATGATCTTATTGAATGGCAGAGCAGGCTCGAAAGGCTGAATGGCCTACTCCTGCTCCTATTTTCTATGTTTCTATGTTTCTATGATGCATTGGTCGAAAAACAGGCGAAGATGAAAGGCGCCTATGGGCGGCATGCGAGTAATGGATTACCCAACCTGAACATTGGACACCCAACTGATGGCACCTGGAATCCAACAGAAATCGTCAGCATATGCCCAGAACCAAGATCGTGTCAAGTATGAATACCAAATGGCGTGACAGTGCGACGAAACAGATGTCAAATCAGAACAATACCACAACCAGAAACACCAAGTAGTCCCATTGCGACTAGAACATGTCTAAAACGCAACACAAACACGCACCCCGGAACAGCATTCTGAAAACACGCAGCAGCATGCAGCAAAGATCACCATATCTAAAGCTGGACGGATAAGCAAACCGCCGATACACTTCAGAGAGTTGGAAATTTATTGCTATGTGTTAAAGTACATTCTGACACAAAGGTTTTTTTTGCTGTCATGCAAATAGTTAGATTCTTTAAAGGTGAACCTTTAGTTTAGAAAAAAAGGGCACTTTGTGATATGACGTGCATATACTTTTAAGGGTGTGTATCTAAAACTACTGTCAATTGCCACGTACTTCAACAAGATGTGATGTATTAGCCCCAAGACTTGTGGTCAATTGGCAAGCAGCAGGGTAGCGATCAGATGTACTGTACCTAACTTCCTAGTAAATCTAACTGAATATAGTTTTATCTTCAAATAAATACCCTACATTATTGTTTCACCAATCCTTGTGATTAATTGGTATGTTTACATCGAACAGAAGAAGATTGTAACACAATTCAGCAATCTGTCCTCAAACAGATTACTAGGATTGCTGAAGCAATGTCCTGAGTGAGTGGCAATGGCTTTGTGGGGCATGAACCTGCTGTCTTCTCTCAGGATGAAAGCATTTTTCCTCTCCCCACTACCTCTTCACCAGTGCCATACTTGTCTGTCAGCCAGCCCAGACTGCTGCCACCATTTCTGAGATGGTGCAGTCTGAACTGGAGCCTTTTACGCCCAGAGCTCTTCACTGTCATTCTGCAAGGCCATCTGCAGCCTTCCCCACTGAAAGTCA
Source organism: Cetorhinus maximus (assembly GCF_964194155.1). Classification (NCBI taxonomy): domain Eukaryota; kingdom Metazoa; phylum Chordata; class Chondrichthyes; order Lamniformes; family Cetorhinidae; genus Cetorhinus; species Cetorhinus maximus. The sequence goes on from NC_135886.1 coordinate 116,830,181, forward strand.
TCAGCCTTTCGAGAGCCATGCTGCAGCTACTGGAGGAGGATGATGCAGGAGAACTAGATCAGGCAAAGGCACCTGGAAGACAGGCGCTATGGGAATGTACAAGGCTGAATAGATCAATTTTGTTTGTATTAGCTAGCAGGTGTGTTGTTTGCTAACAAGGTTTTTTGTTAGTGCCTTTTATTTCAGGATTTTGACCGAGAGAACACTTTGTTGGGGTGTAGCAGGTGAATTGAAAGGTGATGATGCTATAAGATAAACACGGAAACAGAGGGCAGGCTTTTGGTTTTTGGGTCAGGTCCCTGAAGCCGGGGTTAAATGGGGGTCACAGCTCCCCCATATTGCGTGGGAAACTGTCACCCGGCAGTGCTTTTTATCGAATTGGCTAATTAGTCGCCAGAAGGTGGGCTCGCCAATAGGAGGCCCTCGCAGCATGGTTCCAGCGGTCGCCAAATTTCTCAGCCATGGCATTTTAAACTCTTCACTTCCCCATTTTCCACTTCTTCCCCTTCTAATGTAATCTATCAAGTTGAATTAATTTTATCTTTATAAAAATTTACACACTTTTTTAATCTGCCGTATCCTTCATCCCAGCTCCCACATATACTTTAGAAGTGCAAGCAAACGCTGAAGAGCTGACTTTCGTTTGATCTAAATGCTAAGAATGGCACAATAATAATAATACAGATACTACCAGGACAATCCATGATGTATTTTTACATCAAGCTAAACAAGGATCTGACTGAACGCCATGTGAGTTTTGAGTAGCAGTATACTGTGCTCAATCTTCACGGGATGTCTGACACCTGCCGGATTGGTTTGGACCACTTTCAGTCATCCCTGTTAATCACTCGTATGAAGTCATTTGAGGTTACCATGGGTGGCATCAGCAATATCAATCATCTTGCAGTGCTCTACTGCACAAGGCAAATAACAGATTCATGTTTCAACAAGAGGAATAATTTCATCAACTTCCCTAAGAAGGCTGCCAGGCAACAGCCAAGACCTCCGGGATTTGTCTGAATTTTTGGCTTCCCTCAAATTCAGGGTATAATGGCAGCAGACAATTCGCACTGCCTGCTCAGTATGCAGAATCTGGAGTAGCTTATCAATTGGAAGTGCTTCCACACTCTGCATTTGCAACTGGTGTGTGACCACAGCCAGCAGATCATGCTTTTCTGTGCCTGTTTTCCTACCAACTGTCCTATGTTAGTCCTCAACCCCTCCTCTTCCACTCAAACCATTGGGTATTAGGTTGGCTGTTTGGGGACAAAGGCTACCTCCTGATCACAAAACTCATGTTAAGAGCAAGGATACTGGACAATGCTATAGTCAAAACCATGGGACAAGCAGAGCTATTACAGAGCAAACAATTGGTATTCTGAAACAGAGACTCTTCTGCCTATGGAAGTCTGTTCTTAATACAGTTTCGAAAGGGTCTCCATATTTGTACTGGGCTGTGACATTCTCCACAACTTTGCCTGACACAGGGGCCATCCTTAAAGGACCTTGCAATGAAGATCTGAATGAGCAAGGTGAAGAGGAATACTAGGCAGCTGAAGACGAAGAGGCAGACTAAAGGCCAGTATTGCTGCCAGCCATCCAACAGCAAACAATCAATGAATGATTTTGTTGAATTGTCCGACCCTTCACAACAGACCAACAGTCCCTCCTTGACACCATTAAGCAGGTCCTCCAGCTTCACCAGTCATAACGTTCTTGAAGAGTTGTCTGTCCACAGCATCCATGAAAGGTCGTGGATAAATATTCTCCGTCCTTCCTGTCCATGCCTGATCCCTGTTGATGAGTTCCACTTTGGCATGCATGAAGAAAAGGACCGTGTTATCAAGTTGGCTGGTGAAAGTTTGTGATGGTGTGGTCGTCCAGGTAGAATGGAGTTTCAGGCACACGAAAGGTGGCACAGTTTTAAAGTAGTGAAAGGTAAGGGGAGTGATTGCGAGGGCAGTAGCTGGTGGAGAGTGTGCCAGTAGCTCCAAAAGGAACTTGAGTAAAGTGTGCTACGGTGATTGAAGGAGCATGATGAGAAATGGGATGGAGAAGGCTCATTAGTGCTGGGGCTCCAGGTGGTGCAGGGCTAAAGAGAAAGTAAAAGAAATGTGAGTAGAAGTCTTATCCTAGCAGTTCTGGTGAGATCATTGAATTAGTTCTGGCATGACAGCCAGGTCCTGAGTGCAGTGCACCTACATTCACCTGCTCTACTATCTTTGACCACTGTTGCTGTGTGGCTTGTCTAGCCACCCTTCTGCCACCAGGGGTAAATAGCTTCTCGCTCCGCCTGGTGATCTCCTCGCACCCGCACCTCCAGTGGTGGAGAATGAGGGGGCCCTTGTTGTAGCATCTCTGCCTTTCATTTTTGACGACAGCAGCAAATCAGCTCACAACAGTTAAAGTGCGTCACAGCTTTAAAAGGTATAGGCTGACTTTAAATGGCAGCACTGTCACCCAATTATTGCTTCCCCACCAATCGGCAAGCAGCCACTAGACGATACAAGGAGGGCTGGCAGCTCACTCTTCAGATTAAAATGAGGCAGGTGGTCCAATTTTGCAAGTGCTGTCACAGTCTTCAATGTGACATGGATTTATTTTATAAATGTCTAATCACACCCTGTACATTATTTTCACAAGGCTGTGTTTTGCCAAGGTTAATGTCATTTTTTGCCCTTGCCCAACTCCTCCCCCCCCACCCCCTACCCACCCCTACCCCTACCCAGTCCCTGCCTTACCCATCTCCGGGTTTCTCCTTCCAAAAGGTTGGCACGTATCCAGCCTGCAGAACTCTTTGTTTTTAACAGAAGCCTGCAAGAAAATTTAACATTGGTACATATTACAATAAGTATCTAATTACCAAAAGAAAACATGTTTGATTCTATGTTCTAGTGCATGCTGTGTTGAGTCTAGAAGATCTGTGGAGAAACCATTCCCACAGGAGATTAACATAGACAGGTGTACAGACCACCCACTGTCACAATGCAAGTTTAGCTGAATATTGTAAACGATATTGTAACACAGGTATTGGACTGAGATCAGTATTAGTACAGACTATCCTGCAGTTAACAAACCAGCATTAGACAGATGGCTATGTGCTGTACTCTACCTGATGATAATGGAATCAAAGAGTTGGTTAATTTTTTAAGTTACAAGAGAAATTGCACTGAAAGTAATAAAATAACATTAAAAATCTATCATGTATTAAGATTCTAACAAATGGTCGATTGAAAACCTACTAACGATTTCTGATAGAAATTCCACTGTTAAAATGTCCATGGCCATCTCATATACATCTGTTACATTTTGCTGTAACATCAGTGTGTAAGCACTCATAGACTGCAAAATTCGGCTCTGAAATGCCTAACATTTCAGAGCTTCAGACATCACTTTGGAAACAAAGTGGAGTCTGCAGAGCAAACATCAGGCACAATGTGCACCCTCACCACCTTGATGGGGGTGTTAACACAGGGATTGGGAGTGTTAGCACAGATATTAGGAGTGTGCATCGGAAGTATGCAGAGTAGGCAGATTGTGACATCAATGTGTAATGCTGATTTGACATGAACACTGCCATTTTCAACCTAGCTGCTCCAGCAGGGTTCTAATGACTGCATACATGTAACTTTTTGGCTGCTGCATCTCAATGCTAATTAAGACGTACCACAGTTGCACAGGTTGCCAATCACAGAACATGCCCTTGGCCTACAGCCACACAGGACTTGTTATGCTGGTGAATACCCACTATCATAGAAGCAGCCATGAAGTTCTCCTTCTGCAACATTCCAGTGTTCTCCCAGTCTTTCAGACCAGACACCACATCAAACCAGAGAATGGCTGCTGAGCAACAAAGACTGCCCACACTATATGATATGACTGCCCTGCAGCCCAACCACATGCGGATAGCATGCATATAATGAGAGCCATACTGCCACATGAAACATCATGGAGCAGACTATTGGGGTGCTGAAGCAATGGTTTCCCTGCCTGGACCACTCTGGTGGAGCCCTACAGTACTCACTGGAACATGTGACCCAATTTGTGGCGGCTGCTGTATCCTCTGGCACACAGTCCTTGCCACTAGGGATACAGCTCAAGGGGAGAAAGAGGGGAGTGGAGAAGGAAGGAGGAGGAGAAGCAGGAAGAGGAGCAGGAGGAGGCATCCCCAGTCCAGCCAGACAGTCCTTGATTGCCTTAATTGACTACAGTTCCCATGAACACAAACCCATATCCCTATTATACAACGGTGCCACATTTTACCATTTTTCTACTACGAACCCTTGCACTGTCCTTTGGCCATAACCCTGAAATAAAAACCATCATAAAACTATTCCAAGACAAAATTATCCAAAAGAAATTCTCTACAAAAGGTAACTCATCACCGTTGTGCATTCCCTTATTGCCTGTCTTGCGGGTGCTTTTGACTACCCTAGTTCTCCTATGCAGTGCTACCCCAGTGGCTGCAGCATGGCTGATGAAAGGCTGTTGATTTTTATTGGGGGAGACTGCAGGTCACCTTGCAGGATGCCATCAAATAGCTCCAGGTCTTGAACACCTGACATCAGACTGCACCATATGGGCATGGATGACAGTAGTCTGGGCTGGCTGGATGTATGTAAGAGCAAGGGAACTGGCAGAATGACAGCGATGCGAGCATGGATGCTGTCATCCTGAGATAGGAAAGCAGGTTCAGACTTCATGGAGTCACTACCGTTCTCCTGGCATGGGCACCTCAACAATTCTAGCCATTTGTCATTACATAGATTGCTGGACTGCTGTGAAACCATGCATATACCTTTACACACTGGTATCCGCAGCAATGATGGCAACATTGTGAGATTGCATGGCAACAAGCTGTCCTTGCATGGCAGCAATCTGATCTTCCAGCATTGGGCAGCTTCTGCTTGTGCTGCAATGGAAGCTAAGACAATGCCCATCAAACATTGCATCATGGTTGGGTCAATACATGTGGTACTGGAGTTGGCCATCGCTTCCATGCTGGGAAGTTTGAGCTCCAAGCTCTGTGCCAAGTTGCAGTCAGACTCTACCATGCTCCTGCAGTGACTGCATGCTTTCCGGCAGGTTGTCAATGCACAAGCATTTTTGTGTACGTGCCCATTGGCCTTTTTCTATATGCCACAACATTTAAGTCCAAATCTGAATCCTCTGCAACACTACTCATCTGGGACCCTGTCTCCCAGGGAGTTAGCAGTTGTGCTATCTTTTCCCTGTTAGTTGTATATTAATTGTGTTCAAGTATATTCAGGTGGTGAGCATTAATTGGGTGTTCACCTGACCCCCACACCTGGTGCATTCACTCTGGGTCAGACACCCTTTCCAGCTTACACGATGGGAAGAGAATCGCCATGAAGGCAGAAAAGCCCTCCACATTGGGAGTCTATATTGATTTTGAAGGTGGGATAATCTCCTTCTACAGTGTGTCAGGGAGTGAACTAACCTTATTACACACCTTCCATGGAACGTTCACTGAGCCTCTCCACCCAGCGCTGCGAATTCGAATTGGGGTGACTCTATCCTTGTCTGTTCTGAAGTGATTGGTACAACTGTAATACACCGCGTTCCACCATCTCTTTTATTTTTACTGAGGAAACTGCCTTTGTCATAAAGATCTGAACCTTGTGCTCTTACGCCCCTTCTCTGCTATGTTTTATACCTGGGACACCAAACCATAGCATCCGCACAGCTGGGAGAGATGATGTAGAGACAATGGTAGCTTCACCAACTGCATTTCTGAACTGAGTTCCACGTTCTGTCTGCAACAACATTTTTGCTGCATAACTGGCCCCATTCCCGCTGGTTCAAATTCTACCTAAATAATTTTTAATCCTTCTAAAGAGCCACTGAAGTACAATCCATGTGCGCCAGAACTAGAGTCTTGCTTCAAACCATAACAGACCTATATAATGTCTTATGGGTCTATATAAGATTATATATCTATATGTTGTGAAATCAAATGGACTCTGTCAGCCGGATTGGTAAAAACAGAATTACTTCAGGAGGGAAAGACAAAACACAGATACTGTCTGGAAATGAGGATTAGATACGAGAATTGCAGCCTGCCTCTCTGTTAGAGATTGTCAGATCAGACTCGAATTGAAATGGGATCGTACCTCCCTTCTTTGAGATGTTGAATACACACGCAACTCGGGGATGCCTGTTGCGTGCTTCAGTGTTGCTCTTGTAACTCGACAAGAACAGTCAAATGGGCAAGCTTCTGAGGTGCAATGAGCATTTTGTTAGCAGATTCCAATCAGACGGGGGAATAATTGTGATTGCTGTTCCCCAGTGTTAAAGATCTGAGCTTTTATGCAAATTAATTCTCTCTGATCAAACCATCAGCAGTCAGTTGTCCTGAACAGAAGATAATTGTCTGCAGTAACATCTGCAGCATGAAAGAATTTTTTTGCCATAAAGGTTATACACTACTAGTCCAGTGGTATATATGCCAACTGCTGGACTCTATGTGACTAGCACAAGAATGTAGCCTCACATACCAAGAAGTCAACAAAAGCCTTGAAGTTTATGTAGGAAATTCATTCTGAAGATGTCTGATATCTGTAATACTGGCCGATATTTGCTGTATACTTTTATTTCTGTATGGTTGTAATTTTTGTAAATAAATTTGATTACTGGTTCAACCAAAAAAAAAATAGACACAGACTCAAACTGTGGTTGTTGGGTTAAGTGGTGTATGCTTGTAATGTGTCATTCTGTAAATAAATATTGTATGTAAAGATTGGCTCCAGCTCTATCCTTCATTAATTGACTTTCTGGAATAGAATATCCTTCTGTCCTGAGTACAGCCCACTCGTGTCTGGTGATTTTAGTTTCAGTACTGCAGAAAGCCAGTACCTCATTGTTAGTATCAATGATTGCCAGCACTGTCTGTAGCTGTGCCTGTCCCCTGCCATTTAGGTGCTACTGCCTCCAACTGTGGACCATCTTGATCTGCAAGAGAGATGGAGGATGTCAGTGAGTGTGGTACAAATGTGTTTGGGTGATGTGACTATCATAGTTGAATAGCTGACAGTGTGCACAAGCTGAGGTTTACAGTGCTAAGTGTATGAGGGTAGGATATGGAAAGGAATGTTGGGTTTGAGTTGTGGTTGATAGAGACCTGGAAGGTGAGTGAAGGGAGGTGGTGAATGGAGCAGTGCATGAGGCTCATTTATATTTTGTATGGATTTGGTATGTGATGATATATTCACTGATCTAGACCACTCAAGTGAGGTAATTGAATGCTTTTCAGCATTACATTCAGGTCCTTGAAGACCACAAGGACTATCTGCTCCCACTGCCTTCGCAGTGTCTGGCTGGAGGGCCTCCTGATCTGCTGAGGGAAGAGGGCTTTTGTCTTCCTGTCCATCTCCTGCACTAAGAGCAACATTGCTGCACTAGAGAACCTTAGAGTATGCTCATCCTATCACACCATTTCCACGCTTCCTTCTGCTCATAATCTCTTCTGTCATGGCCTCCACCACCTGTGCCAATCAGAATACAACTTGTCTTTAAGAGGTGCACACTGCTTTTAAATAGTTCATCCTAGCATTAAGTGATGCTAACCTCACACAACTTGGGCCCCCCTGCTGAACTGTTCAGCTCACTATCACATCACTGAATTGTTTTGTACATTTGCTGCTCATTCTTCTCAATAGCTGCATCCGGTTTTCACTCCTCCATGTTTTTCTCAGCATTTTCAGAGACCCTCTGGCCTGAAGTTTTGTTCCGAGGTCGGAAGCACAGATTTGGGACAATTCCCAGCCCTGCGAACCTGACACGGGAGTAAGTGCCCTGGGAGGTCAGATTTTTGGTCTGGGGCATGGAGGGGGGGTTGGGGAGGTGATTGAAAATGGGAGCCATGGCGGGTGACCCCTGGAATGAGCGCAGAGGCTGCCGGTTATGGAGTCGGGCTGGATGGAAGGCCGGCCTCAGTACACTGGCACTGTGTCAAAGTTAAAAAAAAATATAGACATAAAACAGCCCTCCATCCCTCCCACCCCCTCATCCCCACACCTCCTCAACCCCCTGCATATTCCCCATGCCCCATCCATGCCAACCCATGCCACCTCATTTCCTGGCACACATCCCTTGCCTCTAATACCCTCCATACCACCTATGCCCCTCTACCGACTCCCTGTGGCCCCTTCTACCCTCTATGCCAACCTATGCCCCTCTACCGACTCCCTGTGGCCCCTTCTACCCTCTATGCCAACCTATGCCCCCTACCCATCTCCCATGGCCATTTATAGCCCCAACATCAACTTAGAACCAACTCCTGTCACCCCATGCCCCCCAACAACCACCCTTTGCCCTCACACCTACAAAGCCAACTCATCCAGTATCCCATCCTGGGGAAACCTCAGGACCCCATGCTGAGATGAGATAAAATAAATTAAGTGTCTATTTGAGAATTAATTACTTCAAACAAACCACTCTTATTGATAAACAAACCTATTAACTACATTTAACTTCTTCTAATTTGTTATAAAAACAAGCACTGGAATTCATAGCCGCTTTCAAATAATCTATAACCACTTGGAACTGTGAATCAAACAGTCAACTGAGAGGCACACCAATGTGATAATGGAAGTTTGTGAAATCAGTCATGTAGTACTAATCCAGTAATGATAACCCTCAGGCTTATGTCAACAGACAGAGTGAAATAGCAAGCACTGATTTTTAAAAAAACACGGTAGACATGTTTTTTTCCAAATATTTATTTAGAGCAGGAGTTTTAGATAGCTTTACAGCTCCTTTTTACAGTCCAGTTTGACAGCTCCAATGAGCTTGATAATTCATCTTGACAGCTGAATTGATAGTTCCACCGAGCTTATGCACTTTTTACACACATTCATATCTACTCTTAACAACCCCAAAGGGCACCTTACCTCTCCTGAAGGGCAGCTTACCTCTCCCAAAGAGCACCTAATCCCTCCTAAAGGTGTCCTGGGACCATATCCAAAAGGGTAGCTTACCTCTCCAAAATGGTACCCCACCTATCCAAACAACTCTGCAAAGCTTAGACCTGCCCCTACCTGGCCTAATCTGCACATGTCATGTTTCCCACTCCCAGCTCCACAAAAATCCAACATGACTGGAGGAAGCTGCTGTTTTATATGGGAAGCTGCCTCTGTGTACCATGAATATGAAATTTGGAACCCACTCCTATTCCCCTCCAACCCCAATCAAAATTGTGTTCAGGGGCAGGACTACTGGATCCAGGCCTATACAGCCAATTTTGTAATGATGGAGAGCCTCTCAGTCTTTACAAAAAGTCAGGCCTTTGTTTCTAACATCCCCTTCTACTCTTGGCCCAGCTTTCACTACTCCTGCTCATGACCTCCAGCTTGCTGACTTCTTTGCCCTCTCCTGGGGCTTGCAGCAATGTTTCCTCCCTTGCTCTCTGCATTTCCCACTGTCTAAGATCCATCTACCTCTACTACCTCTTCTCACTGCTCTTCACCTTCACTCTGAGGCTGTAGCCAATGTCTTCTATTGATTCCCCCAATAAAGTTAAAGAAGAGCCTTAGCCATCTCTATCCCATCCCATCACAGTTCCACTCCAATATCTTTCTGGCTTTTTCTTGCCCTGATTTTCTCTTCTGAGGCCCACATCAGAAGTCCTTTCCCAATTGTTATATACAGGAAACAGGCAGAAGCATAAAATAAGCCAAGACTCGTTGTGAATGACAGCATCGAAAAATTACTGTTTCATAAATGCCCCTCTTCTCCTCCTCTACTCTACCTTTCCTGATTTATATCTATTCTCACTTTGTTCATTTCAGAAAAAGGCAGTGAAACTAATGAATGCAACTTTCAGCAGATCAGCAGTGACACAACATGAATAGTAATAAAGTACAGAATATATCTAAAAACAAGCAACAACACAGTACGATTTTCAGTGCCCGCCGGCATCAGGTGTGTTCGGAGGCGTGAGCGGACAATATAGCGTGATCGCTTTCACGACGGTGTGAAACTAGTTTAGACCATAAGACCATAAGTTGTAGGAGCAGAATAAGGCCATTTGGCCCATCGAGTCTGCTCCACCATTCAATGAGATCTGATATTGCTCAACTCCACTTTCCTGCCTTTTCCCCAAATCCCTTGATTCCCTTACTGATTAAAAATCTGTCTATCTCAGCCTTGAATATACTTAACGACACAGTCTCTACAGCCCTCCGCGGCAAAGAATTCCACAGATTCACTACCCTCTGAGAGAAGAAATTCCTCCTCATCTCTGTTTTAAGTGGGTGCCCCCTTACTCTGAGATTATGCCCTCTGGTCCTGGACTCTCCCACAAGGGGAAACAACCTCTCAGCATCCAACCCTGTCAAGCCCCCTAAGAATCTTATATGTTTCAATAAGGTCGCCTCTCATTCTTCTAAACTCCAATGAATACAGGCCCAACCTACGGCACTTGGTGCAAATCTGGGATGATTCAGCCCATGGAAACAACTGTCAATAAATACAAAATAAAAGACAGACACAAAATGGACAACACATACACACGACTGACAACACAAAGTAAAATACATACCATACGCTTTTTCCTGTGAGCAATGTGATGAGAGATTCATTACTGTAAAATAAACATCACTCATTTACAGTTTTCACTGGATACCAGCAAGCGGTGTGTAATTTAATCCCCAGGAATTCTCAAAGCCCCATTTAATGGAATGTGATTCTTCAGTCACTGTAAATCAGGGGAGGTGATCTAATCATCTATCTGGTATAAATAACCTTATTCTTCCAAAACATTGAATCCTCTGACTCACTGTGAACACCAAGGGATAGAGTCCATGAAGTTTAAAAAGTTACCATGTATTAAAACAAAGTTTGACGTTCTATGGCATTACCATCGCTGAATCCCCCACTATCAACACACTGGGGGTTATCATTGACTAGAAACTGAACTGGACTAGCCATATAAATACTGTGGCTATATGAGCAGGTCAGAGACTGGGAATCCTGCGACAAGTAACTCATCTCCTGGCTCCCCAAAACATGTCCACCATCTACAAGGCACAAGTCAGGAGTGTGATGGTATACTCCCCATGTGCCTGGGTGGGTGCAGCTCCAACAACACTCAAGAAGCTTGACACCATCCAGGACAAAACAACCTGCTCGATTGGCATCACATCCACAAACATTCACTCCCTCCACCGCCAACGCACAGTAGCAGCAGTGTGTAACATCTACAAGATGCACTGCAGGAATTCACCAAGGCTCCTTAGACAGCACCTTCCAAACTCACGGCCACTACCATCTAGAAGACAAGGGCAGCAGATAGATGGGAAAATCCGCCACCTGGAAGTTCCCCTCCAAGTCACTCACCATCCTGATGTGAAAATATATTGTCGTTCCTTCACTGTCGCTGGGTCAAACTCCCGGAACTCCCTTCCTAACAGCACTGTGGCTGTACCTACACCACATGGACTGCAGCGGTTCAAGAAAGCAACTCACTGCCATCTTCTCAAGGGGAACTAGGGATAGGCAATAAATGCTGGCCCAGCCAGCGAAGCCCACATCCCATGAATGAATGAAAAAACATAGGGCAAAATTTTTAGCTCGGTGTGCGGGCGCACACCTGAGCCACCCGAGCATACAATGACGTGCGTTGACAATGTTAACACGCAGTCGCGTGATATTACATTTAGTGGGCGCATGCTGGAGTCAGCAGTGCTCACCGGCAATTAAAAGGCCTGTTAAGGCCATTCGGTTATCAATTAAATAGAATTTTTCACTGCCCGTCCAACCTTATGGTTGGTGGGCAGGCGAAAAGGCAAGTGGCCTTTGCACTTTTTAGGAAACCTCATCCACAGGCGGGATGAGGTTCTAAAGCAAATATAAATTTAAAAACTTAATTAATAACATGTCCCTGCTCATGTGACAGTCACATGAGGGGACATGTTTTATTACATTTTTAATGTCTTTATTTTTTATATAACCCTCCATCTCCCTGAGGCAGTTCTGTGCCTCAGGGAGACTATCAAGCGCACACTCGCGCGCACGTGTGAAATTCGCGCTTGTCCCGCTCGTCCTCTTCCTCCCGCCTGCACAGACACCGCTGAGCGCTGAGGCTCACGTTTCATGCTGGGCGGCCCTTAATTGGCCCGTCAGCCTGAAATCACCTTCCAGCCCCCATCGGGCGCGGCAGTCGGCTTTCTGACCACCCCCACCCGCCCCTACCGAGCCCATCCGACAAGGGCAAGATTCTGCCCATAAGGCTTTCCACACCTCTTGTCTTCAGAGAGTGTCATTGTTGTCTGTGGAATTCTCCTCTTTCCTTTTTGCCTTTCTCAGGAGATTGTGGTGCTTAAGGATGGGTGAATGGTTTACAGGTTTGTACCATAAGCCGGGAGATTCGGCAGCCCAGCCAAAAGGCCATTGACTCTTGGCGGGACTGGACGATCCCAGTAGTGGGTGGGGCCGGAAAATCCCTTTTCTGTTGTTCGTAAGTGGAAATCAAGTTGCTGACCTAACTCCTATGCAACACTGCTCTTTTAGCATTAACCTGTTGTATAATGATGCACACGAATGAATGGTAGGTGAAAATGGAGAGAAAGCGTATTTTTCCCTTTCACTGTTATAACAAAGGAAAAGTGAAAGAGAGAACTGTAGCACCCCTTGAAAGATGTTATAGCTCAAACCTCGATTTTCGAATTGGGTCAGCAGATCCTAGGAGCTCTATAAGGAGTGCCAAGGATTCATAAGGTCATCAGATTTCTGCCAATTTAAAGGTTGACTATAACAGGTGACTGAACTCAGCACCTTGAGGATTCTTAATTCTTTAGGTATTCTGTATTTCTTGACCTGCTGCTATGCTAGTTCTGTCACTGTATACAAATAAAAACAATAAGAAAACTGACTCCCATGCTTCTATTGCAGGATTGAGCTATGGTGGTAAAAATGCAGAAGATCTTTATAGGAATTAGTTGATGGTAATTAAGCCGAAGAGGCCTCTGCCACACAAACTTTGGTGGACAATTTTTACAATTGCAAGAAATTCGCTGAAAATATTTACTGCATTCCTCTATTGAAGACACTGTTCTACACTGGGGTATGGGCATGAGGAGCAAACCAACGCTTTGCACAAGTGGCTAAACTTTTCTCCTCCATAGCCTGGGACACTGAAGTAAATTGTGGTACTTCTCTGCCAACTTAAGTGAGATTAACTAATTCAGTTCAGATGAAACCTGGACAATAAACACTTCAAATAGAACTACATTCTTAAACTTGCTACGGAGTAATCAGATGCATGTTTGTCAGTTCTCCATTGTGCTGTAGTGTTACATCTGCAATGTTGGGCTATTCATCTGCAAAAATCCACTAATTAACCCATCCGACATTTATAAGTGTACATTTTCATGAAGAGGCCCAGAAACAGGAACTGCAGTTATTTGTTTTCCTCCCAGTAAACTGGATTGGTCCCACCATCACCTTGGCTGAGATCAACTAATTTGATTCAAACTAGGGATTGAACACAAGAGCTTCCTGTTGAACTTGACTCTGTGCCACATCAAATGATGCAGTTATCCATGAAATGCAATTTTCCCAAAACGTTATTATTTATTAAAATAGATTTGCCTGGTTATATATGGGTAGTAATTGGCAGCAAAACATTTTCCTGTCCAACAAATTTAAGCACCATTAAAGGTTACTTAACAGAAATTATACGACTGAAAAATACATCAGAGTAAGATTTAGTTTTATTATTTTTAATGAAACAATCAACTACTTTCAACTTGCTCGCTCTCAAAGCCAACATTTGACAGAATGTTTATTGTAATTTGTTTCTCTTGGGATGATACTGGAATTTTTTTTCACACATGCCACAGTCTCCTTAAATGCTTGGTAAATAAAGGTGTTTAAAAGCAGCCGGGACCAAAAGATACAGACAGATAATTAACATAAATTATCAAAATGATTCGATATTCTTTGTTTTAAAGGTATCAACTTAATTGGTATATTTAATTAATTGCATTCTAATGTGTTATCATTTAAATAAATGATCAATCTAACTCTCACCTAAGCCATTTGATACACTTGATTGATTCATTGCCTTTGAATTCTGCTCCAAGTTTGCTTCTTAATATTCACTAACCTAAAGATTTCTGAAGCTCTCAACACTTTTTCTCATCATTTTGTGATATTCCAGTGGAGAATTTATATATTATTCATAATTTTCTTGTCAGATATCAAGCGTGCTGTGCTTGCTCATTCACATTTTTACTCAGGTATATGCTTCCAATAGCATTTGTAGTGAATTGCCTGATCTGATATGACAAATTTATGTTGATGAAAACAGGTTTCACCTTCATATGAGCAATAAATGTGCAGTATATCAGGATGTAACATTGACTGCAATGCTATTGGTAATGCAATATATTTATATATTGAGTATGAAAAGTTATGGGTGTCTCTTTAATATCAGTATGTATCCAAATTCCAGATATGCAAACAGATCTGGTTAGATGCAGATTGGAAAAGTCAGCTTGCAAGATGGAGTTTGTACACAGAATCATTGCTGCTGAATGTGATTTGCTTTAAAACCATAAATAGTATAATTTTCTAAAGTTATTTGACACTGGGTTATTGGAGTCTCTGATAGAAGTATATGAACAACATGGGCAAGAGGGGCAAGGGTATCTTAAAGATGTGATGTGCAACAAAGTTTAAAGAAATAGGATGCTTCAGAACTTGAATTCTAACCTTTTTTATTCTAAACAAATACTTCTAAACAGGAAGTTCCTCTATTTCTCTTCTGATATTAAAATTTACACAAGGCTCTGATGCAGTGTAGAGCCAAGAGTATAATTTATGTTTCCTGCTTCACTCTAAGCATGTACTGGCCTGGCCTGTACCTGTAGCATATTGGCACCCTTAATTATTTTTTACCTATTCTTTGATTTCTACCATTAATCAAGAGACAAGGAAAGTTGGGACTCATGCCACTGATCATAACTGATGATAGAAATAACTCTGATATATGTCACTAGATCATTCGGTTTGCATTTAATTATTTCTACATGAAAATACGTTGATCTAATGTAATATTGAATGTTCTGCAGTATAAAAAGAGTATGGCTTTTTTTTTTATACAGTCAGATGGAAAATGGTATGCCTATGTGATGCATTGAACTAAGACTTCCACTGAATAATGAAATTAAGCTGCATTGCAATTCTTCCAAGGAGGAAGGGGAATTAGGGTGAAGCTCTAAGAAAACTAATGGACACTGTTTGGATACAGGTTTGGGTAAGGTTAGTTTATTACAAAAACTACCGCTGAAAGTTACTTAGGTAAAAGTGATAAAGCTATTAACGAAAATACAGAAACAAAGGGTAGAATTCTCCCATCTGGGACTAAATCCTGTGGCGGGGGTGGGGATGGAGAATGTGTACCGCTGCGGAGGCTGACGGGAAATCCCACGGTATCTTACAGTCCCGAGGTCATTAATTATGCATCCCGGGGTTTTGAGCCGTCTTCTGTGGCAGGGCGGGCTTGATGGCGCGTGCCCCGCTGTCGTATCTGGGCGCTATATTTAAAAGGTGTCCAGACACCTACAATATCAAACCAAAAGCTGAGATGTCTGCAAAATCATCCGCCGGCCCAGCTCTGAAATTTTGTGACACCACCTTGCGCGTCGTCCTGGACCATGCCGAGATGCGCAGGAGTGTGCTGTGCCCGACTGATGGGAGGAGGGGGCCAAGCAGGGGTATGTGCTGCATGGGCGCATGTGGCCGATTCCATCAGTGTGCGGCGGGGGGGGTGGGGGGGGTGGTGCACAAGAGGCTGGCACAGTGCCGGAGGAGGATGGATGAACTTATTTGTTCCATCAGGGTACGCTTCATCAGATGGTCGCATAAACCACAAGTACATCGATATGTCAGGGTCCAAGACCCAGTGGCAACGGCATGTCCTGCCTCACAGCCTCACTTCAGCGCATCCACGCTGTGGTGGAGTGACCAATGTGACTCCTTCAACCTTCAGCAGACATGCACCACTGCATGGAAGGGAGGCAGGGGGGCTGAAGTGGGGAGGTGAACTGCCTTTGGAACAGATGGAGCCAGGAACCCCCACAGATCACATGCCTGCCTAAGCTTTCCCCTTGCATGTAGATGTGCTCAGTGCTCTGGGGGGAGCTGGTCCACAACCCTTTTGCCCAGTGATGACCTGCCACAAAAGTAGGCTATCTTATGAGAGAAAGTATGACAAACAAATCAATTTCCACTGCTCCAATCCATGCAACTCCTCTCAAGCATGCTGTTCCCTTTGAGCAGGAAAAGATCCGACACAACCGAAGAGAGCATGGGAAGATGGGAGGGGCGATACCCATTTCTCAAGTCTCTCATAGAGGCTGAGGAGAGGGCGTCTGAGCTCGCAGGAGTGGTGCAGGACCGAACAATTGGCAATGGGGAGTTCACACTTGGGTGTCCATCTAGTAAGGAGTCAACCATTCAATGCATACCTGAGGGTCAATTGTGCCTCTATGTTGGAGGCAGCTGATGCTGTCACTTGCGCTCTCCTCTCTCACTTATAGGTGCCTCCAGGAAGACAACAAGGCCTGAGGAGGAAGAGCAGGACTCCTTATCGGGCCTCAGCACCAATCCCAGCCCAGAGATGAGCCAGGAGGGAGCAGAAGCTCCACACCTGTAGTTGCGTTACAGTGGTCACTTGCACCTCCACCCACTCAGGAACACACACCTTAGTGTGTATTAGTGCTAGCTTAGGAAGGGTTTCACAATCTGGCGGTCACCGCATGGACAGGGTATCTACAGCAGAGGGAGGCAGCTTGAGCTGAGCTCCCCGTCTCTCGGAGGATTACTGGGGAAGAGGCATCTGTGAGGTCCGAGTCAGATAACGAGCCTCTAGAATCGGCCTTCCAATTCATGGTGGAGAGTCAGCAAGAGGCGGCAGAACATCACCAGAGC
Organism: Cetorhinus maximus; assembly: GCF_964194155.1. NCBI lineage: Eukaryota > Metazoa > Chordata > Chondrichthyes > Lamniformes > Cetorhinidae > Cetorhinus > Cetorhinus maximus. Next base: position 116,847,137 of record NC_135886.1, read on the forward strand.
TGTTGGAAGCACTCAACAGAGTGCCACGTGAGGCGGAGGAGTCTATCTGCTTGCTCTCTGATGAAGTGGTGCCCACATGTATATGCAAGGTGGTCATCCATGGGGAGGATAGTGGACGCCATGGAAACCTAGGTCCAGCAGAATGCCCAGTTTCTGCTGGAGATGCGTGGAGACCTGTACTCCATCGCGGTAGCCATGGGTGAGTTCCTGCAGTGGCAGTGGGAGAGGGGAAGGGGGAACCTTGAACTCCCTCCAGGTGCTCCTTCCCCTCAAGGACTCAGGCCAGGGCCCTCAGGTACCCCCAGGGAGGAGGAGTGGCAACTGGGCCCACTTAGGAATCTCAGAGGCTGTCCGCTCCCTCTGATTCCCCATTGCCTGTGATTCCTTTAACCTCGTCCTCTGTCACCACAGGCGGTGCAGCCGGCCCACAGAACAGCCAAGGGAAGCTCGAGCCCTTCAGGCCTCGGCTCTCCAAAGATCAACCACCAAAGTTACCAAAGGCGACAGAGCAAACAACTCCACAGGTTGTCTCTATTCCTGCTGCAGATGTCAGGGAAATACCTAGGAGAAGTGGTAGACCAAGAAAAATCATGAAATTTTGACCACAATTGGATGCACAGGTGAACACAATATTGTCACTGATTAATCTGCAAATATATTCACTTTCACTGCATAATGTCTGCTGTTTTCTTTCAGCGTCATTATACAGGCTTTGTGAAGCCTGCCCCACTCCCCCCTGTAGGAGTTCAGCTGCAGTGATTCTGAAGGGAGAAGTGTCTGTGGCATGGGAAACTTGTGCAAGCACTCTCCCAGCCATCACACTCATCTCACTGGTCGCAAGTATTTTCATCCTGTCTGCTGGGGCTCCCTTTCAGCTGTCCAGCTGAGCTGATCTGCACCTCCGCCCACCCACTGATCGCACTCCCATGCTGCACCTGTACCCGTCCAACACGAGCCTCCTTTCAGTTTCGATTTGACCACCAATATAGTCATGATATTTTTTATGAGTTCCCCATCATTTCCCCTCCCCCAGTCACCCATGTCCTTTCCCCCATAATCATCAACCCCCCCTGGCATAACCTTCGACCTCCCCACCGTCACCTTTCGACGTCCACTGGCGTTCTGCACACAAAATGGCTGCTTTCAAGCAGGCTGTTTGGATTTTGGAAATGCAATGCTGTACTGACTAACTGGCTTGTCATAGCAACCTAAGAACATAAGAAATAGGAACAGGAGTAGACCATTCAGCACCTCGAGCCTGCTCTGCTATTCAATAAGATCATGGCTGATCTTCCTGTGTTTTGATTTCCACATACCCATCTACCCCGATAACCTTTGATTCCCGTGCCTAACAAGAATCTATTTACCTCTGCCTTAAAAATATTCAATGACCCCGCCTCCACCACCTTCTGAGGCAGAGAGTTCCAAAGTCATACAACACTCTGAGAGAAAATATTTCTCCTCACCTCTGTCCTAAAAGGGTGACCCCTAATTTTAAAACAGTGCCCCTTAGTTCTGGATTCACCCATAAGACCATAAGACCATAAGACATAGGAGCAGAAATTAGGCCATTCAGCCCATCGAGTCTGCTCCGCCATTCAATCATGGCTGATAAGTTTTTCAACACCATTCTCCCGCCTTCTCCCCGTAACCTTTGATCCCCTTACCAATCAAGAACCTATCTATCTAGGTCTTAAATACACTCAATGACCTGGCCTCCACAGCCTCCTGTGGCAATGAATTCCATAGATTCACCACTCTCTGGCTAAAGAAGTTTCTCCTCATCTCTGTTCTAAAAGGTTTTCCCTTTACTCTGAGGCTGTTTCCTTGGGTCCTAGTCTCTCCTACTAATGGAAACATCTTCCCCACGTCCACTCTATCCAGGCCCTTCAGTATTCTGTAAGTTTCAATCAGATCCCACCTCATCCTTCTAAACTCCATCGAGTATAGACCCAGAGTCCTCAAATGTTCCTCATATGTTAAGCCTTTCATTCCTGGGATCGTTCTCCTGAACCTCCTCTGGACCCTCTCCAGGGCCAGAACATCCTTCCTGAGATACGGGGCCCAAAATTGCTCACAATATTCTAAATGTGGTCTGACCAGAGCCTTATAAAGCCTCAGCAGCACATCCCTGCTTTTATATTCCAGTCCTCTCGAAATAAATGCCAACATTGCATTTGCCTTCCTAACTACCGACTCACCCTGCAGGTTAACCTTAAGAGAATCCTGGACTAGGACTCCCAAGTCCCTTTGCACTCCAGATTTCTGAATTCTCTCCCCATTTAGAAAATAGTCTATGCCTCTATTCTTCCTACGTAAGTGTGCATGACCTCACACTTCTCCACGTTGTATTCCATCTGCCACTTCTTTGCCCATTCTCCTAACCTGTCCAAATCCTTCTGCAGCCTCCCCGCCTCCTCAATACTACCTGTCCCTCCACCTATCTTTGTATCATCTGCAAAGTTAGCCAGGATGCCCTCAGTTCCTTCCACCCACCCACAGGAGAAAACATCCTTTTGACGTCCACCTTGTCAAAGCTGTTCAGCATCTTGTATATTTCAAACAAATCACCCCTCACTCTTCTAAACTCCTGTGGAAACAAGCCCAGTCTGAACAACCTTTACTCATAAAAGAACCCATTCATTGCAGGTATCAATCCAGTAAACCTCCACGAACCATTTCCAGTGCCATTACATCCTTCCTTAAATAAAGAGACTAAAACTGCACAAAGTATTCGTGGTGCGGTCTCACCAATGCCCTGTGTAACTGAAGCATAACATCCTTACTTTTATGTTCAATCCCTCTCACAATAAAGGATAGCATTCCATTAGCCTTCTTAATTATTTGCTGTTCCTGCATACTAACTTTTTGTGACTCATGTACTAGAACACCTAGATGCCTCTGCACCTCAGAATTATGCAGCCATTCTTCATTTAAGTAATACTCAGCTTTTTTGTTCTTCCTGCCAAAGTGAACAGTTTCACATTTTCCCACATTAAACTCCATTTGCCAGGTCTTTGCCTACTCACTCAACCTATCTATATCCATCTGCAACATCATGTCTTCTTCACATCATACTTTCCTACCTATCTTTGTGTCATCTGCAAATTTAGCTACTATGTCTTCATTCCCCTCATCTAAGTCATTGTTGTAAATTGTAAAAAGTTGAGGCCCCTGTATAGACCCCTGTGGGATTCCACTCGCCACAACCTGCCAATCCAAAAAAGACCCATTTATGCATAATCTCTGCCAGCCAGCCAGTCTTCTATCCATGTTACCCCCTACACCATGCACTTTTATTTTCCGTAATACCTTTGATGTGGCACCTTATCAAATGCCTTCTGGAAATTTAAGTGCAGTATGCCTACAGGCTCCCCTTTATCCACCGCGCATGTCACTCCTTTAAAAAACTCCAATAAATTGGTTAAAGATGATTTTCCTTTCACAAAACCATGCTGACTCTTCCCCATTGCCTTGACTTCCCCATGACAGATGTCAAGCTAACTGGCCTATAGTTTCCTGTTTTTTTTGCCTCCCTCCCTTCTTGAATAGAGGGGTTATATTTGCTACTTTCCAGTCTGATAGAACATTTCCAGAATCTAGCAAATTTTGGAAAATTAACACCAGTGCATCAACTACCTCATTAGCCACCTTTTTTAACATCCTAGGATATAGTCCTTCGGGACCCGGAGACTTGCCAACCATCAGTTTGCTCAGCACCGTTTCCCTAGTGATTTCAATTTCACCAAGTTCCTCTCTCCCTTCCATCTCCTGATTTGCAGCTACTACTGAAATGTTTTCTGTATCCTCTATAGTGAACACAGAAGCAAAATATTTGTTCATTTCTTCTGCCATTTCCTTATTATCTACTATTAACTTCCCACTGTTACCCTCTAGAGGACCAACATTCATTTTACTTACTCTTTTCCTTTCTACATACCTGTAGAAACTCTTGCTATCCATTTTTACATTCCTAGCTAGCTTCCTCTCATACTCTCTTTTTTTTCCTCCTGGTCAGCTTTTTAATCATTCTCTGCCATTCTTTATATTCTGACCAGTCATCTGTCCTGCCACTCACCTTTGTGGAGTTGTATGCTTTTTCCCTAAGTTTGATGCTTTCCTTAACTTCTTTAGTTAACCACGGATGTTGGGTCCTCCCCTTAGAATTTTTTCTTTATAATAGGAATGTACTTATCCTGAATACTCTGAAAGATCCCCTTAAATGCCTGCCACTGCTTCTCTATTGATCTACCTCTAGCCAGGTTTCCCAGTTCACTTCAGCTAGCTCAGCTTTCATCCCCACATAGTTGCCTTTATTTCAATTTAATTTACTAGTCTTAGACCCATTCTTCTCCCTTTCAAACTGGATGTATAGTCATAGTCATGTGACCCTGCCATAAGGCATTCTGCCTCTGGAGGCAGACACCTTAGGTCAGTTCAATAAATGCTCTCACTGAGTACACACTGAAGAAGTACAGCTGTCCTTAAACATGAAATATGGTATACAGAAGTGAAGAAAAATTGATTTTTGGTATCTCTGCTTCCTCACTGCTTCCTCATGCTGACTGCCCGATTTGAAGGGCAGCCCCCGTGTGTGCACCCCTCAGCCCTTCCAGCCCAGGACCACTGCACAGAAGACATGGCCCCGAAAGGTAAGAAGACCACAGCCTCCGATTCAGTGATGCATCCCTGGGATACCTTCTAGGCACCGTTGGAGCCCGCCACAATATCCTCTACCCCCACTCTGGCTGCAGGAGGCCCATCAGTGTGACCACTCTAGCTTGGGAGGCATTGGCAGTGCTGACTATCTAATGCAGAAAGAGGATGAATTATCTCACCATGCCTCCAGGGTAAGACAACCATCTCATCACTCTAAACTCACACACTCACAAGGCCATCACCTATTCAATGGCATCTCATTCACTGCCAGCTCAAGGGACACCACCACTCACCCTGTCACACATGCCCTCACATCTCCATCTGGCCTCATCTTCTCTGGAGAATTCCTCCCTCAGCCTTCACCCTCTTGAGGCCACTTGCACAGATCAACATGTGTCCCCAAACACACCCTGGGATACCCACCTTCCCCAGTAATATCCTAGCCTGAGGTCGCTTATCCCACTTCCCCAAGCAAAGCCATAGCCCTGCAGCAGTTGAAAAGCCGCCCCCGCCTCATGGCTGCCAGCCTGTGAGCCCCCCCGAACAGTAATATGAAAAGAGGGAATGTTTGGGCCCTTCTGTCTGTGAAGCCTGGTGCTGATGACCACGAGTGCTGCCCAAAGCAAGGTAGGAAAACAAGCCTCAGAGTCCCGAGTGCAGCGCAGCTCAACAGCACATCGCTTATGTTGTGAAACACGTCAGTGTGCAATCACGCCAACATGGCCGGATGATCCAGCGTGAGGGGATGATTCCGGCAAGCAGGGTGTTTACTGATATGCAGATGTGTTAAAATGAAGTTCCTGACATGTGGCAGCGGGAAATGCGGCCCGCCATTGACAGGCACAGCGGATGATTGCAAACTGGTTTCACAATATTGTGAAACCAATTTTTGGTCCTTCCCGTCATATTGTACACTCACGCCGGACGCCAACGGGCACAGAACATTCTGCCCTATGTGTGCAATGCATGTGCAGAGACTGACTAGTAGGCCAAACAGTTGTCAGTGCATGAGAACAGTGGGTATATTGTGGGTAACTTGGGCAACTCATAGTCACACAGGATCGTGCATACAAATGTGTCTTTTGTTCAGTGGAAAAAAGGGGGATTCTTTTTATACGAAAATCGGAATGTTTGTATCTTTTTTAGCATGAAAGGGGGATGCTTGGGTTTTGGAAATGCAATGCTGTACAGACTAACTGGCTTGCCGTAGTCATGTGACTCTGCCATGTGGGGCCAGATATCTTAGATCAGTTCAATAAAAGCTCTCACTGAGTACACAGTGAAAAAGTACAGCTGTTCTTCGACACGAAACACAGGCTTTATACTGTTCCAAAACTTAAAATGGTTGCTATGTTAATTTCGGTGAAGCATTGTTCCACCAGGCAAAGAAGTTAGTTATATTTTTTTTAAATTCATTCATGGGATGTGGGTGTCACTGGCCAGCATTTATTGCTCATCCCTCATTGCTCTTGAGAACATGGTGGTCAGCTGTTGAGATCCTTTGAAGCCCCTTGCTGTCTCCTGTTCCCTCAGAAGCAAAATAATTTTATTCAAACCTTTTAGAATTCAGTGGACATCTAAGGAGGGGTCTTTGCATTTTTAATGAATTTTTATGGCCAGCTTCAAAGATATGAGTCTGACAGGGTTTGAATGAACGACAGAAGATACCATGTTGCCTGTCCATACTTCCATTTTGAAGAAGGTGTTTAAACTCAATGTAAAGCAATTAGAAAAACAATTTGATCTAGACTGTTCTAGCTCACGAGTTTGCAGTGGGAGAGTTTTGTGAGCAGAAACTGAACTGGCTATTCAGCTTTCACTTAATCATGAGTTGCAAAGTTAAAAGAAGTTGAATTTTAAAACAAGTTCAAAATAACATTTCCAATAGAATCTAGCAAGTCTACAATTAAGCTTTTTGCTACACTCTAAATCAATTGATTGTTTGGCTGGCAATGTTTTAGCTGCTGGAGTCTTGTGATTCAGCAGTGAACACATGCACATGCTGACACATTATACCAGCCTCTACACCACCCATGTGGCTCATTCTACATAATCCGCATAACCTTATTAATGTATTGTCCTTTACCTCCAAATTGTAGCAGCATGCATGCCTCAGTAGAATAGAATAGCAAATTTAAACTTCAATGCGTTCACACTTAACAAATTCTTTTATAAAAGCAAAACACTGCGGATGCTGGAAATCCAAAATTAAAACAAAAGATGCTGGAAAAACCCAGCAGGTCTGGCAGCATCTGTGGAGTGAGAAACAGAGTTAATGTTTCGAGTCAACATTAACTCTGTTTCCCTATTCACAGATGCTGCCAGACCTGCTGAGCTCTTCCAGCATTTTCTGTTTTTATAACAAATTCTTTTGTCTCTTTCAGCATAAATAAAGACAGTCAGCGAAATCAAAGCCACAAACAGGGCAGATTCTGGATACCAGGAACAAGGGAGAGATTAAAATCTGGGAACAGGAGCAAGTTCTAGGAACTGGGTGTATAAAAATGTGGAATGAGTGATGCAGAAATATGATTTTGTTTCTAGTTGAGTCTGTATACCGCTGATATTTGTGCATATATTGGATACCATTTTTGAACAATGAAAGTAATGTAAAGGAATTAGAATGTGACACCATACGTAACTAGCAAATGCTTAAGCCTGATACCTCATTTAATATTCTATCCTGCTGTAGCAACTGAGGGTATCGCCTCTCCTGCTGTCTATCAGGGGTCATGTGATGTTCTGGGAGGATTTGACCAATCAGCCCTAAGCGTGGGCAATCCGGGGAGTGGGGCTTCCTGACGAGAGCCTTGATCGAGCATGTGGCACCTGAAAAGCTCTCTGTAATAAAGTTTATATGTTTCTTGTTGAAACCTTTCCACTCCGTCGGCTCATTACATTTGGTGACGAGGGTAAAATAGCTCTGACGCTGCACCTCGCCTTGTTACCGTGAGTACATTGAATCTTAAGTAAAATAAAAGACTACTCACCAGTCATGCCACTCTTCAGCAAAACCGATCCTTATGATGCGACTATGGAAGAGTGGAGCCAGTATGTAGAGCGCCTCGGATTTTATTTTGTCATGAATGAAATTACCACAAAGAAAAAGTGGAAAACCATCCTTTTGAGTGTATGTTACAGTAAAACATACAACGTCATTCTCAACCTGATGGCCCCGAGCGCGCCCAATTCTAAGCCCTACAATGAATTAGTAGGCCTTGTAAAAATACACTTCCAGCTGAAGCCATCTGTAGTAATGCAGCATTTTAAATTTAATTCTAGAGTTAGGGCCAGGGAGAGTCCATCGCAACCTATGCAGCGACCCTTAGGCAGTTAACAGAACACTGTGACTTCGGGAACACATTAAATGATATGCTGCAGGGCCGATTAGTTTGTGGAGTTCAGGACAACGCCATTCAGCGCCGTTTACTTGCTGAGGCAGGCATCAACTTTAAGCGCATCCTAAGAATCTCCCTCACCATGGAAAGTGCTGTAAGAGACCGATCTTTGCAACACAAGCAACATGGCGCTGTTCTTCATGTGGGGCGGGAACCTACCGCTGAGAAAGCCAGACCCACAGCGTCGAAGCGAGAGGCAATGTCCGCTGTTAGAAACATGGAAAGGCCTAGTAGAAACACTTCAGCAGCGACTCCAAGGTTAAGTTGTTATAGATGTGGAGGTGACCATGGACCAGACACCTGCAGATTCAAGGAGGCAGAATGCCATTACTGCCATAAGAAAGGTCACGTAGCAAGACAATGCAGGGCCAAGCCGAAACAGTCTGTAAAGCCCAAAACCAACATGATTGAATTGAAAAATACAGCAGAAACTGAAGCTGTGAACACCGAGGTTTATTCACTGTATAACGTCACCGCCATAAAGACCGAACTTACCACTGTCACAATCCAAATTAATGAGAAGCCACTAATAATGGAGGCGGATACGGGTGCCTCAACTACAGTGGTTGGAGAGCACGCTTTCAAATATGAAGGTAGGAAGTCAATAAACCTGGAGCGGACAACTGCTAAATTAAAGACATACGCTGGAGAATCTATACAGGTAAAGGGCATGGCCACAGTACCAGTGTCCTACAAGCAACAGATAGCTCAGGCTTCCAGTGATAATAGTGAAAGGAGAAGGACCCAGTCTTTTAGGTCGAGACTGGTTACAGAAGATCGAGCTTGACTGGCCTGAAATATTTCACCTGAAAACAGGAGAAGTTTCTGAACTGCTAAGGAAATACGACACGGTTATTTGGGATGAATTAGGGAAGCTTAAAGGCATGCAGGCCAAGATATATGTGGATCCTCAGGTGACACCACGTTTCTTTAAGGCCAGACCTGTGCCTTATGTGTTGAAGAAAAAGATGGATGCAGAACTGTGCCAGTTGGAAAAGCTGGGCATCATTCAGCCTCAGAATGGGCAGCACCCAATTCTCAGAAATGGGCAGCACCCATAGTTCCAATGGTTAAGCCTGACCAAACCATATGCATTTGTGGGGGACCATAAATTAACCATAAATAAGGCAGAAAAACTTGACAAGTACCCCATTCCAAGGATAGAAAACTTATTTGCAAAGCTGGCTGGATGTAAGTCTGATAGGAAATTGGATATGAGCGATACCTACCAACAGTTAGAACTGGATAGCGCATTGAGAGAATACGTGACTATTAACACACACAAGGGTCCCTATCAGTACACTCGCCTACTCTTTGGAGTATCGTCTGCATGCACCATCTTCCAAAGAACAAGGGAGAGTGTTTTGCAAGTAATTCCTCGAGTGGTATTATAACTAGATGATGTTCTGATCACAAGGTCAACTGAGATGGAACACTTAGCCAACCTGGAGGAGGTCTAAGAAAGGTCATGGAAGCCAGTGTACAGTTAAAGAAGGAAAAATGCACATTTCAAGCACCAGAAGCTAATTACCTGAGTCACAGGGTGGAAGCAGTGGGTTTGCATCTGGTAGAAGAGAAAGTTCGGGCAATAAAAGATGTGCCCTCACCATCCAATATAACCGAACTCCAGTCATTCCTGGGTACAATCAACTACTATAGCCACTTCTTGTCTAACTTATCAACTGTATTGGCACCATTACACTTGTTGTTAAAAAAAGAATCACCATTGGTCATGGAATTCACAACAGGAAGAAGCCAAGTAAAGAAATTGTTGCATTCGTCATGTTTATTGGTACACTATGACCCATTGAAAGAGTTGGTATTAACATGTGATGCCTCTCCTTATGGTGTAGCAGCTGTGTTATCACATAGAATGGAAAATGGATCAGAAAGGCTCATTGGCTATGTCTCGAGAACCATCTCCACAGCTGAGAAGGGTAATTCCCAGATAGAAAAGAAAGGTTTATCGGTGGTATTTGGAGTGAAGAAATTCCACCAGTACCTGCATGGACAACATTTCACCAGTGTGTTGGACCACAGACCATTAATGGGGTTATTCAGTGAGGATAAGGCCATTCCACCAATAGCATCAGCAAGAATACAACGTTGGGCTCTGATATTATCTGCGTATGAATATACTATCATGTACCGTCCTGGCTTATACATTGCAAATGCGGATGCACTCAGTTGTCCCCCTTTACTAGATAGCATTGTACACACTCCTGTTCCACAAGAAGTTGTGCTATTACTGACTTTCTTGGATTCTTTGCCTGTGTGTGCAAAGCAAATTAGAAATTGGACGAACAGAGATCCAATATTGTCGAAAGTCAGAGACTTGGTCTTTAGTCACCTGAAGTTGTATATGTGTATATGTTGTTGGTTATTCAAATGTTTCTCTGTAAATAGAAATTGTAAAAAACTAAAGGGGAAGGAAATGTACTGACTGAGCATATAGCCTCTCCTGCTGTCTATCATGGGTCATGTGATGTTCTGGGAGGCTCCGACCAATGAGCCCTAAGCATGGGTAATCGGGGGGTGGATGCAGCTCCCTGGCAAGAGTCCTGATCGAGCATGTAGCACCAGAAAAGCTATCTGTAATAAAGTTTCTGTTTCTTGTTGAAACCTGTCCACTCCATCACATCATTACACATGCTAAATCTAACTTTGGTACCCATTTAGATCACTGTTAGATGCTGTTTGATAATGTTGGCAAATAAAGGGAAATATATTCCTAAACCTATAAATATTGCCTTTACCAAAATTCTCGAATTCAGCCAGATTTATCTTAGCCTTGTTACTTAAGGAGCAGCATTGTGATTGCCTGCTTGTATTCAGTGCATAGCTGTGGAGACGAAGGATCATTTTTCACTTCAGACATAGTTACATTTTTTGCAGCATTGTGACTATCTTACATGTAGTGGTTCAGTCAATGTAGGAATTATTTCTTATCATGACTTCTCCTTTGCAACACAAGGTGCATCATCACCTCTCTTACTAATAAAATCGGTGGAATCAAAGGATGCTATTGTTAGAAGAGGTAAAATTAAAAACCTAGTAATACAATGGAACATGTACACTCAAAGGAAAAGCTAGGTATAAAGAGAAAGGAGATTGTGTGTAGGGCAGAGGCATTTTAAGATCCATCAGGTATGAGAAGCCTCCAGCCTATAAACATCAAGTCTGTTTGCAAAGACCCAGGACTGAAATAAACTCATTTTGATTTTGATTGTACAGGGTGTGCTCTGCCTGGTGTCTCTTTAAAACTATAATTTTTACTGTTGCCTCAACAGGGGTGTAACTGAGAGTCAGATTAATTAGGGGATCTTTGTAGTTATTATAGTAGTAATTTTGTAGACACATGTATGAACTTACAATTTTTCTTGTATTAATAAATATTTAATTTAGTTTTTTTAAAAAAAACCTCTTGAGACTCGGTGGTCTTATTACTACTGAATTCAAAGCCTGCATCTCGAAACATACAAATTGCAAAAATGGGTTATGACAGTTGTTTCAAGTTTCCCTCTTGGATTTGGGCAACTCAGCCTTTACCATCGGCTGTGTCAGAATAAAGTTAATCTGTTTTTGAGATGTTAATGGAGGGATAAATATTGGATGGGAGAATTCTCTAGCGCTAATTTGAATATCGCCATGGGATCTTTTATGTTCATCTGAGGGGGCAGGTGAGACATTGGTTTAATGTCTTGTAAGAAAGTTGGCACCTCCCACAATGCAGCACTCCCTCAGTACTGCAGAGGAGTGTTAGCCTAAGTTATGTGTTCAAGTCTCTGAATTGGGACTTGAATTGACAATCTTCTGACTCAAAAGCGAGAATCCACTAAGCCAAGGCTAACAACAAAATATTAACCCTTCATTCTCTATGAAATTTTTTGTGAATTTCTTGCATTTTATGTTTTTATTTCCAATTTATGGTACTACTTTTATTTTATATCCTTAGCATAATTAGGTGCTTCCTGAACCAGAGGAGCACTGATAATGGATGTCTATATGAATATTATTATACCTAAGGCTGTTAACATGGAATAGGATGCTACTTACATGTGAGTAGGCCTAGTTGTGCACAAGCAGTGACTGACTCAAGATCGTCAAGATTCTCAAGGTTGTTATCATAAACTTCAGTTTGTTACGGACAAAGAAATCGACAAGTTGCAAAAAAATGTTTTGGATTGGGGGAGAGTGGATTTTAGGAAAATAAGGCAGGATCTGGCCAAGGTAGACTGGGAACAGTTACTTGTGGGGAAATCTACAGAGGAGCAGTGGGGGGTGTTCAAAAAGGAAATGGGGAGGGTACAGGCTCAACATGTTCCCTCTAGGGTGATAGGAAGGAGTAACAAGCCCAGAGAACCATGGATGACCAGAGATATTCAGGTTACGATGGGAAGGAAAAGAGAGGCTTTTAGCAGGTACAAGGGAAGCAAATCAGCAGAGGCATTAGTGGAGTACAGACAGTGCAGGGTGGAGCTTAAGAAAGCAATTAGGAGAGCAAAGAGGGGATATGAGAAAGCTCTAGCTGGTAAAAGTAGGGAAAACCCCAAGATATCCAAAAGTATATCAATGGGCAGAGGATGACCAGGGAAAGAGTAGGGCCCATAAGGGACCAAGGGGGCAATCTATGGGTGGAACCAGAGGACATCGCTCGAGTGTTGAATGAATACTTCACTTCCATCTTCACCCAAGAGAATGAGGATGAAGGTATCGAACTTGAGGAGAGAGACTGCGAGGTTCTTGAGCAAATTGATATAGGGAGTGACAAGGTATTGGAGGTGTTGGCAGGCTTAAAAGTGGACAAATCTCCAGGTCTGGATGATTTGTGTCCTAGACTGCTGAGGGAGGCAAGGGGGGAGATCGCAGGGGCTCTGACCCGAATTTTTAATTCCTCTCTGGCCACGGAGGAGGTGCCAGAGGACTGGAGAACAGCTAATGTGGTTCCGCGATATAAGAAGGGTTGTAGAGATAAGCCAGGGAACTACAGGCCAGTGAGTCTCACGGCAGTGATAGGGAATCTATTGGAGAAATTTCTGAAGGAGAGTATGTATCTCCACTTGGAGAGGCAAGGTTTGATCAGGGATAGTCAGCATAGCTTTGTCAGAGGGAGGTCATGCCTAACAAATTTGATTGAATTTTTTGAGGAGGTGACCAGGTGTGTAGATGAGGGTAGGTTGATGTAGTTTATATGGATTTCAGCAAAGCCTTTGACAAGATCCCACATGGGAGTCTTATAAAGAAGGCAAATGCACATGGGATACAGGGTAATTTGATGAGGTGGATTCAAAATTGGCTTAGTTGTAAGAGGCAGAGGGTGATGACAGAAGGATGCTTTAGTGACTGAAAGCCAGTGTCCAGTGGCGTACCACAGGGATCTGTGCTGGGTTCCCTATTATTTGTCATTTATATAAACGACATAGATGACTATGTGGGTGGTAGGATTAGTAAGTTTGCGGATGACACAAAGATTGGCCAGGTGGTTAACAGTGAGGTTGAGTGTCTTGGGCTACAGGAAGATATAGACGGGATGGTCAAATGGCCAGATAAGTGGCAGATGGAATTTAACCCTGAAAAGTGTGAGGTGATAACCTTGGAAGGAGTAATTTGACAAGGAAGTATTCAATGAATGGCATGGCACTAGGAAGTTCTGAGGAACAAAGGGACCTTGGCGTATGTGTCCATAGATCTCTGAAGGCAGAGGGTCATGTTAGTAGGGTGGTGAAAAAGGCATATGGGACACTTGCCTTTATCAATCGAGGCATAGATTACAAAAGTAGGGAGGTTATGTTGGAGTTGTATAGAACCTTGGTGAGGCCACAGCTGGAGTAGTGTGTGCAGTTCTGGTCGCCACATTATAGGAAGGATGTGATTGCACTGGAGGGGGTGCAGAGGAGATTCACCAGGATGTTGCCTGGGATGAAACATTTAAGTTACGAAGAGAGTTTGGATAGATTTGGTTTGTTTTTGTTGGAGCAGAGAAGACTGAGGGGGCGACCTGATCGAGGTGTACAAGATTATGCGGAGCATGGACAATGTGGATAGGGAGCAGCTGTTCCCCTTAGCTGAAGGGCCAGTCACAAGGGGGCATAAGTTCAAGGTGAGGGACAGGAGGTTTAGGGGGGATGTGAGGAAAAACTTTTTTACCCAGGGGGTGGTGACGGTGGTGGAGGCGGGTTACCTCACATACTTTAAAAAGTACCTGGTTGAGCACTTGGCACGTCATAACATTCAAGGCTATGGGCCAAGTGCTGGTAAATGGGATTAGGTAGGTAGGTCAGATGTTTCTCACATGTCGGTGCAGACTCGATGGGCCGAAGGGCCTCTTCTGCACTGTGTGATTCTGTGATTCTGCTCAAATTATTTCACTCAATGGGCTATGAATCTTTGGAATTTTCTCCCTCAGAGGTTTGTGGATGCTCCTTTGTTGAGTACATTTTAGTGTGGATAGATAGATTTTTGGTCTCTCATGGAATTAAGGGATATGGGGAGGGAGTGGGAAAATGGAGTTGAAGCCCAAGATTAGCCATGATCACATTTAATGGTGGAACAGGTTTGATGGGTGTGCGATCTGCTCCTGCTCCTATTTCTTGTGTTCCTGTGTTCTTGCGCAATCACTGAATACAAATAAAGTCCAATTAAATGCAGAACCATTGCATTTATGTGAAAAACATTTTTTCCCTCTCTCCCTATCTCTCTCCTCCTGTATCTTTTTCTCTCTTTCCCCGACTCTCCCATCTCTCTCTCTCTCTCTCCCCGTCTCTCTCTCTCTCCATCTCTTTCTCTCTCTCGCTCTCTCTATGTTTCTCTCTGTCTCTCTCTCTCTCCATCTCTCCCTCTCTCTTCCTTGCTCCCCCTGTCTCTCTCTCTCTCACTCCCCATCTCTCTCACCCCGTCTCTCCCTCTTTCTCTCCTCCTCGCTCCCCCATCTCTTTCTTGTTCCTGTCTCTCTCTCGCTCCCCTTATCTCATGAAACTGACATTTTGACAGAAGTCACACAACCTATGAGCCCCATTCATGTGGTAATTATGGTTTTATCTAATGTGTAACACAACTTTAAGAAGAATGTTTGTTAAGGAAGGTCACTTGATCTTTAATACCCAATAGGAGAGTAGCGCGGGCTACCTCAGTAGTAAGTAGTGTAGAGATAAGGTTTGAAGTGAAAGCACATGTGTAGTTGCTGCTGAGTACTTTGTAAATAAACTAAAAGTTTTCCTCCTAAGAGGTGTCTGCTGATCAACTCTATCAATAGTACCAACTCGGCCACCTCTCGCAACAAACTGGCGATGAGGATAAAACAAATTTAACAGAAGAAATCAAGTGAAACAAAATTGGCACTGTACCGCTCACAGTAATTGTAAGTAGAAGTTCCATTCAAATCGGTGAAGTAATTCCCACTCAGGATGCCGCAATTCGGAAGAATCAATCCTTTCGATCCAAGCACAGGCAATTGGTCTCATTATGTTGAATGCCTCATGTTCTTTTTTCAAGCGAATGAGATTATGGCAGGAGAGAAGGGGCGAGCAATCCTCTTAAGCATGGAAATAAAACCTATGGCTTGATTCGAAGTTTGATGACACCCAGTGCCCCCAGATTCAAAACATTTTGATGAATTGGTGGACCTTATAAAGGGTCATTATCAACCAAAGCCCTCAGTAACAATGCAAAGGTTCAAGTTTAACTCAAGAAATAGAGCCCTGGGGGAGACAGTTGCATGCTATGTGGCAAGTTTGAAGCAATTAACGGAACATTGTGAGTTCGGTACATCCCTAAACGACATGCTGAGAGATCATTTAGTGTGTGGTGTGAATGTGGACATGATTCAGAAACGATAGTTATCCAAAGCAAATCTGGATTTTAAGAAGGTGCTAGAGATAGCAAGGGCCATGGAGAGCGCAGTAAGAGCCCTACAGGACGTGCAAAATGGCGTGGTCCTCTATGTCGGGTGGGAAACCCCGGACAAAAAGGGCACAAAAATGCATGACTCTGCTGAGAAGCACCCCACTAGCCAGAAAATGAGAAAAAAGTGACTTAGCAGCGAAAACAAGGAATCATTTCAATCAAGGTGGAAACAAGCAGTCTTTTAATGATTGGCAGTTTGAAAAATAGAATGCTTTCATTGTCACAGAAATGGACAAATAATGAGACAGTGCAAGGAGAGATTCAAGCAGACTTTTAAACAAAAGAAAAAACCCAGTGATATCTACAATGTAGGAGAGCCTGAAACAACAAATTCAGATATTTACTCATTGTTTAATTTGAAAATCAGAAAGACAGAATCAATATATGTAACAGTGAAAGTGAATGGTAGACCTGTTAGAATGGAAGTGGACACAGGAGCTTCCACTACAGTAATTGGGGAACATACCTTCAGATATCTGAATAATGGGGAATGTCAATTAAATTTAAAAGAAACAACTACCCAACTAAAAACATACAGGGGTGAAGACATTCAAGTCAGAGGCATAAGTAGAGTAAATGACCATTATGAAAGCCAATCGGAAAAGCTACCCTTGATGGTAGTTGCAGGTGAGGGGCCAAGCCTCCTGGGGCGAAACTGGCTAAAGGAGATTAAGTTAGAATGGGCTGAAATTTCCAGTTGAGAACAAGTTGGTTACCAGAGCTACTTTGAAAGTACGCCCCAGTCTTCAAGGATGAACTTGGGACGGCCCAGGGGCTGCAGGCAAGATTCATGTGGATCCAGAGGCAACCCCCCGATTCATGAAGGCGAGACCTGCACCTTTTGCACTTCGAGAAAAAGTCAACATCGAATTGGACAGACTAGAAAAACTGGGTGTTATACAACCTGTGCAGTTCTCAGAATGGGCAGCGCCCATAGTCCCCGTCTTTAAACCCGACCAAAGCGTCCAAGTTTGTGGAGACTACAAATTGACGGTTAATAAAGTAGCTAAGCTAGACAGACACCCCATACCAAAAATCGAAGACCCATATGCTAAGCTGGCAAGTGGAACCACCTACACGAAGATTGATATGAGTCATGCTTGTCAACAACTGGAGTGAGATAATGCCTCCCAGGAAGTTGTCACAATTAATACCCATAAATGGTTGTACCAATTTCGGCAACTCCTCAGCTTGTGCCATCTTCCAGGGAACAATGGAAAATTTACTGCAAGGACTGCCCCAGGTTGTAGTCTATTTAGACGATGTTTTGGTGGCAAAACATGGCTGAAAAACAGCATTTGGCAAACTTAGGAGAAGTCATAAAATGTTTCTTGCAAGCTGAAGCATGTTTAAAAAAAGAAAAACGCACGTTCCAAGTGAGGGAGGTAATCTATTTGGGTCACCAGGTAGATTCACAGGGCCTCCACCCGGTTGAAAAGAAAGTGAGAATCATAAGAGAGACACCTGTGTCAAAGAACGCCTCAGAGCTCAAATCAATCCTAGGAATGATCAATTATTATGGGCAGTTCTTACCCAATTTGTCTGCAGAACTGGCCCCCCCTACATTATCTACTCAAAAAGAACCAATGTTGGCCTTAGGAGGTGCCCCAGAAAGAAGCTTTCATAAAGGTGAAATAGTTGGTACACTCGTTCAATCTATTTGTGCATTATGACCAGAAGAAAGAATTGATGTTGACATATGATGCACCCCTCTACTGAATGGGAGCAGTGCTCTCCCATCGGATGGACGATGGCTTGGAATGACCTATAGGTTATGTATCAAGAATGCTCACCGCAGTGGAAAAGGGATACTTACAAATAGAAAAAAAGGCCTGTCAATCATCTTTGGTGTCAAGAAAATTCACCAGTATGCACACGGCCACCATTTTACAATCGTTTCAGACTATAAGCCATTGCTAGGATTGTTCAGTGAGGACAAGGCTATACCACCCATAGATTCAGCAAGAATACAATGATGGGCTTTAATCCTGGCAGCACCTGAGTGTACTTTTGTACATAGGCCTTGCAGTCAAATCGCAATCGCCGATGCACTTAGTAGTTTGCCTTTACAAGAAAATGATGAGGACATCCCAGTTCCACAGGAACTTGTTTTATTGTTAAATTTCTTAGACTCCTCGTCGGTACTTGCTCAACAGATCGGAGACGGTACAAGTCGAGACCCAGTCATCTCTCAAGTATGAGAACAAGGGCTTCATGGTTGGTCACTGATGAAATGAAACCACACATTAGGCATGAAATCACCAGCCAGGGTGCCATCTTATTGTGGGGAACATGAGTAATAGTACTTCCAAATGGAAGGGAGCCACTTCTAATTGAACTATACAGAGCATATTCAGGAATATCCCGAATGAAGACCATAGCGCGCAGCTACCTATGGTGGTTTGCGATGGATGGTGAATTAGAGAGTTTAGTAAAGAGCTGTGTGCAACATGAGCAACTGAAAAAGCTGCCTTCAACAGCTCCGTTACATCCTTGGGAATGGCCAGGAAGACCATGGGTTCGGTTACACATTGATTATGTGGTACCTTTCATGGGAACAATGTTTCTGCCCATTTAAAATGGATGGACATATATGATGTGAAGTCACCAACGTCTTCTGCTACAATAAAGAAGCTATGTCAAAGTTTTGCCATTAATGGACTACCAGAAGTAGTCTTTTCCAATAACGGCACAGCTGAGTTTCGACGGTTTATCAGCCTCAACGGCATCACTGATGTAAAAACCTTTCCGTACCACCCTTCCTCAAATGGACTGGCCGAAAGGACGGTTCAAACATTCAAGGCAGGCATGAAGAAGCTAACTGGAGATTCCTTAGCAACCAAGCTAGCAAGCTTTCTTTCCCTTATAGGACCACTTCTCACAGAACAACAGGTTTCACACCTGTGGAGTTATTGATGAAATGCCATCTCAGGACGCAATTGAGCTTAATAATGTGAAATTTAGGGGGGAAGGTGGAAAATAGTCAGGGCAGTCAGAAATCTAGACATGACTGGCATAGTCGCGAGAAGAAATTTACCGTAAGGAAGACGGTATACATGAAGAACTTTGGAGCAGGACCAAAGTGGTTACTGGGTGAAATAAGTGGTGATTGGACCTCTATCTTACCATGTGGAGGTAGAAGGCTGAGTCATACAGAGACACGTGGATCATCTAAGGAAGAGAGAAACAAATCACCAAGAATTGATTCCATTAGTGCTCATGACCATGACAGCATTTCCTGTTGAGAGAACTCAACCTAGTACAGACATATCTGATGTGATTGTATGAGGTGAGGATACAGAACTGCAAGTGCCCACCGAAGCACCTGATGCTCAGGCAACTCCGGAAAAGGAGGTTCCAGACAAGGCAACTGAAGTTGTACAGCTGAGACACTCTACTTGCCTAAGGAAACCCCTAGGAAGACTGAATTTGTAAATTACTTACCTGTGTAAATATTTTGCTATCTTGAGAAAATTGTACTTGTAAATATAAAATGTTTATCTGAGTAAAAGGGGAGGAATGTGGTAATTATGGTTTTATCTAATGTGCAATATACCTTTAAGAATGTTTGTTAAGGAAGATCACACGATCTTTAATACCCAATAGGAGAGTACCGCGGGCTACCTCAGTAGTTAGTGGTGTAAAGATAGAGTTTGAAGTGAAAGCACACATGTGATTGCTGCTGAGTTCCTTGTAAATAATCTATAATTTTCCACCTATGAAGTGTCCGCTGATCAACTCCTGAATAGTACCAGCTCGGCCACCTCTCACAACAACTCATTAACAATCTGTAATTCTTAACTTTCTTTAAACCTTTGACTCAAAAATGACAGATGTTACATTAGAATTTCTAATAAGGCAAATATCTTAAACATCTGTCTTAGCATCAAGAATATACTTATTTAATAGTCAAAGTGTTGTCACATTTATTTCTGTTTAAACCTGACTGAAATGTAACAATGGCCTGAACTTTTAGGGCCAAGTCCCACCATCTGACGAAATGGCGGGGAACACATCCCTGCTGAATCCGACAATCCCGTTGCCATTTTACGCTCTAACGAGCGTTGATTTGCACAAGGCAGGACTTCCATCCCTCACTCAGGAAGAAGTCCCGCCTTGGAGAGCTGCCGGCCAATCAGATTGTCTGGCAACCTCTCCGGTCCCTCCAGTAACAGCACTGCAGTGGCCGGAAGAGACGCTGCATGGAGCTGACTGAGGCTCAGTCCTAGGAACCTGAGATAAAGGTGTCAGGGGTCCCTGGGTGGGGAGGATAGGGAAGGCCTGGGGGGTTGCGAGGGGGTTGATTGGGGTCTCGGGGGATAGGGCTGGGTAGGGTGGACAGGGGGGAGGGAGGTCCGGGAGTCACCGGGTCTTAAGGGGATGATGCCCCAAGTCAGAAGGGGGCTTCTGATGGAGGCACCACCACCCCACCCTCCAAGCTTTCCTCCTGCGACCTAACTTTCTTTATTTCCGGGTTTCCCCCATAGAGCTTCAATCTGCCCACCAGCCTAAAAATTAAGGCTGGGCAGGAAATGATCCTTAAGTGACCATTTTTCAGCCTCAGTTGGGAAAGGGTGGGCTTTCTGTCCAAGGCCCTGCCCGCCCCTCCCCCAGCATAAAAGTGCTGCGAGGTTGGGGTGAGCGGGAACCCAGAAGGAATCTTGTCCATGCTATTTCACGCTTCCCCCACCCCCTACCTCAAAACCCACCAAGATGTGTAAAATTCTGGCCCCTATGTTAGATGATTACTTCTGAAGTCATTTCCACTATTTCACATCGCTGCATATGAATCTCTTGTCTGTCCAGTAAAATTAAGTTAAGTTAAAAGTATTCCAATCTTTTAAGACTGCTATTGTAAAGATGGCAGATTTCCAATTATACTAGTTTTGTCAGTATTTTATATTCATGAAACATATGTAAGAGATATTATACCATAAGTTTTAATTACTTTGTATTTGTTATTACTGATGGAAAACGTTGATACATCTATACTGACGATTTCTTGCGCACCCTCTGTATAAGTCACATAGTCACAAAGGTGAAAAGTAAAACAAATGCAAAGACTTTACTGTTTGGATTCTGAAGCCATTAACTCTACTGTCTTCAATAACTTCCATAAGGTAGTTGCCACATCACTTGCTGTTTTCATACATCATATCAAAACAAATGAAACATTTAAACAATTAAAAGTCATCATGATGCTTGAAACAATTCTACAGCTTCCATTGATGATGGCATCTATTTGTCATCAAGTTCGGAATGAAAATTTGGAAGGTGATTGGGTCATAACAAAAACAATGAAAATATGAATTTGAAGCCTTCTACAAATTACTAAGAACTTGCATTGTGTTACGTTTTAATATTTTGCATAAAATCCAGTGTCAGTTTGGATTAGTTGACAGTGCTTACATCTTTGTCAAAAAGTTGCATGTTCAAGCCTCATTTGAACATTTGGGTAGACAATCTTGACTGAAAATGCAGTGCAGTACTGAGGGAGTGCTGCATTGCCAGAAATGATGAGCAGAAATGAAATGTTAAACAAAGGCCTTGTCTGTCTTTTCAGGTGGCACTATTCAAAAAAGACCCCCTGAAAATGGCCCGAATCTGTTGAACACAATAATTCATTGGCAGCTAATAAATGACTAAACTTGAAGGAAGACTATTTTATTCTCACAGACATGTAATTAGATCAATCAGATTGCTATAACTCTTCTCACGGACAATGATATATTTGAGCACTTTACAGGCCAGTGAACAATGATAGCAAACAGACAGCTAGGAGAGGGAAGATCTGTCACGAAGTGAGAGAGTTGAAGGGAAATCGCCATTAGGAAAGTTTTGAAGGCAAGTGGGAAGGTGATAAAGTGGAGATACTGAAGGACATTCAAAGCTGAGTTGGATAGATTTTTGGTTGAGAGGAGAGCCAAGGGTTATGGGAGGCAGGCAGGAAAGTGGAGTTGAGGCCACAATCAGATCAGCCATGATCTTATCAAATGGAGGAGCAAGCTCAAGGGGCTGAATGGCCTACACCTGCTCCTAATTCTTGTGTTCTTGTGTTCCTGTGGAGGGAATTCCAGAGAGTGGAAACGTAGGAGAAATTTCTTGCATCGAAATGGATTGAGTAGAGAATGCGAACTAAAGAAGCAGAGTGTGCACACATTAACATACAATTGGTGATACTTGCAGAGATTGGAAGGACAAGATCATGGAGGGATGTGAAGACAAGGTAATGCTCTTAAAATCAATGTTCTGGGAAATGGGAAACCAGTGAACACAACCAAAGTTTGGATTAATGTGAATATGAGCCATAATGTATTTGACAACATATCTGGCAGCCTTCCATCTCCATGAAATGATGGCTTGCACCTTGATGGTCAACTTTGTGTTAAGCACTACCTGGTGTGGTCCAGGAACCCCACTCTGGCAGGAGTCTCTGCTGCATTTGCTGCAGATGGAGACAGTGGGCTGAGAAAGTGCAGGATTCACTGGCCTCTGTTTTCTCTGGGCCTTCTTCTTGGACAGCTGTGTTTCCCGTTTCTCCTTTACCTCCAAACAGTCAGCCTCCAAAGGTTATGGCCCTTGGTGACTATCTCCTATTTGCCTGCGTCAATGGCTGCCATGTTCATATCTCATTTGCAGCTGTCCTTGTAGTGGAGGTATGGACATCCAGCAGGTTGTGAACCAATAGCCAGTTCACAATAGTGAAGGCCTTTGGGTATACAGCCATCATCCATATGATGAACGTGACTAAGCCAACACATATGTTGTTGACATAGCAATAAGCGTATGCAGATGAAAGTAGCTCACTTGAGCTGGTGAATTTCTCCTGCCACAGGATGTTGAGGATATGTCTGAGACAGTGAAGGTGGAAACTGTTCAACCTTTTCTTCTGACTAGCACATGTTGTCCAGGTCTCATTAGTCTGGAGAAGTTCCCTGAGGATATGGTCATGGCAGACTCACAGTTTAGTGTTCTCAGTCAGATTGCTGTTGTTCCATACCCCCTTACTCAGTTTGGGCACAACAGCTGCAGTTTTTGTGAAATGCATGTTGATTTCAGCATCAAGTGACAGATTGCTAGTGATTATGGAGCCTAGATATGTGAAGCTATCAACAACCTCCAGTGTCACATTGTCAGTGCTGATAGATGATGGTATGGCAACATCCTGGAGCATGACATTTGCCTTCCTGATGCCGATGGTCAAACCAAACTATTTACAGGTTTGAGAGAGTCTGTCCATTTCCCACTGAAGGTGTTCCTCGGTATGGAATGCTAGTTTGGTATCATCAGTGGAGAGTAACTCTCTGATGAGGACTTGGCACACTTTTGTCTTGGAGCTCAAGAAGGTAAGGCTGAACAGCATTCAGTTAGTTCTTCCTGTAAGTAGACATCCTCTGTAGATGAGCTGAAGACATATACAGCAGTGAAGAGAAGGATATGCCAAAGAGTATTGGTGCCAAAATGCAACCCTGATCTACTGCCAATCTCAAAGGGTTTCAATGTGGCCCCTTCATAGCTGACCTTACCCATGTTGTTGTCTAGGAAAGAGATCACATTGAGCAGCTTGGGCAGACAGCTATTTTTCTTCAGCAGCTAAAATAAACTGCCTCTGCGCACATGGCCGAATACTTTCATGAGATCGATGAAGGCAATATGTTAAGGAGGTTATAGCAGGATACTTAGATAATCATGATTTGATCAGGCAGATCCAACATGGCTTTGTGAAAGGGAAATAAAGTTGAACTAATCTGTTAGAGTTTTTTGACAAAGTAACATTCAAGGTAGATAAAGGGAAACAGGTAGATGTGGTGTCAAGAGGAGGTAGAGAGTCTGCATAGGGATCTAGACAGGGTAAGTGAGTGGGCAACAATTTGGCAGATGGAGTATAACTTGGGTAAGTGTGAACTTGTTCACTTTGACCAAAAGAATAAAAAAATCAGTGTACTAATTAAATGGGGAGAGATTGCAGAACTCGGTGGTACAGAGGGATCCAGGTGTTCTGGTACATGCAGGTACAGTAAGTGATTAACAAGGCAAATGGAATGTCGGCATTTATTGCAAAAGGAATGGAATTTAAAAATAGAGAGGTTTTACCACAGCTGTACTGGGCCATGATGAGACCATATCTGGAGTACTGTTTGCAGTTTTGGTCTCCATATTTAAATATATATATAATTGCTTTAGAAGCAATTCAGAGAAGCTTCACTGGACTCATTCCTGGGATGAAGTGATTGACTTATGAAGAAAGCTTGAACAGGTTAAGCCTATAATCATTGGAGTTTTAGAAGAATGAGAGGTGATCTTATTGAAACATATAAGATACAGAGAGGAGGTGATAGGGTGGTTACCCAGAGAATGTTTCCTCTTGTGGCAGGGGGACTAAAACTAGGGTACATGGTTTGAAAATAAAAGGTCTCCCTTTTAAGGCTGAGGTGAAGAGAAACCTTCTCTTTCAAAGGATTGTTGGTGTATGGAATTCTCTACTCCAGACAATACTGGAGGCCGGGTCTTTGAATTTATTCAATGTAGAGTTAGACAGATTTTTGTGAGGCAAGGGAGTAAAGGATTATAGGGGGCAGACAAGAAAGTGGATTTGAGACCACAAAAGTGGAGCTGAGACCACAACCAGATCAGCCATGATCTTGTTGAATGGTAGAGCAAGCTTGAAGGGTCAAATGGCCTACTCATGCTCCTATATTCCTATATTGTGGTCTCCTTTGTTCATTGCATTTCTCTTGCAGCTGCTGAACTGAGAAGTTGATGAAAATTGTGGATCTTCCAGTTCTGAAACTACACTAGGATTCGGGAGAGATGCGCTCAGCCAGGATCAGCAGTCTGAGAAGGGCAACACAGGCAAATAATTTTTCCATGATGCTCAGCAGGGAGATGCCTTGACAGTTGTTGCAATTGCTGTGGTTACTCTTGTTCTTGTGCAGGGTCACAACCATTGCATCATGAACTTTGCTATTCTTAATTGTTTGTAGCTTATGTTGGGTGATTGTTAAGAAGCCAACAAGGAAACCATTGGCTATGTTCAGTTTCATGGTGAA
Organism: Cetorhinus maximus; assembly: GCF_964194155.1. Taxonomy (NCBI): domain Eukaryota; kingdom Metazoa; phylum Chordata; class Chondrichthyes; order Lamniformes; family Cetorhinidae; genus Cetorhinus; species Cetorhinus maximus. The sequence continues at coordinate 116,872,146 of NC_135886.1, forward strand.
AAATAATGATGGTCAGCAAAGCTGATCACTTGCCTATTGCTCACAAACGTATGCCCATGCATTTGAGTTTTAAGCAATGGTTGTTGTTAGGAGGGGTGTGGTGAGATTGTGGGGGGCAGGGGGGCAATGGACAAAAGAAGAGACAAAGCATTTAGAGAGGAGATTGACAGATAGGAAAGCCCAACATTTTCCGATAGTTAGAAAGTCGTGTTTGGCCATCCAAATATTGTTACTTGGCAGGAAGGTTTTACTGCAAGCTATCTGAATATTATTTGTGTGTCTTTTTTTAATGCAGTTGAAAGAGTAATTGCTTCTTGGGGCACAGATTGGGTCAGTAACAGCACGTATAACATTTAACAGAATTTCTGAATTTCATGTACTAGAATTTGATTAGTGTATAAATATTTAATATTGCACATTTTAATTAAGTGAAGTCATTATGACGCATTTTCTATTTTTGAGGATAGCCGACTATGACTGATAGATAAAAGTAGCTTAATGAATGATGCATGGTCATTTGAAGTATCTGAATGAGAAAAATAATCACTCAAATTTAAGTAAGTCTTAAATCAACAACTGTTTACAACCAGCACACAGAACTACAAACCTGAACATTTTATTTTTAAAAATATAAATATGATGGGCAGGATAATTAGACCAATCTTAGTTCATCAATTCAGAAAATGTGTGAAGAACACACTGACTTCAATTCTAAATTTTCCCTTCCCCACTCAAGAATGTGAAATGAAGGATGAGACAGACCATCAAACATATCCCATTCAGTCATTAGTGTAAGCTTCCATATTGGTCACCCATCCCTAGCAAAGCTATTTCCTAAAAGAAACAAACTAGGTTCAGAGAAGATAAAATCAGCAGCCTAGTCATAAAAAAAACTAAATTCCTCTCTGACTCTCTAAAGCAATGAAACAAGGTCAAGGAGACCAATGATTACTCATGACGCATCACCATGACCACTAACTAGCAACTTGCTTGGCTATTTACTGGACTTGAGTATTCCAATATTCTCCTGATTGGCCTCCCATCTTCCACCCTTAAGCTCGTCCAATAGCTGCTGCCCATATCCTAACTTGAAGCACATCCTGTTCACCCATGACCCCGATGTTTGCTGACCTACATTGGCTCCCAGTCCGACTATGCCTCAATTTTAAAATTCTTATCCTGATTTGTAAATGTTTCATGGCCTCACCCATTCCTATCCCTGTCACCTTGACCAGACCTCTAACCCTGCAGGATCTCAATGCTCTTCCAATTCCAACCTCTTGTGCATCCCCAATTTTGATTCCACCACCATTGGCAGCCATGCCATCAGCAGCTTAGGTCCTAAGTTCTGGGATTCTCTCCCTAAATCTCTCTCTCTCTCTACCTCTCTACTTCTCTCTCCTCTTTTAAGATGCTTTTTAAAACTAACCATTGACCAAGCTTTTGGAAACCTGTCCTAATGTCTCTTCATGTGTCTCAGTGTCAACTTTTGTTTGTTAACACTCCTGTGAAGCATATTGGAATGCTTTACTACATCAAAAGCTCTATATAAATGCAATACAGTACAGAAACAGGCCATTTGGCCAAACCAAGCCCCCAGCTGCCCCCACCCCCCGGTATGAAGATCCTGCCATTCGGGGCACTTTCTCTGGATCTGGGTCGAGTCTGACATTTTGGAAGCTCTGCAGAAACTCCACAAGTCAACGAAAATCCAAGCCAATGTTTCAGGCTGGTGACCCTTTGTCAGAACTGTTACCAACAAGAAACATCGGGCAATATTTAATGCAGACGATTGGGCAGTAATTTATGCAGTCGATGGTTGTCTCACTTGCTGACTAGAGAGCAGATGGGAGCCCTGCATCGCCCCTTTTTGGGAAGGCCTATCATTCCGACACTTAATTGGACAGTGGTGGGCTTTCCCCTGGGATCAAGAACCTTGGGGGTGGATGCCCTGCCTGCCAAGAGCTGCCAGTCATTCAGAAGCCAGCATCTCTTCATTGCTTGGCAGCGTGACCAGGGAGCTTTTCTTTTAAATTCGTTCATGGGATGTGGGTGTCTCTGACGAGGCCAGCATTTATTGCCCATTCCTAATTGCCGTTGAGAAAGTGGTGGTGAGCTGCCTTCTTGAACCACTGCTGTCCCTGTGGTATAGGTACACCCAGAGTGCTGTTAGGGAGAGAGTTCCACGATTTTGACCCAGTGACAGTGAAGGAACGGCGATATATTTCCAAGTCAGGGTGGTGAGTGGCTTGGAGGGGAACTTCCAGGTGGTGGTGTTCCCACCTATCTGCTGCCCTTGTCCTTCTAGATGGTAGCTGTTGTGGGATTGGAAGGTGCTGCCTAAGGAGCCTTGGTGAGTTTCTGCGGGGCATCTTGTAGATGGTACACACTGCTGCCACTGTTCCTTGGTGTTGGAGGAAGTGAATGTTTGTGGGTGGGGTGCCAATCAAGCAGGCTGCTTTGTCCTGGCTGGTGTCAAGCTTCGTGAGTGTTTTTGGAACTGCACTCATCCAAGTAAGTTGGGAGTATTCCAGCACACTGCTGACTTGTGCCTTGTAGATGGTGGACAGGTTTTGGGGAGTCAGGAGGTGAGTTACTCACTGCAGGATTCCTAGCCTCTAACCTGCTCTTGTAGCCACAGTATTTACATAGCTAGTCCAGTTCAGCTTCTGGTCAATGGTAACCTTCCCCGGATGTTGATAGTTGGGGTTTCAGCGATGGTAATGCCATTGAATGTCAAAGCGCGATGGTTAGATTTTCTCATGTTGGAGATGGTCATTGCCTGACACTTGTCTGGCACGAATGTTACTTGCCACTTGTCAGCACAAGCCTGGACATTGCCCAGGTGTGCAGCATTTGGACCTGGACTGCTTCAGTATCTGATGAGTTGCAAATGGTGCTGAACATTGTGCAATCATCAGCGAATATTCCCACTTCTGACATTATGATGAAAGAAAGGTCATTGATGAAGCAGCTGAAGATGGCTGGGTCTAGGACACTACCCTGAGGAACTCCTGCAGTGATGCCCTGGAACTGAGATGACTGAGGGGGTGAGGAAGGGGTGCGGTATGTGGTAAGCAGCAGCAGGTTTCCTTGCTCATGTTTGACCTGATGCCATGAGACTTCATGGGGTCCAGAGCTGATGTTGAGGACCCCCAGGGCAACTCCCTCCTGACTGTATACCACTGTGCTGCCACCTCTGCTGGGTCTGTCCTGCCAGTGGGACAGGACATAATCAAGGATGGTGATGGTGGTGTCTGGGACATGATTTGTAAGGTATGATTCCGTGAGGATGACTATGTCAGGCTGTTGCTTGACTAGTCTGTGAGGCAGCTCTCCTAATTTTGGTAGGAGCCACGGGGAAGCATCAGCAAGAACAAGGGCATGGCTTTTAGCAGCCACCACCCCCCACTTTCCCCCAATTCCTGATACCAGGTCCCTGGATCAGGCACTGAGTGTCTTTGAATGTGATACACCCCCCACCCTTCCCTGGTAGCCCACAGGCAACCCTGACAGGGTTTGCTTTTCAGCCTCCCAGCATGGAAAATGCCTGCACCGCATTAATTGCCCACTTAAGGGCCTGAATTGACAGCAGGGCAGGAACACCATCCACAACCTTCCTACCACAGGCTTAAGCGGGTCCGAGGTGAGAAGGTGGCAGGGTCCCCAACTGCCTCCCTCCAGCCTGATTAAATGCCCCCCCCCCCACCATACTCACCATGAGGGAAGGCATTAAACCCTGCCCGTTATCTTTGTTTTCCTCTCTCCACTGATGCTGCTAGACCTCTTGAGTATTTCTAACATTCTCTGTTTTTATTTCAGATTTCCAGAATCCAAGGTACTTTGCTCTTCTATATAAATTCAAGCTGTTGTTACTTATTGTTGTTGTTATCCCCGTTTAAAATTTAAGGTCTGTCCTCAGGTTCAGTGGTGAAAATCACTCTTCTAATGGATTTTGTATCTATCATGCTGTGACGTTCATACACACTGCCCACTTAACTCACGTAATGTAACAATAGGTCCCCGCTTAACATCTGAACAGGATATGGATTATGCATGTCTTTTACATGCGTTTTGCCAATCTATAGAAAGATGGAAAAAAATGAACACTGGTAAAACAAAGTTAATGACAACAGGATGTTGGTTTACTTTAAGTCACTAAGCAAAAGTAGCAGTTTTAGATTTTTGCTACTTCATCAACAATTCCTTTAATAAAACAAAAGAACAAAAACACGCAATGAACAGCAGGTGGAATATTTACCTTTTTGTTTTACCTTTTTCCTGCTCAGCTTCCATCTGGAAAATCTACCTACCATGCCTTAATTCCTAGCTCAGTCTTCTCTTAGCCTTTGTTCGACTTAACTGACTCTCAACATGGGCTTTTTTTGCTCCTTTTTGTTAATTTGACCACAGGATATGAAGTCACCGCAGATTAGCCTGCCAACTACCTGTGTTGAGCTCAAATGAATTGAGTCATCTCAACCAAAAGAGGTATAAACAATTGCTGAAATGTTCAAATTAACGTTCACTGTCTGAAGCAGGATGGATGACACTGACTTGAATCCTAATTTATGTCTTCCAAGTTACTTTCTTGTGAATTTAACCCATCTGCGATCTGTGTTTAACTCAACCGTAATATTTTTGACAGATATTACACCAAGGTCCTCCCATGGAAGTGTAGTCAGAAATCTAAAAATGTGGCATCCCACAACTGGAACAGTCCCCTTCTCTCAAGGATCTGTCAAGCTTCCTTTTAAAGAACTGTAGCCATTTTACACACCGCACATACCTCAGCAGTTTTCTCCAGATGATGTTGACCCTCTTTGAAAATAAATATTTCCTGATATCTAATGTAACCTCCAGTCCTGTCACCTCTATCATTTCAAGCAACCTATTTAACCAGGCTGCACCATTTCTTTCTCTAATTTTGAAAACATTAGTGGTACCTTGCCTTCCTCAAAAGCATGTAACTGTTATAAATATCTCATTTCTGGTTCATAGTAATATTTTAGAGGTAGTTTTTCATTCTGGAAAAATTAAAATTTAACAGTGGAAAATTGGATGAATGCAACTAAAGCAACTTGAAAACTATTACACTTAAAAGGTTGAGGCCATGTTAACCTAAGGGGTTAACAGTTTTTTTTATTAATTCACAGGATGTGGGCTTCGCTGGCTGGGCCAGCATTTATTGCCCATCCCTCGATGCCCTTGAGAAGGTGGTGTTGAGCTGCCTTCTTGAACCACTGTAGTCCATGTGGTGTAGGTACACCCATAGTGCTGTTATGAAGGTAGTTCCAGGATTTTGACCCAGTAACAGTGAAGGAACAGCGATATATTTCCAAGTCAGGATGGTGAGTGACTTGGAGGGGAACTTCCAGGTGGTGGCGTTCCCATTTATCTGCTGCCCTTGTCCTTCTAGATCGTAGTGGTTGTGGGTTTGGAAGGTGCTGTTGAAGGAGCCTTGGTGAATTCCTGCAGTGCATCTTGTGGTTGGTACACACTGCTGCTGTTGTGCATCGGTGCTGGAGGGAGTGAATGTTTGTGGATGGGGTGTCAATCAAGCGGGCTGCTTTGTCTTGAATGGTGTCAAGTTTCTTGAGTGTTGTGGGAGCTGCACTCATCCAGGCAAGTGGGGAGTATTCCATCACATTCCTGACTTGTGCCTTGTAGACGGTGGACAGGCTTGGGGGAGTCAGGAGGTGAGTTACTCGTTGCACGATTCCTAGTCTCTGAACTGCCCTTGTAGCCACTGTATTTATATGGCTGGTCCAGTTCAGTTTCTGGTCAATGGTAACCCACAGGATGTTGATAGTGGGGGATTCAGTGATGGTAATGCCATTGAACATCAAGGGGTGATGGTTGCATTCTCTCTTGTTGGAGATGGTCATTGCCTGACACTTGTTATTTGCCACTTGTCACACAAGCCTGGATATTGTCCAGGTCTTGTTTCATTTGGACATGGACTGCTCCAGTAATTGAGGAGTCATGAATGGTACTGAACATTGTGCAATCATCAGCGAACACCCCACTTCTTGCATTAGGATGGAAGGAAGGTCATTGATGAAGCAGCTGAAGATGGTTGGGCCGAGGACACTACCCTGAGGAACTCCTGCAGTGATGCCCTGGAACTGAGATAACTGACCTCCAACAAACACAACCATCTTCCTTTGTGCTAGGTATGACTCCAACCAATGAAGAGTTTCCCCCCCCTGATTCCCATTGACCCCAGTTTTGATAGAGCTCCTTGATGCCACACTCGGTCAAATGCTGGGTTGATGTCAAGGGGAGTCAATCTCACCTCACCTCTGGAGCTCATCTCTTTTGGCCATGTTTGAACCAAGGCTGTAATGAGGTCAGAAGCTGAGTGACCCTGGCGGAACCGAAACTGAGCGTCAGTGAGCAGGTTATTGCTAAGCAGCGGCCACTTATGTCAAGGGCAGTCACTCCCACCTCACCTCAGGAGTTCAGCTCTTTTGTCCAAAAGCTCTAAAACAGCAGGTGGCCTTACTTAGCTGGGCAATTGGAGACAAAATGTCTACACTGCTTGCAAAGGAATGCAGCCCAGAGAGTTGTTTTGGAAGTTAGAGCTATAATTAGTTTAAAAGCATTCAATGAGCCTAGAAGGCTATGTCATTATGGAGATGGGTGGAGTTTAAGAAGGTTCTAGGGCTTCAATTTCTCTGTGTGTTTGCTGGGGGAATTAATGTTCTGCAGCAGGGAAAAAGGCCACACCGAAAAGCTGCTTCTGTTCGAGCTCCAGGTAGCAAAACTGTTGCTGCTGGCTGGGCCTGTGTAGTTAGGCATCAGGAAAAGTCCAGGAGCTGTTTGTTAGTTCTGTGCTCTAAGGGCTCAGGAAAAGTCCTGGGAGGCATTTATAGCTTGATGTAGCTGAGGAGTTTGGAGTTTGGTGAAATTCAGGGGCAGTGCCAGCCCAAGAAACTAGCTGCCTATTAAAGAGCTGAAATTGCACCAGGAAATAGATGCTGGAGCACAGACTTGGGAATCAGAGGAATGGAGTCTTAGGAGATGAGATTGAAACTTTGAGAGGTGTGCAGTCATTGGGGCAGTCTGAGTTGGAGTAGCTTTGAGGGAATCCAAAAGCTTGATCTTCGAGAGTAAAGGATTTGGAATCCTTCGTAAGGGAGACAGAGTTTTACCAAGATTGGTTAACTCACAGTGTTTCCTGATGTCTGGATGGGTTTTTGAGAAATCCTTGGAATCTGTCCTGGTCGCATCTGCTGTTTATTGCATAGTGTGAGCGATCCCAGTTTGTTAATTTGCTAATTCACATGCACCTTATATTATCCCTGAATGTTAGAGTATAAGATAGATATTATAAATTGTTTTACCTTTTGACCTTGTATAGCAAAGCTTAGCTTTGTTTGTTCAAAACCTGTGGAATGTGGTGACTTTAATCTCTTATTAAATGTCTTGAATCTCAGGCTTTGTCTACTTTAAATAAAATGTTATTGGTCCCTGACTAAATCATACTTGAATGCTTAGGGATCTGATGAAGGATCATAACATAACCCAAATTCTTGGAGTTCCCAGAACTAAGCTTAGATTTCACCTCATCCTTATTGTCCTCCTCAGTAACCTCTCCAGATATCCTCTACTTTGTATGGGAATCAGTTTGTACACAATACTCCAAGTGTGGACATGTCAGATCCTTTATAGCCTAAAAAGCACTCTTTGCTTTAGATTCAGTGATCATGACAATAAAACTTAAAACTCTGTTTGTTTTCCATATAGACACCCTACACTGCTTGTATGCCGTTAATGAGTGATCATTTACTATCGTCAAGTCTTCTTTACTAGGCATCTTTAAAAAAGAAAAACACTTGCATTTATATTGTGTCTTTCATGACCACAGTATGCCTCAAAACACTTTACAGCCCATGATTCACTGATTCACTATTTTGAAGTGTGTTCACTGTTGGAATTTAGGAAACATGGCAGCCAGTTTGCACACAGCAAGCTTCCACAAACAGCAATACAATGATGACAAGAGCCAGGATTTTACTGTCAGCGTGTGGGGGCGCCCGACACACTGAAGCGTTAAGTGACGTGCGATGACGTCGGGCGTGCGTCCCAACATCATTGCGCTGTTTCACGATATTTTGTTCAGTGGGCGTGCGCCAGAGTCGGCTGCGCACCTGCCGATAATTGAAAGGCCTATTAAGACCATTAACAAAGTAATTAATTTCAACTTTACGCTGCCCGTCCAACCTTACAGTTGGCGGACAGGCAAAAAGGCCAAGCAGCCTTTACGTTTTTTAGGAAATCTCATCCACAAGCGGGATGGGTTTTCCTGAAGCTTTTATGAATTAAATAAAGAGTTTTTTCTGAAAAATAATGACACATGTCACATGAGGGGACATGTTTCTTTAAAATTTTATTATATTTTTTTATTTTTCAAAACCGCTTCAATCTCCCTGAGGTAGCTCCATGCCTCAGGATGATTGAAACGCTCTTTCGCATGTGCTAGATCTGTTTCTCCCTCCTCACCCTGCCCGCACAGGTAGCGCTCAGCACTACTGCTCATGTATTACGCTGGGCAGACCTTAATTGACCCACCCACGTAAAATGGCGGTGCAGAGCTGATCGCGGGTAGCGGTCAGCTCCGTGCCTGCCCCCACTCACTCCCGCCGAGCCCGTCTGACACGGGAAAAATTCAGGCCAAGGTATTCTGTTTCTTTTTGTGATGCTTATTGAGGGTTAAATTTGGCCAAGACAATGGGGATAACGCCCCATTAGTTATGGACGTTATCCCCATAGTAGTTAGTATGCAGGCACAGCAAGTAATTAAGAAGGTGAATGGAATGTTATCCTTTATTATGAGAGGGATTGAACATAAAAGTAAGCATGTTATGTTTTAGTTATACAGGGCATTGGTGAGACTGCACCTCGAATACTGTGTGCAGTTTTGGTCTCCTTATTTAGGGAAGGATGTAAATGCATTGGAGGCAGTCCAAAGGAGGTTTACTAGATTGATACCTGGAATGAGTAGGTTGTCTTATGAGGAAAAGTTGGACAGACTGGGCTTGTTTTCACTGAAGTTTAGAAGAGTGCGGGGTGACTTGACAGAAGTATACAAGATCCTAAACAGCCTTGACTAGGTGGACATCAAAAGGATGTTTCCCCTTATGGGTGAGTCCAGAACTAGGGGGCACTGTTTTAAAATTAGGCGTGGCCCTTTTAGGACAGAGATGAGGAGAATTTTTTTCTCTCAGAGGGTTGTGCGTTTTTGGAACTCTCTGCCTCAGGAGGTGGTGGAAGCGGGGTCATTGAATATTTTTAAGCCGGTGGTAGATAGATTCACAGATTCACAGAAATGTTATGGTGCCACTTGGCCCATCGCGTATGAACCAGCTCTCTGAGCATTTTAATTTAGTGCAAATTTCCTGCCTTTTCCCCATAACCCTGCACATTGTTTCTATTTTAATAATCATCCAATGCCCTCTTGAAAGCCTCAATAGAACCTACCTCCACCACACTTCCAGGCAGTGCATTCCAAACCCTAGCTACTTGCTGTTTGAAAAAGTTTTTTCTCACCTCACATTTGCTTCTTTTGCAAAGCGCTTTAAAACCGTGTCCTCTGGTTCTCAATCCATTTACGAGGAACAATTTCCCCCTATCTACTCTGTTCAGAACCCTCATGATTTTGAAAACTTCTATCAAGTCTCCTCTTAGCCTTCTACTCTCCAAGGAAAACATCCCAGTTTCTCCAATCTTTCCTCACAACTGAAATGTCTCATCCCTGGAATTATTCTCGTAAACCTGTTCTGCACTCTCTCCAATGCGTTCACATCCTTCCTATAGTGTGGCACCCAGAACTATACACAATACTCCAGCTGAGGTCTAACCAGTGTCTTATATAAGTTCATCAAAACCTCCCTGCGCTTATACTCTATGCCTCTGTTAATGAAGTCTAGAATACTGTGTGCTTGTTTCTTGTTAGGCAAGTAAATCAAAGGTTATTGGGGTTAGATGTCAATGTGGAAATTGAAGCACAAGAATATCAGCCATTGTCTTATTGAATGGCGGAGCAGGCTCGAGGGTCCGAGTGGCCTACTCCTGTTTCTATTTCTTATGTTCTTATGCTCTTATGTAGTGCCACTGCTGTCCTTTGAAATAATGCCATGGGATCTTTTACATCCACCTGAGAGGGCAGACAGAGCTTTGGTTGAACATTTCATCCAAAAGACAGCACCTTCAACAGTGCAGTGATCCCTAGGTACTGCACAACAGTGTCAACCTTGAATTTTGTGCTCAAGTCCTGGAATGAGGCTATGAATCCACAACCTTGTGACTGGCACGAGGTGTAGACATGCCTAGAATTTCCTCAATTAAATTCTATAACACTTCGCTTACCCTAATAATTCTATTCACCTAAATTATATAAATCAGCTATTATCCAATGGTTTGTTCCAAATTAACTCCGCATACATTTTTATATCAAACTGAGTGTAAGCATCGATCAGTAGAACTCTTATTTAAAAATGTGTGGGTTAAAGCTTGCCTGCAGGACCTGAGCATACAATCTAGGCTGACACATTAGTACAGTACAGAGGAGTTCAGAATTGATTGGACTTGCTATCTTTTGATGTTAAACTGAGGCCCTGTATGCCTGTTTAGCTGCCATGGTATGATTCAAAGGAGAGAGCGGAACTTTCTCAGTGTCCTGATTGACATTTGTCTTGCATCCAATGTTACCAAAACAGATTAAGTAATTATTTATCTCATGTGTCATTTGTCGAACTTCACCATGTGACATTGGTTGCTGTGTTTTGTTAATTTAACAATAATGACCACCCTTCAAAAATAATTGTTTTGGGTGTTCATAGGAAGTGAAAGATGTTACCTAAGTCCAAGTTCTTTATATTACTGAAGAAGTCGCAGCTTTTCATCTTGCACTCATCAGTGGGTGCATTCTCCATGGCAAGTCCTCTACCAATTAGAGTCCACTTGCAAACCAATCAGTGCCCTCTTCTCATGCAGTATAAAAGTGCTCTTACCTTGGAGATTTGCTATACTTGCAATCTGTCCTGATGAGTGTAAGAAGACAAACTTCAACCTCTTTTCAGCAATATTCAAGTTCTGGACTACCAAGTGACCACTTGTATTCAAATTCCTTTTTGAACAATGATTTGAATCCTATAGTGCCTTGGCATGCTGGTGTACCTTTGAAATAGTGCTATTGATTTCTCTTTTCTAATTATTTTCAGTCTTTCCTCATAAGTCAATCCCTTGATGCTACTATCAGCCTTGTAAAGATTGCTAATCAAAATGTGATATGTATGGGATAATTACAGTTGATAGCCCTTAAATTTACTGCTGCATTTTTAAACAAAAGTTGGAAGCAGATGGTAATTCCCCTCTAACCACACAAGAGGATACAGAGTGACAAATGGGCTTATTTGGTGGAGTGCTGTGAGAATGACAGTAAAATGAAGTAGTGATATTAGTGTATCCGGGAAAGTCCCTGCTGCAGAAGTGAAGCTTCCAGGCTAAAAAAAAAGCCAGGCACAAGGGGAATTAATTATGAAAGAGGAGCCACGAACCCTACTGAGCACAAATATGCTAAGAAGGGAATTGAACTAAAATTATGTCAGTGTCTTCCTTGAAACAGGATGAAGATGACTGTGGAATAAAAAAGGGCAAAATGAAACATAATAAATGGTACCCAGAACTGTGTACATTTTGGTTAGGGGCACGGGATGGGAATTTTCATAAATTTTGAGTTTTTAAAATTATTCATTCATGGGATGTGGGCTTCACTGGTTGAGCCAGCATTTGTTACCCATCCCGAATTGCCCCTGAGAAGGTGTTGGTGAGCTGCCTTCTTGAACAGCTGCAGTCCATGTGGTGTAGGTACACCCACAGTGCTGTTAGGAAGGGAGTTCCAGGATTTTGACCCAGTGACAGTGAAGGAACGACAATATATTTCCAAACCAGGATGTTGAGTGACTTGGAAGAGAACTTCCAGGTGGTGGTGTTCCCATCTATTTGCTGCCCTTGCCTTTCTAGATGGTAGTGGTTGTGGGTTTGGAAAGTGCATCAAAGGAGCCTCGGCAAATTCCTGCAGTGTATCTTGTAGATGGTACACACTGCTGCTGCTGTGTGTCGGTGGTGGAGGGAGTGAATGATTGTGGATGTGATGCCAATCAAGCGGGCTGCTTTGTCCTGGATGGTGTCAAGTTTCTTGAATGTTGTTGGAGCTCCACTCATCCAGGCAAGTGGGGAGTATTTCATCACACTCCTGACTTGTGCCTTATAGATGATGGACAGGCTTTGCGGAGTTAGGAGGTGAGTTATTCGTTGCACGATTTCTAGCCTCTGACCTGCTCTTATAGCCACAGTATTTATATAGCTAGCCCAGTTCAGTTTCTGGTCAATGGTAACCCCCAGGATGTTGATAATGGGGGATTCAGTGATGGTAATGCCATTGAACATCAAGAGGCAATGGTTGGATTCTCTCTTGTTGGAGATGGCCATTGTGTGGCGCAAATGTTACTTGCCACTTGTTAGCCCAAGCTTGGATATTGTCCAGGTCTTGTTTCATTTGGACATGGACTGCTTCAGTATCTGAGGAGGCGCAAATGGTACTGAACATTGTGCAATCATCAGCAAACATCCCCGCTTCTGACCTAAGTCATTGATGAAGCAGCTGAAGATGGTTGGGCCGAGGACACTACCCTGAGGAACTCCTGCAACAATGTCCTGGAGCTGAGATGACTGACCTCCAACAACCACAACCATCTTCCTTTGTGCTAGGTATGATTCCAATAAGTGGAGAATTTTCCTGATTTCTTTGACTCCAGTTTTGCTAGGGCTACTTGATGCCGCACTCAGTCAAATGTGGCCTTGCTGTCAAGGGCAGTCACTCTCACCCCTCTTCAGAAGTTCAGCTCTTTTGTCATTTGAACCAAGGCTGTAATGAGGTCAGGAGCTAAGTGGCCCTGGCAGAACCAAAACTAGGCGTCAGTGAGCAAGTTATTGCTAAGCAAGTGCCGCTTGATAGCACAGGTTGATGACCCCTTCCATTATTTTACTGATGATCAGTAGACTGATAGGGCGGTAATTGGCTGGGTTGGATTTGTCCTGCTTTTTGTATACAGGACATACGTGGGCAATTTTCCACATAGCCGGTTAGGTGCCAGCCTACTAACTGTACTGGAACAGTTTGGCTAGGGGTGCGACAAATTCTGGAGCACAAGTCTGCAGTACTATTGCTGGAATATTGTCAGGGCCCATAACCTTTGCAGTATCCAATGCCTTCAGCCGTTTCTTGGTATCACGTGGAGTGAATCGAATTTGGCAAGATGGGTTCCAAGGATAAAGTTAATGTAACTCGTTTGCAAAAACATAAATATCTGCAGACCTTCAACAATAATGAATCTAGTTTAATTAATTGTTGCATCTAAACATCAAAATACGTGTAAGTATCACTGGTTGTGCGGTTCGGAGACTTAAGCTGGATATAAGCTAGAATGACTTTGTTTACAAAAATTATGAGGTCATCCTTGGCTTTCAGGTGAATGTTTATGAAACAGGAAGTAAAGCTGTCAGGTCAGACAGCATGAGGTACTTTGTCTTCTTTAGGTCCTCTACCCTGTACGCACCATGGAAGATATAATCTGGAATTTCTCCTATGTCGGATGTGCCAGAACATTACAATGTTCGCCAGTAAAACAGTATGCATGTTTCTCCCGGTAAGCTCATTTGTATATGAAATGATATAAATTCAGATGTAATTGCATTGCAAAAATGCATTGAGCAACTTTCATCTCATGTAAGTTCATTGTAGAAGTGTGCATCATCTGTAAAGACTGTAGTGTTCAGTAGAGCACTCAGGGAAATATTGTAGCTATTTTTTCCACCTCTTTGCATCTTATTTATTCAGGGTATCTCCCACCCTCATCAGAAGTGCCTCTTGCCAGACCCATGGGCAGTAACAAACAAGCAGCACCCATGAGCACCATATGTATCTGCCTGTACAATCTTGAAAGGTTGGTAAGAGAGTCATTCCTCACTGCCTGAGTTTTATGTTTCTATGGGCAGAATTTTTGAGTTCGGCGGGTGTCCCCGATTGGCGGGCCCGTGAGCGGCCAGGGAACGGACTCCCAACTGCGATCGGCCCCCGACTGCCAATTAACAGCCAGTCAGCATGAAAGGCACGCTGAAAGGCTCAGCGCTGCTGGAGTGGGGCGGGAGGAGAGCGAGTGCTGAAGTCAGTGCCAGCGTGGGGGAGCACGGAAGGAAATTATTTAGAATTTAGAATTATTTAGAATAGGAAGAATTTAAATGCAAGAAATAAAAATTTTAAAAACCGGGAAAAAATGCCCATGCATCAGAATTAGTCACCGGAACGTAACCTGATGAAAATTCTGTCCAAATATTTTTATCTTGCTTTTAATTAACTTCGGAAACCTCATCTCGCCCTTGGATGAGATTTCCTGATTTCCTCAAAAAGAAAAAGTCCACCCGGCCGATTCACCAGCCTGCCAACCGTAACATTGGACAGACAGCGAAAAATCATCGTCAATTACTACTTGGCCTCTTAATTGTCGGCAGGCACACTGCCGACTCTCACGTGCATCCTCCAACCAAAATATTGCGCAATGACGTTGGGATGCTCACCTGATGTCATTGCGCGCTATTTTACGCTCGAGCGTGTCAGGCGTGCGCTCACACGCCGAGCGAAAAATCCTGCCCTATATTTCTGTTGAGTTATTTTTGTTGCTCTGGTATTGTTAAGGACAAGAGACTGATGATGTTAATAAAGTTTCAGATGCTCAGCGAGCTAGAATCTTTTAAATTAATCTCTTTAATAACTAAATGGAAATTATTAGGTCTTGTCAATGGACATTACTACAGGGATTGGAAACCTGCAGGAAAACTTGGCTAGACAACATCAGTGGTCATTATTGTAAAAGAATAAGATTTACCATCTGTAGTAACACTCACCACTCACAGAATGTGGTAAATCTAGCCTATTATAATCTATAAACATGCATCACTGTTACCAGATTTAAACTGAGAATTGTTTCCATTTCATTGTGCTCAACTTGTGCTGAAAGGACATCTAAATGCTGGCTGTGTGCTAAAAGGTTTTGAAAGATCCAGCTTGAGTGAGAGAGTCAGAATGAACCATTGAACAGTATAGCATAGATGGCGGCCATTCAGCCTATCGAGTCTTGCCTGGAAGAACGAATGAGAAAAAATATTTACTTAAGAAAACTTTTAGTCAATAATTATTCATCACCTGAATACAAATATTTATATTAGAATGAAACACTTCTTCTCGAGTTCCCAGAATGTAACATTAGGTAATGCAATGCTATTTAAAATGTACATTTTTATATATGTATAAAATATTTGGGGATGACTTCTTCCACTCCCAATGTATAGAGGGCTGGCAACGCTAATGGGGTCTGGTACCTGAGAAATATCATATCCCATTTAGCAACATTATAAACAAATACAGAAGGTTCTTTCTGATCTGTATTTCTAGTATAAATGTAAACATGTAGAGAAAGAGTGGATTTATTATTTAACAAGAACACCAAGCAAAGGGGCTCTTTCTTCATTTGTTTAAAACGTCACTTGGCACGGTGTTTAATGGAAATCATTCTTCATGACACAATCATTGTTGTTGTCCACTACCAAATGTCCCATGGACTTGTCAATGGGGGCTCTGGGACCTAGAACTGACTTTATGGGCAGAATTATGCCCTTGTCGGGTGGGCTCGGTAGGGATGGTCGGGAAGCCAATCGCCGCCTGTGATCAGGGACAGAATGTGAGTTCACGCTGGTGGGCCAATTAAGGCCCGCCCAGCGTCAAAAGCAAGCGGCTCAGTGCTGTCTGTGTGGGGGGCGTGGGCAGGAAGGCGAGCATGAATTTCACTTATGCACACAGATGCGCGCTTGAAAATCTCCCTAAGGCAGAGAGCTACCTCAGGGAGATGAACAGTTTTCAAAATAAAAAATAAGGATGTTACAAACGTTATAAAACATGTTCCCTCATGTGACTCTGTCACATGTTATTAATTAAATTTTAACATTTTATTTTGCTTTTATTTGCTGTTGGAAACCTCATCCCTCCCGTGGGTGAGGTTTCCAAAAAAATGCATAGGTTGCTTGGCCTTTTTGCCTGCCCCCCACAATTGTAAAGTTGGATGGGCAGAAAAAAATTTATTTAAATTACCTTTTTAATGGCCTTATTAGGCCTTTGAATTGTCGGCAGGTGCACTGCCGACTCCAGCACACGCCCGCTGACTGAAATATCGTGCGAGTGCGCAATGACATCGGATCACTCGCCCAATGTTATCGCGCGTCATTTTACGCACTGACGAGCTAAAAATTCAGCCCAATATGTTTGTTAGGCTAGCCTGTCCTTTTAAGGTGTTATTTTAATAGGCCCGTGAGAAGTTAGTTCATTTTAGATGGTTGTAAATTGTACCAGTAAATTCATTAGTAAATTGCATGCAAATTTCGGACTCCAAGTCAGAAATAATGTAAATATTGTAAATTTTGTATAGCAAAGTATTGGGCTAAATTTTCCCTGCCCCCATGTTGATGGGCTTGCAGGTAGGGTTAATAGCTATTATGCTAATAGCTAACACATCATCAGTGATATCAGGTCATGTGTCACTGAAACTCAGAGAGAGATGCTTCTGGAAGGAGGCTTATGCTTACCTATCCCTGTACATAGTTGTATGTAGTTAATAAATGTTTCCAGTTGTCTTTGTTAAACACACCCTAGGACCATATCTGCTGATACCCCACGGGTGGTCATAAACATTGGGGGAGCCATAACTGGGCAGCTCCTCAATGCATTCCCGCTGCTGGTGAACTGTCCTAGAGGTTGGATGGATTGTAGATGCCCAAGTTAGGGGTGATTTTGCATCCTCTCCACCATTTTGCCAGCAGTGGAGCAAACCCCTGCTGTGTGCAGTGGCTGCCAGCTCAATAGAGACAGCTTCTCTGTGACAGGCTGATAAGCCATTGGAGCTGGGGTCTTCTTGCTGCTAAGAGGGAGCTGTGCTTATAAAAGGCTGCAGTTGTGGACACTATGGTGATTAATTTGACTTGGAAGCATGGCCTATATTATGGGTGGGGCTGTCTTCTAGCATAATGCTTTTTAAATCAACACAGAAGATTCCAGAAGCTCAATTTGTGCTGAATATAGCTTGTGTTTGAAATTTCATGATCACTTACACTGGCTTGGTTAATTTTGGATGAACTTACAAGTGCAACTTAGCTGAAACTCTACCCCATAACCTTCAGTATCACATGAGTTTACTGTACTTTCTTAGATTGTTAAAGAATTCATGAACATAAGTATGGAATTTACTTTAGTGGCAACTGCTGACATATTAATGCTACATTTTATTACATCTTTGCATCTAATGAGAACAAAATGCTATCTCCACTCAAAGTAGAAAATGATGTCAGTATGTCACTAAAATATCCCAGTTTACAATTTTCAGTCCTTCTGAAAGGTATACACAAAATGTGATTAACATTGGCTGCGGTTTAAGGGTCTAATGGAACACTTTAATTCATTTCTGTGATCTGGCTTTTAAGCCAGGCTGTACAGGTAATGATGTAAAAATCTTACCTCTAAACTGGTAACCCTAAGTGATATGAATGATCACAACCAAATTGCCCCGCTGATATTAATTCATAAAGTAAAACTGTTGTTATATTTGGTGAACTGGCATTAGTTGATCAATCTTGCTCATAAAATATAGAAGGACATATAGTATGGGAAAAAGTCATGTCAGCATACAGTACTCTGTTCTGTCCTTTCGGGGTGGTCACAGGTGGGGGTTTTGGTTTCAGATTAACTGATGAAACAGTAATAGAATATGCTTTACTGACTAGTTGACAAATTCTATTCCTGACCCTTGAGTAAAGCTGTCACAGTTCAGGGTCTTATGACTGTTGCTCCACTGAACAATTTAAAACCAAGTTGCTTATGTAGTTTAACAGCATCATGTATAGGGAAGGAAGGATCTGAGATGATCGGTAGTTAAGATGCTAATGAGCCAATTTTCATGTTGTTTTGCTGTAGATTGAAAATAATAATCGATTTGGACGCTGGTCTCTGAAATCGATAACACTGCATACCCTGGGTGACAGGTGGGGGGTGTGTGTCGAGAAGGAAATTGGTCTTCAGCTGGAGTGGAAAATGGGCTATAGCAAACACATTTTATATCATGCCTGATTTTCTTTTCCATTTTGAGTGTAACATGGGTCGTCAATCCTCTATTGTATTCCATTTTGTACAATTGTCAGGTACAAATTTTACTTTGATCACATTGAAAGGCTTTTGATCCCTTTGCAACTGTAAACTGTTAAGAATAAGACAGGTAGCAATATCTGAAAGGAGTCAAGCAATTGTAATCAGAAAACCGTTCAGTCAGCAAGGTCCCAGAAAAGACAGGTTTAAAAGTCAGGAGAGAAAGGAGCTAGTCTATTTTGTGTCAAACAAGATGAGCCACTGATGCAGGATATGTGTAGCATGTTCAGTATTTTTAAGTTTTTACATGGAAATATGTTGTATTGATGGACTAAGTGAATCTGAAAATAATTATTGTTTTGTATGTTCACCCAACTGTGAACAATAACCAGCTTAACAATTCAAACTAAGCCTTGACTCATGTTGCATTAGCTTGATCCTTCTTTGGAAAGATTGAAAATATATGTATGCAAAAGATATGAGGACCCAGTCCAGATAAAAAGGGGATGGTATTGTTAAATCCCTGAATTAGGCTATTGTTGAAGTAGATTTAGAGCAGTTTAAGGCAAACCCCATAAAGGTAATATCCTCAGTCTACTTTATAGAACAACTGATGTTGCTGAACTTGATGTAGTGTATTGAAAATTGCATTGTGCATTTTGTCAACTTAAGGCTACCATACCCATGTACCAGCAGAGGCAGTCTAGAAGGAAAATAAAGAAATCCATGGGCAGAGTTTTACACTGATCGGGCGGGCGCATGCCCGACCTGATCTGGCAAAAAATTGCATGAGATGATGTCGGGCCAGTGTCCCAGCATCATCTCACGCTCACACAATATTTCAGTCGACAATTAAGAGGGCAATTAAGCCCATTAATGGTGCAATTGTCTGCAAATTTTTGTTGCCCATTCAACCTTATGGTTGGCGGAAGGGTGAATCGGCCATTTACATTTTTCATTAAACCTCATCCATGAGCGGGATGTGGTTTCCACGATGAAACAAAATATAAGTAAATTTCTGTCGACAGCATTTTCTGTAGCTATATTTTCAGGTGATTTATTATGATGCATGGACACTTTCTTTCAGCTTCTGAAACCTTTATTTTTGATTTTTCAAGTCTTCAGCTCCATGAGGCAGCTCTCTACCTTCAGAGAAATTTCATTCAGTGCTGGCCCATGCCCATGTTGACGTCAGTGCCTGCCCTCCTCCCACCCCCACTCCGGCAGCGTTGAGCTTCTCAGTGCACGCTTCATGTTGGCTGGCCGTTAATTGAGTCAGGGGCTGATCGCGGTCGGTGGTCCATTCCCAGGCCTATCACGGGCCCGACAATCGTGGCTGCCCGCTGACCTAATAATTCAGGCCCATGTTTTAACACCTAGTGCAGTTCTGATTCCGAATGCTTCTTTCTGAATCTTACTGTTTCTTCCCAGGAATTCACAATGATAACAAAAAGGGTGAAAATATGAAACATTGTTTTCAGATATGCAACTTTTGGAAGATTTTAATTTTGAGATTTAAGGAACATATTGCGGTTGTGTTAGACACAAATGGGAGGCATTCCATCTCAGGATTAGCACCAAGAAGGGTTGAGTGATATGCATACACACAGATCTCACAAAAATAACCATTCAATAAAAAAAAATCTCATAATTACAGGGAAGGTTTTTCTTTGGAACGAATGTGATTCCTTATCGTCGATCAAGCACTATCACTACCTTGCTGATCAAGATGGCGTTGTCTATACTCAATCTGTCATGTTTTGATGTGCATTCAGAGCCATCATCTGTATTTCTATATTGGCAAAGTGGCTATGATGTTTCAATGGCACGATATCAGGTTTTGCAATCACAGATGACAAAAGGAAAAAGGACTGACTTCTCCACAAAGGAGGTGAAGAATTGGAAAATGTTTTTGAGACACTTACGTCAGTGCAAGATGAAAACAACTATCACTCAGCAAAAAATGCTCTAGCAACCTATTTCACACCCAAGAAAAATACAATATATGAAACAATTGTCTTCCAGCACACTAAGCAAAAAAAAAACGAGACAATTGACCAATATTGTATGCGGTAGGCAATTAGCAACCAAATGTGACTCCAGTGATATTGAACATGGCAAACAGAAAACACAAATAATCAAAGGTTGCGTCTCTCTAGTCAGCTATGCTGAAAAGCACTTAAGAAAGGCAGGAATTTATCAGAGCTGCTGAAGGTAGCAAGATCACGAATGCTTTCAGAGTCCAGAGTTACTGAAGTTGAGGCTGCCAACAATAACAATTGTTGAACTTTTGTGAACTCTGTTCATCGATCCTGTGCCGGGAAACCACCCGCATAGCGCTTAAATTCCGTCTCTGTCTGCTTTCTGACATGAAATGGTATTCATCGCTGTTGATACAAGACTGGGGGCACATTAGGATCTACATGCAGCTTGCATGTAACAATTTTCCAATACCAGTGAAGCAGCTGGCATATAATTTGAGAATGTTGTAGGTTGGTATGTGTAGGAATCGTGTATGTGACTGCAATCACACAGAAACTGGAAAATGTGTCACATTCTCCAAATATGACATAGAATACAGCATTCGCTGTGTGTCTCCGGTTGATGTGATGCAGCAAGAATGTTAGAGTAGTGGGTGGTGGGTAGTGGTCAGTCCCCTTGCTAACTCTTGTTTTCAGCTCTCAGTGCTGGCTAGCAGTGTAACTATTGTGAAAAGAGAGCCAAGGACATAAGCCTCCCTCACCAGTACAGAGCCTTTTAATCAGCAAGCCCTATGAACTGCCTACCCATGGAAACATACATAAACTGGGTTCCTAATGGACCCAGGCTAAATTACGGGGGGGCACAGAGGAGACCTGGCCCCCAGACGCAGAGCGTAGAGGGCCACCAGCATGCTGTTATGTCCTGGTGCCCATGAACCTGGCTGTGGGTAAATAGCCCCAGTGCCTGTGGGTGTCTCAGGAGGGAAGAAGGCTAAGTGAGTAAACCCTCACAGAAAATCCTAAGTGGACTCACTAGGCAATAATCTATCAGGCAACTTTCCAGCAACTCCTGCAGCAGATCTGGTACCAAATAATACTGGTTTCCTCCTGTCTTTTGGACAATATTATCAATGCCAAGATGGGGGCCCTATTGCTTGGGCAACTGAGGGCCTCCATACTGTTTGCCCAGGTCTGTGCCCTGGAGAGGACACCCCAGCTTTGTGGTTTACATTGGCAAAATATGGGAAGAAACAGTTACCAGTTATAAGCTCTTCCTCGATTGGTATAGAGCACGAGCGCCGGGTTTACTTCCAATGGTGGGAGACATCATTGTTTCTTATTGGATAGCTGCCACCTGCCTCAAGCTGGACAGCCTCCAGTCAGTTAGGTGCTGTTCTGCCAAAGCCTGCTTGCTTCAATGGATGCTTGGAGCTTAAGAGAGTCATCCCTTGACAGGTGGGCTGCTAATCTATGCACCAGGCAAGACAAACTCAACAAAGAAGACACCAGTCTTTTACGTCGCAAGCTGGAACATAAGTTCCATGCATCTTGGCCTTACCGACAATCTTCTGCTAGTTGATGATGCACACAAGACACCTGTGATCGACAAAGAACTTACAAATCTTAATGTGGGCATTGCTGTGCTGCAAGGAAATTGGCTCACTCAAAGTGGATCTCTTAAAGAGAAACACCCCACATTCTTCTGGAAGGGAAAACCCAAGAGGCAACACATGAGCGTGGGGTCGATTTCACAGTAAAAAAACACTCTACTTGCGATGATTGAACCCCCACAGAGAGACTTCTTACTCTTTGTTTCTCAACAAGCCTGGGCCCAGTTAACCTCATGGGCATCTATGCTCCGACACTCATCTCCACCCTAGATGTCAAGGATCAATTCTACGAGGCACTTGATGCTGCCATCAGCAGAATTCCCAGCACAAAGGAACTGTACCTTCTAGGGGACTTCAATGCTAGGGTACATAGGGCACCAGGGAATTGGCAAGATGAATGAAGATGGACAGAGGTTGCTGGAGCTATTCTGTTTCCAATGGACTCTGTGTGATGAACAGCTACTTCTAAACCAAGCTGTGCCAACAAGATGTCCTCAAGACACCCAAGTTCACACCACTGGCACCAGCTAGATCTCATCATCACCAAAAGTACCTCCCTCAATAGTGCCCTCATCAGTCGTAGTTATCACAGTGCTGAATGTGACACAGACCACTCCCTAGTGTGTAGCAAGGTCAGTCTTCAGCAAAGAAAACTATACCACTCCGAGGAGGAAAGTTGCCCTCGGTTCAACAGTTGCCATCCCACTGACCCAGAAAGAACCGAGGAGTTCCTCAATATCTTCGATCAGGTTCTTTTGGACAACAGCAGCCAATGCCAGAGTGTGGTAAAATGGAATCTTCTGCGCAACACCAGCTATAACTCTGCACTCACTGTTAATGGGAAAAGAAATCAGGGGAATGCTGACTGGTTTGAGGCTTACTGGACTGAAATGGAGCCAGCTACTGCAACCAAGGGGACAGCTCTCATGAGCTACAAGCAAGTCCCCAACAAATAAAATCTAGGTGCTCTCAGAGCTGCCAGAATCAAGTTTCAGCAGACTGCTCAGCACTATTCCAATCAACACGGGATGAAACTCCACAAGAGCATACAATCTGCTGCCGAATGCGGGGTTGGTAGATGGATGTTTGAAAGAATCAAGAAAGCAACAGGCCCAGCTGTAACCAAATCAGCCCCCTTGAAGATAAAGGCAAGGATGATCATCACTGAACCTAGCAAGCAGATGGAAAGATAGATGGAGCACTATCTCAAACTCTACAAAGTGGAGAATGTTGTCACTGAAGAAGCTCTCAGCCCCATTCCAGGCTTTCCTGTCATGGAGGAGCTGGATCTCAAGCCAGTCATAGCGGAGCTCAACAAGACCATAGACCGTCTTTCCAGTGGTAAAGCCCCAAGAAACGGTGGCATTCCAAATGAAATCAACAAAAGTGGAAAGCCAGCAGTGCTGCAGTGACTCCATGAGCTTTTGTGTCCCTGCTGGAAGGAAAAATTTGTGCCTTAAGACATGCAAAAAGGATCACCTTGTACAGTAACCAAAGGGATTGCCGTGACTGTAACAAATACTGAGGCATCTCCTTGTTAAGCATTGTGGGGAAAGTCTTTGCTCGCGTTGCGCTGGCCAGATTGTACTCCCTGGCATCACACATCTGAATTTCAAACGGCTTCAGAACTGGCAGGTTGACAGTTAATATGATTTTCTCACTTTGTCAGCTACAGAAGAAGTGCCGTGAACAGTGCAGAGCACTATACATTGCCTTCATAGACCTCACCAAGCTCTACGCCCTTGTCAGCAGAGGCAGACTATTTAAACCGCTGCAGGAAATAGACTGCCTACCTGGATTCCTGGGCGTCATTTCTTCTTTCCATGAGAACATGCACAGTTTTGTCAGTTACAATACACAATCACCTGAAACTTTCAAGGTCAGCCGCAGGGTAAAGCAGGGCTGCACCCTGGTGCTGACTCCCTTTGGCATATTTTTTTCTATGCTGCTATTGTACACTTTCAGCAACTCAGAGGATGTCTACCTGCTTGCCAAAGCTGATGGCAAGCTGTTCAACTTGGCAAAACTGCATGTCAAGACCAAAGTATGTAATGTCCTAGTGCATAAGCTGCTGTTCGCTGATGACGCCACACTGGCACCCCCTGCTGAAGTTTGCATGTTACAGCTTGTAGATCGGTTCTCCTGGGCCTGCAAGGAGTTTGGACTGACAATCAGCGTCAGGAAGACCAAAGTTATGGGTCAGGATGTAGAGACTCTACCTTCCATCAACATCACCAACCTCATTCTGGAGATCATCACATACCTTGGATCATCAATTACTAGCAACCTGTCCCTTGATGTCGAAATCAGTGCCTGGATGGCTAAGGCCTTAGCTGTCATGTCAAAGTTGAGAATCCAAATGTGAACCAACAGCAAACTAAATGAAAATACAAAGTTCCATGTCTTCAACACCCTCCTTTACAGTAGCTGAGCATGGGCAATTGATGCAAGCCAAGAAAAGCAGCTGAACAGCTTCCACCTCCACTGTCTCAGACGAATACTGGGTATCTCCTGGGAAAACAAAGTACAAAATATGGAAGGGATCCCCAGCACTTTATCCCTCTTGAGTTAGTGGTGACTCCGTTGGCTGGGTCATGTGAGCTGAATGGTGACAGCCACATTCCCAAAGATATGCTCTACGGCGAGCTTGCTATCGGCACGAGACCAACAGGTCACCCATATCTGCGATACCAGGATATCTGCAAGGAATCTGGGAATTTAACTTCAAGGACCTGATAAAAAATGTTCACATAAGTGTTATGGTCATGTAAGTGATTTCAAATCCATGCTGTATTGTGCTAATTTAAATAAAAATAAAAATGAAAGTCTGAAAGAGGTCACTGCTTCCATACCCAATTAATACCATCCATTAG
This sequence comes from Cetorhinus maximus, assembly GCF_964194155.1. Taxonomy (NCBI): domain Eukaryota; kingdom Metazoa; phylum Chordata; class Chondrichthyes; order Lamniformes; family Cetorhinidae; genus Cetorhinus; species Cetorhinus maximus. The sequence continues at coordinate 116,896,861 of NC_135886.1, forward strand.
TTCTCTTTATATGACATCTTTTATCTTATTTTTTTGAATCACAACAAAATGATTACCAAGCACTTTCATCTTTTTGAAAGATTTTTAGCTTCCGAATTACATGATCTAGTTTAAGGTCCTGTGTATTTGAACTCCTGGGTCTTATATGTATGCTGCTGGGTTTGCCGTCTTCTCGAAATGGGTGAAAAGTGGTAGCTGGTCAGCGAAAGTTTTACGCATACCAAAAAAAGAGGGCTTACCGACAAGCAAGTAAATGGTGGGTGGGGACCTCTTGAGAGGGGGTGGAGGATGGACAGGGTACGCTGTGATCCTACCTTGGCTGCACGAACAGAAGACTTTCACTTAACTAAGAGGGGCTCTTTATCTCTCAATAGCTGTCAAGCTGCCGTCCCTCGGCAGGAAAACCATGGTAGCTTCCTCATTCAGGCCCATGTGAAAATGTAATCAGAGTTCCATCCATATGCTGGAATCCAGATTTGCATCAATGTATGAGACTCTCTCTGGCTTCTGGTGGCTTCCTCTGCCACCTAATTGTCATAAGAAATGAAAATGGTGGCCTGCAGGATTCTGGTGGCTGTGGAGTGGTAATGTTGAATGCGTCATTATAAAGGCCCCTTTGCCCCATCCCCACTGTGTGGAGCGGGTTAAAATTCATCCCTTATTATTCATCAATGTACCTGGCTGCAAATTAATATATATTATCTGGTGTTACTGATTATGAAGGATCAAATCAAGTGATGAAGTGACGGGAAATGAAACAATTTTACACTTTCTATCTAATTCCCGTATTAAAGATATATATCACGGGCCAACATATTAATATTTAACTCTATAATTTTCTAAGTCCCATGTCCAATATCCCTCTATACAACAGTACGTGGATTGCCATCATTCGCTATTTTGATCTCTCCATGCAATTGATAAATTAAATGACAAGCCAAAGTTAGGATGTCTGCACAACACTCAAACAAACTGGAATCAAATATAAATAGCAAAGCAAAATGCTGTGGATGCTGGAAATCCGAAATACAAAGAGAAAATGCTGGAAATACTCAGCAGGTCAGGCAGCCTCGATGGTAAGAGTAACAGAGTGAATGGGCTGGATTTTCATCTTTGAAGCGATTCAAGGGAGCCAGGAAAAATCCGGGCTCTGCCCACCCATCTTGGGAAAGAAGTGGCTCTGGAGGCCTGGTTTTTATTCCGGGGGGAGGGATGGGGAGAAGGGGATGGGTGCAGCCTGGAGTCAGACCCGCCGATGCCGGAAACAGTTCGGAGGCAGAGGCAGCCCTGAATGCGGAGGTGGGCTTTTCATGACTCGGGCCCTTTATAAAGGGCTTTCCCTCTCAGGCTGCCTGTCTTTTCTGCAGGCCTGAAGAGCCCATGTTCCATGTCCATATAGATTGTGCGAGGTTGCAGCCCCGCTTCTTGGTTATTTTAAGCGGCAGATCCTCAAATTTTGGTTGCATTTCAGCTCCACACTCCTGATCTTTGGCCACCCAGTTCGGAGGGGGCAGGCAGTGGGGAGGACCTCCATGTAAATCTGCTCCTGAGCTTGGCCAAGGTGGCCGTTAACAGGCCCAAGCAGCCGGGTGGTTGAATGGGTCATTTGGCCTGACTGTCTGCCTCTCTTCCACGGCTACATTCATGCCTGGGTGTCCCTGGCATGGGATCATGCAGCAATCACTGGTTGCTTGAAGCCTTCCATGGCCGATGGGCATTGCAGGGGCTAGAGTGCATCATCAGTCCCAGGAACATTATTTTAATGTACTTTGATGCTTCCTTTGAAAGTTTTGTTTTGTTACAGTGCACCTTTAAGGGACTTTCAATTAGTTAATTAGTTTATTTGTCAATCATTTATTTTATTGGTCTACAGTTCTAAAAAGAACATTTAAAGGGCTTCCCTGGATGCCAGTCACTGGGAGAGAAAGGAAGATGAAGGATTCGCAAGGCTGTGTGGAGGAGACTTCAGGGTGCTGTCATTTGAGTAAAAGTTGTAAATGTCGGTCAGCAGGTAATTAATGCTACAAGAGATGGCCAATCATGGAGCTTCCATAGGAAAGTATAGGTTGTGAAGTTTACCTATTGCACATGTGTAAAGAGTATCCACACAGCAGTCATTCACTGTTGGCAAAGGTCTGTAACACCCAGTCATGTAGATGGCTGCATCTTGGCAGCTTCAGCAGGCCATGACACTGCACAGTAAGTGAAATGAGCATTATACCTCAGCGGCTGGCCTCAGGACCCTGCATGCTGATCCTTCATGTCCTGCCACATACCCTTTCACCTGTCACAAGTGTAAGTATCCAAAAGCTCCTCCCCCATAAACATTACAGCTACACACAATGTGATCACAAGCATTAATGACTCCAAAGGAGCAGTCCAATAGGGTCATCTAAGCTCCTGAACATAGCATGACATTTTGGGGTGCTCACGCCTAAGCAAGTCCACTTAACCTACACCTGCCACCCCACCTCCCCACCTCCTCCCCAACAACAATGGTTAATGCGCAACTCTGGATTAAGGTTCCAGCATGTGATTGTGCACAGGTTTCAAGTAGAACTGCAGAAAGTGAGGATCATTACTTATCTATGTACCTGCTTCATTCCCTTGGCAGAATGTCCCAGAGGGGCAGCGTGAGTGACTCACGTGGTGGCACGGCACCCAGATTCTGCAACTAGGACCTGGAGATCCTGGTACAAGGAGGTTGAAGGCTGGAAGGATATCCTATACCTAGCAGGGAGAAAGAACCCTCCAGCCATAACAAAAGGAGCTTGGCAGGCAATTGCAGCCGCAGGGGAAGATGATAAATTTTGGATACAGTGCCACAAGAGGTTCCACACACTGCTCCACTCAGGTAAGGTGAGCTGTTTGACAGAAGCACATGGTTTTCTCTGGCATGGGTGTCAGCTGAATGAGACGTCAGATGGAACAAAATTGATTCATACTGCCCCTTCAACAAGGATGACCAAATGGACATGACACTATTGTATGTACAAGCATAATGGTGTGGCATCTGAACGCCCATTTTGACACACTGCCAAATTGAAGAGCCTTGTGTCTGGATGCCAGATTCAGTGCCCTTATATCTGTCTTTATTGATTACTTGCAGGAGAAGAGAATGCAAAGGAGATGGCCCAAACCAGGGTCGACACACAATCCTGAGGGTGCTTTGTTCAGTGAGGTAGAGGGCCAAGCTGATTGCACGTGTGCCTTCCAAGGTCAGTTTAGGGGATGGGGAATCATCCATCATAGGTGCCAAAGGTGATGTCATAGGCACCTTCGAACATGGCTTAATTGGTAGGGGTGATGGTTATTCAGCACGGGGGAACTGGACCGAGCATAATAAGAATTTGGCGCATGCTTGAGCGTGAAGGAAGGATTATGGGCTAAGGGTTCTGCTCATATGGTTGTTGAGAATGATGTGGAACAGCATGTGCGCTCACAGCGACCAAGGTTTACACTAATTATCTCCTGTTGTGTCTCGCACACATCCCATCACCGCATCCCCGACCCCAGAGCTGGATTATCCCAAGGGCATCAGGAAGAGGAGGGAGAGATGTCCGTGGAAGCGCTGTCCCGTCTGATCAGCCCACACTCCACCAATACAGATAATAGAGCTGTGAAGGGAAGTAGCATGTGTTTAGAGTCAGTTGTGCGTGTTGAAGGACATCGCACCAGTATGCAGGAGGAGGTGTCAGAGTTATCTCTGCACAGCCCCCCTCAGAGGGTGATGCTCCAGTTGGCATACAGGTAGGGCCTCAAGGATCACCTTATGGGGCACAGTACTTGGATCAGCAGCAGGTGTGCAAACATCTGGCGAAGTTCCCCCAGGCAGTATAAGATCACGCACTGCAAGTGGAAATGCCCATGGTAATGATGAACTCCACCTCATCTCGGGGGCTCATCTACATGAGCTCCAACTATGAGAAAATGGCTAATCGCATGGAGAGACACATGCTGCATCACTCCCAGGTGGGTGTAAAAGCAGCATAACTCCCTGCAAAGGGCACAAGGCTCACTCATTAACCTGGAACAGTCCATTCAGAGTATGAGCACTGACTTCCATGGAAAACTTGAGGAGCTGGGTACCCATTCTTTCCCAAGACATTTTTGCTAGTGGCACAATGGTTGCTGGAATGGATGACCGCTGCGCCCAGCAGCCCACCCCATCTAACCCTCCAGAAAGCCAACCCTGTGTTGAGGTGGTTTCAGAGGAGGATGAGGGTGTGAGCAGTTCTGCACCCTCATCTTCCATGGCTTACCTGGCCCCTCCACCAGAGCCCTCATCTGTGGTACATGCTCCAGTGACCATGGCTGCTCCTGTAGAAAGCAGGACCCTCAGACTCAGGTAGGCCCCCAATAGGTCCCTGCAGGAAAAGGCCAGCCAAGATGCTCCTCAATGCCTTACAGACAGAGAGGTGAGCAGTCTGCATTCACCTCCTCCAAGGTAACATACCAGGAGTCACTACATGGGAGTGTTCGGGAGCACAAGATGCCATGATGACTCAATCGCTGATGCATTTACATGTGGTGTCATATCTCATATTGTAAAGTAGAACTTTTTATTGACTGTAAATCCACCATATAAATTAAAAGATGGATGCATTGGCCTATACTTGCTGAGTGGCACATACAATAACAAGGTAAATATAAAACTGCATCTTCTCACCAGTATCATTGAAGATTGCAGCCAAAAGCCCATCTCTCAGTCATGTGATACTTGTGAAGATGTGGCCATGCATGTCCATCACAGGAAGGTTGGGTGCTCAGTAATATTTTCAGCCCTGATAGTAGTCTACCATGGGGTGTGGATGTTGTAGGCCTCTCGAACATTTGATTTCCATCCATGGTGTCTTTAAGGAGGTTGTACGGTGTACACTTAATGAGAAGCGGCAATCCATCTGGTATAGGCACAACCATAGTGTGAGATGAAGGAGGGGCATTTCTACAAATTCTCAGTGAATGTATAGAGGTGACTTCACAAGTCAGGGCTATATGTGCCTTTGAAATAAGATTGCATTAGAGGGAGATAATATAGGAATAATGTCCTTGTCCTTCTAATTGTTACAGGCCGTGGGCTGACAAGGAACCTCAGGAAGTTGCTGCACTAACCATTGTGGACGTCTCAAGTCCCATAATAGTGCTGGGGTTAAACGGTAAATGGCCTGCCCATCATACAGGTGCCTTTATTCTGCATAGTCTCAAGCTGCAGCATTTCTGTTGGTCCAAAAGTCATTTCTGCACGTGCTGAATCTCGCCTCACACTGCACATGTGCACTCTTGAAATAGGAGCCAGGCTTTGGTTAGGTACTAGGTGATGGTCTCCCTTTCTTTGACAGCCTCCAACAGGCACTTTCAGGCTCCTTTGTCACAGGACATCTCAAGGTCAAACCCTTAGACAGGTAAATCTGGGTTTCCGATGGCAAAAAATTCAGTATTTATGATGTCAATCTCTAGAACACTTGCAGACTTTCTCTCTTGTTGGGAAGTGGGCTTCTCCTGGAACAGATGAGGTGTCTATGGTCTCAAGGCCACTTATGTTGCAATGGCTTGCCAGCCAGTTGCTGCTGAAGGTGCAGCTAGATCCTCAATGTTGTCTAAGAGAACCATCTCTGTATTAGGTCCTCCCTGGTACCTATGGCATCTTGTACTGGGCACCCCTAGTACCCAGGCATACCTCTCATCATTTCCCCCATTGTCACTATCGTCCTCTGCTCAGTTGCATCTTCATCTGATCCTACATGTGTATGCCCCTTCGCTGCACCTCATTATGCTGCATCCAGCAGGCTACCACTATCCCTGACACCCTTTGGTGAGTATTGTAGTGTTCCTCCCAAGCAGTCAAAGCATTGGAAACAGGTTTTTAAGAGGCCAATAGTCGCTCAATGAGTGCCCTGGTCTGAAGATGACTGGTGCTATAAGACTATTGTGGCTCCATCTCTATTTGGTGCAACGGAGTAAACAGCCACCTCCTCAACAGATAACTGTTGACTCCCAGTAGCCAGCCACAGACCTGGGCTATAGGCTCAAAGTTGCAACAGGTTTGACTCCCTCAAGATGAAAGAGTTATGGCAGCTTCCAGAGAATCGTGCACATATGTGGAGGAAAATCTTATTATGGCCACACACAAGCTGCACGCTGGTGGATTAAAGACTTCCTATCCATGTATCTGTGCTGCCCTGGCGTTGGTCCCTTGATGGTGCATTGGGTGCAATCTATCACATCTTGAGCTTGTGGAAAGCTAGATATTGACATGAACTCTATTGCTCTCTGGGTCTGTGACTCCACATCTGTAGGGAAATTAATATTTCCCAACCCTAGCAGCCATTATGCACCTGTGTGCAGCTGTTTGTGAGATGCCATAGAGGTCTGCAGAAGAGCCCTGGAAGGATCCGGTAGCATAAATTTGAGGTTCATGGTAACTTTGACTGCATTTGCAGAGTATGAACACTGGATTGTGAGGTGTGAGGTCTGCCTCCATGGCACGGATGCCTCTGACCGTATCCCGAGACATTTGAAGCCTTCACCTAAGCTGCCTTTCAGTCATTTAGAGAAAGCTGAACCTGTTCTGGTAGATGCTTTGCTCAGGGTAATATCTCACATTCCTCCTCCCTGCAGCTTTCTCTGGGGGCTCTGCTACCTCACGCCCAGGAATCCTAGCTCTAGCTGTAAGCTGCTGCCGCTACTTTGCATCTCGTAAACATCTCGCCACTTTTCCTCTATATGCCACCCGTGGGAAGGTGCTGCACCCATTTCTTTAACCTTCCTGGATAACACATTCCTCACCCAGCGAGACTGGCAGTCTGTAATGTCTTCAACTTGGCTGATAATGCAAGGAATGATGAAGAGTCCTCCACGTGGACCTGCCCTTGTTCTTTTCCAGCCACCCCAACCTCCCTTTCTTGAGGCCATACAGAAGCTTCAATCTGAGGCAAGTGCAGCTTTTAAGCTGTTACTCTGCACAGCTCTATATGAGGCTTACATACCTTTAACTCAGGTTTTCATCATGTCTCCAACTCCAAGTCGTGGAACACACATTGCAAGTTGAAGATATCTTGGGAGTGAAAATCACAACTGCAATGTGGTTAAATGGCCTGGCTGATTCTGCCACATGTACACTTCACACCACACCCCTTTCACACAGCTGTGAAAATTGGAAAGCCTGAGCACGGGGTCGGGACTGCCAGATATAACTCCTGCTTGCCATTTGCACCTCCACAGAGTCTCCCCGACTCCAAAAAATCCAGCTGAATTTTCCAGGTCAATGACCTTTCACCAAACCTGGAAAAGATTAGAGATGTAACAGAGTGGAAGGCAGGACTGGTTAAATGGCAAAAGAGATGCAAGGCATAAAGAGGGAGCAGTGGTTATGATCTGAAATTGTTGAATTCAGCATTGAGCTCAGAAGGTTGTACGTTTTTTTGGACAGGTGGGGTTGGTGGTGATTCTACTACTGTCGTTTCCAGATCCTCGAGATCCATCTTTTGTTTCTTATTTGCCCTGTTACCAATTTTTTGTTTGTCCTACACCTTTTTTCCATAGATCCTGCCCTACCTGCTGAATATTCCCAGCATTTTCTGCTTTTACTTTAGATTCAATTGCAGAGTGGGGAGAATAATGGCCTAATTTGCATAGCACTAGCCATTATCACATGGGCTCGTCCCAAGGAGAGAGCAGAAGAAGCCACATGATAATAGATAGACTGTCTCCATGAGTGGTTTGTTATGAAAGCTCTACTTCTCTGCCCATAAGACATTAACCAGCCTGCATCATAACTACATTCCCAAAACAACTGTTAAAATTCTTGAATACCACACCACCTACTTGAATGTGTGCTGTTTACCTAATTACTGCATTTCACAGTAGCTATTCTTTCTGGCCATCATGGTTAATAATTTTGTTAACATATTACTCAACCACATCTTTTCTTCATAACATGAAATTATGCACTCAATTAGCATCTTGCTCATTACAGTTTGATAGGTTATTTTGTGATTATATAACAATGTGGGAGGAAATTATTTTCTAACTTTGGCATTTTTCAATACACTACCGCTCTCCATGTTATGGTGAAGGGTTATAAGCAGATATTTTTTCCTCCCTGAAAGTAGTTGAAAATCTGTTGTTGCCATGTTTCTATGTTTAATATGGACCTTCCACTATTCATTGCTTTACCTTTAAGGGTAACTTTTCCAGTTTGTCTTACCTGTGCACTGGTGAATGAGAGGCAGGACATCAGATGAGGGGGCTTTAGGTTTATTTTTCACTCTATTCCTTTACCCTACAATTTTCCAGGCAGAGTATTTTTCCTCATGTAAAGAGCTCTTTCACATCTTTGGAAATGTGTACAAATCTTTGAAATAGGGCCTGGTACCTTTTCCTGAGATTGCACTCGTTGCCCTTTTGGCCAGGACACCGGGGAGAACGCCCTTTGCTCCTCTTTGAAATAGCCCAACTGAATGGAAAAGAATATCAGGTGGAATGTAAACTGAGGTACCAACTGGCCAACACCCACTTTGTGTTTGACCTGCCTGAGGTGAACCTTGGTACCATTATTGCTATCTCGTCGTGAGAATTTAATGCAAGAAACGGCTGCAGTGCTTTTCCTTATTTGGTATTGGGGCCATTTGTTTCTTCCTACACTGCTGTCAAAAGGAAGCCAGCACTTCAATGTAAATATAGTAATTTATAATTTGTAATAGTTTTCAGCATAATGAATAATTCAGTCAGGCACTTTATCTCTCTTTAGCTGTCTCATTGTACGGTATGCAACTATTGGAATTACCAGCTCACTGTGGTTGCAGTACATATCATTTTTAATGAATTTCTAAGTATGAAATTTAATAAAACATGTCTGAAGAGGCTGTAATGTTAATGATTTTCAATGTCTCTGTTACCATCAGTGGGCTGACTTTTTTTTATTTTACTGGGTAGGCGAGGCTGGACCTGTTCCAAAATAAAAAGAGTAAGTTACTAGAGTGCCGCTTTGCTCTCCCCACTTCTCATTTACCTTATGTTCCTGAGCAGTAATGCGCCCAATCAGCTTGAGGCAAGTCAGCACCTCCCTAGCAGCAAGAACATGGTAAATGACCTGATCTGTTTAAACCACCTACTCAAATAAAAAAACCACTGGGGAATATAATGCACCAGATTGTTAGGGGCCTCATCAGCCTTGATGTATGTTGGATGTCATCCTATGTACAACATTTAATATCATTTTGATATTTTCATTTCTCTTTTTGTGCCAAGCACATTCTGAGACATTATTGATTTTACAATGTAGACAGTATTCTTGCATGGTCTTGTTATTGAAGCAACTCGACCATAAGCTGGTGATTATAGCACAACTGACACATTCTGTAGGCTAGAAGCCTCTGCTTCCCATCAATTAGATTTAGTTGATTTTTAGCTGGCCTTCAATATTAGTGTTATACTCGCTGTGCAGTAATTCTAATACGCACAAGGTGAAAATCAGAGAAATACTGATTAGATTTTTCTGTGTCCAAATAACACCTGGAAATGGATCAATGAAGATGAAAAATAGGGGGTGCTTATTACATACATACAAATGTACATATGAAATAGGAACAGAAGGAAGCCATTTGGCCCCTCGAGCCTGATCTGCCGTTCAATAAGATCATGGCCGGAATGTTTGTGTTTCGAGTTCCAAATTCCCATCTACCCCCGATAACCTTTGATTCCCCTGCCTGACAAGAATTTATCTACCTCTACCTTAAAAATATTCAGTGACCCCCACCTCCACCACCTTCTGAGGCAGAGGGCAGAATCATCCCAGATTTGCACTAAGTGCAGTAGCGGACGGGAGAAAGGATGTGTTATCCGTTGGCTGCAATGGCTGCTTCTCAAGCTATGTCATCCCAATCCCGCAGCATTAATTATGCATTCCTGGGAAACACGCTGTTTCGATGGCGGGCACGCTCTCATTCACCTCGCCACTTCATCGTGCTGGGCACTATACTTAAAGTGCAGCCGCACGCACACCTCTCAGTACTTCCAGCCCACGACTGCTGCACGGAAGACTGCTGCACCAAAAGGCAAAAATCGGCAGTCCCCAGGTTTAATGACACCTCCCTTGAGTGCCTTTTGGATGCAGTGGAGGCCCACCATGATGTTCTCTACCTCCGCTCTGGCCGCAGGATTGGCAACAGCATCACCAATCCAGCATGGGAGGTGGTGGCAGCGGTGGTCAGCACCAATGCCCTGCAAAAGAGGACAGCTACCCAGTGCCACTACAGGCTGAATGGTCTCATTCATTCCGCCAGGGTAAGTCACTCTTCTCATCACTCTCAGCTCACACACTCACAAACCCATCACATAACCACAGGGATCTCACACCTCAAGGGACAACACCACTAACTCTCACACACACCCTCACATCTCCATCAGGCTCATATCCTCTGGAGCTCGCGTCCTCATCCTGTCCATGGCTCCGCTCACCACACAAACATTCCACACAGTGCCATGTGTCCTGCTCACACTCTCTCCATCTGTTTCCATACAGGAGAAGTCTGCTCACATCAGCAGGAAGGGGTTCCAGACCGGGGGTGGAATGGCCCACATTCGGCTTCTCACTCACTTTGAGGAGTGTCTCACCATGCTGACTGGTGAGGATGTGGAATGTGCCTGCGATGACCGTGAGATCGGTGGTGAACACCCTTGTGAGGATTCTGCATCACATCATCCCTCTCTCAATGCAAATGTGAGTGCTCTCTCTCCTGCTTTTGACTCTGCTGACATGCACTTATTATCTCTACTTTCATTCACAGGGAGCTCTGCCAAGTGACTGACATCCTCAGCTAGTCAGTCTCTCAGCTCCATGCACATCCATGCCTCCAACCAAGAGGACAAGAGGACACCACCTCTAATGAAATAAGCAGCCTGGAAGATCCGTCACAGTGCTTACCCACATCCTGCACCAGCGCAGAGATATGCACCTTGGTGCAACCTAGATCTAGAGCAGGCTTGGGTTCACAATCTGGTGGTCACCGCACGGACATGTGTCCACAGCAGGAGGAGACAGATGGGGCCGAGCTCCCCGGTGCTTGGAGGACTGCTGGGGAAGAGGCATTTGTGAGGTTCGAGGCAGATGACAAACTTCTGGATTTGGCATTCCACCTCATCCTGGAGTGCCAGCAGAAGGCTTGGGAACATCACACAGAGCTGGTGGAAGCCCTCAACAGAGTGGCTCGTGAGTCGGAGGAGTGCATCCACCTTCATCTCTGATGAAGTGGTGCCCAAATGTACGTGTATGCAGGTCTCCATGGGAAGAATGGTGGATGCCATGGAGACCTGGTCCAGCAGAAAATGGGTGTGTACAGACCTGTACTTCATCGCGGTAGCCATGGGTGAGTTTCTGCAGTGGCAACGTGAGGAGGAAACGGGGCATCTCAACGTTCCCCCAGTTGCTTCTTCCTCTCAAAGAGTCAGGCTGGGATCCTCGGGCACCCGAAGAGAGGAGGAGCGACAGCTGGACACCCCTGGGCCTTCCACTCAGGAATGTCAGTGGCTGTCTGTTCCCTTTGAGTCCTCTTTACTGTGACCCCCCTCAACGTCATCCTCTGTCACTGCAGGAGGAGAAGCTGGCCCACAGGAAGACAGCCAGAGCAAACCCAAGGGGCCCCCAAGGCCTTGGGTCTCTGGAGGACCCACGCTGAAGGCATCAGAGGCAATAGGGCCAACCATTGCACAGGCTGTCTCCACTCCTGCTACAGATGTCAGGGCAACACCTAGAAGTGTAAGGCATTCAAAAATTAAGAAATTCTGATCACAGTTGGTTGAACGGTGAACACGTTGTGTCACTTTACAATCTGGAAATATATTCACTTTCACTGAACAATGTGTAATGGTGCCTTTCAGCTTGATTCTGGAGGGAGAAGTTGCGTTTGGCAGGACCTTTTAGAGCTTCGTGCAAGCACTCTCCCATGCATGTGGATCCTTCCGAATCACACTCATCTCACTGTCCTGAGCATTTTGAATGCTGCCTGCTGGGGTTCACTTTCAGTTGATCATCTGAGCTGACCTGCATCTCCGCCCACCCAATGATCACACTCCCATGCAGCACCTGATCTCGCCCACCACGACTCTCGTTTCACTTTCGATTTAGCCATGGTAGTAACACAGTTTTTCTTTCACTCCCCCATCCTTTCCCCACTCCCAGTCACCCATTTCCCTTCCCCCATTACTGCTAAACCCCCAGCATCATCTTCCACCTTCCCTCGGTGGCCTACCAGCCACAACCCTTTTCTTTTGTGAACATTCACTTCCTTCCCGAAAATCTCATCTCCATCCACATTAACCTCCCCGATCTCCTCCTTCCCACCCCCAGGGCATGTGTCTGCCTGCAAGTCCCCACCAAACACCCTTGCCATCCCTTCTACAGGTACAGTCGAACCCTCACCCTCCAATCCTAGTGCCTCACTCCGCCCTTGGTCATTCTCACCATTCCCTTGTACCATGCCCACCCTCAGTTCACTTCCCAGGAGGCAGTCATGGACTCCTTTGCATGTTCACCTGGACATCCCCCACTTCTCTGGACTCCTTCCCCCCTTGGAATCCCTTCCCCCTTGGAACTCCTTCCCCCCCACCCTGGAGCTCCTCCCTCCCAGACTCCCTCCCCTCACAATCTCCCCCCAGGCAGCTTCTTTCCCCAACTCCTAAGCTCAACCCACCTGAAAGCTTCGTCCACCCCCCCAAACCTCACCCCCCGGCACTTTCATTCCCCTCTCCTAACCTTACCTCCCGTCGACACCTCTCCCAGTCAATCCTAGACCTTCCTCTCCCTCCCCCCGGTACATCTTCCTCTCCAAAACACATCTGGACCTTCCTTTCCACCCACTTAACCATCATCTGTTGTGAGCAGACCCTCAACTGTGACCTTCCACCTTCTGTGAGCTGCTTCGCAGTGGAGCTATGTTCATGAGAATCCACCCAGCATGCCATGGAGGTTCCTGCAGGGTCCTGTTGCTGTCGGACTCCACCATCTTCTGCTCCTCGGATGTCCACATTGTGAGCAAGGCCCTGATGGTAAGTCCTGACATCTGCACGTCACATTTGTCAAGATGTGTTGTGAACCGACTTGTTTTCCCGCCGATGTGGGCGTATGATCCAGCATGGGGAGATGATTCTGGTGGACTGGGCTTATAATGATATGCAGACACATTACAATGAGTTCCCGATGTCCGATGGCGGGAAACGCTGCCCGCCATCGACAGGCTGAGCGGATCATTGCAAACTGGTTTCACGACTTCATTAAACTGATTTATGGTCTTCGCTCCATATTGTCCACTCAGGCCACCGATCACACAAAGCCAGCGGGCAAGGAAAATTCTGCCCATAGAGTTCCAAAGTCGCACAACTCTCTGAGAGACAAATATTTCTCCTCATCTCTATCCTATAAGGACAGCGCCTAGTTCTGGACTCAGCCACAAAAGGAAATACCCTTTCGACGTCCACCATGTCAAGGCCATTCAGGATCTTATATATTTCAATCAAGTCACCCCTCATTCTTCTAAACTCCAGTCCAAACAAGCCCAGCCTGTCCAACCCACCCTCATATGACAACCCACTTATTCCAGGTATCAATCCAGTAAACCTCCTCTGAACCCCCTCCAATGTATTTACATTTATTCTTAAACAAGGAGACCAAAACTGCACACAATATATGAGATCAATGCCCTGTATCACTGAAGCATAACATTTTTACTTTCATAAAAGCAAAATACAGCAGATGCTGGAAATCTGAAACAAAACAGAAAATGCTGGAAAAACTCAGCAGGTCTAACAGCATCCTGCCCACTGTGGTTGACAGGGCCCTCAACCATGTACAACCCATCTCAGGCGCCTCTGCACTCACACTTTCCTCTCCCTCCCAGAAGCATGATAGGGTCCCCCTTGTCCTCACTTTTCACCCCACTAGCCTCCTCATTCAAAGGATCATCCTCTGCCATTTCCGCCAACTCCAGCACAATGCCACCACCAAACACACCTTCCCTTCACCCCCCCATCGGCATTCCATAGGGACCGTTCCCTCCGGGACACCCTGGTCCACTCCTCCATCACCCTCAACATCTCATCCCCCCTCCCACAGCACCTTCCCATGCAATCGCAGAAGGTGCAACACCTGCGCCTTTACCTTCTCCCTCCTCACCGTCCAAGAGTCCAAACACTCCTTTCAGGTAAAGCAGCGCTTCACTTGCATCTCCTTCAATTTGGTCTACTGCATTCGCTGGTCCCAATGCGGTCTCCTCTACCTTGGAGAGACCCAATGCAGGCTGGGTGACCACTTTGCGGAACACCTTCGGTCTGTCCGCAAGCATGACCCAGATCTTCCTGTCGCTTGCCATTTCAATACCCCATCCTGCTCTCATGCCCACATGTCTGTCCTTGGCCTGCTGCAATGTTCCAGTGAAGCCCAACACAAACTGGAGGAACAGCACCTCATCTTCCGAATAGGCACTTTACAGCCTCCTGGGCTTAATATTGAGTTCAACAACTTCAGACCATGAACTCTCTCCTCCATTCTCACCCCCTTTTTTTATAACTTTTTTTCAATATTCATTTTAATTTTAATTTTTTATTCGCTTATTTTTATTTTTATTTATTTTCATTTTTATTCATTGTTTTATCCCTACCTTGTACCCTATTTTCCAACTTTTTTCCCACCATCATCCCCTCCCCCCACCTCACCACCACAAGGGCCATCTGTCACTTGTTCATGTTGTTCTTTCCAGAGTGCTTACCCTTGCCCCGCTATTATCAAATTTTGCTTTCTGACCTTAATGCCACCATCAGCACCGCCTCTAGTCAGTACCACTATCATTAACACCCCTTTGCCCTTTTGTCCATGACATCTCTGGCAATCTCTTCTTTGCCTCCACCTATCACTGGCCTTCTATCCAACTTCACGTGCTCCACCCCCACTTAAACAGTATAAATTTCATCACATCTTTACTTCTCTTTAGCTCTGAAGTATGAAGGACTCGAAACATTAACTGTTTTTTCTCTATCCTTACTTTTATGTTCAATTTCTCTCGTAATAAAGGACAGCATCCATTAGCCTTCTTGATTATTTGCTGTACCTGCATGCTAACTTTTTGTGACTTATGTACAAGAACACCTAGATCCCTTTACATCTCGGAATTCTGTAGTCCCTCTCCATTTAAGTAATACTCTGTTTTTTTATTTTTCCTGCCAAAGTGAATAACTTCACATTTTCCCACAGTATACTCCATCTGATTGATTTTTTCCTATTCACTGATCTTATCTATATCCATCTGCAAACTCCTTATGCCTTCTTCACAACGTACTTTCGTACCTATCTTTGTGTTATCTGCAAATTTAGCTACCATGCCTTCGCTCCCCTCATCTAAGTCATTGATGTAAATTGTAAAAGGTTGAGGCCCCAGCACACACCCCTGTGGGACTCTACTCATCACATCTTGCCCATCAAACAAAAACACATTTATGCATACTTTCTGTTCTGCCAGCCAGCCAATCTTCTATCCAGGCTAACATGTTACCCACTACACTGTGAGCTTTTATTTTCTGCAATTACCTTTCATGTGGCACCTTATCAGATGCTTTCTGGAAATCCAAGTACAGTACATCTACAGGCTCCCCTCTATCCACTGCACATATTACTCCTTCAAAGAACTCTAATAAATTGGTTAAACATGATTTCCCTTTCATGAAACCATGCTGACTCTTCCCGATTACCTTGAGCTTTTCTAAGTGGCCAGCTATAACCTCTTTAATGACCAACTCTAACGCCTTCCCCACAACAGACATCAAGCTAACTGGCTTATAGTTTCCTGTTTTCTGCCTCTCTCCCTTCTTGAACAGAGGAGTTATATTTGCTACTTTCCAGTCTGATGGAACCTTTCCAGAATCTAGGGAATTTTGGAAAATTAACACCAATGTATCTACTACCTCATTAGCCACCTCTTTTAAGACCTTAGGATGAAGCCCATCCCCTCCACCTCCTGATTTATAGCTATTACTGGGATGTTATTTGTATCCTCTATAGTGAAGACAGAAGCAAAATATTTGTTCATTTCATCCCCCATTTCCTTATTATCTACTATTAAATCCCCATTCTCACTCCCTAGAAGATCAACACACAATTTACTTACTCTTTTCCCGTTTAAATATCTGTAAAAACTCTTGCTATCCATTTTTACATTTCTAGCTAGCTTCCTCTCATGCTCTAACTTCTTTCTCCTGATTAATCTTTTAGTCGTTCTCTGCTGTTCTTTATATTCTGACCAATTATCTGGCCTGCCACTCATCTTTATGCAGTTATATGCTTTTTCTTTAAGTTTGATGCTTTCCCTAGCTTCTTTAGTTAACCATGGATGGTGGGTCCTCCCTTTAGAATTTTTCTGTATAGTAGGAATATAATTATTTTGAGCATTCTGAAACATCCCCTTAAATATCTACTGCTGCTTCTCTATTGATCTATACCCTAGCCTAGTATCCCAGTTCACTTCAGCTAGCTCAGCTCTCATGCCCACATAGTTGCCCTTATTTAAGTTTAAAATACTAGTCTTAGACCCACTCTTCTCCCATTCAAACTGGATGATAAATTCAATCACATTGTGGTCACTGCTACCTAGGGATGCTTTTACTCTGATGTCATTAATTAATCCTGTCACATTACACAATACCAGCAATATCTGCTGTCTAGTTGGTTCCAGAACGTGCTGCTCTAAAAAAAACTCTCTCAAAAGCATTCTATGAACTCCTCATCCAGGCTATTACTGCCAATCTGATTTTTACAGTTTATATGTGGATTAAAGTCATCCATGATTATTGCCATCCCTTTATCACAAGCACCACAAGCATCCTACATTGTGGTTACTGTTAAGGGACCTGTAGACCACTCCCATTACTGACTTATTTCCCCTACTATTCCCCATCTCCACCCAAAATCGATTCTACATCCTGATCTCCTGAACCAAGGTCAATGCTAACTATTGCACAAATGCCATCCTTGATTAACAATGCTACCCCTCCACCTTTACCTAGCTTCCTATCCTTGAAGGTCATATACCCTTTAATATTCTTCCGATGATCTGTACCTGAACTTTCTTTGTGGTTTTTTTGTGCTTGTGACTACGTTTGAAGAGGGTGCAGCAATGGAAGTGACATGCAAGCTGTTTTAAGGTAGTTGAATTTGCAGGTTTCCTTGAATAGCTCTGGGTGCCATCAAGGGCAGCATGAACCCCCCCACCCCCCCCCCCCCCCACCACCGCCCCAAAAAGAATCTGCTGTTAGTGCTTTTAAGCTGCCTTTTAGACACTTCAGGTTTACAAGTGACAGGCTGATATTAGCGTTTGAGAACTTTATTTTTAGAATTTTGAGTAGAAAATGCTTTTGGTGCCACAGAGTTTGTTGTAGAATGCTGCTAGCCTTGTGCAGTTAATGTTATCTTCAGTACTGTGCCAATCTCCCTTTTGAAATATGGCTGATTTGGAGGCAGACAAGGGATCCAAACGTTAGTCCTCTTGACAGGAATTAAATAATTTCTTCTGGTATTCTCCTGAACCGAGAATTCTCTTAAATAGCCCGGCGATATAACTGCCCCACCCCACCGGCAATAAAAAGAGAATCCTCACAGTGAAATCAGAGCCTTCCACCTATTTTGATGAGGTCTTTCTTCATACTGATACCTGTTCCTCCACTTACTGCTTGGCACCAAGGTAGCCTTTTGCAAACTCCCTCCAGGCAGACTGCAGAGATGCCCAGCTCCCTGTTTGAAGTGCTGCTGTCATCTCAATCCATAATAGTAGCAAAAAGACATTCCCAGAGTAGGCACCTTAAAAAATTCAAGAACATTTTGCTTCCGGCCAGCATAATGGATTACAACATTGTCAATTATTCACAAACAACTTGCATTCAAGCCTCCATAGAGAAAGAATTGTGTTCATATTACACCTTTCATGACCTCAGGGTGCCCCAAAGCACTTCACAACCAATTAACTACCATTGAAATGTAGTCACTGTTGTTATGGAGCAAATTCAGCTGCCAGTTTGCACACAGCAAGGTCCCATCAATGATAAATGTGATAAATGATCAGTTAATCTGTGTTGCTAATGTTGGTGAAGGAATAAAATAATTTAACTCAGCACATTGCAACAGGAAACATGGCTGTTGGGCCCACTAAATCGCTCTGGAGGCCACACATCAGTCTGCCGGAGGCAGGAGAACCTTCCACAATTAAGTCGGACGTGGGAAGTGGCTAATGTGCACAACTCACTCACTTGTGGCAGGATGTCAATTAGGCTCATTATTGAGCTTCATGACAACAATGACCTCTGAGCCTCCTAGAATTTAGTGGTGACTCAGGGATTAAATGGAGTTCGCATATCTCTCCCTTGCCTCCCGAAGGTTGCTCAGCAGACCTGTCAGGCTTGCCTGTGGCCTCGTAGGGGGGATCCCATCATTCACAGGCACTCAGTGGCAGATCCTGGGACCCAGCATTGGGAAAGGTGGGGTGGGGGGAGCCACTGAAAGCCACCGCCTGCCCTGGTCTCTGACACCCCTGACCCCCACCATTCTGATAGCTGTCTCTCCTTGGCTCCCATTCTACTCCACTCACCTGTGCACGGGGATCCAGTGCCAATCCCTGGTGAAGCCCTAGGAGCATTACCAGCAGCCGCAACTCCTTGTGGCACTGCTGGTAAAGGAGAGCTGCCAGCCTCTTGGGGGTGGTATTGCCATGCCCCCCCACCCCCAAGGGCTCTAATTCCTCAGAAGGCTCAATGCTGACCTGTTAAGAACCTGGGGGGGCTTTTAATTTTGTCTGGCTCCACCCATGAAAGTGAAGTGGTTTTCCCACTGGTTCTCCAGCTGGTCGGCGAGACCCCCACCGCCCACATTGAATCCCAACCCAGGACAACTCTCTGGAACCCTTCAAATCATACCATGTGCTCTTTTGCATCCACCCAAACCAGCAGTTTAACCTCAGTTCAGACTAATTGACGAAGTTGGTCATACATATATCTTCAGATTTTAGTACTGTTTTTTGATTCCTCAGGTACGAGGTGTCATTTGCTGCGCATATGTGGCAATTAAGGCACCTTCAGATCAGCCAGGAGTATTCCACACCCTCAATCCTCAGATAGTTTGTGACCACTGGAAGGTTATCATGCATGTCTGTGCAAGATATCCTGGGAGCTGCTACGATACAGGTTTCAGTTTAATATCTGATCCAAAAAATGGCACCTCTCATCAATGAAGCAATTTCACTGAAGCTTCAGTGCCAGACATCTAGTCAGAACGGTTGTATTTATTCTGCCAGTTGGGACAAAGGGTTTGGGTGCAGAAAGGGGCTAAAGCTCCAGAAAACTGCTGATGGGGTCTGCAACCAAACATGGTCCTACCCACTTTCGGGTTTTACCAGGGTGCATTTGGAAGTGAGCGGGAAAACCCTGTGGAGCTGTCAGGTCAATAAATTAATTAATTACTTAATTGTGAATTTAATTCACAATTCTGGCTTTACTAGCCAGTGTACAGGTTTCCTGAGCTATGTAAAACTCACCAGGGTCAACATAACGAGAGCACAGCGAGGACTCATGAACATAGCAACCGAAATGCTTGAATGACTTTAAGTAGTGAAATTATATAGCGACTGGCCTGCCTATGTGAAAGGCTTGTGCTTTGCAGGACTTGTTCGGAGAGCCTGATTTCACTGCTTCACGGGTGATTTCCAACTTTTTGTTAGTTATTTCACCTATCTTGAACTTTACTCATTCTGATCTGAACTTCCCTGTTGTCAGCCTTCTCTGCAACATGGGAGCAATTTTTAAAGCTATATGGACCTCTGATGAGAAACAGGAGGAGCATTCACACCAACACCAGAAACATCAGGAACCATAGTGACACCAACAGCTGCAGTAGGAGCAGCATCAACACCAAAAGAGGCTATCTACTGTGCAGCCACATGCCACTCCACAGGACAGAAGGGATGGATGCAGAGTCCCATCTTGAAGGAACAATAATCGTGGTACAGTTTTTTACAGTTAGAGGATCAATTTCTGCAACATGACCAACCAACAATGCTTTGGGAGGTTCAGGCTTTTGTGGTAGATCATTCCTGAGATCTGTAACATCCTGGAACAAGACCTCATTCCAAGAAAGCCCAGGTGGATATGCATTGTCAATGGCTGTCAAGGTCACCGCAGCCCTGAATTTCTTGGTCTTTGACTCCTTCCAGGGATCTGCTGGTGACACCTACAGCATTTCACAATCTGCTACCCACAAGTGCATCCTGCAGGTGACTGAGGCCTTGTTTGCCAGGGCCACCACTTCCATCTACCTTGACACTGATGAGGCCAGTCAGACACAGAGGGCCTTTGGATTGACAATCAGATTCCAACAGGCACAGAGAGTCATTGACTGCATGCATGTGATGCTCAGGGAACCCTCAGATCAATGAGGAGTGTCCATCAATCAGTATTCCATTCCTTCAATGCTCAGAAAGGTTGTGACCATTGGAAGGTTATCTTGCATGTCTGTGAAAGATAACCAGGATATGGAAGGTGCCGTAATTAGATTCATTTGTGACAGTCACATATCCCCTAGGTTTTTGCACCTCCATACAAAGTGAGTAGATGGTTTCTTGGAGACAAGGGCTACCCTCTAAGGACCTGGCTGATGACTCCTGTGAGGGGGGATGCACATGACTACAAGAGTGATTAACCAAGAGTGATTATAGAGCAAGTCATTGAGCTGCTGAAGATGTTATTTAGCTGCCTTAACAGATCTGGAGGCATCTTCCAATATGCCCCATCAGATGTCTCCAGAATAGTTCTGATCTTGCAGTTCGCTGTGTCTGCATAACATCACACTACAGAGATGAAGGGAGCTCTGCAGAAAGACAAATGACAAATCATTCCCATAGTCAATAATCCAATCAATGAAGTTAAACCCTTTCCTCATCTTCCAGCCAGGTCATACAATTCACCTGAATGCCACTTTCCATGAGGAATTCAGGATGCAATGGCAGAAGAATTAAGTGTTCAAATAAAGTGCTACCTTCATTCAAATGAACATATATATTAGATAATTAACGTTGTTATAAGCACCCAGTGAATCCCATTCTGCAATTAATAACTCATCCTCATCTGCTTCCTATTAATCCTACGTGGTGTAACCTCTGTAGCTTCAGCAGAGCTAGAGGCAGGCTGTTAATTCCGTGTTCTAACAGATGAGATGTTCATGAGTCCGTAAGGGCCCCGCTAGAGACTGTCCCACCTGCATTGCGCAGCGGCAGACTTTCCCATTGGGGCAGCATGTGCAGCTCTGTCTGAGGAGTGGCAGGATGTGTGGGTGTAATGAATGACAAGTGGCAAGTGACATCACCCCGAGAAGAGTTCCCACTTCCATGTGCCCTTTGTCTCCTCTTATGGCATGTCTGAATTTTCCTGCAAGCTAGAAACTGGACAGCACTTGTTTACATTTCAGTGAGATGTGTACCACCAAGGTGAGACCTTCCTCCATTCTGTGTAAAATGGCAGAGTGTTCTGCCCAAGAGGGTGCACTGTTTCTGGAAACACTGACAGAAGCACATACATTTCCCGTTGCTGCCCCACAAGATCCCATTTACTGTATGACACTCAAGGCTGAGCACCTATGCCCAGCTAAGCAGAGAATGGAGTGTCCTGTACCCTCCGATGGTGACTCTCCACTGTTGTCCTTTTCTCCAGAACCTGCACCTCACCATTGGACAACCTAGCTATCTCTACTGCAGTGCCATAAGGCATGAGCCGTATGGTGGTTCAGCTGTCGAGTGCTCTCCCTCCCCTGAGGACTCCTTGGTCTGGTCCTTCTGCTGCTCCTCCATCATCCTTAAAGTATTTGTTTGAGGTTAAAGACATTGATTAGAACAGACAAGTGGAAAATGTTCAAAGTTTACATTATGCATCTCTTGACATTTCAGTTAGTGGTGACAGCAATTTAAAATGAGTGACTGAGTGACTGCTATGTGACTGCTATAATATCTAATTATGCCACCAGATCTGTTAGAAACCCCCATCTCTCCATCGCTGATGCAGAATGATTGTGCAACGCTAAACTAAACTTGTATTGAACCTTGATTAGACCCTGAGTACTGGATATAATTCTGCTCTCCATATTATAAAAAAGATATAAAGGCACTGGAGATGGTGTGCAAAGGATTTACGAGGACAATACCAGAAATGCAGGTGTATACCTATCAGGAGAGGATGAACAGGCTGGGTCTCTTTTCTCTTGAAAAGAGAAGGCTGAGGGGTGACCTTGTGGTCTTTAAAGTCATGAAAGGTTTTGATAGAGTGGATACAGATAGAATGTTTCTGCTTGTGGGGAAGAGAAAAACTAGAGGCCATGGATATAAAATAGTGACCAAGAGGTCAAATAGGGAGTTCAGGAGAAACCACTTTACCAAAACAGTGCTGAGAATGTGGAACTTGTTATTAGCTGTTGAAGTGAATTGTATAGATGCATTTAAGAGGAGGCTAGATAAGCATATGGGAAAGAAGGAAAAAATGTTTGAATGCTGATAAAATTAGATGAGGAAATTCGACAGGAGACTCGAGTGGAGCAAAAACGCTGGCATGGACTGGTAGGCCGGATGGCTTGTTTCTGTGCCCTTTGTAATCTGAAGTAATCCCGCAAACCTCCAAGGCATCCTCCTCTGCTGTGGTCAGGTTGGCTCCAGCTTCATTCCTGCTTCTCTGCTTCTTGTTGGAGTTGCGTGCTGTCTTCCCCTGCAATGAGGAGGCAGCAGGGAGCTATGAATCTGAGAAGTGCAATGTGTACAGACGATTGAATGGCACCATTTGTGAAGGATCACTGTGAGGGGTTAGTACAAGGTTGCAGCAAGGTGAGGTTGGGGATTAGTGCTGTTAGGGCGGTTAGTATTGGTCAGATGCCTGGAGATAGAGGAATAAGCTGCAAGGTGTATTGTCTTGAGGGGTGCTACGCAGGGGAATGCTGGAAAAATCAGAAGGTGGTGGTTGGCACATGGAAGTAGTATTTTGATCACCTCTCTTGACCTAATGAAGTCATGAAACTTTTTGTGGTATGGGAACCGTGTTCTCAGACTGCACTCCTGCTGCTAACAGCCTCCAAAGCTTCCATCCATGCCTCTTTAATCTGCGTGGCTAGCCTCTTCCTCGATGGGAAACAGCAAAGTCCTTTTGGTCCTCACCACCTCCAGTCTCACCTGCAGGGAAGAATCAGAGAAGTGAAGTGGTGGATAGCCTTCCCATGGCTTCTTTCCATTCTTTTCCTTCCTCTAGCCTCCAGCAGCAGCCATTTTGACCCCTGCCTGGGTCGCTTTAAATAAAATCCATTGACAGGTGTGGGTAGTCAATACGCACTATTTTATTGGTTGAAAAACCTGGAATGGGATGCCATAGCTGCGGCTGAGGCAAAGCCCGCTACTAAAACAAATGGGTCCTTGGCTCTTTGCGACACTTAATCCCCATCCAAACTTCCATTCACCCCTGCTTAATGTTTCAACTAAGTTCTGCCCAATGCGCAATGTTTTGTACTTTTCTATGTCACGAAAAGTGTTATGAAATAAGCTTTAATACTCTGGAAATTTTTACTTTGCTCATTCATTTAGTGTCTTTGAAATAAATCAGGCTGCTGACTTATTTTGGACCTCATGCATATAGAATGTTAGTCAGTCCACTTTTAGTGGTGAGATTTTGTACCCAGTTCCTATAAGAAGAGGTTGCATTGCTATGACCCTAGATCACATTTTTGTAGGACTAGATAATAGGCAGTAAAGCTAAACTTCTGATCATAAAGAACATGGCAACCAACCAACAGGATTGCCTGGTGATTTTGTACCTGTGAACGTGTCTACTGTACAGCAGAAATTTGTATTAGTGAAACTGTACAGTGTTGTTATCTACTAGGTAGGTAATTAGTGAACCCTATTATATATACTGTTAATGCTTTGGTATGCTAACAAAAAATTCCATTGAAGTAAAACCTCATCCCTGTTGATGCCACTAAATAAATACCATGTTCATAGTGACCCTAAAGAAAACTATCATAAAATGTCCTTTAGGGAAGGAAACCTGCCGTCCTCACCTGGTCTGACCCACAAGTGACTCCAGATCTGCGGTAATGTGGTTGATTCTTAAATGCCCTCTGAAATGGCCTAGTAAGCCACTCAGTTGTATCAAACCATTAAAATGTCGATAAAAAGGAATGAAACCAGATGGACCACCCAGCATTGATCTAGGCACCGAAAACAACAATGGCAAAACCTGCCCTGACGACCCTGCAAAGTCCTCCTTACTAACATCTGGGGGTTTGTGCCAAAATTGGGAGAGCTGTCTCACAGGCTAGTCATGCAATAGCCTGTTGTAACCAAACTCACTGAACCATACCTTGTAGATCATGCCCCAGACGCCACCATCATCATCCCTGGGTATGTCCTGTCCCACCAGCAGGGCAGGCCCAGAAGAGGTGGCGGCACAGTGGTGCACAGTTGGGAGGGAATTGCCCTGGGAGTCCTTGACATCAACTGCGGACCCCATGAAGTCTCATGGCATCAGGTTAAACATGGGCAAGGAAACCTCCTGCTTATGTACTGCCACCTCCCAACCCCCCTTAGCTAATGAACCAGTACTCCTCCGTATTGAACACTGCTTGGAGGAAGCACTGAGGGTGTGGAGGGCACAGAATGTACTCTGGGTGAGGGACTTCAATGTCCATCACCAAGAGTGGCTCAGTATCACCACCACAGAGCGAGCTGCCGAGTCCTAAAGGATGTAGTTGCTAGACTGGGTCTGCGGAAGGTGGTGAGGAAACCAACAAGACAGAAAAACATACTTGTCCTCATCCTCAACAACCTGCCTGCCGCAGATGCAACTGTCCATGGCAGTATCAGTAGGAGTGACCATGGCACAGAACTTGTGGAGATGAAGTCCCGTCTTCACATTGAGGATACCCTTCATCATGTGTGGCACGACCATCATGCTAAATGGGATAGATTTCAAATTGATCTAGCAACTCAAGACTGGTCATCCATGAGGCGCTGTGGGACATCAGCAGCAGCAGAATTGTACTCAATCACAATCTGCAACTTCATGGCCCGCAAATCCCCCACTCTACCGTTACCATCAAGCCAGGGATCAATCCCAGGTCAATGAAGAGTGCAGGAGATCAAGCCAGGAGCAGCACCAGGCATACCTAAAAATGAGGCATCAACCTGGTGAAGCTACAACATAGGACTACTTGTGTGCCAAACAGCATAAGCAGCAAATGATCAACAGAGCTAAGCGATTCCACAACCAACAGAACAGATCTAAGCTCTGCAGTCCTGCCACATCCAGTCCTGATTGGTGGTCGACAATTAAACAATTCACTGGAGGAGGAGGCTCCACAAATATCCCTTTTCTCAATGATGGAGGACTCCAGCACATCAGTGCAAAAGGTAGGACTGAAGCATTTCCAACCATCTTCAGCCAGAAGTGCCGAGTGGATGAACCATCTTGGCCTCCTCCGGAGGTCCCCAGCATCAAAGATGCCAGTTTTCAGTTAATTTGATTCACTCCATGTGATATCATTAAATGGCTGAAGGCACTAGATACTACAAAGGCTGTGGGCCATGACAATATTCCAGCAGTAGCACTGAAGACTTGTGCTCTAGACTTGCTGCACCCCTAGCCAAGCTGTTCCAGTAAAATTACAACACTGGCATCTACCCAGAAATGAGGATAATTGTCCAGGCATGTCTTGCACACAAAAAGCAGGACAAATCCAACCCAGCCAATTACCGCCCCATCAGTCTACTCTCGATCATCAGTAAAGCAATGGAATGGGTCATCAACAGTGCTATCAAGCAGCACTTACTTAGCAATAACCTGCTCACTGATGCTCAGTTTGAGTTCTGCCAGGGTCACTCAGCTTCTGACCTCATTACAGCCTTCATTCAAACATGGACAAAAGAGCTGAATTCCAGAGGCTAGGTGAGAGTAACTGCCCTTGACATCAAGGCAGCATTTGACCAAGTGTGGCATCAAGGATCTGTGGCAAAACTGGACTCAATAGGAATCAGGGGGAAAACTCTCCGCTGTTTGGAATCATACCTACCACAAAGGAAGATGGTTGTGGTTGTTGGACGTCAATCATCTCAGTTCCAGGAGATCACGACAGGAGTTCCTCAGGGTAGTGTCCTCGGCCCAACCATCTTACCTGCTTCATCAATTAAGCCATCATAGAGTCAGTAGTGGGGATATTCGCTGACGATTGCACAATGTTCAGCACCATTTGTGACTCCTCAGATACTGAAGCAGTCCATGTCCAAATGCAACAAGACCTGGACAATATCCAGGCTTGGGCTGACATGTGGCAAGTAACATCGTGCCGCACAAGTGCCAGGCAATGAACATCTTCAACAAGAGAGAATCTAATCATCGTCCCTTAACATTCAATGGCATTACCATCGCTGAATCCCCCACTATCAACATCCTGGGAGTTACCATTGACCAGAAACGGAACTGGGATAGTCATATAAATACAGTGGCTACAACAGCAGGTCATAGGCTAGGAATCCTGCACCTAGTAACTCACCTCCTGACACCCCAAAATCTGTCCACCATCTACAAGGCACAAGTCAGGAGTGTGATGGGATACTCTCCACTTGCCTAGATGAGTGCAACTTCAACAACACTCAAGAAGCTTGACCCCATCCAGGACAAAGCAGACCACTTGATTGGCACCCCACCCACAAACATTCACTTCCTCCACCACCGACAAACAGTGGCAGAACTGTCTACCATCTACAAGATGCACTGCAGAAACTCACCAAGTTTCCTTAGGCATCACCTTCCACACCCACGACTGCTACCTAGAAGGACAAGGGCAGCAGATACATGGGACCATAACCACCTGGAAGTTCCCCTCCAACCCAGTCACCATCCTGACTTGGAAATATATCGCGGTTGCGTCACTGTCACTGGGTCGGCATCCTGGAACTCCCTCTCTAACAGCACTGTGGATGTACCAACACCACAGGGAGCGCAGTGGTTCAAGAAGACAGCTCACCACCACCTTCTCAAGGGCAATTAGGGATGGGAATTAATGCTGGCCTAACCATCAGTGCCCATACCCCGTAAATGAATAAAAAAAAACATAGCAAAGTAATATAAATGACAACAATAAATCCACTACTTGCAATAAATCTTCGATTAAGATATGTGAATTTAGTTTATTACCTATCCACTCTTCATTGAGTTAAACCATTAAATCAACCCAAGAATCAATATTTCTGTTAACATTAGTGGTAAGCCGCCCAAGAAATTAGAGATTATCTGACTCTTTCCTATGTAAACCAATCAGTCTGTTTATGTTTTTTTCCTGGTGAGTCTAATCTTGCATTTATGTCAGAGAGGAGAGAGTCAGATCTTAATTCATAACTCCGCTGTTTCAGATGCTTTATTCTTTCCCTTCATTATTGCATCAACATGTCCCAGTATATGTAGCAATGATGACACATATGCAAATAATAATGTGGAATCAGCTATGGTCTCCACTTAAGCTAATAGCAAACAGAATAAATGCCTGTGGAATAATTTAAGACTATATCAGCATTTTGTGCAAGGTAGAGATGAGTGAAATGAAAAGACTAATTCATTAGGTCTTTGCAAGAGGCCAAGAGGCCAATTCATAGCAGGATGCATTTGTTTTAAGTCAATATCTTATATTTAAATTTGTCCAATTTAAATCACTGTGTATTCCCTGTATTGTACATCCTGAAGTTCCTTAATGTTATTTTACTGAATTTTAGAAGTTAAAATGTTCCCCTGGTTGAATGAAAATATAATGTATACAGCTAACTCACAATCCATCATCTGCATTCAAGATATGACTAGCATGGGGTATAATAGGAGGCTATATGCTTCCCCCTGGCTTTTGACACAGTAATTAATAGAGACAAGAGATGAATTAGAGATGCTGATAAGTTTGCAGGTATGTCCATTTGTAATACTTAGGACTGGTGGTCAACGCTTCATTTTCAATGATCTTCAGTAGCCATAAAGCCTCAAGTTATCATTCTTTAGAAATCATGAGTCTAGCTTTTGCGTCTCTGATTCTCCACAAACTATTGCAGACATGCCATGTCCAGGCTGTGTCTGGGTGGGTGTCAGAAACATCAATCTATTCAAATCCAACTAGAGTCACACCATTGAGACATACTTTTTTTTTTGCCAGTCTGAATGCTGGAATAATCTGATTCATAATTTTAGCTGTATAAATTTGACCATCCACAATTGCTAGGTAACGCTTTTATTGCCAATAAATATAAACAAATGGTGCACTGTTAACCCTATGAGTTTCTGCACAATAATGTTTTCTCCAAAGACTACCTCTTACTCAATATTCAGCTTCTCTGCAATCATCTATTCAAGTTTATACACATCAGTGGAACAGTCATTATGTTATTGTTTGAAAGCAACTGGTCAAGACTCATATTTTCACCCTATTAATAAATTGTAAGATTGCATCCCTGGAGATCAAGAATAAAATCTGCAACCCCGGATTGTGAGTCTTCTTTAGAGCACGGGTGTAATGAATCCACAAGAACTATTACTGAACACAACAGAGGCAAGATGAGCCAATGATTCCAAATATCAATCATTCTTGTGATTTGCTACATTCTCCATCACTGCAATACATTGAGCACTGAACACTGAAAAGGTGGAGAGACAAGGAGATGACTTACAGGAGGATGAGCAGCTTCAGAATAGTTTTCACAATCCAGTTTTGACAACCTGAAGAGACATTTGTCAGGTTTTGATTGAGAATGCCTCATTGACCCCTTGTGTAAACAGAACTACCTATATTGTCACAGTTGCATTAACAAACGTGCCTTTAATTACTGACTTCAACAGAAGCGGTGCCAAATTTTATTTTCTGAAGTACCGATAGCCTGTCCAGAATGTGACACTCAATGTTTACCTTCTACCTTGGAACATTGCTTGATGCATAGTTTGCAAGCTAGAAATGTTACAACTGCACAAGCTCCAAATGCATAAATGTGATTAAAAGCCACAGAGATCTGTTGGTGAAACCATGGTACAAATATCGGTCTAAAACTTGGCTTACCCCATTTTTCAGGCATGGGGTCATAATTCATGATTTGCTCACGCTGGTATCATTGGAGGTGAGAAGTATGTAAATTTGGTGCTGTCACCTCATTATCATAATTGTAGCACAGGGGCAAGGATTTGTCAAGCTACTGGCTGCCTCTATAGAAGGCCAAGCATCGTTGCATTAATAGCATGTGGTGCAGCAAGCTTTCTATTCTTAAAGGCAGTCTGTCCCTTTTAAAGGAAAGCTGCATGGAATAATATTGCTGCAAGTTAAAACATGAAAAGTGACTTGCTCATCCTTCAAGGTGAAGTGGACCATGTTCGTCATTTGGGGCGTTTGGTAGGGTTCCGGCTGGTAGGTGACTGCTGTAGTATAAAAGGTTAACAGATGGGATATGCTAATGTATGACATAGATGATGATGCACTGCTGATGTCAATCAGTCACGTGTTAGACTCTCAAGTGAGAGGTTGGAACACCATGACTAGGAGCAACATGACTACTCCATAATCTGTTTAGAGGTGTTATTAATGAACAAGTGTCAAGCAGATATCAAGTATGACTACAGTCTGTCTACTAACCAAGTACCATGCCTAGAGTCCACAGATAGAAAGGCCATCTAAGAATAACTGCTAAGGCTGATCTGCACTGGAAGGTTCAGCTACAAATAGGCAGGATACCTCAGATGATTGATTTTTGGAGAGTTGCTAGCTCAGCATTTCCTATATTTGTGTTTTCTTTCTACCTCTGATATGTGCTTACTTTCAAGGGAGGTTGCACCAGGTGAAGCAATCCTGGGTGAGCTTCTCCCAGGATACAAAGTTGACCTTAAACTCCTAACTGAAGTCTTCAGAGTGTATTTGTAGCACATCCTTTGATTGCCATGACACCGCATCCAAGACTCAAGCTCTCCACACAAGATTTGCTTTGGCAAGAGAGGGTCAGGCATCCTTGGTATTTAGTCGTGACTGTCTCAATATGATGTAGTTGCTTGGCATGCCAGCTCAGGAGACATCTCAATGTCTGGTATTCTGTCCTGCCATCTGATCTTCAGAAGCTTGCAAAGGCAGCTCAAGTGAAAGTGATTGAGCTCCTAGGCATGATGCTGGTACACAGTCCAAGTCTCAGATGGGTAGAGCCTAGTGGGCAGGTCTGTTGCTCTCTAAACTTTCAGTTTGATAGATAGACTTACTCTTCTTCATTCCTAGACTGATATTCAAAGTTTGCCGGAGGCTACTATTGCTTTGGCAATTCTCGCCATTCTTTGCCATCCATATAGAGAGGTAGAGAGAGTGTACTGTCAGGATAAGTGAATGTATCCATTGTTGACAGGTTCTGATCATGGATTGAAACCTTGTGCTCAAGATTGGGCTTTCCTAACAGGCTGTTACATTGCTTCAGTTTTCTTTAGGCTGCATGAGTGTGGGTGCCAAAGCTTGCTTACTAAATAAGGGATCCTGAGTTCAAATCTCAGCCGTGCTTTTTTTTTTATCCCCATCTCCCGTGGATTGGCTTTAAACCAATCTGTAAATCTGTTGAGTACTATGGAAAACAATACTCAGACAAATTGTCAGATGTTATCCAACTTCCAGTACCTGATGAGCAGATGTTTATGACTGCTTTGTGAAACACCTCAGTTCAGTCTGCAAGCATGACCTGAGCTTCTGGTTGCCTGCCACTTCAATTTTCTGCCTCGCTTTCACACTGACCTCCACTTCCTGCTGAGTTCCAATGAAGCTCAGTGTAAGCTCGAGGAACAGCACCAATTTCTGCCCCATTTTGGTTCCTTTCCTTTGCATGTTTCAACCTTACTCTTGTTTTTGCTTTCGATTGGCAGCTGTTCGTCATTCTGCTATTCGCACCACCTCTTGAAACATTTTTTATTTCTTTGCTTCTTTACTTGTTCAGCTCTTTTGCCAGTTAATCTCTCCTTTTTTCCACCCTATCATGGATATTCGTTTTTGGTGCTCCTCTTCCACCTTTACCCCCCCACCCCCCCTGGTCTTTCACTTGCTTAAAAACTATTACATTTCTAACCTTTCCCAATTCAGATGAAAGGTCATTGACCTGAAACGTTAACTCTGTTTCTCTCTCCACAGATGCTGCCTGACCTGCTGAGCATTTTCAGCATTTTCTGTTTTTAATTCAGTAGACGGATCTGCAGACGACAGCTTCAACCCACATACTCCCATCATTCAGCCAGCAGCACTTCAGGACTCACGACTAACATTCAAATCCTCCACCTCAAATTCACACACTTTCCAATGCTGCCCGCCTCACACCCACCACTCACTACACCTCCACATATCTCCAGCTATTCAGCTATGGCAGACACATCACTGAGGCACAGTGCAACACAATCATGGACATCCTGCCTCACTCCTGCAGGACAAGGTGGCACGCCATAGAAGGTAACAGAGCAGAACTGGTAAGGGTCTTTAAAACACAGGTGTTCTTATGCTGTAGATATGGTTAAGCAAACCTAAGTCTAATTCATAGACAGGGTTTTTGCTTAACAAATATCAAGATAAAGAAGCCACGTTAATTTCAAGCTGTTGGCCAGGAACTTGCAAATTATTTTTTTAAGGCTGACAGAGAGGGCTTGAATTGTACACAGTGTAATTAAAGTAGACATTAAACCTAGACACTTTGGCACATTTAAGGTCATTCGTTTATCAAGGAAGGCAGTTTCTCACAGACACAGCTGCTTCCCTGTTCTCTAACTGTTTTTTTTACTGTTTAATTGTCTCTCTCAGCATGCAGGAACCTGAACGAATCTATTTAAAGAGATGACAAAGGTAAAATTCTAAAATGTTAGTTCAAACCAACATAGAACCCTAAATGTTAGTGGCATTATCAAAATCTAGCAGGGGACAAGGATTCCTGCAACCTCTGAGCATTATGGAGGAGCTGGTACTCAGCATCATGGAGTTGCTGTGCCATCGGCATTGCTAAGGACATTGAGGGTAATGGAATGTTCCAGCCTTATGCCCCTTCTCAACTCACAGCTCACCCTCAGCCTGCTATCTGGTTTGATGAGCAACCTGCTCGGGATATGACCATGGGCCTCTAGCTTCCCAACCCACCCCCATTTCCCTCACACCAACAACCGCGCCCCCCCTCCCCCACCTTTTCTGATTTTCTGCATTCAGACACCCAAGAACAGCCACCTGCCCAGCTGTAGCAGCTCAAGGAAGAAGAGAGAGAACAACAGCACAGCACTGATGAAGAGGCTCACAGCCACCAGCTCAGATGTTGATATTGCACACAGCTTAAAGGGGATAATGTAGAGTTGGGATCAGCACATGGTGAGTCACTGGACACGAGCACAGTGCATGCATGCTAGGTGTAAAGGATAATTTGCTTGCCATCGCACCGAAGGGCAATGTCGCAGATGAGTTCTGCTGCAGAGGACTCAGATGAGGAACTCAATGGGGCAGTAAACAGAATGCTGATGCCAATGCAAAACAAGTTGTTGGCAGGTTAAGCAAGCTATTTCATGCTGTTATTAAGCAGTGGCTACATGAGTGGTATTGTCCACTAACAGGATCCTGCCATCAGTCCATAAAGATGTTCTGCCTACCACACTGTTGAGCAACTTAGTGGGTGAATTTCAGTGCTGGTGTGATGCCAGGAATGTACGCCATACATCCCAGTGATTGGCTAATCAAATCAAACAGCATGTTTCTTCATTTGTTAGCAATAGGCAGAGTACAGACCACACTCAATCAACTTCTGCTTGCAAAACCCAAAACTTTGACTGTTGGATTTTATTCTGTGATTGGGCAGCACTTTCTGAACAATCCTGAGTGTGCCAATAGCTACCAACTAACTAACAACCAATTTAATTTAATCATTCAAGCTCATAAGCTGGATCATTTATGTTTGCTATAAGTGACATACATTCATACATAGGGAGCTGTTCTCTGCAAATGACAAGGAATATGTATAACTCTTGCACCTTTTTTGAATTACCTGGGATTTTGGAGAGCCTATCCTTCCTCAATGCTTTCTTCGTGGCTACGCCTCAGCCAGAGTTGCCAAGCAATTAGTACCCTTTTCTCCTGTAATATAAATTGTTGTGATTGTTTGAAATTTGGCATTCTTTTGGCATTCAGAAATTTGTCCTGATGAGTGAAAGACAAAAAGCTCTGGTGACATGTCTCTCTTTTCAGCAATATTCAAATTCTGTACTAGCAATTGATAATTAAGAAGTCCTGAATCACGTCAGTGGGCTGTGCCAGAACCAGCTGGATGTGCAACGCACACCTCCAGGACAGTGCAGGCTAACATAACACTACAGAAACCAAATTCACATCCATCATAGCTGTATCTATTTGTTTGCTTTCTCTTATTTTTTTTTTTCTTTTCGTCTCCGGCCCCTTCAGCCATGAAAATGTCTTCGAATAGTTTGAGATGCTTTCTGTTCATTTCAAAATATTTGTTGTGACCTTCAGAAAAAATAACCTTTTGTCTGTGGTGAGTTCTTAACTTGTATTTTGATTTGCTAGAATGCACAGGTAAGGGGTTAAAACCACACTGCAGAAGTTGGGGTAAGACTTCGCATCAGCAATGACGTAAAACAATGGATCAACCTCCTGTTACACGCCTGGCTGTAATTTGCTTTCCAATTGAAGTTAATGAAAAGAAAGATAAGGTGAGTGCACAGCAAGTGGCTGATCAGCTGCTGTCAATTTTGCAACACTGCCAAAGTTTACTCTGACAGCAGTTCAATTACTAATATTGCTGCAGTATTTTCATAGAATCATACGAACAAACAAAATAAGAGCAGAAGTTGGCCATTCAGCCTCATAAGCCTGCTCCGCCATTCATTAAGATCATGGCTGATTTATTTGTGTTTCAAATTCCAGATTCCCATCTACGCCTGATAACCTTTGATTCCCTTGCCTAACACAAATCTATCTAGCTTCACCTTAAAAATATTCAATGACCCTGCCTCCATTGCCTTCTGAGGCAAAATTCTAAAGTCGCACAACCTTCTGAGAGAAAAAAATTCTCCTCATCTCTGTCCTAAAAGGATGAACCCTAATTTTAAAACAGTGCCCCCTAGTTCTGGACTCACCCACAAGAGGAAACATCCTTTCCGCGTCCACCTTGTCAATTTACCACATTACACTCCATCTGCCAGATTTTTTGCCAATTCGTTCAACCTACCTATATCCATCTGCAACCTCCTTAAGTCCTCTTCCCCACACACTTTCCTACCTATCTTTGTGTCATCTGCAAATTTAGCTATGATGCCTTCACTCCCCTCATCTAAGTCATTGATATAAGTTGTAAAAAATTGAGGCCCCAGCAGAGATCCCTGCAGACTACACTCGTCACATCCTGCCAATCAGAAAAAGACCCATTTACGCATACTCTCTGTTTTCTGTCAGCCAGCCAATCTTCTATCCATGCTAATATGTTACCCCCTTCACCATGAGCTTTTATTTTCTGCAATAAACTTTGATGTGGCATCTTCTGGAAATCCAAGTATAGGACATCTCCCCTTTATCCACAGCGCATGTTACTTCTTCAAAGAACTCCAATAAATTGGTTAAACATGATATCCCTTTCACAAAACCATGCTGGCTCTTCCTGATTACCTTGAACTTCTCTAAGTGCCCAGCTATAAACTCCTTAATGATCAATTCTAACAACTTCCCCATGATAGCACAGGAGGCCATTCAGTCCATTGTGTCTGAATCAGATCTTGAAAACAGGTGTTCAATTACTCCCACTGATTTGCTCTTTCTCCATATCCCTGCATTTTTTTTTTCCATTTCAGGTTTTTATCCAATTTCCTTTTTGAATTGAAATTGAATCTGCTTCCACCACCCTTTCAGGCAGTGCATTCTCGATCAAAACAACATACCATGCATTTTTTTCTCTCAAGTTACCTCTGGTTCTATTGCCAATTACCTTAAAACAATGTCCTCTGGTTACTGACATGTCTGCCTCTGGAATCACTCTCTCCTTATTTACACCATCAAATTGTTTCATGATTTGGAATACCTCTATCAAAGCTCCCCTTAAACCTCTCCATTGTTATTGCATGACAGATGATGTGTGCCAGGTGGACCAAATCCACAAGGGAAACTTGGTCACGTTATCACAACAGTTTTGCAATTTGTATTTATTACGAGAAGATGTGTGCACTGAATTCAGAACTAATGGGCAGAATCTTCTGTTCAGTGTGTGGGGGCAGACGCCGGCACGCTGACACGTAAAATGACGTGCAGTGACATTGGCCGTGTGTCCCGATGTCACCGTGCGTCATTCTGATCTTTAGTTCGGCAGGCGCGCACCAGAGTCGGCTGCATGTCCGCCAAACTGTCAAAGGCCTGTTAAGTCCATTAATAAACTAATTGAAGTGATTGTCAGGGCCACCCATCCGACCTTAAGGTTGGTGGGCAGGCAAAGAGCCCAGGCGGCCTTTGCATTTTTCATGAAACCTCATCCACGGGCGGGATGAGGTTTCATGAAGTGTTTATTAATTAAATGAAAAATTTCATGAAAATTCATAAACATGTCCCAGAGGGGACATGTCTGAATAATTTTACTTTTTTTGCCATCTCTATAACAACTTAATCTCCCTGAGGCACAGAGCTGCCTCAGGGAGATTTCTGCGCTCTTTCACGCTCATGCACGAAAGATTGCAGACCCCGACTCTCCCTCCTCCTCCCGCCCATACAGATAGCGCTGAGTGCTTCTGGGCTCGTGTCATGCTGGGCAGGCCTTAATTAGCCCACCCACGCAAAATGGCAGCACGCAGCTGATCGCAGGAGGTGATTGACTCCGTGCCTGCCCTTGCCCACTCCCGACCGGCCCACCCGACGGGGAGAAAATTCTCCTTGTGAGTCCACTAAGACCTTTAGAGATTTAAAAAATTCAATTAAGATATTTATTAACAAAATAAAAGATTTCAAGTGCATACAGAGGACTACAATTATTTAATCCTACAACAAACCCTAAAGTTTGTAATTAACCTGACTCCCAGTTACACACCCACTTTAAGGCAACAGTCCAAAATAGATTTTAGATTTAGAAACAAAATGAGCAGTACCCACTAGACAGTGGAATTCCAAATGGCATTCTCCAACTTCAGTTACTGGACCCAACAGACGTATGCACAAATGACTGAAGAATACTTGAAGGCTGTTTCACACACTCCTGTTAGATTTTACATGGCCCTCTCCTCACATAGCCTTTCATTCTCCTTTATACATGTTTCTCTCTCTTTGATATGTAAATTCCATTGTTCCATATGTCTTTGGAAAGGTACCTTTCCTATAATATAAAATCTTTCATGTTGCCAATATTGTCAGCAATCTTTGGTAAAAATAAACACACTCCTCAGCCATGCTTATCTGGCTAGTTGTAAACAGACTAACATCCCTTGGAAATCCAAACAATTCCTTCACTTATCTAAAAATGCAAATTCCCTTCACACCTTACATGCTAAGCCAACATTCATGTTTACTCATTAGCATTCCAACTCATTTCTACATCTAGCTTCCTTTGATAATTCCAAGCTTGCAGTCTACCTGACTCCAAGTGTAAGTAAATCACACAGACAGACCCATCTACACTCACCCCCATAAACCAACTTTACAACAAACCAGAAAAATATTACAAAAATTATTGTACTTTCGTAACACCACTCAGAGGAGAACAATCCTAATTTCTTTAATCTCCCCATGTAACTGAAGTCTTCCATCCCTGGTAACATTCTAGTCAAGCTTCTCTGCACCCTCTATAAGGCCTTGATACTGTTCTTAAAGAGTGGTACCCAGAATTGGACAGAATACTCCAGTTGTGGCCTACTGAAAATTGATAAACTATGAACAATAGAGCATTCCAGGCAAGGTTGACTGGAATGGTTACATTCAATGACAAGTATCTTAGAGTTTTCAGAGTTTACCTTCATTTTATATTGATGTCTATTTGTTTATGTTAAATTCTGAGAAGCATAGCCTCCGCCATCTTTGTCTCAGAATCTGGAAGAGTGTTCACGAGCCCTCTGCTCACAGTTTAACTTGCAGTATAGTGACTTTAATTGACAGACTCATGATCACAGCCTACAGACAGTGGGAGATGGCCAACAGAATTCAAAACAGCAGGGTAGAGTATTTTAAAGTCTCATGCCAGCCTGGCTAGATTAAGGTCATAGTTTACTAACCGTACATGTGGAGGCTATTGGGTAGAATTTCTATATGGGTTTTCCCGACAACCTAACGTGACTTTAGTGAAAAATTGGCTCAAACCCTGGACAAATCATGTTGGGTCATTGGAAGAATTGCCAAGAAAAGAAGTAACATCAAATTTTATTTTCTGAAATGTCATCTGTCTGACTAGAACCTGACACCCAGTACTTTCCCTCCACCTTTAAACACTGGTATATGCGTAGATTGCAGACTGGAAGATTTTTCAAATTGCACCAATTCAGATTGCACAGATGTGATTGAAAGTTCAGGGCAGCTGTCAAGGATAAAATATCCAGGCAAAGCTTTTGAGAGGGCCCGAGGCCTTGAAGTGAAAATTACAGTTAATGAAGTTATTAAGAGCCTGAAGACAATTCATTGAGTAAACTTAAATATGTTATTGTGCACTATGTAATGTTTAAAACATAAGTTTGGATATTATAAATTTTGATACATGTGAAAAAAAAGGCCCAGCCTCATTTTGAAAAGTATAGGGCAGGTTTTTCCGGTTGGTGAGTGGGGGCGGGGCCTGCTCACCTACGCATAAGATGACGCGGGGATACATCGGGTGTGCGTCCCGGCATCACCCCACGTCGTTTAGATTGTCAGTTTGGTTGGCGCACAGCCGATTCAGCTGTGCACCCGCCGAACTGTCAATGGCCTATTAAGGCCATTAAAAAAACAACTAATGTGATTGATGGACCTGCCCGTCCAACCTTAAGGTTGGTGGGCAGACCAGGAGCCCAGGCGGGCCTCGGAAAAAGCATGAAACCTCATCCACGGGCGGGATGAGATTTCATGAGGGTCTTCAAATTTTTACGAAAGATTTCAATAAAAGTTATGGACATGTCCCAACTCATGTGACAGTGTCACATAAGGGGACATGGCAGGGAAATTTTTCAAACCTCTTTATTTCAAGTTTTACATCAGAGGCGATCTCCCTGAGGCAGCACTTTGCCTCAGGGAGATCTGTGCGCTCTTTTGCGCGCATGCACAAAAGAGTGCACTCCAGGCTGAGGGAATCCCCACCAGCCTGCACAGGGAGCGCATAGCGCTTCCAGGCGCACGTCAAGCTGGGCAGGCCTTAATTGGCCTGCCCACCTAAAATGGCTACGCGCCCCCGACTGGGGGCACCGATCGGAGGCCTGCCCGTTGGTGCCCACTCCTGCTCTTCTCCCCCCCCAGCAATGGGAGGAAAATGTTGGCCATAATTTCTAATGGAAAGTAGATCAACTCAAATTCCCATGGAATAGTGGGAATTTGAGACACAATTCTGCCCATGGAGGGAGCACTGCAAATTCCTGTTGGGATTGTTGGGGCCAGGGCCTGATAGTTTCCACCTCATGGTTTTAAGAGAAGTATGTGAAAGCATTGTAGATGCCCTAACTATTCACCTTCCAAAGTTCTCTCTATTCAGGAACTGTTCCATTAGATTGGAAAATTGGGCTTGTCACTCCGCTAATTAAGAAAGGTGACAGAGAGAAATCAGACAGTTATAGAGCAGTTACCCAAACATCTGTTGTCACAAATTGGAGTCTATAATTAAAGATGGGGTAAATGAGTAACTGGAAAACTTTAAGCTGATCAGAGAGAGCCAGCAATGGTTTGTAAAGGATAGGTCGTGCCTAATGAATCTTACAGGGGAATGTTTATGGATGCCATTTATATGCAGTTCCAGAAGACATTTGATAAATTTCATTTTTCCTAATGGGTTGTTATCTAAAGTTGAAGTTCATGTAGTTGAAGGCAAATTAATGACCTAGTTAGGAAATTGAGTGGAAGGAAAGAGAAAATGAGGGTAATATGTAGGTGCTCTAATTCGCAGGATGTGACTCATGGTGTCCTGCAGGGATCTGAGTTGGGGCTTCAACTATCCACCATATTTATTCATGATTTAGTTTTAAGGATATAGAGCTACATATCCAAATTTGCTGATGACACAAAGATAGGCACTATTGTGAGCAGTGTAGATGGAAGCTGTTATGGACAGGGGAGCGAGGCAAACAGAACTCCTTTATTTTTCTTGCTCTCCCTCTGTGAGCAGAGGCATTTTAATTTTTGAAATAAACTGTGGCGTGTTTCCTCAAACCCTCTGTTTTTGAAATCAATTTTAAAGTGGCGCACAGCAAAGTCTCTTTAGGGTTAAATCAGAAGTATTGTTTATTGATAGATTCAAACCTGGGAGATGATTGTCACAGCTACCTACACAATTTCACACTGGCAGGCCAAATATGGCCTGCACAGCGCGAAACGCGTACTTCAGCATTGAGCGCTGCCTATGTCGGGGAGGGGGAGGAGGGAGAGCAGGTTGAGCGCGTCCTTTGCACATGCGCGTGAGTACGCACTCCATCACCTCCCTGAGGCACAGAATTGCCTCGGGGAATGAAGCATTTAAAAAAAATAAAGAAATAAATAATGTAATCAAACATGTCCCCTTATGTGACTCTGCCACATGAGCAGAGACATGTTATTAATTAAATTTTAAATGTTTTATTTTATTTTTATTTGCTTTAGGAAACCTCATCCCGCCTGTGAATAAGGTTTCCTAAAAAATGCAAAGGCCGCTTGGCTTTTTCGCCTGCCCACCAACTGTACTAAACTAAAATGTATGAATTACTAGAAAGAGAGAGCAATAAATGTAAAACATAATTAATGATTGTCTAAGTGAGTGGATTGATGGCAGGATGGCTTCCTCATTTTCTACATTAAAACAGTGACTACAATTCAAAAGTAAGTAGTTGACTGTAAAGCACTTTGAGACATCCAGTGCTAATGAGACACTATATAGATGCAAGTCTTTCTTTCTTTCAAACCAGTTTGAACTGGCCTCGGGAGCCAAGGTAAATCGTGGGAAGAGCGAGGCCATGTTCTTTGGGAACTGGGCTGACCGATCCTTTGTCCCTTCACTGTCAGGGCTGACGGCCTGAGGGTGCTGGGGATATGGTTCGGAGGGACCAGAGCATGCGTTAGAAACTGGAAGGAGCGAGTGTCTATGGTGAAAAGGAAACTGGGCATGTGGGAGCGACGCTCCCTCTCCGTTGCGGGTAAGAACCTGGTCATCAGGTGTGAGGCACTCTCGCTGTTGCTGTACATGGCGCAGGTCTGGCCCATTCCTCACTCCTGCGTGGTGGCGATCACTCGAGCCATCTTCCGCTTTATCTGGAGGTCAAAAATGGATCGTGTCCGCAGGGACGCGATGTACAAGCCTCTAGATAAAGGGGGAAAAAACGTGCCCAACATCGCCCTCATACTGATGGCCACCTTTGTGTGTGGCTGCATCAAGCGGTGCGTAGACCCTCAGTACGCAAACACCAAGAGTCACTATGTGCTGAGGTTCTACCTGTCCCCGGTGTTGCGAAGGATGGGTCTGGCCACGCTGCCGCGGAACTCTCCAAGTAGTTGGACCGTGCCGTACCACCTGTCCCTCGTGGAAAAATTTATGCAGAAAAACACCTTTGACCACAAGTCCATCAGGCAGTGGTCAGCACGTAACGTCTTAGAGGCCCTGAGGGAAAAGGAGAGGGTGGATCCTGTGGGATGGTTCCCCGAGCAGACTGTCAAAGTCATTTGGCAGAATGCCTCATCGCCAGAACTTTCCAACAAGCACCAAGACATGGCTTGACTGGTGGTGAGAAAGGCCCTCCCCGTCAGATCCTTCCTACACGTCAGGAGTCTCACCCCCTCTGCACGTTGCCCTCGAGGTGGCTGTGGTGGGGAAGAGACCGTTGTTCACCTCCTTGTGGATTGTGCCTTTGCAAAGAAGGTCTGGAGAGAGATGCAGTGGTTGCTGTCGAGGTTCACCCCGAGCAGTTCTGTGACACAGGACTCTGTGCTCTACGGGCTGTTCCCAGGGACACACACCGAGACAAACATCAACTGCAGCTGGAGGATCATCAACTCGGTGAAAGACACTCTTTGGTCTGCCCGAAACTTGTTGGTCTTCCAGCGCAAAGAGTTGTCCCCGACCGAGTGTTGCGGACTGGCACAATCCAAAGTCCAGGACTACGTGCTGAGGGACGCACTAAAGCTTGGGGCAGCTGCCGCAAAGGCGCATTGGGGAAGGGTCGCTGTCTAAGACCTTTCTGCCACAGTGCACCGAGGGACTGGGAACTGTTTAAATCCCCTCGGGCTGTACAGCTCAAAGTGAAAGGCTGTAAATGACTGTAATATTGTTTGTATTGATGCACCTGGTGATACATTTTGTAAAAGTTGAACCGGATTGTACCCTTGTAATGGTGTTTTTGAAATGGTTTGGAATGTGGTTGAAGATATTTTATGAGTAAAGTATATTTTTGCAAAAAAAATAAATAATGCTCAACATAAAGTATGAAGTTGCACATTATAGATGCAAGGACAGCAGTTTGGAATATAGGTTCATTAGCGCGTCATTGGGGGAAACTATAATAATAGACATTTAAAAGGATTTAGGAGCCCAGGCACAATAACTTTTAAAAGCCAAATCGCAGGTGCAAATATGAATCAAATGACTGTTGAAATGCTTAGCTTCATTGCAAGAGGAATAGATAATAAAACATGGAAGTACTACTTCATTTACACGGATTGTCAGGTTGATTTAATTTAATTTAGTTTTGGGCACTTCATCTTAGAAGGGACATACCTTCCCTGGAGAAGGATGAGTGATGATTTCCCAAGGTGGTATATAATGAGACCCAGGGTTAATGTGACTTGCATTCCCTGGAGATCAGGAAGTTACAAAGGTGCTTTAAAATAAGAAAGGGAATTGATAAGACAGATAGGAAATAATTATTCTCTCTAGGATGCCGATCCAGAGCATGCAGACATAATAAAATTAGAAATAAATTGGCTAAAAGTCAATTAAAGTAAATTTATTCACAAAAATAATTGTGAGATTGTGGAGTACACTACCTTGCCAAAAACCATGGATGTAAGATCAACTGTTTTTTAAAAGGGAGACAGATGCTTATTGTTGTCTCCTAATGAGCAGCAGCACCAATTGCCCTATCTGATTCTCTCCCTACCCTTTCAGAACTATGTGCCTGTTGTGGGCTCATATTGCCAACTTCCTTCCCCTTCCTTTCATTGCGCCCAGCTCTGGCCCTGTAAACTCTGCCCATTGACCATCACTGCCCCTCCAAAATGTATGTTTGCTTGCTAAAAAAAACTCTCCATCCATGAGCTAATTGCGCTGATCACATTGACATTTCGACCTTGACAAAAGACACGGCTGAGGGGTGATGACGGCTTTCCCCATCTGGCTATACCTTCCACAACTTGTCCTGTTCAAACCATCATGGTACTGGCGTAGGCCTTATCTCTAAATCACACTTTGGTCCCTGTTCCTCTGGCAACCTTTCCTCCTATGAAGAGCTTACCTTGTTCCACACTTCACACCTCTCTTTTAAAATCCTTGTTCTGTACATATATCATTTCAGATGCCTCACTGAGACAAAAACAGAATTACCTGGAAAAACTCAGCAGGTCTGGCAGCATCGGCGGAGAAGAAAAGAGTTGACGTTTCGAGTCCTCATGACCCTTCAACAGAACTGAGTAAAATTAGGAGAGGGGTGAAATATAAGGTGGTTTAAG
Organism: Cetorhinus maximus; assembly: GCF_964194155.1. Lineage (NCBI taxonomy): Eukaryota > Metazoa > Chordata > Chondrichthyes > Lamniformes > Cetorhinidae > Cetorhinus > Cetorhinus maximus. The sequence goes on from NC_135886.1 coordinate 116,939,756, forward strand.
GTCGGGGGGGTGGAGAGAAGTTGGGGGGGAGCGTGGTTGTAGGGACAAGCATGAGGACTCGAAATGTCAACTCTTTTCTTCTCCGCCGATGCTGCCAGACCTGCTGAGTTTTTCCAGGTAATTCTGTTTTTGTGTTGGATTTCCAGCATCTGCAGTAGTTTTTTGTTTTTGCCTCACTGAGATATCATCTTACTTTCTTCCCTTTGCCTCTGCACTAAGCAACTTCTCACCCTTGGTGATTTCAAATTTCATCTTACCTCTTCCTGTTCTCTCTCCTCTGAGTTTACTGCTTTCCTTTCCTCCCTAAATCTCTCCTGACACATAAACTCTCCTACCCACATCCATGGCCACCTCAAAGATTTTGTTATCACACATGACCTCACTACCCAATCGTAATCTTCACTGAGGTGGCAATTTCTGATCATTTCTTCATATTGTTTCTATCCACATTCCCCCCAACTTCCCAAACCCACTCCTTTCTATGTCTGACCCTGAAACAAACTCTCCCCCAAGTCACTTAACTCAGAACTCTCCAATTTTCAGTTACCTAGGCTTTGGCATTTAATCTATTATGCTAGCTTGGCAGTTATTGATTCATTAACTCACACCCTCTACACCAACTTTGATGAATTGTCCCACAAGAATTATTATTCTTTCCCACGTTAATCATTCCCCAGTATATCCCTCAACTCCAATCCCTCAAGTCCAAGGGATGCAAACTTGAGCTACTTTGGTGAACAACTGGTTTAATCATTCATCACAGGAACTGGCTAGATCACTTAAAGAATCATCGGGCTATGCTCTCCATCACTAAAGCTGCCCACTATTAACAGATCATACAGGAAAGGAAGGATAAGACCAGCTTCTCTTCTCTACCCTGATCTTCTTGTTAAACAATTCTCTCCATCTCCTTTACTCTCTCCTCCAACTATAAGTGCGATGAGCTGACAGGACACTTTTGTTACAAAGATCAAGGCCGTTTGATCAGCCATCTCTGCTGCTTTCCTCCATTCCACTGGCCCACTGGGCCTAACTTCTTTTAATGCCCTCCTTTGCCCTAACCCTAAATTTGCATCTTAACCTAGTTTCTCTCTTATCTCCCCTCATGTCCTGCCTGAGTTCATCATGCTTTCTGGACCCTATTCCAACTGAACTGCTGATCACTCACTTTCCTTTCCTGGCTTCCAAGTTAGCTGATATTATTAATGATTCTCTGTTCTCAGGTTCTTCCCCCACCCCCAACTCTTTCAAGCATGTCATCATCAATCCCTCCTCAAAAAACAAACCCTTGACCTTTCCATCCTTGCAAACTGCTATCCTATCTCCAACTTCCCATTTGCCTTCCAGATCCATACCCATTAGAAGACCTTGTTTGAATCCCTCCAATCCCTCCAATGACCTCTGTCATAGTACCAAGACGGCTCTTATCTAAGGCACAGGTGATATCCTGTGTGTCTGTGATACAGGTAAACTATCCCTCTTCATCTTTGCCAACCTGCCTGCTGCCTTTGACACAGTTAACTGCAAAATTCAGCTCCATATGCTCCCTGCCATTGTCCAGCTGGGTAAGACTGCACTTGCCCGGCTGTATTTGTATCTATCCTGTTGTAACCAGAAAATCATGTGCAATGGCTTCTCTTTCCACTTCCACATCATCAACTCTGCTATCCCCCAAGGATCCTTGGTCCCGTCCTATTTTGATCTGCAATGCTACCTCTCAGTGACATCATCCAAAATCATGGCGTCAGTTTCCATGTGTACACTGATGATACCCAGCTCTACTTCACCACCACTTTTCTTGACCCTTCCACTGTCTCTAGCTGTCAGACTACTTGTCCTACTTCCACTATTGGATGAACAGAAATTTCCTTCCATTAAAGATTGGGAAGACCGAAGCCACTATCTTTGGTCCCTGCCACAAACTCCGTTCCCTCACAATCTTTTCCAACCCTTTCTCTAGGGCCTGAGGCTGAACCAGATGCATTGCAATCTTGGTATATTTGACCTCAAGACGAACTTACTAACATGTATCTGCACCATCACTAAGCCCACCTACTTATACCTCTGTAACATTGCCCAGCTTCAATCTTGCCTCAGCTCATCTGCTGCAGAAACCCTTAGCCATATCTTTGTTACCTCCAGAATTAATTATTCCAATACACCCCTGGCTGGTTTCCCACATTCTACCCTCTGAAAACTTGAAGTCTTTCAAACTTTGCTGTTTATGTCCTAACGCAGATCAAGTCCTGCGCACCCATCTTTCTTATGTTTATTAACCTACACTGGTTCCCCGTCAACAATACCTTAATTTTGAAATTCTCATCCTTGTTTTCAAATCGCTTTATGGCTTCATCCTTTCCTATATCTGTAATCTTCTTCAGGCCTACAATCCCTCTAGATCGCTAAGCTCTGCAATTTCTGGCCTGTTGAGCATTCCTGATCTTAGTCGCTCCGCCATTAGTGACCATGCCTTCAGTTATCTAGATCCTAAGCTCTGGAATTCCCTCCCTACACTTTTTCACATCCCTCCCTCTCTTTCTTTCTTTAAGATCAGAGATAGTAGATAATAATATAGAGAACCTAGTAAGAGTGAGGAACTTAAAGTAATTAATATCAGTCGAGAAAAGTATTAGAGTGGGACTTGTGGGACTAAAAGTCAACAAATCCCCATGGCCTAATGGCTTACATCCTAGGGTTCTAAAAGAGGTAGCTGCAGAGATAGTTAATACACTGGTTATGATTTTGCCATCTTTACCCCATCTCAGCTCATCAGCTGCTGAAGCCCTCATTCATGCCTTTGTTACCTCTAGTCTTGATTATTCCAATGCACTTCTGGCTGGTCTCCCAAATTTTACCCTCATAAACTTTAGGTTATCCAAAACTCGGCTGCCTGTCGTTCCCTTGCACAAATCCCATTCATCTATCATCCCCGTGCTCGCTGACTTACATTGGCTCCCGGTCAAGCAAAGTTTTGATTTTAAAATTTTCATCCTTATTTTCAAATCCCTTTATGGCCTTTCCTCTCCCTAGCTCCGTAATCTCCTCCGGTCCCAAAACCCCTCTGAGATATCTGCGCTCATCTCATTCTGGCTTCTTGTGCATTCCTGGTTTTAATCACTCCACTGTTGGTGGCCATACCTTCAGTTGCCTAAGCCCCAAGCTCTGCAATACCCTACCTACAACTTCTGCCTCTTATGAGATTATTATGGCCAGAATTTTAGGTCCCGCGGGCGCGTGTCTGACCCGTCCAGCCGCGAAATAGCGCAAAATGACGTTGGGCAAGTGTCCTGATGTCATCGTGCACTCGCGCAATATCTTGTTTGGCGGGTGTGCGCAGCAATCGGAAGCGTACCTGCCGACCATTAAGTGGGCAATTAAGCCCGTTAAGCAGGCAATTGAAAGCAATTTTTCAGGCCCGTCCACTTTTACAGTTGGCGAGTGGGCCAATCGGCCAGGCGGCCTTTACATATTTGCTCAAACATTGGTCCAGGGCGGGCTGAAACTTCTGTGGAGAAATAAAATAATAAGAGATATCTGGGGACTGGTCTTTTATGAGGTGTGCTTTCAGGTGCTTGATTGTGCTGTATGGACATGTTTTGCAGCATTTTTGTTGTTTTGTTTATTCTGTGGAGGTCTGCAGCTCCCTGGGGCAGCTGTCTGCCTTCAGGGAGCTCACTGGAAGCGCTCACCAGACTATCCAATTTAGCTCTCAGTGCATGCAAAAAACTTTGCAAATTCTAGTCACTTTTTCATTGAGCTTCATGAATAATTCTGAGAAGCACAGCTGAATAAATTTTATTACCAGCCTATAACAAAATTATGTTCTCACTGTTACCCATATTGGGTAAGGATGCTCAAGTGGGGTTAGAGGTTTATTTCATCACTCAATATTGATTTTGCAATTTTTCTGAAGGATTTTGATAACTGTTTCAAGGAGTCTTGGGAATGTGATAAAGCAAAGCCAATTGGATTTCATGAAGAACTAATGCTCAGTTGATAATAGGTAACGAATACTTGATATAATGACAGAAGCTAGGACACTAGAGGGACTGACAGGCAACCATCAAACTACATCACAAAACACAATTTTGAGTGTAGAATGGAGTTAATAATTCATGTGCGACAGGGTTTGGGACTTTGAAGATCATTTAATTGAATTGAAATAAACGGCAATACAACTCACCTTAGCAAACAGCTTGTTATCTGGCCCTCTCCAATTAGGAAGACAACTACACGTTGACTTCCCCTCCTCTTTTTTGCTTCCTTATTAAGCTTTAAACAGGAAAGGTTGGCTCAGAACATGCAGAGGTGGTTGCACTAGCATAGAGAATAGCCTTTCATTTATGTGCAGATTAAACCCTCCTGATTCTTGTTTTTTAATGGCTTGGGTAGATCTGACACTAAAATAAATACCGGGTGAACATAATTAGAACCTTCGATTTATAGACACTTTACTATTTCTTACTTCCCCAATGTGATTACATGTCTCAGCACTACAATGAAAGTTAATTATGGAAATGAACCTACTTGACAAGGAGCATGATAAAATATTATAACTTTTCCTTCAGGGCTAAATAGGTATATTTAAAATAAGTATCATTCTTCAATGTGATTATTTGGAATAATTTTTCTCCCCATTTTAATATTCATGTTTTTTTTGAGCGGGCATGAATCCCCGTGTAACTTGAATAACCTGGAAATGCATATTATTCAAAAAACAATAAATTCAAGTCATGAAGTAGATAAATAATGATATAGACAGACTACATTGAATATGGACATGGAAGATATTTGTCAGATCAATCAGTCTTAGAGTCTAATTTACCTGAAGCCGATAAAATAGAGTAAGGAATACTTGACAATTTGCCACTCTTAAGCAATAAGGGAAATAGTAATAAAATCCCTTTTGATGGAACTCACTTAGATGAAACTTTGGTTGAAATAGAACAGCAAAGTATCCTAACTAGGGATAGCCGCAATGAATGTGCCCTGTGCCTCTTACGAGAAGGATCTATAATCTCATGAAAACCTTGGGCAAAAAGGTACCAGGTTGGATAATAGGAATTTTTGCATCCTTACTAACTCAATCAATACTGAAGAAGCTCTAGTTAAAAAGTATATGCAACATAAAAAGAGATACACCCTAACATAATATCTACATAAGTTACATATGGTAAAATAATCATAGAAAAAAATCAGATCTGGTCTTGGGGCTAATCATACTGAAGCTACAATTTGTAAGAAAGTGATAGAAGGAAAATTATAGTCCACAGCAACTTACAAGGATGCTGATTATGCAAAATGATATGGTCCAGAAATGAATACCAAATGGAGAGTGTCCTCAAGGCAGAGGGAAGTGGATTACTCATCATCCAAATTGCTGGAACTCTAGGACCACTGCACACCAATAGCAATATGTTGAAACAACCTTCTAACAATGTAATTCCAATGTACACAGCACAGGCAAACTGAGTCAGTTTATTAATCCAGCCAGCAAAGCAATTGAGATGATACTTTAGTGATAATAAGAGATCTGAAGGCTGTTCTGATCAATAGTCTCCAACTAAGATTAACCTGATTTATTTTTTCTGTATTTTGAAGTTAATGGGCTGCTGGGTGCTTCCAATATTTTTTGTTTTTCAGTATGTTCATGTCTGCTTGATTGCAATGCATGCAATGTCTTATTTGTTCCTGGAGCAAAATAAAGATTATGTGGAAAATTATATGCAAAAATCTAAGCCAAAAAAATAGGTGGCAATTAAAATCTTGAGTGTGATTTTTATTTTTTTCTCATCTAGGTGGAAGAACAAGAGTATGTGAAAGGGAGATATGCCTTCCAATTTCACCCTGGAAGTAAATGCAGTTACAGAAAGAAGTGGCAGAATAGTACTGAGTTACTATCAGAGTCAATCCTGGTTCAGTAAATGATGGTGCACTCTGTTTATAGACTTTTTCATAGGTGAGTTCCAGGCATATCACTATGAAAGGTTCTGCAGGGAGCAGAAAACCAGTCAGGTTTTGTTAAAAACCTTTAGTTAAAAATAGGCAATTTTTGCTCAACATTATGATACAAATTACGATGTCAGAGTGACAAATTGCAGCAATTAAGATATACCCCAGAAAATAATTTGAGAGCGTGAAACACATAGAACAATAAATGGATGAAACTTTATTGTTGGAGGCAGATTTTGTTTTTCATTGACCATAAGACATAGGAGTAGAAATTAGGCCCTTCAGCCCATCAAGTCTGCCCCGCCATTCAATCATGGCTGATAAGTTTCTCAACCCCATTCTCCCGCCTTCTCCCCATAACCTTTGATCCCCTTACCAATCAAGAACCTATCTATCTAGGTCTTAAATACACTCAGTGGCCTGGCCTCCACAGCCTTCTGTGTCAATGAATTCCATAGATTCACCACTCTCTGGCTAAAGAAGTTTCTCCTCATCTCTGTTCTAAAAGGTTTTCCCTTTACTCTGAGGCTGTGCCCTCGGGTCCTAGTCTCTCCTACTAATGGAAACATCTTCCCCACGTCCACTCTATCCAGGCCTTTCAGTATTCTGTAAGTTTCAATCAGATCCCCCCTCATCCTTCTAAACTTCATTGAGTATAGACCCAGAGTCCTCAAATGTTCCTCATATGTTAAGCCTTTCATTCCTGGGATCGTTCTCGTGAACCTCCTCTGGACCCCCCTCCAGGGCCAGAACATCCTTCCTGAGATACGGGGCCCAGAATTGCTCACAATATTCTAAATGTGGTCTGACCAGAACCTTATAAAGCCTCAGCAGCACATCCCTGCTTTTATATTCTAGTCCTCTTGAAATAAATGCCAACATTGCATTTGCCTTCCTAACTACCGACTCACACTTCCCCACGTTGTATTCCATCTGCCCATTCTCCTAACCTTTCCAAATCCTTCTGCAGCCTCCCCGCCTCCTCAATACTACCTGTCCCTTCACCTATCGTTGTATCATCTGCAAACTTAGCTAGGATGCCCTCAGTTCCTTCATCTAGATCATTAATGTATAAAGTGAAAAGTTGTGGCCCCAACACTGACCCCTGCGGAACTCCACTAGTCACCGGCCACCATCCTGAGAAGGACCCCCTTATCCCCACTCTCTGCCCCTGTCAGACAGCCAATCTTCTATCCATGATAGTACATTGCCTCTAACACTATGGGCTCTTATCTTACTGAGCAGCCTCCTTTGCGGCACCTTGTCAAAGGCCTCTGGAAGTCCAAGTAGATAACATCCATTGGCTCTCCTTTGTCTAACCTACTCGTTACCTCCTCAAAGAATTCTAACAGATTTGTCAGGCATGACCTCCCCTTGATGAAACCATGCTGACTTTGCCCTATTTTACCATGCACTTCCAAGTATTCTGAAATCTCATCCTTAATAATGGACTCTAAAATCTTACCAACGACTGACGTCAGGCTAATCGGCCTGTAATTTCCCGTCTTTTGCCTCACTCCCTTCTTAAACAGGGGGGTTACATTAGCGATTTTCCAGTCCCTGACTCCAGTGATTCCTGAAAGATCACCACTAACGCCTCCACTATCTCTTCAGCTACCTCCTTCAGAACTCTGGAGTGTAATCCATCTGGTCCAGGTGATTTATCCACTTTCAGACCTTTCATTTTTCCTAGCACCTTCTCCTTGGTAATGGCCACCATATTCACCTCTGCCCCCCCGACTCTCTTGAACGTTCGGGATGTTACTCGTGTCTTCCGCCGTGAAGACTGAAGCAAAGTACCTATTCAGTTCCTCCGCCATTTCTTTGTTCCTCATTATTACTTCTCCAGCGTCATTTTCCAGCGGCCCAATGTCCACTTTTGCCTTTATATATCTAAAAAGACTCTTGCAATCTTCTTTTATATTACTGGCTAGTTTACCCTCATATTTAATCTTCTCCCTCCTTATTTCTTTTTTAGTTGTCCTCTGTTAGTCTTTGTAGGCTTCCCAATCCCCTGGTTTCCCACTGCTCTTCGCCGCATTGTATGCTTTCTCTTTAGCTTTTATGCTGTCCCTGACTTCCCTTGTCAACCATGGTTGCCTCGTCCTCCCTTTAGTATGCTTCTTCTTCCTAGGGATGAATTTTTGCTGTGTCTCCCAAATTACTCCCAGAAACTCCTGCCATTGCTGTTCCACTGTCTTTCCTGCTAGGCTCACCTCCCAGTCAATTCTGGCCAGCTCTTCCCTCATACCTCTGTAGTTGCCTTTATTCAGCTGTAATACCGTTACCTCTGATTCCAGCTTTTTACTCTCAAATTGCAGGGTAAATTCTATCATATTATGGTCACTTCCTCCTAAGGGTTCCTTCACCTTAAGCTCCCTTATCAAATCTGCCTCATTACACATCACTAAATCTAGAATTGCCTGTTCCCTAGTGGGCTCCACCACAAGCTGCTCCAAAAAGCCATCTCGTAGACATTCCACAAATTCCTTTTCTTGGGATCCACTACCAACCTGATTTTCCCAGTCTACCTGCATATTGAAATCCCCCATGATCACTGTAACCTTGCCTTTCTTACATGCCTTACAGCTACCTCGACTACAGCTCCTCACACCCCGCTTCCTGTAAGGACTCCATCCCATTCTCTCAGTTCCTTCGCCTCCGTCGCATCTGTTCTGATGACGCTACCTTCAAAAACAGCTCCTCTGACATGTCCTCCTTCTTCCTTAACCGAGGTTTTCCACCCACGCTCGTTGACAGGGCCCTCAACCGTGTCCGGCCCATATCCCGCGCATCCTCCCTCACGCCTTCTCCTCCTTCCCAGAAACATGATAGGGTCCCCCTTGTCCTCACTTATCACCCCACCAGCCCCCGCATTCAAAGGATCATCCTCCGCCATTTCCGCCAACTCCAGCATGATGCCACCACCAAACACATCTTCCCTTCACCCCCCCTGACGGCATTCCGTAGGGATCATTCCCTCCGGGACACCCTGGTCCACTCCTCCATCACCCCCTACTCCTCAACCCCCACCTATGGCACCTCCCCATGCCCACGCAGAAGATGCAACACCTGCCCCTTCACTTCCTCTCTCCTCACCGTCCAAGGGCCCAAACACTCCTTTCAAGTGAAGCAGCATTTCACTTGCATTTCCCCTAACTTAGTCTACTGCATTCGTTGCTCCCAATGCGGTCTCCTCTACATTGGAGAGACCAAACGCAAACTGGGCGACTGCTTTGCAGAACACCTGCGGTCTGTCCGCAAGAAAGACCCAAACCTCCCTGTCGTTTGCCATTTTAACACTCCACCCTGTTCTCTTGCCCACATGTCTGTCCTTGGCTTGCTGCATTGTTCCAGTGAAGCCCAATGCAAACTGGAGGAACAGCACCTCATCTTCCGACTAGGCACTTTACAGCCTTCTGGGCTGAATATTGAATTCATCAACTTTAGATCTTAAACTCCCCCTCCCCCCATCTCCACCCCGTTTCTACCCCCTCCCTTTTTTTCCAATAATTTATATAGATTCTTCTTTTCCCACCTATTTCCATTATTTTTAAATCTAAAACTAAAACTTTGTTAGTCTTTCCACCCCACCCCCACTCGAGCTGTACCTTGAGTATCCTGTCTTCCATTCTTAATTAGCACTTTTCTTAGACAATATCACCACCTTCAACACCTCTTTGATCCTTTTGTCTGTAACATCTTTTGATTATCTGCTCCTATCACTGCTTATCTCCACGATCACCACACCCTCAACTTCTCTCTCCCCCCGCCCCCCCCCACCTTAGACCAGTTTATATTTTACCTTTCTCCTAACTATACTCAGTTCTGCCGAAGGGTCATGAAGACTCGAAACGTTAACTGATTTCTTCTCCACCGATGCTGCCAGACCTGTTGAGTTTTTCCAGGTAATTCTGTTTTTGTTTTGGATTTCCAGCGTCCGCAGTAGCTTTTAGCTTTTTGTTTTTATGCCTTTTCTATCTCCTGGTGTATCTTGTGCCCCACATCCTGACTACTGTTCGGAGGCCTGTACATAACTCCCATTATGTGTTTTTTTACCTTTGCGGTTCCTCAACTCTACCCACACAGATTCTACATCATCTGACCCTATGTCATTTCTTGCTATCGATTTAATTTCATTTCTTACTAACAAAGCAACCCCACCCCCTCTGCCAACCTGTCTATCTTTTTGATAGGATGTATATCCTTGGATATTTAGCTCCCAGTCCTGATCCCCTTGCAGCCATGTCTCTGTGATGCCCACCACATCATACCTGCCAATTTCAATCTGCGCCACAAGCTCATTTACCTTATTTCGTATACTGCGTGCATTCAGACACAACACCTGCAGTCCTGTATTTCCCGTCCCCTTTCTCATTGTCGTCCCTTTATCTGATGTGCTTGAAGTTAGATTCCTAGCCCTTTCCAAACACTCTGTCATTGTTGCAGAATATTGATGCAGCAGCTCTCATATTCCAGCATAAAAATGATAATGCTGCTTAAGCTTGAGTAACTATTTTGTTTTTGTTGGAGTCATAGTATTCCTTTGACACATTTGGGAGTGAACTCTGGCAGATGGTAGTAAACCATCTTCCTGAACCATGGCAATCCGTTTGCTTCTCTGTAGCAGTTTAATACAACTGAGTAGATTGCTAGCTACTTCAGAGAGCAGTTAAGAGTCAGCCACATTGCTGTGGATGCCCATGAAGGACATTGGTGAACCAGATGGGTTTTTAAAAAATTTCATTAGCATCATTACTTTTAATTCCAGAATGATTAATTAAATTAACTGTCGTGGTGGGACCCATCGCGGGAGATTCCACAGCCCAGCCAGAACTCCATTGGCTTTCGGTGGGACCAGGCAATCCTGGCAGCAGGTGGGGCCAGAAAATCCCACCCCTAAACTCCCCCAGCCTACATGGTGGGATTTGAACTCTCATCTCCAGAGAGTAAGTCTAGATCTCTAGATTACTAGGCCAGTAACATTACCACTATGCTATCATCCCCATAAGCAGAAGATGTCAAACAGGTCTATGACATTCCTTAGATTGATTCCCTAACAGAGTGGCTGTAGGTTGTGTTGAACAATAAAGTTACTAATTGCAACAACTAGGACTAATATTTCTTGAGAAGTGGCTATCTACTTTCCAGCCACCTTTGCCATTTGTTCGGCCTGAGGCTAGTTCACAAATGGCTGTTGTGCAGTAGAGCTTAATGCCTCTAACTGTATAGAATGTGCCACCGTTATAAAGGAACTGTGGCAAGACAAAATCAAGATCAATCATCCACATGACTTGATTTCCTAACAATGAACGAAACATGTCATTTGTCTACTCACTGCTCAGTTCCCTCAACATCTGTAGTGATTCCAATTTAAATTTGTCTTGGTTCAGTGTTAATGGGTGTTGAATGTTTGCAGAAAAGTAGCATACCCCATATGCCAGCTGCCATATGAATCAAACAATATTCATTGTGATGATAGTGATTGTCACTAGATTGTAATCACAATGGGCCTCAGATGGGCAGCTGCGCTCATTCAGTCATAAATTTTTGTTAATAAAAGTTAAGAACTTGTCAAAAAATTCGAAGAAATCTGACTTCATGATTATCTTTTCAAATTAAGGAAATTGGACACCTGAAAGTTATGAGGATGTAATTTAGTTATGGCTTTGGGTGGCATCAGGATCCCTTGAACCATAGGCCTGAATTTTGTCATTGCGGAGTGGGTGCGTGGCAATCCCAATCCTTTGTGAAGTAGATGTGATATTTTGGTTGGTGTGTGCGCAAGGAAGTTGGAAGTTCGCTCACCGACAATTAAAAGGCCAATTAAGGCCATTTAAACAGCAATTGTCTCCGATTTTGAGTGGCCCATGTGCTTTTACGATCGCCACACGGGCCACTTGGCCAGGCAGCTGCTATATTTTTCATGATTTCTATATCCAGGGCGGGATAAAAGGCGCACAGGTTCCTGGAAAGGTGAAGAGGGAGGTGTTTTGATGTCAGTTGATTGGAGTTAGTTTACAGGTGGTTCCTCTCATATTTTTGGTGTTCTGGAGAGCGCTTTGATTTCTCAGCATTTTGCAGAGGCTTTCTGCCGAGAGGCCCCTTGAGTGTGCAATCATCTGTATATTTTTTTTAAAAAGGCGGGTTTGCCTACTCTGCTGGAGGGACCTCCTCGGAATAGGAGGAGAGGGCCAGGAGGGAGAGGAGGCCAGGTACCTGCAGGCAGTGGCCCAGGGTGGGACCTGTGGATCAGAAGGGATGCAGGGCCAGCAGGAAGTGCACGGCAGAAGGGTCCAGAGAAAGCACCTTTACCCAGCAGGCAGAGCCTACAGGCAGCGCTCCTGCTACCTGGACATGTCTAAGGTCCAGTGCCAAAGAAGGCTTCGCCTCTTCAGGGAGAATGTCACCTCCATATGTGAGATGATTAGTCCAGAGATCACTCCCCAACTGTGTAGGTGGCCACCCTATGCCAGTGGCTCTTAAGGTTACAGTGGCCCTGAACTTTTATGCTTCAGGTTCATTCCAGGGATCAATGGGAGATCTATGAGGTGAACTGGAATCGGCTACGCACAGGTGTGTCAAGCTGATCAATGACACTCTGTTCCGAAGGGTCAGTACCTTCATTCACTTCCAGACCAACAAGGCCAGCCAGACTGAGCGAGCCAGAGGCTTCGCGACAATTGCAGGATTTTCCTGCACCCAGGGAGCCATCGACACCATGCATGTGCCCATAAAGGTGCCAGTGGAGGAGCCAGGTGCCTTTGTCAATAGAAAGGGGTCCAACTCCCTGAACATCCAGTTTGTTTGTGACCACAAGACTCAGATATTCCAGGTCTGTGCCAGGTATCCGGGAAGCTGTCATGATGTCTACATCCTCTGTCACTCCCAGATGCCAAGGCTTTTCATTGCTCCAGCTCACTTGGATGGTTGGCTCCTGGGGGACAAAGGGTATTCGCTGAAAAGGTGGCTCATAGCCCCACTGAGACACCCAAGGACATAAGCCGAGGAGAGCTATGATCACAGTTATGCCTCCGCAAGGGCAGGAATTGAGAGGATCATTGGGCTGCTCAAGATGAGGTTCCGCTGCCTGGACCAATCAGGGGGAGCACTTCAATGTCCTCCTGAGTATGCTTCCCTCATTCTTGTTGTCTGCTGCACATTGGAGGATGAAGACAGTGATCTTGCTGCACAGACCACAGAGGATGACTCGAGTGCTGGGTCTGAGAAGGAGCCCCAAGGTGAAGAACACAATCCCGATTTATGGATCCTTATGGGAGGCAGGGAGGCCTTGATTCAGAGGGCTTTCAAATCAGCATCCAAATCAAGGAGTCAAGCTGATGGCAAGGGGTATGCCACCTTAATGATCTTTCCTGATGAGGCAATCCTGTAACCCTTATGTCAAGGTCCGACCTCTGAAATGAAGTTTGCAGCACTTCCCCTGTGTCACACACGACTCCCAAGCCCATTCCCAATCGAAAGCATGAAGCACACTAATACCATTTCACATAATGAAACATTTTTATAATGAAGCCAAATATACAAATTAACCAGTGCACACGTGCCAACGAAACATAACTCACCCATCAGAGCCCCTTTTGTGATCATAGTGACTTAAATTTCTGTTTGTGAGTGCTACTTCTTGGTGCCACCCCACCCTCACTGGCATCTGGACTGGAGGTAGCCTGCTGACTCTGATGCCCTGTCAGCCTTGATGACCTTGGCAGCCATCTTCTGGCTGGCAGAGCCTGTGCAGACCCTGTCTGGGCAGGAGAATCTAGCACCATGGCTGGGCGCTCCTCAGTCATCACGGTGTCATTAGATGTGACGATCACTGGCAGTGTGTGAGATTGCAGGTCTGAATGCAACACCAGAAACTCCTGACTGAGTTCCTGGAGCTGCCTCTCCATGAGAGTTACCATTCTCTGTATGGGGGAGGCTGTGCATTCAGAGCTCCGGATCAACGCAATGCTCGTGCTCTGCATGGACTCTTCCAAGACAGAGACCTTGGCACGCAGACCCTCAGGGATCTCTGTCAGATCTTCTCATGCATCCCGTTGGACATCCAGCATCTGCCGCCTGATGGAGGACTCCAGAGGTTCATCTGCCTTGGACTCAGCATGGTCCTGGTCCCCAGTAGTCCTCTTGACTGCTGACGCCCTGTGAACTCTCTGCCTCCACCAGTTCCTCAGGTGAGTGTTTTGTGCCTTCACTACTGCACACTCCCATCTGCCCACTGACTCGCCTGTATCTGCACTGGGGTTGGTGCAGAGGGAGGATATGACAAGGGTGCATCTGGCGTCTGCTCCTTAGGGGTCAAGGGTGGGGCCTCGGGGTCTCTGTGGCAGTGTGAGGATGGGGCATCTGAGGGCGGAAGAGAGAATGTCAGTCGGGAACATCATTACAAAGTTACAGTGCATGCAGTCTTGTTGCTTCTCACACTGGACATATGCCTCAAAGGCATCCTGAATAGGCAAGCAACGGGGACAATTGGTTTACACACCTCAGTCTAACAGGCACTGCCTTACATCTCTTGTACCCTCCCCCAGTCTCTTTGCTGTCGTCTGGACTCTTACCCTCCACTGAGACCCCTGCCGCTCCGTGACCAGTGGACCTGGCTCCACACTTGCATACCATGTCCAGAGCTTCCTCCTCCGCCGGAGTTAAAAAAGGGAGATTTGGCACTCAGACACTCGTTCGTCCTTGCACCTGTGCATTATGACTCCTCTTCTCCTGTAAGGACAGAAGTGCTTTCATGAGTTCTCCCTCTACATGCCAGAGCATACCAGCCTCCCCCTCCTGCGCACCCCCCTGCAACCCCACCCCCACCCCCCTCCTGCCAGAGACACAAGCTCAGGTATCCATCACTTTGCCCCACCTCACCCTGACATACATGCCAGCATCCGATCCAATTATTTAGCCTTTCAAGGCACAGGGATATGCGTTTCACACTCATGAGCACCAACATGTCCTGCCACCCATAAAGACACCTATCCACAGTTCCAAATGGAGTCAGTACTCACTGTGGAAGACGCAGGTCATGCATCCAGTGCAGAAAAAGGTTCAATGTCCAGCAAACAACAACATGCCCGTTCACCTAGGCTACCACCTCCATCCAGGCCTTCTAGGTTAGATGAGGTGGCCTCCATTTACCGCCTTGCAGTGGGCACTCACTGGCACCAGAAGAACCTGCAGGCAATCAAAGGGGAGCAGTGGCATGATGGTATTGTCACTGCGCTAGTAATCCAGAGACCCAGGGTAATTTTCTGGGGACCCGGATTTGAATCCCACCAGGGCAGTTATGGGATGGTGGCCATGAAACCATTGTTGATTGTCATTAAAAACCCATCTGGTTTACTAATGCCCTTTAGGGAAGGAAATCTGTTGCCCTCACCTAGTCTGGCCTACATGTACCTCCGCAGATCTACAGCAACATGGTTGACTCTTAACTGCCCTCCGAAATGGCCTAGTAAACCAATTGGTTGTATCAAACCAATTTTAAAAGTCTAAAAGGAATGAAACTTGACAGACCACCCGGCATTGACCTTGGCCCGCCCTAACAGCATTGAAGGTGTACCTACTGCGGCAGTTCAAGAAGGCAGCTCACCACCAATTATTACTTCTTGAGGGCAATTAGGGATGGGCAATAAATGCTGGCTTGAAACGTTAATTCTGTTTTTCTCTCCACAGATGCTTGCCAGACCTGCTGAGTTTTTCCAGCATTTTCTGTTTTATTTCAGATTTCCAGCACTCGCAGTATTTTTGCTTTGATCATTAAAGCCAAAACTGCTCTGTGTTTTTTTGTCATGGCTTAGTGCATGCACAGGTAGATATGAGATTTGCTGACATTCTGTGCTGCAATTGTTTGAGTCCACTGATCACAGTGGGCAGAATTTTGCCCTTGTCGGGTGGGCTTGGCGGGGGCGGGCGGGAGCAGCCAGGAAGCTGACCATCACCTGCGAGCGAGGCCAGAGGGGGATTTCCCGCTGGTGGGCCAATTAAGACCCGCCCAGCGTGAAGCACGAGCGGCAGCGCTCAGAGTACCTGTGCAGGCGGAGGGAGGAGTGCAAGTGGGGCAAGTGCGAACTTTGCGCATACACACAAGTGCATGTTTGAGAACCTCCCTGAGGCACAGAGCTGCCTCAGCGAGATGAAAAATTAAAAAAAAATAAAGAAATGAAAAATGTAATAAAACATGTCCCCTCATGTCACTCTGTCACATGAGCAGGGACATGTTATTAATTAAAATTTTAATTATTTTATTTTTATTTGCTTTAGGAAACCTCATCCTGCCCGTGGGGACAGCAAAAAATGTAAGTTAACAATCTTGTTAATGGCTTTAACAGGCTTTTTAATTGTCGGCGGGCGTGCTGCTGACTCTGTCACACACCCGCCGACCGAAATATTGCACGACTGCGCAATGACGTCGAGACGCTCGCCCGATGTCACCGCGCGTCATCTTCCACTCGAGCGGGTCGGGCGCGCACCCGTCCGCTGAGCTAAAAATTTTGGCCAATATGTTTCAGATGAGCTTATGGAGTCAGCATAATTGCACTTCATCAGCACTTAGGTATGAACTGAAGTTCAGAATGTGGGCAGGCCATATGAGTCAACTTCTATGATGACCCTATCTACCCTGGGCCTGTGCAGGACTTAAGCACTTCAGCAGATGTCAGAGTTCCTTGTAGGTTTAAGTGGGTAATTTAGAAATCATTCCTTGGCAGTATATCATTAAGCAAATTGTTAGACTGAGGAGGCTGAAAGATTGAGTTTGATTGCTGCATCTAAGTTGTTTTAAACCTTGTTTAATTTTCATTCAGCCTTTGAGTTCAGTGAACCCTAAAACGAGCACAAACTCTGAATTTATTCTGGTTTCACCCTGACAAATTTTTAAGACAAACGGAGAATTAACAACTTACCATGGTTGTAAGTAATTAGCAATACTCATGGCTAATTGCTGCATCACATCCGTGTTCGATGATTTATCTGCATGCGCACCAAATGTGAATTTAAAAAATCAAAAGCAACTTTCAAAGTACACATATATTGCAGGCAATTTTACCCTATTCTTGCAGTTTGGAAAATGAGGGGATTGGGTGAAATACTGATTTTATTACCCACCCGGCATTGCAGCATTGTAAAACCAGCATTCCACCTGATTCCATGGGATTCCAACCCAGCGCGTTAGCTTAAAATTAGAGTCACAGAGGTCTACAGCACAGAAAAAGGCCCTTCGGCCCATCGAGTCTGCGCCAGTCAAACAAGTACCTAACTATTCTAATCCCATTTTCCAGCACTAGGCCCATAGCCTTGTATGCCACGGCATTGCAAGTGCACATCCAAATACTTCTTAAATGTTATGAGGGTTTCTGCCTCTACCACCCTTTCAGGCAGTGAGTTCCAGATTCCCACCACCCTCTGGGTGAAAAAATTCTTCCTCACGTTCCCTCTAAATCTCCTGCCCCTTACCTTAAATCTATGCCACCTGACTATTGATCCCTCCACCAAGAGGAAAAATTCCTTCCTGTCTACCCTACCTCTGCCCCTCATAATTTTATACACCTCAATCTTGTCCCGCCTCAATCTCCTCTACTCCAGGGAAAATAACCCCAGTCTATCCAATCTCTCCTCATAACTAAAACTCTCCAGCCCAGGCAACATCCTGGTTAAATCTCCTCTGCACTCTCTCCAGTGCAACCACATCCTTCCTATAATGCGGATTCCAAAACTACACGAAATACTCTAGCTGTGGCCTAACCAGCGTTTTATACAGTTCCAGCATAACCTCCCTGCTCTTGTATTCTATGCCTCGGCTAATAATGGCAAGTATCCCATATGCCTTCTTAACCACCTTATCTATCTGTGTGAAATTATACCACAAAATTATTTTATATATAGATATTAAAAAGCAAAATACAATGGATGTTGGAAACCTGAAATAAAAACAGAAAATTCTGGAAATGCACAGCAGGCCAGGCAGTATCTGTGGATAGAGAAACCGAGTTAATGGGCTGAACTTTCCGGTTCTCCATTACTCACCCCACGGCAGTTTTAATGGTGGGTTGGTGGGGCGGGGTGGGCGGGGGAGAGGGATGAATGCCTGGGCAGAATCGCTTTCCCCCCTGCCCACCGTCCAATTTTCAGCACTGCCTGCGGGATATCACATCCGGACCAGTGTGGCATGCACGTGATGGACTTACATGCAAGAAGGCCTGGTGCAGCCTGTGGAGATCGGAAGATGGAGGTCCCCAGCGACCGTGGACCATGGATGGTTGCACACTTGTGAACGGGCATGGGGGGGTGTGAAGGTGTGAATGGGTATGGCGGCGTGTACAGGTGTGAACGAGCCGGGGGAGGTGTGTGCAGCTGTGAACGGGCATGGAAGCTGTGCAGGTGTGAACCGACATGGGGGGGGGTGGTAAGAGGGGAACGTGGTTCACAGGGGTCTGTGGTGTCAACTGATGAGTCCTGTGGGGCATACTGAGGGAATTGGTGATAGGAAGGGATAATGAGGTTTAAGGGGGACAGTGGGAGTTGGTAGGGTGGGAGAGTCAGGGTTTGGTGATGACAGATGAAAGGGTGCTGAGGGTTGTTGGGAGGGGATATAGAAGGAGAAGTTGATTCTGGGGGGTTGGCAGAATGAGGAGGGGCAGATCAACTCTCATGAGAGTGGTCTCCTTGGGAAGGTAGAAGACATAGACATTCGCCTGCATGGGATGGAGGGTGACAGCGGGGAGGTTGAAGGGTAACTGTGAGAAGGTCAAATGTTACACCTGGGCGGTCAATGGTTATGGGGGGAGGGTGTGGGTCATGGTGGGGAGGGCTAAAGGTATTGGACTGTGCGCCTGCCAGCCTCCCCATGGAGATCTCAATGCGCGTACATGTCAGCACCACTTCATCAGAGAGCAGGCGGATGGACTCCTCCACCACACCCTGTCTTTTGCAGTTTCGCAGCATCTTCTGCAGGGCCAATCCCCAGAGGCTCGGCATTAGACTTGGGCTTAGCAGATGCCTCTTCCCCAGCAGTCACCCAAGTGCCGGCGAGCTTGGCTGACCCTGCCTCCTCCTGCTGTGGACACATGCCTGTGCAGTGACCACCAGAATGTGAGACCCTGCCTAAATTAGATCGAGGGCCCACTGATATGTGTGTGTCTGCGCTGATGGAGGGCGCAGGTGATGCCTCCTGCAGGTGCGCTTTCTGCCTCCTCCTCAATGTCCTCGGTCCTCTGTGGGCTGGAGCTACTGCTGGACAGGGCTTTCTCTTCTTCCCATGCCCTCCTTTTGGTGGGACCTGTAAGTGAGAGAGGAGAGAGTGAGTGACTGCATGAGCTGCCTCCAACATAGAGGAATGCATGATCCTTTTAGGTTTCTATATGAGATGCATAGATCCTTACTGGATGGAGGCCGCCTGGTGACCTCTCCATCTTTCCACAGGCTCAGTCCAGTTCCTCCCCTGCCAGCTGGGCTGCCCGCTCCTTGAGGTCAGTGAGGTTCTTGAGGTCTGGCTAGCCGCCTCCTGTCCCCCATCTCCCCCTCTCTCTCTCTCTCTCGTGCCTCAACTTTTCCTGTGCAAAGAGAGATGATGGTGTTGAGGGCAACTGGTTTCATGTACCTTTCTCATGCTTCCAGTCTTACAAATAGCCCACTGGATTGTGTGCCACGTGATTGATGCACTGCAGGTTGTCCACAAGGGTTCTGGGGCAGCACCCTCCAGTGCGGTGAGCCCATGCAGATAGAAGAGTTAGAAGGATAAGGCTCACAGAGACATGTCATTAGTAGTGCTTGCTGGTCCCCTCAATGCCTAACCCCCTTCACACCCCCCCACCCCCTCCTGTGCACCCCACCCCCCCCAACTTCCCAGATAGATCTGTGCTCTCTGTGTGGAAGGGTCAGGGACCCACAGAGGGCCACCGCCAACTAAATGGACTGCAGTGGGGCTATGAGGCATCACCTTATCACATTGAGTAGCTCTTTTATGCATGGGCCGCACAGATGGTGCCCTTGGCATTGAGGCCCATGTCCCCTCTACCATTCAGTGAGGTGAGTGTGAGGAGTTGAAGGTTTACTTACCGTGGCGGAGTGGATGAACTCATTCATCTGTTTCTAGCACTGCTGGGCGGTCCTCTGGTGGAGGCCCTGGGCACTGAGCACTCCGGAGACTTCCTCCCATGCAGGTTTGATCTGATGGCTTGGCCTCCTCCTTCCATCCTCAGGGTAGAGGCCTCCTGGCCTCTGCTGCGTCCCTGAGCAGCACTTCCAGGGATGCATCACTGAATTTGGGGGCCAAAGGTTGGCAAGTTGATGTCCAGATGCCATCCAGCCTGCTCGGCGCTCAAAATGTGGGGAAACTCCCGACTGCATAATTAATTAGGCCAGCATTGTGTGATTTGCCGCGAATTCCCATCAGCCTCCAGGTTGGGAAACACTTCTGGTTCCCACCCCAGCCACGGGACTTATGCCCGGAATGGCAAATCCTGTCCAATGTTTCAGGTTCTTTCATCAGGAATGGGAAAATGTAATAGGTTTTAAGCAAGTGAAAGAGGGTGGGTGGGAAAAAAGTACAAAAACAGAAAACTCTATGATAGGCTGGAGGGAAAGAAAGATTAATGACTGAACATTTCATGGTGCTAATGGAACAGGTAAAGAAACTATAGATGTGTCTAGAGGAGATATGAATGGCAGGATTCTGCATAGCTACCATCCAAAAGAAAAGGAAGTAAGAGAGAAAAGTTGAGGTGCTTGCAATTCTCATGGTGGTCTATTGATAGTCCTTTACTATGAATTCAGAGCTGCTGCTGAGAAAGTCACATGACCAGGTCGTGGTTCAGTGAGCCTACTTTTTGCAATTAATATGACAAATGTGAACCACACAAGAAAACAAGGTCTGGTTAATAAACAGGGCTAGGGCAGTCACTATATGTATCACTTATAAAGCACCAGCCACAATGTGTTTCATTATAAAATTAGTTTCCTTAACATGGTTGTTTTATTAATCACTTTGACTGTTAATGACACTTGAATACCCCCACATTTTAAACAAAACATTGGGCAGAATTTTCAGGTCGGCGAAGGGAGTAAAATGTCCCAACGTCACCACACGTCATTTAGATTTTCAGTTCGGCAGGCGTGCAGCCGACTCAGCTGTGTACCTGTCGAACTGTCAAAGGTCTAATAAGGCCATTTAAAAACTAATTAAAGTAATAAACTGAGCTACCCGTCCAACCTTAAGGTCGGCGGGCAGGTGAAGAGCCCAGGCGGCCTTCACATTTTTTCATGGAACTTCATCCACGGGTGGAATGAGGTTTCACAAAGTGTTTAAAAATTGAATAAAAACTTTTAATAAAATTTATTGACATGTCCCAGCTCATGTGACACTGTCACATGAAGGGGACATGTCTTAAAAATTTTTATTTCCTTTATTTAGTGTTTAAAACTTAAATTAATCTCCCTGAGGCACATGTGCGCATGTGCAAAAGAGTGCAGGCCCGACTCAGGGAATCCCCCCACCGCCCGCACAGGGAGCGCTCAGCACTTCCGGGTGTGTGTCATGCTGAGCAGGCCTTAATTGGCCCGCCCACATAAAATGGCGGTGCGGACCCGATCGGGGGCACCAATCGGGTTCGCTCCCGCCCCCGCCCATCTGTCCCTGCACAACCCCCCCAACGGGGGGAAAATTTTTTCCATTGTTGCTGGGACATGGGAGATGGTGGAAAAGCCACATTTATTATCATCTCTTGTCACCTTGAGGAGGTAATCGTGGTCGGGCTTATCCATGAACTGCTCCAGTCTGTGTTGTGATTGTGCTCTTACCTATCAGAACAATATCTGCAGCTCAACTGGAACGAAAACAGCTTTGTATTGTGTGAGAATGGTGTAAGGTTTGGCCGCTAGTGCCAGACAGATTGATGAAAACCCTGATGATAATGCACCATTGCTTGCTTTTACCATGCCAAGCACCAACATGGAAATTTCCATTCTGCATGGCCTAGAGCAGGGGTGGGGAACCTGTGGGCTGGATCCAGCCCATTGCTTAATTTCATCCACCTACAGCAAGATTTCTAAAACTATAGAACTATGACTAGCGCCTTCAAAATAGCATTTATCGTGCTTATGATTTTGCTCTGGAGAAAAAACATCAGCTAAATTACTATAATAATATTTAACAAAATAATATTCAAATTCATTAAAACTTTAAAACAGGGGATGAGTTAAACGTTCCTATATTCTCTCTAAAAACCTAAATTAAGTTGATTTTTGTGTGTGTGCGGCCTGTAACTGATTTTGTCTATGTGTCAATGGCCCAAGATAAGAAAAAGCTTCCCCACCCCAGGCACAGAAAATGAGCTAGAGGGGTCTGTACTTAATGACTTCCAGAGCAGGCGGAGGTAGCAAGGAAGAGCTACCAAAGGATCAGTTTATGTGTCATCTCTGCCAATGTGGGCAGCAATTGGGACTTCAGGGTCCAGTATTTGAAAGAGAGGTAATTTCTGTGCACCAGCAATTGATGAATGCATTGCAGTGCCGACTAGAGAGTTTTCTAACATGTAGATAGTACGGTTGAATCTATTGACGAATTGTATGGTATTCCTATGCACAGCTCAACATTTTAGTGAACCATAGAACATACGGTCACTTCAATTTCCATTGCAGCTGAGCTGTACTTGCCCCAACTGATATTCATGACACCAATAATTGGGTAGAGGTTTCACTTGAATCGCTGATCTACTGCAGTCTGCTCACACACAGATCAGCTAAACAACTGCCTGGTGGCAGGGGTAATCCAATAACTGAACTGCAACATCTCTCATGGCAATACTTCTCCAAGGGGAGAATTTTCTCCCTGTCGGGAGAGGGTTGGATGGGAGCGGGCACGGGCGGGTGCATAGCCGATCGCGCCCCGTGATTGGCTACTTGCCGCCATTTTACATGGCTGGCCAATTAAGGCACCTGGAAGCGCTGTGCACTCCTTGTGCGGGCGGGGGGACTAGGCTGAGTCGGGGCCTGCGCTCTTTCACGCATACATGCAAAAGAACGCAGAAATCTCCGTGAGGCACAGAGCTGCCTCAGGGAGATTAGTTTGATTTTTGGAAAATTTTAATAAAGAAAAAAATATTTTTTTAAGACATGCCACCTCATGTGACAGTGAGCTGGGACACATCAATGAACTTTATTAAAACATTTTATTCAACTTTAAAAACCTTCATGAAACCTCAACCCGCCCATGGATGAGGTTTCATGTTAAATGCGAAGGCCGCTTGAGCTCTTCGCCTGTCCGCCAACCTTAAGGTTGGACAGGCAGCTCAGTTAATTATTTTAGTTCGTTTTTAAATGGCCTTAATAGGCCTTTTTACAGTTCGTTGGGCGCGCCCGCCAAACTGAAGATCAGAATGACACACGGTGATGTCGTGATGCACGCCCAACGTCGCCGCGTGTCACTTTGCGCGTTGGCGACCCAAAGATTCTGCCCTATGTTTGCAATCTCTAAACTAGCACTAATATTACTGCCCAAATGCTCACCTGCCTCATATGAAAATTCTTCAGTCTATTATTGAACAGGCATGGTGTGTGGGGTGCAGGTCACATTCAATACTCAACTTGAAGTCAGTGGGTAGGAAGATTGGGTTGGGTGTATAATGAGCGAGCAACCTGTTCTCACCTGCTCTGCTCCCCCACCAAAGATAAATTTCAATCTTATTGTCATGTTTATTTTAAGTATAGTGAACTGAGGAAGTTCATACAGCACAGTCAGGTAAAAATATTTATCATTGTTTTATATTTTCTTAAGCTCCTAGTGACATTTCAGAATTTTTCAATCATTTTTCTACAGGAAGAAATTGGAACTAAGTTGTATTTAAATAGTGTGTTTGTTAGAAATATGAGACTTGTAAGAATGTCATGTTTTGAAATGTTTCCTTTAATTTAGAATGAAATAGAATACCCTGAAAAAGGGGATCATACTAAACTCTGCCTGGATACAGGCCCATGTGATTTGGTTGCCATGGGGAAAGAGACTCAGGCCAAAGCCTATTAAAAAGCAAGTGACAGGTATCATATCTTGGACTCAAAAGAAAGGTAGCTGGTTTTCTGGACAGAGGCACTCAGGGTTGGAGACAGAAACAGCTGTTGCTGTGAACAGCGTAAGAAAAGATTGTTATGGGTCAGCCAGCAAGCAGGATACCGATGTAAACTGGCTGTCTGTTTTGAAGAGAGGAGACTTGTGGAGATTTAAGACCAAGGAGTTGCTGGAGTGTGTTTTGCCACTGGAAGCCGCTTTGGGGGTGCTCAGAGGACTGAGTGGAACAACGTTTAAAGGACACTGGAAGACTCGCTCTGGCATGGCAGGGAGAAAACCTGCTAAAAAGCCAGGAGGAGCGTGGTACTGAATCTTCAAGGCTACATACTGGGAACATGGCAAATTGTATTTTATTTTGGTTGTGTTAATTAGTTAATGGGGAAGTACCTTTTCTGTAGTTTGCTGTTTTAGTTGCCTTTTGAACAATGCTTGGTCTAGGTTGATTTTAGTATGTTTGTTACAGTAAAAGTTTTAAAATGTGAAATCTTATTGAGCAATTCTTTCAGTCAGTCCCTGGGAAATCCATATCTCTTTTTAAAAGTTATTTGTCTCTATGAGGATCATGACAGTAAATCACACAGGTTTAAAATTTTCTTCATAGCCAATTGATGCAGCAACAAAAGCAAAGGGGTTTGTTGGGTTTTTTTGCTGATCCATCAGCCTGCTGAGACTGGGGAAAAAAAAAACCTAGGCCAGAATTCTTAGCTCATCGGGCAGGTGCTTGCCCAACCCGACCGAGTGTAAAATGACGTGCGATGATGTTAGACAAGTATCCCGACATCATCGCGCACTCGTGCGATATTTTGGTCGGCGGACGGGCACCGGAGTGGGCAGTACACCTGCCAACAACTTAAAGGTCCCTTAAGACCATTAAAGTTATAATTGAAAGAAATTTTTCACTGCCTGTCCAACCATACGGTTGGCGGGCAGGCGAAAAGGCTAAGGGCCATTACATTTTTTAGGAAACCTCATCCACAGGTGGGATGAGGCTTCCAAGATCAAATAAAAATAAAATCAAAATTTTAACATTTCATTTATAACATGACAGGGTCACATGAGGGGACATGTTTTATAACATTTTAAAAATCTTTATTTTTAATGTTTTAATGTTTCTGGCACGCACCTGCGCGCATGTGCGAAATTACGCTTTTGCCCTCCTTCCCCCCACACACAGGCAGTGCTGAGCGCTGCCACGTGTGTTTCACACTGGGCAGGCCTTAATTGGCCCACCCAATGTGAAATCGTGGTCCGGCCCCAATCGCAGGTGGTGGTCGGCTTCCTGACTGCCCCCGCCTGTCACCGCCGAGCCCACCCGACGAGGGAAAAACCTGCCCCCTAGTCTCATGGGGTGGGGGGGAAGTTCATTCACCTCAATTTGCGGAGATTTTCAAAACCAGAAGGCTGACCACAAAACTTAAGTAACCCCACTTGCGCGGCATATTTTTGTTATAGTACGGAAATACGAAATGTGATGGCCAAGTAGGAATTGCTAACCGGTTGCATTTAACAGACAGCAAGTGAAGCTGCAAGGTAACTCCATGTAATGAAATCTCACCATATCGGAAATAACTTACAGATGTTTCCTCATTCCTCCTATGAAACGATCACTAGGCCCCTTTAAGGCATACAGCTTAACGATCCCTACCTGGACTTAATAATACATACCATGGTGCTACAGGTCACCCAGTTGTAAAGCAAAGAATTTTAGAAACCTCATCAAGCAAAGTCAGCAGACATAGACAAGATCATGAGAGAAATGTTCAGATACATTCAAAATCAATGCTGTTTCATCACGTTTATTTCAGGTAAAATACATTAAACCATTCATTTCTTCAATTTACTCTTATAAAAATGTAATTAATTGTTGGAATCAGTAATTCCTTTCCCTGCTGTTCTGTGGCTCGATGAGAATACGAGGTTAATAAATGATTACTACGTTTTTAGTCCAACAAGTAAATGCTAAAGGTGTGACTGGATGATGCAATGCACTCCACCAACTTTGCACAATAATCAGTCACTTCCTCAGGCCTAAAAGCAGGGCAGTTATTCCCAGGACATTAACAGTTTATTGAGTTGTTTATGCTATTCCGCTTTCTTGAACTCCTGATGGAATTCAAAATCTTTGGGCGGAATTGTCCGGTCCCGTTGGTGGTAGGCATCATGGCTGACATGAGCAGACAATATGGCGAGAAGGCAAAATATTGGTTTCATGCCATAGTGAAACCAATTTGCAATTGTCCACTCCGCCCATCAGCGGTGGGCTGCATTTCCCACCATCCAATGTCGGGAACTTAATTTTAATGCATGTGCATCTCATTATTGTGGCCTCATGCCAGAATCAGCCCCCACAATGTCAAACTTACCACCCATGTCGGCGTGATTTCAGAAGAACGTGCCATTAGAAGGCGTGCGCCTGGCAAACTGAACTTCAAGGGGAACTCGAAGGTGAGTGCACACAACCTTGTGAGAGCATCACCCATAGGACATCAAGGAAGAGGTGCCATGCATTCTGGAGGGGCACAAGCAGGCGGCTTTTTTCCCAGCTGGCTTTCAATGCAGTGTTGAGGCAAGGGCTCCAGTGCAGGTGAGGCCTAGGGAGGTCAAGGCAGCACAGACTGAAGGAAGTACATAAGCACATGCCAGGGCGTGGCAGGGAGAGGAAAGTGGGGTGCGGGAAGTGCCAGGGCACTTTGAAAAGCTTGTCAAAAGTGATCATTCTTCCGCAGCTGAGACCGTTCAGCAGCAGCTCCATTGACATGCTTGGAGTCGGGCCTCTGAAGCTTTGCTGCCCACTCAAGCAACGCAAAAGTATGAATGTGCCATGAAATGCTCCAAAATTTTTGACCCCTCGGGTGTAGACTGCAAATTAATGTGCATTTTAGAGGGGCAACAGAACAATTGGCCAACTGGGCAAGTTGTAGAATCCCCTTGCAAAAGGTGGCCATGGTGCAGTCACTAGTAGAGGCGCTCAGAGCCCCTTGTAATGTCTAATGAACATATGCACAAGGAACAGGAGTAGGCCATTCAGCCCCTTGATCCTGCTCCGCCAATTAATAAGATCATGGCTGATCTGATAGTAACCTCAAATCTGTATCCTGTCCACCCCCAATAACCTATCACCCCTTGCTTATCAAGAACCTATCCACCTCTGTCTTAAAAATATTCAAAGACTCTGCTTCCATTGCCTTTTGAGGAAGAGAGTTCCAGAGACTCACAGCCTCTGAGAGTAAAACATTTGCCTCATCTCCATTTCAAATGGGCGACTCCTTATTTTTAAACAGTGACCGCTAGTTCAAGCTTCTCCCACAAGAGAAAACATTCTCTCCACATCTAACCTGTCAAGGCCCCTCAGGTTCTTATATGTTTCAATCAAATTGCCTCTTACTCTTCTAAACTCCAGTGAATACAAGCCTGGTCTGATCTACCTTTCCTCATAAGACAACCCACCCCTTTCAGGTGTTAGTCTGGTAAACCTGCTCTGAACTGCTTTCAACGCATTTACATCCTTCCTTAAATAAGATGACAAACACTGTACACAGGACTCTAGATGTGGTTTCACTAGTGCTCTGTGTAACTGAAGCATACCCTCCCTACTTTTGTATTCAATTCTCCTTACAATAAATGATAACATTCTATTAGCTTTCCTAATTATTTGCTGTACCTGCATACTAGCCTTTTGTGATTCATGCACTAAGACACCCAGATCCCTTTGCATCTCAGAGCTCTGCAATCTCTTACCGTTTAGATAATATGCTTCTCTTTTATTCTTCCTTCCAAAAAGGACAATTTCACATTTGTCCACACTATACTCCATTTGCCAGATCTTTACCTACTTGTTTAACCTATCTATATCTTTTTGTAGCCTTCTTATGTCCTCTTCACAACTTATTTTCCTACCTATCTTTGTGTCATCAGTAAATTTGGCAACCATCCCATCCATCCGTTCATCCAAGTCATTTACATAAATTGTAAACAGTTGAGGTCCCAGCACTGACCCCAGCGGCACACCACTTATTACATCTTGCCAACCTGAAAAGACCCATTTATGCCTACACTCTGCTTCCTGTTAGCCAGCCAATCTTCTATCCATGCCAATATGTTACCCCCTATACCATGAGGTTTTATTTTCCGCAATAACCTTTGATGTGGCACTTTATCCAATGTCTTATGGAAATCTAAGTACAGTACATCCACAGATTCCCCTTTACCCACAGCACATGTTACTTCCTCAAACAGCTCCAATAAGTTGATTAAACAAGATTCCCCTTTCACAAAACCATGTTGACTCTGCCTGGTTACTTTGAATTTATCCAAGTGCCCTGCTATAGCTTCTTTAATAATAGCTTCTAACATTTTCCCAATGTCAGATGTTAAGCTAACTGGCCAGTAGTTTCCTGCTTTCTGTCTCTCTCCCTTTTTGAACAGTGGAGTTACATTTGCTATCTGCCAATCTAATGGGACATTCCCCGAACCTAGGGAGTTTCAGAAAATTAAAACCAATGTGTCAACTATCTCACTAGCCACTTCTTTTAAGGCCCTAGGATGAAGTCCATCAGGACCCGGGCACTTATCAGCCTGCAGTTCCAACAATTTATTCAGGAGCACTTCTCCCGGTGATTGTAATTTTCTTGAGTTCCTCCCCTCCTTCCATTTCCTGATTTATAGCTGCTTCTGGGATGTTACTTGTATCCTCTAAAGTGAAGACTGATGCAAAATACCTGTTCAATTCATCTGCCATTTCCTTATTTTCCATTATCAATTCTCCAGACTCACTTTCTATAGAACCAACACTCCCTTTGTTAACTCTTTTAAAATATTTATAGAAACTCTTACTATCTGTTTTTATATTTCTGGCTAGCTTTCTCCTGTACTCTAATTTTTCCCTCCTTATTAATCTTTTAGTTATCCTTTGCTGTTCCTTATATTCTGTCCAATGTTCTGGCCTTCCACCTATCTTTGCACAACTATATACCTTTCTTTTAAGTTTGATACTATCTTTAACCCTTCTAGTTAACCACGGATGGTGTGTCCATCCCTTGGACTTTTTCTTACTCATTGTAATGTATCTATTCTGTGTATTCTGAAATATCCCCTTAAATGTTTGCTACTGCATCACTATTGACCTATCCCTTAACCTATTTGCCAGTTCACTTTAGCCAGCTCTGTTTTCATGCTCTCAGAATTGCCCTTATTTAAGTTTATAAACATGGTCTTGGACCCACTCCTCTCTCCCTCCAACTGAATGTAAAATTCAATTATAATATGATTGCTGCTTCTTAAGGGCATCTTCACTCTGAGGTCATTAATTAATCCCATCTCATTGCACAAAACCAGGCCTAGTATAGCCTGCTCTCTGGTTGGCTCCAGAACATGCTGATATAAGAAACTATCCTGGAAACATTCTATGAACTCCTCATCTATGCTACCTTTGCCCATCTGACTTTTCCAGTCCATATGTAGATTAAAATCTCCCATATCGCTGTTCCCTTCTGACAAGCTCCCATGATTGCTTCCTTTATGTTGCGTCCTACCATGTGGTTACTATTAGAGAGCCTCTACACGACTCCCACAAGTGGCTTCTTGCCTTTACCATTTCTCATCTCCACCCAAACCGTTTCCACACCCTGGTTTCTTGAACTTAGGTCATCCTTCCCTATTGTGCTAATACCACCATTAACTGTCAGAACCACTCCTCCACCTTTTCCTCACTTCCTGTCCTTCCTATATGTCCTATACCCTTTAATATTCAGGTCCCAATCCAAGTCTTTCTGCAGCCATGTCTCTGTACCGGCCATGAAATTGTACTTATTTATTTCTATGTGCGCTCTCAGTTCACCTGTTTTGTTTCGAAGGCTTTGTGCATTCAGATACAGAGCCTTTAGTTTTATCCTTTTGTTCTTTTTATAACCTCTAGCCTGTCCTGTTGGTTTACTGTTAGATTTGTACTCTCTATCCCTTCTTGTGAATGTCTGTTTTTCATTTCCTGTAATAATACCTTTCTCTTTCGCCTAGTTTCTACTCTTTGATTTACCACACCTTCCAAAATATGTACCCTTTCCCCCACTACTTAGTTTAAAACCTTCTCTACTTCCCTAGTTATGCGGCTCACAAGAACACCGGTCCCAGCATGGTTCAGGTGTAGACCGTCCCAACGGTACAGATCCCACTTTCCCCAATACCAGTGCCCCACAAACTGGAACCCACTTTTCCCACACCAGGCTTTGAGCCACACACATCTCCTTGATCTGATTTGTCCTATGCCAATTTGCACATGGCTCAGGTAATAATCTAGAGATTATGATCTTTGAGGTCCTGCTTCTTAATTTGGTGCCAAGCTCCTCGTACCGACTCTGCAGAACCTCTTTCTTTGTCCTGCCTATGCTGTTGGTACCAACATGGATCACAACAATTGGGTCAACCCCTTCCCAGTGCAATCACCTCTCCAGCCCTGAGGAGATGTCCTGAACTCTGGCACTGGGCAGGCAACACAGCCGCCTGGACTCACGCTCTTTGCTGCAGAGAACGGTGTCAATCCCTCTAACCATACTGTCCCCTACTACCATTATACTCCTTGTAACTCCTGCCCCTTAAATGGCTTCCTGTAGCATGGTGCCATGGCCATTTAGCTTATCCACCCTGCAGGCCCCCACTCTCATTCAAACAAGCTGAAAAAACTTCAAACTTGTTGGACAATTGCAAGGGCTGAGGCTACTACACTCCTGCCCTCTGGCTCCCTTACCTGCCTCACTTGCAGCCACACCCTCCTGTCCCTGACCACTAACCAAATCACAGGAGTCTATCCTAAGGGGTGTGACCACCTCCTGGAGTGAAGTATCCAGGTAACTTTCCCCCTCTCTGATATGCCGCAGTGTCTGCAGCTCGGCCTCCAGCTCAATAACTCAGAGCCGAAGGTCCTGCAGCTGCAAATCTCACCGGTATCCAGAAGTTCCCTCAACCTGCAATCACAGCACATCACCTGCCTGTCATCTCCAATATGTGTTAATTAATTAGCAATTATCAGTTAATTACAATTAATAAAGCTTACAGCTCCTAATGGGTTTTGGCACTGCCAGTAAACTTTACAACACTGATAAAATAATACAATACTTACAACACTGATAAAACCAATAACACCAGTTACTGGTTTACCTCCTCCTTCTGCTGCACCAAAGGGGAAATCAAATACTGGAGGCTGAAAAAGAGTAGAGAAAAGCACCTCCTCCCCACCATTCACCGAATTCCCCACTCAGCACACTACTTTCAGCAGTAAACCTTACCTAAAGCGCCTCTTTCCCACTATGAAATTCCCACTTTGAACAAAATTCCCAAATATACTCACTCGGTCTCTGTCTCAGTCAGGCCGAAGTCTCCCCTCTCCGACTGTGCACCTCTTACTAAAGTTTGAACCAGTATCTCTCATGGTTCAAGCTAACATTGCAGCCTTGCAGTGTGGATTAGGAGAATGTCTATGCCTGAGCTGAGAGCACAGCATGCAGTTCTGTGGCTGAAGCTGCTGTCAATCGATTAAGTGGAGTGTGACGGAAGTGGGTGGGGTTTCGGCCAGCCAATGAGCGCACTATACACTGGCCATCCTAGTGATGGCCAGCGCTCTCTGACATGCGTGAAGGAACTTTCAGACTTAACCAAGAGAGGTTCTTAGAGCACATATGCTAACCCATGCGTCTCTCTCTTTGGTCCTGCAGGAGGAGAATATTAGGGTCATGGATAAAAACAAAAAACTACTGCGGATGCTGGAAATCCAAAACAAAAACAGAATTACCTGGAAAAACTCAGCAGGTCTGGCAGCATCGGCGGAGAAGAAAAGAGTTGACGTTTCGAGTCCTCATGACCCTTCTGCAGAACTGTTCTGCTGAAGGGTCATGAGGACTCGAAACATCAACTCTTTTCTTCTCCGCCGATGCTGTCACACCTGCTGAGTTTTTCCAGGTAATTCTGTTTTTGATTAGGGTCATGGAGCCTGGTGATTTAACGGTGTGCCTCATGGCTTACAGGGAGCAGAGAAGAAGTGCAGCGGAGGTGCCTGGCTTGGCAAAGGGAGGAGCATCTCCCTTAAGATTCAGGGACATCAGGGCTGCTGTGCACACAGTTGAAGATCCACAGAGAGCTGTCACTCGATGGCACCTCACTAGACCCAGGGTCTATAGATGGTGCCTGTCATTCCTGCAGTTGACTGAGAACCAGTCGCTGAAGACTGCACATATCTAGGGAATTGGTCAGTCACATATGCCATTTGCTGCAGGATTTGGCACCACTGGAACATGGAGGGCATCCACTGCCAGTGGCCATGAAAGTGGCCGCAGCGCTCAGTTTTTATGCCAGTGTCTCCTGTGCAGGATCTCACAAGCCTCCACATACAAGTGCATCCTGGAGGTCAAGGACACCAGCTTCACGAAGGCACAGAACTTTGTGTGTATTTCACCTGGCATCAGGAAAACCAGGAAGCAAGAGCACTGGGATTTGCACAGCTCTCAGGTTTTCCACAGGTGCAGGGTACCATCGACTGCACTCACATGGTGCTTATGTGTCCATGGCAACAAGCAGTGAACTACGTCAATCGCAAGGGCTTCCACTGGCTGAATGTTTAGCTGGTCCACGACCACCACAAACACATCCTACAGCTCTGCCCATGAATCCCAGGGTGTGTCCATGACTTCTACATCCTTAGCAGGTCTCAGATCCCTGACATCTTCTAGGGTCTAGAGAGGCTGTAGGTTTGGCTCCTCGGGGACAAGTGCTATCCACAGAGGACGTGGCTGATGACATCCATGCGGAGGCCTCAGACTGCAGCAGAACGACGGTACAATGAGGCTCGTGCTGTGACCCGAACATTGGAGTGAACGATAGACATATTGAAAATGAGGTTCCGGTGCCTCGACAGGTTTGGTGGAGCACTGCACTACAATGCATCGAGGGTGCCACGCTTCACCTTTGCTTGCTGCGCACGCCACAATCTGGCGCTGCAACGGGGGGTGGGTGGACCTGGCTGAGAAAAGAGCTGCACGCTTCCACCGGTGAGGAGGACATCGAAGGGGATGACAGTGATGAGGTCCTCCAAGGCGATGGTGTCAGCGATGAGGCCATTGCACTGGCCAGACGAGGCAGGCACGCTCAGGAGGCCCTCATAGCCACAAGATTCGTGGAGGATGATGAAGAGCTGCAGTGAGGACAGTCACAGTCCTGACTTTCTCACCTTGCATCTGTGAACGTTTGACTCCTGTGTGTCTGATGGCAGCGCAGATACCCTCAGTGCTCAGGCTCATGTCATGGAGACGCAGCGGAGGCTCTAATAGTCATTTGATTCCAGGAGGCTGATGACAACATGCAGTGTGGACACTCCATAGATCTTTACATTGCCTCAGTGAATATCTGATTCTTGTCTGGCTGAGGGCAGCTCGCTTGCGCTCTGTGACCAGGGTCATGAAATTTTAAATGCACCTGATCCTTTGTCAACCTTTAGCACCTGACCCCCTCAGGAGCACAGCGTCGCTGGACACAGATGCTGAAGAGATGGGGGCCAGCCCCACTTCAAAGGTGCTGAGAGCACACAGAGAGAATGATGGAACTCTGTAACGCCTGCCCACGACATTCTGGCAGCAATGACAAGCACCATCGAGGTGCAGGCATCAGTAATATATTCAGTGAGTGTTAAGCCAGACCATCACTTTGCTCTGGAGGTTACACACTGCACAGGGAAGAGGCCCTGGACTGAGATACTTGCCTTCATCTTATGCAGGAACCAAGGTTTCACATCTGAGTGACACGAATACTGCTCATCAGAACAAAGAGCCATAGGCAGGGAGACATTCTTGGGAGTTTATTAACGAAGTGAACATTATGTACAAGTGATTAACACCTGTGCCCTACTACATCTTCTTAACCTTCCTAACTCTGCGGCTACATCTTGGTGCTACCCCAACATCCACTGCGGAGGTGGAGGCAGCATGATGACTGCTGTTTGTGATGACCTTGATGGACGTCCTTTGGAGGGCTGCGATCAGGGGGGCCCCAGTCTGCTTTGGGTGTCCTGCTGTGGGCCAGCTGCACGCTCCTCGGCCTCTGGAGCTGGAGCTGCGGGGGTCAGAGGAAGAGGGGATTTGAATTGACCGGACACTCCCGGAGTCACCTGGGTGGATGGCCCCAGGGTGTCGAGTTGCTGGTCCTCCTCCCTATGGGTGCCTGACAGCCTCTGGCTGACTCCTTGAGGAGAAGGGGTAGCTGGAGTAAGATTGAGCTGCCCTGCACCCCTCTCGTGTTGACACTGTTGGAGGCCAACTAGGGCATCAGTGATGGAGTTCAGCCCACGCAGCAGTGCGGCACTGATGCCCTGGACCAAGGTCTCCATGGCAGCCGCCATCCTGCCAGTGTTGACCTTGGTGCTTCCGCATGCCGGCACCATCCCTCAGATTGAAGGCGGATGGGCTCCTCCATCATCCCTTGCAATCTGAGGAGTGTATCAGACATCCCTTCTTGATGTTCCCGTGATTGTCTTTCCAGCTCCACCAGCTGATTGAGGACCGAGTGCCAGCAACCAAGCATGCCCCTGCCTTCACCTGCTGTGGAACAGATTGTGTGCTGTGCTCACCAGATAGTGATCCCAAGGGTATTCTACATCTAGGTCTCACTGAGTGTGTGCTGCTGTGCTGATGGAGTGCGTGGGTGAGCGCCGTGACAGGTCTTCAATGGTGCAGCCTTCAGGGATCCGAGGTGCTCCCAGCATGGGGATGAAGGTCAAGGTTGCCTGAATGCAACTTGACAGATGTGCCTAGGAGAGATATGAAGATTACTAGTGCTTAGCAGCTGCTTTGAACACAGAACAGTGGACTCAGAGTAGTGTTGAGAGAAAGATGGTGTGGTGCAGGATCCTCACATTGGTGTTTGCCAGTGATTTCATCATTGTTGCAGGAACAGTCTATGTCCTCTCCAGCCAGCTCCAATATGTGACTCTTGAACAGAGTGAGAACCTTGACGTCCGGCACTCCACCCCCGGCCTGGGACCTCTCCCATTGATTGTGCGCGATCTTGTCCTGCATAAAGACAGATGGACAGAGTGTGAGCAAGGTGCATGCCAGGCTGGATGAGAAGTGTGACAGGCATGTGTGTGTGCTGAGTGGAGCCAAGAATGGGATGAGGAGGCAGTCTCCAGAGGAGATTAGGCCAGATGGAGATGTGAGGGCGTGTGTGAGAGAGAGAGAGTGGTGATGTCCCTTGAGCTGGCAGTGAGTGAGATGTCAGTGAATGTGTGATGACCTCCTGAGCGTGTGAGTTGAGATTGATGATAAGATTATTGCCTTAACCTGGCAGCATGGATGAAATCATTCATCTGTTTTCTGCACTGGATGGCTGACCTCTTGTGTGCACCACCTCTGCCACCACCTCCCAAGCCAGAGTGGTGAGACTGATGGGCCTCCTGCAGCCAGAGCGGGGGGGTAGAGGACATCACAAAGGGCCTCCACGGTGTCCAGAAGGCATCCTAGAGATGCATCACTGAATTGGGGGGCTGTACTCTTCTTGGCTTTCAGGGCCATGTCTTGGCAGCTTGCACCTCTTAATCAAGCAGTCCTGGGGGGCAAGCAATGAGAAGTGTGTGCAGCTGCATTTTAGATATGGGCCCCAGCACGAGAAAGCGGTGAGGTAACGGTGTGGTGGGCCAATCGGAGGTTGGCCACTAGCGATCTGGTATGTTTCCTATGACTGCATAATTTATGAAGCGGGAAGGGGAGGCCTGTAAACCTATCATGGCAGCCGGCAGGTAAAACACCTTTCTTCACACCTACTACTGCACATCAGAGAAGATTC
The DNA here is from genome assembly GCF_964194155.1 of Cetorhinus maximus. Classification (NCBI taxonomy): domain Eukaryota; kingdom Metazoa; phylum Chordata; class Chondrichthyes; order Lamniformes; family Cetorhinidae; genus Cetorhinus; species Cetorhinus maximus. The sequence goes on from NC_135886.1 coordinate 116,975,598, forward strand.
CGCCCTTTGAGTCCGTTAGGTGAAAAAGCTTTTCAATGGTTGTTTGGAAATTAAATAAATCTGATGTCGTTATTAAAGTTATACAATTTACAATAATTAACCAACCTGCTGCAGATTCCATTTATCTGCTTTTGGTCAATCAATACCTGTCAAAAGAACTTGCAGATAAAATTGGACTGGTCCTGAAAATGGGCATAAGGCTCATTGCATTGTAAGCAGCAAATTAAACTTGTGCTGCCTCCTGTTTTATATGATTGTTGTGGGAGTCAGTGGCTACAGATGCTGTTCATTGCCTGCACACATTAAGTGGGGGGCGGCAGGGGGGCTGATATTTCTACTTAAAGGCAGCTTGCACCTCTTAAAATGGGGAGCTTTATCGTGGCTGGCAGAAGTGATGGGGTTCTTTTGTGAACAGAGTTTGCACTGCAAAAGGTTGAAGCATTGCTGATCATGCAAGAAAGCGAGTAACAAGATTTTTAGACAAAGCATTGGAGGCCCCTTGCAAGATGTGGAGAAATACCCTGTATCTGGAGAAGTGTAGCAGGCCTTCCAGATGTAGACTCCGGAAGCAGTGTGGTGAAACAGCTGCAGAGGCCAATACCAGGAGTGTTGCTCCAAGAACATTGACTCAGTACAAGAAAATGTTTCATGGTCTGAAAAGTTATCAAGGTGAATGAATTCAATCTTTAAATGACATGTTACCAACTGCACCATGATCCTCCACTGCTCAATTTACTACACCCGCATCACCTGCTTATGAGCAATCTCTATCAATTGTATTCAACCCCCCAATTCATTTCAATTACATTACCCTCATATACTTAGCACTGCTGCAAGTATCATAGGCACTTGCACACTGGCAACTTTAAAACCATAACAGCCACATTACTGAAACCTACTGCAGGACACACAGTGATATATTTCTCTCCTCCTTGCAGGAGAAGGAGGCAGCAGTAAAATACTGGAAGAGGGCAAAAACATTTTTAATTTTAACCCTTATGGAGGGAACTGCTGGCCATCACGGGAAGGGGGCATCTGCAGTATTCAATTGTTCTCTGTTTGATTATATGAATCTGGTAACTGATCTATGCTAATTGTGCTTAATTTGTTAAGCCCAAGTTTGGACTCAGAGTAAAATAAACAAACTGTACAAGGAGCTGGAATGTAGAGCTGAAGCATGGAGTAGACATTTTAAAGCATTGTGTAAAGCATTGTAAATAAAGTTCCTGCACACATAGAAACCAGTGTCACCTCTGCATAGATCTGAGATATAAAATATACAACAGCATCATTAAGGCCCTGACCACCAGTAGGGGTGTAAGGATCGATGAAGAGCCTAGCTACATACCTAATCCTCCTTCTCTCTTCCCTTGGAGAGACCTCTTCACTCGCAATCACCAGCACTCAGACTGACACTGCATATTTTAGAGACCAGATAGAGGAGGATCTGCATGATCTGCTGGATTTCCAGCAACAGCCTGAAAGGATTCAAATACAAGTCGTAGTCACCTTAATGGCCACAGGCAATTCTGTCCTTGCCCTGCTTTGATGTTGTAGCTGTCGCTGCAGTGGTTGGCAGATTTCACTCACAACCTCTTTCACAAAGAGAAGGCAGCTCAAGGCCATCACTGAATTTAAAGAAATAGATTTGCTCCCTGAAAATCTTCCATGGGCCTACAGCTGAATAACCCACTGTCTTTCCTCCTCCTTCCTCTTCTAGCAGCTTGTCCTGCTCTGTATGACCTGTCTCCATTCTCCCAGTCATGTTTAATTCCCAGAGTGCCAGGCCACTCATGTCTGGAAGCAACTTCTGTCAATGCAAGTTTTTTAAATACAAGAGAAAATAGTGCTTCAAGGGCACTCCCTGTATAGTCTTCAAATTTAAGCAAAGTATGGGAAAGTGCTAAAAATGTGAACAATTGCATCAGCAGCTGGAAGAAATAATCCAGCAACTAACCTGTAAATACTCCATTACATATTTAAATAGTACAGGTGGAGGTGGGGTGAGAGAGTCCTTTTTGGATTTAACTGTCTGAGATTAAGGCAGGATGTTGACTGGAGTGTGAAGTTCGAAAAGGGCAGTGGTGGCTTTAAGTCAGAAGTACACACTGATTCATGCCATCATCTTGCTGCTATGCATGTGGCCACCAGTCTTCAGGTGGGTGTGCACAAACTCCTTTACCAAGGTGAGGGCATCCAATGCCCATCCCTCTGGAGATGTTCCTCCCACAGCTTCCAACCTGATAGTCTCCCAACCTCGGACGGCCCGCTTCTACCTCCTACCCAAAATCCACAAACAGAACTGTCCCGGCAGACTGATCGTGTCAGCCTGTTCCTGCCCCACGGAACTCATTTCTCGTTATCTTGACTCCCTTCTCTCTCCCCTTGTCCAGTCCCTTCCTACCTACATCCATGATTCCTCTGACACCTTACGTCACATCAACAATTTCCAGTTCCCTGGCCCCAACCGCTTCCTCTTCACCATGGACGTCCAATCCCTCTACACCTCCATCCCCCACCAGGATGGTCTGAGGGCCCTTAGCTTCTTCCTTGAACAGAGGCCCCAACAATCCCCATCCACCACTACTCTCCTCCGTCTGGCTGAACTTGTTCTCACACTGAACAATTTTTCCTTTAACTCCTCTCACTTCCTCCAAATAAAATGCGTGGCTATGGGTTCCTGCATGGGCCCCAGCTATGTCTGTCTCTTTATGGGGTATGTGGAACATTCCTTGTTCCAGTCCTACTCCGGCCCCCTCCCACAACTCTTTCTCCGGTACATTGATGATTACTTCGGTGCTGCTTCATGCTCTCGTCGGGACCTGGAAAAATTTATTAATTTTGCTTCCAATCTCCATCCCTCCATCATTTTCACATGGTCCATCTCTGACACTTCCCTTCCCTTCCTTGACCTCTCTGTCTCAATTTCTGGTGATAGACTGTCCACCAATATCCATTACAAGCCTACTGACTCCCACAGCTACCTCGACTACAGCTCCTCACACCCCGCTTCCTGTAAGGACTCCATCCCATTCTCTCAGTTCCTTCGCCTCCGTTGCATCTGTTCTGATGATGCTACCTTCAAAAACAGTTCCTCTGACATATCCTCCTTCTTCCTTAACCGAGGTTTTCCACCCACGGTGGTTGACAGGGCCCTCAACCGTGTCCGGCCCATCTCCCATGCATCCGCCCTCACGCCTTCTCCTCCCTCCCAGAAACATGATAGGGTCCCCCTTGTCCTCACTTATCACCCCACCAGCCTCCGCATTCAAAGGATCATCCTCCGCCATTTCCGCCAACTCCAGCATGATGCCACCACCAAACACATCTTCCTTTCACCCCCCCCGGCGGCATTCCATAGGGATCATTCCCTCCGGGACACCCTGGTCCACTCCTCCATCACCCCCTACTCCTCAACCCCCACCTATGGCACCTCCCCATGCCCACGCAGAAGATGCAACACCTGCCCCTTCACTTCCCCTCTCCTCACCATTCAAGGGCCCAAACACTCCTTTCAAGTGAAGCAGCATTTCACTTGCATTTCCCCTAACTTAGTCTACTGCATTCATTGCTCCCAATGCGGTCTCCTCTACATTGGAGAGACCAAACATAAACTTTGCAGAACACCTGCGGTCTGTCCGCACGAAAGACCCAAACCTCCCTGTCGCTTGCCATTTTAACACTCCACCCTGCTCTCTTGCCCACATGTCTGTCCTTGGCTTGCTGCATTGTTCCAGTGAAGCCCAACGCAAACTGGAGGAACAGCACCTCACCTTCCGACTAAGCACTTTACAGCCTTCCGGACTGAATATTGAATTCAACAACTTTAGATCTTGAACCCCTTTCAGTTTCTTCCCCCTCCCTTTTGTTTTTTCCAATAATTTATTTAGATTTTTCTTTTCCCACCTATTTCCATTATTTTTAAATCTATACCTGTAATGCCCTGTCAGTCTTTCCACCCCACCCCCACTAGAGCTGTACCTTGAGTGTCCTGCCATCCATTCTTAATTAGCACATTCATTTAGATAATATCACCATCTTCAACACCTCTTTGTTCCTTTGTCTGTGACATCTTTTGATTATCTGCTCCTATCACTGCTTGCTTGTCCCTACAACCACCGCCCCCCGCAACTTCTCTCCCCCCACCAACGCCCCCCCAACCACCCCCCCCCCGCCCCCCCACCTTAAAACAGCTTATATTTTACCCCTCTCCTAACATTACTCAGTTCTGTTGAAGGGTCATGAGGACTCGAAACGTCAACTCTTTTCTTCTCCGCCGATGCTGCCAGACCTGCTGAGTTTTTCCAGGTATTTCTGTTTTTGTTTTGGATTTCCAGCATCCGCAGTAGTTTTTTGTTTTTATTTCTATTGCACCTACCTTGTTTACAAGGCATTCCCAAAGCTTTGCAGCCAATGAATTACTTTGAAGTGTTAATTCTATTGTTATTTGGCTATTTTGTACACAGCAAGGGAAATAACCTGATAATCTATTTTGGTAGTATTGAACAAGGGACGAATATTGACCAAGAGATGAAAAATAATCACATATTCTTCTTCAATTATTGCTATGGAGTGTTTTACTTTCACCTGAACAGTCCAACAAAGCCTGGTTTTAATATCTCATTAAAGTGATTGCGTGTTCAACAATACAACACTCCCTCAGTTCTGCACTAGACTGTCAGCCCAAATTGTGTGCTCAAATCCTATTGTTCTGTTTGAAATGTTTTAATGCTCTTCCTGATGAGCAAACATGTCTAATTTGGCATTTTGGATTTGCTAAGCTCATATTATTGCAAATAAATGAAAAATGAGTGTGATTTGATATTCATTTAACAATGTCATACATGAAACTACTTACATCTTCACCATTCTGTAAGTTAATCTATATAGATCGCACCACTTTTGAAACAACATTCCTCTGTACAGAAGCCAATGAAAATTTGAAAAGAAAGTTTAACTTTTGTAACTTTTTATATTGAGTGACAAGCTAAATCTTAACATTTCCTCTATTTCTCACTCATGAAGAAATTACTGTTAGAGGAAAACAATAAGATTGACATCTAGTGTTAGAGTGATAAATTAGCACTCTACAGCCTCAAAAGAATGACCTTAACACTGACTATCAGTAGCGAAGATATTTAATGCGATTGTGAAAGTAAACCCAGAACATTATTTCCAGATTCACCAGATAACGAGACAAGAAAATGCAGATTCAGGGCCAAATCAGGATAATTATCAGGAAGTTTTTATGTTCACAAAAAATGGAACTGATATTGCAATGAAGGCTAGTTGAGGTCAGGACACTGGGCCTATTAAAGAAAGAGCTAGACATTGTAATAGGAAAGTGGAAGCTTTCCTAATATAGGCAATGTCTTAAAATGGACAAAAAAGCTTTCTTCACCTCCATCTAACTTATAGTCATGTGGAACTGACATGGCTTCATGAAATTATTACTTTATCTCCCAACAAGGAGACCAAGATGAATGGGATTATTGCAGCCAGCACACAATCTCTCCCCTCAAAGGATATCATTGTAGAATTTTAGAAGAACAATATCTGAAATGGAAAATGGCAGGTTCTCCATTGGGACAGAAAGTATAACTTTTTCTAAAGATAAAGGTAGATTTTATTTTTCCCATTTCCCATAAGCAACACACCAAGCCTCCTTCAACATCATCTTCCAAACCCACAACCTCTACCACCTAGAAAGTCAAGGGCGGTAGATGCACAGGAAAACCACCACTTGCAAGTTCTCCTCCAAGCCACACACCATCTTGACTTGGAACTATATCTTCATTCCCTCACTGTTGCTGGGTCAAAATCCTGGCACTCCCTTCCTAACAGCACTGTAGGTGTACTTTGTTATGATATTATGGTGGAAACCAGCAACTTTAAAAAAGAAATTGGAACTCCTAGTTATTAACTGAAAAAACATGCCATAAGATTCAACATTTTAAACATAATGCTTATATTGTACATGAGTTAAGCAACACAAATACTGCTAACAACACAATAATTTGTAAACATTTATATTTTAAACCTAAAAATCTCAAGAGACTGCTTCCAGTTCTACTTTTATTTTCACCCAAAAGTTCCCTACACTTTACAGGACTTTGAAGGTTCCTTCACTTCCCCTGGAAGTGCCACAGCTCTCACGAATTCACTTTTGTTCTCCTCAATGTTCCCACTATTCTCTGAGGGATGAGGTTACTTATGGTCCTTCCACTAGCACCTGGCTAGGCGACCCTCCAACTCTCTCCTTCAACACCTCAAGCTTGTGGTCTTCCCAGCTCAAGCATTGGCCTCACTGCATGTTTGCTTTGTGACTCCAAAAACTCCAGAAAGACTCCTCACATCTGATAGCCCTGTACTGCTGGTTCCAACTGCTTTAAAACTCCTGGAAGATTCTCTCTCTGTCTGTCTCAAAGTTGCACAGAAGCTGACATCAACTCGCTGTTTCTGTGAGAAACCACACGGATAAAACCCAAAACCGAAAAAAAAAGTTGCTGCAATCTATCGCCATGGTACTGTGGCACAGCTGGGATGTCCCAGATAGAGATTTAAACAAATTATCTCCAAACCCCAAACCTTCCCTATGTTCTAGGGAACCATATGAATAATTCTCTAATGGGGACAACTGCATTCTTACCAGACTCACTGGCTCCATTATGAAGCTTAGATAGGACCACCTGTTGTTTATTATTTTCATAACTCTAACTCTAACCCTAACCCCTTTAAGGAAATATGAACCATCCTTTGAATTATTATCACCTTAAGGGTGTTTACCAGTTTCTCAAATGTACGTTTTCCCCAGTTGTCTTACATTTAAAAATTCAATTCCCAAAACTAAGTTACACTCATAAATCATATGAATCATAAAATTAGATTTTCGCAAGAACCCACAACACATGGACTGCAGCGGCTCAAGATGGCGGCTCACCACCTCCTCCTCAAGGGCGCGTACGGATGGGCAACAAATGATGGCCTTGTTAGCAATGCTCTCGTCCCTTGAACAAATAAAAAAAATACATTTTGTCCCTGTTTAATATAAATGTTTACTGCAAACAAACGAATAAACAGTTGGAGATGCACAACAATACTTCAGCATACATTTCTGTAAACATTTCTAACTTATACAGTAAGACTTCCTGCACTACAAGAATTTTAGGGACATTTAGTTCTTTGATGGCTGATCTGTCACGCAATTATACAGAAAAAATTATTTCCTGCAAAGTAATCGGCCAATTCTGCACTAGATTATTCAAAATATGTTTGTGTGAAATTGCTACGGGCAAAACATAGCTTGAGTGGCTCAAGATAGCTTTCATCTTCAGTGCTTTGTAAATTTATCGACTTGCACGGTTGCTATGATTGCTCACCCTATTACTAATGAAAGCATATGCATTAGCCTCAGTGCATCTTATCACCAAATACCTTACATTTGGAATGCAGCACTGATGCTAAGTAAGTACATCATTTGATCATTTTAATCATAGAATGCTTGGATGCTATCACATTTAATTAGACTTTGTAAACTGTACCCTCTTGGGCCCCTTCTGTTTCTTCAAATCTCTTGAGTTATCCAAAGAAAGCTATGAGCCTGGGGACTTTAATCAGAGCAGAAGCAGAGATGAGTCATACACTCTTGGAAATAGGTGTAGTTGTAATTTGTCAGTTGTGATCTTTAGTGGGATGTTTGCTTTTTGCATTCTCGACTTTAGGTTTTGCGATCATGTAAATTGGCGTGTGCAATTTCCTTTCTCTAATTCTTGTCACTGTCAAGCCAATTTCCTGTATTCCAGTGACTTATTATGTATAATTAAATTAGAAGTTGAATAGTGCAATACAATGTAACAGAGAAAGATTATTTTGTAATTTAGAAGAAACATATTTCACTACAGATTTCTAAACACTCAGAATAGAGCTTCCTTGATGCCTCAATAAGTAGTTGAATGGGTAAGAATGTTCCAGCTTTGCCTCATTGATCTGGCCTGATATATCTGATCTCACCATAACAATAGTAAAATGACTTAAGCTGGTGCTGACTGCATGTTACCATGATTTCTGCATGTAGCTGATGATGTCCATGCTGTTCATTGGCTGTACACAACAGTAGGGGCCCCAGTAACACTGCTGCTTAGCAGAACTTAAAGCTGGCCTGTGGCTGTTGGGAATTGTGTGCTGTGAAATAATCAACAATGGCTGACATGTGAAATTCACAAGCAGCAAGATTTTCAAATGTTGCCCTCGAGGCCTTGGTTGACTAAATGGAATGGAGGTGCAGTGTCCTGCACCCTCAGAGGTCAGGAGGCCTTCCAGACGCAAGCTCAAAGGGCAGTGGCTAGAAATAGCCCTGGAAGTCAATGCCAGGAATGTAGCCCCAAGGACCTGAATGCAGTGCAGGACGAAGTTTAATGATTTCACATAAATAATCAAGGTCAGTGAATGCATCTTCAATTGCATATCCCACCAACTGCTTGACTAGTCTCAAACACTGCTCAGCTCACCACACCCCCTATCACTCATCTACCAAAAATATATATCAATACCTAACAATCATAAGCTTCATCTCATGTTCACACACAATACTATTGCAAGCCATAAACATACATCTTGCAGCTTGCGCACTGCCAGCACTTCACCCATGACAGCCATAAAACCCACACAGGCAGCACAACACGAATAGACACATTTCTCTCTCTTTTGCAGGAGAAGGTGGTACACACTGGAGGTAGCAAGAACTAACTGGAAGGGGAGACATACACCTGCATGTTCTAGCCCCACGCAGAGAATGGTGCTGACCATTTTGGGAAGGACCATTGCTGAGACTGTGATGATGGACAGTGCTGAATTCATTGAAGATGAGGATATCTACATAACTGATCCTCCTTGTTTCATCCTATTTCTCCCTCATCCCACAAGCTTTTATGAGAGAGAAGCTGCTGATGGGATAATCATACACTTCTTAGTTTCTCCTCTACCCCACCACCACACTCAACCCTTGTCCCATGTTTCCTTTCAGATACCCAAAAACAATAGCCTGCTCAGGCAGTGCAGACAGAGCAAAAAAATACTGAGAAAATGAAAACAGATCATCACTTGATTTCACAATTGCAGCCATTAGCTCAGATATGTATATAATTTAGGGGATAGCGGAGAAGAGAGATCTGCACATGCTGAAACACCCGGCCACATGTGTGCTGCAGACAAGATAAGGGAAGAGGACAGTGCAGATGCCAGTTCACCAGAGGGTGAGGTCACACACCAGTTCTGCTGCCGAGGACTCAAGTGATGACTTTGACAAGCCATGTTAAAGAAGAAGGTTCACGGGTGTACTCACCCAAATGCTTCGTACACTGGTCTGCCAGAAAGCCTGTGTTCAATATCAAGGTGCATGGAGAACTTTGTCACCAACTTAGCACTGGGCTTCGCATAGAATTTGAAGCCAATCCTTTCCAACATGGAACAGGGTGATTACTTCAAGCAGCACACCTGTAGAACCAACCATAATGAAGCATCTGATAGTGGATGTCTCAGCTTCTATTGCAGCGCAGTCAGCTTCCATTCAATGCTTGAGTGCTGCAGTGGAAGCTCAGACTTGTATCATGTAACCTTAACTTGGTACCACACAAACTCAATCTGCTGCCATGTACGCTCAGACTGCTGGCATCATGCCTCTGGAAACCACTACTAAAATGGACTTCCATCATGTCTCAGTGCCATAGCATTCTGCCTTCCAACAGAGTCTCAGGAATGCTGAGGCAATGCCCAGAACAGTGGTAGGGTGCAATTCTGCTGTTCTCTCTTCGGCATTTGTGCTCCCAGCCCTGCCACTCCACCAGTGCTCTCACTGGTACCATTCAGCCAGCCAACCCAGACTGTTGCAGCCCAGGCAGAGGTGGTGCAATTGGGCCTTCCAGGTCCAGAGCTCTTGAGGTCACCCTCCAAGGCCATTTGTAGTCCTCTCCATTGAAAACCAAGGGCCTTCCACCAACCATACTGTAGTCACTGGGGAAATATCTTATAGCAGCACTAATGTCAGGCAAAAGCATATGGAAGAGGCACCAAGGGAAAGCAAAAACATGATTTTTTTGTCTGTGATATGATATAATTCAAGATATAAATTTGAATTGGAATGTGTGTTTTGTGTTGGTTTTTATATTGGCATCATGGGAAAGAGGATAACGTGATGGTCACTGACAGAGGAAGATAAGGAACACGGGACTGTTGGTGAATGGGGAATTGCAGCTTAGCTTATTGGTTAATTGTTCACTAACTAGTTGTCACATACAGCCCAAGCAGAAAGGGACTGCCTATGTTGTAGCCTCACTTCCTCATCCTCATCTCCATCTCCTCAGTTTCTCACCTGATGGGCCGTGTCAAGGGCTGTTTATTCTTGATAACAAGGTTGTGAAGTTTGCAGCATACTGCAACAAATCTTGAGACATACCCTGTAGAGCACTGCAGGCCTTCTCCAGAGTGATCCAGGTAATGGAATTGGAATTGTAGCATTAGGACAGCAATGGTCTCTTCTGTCAGATTTCTTATGGCAGCATATTCTCACAGTCAGCAGATAACCCTTGTCATCCAGTCTTTTGTTTGCCACGGTGGTTGAAGTACAGCTAACATACCGGAATGCCACAGAATGAATGCTACCAGGAGACCAGGCATTGACCTGAATAATTCACTATCTATGGCCACACACCAGCTGGAAGTTAAGGAGGCTGGAATCCCTTTTGAGTATAGTACATGGCAGAGTTGACACATAGCTCACATGCATGCAATCAATTGTACCCTGAACCATGGAGAAACCTGCGATCCATGCAAACTCTCTACATACTCACTCTACCAGCAGCTTTCCTCTGGCCAGTGCAGCCCGGAACAAAAAAAACAGTAAAAACTTGGAAATAAGACTGCTGGTCTGAACTATTTTTTTTCCCCATTGGGTGGGAATCAAAACAAGTTATCTCCCTTTGCATGGAAAGACTCAGGCCGGAATTTTCCAACCCCATTGGCTTCAGGCATCATGGCAGGCCGGGTTGTTGGGGGGGGGGGAGGTGGACGGGACATGCCAAGAAGGTCAAAAATCGGTTTCACGCCCTCTCGAAATCAGTTTGCGACCGTCTGCTCCACCCGTCAATAACCGGTCACATTTCCCATCACTGCACAGCGGGAGTCCAATTTCAATACTTTTGCATTTCATTATAAGCCCTGCTCACTGGAATGATCCCCCCATTCTAGATCATCCAGGTACACCGACATGTTTCACAACTGTACATAAGCAACGTGCACCTGGCGAGCTGCACTTCAAGGTTTGTTTGCCTACCTTGCTTCGGGCAGCACTCGTGGTCATCAGTGCCAGGCTTCACAGGCAGCACCACATCATTTTTAGAGGGGCTCATGGGCAGGTCTCTACCTACCAGACCAGCCATAAGGCAGGGGTGACTTTTCAATGGCTGCAGGGCCAAGGCTTGTTTGGGGAAGGGGAAGAAATGGCAAGGGAAGAGGCTGCAGGACGAGGGCTGTACTGGGGAAGGGGGCTATCCCAGGGTGTGTGTGGGGGCACATGTTGATCCATGCAAGTGGCCTCAAGATGGTGAGGGCTGAGGACACAGTGTCCAGAGAAGATGAGGCCAAATGGAGATGTAAGCGTGTGTGTAAGAGAGTGAATGGTGATGTCCCTTGAGCTGGCAGTGAGTGAGATGCCAGTGAATGTGTGATGGCCTTGTGAGTGTGTGAGTTTAGAGCAATAAGATGGTTGCCTTACCCTGGCGGCATGGATGAGATCATTAATCCGTTTTCTGTACTGGATGGCTGACCTCTTGAGTGCAGTGTAGGCACACACCATCTCTGCCACCGCCTTCCAAGCCAGAGTGGTGAGACTGATGGGCCTCCTGTGGCCAGAGTGGGAGTAGAGGACATCAGGGCGAGCCTCCACAGTGTCCAGAAGGCATCCCAGGAATGCGTCACTGAATCAGGGAGCTGCACTCTTCTTGGATGTTTGGGCCATGCCTTCACCGGGGCAGTCCTGGATAGCAAGCATTGAGAAGTGTGTGCGGCTGCAGTTTAAATATGGTACTCTACGTGAGGAAGCAGAGAGGTAACGGCGTGGCAAGCAAATTGGAGCGCCCGCCAGTGAGGCTGCGTGTTTCCTGTGGCTGCATCGTTAATGAGGCGGGAATGAGACAACACAGCGCTAAAACCCATCTTTGTGGCCGTCAGGTAAAACGACGATTTTCTGACGCGCTACTACACTTTACACAAATCTGGGGCGATTCCATCCTCAGTGACCTCCTTTATTCAGCAGTTCACTATAAACTGAGTGATGTTGTTTGGAAGGAGCCAGATTCATAAATTTCACAGCCACAGACAACTTGCCAGCCGCAGGCAATGTGCTGCTTGCTCTGAGGCTGGGGTTGTGGCTGCAGCAGGTGCAGATTTCAGTCATGGCCCCTTTTGTTTCACACAAACATCTCAGGCATTAGTCATTGCTGAAATTCAGGTAGGAGAATTGCTCCCTAAGCACATTCTGTGGATATAACTTCCTGTTGAGAGCCCTTCTGCTATTCCTCCTCCCCGCTCTTGTAGTAGCTAGTCCTGTTCTGGGTGGTCTCTTTTCATTCTCCCAGTCAAACTTAATGCTAAGTGGGAGGCTCACTAGTCCACTCATGCCTGGGAGCAACTGGTGTGTTCAGAAGCCTATAAGTCAGCGAAAAGGTAAGTCAGCACCTGCCACACTTTTCTCTGTTGACCGCTGAAACATTAACCAACTGTAGGAATAACCAAAAGCTTATAGAACTGCAGGAACAATCAAAACAAACAAGCCAGCAACTAATTTATAAATAGGTGATCATCACTTTAAATAGCACCAATGGGTGGGAGGTGGAGGGTGGGGGTGGTGTGGTTTACCAACATGGCATCTGGTGCAGTTCCTATCCGAAGTGAACCAGCTTGTCAGGGATGCCATTTTGGATGCTTAAAGGGCCTCATAGTGCCTAAAGCGCCGGTAATAGTGAACTCGATTTCACCCCTAATAAATATCTGACAGTGGCCTGATGCATTGTTCCAAAGCACAGTTAAACTCACTGTTACTGAAAATGTATTAGTGTTGCAAATATTGCAACTATAATCTTTGAATATTCAATCCCTGCACATGGAATTTTCAATTTTATAGTATCATAGAATCAAAGATTGGTTACAGCACGGAAGGAGGCCATTTGACCCATCATGTCTGTGCTGGCTCTCTGAAGGAGCAATTCACCCACTGCTACTCACTCACCTTTTGCCCGGAGCCCTTTACATTCTTCCTTTTCAGATAATAATCCAATTCCCTTTTGAATGCCTCAGTTGAACCTGCCTCCACCACACTCTCAGGCAGTGCATTCCAGATTCTAACCACTCACTGCATGTTAATGTTTTTCCTCATGTTGCCATGACTTCTTTTGGCAATTACTTTAAATCTGTGTCCTCTGGTTCCTGATCCTTCCACCAATTTGAATAGTTTCTCCCTATCTGCTCTGTCTAGACCACTCATGATTTTGAATACCTCTGACCAATTTTCTCCTCTCAATCTTCTCTTCTCCAAGGAGAACAGCCCCAACTTCTTCAATCTTTCTGACATAACTGAAGTTCCTCATCCCTGTAACCATTTTTGTGAATCTTTTCTGCATTTTCTCTAATGCCTTCATATCCTTTCTAAAGTGTGGGGCCCAGAACTGGACACAATACTACAGTTGAGGCCAAACCAGTATTTTATACAGGTTTAAGATAACTTCCTTGCTTTTGTATAGAATGCCACTATTGATAAAGCCCTGGATGCTAAAAGCTTTATTCATCACTCTCAACCTGTCCTGCCACCTTCAATAATTTATGCACATGTACACAGTCCTGCACCCCTTTTAGAATTGTGCCCTTTATTTTATATTGTCTGCGCTCGTTCTTCCTACCAAAACAAATCACTTCACGCTTCTCTGCATTAAATTTCATCTGGCACTTGTCCACCCATTCCACAAACCCTTCTTTGTCCTTTTGAAGTTCTACTCTATCCTCCTCACAATTCACAATACTTCCAAGTTATGAATCATTCACAAATTTTGAAACTGTATTCTGTGCACCAATGTCTTGGTCATTAATATATATATCAGGGAGAGAAAGGGTCCTAACATCAACCCCTGGGGAACTCCACTATGAACATTTCTACAGTCTACAAAACAACTGTTAACCACTACTCTATTTCCTGTCACTCAGTCAATTTCAGGTCAATATTGCTACTGACCCCTTTATTCCATGAGTTTTAACTTTGCTCACAAGTCGGTTGTGTGACTCGTTACCTCATGAAAAAACTCCAGCAAATTAGTTAAAGACAATTTGTCCTTAACATTTTTGATGGCTTTCCATAATTAACCCACAATTACTCAAATGATTAGTAATTTTCTCCTGAATTACCGTTTCTAGAAGCTTTTCCACCACCAAGGTTAAACTGGCCGGCCTGTACTTACTATTTTTACACCCTTTTTTGAACAACGGCGTAAAACTTTCAATTCTCCAGTCCTTTGGTACTACTCCTGAGTCTAAGAACGATTGGAAAATTGTGGCCCCCTGCCTCCATGTGTAAATCACCTTTTTGGTCCCTAAATGGCCCCACTCCTCCTCTTACCATCCTTTTACTACTTATATGCCTATAGAACATTTCGGGATTCCCTTTTATGTTAGCTGCCAGTCCTCCTTGTACTCTCTCTTTGCTCCTCTTATTTGCTTTTTCAATTCCCAATTCTATATTCAGCCTGATTCTTAACTGTATTATCTACCTGACCTCTGTCATAAGCATACTTTCTTATGTTTCATCTTAATCTCTACCCCTTTTTCATACAGGGAGGTCTGGATTTGTTTCCCTACCTTTCCCCTTTGTAGGAATATACCTCGGCTGCACCTGAACTATTTCTTTTTTAAAGGTAGCCCATTGTTCAGTTACAGTCTTGCCTCCCAAATTTTGATCCCAATTTATCTGGGTCAGATCCATTCTTACCCATTTGAAATAAAACAACAAAAGCTGGAAAAATCCAGTAGGTGAAGCAGCACCTGTGAAGAGAAGCAAAGTTAACATTGCAGGTCAATAATCATTCATCAGAACACCCAATTGAATTTGACTTTCTCCTAGCTAATTATTCTGAATCTGGATAATTTCTTGGCCTTTTCTATAACCAAGCTAAACCTTACGATACAATGATCACTGTCCCCTAGACATTCCTCTGCTGAAACTTGATCCACTTGGCTAACCTCATTCCCAAGAACTAGGTCTAGCCTTTCTCATTGGACTGGAAATATACCACTGTAGAGAATTCACACACTCTAGGAACTCTTGCCTTTCTCTGCCCTTTACACAACTGTTATCCCAGTCTATTTTCATATAATTAAAGTTCCATACTATATAGCTGCTCCCTAATTCTTGCACCTCTCAGCAATTTCCTTGCAAATTTGTGCTTTTAAATCTTCCCCACCGGTTGGTGGACTGTTGACCGCACCGAGCAATGTAATTGCACCTTTTTTGTTCCTTAGTTCCAGCCAAATACATTTTGTCCTTGGCCCTTCTGGGGCATCCTGTCTCTCTAGCACTGTAATGTTCTCCTTAATCAATACTGCCACCCATCCCCCTTTCGTCCCTTTTTTACCTTTCTTGATAACCTTGTATCCAGCAATATTTAATACCCAGTTCTGCACCCTTCTTTGAGCCGGGTTTTTCATTATCACCACAACATCATATATTTCCATGTGGTTATCTGCGCCTGCAGCTCAATAATCTTATTTGCCTTATGTGCACACTCACAGTAACCCCAATTTAGACTTTATTGCTTTTCCCTTTACTCTAAACTCACCTAATAGCTTATGATTTGCTACTCTGGTGCTATCTGTCTCTCCTGGTATTCTGTGTACCTTTGGTACTCCTCTTTAGTATTACCTCCTAGTTCCCACACTCCTGCCAATATGCCTGGAGCTCATTCAATTTATGAGATAATTTTTGGAGTTTAAAGGATTCCCTTTTCAGGTTCTCCCACAGTCTTCAGCCTCACAAAAGCAGTTTAACCTAGGACTGAGTGCATATAGCTGTTAGGTAAGAAAGTCTACATTTTTATTTTGTACAAACCTAATTTAGTTTGTACTTTGTAGTTGACACTGAATGGAAATCTACAGTTTAAATTCTGTAGTTGTCAGTCTTCAAGAGTTCCAGTGAAAGAGCAGCTTAATTAAGAGGCAGCTGAAACTGGATCCTCATTAAGTGACTCAGATAGGCCTTTTGTGTTAGGAGAATATATAAGTAGCCAATTTAGTGTGACTTAACACTTGAGTACGATTCATAATAGAGTGCCGGAGTTGAGCACTTCAGGGAGTTAAGTAGAGGAAGGGAAAGAGATGTTTGGTTGCTTTTGCCTAAACTTTTTCAGACTCCAGGAATTGATTCTTGCTCCACTGTAGGATAAGAAGCTGGTTAATTGGTGAGTATCAGGTTAATGATTAAGGTTTATACTATTCCTAAGGATCAAAATAGTATATTTTGAGCAGGAGGTGAGTGGGAGCGAATAAAAGGCATGGATCGTGAGGCCTACCTGCAGTGAGACCAGCAGCGGAGTGACATCATGAACCACAGCGTGATGCGAGTGCAGGGAAAGCAGCTGATTGGTGAGTAGGATTGGTGAGTATTTCTAGTCCTTAAAGTAGAAAGAAGTCTTTAGTTTGTGTTTAGATCTCTAGTCTTTTTCTTTCTTTCTTTTCCTTAAAAATAGCTTGTTAAGTATAAGATCAATGCTGGTGTAAAATAATCAATTACAATAAAGTGTGAAGAGCAGGTATACATGAGTAATTAATTAATAAATTAAATAAAATATGATAGTGATAGCAGGACAGGTGGTGTTGCTGCTGCAGCATGTAGGAGCTCCTGGACACCAGGGTGATCCAGAGCGAACACATCTGTAGTCAGTTTTTGCAGCTTGAGGAACTTTGATCTGTGTTGAGGAGCTGGAGTCTGAGTTGCAGACATTGTGTCACATCAGGGAGGGGGAAAGTTGCCTGGACACTTTGCTCCAGGAGGCGATCACACCCCTCAGATTAGGTAATTCAAATTTGGTCTGTGATCAGGGACAGGAGGGTATGACAGCAGGTTAGGCAGGTATGGGGATCCAGAGGATAGCATTTGTGGAGCCTCAGCCCCTGCAATTGTCCAGAAGTTATGAGGTTCTTGCAAGCTGTGTGGATGAGAGCGGAGACTGCAGGGAGGATGAGCGAACTGACCACGCCACTGTGGTACAGGGAGCCATTCAAGTTGGGGAAGGAAATAGGAATGTAGTAGTGGTAGGGGACAGTATAATCAAGGGGATAGATGCTGTTCTCTGCAGCTGTGAGTGTGAGTCCCGAAGGCTGTGTTGCCTGCCTGGTGCCAGGGTTAAGGACATCACCTCAGGGCTGGAGAGGAACTTGGAGTGGGAGGGGAGGGATCCAGTTGTCGTTGTCCACATTGGTACCAACGACATTGATAGGACTAGAAAAGAGGTTCTGCTGAAAGAATTTGAACAGTTAGTAGCTAAATTGAAAAGCAGAACCTCCAAGGTAATAATCTCGGGATGACTACATGAACCACGGGCAAACTGGCATAGGGTAAATAAAGTCAAGGAGTTAAATGATTGGCTGAAAGATTGGTGTGGGAGGAATGGGTGTCAGTTCATGGGGCACTGGCACCAGTACTGGGTTAGAAGGGAACTGTTCCATTGGGATGGGCTTCACTTGAAACGTGCTGGGACCAGTGTCCTGGAATCAAATCGAATAAGTAGCGCTGTATAGAGGGCTTTAAAGTAAATGGGGGTGGTGGGGGGAGGGATTCTGGAGAAGGGATACATAGGCTTACAAAGCAAAAGGATATGGCAGAATTGCAGGGCAGCTATTTAGGTAATGATACCCAGAGTGTGACAGGAGGGAACAGAGTGTACAAACATAAAAAAACAGCAGCAAATAATGTCAATGGGGGGGAAATGGGAAAAAGACAAAATTAATGGCTCATTACTTAAACGCACTTAGTATTTGGAACAAAACAAATGGATTAACGGCACAAATAGAGATTAATGAGTATGGTCTTGTAGACATTCCAGAGACATGGTTACAAGGTGATCAAAGCTGGGAACTAAACATTCAGGGGTATGTGACTTTTTAAAAGGACAGGCAGGAAGGAAAAGGTGGTGGGGTAGTTTGTTTAGTACAAGGTGGGATAAGTACAATAGCAAGAAATGGTCTTGGGTGGGAAGATGTAGAATCCATATGGGTAGCGGTAAGAAATAACAAGGGGGAGAAGACATTGGTGGGAGTAATCTATAGGCCCCTTAACAGTAGCTATACTGTAGAACATAAAATAACTTAGGAGATAATGAGGGCATGTAAAAAAGGTAGTACATTAATCATGGGTGACTTTAATCTTCATTAGATTGGGAAAATCAAATTGGCAGAGGTAGCCATGAGCAAGACTTCATAGTATATTTGGGACAGTTTCCTAGAACAATATGTTGTGGATCCAACCAGGGGTCAGGCTATTTTGGATCTGGTAATGAGTAATGAGGCAGGTTTCATAAATGATCTGAGTAAAAGATCCGCTAGAAAACAATGACCATAATATGGTAGAATTTAGCATTTCAGTTTGAGAGTGAGAAACTTGGGTCAGAAACAACTATGCTAAACTTAAATAAGAGTAATTACAAAGGAATGAGGGCAGGGTTGGCTGGAGTGGACCGGGAAAGGAGTTTAGCAAAAAAGATGGTAAATGAACAATGGCTGACATTTAAGAAAATAGTTCATGACTTTCAATAAAGATATATCCCAGTGAGGAAGACAGATTCTAGGAAGAGGATAAACCAACCATGGTTAACCAAAGAAGCTAAGGATAGTATCAAATTGAAAGAAAAAACATACAATGTGACAAAGATTAGTGGTAAGGCAGAGGATTGGGAAAGTTTTAAAAACCAACAAAAGATGACCAAAAAAATAATAAACAGGGAGAAAAATAAACTTTGAGGGTAAACTAACAAGTAACATAAAAACGAACAGTAAGAGCTCCTTTAAATATATAAAAGGGGAAGAGAAGCCAAAGTGAACATACACCTCTTAGAGAATGAGGCTGGGGAAATAATAATGGAGACCCAGGAAATGGCAGAGGAGTTGAATAAATACTTTGCATCAGTCTTCATGGTAGAAGACACTAATAGCATTCCAAGAATTCTACATCAAGGCACAAAGTGTTGGGTGGGTGGAGGGGGTGGTGGGGTTGGTGGTGGAGAAAATAAATATAATAATTATCATTAGAGAAAAAGTACTAGAGAAACTAATGGGGTTAAAGGCTGATAAGTCTCCTGGACCTGATGGGTTGCATCTTAGGATATTAAAGGAAGTAGCTACAGAGAAAGTGAATGCACTGCCAATAATCTTCCAAGAATCCTTAGACTCTGGAAAAGTTTCAGAGGATTGGAAAACTGCCAATGTAATACCCTTATTCAAAAAGGGAGGGAGACAAAAAAAACAGAATTTTAAGCCATTTAGCTTAACATCTGTCATTGGGAAAATGTAAGAATCAATTATAAAGGATGTAGTAGCACAGCATTTAGAAATACATAATATAATCAAGCAGAGTCAGCATGACTCCATAAAGGGGAAATCATGCCTGACAAATTTATTAGAATTTTTTGATGAGATAAAAAGCAATAGATAAAGGGGAACCAGTAGATGTAACATATTTGGATTTCCAAAATGTGTTCGATAAGGTACCGCACATAAGGCTACTTAATAAGGTAAGAACCCATGGTGTTGGGGTAGTGTATTAGCATGGATAGAGGATTGGCTAACTAAAAGAAGACAGAGAGTTGGGATAAGGGGGGCATTTTCAGGATGGCAACCTGTAACTAGTGGAGTGCCACAGGGATCAGTTCTAGGGCCACAATTATTTACAATATATATTGGTGATTTGGATGAGGCAATTGAACGTACCATCGCCAAGTTTGCGGATAAACAAAAATAGGTGGAAGGCAAGTGGTGAGGATGATGCAAAGAGGCTACAGAGGGATATAGACAGGTTAAGTGAGTGGGCAAAAACTTGGCAGATGGAATATAATGCAGGAAAATGTGAGGTTATGCACTTTGGCAGGAAGAATAGAGGAGCTGAATATTATTTAAATGGAGAAAGACTGCTTATAGCTGCAGCAAAGGAGGATTTGGAGGTCATCGTGCATGAATCACAAAATGTTAGCATACAAATTCAGTAGGTAATAGGGAGTGCAAATGGAATGTTGGCCTTTATTTCAAAGGGAATGGAGTATAAAAATAGGGAAGTCTTGCTAAAACTGTATAAGGCACTAGTTGGACCTCACCTAGAATACTGTGAATAGTTTTGGTCCCCTTATCTGAGAAAAGATATAATGGTATTGGAGTCAATTCACTAGGTTGATCCTGGGTATGGAGAGATTTTCTTATGAGGAGAGGTTGAGTAGGTTGAGTCTGTACTCACTGGAGTTTAGAAGAATGAGAGGTGACCTTATTGAAACATAGAAGATTCTTAGGGGGCTTGACAGGGTAGGTACTGAGAGGTTGTTTCCGCTTGTTGGAGAGTCTAGGACCAGAGGGCATAATTTCAGAGTAAGGGGTCGCCCATTTAAGACAAAGATGAGATAAGGAGGAATTTCTTCTCTAAGAGGGTAGTGAATCTGTGGATGGCTGAGATAGGCAGGTTTTTAACCAGTAAGGGGACCAAGGGTTATGGGGAAAATGCAGGAAAGTGGAGTTGAGGATTATCAGATCAGCCATGATCTCATTGAATGGCGGAGCAGACTCGATGGCCTGAATGGTCTACTTCTGCTCCTACGTCTTATGGTCTTAAAGCTAACTCACATCACAAGCACAGCAAATAAACCTTTTATAACAACTCTAATCTCCTTACTAATTGCAATTGTTTCAATCAATAAAGACTAAATTGAAATCCATGTGCCTCAAAAACATTTTAAGCCCATCTGCTCAGAGGAAAGGCAACATGTCATTTTGTAATTTCTGTAACTTTTTTGCTGTCCACAATGATTTGTGATCTTCCATCTCACTCAAGCCAAAGACTTTTCAATGAATTTCAAAATTCAAGATTATCTTGCTTAGTTCATTTCATGCCCCTGTAATCCATGAAAGTAAAAGCCAATAATAATTTTATTTCTAAAGCATTAATAATTTAAAATGTAGCAACTTGGAATGTCTTGAATTCATAGATCACACACACGGAAAAACTGAAAAAAAAATCTCAAAACTTTCAAAGGGACATGACAGCTTAAAATAATGATAGATTAAAGTTTATTCAAGAATTTATACTTCCATTCATTGAAATCCACCCTCAGTTCCAGATAATGAATGTGTTGTTGTTTCAGCTTTTAGATTGGCACTCAGTGCCTGATACACAGCTATATCCTGCTGTGCCATGTTCTAATTTGGAGCATGTTGACAATAGTGAGATTGGCTGAGAAAATTGAAGCCATCATTTTTGGTGTTTGCTCCAAAGCTACTGACTGCAGCCCACTCCCTGGCACCAACCTGAGATTAAACCCATCTGTTCATAATTTAGGTATCATATTTGACCCTGCGATGTGTTTCCAATCTGATATTCACACCATCACTAACACTGCCTATCGACCTGCATAATATTGCCCAACTTTGTACCCATCTCAGTTCATCTGCTGCTGAAACCCTCATTTAAACCTTCATTACCTCTTGACTTGACTAGCCCAGTGCACTCTTGGATGGTCTCCCAAATTCTACCTTCCGTAAAATTAAGGTCATCCAAAACTCTGTCGCCCATGTCTTAACTCGCACCAAGTCCAGCTCATCTATCACCCCTTTGCTTGCTGACCTATATTTGCTCCCAGTCAAATTCTGCTCCTTGTTTTCAGATCCCTCCATGGCCTCACCCTCCTCATCTCTGTAATCTCCTCCAACCTCACAGCTACCTGAGATTTCGGCACTCCTCTAATTCTAACTTCTTGAGCATTTATTCCTTCTACCATTGATGGTTGGCTGGGTCTTAAACTCTGGAAAAGCCTCCAGACACCTCTCCACCGCTCTTCCTCATTTTCCTCCTTTAAGACACTCCTTAAAACTGTCTCTTTGACCAAGCTTTTGGTCACTTGACCTAATATCTCATGTGGCTCAGTGTTAAATTTTATTTTATAATGCTTCTGTAGGGAAGCTTGGGATTTTATTATGCTAAAAGCATGACACAAATATACATCTTGTTGTAGTTTTCCAACACTGTAATGTTTTTTTCTAATCAATGCTGCCAACCCACCTTTATTTTCCCCTTCCTTATTTTTTTTGACCACTTCGTATCCTTCAATGTTAAGCATCCAGTCCTCACCATTTATAAACCACGTTTCCGTTATTGCCCCAATGGCTATTTAAATTTGTAGCTCACAACCTTATTCACCACAATTTGTGCATTTTTCCTGATAGTACTTCTTAGTCTGCTTCTATCAAATATGGTACTGCTGCCTTTTCTAGCATTACCCAATACTTTCGCTTTATGCTCCTTAATCCTCTTTCCTTCTTCTATATGCTGGAGCCTACCCCCTATCAATTTAATTTAAGCCCTTCCCATCACACCGGTGAACTTCCCTGTGAGGACATTTACCCGAATCCTGTTGGGCTGCACCCCATCCCTTTTGAGTAGTTGCTTCCTGCCTCAGATTTGGTCCTAATGTCCCAAGATTCTGAAGACCTTTCCCCTGCAACATGCTTCAAACCTCTATTTCTAGTTTCGCTAGCACATGGCACTGGGAGTAATCCAGAGATTACTACCTTCGAGGTCCTACTTTTTAACTTCCTCCCTTGCTCCTGGAAGTCTGACCATAGGACCCAATACCTGCCCTCTCCACATCATTGGCATCACCATTGGCAGGACTCACAATGACGGTTACAGAAACGGTTACCCGCCCCCCCTAACTACGGAATCTTTTTTTCTATTCATTCATGGGGATGTGGGCTTCGTTGGCTGGGCCAGCATTAATTGCCCATCCCTAGTTGCCCTTCAGAAGGTGGTGGTGAGCTGCCTTCTTGAACTGCTGTAGTCCATGTGGTGTAGCTCATAAACAAAAGAAAAAACCCAATGAAATCTACAATGTAGAAGAGCCTGAAACAACAAATTCAGACATTTACTCATTGTTTAACCTGAAAGTTGGAAAGACAGAACCAATATTTGTCACAGTGAAAGTAAATGACAAGCCTGTTAGAATGGAAGTGGACATGGGGGCTTCCATTACAGTAATTCGGGAGCATGCCTTCAGATATCTGAATAATGGTGAACATCAATTAAGTTTAGAAGAAACAGCTATCAAGCTCAAAACATATGCCTTTTACTTGAATGTTCACTCATAAGCAGAGTAACTGTCTATTATGGAAGCCAATCGGCAATGCCACCAGTGTTGAGAGGCAGAGGGCCAAGCCTTCTAGGGTGAAATTGGCTAAGGGAAATCAACCTTGATTAGCCACTGAGATTCCAGAAGGAAGCTGGAAGCATTCCTGTTTAGAAAAAGGAGTGTGTAAGCACTCAACAAACTGAGGAAATGCAGGCTGTCTTAAGCCAAAACCTAGAAGAACAGCAGAAGAAACTCAGAGACCCTACCAAGTGACAGAATTCAAGACGAGGTGAGCAATCTTCGCAGGGAAAAAGAAAACCTTTTTAAAAGACCTTCACCCACTACAAGATTCCCTCAGGTCAAAGTTTGTATCTCTGGTAAAGTATGAAGAGAACAGAAAGAATTCAGCACTTCTCTGAACAAACTGAAGAATGAGCTGGCAGAGAACACACAACAATGTACAATTTTCCAGGAGGCAGGAAACAAATACAAAGAAGAAACGGAAGATCTGAAGAATCAGCTAAATGAAGCCAAAGGGGCTTTGGAAGCAAAAGTCACAGAATTTTCACAGGATCAGACACAGAATGACATTTTGGGAGACTCAGCCACTGAGCTCCGACAAGTTGAGCCGGCATCTGAGAGAAGTCTGGCCAATAGTGAAGTCAAAAAGAAGGTCGAGATTAAAGCTTGTGCTAGAAAGAAGAAGGCATGTAGAAAGAAGATACAGAAATACTAATAGGACTTTAATTCTGGCAGCATATGAATACACTTTCGTACATAGGCCTGACAATCAAAGGGCAAACACCGATGCCCTTAGTCGTTTGCCTTTACAAGCAAATGATGAGCACATCACAGTTCCACACAAACTTGTTTTACTGTTAAATTTCTTAGATCCTTCGCCGGTATGTGCTCGACAGATCAGAGACTGGACAAGTTGGGACCCAGTCCTATCTCAAGTACGAGAACAAGTGCTGCATGGTTGGTCACAGGTGCCTGTATCTGATGAAATGAAACCGTACTTCAACAGAAGACATGAAATAACCAGCCAGGATGGCATCTTATTGTGGGGACCATGAGTGATAGTTCCTCCGAAGGAAAGGGAGGCACATTTAATTGAACTACACAGTGCCAATTCATGAATTTCCTGTATGAGGACCATAGCGTGCAACTATCTATGGTGGCCTGGGATGGGTGGCAAAATAGAGAGTTTAGTAAAGCACTGTGTGCAATGTCAGCAACTGCAAAAGTTACCAGTGACAGCTCTATTATACCCATGGGAGTGGCCAGGTAGACCTGCACTGTGCTAAATGGGATAGATTCGAACAGATCTAGCAACTCAAGATTAGGCATGTATGAGGTGCTGTGGGCCATCATCAGCTGCAGAATTCTACTCAACCACAATCTGTAACCTCATGGCCTGGCATATCCCCACTCTACCATCACCACCAAGCTAGGGAATCAACCCTGGTTCAACGAAGAGTGCAGATTTCCTTCCCTAAAGGCACTAACGAACCAGATGGATTTTTATGACAATGGTATCATAGTCGTCATGAGACTTTTAATTCCAGATTTTTATTGAATTTAAATTCCACCATCTGCTATGGTGGGTTTTGGAACCAGGTCCCCAGAGCATTAACTTGGCTTCCTGGATTACTTGTCCAGTAACAATACCACTATGCCACTGCCTCCCATTTCAACACCAGACTAATTATTTATATTATAATTTTATTACAAACATTTTTAGGGTGCTTATTATGAGATGTAATACATGGGGCAGGATTTCACGTCCCACAGGCAGGCGCCACCTGACCCGATTGGGTGTAAAATAGTGCACAATGACGTTGGGCGAGCATCCCAATGTCATCGCACTCTCGCAGTCGGTTTCAGTCGGTGGGCATGCGCAGACTTCAGTGCTCACCATCCTCCCGCCCACATGCCAACGGCGCCGAGCTTCTCAGCGCGCCTTTTACGCTGGCTCACCATTAATTGGCCAGCCAGCGTGAAACCGCGGTCGGGGGACGATCGCTGGTGGCGAACCATTTCTCAACCGCTCCCGGGCCCGTCCGCCATGCCTGCCCGATGACCCGAAAATCCTGCCCATGATGAAATGAAACTGTTACCGTTCCTTTGCATCACTGTAGTGTCAGTACTGAAAGGAATGTAATGATCTTTTAGTTTCCGATGTGAAATGACACAAAAAAGCTGCGAACGAAAATATGTTTCTCATCAAATATGTGTCTACTCCTTTCTATTGTTAATAGGGAAATCAATCCTTCCTAACTGTAAATTATCGCTTTCAAGTTATTTTGCCAAATTTTTCTGCTTTATCAATAAATGCGAATTTGAGAAAACACTGGTGGCAAATTTTAACAAGTTTAGGAGAATAACAGTCTAATAGTACTCTAAGGTTATCTGGGGGTGGAGGAGTGGGTGGTAAATGATGAGCACGTGGTTGGTAGCAGGGTATTATGACACACTACAGCAACCCATATTAAGATATGAACTTTTCTAACTTTCACAGCTGTTTTGAAATAAACAGCAATGCATTACTGCAAGCATCTGAGATTCACCAGTTAGTCTAGTAATGCACAAACTTACCTCATACCTAAAATCATTTAATTTGTAAGTCTTTTCCAGAAATATCAAATTCTTGAAAATTCTCCAGCTGGTAATGTTGCTTCTTTGCTTCATTTTAGGGAGATGAGCTGAAAGAAAAAAAAAGCTTTTAGCTTGGTTATTTCAGATCAATTTATTAGTACCATTTACTTTATCTAGATTCCCATTTTAAATTAAATTAAAATTCTAACAGTGTTGGGGATGGATTCAAGTCACCATTGTTACTATCCTGTTATCAATTTCCCTATCTTCAAAAGATATACCCAATGAGGATCATTGTCATGTGGATCTATAAAGACAAAGGTGTATGCTGAGTTTCAAGAAGTTATTTATAACCCACTAATTGGCATATTACTGTGTATATCTATGTGCTGTGTGACAACCTTTGACCTGGAAACAATACTGCAAGGAAAATTTGGAACTTCTTAAAAGCTCTTTGTGATCTGTAATTGCCTTAAATATATTTGAAAAGGACTTTTAAGAGTTTTCATCACTTGTAAAAGGATCAATTGTAATTTTCTTGTGTGACAAATAGGTGTTATTTTTCTTAGTATTTTTGTGGAATATAGTATTATTCTGTAAAGAAGGCCCTATAGCTCTGTGTGTGCGTGTGTCCACGTGTATGTCTAGGGGTTTAAAACATGAAAAAGATAGAGTTGTTAGGTTTGAGATACAAGTGAATAGGTTAGAGCTAACATTTGCATTTTTAGATAAACTGAGAGTTTGTTTGAATATCAAAAGGAAGTCAGAAGTTTCAAAGAACATGTTTGCATCTTGCAGGAGTTCCATAGATAAACAGAAGAGGGGCTATTATATTTTATTGACCTGAAAGCAAAGACAAAATAGAGACATGAAAGATTTTATATTTGGAAGGATTTGAGTTCAAAAGAGGTGTGAGAACAATGGAACCTGAGGCGAAAGGAGCGAAAGGTATTTTAGAGCTATTGTGGAAAGCTTAAGGTGGCTGTGAGATGGAGCTATAGCTGGAGCTGAGTTAGGAGCTGTTAGCTGTTGCTCTAGGCTGGGAGAAGATGCACTTTGAATAAGCCATCCAGTCAACCCAGAAAAGTGTTGGGATGCAAATATCAGTTTTGATCTGAAGTCTTGGATTTCCACAGCAGAGTGGAAAAATGTTAGAGGTTATGTGGTATGCCTTTAATAAAGTGACAGCAGTTTGCCTTGGGTAATATTACTGGATTTTTATAGTTAAACATATATAAGGGATTATTGCCTAGAAGATGTTTACTTGTGGGTCCGACCAAGTAGAGTATTTTAGGGGAATGTTTTGTAAGGCTAATTTTTAACTGTGCAACTATAATCTTGTGTGCTTATGTTTTCTTTTATTCTTGTTAAAATTTTTACTTGTAATTTTTAAGATCCCCAAAGTGTTACTAGACTTCAAGGTGCTGAGATCAGTACGTCTTCTTCTCATTTTCAGAATACAAAAAAAGGGTATGGCTGGTAAGTCAAGTTTCACTCTGGGATTTGGTTTGCACAGCAATTAACATCAGCTGTGGTCATAAAATTTGGATAATAAGAAGAACTGCACTATGTGACCTGGCAACCTTGACCTGGAACCAATACCAACAGGAAGGAAGTTAAGAAAGAAGCCATGTGTCTGGCAGACACAAAAGAGAGCTACAGACACAAAGGAGAGCTACAAGGATGAAGGCAGTCAGCACACAGATGCAGGCACAAAGAGAAAGAAGATAGAGACAAGAAGATGAACACAGAAAATTTCTGCGAGGAGGAGAAACAAGTCATTCTCAGGAAGAAGTCAGTTTTTCTGCTTTGCAGAAAAGGAGACAGGAGATCTTGGAGGTACTGTGCAAGCTGACTAAAAGGACTAAAACATGAAGAACTGTGTGAATAGTTCTGAGACACTAAAGAGTTGGGTGTTTTTCCAAAAATGGCTAAAACATCAAATGGGGTGTTATTGGTTGGTCGGTTAAAGGGAATTCTGGAAAGCTACACCATCAGGATTGTCATGAGCCGAGAAAGAGAGAGAGAGATTGTGGAAGTGTGCCTTATTAATGATGATTGTACCAGTGAAACTTGAAGGTGAAATTTACCTTTTTATTTGAAGTATAATTTGCCTTTTAATTCATGTATAATTTACGTTGATCCTGAATGGTGTTAAAGCAAGAGCTACAAAAAGTGAAAGGTTTATGGTAATTTCTTCTATGGGGTTTATTCAGTAAATTTGGGTATTTTGGTTTATGGTTTCCCCATGGGGATTGTGACAGCTATCAGGCAATATGGGTTTTGAAGGTATTTGGGAAACTAGTCCAAAAGAATTAAAAACTGCAGTCTTGCCTGGAATAGTGGATTCATATTAAACTGCTGCAATTGATAATAGACTTTACCAGACTAATGAGTATTCTGTGTATTCCTTTGTCCAAGTTATAATTTACTTAATTAGTTTATAATATTGGGCTTTGGTAGGCTACGTTTAATTTCTTAGCTTTGATGAGCCATAGCTACATGCATCCTGCTAATTAAATTAGTAAAACGACAATGTATTGAGACTTGCTTACAGTCAGTCAGGCTGTTAGTTTCAAGGTCTGCAGGGTGGGTCACGAACCAAAAGATAATAGAAACATTGTGATGAGGCTGAAGACAGAGATAAGAGGGGCCTAAGCACTGTCTATGCCTGAATATGTTGTTAATATGATAGGGTAGGTTCAGGGGAGGGCAGGTAGGAAGTGATGGATGGGGGTGCATATGGAAAAAAAAGCTTGATTGGACTAATTCTGCTGCAAGTTCCTATTTTTCGGATGTAAGCAGTGGGTTTGGAACCACTGTGTGTTGAAGACTTAACAAAAAGAACCTGAAGGGTCAACTGTAGAAAGAATGTGGAACAGGAGTCACAACTACCACCCAAGGAACACTGGGGTAATATAATTCTTAACTGTACCTTGCAAACTGCTGCTTGAATATTGTAATGCATTACATCAAATATATATAGGTGTCAGGATGGCCAAGTGGTCTAAGCCACAAGACTCATGGGGCCAGCTATTTGAGCCTTTCTGAAATATATACCCTACCCACGTGGTGACTTTGCTTGGGATTTTTGTCTTTTCACAGGGTTCAAGTTCACAGTTCATTTTATAAGCTGTGATGAAGTTTATAAGGAGTATGAGAGTGGAGGCAGGCCAGTTGGAAGGCCCACCTTAGTTCTCCAACACAGCAGCCTAGCTCCCAACATTGTTTAAAGGCTCCCTAAGCATCACCCCTCACCTCCCTCAGCCCCACTCACCTCCTCCCTCCATGCCATGCATGTATCCTCGGGTCACCCATTCAAACCCATGCCACCTCAGATTACCCATGCTGCCTCTGTGCCACCTCACCAGCCCATCCCATGTGACCCCATGTCCCCTCAGATTACTCATGCCACTCCATGGCCCCTTGGATCCCTCATGCCACCTCCATGTCATTTCCATGTTCCCATGTATTCTCCATTGCCATTCAGCCAGGATGCATTATGTGCGCTTCTCAAGAGCCATGAAATAATAATGTGAATCATTTTAAAATCATTGGAAAAAAATCTAACAATCTAGTAAAACCCTTTTTTCAAACACAGTACCACTGACACTGGAAAGAGAAAAGAACTCCAGTGAAAAATAAATTGTAATCCCTTAAATGCCTTTTAAGTTCTTAAACAAACTAGAAACCACATCAAAAACATTAACTCTTATTATAGCCTCTTAAAAGTTTCAATCGTTCTTAGATCATTAGACCACATGCTGAATTGAAGCTATGATTAGCTTTTGAAACCCAGCCGAGCATTCAAGCTACCGCTATTATAACAAAAGCTCCCAGCTACATTGTCTGAAACTGACAGAATAGAATGGTTTCCCATTTCCATTTCAAAGCAGAGCTGTCAGTCGATTTAAATCATAACACAAAACATGACAGCAGAGGCTGACAGGACATTTCTTCACATTTTAATGCACTATGGCACTTTCTCCAAGGAAAAGTTACTGTATTGCACGACATCATTTACACAATGGTGGTCAATGTAAGACTTTAATTATCATTGCAGGACAGACCCCTGTGATGAATCCGTTCATTAAAAACACACCTACAGAACAATGGAACATCTAATAGTGACATTTGAAAGTGTCAAAATATTTTACACTTACCTTTCAGGATGTTCCTGACTCCTCAGCAGGCCTCCCCCAGTGGTGATGAACTCGCCAAGGAGGTACTTTTTCTGGGGCTTCCAAAGCTCATAACAGCACGTGAAAATTTTGTGTGTGAAGAAATGCAATTTTCCTGTCATCTTCAAAATGGGGACCCTGATCTGAGAAGAGGTGTGTGTGCGTTTTTCACCGAAAGCCTTCCTGACCCATGAAAAGGCCACACCAAAATGGTGTGTGGTCAGGAAGGCCCAGGAAAATTGTTTTCCCAGCAAAAGAATGAAGTTCAGCAATTCGTAACCTGATTCATACCTCCATTGGGAGATGAAAATCCAGCCCAAGGAATAATGTTCTTCTGCTACTAGCCACATGTTATGGTCTTCAACTGGATGTGTGCATTCAATTCACACATTGTAGGGTGGGTGCGGTGGGGGAGTGGGGGGAGGGGGGGGGTGGTGTGGGCTAGAATCACATCAGCCAACCCAGGATAAAAGGTTGGAGGCAGCCCATAAAGGTTGTCAGGTGCTCAGACAGGCAGTTTAAAAGGTCTGTCTCAGTGCTGTGGGATTTAACCCCAGTTAAAATAAAAACAGAAAGGCTCCCCGCCCTCACCCCCACACACTCCTCATGCCCCATGCATGCCACATTATGCTCTGACATGCCCAAAGACCCCCTCATGCTTACCATGCCAAGGCATGCCCCTTTACCCGCCACCCCATGGCCTGTCATGTCTCCTATTCAAAGATATGCCCCTCCACCCACCCATGTCCTGTCATGCCCCCTATGCTAATCTATGGCACTCCCATGCCCCTTGGCCCACTATACAACCAATGAACTATAATGACAATAAAAACAATCTTTAAAAAACTGTCATTCATTCACAATTTTCCATTATGTTAAAGCCCTTTTACTACAGAGCAATAAAAATGACAATCATCCTGGCCTTTTAAAGTTCCAATAGCTGGAAAGGCAAGCACTTTCAACCTCTTAACCTTGTGTAAACAAACAAATCTGTGTAATTGCCAGCAGAGAGCCAGAGCTGTCAATCAAGCAATATTTTCTCTGAGGCTCGGGTATTTCAACAACCTAACGGATTTCTGGGCTCCCAGCCAAGCCTCATACATTCTTGGTCGAGAGCCCAGACATCCATTAGAGCACAAGGCTTACCTCTGTGATGCACCAGTGTATCAGTCAAGATTCTGTACTCAAGTCCCTGGATTGCAGCATGAACCTACCACCTTCTGGCTAAGAGGTAAGAATGCTCACAGCTAATATTGGAACAAAAAACAGTATGAACAGTTATACATTCAATGATAAGCCTAACTCTGAAAGGCGGGGAACGGTTTCTAGCTGAGATGGGAGGAAGGAAAGTAATGGGATGTTAAATTAGTTTCAAGGGGCTGCAGCAATGCATGAAATTATTCCAATGACACTGTGAAGATTCATCCCCTCTGGGGGAACATGGATAGAAATAACCAATGCAGACAGACAACAACAATAGGCAATTCAGGAATATACCTCACAGCTACCCCAAATAACATGATTTGCAGTAAAATTATATTTATTATCTCACATATATAGAGGACAGAAATCAGTATTCTTCCTGAAAGATTTACTTGCTCCATTGTATAATCTTCGCAGTGACAAGTGGAAGTTAAAATGACTCAAATAGATTAACTTAAAAAGTCAAATTCCCTTTAGGGCATGCTTAGTAACATAATCCAATTATAGATACCAGGAATGCAAAAGAAAGCATGTTACATGGACACTTAGAGAAGGGTATTCATGCAGGCTATCGACAATAGAGTTGGAAACACCCATTTGTTTTAGAATGTTTTTTGTGGTGTTTTTCCCTTCTCATTTCTCTAACTGTACAAAAATCAAAGACAAATCTAATAAATGTAATTTACGTTCAAATTCTGTCAAATGAAGTTGAAGGACCTTTCAGCAACAGTTAAACACAGTTGGTGGGAATATAGTTACCCTCTAGTGATCCTCCTACACAAATCCTCTTATCCACCCTCAAAACTAGCATTGCTGCACACAGCTGTTATAACTGATAAGGTCTATGATTTACAGTTATTCATAGAACACCAATATTAAAGAAATCTATCATTTTTCCCCTTTTCTTTGCATTGTCTTCACAGTGTGTACAAAATATCGTGGCTGTTTGTATTTTAAATAACATTATACTGAGATGTAAGCTGCTGGATATTTAGTGCTCAATGATTTTCTATTTAGGAAATATAATATTTTTTTCATTGACGACAGAGACTTTGAATTGTGCTTTTAAGTTTTTTATAAAACCAGAACAGTTTCACAGCACAAATCTTGATCCCCATAGACTGAGAAATTTTGGGCTGAATTTTGTGGCAGGGCCCAAGGTCCTGCCTCTGGGCACAGAATGAGGAGGGTCTGAAGAATGGAATTCTGCGAGCTGGCCAATTAATGGCTGGGAGGCAGAGGAGGCATCCAGTCAGGCGGTGATGGTGGCATGAGCTCATGCTGCTAGAAATTCTGGCATGGCAGTGGAAGATCCTGGGTGGACCCACAGTCAGTGATGCACCCTACAGGTACCCCACCTGTCTGCTTGGACAAGGTGGCCATCAATGGCCTCATCCAATCTGCCGATGTGAGTGCACCACACATCGCTTAAACTACAGCCTTACTTGTGTGAGGGTGACATTGGTAGAAAGAAAATGCTAGCCCAGTCACTTATAATGAGGCCAGGCACTTGCATTGCCTGTCATAGGTGTAGCAGCCTCTTACTGAATGGCTCAGGTGTATCAGAGATGACCCCTGCTCTGCTTCTTCTGAGTGACCACATGCAGGGACATTCCTGTGGACCCTTGATGGACAGTCAGGCTTCCAGCAGCATACACATTGGGCTTGTCTTGTCGAACCACTAACAATGATCATCTATGTGGTTGCCAAACAAAAGGCCAAGACCAGCAGTGGAATCCCTTACCTGACCGCCATAGAGGAGGTGGTACTCGGAGACCAGCATGGGGCCCATTCCATTGCAGATGGTAAGACTGGAGTAAGGACAGACAGAATGAGTGACCTAATGGATGGGCACAAGAGGGCCTCTGGCAAATACAAAGCATAGTGTTCATGTGCCCACCACTGGCCATGTGGAGCCCCATGGTAGGAGTAGTGTGAAGGAATGCACGTTATTCTCTAAATAATTTTCTTTCTCAAGTAGTTCAAAGACAAGACCGGGCAGCTCCAGTGGCTGGGGACAGCAGTCCAATTCTGAGGAGGAGGAGATATCAGGTGGTGCACTGTCACATCATTGCTTTGCACTCTGCACCAGCACAGAGGCTCTCATGTTGATGGGCATCCACTCATGAGTAGATCTGGGATAACAAACCGGTGACTTTAACATAGATCCATCTGAGCAGCTGACGGAAGCTGTGACATCGAGGTAGCCAACAACTGGAGGACTGTGGGAGGGCACAGCAATGCTGAGCCTCAGGCTGATAATAGGCCTCTGCAGCCGTCCACAACTTGGCACATGCTGGAGCTGCAGAATGAGGTGTGTGAATATTTGACGGAGCTTCCAGCGAGTATGTGCACCTATGGGTGAACAGTGGAGGCATCGATGCAGACCACGAGCCCCTGCCGCCACATCGCTAGAGAACATGCATTTGGCTTCCTCCATCAAGAGATTTAGCAATTCCCATGGAGAGCCACAACCAGCAGACCAGCCAGTGAATGCCAGTGATGTGCGTCACCTTCATGGGCTTTGTGCAGCAATGGTTGGGTGAGAGAGGAGTGATGTGCCTGAACTCAGCGCCTGGTCCCTGGACTTCTCAGGTGAGCAGGGAGATGTAAATGAGCCTTGAAAAGGAGGAGGAGCGGCTGCCTCATGCATTTGGGAGCTCCTATATGCTCTTGGGCTGGGTGGCAGCTTCTCAGTTGCTTTGTCAGTGACATGCAATGTTGATAACTCTTTATCTGGTGGCTGATCTCACTAACTTATGTTCCCATTCCTTTTAAACAGTTTTTGATCTTTAAACAAGAGGCACAAAGGCCATCTGTTTACTGCTGACAGTTGACCCGTACAGGCTTATCTTGCCCCATTATCTGATTATAAGGTTAGCAAATTCCAAACAAGTTTTCCTGCTCAGGTGTTAATGGTCACTTTTTAACAATTTTGACCTCCATACTCTTTGTCCTTGCAGCAGTGTCTTTTTGTGCTGCAGCTTGGTTCTCAACAAGCAAAGTCTCACACCAGACATTAGCTCATTGTTGTCTTCCACCCTCTCCTCAGCATAGTGCTTGAGTTTCTCACAAAAGCCAGTAACCATGTCTTCAGTGGCTATCCCTTGTTACCCAGTATCCGCGTGGGGGTTCTGAAAAGATTTGACACCTGGGACTGCCTTAATATGTAGGCTGCATCCCAGGAGCCGTGCATATACCTGCAGGAAATGGTTGTGGCGGTTGCAGACTAGTTATATGTTAAGCGAGTGGAAGCCCAGCCTGTTAATGAAGGCTGCTGCCTGGACTGGTGAAGGCTGCTGTCTGGACTGTGGGAGCCTTGATGGCCACATGCATGCAGTCAATTACACTCTGTACCTGGGGAATCAAGTAATTGTTCTGACTCCAATGGCCCTCTCAGTTTGACTGTCCAGGTCAGTATGAAAGTGCACATATTGGCTGGCCATTTTGAAATAGCGCTGGCTATATTGATATGGTGATGAGTTGCAGACTGGGAGGTCCCACACATACCTCCAATGGAACCCCGGGATGAATTTAAGTCATCGAAATGCAATGCCACAGTGACCTTCAGAGCCACTGGCATTGGACAGCCACCGCTACCTATCGGGCTCAGCTTGTCCTCCAGCAGCACTGCCTAGCACTCAGGACTCCCACCTAACATTCAGATACTCCACTTCACCCTTATACAACTTCCAATAATTTCACTTCCTGCAGGTATATGCACGGCTCCTGGGATGCAGCCTACATACTAAGGCAGTCCCAGGTGTCAAATCTTTTCAGAACCCCCACGCGGATACTGGGTAACAAGGGATAGCCACTGAAGACATGGTTACTGGCTTTTGTGAGAAACTCAAGCACTATTTCACCCTTATACAACTTCCACATAACTTCAGCTACTCACCCAAACATAGTGCAACGCAATCTCTGTTGCAGGGCAGGGTAGCCCATGACCACTGGGAGCAGTGTAGAGCCAGCAGGAGACAAGGACACCTGCAACTCCTATGATCTACAGAGGAAATTGTTCTCTGCATTTTAGGGCCTATTGTGCCAGAGCCTGTGACAACCAGCGTCACAGAAAACATTGAAGATGATGGCATGTTCCTGTCTTGTGCCACTTATCCTCATCCTGCTATGTTGTATTAAGAGCAAGTTGCTGATGGTGTGATCATGGACCTCTTGTTTTCCATCCCACCCCACTTCCCTCATATCAACCTTCTTCTGATTTTCTGTTCTCAGACACTCAAGAACTGCCACATGTCCAGTCACAGCTTTTTTAAAATTAATTCACGGGATGTGGGCTTCGCTGGCTGGGCCAGCATTTATTACCCATCCCTAATTGCCCTTGAGCAGGTGGTGGTGAACTGCCTTCTTGAACTGCTGCAGTCCATGTGGTGTAAGTACAACCACAGTGCTTTTAGGGAGGGAGTTCCAGGATTTTGACCCAGCAACAGTGAAGGAATGGTGATATATTTCCAAGTCAGGATGGTGAGTGACTTGGAGGGGAGCTTCCAGGTGGTGGTGTTCCCATCTATCTGCTGCACTTGTTCTTCTAGATGGTAGTGGTCGTGGGTTTGGAAGGTGCTGCCTAAGGAGCCATGGTAAATTCCTGCAGTGCATCTTGTAGATGTTACACACTGCTGCTACTGTGCGTTGGTGGTGGAGGGAGTGAATGTTTATGGATGTGGTGCCAATCAAGCGGACTGCTTTGTCCTGGATGGTGTCCAGCTTCTTCAATGCTGTGGGAGCTGCACCCATCCAGGCAAGAGTGGAGTATTCCAACACATTCCTGACTTGTGCCTTGTAGATGGTGGACAGGCTTTGGGGAGTCAGGAGGCGAGTTACTCATCGCACGATTCCTAGCCTCCGACATGCTTTTGTAGCCACAGTATTTAGATGGCCAGTCCAGTTCAGTTTCTGGTCAATGGCAACCCCCAGGATGCTGGGACAGGACATACCCAGGGATGGTGATGGTGGAGTCTGGGACATTATTTGTAAGTCATGATTCTGTGAGGATGATTATGTCAGGCTGTTGCTTGACTAGTCTGTGGGACAGCTCTCCTAATTTTGGCAGTAGCCCCCAGGTGTTAGTAAGAAGGACTTTGCAGGGTCGACAGGACTGTGATTGCCGTTGTTGTTTCCAGTGCGTAGGTTGATGCTGGGTGGTCTGTCTGGTTTCATTCCTTTTTTGTGACTTTGAGCTGCCTCAGGAGGAACAACAAAAGCAACAGCATAATACTGATGAAGAAACACCAGCACTTGATCTAACACTTGCAGCCACTAACTCTGTGGGACCTTTGAGATTGGTATAGTATCAGGAGCTGGATGAGATGAGTCACGGCTGCAACCAGACCAGGGGGAAAGTTTATCAGAGGTGAGGCCGCACATTAGTTCTGCTGCAAGGGACTCAGATAAGGACTTTGATGAGGCCACATAGAGGAGAGCACTGATGAACATGTACACCAAGGTGTTTGGGGCAGTGCCACACTTGTTACACAGCCTCCTGTTATTGGCAAGGGGCATAGACAAATCTGGCTTCAACCTGACACAAGGCATTGCATAGAGCTTTCCAGGGTGGAAGTAGCCAATGTCTTGACACCGCTTGTGGACTCGTATGTGAAGTCACTTCTGGTACCCGTTGTCCATTGCAGCACAAGCAGAAACCATCCAATGTTTGCAGTGGAAGCTCAGACAGAGGTCATAAGGTCCATGCTTGCTGCCATGCAGGCACAGACTGCTGCCATCATGTGTGCCAAGCTGGTAGCAGCCAGAAGCACTGTGTACCTCACTCAACAAACATGACCAGTGACATAATGGACAATTCCTTCAGCCATTTGGTGTTGTGAGTTTCCTTAGAGAACTTCAGTGAAGCATAATAAGGATAAGGACTGGGATCTCCCAAAAAGTTTCTCTTTCTGTGTATGCCATTTTCTTTCTATATACATTGCCTCTCACATACTCTTTGTCTCTTCCTCAGGAGTGTAGCGGGCAGCGGGGGGCATGCACAGACCGCTGGGTCCAATGGTGGCCCGGCGGCCTGTTTAAATGAAGGCCTGGCAGCCTTGGAAAGGCTGCTCACAATGGCTGGGGGAAGAGCACATCAGAGGGGCAATGTGCCTGACGCAACTCCAGAGGGTAGGACATCAGGGCAGGCCAGGCCGGAGGGTAGGCCAGCGAGGCAGGCCAGGCCGGAGGGTAGGCCTTCGGGGCGGGCCAGGCCGGAGGGTAGGCCTTCGGGGCGGGCCAGGCCGGAGGGTAGGCCATCGGGGCGGGCCAGGCCGGAGGGTAGGCCATCGGGGCGGGCCAGGCCGGAGGGTAGGCCATCAGGGCGGGCCAGGCCGGAGGGTAGGCCAGCGGGGCGGGCCAGGCCGGAGGGTAGGCCAGCGGGGCGGGCAGGCCGGAGGGTAGGCCAGCGGGGCGGGCCAGGCCGGAGGGTAGGCCATCGGGGCAGGCCAGGCCAGGCCGGAGGGTAGGGCAGTGGGGCAGGCCAGGCCGGAGGATAGGGCAGCGGGGCAGTGTGCCCCTTATTTTCCGACGAATGCCTAGCTGCCCTCCTGGAGGAGGTGGCAGTGCGGCAGGAGGTCTTTCTTCTGAGGGATGGGAGGCAGAGGCCTCCCCACCTGACCAAACGTGTGTGGGAGGAGGTGGCCAAGAGTGTTAGCCCCCATGATGTAGTGCAGCGCACATGGCTCCAGTGCCACAAAAGATTCAATGATCTCCTGTGCTCAGGAAGGGCGAGTACCATGTTGCCTCAAGTCACTTAATGCAGCCGTCACCCTTTCCCCCCAACACCCCCACCAACTCCAAGTACAGTAACATCACTGAATCTCTCACAGCATGGACCCCTCGCTGGGTGTGACAGCAGAGATTGCCCATGCCTAGTTCACCCTGAGAGGGTTGAGCTAGGATGTTTTCTGCATCCGCAGCATGTGTGACACTGACACCTAGGGTATAGAATGGGGTTGAAAGTCAAGGGTCTATGCCTAGGCAGAGCGCTGGAACTGGGAAGCATGTCAAAGTCAGGGTGCTAACATGCTGGGAAGAGAGCTTCCAGTTGGCAGGGCACCAATCCATCTGCTGGTCTTTGGGCTCCACGTGCTTGTCCCTCCTTGCTTAGCAAAGTGGCACCTTGTGGTGCCACATGTGAAGGAGACAGCATTTGGACAATGGTGGTGGGGGTCAGCCCTGGCTTTTTTGGGTGATTGTGCGGCAGCTGCGGGATAACTAAGAACTGGAGTCCTGCAATGTCCCACTCTGGCTGGGTTGGCAGGGATGCGATGGGAATTTAGGTGCAGGCTGGACTAATCAATGCTCCTCTCTCCTTTTCTGGAGAAGACTGTGCACAATGCGTCGGAACGAATGCGGACTGGTGGAGGACAGGCCTAGTTGGCCATTCTTACCGCTTTCGAGCAGCAGGCCATGGATGTGGAGAGGCACCATGCCCCCAGGTCCACCAATGTTGGTGAGGCTGGGGTGCCACGGGGAGGTATATTTGGTGAGCACTCAGGTCACCATGTGTGTCACAGAAGCCATGGCACTGCTGAATATTCAATGATTGAACTTGGCAACATGGGTTTACCCTTGATTATGGAAGGATGAGTGCAGAATGATCTGGTGGAATAGCATGCAAGCTGACATTGCCTGTACTGTAACTATTCAAATGTCCTTTTTCTTCTTTTTAGCATCACCGGAGCAGAGCCAGGAGGAGGAGGCAGAGGGCCCACCTCTCACCCCTGAAGTCCCAGAGCAAATGCACTCACCAGCGTCACACCATCTCAGCCAGGCAGGCAGCAGCGCAGATACTAGCACCTCAGTGGGAATTAGATCTTCGGCTTGTGTCCCAGGGCACGGCGGTGAGGGCTTCACACTCGCTTGAGGTGCAGGCAGAGACAGAGAGTGCCGAGGACGCTGGCAGTCAGAGGACTGCTGGGGACCAGATACTTGCTCGGTCGGTGGCTGATGATGTGCCTCTGGAGTCGGTCCGTGAGGCAGCGAACACTGGAAGTGCAGCAGGGTATGCGGGACGATCTGGCAGAGATACTTGAGGCTATGCGTGGCATGGTGCCCGTGCTGGAGAAATCCACATGGAGCATCACTGATGCAATGAGCTTCATGGCTGAGCGCTATGCTTCCTCCATGGAGAGAGTGGCGAATCTCATAGAGAGGCTCCTCCAGGAGACCAATCAGGGGCTCCTGGTGTTGTGATCGGACCTGCAAGCCCTCACAGTGGCATTGGCCTCAGCTGATCAGTGCCAGTGTGGGAGATGGTTTGGGCACCAAGTATCCCAGCTCAGTGCCCATCCATCTACGGTGAGCAGGGAGGTTTGAAGCAACCTCATGTCGGCGCAGCAGCTGCCTGTCGTCTCTGTGGGCTCCTATCAGGGTGCTCCGCATGAGGGCAGCAGCTCCTCCACCCCTCTGCCAGGTTGATGAGGTTGCGTTGACTGGGGAGATGCCAGCTGTGGAACTGGCCGCTCCCTCCCAGGCGCGTCCATCGAATGCTCCACGAGCCAGAGGACGTCTGCCAAGGTCATTGAGGCCAACAGGACAGCACAGTGAGCAGGCTGTCTCAGATGCCAGTACCTGCGAGGGGACAGCACCTAGACATAGCACCTGTAAGCATAAATTTAAGGCACCTTAGGCACACCACGGGTTTCTCACTGGTGCTTTTATGTTGGCCCTTAATACTTTCTGGAAGATTCGGTGTGATGTCTGACACCGCTTTTGTTTTGCTTTATGAATTTACTTTTGTTTAGTCAATAAATTTTGACATGTTGCCATGCTTCAGGGTGATTCCTTACTTCTGCAAGTGGATGGTTACCCATGATATTATGAGTGAGTTGTTTGACATTGAGCTTTATTGACAAGGGCCTTAGTTAAAGTTATTATTCAGGCTAATTTAGCACTCAAGTATCGAGTGTGGAGCCTGCAGCCCTGGCGTATGTTGAAGGTCCATCTGTGGTGGGCTAGCTGAAGGATCTTTGGATTAAAGCCTCCCGGGTGTCCCTGCCTCCCTGGAGTATGCCCGGGTCAGCGTCAAGCCTCTCAGCATTTCCCTGTGCGTGTTCATCCTCGGACTCACGGCTGAAGTCATCGTGTGCATCCGGAGCAATTGCGTCTACGTCTTCCTCGCCCACTGCATCGCCCCTTTCCAGCGCCCGATTGTGGAGTGCACAGTGTGCAACCACTATCAGTGACACACGATCTGGGGGGTACTGGAGTGCACCCCCTGAGTGGTCCAGGCATCGGAAGCGCATCTTGAGAAGGCCAATGGCTCTCTCCACCACAGACCTTGAGGAGCCGTGGCTCCTATTGTACCGCTGCTCAGCTTCTGTTCTTGGATTGGGGAAAGCCGTCATGAGTCACCTTCTGAGAGGATAGCCCTTGTCACCCAGCAGCCAACCATCCAGCCGGGCTGGAGCACTGAAGAGCCCCGGCACCTGGGAGTGTCTGAGGATGTAGGCGTCACGGGAGCTGCCTGGGAACCTTGCACAGACTTGTAGAATCTGCATCCTGTGATCACACACTATCTGCACGTTCATGGAGTGGAAGCCCTTCCTGTTGACGAAGGCACCGGGCTCACCTGCTGGCGCCTTGATGGCCACATGTGTACAGTCTATTGCACCCTGGACGCAGGGGAAGCCAACAATGGCCGCGAAGCTTCTGGCTCGTTCTGTCTGACTGGCATTGTCCCAGCGGTAGTCGATGCACACCTGAATAGAACGTCTCTACCTGGTTGACACAAGTGTGGACAGCTGATTGGGCGATTCCGCAGAGATTGCCGATAGACCCCTGGAAAGAGCTGGAGGCATAGAAGTTGAGAGCAGCTGTGACCTTTAGAGCCACTGGCATGGGGTGTCCACCCACACAGTTTGCGGAGATCTCAGGGCTTATCATCTGACAGATGGAGGCGACTGTCTTCCTTGAGAGACGGAGCCTTTTTTGGCACTGCACCTCAGACATATTGAGGTAGCTGCTTCGCCGCCTG
This sequence comes from Cetorhinus maximus, assembly GCF_964194155.1. Lineage (NCBI taxonomy): Eukaryota > Metazoa > Chordata > Chondrichthyes > Lamniformes > Cetorhinidae > Cetorhinus > Cetorhinus maximus. The sequence continues at coordinate 117,016,973 of NC_135886.1, forward strand.
TATGCCCTGGCAACAGGATAGTGGTGTCTTCTGCGGCCCCTTCCGCCTTGCACTTCCTGTTGGCCCTGCACTCCTTGTGCCTGCGTCTCTCCTCCCAAAGGTGGCTCCCTTGGAGGCTGAATGTGGACTCCTGGCCTCCTCCCCCTTCTGGCCCTCCCTTCCTCCTCAGTGGAGGTGCCTCCAGTGAAGAGCACAACTCCCATTCCCAGGCTAAGGGAAGGCTTTCTGAAAGCTGCAGGCCCCGGAAATGATCCTTACTGTAGAGTCCTGACCAAAGCTTTTACTCCTGTCCTAGCAGCTGGTGTGAGTTTTGAAGTCTTTGAAGCTCACACAGGCAAGTGTAAGTAACTTTCACACTTAAATCACACTCGCGACCCCAGTGAGCCCTCTTATCCGAGGATGAGGTTTATACAAATGTCTCCTACCCGCTGCCCATTGCGCCCGTGTGATGTCCTGAAGATCACACGGGCTGTGAAAAATCAAGATCAATTGCTGCCTCAAGGGCCTTAACTGGCCCGTTAATTGATGGTGGGCACGCATCCGAACTTATAGCGCGCCCGCCTTCCCAAATATCACAGTGGCGCGCGGTGACGTCAGGACGCACACCCGACCTCACCGCGCGTCATTTTGCGCGTCAGCGTGTGGGGGCGTGCCCCGCAGGCCAACGGGAAGATTCTGCCTTAAGGATATGCTCACTTTTATTGCAAGCACGCAATTCAGGGACAAGGAATATTTCCACTTCTTACTTCTTTTTTATTTTTGAGGGCTTTATATGTCCTGACTCCAAATAAACGAGATGCTGACAAGTCTTTAAAAGGTCAAGGTAAAGAAGATTGTAAGGTTATGTGGCAGTGACTGCAGAGCTATTTTTAATACAATACCACTTGTATTGTTAGTGAATCATTTTGAGACCAAAACCTTAAGACAGTTGTTATTATAACTGAGGTGTTTAACTGTTTAAAATAAATGAGGCGGCATTTGCACAAGGACAGTTGACAGAGAAATATCATACTAATATCTCAGCAAATAATTTCTATGGTTAACATTTATAGTGGTTCAGCAAGAAACAGACATTATTCTATTATTCTGTTAATAATAGATAGCCACAAGGTACATGATTCACTAATACAATTTCAATCCAGTTCAGTGGAGTATGCACAACAGATTCATTTCTATATGCCAACACATTTACACTGCAACCTGTTGAAAAATGCACCCAATAAAGTGACAAAAATCCAAATTATGTCCCAGAATCCTTTAAGAAATAAATCCTTACCATGATGGACAACATACCCACTTCTATAATTGCTTTTCAGTATGTTTCTCATTCTCTCATCTCTTCGATGATTTGAAGACAGGCTCAGGGCCCTGCTCCTTTCAAAACTGCAGAGTGATCTTTTTTTCTTCCTTCATATAAAAGCATGACTCCTCTCAGCAGGCATCAACATCATTTTCAAATCCTGTTCAGAATATTCTAACCATCAAAGGAAGCGATCAGTCCAGTTACAGAACAGGAAATTCCTCTCATCAACATCCCAGGTACCATTTTTTTAATCCTACTTCCAACTCCACCTGGCTGGTGTTTTCCTACTTATTTTCCTTGAAAATTTTGTAAATGAGCTTGTAGGAAGCTGGAGGAGTGTCAGTCTCCAACTTGATCCTGGTTCACATGGTTCTCATCACTAATTGTTCTGAGGAGACCCACAACATCATACATTTTAAAAACAGTTGGCAATTGCTTTCGCTCATTCAACTGTTGCAACGCGCTTAGATGAGAAATTAACCAGGTCTAGGGCTGCTTTATGGATCAAAAGGGAGGAAGAGGCTGTGTGGGTAAAGGGGTTCAAGTTCTAGGAAGGAGTGTTTCAGATGCCCAGGCCAGGGTGTACAGCATGGGGACAAAGTCATCTGGAAATGAGTTAGAGGGTCTGATGTCCTGTGCAGGGCTGAGGCTTGTGACCTAAAGAAACAGATGGTTTTGGGGCTCGGGATCACTCGATGTTCGGGTGAGAACTAAGAGCACTCAGGATTATTGTGAAACGTGGGATCAATTGAATAAGCCTAAGCGAAGGTGGAGGGTGCTTGTGAAGCATTTAGTTGATCATAGCATTAATTAGGGTGGACCTGGGGTGGAATGAAGTACCAGACCTTGAAATAGGATGGTGTTTAACAGGCACTAAACCACACATCTGATTGCTCCCCAGCAGTCAAGTGTGAAGCAGCAACTAATCAGTGAAGGATATGCAGAGTCACTTGGTAACCACCAACCAATTGGATTGCTAGAAAAGAGAAGGTACAGATTTTATTCATGATTAGATTGCATTTGAACCTTGGCAAACACTAGAAAATTAATTCCATGTCCTATTGTAGTCACAAGCAATGGACTGATGGACCGAATACTTTTAATAAAGCCAAATGTGATGGACAGTGGATGAGTGATCTCGGCAGATAAATGTACTTTGCCCGGTGGTTATATGTCAAACAATCACTTAAATTAGTAACTTCTTTTCCCCATCAAACAGTAACATTAATCACGCAATAAAAAAAGTGTTTTGTTCGTTTGATTGAAAGATTGATGAAATCAACTATTCTGAATCATTTTCTTTTGGAGTTTCCTTTCCCCCATTTGACTTCTTCAATTTTTCATCCCATTTATTTATCATCATTAAATGTTAATCCACAACATTGTGCATGAAAAATACAGTTTTCAAATCATTCAAAGCACAAACATCATTAGGTAACTGATTCTGTGGTTAAGAATACAAATTACCCTCTTCAGCACTTGTTCAAAATAAATCCTGCTTAAGCGCAAAGTTTTATTTCCTTCAAAATATCTCAGTTATTCTCTCTGCATTTATTTCTGTGGAGCCCTTCAGTTATGGGTGGAGGGAAGAATAATCGGGGGAAAATGGGATTAGGCTGGTATAATGAAAATGTAATAATTTCCATAATATTAAGGTGATTTATTGTAAAAGTAGGTTAATAGTGGGGTTTGGATTAGTTTCTCAGTGTGAGGTTGTGTGTTGCGAGGCGGGGGAGGTGGTTTAATTGAATTGCAGACAGCGATTCTGGAGCTTTTGAGATATCAAAAGGGAAGCTAGGTTTGAAATGTTAAATATGTAAACATGGCTGAAGTTTTAGAATGTGAGGTGTGAGAAACATTTGCATTTTTAGATAAACCAGAGTCGTGAATTTCAAAGAGATGGTAAGATGTTACATCTAGCCAACAGAGGCTAAGCCAAACAGTGTTTTTATTTTTCCCAAAGATCACTGATCGTATGAGTACTATGGAAGATTTATGGAAAAAGTAAAGTTGAAAGACATATTGGGACAATGGAATTTACGTTAAAAAGGGAGAAACCTGTATAAGGGAGATGAGGTTATGTGTAAGGGGAAGGAATTCTAAGATCTAACAAGCATGAAAAGCTTCCAGCCTCTATGTACCAAGTTGCTATCTACAAGAACTGAAACATAGAGAATTCTTTGAATATCACTGTCCAGGGCATTGTACACTTCACCTGGGTCTGTTGAAATCTATGTGGTTGTACTGTTGCCTTAAAGAAGGTGTAATTGAGAGCTAGATTGATTAGGAGATTTAGGAGTTATTATACTAGTAATTTGTAGACCTATGTATGTGCTTAAAATCTTTTCTTCTATTAATAAATGTTTAATTTAGTTTCGTAAAAAAAAACTCTAAGCCTTGGTGGGCTCACTATTACTGAATTCAAGGCATGGCTCTCAAAATAAAAAAAAACAGTTGCGGCAGCTGTTTCAAGTTTCCCCCTGGAATTTGAGCAGCTCAGCATTTACCATTCGCTGTGCCATAACAGCTGGTAATTGAGCGCAAGGATCGTGATACCTAATTAATCTGCACCCACTCATAGTAAGGAAGGCAGCATGCAAAATTTGTGCAGCCTGCTAATTTCATTGATAGTGGTGTGCACTGCAGTGCTCAACAGGGGACCTAGGTTCCTACAAGGTTATCATCACTTAAAGCCAGTCTGCACCATTTAAAGTTGAGGTACATTTTGTCTATAGCAGCTTCTGGAACTGGTTCTAGTGAGCAGAAGGAGAAGTAGAAATGGTGTGATAGGTCAAAGAGTCTATCCCTAGCTTCTCTAATGTATCACTGGAGGCCCTGGTGCAGATGGTGGACAGGAGGAAAGAGGTCCTCTTCCCTCAGTGGCTAAGGGGCCCTCCAGACACAGTACAATGGCAATAGGAGCAGGTAGTCAGCACCACTGATATTAGTAATCTACCCTCAATGCCTGCAAAAAACCCAACGACATCACTTGAGTGGTCAAGGTGAGTGAATGCATCTTCAGATGCCATATCCTTACAAATAAACCTTCAGCCTCACACACTGTTTAATTCACCCTTACTCCCCCCCACACCCTGCTCCCTTCACTGACATCAGGCATGAGTGGCTGCAGCCAGGACAGGGGGAAGGATAGCATGGGTGCCAGATCCCCAGAGAAAAGATTGCTGGTTATGCACACAGAATGCTTGACACATTGGCCGAAAGTCTGCGCCTGTCGAGGAGCTTGGAGGAGTTCAGCTCTGACTTGGCACAGGGTTTGCACAGATTTTGGAGCCCATCCTTTCCAGTGCAGAAGTGGTAGCCAACTCCATGAGAACATTTGTTGATGTGGCCAATGTGCAGCACCAGCAGAAGCCACCCAATGTCTGGGTGCTACAGTGGAAGCTCAGACTGAGGCCATGAGATCTCTGCTTGTTGCCGTACAAGCTCAGACTGCTGTCATCAAGGCTGCAGAGACCAGTGTTCAAAAAGCTTTTCAACAGTCCACCGATCTATCTGTGCTCAAGCAGATAACTAAGATTATTGAGACAGTCTCGGCTCTATGGAGCATGAACCTGCTCCTCTCTCAGGATGACAGTGCCTAGGCTTCCAGCACAGTCACGCTACCAGTGCTCCTGCTGTTGCCTTTCAACCAGCCAGTCCAGACTGCTGCTCCCCCCACCACTGCACCAACCCCCCTACCCACGCCAAGGTGATGAAGTTTGAAGCCAGGCCATTTAGTCCCAGAACTGCTCGAGGGCTTTCTGCAACGTCATCCGCTGTCTTCCCCCTGTGAAAGCCAGCAGCCTTCCACCAGCTATGTTGCAGACACTGGGGCTGTATTCCACAGCAGTACGAGGAGATGCAAAGGCACCCACAAAGAGGGCACTAATGGAAGACGCAAAAGTATGTTTGTTATATTGGATGTTTTGTTGGGTAAAATTGATATGGAATGGCTGTTTTGTGGTCTATTTTATTCCAGGACTGTAACCAAGTGGATCCTGTGATGGTCCATAACAGAGGATGGTAAGGTGAAGGCTGTTGTACAAAAGGGATTTGGGCTTTTAAGGGAACTATAATCAAATGAAACAATCACAGTCTGTCAGGAATGGTGATACATCAGCTGCCTCCTCCCTTCGTCTTCCTGCTCCTCCTTTCCTTATCCTCTTCTTCCTTTTTCTCCTGAGCTGCACTGTATCCCTGGTAGCAAAACTGCACCCTCATGATAACCAGGTTGTGGAGGATACAGTAGACCCTCAAGAATTGGGACACCGCTCTAGTGAGCACTACAGGTCTCCTCCAGAGTGGTCCAGGCAGTCGAATAGTTGTTTTAGCAACCCAATGACCTGCTTTGTGATGTAGGACATGACATCATGGTTCTCATTGTACAAAGGGTGGCAATGTTTGGTTGAGTTGTAGAGTGGAGACATGAACCAGATGTGAAGCAGATAGCCCTTGTTGCCCAGCAGCCACCCTCTAGTTTGACGTTGTGGCTGAAAGATTGAGGCAACAGTGCATTGGTGCAGAATTAAAGCATCGTGGCTGCTGCCAGGATAGTGGGCACCCATCAGGATAATGTGCTGAGCATGGCTGTACACCAATGCACATTCAGTGAGTGATAACCTATGCAATTTTGGTATATCTCTGCATTGAGATATTGAGATGCAGCATCTGCAAAGCCGCATGTGCACAGTCGATGGCACCCTGCACCATGCGGAAGCCCTCTATCCTGACAAAGCCACGTGCATGTTCTGCCAGTTTCTTTCTGTATGATGGTACCTATTCGGCATTTGATATCTTTCCACATTTAGAGTGTTACACCAGTTAGAAATTGCTTTTCAATTGATTACACAACTTTTCATGAATATGCATTGATAAAATAAACCTGTCGGCTTGGCATTATTACATGAATATTTCCCTAATTATGAAGTAGTGTTATTCCCATTGCCTGTGTGTCTTTCTGTTGATTTTGGAGTTACTTTAGGGCTGGCTTGGTCATTGGGGAAGTTCTGGTTTGAAATTAGCCCCAGTCTCTGTACGGGAATTATATGATGTTTCTTTGTTCATCATTTATCTACGAGGCCTTTATCAAATGCAATTATTTATTTACTTTAATACTAATTGTTGCCTCCGGCATTGCTCCCAGCATTACAAGACATCGAGTGTGTGTTCTAATATTTAATTTTGCTGCAGCAGAAACCGAAACCAAAACTCAGTCTTCTTTGTAATACATGAAATTTGCTGAATTAATACAAGTTACAGGTACTAAAATATACAGGCTGCGCCATAGACCTAATATTTGAAATAGGAAATAGTATTTACCTGCTCTTGTACAAAATGTGTTTAAGATATAGGGAACATTGTGCTTCCCCCTCCAAACCTCTAAGTTCTGGTTATTTCTAATATAAATTTGCTTTACCTCCCATTGTGAACTTGCAAAATTTGCTTTAAATTGTAAGCGATTTATGTATTTATTCTTTTTCCTTCCTCAAAACATTCTTGCTTTTTCTGTTGATTTTGTGCTTATGCTTCCTTTTTTAATTGGTATTTTTAATATATTTTTTAAGCTCTAAACACTGATTTGGCTGAAGAAAGAAATTGTGGATTTAATTAATAAGGAGGAAATCTTTAGATGATCTATGGTTTTATGCTGCTCCTGGGATTAAGAACGGTAGATTTGTTAAAATGGAAAGGATTGATTCTTGTTTCCTGTTGTCTACTGATTCTTCATTGGAGCTTTGAATTCACTTAGTTAAGCAAATAGTTGATTGGAAGCTTAACAAATAAATGGTTATTTCCCCTTTGAACATGTGAAGTTTTGGTGGTTCAGAATCTGAGGTATGACACCTCTGAAGCCAAACTTCCAGATATGACACTTTTTGAAAGGTATAATGCTATGGATAAACTCTGCATGCAAACCTTTAAATTGAGCAGGGTAGGATATAGGAGAGACAGTGTTGGTAATGTCACTGGATCCAGAGGCCCAGACTAATGGATTCAAATCCCACCATAGTAGCTTTAGGAAAATAAATTTACCATCCTTACCTGGCCTGACCTGCATGTGAACTCCTGACCCACGGAAATGTGTGTTTGGCTCTTAACTGCCCTCTTCAAGGGCAATTAGGGATGAGTAACAAATGCTGGCCTTGCCAGTGACACCCATGCCCTATGAAAGAATAAAGGGGCAACGTGAGGAAAACAAGAACTGAATGTTCCATTGTGAACAAACTTGTATTTTCTATTTTTTTCCCCCTACTTTTTCAAACCTACATTCCCAATGAGCTTGACAAGAGATAAACTACTTGTGAATAACCATCTGTCAACAGCGCTTGGGTATTATTAAGACAAATCTTTTCTGGCACTTCAAATTTTGTAAACACCTCTTACCGTGCGCCAACCTCCTATTTTCTCTCTGGGGGAGGATGGATAGCACCAGAATAAATGTGCTACAGAGAATCAATTTGACAATTTTGGAGTGCGGGTTGAAAAATCACATGAACATCTTGCTCAGACGCACCAGCTTTTTGCAGATTTACACAAAGTGTTCCGTTGATAGTTAAGATTGAACTGGAGGTGCCCAGCTGACACTGACTGTAATCGATAACTACTGTACTTCATTGTAAGTTAAATTTATTTTAAAGTAGGTGTCTCTCCTTGAGAGGGATGAAGAACTGGATTTCCTAGATTGTTCTATTCAGAAATTATGCCAGATTTTTGACTTATTTCTGCAATGATCTTGCTGAAATGATTATTTCCCTCCCCACACCCACCCTGTGCGTTTTCCCCTCTTGAAAATGTGCATAATGAAGGCGTGCTGCTCTCCAGATAACTGCCATTGTCATGCACAACGATGTTCCTGTGATCAAATACCATCTATACAATAATGCTTATATTCATGCAGGTTATGGGATTGGTATGAGGAGCTCTCAAGTTTATCTGAATATCATCTTCCAAGTGTGTGCTGCATTGTGGTCATGTGCTCCATCCTCTACACCTCTGAAGTGCAATGGCTAAAGCTAAATATGGACCTTTCATTGCCTGATGTGGAAGTCCCTGATGATAGCAAGGATGGAATTCAAATGGGAGAGCTACTCTGCTGTTGACAGTTATTTGCTCTGCGTTTCATCTAAACAACTCCTTCCCCAACCACCTATTCCCCCCCCAAATACATCTATTCTCCCATTTACAGTCCAGACGATATTATTTCTACCAGTCTTTTCATCTGCCAATAAAGTACTCCCAACCACTGATCATCATTCATATACGCCCCACCTGATTTTATAGCATTGGAAACATTCTGCAGGCAAAATCATAAAAACCCAAATGGTGTGACATTTTACTTTTTGAGACAAATTCCATGCAGGTGTCAGCCTGTAGTGCCTGAAGAAGAGTCATATTGAACTCGAAACATTGACTCTGTTTCTCTCTCCACAGATGCTGCCAGACCTGCTGAGATTTTCCAGCACTTTCTGGTTTTTAATTACATTGGGGAAATGTCCTGACTTGGTTGTCCGCTATTTTACCAGCCCACCCCCACTTCCCGGTCCAAAACCTGGGGGTTGGTAAAATTCTGCCCGTTATCCCTGTTTCTTTATCCACAGATATTACCTGACCTGCTGAGTATTTCCAGGATTTTTTGTTTTTATTTCACCAGGAGGGAATCGGGAATGCTGACTGGTGTGTCATGTGTTTCTCATTTTTTAATGATTTAGTTAGTCCAACTTTTAAACTCCCTTCTGGCTTCTGATTTCGTGATAATTTGTGAGTGAAGTTGTTATACAAGTTAACACCTGCAAATTCGCCTAGTTTCTCCAGGAGCTTAGCAAAAGAGCACAGTTCAACTGTTTAAAGGTAACTGATCTTGGAGCAATGATTCCCACTGACGCCAATCACCAAGCACCTAACCCCATTGTTCCTAATTCTAAATTGATTTTAATCCAGTAAAATGGTGATCATCATTGATTTTAATGGGATTAGGCTATGATAATCAACTTCTCACTGGGCCGAATTTTACGACGGGGGGCAGGTGCATATTGCTCACCAACCTCCCCGTGCCCTGCCCACCCCCACCACCCCAGAAGGAAAGTTGGTACTGCTCCGACCGATATTCAACAAGGCTGCCTTGCAGCATTAAAATGCAGCCGGCTGCATGAACGAGGTGAGAGTGGGACAATGCTCCTCAGTGGGAGGAAGCCCTGCCCTCGAACTGGCAGCCAATATGATTGGCTGACAGCTCTTGCAGTCCTAGCAGCCCCAGAACTCTGTAGAGGGCGTGGCTCGGACTGCAAGTAGGCCCCAGGATGAAGAGAACATGTATCCCAGAGTGAAGTAAGTTGGGAGTATTGGATGGGGAGGGATATGGGAGCCTAGGGAAGGGGGTTGAAGAAGGGTGAGCGGGCAGTTTTTGGAAGCCAAATGGGGAGGAACAAAGGGGGAATTACATCTTAGGCGGAGGGGGGTCCTCGATGTGCATAGGGCACCCCCCACCCCAAGGACATACCCTGCTTCCTTTCTGCCTTTTAAGCAGTTTGCTTAAAAAAAGTCTTGCCCACTCCTGCCCGCCTTCCCACGTCAACCATTTTATGGTGTGGACAGCATGATAGTCAGGTCAGTTGGCTTGGTAACAAGCTCAATTGCCCGTTAATTATTTATTTAAAAATGGCAGGTGGGCTGCAGATTTTGGCGCCCGCCTGCTTACCGTATTTTGGGGTCTGGGTCATTGGTGGGCAGCAAGGGGGTGGACTAGCCATCTGTCATATTTTTTATGCCCCACTGCCAAAAGCATTCTGCGTGGGGGGCTGCAAAACCCGGCCCACTGTTTTGCTGAGGGTAACGGCAGAGTAGTGTCAAGTGTCAGGAGAATAATACCATCCTAAAAAGGCTTGCTGTTCATTAACCTAAAATTTGACTTCAGTGGGGATGAAAAGGGGGAGAGATGTATAAAAGGCACTGATTCAATATTGCCTGTGTTATATTATTGCCAAAAGTCAAAATTACCTTAGTTCAACTGACCTCCTCCCCAAGTTGTGACATGAGGGTTAAAGCAGGGCCATCATCAATTCAACTAACTACTCTTTTTGGTGATAGCATTGTATAATTAAAACAATATATCAATTGCACAATTAATTAAGAGAAATAAATGTAAAAATAAAGTGCATGTCAACTTTTTATTATAAATGTGATGACAAATTTATTATTGATCACCATGTTATAACTTCTGAAATAGTTTATTTTGCATTTTCTGGCTTTGATTTGACTGATTATTTTAATATTGTTCAATCCCTAAATCCTTACTAGATCCATTCTTAATACCACTATATTTTGCTCTTGTTGTTTTGACAAACATTGTGTGTCAAAATACCAAATAGGCAGGTTGATCCTAGCTGCAGGAAGCCATGCAACATCTCTTCTGCTATTCAGCGTGTGCTTTCATGGTTTCCCAATTATAAATGATGATGAAGCCAATGGACAGACCGATGAATAATAGAACACTCTTATGTACTGAAGTGGAATCAAACTGCAATTGTGATTATTTCATGAATTTTTCAATGTATGGCTCAGTCTGAATTAATTTGAAATACAGAAATTAATTTCTGGTGGCCATGCAATATTTAATCGCAACGTGCAATCCATTTTCCGACATCACTGCAATGATCCAAACACCATTCATCACTTATTGGTAAACTCATGGGTTTTACTGATGAAGATTTGAAGTTGTGAAGTTACTATATTAGATGTATCTCAGTGCTCTTTGAGTCTTCTATCATTAAGAAGTGGAGTGTGATCTGTTTACTGAGGAGGAGCATGTAGGTGATTTTCATGCTATAAATTTCTCAGGCAGCTGGTGGGCAGGGCAGCCTGTCCAATGATGTTAGTGGGAGGCCTGAATCATTTTGTGGTCGAGCCTCATTTTAATTTTCATGGCTAATTGTCAACAAGCAGCTGACCGATTGAAAGTGCAGGAATTCCAGCACTATTTAAATGCAGCTTGCGTTTTTTTAAAGGGGAGGTGCACTTTTTTGCATGGTGAACATGCATCTGTTTTTTTAAATCTCAGTGGAAGAGAAGACAATTGCAGACGGGGCTCCAGGTTTTAAGATAATGCTGTGCAGATGATTGTTGAGTAGGTAAACTGCTCTTGGTGCTGAGACAAATAACACAGCAGCAGTGAAGAGAAATGGTTCCCAAAGTCAGTGTCTGTGGGCCAGCATTGGTCACTGAAAGAGATTCAATGACCTTGCCAGACAACATTGCTAAGGTATGACCTCCCCACACTTTAGTCCAGCACTCCAAATCTTCCCCTCTTGCGCTACCCATATCATTTGAACCAGAACAACACATTAGAGCTTCTCCTTTGGCTTTCACTTGTACATTTAACATTGCTGCTTCCTCCACAGCTACTCCTTTCTCCGATCCATATCTACTGCTTCTTCTCAGCATGCACGCTATGCCCAACACAGTCACACAGCCCTCTAACAAGACAGACACTAATCCGCTCCCAGTTTTCTTGCACAACAATCTGACACACCACAGGAGAGAGATAACATGGTGTGGAGAAGTGTCAGTGTCACTACAAATACTCAAGGCAATGAAGGAGACCACCATCAACATCAGTTAGCAGCCAGAGGGCACGCACCATAACAAATAGCAAGACTGGGGGATGCGCATGTTTTTGACTATGTCCCCCTTTCTTCTTATCCTATACAGCAGTCTCCCTTACTTACTCTATACAACAATCTTGGTAGTGCTGTGAAAAGGATCTGCTATTGAACACCCTTAACGCTACCTGCTACCTTCTTTAGCTCTCCCCTCTTACCAGGTCCATTAGGCATTCATGGGCCAAGCTGGTGACTGACAGTTAACTGCCAAGCAGTGTTTGAAATGTAAACCAGGAACTTGACTCTGGTCCCTGAGGAATGAACCAGTGCATGGTTATCACTTATTTTGTTTATTTTGCTGGACTTGTGTAAGAGCAATAAGCTACCATGTGATATATATGACAGGGTTCGTCCTCACTGCCCACTACATCCGCATATGTATGTGTTGCCCAAGACAAACAAAAGTGATGTCTCTTTATGCCTTATCTTATCTCTGACCAGTTCTTCACAATATGAATTGACTGGTTGGTTGGACGACTTGTTACAACCAGTTTTGAGCAAGTTTTCCAGACACACAGCGAAGGAGATAAACGGTGAAGGATTCCTTCACATTTGCGAAGACCATACAGGGCTTGCATATCATTAGCAATGCTGTGTCCATGTGCCCATTTGACACAGCTAGCCTATTCATGAATTAAGGAAGCCATAGGTATTTGCAATGCAGCACCATATCATGATAATCCATACCTGCCATCATTGCGTGAATCAGTATCCATTGAGCTTATGAACTCAGCAACTCGTGCAGTTGGGTTCAGTTTTAACAACACTATGTATGCCCAAATAGATGGTGTTGCCATGGGATCCCCTATAGACCCAGTTCTCGTAAACATCTTTGTTGGATTCCATGAGAAACATACTTCAATGGAATGACACCTAACTCCCTTCCCCTTGCATTCTTCCAGTATGTGGATGAAAAGTCTGCAGTCTACCTCAGATTACCCTGGAAGGGTAAGGTGTCTCAAAAATTTGAGCAACAGGTGAAGCTAGCTGTTTCACATTGCTACTGTGCAGTAGCAACACGAGTGGTGTTTGCCACTAATAGGATGCTGCTGTCCAGCCAAAAAGAAATTCTGCCTACCTCACATATGAGTAATGTGGTATATGAATTTCAGTGCCAGTGTGATGCCTCAGTGACGGTGTGATACCAGTAGGTTGTATGTCCCAAAGACTGGCACATCATATCAAACAGCATGTCCCTCTTGCTGTTCGCAACAGACTGTACCCAGCCGGCCCGTGCTTGAAAACTCAAAACACAATGTCCAACATGTAAAGTGATTTCACAATTGGTCAACATTTGCTAAATAATCCTCAGTGTGCGAAGAATTGAGCTGACAACCAATTTGAGATTGTCAGTCAGACTCTCAGCGTGGTGCATTTGTGTGTGCTGAAAGCTACATATATTAATTAACACAGAGGGCTCTGTTGTGTGCAGATAAAAAGATGTACACACGTTGTGATGGTTTCAGCGAAACAAAATAAGTGACAGCCAATCACTGGTTCATTCCGAAGGGCAATGCCTTGACCAATCAGGGACAAGCTGCCTGGTTTAAATTTCAAACAATGCTTGGCAGCTAACTGTCAGTCACCATCAACTAGTGTATTCTCCATGGCAATGCCTCTAACAATCACAGTCCACTTGCCCACCAATCAGCACTCTCCCAATCAGCACTCTCCCAATCAGCACTCTCTTCTCATTCAGTATAAATTTGTTGCTTTCCTTTACATTGATATTCTTGTAAATTGTCCTGAGTGCAAGATGAAAATATCTGTTTTTTCAGCAAGACTGAAAAAAATAGCATTTGCTCACACGAATACAGTTGACAAACCTATTTCATAAATAGTGCAGAAATTTCCAAGCCCACAGGTGGCGGGCGTGATAGGTCGCGTGTGTGGAAAATATGGTGTGACCTGCATCACGATGGCGTGAAGGCAGGTCGCCATCGTCCGCTCACCCCGCCAACAAGGGCCGCGTTTCCAGCCATCGGTTGGTGGGGAGCTAATTGTAATACATTAGCCTATAATTAAAGGGCCATCCCGCCAGGCTCCTGGAACCCCGCCACATCGTCCATCCACGTCAGCGGGAAAGCACACCGACGTGTTTCACAACATTACGCAGGTGTCGTGCACTTGGCGGCCTTCACTTTGGGGGAAGTGAGGTGCGTGAGCAGCAGCGTTCTCCACAGCTCGCCCATTGTTTACAGGCCTCAGGGGCGCCGGGGGTGGTGGGGAGGGAGGTGGTGGCGAGGCAACTGATGCCTGATCTCGGAGACGACTGCTGTTCGGGGCGTGGGGGGCGGGTTAGGGGGGTGGTGATGGTGTCCGGGAGCAAGTGCTGGCCAGCCTTGGGGCCGACCGTTGTCGGTGGGGTGGGTCAAGTGTTGTCCTGGCGCTGCATTATGCGCACAGGCAATCGAGGTGAGGGTCAGGGTAAGCGAGGGAAGTGGCCATGCCTGGGTGTCGCTTGGTGCCAACCAGCCACAGCTCACTGTCGCTCCTGGGTAGCATGTGCGGGAGCCCCTGATGCCCCTTCTTCGTGCACAACCAGGCGCCTCAGTCGCTCTCTCCTCAATCTTCTACGGTCTCTGTTGGCCATCAGACATACAGCTAGGTCACCAGCATCCATGATCCTGACGTGGTCCTCCTGCAGCATGAAAGAGAGAGAGACGTGGTTATCATGGGTGTACTTAGCACCTTCCTGGCCCTGTATGACCGCCCCTTAACACTTCCCAGAGAGCGCTGGCCACCCCTCGGATGGCTAGAGATGAATGCGCTGCATGGCAGCCCTGTCAACCTGTGATATGGGGAACACTGGTCCAAACCGGAATGCTGAGATTGCAAGGGGCTGTGAGCACCTCCAGCAGTGACTGCTACATGGCCAGTGTCGGTGAGGAGCTGTACAAACTGACCATGCCTCTGCAACTGAGACAGATCAGGCGCAGCCACAGTGATATGATTGGGGTCGGGAACCTAGCCTGTCCACACATGCAAACAATGTGGAGGCACCAAAGGGCCACCAAGTGCTCCATTCCTTACCCCTCCTTCCCCACTGCCCCTCCCACCCCCTGGCACAGACTTTGAGCCCACCACTGCTTTATTGGACCCCAGAGCAGTTGGACTGCACACGTTGTACAATCTCTCTCTTTCATGCTGCAGGAGGACCATGTCAGGATCGTGGATCCTGGTGACCTAGCCCCACTTTAAAGCTGTTGAGAGCACACAGAAAGAAAGAGAGAACTCTCTGGCACCTGCCCACGACATTCTGGCAGCAATGACCAGCACCACTGAGGTGCAGGCATCAGTAATGTTTCCAGGGAGTGGGAGGCTGGACCATCACTGTGGTCTGAAGGCTGCACAGAGCACAGGGAAGAGGCCCTGGACTGAGGCACCTGCCTTTTTATCTTGTGCAGAAAGGTTTCACATCTGAGTGACAAGAACACTGCTCATCAGAACAAGGAGCCACAAGCAGGGAGACATTCTGAGGAATTTATTGACAATAGTGAACAGTATGTACAACTGATCAACACCCGTGGCCCAGATTGTGCAACTACTTTTACCTAACTTTCCTAATCCTGCCGCTATATCTTTGTGCTCCCCAGACATCCACAGCAGAGGTGGAGGCAGCCTGCTGACTGTGACGCCCTGTCTGTGATGACTTTGACGGGCGTCCTCTGGAGAGCCAAGACTTGGTGGGCCCTGACCCGCTTTCGGAGACCTGCTGTGTGGCAGTGGCACTCTCCTCAGCCTGTGAAGCTGGAGCTGCGAAGGTCACAGGAAGATGGGACTCAGATGGGCTGGACACTCCCATAGTCACCTGGGTGGATGGCCCTGGAGTGTGCACCTGCTGATCCTCCACCCTATGGGTGCCTGAGGGCCCCTCGCTGACTCCATGAGCGGAAGGGGTAGCTGGAGTGAGATCGAGCTGCCCAGCACCCCTCTCGCGTACACACTGTTGGAGGCCAACTATTGTATCAGTGATGGAGTTAAGCCCGCGCAGCAGTGCAGGAGTGATGTCCTGGACCAAGGCCTCCACGGCAGCTGCCATCCTGCCAGTGTTAACCTCGATGCGTTGCAATGCCGGCGCTATCACCTCAGCCTGAAGATGGATGGACTCCTCCATCACGCTTCGGAATCTGAAGCAGTGGACATCCCTTCCTGCTGTTCCCTAGTTTGCCTTCGCAGCTCCAGCAACTGTGACATGACCAAGTCCAGAGGCTCATCATCTAACTCAGACTCAGCAACGTTCTGGCCTCCGAGTGCCTGGGACCTGGGAAGTCCCTGCCTCCGCCTGCTGTGGATCAGAAAGTGCGATGTGCTCACCAGATTGTGATCCCGAGGCTACTTTAAAGCTCTGTCCCACCGAGGTGTTTATCTCTGTGCTGGTGGAGGGTGTGGGTGAGCGCTGTGACGGGACTTCAGGAAGGATGCCTTCAGATTCCTCTTCAGAGCTTTCTTCAGGGCTTGCTTGGAGGCCATGGGTCATGGACTCTGTCGGCTGTTTGGCAGGTATTCCTCGAAAGCAAGGGGAGATAATTAATGCATGGCAGTGGCCTGTGAAAGAGGACACATCACTCATGGCATTGTTATCTGATGGGTGTTGCACTGCTGGATCCTCACTTGGTCGAGCACAGGACTGATCCCGGTCCCAATCATCGCTGGCCAGCTGGATGGCTCTGTTTTCTAATTTTGCCAGAACTTTGCTCTCCGGCATCCTTCCACCTGTCTGCGACCTTTCCCTCCTTTTGTGAGCCAGTTTCGCCTGCATGGATAGAGATGGGGAGAGTGTATCAGGATGCCTGCTGGGCCAAATGCTAAGTATGCCAGGCCTGTGTGGGTGGTGAGTGGTCCTATGGATGGGATAAGGATAATGACAGTGAGTGTGAAAGAGTGAATGGTGATGTTCCTTGCACTGGCAGTGAGTTAGGGCTCTGTGGATGTGTGTTGTTTCTGAGTGTGAGAGTTGGGAGCGATGAAAAGTGTGACTTACCCTGGCAGAACAGAAGAGATCATTAATGCTTTTACGGCACTGGGTGGCTGTCCTCCTCTGCGGCACGTTTGTACTGACCACCAATGCCACTGCCTCCCAAGCTGGATTAGTGACTTTGTGGCCCATCCTGCGGCCAGAGTGGGGATAGAGCACATCCTGGTGGGCCTGCAAGGCATCCAGCAATCACTCAGGACCCGCTGTTAAAGCCAGGCGGGTGCCGCAGTCTTTTTTCCTTTGCCGGCCATATCTCCTGGGCAGCGGCATTGAGCTGGTGGCAATGAGCACTTTGCTGGTGGTTGCCTTTTAAAGATGGCAGCCAGCATGATGCAGCAGTGGGGTGTTGGTGGGCAGGCGAATGAGACCCCGTCTGCCATGGAAATGGTGTGTTTCGTGGGAGTGAATAAATAATGAGGTGGGCTCGGAACCATAAGGCGTAAAAACCTCCCATTTTCGTCAGTGGGTTAGACTCCATTTTACCCGCTTGCTACTAGTGCAATTCTGGGAAGATTCCACCCACAGTCCTATGAGATGCTTATATTTGAATTGAATAGTGAATTTGATTAACTAGTTTTTAAGATGTAATCTCCTATACCTGACAGGTTACTCTACTGTTCGGACATGAAACTTATGAGAAATAATGAGACAATGTTCAAAACTCAAATTAAACACCCATGTCTTTACTAGGTTTTGTAGCAATACCAGTAAAAAAATAAAATACACCAGTTAGCAATATATCCATCAGTCACAAATACATTACAAGGAATTATACATACATACTTCCAGCTGATAGTACCTTTTAGCAGCTAACCAAGATGCCTTGCTAAAGAACTGAATCACTCTTTGTAATGATTTTTATATCTTTTTCCCCAAGGTGGGCAGAATATTTCATTCACAAGATCATGCTGTCCTATCAAGATCCACCTTAACCTACAATTGTCAAATGAAGTGTCTAATTCTTCGTTCAATCTACGATATTGGAAACTAATATATGTTTTTTTCCACTTATTTTCATTATTATAATTTTTAAAATGTATTTCAATTTTATTCATTGTTTTATCCCCAGCTTTTAGCCTTTTCAATCTCTACCCCCCCCCCCCCGCCCCCCCCCCCCCCCCCCCCGTCCCCCACCCCCACTAGGGCCATCTGTCGCTTTCCAGAGTGCTTACCCTGGTCTGGCCATTATCACCTTCTGCTCTCCACTCTTAATGTCACCATTTGCACCTCCTTTAGCCAGAACCACCACTTATAACAACCCTTTGAACTTTTGTTTATGACATCTTTCGCAATCTCTCCTTTGCCTCCACCTATCGCTGGCCTTCTATCCAGCTTCACCTGTTCCACCCCTCCTTAAAAGTATATATTTCACCACAGTTCTATTTCCCTTCAACTCTGATGAAGAGTCATACGGCCTCGAAACGTTAACTCTGTCTTTCTCTCCACAGATGCTGTCAGACCTGCTGAATTTTTCCAGCATTTTTTGTTTTTGTTTCAGATTTCCAGCATCCAGAGTATTTTGCTTCTATATTAGCAACTACCTTGACATTGCACATCTGTTTTAAGCTTCCTTTTGGTAATTTTCTATCACTCGTCGATGCTGAAGATGCCTTCAAGATCTTTATCAGTAAATACAACAACAACTTCCTTTCCTGGTCATACACGCATTCCAAAATCATAAGATATTTGAATGGTCAGAGTTCCTCAAATTGCTAACTTCATAAGGTGTTTCTTGTGGAATTAAAGACACAATTTATCTGGAAAAGCATAAAAAATATAGTTTCATGTGAAGTTAATTTCTCTGTATTTCAAAAGAGACAAACTCTGACATCATCAATCAAGGTCAGCTTGTGCCACTCAGTTTTTTAAAAGACTTAAGTTAGCTAAATAGATCTCTTGGCTCTGTGTTATTTGTGTATGTGGAGTTTTATCAATGTTCTAACTTGGCATCAAAGTGAAACATAGTTTTGGTTCTAGCTTAGCATCAAAGTGAATATATATCTTTGGTGTGTGTTTGTTTATTTCTTTCAACCTGATTTTATGGCTTCTATGTCTTTTTGTTAAAGTGCCTTAAGATGTTATTTTTATATCGCAGACCAATGGCTCTACTTACCTGTGGAAAATAAAACAGCCTACAGCTGTTGATAGGTTACTTTGGTTTGAAAAGCATTTTGGCCTTCACAATGTATGCTGGGGTTGGATTTGGTCAATTTATATACTCTTGTCTACAGAAAACAACCTTTTTTATTTCATTTAAACTATTGATGCTCCCCCAACCTCGAGCTAATGGCATTCGCCAATCTGAACCGCAAATTTCACTTAACATATGATTAAGTTGGTCAAAAATATTCCAGCTGCTTACAAACTGGATAGGCCCCTATCCAAGGTCAATGGCAAAATTTGACTAAAGCATATCAAGAAGTTCCTGAGCTAACTTATATTTTGAGGCATGTATAATAGCATAACTGTGATGTGTGTTCCTTGATTTAACTAATTTTAATCTTGGCTGTGCTGTGACTAGTAAGAAAAAATCCATGCAATGATCCAATGTAAATGAAAATGCTTCATTGTTGTCACACCTGTTAAGCAGCAATTGAGCTAAATTGAGAAGTGTGAAAGGAGCATGAGTGTAAGGGTTTTCTCATCGCTACGTTCTTTCATTCACACCAATAAATTTATGTCTCAAGAACTCCTGCAACAAACCTGCAAGCACCATCATTTTGATTGAGGATTTTGTAAATTTTGCAAAGTCGGCGTAATTTTTATTCACAAAGTTCGGAAAATATGACTCTGGATGAAGGGGAGAAAAGAAGGGAAACAAGAAAGCATGATAGGAGAGGCTGAGTTAGAAAAACAGCCGATGAGAAAAGACGTAATGAAAAGAATGGCCAAGTCAAATTGTACCCTAATAAAGGTTCACATTTCATCTATTGCTCCCATTCGAGGTTAGTTCACAATTTGTCACTTTTGGACACAAGTGAATGCAATTTATGCTCAGCTTCAACTGACTGACCTAATCACTAAAATACAGAACTTTTATATTCATTTAATTGCAATCAATAAGAGACTGTTGAGTAATATGTTTGACCTGTTCCATTTCTGTTTCACCTTTTGTTCTGCTATTTTCTTTCCCAGCGCAATTTAATCTTGTAAGGTTTTGTCATGTGTGATGATGCCTGACCATATTATAGCTTCAAAACTAAATTTGACATTGCACTTCTAATTGTTCTTAGTGATACCAAATGTATGATTGATGGTGATGGAATATATTAAAGATCAACATCTTAAAAGAGAACTTAACACTGTTTAAATGATGATAATTTTCAATAATTCACTCATGAAAGGATGCAATAGAAGAGGCGCTGGAGAGGAGCAGCACTGTGATCAGACTGTGAGACTTAACCAGAGGAAAGAAAAATCACAAAGTAATGTCGCAGGAAAAATAAGTCACGTGGGGTGACTATACTGATAAACTTTTGATTTAATTTAAACTAATCAATCATAAAGTATGGCTCTATCAATTAATTAGAATGAAACTCTAAAGCTATTTTGATAATTTATCATATAGTTAAAAAGAGTGTTCAATTAATTAATCAGATCCATGGGATACAGTTAAAATTAGGAACATAGGAGCAGGAGCAGGTCATTCAGCCCTTCGAGCATGCTCTCCCATTCAAGATGATCATGGCTGATGCCGCTTCGATGCATTTTTCCCATAGTGGCAAATCACATTTGTGCCACACAAGTGCCAGACAATGACCATCTCCAACAAGAGAGAGTCTAACCATTGCTCCTTGACATTCAATGGCATTACCATTACTGAATCTCCCACTACCGACATCCTGGGGTTCCCATTGACCAGAAGCTGAACTGGGCTAGCCATATAAATACAATGGCTACGAGAGCAGGATAGAGACTAGGAATTCTGCGGTGAGTAACTCACCTCCTGACTCCCCAAAGCCTGTCCACCATCTACAAGGCACAATTCAGGAGTGTGATGGAATATTCTCCCCTTGCCTGAATGGGTGCAGTTCCAACAAAACTCAAAAATCATCCAAGACAAAGCAGCCCTCTTGATTGGCACCCCTTCCACAAACATTCACTCCCTCCACTATCGGCGGACAATAGCAGCAGTGTGTAGCATCTATAAGATGTACCGAAGGAACTCACCAAGGCTCCTTAGACAACACCTTCCAAACATACAACCTCTACCACCTAGAAGGACAACATGGGAACACCAGCACATGCAAATTCCCCTCCAAGCCTCTCACCATCCTGACTTGGAAATACATCACCGTTCCTTCAGTGTCGCTGGGTCAAAGTCCTGGAGCTCCCTCCCTAACAGCACAGTGGGTGTACCTACATCACATGGACTGTAGTGGTTCACGAAGGCAGCTCACCACCACCTTCTCAAGGGCAATTAGGGATGGGCAATAAATGCTGGTCTAGCCAGCGATGTCCACATTCCTTGAATGAATAAAAAATATACTGATCTTTGCGGTACCCCACTAGTCACAGCCTGCCAATGTGAGAATGACCCGTTTGTTCCTACTCTCTGTTTTCTGTCTGTTAGCCAATCCTTAACCCATGCCAGTATATTACCTCCTATCCCATGTGCTTTAATTTTGCTAACCAACCTCCTGTAGGGGACTTTATCAAAAACCTTCTGAAACTCCAAGTATACTATGGGCAAAAATTTTAGTTCGGCGGGCGGGCGCATGCCAGAACCACTCGAGCATAAAATGACATGCGTTGACGTCAGGCCAGTGTCCCGATGTCAACGCACAGTCGCGCAATATTTCATTTGGCGGGTGCATGCTAGAGTCAGCAGTGTTCCCGCTGACAGTTAAAACGCCTGTTAAGGCCATTAAAGGATCAATTAAATAAATTTTTCTCTGCCCGTCCAACTTTACAGTTGGCAGGAAGGCAAAAAGGCCAAGCGGCCTTTGCACCTTTTAGGAAACCTCATCCACAGGTGGGATGAGACTTCCGAAAGCAAATAAAAATAAAACATTTAAAATGTAATTTAATAACATGTCCCTGCTCATGTGACAGAGTCACATGAGGGGACATGTTTTATAACATTTTTAATTTCTTATTGTTTAAAAACTCTTCATCTCCGCCTGTGCCTTAGGGAGATTGTAAAGCGTGCACCCGTGCGAATGCCCGAAGTTTGTGCTCATCCCGCTTGCACTCCACCCCCCGTCCCCGTTTCACGCTGCGCAGGCCTTAATTGGCCCACCAGCTGAAATTGCCTTCCAGCCTCGATCGCGAACGGCAGCCAGCTTCCCGGTCGTCCCCACCTGCCCCACTGAGCCCACCCAACAAGGGTGAAATTCTGCCCTATGTCCACCGACTCACCTTGACCAATTCTGTTCATAACATCCACAAAATACTCCAACAAGTTCATCAAACATGATTTCCCATTCATAAATCCATGTTGACTATGGCTAATCAGATCATTATTATCCATGTGTCCATTTATCACATTCTTTATAATGGATTCTAGCATTTTTCCTACTACTGATGTCAGGCTAACAGGTCTGTAGTTCCCCGTTTTCTCTCTCCCTCCCTTCTTAAATAGTGGGGGGACATTTGCTACATTTCCAATCTGCAGGAACCATTCCAGAATCTGTAGAATTTTGGATGATGTTCACCAATGCATCCACTATCACCAAAGCTACCTCTTTCAACATTCTGGGATGTAGGATATCTAGTCCCTGGTACTTATCAGCCTTCAGCCGCATTAATTTCTCTGATACAATCTTCTTAATTATATTAATTTCCTTCAACTCCTCATATTTTCAAATCCCTTGGATTTCTAATTCTGGGAGATTTCTTGCCCAGTGAATAGAGAAACATTTAGCTTCTCTGCCATTTCTCTATTCCCCAGTATAATTTCTCCTGACTCTGCCTGTCGGGGACCCACATTTGTCTTAGCCAAACGTTTCTTTTTTACGTACCTAAAGAACCTTTTACAGTCCATTTTTATGTTTTTTGCTAGTTTACAAATATATTTTATTCTCCCTTTCTTTATCAGTTTCTTGGTCCTCCTTTGCTGTATTCTAAAGTCCTCCCAATCCTCAGGTTTACTGCTATTTCTGGCAATTTATTGGCCTTTTATTTTAATCTTTTACAATCCTTAACTTCCTTAAATTAAATAGCAAGGGATGGTAAAACTAACAGGTTCTGACTTTTTCAGTAAAATGTAATTTCAGATATATGGATAATAAGAGTTAAGTAAAAGCATTTAAACTTACTTCCTATAAAATAAATAGACACCAACATGAGGAAAACAGCTGATTGTTGAGTAGCTAGTGAATGCGTATTTAAGGCTTAAGTTTATTTCTGTAAAGTCAGTTAGTAGTCTGATAAATAGAAGCATGCCAGGACATTTCAGACCCATGGTGTACACATCCTGTTTCTCATTGGAACTCCAGCGCACTTCACCTGTCCTGGACAACCATATGTGTAAGAAGTGTCATCAGTTGGAGTAGCTGAAGCTCCAAGCAGCAGCTGTTATCACTGCGGTGTAGTTGCGAGACTGAGTTTTATGGGTGACACATTTCTGGATGTGGTCATCCCACAGTTTAAGGTGTGGAACGCCATACAGTCAAGGAGAACCAGGCAGGTAGTGCAGGAGATGCCTAAGTGGATCTCGCTCTCCAATCAGTATTTGGTGCTGCCTTGGGGGAGGGTGGAGGTGTGGGGGGGCGGTGGGTGGGGAGCAAGAATAAAATTTGGAAAATCAATAATGATAAGGAATGTTATAGCTAGGGAAACAGACAGGCATTTCTGTGGCAACAGAAAGGATGGCATGTTGCCTCCTGGTGCCAGGATCAAGGATGTGAATCAACAGCTGCAAATCACTCTGAGGAGGGAGGGTGAACAGCCAGGGAGTCATGGTCCATATCAGTACCAACGACATGGGTAGAAAGAAAGATGAGGTTTAGGAAGCTAGAAAAGAAACTAGCAAGCAAGACTTCAAAGGTAGTAATTTCAGGATTGCTCCCAGTTTAGAAACAGGTGGATAGAGCAGATGAATGACCTTCAGCAGGCTCAGCCACTAGGGAGTGGGCCCCTTGGCCTGAATTTTCACACAGGTGGGGAGGCTCTCTGTCTTAGCGAATATGGTGGCGGAGGCCTGGTCCAGAAATCCTGCCCCTGAACCCAACCCCCACCATTTTCACAGGGGTAAGGGAATGGGGGCAGATTTAAATTTACACAGACTTGGTTCACAGAGGCAACTGCACATGTTAAAGTGATGACATGCAGTGAGGACATTCCAATGATCTTCACATTGCCTCTGCGAATGTCTGACTTCTGTTTGTCTGAGGGCAGTTTGCTTGAGCTCTGTGATCAGGGTCATATCATGGAGATGCAGCCATGAAACTTTAAAAGCATCTCCTCCTTTGTCCCGCCTTCACCACCTGGTCCCCTCAGGAGCACAGCGTCACTGGTCACAGATGCTGAAGAGATGGGGGCCAGCCCCACCTTAAAGGTGCTGAGAGGACACAGAGAGAATGACAGAACTCTGTGACGCCTGCTCACGACATTCTGGCAGCAATAACAAGCACCATCGAGATGCAGGCATCATCAATGTGTCTAGGGAGTGCGAAGCCAGGCCATCACTTTGGTCTGAAGGTTACACACTGCACAGGGAAGAGGCCCTGGACAGAGACACCTGCCTTTATCTTGTGCAGAAAGGTTTCACATCTGAGTGACATGAACAGTACGCATCAGAACAGGGAGCCATAGGCAGGGAGATATTCTTGGGAGTTTATTTACAATAATGAACATTATGTACAAGTGATTAACACCCGTGTCCAGGCTGTGCAACTACATCTTCTTAATTAATTGTTTTAACTCAAAAGAGTTACATCTTCTTAATTAATTGTTTTAACTCAAAAGAGTTACATCTTCTTAATTTTCCTAACCCTGCCGCTAAGTCTTGGTGCTCCATGGACACCCACAGCGGAGGTGGAGGCAGCCTGCTGACTGCTATGCCCTGTCTGTGATGACCTTGGTGGGCATCCACTGGAGGGCTGAGACGTGGAGGGCCATGGGCAGCTTTCGGGTTCCTGCTGTGTGGCAGTGGCACCCTCCCCGAGATGTGGAGCTAGAGTTGCTGAGGCCATAGGAAGAGGGGATTCAGATGGTCTGGACCCTCCCGGAGTCACCTGTATGGATGGCCCTGGTGTGTGCACCATCTGATCCTCCTCCCTATGGGTGTCCAAGGGCCTGTGGTTGACTCCTTGAGGAGAAGGGGAAGCTGGAGTGAGATCGAGCTGCTCCGCACCCTCTCGCGTACAGACTGTTGGAAGCCAGCTATGGCATCAGTGATGGAGTTCAGCCCGCGCAGCAGTGCAGGACAGATATCCTGGACCAAGGTCTCCATGGCAGCCGCCATCCTGCCAGTGTTGGCTTCGGTGCATTGGCATGCTGGCGCTATTACCTCAGCCTTAAGGCAGATGGGCTCCTCCATCGTGCCTTGCAATTTGAGGAGTGCAGCGGACATCCCTTCCCGATCTTCCCGAGGTTACCTTTGCAGTTCCAGCAACTGAGACATGGCCAAGTCCAGAGACTCATCATCTGACTTGCATTCAGCAAATTTCTGGCCTCCAGCAGCCCTTCAAGTGGCGGGGACCTGAAAAGTCCCTGCCTCCGCCTGCTGTGGATCAGAAAGTGCGATGTGCTCACCAGATTGTGATTCCAAGGCTATTCTAAAGCTAGGTCCTACTGAGGTGTGTGTCTCTGTGCTGGTGGAGGGTGTGGGTAATCGCTGTGACAGGACTTCAAGGAGGGTGCCTTCAGATTCCTTTCAGAGTTTTCTTCAGGGCTTAATTGGAGGCCCTGGATCCTGGACTCTGTCGGCTGTTTGACAGATGTGCCTGCAAAAGCAAGGAGAGATAATTAGTGCATGGCAGTGGCCTGTGAAACAGGACACATAATTCACAGCATGGTTGTCTGATGGATGTTGCACTGCTGAATTCTCACTTGGTTAAGCACCACTGACCTCACCGTCAGCACAGGAATGGTCCAGATCCTCACCAGTCAGCTGGATGGCTCTGTTTTCAAAGCCCATGAGGACCTTGATTTCATGCATTCCTCCACCAGTCTGTGATGCCTCCCTCCCTCCCATCTTGTTCTGCATGAATAGAGATGGAGAGATTGTATGCAGGACGCCTGCCAGGCCAGGTGATAAGTATGCCTGGCATGTGTGGGTGGTCAGTGGTCCCATGGACAGGATGAGGACAATGAATGTGCGTGGTGAGGGAGTGAATGGTGATGTCCCTTGAACGGGCAGTGAGTGAGATCCCTGTGGATGTGTGATGGGTTTGTGAGTGTGTGAGTTGAGAGTGATGAGAAGAGTGACTTACCCTGGTGGAACAGAGGAGATCATTCATCCTCTTTCAGCACTGGGTGGCTGTCCTCTTTTGCAGGGCATTGATGCTGACCACTGCTGGCACCACCTCCAAAGCCAGATTGGTGGTATTGCTGCCCGTCCTGCAACCAAAGCAGGGGTAGAGGACATCATGACGGACCTCCACGGCGTCCAAAAGGCACTCAAGAGATGCGTCCTTAAACCTGCAGTCTTTTTGCCTTTTGGGTCCATGTCTTCCATGCAGCAGTCCTGGGCTGGGAGCACTGATAGGTATGCATGTAGATGCACTTTAAACATGGCGCCTGGCATGATGAAGCAGTGAGGTGACGGCGTAGCACGCGATCGAGAGCCCACCTGCCATCGAAAAGGCATTTTTCCGGGGAATGCATAATTAATTGGGCGGTTTTGGAATAATACGGCGCGAGAAGCCGCCATTGTGGTCGACGGGTAAAATGTCATTTCCCTGCCCGCTATCGTACTTAGCGCAAATCTGGGATGATTCCGTCCTAGGATTCCTAGAAATATGCCAATATTTCTGCTCAATGAAGATGTGCATGGATCATGAAGAACATAGAGAGAATCAATGATCTGTCAACCCTTGCATCAAAAAGGAGCAACAATCCTGCCTTTGGTTGGAAGGTCTATGCCACTCGGACTTTGTAAGTTGATGTCTGATTGATGAAAGATCATTGGCTGAAGCCAGTCGAGATCATCTGCTAATATGCTAACAGCAGCTCCAGTATCAATTGTAAAGGTGGAATCAAAGCCTTGAGCTTGCACTGTAACTCACCAATAGTCTGGACTAAGACTATCAACTTCCCCTAGGAACTCTGTAATATTATCTTTTTGTTGACTTTTCATTTCTTGAATGGAATGTGTTTCATAAATTCTTCCTTGTCTTCTACTGTGAAGATGGATTTTTGTGTGTGTGTGTGTGTGTGTGTGTGTGTGCAAAATTAAACTGGGGGAAGATTAGTAAAGACAGCTTGTCTGTGAGAGCGAGATGAAAGGTGAAGTAGATAGATACATGCATTTGTAATGAGAGTCTATGGTGAAGTTGAATGTACAAATAAACAGGTTAGGTTTGAAATTTGCATTATAAGATAAGTAGGAACTTGACTTCTCAGGTGTTAAATTTCAAAGGGAATTTAGAAGTGACAAGGAACTTTTACAACTTATAATGGTTTCTTAAGTAAACAAGGGGAGGCTATTAAATTTTATTCTACCTGAAAGTGGAGGCAATAGGAAGACATGAAAGATTTTGATATTTTGGGAAAACTGAATTCAAAGAGGTGCTTAGAACAATCAAGCTTAAGATCAAAGGGGAAAAGGATATTTAAGGAAAGATGTTTAGTTGAGTTGTATTGGCTGTGGCGGGGAGATGTCCTGAGACCAGCTCTGTGCTGAGAATAGTTGTGAATTTGAAGCAGCCATCCAGTTTCAAGCCAGAGAAGTCTTTGTTTTCAAAAAGCAGACTGTTCCTGAACTTCCTTCAGTTTCTTTCAACAGCAAAATGGAAGAGAGTTGAGAAGTTGTGTGGTATACTTTATTAAAGTAGCAGCAGGTTTTGCCTTGGGTAATATTATTGAATTTTTAAGGATAAAAATCTATACGGCAGTTGTTGCTAAGTAGTTTACTTGTGTGTTTTGACCAAGACTGTTTCAACTGTGTAATTTATTTCTTGTGTGTTTAGGTTTTTTTCCTTCTTGTTCATAGATCTTTTAATTTTAAAATCCTAAAAGTATTATTGGGATTCTGGGACCAGTAGTTTTCTCCTTGTTTTCAAAATATAAAAAAAAGTTATGATCAGTAAGACAAGTTTCCCTCTGGGGTTTGGCTTGCTTAGCAAATAACATCAGCTGTGGTCCTAACACTACTTCGATTAAAATTTTTGTGTTTGCCGAAATGCTTGAAATGTCCAGTTTTGCCACACTGGAAGCATTGCCCACCCACTGCTGGGCAGTCCTGTCGTCACTGCTGGGTTTACGCACCACAATGCATGCATTTCAAAATGGCTGCCAGCATGATGTTTCCAGCCTTTTTGCTTGGTTTGTCAGACTTTCTTGTGGGAGGTGCTAGTGCCTATGGACCTACCCAGTCAATTGAGTCTTAAGAAGCCTCAGAGTCGTACGAATTATAGCCTGATTAAATTCTCTAATCTCAGCCTGCTTGGCTGCTTGATCCAAAATAAGATCATCCTTGGTATACAGAATCAGGGACCTTGTCATCCCGGACAATGTGATCATGGATTATCTCATCCTTCAGTGCCCTGTATCCATAAGAACTGGCTAGACAATATAGCTCTGTTAGAAACAAGTCAAACGATTCCCCAAGTTGTGGCGACCACTAGTTAAAATGTGCTTGTTTGACTACTAAGTTTTGTTTCAGACTAAAATAAGTGTCCAAGGCTCTAAGAAAAGTCTCAAAGTTCACGGTGGAGTTGTGCACCCCTGCCTTAGGTGAATGTTATCTGCTACTAGACCTAGAGCATAAAGAGAGGATCTAACTTGAAGCCTTTGTTCTCTTTTGAGAAGGCCTGCTTGATACCAGATAAAATGTTGTTTCCATTACTCTCACTGCTGACCTCTCTGTAGGCTCTCGTGGCAGTAAAATGGGTGGAGTAGGGGCATGGACCACTCACGAGGGACGGTCGTCATTATCTCTACCCAAAAGCTTTCTTCCATTGATTTGTTATGAGCTGCTATCAAGGTTTTCTTCACTTTGTGATTCCTTTGATAACACTGACGTGTTTTTTAACATCAATGAATCCACTGTTGCCACCAGGTTCTGAGATTGTCCTTCTTTATTGAACTCTAAGCAGGGACTTGGTTAGTAGACAGAGTGTAGACATACTCTGGTATCTCCTTAACACTTATTTATAAGTACTACATCTAAACAGGTTTCAGAGTAGGCATGTTGCTCCTAGGAATGGTGTTCCAACATCTCTCTCTCTCTCTCTCTCTCTCTCTCGAGAAATTGGGGTAGTTTTCCTTAGAGGAGGGAAGGTTTATGTTGCAATATGCCTTTAAGGGATAGCAGCATTCCATCACTAGAAGGGAAGTGTGTCATGTGATCCAGCCTCAGTTTCACTTTGGCCTGTGAGCAGATCACAGCACACACAGCTCTGCTGTTAATGTCTTCAAGCTTTCTACCTTTGTATAAATGTTCCCATGTGCCTAGACTCAATAAATGAACCAAAAACATGTTTACACAATCCCTTATGGATGATTAGTGCCTTTATATCACTATAAAAACATGACAGTTGAGAGAAGATTTATTATAGGTGTTCAGTATCATGAAGGGTCTTGAATAAGTGGATCAGGAGAGACTGTTCCCATTTGTGGAAGTGTTGAGAACCAAGAGACACTGATTTTAAAATGATTGGCAAAAGAGCCAAGGTGACTTGAGGAAAAATCTTTTTTATGCAGCTTGTGCTTAGAATATGGAGTCTGAAGCAAATTCAATCATGGCTTTCAAAAGGGAATTTGATAATTTCCTGAAGGGGAAAGGTTTGCAGGGCTACGAGGAAAAAGCAGGGAGCGGAACTAGCTAAGTTTCTCACACAGAGACCCAGCACAGGTATGATGGGCTGAATGCCATCCTTATGTGCTATATTCATTCCATAATTCTGTGATTCATTCTATGTATTGACCCAACTGTAACTGTCTCACGGTGACTTTTGAGTTATTGCTATGCACTAGAAAGTTAGGAACTTATTTCTTCTCTCCTCAATATTGTATGCTAGGTGACAATCTGTAATAAATCTGACAGCTTTCCAACACAACATTTGGCTTAATGTGTACTGAAATATAGTAACATTCCACAGCATTTACATCAAAATTGTAGGTGCATGTTGAATTTTGATACATTGCAAACTAAACTTTTGCCAATCTCCTGTAGTTCTTCCATTATGTTGCAATTCCCATTGTAGGCATAAGGCCTGCAAACACTAATTTTTGCAATTTTGCATTTTTATATTTTCTGCTTTGTCCTTGTTTAAGAGAACCTATGTTAAGCCTGTATTGAATATTTAAAGTTACCTTGTAGACCTTGATTTCAAAATACATATGATTGTGCTTTGGTTAAGTCAAATAATTAATCAGTAGTAATCAGCAGTGATATTATTAACCATAGACTTGTTTTCCCAAGACTTTGTTTTTCATACTCGCCATTCACAGCTGGCATTTTGTTTATATCACTGTTTTCCCTTTTCAAGCGAAACTCACGAAAATAAAAGCTGTCTTTGTTTAGCAGGAGTCATTTTTCTTGCTGCATTCGATGACCCTTGAACTATAAGCCAGGACAGTGTGGGATGGTCAACTATGGTGTGGAATCAGGAGATGGAGTTTGATTGATGGACATACAGCCTGATTGATGGCAGATGGGAGACACCATCAAAATATGCGTAAACAACTGGAATATTACGAAGCTTGTAAACCTTGCAGTGCCTGTGAAGAGAATTGATAAGGACTTATGTTTACCAGACCCTTGTTTTGAGAAAGTATAAATAGAAACCTCAAAAGGCTGCAATGGAGCCAGAAATTGGACTTAAAGGAGCAAAGCCTCCATCATTTGAGGCTGAAGCCGAAGTGGATTAGTCAACCACTCAAGACTATGGGAGGAAGGGCCATCGATGGAGTAACTGACTGGAGTGTCCAACCCAGTGCAAGGTTATCCAGAGACTTGGTGATGTATGAACCAAGAGGAATTTTACAATTTTAGGGAGCTGTTGAGAACTGACCAGCTTGGGATTTGATTTGTAATATTGCATGTACATGTATGCATTTGTAATATACTATGTATAGTATGCCTGTAAAGTTGTCTTTATCCTTTATATATATATAAAATGAAGTGTTTGTTTTCCCTTCCTTTCCTTTTAATAAAGTTATCTTTCTTTCCTTTTGCTTTTAATCATTAAAAGTTGTTCAGTAATTGTTGAATAAATATTGGGGAGAATTTTACACTCTGCGGGTGGGAGCAGGCGTGACCCGATTGGGTGTAAAATCGCACACTCGCACAATATTTCGCTTGGCGGGCGCGCGCAAAAGCCGGAAGTGCACCCACTGATAATTAAGCGGACAATCAACCCCATTAACGGCACAATTGTCTGCCATTTCTTGTGGCCCATCCAACCTTATGGTTGGCGGACAGGCAAATCAGCCAGGCGGCCTTTGCAGTTTTCATCAAACCTCATCCAAGGACGTGATGAAATCTCCGTTATGAAATAAAATAGAAATAAATATCTGTGGACAGCATTTTTATGAGGTATGGTTTCAGGTGCTTGATTGTGATACATTTTGCAGATTTTTACACCTTTATTTCATTATTTGCAGGTCTGCAGCTCCCTGAGGCAGCTGTCTGCCTTCAGGGAGCTCTCTCGCAGCGCTCACCCGCGTCTGCGGTGACGTCATCGCCCGCCCTCTTCCCGCTCCCACCCCGGCAGTGCTGAGCTTTTCAGCACGCATTTCATGCTGGCTGCCCGTTAATTGACCAGCCAGCATGAAATAGCAGTCGGGGGCTGATTGCGGTCGGCGGTCAATTTCCTGGCCGCTCCCGGGCCCGCCGATCGCACGCGCCCACCAAGGGTAAAATTCAGGCCATTGTTGTTTTCGCACATTATCTGGTATTGAGTCATTCATTCTTATTCATCCAGAGTACGGCTCCAAACCTAAGTGAGACTCTTCAAGGGACCCTCACGCTGTTACACTATGTGTGATTTTCTCAGTGTATTGGCATTTGCTTTGGATCCCAGAGTTTGCCAGCTGTTTGAATTAAGTCAAAACATGATTTTTGTTTCAAATTGATCTGTTGTAGATAGAGGAGAGAATGTTCCAGAACTGGGTCATCTCCACTCTGTTTACCTACGTTGTTGAAATACACCCAGGTAAAATACATATCTGCTGCATTGTCATAAGTTTACTATACCATCAAATAAATTAAGAAATATGTTGGGTACAGTTTATTCTGTGCACTTTCAAGAAGATTCCAAATGATTTGTAATTTGTCTCCAGGGTCAGACATCATCAGAGTTAATGGAAACTATTAAGGAAACTTTCACAAAAGTTTACTCCTATAGCATTATATCAGAGGGCTCCCTTCCCCACTGGGTAATGGATTATCCAAAGTCCCCAAATGTTGTCCTTCTAATGAAATGAAGACAAGCAGAATAAGAATAATAAGGAGGCATATTAGTTCATTGATTTCACCAAGAAAAGGAATGGAACTAATTTTTTTTTTTAAAATCTGTAATAAAAACAGAAAATGCTTGAAATACTTAGCAGATCAAGCAGTACCTATGGAGAGAAACAGAATTAAAGCTTCAGGTCAATGACCCTTCATCTTTTGTAAAATAATCTGTACAATGTGAGGCTTCTGCAAGAATTATAGTGGAATATTTCAGTGCTGCTATTGGCATCGCACTGGACCCATAACATTGGATTGCAGTCCAGGATTTTTCATCAGTTATCTTTGAAATCTAGGAGAACATTTACAGAGTTTACTTTTTTGGAAGGTTTAACCGAATAAATAAATATTTCAGGCCCAGTGTACAACTGAGAGGGTTGCCAACTTCGGCTGGACTTATCACCCTCCAATAGTTCACACGAGTGGCTATTAGTTTGTGTTGATAATTCACAGGCAGTGTAAGGAGGCTGCTTAACTGCTGGCAGCAACGCAATTGATGCAAATCCTGCCTTCAACTAATGTCCACATACATACATTTTCAGCAAGCCTTGCTCTACAGTGCTCAGTGATAAAAGGTATGGCCAATTTCTCCAACTATTTATCAAGGGGCAACCTCAATACTACCCGAACTGAAATCAGGGTTTATGTTTCTATCATATCTACTTGTGAAAAAGTATTAGAAACTTAAGGAGCTGAAAGCTGGCAACTCCCTGGCATCTACTGGTTCACATTCTCGGGCTCTAGAAAAGGTAACTGTAGAGGTCGTGGTTGCACTGGTTATGATTTTCCAAAATTCCCTTGTACTATCCCAGCAGAATGGAAATTAGCAAATGTAACATCGCTACTCAATAAAGGGGAGAGGGAGAAAACAGACTACAGGCCAGATAGCCTGACATCAGTCTTCTGGAAAAAGTTTGAATGTATTATTAAGGAAGATTGAACCATGCAATAGAAATTCATAGTATGATAGGAGTCGACATGGTTTTACAGAAGGGAAATGATGTTTAACAAATCTATCTGAGTTATTTTTTTCGGATAAAGCTAGTAAACTAGGTAAAGGGTAGCCAGTAGATGTAAGATGCTTGGATATCCAAGAAGCATTATTAAAATGCTACACAAAAGGGGGAGGCGATGGCATAGTGATATAGTCACTAGACAAGAAATCCAGAGACCCAGGGTAATGCTCTTGGGACCCGGGTTCGATTCCCGCCACGGCAGATGATGGTATTTGAATTCAATAAAAACCTGGAATTAAATGACCATGAAACCATTGTTGATTGTTGTAAAAACCCATCTGGCTCATGAATGTCCTTTAGGGAAGGGAGTCAGGCCTACATGTGGCTCCAAACTCTGAAATGACCTAGCAAGTCACTCAGTTGTATCAAACCGCTACAAAGCCTCAAAAAGGAATGAAACTGACATCGACCTAGACACCAGAAACAACAATGGCAAACAGCCCTGTCAACCCTACAAAGTCCTCCTTACTAACATCTGGGCTCGAGTGGCAAAACTGGGAGAGCTGTCTCACAGACTAGTCAAGCAACAGCCTGACACAGTCATCCTCACGGAATCATATCAGGGAATCATATCTTACAGATAATGTCCTAGACCATCCCTGGGTATGTCCTGTCCCACCGGCAGGACAGACCCAGCAGAGGTGGCAGCACAGTGCTATACATTTGGGAGGGAGTTGCCCTGGGAGTCCTCAACATTGACTCTGGACCCCATGAAGCCTCATGGCTCATGGTATCAGGTCAAACATGGACAAGGAAACCTCCTGCTGATTACCACGTACTGCCCTCCCTCAGCTGATGAATCAGTGCTTGGAGGAAGCACCGAGGGTGGCAATGCTGCAGAATGTACTCTGGGTGGGGAACTTCAATGTCCATCGCCAAGGGTGGCT
Organism: Cetorhinus maximus; assembly: GCF_964194155.1. Classification (NCBI taxonomy): domain Eukaryota; kingdom Metazoa; phylum Chordata; class Chondrichthyes; order Lamniformes; family Cetorhinidae; genus Cetorhinus; species Cetorhinus maximus. Next base: position 117,051,380 of record NC_135886.1, read on the forward strand.
CGGTAGCACCACCACTGACCGAGCTGGCCAAGCCCTAAATGACATAGCTGCTAGAATGGGTCTGCGGCAAGCAGTGAGGGAACCAACAAGAGAGAAAAATATACTTGACCTCATTCTCACCAACCTGCCTGCCACAGATGTATCTGTCCATGACAGTATAGGTAGAAGTGACCACCGCACAGTCATTGTGGAGACAAAATTCCACCTTCACATTGAGGATATCCTCCATCGTATTGTGGGGCAATACCACCGTGCTAAACAGGATCGATTTTGTACAGGTCTAGCAACTCAGGACTGGGCATCCATGAGGAGCTGTGGGCTATCAGCAGCATCAGATTTGTACTCGAACACAATCTGTAACTTCATGGCCTGGCACATCCCCCACTCTATCATTACCGCCAAACCAGGGGATCAACCCTGGTTCAATGAAGAGTGCAGGAAGGCATGCCAGGAGCAGCACCAGGCATACTTAAAAATGAGGTGTCAACCCTGTGAAGTTACAACACAGGACTACTTGCATGCCAAGCAGCATAAGCAGCAAGCGGTCCCACAAAGAGCGGATTAGATCTGAGATCTGCAGTCCTGCCACATCCAGTCGTGAACGGTGGTGGACAATTAAACAACACACTGGAGGAGGAGGCTCCACAAATATCCCCATCCTTAATGACGGAGGAGCACAGCACATCAGTGCAAAAGATAAGGCTGAAACATTTTCAACAATCTTCAGCCAGAAGTGCCGAGTGGAGGATCCATCTTGGCCTCTTCCGGAGGTCCCCAGCATCACAGATGCCAGTCTTCAGCCAATTCGATTCACTGGCTGAAGGCACTGGAAAGCGCAAAGGCTATGGGCTCTGATAACATTCCGGCAATAGGACTGAAGACTTGTGCTCCAGAACTTGCCACGCCCTTGGCCAAGCTATTCCAGTATAGTTACAATACTGGCATCTACCCGGCTATGTGGAAAATTTCCCAGGTATGTCCTGTACATAAAAAGCAGGAGAAATCCAACCCGGCCAATTACCACTCCATCAGTCTACTCTCCATCATCAGTAAAGCTATGGAAGGGGTCATCAACAGTGCTATCAAGCGGCACTTGCTTAGCAGTAACCTGCTCACTGATGCCCAGTTTGGGCCACTCAGCTCCTGACCTCATTACAGCCTTGGTTCAAACATGGACAAAACAGCTGAACTTCCAAGGTGAGGTGAGAGTGAATGGCCTTGACAGCAAGGCCGCATTTGACTGAGTGTGGCACCAAGGATCCCTAGCAAAACTGGAGTCAATGGGAATCAAGGGGAAAACTCTCCACTGGTTTGAGTCATACCCAGCACAAAGGAAGATGGTTATGGTTGTTGGAGGTCAGTCATCTCGGCTCCAGGACATCACTGCAGGAGTTCCTCAAGGTTGTGTCCTTGGCCCAACAATCTTTGGCTGCCTCATCAATGACCTTCCTTCCATTATAAGGTCAGAAATGGGGATGTTAGCTGATGATTGCACAATGTTCAGCATAATTTGTGACTCCTCAGATACTGAAGCAGCCCATGTCCAAATGCAGCAAGACCTGGACAATATCCAGGCTTGGGCTGACAAGTGGCAAGTAACATTCAAGCCACACAAGTGCCAGGCAATGACCATCTCCAACAAGAGAAAGTCTAACCATTGCCGCTCGATGTTCAATGGCATTACCATCACTGAATCCCCCACGATCAATGTCCTTGGTGTTACCATTGATCAGAAACTGAACTGGACTAACCATATAAATACTGTGGCTACAAGAGCAGGTCAGAGGCTAGGAATCATGTGACGAGTAACTCACCTCCTGACTTCCCAAAGCCTGTCCACCATCCACAAGGCACAAGTCAGGAGTGTGATGGAATACTCCCCACTTGCCTGGTGAGGGCAGCTCCCACAACACTCAAGCTTGGCACCGTCCAGGACAAAGCAACGTGCTTGATTGGCACCACATCCACAAACATTCACTCCCTCCACCACCAATGCACAGTAGCAGCAGTGTGTAGCATCTACAAGTTGCACTGCAGGATATCACCAAGGCTCCTTAGACAGCACCTTCCAGACCCATGACCGCTACCATCTAGAAGGACAAGGGCAGCAGATGGATGGGAACACCACCACCTGGAGGTTCCCTTCCAATCACTCACCATCCTGATTTGGAAATATATTGCTTTTCCTTCACTGTCGCTGGGTCAAAATCCTGGAACTCCCTTCCTAACAGCACCCTGGGTGTACCTACACCACATGGACTGCAGCAGTTCAAGAAGGCAGCTCATCACCACATTCTCAAGGGCACCTAGGGATGGGAAATAAATGTTGGCCCAGCCAGCGAAGGCCGCATCCCATGAATAAATTTTTAAAAATGCAGGATAAAATGCATGGAGGACGGGGTGAGGGTAATATATCAGTACGGATAGAGGATTAGTTAATGAACAGGAAACAGATGGTGGGAATGAACTGGGCTTTTACAAGTTGACAGGCTGAAACTAGTTTTTTAAAATTTGTTTATTGGATGTCAGTGTCACTGGCAAGGCCAGCATTTGTTGCCCATCACTAAGTGCCCTTGAGCAGGTGGGAAAGGGGTGGGGGGGCTCCTTCATAGGCCACCTTTTCCATCGGAAGCCCACAAGGCATGCCCTCGGCCCCTTCCCAGTTGTCCCCTCCTTCCCTGGTCTCTGTATTCCAGCCCCCACACACCTCAATCACCACCCCCCACAGTCAAAGACATCGCCCCACACTCCCAGGCCTCTTCTTCTATCCCTGCTTAGAATGCCCCCCAGCATACCTGTCAGCCGGCAACTGGCTATTTTGTGCTGGGAGTGGATGCCGCCCCAGCATTGGCCACCACTGAGAGAGCTGCTGGCCAATCTGATTGGTCAGTCAGCAGCTCTCAGAGGCTGGACTTCCTCCCCAGATGGAGTTGGAAGTCTCGCCTTGAGCCACATACTGCACCTATGAGTGTTAAATGGCTGCGGGGCAGCCTACTGTAGCCAAGGTGGGCTTCATGCTGGTTTTTGTGGCAGTGGGGCTGTAAACCCTGCCACCCATGAAACCTTGCCCAGTGTCACTAAACTTCAACTCACTCAAAATCCATTCAATTACACAGAGTTAAAATCGGGGCCTTTAATTATCTTCAGAAATAAGTTTTGATATAATTACCTCCATTTTCCTCAGTGTTGTGCAGTGATTGGTGACATTCTGGTAGAATAGTCCATGCTCCTTTTCTATTCCCACTCTGCAACCACTATCTTAAAAGAAAGTAAAGAGAAAAAATACTCAAATTTGTGACTTCAGAAACTTTATGTGGGAGGACAAAACGCACATAAGTTGATATTCAGTTATTTGAAGAGATTTATGAGTGGGCTGATCTCATAAGCATGGTTCTTAATATGAATAAATGCAAAATAATGTCGATATGGTAAATAATATTAATTTTCATTACAAGATTAATGATTTAAGGCTAAATAGCATGGAGCAGGAAAATGTATTTTAAAATGCAGTTGTCATGTAATATCGCAATTGTTTTCAAAATCAGTTAAAAAAATAATTAGCTGCTTTGAAGATTTGGAGTAAAAGAATCAAGTGCAAGATTCCAATATAGAACAACTAGGTCAAAGAGTTGCTATGGTAATAGCACATCATGCACTTGAACATGTGCTATCCAGCCATTATTTTCTCTGTTGAGAGCATCTCTTTTTTTGAATCAACACTTGCATGGCCAAGAATATCAAGAGGTGAATTATGGAACAATTTAAAAATGCTGCCATACATTTCTGTCCATTCTCTGCTAATTTTAGAATTAAAACTGAAATAGTCTTCAAACACAACATTATTGGTAGAAGGCATAGCTTTTCCTGCTGCCTATTAGGGGTCACGTGATTGTTCTTGACAAATGATCCCTAAGCGTGGGTAATCTTAGGGGTGGAACTTTCTAGTCCTGGAGCTGGTTCAAGCATGTAGCTTCTAAAAGAGCTCTGTAATAAAGTTACCTGTTTCAAATAGAAACCTGTCCGGTTCGTCAAGTCATTACATTTGGCGACAGGGGTAAAATAGCTCCGCTGCTGTGCCTCACCTTATGAATGTGAATACATCAGTTCTTAAGAAAAAAAGGAAAGTATACTCATCAGTCATGCCACTCTTTGGCAGAATCGACCCTTATGATACATCCATGGAAGACTGGGGCCAGTAGGTTTTTATTTCATGGCGAATGAAATAACCGCAGAGGAGAAGCAAAAAGCAATTTTTTTGAGTGTCTGTGGTAACAAGACATATAGCCTCATCCGCAGTCTGATGGTCTCGAACATGTCCAATTCTACATCTTCTAACGAGCTGGTAGACCTCGTGAAGACGCACTTTCAGCCAAAGCCATTGGTAATAATGCAAAGGTGTAAGTTTAACTCCAGAGTAAAGGGCCAAGGAGAGTCCGTCACAATCTATTTCGCGAAGTTGGAGCAATTAACTGAACACTGTGACTTCGGAGACACACTCAATGATATGTTTGTGGCACTCTCAATGACGCCATTCAGCGCCGTCTACTCGCAGAAGTTAACATCGGTTTGAAGTGCACCATGGAAATAGTGCTAGCCATGGAAAGTGCTGTGAGGGACTCAGGCTTTACAGAATGTGCAACATGGTGCTGTTCTTCAGTGGAGGTGGGAATCTACTGCCGGGCGTGGCACAAAAACCAGAGAGAAAGCAACGAAGCGAGTGACAGTCTCTGTTGCTCAAAAAATGAAAAGGCCTCGTGAAAGCATTTCAGCAGTGATTCCGAAGTTAATTTTTTTCAGGTGTAGGGGTAACCACGTACTGGGCACTTGAAGATTCAAGGAGGCAGAATGCCATTACTGCCACAAAAAAGGGCACATGATAAAGCAATGCAGGGTGAAATCGAGACAGCCCATAAGGCAGCAGACCAAAATGACTGAAGTGAATAATATAACAGAAGCTGAAGCTGTCGATACCGATGTCTATTCCCTGTACAATGTCAAAGCAGTAAAAACTAAACCAATAACCATTACCATTCAGCTGAATGGGAAGCCACTGGTAATGGAGGTAGATATGGGAGCCTCAACCACAGTGGTGGGAGAGCACACATTTAAATACCTAAATGAAGCAACTGCATTCGAGGCAAACCATGACTCAATTGAAGACATACACTGGAAAGTCCATACAGGTAAAGGGCATTGCCACAGTACCTGTGTCCTATAGGCAACAGACAACCTGGCTTCCAGTGATCATAGTGGCAGGTGAAGGACCTCGTCTTCTGGGCTGTGACTGGTTACAAAAAATTAAGCTCAACTGGTCTGAAATATTTCACGTGAAAATGGGGAGTTCCTGAACTGTTTAGGAGATATGACAGTGTATTTCATGATGAACTGGGAAAGTTTAAAGACTTGCAAGCAAAGATATATGTGGATTCGGAGGTGACACCCGGGTTCTTTAAAGCCAGACCTGTGCTTATGCCTAAAGGAGAAGATGGATGCAGAATTGTGCTGCTTAGAGAAGCTAGGCATCATCCAGCCAGTCCAATTTTCGGAATGGGCAGAGCCCATAGTCGCTGTGATGTAACCTGTTCAAACTATTCGCATTTGTGGGGACTCCAAATTGACCGTGAACAAGGCAGCCAAACTAGATAAATATCCTATCACAAGGATAGATGACTTGTACACAAAGCTAGCTGGAGGCAAATCCTATACCAAACTGGACAATAGCCATGCATACCAACAGCTGGAGCTGGAGCTGGATAGCACGTCTAGGGGATACGTATCCATCAACACGCACAAGAGTCTGCATCAATATACACGCTTACCATTTGGAGTATCATCTGCATGTGCAATCTTCCAAAGGACCATGGAGTGTCTATTGCAAGGAGTTCTCTGAGTAGTAGTATACCTAGATGATGTTCTGATCACAGGGTCTACTGAAGACGAACATTTAGCCAACCTGGAAGAGGCGTTAAGAAGATTCTTGGAAGCCGGTGTACGATTAAAGAGAAATTTACATTCCAAGCCCCAGAAGTCACTTAGCTGGGTCACCGGGTGAATGTCACGGGGTTGCATCCGGTAGAAGAGAAAGTTAGGGCCATCAAAGAGGTGCCCTCTCCTTCCAGTGTCACTGAACTCAAGTCTTTTTTGGGCATGATTAATTTTTATAGCCGTTTCTTGCCAAACTTGCTAACAATGTTAGCACCATTGCACTTGTTATTGAAAAAGAATCATTGTTGGTCATGGAATTCACAACAAGAAGAAACCTTTGTGGAAGTTAAGAAGCTATTACATTCATCATGTCTACTGGTACATTATGACCCATCAATAGGATTAATATTAACCTGTAATGTGTCTCCTTATGGTGTGGGAGCTGTATTACCACATAAGACGGAAGATGGATCAGAAAGGCCAATTGGATATGTCTCCAAAATCCTCTCTGCAGCTGAGAAGGGTTATTCACAACTTGAAAAGAAAGGTTTATCGGTGATACTTGGAGTGAAGAAATTCCACCAGTACCTACATGGATGACATTTCACCATAAACCATTAATGGGTTTATCCAGTGAGGATAAAGCCATTCTGCCAATAGTCTCAGCAAGAATTCAATGCTGGGCTTTGATATTATCTGCATATGAGTATACCTTTATGCACGGTCCTGGCTTACATATTACAAATGCAGACGCACTCGGTCGTTTTACGTTACCAGGTAGCATTGTACATGCTCCAGTGCCACAAGAAGTTGTGCTTGTGCTGAATTTCTTGGACTCTTCATCTGTGTGTGCAAAGTAAGTAAGGAATTGGAGGAACAGAGATTCAATTTTGTCAAAAGTCTGAGACCAGGTATTGCAAGGATGGTCGAATTCACCATTGCCTGAAGAGATAAGACCATTCCATGCCCGTAAAACAGAGTTAAGTTGTCAAGATGGAATCGTGTTGTGGGGATCAAGAGTCATTGTCCCTTCGCAAGGAAGAAAACCACTCTTGACAGAGCTTCACAGTGCGCATCCAGACATGTTGAAATGAAGATGCTTGTGTGAAGCTATGTCTGATGGCCAGGCATTGACAGTGACATTGAAAGCATGGTCAAGCACTGTCTCCAGTCAGCAACAACAGAAGTTGCCTGTTTCAGCTCCACTGCATCCATGAGAGTGGCCTGGTCAACCCAGGGTTAGACTACATATAGACTATGTAGGTCCATTCTTAGGTACCAGGTATTTATTGATCGTCAGTGTGCATTCTAAGTGGATGAATGTGTATGAAGTCAGATCATTGACATCGAGTGCAACAATTGAAAAGCTGCGTCAATGTTTTAGTGTACATAGCCTAACAGAAGCCATTGTTTCGGATAACATTGCATTCTTTCAGAATTTCAGAGATTCATGAATTTAAATGGAATCAAACATAATAAAACAGCACCATATCATCCCTCATCAAATGGGTTAGCTGAAAGGGCAGTGCAAACTTTCAAATCAGGAGTGAAGAGGTTATCCGAAGGTACACTAGAAACTCGACCTTCCCATTTTCTTCTCAATTATCGTACAACTCCTCATTCAATTATGGGCTCAACACTGTCCTGAATTACTGATGAAACGCCACCTATGTACAAGGTTAAGTCTGGTGTTTCCAAAGTTAAAGGGGAAGAAGAGAAGAATCAGAGTAATGAATAATTGAATCATGATAGTCATAGCAAAGCTCGAAGATTTACTGTAAAAGATATTTTTCGTAAGGAATTTTGGAAGTGGACCTTGTTGGGTTCCTGGCATAATTGTCTCAGAAACTGGACTCTTCTCATTCCAAGTGGAAGTGGAAGACTGAATTGTTCAAAAACATGTGGATCATCAAGGGAGTAGAGAGACATTCCAACAACCAATTATTCCGCCTGTGATTGACGCCGAACCATTAACCCTGAGGTGACAGATTGACCTATAATAGACATACATGATGTCTCTGTAGAATTGCCTAACCCTGAACAGCCACTTTCTAGTGGTGTACCTGATGCTGCAGTTCCTGATCATGTCGATCCAGTGGGAGAACTTAAAGTGGTAGAGCTACGTCGCTCTAACCAAATAAGAAAACCACCTCAGAGACTTAATCTTTAATCACCTGACCATGCATATGTTGTGGATTAAAATGTTTTGTAAATAGGAAATGTAAAAAAGATAAAGGGGGAGGAAATATAGTGATTGAAGGTATAGCTTTTCCTACCCCATATTAGGGGTCATGTGATTGTTCCTAACGAATTAGCCCTAAGCATGGGTAATCCAGGAGATGGAGCCTTCTGGATGTGGACCTGGTTCAAGCATGTAGCTTCTAAAGGAGCTCTGTAATAAAGTTATCTGTTTCAAGTAGAAACCTGTCCGGTACATCAAGTCATGACAGTAGTTTAGATTCTAGTGAATAGAGATGATGAGTTAGTCGACTTTAAGTGGAAAAATGGTCTGAAATTGACTAAAAGGTGCGCTTGAATTTTAGCCTCGGGGTGCGCCTGAGCCAGAAGTGGATATAAAACTCGCTATCAGCCAAGATTGCGCTATGATCTTACGCTGGCTGGCCAACTAACGGCCAGCCAGTGTGAAATGCACCCCGAGAAAGGCTCAGCACTGCCTTTGGGGGTGGGAAAGGGCAGACGGCAACGTCACTGTGGGTGCTGGTGAGCACTACCACTGAGCTCCCTGAAGGGCGGGTGCTGTAGACCTCCACAGAATAAACAAAACAACAAAAATGCTACAAAATATGTCCATGCAGCACAATCATGCACCTGACAACATAGCTCATGAAAAAACAAAGTCCCCAGATATTTATTTTTATTTTAAATCCGAACAGAGGTTTCATCGGGCCTTTGGAAGAGGCCTGAGCGGAAATGCAAAGCCCGTCTGACCGATTGACCCATCCGCCAACTGTAACGTTGGACAGGCTATGAAAAATTGCTTTCAATTGTGTCGTCAATGGGCTTAATCGCCTGCTTAATTGTCGGCGGGCGGGCCTCTGACTTTTGCACGCGCCTGCTGAGCGAAATATTGCGTGAGTGCTCGACGACACCAGGACGCTCGCACGATGTCAAATTGCACAATCTTACGCTCGTTCGGGCAGGGCACGTGTCCAACCTCGGGATGCAAAATTCTGGCTATGGTTAAGAAAGGAATACTGTGTTTAGTTGTAATGGCAACCAGCTGGGATCAGAGACGGGAAGTTTTTCCCCAAGTTAATTTTCTAAATGACTTGAATGTTTTAGCTCAAAACCTCCAAAGTATCAAACAAGAAGGCTGTTTTTATTCCTTTTCAGGTGCAGTGTGCCAAAACCAGCAACCTCGGGACCGACTCGGTGCCAGATCTCAGATCTTACTGGTTTTCAGGTTGGGCGGTTCGTGTGAGGCCAAAAGTCGCTCAGACCTACGGAAGCACAGGAGAAGACAGGCACACAAAGCCGATAACTAGTGGCACGTCACCATGCCAGTGCAGCACCAAGCCGAACAAGCTGGTAAGTTATTTTATTCATCTAATAACAATTAAAATTCATGAATGGCAGCTTAAAAGATGTCCGGTTTTCAGTCATTGCCAGTTTTTGGGTAGCCCGAGTTGAGACACTGTACCTGTATTTAAAAAAGTCCATTGACCAAGAACCCTCACAGTCTCTGATTAAAATTTTCACAGGCAAGTTAAGATCCTCCAGCTGTATGTAATTGTATGCCTCTTTACTGAATACAATAAGATCTAAATTACATTGAAAGAAAGACTGATATTTAAGAACTTTCTCAATCATTTAAGGTATTGAAAAGCCAAAAATAAATCATAATGCAATATACTAAAACAGAAGGCTTGAGTAATGTGTCTACAGATGTTACTTGCCAATAGAACACAAATGGAAGTGCAGTATGGTCCAAGAATAGGCTAACTATGCAAGTGTTGCGTTTAGTGTTGTTATCTTGAAAAAGTTGAAAAAAGTGGTAGAAAGTTCATTGTTTTTCAGACTTCCTCTTTGGTGTCAGGCATTATAACAAGTATATATTCTGCATTGAGAAATCACATGAAGTGATCCTGAATATAGGAAAGCAAGAAGGTTGAAAATAGGAGAGAAGAATAAGTTGTCAAGAAGCACTGATTGGGTAATGTAGCATTCAAATATTTGTTGTTGAACAGGACACTAATGGAGCTAAATAGCTTCACAATATTAAGCTACTGAAAAAGAACACAAAATATGAGATAGCTAATGAGTCTCAATTTTCAACACGGGGAGGTAGAAGTGTGCATAAGGCACTAAATCACCATGGCTGGGACTTTTAGGATGGTGGGGTTTCTCTTCCTGCCATCCAAAGAGTTGGCGGGAAACATATTCCCGCCCACACTGTCTGCACCGCAGCCATTTCATGCTCCAATGAACGTGAATTGGCTTCAGGTAATATTTCAGCCCCTCACCCAGGAGGAAGTTCCCACCTGAGAGAGATTGGCCAGCAACTCTCTAGTTCCTGCAGCGCCAGAAGCTGCAGTGGACAGAACTGAGACTGCACATGGTCCCTGGAGCCTAAGTCCCAGAATTCCAGGACAAGGTAAGATTTCGGGATCTCAGGGCAGAGAGGGTAGGGGATGCCTGGGAGAGTGGACAGTGGGGGATTGGGGCGCTGGGGAAGAGGACAGAGGCGGGAGGGAGGTCCTGCGGTTAACAGGCCATGGGGATGAGGGGGGAAGTGGTGTGCACTCAAAGTTAAAAAGGGGCTACTGATGGAGGCACCCCCCACCCCCTCGCCCCAAAACCTGAGGCTCAAACCCAATTATTTTCAGGCTTCCCTCATACCCAGGAACTCCTCCTGCCAGCCTAAAAATTGAGGCTGGGTGGGAAATGGCCCTGAAGTGATTGATAGTTGGTCACTTTAGGGCCTCAACTGGGGCGGGGGGTGCTGGCTGTCTTGCCTGCTCGAGCATAAATTTGCAGAACCCAGAGGGGAGCCCATTCGAGGAATTTTACGCTCCTCCCATCAGGTTTGTAGGCGGGGGCTGAGCGCTAAATTCAGGCCCATGAAGATTTCTCGATTTTCCATTACGTGGGAGACCAGCAGAGAACCGAGAGAAACAGCTCAAATAGCCATTTTTAGCTGCTTACTCTTTTTCTTCACGTTTCTGAAAATCTCTCAGTGAAGAACCCTGTGGAAATTCCAGATGTATGTTTGGAAGATACAAGGAATAAGGGGAGCTCAGAATTGCAACAACCATAGTATTGTAGATAAAATAGGGGAGGGAAGGAGGGTTTCAGTAAAGTGGGATCTAGAGAAGTTGGCAACTGGAAATGAAAAACTTTATTGTAACTTGTCCAGGAATCCATGGCCTCAACTAATTGTGGGGATTTTCTCTTATAAATTCCACAGCATGGTTTGAAAATATTGACCACAGGTGTTACATGTAATTTTTCAAACAGCTAAAAAGCAACTAAGAGTTGTCATTCTCTGCAGCTATAATGAAATAACTTTCTTTAAAGGCCAATTATATATATTTCAGTATTACTACACCAGTTTAAATAAATATGGCCCCAGCATTCCCAGGGAGGTGGGAAGGGAGCAGGAGTGCTTGTTTGCAACCGGGAAACCTGGAAATACCGGGAAAACGGGGTTTTTTGTCAAATTGAATGGCAGGATCTCATTAGGCATTTTTTTGTCCTTTCCCACTTGGCAAGTGGCAAGATTGTAAGCTGCCGGGCAGGAAACCTGTGCTGTATGGCTACAGATGGGGACTGCTGGAAATGATCCCTGGCAATGCGAGAAGTTGTGGGTTGATAGGAGAGGAAGTTTGGGGTGTGACAGTGAGAGGCAAGGGAGCGGGGAGAGATCATGGGACAGGAGGAGAGATCATGCAGAAGAGACCTTAAGAGGTGAAAGAGAGATTGTGTGGAAGAGATTACAAGATGGAGATGGAGAGATCTTGGGGGAAGAGATTGTGGGTAGGGGACAAATCACACAGTCTGATGATTGTAGGAATGAGTCTGAAGATCAGGTGAAGACGTGGAGTTGTGGGGAAATGTCAGCCAATTGTGGGAAGAGATCAAAGCGAAAGGATCGCTTAAGGGTTCGAGGGAATGAGGGAGAAAGCACTCCTGAACCTCCTGGCCCATAAGCGAGGCTGGAAAAGTATTTACCTGCTGGATCCAGCAGTTCCTATCTTCCTTTAGCTGCCAGAACGCCCAAGCTCTGGAAACCTGCCTGCAGCCATTAAATTGAAATGGTTTGAAATATCGGAAAAAAATCTGATCCTTATTCAATTATTATAATCATTAACCTGCCTTTCCAGAGTGGGTTACTCAGACATCCCAAATTTTGCCATGATTAAAGTGGAGATCATGGTGGTAGGTTGGGGTCAAGTTTCACATTTTACCAATTAACCCCCCCACTCTCCCACCACATCCACCCAATCCTCTTGTGTGTGGGGAGAGCCTGGGGGAGAGGGTGTTAAAATTCTCTCCAATGTGCCTAAATTATACAATGGATTTTCAAATTGTTCTCATGTTGTGAAATTCTTTGATCCTTAAAATGAACTATATTTCAGTATTGTGATGATTAGGTGAGCCTGAGTGCTTTCAATAAACAAGGCAAACAATAATAGTGATAATGAGCACCCAACCATGAATGGAAAAGGAGGCATAGCAATTCATACAAACTCAATGATCAATTTAATATCTGTGCCTACTTATATAATTAAGAATTGTTCATCCATCAAGCAGGCCTTCAATGTAATCATCAGACATGCTATTCCACCCTATTGAATATTTTCTTTATGTCATTCGAAAGAGTCCAAGGTTTCCGCTTTTAGCTTTATTGTTATGTATTGTATTTCCAGAGTATTATCTATTGTTGTAAGTGTTGGATACCTTTCAGTAGGTCTTTATGAAGTCCTGTAAGTCTTAAGTAGGTTATCTGTATGTATTTATTAACTACTATGTACATTTTTAAAATTCTTTCATGGGATGTAGGCATTGCTGGCTGTGTCAGCATTGAGTGCCCATCCCTAATTGCCCTTGAGAAGGTGCTGGTAAGGCATCTTCTTGAACTACTGCAGCCCATGAGCTGTGGGTGCACCCGCAGTGCTGTTAAGTAGGAAGTTCCAGGATTTTGACCCAGCAACAGTGAAGGAATGGCAATATGGTTGCAAGCCAGGATGGTGTGTGGATTGGAGGGGAACTTCCAGGTTGTGGTGTTCCTATGCATCTGCTGCTCATGTCCTTCTAGGTGGTAGAGGTCGCAGGTTTGGAAGGTGCTATCGAAGGAGCCTTGGTGAGTTTAGATACACAAAGGGTTCAAACCAGAAGCTGTCTCCATGCTTGCTTGTGCACACGGCTCTGTCCAACACTAGGCTGACCTCTAGGTGCTGGTAATGTGTTTTCATACATCGCTGTGTAGATGGTACTGTACTCAGTCCCACATTAACCCTATATGTGTCAAAACCTTAATTATACTACACCTTTGATACATATTTTTCAGTTAATAGTTTTGAGCAGGATGTTTTTGAAAGCACTCAGCCATTTTTTCAGGAGGGTAGTAGCACTCATAGCCAACCAACTTTTATGCTTGGCTTAGTGAAACCACTCATCTCTGAGTCAGAGGTTGTGGATTCAAGTCTCACTTCAGAGACTTGTGTACATAACAATCCCATGATGCTCTTCAAAGAAGCACAGTGGAGTTCTCCACAGTGTTATGGCCAATATTTGTCCCTCAGCTAACAATATCTGGTCATTATCTCATTGTGTTTTGGGGGACATTTCTGTGAACAAATTGGTGTTTCCAGCTTTATAAAAGTTGTGGCACTTCAAAAGTACTTCATTGGCTGTAACTCATTAGGGGTGTCCTAAGTCCTGAAAGGAGTTTTAGAAATGCAAATTCTGCTTTATTTAACTTCAATCAAAATCTATGTTTTTCAGGTAGATAATAAGGGACTGTGCCATTGCCAGAATCATTGTGCATTGGACATTTCATGCACATTAGGAGCCACAAGAAGATCTATATAAGAACTTCAGAATTAGGAGCAGCTGGAGACCACACAGCCTCTCAAACCTGTTCCTCTATTCAGTAAGACCATGCTTGACCTTTGACCTCAGTTCTCCTTTTCCACCCAATCCCCATATCCCATTATTCCCCCAGAGTCTAAAAATCTGTCTCAGCCTTCAATACACTCAATGTCTGAGCATCTACAGCCCTTTGAGTGAAGAAATTCCTCCTCATCTCTACCTTAAATGATCTGCATCTTATCTTGAGACCATGCCCCAAGTTCCAGAATTTCCAGCCAGGAGGGGAAAAAAACTCACAGCATCGACTCTGTCAAGACCCCACAGAATCTGCTAGGTTTCAATTAGGTATTGTCTCACCAAATGCATGTAGAATCGTAGCAACACTTCCTTACAGTTGTACACTAGTCTCATTGTAGTAAGGGCCACCATGCCATCTGCTTCCTAATCGCTTGGTGCCTGTATGCTAACTTCCTGTGTTTCCTGTACAATGACAACCAATCTCTCTGAGCATCAACATTTAAAAATTTCTCACAGTTTAAAAAATATTCTACTTTTCTCTTCATCCTACCAAAGTGCGTAACCTCACATTTCCTCATATTACACTCTAACTGCCACCTTATCACCCACTCACTTAACTTGTCTATTTCTCTTTGCTCACCCCACAGCTTACTGCCCCATTTAACTTCACATTGTTGGAAAACTTAGTCACATTACTCTCGGTACCTTCAACTAAGTCATTAATGTAGATTGTAAATTAATGAGGCCCCAGGTACTCCACCAGGTAGACTGCCAGCTTGAAAATGCTCTGTTTATTCATACTCTCTGTTTCCTGTCCGTTAACCAATCCTCCACCCATGCTAATATATTACCCCCAAATCCAAGAGCCCTTACCTTGTATACTACCCTCCCTTGATCAGCTTATTATCATGTTTAGCTGGGGCTCCCACATATAGGCCAGAATTTTCTGACAGCTTTGGCGTTGGGCATCATGGGGGGTGAGGGTGGAAAGGGACAATATGGCGAGAAGGCCAAAAATCAGTTTCATGCCGTCGTGAAACCAGTTTGCGATTGTCCGCTCCACCCATCAATGGCGGGCCATGTTTCCCACCGCTTCACATCGGGAACATCATTTGAATACATTTGCATCTAATTATAAGCCCTGCTCACCAGAATTATCCCCCAACGTTTGATCATGCAGGTTCACGCCAACATGTATCATGACGTGCACCTGGCGAGCTGCACTTTGCTCAGGACTTCAAGATTTGTTTGCCTACTTTGCTTCTGGCAGCATTCGTAGTCACCAGTGCCAGGCTTCGCAGGCAGCACCACGTCACTTTTAGGGGGGCTCATGGGCAGGTATCTACTTACCAGACAAGCCATAATGTGGGGGTGGCTTTTCAAAGATTGCAGGTCTAGCGCTTGCTTGGGTAAGGGGGAGAAGTGGCCTCAGACAAGGGAAGAGGCTGAAGGGAGAGGGCATTACTGGGGAAGGAGGGGTATCCCAGTGTGTGTGTGGGAATCACATGTTGATCTGTGCAAGTAGCCTCAAAATGGTGAGGGCTGAGGAGGCAGTCTCCAGAGGAGATGAGGCCAGATGGAGATGAGAGGGTGTGTGAGAGAGTGAGCGGTGATGTCCCTTGAGCTGGCAGTGAGTGAGATGACAGTAAATATGTGATGGACTTGTGAATGTGCGATTTTAGAATGATAAGCCTGGTGGCATGAATGAGATCATTCATCTGTTTCCTGCACTGGATGGCCAACCTCTTGTGTGCAGCATTAGCAATGACCATCTCCTCCATTGCCTCCCAAGCTGGAGTGGTGAGACTGATGGGCCTCCTGCGGCCAAAGCAGGGTAGAGGACATCGCGGCGGGCCTCCACGGCATCCAGAAGGCATCCCAGGGATGCGTCGCTGAATTGGGGGGGCTGCACTCTTCTTCGCTTTTGTGGCCATGTCTTCACTGGAGCAGTCCTGGGCTGCAATCATTGAGAAGTGTGTGCAGCTGCAGTTTAAATATGTTGCCCTGCGTGAAGAAACGGCGAGGTAACAGTGTGGCGGCAAATTGGAGGCCACCCGCCAGCAAGACGGTGTTTCCTGTGCTGCATAATTAATGAGGCGGGAAAGGAATGATACAGTGCAAAAACTCACTATTGTGGCCGGTGGGCGCACATTGTGCAAACCTGGGACAATTCTGCCCATGGAATGTGATAGGTTGGAAGGGTGCAGAGGTGGTAGGACTGGTTTATTGGGTATCAGCAACTATCGATGAGCAGCTAATTGCCCTCAAAACAGTAAATGGCTTTTTGTAACAAAAATTTGGTTGAGGAAGCTATCGTGATTGGCTGATTGAGAAGTGAAGGCCATGGCACATATGCTATAATGAAAGGTGGCAACTCAGAAAATTACTATTCCTGTCTTATTGCAGCGAGGACCTTTATATATTTGCATTTAACATGGAGAATAGAAGCGTCTTCAGGTTCTTCAATACAACCTGCTATGCAACCACCAAAGCATAGTGTACATGAGATACAAATACTCCATAGTCTCAGGCATTGATGATGGTAAGACAAAATTACTGGACTTCAGGCACCTTTGATTGCATTATCAGTACCTCACTTTTTACAATATTTGCTTCCTAATATTTCTACTGGTTGGATCTAGGGGATAAGCATTCTACAAATTATGTTGTTTGTAAAGCTTTTGAAGACCAAATATTTACTGTATGTGTTCAGGTTCAAGTAGCAGGTGCATAGGGAAAAATAAAGACTTTCCTCTTAGTAGAGACTCAAATTAGCAGCTGTAATAAATCTTGAGGATGACTGGAAATGTAAAATCCGTGTCATTTCATATTTTAACTGATGCTTAAAGCAATATTACAAACGTAACATTAGACTTTGTTTGCAAAACAGGAAAAAGAAAAAAAGAAAAAAGCATAAAAACAAAGCCCACATTCTTCATCCGGGTTCAGAGGTATCTGTACATTTATCTGATCCACGTTCTTAATTGTCTAAAATGATGCAATCATTTCGAGGGTTTAATTGATTTGACAGGAGATTTATCTCTGTTAGAGTTTATTATAGAGTTGAAATTACTTCCATTTATAGCTAAGCTGACGATTTGGATTCTAAAGAGAGGAACATATCAGTGATAAATTTTACAGTCTTTGGAGTGTACATTTGTAACAAGATAATGGGCTCACCTGGCAACGTCTCCTTTATCAAAAACTCTGCCTCTGTATTCATAATTGTTTTGGAATAGAAGCAAGATTCTATGGATGACTGCCACTTCCTGCTGTTGAAGGAGAAATGGCTTTGAATGCTCAGCAATCACTGAATTTTTTTTTTTCTATTTTTAAAACTGGAATAAGTTAAGCACTAAATTTAAATTCTAATTTGTTTCTCTTTCCCTTCTCTAGGCCTCATCCTGTCATGCATCATTCTATTGACTGAGCAGTAAAGTAACTGAACGTTACTGCCATTAAGAATGTTCTAGAATCAGAGCCATTTACTGAACTGAAGGCTCTCCGTGGAGCAATCCAGTCGGTTCCATTCCCCCACTCTATCCCTGTATCCCAGCAAGTTTATTTCCCTCAAATGCCTATCCAATTTCCTTTTGAAATCATTGATTGTCTCTACTCCCACCACCCTCATGGGAAAATTGTTCCAGATTATTACCACTCACTGTGTAATAAAGTTGTTTCTCAGAATCCCCTTGCATCTCTTGCCCAAAACTTTACATCTGTGTCCTGTAGTCATTATATCATCAGCCAATGGAAACAATATTTCCTTGTCTACCTTATCCAAACATGCCATAATCTACCAAATCTTCCCTCAATCTCCTTTGCTCTAACGAGAACAACTTGAGCTTCTCCAACCTCACCTTATAGCTAAAACCCCCCATTCCTGGAGCCATTTGGGTAAATTTCCTCTGCACCCTCTCAAGGACCTCACATCCTCCATAAAGTATAATAATCAAAAGTGGACGCAATACTCTAGTTGTGGCCTAACCAGGGATGTTTAAAGGTTCAGTGTAACTTCCCTGCTTTGTACTCAATGCCCCCATCTATGAAGCCCAAGATCCCATATGCTTTGCTAACCCCCCTCTCAATTGTCATGACATAGGGAAATTGTGATTGAGTGAGATCTACCTATAACTTCACCAGCTAACCAAAAACATTGAACTGTTTAAAGAGGACCTGTTCTTAAAAAAAAATGCAAGAAAGACACTGACCAAAAATGGCTGCCATGTGTTACCTGATGTCTGATATTGTAAGTTGACCACTTTTCTAGAAATTTCCTATCCGGATTGCACAGGGCTTCTCTGACATCTTGCATGGAATTTCACACCCTGGGGGGAGATTGTCAAGGTCCATTTCAAAGGGGATTCTTGAAAGGAAGACATTGAAAATGCAAAGTTCTGGACTTTAATTAACTGTAATTCTGTCAAGACAATGGGAACTACTAACCAGCCAGATACCCAACAGACTTTCAAAACCCCCTGTGGAGAACAAAATAACCCCCATCTCCTGTTGGCTTCTATTATCTTGAAATATGTCTAAAGTTTCTGAGATGAACGGCCAAAAATGCGATTACTTGTGCTGCAACAATGACTGCAAGATGGGTTCATCAAATTTCATCTTGGAACATACAAACTGGAGGTTTAAGGATTGGTTTAGCCAAGCCGGGGACAGAGAGAAAAATCAAAGTCATCTGGAAAAACTGCTGAAGAGAGCAGTAAGGAATCTCTCTCTCTCCCTCTGAAGCTGATTGACTCCAGCAAGGTACAGTTACCTGAAACACAATTCAACTCCAGGATTTTAAAGGAAGCCAGCTAACTTTAAGCAGCCGCAACATTCAATAATCTACACCTCAAGGACAAGCAAAGGAGTAACTCACATAATCTTTTGACTTCTATTTGGGCTCTAGCTTTTCTTACATCTGAAATTTGTGTGTGTATGTGTGTGTGTGTTCTCTGTTTTCTCAGGTTTAGTAATTGCTAAACTTACTCTTTCTTTGACTCAAAAAAACCTGGGTTGATTGGCTCCTTATTAAAACTTAAATGCATTTGGATTGGAAAAGAAATCTATCGGGAAAAGAATTTTTTAAAAAATTGTTGCAAACAACCGAGGGGGCTAAATAAAGGGGGGGATGTTCACTCTTCCTAACCTGGTTCTAACACAATATATCCTGCCACCTTCAAAGGTTGGTACACATGCACCCCCAGGTCTCTCTGTTCTCGCACACTATTTAGAAACGTACCATTGAGTCTGTAATGCCTCTCCCCATCCCTTTTGCCAAAATGCATCATTTCACATTCCTTTGTATTAAATTCCATCTCCCTTCTCTGTGGTGAGGTACCTAGATTTCATTTCAGGATCTTCCTTTACTGGCCAAGCTGCAGTTGTGAACACAGACTTTCATCACCTTGCTACATATGATATTGAACACTTTACTCCTCAAGCTGCTCCAGTACAGCTACAACACTGGCATCTACCCAGCTATGTGGAATGTTGCCCAGGTATGTCCTGTACTCAAATGCAGGACAAATCCAAACTGGCCAATTACCGACCCATCAGTCTATGCTCCATCAACAGTAAAGTAATAGAAGGCTCATCAGCTGTGCTATCAAGCAGCACTTGCTTAGCAATAACCTGCTCACTGATGCTCAGTTTGGGTTCCGCCAGGGCCACTCAGCTCCTGACCTCATTACAGCTTTGGTTCAAACATGGACAAAAGAGCTGAACTCCCAAGGTGAGGTGAGAGTGACTGCCCCTGACAACAAGGCCACGTTTGTGGCATCAAGGTGCCATAGCAAAACTAGAGTCAGTGGGAATCGGGGAAAACTCTCCCCTGGTTGGAGTCTAACACAAAGGAAGATGGTTGTGGTTGTTGGAGGTCAGTCATCTCAGCTCAAGGACATCACTGCAGGAGCTTCTCAGGGTAGTGTCCTCAGCCCAACCATCTTCAGCTGCTTCATTAATGACCTTCCTTCCATCATAAGGTCAGAAGTGGGGATGTTCGCTGATGATTGCATGATGTTCAGCACCATTCACGACTCCTCAGATACTGAAGCAGCCCATGTCCAAATGCAGCAAGACCAGGACAACATCCAGGCTTGGGTTGACAAGTGGCAAGTAATATTTGTGCCACACAAGTGTCAGGCAATGACCATCTCCAACAAGAGAGAATAGAACCATCGCCCCTTGATGTTCATTTACATTACCATCACTGAATCCCCCACGATCAACATCCTGGGGATTACCATTAACCAAAATCTGAACTGGACTAGCCATATAAATACTGTGGCTACAAGAGCAGGTCAGAGGCTAGGAATCGTGCGACAAGGAACCCACCTCTTGACTCCCCAAAGCCTGTCCACCATCTACAAGGCACAAGTCAGGTGTGTGATGGAATACTCCCCACTTGCCAGGATGAGTGCAGCTCCCACAACACTCAAGAAGCTTTACACTGTCCAGGACAAAGCAACCTGCTTGATTGGCACCACATCCACAAATATTCACTCCCTCCACCACCGACGCACAGTAGCAGCAGCGTGTACCACCTACAAGATGCACTGCAAGAATTCACCAAGGCTCCTTCGACAGCACCTTTCAAACCCACGGCCATTTCCATCTAGAAGGGCAAGGGCAGCAGATAGATGGGAACACCACCACCTGGAATTTCCCCTCCAAGTTACTCCCTATCCTGACTTGGAAATATATTGCCATTGCTCCACTGTCGCTGGGTCAAAAACCTGGAACTCCCTCTCTAACAGCACTGTGGATGTAACTGTACCACATGGACTGCAGCGGTTCAAGAAAGCAGCTCACCACCACCTTCTCAAGGGCAATTAGGGATAGCCAATAAATGCTGGCTCAGCCAGCGAAGCCCACATCCCATGAATAAATTAAAAAAAAGTTCTATGATTGAGTTGTGATTAAGACTTTTAATGTTTAAGGTTATAGTTTTGAATTATGAACAGAGTTTATATCTTCCCTCATGAACCAGTGACTTGTATATGTTCAGGTCACTTTATGAAGACTATAATAATCCCTTACAGTTCTTTTTGAGCAATAGGATGTCCTGTGACATATTATCTAAAGTTTCAAGTCAGTCATATTTTGCCACGTGTGCAAGAGAATCTTTAAAAATGTAAACAAAGGGAAAGAAAAATACTGTTCATTTCCAGCTGTGGCTAATCTACAGAGAAGCAATCATCTTCTAAATGATCTCAGGAAATGCTTAAGGGAATTGACTCAGCATTTGTAATTACACCCTGTAACCTTAGAACGAATAGGTCATTTTACACATGGCTGCACCTTAGCAACAGAATAAAA
Source organism: Cetorhinus maximus (assembly GCF_964194155.1). NCBI lineage: Eukaryota > Metazoa > Chordata > Chondrichthyes > Lamniformes > Cetorhinidae > Cetorhinus > Cetorhinus maximus. The sequence continues at coordinate 117,072,695 of NC_135886.1, forward strand.
TAGCATGCCTGACAGGGTATAATGTTCTTGTCCTTATAAGCAACGTATATTTCAATGTATCAGAAGCATTGAAAAGGAAGACGGTGGGGGTCGGGGTGAGAGTTGTGGGGGGTGGGGTGTCCACTAGTATACATATGTTACAGTAAAGTCATTCAGCTGTTAAATTACTCTTCATATCATTTGTGAAATTTGTGAATTAGGAAATAAATAAAATATTAAGTGTGAATGCCAAATTATAGAAGCACTATTCCTTTTTTATTGTCGAATTAATAGTATGTTTCTACCACAACAAATTATTAATTAAGTGTATTGTTGTATATTCTCAGCTATCTGCAGTTTGACCATATTTTCAAAGGACAATGTGCAAGAGTGCCATCACCCCAGCTGATCTAGGTGGGGTTTTGACCAGCAGGTTGAGAACTGGATGTATTCCCTCCCCAGAAAGGCACAGGACGCTGCTAGATTCTCACAGACAAAGAGCAGGTGCTGCTGATACAGCATGATGGGATTTTTCACAGGGGCACTTGAGAAATCTTTTTATTTATTCATTCACAGGATGTGGGCTTTGCTGGCTAGGCCAGCATTTATTGCCCATTCCTAATTGCCCTTGAGAAGGTGGTGGTGAGCTGCCTTCTTGAACCACTGCAGTCCATGTAGTGTAGGTACACCCACAGTGCTGTTAGGGAGGGAGTTTCAGGATTTTGACTCAGTGACAGTGAAGGAATGGCGATATATTTCCAAGTCAGGTTGGTGAGGAACTTCAAGATGGTGGTGTTCCCATCTATCTGCAGCCCTTGTTTTTCAAGATGGTAGTGATCGTGGGTTTGGAAGGTGCTGTCGAAGAAGCCTTGGTGAATTCCTACAGTGCATCTTATAGATGGTAAACAATGCTGCTATTATATGTCGGTGATGGAGGGGGTGAATGTTTGTGGATGTGGCGCCAATCAAGTGGGCTGCTTTGTTCTTGATGGGGTCAAGCTTCTTGAATGTTGTGGGAGTTGTACTCATCCAGGCAAGTGGAGAGTATTCCATCACACTCCTGACTTGTGCTTTGTAGATGTGGACAGGCTTTGGAGAGTCGGGAGGTGGGTTACCCTCTATGGGATTCCTAGCCTCTGACCTGCTTTTGAAGCCACATATTTATATGGCTATTCCACTTTAGTTTCTGGTCAATGGTAACCCCCTCACCCCCAGTATTCTCCCCGGATGTTGATAATGGGAGAGTCAGTGATGGTAATGCCATTGAATGTCACAGGGTGATGGTTAGATTCTCTCTTGTTGGAGATGGTCATTGCCTGGCACTTGTGTTGGGTGAATGTTACTTGCCACTTGTCAGCCCAAGCCTGGATATTGTCCAGGTCCTGCTGCATTTGGACATGGACTGCTTCAGTATCTGAGCAGTTAAGAATGGTGTAAAACATTGTGCAATCATCAGTGAACATCCCCACCTCTGACTTTATGATGAAAGGAAGGTCATTGATGAAGTAGTTGAAGATGGTTCAGCCTAGGCAAATTTCCTTACATTTCATGAAACAAATGCTGAGTTTAATCTTCTCTTCTTGTTACAGTTAATAGATAATCCAATATCAGTTAAACTATCCAAATACATTGTCAAAAAGCAACTTTGACAATTATGTCCTGCTATTATCCATTAATAAAGTTTTTTTCTGTTACATACCTTTTCCTCTTTTTCTCCTTTCAGTCTTTTGATGGTTTTACACAGAATACAATTTATCTTAGAAAGGATAGAGGTGGCGGCTCGGTCTCCAGAGTCTTTGTATGATGGAATATTAGAGCATAGGATTGGTCCAGTGATTTCTCAAGTGATGAGTTCCTTAGGTCAGCAGGTTTTGTGATCAAACAGTGACAAACAACAGACTTTCTCCTCTTGGGAAGGATAGGTCAGAGGGAGAATTAGTCCAGCTCTTGTGTATCTCTTTTTGTGGAAGTGACGTTTAGAGGCTGACATCAGCAAAGGGCCAAACAGACCAAATCATTCATCGACCTTCTTGGCCCAAGGTCACTTTGAAGCTGAGGGAAACCAAAGAAAGGAATAAGAAAATTAGAAGCATTTTTACAATTTGAAGCAAATTGATTTTTTTTTTATTCTGCTGTGTGTTCTTTCCTTCGGTTTTCAGTTTCACCATGAATGACAATACTTCAACCTCTAAACTCCAGAACTTTCTCCCTAAACCTCTTCACCTTATTATCTTGCTCCCTGCTTTAAATGTCTCCTTAAAACTTGCATGTTCAACTGTGCTTTCGGACACCTCCTCCAATGCCTGCCCTCCTTCTTGCCCGTTGTCCACTAATTAATTTTCGGAAGTGTAAGTTAATTAGTAAGTTCTTGTTATTGCTCCCATTATTTTCTTTGGTAATTTGTCACACCGTTACCTATGGTGTCCCACAAGGATCTTTCCTTGCCTGTCTTATTTCTCAGTAACATGCTGATCCTCAGCAATGCATTCCAAAAATACATCAGATTCCAAATGTACACTGATGACACTCAACTCCATTTCACTACCACCTCTCTGGACCCATCCATTGTTTCTGGTTTGTTGCAATGCTTGTCCAACATCCAATATTGGATTACTATAAATTTCCTCCATCTAAACATTGGGAAGAACAAAGCCATTGCCTTTAGTCTCTCTGCAAGCTTAATTTCCTGGCCACTGTTTTCATCCATGGCAAGAGTCTGAAGGTGAACCAGGCAATTTGCAATCTTGGTGTTCTGGTTGGCCTCAAGATGAGCTTTCAATCACGTATCTGCTCCATCACCAAGTGTGCCTACTTTTACCTAATTGGTTATCCAACTTAATCCCCTTTGTTTACTCTATTATTCCTTGTTCCTAATTTATTATTTTAGACTTTATCAAAAGTTTTGACTTGCTTTTGAATCAGAAGGTTGTGGCTTTTGCATTCAGTCCAGAGACTTGAGCACAAAACATAGTTTGACACTTCAGTGCAGTGCTGAGGGAGTGAGTGCTGCACTGTCAGAAAGGTGCTGTCTTTCAGGTGAGATGTTAAACTGCCTATTAATTCAGGTGGACTCAAAAGATCTGATGGCACTCTTTGAGGGAGTACAGGGGGAGTTCACCTGGTGTCCAAGCAAACATCTATCTCTTTGCCAACATTATTAAAACAGATTATTTGGGCCTTAATTTCATTGCTGTTTTGTGGGACCTTGCTGTATCTAAATTAACTGACACATTTCCTTACATTGTAAAGTGACTACCTACAAAAGTACATAATTGGGTATGAAGCACACTTCAAGCCAAGTTTCTTCTTTTTATTTGATTAAACTAAAATACAAACTGATAGAGAGAAGCAAGATTGGTGCAGGCTTAAACAGAATCTTCATGTACTTTCTGCTCCCATGGCAGCCATCGTATCATGGCTCTTAAATCTGAACCAAAGCCCTTAGGGCAGTAATGTTCTCTTATCACCTTTTATACAGAATGGCCATCAATCAATCACTCCAATAATACTTTCAAACACATTATGAATGTATAGCATTGCTTGACACTGCCATTAAATGGGTTTCAAACTTGTTGAAGAAGTGTTTGTTTATTTCCAAAAGGACAGTTCAATGATGCAAATTTAATTGAAATGCTTCATCATGTTCCTTGTATGTGAAGTCACAGTTAAAAATACCTGTGTCTCCTCTGTATTTTCCCACCTTCCAAATTAGTAATAAAATTAATTCAGTACAGCCAGCAGTAATTGACATATAGATGGCGTAATAAAAATGAAGAGTTTTGTCTGGCTTGGTCTTACTGGTTTGTCTTTTCAATTCACTTACAATAGGCGGTAATTTTAACCTTTGGCGCTATTGCAATGTAACCTTTGGCCATATCAGATCAGCTGACCGTTACATCCCTCTCCCAAATTTTACTTTCATTCAGAGGTGTATAAGGGATGACGGGTCTGATATCACCCTATTTGCATTATTTCCAAAAGTTAAAATTAAACCCAGTAGAATCTCCACAGGGATTCCCCCAAACTCTTGCCACGATTAAGGCCAAAGTTCCAGCAAAACAATGTAAATGGCCAATAATGCCATGTCTTCAACTTTTCTGCCATGAATGTTGGGAGAACAGGATAATCTCTGTGAGCATTCTACTCCAAGATGCTTAAAAGCTAGCTGCAGTAAAATTCCATATCCCAACCTTGATGAATATAAATGTGATGAGGATGGTTTGAACTGGTTTTCAAACTTTAGGAATGAACAGAGGATCAAGCCACCTTCAAACAACCACACATGCCTGAATTATCCATTGTAACGTCGGTGGAAGATAAACAGAAATGCCTGTTTATGCAGCGCATTTGACAATCTTGTATGCAGTGCATCCGGACTTTCTGCAATCTTCTGCTGAAGCTCCAAGCCAATTTCTGCTGGTGCTGTGTGAGCTGCTCAGTGAGGCGTGTCAAAGCCAGTTAGTTTTATATTCGGCTGTCAGTTATACAAACCCAAACTCTTTGGAGAACATATGAGCTGGGTGGAGCTGGGTAAAGAAAATCTGTTTGCAACATTTAGAGTTAAGTCAAGCCTGTCCAGACTCTGTCGGGGCATGAGAAAGGAAAAGATCATCATGTAGATAAAATGTCACTTCAAAAGAGTAGCAGGTCATGTCCAAGATAATCATCCTTTCAATATTTTAATTTCGAGGAGCTAGATAGTGTAACTTCTACTATAGGCATGTATGTTACATCATAACTATTTATTCTCTTGAACATCATTAAAAAGAAATTGACAGTTTAAAACTGGCATGAAACATGATGTTGTGATATCCTACTGCTTGTTGAAGACAGAAGAATTCCAACAGCTAAAATAATTGTCAGAAAGATCTTCTATTTGTTCCCTGGAATATTACTGAAAGGTTACTTAAATATCAAAGCTAATGAAAATACTCTCAGCGTCATAGGGAGTTGGTACTTACACATGAATGTGATCCAAAAGCTCAGAAGATGTAAAAGTCTAGGGCTAGAAACTGGATAGACCTATTTTTTTGGACACGGGCACTGTGATTCATGACTTGCCTGTGCTGGTTCCAACCAAAGTGGGCAGAACATAAAATTGCTGCACCCACCTCTTTTCCATGATCCTAGCATGGCCGTGAATTGGCCATGTTGCACTGCTCAATGTAGCATTGCCAGCGGCCTCTGCACACCGCAAGGGCTGGCACTCTGCACGAAACAGATGCTGCAGGCACCTTCTCCTTTTCAAAGGCGCAGTCTCTATAAAAGGGAAGCTGCACTCCTGCACTGTAAAATCACCTTGGAACATTCAGGGTCAAGAAAGATGTTGCAACACTCCAGGGAAAGGGCTCTCCACTTCAGTGACATTGTCCTTGAGGCACGGGCCAGAATCCTGGAGGCCAGGAGAGTTGCCGTGTTTCAGCCTGGGTACAGGAAGAGCCTCAGAAGGGATTGAGACCAGATGGCAAGGGTGGTTAATGCCCAGGGTGTAGCCCCCAGAGCAAGATAGGCGTGCAGAAAGAAGCTTAATGGCCTCATTTAGATGGTTAAGTTGGGTGAATGTACCAGCACAACACACCTCAGCCCACCACACCACTCACACTGCTCAATGCATGATATTTCCAATATTCACCCAGGCACAGCCTAACATCCTCACACTACACCTCACCCACACACTCCTTCTAGTCATGGCAGCTACACATACAGCTCCCCATGCCTCCGCAAACTTACAGGAATTCAGCTCTGGCAGGCACATCACCCAAGCACACTGACACGGTCACTGACATTCTGCCCTCTCTCTTGCAGGAGAAGGTGGCACACACCAGGCAGGAAAGCCACAGAGCTAACAAGGCACCAGCATTGCTGCATCTCCTCAGTGTCCTTGAGGAAATGGGTGACAGGAAAATGGGCACCAATGCTGCAGAGCCACTTCACCTTGTGCTGCCAAGGCCATTGAGAATGATGATAAGTTGCTGCCATATGTACCTTCACCGCTCACGCCTCCCCCTCATCCTGAAAGATGCCATGAAATAGAGACTGCAGATGGAGTAACTGTGAAATTGCTGCTTTCCACCAGCCCCCATTCCTCATTTCCACCCTGCCCTTATGTTTTTCTGCTTTCAGATGGTCACGAGCTGATGCCTTCTCAGCCTCCAAAGATCCCTGAGAAAGAGAAAGCCCATGAGACTGAAGAGGTGACATCAACTTGACCTTACACTCACTGCCACCAGATCAGATACTCAGAGGCTATTGCAGAGTTGCAATCAGCAGTGAGTCAATGGGCTTGAGAGGGCTGCAGCCAGCTCAGAGGGTTAGGTTAGCTCAATTGGAGACGCCCTGGATGGTGCAATCACAGGCAGGTTTTGCTGCTGGGGATTCAGTTGAGGCCCTTGTGGAGGGGGAGGGGGTCAGAATGCAGGGAAATGCTGATAATGATGCATCGTGAGACTCTTGGAGCATTGGCAGGCCTGCCAGATAGGCCACAGTCACAGGCGAGGATCATGGAGGAGGCTGGCTCCACATGACATAGGGCATTACTCAGAGTTTGGAACCCATCCTTTCCACCAAGAAAATGGTGGCAACTCCATGGCAGCACTGCCAGACTGAACAACGGTGGAGTGTCTGCTGGCTGTTGTCTTAGTTTCCACTGAAACACCGACGGAGGCCTGCCACTAGCTCAGTGCTGCAGCGAAAGCTTAGATGGAAGTTATGATATTCATGATTGTTGACATGCAGACTCAGATTGCTGCCATGGGGGCTACAGATCTCAGCATTTCACGGGGTATGCAGACCCTCACAGCTGTCCAGCAATGTGTACTCCAGAAGTTTTTATTATTGCCAAGATCCTGCCCTTGGGGAGTGGCAGTGGCACCACAGAGTACGAAACTGCTATCCTCTCTCAGGATGACAGCACTGGCTCCCATGGCTTGCTGACCTCCCCAGTGGTGGGATGTTGGAAGGAGGGTGGTGAGATCTGTAAGGAGGGGTAGTCAAGCAAGCACTCTGCATTGCATCTTGGAGGCCTGAAAATGGCCAGTCTTGCAGACTGGTGCATGGTAAAAGCATCTTGTGAGCTGACAGGGTAGTGGGCATCCATTGAGAGGAACCTCTTGACCGCCCGCCAACTGCACATTGAGAGAAAAATACCCATTATGGTTCCTGTATTTTGCATTCTGTATCCTCTTTCAATTCCAGTATCACTCCCTGTTAATGTGGGGGTGGGCCCGCAGAGCCATGTGCATGCTATTGATGGCACCCTGCATGATCAGGAAGCCCACTCCTGGCAAACACATATGACCTTTCACCCTGGCATTCCCTCCTCAGTGGGAAGAGGATGATCAGGTGACATAGGTAACATCCCCAGTTCACTGACTACCTGGTCATCCTCGAAGGATCCATTAGAGTAGAATGTTAGGGTGATGGTGGTCTTCATGCCACTGGGAGGGCCACTCTCATCCTGCTTTTAGATCCCAGGTAGATGAGAAGGCAGAGGTACAACTCCATGTGACCTCCTTGGTGAATCATAGCCTCCTCAGACACTGCTCCTGGTTCATTGTTAGGTAGGAGTGGTACTACTGGAGCATCCTTTGTGAGTAGGTCTTTCTATGGTGAGCACTCCTTTTCTTCCCTCTTTACAAAGTTTCCCCCCTTCCTCACCCTCTCCATGTCTTGTTCATATTGCAGAGCAACTGATACAACAATAACTGCCCTCATACCTATGAAGGCACTGGATTTTCTTCCCTTATGCTGTGCAGGAATAATTGATGTCTCGGTTGCATCCTTTTGAGGTCTTTGAACATGCACAGCGAGCCACCCTGTGAGCATCACTCCAGCAACTCACACAATTCTTTCACAAACTTTACCTCAACAAGTCAAAAATACTTCAGATGTAACTTATTAAGTGGACCTTTAAATAACACGCGATAAGGGCCATCTTGCTTCACAATGCTTGTTGTTTAAGGAGTGAATAATGATGATGCTGCTAGCCAATTTTGGTATCCTGGTGTCTCAGCCTGTTCAGCTGACTGATGTCTTGGCTGCATCCTTCCGAGGTCTTTGAGCACACACAGCAAACCATCCTGCAAGCATCACTCCACGTCAGTAACGCCACACTGGCCATGCAGGAAGCAGTCAGTGGCCCATTTCACACATGTGGTAGGCCTCCCTGTGGTAGGCCTCTGTAGCATGACTAAGCTATGCAGCTGAATTTCAGGTCTCTCGGGTATGTGCATTAGAGAATTCCAAAAAGTAACAGTTGGAATTTACATATGCTATTAAAAATTTACATTTCTAGAATGATAATAACTTAGAAATATCTGCTCTAAATATTAGAGTACACTGTTTAATATATTCACATTGTCCATTACTTTAACATTAAGTGCTACCTAAATATGTATAATTTCTAACATCATAAATATGCTCTTCTAGGATAAGTGTTGTTTCTTCTCCTCCCCTCCCCTCTTTTTGGCTTGATACAAAACAAGAAAAGGAAGTATGGAGTTCGTCTTGTCTATGTTTAGTCTGCTACTTTTCTTCATTACTGTACTATGTAAAATCCAGCCTGTTGTGAGCAGTTTTGGTCTCCACTTTTAGGAAAGGATATACTTGCATTGAAGGTTCACTAAATTGGCCTTTGGGAAGAGAGGGATTTCCTATGGTGAGAAGCTGAATAAATTTGGCGTATATTCTCTGAAGTTTAGAAGAATGAAAGGCGATCTCACTGAAACCGACAAAATTCTGAAGGGGTTTGATAGGGTAGATGCTGGGAGATTGTTTCCATTGGTTGGGATATCTAAAACATGGGGGCACAGTTTCAGGATAAGGGGACGATTATTTTCGACTGAGATGAGGAGAAATTACTTCTCTCAAAGGGCTGTGAATCATTGGAATTCTCTACCCCACAGGGTTGCAGATGCCCTATCGCTGGATACATTTAAGGCTGGGATAGACAAATTTTTGGTCTCTGAGGAAATTAAGGGATATAGGAAGGGGTCGGGGGGGAGTAGGCAAATGGAGATGAAACCCAAGATCAGTCATGATCATGTAAAATGGCAGAGCAGGCACAACAGACCAAATAGTCCACTGCTGCTTCTATTTTTTGAGTTCTTGTGTGGTGATATGTAGCAAAATTCTCTTATTGGCATTTCATTGAATTAAAATGCTAGCTCTTAAGTTGGTTTGCATAAAATGGGCACAAATTTAATGATCATGGTTTCTCTATTATTTAGAGTATTCCAGAAAATACTCTATAATTTTTTCAATGGAGAATCATGATTGACCTGTTATTGCTTTTGTGCTGCCTCAGGACACGATGACCTGACAGAGGATCTGACATTAACGCACAAACATGGCATGGGTCTCTGGTTGCTGAGACTGTATCTGAAACAAACCTAACTAACCTAAAGCAAGTTAATACTGATGTGACCTTTACTCAGAGATCGAGCATGACTTTTTACTGCATCTCCCTTTCTGTGGTTGCCTGTTGGTTGTTTAAGAATAGAGTGCACTAGGAGGCATCCAGATGTTTTATGAATTTGAGACTGATGGTTTCTGTGAACATAGAAAGGCTTAGGTCAAAATTTTATGTTCCGCGGGTGGGCGCGGCCCGACCCGAATGGGCGTGAAATTGCGCGAGATGATGTTGGGCGAGCGTCCCGCGCGATATTTCGCTCAACAGGTGCGTGCAAATGTTAGAAGGGCACCTGCCGACAATTAAGTGGGCAATTGAGCTCATTAACAGCCCAATAGTCAGCGATTTTTTGTGGCCCAACCAACCTTACAATACTCAAATTGGCGGACGGGCCAATCGGCCAGGTGGGCTTTACATTTTTGATGAAACCTCATCCAAGGTTGGGATGAAATCTCCATTAGGATTTAAAATGAAAGGAAATATCTGGGGACAGCAGTTTTATGAGGTTTGCTTTCAGATGCTTGATTGTGCTGCATGGACACTTTTTGCAGCATTTTTGTGTTTTTATTGTTTGGAGGCCTACAGCTCCCTGAGGCAGCACCTGCCTTCAGGGGAGCTCAGTGGAAGCAATCACCAGCACCCACGGTGACATCGGCGCCCGCCCTCTTCCCACTCTCACCGGCAGCGCTGAGCCTTTCTCCGGGCGCGTTTCACACTGGCTGGCCATTAATTGGCCAGCCAGCATAAGATCGTGTTCACAGCGCGATCTCGGCCGGGAGCGGGTTTGACATCCACTTCCAGCTGCGCCGACTTTGGGTGCACCCTGAGGGTAAAATTCAGACCTTAGGGAAATTGTAGGGGGTATTTTTAGTCCCTCTGCCTGAGAAAACCAGATGGCATGGGAGTTAAAAACAAAGTGATGGGCCTTTACTTTTCCACCTTTCCCACTTCTGATGTATGAGGAATGAGGTACTTGCTTCACACAGATTGGAGCCTGATGAATACATTTCAGTTTATTACATTGATAGGACCCCAAGACCTTTTTGATGTCTTTTGGTTGGAGTGTCTTCCCTGGAGGTCCACTTGATAGAACTTGTTGGTGAGGAAGTGGAAACCTTCAAAGGTAGCTGAACAATTTATTTTCCTGATTCTTTTTTCCTAATTGGCCTGAATTTTTAATCTTTTCTTTTAACTTCTCCCAGGAGATGCCTTAGCTCCAGGTGGGTAGAGAGAGGGTGCCTGTAGCATAATATGTACGGTATCACATTTATATACGCGGGCTAAGTGGATCAGTGGTTCTTTCCCTGTCCATCATTTTCATATGTTCATATGAACCATGACAACATTTCAACATTGGGAGGTTTACTTGTCACGTTGAGTCAAAACCAAGGGCGGGATTTCATGGCCCGGTCGCGGCTGGTGAGGGGCCATAAAATGCGGTGATCCGATCAAGACTCCGTTGACTTCAGCAGGAAGGGAAAATCCTGCCCGCAGGAGGAGCCATAAAATTCCACCCGAAATCTTTTTGATTTTGGTTATTTGTTGTGAGTTTTTGTGGACTATGGCCATGATCATTTGGTTCAAAGTTTGAGACATATTGCATGAATGCATAAGGGATTAGGAATTTATCATTGTATGCACATCACACAGAATTAATCAATGTTTCTATGGTGCACAATTGTCCTAGAAACTCTGACGATATGAAAATATTATTCCAATGGTCATTGGCTTTTGGGGAGCAACTTTGAAGAACCTTCCCTCTAAGGGTTAAAATAAACTGTGTGGAGTCCATGTTAGAGCAAATTATGTGTGTCTGTTTCATAGGAGGAACTTGATTTACTGAAAGGCATGTTAGATGTTCTTATAGGAGTTCTGTAATTACAAAGAGCAGATGTGTGCTGTCTAATTATTACCCAATTGAAAATATAGGTGCCCACCTGCTCCGGGGTGGTTACTTTGGATGGGATTTGGGAAGAAGAGGGTGATTATACGACCGAGCTTTCTGTTGTGTAAATATAAAGAGAAGAGAACATTGCTATTCAAAATTAAATTGAGAATATTTGAGGGGGTGGGGTGGGGATGCATTGTGGGGAGGTCATTAAGTCAATTCAAATCTTCTTGACATTTTTGATGACAGCTTCGGTGTCGCATTGTCCAAGACAAGATTAATTGTAAACCTTTATGTCCAAACTATGTTCCATAAAAATCTCATTAGTTCAGAACCACCATTATAATTCTGCATGCAGTGATGAGTTCAGGGAGTTGGTGTCATAGTGGTAATGTCACTAGCTAGTAATCCAATGGTCTGGGGTGCATGGGTTCAAATCCCACCATGACAGTGGGTGAATTTTAAATTTATCTGACGAAGTTGAAATTAAAAACGAGTCCCAGTAAAGGTGATTATGAAACTATCATCAATTATCGTAAAAGCCAACACCCTCCTCCCCATCCTCCCCATCCCCCCAACCCCACACCCCCAGCGAGGGCCATAGAGAGAAATCATGGGCCCTGGTGTTTCTCCTGTTTCTGGGCTCCTTATCTCACCACCCTTTAACCATCCCCCTCACATCCTTCTGGTACCAACAGTTGGGAACGATAGTCACAGTGGGGTATAACCATTTTATATAGGTTTGGCAAAACTTATTGACTTTTGTACTCTATGCCTCTATTTATAAAGCCTTAAGAAAGCTTAGGTTTCAGTATGATATACTTTACAATCACCGTTTTGTCAGACAATAATACACAAAATGGTCATTCATATTATGTAACCAGCTCTGCTTCTTTGAACCTGGGCCTATGCAGTATCCAAACAGCAACACCCAAAACACTTGAATCACAAGCACTGCAAACAACAATCCCATATACAACTGATAATATCATGAACTAACAGAGAACTATTCGATTGACGCATGACTCCTGGTTTCACTTCCTAGTTTAAAAATGGCAAAACCTTTCAGTAAATTAGCACCAAATAATTAACCTGCTATTTCTAACCACTCAAGTGAGCTTTGTTAACAGAAAAAATACAACTTGCATTGACTGATAAATGTTTTCTCATTTTACATTGAAACTAACTACATATACAAATGCCCAGCATGGAGCATATAATAGGAAAGCAAAGTACTGCAGGTGCTGAAAATTTGAAATATTAACAGAAAATGCTGGAAATATTCAGCAGGCCATGCAGCATCTGTGGAGAGAAACAGTGGGCAAAATCGTCCCAGATTTGCACAATGCTTTACCACTGGCTGCAATGGCAGCTTTTCACACCGTATCATCCCAAACCCACCGCATTAATTATACATTCCTGGGAAACATGCCATTTCCATGGCGGGCAGGCTCTCATTCGCTTGCTAAGCCATCATCTCACTCCTTCATCACGCCAGGAACCATATTTAAAGTTCAGCCATGTGCACACCTCTCAGTGCTTCCAGCCCATGACTGTTACAAAGGAGACATGGCCCTGAAAGGCAAAAAGACTGCAGCCCCCCACTTCAGTGACACCTCCCTTGAGCGCCTTTTGGATGTAGTGGAGGCTTGCCGTGAGGTCCTCCACCCCCCGCTCTGGCCGTAGGATGGGCAGCAACATCACCATTCTGGCTTGGGAGGTGGTGCCAGTGGTGGTCAGTAAAAACTGACAACAGTACCAACAGAGCAAAATAGGACAGCCACCCAGTGCCGAAAGAGGATGAAAGAGCTCCTCCGTGCCACCAGGGTAAATCACTATTCTCATCACTATCAACTCAAACACACACAAAGCCCATCATACATACACAGAAATCTCTCTCGCTATCAGTTCAAGGGACATCATCATTCAATCTCCCACACACACCTTAATTGCCCTCATCCCATCCATGGGACCACTCACCATCCACACATGCCAGGCATGCTTATCATCTGGCCTGGCAGGCATCCTGCTTACACTCTCTCCATTTCTATTCATGCAGGACAAGCTGGCACACAACAAGAAGGAGAGGTTGTAGACTGGTGGAGGAATGCCTGAAATCAAGGTCCTCGTGGACTTTGACAACAGAGCCATCCAGCTGGCCGGCGAGGATCTGGACTGTTCCTGTGCTGATGGTGAGGTTGGCGGTGCTCTACCAAGTGAGGATCTAACAGTGCAACATCCATCAGATCACTATGCCGTGAGTGATGTGTCCTGTATCTCTCCTTGCTTTTGCAGGCAGACCTGGGAAACAGCCGACGTAGACCACGAACTAGGTCCTTGACTCAAGCCCCGAAGAAATCTCCAAAGAAGAATCTGAAGGCACCCTCATTGAAGACCCTCTCAGTGCTCACCTACACCCTCCACCAGTGCAGAGACACAAACCTCAGTGGGACCTGGCTTTAGAGTAGCCTCAGGATCACAATCTGGTGAACACATCGCACTTTCTGATCCACAGCAGGTGGAGGCAGGGACTTCCCAGGTGCCTGGCACTTGGAGGGATGCTGGAGGCCAGAAATTTGCAGAGCCTGAGTCAGATGACAAACGTCTGGACTCGGTCAGGCCACAGATGCTGGATCTGCAACGGCAAGCTAGGGAACACCAGGAAGGGATATCTGCTGTACTCCTCAGATTGCAAGGCATGATGGACAAGTCCGTCTGCCTTCAAACTGATGTGATAGCACTGGACTTCCAACACACCGAGGTCAGCACTGGCAGGATGGAGGCCGCCATAGAGAACTTGCTCCAGGACTTCGCTCCTGCACTGCTGCGCGGGCTGAAATCCATTGCTGATGCCATAGTTGGCCTCCAACAGAGTGTACGCGAGATGGGTGTGAGACAACCTGAACACACTCGAGCTACTCCTTCTCCTCAAGGATTCATCCAGGGGCCCTTGAGCACCACAGGGAGGAGGATCAGCAGTTGTACTACCTAGGGCGATCCATCCAGGTGACTCTGGGAGTGTCCGGCACATCTGAATCCCCTCTTCCTGTGACCAGCTCCACAGGCAGCTCCAGCTCCGCAGGCCGAGGAGGATGTCACTGTCACCCAGCAGGGCCCCTAAAGCAGACTGGGGGCCTCCAGGTTTCGGCCCTTCAGAGGACACCCACCAAGGTCATCATAGACAGGGCGTAGCAGTCAGCAGGCTGCCTCCACCTCCATTGTGGATGGCCGGGGAGCACCAAGACATAGCAGCAGGGTGAGGAAGGTTAAGAAGATGTAGTTGCACAGCCTGGGCATTTGTGTTAATCACTCGTGCATACTGTTCACTATTGTCAATAAACTCCCAAGAGTGTCTCCCTGCCTATGGCTCCTTATTTTGATGCGCAGTGTTCATGTCACTCAGATGTGAAACCTTTCTGCGCAAGATAAAGGCAGTTGTCTCAGTCCAAGGCTTCTTCCCTGTGCCTTGTTCCGGCCTCACACTCCCTTGACATATTACTGATGCCTGCACCTCGATGGTGCTCACCATTACTGCCAGAATGTCATGGGCAGGCATCACAGAGTTTCGCCATTCTCTCTATGTGCTCTCAGCACCTTTAAGGTGGGGCTGGCCCCCATCTCTTCAGCATCTGTGACTAGTGATGTGGTGCTCCTGAAGGGCTCAGGTGCTAAAGGCGGACAAAGGATCAGATGCTTTTAAAGTTTCATGGCTGCGTCTCTGAGATGGCCCTGAACACAGAGAGCAAGCAAGCTGCCCTTGGCCAGACAGGAGTCAGATATTCTCAGAGGCTATGTGAAGATCTATGGAGTGTCCTCACTGCATGTAATCATCATCCGCCTGTAAGCGAGCGACTATTAGGACCTCCACTGCATCTCAATGTCAGGAGGATTATCACAGGGGGTATGTGCACTGCCATCAGCCAGACTGGAGTCAAACTTTCACAGATGCTATGGTGTCTCCTCACTGCGTGTCATCATCATCCTCCACAAATCTAGCAGCTATGAGGGCCTCCCAAGCACGCCTGCCTCGTCTAGCCAGTGCTGTATTGCAGGGCTCAGCCAGAATCAGTCCAGGCCCTGGAACTTCATTTTCAGCATCCAGATGGTCTGCTCCACCAAGTTGTGAGTTGCAGCAGGAGCCTCATTATACCTTGCTCTGCTGCAGTCTGAGGCTGCCGCACGGGTGTCATCAGCCACGTCCTCTGAGGGTAACCCTTGTACCTGAGGAGACATCCCTGCAGCTTCTGTGGACCCTAAAAGATGTCAGAGATCTGCGACCAACTGAGCATGTAGGAGTCGTGCACACTCCCTGGAAACTGAATGCAGACCTGCAGGATGCATTTGTGGTGGTCACATACCAGCTGCATATTGATGAATGGAATCCCTGTGCTTAACGTAGTTGACCGTGTGTTGTGATGGAGATCTGAGCGCCATGTGAGTGCAGTTGATGCACCCTGCACCTGTGGGAAACCTGAGATCTGGGCAAATGTATTCACTCTTGCATCCTGGCTTTCCTGGTCCTGGGCGAAATGCACAAAGTTGTGTGCCCTCGCAAAGATGGCATCAGTGACCTTGTGATAGCATTTGTGAGTGAAGGCTTGTATTTTCCCACAGAGTGGGAAATCAGTGTGCCCTGAAAGGAGCCACAGGTGTAGGAATTGAGCGCCGCAGTCACTTTCACAGCCACTGGCAGAGGATGCCCTCCATGTCCATGTGGCTCCAAATGCTGCAGTAGCTGACAAACATGACCAACCACTTCCCTAGACATGTGCAGTCTTCAGCGATACTGTTTCTTTGTCATCTACAGGAATGAAAGGTGGTGTCTATAGATCCTTGGCCTAGCTAGATCCTACCACCGACGGCTCATTGTGGCTCTTCAGCGCCGTGTGCAGGAGCCCCAGAAGGTGCTGTTCCTCCCTCTCCACAGCCAGCGCTTCCGTCGCTCTCTTCTTCATTGTCTTCACTCTCTGTACGCCACGAGGCATATCGCTAGGCTCCATCCTCCTGATGTACTTCTCCTGCACGATGAAAGAGAGAGATGTGTGGGTTAGCTAAGAACCTCTCTTCGTTAAGTCTGAAGGCCCTTTAATGCATCCCGGAGAGCCCTGGGCACCACTAGGATGGCCACAGGTTGCATGGCTGCCCAAAACGCCACCTTCCTCTGCCCCACTCCACTTGCCCAATTGGTGGCTCATTGGACTGCAGGCTGTGCTGTCAGCTCAGGAACAGGCATTCTCCTAACCCACACTGCAAGGCTGCACTGTTAGCTTGAACCATGGGGGAGACTGGCCCAAACTGGGATGATGACATTGCAAGGGGCACCAGTGACCGCTCCATGGCCAGTTTTCACAAGGAGATTGTACAACGTGCCCAGTCATCCAATTGTTCTGCAGTCTACTAAAACACTCATTAGTTTGCAGTCTGCGCCCGAGTGGTGAAAAGCTCTGGAGCACTTGGTGACACTTTCATGCCTCTGTGTTGCTTGAGTGGGCAGATAAGCTAGAAGCCCGATGCCAATCATATCAATGTGGCTGTGCCTGAACTGTCTCAGTTGCAGAGGAATGGTCACTTTATCAGTATGTCCCTAATGCGTGGCACTTCCCACGCCCAAACCCACCCCCATCCTGCACGTGTTTTTCCGCTACCTTCAACTACAGGGCATATATGAAGAAAATATAAACAACCATGGCAAAGCAATAAATTAATAATTTAAACAAATGTGTAATTAATAAAAATGTCCACTAAAAATGCCAAGCAGCAGAGCTAACTAATAAAATCTTTTTTGCCTTTACACTTAAGAAGAAGAGCTAGAGAGACAGACAGACTAGGTCTCAAGTCCTGATCACCAGGGAAGGGGGAAGGGAACGAGCTAAGTAGTTGGATTTAAAACTAATACTGACCTTGTGTTCGCCATTGGTGGCACACACTCTGAGCTGGCCTCAGCAGGTGAAAGTGGGGATTGGAAGCGGGTTGCCTTTCAGCCTGGGTGTTCCTCCTCACCCAGCCCAGTGCGTGGATATGTTTCTGGGGAGGCAGGAGGACGAGGGCAGAAAGGGTCCATGTGTACGTGTCCCCGAGCAGTTTGTGTGTGTGTGTGTGTGTGTGTGTGTGTTTGTGTGTGTCTGTCTGCCTTGCTCCCAATCTCACAATTCTCTCCCTCTCTCTCTCACACATATAATCACTCTCTCTCACATACGTTTATTCTCTCACATACACACCCTCAGTCACACTCGCTCGCTGTTTGCAGCTTTAGTGAAAAAAAAATGAACTTCTCAAGCTTCTCTTCCTAACTCTGCCTCCTTGTCCTTCACAATATTCATTGCCCCTTTTCTATTACTTTGATATTGGGCAGAATTTCACCCATGTCAGGTGGGATCGGCAGGGGTGCGTGGGGGCAATCGGGAAGCCGACCACCGCCCGCGATCGGGGCCGGAAGGCAATTTTACGCTGGTGGGCCAATTAAGGCCAGCCCAGCGTGAAAGGCAAGTGGCAGCGCTCAGTGCTGCCTGTGAGGGTGGGGGGGGAGGGTGAGCACACAACTTCATGCACATGCGCGAGTGCCATTTGCAAATCCCCCTGAGGCACAGAGCTGCCATGCAGGGCAATCAGCCCACCTGATTGGCACCCCAACCATCACAATAAACATTCACTCCCTTCACCACCACCGCACGGTGTGTACCATCTACAAGATGCACTGCAGCAACTCACCAAGGTTCCTTCAACAGCACCTTCCAAACCCACGATCTCTACTCCCTAGAAGGACAAGGGCAGCAGATGCATGGGAACACCACCGCCTGCAAGTTCCCCAAGAAGCCACACACCCTCTGACTTGGAACTATATCATTGTCCCTTCACTGTCGCTGTATGAAATTCCTGGAACTTGTTTCCTAACAGCACTGTGGGTGTATCTACACCACATGGACTGTGGCGGTTCAAGAACAAAGATCACCGCCACCTTCTCAAGGGCAATCAGGAATGGGCAATAAATGCTGGCCTGGCCAGCAATGTATACATATATATATACTTATCTCTGCCAATGCACTTCATAGAATATTTCTGGGAAATTACCTTATGTCTGCTACCATCGTATATTTAGTTGTTGCTCAATGTCCTTAAGTAAAAAGATACACAAGGCACTTTAACCAAGATGACAATGCATCAGCATCCCTGATTTTAGTTGCTCCACCACTGGCAGCCATGTTTTCAGCTGGGCGATGAGTCCAACGTGAAACTTATTGGGTAAACATTTCATATATTATCTCTCAGATGGATGAAGAGACTCTGTTGGCTTGTGCAAACATAACCTTCAGTTCAAACAAAACCGTCTTACAGATTTCAAGAAGGCAGCTCACCACCATCTTCTCAAGGGCAATAAATGCTGGCCCAGCCAGCGAAGCCCACATCCCATGAATGAATAAAAAATATATATCTTGGAATATTGCTACATTTCTCAGATTCATCAATAATTAAACATACTTCATATAAAATTCAGATTGACTCTGAGTCACAATTGTCATGAATTCTGAGATAATTTAAAAGATTGTGTGAGACTGTTGCTCCCAGATTGATAGAAATATTCCTTGTAATTAAAGCAAGACATTGTTCTCTTTATCTCAAAGCTGATAGATGTGTGATAAATCAAACTGGAATGAAGCAAGTGAGGCTGGAAGCTTTGGTATAGCTTTGATGCACATTTATACAGGATTTTTGTGACTCTCAGTTGGATACAGTGCTTAGATTTTCTGAAGCAGTGATCTTTAAAGTTAGTTATGTTGCTGGATGCAGGACGAGAGATCATTATACTATTCCGTGCCACTGCATACAGGAAAATTATTGCTCTGAGATTTTTTTTCCTTCTTTCATCCTCTTTGGAGATACTAAATACTGCTGTGATATTTTCCTTAGGCATTGGACACTCTTGTTTCCTCAGCCCAGATAACATTCTTCGTGTGTGAGCCTACCAAGGAAATGTCAGCAAGCTATTCAAACCTCTGCAAATTCTCCAAGTTTACTCTTGGCTTGCCGATGGCTGAAAGAGGTTTGTGTGTCAGAGGTTAGTTGTCTTAGAAAACTACAAGAAGATAAAAGCAGCTGCATATGATTGAACTAGATGGTGGGTCCAATTTTAATTGTAGCTGCTCAGTGTAAATGGGGTGTTAGCAGCCCAATAATGGCATTGGGTCAACCCATTAATGCAGGTATTTCAGCAAATACAATTTTGGTAGAGACTCTTTTGGTTTGCAGACCTACACTAACTTGCAATTTAATAATACTTCAATTTTATAATCCTCAGACTTGTTTTCAAATCCCTGCATGTCCCTGCTTTTTCTCATCTCAGTAACCTCCTCCAGCCCTACCATCTTTCAAGATCTCTGCACTCCTGCAATTCTGACATCAGCATCCCTGATTTTAGTTGCTCCACCACTGGCAGGCATGTTTTCAGCTGACTTGGGCGTAGCATCCAGAATTCCCTCCCTAAACCTCTCTGCCTCTGTACCTCTCTCTCTTCCTTTAAGATGTTCCTTAAAACCTAACTCTTTGACAAAGATTTTGTCACTTATCCTGTTACCTCCTTCTGTGGCTCGGTATCAAAATTCTTTACTGATATTGCTCATGTTGAGTTACTTGGGATGTTTAACTACATTAAAGACACTTTAGTACTAGGTTAGGTGGGCAGTCGGAGTACACACCTGTTTCAGGCAGGAAGCCAATTTTAAGAAGCAAATTATGATCCTATGACATACACAGGAGACCCCCATTTCAATTTTGTAGTATATGTTGATGAAGCATGTGAGTGGTCATGTCTTAACTGACAAAGGTTTTAGGTAATCTTCATAATTCTGGTGTGAATCTTCATTTGCCAGGTTTGCATTGGTCTTGTTCAGAGTTTAATATAAAAGCTCAGAGTTAGAAGTTGGATAACACTGTTTTTCATACACAGGGGATGTGATTCATTATTTGCTCATGCCCATAAGATTGAGAAATTGCAAATTTGATATACTCAGCTCATGTGCATGATTGTATCGATAACTGAAGCGGGTCCCATACTTCATCCTTCTTCATACTCGGTCCTATACAGTGGACACAGCAATGTTTTTTGCAGACCAACTGATGCAGCCAGCCAGCTCTTCTTAATTCTGCACTGAACAATATTGCTGAAATCCAAATTATGGCAAACTGAACACCAGGGCACAAGGGGGGTTCCAGAGGAATGCATTTTGTCCTTGAGGCATCAGTGAAGATGGTAGGCAATGTGTGCCATCTACAAGATGCACTGCAGAAACTCACCAAGGCTCCTTAGGCAGCATCTTCCAAACCCACCACCACTACCATCTAGAAGGATGAGGGCAGCAGATATATGGGAACACCACCACCTGGAAGTTCCCCTCCAAGCCACTCACCATCCTGACTTGGAAACCTATCACTGTTCTCTCAGTTTTGATCAGAACTCAGAGTTCTGATGTAGAGTCATATGGACTCAAAACGTTAACTGTGTTCTTCTCCGCAGATGCTGTCAGACCTGCTGAGTTTTTCCAGCTATTTTTGTTTTTGTTTCAGATTTCCAGTATCTGCAGTATTTTACTTTTATATCAATGATGTCCCAGAACCTGAGAGGCATGATAAGTGTAATATGCCATAAGGACAACATTCTCGTACATGGTTCATCGAAGCAAGGACATGACTGTCGAGTGAGAGTGGTCTTCAAAGTCCTACAAGAAGCAGGTTTGACGTTAAACGACAAATGTGAATTTGCAAAACCTCTGATAAAATTCTTAGGCCACATTGTGCAAGCTTTGGGAATTATGTGCGACCTGCAGAAACCATGGTCATTAGAGAGTTCCCAAAGCCTAAAATCACAGAATTACAAAGATTCCTTGGGATGGTCAATCAAGTAGGCAAGTTCCCACCAAACTTGGCTACAGCTGTTGAGACAATGGTGCTGGTACATGGACCAGCAAAATGCTTTTGACAATATCAAAAATCCCCTAATTTCACCAGAAGCTCTAGCATACTATGATCCAGAATTGCCAACAGTTGTAGCAGCGGTCACATCATCTACAGGATTGAGTGCAGTGTTGTTTCAAGTTCAAAAAGATGGGCAAGGTAGGCCAGTTTATTACGCCTCAGGAACTCTCAAGGACACAGAGAAGAGGTGTGCAACCATTGAGAAAGAAGCTTTAGCACCTACATGGGCCAGAAAGAAGTTAGCTGATTATGTCATGAGATTAAGGTTTGAAATTGAAACTGACCACAAACATTTGGCTACTCTTCTTAACCTGAAGGAAATTGCAAAAATGCTGCCTAGCATTGAACATATTAGACTGCGACTCATGAGATATGCTTGAGCTACTGACTGCATCCAAGGGAAGTGCCGGGCAATAGTGGCTGCATTATTAAGAATACCAGTGGAAGGAGTCAAGCTGGAAGACTTAAATGTTATTGAGGAAGTGGAAGCATATTCTTGGCTCATTAGCAAACACTTAGCAGCCACTGAGAAGAGATTACTAGAAATTTAGCAAGCACAACATCAGGATGATGAGTGCATCAAAATAAGAGTATTGCCAGAATGGATGACCAGATTATACTCCTTACACCCCAATACTTCACCGATTCTTCAGACAGAGAAAACATCTCACAATCATTGATGATTTCTTAAATTTTAACAACAGCTCATTGTAAATACTCCAACTCAACATTGTCCAGAAAATCCATCAAGGTCACTTGGGAATAGCAAAATGCTAAGTAAGAGCCTAGTGATCAGTCTGGTGGCCAGGCATCAGTCACTCTGTTGAAGAGTTAATTATGAATTGCCTTATGTGTGCAGTGAATAACCAACAGCAGAGTGAACCACTTGCACCCTCCACTTCGAGGCCAAAGCAGCATCAGGGAATGGATTTATTTGAGTTTAAAGGCAGTTTTCATCATTGTCATTGATTCCTACTCCGGATGATTTGAAGTAAGTCGACTGAATAGCATCATGATGGAGGCAATCATTACATCAAGAAAAATAATCTTTGCAACACATGGCACCCTGGATGCTGTGCTGTCAGACCACAGACCTCAGTTTGCTTACAAGCTGTTCCACAACTTTGTGCAGGAGTATGGTTTCATGCATGTGCCTAGTTCACCCAAATATCTTCAGTCAAACAGAGAAGCAGAAAGAGGAGTTTGAACAATCAAGGAATTGATGAAAAAGAACAAATATATTAACTTAGTCCTTCTTAACTACAGAACCTCACCACTAAAAACGGGTTCCCACCATCAGAACTAATGATGGGAAGACGGCTGTGAACACAACTTCCAGCTCAACAACAAACACTACAACCTCACATTACCTCAGATGATCGTGAGAAAGTTAGGAAGTGTGAGGAACAACAAAGAGACAGTAAAGCTCGTAATTTCAACTTCAGACACAGAGCACAAGACTTGAAAGTGTTACAACCCGGGGAGAGAGTGTGGGTATGAGATCAATAGAAAGAAGTCATTGTAATAGAAAGAGCTCCACAGCTGAGATCTTACAGAATTGAGACAGAGCAGAGAAATGTAAGAAAGAACTGAAGGGCCTTGATATCATTAGAAAGGAAACCAATAGAACCTCACACATACTATTTAGATCCAGACAAGGAACCAAAACAAGTAGAAACTCTGCAACCACTCAGGCGGAAGACACTCCTATCAAGCATCAAGAGAGTGCAGTTCGTCCTCAACTTCGAAATGAAATCAGGACCAGGTTAGGAAGATTGGTCAAGGGACCACAGAAACTAACCCTGTGAAGCCTTAGACTTTGTGGGGAGATGTAGGAGCATGTATATAGTTGGGGTCAAGACTTGGGGGAGATGTAGAGTCAAGAGTTAATATCAGGAGCACCTGATACAGGTATAACTATTGATGTAACTGTGATGAAATGTCATATGGCCATGAGATCTGGTGGGAAGCAGATCCTTGTGTAGAGTACTAAGATGCACATAGATCTGTAAATAAACAAGAATGGTTTTTACGTATGATAGTCTATGGTAGCATTCTTAGGGTAACAGGCAAATCCTAAAGAAGGCCCATCTAGATCCCAAACCTAAGACAAAACAATTCTCTGCATCATGAGTCCAGCTGTGATGAGATCATGACATCCTGAGAAGATTGAGAACATTGAGGATGATGACATGTTCCTGCTTTATGCCCCTTCTCAATCCCAAGCAGATCCTCACCCTGCTATTTACATGATAAATAAACTGCTGATCATGTGAATGTGGGCCTCTTGCTTCCTATCCCATTCCCCCTTCCCTTACTCCAACCTTCCCCTTTCTGTTTCCTGCTTTCAGACACCCAAGTCCTGCCACCTGCCCAGCCACAGGATCCCCAGAAGAAGAAAAGAGAGAAAAAGCACATCACTGAGGGAGAAGACCTGTCATTTGATCTCACACACCAGCACAGATATTGGTGCTACACATACCTTGGAGTTTAGTATAGAGTTGGGTTCAGCATCTAGTGAGGGATCAGGGCTGAGTGGGCTACATCCAGACCACAAGAATAGTTCATTTTCCATCTTACTTGAGGGTGAGGCTGCAGATTAGTTCTGCTGCAGGGAACTCAGAAGCCTCCTGTCACAGTCAAGGAGCGTGGAGTCTGTCCCCAACATGGCAGAGGCCATGGTGCAGAGCTCGCCCTCTCTGCACTGACTGCTTCATCTCTGTATTGTCCTTCAGACCCAGTCGCACTGCTGGTGTTGCTACCATTCCTTTGCAGTCTTTGTGTAGACAGGTCACTTCTCTGGGGATACAGCAACATTCTCTGGCACTTCGAGGCCAAAGCAGCATCAGGGAATGGATTTATTTGCATTTAAAGGCACAGTTTTCATCATTGTCATTGATTCCTACTCCAGATAATTTGAAGTGAGTCGACTGAATGGCATTGTGATTCAATTCAACATAACACCTCCAAAAACACCCCAGAGTATTTCCAGACACTTTGCATAGCAAAACGTTCCAAGAAGTTATCTTACCTACAACTTGAGTGTCTGGCCCTTTAAGTGACACTAACATAGGATCAATCTTTCATTTTCATGGAAGGAGGAAAAAAGGAAAAATCAGTTCAGACCAACTCAAAATAGTTAAAACCTGCACTACTGGTACCAGTCCTGCTGCAGTTCCATTTTGGGGAATGCAAAACCAGTTCAGCACAGTTTTACTGGTTTACCAGTTTTGTATGGTTTTTGGGCAGAGTGACCAAAGAAGAGGAAGCCTGTTCGTGTGTTGCCAAATTCAGAACCCTGATGTCACACAGCCCAACCTGTTGATGTGACACCAGGTTAGTGTCCACTTAAGGCCTTCCAGCACTAGCAGGGGACAGCCCAGTGTGTGCTTTCCCCTTCAGCAATGCTGAGTGGGCAATGCAGCAAGTAGTCAGTGGCAAAGGCTACACAGGAAAAGCAGCTCAAGGCCTCAAAAGTGCTTCATGTGACAATTTTACACCCTCAGTGTCCTTCAACTTGGTACCATATCAAGGTAACTTTTATAAGCTATTTTTCAGTCAGTGAACTGACATGGCCCTAACGTAAAAAGATGTTTTTTATATGTTATGGGAGAGATGAAGGGCTCAACTGCTCTATTCTAACAATGATATTAATTGGTTGGGGCATAACGTTCCACCTATGGCACACACGCTTTCACAGACCTATGTTGTTGATGTGCACAGAAAGTGCGGTGTAGAGCCATTATTGCATCCATCTCTGTTAATTTCAGATTACATTTTACAAGTACCTGTCTGAGACCCGTACTTGACCATATTTGCCATGGTGGATCAGTTGAAAAGATCATAACCAGGCATCAAATTGCACAACTTCTTTCTCAGCAGACTGCTTAGCTTTTTTGCTTGGCATTTTTAAGAGACTAATTGCTCACTTATCCTCGGCTATTGTCACTAAAAACAAATATAACCAAGACCACGTGCAAAGATCTTCTGAATATTTTTTGAAGAGTTGTGAGGATTCCAGGTAATATTAAGAATTCTTGTTTCCACATTGACTCAAGTGGCCTTCATGACTGCTGGCTAGAGGAGGGATGATAAAGAGCAGATGCATTGATAATTCAATTCTGGGCCTATTTTGCACTGGTACCAGAGCAACATCAGAGACAATCAAGAAATATTGAATTAAACCCATCCATCATGCTTGTTGTGTTGCACTGCTCACTCATAAAACAACTGCTTTTGCCAACACCTGAGGGAATTTACTTATCATCAAAAAATGTGTATGTAACCAGTTAAATTAAAAAAGAAAATATAAGCTCTAATGTATTGTCTTCAGACAAGAAGGGAATAATGACATCCCCACTTAATTACACAATGACAAGTTCATCTGTAAATGCAGTTGAGATACATAAACTAAGGATATACAGAATTCAATTTTTTTCTGTTTCCATGGTAACGGAAAATGGGGAATAATTTAAAGCATGTTCTATGAGGTGTCTTTGATAACCGCAAGCAAGGATTGAAGACCTTAACTTTGAAATCAACAAACACAGGAGGTGTTTTGGATACAAGTAGTGAGGCATGTATGTGAATAATAAAGCTATCAAATGCGATGCTTCGTAAAGAGGCATTCATTTTGTTGGAAAAGTGCCAATTTTCATTTTAAAGAAAGGACATGAAGGCCATTTCATGTTCAACACCATATGCCAATTTGCAAGGCATAAACACCTCAAGTGCACAAATGGAATAGATGCCCAAGGCACAGCAGCTTCACTATGTTTATGGGATTGTTCATTAATTTTTAACTGACGGAAAAACATTTTTTAGGGACACAATGCACTGGCAAGAATCACTGCCTGTTACATCTTCACCTCTACCTTGATGTTATTAAAGATTTATTGCAGAGAAATCATATTCAAGGTTAAAACTAGCATAATGCTTGATCATCAAAATAGAAATTCTTGTCACAATGATTTGTTGACCCTATGGTTAAAAATGAGACGAAGCATATCAGCAGTAAATTTGGTTCGAAATGGCCCAAAAAGGTCACGTACAGGTTAATTATAAGTGCTGACAGTATTCTAGCTTGATCATAGAGGACTATTTATCAGAATCAATTGTTGTGGAAGAAGTCAAAAGAAGAGAAACATGTCTCAGTTAAGGTTGGAATTAGTGAAATAAGTAACTGAAGAAGAGGAATCCTATTGCTCTTCTGATCTGTTGGGTTCAATCTATTCCCATTGATTTAATTCTTTTCCCTGTTGCATTGAATACCCTCTGAGGATTCTATTCCATTTTTACATCTAAGCAATTTGGGGACCGAGGTCTGCAGGAGCCCCACCACTCATTTACTGGTGGAAGACTGGTGGAACAACACTGGAAAAGGGCAGACCTGGTTGCGTGGGGTGAGGCCATTTTTATGAGTTTTCAACATGCCTTGTAAGGGATGGAAATGCTGTCAGGAGGCAGAGCTGGAGTGGGGATTCCTGATGCCGGGAGGTTGCTAGACTGGGTCAGTGGGAACTGACGCATCGGGTATATACAATACAGAGGCGTACCCAGAATGGCACTTGCAGCTAGCTGCACTGCACAAATTGAACACCTTCTCGCTGACTTTGCAAACTCTGGCAGAAACAATGTTGGAGGGAACGGTCAAGCATTATCTTGGTATAACCCATACGCTGAGGGATTTAAGGTTATTTTGTTCAAGGGAATGGATGATTAGGTGTGAAAGGCAAAGGTACTAGCCTGCATTATCTGCAGTGGTGTAATCCTCACTGGAAGTCCTAAGAAGTTGGACTTATACCTACCCAATAGTCTGAGCTCTTACACCAGCCACCCCCTCAACCTCCCACAGTATTTTCCTTGGTCAGCAGAATGTATTTATTCTGGGTAAGTTTCAGGAGCAGACAACACCCAGCATCCTGTTATGAGGCCTCGTCCTTTTACAGGGCTTAAAGGCCTGAAACATCTTTTAATGGGTCCACAACACAAGACTGATTTGTGCAATAATAACATAATAATAATTTATCCGCAAGAGTCAGAGAGCACTGTTGCAGGATGTAGGGACCGTCTGCTTTGCAGAATGCTGAAGTTAACGTTCTGCAGATCATAAGGCTCAAGAGGGAGGCCCTCTTTAGAACAGACTAAAGGATGACCCCAAACTGAATAGCATCTTAGGGCTAAATGTTCTATTAAGCCCATTTGCGACCGTGCGGATAGAAATGCAACCATGTGTTCAACTGGGCTGAGGTGATAGAGTCATTATGTGAACACTGTGCTGTCTGCTCATCACAAGGATTGTGGCGTGTAGCCCAGTGTTAAACACATTACTGACTGGCTGCACGCTCAGCGAGGGTCTCAGGCTCATGCATGGCTAGTACCAATTAAAGCTAAGCTGCACTTCTTAAACAAGAAGGACAAAGACTACCAATGATTAGAAGGCCAGAGAGGAGGCTGCCACGATCTTGAATGCAGTGCTGAAAGCTGTAATGATGAAGGTCGAAAGGAGGGGAGGGGTAATGGGCAGAATCGTCCCAGATTTGCACTAAGTGCGGTGACGGGTGGGTAAAAGGATGCTTTACCCGCTGGCCACAATGGCGGCTTTTCATGCTATTTCGTCCCAAACCGTTGCATTAATTATGCATTCCTGGCAAACATGCCATTTCCATGGTGGGCAGGCTCTCATTCACCCACCAGCATCTTGCTGCTTCAACACGCCGGGCATCATATTTAAATTGCAGCTGCGCACACACCTCTCAGTGCTTCCAGCCCATGACTGCTTCAAAGAAGACATGGCCCTGAAATGCAAAAAGACTGCAGGCCCCTGGTTCAAAGATGCGTCCCTTGAGCACCTTTTGGACGCAGTGGAGGCTACCATGGCTGCAGGATGGACAGTAACATCACCAATCCAGCTTGGGAGGTGGTGGCAGCAGCGGTCAGCACCAATGACCTGCAAAAGAGGACAGTCACCCAGTGCCAAAAATGGATGAATGATCTCCGTTCCGCCAAGGTGAGTCACTTTTCTCATCGCTCTCAACTCACACACGCACAAACCCATCACACATCCACAAGGCCCTCACTCACTGTCAGTTCAAGGGACATCACCATTCACTCTCTCACACACACCTTCATTGTCCTCACCCCATCCATGGGACCACTTACCACTCACACATGCCAGTCATACTTATCATCTGGCCTGGCAGGCATCCTGCTTAAACCCTCTGCATCTGTATTCATGCAGGACAAGCTGGCACACAAGAGGGAGAGGTCACAGTGGAGGAATGCCTGAAATCAAGGTCCTTGCAGACTTTGAAAACAGAGCCGTCCAGATGGCTGGCAAGGATCTGGACTGGCCCTGTGCTGATGGTGAGGTCGGTGGTGCTCTACAAGTGAGGATTCAGCAGTGCAACATCCATCAGGCGACCATGCTGTGAGTGATGTGTCCTATTTCACAGGCCACTGCCGCGCACTAATTATCTGTCCTTGCTTTCACAGGCACACCTGGGAAACTGCCAAGAGACTGAACAACCCAGGGCTTCCAAACAAGCCTCAAAAAAGCCTCTGATGAGGAACATGAAGGCACCCTCAGTAAAGTCCCATCACAGCGCTCAGCCACACCCTCCACCAGGGCAGGGACTCACATCTCGGTGGGACCTAGCTTTAGGGTAGCCTCGGGATCACAACCTGGTGAGCACATCGCACTTTCTGATCCACAGCAGGCGGAGGCAGGGGCTTCCCAGATCCCCAGCACTCAGAGGACTGCTGGAGGCCAGAACATTGCTGAGTCCCAGTCAGATGACGAGCCTCTGGACTCAGCCATGTCACAGTTGCTGGAGCTGCCTCCACTTCCACTGTCGATATCTGGGGAGCACCAAGATGTAGCGGCAGGGTGAGGAAGGTTAAGAAGATGTGCTTGCACAGCATGGGCATGGGTGTTAATCACTTATGCATAATGTTCACTATTGTCAAAAAACTCCCAAGAATGTTTCCCTGCCTATGGCTCCTTGTTCTGATGAGCAGTGTTTGTGTCACTCAGATGTTTAACCTTTCTGCACAAGATAAAGGCAGGTGTCTCAGTCCAGGGCCTCTTCCCCGTGCTTTATGCAGCCTTTGGAACAAAAAGATGGCCGAGCCTCGCACTCCCTGGACATATT
Organism: Cetorhinus maximus; assembly: GCF_964194155.1. Classification (NCBI taxonomy): domain Eukaryota; kingdom Metazoa; phylum Chordata; class Chondrichthyes; order Lamniformes; family Cetorhinidae; genus Cetorhinus; species Cetorhinus maximus. The sequence goes on from NC_135886.1 coordinate 117,102,090, forward strand.
ACTGACGCCTGCACCTCGACGGCGCTTGTCATTGCTGCCAGAATGTCATGGACGGACATCACAGAATTCCGTCATTCTCTCTGTGCTGTCAGCATCTTTGGTGGGGCTGGCCCCAAACTCTTCAGCATCCGTGACCAGTGACACTGTGCTCCTGAAGGGGTCAGATGCTGAAGGCTGGCAAAGGATCAGACGCTTTTAAAGTTTCGTGACGGGCTCTCTATGATATGGCTCTGATCACAAAGCTGCCCCCGGCCAGACTGGAGTCAAACATTCTCAGAGACTATGTGAAGATCTATGGAGTGTTCTCTTTTCATGTCGTAATCATCCTCCTCCAATTGAGTGACTACTAGTGTCTCCACTGCATTTCCATGACAGGAGCATTCTCACAGAGGGTATTTGCGCTGCCATAAGCCAGACTGGAGTCAAAAGTTCACAGAAGCAATGTGAGGATCTTATGATGTCTCCTCACTAAATATCGTCATCATTCTCCACAAATCTAGCAGCTATGAGGGCTTCGCGAGCATGCCTGCCTCATCTGGCCATTGTGAGGGCCTCATCGCCATCATCGTCGTCTTCGAGGACCTCCTCACCCTCATAACCGTCAACACCCTCCACATCGGAGGATACCACCAGCTCCTCCATTTTCTCCTCAGCCAGCTCCTCTCCCCGTTGCAGTGCCAGGTTGCAAAAGGTGCAGCAGGTGATGACGATGCATGGCACCCTGTGTGGACTATATTGCAAGGCTCCACCAGACCAATCCAAGCACCGGAACCACATTTTCAGCATCCCAGTGGTTTGCTCCACCAAGTTGCAAGTTGCAGCATGAGCCTTGTTATACCTGCACTCCGCTGCAGTCTGAGGCTGCCACTTGGGTGTTATCTGCCTCGTCCTCTGCGGGTAGCCATTGTCCCCAAGGAGCCATCCCTGCAGCCTCTGTGGACCCTGGAAGACATCAGACATCTGTGACCGACTAAGAATGTAGGAGTTGTGCACACTCCCTGGAAGCCGGTGGCAGACCTGCAGGATGCGTTTGTGGTGGCAGTACACCAGCTGCACATTCAGCAAGTGAAACCTCTTGTGGTTGACATAGTTGACCACTTGTTGCAACAGAGACCTGAGCACCACATGAGAGCAGTTGATGGCACCCTGCACTTGTGGGAAACGTGAGATCTGGGCAAACCTAATCGCTCTTGCATCCTGGTTCTCCTGGTCACGGCACATGGTCACAAGGTTGTGTGCCCTCATGAAGATGGTATCCTTTACCTCGTGGATGCACTTGTGGGTGGAGGCTTGTGGTATCCCACAGATTTCACCTGTGGAGCCCTGAAAGGAGCCACAAGCATAGAAATTGAGCGCCATGGTCACTTTCACATCCACTGGCAGTGGATGCCCTCCACATCCCCATGGTGCCAAATGCTGCAGCAGCTGGAAAATGTGACCAACCAGTTCCCTAGACATGCGCAGTCTTTAGCGACACTGGTTCTCAGTTATCTGCAGAAATGAAAGGCGCGTCTATAGACCCTGGGTCTAGCTAGGCACCGACCAGCGACGGCTCACTGTGGCTCTTCAGCAACGTGTGTGGGAGCCCCAACCGCCCCTTGTTCCATAGGTTGCTGCTCCTGCCTCTGCGCAGCCAGGAGCCTCAGTCACTCTCTTCTCCATCGTCTTCATTCTCTACGTGCCATGAAGCATGCAGCTAATTCACCTGGCTCCATCCTCCTGATGTACTCCTCCTGCAGGATGAAAGAGAGAGATGTGTGGGTTAACATGGGTGTACTAAGAACTTCTCTTGGTTAGTCTGGAGGCCCCTCAACACATCCCGGAGAGTGATGGCCACCACTTGGATGGCCACAGATTAGTGCGCTACATGGCTGCCTGAAACCCCACCTTCCTCTGCCCCACTCCACCTGACTGATTGGTGACAGCTTCCCCCATGGGGCTGCATGCTGTGTTCTCAGCTCAGGCGCAGACATTCTCCTAACCTGCACTGTAAGGCTGCACTGTTAGCTTGAACCATGGGAGTGGCTGGTCCAAACCAGTATAATCACACTGCAAGAGGCTGTGAGCACCTCCATCAGTGACTGCTCCATGGCCAGCTTTAGCAAGGAGATTGTACAACAAGCCCAGTCGTCCTACTGTTCTGCAGTTGACTAAAACGCTCGTTAGTTTGCAATCTGTACCCGGGGGTGGGGGGGTGGGGGGGAGGGGGGGAGGTGTGGGGGTGGGGTGTGGTGGGAGTTCTGGAGCACATGGTGACACTTTGATGCCTCAGCATTGCTTGAGTGGGCAAAGAAGCTAGAGGCCCAACTCCAACCATATCATTGTGGCTGTGCCTGAACTGCCTCAGCTGCAGAGGAATGGTCACTTTATACAAGGTGCCCTTAATGCATGGCCGCTTCCCTCGCCCATCCCCCACACCCTGCACGCGCTTGTGCGCTACCTTCAACCGCAGGGCAGCCTTTCTCCCCATCCCGCAATATCGCCTCAAATGCAGGGCAGCCTTTGCACCCCCCCACCCACCCCCCCCACCCCCCAAAACGCATCCCAACCTTGAAATCCAACAAGCGGCCCTCGCGAGCGCTGCACAATGTTACTGTGCACTCACCTCCAAGTTCCCCTCAAAGTGCAACCCACCAAATACATGCCTTTTATATGCTGTTGTGAAACACGGTGACGTGCAATCATGCCGACATCGGGGGACGATCCAACAGGCGGGGATGACTCCAGCAGGCTGGGCTTATAATGATATGCTGATGTATTACAATGAGGTTCCAGATGTCCAATGGCAGGAAACGCGGCCCGCCATCGACGGGCTGAGCGACCAATTGCAAACTGGTTTCACGACAAAGTAAAACCAATTTTTAACCTTCTCGCCATATTGCCCGCTCATGCCGTTGAACACGCCCGATGCCAGCGGGCACGGAAAATTCCACTGTATGTTTCAAAAAAGGCCAGGAGGCCTTCAAGGCAAATCCTGCAAATAGAATGTGTGCAGGAGGCCAGGAAAGTGAATCCTGGGACTTTGGCCTGGAATCTGGCTGCAGTGCTACAAAAAGTTTCAATGGCTTCACACAAGTAGTCAAGGTCAGTGAATGGATCTTTCAATGATATGTCTTACTCACAGCAACACCAACCTCTCCCTTTGCTCAATGCACCACATGCAGCCCCATCATTCAGCAATCCATAACATTCACTTTACCCTCACATATTTACCAGTGCTGCAAACGCACATCTCACAGCTTCCCCACACTTCCAGCTACTCAGCTATGGGATACTCATCACTCAAACACATTGCAACACACTCACTGACTCTCTCCCCTTTCTCTTGCAGGACAATGTCACACACGACAGGTGGGAGCAGCAGTGAACCTTCCAGGTATTGCACGCCTGCATTTTCTGAGATTATTGGAGGAGACAGTTCTCTGCATTGTAGGGCCGCAGTGACCTGAGGTCATTGCATCCGGCACCACTGAGAACACTAAGAATGATGGTATATTCTTCCTTTTTGAACTTTCTCAAATCCCAGTTCAACCTCATCCTGCTGTCTGGAATAATGAGTAAGAGTCAGATGATGTGACCATGGACCTCTTGCTTTCTACCCTAGTGCCCTTCTCCCACCCAAACCCCTTGCCTGACCTTCTGCATTGTGCTTTCAGATGCCCAAGAATTGCGGCCTGGCCAGCCACTATAGCCTCAGCATGAAAATTCCCGGAAAGTTCACCTGCCTGATGAAGCACTGGGCAAAATTTTGGAATTCTGGCAGAGTCAGGACCGAAAGCAGGTGGCATGGAAAATTAGTGTCAGGGAGCAGCAGGCTCCCACCCTGGATCATTTTGGTAGAAGCAGGTTTATTGAGGAGAGACACCCACAAGCGGTTAGCCGTCTACTTTGGCAATTAAAGGACCAATTAAGACAAGGTTCTGAAGCCAACTGGAATTTTCCATTCAGCCGGCTGGCGGCACCCTCATCCACCCCTCCCCTCCCTCACCCCTTCCCCAACCCACACCCCAATCAGGCCGAATCCTGGCCTATAGATGGAGATAACGTCCTGGTGGCAGAGTGAAGGGGCCAGCACTCCAGCATTATTTTATGCCGCCCCCCCCAACCCCTGCAGTCAACATACCGAAATGACCACAGCTGTGGCCACCCCTGTCAAGAGGTTCCTCCCTTTCACCTACGTACATCAGCAGGTCCCATCTCTGATGGTGAGGCTGCTGATGTGACAGCACTGGGCGGTCTCCTATTGGCTCTCCAGCCTCAGGAGCCTGCTCTTGATCCTTAATTGGACAGGGCTCCCAGAGGCAGCCACTTAATTTCCCACCTCCTCAAAAATTGCCCCCTGGATCCCAACGGCACTGTATGTAAATTCCTGACCCACATTTCTTCCCAACAGCAAATGGAAATTCAGCCCACTGTCACTTGATCTGACACTGATACTGGCACTGCATGTATCTTGGAGAGTAGCATAGAGGCAGGATCTGCGTGTGGTGAGTCACCACATATGACTGGACTGCAGCCAGGCCTGGGGGAAGAATAGCCCACGTGCCAAGTACCCGGAGGGCGAGGTCTGTGGGGTAGAACATGAAGATTTTGACTGGGCAGCCTACAGGAGATCGCTGATTGGCATTCACACTGAGATGTTTGGTGCATTAGCTGCCAGGCAGCCTGTTGTTACTGCCAAAGATCATTGAAGGGTCCAGCTCCACCTTAGCACAGAGCTTTGCAGACAGGTTGGGGCATATCTTTTCCAACATAGAAGTGGTGGTTAACCTTGTGACAGTACTTGTGGACACAGCCATGATGCAGCTTCAGGTGGCCAATGTCTCAGCTTCTTTGCAGTACAAGCAGAAACTTCGCAATATTTCAGCGCTGCAGTCTATGATCATGAGATCCATGTTTGTTGCCATGAAACCCAAGCTTGGTGCAATTTAGTTTCAGGCTGCTGCCATCATGTGCTCACAGGGACAAGCAGCATATTACTAGGATTTTTGAGGTGCCACCCCTGGGGAGTGGCAGTGGTGCCCTGGTGCATGAACCTGCTGTCCTCTTTCAAGATGGCAGCATTCGTGCTGCCATCTCTGTCGTTCCACCAATGCCCTTGCTGCTCCCTGCCTGGCAGACAGTCCAGAACGCTGCCGCCCCTGCTGAGAAGTGCAATGCAAAGCCAGCCCTTAAGGCCCAGAGCTAGGGCATCTTGCAAAGCCATCTGCACTTTCCCCCATTGAAAGTCAGCAGCCTCCCACAGCAATGCTGCAGCAACGAGGGTAGAACTGAGTAAGAGTACTGGGCCAGGCAAAGGCAGCTGCAAGATAGGAACTAAGGCACAAAGGTGAATAGATCAATTTTGTTTATATGATTGGAAGTGTTGTTGGATAAAATTGTCATGGGAAGCCTCTTTGTGGTATCTTTTACTTCAAGATTTTGGCCAGGAGGATGCTGTGATGGGTCATAGCCGAGGGATGGAAATGTAGGGAATTGTGTAGCAGTGGAGATGCCAGGGTGAGATGTCATGTGAACCAGACTGGGAATAGTTGCTCGCAGGTAGCTGGTCCAAAGCAAATGAGTCCTGAATGCCTTCTGCTGTGTCCTCCAGAACTTTGCTCTCATAAGAGTGCAGTTCTTTCCACCAAACCTTTGGCATGGACCTCAGGAGGAGGAAGAAGGAAAAGAGGGAGCACCATCACTTTGGAGGCATGCTCTGTGAGTACTGAAGTGTTCCCTGAGTGGTCCAGGTGGTGCTTCAGTTTTTTAGAATGCTGATGACTTACTCCATGACATCCCCAGTGATAGAATGACTTTCACTGGAGGAGCTCTGGCCACATGGTCAGGTTGCAGAGGAAGTCAAGAGCCCTGAAGAGCGGACAACCATTGTCACAAAGCAGCCACCCTGTGAATTATCATGGCGACTCAACTATGGCAGGAATGGCTGACTGGAGCAGGATGAAAGCATCGTTGCTTTTGCCAGGAGAGTGGGCTTTCAACAGTATGATGATCTGTGCATGGTTGCACACCAACTACACATTAAGAGACTGCTACCCTTTGTAGCTCCGGTACATCGCTCCGTTAACAAGTGGGGCCCGCAGTGCCACATGCATACTTCTCCTGCTGGTTAGAGAGAAGACTATGAAGACCTCTCTCCTGGCTAACATTATTTCTCATTTTTTTGGAATGCACAGGTAATTTATTTAAGGGCACAGTTCCTTCAGTAACTTAGAGGGGCCTTCCAGGTTGCTGCGCTGCTGCGCATCTTAAGGGGAATATTTCTCCTGGTATACAAGGTCTCTGTTACTTCCCTGCTGCAGAGGTACACAGAGGACTGTGATATGATGGCAAGCTCATAGCTCCTTATTTGAAGAATCCTGAGGCATAGAAATTGTGAGCTACATTGATCTTGAAAGCCACTAACAGTACCGTCCTTGCCCTGTTCTGTGGCCGCAGATCTAGTTGAAGGATCAACTCATTTTCATTCTCCTTTATATATGTTTCTCTCTTTTTAATATGTAAACTCTATTGTTCCATATGTTTTTAAAACTATATCTCCCTCAAAATATAAAAACGTTCATGTTATATTAGCGTAAGTGACTTTTTGGAAAAATAAACATATTCCTTAGCCTTGCTTATCTGTCTAATTGTAAACAGACTAAGATCCCTTTGAAATACAAGGGCTGAATTTTGCCCTTGACGGGCGGGTGGGCCCGACTGACTTGGTGGCGGGCGGGCAGCTGATCGACGGCACCGAAATGGGCCGAGCCGCAATTTTGCACGGGTGGGCCAATTAAGGCCCACCCAGTGGGTTTGCGACTCCCATGTACAACGGGAAAATCGAATCGGAGGCGGGCATGCTCAGACCACTGGTTCCAATGGGGAACCCGCGGTCTGTATAAAGAGTGGCCAGGTAGCCTCCTATAGGTTGTTCACCATGGCCACTCTTAGAGAAGGACATGCTGGTTTGAGGGCAGAGGAGGGGGGCAGGCTGCAGGATAGGCCAGCAGGGGGGCCACTGAGCCCCTCGGTTCTCAGATGCCTGCCTTGCTGTCCTCCTCCAAGAGGTGTCCAACCGTCAGGATATTTTGTATCCAGAGGATGGGAGGAGGAGGGCCCCCCCCATGTCCCCAGGCAGGCATGGCAGGAGGTGGCGGTGGCTGTAAGCACCCATGACAATGTGCAGTGCACAGGAACCCAGTGCCGCAAGCGATTCAATGATTTGTTGCACTCTGGAAGGGTGAGTACCATGTCAGCCTTGGCCATTTGACCCAACAGGTAGCCTTAGCCTTTGAGGTCGCAAGTATTTGCAATGTTTCCTCGTCACCGCAACTCTCCAGGCCAGCATGCATCCAGGTCAGGTACCTCTTCTCTTTCCACAGGTCAACGCCATCCCTCCCATGAAGCGCAGGTCACAACTGGATGCAGAGGTGCAGATGTGGCCTGGACAGCGTTTTCTGCACTTGCAACATGACCTCCCTTTTCCTACATTCTATTCCTAGTCTAATGAAGACAAGTCTGGCTTCGGCCTTGTTAAACGCCTTATGTACCTGTTCTGCTACTTTAACAGCAAGGTCCCTGTAATCATCGTGACTTCCCACAGTCCTACCATTACTCATGTATTCCTGTATCTTGTTTGTCTTGCCCAAGTGCTTAACCGAACACTTATCCACATAACATTCCATGTGGCATTCCTTAGGCCATCTGACCAGCCTGTCTGTATGCACATGTAATGTTTGGGCCTCCTCTTGACTATTTACCACCCCACCAATGTTCGTCTCCTTAGGTTATGGAAGGGTGAGCGACTTATGAGGCCGGGGGGGAAAGGGATGAAAGGTTTAACTGACTGAACGCTAACTGATGCACTGTACTTGTTGTTAATTTCAGCATCACCACCACCGCGGCCAACAAGACTGGAGCCCCCCCCTCCACACCTGAGGGCCAGGACTTGCAACTTGCGACACATCATTTCAGCCAGCCAGGCACCAGCGCAGACACAAACACTTCGGTGGGGAATGCAACTTCGGCTAGTGTCCCGGGGCACAGTGGAGAGGGCACTTCACAATCGCTGGAGGAGATGGCACGGACAGAGAGTGCTGATGGTGCCAGCAGCTGGAGGACTGCAGGGGACCAGGCACATGCTGAGTCCGGCAATGATGATGTGCCTCTGGAGATGTCACCAATACAGCAGCTGTAGGACAAGTGGCAGGATGCGTGGGAGCATCTGGCAGGGTTGCATGAGGGTGTGCTTCAGTTGTGGTGGAGGAGTCCAGGCAGAGTGTCAGTGAAGGCATGAACCTCAGGCCAGAGCTTCAGGCTTCCTCCACTGAGAGATTGGTGACTCTCATGGAGCGGGGCTTTGATCGGATAGAGACTCTTCTGATTGGGTTACGCTCTGACCTGCAAGCCCTCATAGCGGTAATGGCCATAGGTGGTCATTCCCAATGTGGGAGATGTTCTGGGCACCAAGTACCGCTGCTCGGTGCCCATGCATCTGCAGTGAGCAGGGAGGTCCAATGCGACTTCACGTCGGCGCAGCAGCTGCCTGTCATCGCTGCGGGCTCCTCTCAGGGCGCTTCGGATGAGGGCAGCAGCTCCTCCGCCCCTCTGCCGGTGACCATTGCATCCATTGATGCTGCGACAACTGGGAAGGTGCCAGTTCAGGAACTGGCCACTCCCTCCTAGGCGGGGCCATCACAGGCTCCACAGGCCAATGGATGCTCGCCAAGGTCATCGAGGCCAACAGGACAGCAGAGTCAGCAGGCTGTCTCACAAGCCACTCCGAGCGATGCGGCGGCACCTAGACGTAGCACCCGCAAACGTGAGCATAAGGCACGTTAGGCACTCCATGGGTATGTCACTGGTGATTTTGTGTTGGCCTTAGGTTAGGGAAAAAATAGTTATGAATGTCAGAGCAACGTTTGTGTTTTATGTTGGATTAAATAAAGTCCATTTTTCTGACCATGGCTAAGGGTGTTTCCTTGGTGCTGCATTTGTATTTTTCACAGACGTCTCATGAGTGTTTGAATGGACATTGATATTTCTGCACTAAGCCCTTAGTTGCAGCTGATGAGGTGGAAGATGTACCACCTTAGTTCCACCTGTGGAAACGCCAGGCAATGCTGGTCCTGCGGATCGATGTGTGTGGAGCTAGCTGAAGGTTCATTGGATTAAATAGTCCCAGGTGTCCCTGCCTCCTTGGTGTAGTAGCGGGTCGGCGTGCTGCCCCTCATCATCACCCTGTGCTTCCTCATCCTCTGAGCCACTGCTGGATTCATCATGTGCAGCCTCATCCACTGCGTCAAGGTCTTCATCGTCATCTGCATCCCCCCTTTCCAGCGCAAGATTGTGCAGAGCGCAGCAGACTACCACTATCACAGAGACGCGATCTGGGGGGTACTGGAGTGTGCCCACTGAGCGGTCCAGGTAATGGAAGCGCATCTTGAGAAGACCGATGGCTGTCTGCAATACAGCCCTTGTGGTGCCGTGGCTCCTATTGTACCGCTGCTCAGCTTCTGTTCTTGGATGGTGGAGAGGCGTCATGAGCCACCTTCTGAAGGGATAGCCCTTGTCACCCAGCAGCCAACCATCCAGCCGAGCCGGAGCACTGAAGAGCCCCGGCACCAGGGAGTGTCTGAGGATGTAGGGGTTGTGGGAGCTGCCTGGGTACCTTGCACAGACTTGTAGAATCAGCATCCTGTGATCACACACTATCTGCACGTTCATGGAGTGGAAGCCCTTCCTGTTGACGAAGGCACCGGGCTCACCTGCTGGCGCCTTGATGGCCACAGCAGGGGAAGCCAGCAATGGCCGCGAAGCCTCTGGCTCGCTGTGCCTGACTTGCCTGGTCGCAGCGGAAGTGGATGAAGGTCAATGCCCATCTGAACAGAGTGTCTGTAACCTGCTTGACACAAGTGTGGATAGCTGATTGGGAGACACCGCAAAGATCACCCACTGAGCCCTGGAAGGAGCCAGATAAATAGAAGTGGAGGGCAACTGTGACCTTGAGAGCCGCTGGCGTGGGGTGTCCACCCACACAGTTAGGGGAGATCTCAGCCAATCATCTGACAGATATAGTTGACTGTTTCCCTTGACAGACGGAGCCTCCTTCGGCACTGCACCTCAGTCATATTGAGGTAGCTGCTTCACTGCCTGTGTACCCTGGCAGCAGGATAGTGGCGTCTTCTGCGGCCCCTTCCACCTTGGACTACTTCTTGGCCCTGTGTCCCTTGTGCCTGCCCCTGGCTTCCCAAAGGTGGCTCCCCTGGAGGCTGATTGTCCAGTCCTGGCCTCCTCCTTATTCTATCCCTCCCTTCCTCCTCAGGGGAGCTGCCTCCAGTGGAGATGTCAGAACCCATACCCAGGCTAAATGGAGGCCTCCGGAAGGCTGCAGGCCCAATAAAGATTACTGTCTGCAGACTGCTGAGCTGAAGCTTCAAAGTACAAGAAAGTTATTGGAAATCGATCTGAGCTGGTAACAATCACACAGGCAAGTTTAAAACACTTTCTGCATTAAATACTTCAGAAAAAAACATGAACAACCCCTCTGAGCCCACATATCCCGCCCGTGGATGAGTTTTATTAAAAAATCACTTACGCGCCTGACCGTTGGACCCGTGCACCCAGCCGAAGTTTGCACGGGCTCCTCAAAATCAGCATCAATTGCTGAGTTAAGGGCCTTAACAAGGCCTTTAATTAATGGCGGGTGCGCATCGCGCTGCATAGTGTGCCCGCCCACCTAAATATCGCGATGCCGCGCACTGACGTCGGGACGCTCACGCGACATCAGCACGCGACATTTTAAGCGCTGACGTGTGGGCTCCGCCACCCACACATCAGCCAGAAAATTCTGCCCCAAATCTCTTCATTTATCTAAAAATGCAAATTTCCTTCACAGCTCACAAGCGAAGCCAGCATCCATGTTTACTCATTAGCATGTCAAGCACCTCGCTTCTTTTGATGATTTCAAACTTGCAGTCTACTTGACTCCAAATGTAATTAAATCACACGCAGATAAACCCAACTATACTTCCCTACATAAACCTACTTCACAATAAACCAGAAAAATATTATGAAAATTATTATACTTCCATCGCAAAGGGGACCACTTAAGTTGACTCAGGAGAAACTAATGGGTCAAAGTTCGGAAATTACTCTCCTGGATTATGTGCCAAAATTCAGAGAAAGATTGAACAGAGCATGTGAGTTAACTGAGGACTATTTAAAGATATCACAGAAGACAATGGTGGCAACTGCAGATAAGAAGGCAAAAGCTCATAGTTTTGTTGCTGAAGAAAAGGTATTAGTATTGTTACCCAGTGTCGGGTGAGCCATTAAAGGCAAGGTGTAGTGGACATTGCAGGATTCAAAAGAGACTGAGTAAGGTAAATTATTTAATAACTACTCCAGATAGAAGAAAGAAGCAGAGGGTGTGTCATGTACATATGCGTAAAAAGTACTTTGACAGGGAAGATAACCAGAAGAAGGTACTTGTGATGGTAGATAAGGAAAAGGAGGTAGAAATGGAGGATTCTGATATTGACTTTCCACTAATTAAATTGGACAATGAGGGGGTACTTAAAAATTTAAATGTAATATTGAGTTACCTTCCAGACCAATGTCAAAGTGATTTGGAAAAGTTATTGTAGTCACACAAAGCTATTTGTAGGAATAAGTTTGGGAAAACAAATTTAGCTATGCATGATGTAAATGTGGGAGATTTAGTTTCAATAAGGCAACATCCTTATAGATTAAATCCAGTAAAATTAGCTCAAGTGAAAAAATAAATCAAATGCATGCTTCAAAATGACATCATAGAGTCTAATTGCACTATCTGGAGTTCAGCTATTGTGATGGTGCCAAAGCCAAATGGAACACAAAAACTGTGTGTGGATTATCAAAAAGTAAACATAGTGACAAAAGCAGATTCATATCCTATTCCATGGTTGGAAGATTGTATTGAGAAAGTGGGTCAACAAAGATTGACTTGCTGCAAGGATATTGGCAAGTACCATTACTGGAAAGAGCAAAAGATTTACTGGCTTTTGTAACACCAGATAGATTAAATCAGTTTAAGGTTATGCCATTTGGTATGAATAATGCACCAGCGACAGTTCACATACTGACAAGCAAAGTAATTGCAGGGCTGAGCAATTGTGCTGTTTATCTTGATGATTTGGTAGCTTTCAGTCAAATTTGGGAGGAGCATTTACAACATCTGAAAGAACTGTTTGATCAACTGCAAGAAGCTAATTTGGTGGTGAACTTGGCTAAGAGTGAATTTACAAAAGCGCAAGTTACACACTTAGGCCGTACCATTTGATCTGGTCAGGTTGTCCCACGAGATGTGAAAGTAAAAGCCATTGTGAATTTCCCAGTGTCTACAAAAAAAAGGGAAGTTTCAAGATTTCAGGGAATGATTGGATTTTATCGGAAGTTTGTACCAAATTTTAGCAGTGTAGTTGCTCCATTGACTGAACCACTGAAAAAGAACAATACACTTCAATGGATGCAGGAGTGTCTGAATGTATTTGACAGTTTAAAATCTGTATTGATTTGGTTTTTGATTTTGATTTCTCCCAGTTTTGACAGCACCTAATTATGCCAAGCAGTTTAAGCTGGCAGTCGATGCAAGTGATTTGGATATTGGTGTGGTGTTGATACAAGAAGATGAAACACGAATTGAAAAGCCGGCAGGATATTTTTCACAGAAGCTGAATGTACATCAGATAAGATACGCAATAGTCAAAAAAGAAACTCTAGGCCTGGTGTTAGCATTGTATCATTTCAAGGTTTATATTGCAAGCAATCCTTCAGAAACAATTGTTTATACAGACCAGTCCTTAAAAATTTCTGGACAAATTTTGAGACCAAAGTGCAAGACTGTTCAAATGGAGTTTATTACTGCAACAACTTAATTTGCAAATTTTACATGTGTATGTATAAGAAAATTTAATTGCAGATGCATTGTCAAGAGTTTAAAGTTCAAATGAAATTGGACATTTAAAACGTGGACAATGGACTGAAATGACCTCTGTTGATGCAGAGGTTTTGTATATATTGTCATGTTAATGCATGTGCCAGGTAGTGTAATAGTTTGCGCGTATAGATAAGCATAGCAAATAATGCAAAATCGATTGAGAAAATGAAGCTGTCTTTTAGAATTATGATAGTTCATTTTTCCATATGGATGGAGGTGTAAAGGAAAGATCATTTTTTTCCTAATATGGCTGTGGGATGCTTTCAAGTAGACATCTGGAGGCTGCATTGTGTGTGTATGTTTGCGTATATGTGTGCATGTGTGTGTCTAGTTTAATTAAACTGCATTTGAAATGGAGATGTGTAAGCTAGGTTGACGTCTCAGCAGATAGTGTGAATGGAATTTGTATTTTTAGATAAGTTGAGAGGTTGTATGATTTTCAAAGAGACACGATAAGATGTTTACAACTGGCAAGATAAATAAGACAACGTTATTAAGTTTATTTTTCCTGAAAGTGCTGGCCCCAAATGGCAACCAGGAAGATTTTTATATTCTGGGAAAAGTAACTTCCAAAGAAAGGTTGAAATAATGGGATTTACAGATCAAAAGGAGAAATATATTTAAAGAAAAATGGAAAGCTGTGTGGGGAGTGGCCATGTGAGATCTTGGAAGATGCACAGTGTGAAACAGACCTGTGGAAAAAGCCTCTCGCCTTCCTGCAGAAATGTGCTGTTCCAGAAAGCAAGGCTTTGTTAAAAGCTTTGGAATTCCATTGCCAAGTGAGAAGGAGAAAGAAGCTGTGAAGTACCTCCCTTACAGTAACAGTGAGTGCTTATGGTAAAACTGCTGGATGTTTTATATATTAAGAATCTATTTGGAGTGCTGCCTGCATGGAATGTGTAGTTGGGATAAAAGCAAAAAACTGCGGATGCTGAAAATCCAAAACAAAAATAAAATTACCTGGAAAAACTCAACAGGTCTGGCAACATCTGCGGAGAGGAACACAGTTAACGTTTCGAGTCCGTATGACTCTTCAACAGAACTAAGTAAAAATAGAAGAGAGGTGAAATATAAGCTGGTTTAAGGGGGGGTGGGACAGGTGGAGCTGGATAGAGGGCCAGTGATAGGTGGAGATAACCAAAAGATGTCATAGACAAAAGGACAAAAATGTAGTTGGGAGTTTAGTTAAGTAGAAATCTGGTGAGAACTGTTATATAACTAAACATAACTGTGTGTTTATATTTTCTTTTCTTTTGTTAATGAATGTTTTATTTAATCTTTAAAATCTCTAAAGGTGGTAGTAGACTCATTACTTCTGGCTTCCGTGCACAAATCTTCTCATAATAAATACAAATTGCAAAATTGTTATGATAGCTTGGCCAAGTTCCCCTTTGGAATTTGGTTAGCTTGGCAAATACCACCTGCCATATCATAACAATCTACTGACTGAATTCTTATGGCTAACCTCAATCCTGTGAAAATTACTTTAGTCACTAGCTAATCCTAATACTGGGATCTTATGGAAACCCCAGAGCCCAAGGCAAAGATCCATCAACTCTCCCCTAACAAATTCCCCTTAGCAAGTGTCCTGTGACAAATGTTAACCCTTGGCAAGTGTGAAGACTTCAGTGATGGACTCCTATTTTTATATCGTTTTTGCAGGTAGCTTAGCAACATTTAGCCCAAGTTTATGCACCTGAGTCAATACATCTAACAACTTCTAACCCGATATTCACAACTCTTAACCAATGGGAAGAGCACTCCTAGCTTTCTCACATCAACCTAACCTTAATTGTTACCCAATTTTTGCAACGCTTGACCAATTGGAAGTGTGCTCCTAGCTTCCTCCCAACAATCTAACCTTAATTTGTACCCCTTAACCAAAGGTTCTGTCCTCAGACCATTCTACTAGACAATTAGCTTTGTAGCTTTAGTTTCTATTTACTGTTAAGCTAGACTTGCTGGAGCTGAAATGTGGGGGAGATGGTGGCATAGTGGGTATATCACTGGACTAGTAATCAAGAGGCCCCAGGCTAATGCTCTGGGACATGGGTTCAAATCATACCACAGCAGCTGGTAGAATCTAAATTCAATTAGTAAATCTGCAATTAAAAGTTACTCTAATGGTAACCACAAAACAATTGTTGATTGTCATAAAAACCCACCTGGTTCAAAAATCTGGCACCCTTACCTAGTCTGGCCTACATGTCACCCCTGACCCACAGCTGTCCAACAGACTAGTCAAGCAACAACCTGACATAGTCATACTCACAGAATCATATCTTAAAGACAATGTCCCAGACACCACCATCACCATTCTTGAGCATGTTCTGTCCCACTGGCAGGACAGACCCACCAGAGGTGGCAGCACAGTGGTATACAGTCAGGAGGGAGTTATTCTTGGAGTGCTCAACATTGACTCTGGACCCCATGACATCTCATGGCATCAGGTCAAACATGGGCTAGGAAATCTCTTGCTGATTACCATGTACCGCCCTTGCTCAGCTGATGAATCAGTACTCCTGAATGTTGAACACCATTTGGAGGAAGCACTGAGGGTGGCTAGGAACACAGCATGTACTCTGGGTGGGGGGTTTTGAACTGGCTTGGAAGCACAACTAAAGAACATAGCTGCTACATTGGGTCTTCAGGTGGTGAGGGAACCAAGAAGAGAGGAAAATCTACTTTACCTCATCAGCGTCAGTCTAGCTGTTGCAGATGCACCTGTCCATGGCAGTGTCGGTGGTAAAGGTCACCGCACAGTCCTTTCGGAGACTTTCACATTGAGGATACCCTCTATTGTGCTGTGTGGCACTATCACGATGCTAAATGGGATAGAATTTGAACAGATCTAGCAGCTCAAATTGGGCATCGATGATATGCTGTGGGCCATCAGCAGCAGCAGAATTGTATACAACTACAATCTGTAACATCATGGCCCAGCATATCCCCCACTCTAACATTACGGTCAAGTCAGGGAATCATATGTATCCGAATGTAACAGCAGGCATACCTAAAAATGAGCTGTCAACCTGGTAAAGCTACAACACAGGACTACTTGCATGCTAAACAGCATAAGCAGCATGTGTTGGCCAGAGCTAAGTGATCCCACAACCAACAGATCAGAACTAAGCTCTGCAGTCCTGCCACATTCAATTGTAAATGTTGGTGGACAATTAAACAAGTAACTGGAAAGGGAGGGTCCACAAATATCCCCCTCCTCAATGATGGGGGAGCCCAGCACATCAGTGCAAAAGACAAAGCTTGAGCATTTGCAGCCATCTTCAGCCAGAGGTTGATGATCCATCTCAGCCTCCTCCTGAGCATCACAATTCCAGGCTCCAGCCAATTTTATTTGCCCATGTGATATCATGAAATGGCTGAAGGCATTGGAAACAACAAAGGCTATGGGCCCTGACAACATTTCAGCAATAGTACTGAAGACTTGTGCTCCAGGACTTGCCATGCCTCTGGCCAAGATTTTCCAGCACAGCTACAACACAGGCAACTACTCGGCAATGTGGAAAATTTCCCAGGTATGCCCTGTACACAAAAAGCAGGACAAATTGAAACCAGACAATTGCTGCCCTATTAGTCTATTCTCAATTATCAGCAAAGTGATGGAACTTGTCATCGACAGTGCTATCAAGTGGCACTTACTCAGCAATAACTGACACTGATGCTCAGTTTGGGTTCCACCAGGGCCACTCAGCTCATAACCTCATTACAGGCTTGGTCCAAATGTGGACAGACGAGCTGAACTCCTGAAGTGAGGTGAGAGTGACTGCCCTTGACATGAAGGAATCATTTGACCAAATATGGCATCAAGCAACCTTAGTATAACTGAAGCCAATGGGAATCAGAAGGAAAACTCTCCACCGGTTGGAAGGTGCTTGAGGTTGTTGGAGATAAATCATCTCAGTCCCAGGACATTGTTGCAGGAGTTCCTCAGGGTAGTGTCCTAGCCCCAACCACCCTCAGCTGCTTCATTAGTGACCTTTTCTCCATCGTAAGGTCAGAAGTCGAGATGTTCACGGATGATTGCACAGTGTTCAGCTCTATTCGTAACTCAGACACTGAAGCAATCCATGTACATATGCGGCAAGACCTGGACAATATTCAGGTTTGGGCTGACAAGTGCCAAGTGACATTCATGCCACACAAGTGCCAGGCAATGACCATCTCCAACAAAAGAGAATCCAACCATCGCCCCTTGACATTTGATGACTTTACCATCACTGAATCCCCCACTATCAAAATCCATTGACCAGAAGCTGAACCGGGCCAGCCGGATAAATACCATGGTTACAAGACCACATCAGAGGCTGGGAATTCCGTGTTGAGTAACTCACCTCC
This sequence comes from Cetorhinus maximus, assembly GCF_964194155.1. NCBI lineage: Eukaryota > Metazoa > Chordata > Chondrichthyes > Lamniformes > Cetorhinidae > Cetorhinus > Cetorhinus maximus. Next base: position 117,119,407 of record NC_135886.1, read on the forward strand.
TGACGCCCCAAAGCCTGTCCACCAACTACAAGGTACAAGTCAAGAGTGTGATGGAATACTCTCCACTTGCCTGGATGAGTGCAGCTCCATTAACACTCAAGAAGCTTGACAACATCCAGGGCAAATGCGCCCGCTTGATTGGCACCCCATCCACCACTTTCACTCTCTACACCACTGATGCACAGGGGCAGCAGTGTGTACCATCTACAAGATGCACTGCAGCAACTCACCAAGGCACCTTCAACAGCATGTTCCAAACATGATGTCTACCACCTACAAGGACAAGGGCAGCAGATGCATGGGAACACCACCACCTCTAAGTTTCCCCCTAATTCACACACTGTCCTGACTTGGAAATATATCGCCGTTCCTTCACTGTCACTTAGTCAAAATCTTGAAACTCCTTTTCTAACAGCACGTGGGTGTATCTATACCACATGGGCTGCAGCAGTTCAAGAAAGCAGCTCACCACCATCTTCTCAAGAGCAATTAGGGACGGACAATAAATGCTGGCCCTGGCATCCCATGGGCAAATAAAACAAATGTTCCCCAGCTATAACTTCAGTTCACTCCGTGTATTCTGTCTGAAAGCTACATTGCAGTATCTGGCACTTAAAGGGATGCCAACTTTAAGACTTTCTTAACAACATAACTCAAAATTCCCAATAATACAAATAAATTATGACTTTTCTTCACTCAGCCTTATTGTAAGACAATGAGGTGATGTGTAACAGTTGTAACATTTGCAATTCTCCAGCCCTCTACCACTATCCCATATCAAAGGAGGATTGGAAAGTTATGACCAGTGCCTCCGCAGTTTACTCCCTTACTTCCCTCAATGCATCTCACCTGGTCCTGACCACTTATCGATTTTAAGTACAACCAGCCTATTTTTTTTTTTATTCGTTCATGGGGTGTGGGCATCAGTGGCTGGGCTAGCATTTACTGCTCAACTCTAATTGCCCTTGAGAGCTGATTGGCTTGCCAGGCTATTTTAGAGGGCATTTAAGTCAATTACATGTAGGCCTGGTAAGGATCATCAGATTTCCTTCCCTAAAGGACATTAGTGAGCTAGATGGGCTTTTACAACAATGGCTTCATGGTTATCATTAGACATTTAATTCCAGATATTTTTTATTGAATTCAAATTTGCCACTGTCGTGGTATTTGAACCCAGGTCCCTGGAGGATTGCCCTGGGTATCTGGACTAATAGTGACGATACCACTATGCAACCGCCTTATTAATTGTAAGCCCATAAAGCATCTCAACTAGCTCCTCTATCAAGTAACAGTCCAATTATGCACTCAAGTCCTATAAGAAAGGCCTGTGCTCACAATTCTCTGATCCAAAAACGAACGTGCTATCACCTGAGTCAAGCTGGAAAGAGGTAAGAGATAAAATGTGAATGTAAGGGCTGCAAAATTGGTCTCCGTAGCACCTTTGGTGTCAGTGTTACAGAAGTCTAGAAGACTTAAATGGCCTGGGCTGTACTACTGGCCACTTTTGGCATGAGCTCCATGACCACACCATCTGCCATTTGCACTTTATGCCAAATATTAAAATGAGGGTGAGGTGTGAGTTGAGGAGGAACCAACGCAATAACATACCATCACCATTAATCCTCCAGGTGATAGCAGTTGCTACAGATTCTGTCACAGCTGCACCTATGATGTACAGCACCCTCTCCACGTTGGGTTCAAGGGATGAAGGCATGTCTATTTGCCACTGGCTTGACTTTGACCCTTCTATTGTGTGCAACCTTGCCCTGCAAGAGAGAGGGAAGGATGTCAATGGTCATGTTGCTCTGTGTTTAGGCACTGTGTTTAGGCAATGTTCCTGCCATGGCTGAATAGCTGGAGGCATGTGTTGGTAGTGAGAGGCGAGTGTGAGGAAGGTGTCATTGGAAGGTGTGAGAGGGAATATCTGAACGTTATGTATGAGTCCTGAGGGCTAGAGACTGCTGATGAGCGGGGTGTGGTGCATTGAGCAGTGTGAGAGGTTGGTGGTGCAGTGGGTAGGAGATGCTACATGATGATACATTCACTGACCTTGATGACCCAAATGAGATAATTAACCATCTTCCGGCTTCTCAGGGTCAGACTCCGAGGGTTCACCTCCCTGATCATTCCTTTTGGATGGTGTTCCTTGAGTGCCTCCTGGGCACCTCACATCCAGCCCCACAACACCCAACCCCCACAGAGGCCATGCATCTCCAACTCACCTGAAAATGGGTACGAGCGAATTCTTAGCCCAAGGCCGCTTTTAATTTGTAGACAGCCGGTTGTTGATATTTTTCCAAGAGTCAAATTGAGTAGTTTCCTTATCCCAGCCAAACCTGCTTAGCCAATGGATTGTAACGCAGTTGTAGGTGTTATGAGATTTTTATTTTGCATATCTTTATGCTGTCAATTTTTGTATAATTTGAAAGATTGAGGTGATGATGATATAGTTGAAATTTCCTGCTGGACTAATCATGATAAATCACCATAAAAGCTCTAGAGGATCTGCAAGTACGGGCCTTATGAAAACATTGGAATGATCAATGCCATCCTCGCATTTCCTGATAGCATTTGCTTAAACATAATCACTCCATGGGCAAAATTATTAGCTTGGCGGGTGGGCGCCTGACCCAACCGAGCATAAAATGAGGCGCAATGACGTCAGGTGAGCGTCCCGAAGTCATCGTGCGCTCGCTTGATATTTTGGTCGGTGGGAGCGCGCTGGAGTTAGCAGTGTGCCCGCTGACAATTAAAAGGCCTATTAAGGCCATTAAAAAGTCAATTAAAAGAAATTTTTCGCTGCACGTCCAACCTTACAGTTGGCGGGCAGGCGAAAAGGCCAAGCGGCCTCTGCGGGCGGGATGAGGTTTCTAAAAGCAAATAAAAACAAAATAAAAATGTTAAAATTTAATCAATAACAGGGGACATGTTTTGTAACATTTATAAAATCTTTTTTTATTTGAAATCTGTTCATCTCCCTGAGGCAGCTCTGTGCCTCAGGGAGGTTTGCAAGTGTGCACTCGTGCGCACTCGCACACATGCGCCAAGTTTGTGCTTGCCCTGCTCACACTCCCCTCCACCCCCCACCACCAACCGGCACAGGCAGCACAAAGCGCTGAAGCTTGCGTTTCACGCCGGACGGGCCTTAATGGGCCCGCCAGCATGAAATCACGGTCAGGCCCCAATCGCGGGCCGCAGTCGGCTTCCCGACTGCCCCCACCCGCACCTGCCGAGCCCGCCCAACAAGGGTGAAATTCTGCCCCATGTCTTGGTCTCAAATTGTATCAGAAGCACATTCTGGCACTTAGAAAAATATTCTAGATGCTGAACCGTTTGATAGGTTTATGACATACTGTGTAAACTCTGCAATTGGCATAAAACTTTGAATGTTCAAAATAAAGCCCTTGTGATTAATTTCACCAGTTGACTCACTGTAATTTGTCAGAGTGATTTGGGATACATTACAGTATTGTAATCTGTAAGGCAGAGCATTTTTAAAATTTATTTTTCATGCATAGTTCATTAAATTGTACACCTGGGGGCAACATGTTCTGTATCACAAAAAATTAAATGATTGATTTGGAGTTGGAAAAATTAATTATTTGAAATTTTATTCCGTTATCTAATCACCCTTTATTTTCAGAAAAATGCTGTGTTCCGTAATAGGAATTCCATTATAAATGAAACACTGAGCATAAGTGTAGTTGTCAGTGGGCCAAAGGTCCTTTACCACATGGTCTGTTACTTGTTGTCCAGCTGTTTGTATTGCAATCAAGATTTCTATTGACTTGAAACTCTGAACAATCCACTTGAACACTGCCATTGCAAAGTGATGTGCTATAACTCACATCAACTTCAAACAGCTGTACAGTAATTGTACCATCTGCCATCTTCCTAGGAACTGGAATCTCAGTCGGGAGCATTGGAAAGTAGCATGGTTACTTTTCCTATTAGAAATGAGGGGACGAGGCTTATAACTTCGTGCACCACCAAGACTGTATTGAATGAAAAGAATGGTGAGGTAAGCCAGAAAGCAGTGGTTAGGTGATAGCAAAGCAAAGGTTCTAGGAGGCAAGAAATTCTACCTTTTCAAGTTGCTGCAAAGAGCTGGAGAATATACATTGCATGCAACACTGAGCATATGGGGAGGAGGACAAGTTTGTTGGATGGTGCATTTGCAGCTGAGGAGGAACAGGAGATGAAAGTTCAGAAGAACACTAGCCGTAACAGATTGAATAAGTTAGAAAGAAACTCCAGTTTCCTTTGATTCCATGATTTTTGTAAAAATACTGTTGTCTCAGGAGCAGACTTCCCCTCTCTCATCAATTGTAGTATCAATAGGATATTCTAATATTCTGTACAGTTGCACTAAAGAAAGATACAGCACCAGGACAGAACTAAGTGATCATACACCAAGGTACGCGTGACTATTGGAGTGGTGAGATGTGGGATAAGTGATCATTCTCAACCAGTCATTCACAACCAGTCATTCACTTGTATTTGCAGTGAATAGATAGCTTCTTAAAGTGAGGTAAAACAGTGGCACTATTTTTCTGCCATCAGTGTGGAGGGGAAGGATTTCTGCTGCCCAATCGGTCCAAGACAGACTCCATGCCTATACCCTGGAGTCAGCTGATTTCAATATCACTGGGTGATACAAAGCTGCATGGCCCGTGAACAATTAGCTACTTATGCTGGGAGGCATGGAAAGATCCTGGAAAATAGCGGAATCCATAATAAAAGTGGAAGTGCTGCTTTTAAACCAATGCCAGCATTTTCAATCCAAGGACCAAAAAGGAACTTGGAAGAAGAGAGGCCAGTTCTCCTCAGAGATGATTTTGACAGAAGCTTAGCACAGAGTGTTAGAATAATCGGAGTGGATTGTGAGACACCTGCCAGTACAGCAGCCTGGTCCATGTGAAAGGAAGTGGGGAGGCAGGGAGTGGCAGCTCATTAAGCCTCAGTTCCCTTTTAATACAATGATCTCAAAAGTTCAGCAAAGATAAGTATTAAAGCTACAACCTGTTATGAATGGGTGGTTTCACATTGCAGACAATAAAATGGATGGACTTGCATTTAAACAGCACACTTAAAGATCTCAGAACATTCCAAGGCCCTTTATAGTCAATGCAGTACTTCTGAAGTGAGGTCACTATTGTAGGAAATGTGGCAGCCAATTTGCACGCAGCATGCTCCCACAAAAAGCGATGTGATAGTGACCAGATAATTTGCTTCTTTGATGCTGATTGAGGGATAAATATTGGCCAGAACACCAGGGCCACAATTTTACGGTTGGCGTGCGGGCTTGTCAGGAGTGGGCGGGGGTGGTCGGGACATCGATCGCCGCCCGCGATCGGCTCTGCACTGCCATTTTACGTGGGCGGGCCAGTTACGGCCCATCCAGCGTAAGACGCGACAACGGCAACAGGGAGAAGGGGTGGGCGGGGGCGGGAGTTAAATGTCTACCGGATCCAATGGCGACCCGGCAGCTGTTATAAAAGCGGCCATGGCAGCCATGTGAAGGCTGCCAGTGAAGCAGACGCACCTCGTCATGGAGCTTGTTACCGGCGAACACGGCAGGCGGGAGGGCAGGTCAGCGGCGCAGCCGGCCCAGCGTTTTTGTGATGAGTGTCTCGCTGCCCTCCTGGAGGCAGAGAGATCCTTGTCCCCAGGGACGGGAGGAGGAAGCCGCCCCTCACCTCACCAAAAATGCCTGGGAGGAGATAGCATCCAGGGTGAGCTCCCATGAAGTGGTGAGGGGCACATGGGTGCAGTGCCATAGACAGTTCAATGATCTCTTGCGATCGGGAAGGGTGAGTATCGTGTTGGCATGGGTCACTTAGCACAGCAGTTAGGAACGCCCCCGCCCCAACCCAACCCACCCACCTCTGGACCACAGAGTTCTTAGAATGTGAGTGGCAAATGACAATGAGAAAGGAACCGGGCAAGGAGTTGAGCCCTGGCTGCTTAGAATGAGTGTATTGTGGCTCCAGGGTCAGAAATCGGCTGAGCCCTGCGAGCTATTCCTCAAGTGGGGTTGGCCAGGCTGCAATGGCAATGCAGGTACAGGGTGGGCTGATCAATGCTCCTCTGTCCTTTTAGGAGAAAACATCCCATAACAATGCTGAACAGTTGCAGACTGACGGAGGAGCAGCCCACCATTTAATCCTAAGTGGATATGAGCAGGAGGCCCTGGAGCTGGAGAGGCGCCATGCGCCTAGATCAACCGGCTGCGGTGAGATTTGGGGTGCCATGGGGAGGTAAGAGTGCGGTGCACTGAGGTCAGAATATCTGTCACAGCAACCATTCCACTATTGTTTCTCTATTGGTGTGAGCCTCGAACACGGAATCCTCATCGATAATGGAAAGATGAGGGCACCCTGATCCGGGTGCCAGGCATGCACACTAACAGTGTAACAACTTCAACTAGTGACATGTCCTTGTTCTTCCTTTCAGGCTCACCAGCAGCCCATCGAGTTGAGAAGCCTGAAGGCCCGCCACTGACCCCAGGGGACAGCGACCATGGAATGCCAGGCAGGCACCAGTGCAGATACCAGCACCTCGGTGGGCATTAAATCAGTGGATATATCTCGGTGTACAGCGGTGAGGGCACTTCATACTCGCTTGAAGTGCAGGTGGAAGCAGAGAATGCCCAGGGCACTGGCCGCCGGAGGACTGCTGGGGATCAGGAACATGCTAAGTCAGTGACTGATGTGCCTCTAGAGTCGTCCCTGAGGCAGCAGCTGCTGGAAGCCCATCAGGGTGTGTGGGAGGATCTGGCAGAGATACATGAGGGAGTGCATGCCATGGTCTCTGTTGTGGAGGAGTCTGTGCAGAGCATGAGCAATGCAATGACCCTCATGGCCGAGCGCAATGCCTCCTCCATGGAGAGAGTGGCGACTCTCATGGAGAGGCTCCTCCAGGAGCTGAATCAGGGCTTCCTGGGGATGTGTTCGGACCTGCAAGCCCTCACACCGGCAATGACCTCAGGTGGTCACTGTCAGTGTGGGAGATGGATTGGGTGCCCAGTATCCCAGCTAGGTGCCCATCCATCAATGGTGATCATGGAGATCCAAAGTGACCTGACGTTGGCAAATGAGCTGCTTGTTGTCCCTGTGGGCTTGTCTCAGGGCGCTCCGGATGACAGCAGCAGCTCCTCCGCCAGAGACCGTGACATCCAATAAGGCTGCGGCGACTGGGGAGATGCCAGCTGAGCCACTGGCCACTCCCTCCCAGGCGGGGCCAGCACAGGCTCCACGGACCAGAGGACACCCACCAAGATCATCAAGGCCAACAGGACAGCAGAGTGAGCAGGCTGTCTCCAATGCCAGTGCCAGTGAGGGGGAAGAACCTAGATGTAGCACCCGCAAGCAAAAACTTAAAGCACCTTAAGCGCAACACAGGCTTATCACTGGTGAAATATTTTCCCCTGCTTTTACATTAATTATTAGTAGGTGTGATGGAGAACACTTTTCCATTTAATTTGTGTTATGTATGTCAGGCACCACAGCATTAAATGTGTTTCTGTTCAACAAATTCCAGCCTTAATGGCCCGGCATATCCCTCACTCTATCATTCCTATCAAGGGAGGGATCAACACTGGTTCAACAAAGAGTGCAGGACAACATGCCAAGAGTGGCACCAGGCATACCTAAAAGTAAAGTGTCAGCCTGGTGAAGCTACAACACAAGACTGCTTGCACGCCAAGCAGTGGAAGCAATATGCAATAGATAGAGCTAAGCGATCCCACAACCAACAAATCAGATCTAAGCTTGGCAGTCTTGCTATGCCCAGTTGTGAATGGTGGTGGACAATTAAACAACTGGCCAGAGGAGGAAGCTTCACAAATGTCCCCATTCTCAATGATGGGGAGCCCAGTACATCAGCGCAAAAGACAAGGCATTTGCAAGCATCTTCAGCCAGAATTGCCGAGTGGATGATTCATCTCAGCCTCCTCCCAAGGTCCCCAACATCAAAGATGCCAGTCTTCAGCCAATTCAGTTCACTCCACATGTTATCAAGAAACAGCAGAAGGTACTGGATATTACAAAGTCTAAGGGCCCTGACAGCATTCCAGCCTTAGTTCTGAAGACATATGCTCCAGAATTAGCCATGTCCCTGGCTAAGTTGTTCCAGTGCAGCTATAACACTGACATCAACCTGGCAATGTGGAAAATTGGCCAGGTATGTCCTGTCCACAAAAATTAAGCCAATTACGACACCATCAGTTTACTCTCGGTCATCAGCAAAGGGTTGGACAATGTTGTTGACAGTGCTATCAAGTGGCACTTACACAGCAATAACCTGCTCACTGACGCTCGGTTTGGGTTCTGCTAGGACCACTCAGCTCCGGACCTCATTACAACCTTGCTCCAAACATGGGCAATAGAGCTGACCTCAAGAGATGAAGTGAGATTGACTGCCCTTGACATCAAGGCAATGGTTGTTGGAGGTCAATAATGTCAATCCCAGGGCATCACTGCAGGAATTCCTCAATGTGGTGTCCTAGACCCAAGCATCTTCAGCTGCTTCATCAATGACCTTACCTTCATTATAAGGTCAGAAGTGGGATGGTTGCTGATGATTTCACTATGTTCAGCATCATTTGCTCAGGTACTGAGGCATCCATGTCCATGTGCAGCAAGACCCAGACAACATTCAGGCTTGGGGCTGATAAGTGGAAAGTAACACTTGTGCCACACAAATGCCAGACAATGACCATCTCCAACAAGAGAGAATCTAACATTCTCCCTTTAACATTCAATGGCATTACCGTCACTGAATCCCCCACTACCAACATCCTGGGGGTTACCATTGACCAGAAAATGAACTGGACCAGCCATATAAATAGCATGGCTACAAGCGCAGGCCAGAGATTGGCAATTCTGTGATGAGTCACTCACCTCCTGACTCCCAGCCTGTCCACCATCTACAAGACACAAGTCAGGAGTGTGATGGAATACTCTCCACTTGCCTGGATGAGTGCAGCTCCAACAACATTCAAGAAGCTTGACACCATCTAGGGTTTGCAGCCCACCTGATTAGCAGCTTATCCACCACCTGAAATATTCACTCCTTCCATCACCGACACATGGTGGCAACAGTGTGTACCGTCTACAAGGTGCACTGCAGCAACTCACCAAGTGCCCTTCAACAGCATCTTCCAAACTGTCAATCTCTACCACCCAATAGATGCATGGAAATATCACCACTTGCAAGTTCCCCTCCAAGCCACATACCATCTTGACTTGGAACTATATCGCCAATCCTTCATTGTTGTTGAGTCAAAATCCTGGAGCTCACTTCCTAACAGCACTGTGCATGTATCGACATGGACTACAGTGGTTCAAGAAGATGGCTCACCATCACCTTCTCAAGGGTAATTAGGGATGGGAAGCAAGTGCTGGCCTAGTCAGCAACACAAACATCCCATGAAAAACTCATAAAAAAGATAACATTTTACATGCATACCCATTGAATTCCCAATACTTTGGGGGAATTCCATACTGATGAGAATGTTTCATCACAGGTGAAGTTGTTAAATTTAACATTTGGACCACACCTAGAATACTGTGAACAGTTGTGGTTCCCTTATCTAAGAAAAGATATACTGACATTGGAGGGAGTCCAGAGAAGGTTCATTAGGTTGATCCTAGGTATAGAGGGATTTTCGTATGAGGAGAAGTTGAGTAGGTTGGACCTGTACTTATTGGAATTTAGAAGAATGAGAGGCAACCTTATTGAAACATAAAAGATTCTTAGGGGGCTTGACAGGGTAGATGCTGAGAGGCTTTTTCCCCTTGTGAGAGAGTCTAGGACCAGAGGGCATAATCTCAGAGTAAGGGGTCACCCATTTAATACAGAAATGAGGGGGAATTTCTTCTGTCAGTGGGTAGTAAATCTGTGGAATTCTTTACCGCAGAGGGCTGTAGAGGTTGGGCTGTTAAGTATATTCAACGTTGAGATAGATTTTTAAACAGTAAGGGAATCAAGGGTTATAGGGAAAAGGCAGGAAAGTGGAATTGAGGATTATCAGATCAGCCATGATTTCTTTGAATGGCGGAGCAGACTCGATGGGCTGAATGGCCTACTTCTGCTCCTACGTCTTATGGTTTTATGTGGTGACTGACAATGACAAGCTTCCTTTTGTCATGCAGGAAAACATTGCGTGCAACAGGTGAGAGGAGAATGGAAAGCAGGGGGAGAAAATAAAACAAAACTTTGCAACTCGCTTGGTTTGCCAGCAAAAATGTCAATGGAACACAATTCTGAAAGTAGTTCTGGCCTCCCAACTGGTACATTGAGTGGGTGTGCGGGCAAATCACCAATATGGCAGCAGTTTGGTGCCTGAACCAAAATCTTCACCCATTATTTTTAATACGATAAAAAAAAATTTGGGCAGCCAAGAACAGCTCAAAACCAGAAAAAAACAGTGAACAGATGGGTAGAGCATGAGTCAGACTCTATTTGTTTCTGTACAGTAAACATAGGCTTTTTTAGTATTGTATCAAATTATACCATCCATTTTGTAGCTTTCTACATGTATGACAAGTTGAGTCTGTACACAGTAATTCAGTGAATGTTTGATAAGTTCTCCATTCTCTTAATTTTTCACAGCACATTGAAAATTTCCCTTGTTTCTCAGTGACCAGAATCGGTCACAGTATTCAAGGTTCAATCTGACCGGAACACTGCACATTTTGAACATGGCTTTTGCTGACTTGATTTGGCTATTTAATTTCATCTTCTATTAGAAATGTTGATTGCTGCTCTGTGTCCATTTGACATGTTGAGCATTGAGGCTATTGAGCCTCCTCCTAAATCTTCATCTTTAGTTCAAAACTATTTATGTGTTATACAAGTTGCTCATATTTCCTTCCTATATGTGATGCGTTTGGCTGCATGAAATTTCATCGGTCATTGATCTGTTCTTTCATATATTTTAGATGATTTTGTATTTTCGGAGATAGCTCCTTCAATTCCTCTGCCCTTCCTACTTTTAAAATTTCAAGCAAATTTAGGTCACATTGAGATTGAGAGCCCAGTTCATTGATACAAATTAGAAACTGTAGCAATTCACTGGGCCAACCCACTGAGTACTGCGACTCCCCATTCCCACCCCATCCTGATATTACCCTGCATAACAATGTTGAAACTTTCCCCCACCATCTTAGGCCTCACATTAGGACGGAATAATGAGTTTATTAAAATACCACAAATAGGAAGAGCAACCACTATTGTACCAGTGTGACATTTTTCCATTCCTCGTACCGAACATCTGTGGGTTTTCCGAATGAGACTGTTCGTTTAGGACAACCTTCCTCTGTTCTCGATTGCTGATTTCACTATTTCAAGCAAACAGAAAAAAAATTCTCCCTTTGTGCCAAATTAATGGCAATTTTATGCTCTGGGCACATGCCCAATGTAACTGGATTGTCAAAGTCCAACTGATTTTATGGGACCTTTACAGCTGGTAGATAGTGGAGGTTTTCATCCGATCATTCTGGATTGGATTGAACCCAGGTGCACGAAGTAAATGGTCAGTGTCCAAACCATAGCACCACCCAGTTCCCCCTTACCCTTTATGTGTAGCTGGCTAATCAAAAGGTCTGAGTTATGCTTCAGATGGTAGAAGTTTATATCACAGCCTACATTGTAACATAGAGCCTGTTAGAGCAAAGCCTGGGAATGATTTCAGGAATATAAAATGGAGCAACTGTTCATTTTGGAGCATTCAGGGATTTTAAATTTGCCATGTGTTAAGACTTTGGATTTTGTCCAAAGAAACAGAGAGGCAGTAATTAGCTCACAATTAACTTTATATTTTATGCGTAATCAGTAATGGACAAATAAATACAAATGAATTGCTTCATTAACCAGCACCAGGGAAGCTTCCAGAACACTATGCTAATTTATTTTTTAATAAATGAAGAATGTTATAAATAAATCATCAGTGACGTAGGCTTTTGCAGCAAACAATGGCTTATCTTCCATGCACAGTTTTTTAGAAACTCTAGTTCCATGCTGAAATAATTTAATTGTTTTAGTCACAGATTTGGTGTGCTCAGCATAGTGCTATATAATCTTTTTGCTGCTTTATTCATCCTATAATCCTACTGGAATTGTACTGCTAGAAAATGGACCTGCATAAGAGGTGATAACAGTTTCTTCTTTTCTGTATTGGTTAACAAACTGCTGAATGTAAGGTACTGCCTTCAGCCTGAAGCATACTTTTTATCTGATGTATTTCCTAAATCAGATATTTAATATCCCCAGGATTTCAATAAAAAGCAGTTTTCTGATGTTGGTATTACCCAGCCTTTTTTTTTTCTGTATTGAGATACTAATAACCATTGTTGTAACGTCAGCCTTTGCAGCCCTCTTCCGAATCATAATGATATTTTTGTAAAGCTTTCTGCTAAGTGAATGTACTAATTTTCTGCCTGCATAAATTGACACAATGCCATAACTGTAATGATTCAGTTGAAAATATCTTTTTTTTTCTGTTTGGACATGGTTGAGGCAGAGATGAAGCTGTAGAAACTTTGCCTTTCATGTTTTACTTCAAAGCTGTTTAGTGAAATTATAAGTGATGAATTCTATTGCAGATATTCATGATACACTGGATCTTTTTGATTACTTTTTATTTCTACTCCAACTCCAATTCTTGGTTAATTGATTAATTCTAAGTTAGCAGCATAAATACCTCATCTCAAAAGTAGGTCTCATTCTGGAGTTGATTTTTAGTGCAGGTTATTCTCTGGTTTCGGAAAGCTTAAGAAAATAATAATCATCAGTCAGCTCACAAATCATATTCGAGACATCGGGCATAGCTTTCAACTTCGGCAGGGTTACAAAATGGGCAATAGGAGATTGGCCGCCCATTATGTATCCTGCCTGATTTTCCTTGCCCTTGGCTTTAATGATATAATCATGTTGGGGCAAAGAGGCCACGAGGGGTAATTTCCAACCTCACTGAGGGCATTAGACATTGAAAAGCAGATCAGGCATGAAATATAGCTAGCAGCTGTTATCTGTCACTGCCAGTATTCCACTGCCACCAAAATTGAAAATTATCTTGACGTGTTGCTGTTAGGATGGCTAGTGCCTCAAGAAAAGTGGGAGAGAAGGAAGCCAGGCTGTGGTAATAGAGTGTGACAAGTTACAAAGAGGAGAAGACTTCTGAGATGATCTGCCCATTGAAGCCCCCTGCAGCTGTCAGTGATGATTCACCTGAGAACATGGTCTACGCCATATAGTTTTAGATCCAATGGAGCCAGGGCCTTCTCCTCAGCCACGTCATAGTTCAGAAGTTCCTGAATGACAAAGTTGTGAAGAGCCACAGCGGGTTTTTACTATTCTAGACACCCAAGTCTGGAATATGCTCCAGACCCCCTGCCTTGTGCCCAGGTAGTAAAAGTGCACTTTCAATACCTTAATTGACCTCTCAATCACCAGCCTGTTAGCTTCACATATATCAATCCTTTTCCTACTGTTCAAGCATGTTTGAGGCCATCAGCCATGGGAACAGGGCCGTTAAGGGTCTGATTCTCTTGCCCATACGGGTTAGGGAGGTTCATGTGATAAAGGATGAAGCTATCACAGCAATTTCCTTCATATAAAGTGTTGATAAGATGGGCCCTCTGATTGTAGTCACACATGTCCAACAAGATCAGCAAAAAGCATACCCTTCTTAATGAGGGGTCCAAATTCATATCCATTGGACCTGCCACTCAACATGATGGGCCAGCCTTGCTCAAAAGTAAGTTAAAAAAATGCTTGCTGAACTTGTGCAGGAATGATGAGCTACTGTGTGATATATATGACAGGGTTCGTCCTCATGGCTTGCTGTGTCTGCATATGTTCAAGTCACACAAAAGTGATGCCCATTTATGCCCCATATTATCTATGGCTGGTTCTGCACAACATGAGTTGGCCAAATGGTTGGGCAAATTGTTACAACCAGTTTTGAGCATGTTTCCAGATACACGGTGAATGATATACAGGACTTCAATATCAATAGCAATGCTGTGCCCATGTGCTCATTTGACATTGCCAGCCTAGTCACCAATGTTCCATTTAAGGAAGCCATAGATATTTGTGCTGCAGCACTATTTCATGGCGATCTACACCCGTGTGAATCAGTATTCACTGAGGTTATGAACTCGACAACTCACACCATTGAGTTCAGCTTTGATGACACCATGTATGCCCAAATAGATGATGTTGCCATAGGATCCTCTCTAGGCCTAGCAATTGCTAACTTCTTTGTTGCCTTCCATGAGAAACGTGTCTTCGATGGAATGACACCCAACCTCCTACCCCTTGCATTTTTCTGATATGTAGATGATACATTTGCTATATTTAAATCCACATCTGCCTGTAACAAGTTCTTTGCATGTCTTAATGGAATCCATCCAGTGCTCAAATTGACATTTGAAATGGATCAGTCAAATCAATTCCCTTTCCCTGACGTACAAGTTGAGAAATCTGCCAGAGAGTTCTTTAACACAGTCTACTGCAAGCCTGCCTTCACTGGTCGGTACACGCTTTGGGATTCTTACAGTTCCATGCATTATAAGATTGGCCATATTGGCAACCTCATAAATAGGGTCCGAGCCATTTGTGCACCATACAAGCTTGATGCTGTATGGGGCACATCAAAGACATCGTGCGGGATAATGGTTACCATGATCAGATCATTTTGTGCTGTGTCTCGTGCAAACTCATGAATGGGCCCAAGGCCATCACTTTCGGCCCTAAAAAGTGTCCAGTCTACCTCAGGTTACCCTGGAAGGGCAAGGCATCTCAAAAATTTGAGTAACAGATTAAGCTAGCTGTTTCACGCTGCTGCTATGCAGTAGCAACATGAGTGATGTTCGCCACTAACAGGTTGCTGCTCTCAAGCCAAAAAGACGTCCTGCCTATTACACAAATGAATAATGCGGTGTATGAATTTCAGTGCCAGTGTGATGCTAGATAGGCCATATGTCTCAAAGACCAGCAGATCGTATCAAACAGCATGTCTCTTCCGCTGTTTGCAATGGGCAAGGTACAGACCGTACCCAACCAGACTGTGCTTGAAAACTCAAAACACAGTGCCCAACATCAGATGTGATTCCGTGACTGGACAACATTTGCTAAATAATCCTCAGCGTGCTAGGAATTACGCTGACAACCAATTTAAGATTGTCTGCCAGGCACATGCAGTGCTGCACATTTGCAGATACTGGAAGATACATATTTAAATACACAGAGCCCTGTTCTTTGCAGACAGAAAGGACATATACACACATTGCGCCTGTTTCAGCTAAACAAAATAAATGACAGCCATTCACTGATTCATTCCCCAGGGCAATGCCTTGACAAATCAGAGTCAAGCTGCCTGGTTTAAATTTCAAACAATGCATGACAGTTAACTGTCAGTTACCATCCACAGGTGCATTGTCCAGAGGACCATAAGACGTAGGAGCAAAAGTAGGCTATTTGGCCCATCAAGTCTGCCCTGCCATTCAATGAGATCATGGCTGATTTGAATCTTCAAGTCCACTTTACTACCTTTTCCCCATAACTCTTGATTCTCTTGCTGATTAAAAATCTGTCTATCTTAGCCTTGAATAATGAGCCAGCCTCTACAGCCCTCTGCGGTAAAACATTCCACAGATTCTTTACCCACTGAGAGAAGAAATTCCTCCTCATCTCTGTCTTAAATGGGTGACCCCTTACTCTGAGATTAGGCCCTCTGTTCCTATACTCTCCCACAAGGGGAAACAGCTTCTCAGCACCTAACCTGTCAAGCCCCTAAGAATCTTATATGTTTCAATACGGTCACCTCTCATTCTTCTAAACTCCAATGAGTACAGGCACAACCTACTCAACCTCTCCTCATAAGAAAACCCTTCCATACCCAGAGTCAACCTAGTGAACCTTCTCTGGACTGTCTCCAATGCCAGTATATCTTTCCTTAGATAAGGGGACCAAACTGTTCACAGTATTCTCGGTGTGGTCTAACTAGTGCCTTGTATAGTTTTAGCAAAGCTTCCCTATTTTTACACTATTTTTGGGTCATCTGAAAACTTGGTGATAGTACATTCACTTCCCTCATCCAAGTCACTAATATATATATTGTAAATAATTGAGGCCCCAGCACTGATCTCTGTGGCACTCCACTAGTTACAGGTTGTCATTCTGAAAATGCCCCCCTTATCCCAAATCTCTGTCTCCTATTAGTTAGACAATCCTCTATCTACGCTAATATACTATCCCCAACACCATGGGCTCTTATCTTATTAAGTAGCCTTATGTGTGGTAACTCATTGAATGCCTTTTGGAAATCCAGATATATTACATCTACTGATTCTCCTTTATCTATCCTGCTTGTTACATCCTCAAAGAATTCATGACAGTTATTGTATTTATTTCCTCCTCCCCTTTTGCCCCTGATTATTTAGTATTTTTGGAATGCTATTAGTGTCTTCTACCGTGAGGGCTAATGTAAAGTATTTATTCAACTTCCTTGTTCCCCATTATTATTTCCCCAGCCTCATTCTCTAAGGGGCCTATGCTCACGTTGGCCTCTCTCTTCCTTTATATAAATTTAAAGAAGCTCTTACTGTCCATTTATATATTACTTGCTGTTTACCCTCACAGTTTATTTCCTCCCTCATTTCCTTTTGGTAATCTTCTGTTGGTTTTTAAAACTTCCCCAATCCTCTGGCTTACCACTAATCTTTGCCACTTTACATGTGTTTTCTTTCAATTTGGTATAATCCTTAACTTACTTGGTTAACCATGGTTGGTTTATCCCCTTACTAGAATCCTTTTCTTCAGTGGGGTATATCTTTGTTGTGAGTCATGAACTATTTTCTTAAATGTCTGCCATTGTTCCTTAACCGTCTTCCCTGCTAAACTCCTTTTCCCAGTCCACACCAGCCAACTGTGCCCTCATTCCTTTGTAATTGCCCTTATTTAAGTTTAGCATAGATGTTTCCAACCCAAGTTTCTCATTCTCAAACTGAATGCTAAATTCTACCATGTTATGGTTACTGTTTCCTAGGGGACCTTTTACAATGCGATCATTTATTAAACCTGTCTCATTACACATTACCAGATCCAAAATAGCCTGATCCCTGGATGGATCCATTACATATTGTTCCAGGAAACTGTCCCAAATAAATTCCTGGAATTTTTGCTTGTGGCTATCTCTGCCAATTTGATTTTCTCAGCCTACATGAAGATTAAAGTCCCCCATGATTAATGTACTACCTTTTTTGCATGCCCTCATTGCCTCCTGATTTATTCTCTTTCCTACAGTGTAGCTACTATTATGGAGCCTACAGTCTACTCCCACCAGTGTCTTCTTATCCTTGTTATTTCTCCACCCATATGGATTCTACATCTTCCGATTAAGATCCTTTCTTGCTATCGCACTTATTCCTCTCATACTAACAAAGCTACCCCACCACCCTTTCCTTCCTGCCTGCCCTTGTGAAAAGTCACAAAGTCCTGAATATTTAGTTCCCAGCTTTGATCTCCTTGTAACCATGCCTCAGTAATGGCTATAAGATCATTCCCATTAACCTGCATTTGTGCTGTTAATTCATTTATTTTGTTCGAATACTCCATTTAAGCAAAGAGCCATTAATTTTTCCTTTATACCATTTTTGCCCCTTTTGACCCTATTTTCTGCTGTTTTCTTATGTTTGTCCCTTCTTGTCACACTCTCGGTATCATTATCTAAACAGCTGCCCTGCAATGCCCCCATATCCTTTTGCTTTGTAAGCCTACGTATCCCCTTTCCAGAACCCTCCCCCCCGCTCTATTTACTTTAAAGCCCTCTCTACAGCCTTAGTTATTCGATTCGCCAGGACACTGGTCCCAGCACAGTTCAAGTGAAGCCCATCCCACCGGAACAGCTCCCTTTTACCCCAGTACTGATGCCAGTGCCCCATGAACTGAAATCCACTCCTCACACGCCGATCTTTGAGCCATGCATTTAACTCCTTGACTTTATTTATCCTATGCCAGTTTGCCTGTGGCTCAGGTAGTAATCCTGAGATTATTACCTTGGAGGTTCTGCTTTTTAATTTAGCTATTAACTGTTCAAATTCTTTCAGCAGAACCTCCTTTCTAGTCCTATCAATGTCATTGGTACCAATGTGGATGACGACAACTGGGTCCCTCCCCTCCCACTCCAAGTTCCTCTCCAGCCCTGAGGAGATTTCCTTAACCCTGGCACCGGGCAGACAACACAGCCTTTGGGACTCACACTCACGGCTGCAGAGAACAGTATCTATCCCCCTAATTATACTGTCCCCTACCACTATTACGTTCCTATTTCCTCCCCCCACTTGAATTGCTCCCTATACCAAGGTGCTGTGGTCAGTTCATTCATCCTCCCTGCAGTCCCTGCTCTCATCCACACAGCTTGCAAGAACCTCGTAACTGTTGGACAATTGCAGGGGCTGAGGTGCCTTGAACGCTACCCCTTGGGTCCCCATACCTGCTTCACCTGCTGTCACACTCTCCTGTCCCTGATCACAGGCCAAATTTGAATTACCTAATCTGAGGGGTGCGATTACCTCCTGGAGCGAAATGTCCAGGTAACTTTCACCCTCCCTGATGAGGCGCAACATCTGCAGCTCGGACTCTAGCTCCTCAACTCGGATCCAAAGTTCCTCGAGCTGCAAACACTTACTACAGATGTTTTCACTCTGGATCACCTTTGGGTCCACCAGCTCCCACATGCTGCAGCAGGAACACATCACCCATCCGGCCATCACTATCATATTTAATTTAATTTATTAATTAATTACCTAAGTATCACTGCTCTTTACGCTTGAAGGATCCCCTGCTCTTTACACTTTATTGTAAATATTTTTTTTACACAAATATTCATCTTATACTTATCAAGCTATTTTAATAAAAAGAGAGAAAAAAAGACTCCAGACCTTTACTTTAAAGGCTAGAAATACTCACTAATCCTACTCACCAATCAGCTGCTTAACCTGCACTCGCATCACGTTGTCGTTCGTGATGTCAGTCCGCCGCTGATGTCACTGCAGGTAGGCCTCTCGATCCATGCCTTTTATCCTCTCCCGCTCACCTCTTGCTCAAAATATACTATTTTGAGCCTTAGGAATAGAATAAACCTTAATCATTAACCAGATACTTACCAATTAACCAACTTCTTATCCTGTAGCAGGGCAAGAATCAATTCCAGGAGGCTGAAAAAGTTTAGGCAGAAGCAACCAAACACCTCTTTCCCTTCTTCTGCTTAACTCCCTGTAGTACTTAACTCCAGCATTCTATTGTAAGTTGCACTTGCAACTCCCTGAAGCGTTCAACTCTGACACTCTATTGTGAGTCGCACTGAAGTGCTCAACCCTGGAATTCTATTGTAAATTGCACGTACAACTCCTTGAAGTACTCAACTCCAGCAATTTGTTGTAAGTCACGCTCCCTGAAGCGCTCAACTCCGGCACGCTATCGTGAGTTGCACTGAAGCGCTCAACTCTGGAACCCTTGAAAAAACCCTGCTTAAGGCTAGCAACTACAGAATTTAATCTGTAGATTTCAATTTAATGCCAACGACAAACTACAACTAAATTGGGTTTGTACAACATAAAAATTTAGACTTTCTTACCCAACAACTGCACGCACTCTGTCCTAGATTAAACTGAGTTTGCTAGCTGAATTTATATGCCCCTAACACAAGAGGCCTAGCCGAGTCACTTTATCAGCAAGTGCTTAATTAAGCTGCTCTTTCACTGGGACCCTGGAAAAATCCCTACTTCAGGTTGGCAGCTACAGAATTTAAACTGTATATTTGAGTTTAATGCCAACAACAAATTAAATTAGGTTTGTACAAAATAAAAATTTAGACTTTCTTAACCAACAACTGCACACACTCAGTCCTGGGTTAAACTGCCCATGGTAACGCCTCCACCAATCGGAATCCACTTGCCAAATACTCAGCACTCTCTTCTCATACACTATAAATATGCTGTTTCCCCTGAAGTTGGTACTTTCTGGGGAATTATCCTGATGAGTGCAAGATGAAAAGCTTTGACAAAAAAATTCTCTTTTTTCACCAATAACCAACCAATAGCAGAAATGGGACATCTGTAACCATGCCATTATCATTACATTTAACTATGGCTATCCACACACACACTCCACCAACCACGCTTCCTCCCTACAAACTCCTCTCTGACCACAGGGAGAAAAAATTCAGCCTACTGCATGTTTTCAGCATTTTATTTTCCTTGTTGATCTTGTGCCTCAGCAGGATCTTTTTTCCTCCTTTTTAACAATAGCTTTGACAATATATTTTACCAGGTTTTTTTTCTGTGGAATTTTGCCTGTTCTTTTCACCATCTTAAGGTGCTTCCACATTCTTCTGTTCTTTTCAGGTCTTTTCTTGCCTCGCTGAGGTAATCTTCTGGATCAGCTGCAGCTCCCAATTTTTCTATTAAGCAGCTTGTTGGCCATTCACTCCATTCATTTTCTCTTTGCAGCAGGAGCATTGGCTGCTTCCTCCATACCAACCACCTTCCCGCCCTTGCCTCTCAGTTGTTGACAGATCGGTTGTGTTATTTCCATCATTTTCTCTTTTTTTATTACAGCTTCCTATACTTAAGAAAGCAGACTCACTGGCTGCATTTGTTCACAGTATCTTCAGAAATGGGTCCCATACTGCTGTTTTTGATTACTGCAGCACTATCCTTTTTCAGATGTTGTGTTTGCCATTCACAGCGGATGGACTGAATGCAAATTGGGGTCTGCTGGATCCAATATTTGTAAGTGGATGCAGCTGAATAAATCAGTCATAATTACATTTCTGCCAGATCAAGGCAAGGACATCATTTCAACCAGGGCCTGATATGTTTTCTGCTAACAGTGTTGGTTTGAGATGGACATTTTAGTTGTATGGATATTGCAAAATGCATCGCAAAGAAGCAAGGAGGGTTCATGTTTAAAATCTTTGACTTGCCAGATGAGTGACCTGAAACACAAAGTGATTGGGTGAGAGTGGCAAGCCTCTCGTTATACTCATCATAATAATGGTGGGGTTGCTATGGCAATAGTTATGTAATACATGACAACGGTGGACCTTGTGGCATCAACTTGAATAATGCTTTCGACCTGAAAATTGCCGTGCAATCTTATGCCCAGATAAAGGGAAAAGATAATAGTGCAGACAATGTCAGAATATTTGACGGGTGCTATCACTTGCAGACTGGTAACATGGTCCATGCGACAAGTCACGCGCCTGTGGAAAGCAGCCGAAGAACCTGAGTTGAATCCGCCTCATAAGCATTTCTTTTCGGTTCCGCTGCAAGCACTATCAGTGACAGCAGCTGGATTTGTAATTCATTTCACAGAAGTGCATGAATTGGAAACTGTGAAATACTCAAAAAGGGAATGTTGCATTTTAATCGATAGCTACATCCAAAGAAACATATTCAGCAACCAAAAATACTACCAATTTCTCACGTTGTATTTGCAAATAAAGTTTGTTTTACATTGAATTGTTATAGTTTCCTTCTGGAAGCTATTAATTTTAAAACAAACTCGGATAACTCACCATAGCAACAACAAAATGTAATTTATTCAGTTCAGTTAACCACCCAGTTCCAACAACATCCAATATTGTTAGAATGCACTGAAAGATTTGATAGGTAGAGCCAAATTAGCAGGATAACTACTGCCTTCTAAAAAAAACAGCGGCTGGAGTTTTCCACTTCAATGCTTGCACCTCATGATTTTCCCCCCATTCACCATAATCGGAAGAAAATATAAGTTAATGAGCACAGAAGTCTAAAAGCTCAGCCAATGGCCCTGAAGCTAATCTGAAGGCAGCTTGCGAGTATGGGACGAGGTGAGTGGTGTGGGTGGAATCGCATGGGCAAAACCCAGAGGTCAATTGAGCAGGTCAAATCTGTGATTTCAACTCAATTGTACAAATTTATTTTGACTTCTGGGTTTTGCGTCTCCAAGCTGTGTGGCAGGCATTACAACATTTGCACGATGCAGTCTCAGCTGTATGTAAAGAAAGAGGACAGAGATGGAAATTGGAGGTATTCAGGGTGGATGGTGGTGTTAGGAACAATGTATAGCTTTAAGTTCAATTTATATTTTGTATTTGGGTGTTATGAAAGGTGAAACCTGGTTTTAGTTTCACTTAGAGGTTTTGTGAGCTGGATGCTGGGAAGCCTGGGGCCTGTTTGCATGCAAGCATTTTTAATGAGGTTTTGCAACTCTTGGGGCAGAATTTCTCTTTGGCGTTCGGGGGCGAGCCGTGGTCACCGCGTGTCAATACGAGCTTTCGATCGGCAGGTGCCCACCGGAGTCGGCTGTGCACCCGCCAAACTGTCAAAGGTCTGTTAAGGCCATTAATAAACTAATTAAACAATTTGACAGGGCTGCCCGTCCAACCTTAAGGTTGGCGGGCAGGTGAATAGACCAAGTGGCCTTCGCGTTTTGCATTAAACCTCATCTATGGATGGGATGAGGTTTCATGAAGGTTTTATTGAATAAATAAACATTTTTTAAACATTTGATAAACATGTCCCAGCTCATGTGACACTGTTACATGAGGGGACATGTGTAAATGATTTTTAACTTTCTTTATTTTAAACTTTAAAACTGTACTTAATCAGCTGCTCCATGCCTCAGGGAGATTTCTGCGTTCTTTTGCGCGTATGCGTGAAAGAGCGTAGGCCCTGACTCTCCCTTCTCCCCCCCGCCTGCACAGGTAGCACTCAGCGCTACTGACCGTGCATCACGCTGGGCGTGCCTTAATTGGCCCACTCACGTAAAATGGCGGCACGCAGCAGATCGCGGACGGTGATTGGCTTCACGCCTGTCCGCGCCCGCTCCCGACTGGCCCACCCGACAGACAGAAGATTCTGCCCCGAAGTGAAGAGATGGATTACCAAGGGGTTAGTAGTTTAGTGAAGTTAAAAAAAAGTAAAGTAGAAAAAATTGTGCTGTACCTAGCAACAGGGGTCCAGAGAGACAGGAAAACACAGAAAGGTGTCAGATAGTGTGTGTGTACCAGAGAGTGCGGGCAGAAGGTCTAATCTCTCCAATTATAAATCCTGCAAGCATGCTGGGGAACTGAGCTTAGGGAACTCATGTGTTTGCTCTGAAGTTGAAGTAATAGTGAGTTTACAGTGCAGTTCCTGGGTGTCCCAGAGAGAGATACCAGCTGAAGAAAAGCATCTAGCGAATGTTCAGAAGTTCACTAGAAGAAAACTGTTTGAAACTGAGCTAACCCAAGCAAGGAAATTTGGCATTGAGACAGTGGTAAATCTTCACTGGGGTTTTGTGTCCGTAAAGGTTTCTGGGATAAAAGGAATAGTGTGAGTTTGAATTATTTTATGGTATCTGTATTGAAATCTTCCCAACCTTTTTGCCTAGTGAAATACAGTTCACTTTTCTTGTTTAATAAATGTTTTATTCTTTGTGTTAAAAGTATACTAGCAGACTCTTGTGAATGTGTTCAGTATCTGACCACCACGGTTTCTAAAAAAAACAAAGTTAGGATCTACCAAGCCAGGTTACATTCTGGGGTCTGACTTGTCCAGTACTAACATCAGCTGGGATCATAGCAGTGGACATGGAGCAAGTAAAGCATCCATATTCAAAGATGCATCACTGGTGCATGTTGTCTGGAGCAGGAGGGAGACGCTTTTCCCTACAATCAGTGGAATAAATCTATAGCTCTCCCTAAGAAGGTATGGTTGGAGGTAGCTGAGCAGCTGAGCAGTAGGAGGGTTACACCCAGGTAACGGATGCAATGTAGAAAGTGGTTTAATGACCTAACCCGGTCAGGAAAAGGGAGTACATTTACTGATTCAACTATAACATGTGGTTTAGGTTCCCTCCATCCCTTCACCCTGTCTTGCTAAGTTTTCTCCATCTTATCAGTCCTCGCAAACACTCAAATTTCAACAGCACCCAGTCTTCAATTTCAATGCGCTTTATCAATTCCCCATTTATCCGTCCTTCACTGCCACTCAGCCCAATCCTCATACAACGTGAGCATTCTGTCTTATAACCCCCCTCACTGAACGTGGTGCATTAATCGGGTGAATACTTGACCTTCCCTCACTCACTGGTCTGTTTTCCCACTCCTTGTAGGAGAAGAGAACGCAAAATGGAAGAGAGAGAGGCAGGACTGGGGATAAACTGTTACAAAAAGTACAGTTCAACAGAGGAGTAGAACCTGGAGAAAAGTAGCACATTGCTGTTCCTCTCAGTCGGAGATGGAGAGGCAGGGGACTTGCAGATACTTGGTGGCAGAATTACAGATATCTCTGACACACATATACCAACAGAGCAATGACAAAACTGAGTATAGTGATTGACAAGTTTGTAACTTTGCCACAACTAGGATGACATCCTTTTCTTTTTATTCCAGGGTCTTCGCACAAAACAGTAAATATCACAGGACATCAACGAGCATGATTCCTCCGTGGCCCTTAATCCTTCTGAGGGTATACAGTCACAGATATGCACCATCACAGATATGCACACTTCTGTAGACCCACTTAATAGTTACTTGGATTTTCAACTCATGCTTCACATCTTACAATTGAACACGAGCAGACACTGGTGGGAGGAACAGATGTGGAAAGTCAGTATTGGGTGACACAATCCTTTCTAAGCTCAGCTGAGTTGGGCACAGATGTTGAACCCTGAGGCTTATCATTAGGAAGGGAATGCTAGAGGTGCATCAGCAACTTAGCCACATATTGAAAAAAAGCCCCATGCAAACTCTCCACATCCGTGAAGATGATGGAAGAGTCAAACACAATCACTAGTGGACTAATGGTGCAGGAAATTGCAAAATACCTGTTCGGGGACTGTGGCCGCCTCTGTGAAGCTTCAAGCAAGAATCTCAAATAGATCCAGGAAGGCCATTGCCTTGCAAACTTTGGATGCCAACTTATCTGCCTCCTTGAACAGGATGATCGATTTCTTATTTGCCCTTATTCTCTGCACAGAGTGGTAGGAGTGATGTGGCACTGGCCTAGGAGGGGGTTTAAGATGAATGTAGATATGCAAGTGGAGCCTCCTCTCAAAGCAACCCAATTCTCACCTATTACACCCCTACCTACCCAACATGCTGTCTCCTGATGGCTAGATCTGACCTGGCACAGGGACAATTGGAACTGTCTTTGTCTTCAAACACTCCAAAACCCAAAGTCCACAAGACAAAAACATCTCAGCAATCAAGGCAGGGATCTGCACAGCCTGTATGGACCTCTTCTGATGCTACACTGGATTCACTACATAAAATTGGTAAGAAGTACAAGTGCAAGAAATTATGATTCATCCAGAGTTTGCAAGTGGGTATTTGGCAAAAGGTTATGTTACTAAGTTTATTATTTTTTGTAATGCCTCTTAACATTTATTGATTAGCACCATTTCTCATGAGCCAACTTACCCTTTCACCTGCTTCATAATGAATGTCATTAGACGATCGATTGGGCAGATGTGTAATCGGTGGATGAGTGTTTAAAGGGTGATTTAGTAAAGGGAAGGATGGCAATTGCCCTGATGGTAGAATGTATTGGATGATTTCATTTTTTATCTTTTATACTGAGTGATTCTTTGCAATATTAGAGTATTCTTGGCAGCAGTGGAACAAACTGGTCTGGTGATGCGTTCCCCATCTTCATCTTCTCCTCCTCCTGCTTCTCGTCTCCAAAGATTAGTGATGATCCCCTTTGTCATCCTTCATATACTGTGCAATATTATGCAGGGCAAAGTACACCACTCTTATTCTGCACACCCTGCCTAACTGAGGGGCACCACCAGACTTACCTAGGCATCTCAAGTGCATCTTCAGCAACCTGATAACTCGCTTGATGACAAATCTGGTGGTCATGTGGCTCTTGTTGTGGTGCTCCTGTATCTTATTACTGGGGCTCCTCACGGGTGTCAGAAACTTAGTGTGAAGGCGGTATCACTCTCTCTTTACGAACCAGTCCGTGAGCCTATTTCCTGGAATGAAAAGGCCTGGAATGTTGGACTGCTGCAGTATGAGTACATCATGATAATACCCAGCGAATTCAGCATTGACCTGCATGAACACAAGCTGTGCATTAATGGACAAATATATCTTGTGGTTTATACAACCTCTTGATTGCCGTGACAGTGCTCGGATTGCTATTCGTGTATAGTCAATGACACCCTGAACCTATGGGAATCCAGCCAGGGAGATAAATATGAATGCCTGCTCATTCTGACTTATTGTCATCAGCTCCATCCATCAGTGTCTCCCTTGTACATTTAGGGGTAGCCTGGAATCTGATATGTCTCTGGTAGCGACCTGGAAGGACTTGGAGGTGAAGAAATTGAGAGTGATGGATTTTGTGTTTTGTGCCTCAGAGATACACAGAGATGGCTCTCACTTGGTTCTATGTGTGAACATGATGTCATTACAGAAGCTTTAAAAATGTCTGCTTTCTCATGCTTACTGTTTGCTTTCAGTTTTTATTTCTTGGTAATCACATCCACAGACTTGACTAACAGCACACGGCGCAGAGAACAGTCAACAGACAGACACAGTCAAACACCAAACAACTGAGCAATTGGAATTAAACAATATGATAGAAGCAAAAAACTGTGGATACTGGAAATCCAAAACAAAAACAAAAATACCTGGAAAAACTCAGCAGGTCTGACAGCATCCATGACAGATGCTATCAGACCTGCTGAGTTTTTCCAGGTATTTTTGCTTTTGTTTTGGAATAAAACAATGGTCACTTTCACAAGCATTGGTAATGTGGTCCATCAAGGAGCAGAACTTTCAGTAGGAGGCTGCAAACATCTACCACTACCTGACATAATGGCTTTAACCTGTGGAAAAGCTTCTCTTCTGTGACTTCAAGGAAGTTGAGCACTGTCTGTAAGCCCTATGACATGAGTGATGCCTCCTATGCCTTTGGCTATTTTCCTGTGTACCTCTCTGCTGTGCATCTCCCTTTTCTGCTCCTCCCTCCTGTACATGTTGCTTATCCCATGCAACATGTTGTCACCACCATGGATGGAGATGGCCTTCCTCTTCTGATCTCTATCAAACACAGCCAAAGCGCATCCCACCTTGCTCTTCAGTTTGAAAGCCTCCAAGGTTGAAAAAAGCAATATCCACACAAGCAGTTTCTGCCAGACATTTGCTGGAGGAAACTGAGACATGTGCTGCAGTAAGTGAGCTTTTATTCCAATAAGGCAATGACAAGTTTAAATACCCACCTGGTCAGTTTCCCAAGCCCCAAAAAAAGCATGCTGCACACCTTAGATAGAGAGCTAAATTAAAACTACTTTGCAAAGACTTTATTAACATCTCTTAAGGTCATTAATTATGCTAATAACTACCAGCCCATAAAGTAATAGATTACTTTAACTGGCCAGGAAGGTATATGTAATAAACACAACAGGACTTTGATTTTGCGTAATATGACCTCCATTCATATTGTCATTCCCGAGATTCTGCACAGATTCATGAGACAACAGTTGGGATGCTTAGGTTTTGACTGTTGGCATTATTTGAAGAATAGACCCCTAAACTGGAAACTTTGCATTGGATCTCAGTTTTGGGTAAACATGAGGCATGTTGAAAATTAGATGAAGAACCTTACACTGGGAGATTTCAGAGAAGAGGAGTCCACCCAACAGGTTCAACAGATAACCTTTTACCTCATTCCGACTTGCAACGTTATAACATTGCAAGTTCAAGTACATGCTGTTCTTCTGTGATGAGGTCATTTTGTCTTTGTGATTGCAAGATATACCACAGGATAATCAATGCTGTTGGCAGAGTAATTTCCCCCAGGCAAGCCAAAAAAAAATATCACAATTGCTTGCAATGTGCTGAGAAAGTTAGTGAAGCAAATTGACACTTTATCCTCATATGAATTTTGCTTCATGACTTAAGCTTGAATATTATAGCTTTACATTCTATAACATTGAAATTTATTAAATCATATGAAAAATACTCTTTAAAAGGCCAGCATGTGTTCAATTTAAAGGGTTTAAAAGTTTTAATGATTAATACTGCAAAAGCACTTGGTGGCCTAGGGCTAACATTTATAATATAATCCAGTTTACTGTGTTCAAATCGTAGGGATTAGCGTGCTGACAGTGAAGATCAAAGATTTTTATTGAATAAAACACAAACAGAATGGGCTTGATGAGTCATTTTAAAACTCAGAATACTCTCACGGCTTTTAATTTGTGTTATTAAGACAGCCTGGGTAAAAATCAGACTGTAGGCGTTACTGGAGAGGTGCTATCGAAGTCAAAGACCCTCCTACTTTGGTGGGCTGCACCTCCAGCTGCTGCCATGCAGCCCACCTGGCGACTTGTGCTGGGAAGGGCACGCATATGTCCATTTATTGTGCGCACCAGACGCATATGAATTGGTGCTGTCATTATGTCACTCAGCCCCGCTGACTGATGTGACACTAACCTGAACCACGCAGATCCAATGTACGTATTGTGTGTCAGTCACCAAAGAAAAAGTATTCAACAAGAATAGGGACCCAGCACTAGTGTCACTTAAAGGGTCAGGCACCCAACTTTAAGATAAGGTAATTTGGAATACTGCTATTGCAAAGTCTCTGGAAGCACTCTGGAGTGTTTCCAGAGATGTTGTAATGAGTTTCTGGATTTGGCAAGGGGTGTTGCTGCATCCTCACAGAGACGGCAGGGGATTTGGTGATGTGTCCACACAAAGGCTGCAACAGGTGTGATGACTGCAGTTGCATTGCCTCCAGGTCTGCAGGATGGGAGGGAGATTAAGCAAAGGTTGCAGAGAGTGGAAGTTCTGTGAGATGCAATGCCCTTTACCATTTGCAGTCTGACTCCTCCACACTTGTTGACAGTGACAGGAGGCTGTCGAGCAAGCCTACCAAGCAACAAACATCTCAGAGTGCCCTTTGGCATTCTCCTACATGCTGTCCCATCGAGGCCCTCACCTGATAACTCTGTAGCAGAACTCATCTGCAACCTCACCTTCAAATGAGCTGGCACACAGCCTATCCTTTCAAGCTGGCCTGACGCAGCCCATTCATGCCAGGTGACTCACCGCCTGCTGATCCCAGCTATGCACTGGCTTCTAAGGTATGTGCAATGCCATTATCCGTTGGCGGGGGCTATCAAATCAAATGATGGGGCCTCCTCACCAGCGCTGTGCTGTTGCTCTCTCTCCTCCTCCTGGGGCTGCTGTGTCTGGGTAGGTGGCAGTTCTTGAGTATCTGAAAGCAGAAACCAGAAGAAGAAGGTTGAGCTAAGGAAAAGAGGGATAGATGTGTCACACCATTAGCAGCTTGATCATCACGCCAGATGCAGGATGAACTGGGAGTTGAGAAGGGACGTAATGCCATGTCCTTTGCTGGCCCTGCTCAGCTTCTTCCTACTGTGTGCTGCTTTGTCCTGCAACAGAAAGGGCAAAATGTCTGTGTTGCACTGTGTTTGAATGAAGGTGATGAAATGTCATCAAGCTGAAACATTAATCCTGTTTGTCTCCACAGATGCTGCCTGACCTGCTGAGCATTTCCAGCATTTTCGGTTTTTATTTTAGTAAAATGCTTGGATCCATCTGTGGACAAGTGTATGAGGAAGCTGTGTTACTATAGACAGGTTGTTATTGATCTCTGCAGGTTCTTGCAAGAAGACCTCTAGCTTGCTTGGCCAGCTAATGGCTGTGAAAGTCAGCATTACTTTAACTTTGTGCATCCAAGGGATGTCCTAGCATTCCCAGCCTGCAATGTGCAAGTGCATCAAGAAGATCACCAATGCCCTATTTGTCAGGCCAGTCAACACACCATCTACATTGTGGACTCCAACAGTCATGAAGATAGATCACTGGGACCTGCAGCAGTGCTGGTTTCCCTCATGTGCAGCAGGTAATAGCCCACACTGAGGCATCAGAATTCTTCTAGGAGCTTCCATTAATAGGAAAGGGTTTTACTTATTAATGTGCACTGGTCTGTAATCACCACTAAAAGGCAATGCAAGTTTGTGCCAGGTACCCAGGCAGCTATCACACCTTCATCCTACATCAGTGAAACATCAGCTGACAATTTCACCCTTATGTGAACATTACAGGATGGCTGATCGTGGATACCCCCCCCAACAGCAGCAGCAGCAAGTCGCATTTATATAGCCCATTTAACACAGTAACACTTCCCAAGGCATTTCACAGGATTGTTAACAGCCCATGGTGTTAGAGGCAAGGTACTAGCATGGATAGAAGATTGGCTGTCTGGAAGGAGGCAGAGAGTGGGGATAAGGGGGTCCTTCTCAGGATGGCGGCCGGTGACTAGTGGAGTTCCGCAGGGGTCAGTGTTGGGACAACAACTTTTCACTTTTTACATTAATGATCTAGATGAAGGAACTGAGGGCTAAGTTTGCAGATGATACAAAGATAGGTGGAGGGACAGGTAGTATTGAGGAGGCGGGGAGGCTGCAGAAGGATTTGGACAGGTTAGGAGAATGGGCAAAGAAGTGGCAGATGGAATACAACGTGGGGAAGTGAAAGGTCATGCACTTTGGTAGGAAGAATAGAGGCATAGTCTATTTTCTAAATGGGGAGAGAATTCAGAAATCTGGAGTGCAAAGGGACTTGGGAGTCCTAGTCCAGGATTCTCTTAAGGTTAACTTGCAGTTTGAATAGGTAGTTAGGAAGGCAAATGCAATGTTGGCATTTATTTCGAGAGGACTAGAATATAAAAGCAGGGATGTGCTGCTGAGGCTTTATAAGGCACTGGTCAGACAACGTTTAGAATATTGTGAGCAATTTTGGGCCCTGTATCTCAGGAAGGATGTGCTGGCCCTGGAGAGGGTCCAGAGGAGGTTCATGAGAATGATCCCAGGGATGAAAGGCTTAACATATGAG
Organism: Cetorhinus maximus; assembly: GCF_964194155.1. Taxonomy (NCBI): domain Eukaryota; kingdom Metazoa; phylum Chordata; class Chondrichthyes; order Lamniformes; family Cetorhinidae; genus Cetorhinus; species Cetorhinus maximus. The sequence continues at coordinate 117,150,323 of NC_135886.1, forward strand.
GAACATTTGAGGACTCTGGGTCTATACTCGGTGGAGTTTAGAAGGTTGAGGGGGGATCTGATTGAAACTTACAGAATACTGAAATGCCTGGATAGAGTGGACGTGGGGAAGATGTTTCCATTAGTAGGAGAGACTAGGACCCGAGGGCACAGCCTCAGAGTAAAGGGAAGACCTTTTAGAACAGAGATGAGGAGAAACTTCTTTAGCCAGAGAGTGGTGAATCTATGGAATTCATTGCCACAGAAGGCTGTGGAGGCCAGGTCATTGAGTGTATTTAAGACCGAGATAGATAGGTTCTTGATTGGTAAGGGGATCAAAGGTTACGGGGAGAAGGCGGGAGAATGGGATTGAGAAACTTATCAGCCATGATTGAATGGTGGAGCAGACTTGATGGGCCGATTGGCCTAATTTCTGCTCCTACGTCTTATGGTCTTATGGTATTATACATTTGAATTTATGGGCTATTATGTCACATGCTTCTACATTGAACTCCACCTGTTATCGAATTGCCCTTGCTTTTAGTTCCTGTAGTCTTTCATAGATAGTTCTTGATTACAACATCCTGCAAATTCGGCGCAACCAGATTACAGGACAAAGGAGGGGGCAGTTATAAAACCAACAGATGGTCATGTCACATACATGCCCCCTGAGCTACACGACCTAATCCAGATGACACAAATAGTTGTGGAGGAGGAATGAATTTTTTTGGAAAATTATATTTTCAGTTCCATGATTTGAGCTTGAATCTACCCCAGATAGGCAAGCTGCAACTGTTCTAATGGCTGTTAAAATTGCTGAGGAGTGGAATAAGTTCTGCCCTGAAAAGTCATAACTACATTTATGTGAAATCGAGTTATTACACAAGTGAAGCATAAATGGTATAATGACTGGCTTGAACCACATTGTTGGAATATTGTTGTGAGCTTTGGATGACATCTTCAGGGAGTCTTTGCATGCACATACTGTCCCTCTTATTTTCATAATAAGCTGGGTTGATGTTCCGACATTTTAATTATTTTCCAAGAAAATTTATGGCATGCAGTTAAAAAACTTGGCAAAAGAAATACTTTGATTAAAGAATGGTCTATTTTTATTAGTGCGATACCATATTTACACAGTGAGTTAACCAAAAAATGACAAAGTGAGGAGGTATCCATTATGTTCATTTTTCAGGTGTAAAATTAGTACAATGTTGACAAAATTAGCACTGCCATAGCCTGTGCTCCATCTGCGCATGTGTTTCTCAGGCCCATTTATTAGGTGTCCTGCGTGGCCTGGTGTTGAAACTAGTATTCAGCCCCTTACATGCCACTTAAGGAAATCTAATGCTGTTCAAGAATCCTACCGGCAAATTTGTTTCTGATGAGTAGAGTAGGATTCAACAATGGCCTGGACAAAATAAATAAAAACATAATTAAACGTGAAGGAAAAATCAAGGACAAGAAAGAGCATTAAAGAAGCCCTGCAGTATCGTAACTCTTTCATCCTAGCGTTCAGATGTGTTCTGATCATGCTGAAATTGGATATCATTTTTATTACCCTCTTTAGGGAATACTCTCAAAAATATTAATTTTACCATTCTACAACCATCTTAAATAATAGATGACACAACAGTGTTTATGAGTTGAATTTCAAACTCATCTTCTAGCAGATGAAATTCAGTGTGAATGCATCTTTTCAGAGGTATTCTTCTTCCTCAATGGCTCAAATATGTAACACAGTAGGAGAAGTATTAAATACTGTGAAAGTTTGGGTAATATTTTCACCTGATTTTGAGTGCTGAATGAACTCTGTAGCGTGGTTTGAATGTTATTATCAAGGTGAAACAAATTTATTGGGAAACATTTTAGTTAGGTGCCTAACCAGACTGGGAAAGATTCTATATTACATTTTGTTTTTGGAGATTTTGACATTATCCCTCATTTTAAAAATCAGCAGTGTCTATTATTTCTCAACCAACAACATCCTAAATCAAATCTTTCCTTAAAAAAAAATCAATGGAAACATTTTACTTTAGACTTACCTCTAGCTAATCTCACCTTAAAAATGTCTATCCATATTACCGCAGAACTGGTTATTGTCTGCAAACTGCTGGCAGTTGTGATAACACATTGTAATTCTGAAAGTACAACATACTATATCTGAAATTGTAATCTTATTCACCGCAGGCACTGCAGATGATCAGCTTTTCCAGTTATAAACAGAAATACCCTGCATTTCCTTTAAAGCTGCAATATCCTGTTTATTTACCATGTGATGAGTTCAGTTTTAAGGTCTAAGAATACATATTGTTGAAACTACCTTTTAAAAATAATTCCGTGCCTGTAGTACATTTCAGCACATTGCTCTTCTAACCTTATAAAGTCTAACGGTGATACAGGGATCCCGATTGTGCGGAGGGGTGGAGGGGGGAAAGGGGGTGTGCAGGGTGGGGGGAGCATCTCATGGTGGTCCAGGGAGTTCCCAGATGCTGGCAGAGGGTCCCACGGTTATCCAAGGGATGTTCTAATTGTGGGGGTGGTGAATCAGATGGTGTTCGGGTGGTGGGGTTCAATGGTGGTCGAGATTCAGAGAGCAGCAGATCATGAGAGGATCTGGACAGAGTTTATAGAGTCATTGGGCGGAATTTTCCCAGAATTGCACTAAGTGCAGTAGCGGGCGGGTAAAATGGAGTCCTACCCACTGACGAAAGTGGCGGGTTTTCACTCTGTATCGTCCCGAGCCGGCCTCATTATTTTTTCACTCCCGCGAAATATGCCGTTTCCATGGCGAGCGGGCTCTCATTCGCCCGCCCGCCATCACCCCGCTGTGGCATCACGCTGGCCGCCATCAATAAAAGGAAGCCACCACCAAAGTGCTCATCGCCATCAGCTCACCACCGCTGCCTGGGAGACATGGCCAGCAAAGGCAAAAAGACTTCAGCCCCCCGCTTCAACGAAAGGTCGCTCGAGCGACTGCTGGATGCCATGGAGGCCCAGCAGGATGTGCTCTACCCCTGCTCTGGCCGCAGAGTGGGTAGCAATGTCACCAATCCAGCTTGGGAGGTGATGGCAGCGGTGGTCAGCGCAAACGCCCTGCAGAGGAGGACAGCCACCCAGTGCCACAAAAGGATGAATGACCTCCTCCTTTCTGCCAGGGTAAGTCACTCTTTTTATCACGCCCAACTCTCACACACACAAACCATCATACATTACTGGCAGTGCAAGGGACATCACCATTCATTCTTTCGCACACACCGTCATTGTCCTCATCCCATCCATGGGACCACTCACCACCCACACAGGCCAGGCATACTTATCATCTAGCGCAGCAGGCATCTTGACATACTCTCCCCATCTCTATCCATGCAGAACAAACTGGCTCACAACAGGAGGGAAATGTCCCAGACAGGTGGGGGGATGCTGGATATCAAAGTTCTGACAGAATTCAAAAACAGAGCCATCCAGCTGGCCGGCGGTGACCAGGACCAGTCCTGTGCTGATGGTGAGGTCGGCGCTGCTCTACCAAGTGAGGATCCAGCAGTGCAACATCCATCAGATAACCATGCTGTGAGTGATGTGTCCTGTTTCACAGGTCACTGCCATACATTAATTATCTTCCCTTGCTTTAGCAGGCACATCTGCCAAACAGCCGACAGAGTCCATGACTCAGGGCCTCCAAACAGGCTCTGAAGAAATCCCTGAAGAGGAATCTGAAGGCACCCTCCTGACGTCCTGTTACAGCGCTCACCCACACCCTCCACCAGAGCAGAGACACACACCTAGCTTTAGAATAGCCTCAGGATCGCAATCTGGTGAGCACACCACACTCCCTGATCCACAGCAGGCGGAGGCAGGGACTTCCCAGGTCCCTGGCACTCGGAGGGATGCTGGAGGCCAGAACGTTGCTGAGCCTGAGTCAGGTGACGAGCCTCTGGACTCGGTCATGTCACAGTTGCTGGAGCTGCAAAGGCAAGCTCGGGAACATCAGGAAGGGATGTCCACTGCACTGCTCAGATTGCAAAGCATGATGGAGGAGTCCATCCGTCTTCAGGCTAAGGTGATAGCGCCGGCATTGCTATGCATTGACGTCAACACTGGCAGGATGGCAGCCACCATGGAGACCTTGGTCCAGGACATCACTCCTGCACTGCTGCGCGGGCTTAACTCCATCACTGATACAATAGTTGGCCTCCAACAGTTCATACGCAAGAGGGGTGCTGGGCAGCTCGATCTCACTCCAGCTGCTCCTTCCGCTCGCGGAGTCAGCCAGGGTCCTCGGGCACCATAGGGAGGAGGATCAGCAGGTGTACACTCCGGGGCCATCCACCCAGGTGACTCAGGGAGTGACCGGCCCATCTGAATCCCATCTTCCTGTGACCTCCGCAGCTCCAGCTTCACAAGCCGAGGACGGTGCCACTGCCACACAGCAGGACCCCAAAAGCAGGCCGGGGCCCTCCAAGCCTCGGCCCTCCAGAGGACGCCCGCCAAAGTCATTACAGACAGGGTGTCACAGTCAGCAGGCTGCCTCCACCTCCGATGTGGATGCCCAGGGAGCACCAAGATGTAGTAGCAGGGTTAGGAAAGTTAGGTAAAAGTAGTTGCACAGCTTGGGCACTGGTGTTGATCACTTGGAAAACTGTTCACTATTGTCAATAAACTCTTAAGAATGTCTCCCTGCTTGTGGCTCCTTGTTCTGATGAGCAGTGTTCTTGTCACTCAGATGTGAAACCTTTCTGCACAAGATAAAGGGCAGGTGTCTCAGTCCAGGGCCTCTTCCCTGTGCTCTGTGCAGCCTTCAGACCACAGTGATGGTCCAGCCTTATGCTCCCTGGAAACATTACTGACACCTGCACCTCGGCAGTGCCTATTATTGCTGCCAGAATGTCGTGGGCAGGCACCACAGATTTCTCTCATTCTCTCTGTGTGCTCTCAGCACCTTTAAGTTAGGGCTGGCCCCCATCACACCAGCATCTGCGACCAGTGATGCTGTGCATCAGCTCCTGAAGGGCTGACATGCTGAAGATGGACACAGTATCAGATGCATCTATAGCTTCATGGCTGCATCTCTAAGATGGCCCTGATCATGGAGCGCAAGCAAGCTGCCCTCGGCCAGACAGGAGTCAGACATTCTCAGAGGCTATGTGAAGATTTATGGAGTGTCCTCATTGCATGTTGCCATCATCCTCCACAAATATTGCAGCTATGAGGGCCTCCCGAGTGCGCCTGCCTCGTCTAGCCAGTGCGAGGGCCTCATCCCTGGCATCATCACCACCGAGGACCCCCTCACCCTCATCCCCGTCGGCGTCCTCCTCATTGGAGGAGACCTCCAGCTCCTCCATCTCCTCCTCAGCCAGCTCCTCTCCCTGTTGCAGCGCCAGGTTATGAAGGGCGCAGCAGACAACGACGATGTGTGACACCCCCTGCGGACTGTATTGCAGGGCTCCACCAGACCAGCCCTGGCACTGGAACATCTGCAGCATCCCGATGGTTTGCCCCACCAAGTTGCGAGCTGCTGCATGAGCCTCATTATAGAGTCGCTCTGCTGCAGTCTGAGGCTGCCGCACGGGTGTCATCAGCCACGGCCTTTGTGAGTAGCCCTTGTCCCCAAGGAGCCAACCCTGCAGCCTCTGTGGACTCTGAAATACTGCAGGGATCTGTTAGCGACTCAGGATGTAGTCGTCATGCACAATCCCTGGAAACCATGCGCATACCTGCAGGATATATTTCTGGCAGTCACATACCAGCTGCACGTTCAGTGAGTGGAAGCCCTTGCAATTGATGAAGTCCACCGAGTGTAGCGATGGAGATCTGAGCACCACATGAGTGCAGTCAATCGCACCCTGTACCTGTGGGAATCCCGAAATCAGGGTGAATCCAATGACCCTTGCATCCTGGCTGTCCCAGTCCCTGGCGAATTGCACAAAGTTGTGTGCCATGGAGAAGATGGCATCCGTAACCTCATGGATGCACTTATGGGTGGGGGATTGTGAAATCCCACACAGGTCACCTGTGGAGCCCTGAAAGGAGCCACTGGCATAGAAATTGAGCACCACGGTCACTTTGACAGGTACTGGCAGTGGATGCCCTCCATGTCCCCTTGGCGCCAAGTCCTGTAGCAAGTGGCAGATGTGAGCCACCAGGTCCCTAGACATGCGCAGTCATCGGCGACACTGGTTCTCAATCATCTGCAGGAATGGCAGGTGGCGTCTATAGGCACTGACCAACCATGGCTCAGTGTCGCTCCTGGGTAGTGTATACAGCAGCTCCTGTTGCCCCATCTTCCTGTGGTTGCTGCTCCTGTCCTTGCGCAGCCAGGTGCCTCAGTCGCTCTCTCCTCAATCTTCTACCGTCTCTGTAGGCCATCAGACATACAGCTAGGTCACCAGGATCCATGATCCTGCCGTGGTCCTCCTGCAGCATGAAAGAGAGAGAGACGTGGTTATCATGGGTGTACTTAGCACCTTTCCTGGCCCTGTGTGACCGCCCCTTAATGCTTCCCGGAGAGTACTGGTCACCCTCGGATGGCCAGGGATGAGTGCACTGAATGGCTGCCCTGTCAACCTGCAACATGGGGGACACTAGTCCAAACCAGGATGCTGAGATTGCAAGGGGCTGAGAGCTCCTCCAGCGGTGACTGCTACATGGCCAGTGTTAGCGAGGAGATTTGTACAACGTGTGCAGTCCAACTGCTCCGCGGTCCGATAAAGTGGTGGTGGACTTGAAGTCTGTGCCGAGGGGAGCAGGGGGGTGCAGGGGGGTGCAGGGGGTGGGGGGGAGGTGTGTAAGGTATGGAGCGTTTGGTGGCGCTTTGGTGATTCGGCGTTGCTTGCATGTGTGGACAGGCTAGGAGCCCGACCCCAGTCACATAACTGTGGCTGCGCCTGATCTGTCTCAGTTGCAGATGCATGGTCAATAATACAGGTGTCCCCACTGCATGGTCACTTCTCTCGCTTACCCTGCCCCCCACCTCGATTGCCTGTGCGTGGGATGCAGCGCCAGGACAGCACTTGACGTGTGTGTCCCCACCACCTCCCCCCCCAGCCCCAGACAACAGTCACCTCCGATGCTGGCCAGCATTTGCACCCAGACAACTCCCCATCAGCCATTGCCTCTGGGGCCAGGCATCAGTCACCCCCACCCCTCGCGCCCCTGAGGCCTGTAAACAACAGGCGTTCTCTGGAGAACGCTGCTGCACATCCATCTCAGTTCCCCCAAAGGGAAGGCCGCCAAGTGCAAGTCGCCTGGGTGCTGTTGCGAAACACATGGGTATGCTTTCCTGCCGACATAGAAGGACGATATGGCAGGGTTCCAAGATCCTGGTGGGCTGGCATTTTAATTATATACCGATGTATTACAATTAGGTCCCCGCTGACCGATGGCGGGAAACACGGCCCGCTGTCAGTGGGCTGAGTGGACAATCGCAATCTGCCTTCACGCTGTCGTGAAGCAGGTCGTGTCATATTTTCCACGCACGCCACCTATCACGCCTGCCATCAGCGGGCTCAGGAAATTCCGCCCATTTAATTGGTCTGGAGGAAAATGTGATTAGAATAGATAGGTGCTTGATGGCCGGCACAGACATGATGGGCTGAAGGGTCTGTTTCTGTGCTGTATAACTCTGTGGGCAGAATATTAAGCTTGGCGGGTGGGCGCATGCCCGACCTGGCTGAGCGTAAAATGACACGTGATGACATCAGGCGAGTGTCCCGATGTCATCGCGTAGTCCAGCGATATTTCGGTCGGTGGGCACGCGCCGGAGTCGGCAGCACTCCCACCGACAATTAAAAGGCCGTTTAAAAAGTCATTAAATTCAAATTAACGCTGCCCATCCAACCATGGCAGGCGAAAACGCTAAGCGCGTTTTAGGAAACCTACTCCACGAGCGGGATGAGGTTTCCTAAAGCAAATAAAATAAAAATAAAAATTTTACACTTGAATTAAAAACATGTCCCTGCTCATGTGACAGAGTGGCATTTTTACTTTCTTCATTAGTTTGCTTCATCTCCCTGAAGCAGCTCTGTGCCCCAGGCAGATCGAAGAGCTCTTTGGCGCGCATGCGCCAAGGTCGTGCTAGACCTGTTCGCCCTCCTCCCCCCCGTCCGCACAGGTAGCGCTCAGCACTGCCACTCGCGTCCCACCGTGAAATTGCGGTGCAGTGCCGATCGCAGTCGACTTCCCGACCGCCCCCACCCACCTCTGCCGAGCCCACACGCCAAGGGCAAAATTCTGCCCTATGACTCTATGAAGTACTCCTGCTTCTGGCAGCACAAGAGCAGTGCTGTAAAGGCATTTATTTTATAGGTTTAGCCCTTCTCACCTCCTTTAAGCTGCTGATTTCCCCAAGGTCCAGGAAGGCAGGCTGCCTGAGGTTAAAAATAGAATGACTGATAAAATGAAGGCATGCAGCCTCATCATGATATTTAAATGACCAACCTCCTTCCTCTGAGTGGTCTGGTGACTTGCCCCAGTTGAAACTGGGCTCAAGATGGGTTAGGTTCCTGTTCCAGATCCTTTGCATTTTAACCCCTGGCATGACCCCAACCCACACATTTTTGGGAATATAGGGCTGGGTTTTACACTGGAAGTGGGGTCTTTCACATCAGGGGGCAAGCCTGTCCCCAGCTGTGGGCCATTAATTGGCTTGAGCTGGGCCTTCTGCTGCCATTGGTATTAGGAAGTCCTGCCTCCAAGAACTCTCTGTTCCCATCAGCACTACCAGGAGCAGTGGCCACTGAGGAACTCCAGCCAGTCCCAAACATTCATTATCAATGGAGCTGGATGCAAAGATAAGTTAGCGGTGGGGGCCTTGCTGGCACCAGGCTGGCAGGCAGGCTTGTGTGAGGGTGGGCAAGGGGGTTGGGTGGACAGAAAAAGGGGGCAGATGGGACATATGGACAGAAGGGTGGGGGTGACCTCTAATGGGCACAGGGAGACTGTAAAGGAGCTACACACCCACCCTTGTGTGGCTACCAGTCCAAGCAGTGAAAGCTGCCCTAGATGTTTCCATATAAACACTGTGGCTACAAAAGCAGGTCAGAGGCTAAGAATCCTGTAGTGAGTAACTCACCTCCTGACTCCTCAAACCCTGTCCACCATCTACAAGGCACAAGTCAGGAGTGTGATGGAATAATCCCCACTTGCCTGGATGAGTGCAGCTCCCACAACACTCAAGAAGCTTGACAGTGTCCAGGATAAAGCAGCCCGCTTGATTGACACCACATCCACAAACATTCACTCCCTCCACCACTGACACACAGTAGCAGCAGTGTGTACCATCTACAAGATGCACTGCGGGAATTCACCAAGGTTCCTTCGACAGCACCTTCCAAACCCACGGCCACTACCACCTAGAAGAACAAGGGCATCAGATAGATGGGAACACCACCACCTGGAATTTCCCCTCCAAGTCACTCCCCATCCTGACTTGGAAATATATTGCCACTCCTTCACTGTTGTGGGTCAAAATCCTGGAACTCTCTTCCTAACAGCACTGTGGGTGTACCTATACCACATAGACTATATCAGTTCAAGAAGACAGCTCACCACTACCTTCTCAAGGACAACTAGGGATGGACAATAAATGCTGACCCAGACAGTGAAGCCTACACCCCGTGAATGAATAAAAAAAAATAGGTTTCTATTTGAGTTTCTTTCCTCATAACAACCAGATCACATGGGCCTGTGTCTGAGTGGAGGTATTATTATAATTCTCAATTTTACCTTTAGTTAAAGGAGACATTTTCAAACATAACCGCCTTATAAAACCCAATATTCATAACAGAGGGATCACTGCATAATGGGGAATCCCACTGGCAATGTCACTTTCTCACTCCCCAAGCTTCTCTCTGTTTATTGTAAAAACAATGAAGTCCCTTATTCTTGGCTTCTATGACCTCACAGGTTGAACAATGGACAGCAAACTACAATCTATTGGCAATGTCATCTATTACAGCCTGGAAGAATCTACTGACGTAAATATTGTGGACTGCAGTCACCTTGATAACCAATGGCAGGTACCATCCTCATCCTGAGGCTGTAGAACTAGTTCCAAGAGATAGATAAGTTCTGTGACCACCTTCTTGGTGAAGTGCAGTCACTGAACAAACTGTCCCTGGTCTAGGAGCAGATAGGAGAACTGCTCCCTGAAGGCATGAGATAGGTAGGGTCTTCTGCTGAGATCCTCCTTCTCCTCCTCCCTTTGTGAACAGTTTGTCTTCTCAGCTACTTCTGCTCTACCTCCCTCCTGGTCTGTAGGCCAAAGGGAGCTACAACTATAGCCTCCATGACTCGGAGCAAGTGGTAGACCTAGTAACCTTTCAGAAACTCACAACTCCTTCCAAACATCCAGCACTACTCCCTGCAGACTTAACCAACTTTTCTAAGCTCCTCTAACAACCTGATACTTCCTAACTCTGTAATAGCAAGTGGATAGTCAAAAGCATCCCACTTGGATGGTGATGCCGTTAAATAGCCCTGGTGGGGCACAGCTGAACACATGTTAAGAGAGGGCATTAACTTGAGCATCAAGGTTCAAAATGGTAAGCTGTACCATCTTTAGATGTTGATTGACATCACGGCCTGCCCACTCTGCATGCCTCTGTTGCAAGCACAAAATACCTGCACTTTGCATCTCCAAGCCAAAAGGGATTGGGAGTGGTCACACCCTACCATTTGTAACCTCAACCGGCTCCCATAGCATTAAAACCATGAGCGCCACTGGGTCAAATTCTACAGCCATCATGTATAATTCTTAAAGGATAATAAAATGAAATTTCACAAGCCAATGAAAACCAATTCTCAGTCAGCAAGCATGCAAATAAGATAACTTTTCTGTGGAACTCATTTCTGGATTCCAGTCAGTCTTTGTTCTGCCAGCTTTCTTAAATTTTCATGTTTCACTTGCTCTTGCCAAATACTTCAAAGCAACCTTTTAAAACACAAAAGATATAAAGCCTTCATTTTCCAAGTGTCTTTTGATAACAAAGCTTTGGTACAGAGGGCCTTGTTTCCAAATAGAATTAACTGTAAAAGGGTGTCATTTGCTCTCAATTTTAAGTAACAATACAACATTGGTTCCAATATGAGCTGCCCGTTAAATATTTCCTGCACCATGACTGCTTGACTTGTAACTTCACTTCTCAATGCAATGCTGAGTTGCTCAGGTAGACATAATTGCCCATGTTATGGGATGATTTATGCTAGTGCACTATTTATATGTAGATTTATCAACCTTTTGAAGATTTTAAAATGATTGTCAGGCCCATAGGCACATGTTCAACATGTCTGGAATTATTGAGAGTTTCTTGATGCCATTCCATCAATAGCATGTCACAGTTCTATCTCTGGTTTTAAGTTGAGAGCTTTTCCACATATTTCAATATAAATCAAGATGCCATGACCTTTACTGCCCGCCATCAAACTTGACATCAGTCAACTGCAGCTTCAGAGATTGGCATTATATTTGTTCACAGTCCATTCAGACTGCACGCCAGCTACTGTTAGACAGCCTTAACATTTTATATAAGTGATCCTCATGAGATTTAATGGGGTGAAGCATTTTGTACCATTCTTCATAGTGAGTTAGAGGATACAAAACATATCTAGACAAAGGTAACAAAATAATGATGAGCTATTGACATTTCCCAGGTAGTGTGTGTAAATATTTTTAATACAGCTGTATCCAGTCCTGCTCAACAGTGCTCATTCTTTATGTCTTTAATGCCATCTTATTGTTTGGCTTGTGCTTCACTGGTAGAAGCAATAGATAAATTCCCTGATATATCTCACAATTGCAGATGGGGTCCCTATATCAGTACTGTTTTGGGACTAAGTTGTTTTTCTACTAATCCTTAGATATTCTCTCATCTCTTTAGATAAAGTTGGAGACTTTGCAGCCATTCAGTTATAACATTGCTGACATATTTTGAGATTTGTCATAATATCTTAGATATCAGGTGCATTTCTATCCTTTATAACTTGTGGATGCTTCCTTGACTTTGTTCAATTTCTTTTTTTATTTCCAGGCTCTGCCTTGCTTCAGTATGAAAAATCCTATATATTTCATTCAAATTGCTCAGTATTTGAAGACTCCATAGAATAGTTCATTGCTGCATTAACATATCTATGTATTATGAATCCCAGTTAAATAATATCATTATTATTTTGCATTTACTTTGGATTAATATTTGTCATTTTACAAACTATTTTACCTTTCCAATTTTTAATTATCATTCTAAAGTCCTTTAGTCCATCTGGTGGACTGTGACTCTGATATTATTCATTGCTAGATTCATTGTTAGTTGATATAGCATGTCATACATTCTTGTCCGCTCCTCTTTTTCCTGTACTTATTTATCCATGATTGTGGCTTTCTAAAGCTATATTCGGACTTCACTGTTTTGTTTACTCAATCATAAGTTTGGCTCAACTGCGTTTTCCACTGATTATAGATCACACTTTCCAAGCTTATAATCTATATGCTGGAGTTATTTGAAATAGAGCCCACTCTACTGGGTATAAGTGATTCCTGTGATTACAATGAGGCTGCCTTTTGTGTATTTTGTGGTTTTCAATCTGTGTTTTAATTTCCCATGAAAAGCCTCTAATTCTGATATCTCACCACACCCTGTTATGGTTCGTGGAGAACTTGACTATTTTTTGAGGGCCCGATTAGTTTGAAATTCACACAGTGCAAGCTACAACATGTGCTCTCGGTGTACATTACTTACAACTACAAAATCCCAGGGTGAGGAATTGGACTTCTGCCTGGAATGGACATGAAGGGGCTGCTCTACCCAAAAGTTCTTGCCAGTGTAAGGCCCAAACAAAATGTGGGCTCAGGCCTCTTTTAAATGCCACCAGCAAGCTGTGGATGCCAACCAAGCATCCCATTGCAGTTTAATGGTTGTGGGAGAGCAGAAAATTGGAAGGTTCCATCTCGAACTGGTCCCTTTAAGAACCTTTGGTGAGGTCGTTCAATGTTGTTTGCAACAGGGCACAGCATCCATTTGTACCTGAGTTTTGCAAGTGGGTTCCTCCAGAAAGCTTAGAGCCCTAATTTGCATATTTAAGCAACCTTAAACATATTTTAGGAGATCCTTGAGGCATTAAAGGAGTGACCAAGGTGATCCTAATTTTTCACTGCCCACCACCCATTTTTCAGGTTTAATTCAGAATCCAGGAATCCAGCTTTTATTCACTTCAGGTTTGTCTTGACGTAAATCTGAAATGGTACAGTCAACTGCTAATCCATGTTGCAGTTTATTAATGTTATCTGCCAGCTGATTAAGTTTATTATTGAATTGTTACAATTCAGTAGTTATTTCCTAAGTCACACATGCAAAAATGGCACCGAAACTTACATTACTCTTTGCGTTGTCATGCTGAGAAGGCATGAAGAAAAAAAATCTTAAAAATTAGTTTCCCTTCCATATTCTCTGGTTTAAATTATTTTTTTTAATGGACAAAGACTAACATACCAACCTCCTGGAAAGTTACACCCCTTGCACTGTATGAACATTCCAGTCAAGCCAACACACAGGACTAGTAGACAAGATGTCTGCACCAGCCAGCTCTGGACAAAGGCAGTGCTATTGTGACTCTTCTTCTCCAATGTTGTGCTAATGGTTCCACAGTTATGTGCTCAAAACACAATGGGTTTTAACGAGGGTCCTTAAAGTACATCGGTAACTGAATTGCTCAACCTGAAGCCACCCTGTCACATGACCGAGACTTGAGCTGTTGCACTTGCTTTAATTATACAGCTTTTGGATTCTATCTTCAGTTGCGGTTTAACCTCAAAAGAGAAAACTGGACTCCAGGCTAGCAGCCTGCTTCTGACCTCCATCTCTCTCAAAGATGGATCTCGCCTACAGAGTGAACTAATCCCCAGAATACAAAAATACTTTGCTGCATCTTCAATCACCTCAAACGAGTCCCTAGGACAAAGAGCAGGAATTCTGCCAGACAAAGCCACCTAAAAAAAACCTTCATTTGGCCATTGACTTACTGGGCTCTATTCACATGAATTCATGCAAATATATTTTTGATTTTTTTTTAAGCAACTCACAATTTGTAACTTCTTTCTCTTTCTTCTCTGGTTTTCTACTTTGTTTGCTCGTGAGTATGAACGTGTGTCTCCATCCATCCGTTGGGTTTTGAATGTGTTAATAAATCCTAGTTTTGTTTTCAAAGAAACATAGAAAGTTAGAAAATAGGAGCAGGAGTCAGTCATTCGGCCCTTCAAGCCTGCTGCACCATTCAATATGATCATGGCTGATCCTCTATCCCAATGCCATACTCCCGCTCCCTCCCCATACCCCTTGATGCCTTTAGAGTCCAGAAATCCAGCTATTTCCTTCTTAAATCTATTCAGTGACTTGGCCTCCCCAGCCTTCTGTGGTAGAGGATTCCATAGGTTCACCACCCTCTGAGTGAAGAAGCTTCTCCTTGTCTCAGTCCTAAAAGGTCTACCCTATATCCTGAGACTGTGACCTCTTGTTCTAGACACCCCCCAGCCAGAGGAAACATCATCCCTGCACCCAGTCTGTCCATCTCTGTCATAGTTTTATATGCTTCAATGAGATCTCCCCTCATTCTTCTAAACTCCAGTGAACACAGGCCTAGTCGGCCCAATCTCTCCTCATACGGCAATCCTGCCATCCCAGGAATCAGTCTGGTGGACCTTCATTGCAGCCCCTCTGTGGCAGGCATATCATTTCTTAGGTAAGGAGACCAAAACTGCACAGTACTCCAGGGGCAGAATTTTCTGCCTGTCCGGCTGGCCGTGCGGGAGTGGGAGCAGGTGGGCGCAGACCCAGTCGCCGCCCACAATCGGGATTGCACCATCATTTTACATGAGCAGGTCAATTAAGGCCTGCCCAGCATAAAACGTGGCTCCCAAGGACAGCGGGAGTGGGTGGGCGGCGGCGGGACCACAATGCCCGCCGGGTCCAATGGCGACCGGGTGGCCTATTTTAAAAAGCTCCTGCCGCCTTTCAAAGGCTGTGAATCATGGCCAGTGGAAGGGCTTCCCAGAGCGCTGCTGCTGAGCAGGCCAGGTAGGAGGGTAGGGCAGGGGAGCACTGTGCCCCTCGTTTTTCTGACGATTGCCTTGCTGCCCTCCTCGAGGAGGTAACAGCATGGCGGGAGGTCCTCGTACCCCAGGACGGGAGGAGGAAGCCCCCCCCCACATGACCAAATGTGCCTGGGAGGAGGTGACAGAGATCGTGAGCTCCCGTGACGTGGTGCAAAGTACCTGGACCCAGTGTCGCAAGCGCTTCAAGGACCTGTTGCACTCAGGAAGGGTAAGTACCATGTTGGCATTGGTCACTTAACCCAGCAGATAGGCTTTCCCCCCGGCGCACCCCCCACCAACTCTGAGTGTAGTTACTGCATTGAATCATTGACGGCATGTGTCCTTCGCTGGGTGGGCCAGCAGATATTGTCCGTGCCGAGGTCACCCTGAGAGGGTGGTGATGAGATGGGATCTGCACCCACAGCATGAGGTACACTGAGACCCATATTACTGTTTTGGGGGCAACCTGGAGGAGCTGCACCCAGGCGCAGTGCTGGAACTCCAGGACTTGTCCAAGTCAGGGTGATGACATGCTGGGAGGGGAGCTTCAAGGTGGCGTGGCACCGATTTACCTGCTGCCCTCTGTGGTCCACATGCTTGCGCCTCCTTGCAATGGAAGGTTAGACCGTGTGGTGCCAAATGTGATGTAGACAGCATTTGTCCAAGGGGCAGGGGGGTTGTGGGGGACAGGCCTGGCATCTTTGTGTGAGTGTTCGGCAGTGCGGAGTGAGAAGGCACTGGAGCCCTGCAATGTCCCACTCTGGTTGGGGTGGGCCGTCCGCGAGGAGAATCCAGGTGCAAGTTGCACTAATCAATGCTCTTCTCTCCTTTTCAGGAGAAGAATGCACATAATGCTGCCGAATGGGTGAGGACTGGCGGAGGGCCGGCCCAGTTGGCGATTCTCAGCCACTTCGAGCAGGAGGCCCTAGATCTGGAGAGGCACCATGCATCCATGTCCACCAGTGTCAGTGAGGCTGGGGTGTCACGGGGAGGTATGTTTGCCCAGCAGTGAGGTCACCATTGTTCTCCCAACAACCTTGGCAGTGCTGAATGTTCAGTGATTGAAGTTGGCAACATGGCTTGACCATTGCTTATAGAAGGATGAGCACATAATGATCCAGGGGACAGAGATACACATTGATATTGTCTCCACGTTAATGGATCCAATGTCCTTGCTCTTCCTTTCAACATCAGCAGAGCAGGGCCGGGAGGAGGAGCAACAGGGGCCCCCTCTCATACCTGAGCGCCTTGAAGTCTCAGACTCACCAGTGGTCACACCATCTTTGCCAGGCAGCACCAGCACAGATACTAGCACCTCAGTGGGAGTTAGAACATCGGCTAGTGTCCCGGGGCACAGGGGTGAGGGCACTTCACAGTTGCTGGAGGAGCTGGCGGAGACAGAGAGTGCTCATGGCACCAGCAGCCAGAGGACTGCAGGGGACTAGGCACATGCTCAGTTGGTGCCTGATGATGTGCCTCTAGAGTCGTCCGCGATGCAGCAAACGCAAGAAATGTGACCGGGTGTGTGGGAGCATCTGCTGGAGATACATGAGGCTATGCTTGGCTTGGTGCCCATGGTGGAGGAGTCTACACGGACCATCGCCAATGCAATGAGCCTCATGGCCTAGTGCCATGCTTCCCCCATGGAGAGAGTGGCGACTCTCGTGGAGATGCTTCTCCAGGAGACCAATCAGGGCTTCCTGGGGATACGCTCGAACCAGCAAGCCCTCACATCGGCATTGACCTCAGCTAGTGTGGGAGATGGTCTGGACACCAAGTTTCCCAGCTCGATGCCCATCCAACCACGGTGAGCAGGGAGGCCCAAAACGACCGTCTCTGCAGGCTCCTCTCAGGGTGTTCCAGATGAGGGCAGCTGCTCCTCCGCCCCTCTGCCAGTGACCATTGCATCCAGTGAGGCTAAGTCGACTGGGGAGATGCCAGCTGTGGACCTGGCAGCTCCCTCCCAGGTGGGGTCAGCACAGGCTCCACGGGCCAGAGGACGGCTGCCAAGGTCATCGAGGCCAACAGGACAGCAGAGTCAGCAGGCAGTCTCAGATGCCACTCCCAGTGAGGGGGCAGCACCAAGACGTAGCGCCCGAAAACGTAAACAAAAGGCACCTTAGGCACACTGATGCTTTTGTGTTGGCCCGCAATGAGATCTTTGTGAGTTGGTGTGATGTTTAACACCTTTGACATTTTGTTTTCTTAAGTTCCTTTTGTTATAATATTAAACGTAGACATGTGACCATGGCTGAGGGTGCCTCTTTTCTTCTGCAGGTGGATAGTTATCAATAATGTTATGAATGAGTTGTGTCACATTGAGCTTTATTAATAAGGCCCTTAGTTAATGTTCTTATCCAGGCAGATTTAGCACTCAGGTATCAAGTATGGAGCCTGCAGCACAGGCTTTTGTTGAAGGTCCATCTATGGTGTGCTAGCTGAAGGTTCATTGGATTAAAGCCTCCCAGGTATCCCTACCTCCCTAGAGTATGCCCGGGTCAGCGTCTACCCCCTTGGGATTTCCCTGTCCATGCTCATCCTCGGACTCACTACTGGACTCATCGTGTGCAGCTGCAGCCAATGCGTCCATGTCTTCATTATCCACCGCGTCCCCTCTTTCCAATGCAAGGTTGTCGAGAGCACAGCATGCAACCACTATCAGCGACACACTATCTGGGGGGTACTGGAGTGCGACCCCTGAGCGGTCCATGCATCGGAAGCGCATTTTGAGAAGACCGATGGCTCTCTCCACCACAGCCATTGTGGAGCCGTGGGTCCTATTATACCGCTGCTCAGCTTCTGTTCTTGGATGGCGGAGAGGCGTCATGAGCCACCTTCTGAGGGGTTAGCCCTTGTCACCCAGCAGCCACCCATCCAGCCAGGCTGGAGCACTGAAGAGCCCCTGCACCTGGGAGTGTCTGAGGATGTAGGCGTCGTGGGAGCTGCCTGGGTACCTTACACAGACTTGCAGAATCTGCATCCTGTGATCACACACTATCTGCACCTTCATGGAGTGGAAGCCCTTCCTGTTGATGAAGACACCGGGCTCACCTGCTGGTGCCTTGATGGCCACGTGTGTGCAGCCTATTGCACCCTGGACCCGGGGGAAGCCAACAATGGCCGTGAAGCCTCTGGCTTGCTGTGTCTGGCTTGCCTGGTCCCAACGGTAGTGGATGAAGGTTAATGCATGCTTGAACAGAGCGTCTGTAATCTGCTTGACACAAGTGTGGACAGCTCACTGTGAGACACCGCAACGATCACCCACTGAGCCCTGGAAGGAGCCAGAGGTATAGAAGTTGAGGGCAGCTGTGACCTTTAGAGCCATTGGCATGGGGTGACCGCCCACACAGCTCACGGAGATTTCAGGCCTAATCATCTGACAGATATAGCTGACGATCTCCCTTGAGAGACTGAGCCTCCTTTGGCACTGCACCTCAGACATATTGAGGTAGCTGCTTCACCACCTGTATACCTTGGCAGGAGGATAGTGGCAACTTCTGCGGCCCCTTCCACCTTGGACTACCTCTTGGCCCTGCACTTCTTGTGCCTGCGGCTGTCCTCCCAAAGGTGGCTCCCCTGGAGGCTGAATGTGCACTCCCGGCCTCCTCCTCTTTCTGGCTCTCCTTTCCTCCTCGGGGGAGGTGACGCCAATGGAGAGTTCAGCTCCCATTCCCAGGTTAAGGGAAGGCTTCCTGAAACATGCAGGCCCAAAAAAGATTCTTCACTGCAGAGTGCTGACCTGAAGGTTGTGAGTCCAGTCCAAGCAGCTGGTATACGTTTTGAAGCATTGCAGATTACACAGGCAAGTATCAGTAACTTTGAAAAATCAACATTTGACAGAGCACACTTGCGACCCCACTGAGCCCTCTTATCCCACCCGTGGATGAGGTTTACACAAATGTCCGACAATGTCCTACCCACCTGCCCATCGCGCTCGTGTGCCAATCTGAAGATCGCATGGGCGCTGGAAAATTGCAGTCAATTGGCTCCTCAAGGGCCTTAAGTGGCCCATTAATTAATGGCGGGCACGCATCGGATACCACCGTGCGCCCGCCCAATGAAATATCACAGTGGCGCACGGCAACGTTAGGATGCTCGCCCGACGTCACCGCACGTCATTTTACGTGTCAGCATGTGGGTCCCGCCCCCGCACGTCAACGGGAAAATCCTGCCCCAGGTGTGGTCTCACCGAGGCCCTGTACAGCTGCAGTAAGACATCCTTGCTCCTGTACTCAAGTCCTCTCACAATGAAGGTCAACATACCATTTGCCTTCTTAACTGCTTGCTTCACCTGCATGCTTGCTTTCAGTGATTGGTGTACAAGGACACCCAAGTCCCTTTGTTCATCAACATTTCGCAAACTATCACCATTTAAATAATACTCTGCCATTCTGTTTTTCCTACCAAAATGGATAACTTCACACTTATCCACGTTATACTGCATCTGCCATGCATTTGCCCACTCACTCAACCTGTCTAAATCGCCTTGAAGCCTCTTAACACCTTTCTTATTGCTTACATACCCACCAAGTTTTGTGTCATCAGCAAACTTGGAAATATTAGATTTGGTTCCCAAATCATTGATATGCATTGTGAATAGCTGGGGCCCAAGCACTGATCCCTGCGGTACCCCACTAGTCACAGCCTGCCATTCCGAGAAAGACCCATTTATTCCTACTCTCTGTTTCCTGTCTCCTAACTAATTCTCAATCCATGCCAATGTATTACCCCCAATTCCATGTGCTTTAATTTTACACACTAACCTCTTAACCTATAAAGAATTTGCCGTGGGGTTATTTTTAGCATTGGACCTCATGAACCGGGGTTTGTAATTCACACCATGGCCCATTTCATCAAGGAAAAGGATACTAAGGGAAACCAATTAAGTTAGAAATTAAAACTACCATTGTCATAGGCAGAACAGGGGAACAGTAATAATAATTCAATCCACCTTGCCCTCATATCTGTAACAGTGTTGACCTTGCAAACAAGAACCTACACTATGATTTCCTGCCTCTATAAGTTACTTGCCTCTGTCAAAACATAATACCTGGTAGAAAACGGACACAAGTACTGTGCCACCAATATGTGGTAAATAGCAAGTTTTTTTTTTCCCTATGTCCTGATGCCTCATTCTCATACCTTCTTTGCCCTGCTGCTCGCCCTCCATTATTCCACATAAATAGCTTGTGCCCTTTTAAGACGCCATTCCAGTTGCTTCTGATCATGTGGAAGGGGACAGAACATTTCTGAAAGATTTCAGACAATGAGACTGGCAGTATTTGAATAAATATAGTACAAGTCTCAGTAAAAAATAAATTCAACGAGAGAAATTTGTAAACAAAATCACTATTAAACTTCTGACATTTCGGATGTGAATTTCAGTGGGCTTTGAGCCAGCTTGTGCAAAATTTTAAGGTACAACCTAGTATATTACTGACATAACTGCAGATAACTCATGTCAGCGTGTCTTTTTCATGGGGCTGGAGGGAAATATGTAACAGAACAGCAAAGGATTTTGATGTACGGATCTTGGAAACGGTGCAAACGATCAATGAAAATCAAGTATAAACTCAATATAAATCAGTACAAACTTCCTCAAAAAAATTGCACAATGTCACTCTTATCCCACAGTTACAACTGAAAAATTCCAGAAAATCTGGGGCCAATATGTCTGAACCATGCAAGTGTACTAATATATAGCAGGAGTGAGTAGCAGTTCTTACCATTAAAGTAAATTGAAAAAGTATATATTTTAATTATAAAGCTAAAAGGC
The DNA here is from genome assembly GCF_964194155.1 of Cetorhinus maximus. Classification (NCBI taxonomy): domain Eukaryota; kingdom Metazoa; phylum Chordata; class Chondrichthyes; order Lamniformes; family Cetorhinidae; genus Cetorhinus; species Cetorhinus maximus. The sequence goes on from NC_135886.1 coordinate 117,171,156, forward strand.
AACAAAGGGGAAGCTGAGCTTTAAGCGAAAGGCGTTTCCTCTTTTGGGTGAGTCCAGAACTAGGGGGCACTGCTTTAAAATTAGGGGCAGAATTTTCCCGTCGGCGTGCGGGGGCAGGACTGACATGCCGACGTGTAAAATGGCGGGCAATGATGTCGGGCGTGCATCCCAATGTCATCGCGCGCCATCGTGATATTTCGTTTGGTGGGCGCGCACCAGAGTTGGCTGTGCGCCTGCCGAAATGTAAACGGCCTATTAAGGCCATTAAGAAACCTATTGAGCCACTTGAGAATGCTGCCCGTCCAAGACACAGTCACATGTTTAAATAAAATTTTAACTCAATTCTTTAATCACTTTAATGTTCATTCAATCTTCCTGAGACAGCTCCGTGCCTCAGGGAGATTGCTGCGCTCTTTGCGCGAAAGAGCGCTGGCCCCGACTCTCCCTCCTCGCCCCGCCCACACAGGTAGCGCTGAGCGCTACCGACCATGCATTACGCTGGGTAGGCCTTAATTGGCCCGCCCGAGTAAAATGGGGCTGATCACGGGTGGTTATCGACTCCGTGCCTGTCCCCGCCCGCCATAGGAAAAATCCTGGCCTAGGGGTTGCCCTTTTAGGGCAGAGATGAGGAGAATTTTTTTTCTCTCAGAGTCTTTGGAACTCTCTGCCTCAGAAAGTGGTGGAGGTGGGGTCATTGAATATTTTTAAGGCAGAGGTAGATAGATTCATGTGAGGCAAGGGAATCAAAGGTTATCGGGGTTAGATGGGAATGTGGAAATCGAAACACAAGAAAATCAGCCCTGATCTTATTGAATGGCGGAGCAGGCTCGAGGGGCCGAATGGTCTACTCCTGTTCCTATTTCTCATGTTCTTATGTTCTAAAAATGAGCAAGCAATAGCCACTGCAGTGATAGCCCATATTCAGTAATGAAAGTAAAGCCGCCCACAAGAAATGTCATTTTAATTTTGGTTATGCAAATATTAGAATAGTGAATGATGCAATCAACAGTAGTTATCTTCTCCACCTTGAGCCCAATGGAGTTGTCAAATCTGGAGTCGATAGAACAGGTGCTGACAGAATCAGAAAGAGTGCTTGGCAACAAAATACGTCACTTTAGCAGCAAACATCTAAAATGCTAAGGACATTTTCTACTTGAATGAGCCTTTTCTTCTGCTTGCCATGTCTCATTAAGATTACCTTTTTAGTCTGCATGGCCAGGTCACAGAAGACTGTAGCAACAAATGAATGCACATGGCTTTAAGGCAATTCATACTGCAACAACAGTGCAGCAGCAACAGGCAAGAGGACATTTATTTTAGGACACAGCATTTCAATGATTCAAGAAAAGTGTTAAGTGTGGAAAAGCCACTAACCCAACAGGCTGATGGAGGATGGTATCTTGTGGATTGACATTGTTTGCTTTTATTAGAAATGAAACATTGTCCACAAGGAGGGGAATGTTTGCTCTGTTAATAAATGGTTGTAATTTTGTTGTAACAAGTAAACAGAAAATCTTGCACCCACCAATTATTTCATGGATACAGCGTCAAGTCGTTCTGTCATGGCATTGCTTACACAAAATGATTTTGTTATTTTCCACTTGATTTATGTTTTTTTTAATTTTGCCATCGAAATAAAACATGAAAAATTGAAATTATTTCAACGTGAGCCATGCTACAATTCAGGAAAAAAATTATTTTCACTCAATAAATATTGAATAAAAAATGTTGCCTTGGTGTTCTATACTCTTGATTCATTGATCAAAGTTTATCTTAACTCTGGTGGGAATGCATAAAAACTATTGTGTTCAGTTTTGGTCGCCATGCCACACAAAAATTTTTACTGATATTAGAATGGGTATAAAGATAAGTAATAAGATAAGTCCCAAGCGGATAAGTATGAGGTAAGATTAGAGAAGCTTAAAGTCCCTGCTCCAGAAAGAAGGCTGTTACAAGGAACATGACTGAAATATATAAAATATTAAATGACATTGATGCTATACACCTGATTTATTACATTTATTATGTCTAGCATGAGTCATATGGACTTGAAACTTTAACTCTTTTTCTCTCTCCACAGATGCTGCCAGACCTGCTGAGTTTGACCAGCATTTTCTGTTCTTATTTCAGATTTCCAGCATCCGCAGTATTTTGCTTTTATCTTAACATCAAGGGATCTTGTTTTCCCTCCATTTTTTTTCTCCTTTACTTCCGTAGTTGCTGATTCCAGCTGGAATACAGTTCCACAGATCTCAGTTGACTGCTAAAATTTTTCCTAAGTAGTTATACAACTGTGGCGTGGATAGGACATTAAAACTCAGCCTTTTGTTTTGGGCAGTAAGGGAATCAGGGATATGGGGACAGAATGGGGCAAGTTGGGGTGATGTAGATGTTCAACCATGATCTTATTGAATGAGATAGGTGGGTTGAAAGGCCATTTGGCCCACACCTTAGCATTCTTATGTTTTTGTGTTTTTACCATCCTCATACAGAGTGTGATGTTAGGAATCACTCGGTGGAATGCGGAGTGGAAGTTCATGATTTTTTTTGCTCTCACTAACTTAAGATATGCTGAAGAGAATTGTAGGCTTCAGGTGTTGTCCCAGCTGTGAGTAGTTAACAGACTGGAAAATGAATTGTTGATTTATATGGTTTAGTGCCATTCTGCAAGGCGCATTTACCAACAACCTTTAACTAATATATTCATCTTGATCAAACTCTCATCTCCACACAATGCCATTCATAATGTTAAATCATGTAAACCAAAAGGTTAATTTTCCAAAGGCGAATTCTCAGCATGGAGCTTTGCCTGCAAGATTGTAAATCAGGAAATTGTGGATGTGATTCTCATGATTATAGAAGTGAATAGGTGACAGGATCTAGTATGCATAAGACAATGCTGCGAGGTTTTTGAATATCCATGAGAGTTATAGCTAAAGGTTAAAAAGCTGGTCATACAGGCAGTGGAGTGTGTGTTCCTTATCTAAAATGAAAGATATTTGAGATATGGATTCAATCTAACTTACCTTTAAAAAACTCTGACAACATTTTCCACAGTTGTTTGTGTCAGGCTGTTTGTTTGAGGTTATGTTAGGAGAAGACGCAAGATTTAGCAGATCTTATCTCCGGATTCCTCATCTGTAAGAGTTTCATGCTGGTATCCTGTTGCAGTGAATATATCCCCAAGCAATAATTCATGTTTGCTAACCATGTGATATGATTCTCTTGCTACAATCACAAATGTGAATCAATGGTATATGTCATAATAGTGGATGCAGTCGGCTGAAATATTCAAGTGCAAATTCAATAGTGCTTTATTTAATGCAAAAAGTAACTTCATTGTAATTGCTTATTGCCTCCTTGCACTGTTTATATAATCTACAAACATTATATATAATCGCATATTTATGTCCCAGAACGATAGATGAACACGTCTACATCCTTTACTTTTTTCTCATCTGGATGAAAATATTATTTATTTCTGCATTGTCTTTTGGTAATGCAAATAGAAAATAAAAAATCAGAATCAGTATACTAATAGAGAAACATAAAGGAGAATTCGAACTCCTGAGGGTTTCTGTGATATGATAAATTTTAACAATAAATCCCATTAGGTCCCAAAAAGCCATGCTAGTTTAGTATACTCCCCCACCATAGCTTCTTGACCACCTCAAGAAAATCCATTGTCTTAGAGATGATGGGAGTTTCCATGCCTCAGGGCTTCAGAAGAATCCAATATATTGGTGGTGGTATACTTGGTCTAACAAGGTTTCGCTTCCTGACCACTCAAGGAAAATAATGTTATTCTTTGAAAATAATGTACAACTTTGCCCAGCAAAGAGAAAAGCAGAGGGTAGCTACATGTCCCTTCCAGGGGAGGACCACATCCCCCCACCTCCTCAACCCTTCTTTCCCTTGCAGAGCCAGCTCCCCCAGGTCTTCTGGTCTTGTTGTGAAATTGGGCACAGCAAATGTATGCTTGGTAGCATGGGCACTTGCCGGAGATGGAAAAGTGATGGAGTCTCCTGACCCATAAAAATAAGAAATAGGGGCAGGAGTAGGCCATTCAGTCCCTCAAGCCTGATCCATAATAAGTTCATGGCTGATCTGATCATGGCTTCAGCTCCACTTTCCTGCCTGTCGCCCATACCCCTTGATTCCCTTATAAATCAACAATCTGCCTAACTCAGCATTGAATATATTTAATGACCCAGTCTCCACTGCCCCCTGGGGTAGAGAATTCCAAAGGTTAATGTCCCCCTGAGAGAAGAAACTCCTCCTCATTTCCATGTTAAAAGGGTGACCCCATGAGCTTTGGCAGGATCAACAGCAGAGGTCCAGGATTGAGCATCTTGGGGCCTACACCATGCTTTGGCATCTCACACATTTTGGGGACTGTAGCCTTTTTACAAAGAAAATGGAGTTTATTAGAAATTTATGAACGGCTTCACCATATAGTAGAGTTAGGTCAAAACTTGCATTACAGCTTCCACAATCATACTGTTTACTCAAATATTAAGAGTTAAACTGAGAAACACTATCCTTGTTGTGGGTGTGAAGTCAAAACAACAAATTAGGCATTTTGACCATATCAAGATGTGGCTGAATAAAGGGGCACAAATATATATGAAAGTGCAGTGAACATAGATGTTGTACGGCAAACAAGGGAACCAACTCAGCAACTCAATTTTTAAGAGAAAAAGGCAATTTATTATGCTAAATGTTGTGTCAGGAATATCCAGGTAGACATGAAATTGCAACTTGGACAAAGACAGCAAAAATCTAGTGGAATGGCTATAGGTTTATAATTCTAATGTGCATAAAAAGAGTACCACAATGTCAATTACCTTCACCAGCTTGTCCCAAGTTAAGTTCAACTTATTCGTGAAAAAGTAACCTGCACTAAAGAACTATAGAAAAGATCATATCAAGGTTTGATATGTCCAGGCCATTTGATTTGAATGTGCTATTTTAGTGTCCATTCAACTCTTCTTTTTTGGTGATTTTTAGCGAATGGTCCGTTAGAAGGAAAATTGATGTGATCCAAATACATATTTAATTCCACTTTTACTTTCCTTTGGCAACTAATTTTTTTGAAGAAACAGCTGCCCACTAAAGAATATCTGTCATCCTTGTAACTTTCTCATGTGCCTTGTGGGAGTAGGTATCTGGGTCAACTAGTCTGCTTGAATTGAGTGATATAATATTATGTGAGAAACAAGCCAAGCAACAGAGTTAAAATAAGAATGCTGACATGGTTGTTCTAATTGTAAATGGCCACTGCACAATATATGTTATCCATTGCAGGATAACTAGACAGACAGGACAGTTTGGTAGAAAGATTTCCGTAGATGTTGTCGTGTTCTGTGTTTGATTATGTGAGCCTGTTTACTATTGATGTTCACTGTGCTTCATTAATTAAATCCGGATATGGACTCAGAGAAAAGTAAATAAACTGCAGAGGTCGAATTTCACCCATGTCGGGCGGGCTCGGCGGGGGAGGTCGGGAAGCCGACCGCTGCCCACGATCAGGGCCGAAAGGCAATTTCATGCTGGCACGCCAATTAAGGCCTGCCCAGCATGAAATGCGAGCAGCAGTGCCCAGTGCTGCCAGTGCGGGCGGGGGGAGTGAGAGCAGAGCGAGCACGAACTTTGCGCATGCGCGTGCGTGCCATTTGCGAATCTTCCTGAGGCACAGAGCTGCCTCAGGGAGATGAACAGATTTCAAAAAAAAATTGAAGATTTTATAAATGTTATAAAACATGTCCCCTCATGTGACTCTTGATTTGGGATGCCAAAGCCATGGCTTTGTCCAAGGTTAAATTATCATCCTCCATGATGGAACATTCCTTAATTTGTGGAATTGAAGTATTTTCAATTAATTGGTCACAAATTAGTTCATTGGATGGTGTGCTAAATTTACATGTGGAAGCCAATTGTCACAATGCTGCCAGGTATTGTTTAATGGCTCACTATTTCCCTGGCATCTCTGGCAGAATGTACATAATTTGCTCTTCACACATTTCTTTGGCCCGAAGTGTTTTCCAAGAGCATTTATGCCATATCAAACACAGACATGTCTCCTGTGGGCTGCTCAAATACTCACAAGCATTCTGCTCCAAGAGAATATATGAATATCACTTTCTTCCAGGTCACTGCTGCATCTGAACTGTTCACCCTTGCAGTGAGCTTCTCTGACATGAGCAGGGACACATTCTTAATGAAAAAATAGAGTTTTTATTTTATTTTTATTTGCTTTTGGAAACCGCATCCCGCCCATGGATGAGGTTTCCAAGAAAGCGAGAAGGCCGCTTGGTCTTTGCGCCTGCCCATCAACTGTAAGTTCGAACAGGAAGCAAAAAAATTCTTTTATTTAACTTTTTAATGGCCTTAATAGGCCTTTTAATTGTCAGTGGGTGCGCTGCCGACTTTGGCACGCACCCGCTGACCAAAACATCGTGTGACTGCACAATGATGTCAGGACGCTCGCCTGATGTCATCGTGCGTCCGCCCGCTGAGCTAAAAATTTTACCGTAGAAATTGCTGGAAGCAACAGCTGTAAGCATGGAGCTGAAATTTTAAAGCACTGTGAACAAAACCTGCTGCACAACTATCAGGGGAGATGGTGGCATGGTGATAACGTCACTAGACTAGTAATCCAGATGCCCAGTCTAATGCTCTGGTGACATGGGTTCAAACTTGTCTATGGAAGTTGATGGAATTTAATTGATAAATCTGGAATTGAAAGCTAGTCACAGTTATGAAACTATTATCAGTCATAAAAACCCATCTGGTTCACTAATGCCCTTTAGGGAATGAAATCTGCTGTCCTTACCCAGTCTGGCTTACATGTGACTCCAGAACCATAGCAATGTTGCTGACTCTTAACTGTGTTCTGAAATGGCCTTGAAGGACACTCAGTTGTACAAAACCACTACAGAAAAGTTGAATTCAACAAACTGCAGTGTTTCAAGAAGGCAGCTCACCAACACCTTCTCAAGGGCAATTAGGGATGGGCAACAAATGCTGGCCTTGCCAGCGATGTCCACATCCCATAAAAGAATTAAAAAAAGACATAGAAACCAATGCCATCTCTGCATAGCTCTAAGATATAAAATATACAACTAAGTGGTGACAAGGATGATGGAGAAAAGTTTAAATATACCAGTTCCAGCACCATTTCTTTCTTCACCAAAAGATCCACCCATGTCACGGGATCAATGGATTTTAGGGTTCAAAACCTACTTGCTCACTACAAGGGTGAACAGTTCAGATGCAGCAGTGACCTGGAAGAAAGTGATATTCATACATTCTCTTGGAGCAGAATGCTTGGGAATATTTGAGCAGTCCACAGGAGACATGTCTGTGTTTGATATGGCAGTAAGTGCTCTTGAAAAACACTTCGGGCCAAAGAAATGTGTGAAGAGCAAATTATGTACATTCTGCCAGAGATGCCAGGGAAATAGTGAGCCATGAAACAATACTTGGCAGCATTGTGACAATTGGCTTCCACATGTAAATTTAGCGCACCATCCAATGAACTAATTTGTGACCAATTAATTGAAAATACTTCCAATTCCACAAATTAAGGAATGTTCCATCATGGAGGATGATAATTTAACCTTGGACAAAGCCATGGCTTTGGCATTCCAAATCAAATCTGTCATGTTTGATTCAAAGAGGGTGCGCAGAATTGTGCACAGACTCAGGGTTGCAGGCATAGCTTGCCCAACCAGCTCACATGCATGCGTTACGGACAAAGAGACCACAACAATCTCATCAGCATGTGTCCCATCACTGTCAGATACCTTCAAAACCGTGCCTAATTTGTGGAAGTGCTCATCAATTCAGAGTGCCTCGTCTCCCTGGGGGAAAAAATGTAACTCTTGCTTAAAGTGGAATCTTTGCAAAGATATGCAGGTCATCGAAGAAGAGGACATCATCGGTTCAACAGGTGGAAGAGTCTCTTGCCTAGAGTGATGTACAGCATGTGTATAGCAGCACAAATGGTAAAGCATGAGTCTTCAGTCAATATCACGGTCATCTCAGTGTTGCTTCTTATCAATGTTCACATGAAAGTATCGATTTTGAACAACAAACTCTAACATTGGTATTTTTTGCAACTTTCTCTCACTCCTGCGACAGGCACTCTTGTTATGGGAATGATCACAGTTCCAGTGCAAAAATGTCAACCTAGACAGGTTTATGTACTATATAGCTTTAAGCAGAAACCTTAAGGGGGTAAATCTTTTCAATAGGCTTGGATTCAAATTTGAAAACCCCGCCAGAGCTCAGATTAACATGATTGATGACGCAGCCTATACACAACAGTGTCCTTCCCTATCTGCTGGATTTGGGGAGATGAAGAGGTGCTGACATGGTCCTTGTATCGACAAATCAATTCCAACAGTTTCACAAAATTTGACATGGCTGCCATTTGCAACCCATGCCAAAGTGTCACAGGAGCTGAAATGACTTGAAGCAGACGGTGTCATTGAGTGAATTGACTCATTACCATGGATATCAAACCTAATCACTGCACAATAGAAAAATAGTGAACTTAGACTATGTGTCGACCTAAAAGCGGTCAACAAAGCAATCATTCCAGACAAGCACCTACTTTCTACAATCCAAGAACTATCAGCATCATTTCATGACTCACAGTCTTCACAAAGTTCTATATGCGAAGGAGCTATCTTCAGATGCAACTAGCAGAGTAAAGCCAATACCTTACAGCTTCTGTTACTCACGAAAGTGTGTTTCAGTACCACAGAATGCTCTATGGACTAAGCTCAGCACCTAGTACATTCCAGGAGATCATTTCATCAGTCTTTTGTTACGACCAGATTAACAAGGGTGAACTGACTCCTCTCTTTGTCCCACTGCTAAGTTGGTTATAATAGAGTTTGAATTTAAAAGGCGATGATATTGCCAATTTAACATATCTTTAACTGTGCATAGCTCGGTGCAAGAAATAAGCCAGTCAAGTTCCTTAACTTAACGAGTAAATAGTTTTATTGCGAAAACTCAATGAGGTAAAGATGCAGAAATTATTAACAGAAGGTTTAAAATGTACAATTTGTCTAACTGTCCACTAATGCAAAAACAACACAGATAACCCTCCCAAGCATGCAAAACAAGTAGTAAATGTTTGCAGAGCATCAGATATTAAAAACATATCCAAGTAACAAGTAAAGCCAGAAAAAGATATTCAAGGAGTGTCCAGATGCTTGTTTACAGGTGAAGGGTCCTGGCCCACAGTAGCTCCTGTTTCTTGGGATTTCTCACTGGACACATTGGTGCTAATCTGGAGTTCTCCTTTACAAATTCTCGGCTTGCAACAATGAGATCTTCTGGTGGGTTTTCACAAACAGCTCAGCTTAAATGAGAGGTTTCAGAAGAAAGAAGGATGGGGTAAGGCTGTTTCCCTGTGGCAGTCTCTCCCTGCCTATCTTAAATCTAGTATCTTTTCATATACCCAAGAGATGGATTGCGTGACTTCTCTCTGTGAGCCCTGTAGACTCTGTGGACGAAATTTTCCATGCCTGCTGATGTGGGGTGTCATGATGACGTGAGCAAACAATGTGACGGGAAGGCCAAAAAGCAGTTTCATGATGTCGCAAAGCCAGTTTGTGATTGTCTGCTCTGCCGGACGTCGGGGACTTAATTTAATACATCTGCATATCATTATAAGCCCTGCTCACCAAAATCATCCTCCCACGTTGGATCTTCCGGGCACGTCGGCATCATTGCACCTAGTGAGCTGCACTTCACACGGGACTTTGAGGCATCTTTGCCTACCTTGCTTTAGGCAGTGCTTGTGGTCATCAGTGCCAGGCAGCGCAGGCTGTACCACATCACTTTTAGGGGGGCTCAGGGGCAGGTCTCTACTTACAAGGCCAGTGTAAGGCAGGGGTGGCTTTTCAGAGGCTGCAGGGCTAGGGCTTGCTTGGCGAAGGGGGAAAAGTGGCCTCAGGCAAGGGAAGAGGCTGTAGGTTGAGGGCATTACTGGGGAAATGGGATATCCCAGGGTGTGTATGGAGACACATGTTGATCTGTGCAAGTGGACTCAGGAGGGTGAGGGCTACAGAGGCAATCTCCAGAGGAGATGAGGTCAAATGGAGATGTGAGGGTGTGTGTGAGAAAGTGAGTGGTGATGTCCTTTGAGCTGGCAGTGAGTGAGATGCCAGTGAATGTGTGATGGCCTTGTGAGTGTGTGAGTTTAGAATGATAAGCCTTACCCTGGTGGCACGGATGAGATCATTCATCCTCTTTCTGAAGTGGATGGCGAACCTCTTCTGTGCAGTGTTGGCACTGACCACCTCTGCCACCACCTCCCAAGCCAGAGTGGTGGATATTGATGGGTCTCCTGCGGCCAAAGCGGGGGTAGAGGATATCGTGGTGGGCTCCAAAGGTGTCCAGAAGGCATCCCAGGCATGCATAACTGAGCCGGGGGCTGCAGTCTTCTTGTTTTTTGGGGCCATGTCTTCTGTGCAGCAGTGGTAGGCTGGAAGCGCTGGGAGGTGTGTGCACGGCTGAACTTTAAATATGGCGCCTGGTGTAAGTAAGCAGCGAGGTGACGAGTGAATCAGAGGCCACCCGCCAGTGAAACGGCATGTTTCCCAGGAATGCATGATTAATGAGGTGGGATTGGGACGATACAGCACAAAAACCTGCCATTGCGGCCAGTGGGAAAAACATCCTTCCTCCCTTGCAACCTCGCTTCCGCACTTAGAGAAAACCTGGTTTGATTCCACCCTGTGCCTCCAGAAAAGCAACTTGTGTCCTTCACAAATGCAACAAAGGATCTGCTGTAAGCCAGTGTACTTTGCTTAGAAAAAGTGTTGTTTTTGAAAATATTCAATACATATGCATGCCAGCTGATGACATTATAAAGTAACACTTTATATGATACATCTCCATAGCACTTGTCAGACATTCAGGGGATGGTCAACCTATTTGACGATGCTGCTGTCCATGGAAGGAACGAAGTAGATCATGATCAGCAGTGCTCACTTGACCTGCACAACATAATATGATGCTCAACAAGGGCAAATGCACATTGATGGCATCCGAGATTGACTTTCCAGTGTATAGAGTAACAATAGTTGAAGTAAAGCCTGCACAGGACATTGCCAAATTTCTGACTCCATCCAAAGTGAAAAAGTTGTCATCGTTCCTTGGTACTACCAACTTTTATCACAATTTATTTCCTAAGTACGCAGAGATCACATACCCTTTTCGGAAGCTACTGTACAATGGAAATGGACAATTGCACAGGAAACAGTATTTGGTGCGTTAGAGGCAAAGATAGCATTTCCGCCAGTCCTAGCTCATTTCAACCCATGTATGGAAATTTTTGTCAGATGTGTCAGGAAATGCAATTGGAGATGTACTCTCATAGTACATTGAAGGAATCAAATGACCAGTCACTTATGCATCATGCGTAATGTCAGAAATTGAATGCAAATGCTCTACTGGAGAGTGGGAAGCATTTGCCTGAATCTATTCTTGTGACCATTGGCACATATATCTATACAGTGGAAAGTTCGCTATCTGCATCAATCACCAATTGCTGACAACATTGTTAGCCATGTCAGGCTCTATGCATCTACAGATGGTTAGATCATCTTCATAAGTATAACTTGGAGGTTGAATATCTTGCAGGTTCATGCAACTAAGGTGATCACACAGAACTACAACCACAAATTTGTAGATCTCAACATAACCATCAGAGACCTTTGCATCTCAAAGACTATTTCTGTACTTAGAGAAAGTTGACAAGCTGAATTCCATGAAATGGCTCAATGTACAGATATTTGATTTTTAGGATAGTTTAGTTTAAAATAAGGTTCCAAGGGGGAAAAGATGCAGTGTTCAATTGTTCGATTGCTCTGTGTTTGACTATGTGAGGCTCTTTACTATTGATGTGCACTGTGCTTAATTAATCAAGCCTGAGTGTGGACTCACAGAAAAGAAGACAAACTGTAGGAGTTGCTGGAAACTAGAGTTGTAAGCATGGAGAAGACATTTTAAAGCATTGTGAATAAAACCTGTTACACACCTAACAGCTAGTGTCATCTCTGCATAGCTCTTGAGATATAAAATATATAATAGATGTGGCTATCATTATATGGTTAAAAATCAAGCTATGACCACAAAGCCATTTGCTTAGGGGTCCATTCAATCTATTGTTAGGCACAGAATATGATCAGAGTAAGCCTACATAGCATGAAATGAGGCTTTGAGATTGCAGATACAACACGTTTACAGGAACCTGGCAGACTGGGTGAATGAAAAAGGTTGAGAAGAAGTTAAAACAATGTAGAAAAAAATCAATTGACTGGAGAGTTGGCTTTGGTTTCTTGAGGAAACAAATTTATATGTTTCAGGTACTTCGTGGGAGATGTCATGTTCTAGTACAAAGTCGGGGATTTCTTTTTTTTTTTGCCTTGAAATTTAACTCAGAAAAATTTCTACATGCTGTGAGAGCAGCAAAATTTAACACAGCAACAGCTTATTAGATATCTTGGCCCCTTCTTGGGCAATCTACAAAGATCTTCAACCTTAATACATGCCATATAAGATAAATTAGATTGTAAGAAAAGAGCAGAATTAGCTGAATAAACATTAATTTATTGACATCAGGACAATAAAAAATCTTGCATTAATATATTAATAGCTTTGTTGTATTCCTCATACTAGTCATTGGCCAGGATTTTCTGGCCCCATCGTGGCGGGACCTTCCATGGGAAATTCGGCAGCCCAGCCAAAAGTCCATTGACTTTCGGTGGGACCGGATGATCCTAGGGATGGGTGGGGCCAGAAAATCCTACCCATTATATTCTTGCTTGAAGGTGATGTTTTATAAACTATATTTCAAGAAGCCAATCATTTTATTTCAATAAACTGCGAATGATAAGCTAGGATAGTCAACATTTAACTACCTTTGGTCGTGGTGTAAACAATGAACTGGTTTATATATTGGCATTGACATAGTTGTGCTACATTTTTAAAAGCGCATTTACAGGAGGGTACATTGATAATGTATTCATTAATATTAGTTGTAATTGAAGGCTCTTCAGGTTCAAAAAATCACAGTCAAAGGAGAGTGTGAAGGAAGAAGTGAGGGAAACTTGTTCAATGAAGTTTCAACATAATCATTATGCACATTCCTTAGATAATATCACCACCGTCAACACGCCTTTGTCCTTTTGTCTATGACATCTTTGGCAATCTCTTCTTTGCCTCCACCTATCACTGGCCCTCTATCCAGCTCTACCTGTCCCACCCCCCCTCAACCAGCTTATATTTCACCACATTTCTATATTTCCTTAGTTCTGATGAAGAGTCATACGGACTCGAAACATTAACTGTGTTCCTCTCTGCAGATGCTGTCTGACCTGCTGAGTTTTTCCAGCTATTTTTGTTTTTGTAATCATGTACAAGGTTGATCATGTCAAAATGTCAAATTTTATTTGCAGACAGGGAAAAAAAAGTACTAATCCACAATCCCTATCAAACACGACAGTCTATTCTGAAGAACAAATGATGCAGTAGCTGATACTTCTTTTTTGGAATAGACTTTTGCGTTTCTGTAGAGAAGGTAAGATTTACTTTATTTTGCATGAAGCTTCCTCACTATCTGACCCGGAGTAACTTGTCCCTTTCAGTGCCATGAGAAAAAAAAATCTCTCAAATAGTCAAGGCCCGAGCAATTTTATATCCTTACTAGAATCTTTCAGTCAGTCCAATGTGAGGAAAATATTTCCCACCAATTATGGGAAACTTAGTCCACCTATTTGCTATAGTTCTAAGCCTTATAACTAGCAATGTTTTAGATTTGATCGCACCTAAATGTTGTCAAGGAAAAAAATGACTCAGCAGATTGTAACATGGGCAGCACTGTGGCGGAGTAGTTAGCGCTGCTGCCTCACAGTTCCAGGGATCCGGAGTTCAACCCTGACCTCAGGTGGTCTCTGTGGAATTTGCACAGGTTTCCCCTGTTTGTGTGGGCTTCTGCCAGGTGCTCTGGTTTCCTCACACCGTTGAAAGACGTGCTGGTTGGTGGAATGGCTCTGGTAAATTGTCCACCTGTGAGTGTGTACCCTGTGATGGACTGGCATCCTGTCTTGGGTGTGCCCACCTAGTGCCCATTACCTGTTAGGATAGGGCCTGACTCTCTGTGACCCTGAATTGGATGAAACGGTCCTGGAAAAGTAAGTGAGCAGATTGTAATTTCAATTACAGGTAAATTTATCTAAGAACTTTGAGGCTCAAGATTATCAGTAAACTGATACAAAGCCTTATTTCTAATTTAGTTTTATAAAAAACTAGGAAGGATTTTCATGCCTAACAGTAGTAATTAGCTAATGATCTCATTTTGCTCAGGATTAATTCTATTTATTGTTTGTGAAATGCTTTTAGACATCTCTGACATGTGACTAGGTGCTAAATAGATGTAACTTTATCTTTTGAATAACAGATTGATGCACTCTTTCAGCTTTTTGTCATTTCATCCACTCCTTAATTTTCAGGATTAATCATTTGAGTTTCTTTCGGAAAACTGGAGTCATTTTGCAGCCAGACTGCTTACAGTGAAGTTCAAAATAATTTGTCCACTTTAGTGGATTGGGGGGAAAAAAACAAGGCCCCAACTACATACAGTTCAAGATCACACTAAATCCATTTTATTAACTAACAGGCAGCCCAAATGTGATGAAACTACCTGTTACACATTGCAGGAAATCAGAAACCAACTTATCCTATTAAATCGTTGCAATACCTGACTGAATAATTGGATATCTAAAGTGGCCATTTATCGACATATTTGGCCTATACAAATGACTTTCCTGATGACTAATATTTTTTTAGACTTCTATGATCGTTGGCTAGACCCCAGGTCATGGGGGGAGATCCAGTTAGGGATCAATAACATTTTGTTAAAAGAAGATAATGTTTGAGATTCAAAATGCTTACTAAGTAGTAAAGCCACAAGATCCCATGGGTTTTGATCAAACAAAAATAAACGTTACTATACAAGTTCAGAAAGATAAAACAATTCACAATATCTATCTTAAAGTCTAACCTTCAGGCTAAACATGAGGTACATGTGAATTAACAGGTAAACTGTGGTCGGACACACCACACTGCACAGTAGATGACAGATGCACCCAAAACAGATTCCATGGATTTCTCAATAACCCACCAAGATGTTTGTCACATTGTGAGTCAACCAATCCCACTGAAACTTTATCTTTCTCATCAGGGTTTCCAATCTCCACATTTGAAGATCTCGCCTTGGAATTCTCTCCAAATGTTGCTCCCACTCGAATAGTTTGAACAATGACTCACCTCGCAGGGTTTCATTCTCATCATTCGAGGTTCCTTCCCCCTGGATCTCCAAGTAAACTCAAGCTTCACCTTCCAAGCACAATTTCAGATCTTCAGCTGTGCCAAGCAGAACACCACTGCCTCAAAGGTGTACCTTTGGCCCAATCGCCCAGAGCATGGAGTCACCAACCTTAAGCTGCCTTCTCAGAACTTCAGGACTTCTCTCATGCCCACTTTGCTTAAAGTCTGATCCCTGCAGCTCTTTCTTTAAGTTGGAGCTTGTCTCTCTGCACCTTTCTTGTAACTCAACTTAATGGGACCTATCTCTGTTCCCTATCATTGTCCATTACCTGGGACTTCCTTTCTGGGATCTCTCCCTGTCCTCCTCCCTGGTTTGGGACTTCTCCCTGTCCCCGTCCCGTGTCCTACTCCCTGGGACACCTACTAGATAATGGCGCTCCTTATCAGGTCATCTGACTTGCATTTTCACGCCATTCCTCTTCTTTCTTCTGCCCAGGTGTGCAGGACTGGTCCTTAGCCCAAAGAACGCAAAACATCTGGACTGCACATGTGCGGCCAGCTCCCAGCTGGCGCACATGCAGGAGACACGAGGCTCATCGGGAACCAGAGTTCCTGACCTCTGAAGGTAAGTATAGGTTTCTTAACACAAACCAATGCAAGGGACATAAAAAATATTATATAGTGACTTTGGCGCCTGGTTCAATAAACAGGATAATGAATATCGGAAGTGAATTACAAAGTAATAATCAACTTAAGGGTAGGTTCAGATTGTGTTTATGTTACTGCACTTAGGTGGTATACTACCTATATCTCCCAGGACCATCAAACCCCTGCCACACAATCTGCTGCCACTCTGCACAATACTTCTGCACTTGCATGCATACAAACATAAGGATTAGGAGCAGGAGTAGGCCATTTATCCCCTTGAGCCTGCTCCACCAGTTGATAAGTCCCTGGCTGATCTGATTATGGCCTCAAATCCTCTTTCCTATCTACCCCCATACTCTTTGACTCCCTTCAATTAAGAATCTATCTAACTTATCCTTAAAATTATTCAATGACATTGCCTCCACTGCTCTCTTGGGAAGAGAATTCCACTGACTAATGACCTTCTGAGAGAAAGAAAATCTCTTCATCTCCATCTTAAATGGGAGACCATCTATTTTTAAACTGGGCCCCTTAGTTCTAGTCTCTCTCATGAGAGATAACATCCTCTCAAAATCCAGCCTGTCAAGTCCCCTCAGGACCTTATATGTTTTAATAGGATCTCCTCTCATTCTTTTAAACCCCAATAGATAGAGGCTCAATTTGTCCAGCCTTTCCTTATAAGATAACCTTTTCATCCTAGAAATCAGTCAAGTGAACCTTCTCTGAACTGCTTTTAATCCTTTCTTAAGTAAGGAGACCAAAACTATACACAGCACTCATCATGTGGTCTCACCAATGTTCTGTACAACTGTAGCAAACCTTTGCTACTTTTATATCCTATTCCTCCTTTGCAATAAACAGCAACATCCCATTTGCCTTCCTAATCACTTGCTGTGTCTGCATACTAACTTTTTTGTGATTCATGCACCAGAACATCCAGGTTCCTCAGGGTTCTACACTCTCTCTCTATTTAAGTAACATACCACTTTTCTATTCTTCCAACCAAAGTGGCCAAGTTCACATTTTCCCACATTTATGCTCCATCTACCAATTTGTGGTCATGGTTTGATTTTTAATCATAAACTGCTAGCCACATCTATTATACATTTGATATCTAAAGACCTATGCAGAGATGACACTAGTTTCTATGTGTGTAACAGGTTTTGTTCACAGTGCTTTAAAATGCCTGATCCATGCTTACAGCTCTAGTTTCCAGCAGCTTCTACAGTTTGTCTTCTTTTCTCTGAGTCCATACCCAGGCTTAATTAATTAGGCACAGTGCGCTTTAATAGTAAAGAGCTTCACAGAGTCAAACACAGAAAAATCGAACAAGTAAACACTGCATTTTTTCCCCTTCGTACCTTATTTTAAACTAAACTAACCTAAACCTATCTAAACCCCTTGGTAGATTCTTTGGGCAGAATTTTGCCCTTGGTGGGTGTGCGGGCCCCACCAGCTCGGCAGCAGGCGGACAGCCGACCCCCGCCACCAAAACTGGGCCTGCTGCCATTTTGTGTGGGCAGGCCAATTAAGGCCCGCCCAGCGGCCTGCCCGACAAGAAGCGCTATGTGCTTCCTGTGTGGGGCGGGGAGGGAATCCCCAGCTGTCAAAGTGCGCTCTTTCGCGCATGCGTGTGTAAGAGTGCACTGCCCCCTGAGACTAAGTGCTGTCTCAGGGAGATTAGTGACAGCGTACAAAACTTTAAAAAGTAGAAAAATAAAGATATTATTAACGTGTCCCCCTCATGTAACAATGTCACACGAGAGGGGACATGTTAATTAATATAACATTACATTTATTAAAGTTAAAAAGGAACATGAAACATCATCCTGCCAGTGGATGAGGTTTCATGTATTATCAGAAGCCCACTGGGACTCCTGTCCAGCCCACCAGCCTTAAGGTTGGATGGGCAGGGCCTTTAATTACTTTAATTACCCTGTCAATGGCTTCAATTGGCCATTAACAGGTCGGCGGGCGAACAGCTGATTTCACTGTCCGCCCGACTTCCTGAAAATTTAAAGGGACCAGGATGACGTTGGGGGTTCCTCCTGACGTCATCCCGCGTCATTTTCCCTTCGGTGAGCGGGTCCCGCCACCAAATCGCCGACGGGAAAATTCTTGCTTTTAAGTCCCCCTCACAATTTACATTCCTACCTATCTTTGTGTCATTAGCAAATTTAGCAATCCTACATTTGGTACCTTCATTCAAGTCATTTAAGATCATAAATAGTGGAGACACCAGCACTGATTCCTGTGACACTCCACTTATTATAGCTTGCAAATCCAAAAATGAGCCATTTATTCCTCTTATTTGCTTCCTGTTAGCTAACCAGTCCTCTATCCATGATAATATGTTATCACCTACACCATGGGCTCTTATTTTTTGTAGTAACCTTTGATGTGGTGCTTTATTAACTGCCTTTTGGAAATCCAAATACACCACATCTACAGGTTCCCCTTCATCCATGTTACTTGTTACTTCCTCAAAGAACTCTAATAAATTAGTCAGACATGATTTCTCATTCACAAAATCATGTTGACTCTGCATGATTGCATGAAGATTTTCTAAGTGCTCTGCTAAAACTTCCTTAATATTAGATTCTAATATTTTTCCTACAACAGATGTTAGACCTGACTTGTAGTTTCCTGCTTTCTGTCTCCCTCCTTTCTTGAATAGAGGAGTTATATCTGCTATTTTCTAGTCTGATGGGAACTTTCCAGAATCTAGGAAACTTTGCAAAATTGCAACCAATGCTCCTACTATCTCCATAGCCACCTCTTTTAGCACCCTAGGATGAAGTCTATCAGGTCCTGGTGACTTGTCAGCCTTTGTGTTCTCAGTACCCTTTCTCTCGTGATTGTTTTAAGTTCCTCCTACCCTTTCACCTCTTGATTTACAATCATTTCTGGTATGTTATTCTACAAATACCTGTTCAACACTTCCACCATTCCTTATTTCCCACTATTAATCCCCTTGACTCTCTCTCTCTAGAGGATCCATGCTCATTTTAGTAACTATTTTCCTTTTTAAATGCTTGTAGAAATGCTTACTATCTGTTTTTGAATTTCCAACTAGCTTTCTCTCATATTCTAATTTCTCTCTCATTACTTTTTAGTCATTCTTTGCTGGTTTTTAAATTCTGTCCAATCTTCTGACCTACCACTATTTTTGCAGGTTTGTATGCTTTTTCTTTCAATTTGACACCATCTTTAACACCCTTAGTTAGCTACAGATGGTGCATCCTTTCCCTAGAGTCTTCCTTTCTCACTGGAATGTATCTTTGCTGACTATTATGAAATATCTCCTTAAATGTCTGCCACTACATCTCTACCCCATAACTTAACTTCCCAGTTCATGTGAGTCAGCTCCAACTTCATGCCCTTGTAATTGCCTATATTCAAGTTTAAAACACTAGACTTGGACCCATTCCTTTCTCCCTCAAACTGAACTAGAAATTCAATCATGTTTTTATCATTGCTACCTAGAGGCTCCTTTACTATGAGGTTATTTATTAATCCTGCCTCATTGCACACTGCTAGGTCTAGAATAGTCTGCCCACTGGTTGGCTCTGGGATCTGCTGCACTAAGAAATTGTCCTGAAAACACTCTATGAACTCATCTTCCAGGCTACCTTTGCCAATCTGACCCATCCAACCTATATGTAGATTAAAATCACCCATAGTTATTGCAGTTCCTTTATTACCAGCCCCAATTATCTCTTCCTGTAAATCACGTCCTACAACATCGTTACTAATAGGAGGTCTATAAACTACTCCCACAATTGATTCTTCCCTTTGCTAATTCTTATCTCTACCCAAGATGATTTTACTCTTGATCTTTAGAACTAAGGTTATCTCCCACTATTGTATTAATGGCCAGAATTTTCCGGCTGAAGTGCGGGTGGCGGAGCCCGCACGTCAGCACTTAAAATGTCACATGCTGACGTCGCGCGAGCGTGCCGACGTCAGCACGCGGCTTCGCGATATTTCGGTCGGCGGGTGCGCTCAGCAGTGGGGCCTTCACCTGCCATTAATTGAAGGCCGCGTTAAGGCCTTTAATTTGCCAATTGTCCTGGATTTTGAGGGGCCCGTGTGAACTTCGGGTTGGAGCACAGGCCCAACGGGCAGGCGGGTAGGAGATTTTTTAAGAAAACTCATGCAATGTTGGGATATGTGGACTCAGAGGGGTTGTTCATGTTTTCCACAAAGTTTTAATTGCTGAAAGTGTTTAAACGTTGCCTGTGTGATTGGTAGCAGTTCTCATCAATTTCCAAGAGCTTCTTGTGTCCTTCAAAACTAGTCTGCAGGCAGTAATCTTTCTCGGGCCTGCAGCTTTCCGGAGGCCTCCATTTAGCCTGGGTATGGGTTCTGACATCTCCACTGGAGGCAGATCCCCTGAGGAGTAAGGGAGGGATAGAATAAGGAGGAGGCCAGGACTGGACAATCAGCCTCCAGGGGAGTCACCTTTGGGAGGCCAGGCGCAGGCGCAAGGGTCACAGGGCCAAGAGGTTGTCCAAGGTGGAAGGGGCCGCAGGAGATGCCACTATCCTGCTGCCAGGTTACACAGGCAGTGAAGCAGCTACCTCAATATGACTGAGGTGCAGTGCCGAAGGAGGCTCCATCTCTCAAGGGAGACAGTCAACTATATCTGTCAGATGATTGGCCCTGAGATCTCCCCCAACTGTGTGGTGGATACCCCATGCCTGCAGCTCTGAAGCTCATAGTTGGCCTCCACTTCTATGCCTCTGGCTCCTTCCAGGACTCGGTTGGTGATCTTTACAGTGTCTCCCAATCAGCAGTCCACACTTGTGTCAAGCAGGTTACAGATGCTCTGTTCAGATGGGTATCCACCTTCATCCACTTCCGCTGCAACCAGGCAAGTCAGGCACAGCGAGCCAGAGGCTTCGCCGCCATTGCTGGCTTCCCCCGCGTCCAGGGTGCAATAGGCTGCACACATGTGGCCATCAAGGCGCCAGCAGGTGAGCCCGGTGCCTTCGTCAACAGGAAGGGCTTCCACTCCATGAACGTGCAGATAGTGTGTGATCACAGGATGCAGATTTTACAAGTCTGTGCAAGGTACCCAGGCAGCTTCCACGACGCTTACATCCTCAGACACTCCCAGGTGCCGGGGCTCTTCAGTGCTCTGGCTTGGCTGGATGGTTGGCTGCTGGGTGACAAGGGCTATCCCCTCAGAAGGTGGCTCATGACACCTCTCTGCATTCAAGAACAGAAGCTGAGCAGCGCTACAATAGGAGCCACGGCACCACGAGGGCTGTAGTGGAGAGAGCCATCGGTCTTCTCAAGATGCGCTTCCATTGCCTGGACCTTTCAGGGGACGCACTCCAGTACCCCCCAGATCGCGTCTCTCTGATAGTGGTAGTCTGCTGCGCCCTGCACAATCTTGCGCTGGAAAGGGGGGATGCAGTTGACGATGAAGACCTTGATGCCCTGGATGAGGCTGCACATGATGAATCCAGCAGTGGCTCAGAGGATGAGGAAACACAGGGCGATGATGAGGGGCAGAACAATGACCCGCATTTACACCAAGGAGGCAGGGACACCCGCGACAATTTAATCCAAAGAACCTTCAGCTAGCTCCACACACATGGATCAGCAGGAGCAGCATTGCCTGGCACTTCCACACGTGGCACTTAGGTGCCACATCTTCCACCTGTTCAGCTGCAAATAAGGGCTTAGTACAGAAACATCAAAGTCCACTCCAACACTCATGATAAATATGTGAAAAAGAAAAATGCACCACAAACAAAAGGCCCTCAACCATGGCAACAAAGGTGGACTTTATTGTGTCCAAAAGAAAAGCACACAGCACTTTTTTGCAATAAGAAAAATATGGGTCCCTATTCTAAAGCCAACACAAAATCACCAGTGACATACCTGTGGAGTGCCTAACGTGCCTTATGCTTACGTTTTCAGGTGCTACGTCTAGGTGCCGCCCCATCGCTCGGAGTGGCTTGTGAGACAGCCTGCTGACTCTGCTGTCCTATTGGGCTCGATCACCTTTGCGGGCGTCCTCTGGCCCATGGAGCCTGTGATGGCCCTGCCTGGGAGGGAATGGCCAGTTCCAGAACTGGTACCTCCCCAGTTTTCGCAGCCTCAACGGAAGAAACGTTGACTGGCAGAGGGGCGGAGGAGCTGCTGCCCTCATCCAGAGCGCCCTGAGAGGAGCTCACAGTGATGACAGGCAGCTGCTGTGCCGACGTGAGGTCACATTGGACCTCCCTGCTCACCGCAGATGCATGGGCACCGAGCGCCGATGCTTGGTGTCCACCACATCTCCCACATTGGGAATGACCACTTGTGGCCAGTACCGCTGTGAGGGCTTGCAGGTCAGAGCGTATCCCAATCATAAAATGTTCCATTCGATCAAAGCCCCTCTCAATGAGAGTCGCCAATCTCTCATTGGAGGAAGCCTGAAGATCTGCCCAGAGGGTCAAGTCTTCACGTGCACTCTGCCTGGACTCCTCCATCGCAGAGAGCAACTGAAGTATTCCCTCATGCAACCCTGCCAGATGCAAACGCACTTCCTGCCGCCTTTCCTGCAGCTGCTGCATTGGGGACAACTCCAGAGGCACGTCATCAGTACCGGACTCAGCATGTGCCTGGTACCCTGCAGCCCTCCAGCTGCTGGCACCATCGGCACTCTCTGTCCCTACCATCTCCTCCAGCGATTGTGAAGTGCCCACTCCACTGTGACCCGGGACACTAGCCAACGGTAAAGTCCCCACCGAGGTGTGTGTGTCTGCGCTGGTGCCTGGCTGGCTGAAATGATGTGCTGCAAGTTGCACATGTTGGCCCTCAGGTGTGGAGGGGGTGCTGCGGGGTCGAGGTGCGGGTCACTCTGGTGGTGATGCTGAAATTAACAACAAGCACAGTGCATCAGTTAGCGTTCATTCAGTTCAACCTTTCATCCCTTTCCCCCCCCAGCCTCATAAGTCACTGATGGGATAACGAGGCTTTGGGAGGTGGTGGAGACGCGATTCCTCAAGGGGACGAGGGTCCCTTCTGTGTGACCCACACGTCAGAGTGTATCAGTCTGCGAATGAGCATTGTTGCAGTATTAACGATTGCAGCAACCATCAGTGGCTTGGATGGTGGGGGAACAGAGTGGATGGGACTGTGGACCTCAAATACCTGGCCGCTGGACCCCAGCCTCACCGCCCCCGGCCGCCCTGGCCGCCTGCCTCCTGCCCAGCTCCATGGCCTGTTCTTCAAAGGGTGTGAGGCGCTGAAGGAGGGCATGCCCACCTCCAGTCCTCTGGTGCTCCCGGGCATTGTGGTGACTTTTTGCCTGCAAAACAGAGAAGAGGATTTATTGGGGCTGATCGCTCATGTACTCTGCACGCGCAAGCCGCACCCCGACCACAGTGGCCCATCTGAGGCCTCCAGCGGCTCCTGTCCACACTACTGGTGAACAGTCCCCAGAAGATAGTACAGCTGGTCTCAACCACCTCCCCCATCGGCCACCTTGGACACATTCAGCGTCCATCACTTTGAATAGCACACGGGTCTTAGCGCCCATGGCAAGGAGGCACAACTAGGTGTGGCGCCGATGCCAGCAGATAGCACTTGCCCAAAACACCTTGAGGCACCCCTTGCACCATCTCATCACCATAAATAACACATGTGTTGAAGTTCTGAGTATGTGTCCAGTGGCCTCCCCTGCAGGTTGCCTCCAGACTACTCAAATGCCACAAAGACCAACATATGCTGCGGGGAGAACCCTTCTTCTCCTCAGCCACTAAGGCTGATGTAAGCATGGTAAATACCTGTTTGCCCACCCAGCATGCAACAGATGCCCTATGCAGTAACGACAGCAAGACATGGTGGGGGGGCTCAAAGGCTAAGGCTGTCTTCTAGGTCAAATGGCCAAGACCAACATGGTACTCACCTGTCCAGAGCGCAGCAAATCATTGAATCTTTTTCTGCACTGGGTGCTAGTGTGCTGCACATCATCATGGGCGCTTACAGTATCACCCACCTCCTCCCACGCCTGGCTGGTGACATGGGGGGGCCCTCCTCCTCCCATCCTCCAGATACAGAATGTGCCGACAGATAGCCACCTCTTGCAGGAAGACAACAAGGCATGCATCTGAAAATTGGGGGGCACAGTGGCCCCCTGCTGGCCTCTCCTGCAGCCTGCCCCCCCTCCTCCTCCTCCTCTGCCCTCAATGCAGCATGTCCTTCTCTATGAGCGGCCATGGTGCACTGCCTCAAGAAGGCTGCCAGGTTACTCTTTATACAGACTGCCGGCTCCCCGTTGGAACCAGCAGCCTGAGGCCGCCCGCCCCCGTGACTATCTTCCCGTTCTCCACGGGAGTCGCTAACCCGCTGGGCAGGCCTTAATTGCACTTTTTTCTAACTTCCTGTCCTTCGAAAATGTCAAGTAACCTTGAATATTCAGGTCACAGCATTGGTCACCTTGCAGTACACCTCTGAAATGGCTAACAGGTCATACGTGTTTATTTCTACTTGAGCTGAAAATTCATCTGTTTTATTTTGAATGCTACGGGCATTCAGATACAGAGCCTTTAGTTCTTTCTTTTTTTGGAGCCTATCTGACAAGTTCTGCAGCTGAAATTACTTTGGCCTGTTTGGGTAGGAATAGCTCTAAATCTTGCAGCTCCCTGTCAACTATTTCAGCATGTTAAGTGTTGCAGTTAAAACTGGAATTTTTATTGCCTATGTAAAATTAAAGTGCCCAGGCATCACATTATACTACATGCTGTGAGCATAGAAATTTTTGGGACCTGTTACAAGATATTGTGTCAGACTTGTGCAAACTTGCCTTTAGTTTTGTTATAGAAGTTGGTTACATTTAGCCCTCTTTTTAGATAGGAATTCTCCATATAGCCAAATCCATGATTCAACAAATTAAACATTACCATTCTAACGAATTATTAAAATATCACAATTATGAGTCAAGTATCACAATACAACTGTGACCGTGTGTATAAACAACAGTTCAGCTGCACTTTTAACGTAGCCCTGTGAGCTTAGAAAAATACCAGTAATGGCAACTTTGCAAACTCCCAACTTGACACTGCCTGAGACTTTCCTCCGTTATATAAGTGACCTGTCCTTGGGATAAATGTGTGCAAAGTTTTGTTGAATTTTTACAATGCTACCCTTAAGATGTTCTTTCACAAAGTAGCTAAACACACACATGTGCAATAAAGTGAAATGTGTAAATTAGCCACCAATTGAATTTTGCATTAAGGATAATCCTTCAGTGGAGGAAACGTGAACCAGAGGAAATTTGGAAAGAAAGCAATGCTGCAATACCTGCAAATGATATGCAACACAAAGAGAACAGCTTTGAGTGATGAAAAACTTGCTAACTTATGTTGTTCTTGACAGCTAGAGTAAGAATTAGTGTGGGTGTCTTAACTTCTGTGTGCTGGTCTTGGAAACAGATCATTTCAATTATGATCTAGAAGAAGTAATGAATTCCCATACAAGTCATTGTATTTCTGGTAATTTTCATTCAATATTTTCCAATAAATGCTCAAGTTCCATATCTGGCTTGCCACAACACACTATTTTCTATGGATGAGCGTATGACATTTGTATTCATTAGACCAGTGGATTATGAAGATAGAATCGGAAGAATTGATCAAGCAGAATATAATTTACAAACTGATTTCATAAAGAATTTTGGGAAATGTATAGTAAGCTTCTTCAAACTGCCAACTGTCTCAGTATCCCTGCATTGGAAAAGATGATTCTTTCACCAAACTTTCCCTGAACTTCTGAAGTTTGCTGGCTATATTCGTATTTGATTCAACTGAAGGCCCATCTTGTCTGGAATGGGGAGACCCTTTATGCTTCTTCAGAGCTTGTTTTAAATTGTCTTAAAAATCTTCAGTTGCTCAAACTTATGAATTGGCAGATTTTAGCCAGTTTTAGCCAAGACTGAGTTCAAATCTCACCACTCTAATTTACAGATTGCCTCAGATGTGTTCCGTTCAACTAGTTCTGTCCCTTCCTCTTGCGCTTGTGAAGCTTCGCTGGAGGAGCTCCATCTAATTATTGAAAAGTAGTTTGTGATGTTCTACAGCTACTTGCTGTTCAAAAATGCCTATCAGGGATACAATATAAGTTCAGAATCCATAGGTGTGTGCATAGCACCAATTAAGTCTCATAGTCTTCTGTGAGATTACACAAGCACCCATCGATAATCATGTAGAGTTATGTGAGGAATGTACCATTAAGAAAACCAATGCTTTTTTCACATACTATTTCACTGCACCGGTCAATTATTCTATTGTAAAGCAAACTTATAAATCTAACAGGACCAATTTACCACAGGCCATCGGGAGGACAGAAAAGATAAGCACCCTGATGTTTGAAGTGAATCCTACAAGGTTAATAGGATCTAAGTAACTACATCTATAAAACTCAATTGTATAAGATCACTGTTGATTGAGTGCAGTTTCATAATAATTGAGAAACAATCTTTTAATCGGTTCATGGCAGCAGCTGTTGCTTGCTTCAACACATATCCCTCAGCGATGATCAAACATCAGACCCGAGTGTTAATTCATCTGCTATTATTTAGCTTAGCTGCATTAAGAGCTAGATGAAACTTGTTTTTGTCAATGTCAAGGACTATTCTGAGGAAGCCGAGCAAACAGACACCTAGTGCAGCATTATTAACAGCAACGTCAGCTATCACTGATTCACTGTGGCATTAATGGTGTTGGATTGCCTTGTTTACCACTGGTGCACAACATTGACAGGAATTAAGAAACACTCAGCACAAACCACTGCTTTAACAAAACATATGCTGAGTAAATAGATGAAACTAGAATGCTACTGATGCAGCCTTTGTATCATTATATCAAGTGGAAATCAGCCAATTGTTTATTCCAGACAGCCTGGTGTAATGTCCAAATTATTCATAATTTTGCTTTAAGAATGCACTGAGATCATTGCATTCTGTTCGTTGCACAAGTGATTTAAATGCTTTTCTTAATTAATTAACCAGCGAGAACATAATCGATTGAGCAGCTGTACAAGGAACACAGAAACTATGAAGTAAAAGACCTAGGGGTAGAAATTACTGTAGGTGCATTTTCAGGTGCAGAATGAGTGCTGTACCCCTCATCCTATTACTATAAAGAAGGCCCCAAATTTTTGCCCCTTATTAATTTGAATAATATAGGTGAGCAGCCAATGTTACTTTGGCTCTTCATTGGCAGCTCGCCTAATCAGTGGCACAGTTTTGCGCACTGCAGACAACATTTAAAGGCAGCCTGAATCCTTTATAGGGAGATGCACTTTGGCTGCAGCTAAATGTGAGTGAGCATTCTGCACAATGGCAGACATAATATAAGCTGCAAAGGCCCTGCAATTTTCAGACATTGCGCTGGAGGTTAGGTGGAGAAAGAAGATGATCTATCCAGCAGGCAATGGGAAGACTCCCAGGCCAGCTCCACACAAGTGACCTGATGTAGCAGACAACGTGAGTGCCAGAACCATCTTCTATCAGGACATGGCTGCAATGTTGAAAAAAAGTTTAATAACATCACAAAGATAGCTTAGTTAAGCCTCCTAACTCATATTTCTCATTACTCTCTCTGCTTAACCTTGTACTACCTATTGTCCATCAGCTCACAACCGATAACCCACACTCAGCTGCAAGCATGCAGCACAGCTCGATCCACCTCCTTTTGTTCCTGCTGCAGTATTCTGTGCTTGCTATGCTTCTCATATAACTTCCTTCACCACTGACGTCTTTCACTACCCAACAACATGATTCTACCCTCACATGTCCTCAAAACTTTTCAATGCTCTACCATGGACACACTCAGTTCTTTCTTACATGACAAGTTCACAAACAATAATAGGGAACAGGCAGCTTCAATAGCAAGGCCACAAATTATCCATGGGCTGCCCCCAATTAAAGAGTGGGTGATGGGCATCAAGTGCATAAGGTTTGCCATGAGCATGGCATCTGACAAGGCTGGAAATCCTGCTGGATTTTAAACAATCTTTCTCTCCTTCCTGTCTCTCTTATACGTCATCTTTACACATTTAAGTGAGCCAATTCTCTCATCCCACCTATTTTCTCCCCCCTCCTCTCCTAAAGGTATTACCTCCTTATTGGGCACCATGCTCAATTCCTAGCCTAACAGGGCATTCTTTATGTGTAAACTGAGATGGTAACTGTCAAAAGAGCATTTGACTGGTGTGGTAGGATGAGGAGGGGATTCACATCTGAACTCCAGAATAGGAAACATATAGCAAGAGTTGTTAGATAGTGACCTGCCACAGTAATTTTCATTTCTTTTGGCAGCACTCCAGATTAGATCAGTAAACTCAGCACTAACTGATAATTGAAGCTCATTTTTCAGATTTGCAAAGCTTAGCTATTCACTGGCCTACTCGCCTGAGCCAAGGCTCTAAGGACCAGTTCCAAAGGCTCATAGATAGTCCATCCCATTCCTGTGCCTTGTTCTCACCATTAGTGTCGAGAAATTATGTTATAGGACATGGTGTTGTGCCTCTGCCTGTGATCAGGCTCAACATCACTCCGCTGGAAGCAGTCAGCTAATTCTGCTACCTTGGATATACAGTGACAGACAACCTGTCTCTTGATGAAGAGCTCAGTACACACATTGGAAAGGCACAGTCACTAACTTTGGCTGACTAACAAAATGGGGAGGGAAATTCAACAAACTGACTTGCAGAACCAAGGCTGAATTTTACTCTCCAAAAACAGGTCTGCTGTAGTTCTGCGGAAGTATAATATTCAGGGTGATGACGTCGACCTGACTTATCATGCCAGACGGCAATAATACAGTGGGCAGGAATGCTCAAAAATCAGTAGCCTGCCCACCATTTTGAATTTACTAATTAATGCCTATTAAAGCTTGTTATCAGTCCAATCGACTGTAATAATACATCTCTGGAACCATAATGCGTTGCCAGCGCATGAAACATGCCAGGTGGGTGTAGTATAAGGGTCTGGCACATATAGGGTTAACGACACAGAAGGAGGCCACTTGGCCCATCGTGTCTGCACCAGCTCTCCGAAAGAGCATTATGACCTAGTGCCATTGCCCCGCCTTTTCCCCATACCCATGCACCTTGTTTCTATTCAAATAATCATCGAATGTCCTCTTGAATGCCTCAATTGAACCTGCCTCCACCACACTTCCAGGCAGTGCATTCCAGACCTGAACCACTCGTTGTGTGAAAAAGTTTTTTTCTCACATCACATTTGCTTCTTTTGCAAATCGCTTTAAATCTGTGTCCTCTCATTTTTGATACTTCTATGAATGGGGACAACCTCTCCCTATCTACTCTGCCCAGCCCCCTCATGATTTTGAAAACTTTTATCAAGTCTCCTCTCAGTCTTCTGCTCTCCAAGGAACACAGTCCCAACTTCTCCAATCTCTCCTCATAGCTGAAGTTTCTCATCCCTGGAACCATTCTTGTAAACTTCTTCTGCACTCTCTCCAATGTGTTCACATCCTTCCTATAGTGTGGTACCCAGAACTGTACACACTATTCCAGCCGAGGTCTAATGAGGGTCTTATATAAATTCAGCATAACTTCCCTGCTCTTGTACTTTATGCCCCTATTAATAAAGCCTAGGATGCTATATGCTTTATTAACTGCTCTCTCCACCTGTCCTGCCACCTTCAATGATCTATGCACTTATACAGCCAAGTTTTTCTGCTCCTGCACACCCTTCAAAGTTTCACCCCTTATTTTACATTGTCTGTCCATGTTTTTCCTACCAAAATGCATAGGACTGAGTACAGTACCACCCACACAGTAGTGTAAGAGAGCAATAACCTGCAAATATCTGCCCAAGAGGCACAAAAGTGATGTCCCTTTACACCCTTTCTGATCTATGACCGGCTCTGCACAACATGAAATTGGCCAAATGGTTGTGTGAATTGTTACAACCGGTTTTGAGCACATGTTCCACATCCAGGACTTGCATATTGATAGCAATGCTGTGTCCATGTGCTTATTTGACATTGCTAGCCTATTCACCAATGGTCCACTTAAGGAAGCCATAGATATTTGCGCTGCAGCACTATATCATGACAATTGAGACCCACCACCATTGCGTGAATCAGTGTTCACTGAACTTATGCACTCAGCAACTCAAGCAGTTGAGTTCAGTATTAACCACATCATGTATGCCCAAGTTAAAGGTGTTGCTATTGGATCCCCTCTAGACAGTAATTGCTGACATCTTTGTTGTGGTGCATGAGAAACGTGTCTTCAAAGGAATGACACCCAACCTCCTACCCCTTGTATATTTCCAATATGTGGATGATATGATTGCTATATTTAAAGCCGCAGCTGCATGTAATAATTCCTTTACATGTCTTAATGGGTTCTATCCTGCGCTCAAATTCACCTTTGAAATGGAGCAGTCAAATGAACTCCTCTTCCTTAACATACTAGTTGAGAAATCTGCCAGGGGGTTCTCTACCACAGTCTACCACGAACCACCTTCACTGGTCAATATACATGGTGGGATTCTTACAGTTCCACGCACTATAAGATTGGCCCTATCGGCAACCTCATTAATAGGGCACTAGCCATTTACTACCATGCAAGCTTGATGCTGATAGAGGGCACATCAAAGGCATTCCACGGGATAATGGCTACCCTGATCAGATCATTTCACACTGTATTTTAGACAAACTCATGAATGGGCCTAAGGTCATCACTTTCAGCTCTGACAAGTGCCCAGTCTACCTCAGATTACACTAGAAGGGCAAGATATATCAAAAACTTGAGCAACGGGTGAAGCTAGCTTTTTCATGCTGCTACAATGCAGTAGCAACGCAAGTGGGATTCACCATTAACAGGATGCTACTGTCAAGGCAAAAAGACATTCTGCCTATCACACAAATGAGTAATGCAGTACATGAATTTCAGTGCTAGTGTGCTGCTGGGTGTGTAGGCAGTATGTCCCAAAGACTGGCAGATCGTATCAAACAGCATGTCCCTTCTGTTGTTCACAACAGGCAAGGTACAAACCGTATCCAACCAGCCCATGCTTGAAAACTCAAAACACAGTATACAACATTTAACGTGATTCCGCAATTGGATAACATTTGCTAAATAATCCTCAATGTGCTAAGAATTACGCTGACAACCAATTTAAGATTGTCAGTCAGGCTCGCAGTGTGGCACATTTGCATATACTGGAAGCTACACATATTAATACACAGGGCCCTGTTCTTTGCAGACAGAAAGAAAATGTACACAGATTGCACCTGTTTCAGCTAAACAAAATAAGTGACAGCCATTCACTGGTTCATTCCTCAGGGCAATGCCTTGACCAATCAGAGTTAAGCTGCCTGGTTTAGATTTCAAACAATGCTTGCCAGTTAATTGTCAATCACCATCAACCTGTGCATTCTCCACAGCAATGCCTCTACCAATCAGAGTCCACGTGCCAACCAATTAGCACTCTCTTCTCATACAATATAAATTTGTTGTTTTCCCTGACATTGTATTCGTGCGAATTTTCCTGATGAGTGCAAGATGAAAAACTTCAACAAAATGTTCCTTTATTCAGCAATACTCAAGGTTCCAATAGTTGAGTCTACCCAAATATGTCATCATCTGGGCCAGTGTTTCCTTCTTCTCGGTCCTTCATCAGAACAAAACCAATTCGTCCTCTTGCGCTCATTTAAACATTCAAACCATGTCACTCAATTGGATGCACATTATTTCATAATCAAATTAAACCATCATTAGAATCCATCTCCAGGCAGTTTCACACAAGATGAATAAACCAGTGACCTTCTGGGAGATGGTAAAGCAGTAAATAATTTATGTACACAGAAACTCACTAATGTGCAAATAGTTTAATCATAAATTCACCCATCTGCGTGCAAGTGTGACTACTGTGATGTTTTCTTGAATCTTTTCTGGCCGCTGTGGTGGTGTGATGCTCTGTCTTCACTAGCAGCTGTGGTGGACACAAGCTGCTGACCCTTGGGCACCCTCATCTGCAATGACTTTGAACACAAGAACACAAGAAATAGGAGCAGGAGTAGGCCATATGGCCCATCGAGCATGCTTCTCCATTCAATACAATCATGGATGACCTTGGGCTTCAACTCCACTTTCCTGCCTGCTCCCCATATCCCTTGATTCCCTGAGAGATGAAATATCTGTCTATCCTAGCCTTAGGTGTACACAACAATGAAGCATCCACAACCCTCTGGGGTAGAGAATTCCAAAGATTCACAACCCTTTGAGTAAAGTAATTTCTCCTCATCTCAGTCCTAAATGATTGGCCCCTTATCCTGAGACTGCGCCCTCTTGTTTTTGATTCCCTGACCAGAGGAAACAATCTTTCATGGTTCATCCTGTAAAGCCTCTTCAGAGTCTCATGTGTTTCAATGAGATCACCTCTCACTTTCAAACTCCAGAAAATATAGGTACAATTGGTCATAGGACAACCCCCTCATCCCAGGGGCTAATTGAGTGAACCTTTGCTGTACGGGCTCCAATGCAAGTATATCCTTTCTGAGATGTGGAGACGAAAACTGCACATAGTACTGCAGATATGGTCTCACCTGAACTTCTTTATTCCTGTACTCCAATTCCCTTGCAATAAAGGCCATCATGCTATTTATCTTCCTAACTGCGTGCTGTACTTCCATGTTAACTTTCTGCGTTCCTTGTACAAGCATACCCAACTCTCTTTGAACATCAACACTTACAGCTTTCTCACTTTTAAAAAAATATTCTGCCTTTCTATTCTTACAACCAAAGTGAATAACTTCATACTTCCCTATATTATACTTCATCTGTCATCTTGTTGCCCACTCACTTACCCTGTCTGTCTCTGCGAAATCTCGCTGTGTCCTCCCTACAGCTTACCTTTCCACTTCGTTTGGTATCATCAGAAAACTTAGATACATTACTCTCTATCTCTTCATCTAAGTCATTGATATAGATTGTAATAGCTGAGGCCCCAGAACTGATTTTGCAGCACTCCACTATTCACTGCCTGCCACCTTAAAAAAGGTCCATTTGCCCTCTGGTTGCTTGAGCCTATGAAGGCCCTGACGTGATTGGAGCCACCTGCACAGTGACAGGGTGCCCATCTGTTGATGCAGCATGTGAAACTATCTGTGCCGATGGCTGAGGGGGTAGAGGAGAGGCTGTGCACATCAGAAGCGCTTTGAGAGGTGCCCCCCTCAATGGCACCACCTGCTGCTCACCCTCCACCATGAGGTCCATTTGGACCTTCCTGCTTGCCTGAGAAGGATTGTCCAGCCCATGAGCGCTGTGATCACTGAGAGGGACCAGAAGCTGGATGTGACTCCAGGCCCCTTGACCCCTCTCACCCTGGCTCTGGTCCCTTGAGCTTAGAGTCAAGGCGATGGAGTGCAGGTCAGGACACATAGCCATGATTGCTTCAGTGGTCTGCTGGGTTTGGCCCTCCATGACAGTCACCATTCAGAGAAAGCCATACATTCTGTAGAGTGGGCGATTGCAGTGCTCATGGCCTGGATGGACTCCTCCAAAGTCGGTACCAGAATGTCCAACCCGTCTCTGCTACATCTTCATGCACCTTGTGTGGTATGTCCAGCACCTTTTACCTGGCAGACAACTCCAGGGAATGGTCATCCGACTGGGGCTCAGAATCTTGCTCGAATCCAGCACTCCTCCGCCTGCCAGAGGCCTGCGCTATCATAGTCTCTGGCACCTGCAAGTGTGACGGTGATGTGGCTTCACCTGTTTGTGGTTCCCTTAGCTCCAAGGCGCACATACCCACCGAGGTGCTAGCACCTGCACTGTTCCCGGGTGCAGTGCAAGGATGTGATGCAGCACCCTCTGAGGCTTCCTCTTCCATTAGTGTGGGACCTTTGCGGCTTGCTTCAGCAGCAGTCAATATTGAACATGTGCAGAAGCAGAAGACAAAAATAGGGAGGGTTAAGGCCACGTTCTACCTTCCAGGTGAGTGCACAGAGACAAACTTCCTCATTGGCAGCACTGCAAACATTGTGAAATGTTACTCACTGTTTGTATTTTACAACTTTCAATATACAGTCACTCCTCGATGCATGAGAGCCTTCAAAGTCACAAACCATCAATGCCTCTTCTCTAATAGCATAACAGACCCCATGCGCCCTCCCCTCCCTAGCCATCTAAACACATCTTTTTGTCAATTGTAAATAATGCCCCTTGCAATCTCATCACCTGGGGTCTTCCTCCTGTCATGCCTCTACCAATGGGCCACCACCACTCATTCGCAACCAGCTCTGGCACCTCCTCCTCTATAGGTATGAGGATAGCCAGGTTTGGCCCATTGTCTCCTGTCTTGCTTCTCTCCCTGGCATAATGTACCCTCTTCTCCTGCAACTGAAGTGTGACATTTTAATGATTTTTAATATCCTGTACAATCATTCCTTCCCATGTATGCTCTATAAAAACTCTAAATTTGCATAATGATTTGTGTGCACAAACCAGTGATCCTGTTACACATCTTCCCACCAACCCCACACCAATACCCTTTCATAGGCCCCGGTGCCACGCAGAGTAGCATTTGTGCACCATGTTGCCTCACACATTTGGGAAGCACACAAGACAACCCCCTAATGGAACTTTCACAAAACCTCCATAGTGGTGCATCACACCCTTTTGCAGATCGCAGCAGATCATTCAGATGTTTGCAGCACTGAATTCAGGTTCTTTGGACAACCCCAAAGCTGCTTACCTCCACAGCGACTGCCATCCAGGATGCTTTGATCAGGCTGCGGTGTCTCCTCTTCCCAACAGCAGGAATGAGGACCTCCAACCTGCCACTTACAGCCTGGAGGAGGGCTCACAGGGAGTCATCATCAAACCTTGGGGCCACCTTGGACCTTTCGCCTTCCCCATCGCCTGGTTCCTTTCTCTCCATCTGTGGAGAGACACAGAGAGTTAGCAACCTGATGCTCCATTTGTCCAAACACAATTGATATTTGTCAGGGTTATGGTTCAGCTGCATTCCTAAACGATTTATTCCTTGCCAAAAATCCAGAAAACTTCCCAACAGTTAAAACAGCCATAAATAATTTTTAAAATTACACCCACCCCTAGCAATGACTCCAAAGTATTAGATTCACCAATAGAAATGTCTTACTCTCAGCAAATAATGATCCCTGGTGTGCCTGACATGGTCCCATGCCAGGGGTCCCTTTAAATGAGTGGCCGTGACCTCCTTCTGGGTCAGGGTCTGCCACCCCTCTGCCCGTATCTCCCACCCTCATTAGTCCAACTCCAAGGTACACAAAATCCAGCACCAGATGCTTATCCACAAGGTCCGTATCCTCAGCACATTGTTGTATGGCAGTGAAGATTTACACAGGTCTGCACTCTGCCTATTATGGAAGCATCCTGTTAGTGGAAAATACTCTATTTGCATACTCTCTGCATAGTAGCAGCATGAAACAACTTCCTTAACCCATTGTTCAAACTTCTGAAATACTTTCCAAGATAATTAGAGGAAAATGGGACACTTTTCAGGTCTAAAAAGATGTTCCACACATCACACAATTCAATGACACCATGTATGAATTTCTGTGCCAGTGTGATGCCAAGTACGTAGATGAATCAAACAGCATGTGCCTCTGGTTGTTTGTAATAGATGGAGTATCAACCGTACTCAACCAGCTGGTGCTTGTGAAACCGAAAACAAAACATCCACTGTTAGATGTGATTCCCTCAGTAGACAGCACTTTCTGAACAATCCTGGGTGCGCTAAGAGCTACACTAACAATCAATTTCAGATAATCAGCTGAGCTCACAATGTGGCTCATTTATGCTTGCTAGAAGCAACATACATTCATACGCAAGGGCCCATTCTCTGCAAACAAAAGAAATACGTTGAAGCCTTACATCAGTTTTGAATTATCTGGGAGCTTGGGGAGCCTATGGTTCCATGTTACTTTTTCCATGGCAATGCCTCGGCCAATCAGAGTCAACTTGCCAACCAATCAGCACCTGTTTCTCCTGTAGTATAAATTTATGTGATCATTTGAAATTTGGCATTCGTATGTTTGGCCTGATGAGTGCAAGATAAAAAGCTTCGGCAACATGTCTCTCTTTTCAGCAATATTCAAGTTCTGGACTACCAAGTGGCTGTTCCTATACACTTGTAAAAATGCTTATAATGTGTGTATTTGGATTTTCAGAAGGCATTCAATAAAATACCAAATGAGGTTATTACATAAAACGTTCATGGGATTGGAGTAATATAATAAAATGGATTGACGACTGATTAATGGAAAG
Source organism: Cetorhinus maximus (assembly GCF_964194155.1). Lineage (NCBI taxonomy): Eukaryota > Metazoa > Chordata > Chondrichthyes > Lamniformes > Cetorhinidae > Cetorhinus > Cetorhinus maximus. The sequence continues at coordinate 117,207,450 of NC_135886.1, forward strand.
ATAGCAGGGAGTCAGAATAAACAGATCATTTTTGGGATGGCAGACTGTAACTGGTGGAGTGCTTTAAGGATCCATTCTTGGGTTTCAGCTATTTAAAATCCATATCATTGATTTAGAGAATGAGACTTGAGTGTAATATATCCAGGGTTGTTGATGATACAAAGCTGTGTGAAAATAAGCTACGAGGAGGATGCAAAGTGGCTGCAAACTGTTATTGGCCAGTTAAGTGATTGGGCAAGAATATGGGACATGGAATATAATATGGGGAAATAGAAATAACCCACTTTGGTAGGAATAGTGGAAAAGTAGAATTGTTTATAAAGTGAAAGATTAATAAATATTGGTATTCAGAGGGATTTGAGGGTTCTCAAATGTAATCATACAGCACAGAAGGAGGCCACTTGTCTCATCTTATCTGTACCAGGCCTCCGAAAGAGCAACTTACCTTAGTCCCACTCCACCATGTTTTCCCCATAGCCCTTCAATTTTTTTCCACTTCAGATAATTACCCAATTCTCTTTTGAAGGCCTCGATTGAATATGCCTCCAGCACACTCTGAGGCAGTGCGTTCCTGTTCCTGATCATATGCTGCATTAAAAAAGTTTTTCCTCATGCCACCATTGCTTCTTCTGCCAATCACCTTAAATCGGTTTCCTCTGATTCTCGACCCTTCTGCCAAAGGGAACAGTTTGTCTCTATGTACTCTGTTGAGATCCCTCATGATTTTGAAAACATCTATCAAATCACCTCCTAATCTTCTCTTCTCCAAGGAGAAAAACCCCAGCTTCTCCAATTTATCCATGTAGCTGAGTTCCTCATCCCTAGAACTTTAGTTGTCTCACAATCCTTTAGACAGTTTTCTCTACTTATTACAGGTGAGGTTATTGCTCCTTGGCTCTGGATGGAATGAGACTTGGTGGGGGAGGAGGAGCAGCAAAAGCAGACTCAGAAGCACCATCACCATCATTTGGGCCTCTCTAAAGACAACATGTGAGGGAGAGGAGGAGGGGTGGGGGGGCAATGCAAGCAGGAGGCCGTACATAGAATACAGGCTCTGCAAGCTAAGAGGCAGTTTTCCTTAACTGATCTGAGGAGCAGTGTGAGAACAAAGCTGCACTTGTATGGGCACGTTATCGCAGATACTTTCAACCTCCTGAAATAGGACCTGCTGGTCTCTTTGGAGGTTGGAGTGGCGTGCGGGGGTGCATGACATGTATTCCTTTGGCTCACCTCTGCAGTCAACGTGGTTTCCGTAGTTGCTCATTTGAAAATGCAAGTTGGGGGCTCAACCTTTCTTTAAGAGGTACTTTGTTGCTTTAAACAAAGTTGGAAACACACCAAAAATTACATGGGCATTTGGGCAGGCTATCCAGTTCTGCAAGGACTCAGAAAGGCAGCACATCTTGAAAATTTATTGTGGCTGAGAGTTAAGATAGCTTGGGCCTCCTGTCATTGGAGCTTATTACCTGCCCTGTCCATTGACTGAACAATTTCCACCCTGAGATAAAACCGGGGATCAAGTCTCAAATATCAAATTTTATGGAACCTCTAATGTTTCAGTTAGGAAAGGCATTGGTCATTTGATAATGAGGCATAATCAATGGACAAGGAAGTTCCTAAACATGATCCCTCTGATCTCCATAAGAAGTTCGCTCCACTTAGCGGGGATGGGAGTTGGTGTATTCCTATTGGGAGGAGGAAGTAAGTTGGAGGTCACTATCCAGTGATTCCTACTCAATGGGGTAGAAATTGTTATGCATTGCAGTGCTTTTTTGGATATAAGGTGGGCACAGAGTATACCAGTTTATTCCGATGCCTTGAACCCATCTGCACATGCATTGGTCCCACTATGAAATTGTTGGGGCCTAAACTGTATGACAGCCAATTAAGTAATTTTGAAGTGTAGTCTGTTTGTAAAGTGGGGAATCAGATGTTTGACCATTCAGTCACCCATGTTATTATATATATGAGGAGGTCTTGTGGCAGTGGACAGCACACCTGCTGCGGAGCCAGAAGCTTCGGGTGCAAGTCTCACTCCAGGACTTGGTGGCCAAGAAAGGTGCATTCATAATGTGGCCAAACAGTCTGGGTATCAACTTATAAATCCGTCCAACATACAGGAAAGATTTCTGGTCAGCCGTGTGATGGAAAGAAATGGTGCCCCTACCGTTAGCATCCAGAGCTCCAGGCATACAACATGCGTGTAAAAATGTACGTTGCCACAGTAATTCAGACCCCTTGAGGGATGAGGGCGGTTAGCTCAGTTGGCTGGACAGTCGTTGTGAATGAGATTGGCGCCAACAGCACAGGGTTTGATCCCTGTTCCAGCTGGGGTGGATTCAAGACCTGCCTCCTTGCCACACCATGCTGGAGGTTGTGGTATCATGGGCTGGGCCTGCTTTCAGGCAGAGGACTGAAGAAGAAGATTGTATATGTGCAGTGAAGTCAATGTGCAGTATTCATGCCTTACAGGATTATTAGACCATGAAAAAAAGAGGCATAAGCGGGTGAAGCCAAGAAACTGATTCCACCAGAGAGGGTCTTGACAGCAAGGAACCAGCTGAATGAGGAGGGTGGCAAGGAACAAAGTGCAAGAGGGAGATGATTCAGAGTTTCAATCTTGGCAGGAAACACTAGACCAGGGAAGAGCAATTAGACAACATCAGCAAGGGAATAAAGTCTTGTTCTTGCTTATATCAGTTAATGTCAGCTCACTTAACATTGGAAACCTCAATCACAGCACCACCTGCAGGTCTAATAAATATTGCCAATAAATGTGGACACTTAAAATGAAAAATCCCATGGAGAGATTGACATAACACTTTCCAATGGATTTTGAAATGGATTTTGATGACTTGCCTACTGATTTTAAGAAATCATAGAATTCAACTTCAAGTAATTTCTTCTTATCATGTTTTTATAGTGATATGGAAGCAACAATCAATCATAAAGGATTGGGTAAACATGCCATGGTTTCATTTATTGAAACTAAGCACATAAGAAGAATTTATACAAAGGTAGAAAACTTGAAGACATCAGCAGCAGAACTGTGTGTGCTGTGTTCTGCTCACAGGCCAAAGTGAAACTGAGGCTGGATCACATGATACATTTCCCTTCAAGTGATGCCATGCTGCTACCCCTTAAAGGCATTTTACAACACCCTTTTTTTAAAAACACTTTTCCCACTTCCAAAGATGTCTAACTATTTACAATACATGTTCATGTTTAGTTACCATTACATAAGTGTACAGGACTGGTGAATCTATGAGTCTCTGAAGCTTAGAGGTAATCTGCTGGCATGTCGTGATCTTGTAATTCTAACCTCGTTTGGAAGTTTCTCTAATTGCTCATAGTGATCTGTGGGATTGTCATTTTCGAATGCTCCTCCTGGCTGCATTTGAGATCTTGTCCTCAATGTAATAGGACTGCATGGTGGTTGAGGAGCGGTAATGGATCTGATTTGTCGTCGGTTATGCCTCATCATTGCGTCGTTGTGTGCAATGACTTCATAGGATCTTGGTCCTGAATAAATCCTTGTCACCTCACTGGTTGCCATGTACCTTCTGTGGGATCTTGAATGGGAACTTGTCCCAACCATAAATATGGCAATTCTGTACCTGTATATTTATTGTGCACATTGATCATCTTCTCTTGCAGTTTTAAAGGTTGCTGTCTAATGTCTGAGAGAGTAGAGCGGGTAAAAGTAAGTAAATTGGTACATACTGCTAAACATGAGCTCTGCCGGTGATGGAACAGTTGCACTTAAAGGTGCTCTCAGATGTAACATTGCAATGTGTAGATTTGATTGGTCTGTGTACATTTGAAAATTATGGATTTCACCATGCTGATCATTCATTCAGCTAGGCAGTTAGATCTAGGGTAATCAGGAGAAGAAGTAGTAAGATTGATATTCCATTTCTTGCACATATCCTGAAATGGCTTACCAAAAAACTGCAGACCTTTATCCATAAAAATCTCCCTAGGCACACCAAGTAAACTGAAAATAGCACTCAGAGTTGCATCACAGTTGTGCTTGACGTATTATGCAATTGTCGAACAATTGGGATACTTGGTAAATTAGTGGACAATGACGATGAAGTCAGTGCCATGGACATGAAAGAGGTCGATGTGACTTTGGACCAAGGATGGATAGGAAATTCATCTGGAATGAATAGTTCTTTGTGCTGACTTGGCATATGCTCCTGACATGCCTGGCACTTTTTGACAATGGCTTGAATGTCATTGTTCATACCCAGCCAATAGCCTGCCACTCTTGCGAGTCTTCTCATATGATCTATGGCCATGTGTGAGTGATCAATTTGTTGAAGAATATCAGGCCACAAAGATTCCGGTATGATGATCTGCCTGTCTTTAAAATCAAAACTCTGGGAGATGCTTAGCTCATCCAGGTAAGGCCAAAATGGTGTTCTGTTTTCGGACATGCTGAATTGAATCAGCCCATCCTTCAGTGATAGTTTTCCACAGTTTCTGTGGTATGGAATCTTTTGTATTTCTTCTTGTAGCTCCTGGCATTTGTGTTATGCAAAATGTACCAGATCAATTTGGAGAATATCTTCAGACTCGATGTCAATGAAGTCATCAGCAATGAACTTGTGCATCTAAGGATATATCTTCTGCTTCGCTGGGTTAGGCAACCTGCTAAGTGTATCCAATGTGGCCATCATGTTACCCAGCTTGTACCTAATCTCACAGTCATAACCTTGAATCTTTATTAAGAGATACTGCAATCTTGGCAGTGTGCTGGTCAATGGTTTTCACCGAATCAGCTCCAGTGGCTTCTCATCGGTCTCTACCACTAATCTTTTGTCAAATAGATGGGTATGAAAATGTATGATTCCAAACACTAAAGCTAATGTTTCCTGCTTGATGTTGGAATAGTTGGATTGCATTACAGACAGAGAATTTGAAGCAAATGCAATTGGTTTGCCTTTTTGCAGAATGCATCCTCCCAGGCCTTCCTGTGAGGCATCTATTTCCAGGGTAGTTGTCTTCCTAGGATTGTAAAATTACAATTTTGGTGCTTGTGATAATGACTGTTTCAGTATTTCAAAGAGGTATTGGTGGTATTGGTGCCACATGAAAGGAACATCCTTTCTTAACAATTCCCTTAACATTGATGGTTTTTGAGTAAAATCGGGAATGTGTGGAGACAAGAAATTAAAGGGATCTAGACATCTTCGAAGATTGTCCCTATCTTGGCATGGCTTTACTATCCTCAACTTTACTTGGATTTGGATGTATGCCAGCACTGGAATAAATAGAACCAAAGAAATTGATCTGCTACATGTTGATGGCACATTTCAGGCTATAGAAAACCAATCCTTCATTACCTGTTGCTTGCAAAAATTAATGCAGATTATGGTCATGTTCTGGCTTTGTTCTTCCCACAGCAGCAATGTCATCAGTGATAGAGATGCATCCTGGCACAGTGTATGTAATGCTATCTATGTGAGCTGGAAAGAGATCCAGGCTAACAGCCCAAATGGAAGTCATTGAAAACAGTATCGTGTGAATGGGGTACAGAATGTAATAAGCTCTTGGGACAGCTCCACAAGATGTACTGACCAGTAGCTAAGCTTGGAATCACACTTCAAGAAGAATTTTGCACCTGCAAGTTTCAAATTTAACTCTTCTAATGTGGGTATTTCAAAGCTATGTTTAAACATCGTAGACTGAAGCAAACTTGCAATGATCCGTCCTTCTTTATCACGCACATAATTGAGCTGCACCAATCTGTGTGCTCTTCTAGTGATTCCATCTTTCCCTATGTTGTCTACTTCAAACTTCATTTTATCTTGTAAGAGGACATAGTGGATCAATTGATGGACTCGTATTCTCCTGCAATTGTAATGTTGCAGCTACCTTGAAACAGCCAATTTTGTTGAAGCATTCTGGATATTTTGATGTTAGGTCATGAACTGAGATGATAGGAATACTTTCTGAGATTGATTTGCTGTGTGATGTCTGATGGATCGTCATAGGCCTCTGATCGCTAGGCCATTAGTCCCCATGATGTAGAACATGTGTGGCACCAAGGAGGATTTATTGTACTTTCATACCAGGACTATGGATCCTGCACATACAATAAATGAACCATTGTATGCTGAAAGCTTTGCAGTAGTAGATCTCACCATAGCTTTCCACATCTGTGGATACATGTATTTTTCTCATTCATAGGATGAGGGTGTCGCTGGCTAGGCCAGCATTTATTGCCCATCCCTAATTGCCCTTGAGAAGGTGGTGGTGTGCTGCCTCCTTGAACAGCTGCAGTCCCTGTGGTGTAGGTACACCCACAGAGCTGTTAGGGAGGGAGTTCCAGGATTTTGACCCAGTGACAGTGAAGGAACAGCGAATATTTCTAAGTCAGGATGGTGAGTGGCTTGGTGGGGAGGTTGCAGGTGGTGGTGTTCCAATGTGTCTGCTGTCCTTATCCTTCTAGGTGGTAGCGGTCATGGGTTTGGAAGGTGCTGTCTAAGGAGCCTTGATGAGTTCCTGCAGTGCACACACTGCTGCCCCTGTGCGTCGGTGGTGAAGAGAGTGAATGTTTGTGGAAGGGGTGGCAATCAAGCAGGCTGCTTCATCCTGGATGATGCCAAGCTTCTGTGAGTGTTGTTGGAGCTGCACTCATCCTGGCAAGTGGTGAATATTCCATCACATTTCTGACCTGTGCATTGTAGATTGTGAACAGGCTTTGGGGAGTCAGGAGGTGAGTTACTCACTGCAACATTCTTAGCCTCTGACCTGCTCTTTTAGCCACAGTATTTATATGGCTTGTCCAGTTCAGTTTCTGGTCAATGATAAGCCCCAGGATGTTGATAGTGGGGGATTCAGCAATGGTAATGCCATTGAGTGTCAAGGGGCGATAGTTAGATTCTCTTTTGTTTGAGATGGTCATTGCCTGGCACTTGCATGGCACAAATGTTACTTCCCACTTGTCAGCCCAACCCTGGATCTTGTTTTTTTGAATCTGCAGAGGTAGTATGTTGGCACTTGCCCATGTGTCAATCTTGGCCAATAATGAAAAGTTGCTAACTTTCTTCGGGCAGAGAATTTAAATCTTAGCAAATGCTTTGGATGGTGTGACGGTATTTACATTTTACATTAGATTGATGGTGTGAAACGTATGTTCAGTGCTCCTTGTCTTGTCATGCACCTCATTGTCACTTTCTGGTTTGTATACATTTCTGATGGGAAAACGGTTGGTCATTCTAATTGCTTGAAGTCAGTTTGGATCAGTGCATGGCTCTTTGTAGCTGCCTCAGCCCTTGCTCTAGTGCACTGTTGCTGCCAAAGGCCCTTTCTGCCACATATTTTGCAGAATTGATGGAAAGCTGAGCATTTCCTAGACGTATGCAGAGGGCCACAACTTCTCTTGCTAGGTTTGGGCGTTCTAATGAGTGCGTCAACAATTGGGGATGTACTTAGGACCTGTCAGCTTCATCGACCTATGAACTTTGCTTGGTACTTATGTCCATCCTTGAGTATTTCTTCAATGCTATATGTATAGCTGATCTTTCCGGAATGCTTCCATGGGAGTGGAGGTGATCACCAACTCAATAACTCTGTCTGTTAGCTCTGTGTTTGAAAATCACAGTACATATCCTTTTCTCAGCATCTGCTGACAAAGCGATCTATGGATTCTGTAGGCTGTTGTCAAAATGACATGAACTCTACTTGATGAAGATGGAAGTTTAACCTGGCTCTGAACTGGTCTTCCAATGTAGCCCATAGCTTTTGAGGATCCTTTAGCTCTTCTACTGTTATTCCTGATGTGTTCAGCCTATGTAGACCTTCATTCCGGATTGCTAGGCAATTTTTTATGGCTTGCTTGTCTGATTCAGACACACCTGAATCAATAAACCATAGCTCAATACACTGTTTAAACATTTGAATTTGGATAGTAGGTCAAATGCATCCCAATTCTAACTGGGGAATTTTGTGGACATTTTGACAATATTTCTTTGAAACTTCCTTCTCCTGTAATACCTGGGATGAATGTCACTGTGGCCGCTTTCGCACACTTTTCTGAAGTTCCGCCCATTATAATCACAACTTTCTCTGGCCTGATTTTTATGACGGTTTTATGTGTTTTTTTTGTATGATTCTCCCTTGCTCACGATTGGTCCAGCCCAGACCCTGGTCACTTGCCTTTCCCGACTGAGCTAACTCAGCGCTGGTCCTCTCGACACACTGTCCCACTCTACATGAGGGATTTGTCTGCTTACCAGCACTATCTTGGCGTGAATTACAAAAGGTTAGTGTCCAGGTACAGCAGGTAATTAGGAAAGCTAATAGAATGTCATCATTTATTGCGAGGGAAATTGATTACAAAAGTAGAGAGGTTATGCTTCAGTTCTACAGGGCATTAGTGAGACCACATCTGGAGTGTTGTGCTCAGTACTGGTCTCCTTTTTTAAAGTAAGATGTAAATGCATTAGAAGCAGTTCAGAGAAGGTTTACCAGACTAATACCAGAAATGGGTGGGTTATCTTATGAGGGAAGGCTGGACAGGTTAGGCTTGTATCCACTCGAGTTTAGAAGAGTAAAAGGTGATTCAGTTGAAACCTTTAAGGTCCTGAGGGGTCTTGACCAGGTGGATGTGGAAAGAATGTTTAATTTTGTGGGAGAATCTAGAACTAGGGGTCACTGTTTAAAAATTACGGGTCACTCATTTAAGACAGTGATGAGAAATTTTTCCTCTCAGAGGGTTTTGAGTCTTTGGAACTCTCTTCCTCAAAAGGCAGTGGAAGCAGAGTCTTTGAATATTTTTAAGGCAGAGCTAGATAGATGTTTGATTAACAAGGGGGTGAAAGGTTATCGGGGGTAGGCAGAAATGTGGGGTTGAGGCTATATTCAGATCAGCCATGATCTTATTGAATGGCAGAGCAGGCTTGGGGAGCCAAATAGCTTACTCCTGCTCCTAATTCATATGTTTGTATGTTTGTATGTGTACTCAAAGCTTTTCTGTGCAGTGAGAATGCGGCATTCTCAACATTCTCCGATGCTGTGGACCTGTTGCGGTCTGACCAAAATGCTGAGGGTCGTCTCATGCCAGGTAGCACGATCTAAGGCTATTCACCATGTCGTAACTCTACTTGATCTTGTTCTGAGATGTTTGACCACCACTGAACATCAAGTCATGTTTTTAGAATGATATAAAGGCACCAATCACACATAAGGACTTGGGTAAACACGTTGTGGTTCATTTATTGCGACTGCACTTTTTTTATTCATTCACGGGATGTGGGCATCACTGGCTGGGCCAGTATTTATTGCCCATCCTAATTGCCCTTGAGAAGGTGGTGGTGAGCTGCCTTCTTGAACCGCTGCTGTCAACGTGGTGTGGGTACAGCTAGAGTGCTGTTAGGAAGGGAATTCTAGGATTTTGACCCAGCAACAGTGAAGGAACGGCGATATATTTCTAAGTCAGAATGCTGAGTGACTTGGACAGGAGCTTCCAGGTGGTGATGTTCCCATATGTCTGCTGCCATTGTCCTTCTGGATGGTAACAGTCATGGGTTTGGAAGGTGCTGTCTAAGGAGCCATGGTGAGTTCCTGCAGTGCATCTTGTAGATGGTACACACTGCTGCGTCAGTGTTGGAGGGGGTGAATGTTTGTGGGTGGGGTGCCAATCAAGTAGCTACTTGTCTTGGATGCTGTCAAGTTTCTTGAGTGTTGTTGGAGCTGCACTCATCCAGGCAAGTGCAGAGTATTCCATCACGCTCCTGACTTGTGACTTTTAGATGGCGAGCAGGATTTGGGGAGTCAGAGGGTGAGTTACTCGCCGCAAGATTCCTAGCCTCTGACCTGCTCTTGTAGCCGTAGTATTTATATGGCTAGTCCAGTTTAGTTTCTGGTCAATGGTAACCCGTAGGATGTTGATAGTAGGGGATAGTGAGGTATCTTCTCTTGTTGGAGATAGTGATTGCCTGGCACGAATGTTATTTGCCACTTGTCAGCTCACGCCTGAATATTGTCCAGATCTTGCTGAATTTGGACATGGACTGCTTCAGAAGTCATGAATGTTGCTGAAGATTGTGCGATCTTCAGCAAAAATCCCCACTTCTAACCTTATGATGGAAGGAAGATAAGTGATGAAGCAGCTGAAGATGGTTGGGCTTAAGACACCACCCTGAGGAACTCCTGTAGTGATGTCCTGGAACTGAGATAATTGACCTCCAACAACAGCATCTTCCTTTGTGCTAGGTATGACTCCAACCAGCTAAGAGCTTTCTCCCGTTTCCCATTGACTCCACTTTTGCTAGGACTCCTTGATGCCACACTCAGTCACCTTCTGCCTTGATGTCAAGGGCAGCCATTCTCACTTCTGGAGTTCAGTTCAGCTCTTTTGTCCATGTTTGAACCATGGTTGTAACGAGATCAGGAACTGAGAGACCCTGGCTGAACCCAAACTGAGCACCAATAAGCAGGTTATTGCTATGCAAGTGCTGCTTGATAGCACTGTGATGGCCCCTTCCATCACTTTACTGATGGTCAAGAGTAGACTGATGGGGCGGTAATTGGTCGAGTTGGATTTGTCCTGCTTTTTGTGTACAGGGCATTCTTGGGCAATTTTCCACATTGCCGGGTAGATGCCAGTGTTGTAGCTGTACTGGAACAGCTTGGCTAGGGGCGCGGCAAGTTTTGGAGCACAAGTCTTCATCACTATTGACAGAACATCGTCAGGCTCATAGCCTTTGCTGTATCCAGTGCCTTCAACTGTTTCTTTATATTACGTGGAGTAAATTGAATTGGCTGAAGACTGGCATCTATGATGCTGGGGACCTGCAGGGGAGGCCAAGATGGATCATCCACTTAGCACTTGTGACTGAAAATTGTTGCAAATGCTTCAGCCTTATCTTTTGCACTGATGTGCTGGGCTCCTCCATCATTGATGATGGGGATATTTGTGGAACTTCCTCCTCCACTTAATTGTCTAATTGTCCACCACCATTCACGACTGGATATGGCAGGACTGCTGATCTTAGGTCTGATCGATTGGTTGTGGGATCACTTAGCTCTGCTTATCGCATACTGCTTTCGCTGTTTGGAATGCAAATAGTCCTGTGTTGTAGCTTCACCAGGGTGACACCAGGTATGCCTGGTGTTGGTATGCCCTTCTGTACTCTTCACTGAACTATTGTTGATCCTCTGGCTTGATGGTAATGGTAGAGTTGGGGAGTATGTCAGGCCGTGAGTTTACAGATTGTGGTTTAGTACAATTTTGTTGCTGGTACAGCCCACAGCGCCTCATGGTTGCCTAGTCTTGAGTTGTTATATCTGTTCAGAATCTATCACATTCAGCACAGTGATAATGCCACACAACATGACGGAGGGTATGCTCAATGTGAAGATGGGACTTAGTCTCCACAAGCACTGTGCGGCGGTCACTCCTACATGAGAACATTTATACAAAACTTGAAAGCTTGAAGACCTCAGCTGCAGAGCTGTGTGTGCTGTCTTCTGCTCATAGGCCAAAGTGAAACGGATACTGGATCACACGACACATTTTCTTCTTGTGATGGCATGCTGCTATCCCTTAAAGGCATAATACAACACTTCTGTGATTCTATTAGAACTTCAAATAATGCTTAATACTTTGCTCTAGTCAAATTTGCAAACGCTTTTTTATACTTAAAACAACAATTTTCACTTGTGTACGGCCTTTAATGTAGAAAAAAAAATCCCAAAATGTTTCACAGGAAGATAATCCGGCAGAATCAGACATAGCAGTTGTATTTTGTTATTCTTGATTTGGTTCTAAGCCAGCGATAAAGAGTGATGGAAAAGTCTGAGCCTATTGGCTAACTGCCACTAGGTGTTATTAGTGAATGTTGTAAATCTTATTGTGAAACAGCTGCAAGGCAAGCTAGAGATAAAAGGGTGACTTAAAAATACTATGCAGTGAAGCTTTTTTAAAATAATTTGTGCATGAAACCTTTTAGCTTCACTCCAATCTTAATTGAACGCCATCTAGCTTTAGTCACATCATTGAATGAAATCTTTTTTTCATTTGAACACAGTTGGAAATGAAATCTGTTGACGTTCTTCAGTAAAGTAAAATGACATTGATAACCATTATAACACCTTACACTGTAAGGGTAGCAAATTCACAGCTTTGCTTCACAGTGACACTCTGAGATGGACATTTCAAAGGGAAGTGGGGTGCAACATCGAGATGAATCTATTGGACATCTTATAATAGGTATCTACAGTAAAATTTAGCTAGAGTTAAACATATACTATTTTTTCATCATGTGCATCTACATATTTTAGGAATTATTCAAATGGGGTTGCAATTTAATGACTCATTACAAAATAGTCATTAGGAAATACCGCCCAGAAGTTGAAATGGTTGCTTCCATGGCTGTTGAAGTGTCAAATATCATCATCTATGCCACATTTTTATGAGATGCCTCACAGCCGCTAACCACATATCACACTATTTTTTAACGGAATCCTGAATTATATTAAAATGCTGTTGTCACTTTATCGGAGAGCTTTAGGATAGTCAAGCCAGAAAACCCTGTTCTGAACCCTCAGCTGAATGTCCACTGTGTTCATGGTTAATGAGAGTTCATGCTGCAGTAAATAACCTATGCACTGCACAACAAATGTCTTGCAATATTTATGCCTGTCAATCAATCTATCTTTCTACTTACCTGCCTATATCTGAATGCTCCAACTACCTGGCTGGTTCAGTGTGCATGCATGACAGAGCTTTCTGCTTAGTTATTTTTCACATTAGGCACAGTGAACCAATCAGAAATTCAGTCATCTTTCAATCACCACGAGAGTTGCCCAGATGAATGTGCACACTAAGCTCAACAATAAATTAAAAAGTAGGTAAGTCACAACTTACCTTCATAACATTTACATTATTATGATGGCTAGCACTGCCTCGGCCCTAGGGTTAGCTAACCTCCTATGTTTGCTCCCAAGATTGGTCCTCGATTAGCACTTACTCCCCACCTTATCTTGGATCCACGCTCCTGTCTGTGTTTCAATCTCCACTCCTCAGCCTTTGGAAGGTGTACTCAGGGCTGTATGGTTGTCAGTTTTCATTTAACAGCGGAAAGGTTGTCAAAGGAGTGATGGGGCCGATTAGGGAACGAAATGGTGATCTATTGGTGGATTTAAAATACATGGCCGAAGTACCAAATGAGTACTTTGCATTTGTATTTACCAGGCAAGAGGACTTTACTATGGTCAGTATGGAGGTTGTTGGGATACTGGATAAGATTTAAAAATCAAAGAGGAGGTACTAGAAAGGCTGGAGAAGTCACCAAGTCCAGATAAGTGGGTTGGTGATGCAAGAAAGAGTAGAAATTGTGGAGGTACTGGCTGCAATCCTCCGATTCTCCTTAGATAGTGGGGTGGGGCCAAAGGACTTGAGGATTGCAAATATTACACCCTTGCCCATAATTGCATTTAATAAATAAACATGGAAAACTATAGCCCGTCCTGAACGATCAACTATTTAATCAATTCAAAATGGTATACAATTTATTAATCATACGTGATCTGGCAAGAATATTTTTTACAGACATCAGAAGGCCAAGAAATTGGATTGTATTCAAATTCCGGTATGATACAGATGCAGCAATCACCGAACATGCCGAAAAAGGCAAGCAGCAGAAAATTAGTCCACAAGTCTTATCTGTACAATTTACGAGACCCACAGGTGCTAGTTGTCCCAGAGGCAACTTGCTAGTTACTTTGGAATGGGAGCTGCAAGGTGTTTGGGGGGTGGCGGGGGGGGTTGTGCGGGAAGGCCATGAGATCAGCTAGCTGGAATGATGCCCTAGGGCAGCATGAAAGGCTGGAGGGATGGGATGAGGAAATTGTGAAGTTGTTTTTACTGGGTTCATATACAGCTAAGTATAAAGCTTTGTATTTGCCCTTTTGATGTCAGCCCTCAGTGATTCTTTCAAAGACTGTTAGTTTGGCTACTGAGTGCTCAAGAAACTAATTGCAGGGCCAATTTAGCAAATGGGCCTGAAAGAAAGTTTGGATCTTCAGTTTGCATAAATAATAGGTGGAACACTTGTTTAAGGAGGGCACCCTGGCTGATTACTGAGTGGCCTAATAATGTGGCGTATGGCGTGCAAATGTATTGACAGTGTAGAGCACACACTACACTACCCTTCAGTGTTAGTTCCTCAACTGAAAAATTATGAATTTTTAAGCCCCAAGTTTTCAATATATTTTAGACACTGATAGGATCCAACATAAATAGAAAGAGGTGACTTTCAACTCATTATTACATTTTTTTTCAATGTGGATGAGTCAGCAGTGAGAGAAAAATGTTCATAACTTAGTATTGCTCACTTGAGACACAACTGAATTGTCCAATGCAGTTTAGGCAGCTTTTCTACTGTCCAAAACAGGCAAAAGCCTGCTTACTATATTTAAATCTATCTCCGAAGGGCTTTCTGTTGGGTGCAGAGCAGTGAAACCAATGGTACTTAAAGGGTTGTTTCAAGAAAGCTTACAAAAAGCCTTCACCTGATATTTGTAATGACAGAAAGAGCAGGGAATTCTCCCTGGCACCACAAAAAATCTTCCAGTTGCTTGGCCCTACATGCCTTTCCCCCATCTTTTGTCAGAAACATCTGGCTCAGCTCTGCACATCCAGTGACAGATTCCCCAACTCCCCCTGAGGTCTGCCCACATAATTGGGTAGGCAGAATAGATGTCCAATGTATGCCGGATATCAAAATCAATGCCCAAAATTTGTTTGTTTGGCTTGGAGGGACAAATGCCTTTCAGCTGTTCACTATCTACTGCAAAATTTTGAATGCATTCTTTATGCACATAATTATGACAAATAGCAGACAGGAGTTAAAATGCCCCAGCTTCAGGGCAGTAGAGTTTGCTGAGATAATTTTGGCATAGGATTTTGGGGTGATATTGTACAGGGCGAAAAAAGTGCTGTAAATTTCAGGGAGACAGGCCATAAATTTAAGGCAATTAAATGCTTTGATCATTGGCAGTCCTCTTTATGGATGGCTATAATGGGCATATTAAAACAAAAATAAAATGCTGGAAATACACAACAGTTTCTTCAATAGCTGAAAGATAAAGACATTAAGGTTTATCTTATAGATGAGACCCTTTAACAGAACTGCATGTCGGTCATGTTGTCAGTTTTCAATAGACCCATCAATAATACGTACTACAGTAATGAGTACCTTTTATTTCACCAAAGAGAAGCTGTCTATAAATTTAATAATAGCATTTGAACGGTCAGTTAGGAGCTGGGGAAGTGTGGCAAAGAGGAATGTAATGAGGCGAAACAGGTCATTTACCATCAGCATGGCCAACATCTGCTGTCAGGTTTCAGATAATTCAGGATGAAAGGCACTGTATAAAATTCTTTTAGCGTAGATCACAGTATGTGTGCTGACTGATACACAGGGTCTATTTTCAGAAGCTACTTAGAATGCAAATTCATAAATGCCATTAACAAGATACAAAGAAGCGTAATTAGGACTGAATCAATATTTTAAATAAACAGCTGATTTATGCTGAGCTTTGTAGCTTCTGCCCATTTAAATAAAAATGTCAATGTGACTTAATATTGGTCATTTAATTTTTTCCATAGGTTTTATCATAGGAAGCTCTTTAATATCATGACTAGTTTGCTAGAAAATACATTCATTTGTGATGTTTGACATGGATAAGAAAGATTTGCTGCAGATCTTGCATTCTGCTGGTAGATCAGTGAGTTCAGTTTCTGATGAGTTAGGAGCAGTCATACTGTCACTTTCATGGCAACATGATGTGCTTTAGGCAAGCATAAAGATAAGGCAGCAGTATGACTGATGATACTAATGAGTACCCTGAATCTGTAAGGTGTCAGGTTCCTCCAGCAGGTCATCTCATGCCAATTTGAGATTGCACCAAGCCTAGTGCAATTTCAGCCTGGAAGTGCATATTTGACAGTGATGCAGAGTGGTTTTAACTTTTCATTGTAATGTGACTCATGTGAAGTTGCTCAAATTGAATTTAGAGTGAGGTCAACTCCAGGTTGTAGTCTTGCATCATTTTGCTTCATATCCGACCTAGTATAACTGTGGTCAGGACAAAGTGAACATTGTTATTTTTAGGGGGAGGTTTGCACAATTCATTATTCGTAACAAAGATGTAAACCATACTTTATACATTTACTACTTTGTTAGTAATATCTTCAATAATGTTAATAGAGAGCGGAGTCACTGAAAGGCCCTTTATTTGCATAAAAATTCAACTGACGTTTGGATGGATGCCAGTAAGTTAAATTTTCCCTCACTAAAGAACAGCAACTTACATTTTATAGCACCTCCATATATAGGTCAGTGAAGATAAGTGTGATTGGCGAGCAGGGCTTGATGTGGGCCAGAAGAATTTGGGTGTGTTGCAGTTTATGAAGGGTCAAGAATAGGAGATCAGCCAGGAAGCGGAGATAGAAATAGGTAGCCTTTGGAAATTGAAATGGAGCCATGAATGGTTGAGTCACAAATAGTTTGGTTCAATTGAGACAGTAGCTAGAGAGAGTAATTGGAATTGGCGCCAAAGGTATGGAATTTGTGGCAGAGGCCAGAAATGATGACTTTGGTTTTCCCATTGCTTAGCTGGAGGTAATTGCAGCTTGCCCCATATTTTTCTAGATTTCTGTGCCAGCAACGGTCAATGTAAATGAAGCTTTTTCATAAATAGATACAAAAAGGCATATTTTAATGAAATAGTGCTCACATACATGGATGTTCAAGATATGAGAATTACAATAATCACCTATTTCCACCCTATGGCATTAAGTTTTGCTAGGAAACCATTACTTCAAAAAAATCTCTCACTATCTCTTAACTTGAAAATGCTGGAATCTATTATTAAGGAATTAGTAGCAGGATATTTAGAAAATTATAATACAATCAAGCAGAATGAACATGGTTTTATGAAAGGAAAGCTAGTTTGACAAATTTATTAGAGTTCTTGGAGGATGTAACAAACAGGATGGATAAAGGGGAACAAATAGATGTAGTGTATTTGGATTTACAAAGGACATTCAATTTGGTACCACATAAAAGATTACTACACAAGATAAGAGTTCATGGTGTTGGGGTATATATTAGCATGGATGGGGAATTGGCTGATGAACAGGAAACAGAGTCGGGATAAATGGGTTATTTGCAGGTTGTCAGGCTGTAATTAGTGGAGTGCCACAGGGGTGAGTTTTGGGGCCTCAACTTTTTACAATCTATATTCATGACCTGGATGAAGAGATGTAATGTATTGAAGTCAAATTTGATGATGATACAAACATAAGTGGGGAAGCAAGTTGTGAGGAGGACACAAAGTCTGCAAAAGAATAGAGATAAATTAAGTGGGTGAGGAAAATTTGGCAGATGGTGTGTAATTTCGGAAAATGTGAGGTTATCTACTTTGGTAGGAAGAATACAAAAACAGAATATCATTTAAATGGAAAGAGACTGTATAAATTGATGTGGTACAGAGAGATCTGGGTATCCTCGTACATGAATCCCAAAAGGTTAGCATGCAGCTGCAGCAAGTAATTAGGAAGGAAAATGGAACTTTGACCTTTATTGCAAGGGGGATGGGGTATAGAACTAGGGGAGTCTTATTAGAACTGTACAGGGCATTGGTGAGACCACACCTTGAGTACTGTGTACAGTTTTGGTCTCCTTACTTAAGGAGGGATATACCTATATTGGATGCAGCTCAGAGAAAGTTTACTATAGGTTGGAATTTAGAAGAGCGAGAGGTGATCTTATTGGAATGCATGAAGGAGCTTGATAGGGTAGATGCCAAGGGGATGTTTCCCCTTGCAGAGGAATCTAGACCGGGGCCCAGTTTCAGAAACACTTAAGATGGACGTGAGGACGAATTTCTTCTCTCAAAGGGTCATCGAACTTTGGAATTCTCTAGCCCAGAGAACAGTGGAGACGGGTTATTGAAAATATTCAAGGGTGAGTTAGACAAATTTTTGATTGACAAGGTAGTCAAGGATTATGGGAGACAGCCTGGGAAGAGGGGCTGAGGCCACGATCAAATCAGCCATGATCTTATTGAAAGGGTGGAGCAGACTTGAAGGGCCAAATAGCCTATTCCTGCTCCTATTTCTTATGTCTTTTGCTAGCAGGACTTTATTTGAAGATCAGGGGAGCCTATTACCTAAATAAACATTTGTCACAGAATTATCCAATCGTAAAAGGTTTCAGCTTTATAGTCCTGTTGCACTGAAGGGAATAATGACTGTCTGCTATTATGTTTACAGTAAGATGCATAATAGATTGAGAGGGTTCATATCCAGTAGCAAATAGAAATGTTCTGTCAAATTAGCATATATTTTTCCCCAAGTCACGGCAATTTATTTTTCAATAATAGCAGATTAGCACTTAGCACATGCCTACAATATTTCTTTGTCCACTATTTCAGTACCAGCATTAACTCATTTAAAATTAATGGATTAACTTAACATGTTCACTGTATTTTATTATCTCTAACATTAATGCTTAGACTAATGGTTTCAGATAGATCTTTGGGTGCAGAAGTTCAACTTTTTAAAATTGTTTCATTTTGCAATTTTTTATATTAAATTTGAAGATAGTACTTATTGCATTTTTTCTGTATTTTCACAATGCTTCTTGGATAATCAAAGGAAGTGATGTAAACATGAATCTTATTGGATGGTTCTGTTACTATGATTATGCAAATCTCCGAAGGAAGAAACAGTTCACACCAGTTCAAGACCAGTTCAATACTGATGTGGGCAGACCTACCAGAAATTGGTTCTGAACTGACCTCAGCTGGATTTTACAGGAGGCGGCCAATTCATTGGCAATTCTAGGGGACTCATCAGGAATCCAATAAGGACTCCCAATTGTTGAGTGGACACCAGTCCTTTTCAGGCAACTTCAGCTGGAACCATGGCACCCACCTGCTGTCAATTTTACCAGGGTTATGGGCTCACATTCCTACTCACTCAGGACACAGGCTGAACCATTTTCCATCACTAGATTTGAATAACATGGTGGACACAGTTGAAATGAAATAAAATCAGTCTACTGAGATACAGCTTTCAAGAATGATACACCAAGAAAGTAAATGCACTTACGGTCATAGCTGGAAAAAAGTATGTAAACCCAGGAATAGGCAGCAAGGTTGAAAACAGACACTTGTTAGATGATAAGGACAAGATCAGACTGAGATGGAAAGAACAAGAAAAGATAAAGAGGATTGAAAGTTAAAAGAAGAAGAACTATAATCTGAGGCACTGAAAGATGAGGTAAAGCAAAGCTAGAAAGAACAACAAGAGTGGAAAGCCAGAAGGACAAGATCAGATGCGGAAGCACTAAAAGTGGGGCTGGAACAGTTGAAGATGCAATGAAAGAGATTATTGATGAGATATGGGCAACAGGTTAATGGCCTTGTTAGTGGACGATATCTGAGAAGGTCACAATTCCCAAGATAGCAGGCACACAGGACTATCCAACCCATTGTATACTAAGGCTCATCAGTCATGTATCTAAAGTACCACTTGACATCATCAAGCAGAGAAAAGAGAAGTCCCTCATAGATCACCATCTGGATATGGCAGAATGGTTTGTGTGCTCTAAAAATCCCTTGAGCAATACCATTGGGAGCTCCTTGCTCCTGGTAGGGCCACCCATGGCAGCATGGTCAGGAGGAGGTGCCAGACAAAGTGCAATGCAAAAAGTCCTCAACAGCAGAAAAGGTGAAGGAACACTGTGCATCTCACCAGCTACAAATAAAGAAGATTGCAGTGGCCAGAGTCACCATGGTTCAACATATCACTGAAATCTGATCACCAACCCACCAAGATCATGTGGACAATGACAGTGCTCCAAAGCCCCCATGTTAAAGTTGCACGCAGGCTTTTATCAGGATTTACCGGATCCTGTGGTGATAGAGAATTGGCAACGGGGACAGGACAGTGAACCTGGGAGTAACTAGTCAAGAACCTGCACACAAGTAACAGATGGATGAAGGTTGTTAGATACCTGTGTTGAGAGAGGTGTCTTTGGGCAGCAACATCTGTGACTGAGCTGTCCTCTTCTGGATGCCCTTGGCTCACCCCAAATGGGGAGGAGGCTAGAAAAGGTGTCCTAAAAGTAGACTGTCCCATGTTCTTCTGGCTGGGGAGCCATACCCTGCAGGATCACCACTTTTGTAGTCAAATAAAGAAAACTTTAAATTTTACAACTTAGCATGTTCGAATACTCAAGGATAATTTCAAAAGTGACCGTCCGGAAAGGACAGCAATCATATCACATTAGAACTCCAAACTGACATCACCTTGAAGAACTGCCTGCTCAATTCAGAAATGCAACAAACCCCATCATGGATGCTGTCTGTTTGTTGCTGCCACCAGGAAGACAGTTACCACCTCCTGAAGACACTGGCTCCCTACTTGGCTGCTGAGCTTACTTTTTCCCCTTTTGGGGCATTTGCATTTAAAAATAGTGTCACATGAGTCAGAATTCATCCGGGAGTACAGTTCCTGACTTCACTTTGAAAATCCAGCCCTCCACCTGACCCGCCCCGGGGCAAAGTCCAGGAACGCATCCTTTATCATTGAGCTGAAAACATAGCATTCAAGAAATTTCTCATGAACACAATTGGGAAACATTTCTCCCTCTCCCCCCTTTACACGATTAATATCCCAGTCAATATTAAGATCACTAAAGTCCCCCATAATCATGACTCTATAGTTCTTGCATCTAGTTGTAATTTCCCTATAGCTTTCCCACTAAATGGTGGCCTATGGAATATACCCAGTAAATTAATTACATCTTTATTGTTTCTTAACACTAACCAACTGGATTCTGTTGTTGACCATTCTAGGATATTTTCTCCCTCCAGCAATGTCATATTCTCCTTAATTAACACTGCCACGCCTCTTCCTATTTTTCGTTACCTACCTTTTCTCTACAGTTTGCATCCAGGAATATATATATATATTTTACCTTATTCATTCATGGGATCCAGGCATCGCTAGCTAGACCGGCATTTATTGTCATCCCTAATTGTCCTTGTGAAAGTGCTGGTGAACCACCTTCTTGAACTGCTGCAGTCATGTGTTGTAGGAACACCCACAATGCTGTTAGGAAGCGATAACCAGGGCTTTGATCAAAAAACAGTGATGGAACGACGATATAGTTCCAAGTCAGGATGGTGTCTGGTTTGGAGGGGAACTTAAAGGAGGTGGTGTTCCCATGCATCTGCTGCCCTTGTCCTTCTAGGTAGTAGAGGTTGCAGGTTTGGAAGATGCTGTCAAAGGACCCTTGGTGAGATGCTGCAGTGCATCTTTTAGATGGTACACGTTACTGCCACTGTGCATTGGTGGTGGAGAGAGTAAACGTTGAAGGTGGTGGATGGGGTGCCAATCGAGTGGGCTGCTTTGTCCTTTGTACAATTTCTTGAGTGCTATTGGAGCTGCACTCATCCAGGCAACTGGAGACTATTCCATCACACTCCTGACTTGTGCATTGCAGATGGTGAACAGGCTTTGAGGAATCAGGAGGGTGAGCTACTCTGCACAGAATTGCCAGTTGTCGACCTGGTCTTGTAGCCACAGTATTTATATGGCTAGTCCAGTTCAGTTTCTGGTGAATGGTAATCCCCAGGATGTTGATAGTGGGGGATTGAGTGATGGTAATGCCATTGAATGTGAAGGGGAGATGGTTAGACTCTTTCTTGTTGGAGATGGTCATTGTCTGGTGCTTGTGTAGTGCACATGGTACTTGCCACTTATCAGCCCAAGCCTGAATATTGCTGCATATATAAATGGATTGCTTCAGTATCTGAGAAGTGGTGAATGGTGCTTAACATTGTGTAATCATCAATAGACATCCTCATTTCTGACCTAATGATGGAGGGATGGTTGTTGATGAAGCAGCTGAAGGTGATTGGGTCTACGCCATCCTGAGGAACTCCTGCTGCAATATCCCAGGGCAGGGATGGCCTCCAAAAACCACAACAATCTTCCAATGTGCTAGGTGTGACTCTAACTTCTGGACAGTTTTCCCCCGATTCCCATTGGCTTCAGTTTTGCTAGGGCTCCTTGATGTCACACTCAGTTAAATCTGGCTTTGATGTCAAGGGCAGTCAGTCACCTTCATCTCAGCTCAAGAGTTCAGCTCTTTTGTCCATGTTTGGAGCAAGGCTGTAACGATCTCAGGGGCCGAGTGGCCCTCGAGGAACCCAAACTGAGCGTCAGTGAGCAGGCTATTGCTGAGTAAGCGCTGCATGATGGCACTGTCGACGACACTTTCCATCACTTTGCTGATGATCGAGAGTGGACTGATGGGGCAGTAATTGGCTGGGTTGGATTTATCAAGATACGGGACATATCTAGACAATTTTCCACATTTCCAGGTAGATGCCAGTGTTGTAGCTTATTGGAACAGTTTTGCTAGGGGCCCGGCTAGTTCTGGAGCACAAGTCTTCAGCACTATTACCGGAATGTTGTCAGGGCCCATAGAGTTTGCAGTATCTAATACCTTCAGCCGTTCCTTGATATCATGTGGAGTGAATCTATTTGGCTGAAGACTGGCATCTGTGATGCTGGGGGCTTCTGGAGGAGGCCAAAATGGATCATCCACTCAGCACTTGTGGTTGAAGGTGGTTGCAATTGCTTCAGCCTTGTCTTTTGTACTGAAACGCTGGGCTCTCCGATCATCGAGGATGGGGATATTTGTGGAGTTTCCTCCTCCTGTGAGTTGTTTAATTGTTCACCACCATTCACAACTGGATGTGACCGGACTGCAGAGCTTAGATCTGATCTGTTGGTTGCGGGATCGCTTAGCTCTGTCTATCGCTTGCTGCTTATGCTGTTTGGCACGCAAGTAGTCCCTTGTATTGTCATCACTTTATTTCATAAGTTGGTTAACGTAAATGTTTTACATAACTCTTATTGTTTATATAGCTCAGATTTTTAATTTACTGAAATATTTTGAACCTTTTAATGCCACCTTCTATCTTTAGTTAATTTTAATGTTACTTCCTACACCTGAATAATTAATTAATGATCGTGATTATATGATAAATGATCAAATATACAATATATAAAATATATTATTTAAGATGTATGCACTTAATTAAATTGTTATATTTTAATGTTATACAAATTAATTGACCTAGCTTACTTTATAGGTTAATCAAATTAGATTAATTGCTTACCTCTAGACTCAACCCTACATGCCTTTGTGTGCCGTGACATCACTGTACATTCTTTTCCTCCAGTTCAATTCACATACTCGGAGACCACTGCTCCACTCCTGGCCTTGCTCTTGCACCATTCCGCTCTCTGCCTTGCTCTTTATTCGATTTGTAACCCTTTGCAAACTGTCAAACTTATGCAATTACCATACTCCTGCCATTCCATATGCATTTAAGCCAGGTTGTTCTGAAAATGTCTCCAGTCTAAAACACATATACCACACAAGTAACTTATCTCCTTTCAGTTCCAGGAAAATAGTGAACTGGACAAACTGGATTTGTTTTGAGAAGCCCGTGTGAAGGATTAAAACTTCAAATACAGGACATCAGTCGTATTGAAAGGATTTGAGGCAGTGGTGAAACAATGCCAAGCTTGTGTTATGAAAACGCGAATATTGAAGGAGCAGATGTAAAGAGTTTCACTGGGCTGAATTTTAAGAGGCGAGTTACGGGACCCTGATGTCAGAGTAAAGAGCTCCGCTTTGCAATTTTACTGCAGGTGGCTTCCCAATTAACAAAGGGGCGGGGTGGGGGGTGGTGGGTGAGCAGATTCCAATATGAAGGCTGGCAAATCTTAAGCCTCAGCAGTACCATTGGGGAAGGTGGTCACTGCTGAAGAATGCAAGGGACTTGGGGCCTACTCCAGTTAATTAAAGAAAACATTGTTTTAAAAATTCATGGGGCCTAGTGTCAGAGGGGAAGTTTCTGGCTGCCTTTCCTGCCTGCAGCCCCCTCTTTGTTCAATGAAACCTTCCTCCTGGTCTGCCCTTGGGAGGCCCCACTTAACTGGCACAATACTGACGGCCCCTGTAAAATTGCCCTTAATTGGACTTTCAATTGTGGAAATTGGCTGCCCACCTCCTTGGAGCGGACAGCTTCTCAACATCTGGTTCACTGTTGGTAACATACCCGAAGGTGGGACTCCGGCGAGCTGATCTAATGTAGCTCCACATGACTTTACCAGTGCTGCACCTCCCACCCCACATCCTGATACTAGTAAAATCTGATCATTATTTTGAAGCACTGGGGAGCAATAGAATAGAGAAGGTGATGGATGAATGAGTTCAGGAAGCAGTGGGAATGTGTGAAGGGAATATTTTGTATCTTAGAAGGGAAAAAAAAATGATAGAAGTTCAGATGAAAACTGACCACAGTAAAAGCAACAACATAAAGCGAGATAAAAGAAGGAAGGACATGTTTCCATTTATATACCCTATCTTGCTTCAGAAATGCCTCAAAGCACTTTAAACATGACATAATACTTTGAAGTTCAGCTTATATTATTACAAAGGCTTCTCTGTGCAAGGAGAAGGATTGCTAATGATGATAATTGGTCCAACAACCTTTGAATATGAGGGGGAATGAAAAAGGTGATTGTCTGTATAAATAATTAGTGACTTGCCAGCCTCCATTTGATCACGGTTTGTGCAGTGACTTCAGCAATATGTGCAAGATAAGCAAATACAAGCCACTGCTGCAGAGTCCTTGCAAGGTTATGTGTTTGCTGTGAAACGTTTAGTTTATGTTATCTTCTAATAAAAATTCAAAATAAATAATTTATTATTTTGATTCTATGCCAAAAATGTTATTTTTGGAATGTTTAAGCCTTGCTTAACCTCTTGTCTATGCAGAATAAGTTCACACAAAAAGTGTACTGTATCTGAAGCTGTGCATCAGCCCAAATGATACAAGGTTTGTGGTACTGCAGATGATGCCAAGAGTCTTCCATTGAAAAAAAAATAGCCGTAATCAGGAGAGGAAAGCTGATTCTGCAACAATAAAGAAATATTGTGCTTTCCTCGCATTAACACTCCAGTCCTTTGCCGGCACATCAGCAGTTGTGTCACTTTGCAAAGCTGGGCTGTAAATGTGTTGTTATAAAGTAATAAATCAGCACCTTGACAAATAAGTGCATAAAAAAATGACTGAGATGTTGCAGTTTATGTGTTGTGGTGCCACATATCCCAACTTCTTGTCCAAAGAGCATTCACTGATGCTATCAGTCAATAATGCCAGTGAAAGTAACATGTGGCATTGATTCCTGTCAGATCTTTAATAAGTTATGGAACTTTTAAAAATATATCTCTCAAGTAGGCCATTACAAAAGGACTGAGAAATACTATTGCCGAATCATATTTTATATAAGGAATACATAAATATATAAAAAGAAACGGTTTACAATCGCTGAAAGGTCAATAACGAGAGGGCAGGGATTTAAAGTGGCCTGCAAAAGAACTAGAGGAGACATGAAGAAAAGAATTTCCCCAAATGTGGTTAGCATTTGGAATATGCTGCCTTTTAAGGTGTTGGATACAAATTCAAAAGGAGCCTTCAAAAGGAAATTGGATAAATAAAATTGCATAAGGAGATCACGCCCAGCCAAGAAAGAAGGAACTCTGCCTCTAAAAGACAGTCATCTCAGACATTTATAGGGGATAATTCATTTTGCCTGCAAGATTAATATTTTTTCACTACAGGAGCTTCGCCATAATTTTGTCTGAAAAAGCCATTTGTCTCCAAGGAACCGAACAAGAATCCTTCAGGCCTGCAATACTTATCAACCTCCATCTTAAAAGGCTGGTTAAATAAATGGTTGCTTCTTGTTACTTCGTTAATAAAGTAAGCGCATGTTACATTTCTGGAAGTCATCTTTTTGTGTGTGTGTGTGTGTCTGTGTGTTTGAGGAGTGGGTGTTTTGTTGTTTTTTCATTTTGTGGTTTATTCATGTTTTATTCTTTCTTTTGATTTAAACTTATAGGGCAAAACTTTCCCCCCATCGGTGGGGGGTGGGGGAAGTGCGGGGACGGGCGAGGGTGGGTGGCCCTCCGATCGGCGCTCCCGCCATTTTTAATGGGCGGGCCAATTAAGGCCCCCCAGCGTGATGTCCGCAGGGAAGCCCTATGCGCTTCCTGTGCGGGGGCGGGGGGTGGATTCCTAAAATTGGAAGTAGGCTCCCTAACGCAAGCGTGCGAAGGAGCACTCCAATCTCCCTGAAACTAAATACTGCCTCAGGGAGATCAGTTCCCGAAACAAAAAAGTTGCTGCAGTGAAAATTTCATTCGCCATCCATGTCCCCTCATGTGACAATGTCACATGAGTTGGGACATGGACATAACGTTAATTAAAAGTATCTCTTAATTTTTTGATTCAGCGATGAAACCTCATCCCGCCTGTGGATGAGGTTTCACGCTTTTTCAGGTTGCCGCCAGCACTCCCGACCTGCCCGCCCACCTTAAGGTTGGACGGGCAGGTCCACTAATGAGCTTAATTGTTCTTGGTTCGGCCTAAATAGGCCGTTGACAGGTCAGTGGGCGCACAGCTGCCTCGGCTGTGCCCCCGCCTACCTGAAAATGCAAATGACGAGGGGGTGACGTCGGGAGTTCTGCCCGACGTCATTCCGCATCATTTTACGTGTCAGCAAGCAGGCCCTGCCCCTGCTCGCCGACGGGAAATTTCTTGCCATAAGAAACCCCATTCGTGTCAGTTCTTTAACATCACAGCACTCAAAGGGTAAAACACTTCTCAAAAATACATCTTGTTACGGTTAGCTGAGAGGTGAGAAAGGGGGACACTTATCCCACCACCTCTCCCCATATGTAATACTGTAATGAACCGCTTAACAGTCGATGGTTGAGAGTAGGCAATGGGGCAATAATTGTCCTAATCGGATTTGTCCTGCTTTTTGTGTACAGGAAAACCAGGGCAATTTTTCACATTGTCAAGTGGATGCTAGTGTTGTAGCTGCACTGGAATGGCTTGGCTAGAGGCATGCCTATTTCTGGAACACAAATGTTCAGCACTACAACTGGGATGTGGCAGGGCTCAGTTTTTGCCATATCCAGCGCTCTGAGCTATTCCTTGGTATCATGTGAAGTAAATCAAATGAACTGAAGAATGGCATCTGTGATGCTGGAGATCTTAGAGAGAAATTATCCACTCATCATTTCTGGCTGAAGTTGCACATCAGTCTTGTCTTTTGCACTGAGGTGCTGGGCTCCCCCATCATTGGGGATGGAGTTGTTCATGGAGTCTCCTTCTTCCGCTACCAGCAGGACTACAGAGCTTTGATCTGATCCATTGGTTGTAGAACCGCTTAGCTCCTTCTATAGCATGCTACTTCCAGTGTTTATTATGCAAGTAGTCCTGTGTTGTAGCTTCACCAGGTTGACACCTCATTTTTAGGTACTCATGATGCGGCTCCTAGCGTACCCGCCTGCATAACTCATTAAACCAGAGCTGGTCACCTGGCGTGATGTAATGGTAGAGTGAAGGAAATGCTGGACTATGAGATTACAGATTCTGGTGTAACTCTGCTATTGCTGATTGCCCACAGAGCATGTGGAAGCCCAGTTTTGCACTGCTGGATCTATTCTGAATCTATTGCATTTAGCATGGTGATACTGCCATGGTGATAGAATCTGTCCTCAGTGTGAAAATGGGGATTTGTCTCCACAAGGGCTGTGTGGCGATAACTGCTACCGAAACTGTCATGGACAGAAGTTACTGCAATAGCCAGACAGGTGAGGACAGGGGCAAGTAGGGTTTCACCCTTGTGTTGCTTCTTTCACCACCTTCCACAGGCTCTGTCAGCTGCCTCAGTCAATAGTAGTGCTGCCGATTTTGTTGATGGATATTGAAGTCCCCCACACAAAGTGTTTTCTGTGCCCTTGTTACTCTTAGTACTCCTCTTGGAAGAAATGCTGCATCTTTTTCTTATTTTTTTCATGGTATGTGGGCATTGTTGGCAAGTCCAGAATTTGTTGCTCATCCCTAATTCCCTTGAATGGAGGGCTGTTAAGGGTCAACCACATTGTTGTGGATCTGGAGTCACATATAGGCCAGACCAGTTAGGGGTATCGGCTTTCCTTCCCAAAAGGACATTAGTGAACCAGATGGGTTTTTACAACAACCAATGATAGTTTCATGGTCAGCATTACTGATACTAGCTTCCAATTCCAGATTTTTTATTAAATTCCACCAGCTGCCATGATGGGATTTGAATCCATGACCCCAGAGCATTAGCCTGGGCCTCTGGATTACTAGCAGTGGGTAGTAATCAGTAGTGGATTTCCTTTCCAGTGATTGATCTGATGTCATGAGACTGGAGTCAATGTTGAGGATGCCCAGGGCCAGTCCCTCCCAAACACTACCACTATGCTGGCACTTCTGATGGGACTGACATATGCAGGGAAGGTGATGGGGGATTCTGGGATATTGGCTGAGGGTTTGGTTCTGTGAGTTTCATTAAGTCAGGCTGAGACCCTTTACAAAAACAGAATTACCTGGAAAAACTCAGCAGGTCTGGCAGCATCGGTGGAGAAGAAAAGAGTCGATGTTTCGAGTCCACATGACCCTTCAACTGAACTGAAGTATAGTTAGGAGAGGGGTGAAATATAAGCTGGTTTAAGGTGGGGGGCGGGGGGAGAGAAGTTGAGGGTGGGGTTGTTGTAGGGACAAGCAAGCAGTGATAGGAGCAGATAATCAAAAGATGTCACAGACAAAAGGATCAAAGAGGTGTTGAAGGTGGTGATATTATCTAAGAAAAGTGCTAATTAAGAATGGAAGGCAGGATACTCAAGGTACAGCTCTAGTGGGGGTGGGGTGGAAAGACTGACAAGGTATTAGTTGTAGATTTAAAAATAATGGAAATAGGTGGGAAAAGAAAAATCTATATAAATTATTGAAAACAAAAAAAACAAAAGGGAGGGGGAAGAAACGGGGTGGGGATGGGGGGAGGGGGAGTTTAAGATCTAAAGTTGTTGAATTCAATATTCAGCCCGGAAGGCTGTAAAGTGCCTAGTCGGAAGATGAGGTGCTGTTCCTCCAGTTTGCGTTGGGCTTCACTGGAACAATGCAGCAAGCCAAGGACAGACATGTGGGCAAGAGAACAGGGTGGAGTGTTAAAATGGCAAGCGACAGGGAGGTTTGGGTCTTTCTTGCGGACAGACCGCAGGTGTTCTGCAAAGCGGTCGCCCAGTTTGCGTTTGGTCTCTCCAATGTAGAGGAGACCGCATGGGAGCAACGAATGCAGTAGACTAAGTTAGGGGAAATGCAAGTGAAATGCTGCTTCACTTGAAAGGAGTGTTTGGGCCCTTGGACGGTGAGGAGAGAGGAAGTGAAGGGACAGGTGTTGCATCTTCTGCGTGGGCATGGGGAGGTGCCATAGGTGGGGGTTGAGGAGTAGGGGATGATGGAGGAGTGGACCAGGGTGTCCCGGAGGGAACGATCCCTACGGAATGCCCCCGGGGGGTGAAGGGAAGATGTGTTTGGTGGTGGCATCATGCTGGAGTTGGCGGAAATGGCGGAGGATGATCCTTTGAATGCGGAGGCTGGTGGGGTGATAAGTGAGGACAAGGGGGACCCTATCATGTTTCTGGGAGGGAGGAGAAGGCGTGAGGGCGGATGCGCGGGAGATGGGCCGGACACGGTTGAGGGCCCTGTCAACCACCGTGGGTGGAAAACCTCGGTTAAGGAAGAAGGAGGACATGTCAGAGGAACTGTTTTTGAAGGTAGCTTCATCAGAACAGATGCGACGGAGGCGAAGGAACTGAGAGAATGGGATGGAGTCCTTACAGGAAGCGAGGTGTGAGGAGCTGTAGTCGAGGTAGCTGTGGGAGTCAGTAGGCTTGTAATGGATATTGGTGGACAGTCTATCATCAGAAATTGAGACAGAGAAGTCAAGGAAGGGAAGAGAAGTGTCAGAGATGGACCATGTGAAAATGATGGAGGGGTGGAGATTGGAAGCAAAATTAATAAATTTTTCCAGGTCCCGACGAGAGCATGAAGCACCACCGAAGTAATCATCGATGTACCGGAGAAAGAGTTGTGGGAGGGGGCCGGAGTAGGACTGGAACAAGGAATGTTCCACATACCCCATAAAGAGACAGGCACAGCTGGGGCCCATGTGGGTACCCATAGCCACACCTTTTATTTGGAGGAAGTGAGAGGAGTTAAAGGAGAAATTGTTCAGTGTGAGAACAAGTTCAGCCAGACGGAGGAGAGTAGTGGTGGATGGGGATTGTTGGGGCCTCTGTTCAAGGAAGAAGCTAAGGGCCCTCAGACCATCCTGGTGGGGGATGGAGGTGTAGAGGGGTTGGACATCCATGGTGAAGAGGAAGAGGTTGGGGCCAGGGAACTGGAAATTGTTGATGTGATGTAAGGTGTCAGAGGAATCACGGATGTAGGTGGGAAGGGACTGGACAAGGGGAGAAAGAAGGGAGTCAAGATAACGAGAAATGAGTTCCGTGGGACAGGAACAGGCTGACACGATCGGTCTGCCAGGACAGTTCTGTTTGTGGATTTTGGGTAGGAGGTAGAAGCAGGCGGTCCGAGGTTGGGCGACTATCAGGTTGGAAGCTGTGGGAGGAAGATCTACAGAGGAAATGAGGTCAGTGACAGTCCTGGAAACAATGGCTTGATGTTCCGTGGTGGGGTCATGGTCCAGGGAGAGGTAGGAGGAAGTGTCTGCGAGTTGACGCACAGCCTCTGCGAGGTAGAGTTCAGTGCGCCAGACAACAACAGCACCACCCTTGTCAGCGGGTTTGATGATAATGTTGGGGTTGGACCTGGAGAACGGAATGCAGTAAGTTCAGAGAGAGACAGATTAGAATGGATGAGAGGAGCAGAGAAATTGAGACGGCTAATGTCACGCCGACAGTTCTCAATGAAAAGATCAAGAGAAGGTAAGAATCCAGAGGGAGGGGTCCAGGTGGAGGGAGAATATTGGAGGTGGGTAAAAGGATCCGTTGAATGGGGAGAGGACTCCTGCCCAAAGAAGTGAGCACGGAGACGAAGACGGCGGAAGAAGAGTTCAGCATCGTGCCAAGCCCGAAATTCATTGAGATGAGGGTGTAAGGGTATGAAACTAAGTCCTTTGCTGAGCACTGAACGTTCAGCATCGGAGAGGGGAAGGTCAGGGGGTATAGTGAATACGCGGCTGGGGCTGGGATTGGAAGATGGGGTGGGGACGGCGGGACAAGCAGTGGTGGAGGGTCCCAGATGGGTATTGGTGTCGATGAGTTGTTGGAGCTTGCGTTCCTTAGCACTTGAGAGAAAGAGAAAAAGTTTCTTGTTGAGGCGTCGGATGAGGCGAAGAATAAAATGAAACTGGGGGCACGCGCAGCTTTGAGACCCTTTGTTGTGTCTGAAATGCTTACGCCATTGCCGGGTGACCCATTTAATTTTATTCTTCTTATGCCTTTTCATGGCAGTTTGATACAACTGGCTTGTACAGATGGCAGTTAAGAGATAACCACATATTGGCCAGAACAGGTAAGGGTGGCAAATTTCATTGCCTAAAGGGCATTAGTAAACCAGATGAGCTTTTCTGACATCTTAGTAGTTTCTTGGTTACCATGAGTGTGGAGGTGACAAGCGTCCTGGCCTGAGGCCTGTGTCGCCATGCTGGGAAGGCCCACTGCATCTTGTGCCACTTAGGCACTTGACAGGCCAGTGGTAGGCTTCTCCCGGGATCAAGGACTCTGGGGGGGCAAAAGTCCCACCATCCGAGAGCTGCCGGCTTCTGAACTCAGCAGCGCCACTGGGAAGGCAGTAACTGCTGTTGGTATGACATCAATCTAAAGCCTTGGATCGAGGAGGGCCCCAGGCACAAGGGAGTGATGACAGGTAGGGGCTCGCAGGGTGAAGGTCTTGGGGACAGGAGGATCGGTAGCAAGAGCAGGAGGTTGGCTCTCTGAAGGCCCTCCCTTCCCAATGCCAGGCCCCTTGACCAGGCACAGAGGCTTTGAACGAGGGCCACCCCCAGGAGCCCAGAGTTTGCTTGTTGTGCTCCCTGCATGGCGAGCACCCCCACCTGCCATTGGGTTAATAGCAGGGGTGGTGGGACCAGCCTTTAAACGGGCATTAATTGCCCACTTCAAGGCCTCAACTGGCAGCGGGGAAGGCGGCCATGCAAAGGCCTTCCTGCCACGGACTTAATTGGGGTGAAGCGGGAAGGTGGCAGGGTCCCTGCCATCATCAAATGCACCATGGATGAGGGCACAAGATTCTGCCCCATGTCTGAGGCTAACTTTTTTTATTTCTCCAAATTTATTTAATTAACTGAATTTAAATTTTGGGAGGCGGGTGTAATGATAGTGATGGCTGAGGGCGGTGGGGGGCTGCGGTGGTTAGGTAAGGGTTGCCAGGGGAGGTGGGATATCCAATACAGAAGCTCTGTTGACTTTTTGCAAACTCTGGTCATTGAATCACAGTGAATGTTATTTCCCCAGTTAACCATTTTAATCTGTTTCTCTCTTTCATTTACTTGTACATTTCTGCTGGTTTGGTATTTTTTCTGCTAACATTGCTTTCTTTAACAGATTATGCAATATAATTAACTTAGGAGTTTGCCTGTGTACATTATGTTAGTAACCTTATCTCCTGGGACTCTGACAATATAAAGGGTTGTGCAGTGTCAGGATTGTGTGGACGAACCCAATGAATTGTCATTGTCTAGTATAGTGGACTCTGCCGGATTTAAATGAACTGATTTTGTCATTTCTAATGCTGCAGGATTTTATCTTTCCCATTCCTCCCATTCACAGACAGCTGTTGCTGAAAGCAATCAGCCAATTTTCAGCGCAAGGGAAATAAAATTCACATATCACATTGAATGGCGCCTTTTTGGTTTTTTTAGATTTTAATATGAATTCATACACTTATGGCTGAATATAATGATACCACAAGTCACAGCTAGAATGTAAATCATTGGATAATTCTCCTGACAATCATGCCCAGAGACTGCACTGTTGTAAGTACATCACATTGGCTTTTAAGCACACAATTTGCACTTTGTGATCATTCCCCCACTCACTGTATTTTCATCAAAAAATAAGCTTATTTTTATTGGGAGATTTCCCTTTAGTTTTAGTCACCTTTGTCGTAGTTCATACACAGTCTGTTCAAATAGAATAAATTGCCGAGTAAATCGACATTATTGGCTGTAGTGCGTAGAGACTCTGGCCCGATATTAACGAGGCAGTGGACAGGGAACAAGAAAGTGTAGTGACGTTAATGGGAACAACATGGAAATTCCAGGAACGTCAAGGCCCTGATGAATTTAATGGCAGAATCTTGTTATCATTTTCTTCT
This sequence comes from Cetorhinus maximus, assembly GCF_964194155.1. Taxonomy (NCBI): domain Eukaryota; kingdom Metazoa; phylum Chordata; class Chondrichthyes; order Lamniformes; family Cetorhinidae; genus Cetorhinus; species Cetorhinus maximus. The sequence goes on from NC_135886.1 coordinate 117,240,807, forward strand.
TCTCCTTCCTGCTTGCCAGCCAGCAAGATTGAGAGATTAGTTCCTGGCAGCAGGCACTTACATGGCAGGTTGAGGATATGTACCTCGCTTTTAAATTTTTAAGCCCACCCCCCCCATCCCCCTCAATTCTCACTCTGGGGGATGAAGTTAATATCAAGTGGTCTTTCATAGTGGCTGCAAAATTTGGAATTTAGAAACAAGATCTCACTTGATTTTTTTTCTCTCTGTTCCCCAGTCGACAGTCAACCCAGTTGAGAAGCTGGATGTTTGTCGGGCAGGAGGCTGCGACACATGGTTACAGCTGAGAAGCAGAGGGGAGAGAGGGAGTGAAATAGAGGGAGATTGCGGGAAGGGCTTGAAGAAATCGTGTGGGGTGGAGATCATGGAGTGGGTTGGCAGACTATGGAGTGTGAAGCAGGTTTTCTTGACGGGCCTAGAGGAACTATTTCTGCTCCTCCTGGCCCGTAGGCAGTGCTGCAAAGGCACTTAACTGCTGGGCCCAGCTGTTCTCACCTCTATCCAGCTGCCAGATTTGCTGAGCACTGGGAAACTTGGCCCGCAGCCATTGAATCATAACAGTAACACATCTAAATAACTGGTCCTCCTCCAACCTGTCTCCATTAAAACTGGATATTCGAGGTGGGTTGGGCTCAGGTTTCAGGTTATTGGAAGTTTAAGCGACACTCCTCCTTTCCCCTTCTTCTGCCCATTGTGGATGTTTAAAATTTTCCCCTTGTTTAGACTCAATCATGGATAATAGTCATTTCTGTGAGCTACGACCTGTTTTCCATACCATGGTAATGCACCCCCTGTAAGAAATCAGCACCTTTAGCAGAGAGAAACTTGGAGGCAACAAAAAAAAACAACATAAGTACTTGGCCTATCGAGCTCAGCCTTCCACATATTTCCTCTGTCACAGATGCTCCAATTTAGTCCCATGAGAAAAAAGCTCTGCATAAATAGTGCTTAATTTAACGGAGCACAACTGAAACACAGAAAAGGCTGGAAAATTATATTTTGCTGTCTTTTACTTTGGTCTAGTAATTTTCAAATAGAGAGAGGAAATAGAGAGAAGTAGTGGTTGTCCTCCACTGCCGGTTCCCCTCAAAGACAAAATTTACATTGCTATATTCTTTCACATTGGCATACACAACTAGACCAGCTTGTGAAAACTAAAGCATGATATATTATGAAGAAATATCGCTGAACTTTAGAATGATTTGGGGGAGTGTTGGGAAATGTTCTCGCAGCAGACAGCTGTACATTTGTGACCTATGCTCATTCACAAACAGCAGCACAGCACAGGGCCCTTGTCAGGCCTAGCCAGCCCCATACTCTTAACGTAAAAGCAACATATTGTGGATGTTGAAGCCTGAAGTGAAACGAGAAAATGCTAGAAATACTCAGCAGCTGTGGAGAGAGAAACAGATTCATATTTTGGGCTGATGAACTTTCATCAGAACTGGTCTCTTAATGTTGATTCAGAACAGAAGGTTCAACAAACACTTGATCAAATTTATAGCAAAATGGTCCCTGATGATTAACAAAGATATATTGGCATATTCCTCAGGCAAAGTTTATTCTAGTATAAAACACTAGATGGGTCTGATATGATGACATTGTTATGGTTCTAGGCTGGCTCTTACTATTGTACACATGCTGCTGTATCTTATAAGAGCATTGTTTTTAACCAGTTCTATGAATATTGTCATTTTCAAATTCATCAGTTTACAGATAGATTTCTTTTGTTTATAATTCAATGACAAAATAAATGGAATACTTTGGATTAAACTTCCTAAATTACATTGAAATTATATAATGTCCACAGTTTGTAAAATAAATAATCCATTTTGACAGTGACTATGATGTAACAGAATGGTAGGGTTTGCATTCACTGAGATCTCTCCAGTTTGACTACACAGCAGTGTGAGATATTTGATTAATTATAAGTGTGTAGTGAGCTTCCAGCCTGAATCAGGCCTGTATCTGGGAGCTGTGGGGAGTGGCTAACCTTGTGCAAATGCAACTCACAGAGGTTTTAGGTGACTTTATAGGGTAAAGAAGGAGAAATGGATGCAGGGAGGAGCACATCAGCTTCACCTTTGGATGGCTGGAGGCACCTTCCTCTCAAAGGGGTGGGTTGTGTGACTTGAGGTGACAGTCAGGGTCAATGCAGCCTCCAGCAACACCCAGACGACCTGGAGGCAGATTTTAAAAATTCCTGCATTTGTATAATGCCTTTCATGACTACCGGATAACCCAAAGTGCTTTATAGCCAATGAAGTACTTTTGAAGTGTAATCACCATTGTAATGTATGAACATGGCAACTAATTTGCATAAGGAAGCTCCCACAAAGAGCAATGTGATAATGACCAGACAATCTGTTTTTGTGTTTTATTGAGGGATAAAGATTGGCAAAGACACTGGAGATAACTCACTTACTCCTCTTTAAAATAGTGGCATAGGAACTCTTACATCTACTCAACAATGTGGAAAATTTTCCAGGTATACCCTGTCCACAAAAAGCAAGACAAATCCAATCTGCCCAATTACCATGCCATCAGTCTCCTCTCGATCATCAACAAAGTGATGGAAGGCATCTTCAACAGTGCCATTAAGCAGCACTTACACCCCAGCATTAATCTGCTCACTGATGTTCTGTTTGAGTTCCACCAGGGCTACTCATTTCCTGACCTCATTACAGCCTTGGTCTAAGCACGGACAAAAGAGCTGAACTTGGTGAGGTAAGAGTGACTGGCCTTGACATCAAGGCAGCATTTGACTGAGTGTGGCATCAAGGAGCTCTAACAAAATTGAAGTCAGTGGGAATTGGCAGGAAACTCTCCATTCGTTGGAGATATACCTAGCACAATGAACAATTGTTGTGGTTGTTGGAGGGCTATTACCTTAGCCCCAGGACATTGCTGCAGGAGTTCGTCTGGGTAGTTTCCTAGGCCCAATCACCTTCATCACCTTCCTCAATGAACTTTTCCTCCATCATGTCATGATCAGAAGACAGGAAGGAATATATATATATATATATATTTATATCGCCCTGACTACTTTATAAACGTATTACTATTTTTAAAATAGATAAAGGACTGGGCTGATAAAATGGCCGAAGCTGACCACATGATGGTAGTTCTGGAAGCTTCTGAGCAGTTTAAACATGGACAAAGGCTAACTCATCAAACTCCTGGAATGTAACACTCCTTGCATTGTATAAACATTCCAGATAAACCAACACAAAGGGACATTAGATAAGGCACCTGCACCAGCTGATGCTGGACAAAGGCAGAGCTATTGGGATCCTCCTCTCCAACAATGTGATCATGGTTCTACAGTTGCCTGCTCAAAACACAATGGGTTGTAACGAGGGGCCTCATTAGCTGAATCGCTCAATCCAAAGCCACCCTGTCACTTGACCAGGACTTCAGCCGTTTGAATTCCTTTAATTATACAGCTTTTGAATTTTATCTTCAGTTGTCGTATAACCTCCAAAGAAAACTAGATTCCAGGTTAGCAGCCTGCCTTTGACCTCCATCTCTCTCCATGTCTGATTTCCAAAATGAACTCGGTATTTTGCCTATAGAGTGAACTAATACCAAGGATACAACAATACTTTGCTGCATCTTCAATGGACTCAACCTGAAACCGAGTTCCTAGAATCATGACCAGGAATTCTGCCAGACAAAGCCACCTGAAAGGACCTTCCTTGGACATTGATTCTGGATTCTGGACTCACGTGAAACTATAATTCTTATTTTTATCATGGTCTTTGCCCTGATCCCCTTTCTTTCCCTTATCCCTCTTTTATTTTATGAATACAACAGGGGTGGATATTGTGAAACCCCGTCTCGCATGTTGTGTGTGTGTAAAATAAACTGCCCCTCTTATTTTACCTTATCTCGAGTTTGCTGTGGGGGTTATTAACAGAAGATTGGATAACTCCAAAACTGAAGGGTTGGAAAAATACACCACCACTTATAAAGGGGAAAATCAAAAACCAATAACACCTTTCTGTTTGTGGACGGATAGTGAGTGGAGAAATCAGGGCTGTTTAAATTAAACCCCATCCTGCCCATAACAATCATAAGGTCAGAAGTAGGGATGTTGGCTGATGGTTGCAGAATGTTCAGTATAATTTGTGAACAAGGCCCAGGAGAAGGGGTGCACAGTGCACAAAACACTGGGGCCCATGTCCTCAGGGGGCTCAGGGTCCTGGGCTCAACTCACAGCTTTTGCTTTATTGGCAGAACCCCTCCTCTGCACAGGCGGCAGACGGCCACATCCGCAGACTGCACTGAATGCACATCCCAACTCTGGAATGGGTTGTCTTATGAGGAAAGGTTGGACAGATTGAGCTAAATTGGAGTTTAGAAGTGTGAGGGGTGACTTGATTGAAGTATATAAGATCCTGAACGGCCTTGACAAGTTGGACTTGGAAAGGATGTTTCTTCTTGTGGGATGAATCAAGAACTAGGTGGCACTGTTTTAAAATTAGGGGTCACCCTTTTAGGTCAGAGATGAGTTGAAATTTTATTTCTCTGGGGGTTGTGCAACTTTGGAATTCTCTGCCTCAAAAGGTGGTGGAGACAGGGTTATTGAATATTTTTAAGGTGGAGGAAACCAACATGAGGGAAAAGCCTATTTGACCCCTTCCTCAATATTCTACCTGTGGCAGATGCATCTGTCCATGACAGTATTTATAGGAGTGTCCTTCACACAGTCCTTGTGCAGACAATGTCCTGCCTTCACATTGAGGATACCATGCCTTCACTGCCCTCATCTAAGTCATTGATATAAATTGTAAAACGCTGAGGCCCCAGCACAGACCCCTGTGGGACTCTCCTCATCACATCCTGCCAATCAGAAAAAGACCCATTTACGCATACTCTCTGTTTTCTGCCAGTCAGCTAATCTTCCATCCAGGCTAATATGTTACCCCCTACACCATGAGCTTTTATTTTCCACAATAACCTTTGATGTGGCACCTTATCAAATGCCTTCTGGAAATCAAAGTACAGCATGTCTACATGCTCCCCTTTATTCACAGTGCATGTTACTCATAGAAACATAGAAAATAGAAGCAGGAGTAGGTCATTCGGCCCTTTGAGCCTTCTCCGCCATTCAATATGATCATGGCTGATTCTCTATCTCAACGCCACACTCCCATGCTCTCCCCATACCCTTTGACACCTTTACAGTCCAAAAATCTATTTCCTTCTTAAATATATTTAGTGACTTGTCCTCCACAGCCTTCTGTGGTAGAGAATTCCATAGGTTCACCAACCACTGAGTGAAGAAGTTTCTCCTCATCTCAGTTCTAAATCATCTACTCCATATCCTGAGACTGTGACCCCTTGCTCTAAACCCCCCCTAGCCAGAGAAAATATCATCCCTGCATCCAGTCTGTCCATCCCTGTCAGAATTTTATATATTTCAATGAGATCTCCTCTCATTCTTCTAAACTCCAGTGAATACAGGCCTAGTCGGCCAATCTATCCTCATATGGCAATCCTGCCATCCCAGGAACCAGTCTGGTGAACTTTCACTGCATTTACTCTATAGCAAGTATATAATTTCTTAGGTAAGGAGACCAAAGCTGCACACAATACTCCAGGTGTGGTCACACCAAAGCCCTGTACAGCTGCAGTAAGGCATCTTTGCTCCTGTACTCAAGTCCTCTCGCAATGAAGGCCAACATACCATTTGCCTTCTTAACTGCTTGCTGCACCTGCATGCTTGCTTTCAGTGATTGGTGTACAAGGACACCCAGATCCCTTTGTACATCAGCATTTCCCAATCTATCACCATTTAAAAAATGCTCTGCCATTCTGTTTTTCTTACTGAAATAGATAACTTCACACTTATCCACGTTACATTGCATCTGCCATGTACTTGTCCACTCATTCAACCTATCTAAATCATCTTGAAGTTCCTTAACATCCTCCTCATTGTTCACATTCCCATCAAATTTCGTGTCACCAGCAAACTTGGAAGTATTACAAAACAAAAACAAAAATACCTGGAAAAACTCAGCAGGTCCGGCAGCATCTGCGGAGAGGAACACAGTTAACGTTTCGAGTCCGTTTTACTTAAAATTTTACTTAGTTCTGTTGAAGAGTCATACGGACTCGAAACGTTAACTGTGTTCCTCTCCGCAGATGCTGCCGGACCTGCTGAGTTTTTCCAGGTATTTTTGTTTTTGTTTTGGATTTCCAGCATTCGCAGTTTTTTGCTTTTATCTTTGAAGTATTACATTTGGTTCCCTCAAGCAAATGATTGATATATATTGTGAATAGCTGGGGCCCAAGCACTGATCCCTGTGGTACCCCACTAGTCACTGCCTACCACTCCAAAAAAGACCCATTTATTCCTACTCTCTGTTTCCTGTCTGCTAACCAATTCTCAATCCATGCCAATCCCATGTGCTTTAATTTTACACACTTACCTCTTATGTGAGACTTTATCATAGGCTTTCTGAAAATCCAAATACACCACATTCACTGGTTCTCCTTTATCTATTCTACTAGTTATATCCTCAAAAAACTCCTGTACATTTGTCAAACATGATTTCCCTTTCATAAATCCATGTTGACTTTGTCTAATCCTGTTGATATATTCTAAGAGTCCTATTATCACATCCTTTATAATAGACTCTAGCATTTTCCCTACTTCTGATGTTAGGCTAACCGGTCTGTAATTCACTGTTTTCTCCCTCCCTCCTTTTTTAAATAATGGGGTTATATTTTCCACCCTCCAATCTGCTGGGACTGTTCCAGAATCTACAGAATTTTGGAAGATGACAACCAATGCACCCATTATTTCCATGGCCACGTCCTTTAGTACCCTGGGATGTAGATTATCAGGCCATGGGGATTTATTGGCTTTCAGTCCCATTAATTTCTCCAGCACTGTTTTTTCAGTAATATAAATTTCTTTCAATCCCTCCTTCTCACTAGACCCTTGGTTCGCTAGTATTTCTGGGAAGTTATTTGTGTCTTCTTCTGTGAAGACAGAACTAAAGTAGTTGTTTAATTGCTTTGTTATTTCCTTACTCTCCATTATAAATTCTTCTGTGCGGATTGTAAGGGATCTACATTTGTTGTCACTAATTTCTCTTTTTTTACACACTTGGAGAAGCTTTTGCAGTGCTCTTTTATGTTCCTTGCAAGTTTACTCTCATACTCTATTTTTCCCCTCTGTCTTGGTCAATTTCTTGGTCCTCCTTTGCTGAATTCTAAACTGCTCCCAATCCTCAGACTTGCTACTTTTTCTAGCAACTTTATATGACTCCTCTTTGGATCTAATACTATCCTTAATTTCTTTTGTTAGCCATGGTTGGGCTGTTTTTCCTCCTTCAAAGGACTCCAATAAATTGGTTAAACATGATTTCCCTTTCACAAAACTATGCTGACTCTTCTCGATTACCTTGAGTTTCTCTAAGTGCCCAGTTATAACCTCCTTAATGATCGATTCTAACACCTTCCCCACAACAGACATCAAACTAACTGGCCTTTCATGTCCCATTTTCTGCCTCACTCCCATCTTGAGCTGGGGGGTTATATTTGCTACTTTCCAGTCTGATGGAACCTTTCCAGAATCTAGTGAATTTTGGAAAATTAACAGAAACGCATCAACTACCTCATTAGCCATTTTTTTTAAGATCCTAGGATGTAGTCCATCAGGACCCAGAAACTTGCCAGCCGCAGCTCCATCAGTTTGATCAGTTTGCTTCCTTAGTTATTGTAATTTCACCAATTTCTCCCCTCCCTTCCACCTCTTGATTTGCAGCTATTACTGGAATGTTTCTTGTATCCTCCATAGTGAAGACAGAAGCAAAGTATTTGCTCATTTCATCCTCCATTCTCTTATTATCTACTATTGACTGCACACAGTCACTCTCTAGAGGACCAACATTCAATTTACTTACTCTTTTCCTTATCAAATGCCTGTCAAAACTCTTGCTATCCGTTTTTTACATTTCTAGCTAGCTTCCTCTCATACTTTAATTTCTTTCGCCTGATTAAACTTTTAGTCACTCTCTGCCATTCTTTATATTCTGATCAATCATCTAACCTGCCACTCATCTCTGCATAGTTATATGCTTTTTCCTTAAGCTTGATGCTTTCCTTAACATCTTTACTTAGCCATGGATGGTGGATCCACCCCTTATAATTTTTATTTATAGCAGGAGTATACTTATTCTGAATATTCTGAAATATCCCCTTAAATATCTGCTTCTCTATTGATCTATCCCCTAGCCTAGTATCCCAGTTAACTTCAGCTAGCTCAGCTTTCATGCCCACATAGTTGTCCTTATTTAAGTTTAAAATGCTAGTGTTAGACCCACTCTTCTCCCTTTCAAACTGGATGTAAAGTTCATTCACATTGTGGCTGCTGCTACCTAGGGGTGCCTTTACTATGAGATCATTAATTAATCCTGTCACAGTACACAATACCCAGTCTAATGTAACCTGCTCTCTGGTTGTTTCTAGAACATGCTGCTCTAAGAAATTATCTCAAAAGCATTCTATAAACTCCTCATCCAGTCTACTACTGCCAATCTGATTAGTCCCGTTTATATGTAGATTAAAATAACTCATGATTATTGCTGTCTTCATATTTATCTTAAATATTTGCTGTTTAATATTTATTCTTGTAAACATTGTCCTATCCTGTGTTGCTGTCAGGGGGCCTGTAGGCCACTCACGCTAATGACTTCTTTCCCCTTCTATTCCTCATTCCAAACTGTACATCCTAATCACCTGAAACAAGATCATCTCTAACCACTACACCAATACCATCCTTGTTCAACAGTGCTACCCCTCCACCTTCCTTGAATATCATATACCCTTCAATACGCAGGACCCAATCCTTGTTATCCTGCAGCCACATTTCCATAATGGCTATCAGATCATATTTATTTACTTCAATGTGCGCTATCAATTAATTTACTTTATTATGAATGCTAGCCACATTCAGGTGGAGAGCCTTTAGTTTTGTATTTTTGTTAGCTTTGTAACATCTAGGTTTAACTGTTGGTGTATTCTTAGATTTTATCTCTCTCTCCCTTCCTGCTATTCTATGACCCTCACTTCCCGTATTACTATTATGGTCTCCTGCCTTGAATCTATCTCTTGATTTGCCACATTTACCCAAATTTGATCCCTCACTCCCTTGTTTAGTTTAAAGTCCTCTTTACTTCCCTAGTTATGCGATTCACAAGAACACACATCCCAACAAGACTCAGGTGTAGACCATCCCAACAGCCCCTACTTTCCCCAATACTGGTGCCAGTGCCCCACGAACCAGAACCCATTTCTCTCACACCAGTCTTTGAGCCACGCATTCACCTCTTTATTCTCATTTGCCCTGTGCCAATTTGCACGTGGCTCAGATAATAATCCAAAGATTATTACCTTTGAGGTTCTGTTTCTTAATTTGGTACCTAGCTTCTCATACTGACTATGCAGAGCCTACTTCCTTGTCCTGCCTATGTCATTGGTACCTACATGGACCACGATGACTGGATCTTCCCCCTCTCACTGCAAGTTCCTCCCCAGCCCTGAGCCGATGTCCCAAACCCTTGCACCAGGCAGGCAACACAGCCTTCTGGACTCTCAATCTTTGCTGCAGAGAACAGTGACAATCCCCCTCACCATAATATCCCTTACTACCACCACATTCCTGTTTGCATTCACATCACACAAGTGCCAGGCAATGACCATCTTCAACAAGAGAGAATCGAATCATCTCCCCTTGACATTTTACGGCATTACCATTGTTTTATCCCCCGTGATTAACATCTTGGGTGTTAACATTGACCAGAAACTGAACTGGACCAGCCACATAAAAACTGTAGCTACAAGAGCAGATCAGGGGCTGGGAATTTTGTGGTGAGTAGCTCAACTCCTGCCTCTCCAAAGCCTGTCCACCACCTACATGGCACAAGTCAGAAGTGTGATAGAATACTCTCCACTTGCCTGGATGAGTGCAGCTTGAACAATGCTCATGAAGCTTGACACCAACCAGGACAAAGCAGCCTGTTTGCTCGGCACCTCATCCACTACATTAAACATTCATTTTCTACTACATATGCATCGTGGCAGCAGTGTGTACCCTATGCAAGAGCAACAACTTGCCAAGGCTCCTTTGATAGTACCTTCCAAACTCGGGACCTCTAGAAGAACAAGGACAGTGGATGCATGGAAACACCACCAGCTGCAAGATCCCCTTCAAGTCACTCACCATCCTGACTTGGAACTATATCGCTGTTCCTTCACTGTCGCTGGGCCAAAATCCTGGAACTCCCTTCCTAACAATACTGTGGCTGTACCCATACTAGATGGACTGCAACGTTTCAGGGAGATTCACCATCGCCTTCTCAAGGGTAGTTAGAGATGGGCTGCAAATGTGATGCTCACATCCCATGAATGAATATATAGAGCAGGATTTTGCCCTTGGCGGGGATGCTCAGTGGGTGTGGGTGGGGGGCAGTGGGGAAGCCGACCGTCGCCTTCGATTGGCTCTGCACGGGCGGGCTAATTAATGTGGGTGAGAGGAGGAGGGAGAGCCGGGCCTAGCACACAGTTTGTGCATGCGTGAGAAAGAGCGCTTCAATCTCTCTGAGATACGGAGCTGCCTCAGAGAGATTAAAACACTGCGTAAAAGAAAATGAAGAGAATAAAAATTTAATAAAACTTGACCCCTCATGTGACTCTGTCACATGAGCTGGGACACGGATTTAATTCAAAAATAAAGTTTTTATTTCATGTTTATTTGCTTTAAGAAACCTCATCCCGCTCGTGGATGAGGTTTCCTAAAAAATATAAAGGCCACTTGGCCTTCACGCCTGCCCACCAACAATAAGGTTGGAAGGGCGTCATAAATTTGAACTTAATTAGATTATTAATGGACCCTTTAATTATCAGCAGTCACGCAGCTGACTCCGGTGCGCGCCCGCCGAATGAAATATTGCGAGACTGCGTGATGACGCCAGGATGCACTCCCGACATCATAATGCGTCATTTTACACTCAGGTGTGTCGGGCACGTGCCTGCACACTGAGTGTAATATTCTGCCCTTTAAAAAAAAACACCTGAGAGGGCAGACAGGGCCTCAGTTTAATGTCTCATTTGAAAGGCAACACTTCTGGTAGTGCAGCACTCTCTCAGTACTGCACTGGATTGTCAGCTTGGATTGCCGCGTTCATTTCCTGGTGTGTGACTTGAACCCACATCCTTGTGCCTCAGCGGCAAGAAGACTATCAAAAGAGCCATGGCTGACAATAGTCGCAGATGGTCCGTCAAGGTAAGCCACCCTTATTGTCTACTTTCACCTTCAAACAATCCTGGTACCATGCATTCCTTTAAAATGAGGCCTTTATAATAGCTTCTGGCATTGACTTGCATGATGGTGTCTTAATGGTTGTGTGCAATTTGTGTGATGATGCATTGGAAGCCCACCGGAACACATTAATGGACTTTTGAGAATTCTCCCGTGTGAAAAAATTGTATAACCTCCTCATTCTTCTGTCAGCTGTACAGTGAGAAAGTGACACATTGTTTGCCCTGCTGAATAGGGCATCAATTACCTGAAGCAACAATTATTTTCAGATTCACTGATGTGGCTTGTGACCTCATAGTGTAAGTCCCAAGGCATTTAAATTCAGGGCTGTGCTGAGCCTAATGCTATACCTGGGATGGAGGCTACTGCATGTCAGATTTCAGGAGTCAACATAACTGTTCCTGTCTTTTTTTATTGAGGTACAGCCTGCAAATATGGTTTTACATTGAAATTCCGAGATAGGTCTGCCTTTGCCCGCATGTAAAGTTTTGGGCAGTATTTTTCAGTCGGTGTGTGGGGGCGGGCACAAAACGCCGACACCTAAAATGACGCACGAGGACATCGGGCGTGCATCCCAGCGTCGTTGCGCTGAGCAGCGATGTTTCATTCAGCGGGCTCTCGCCGGAGTCGGCTACGCACCCGTTAATATGTAAATGGCCTTGTTAAGGTCATTAAGGATCTAACTAAGGTTATTGTAATCGCTGCCCGTCCAACCTTCAGGTTGCCGGGCAGGCGAAAAGGCCAAGCGGCCTTCGCATTTTTTAGGAGAGAGATGAGGTTTCCTAAAGCTTTTATTAAATAAATAAATAAATTTTCATATAAATAAAAACATGCCCCATCTCAGGTGACACAGTCACATGAGCTGGGACGTGTAAAAAAATTAGTGTAAAATTTTTTATTAGATTTTACAACACTTCACGAAACCTCATCCCGCCCGCGGATGAGGATTCATGAAAAATGTGAAGGCTGCTTGGGCCCTTCACCTGCCCGCCAACCTTAAGGTTGGATGGGCAGCTTATTTAATTGAGTTAATTAGGTTTTAAATGGCCTTAATAGGCCTTTGACAGTTCAGCAGGCACACAGCCGACTCGGCTGCACGTCCACCGAACTGAAAATCTAAATGACGTGCAGTGACGTCGGGATGCCCACCTGACATCACCGCGCATCATTTTACGTATCGGCGAGCGGGCCCTGCCCCAACTCGCCGACCAGGCTATTCAGCCCAGTATTCTTGCAACCTCAGGAGCAGGAGGAGAGGATGCAACATAGGATGACTGTTGCCGGCCAACAACAGAGGTCGCAAGGCCAGCAGCAGGCAACACCAGCAGGGGAGGCTGGTCAGAAGGCGGGCATCCAGGGAAGTCATCATAGGAGACAGGCACTAGTGCATCCCCGTGTCTTCAGGATGAGAACTGACCATCTACAGTTGTCGGAGAGGCAATGTCAGGCATGGCTGGGGCTTTCCCTTGAAGTGGTCACAGAGCTATGTGAAATCCTGCAGCAAGATCTGGAGCCACATAGATTTGGTGAGAACCCCAAGCAGGTGGCCCTCAAAGTGATTGTGACGCTCACTTTCTCACCAGCAGTTGTTTCCAGGGCTCCACGGGTGACATATGTGGCTTTTCCCAAGCTGCCACACATATGTACATAAAGAAGATTGCCTTGTTCCACTGTGCGAATGAATTCATCCGTTTCTCCACAGATGAGAACAGCCAGGCAGCAAGGGCATTGGGCTTCGTTCATTTCTCTGGGGCGCAAGAGGTCATTGACTGCACTCATGTGACCATTAGAGCTCTCTGGTATCAGCCAGCAGCATATCTGAAGCGCAAGGGCTCTCATTCTTTGATCATGCAACTGGTCTGGGCCCACAGGTAAAGAATCATGCATGTCATTGCTCTTTTCCCAGGAATCTCTCACGCTTCCTACATTTTGCTCAACTTTTGAGACCCTATCCCAGGTTGACAGCTGGAACCTGGGTGACAAGGGCTTCCCCTCTGGACCTGGTTGATGACACCATTGAGGCAACCCCACAGCCCACTGGAGGAGTAATAAAATGTAGTTCGTGCCTTCACCAGAACTCAGTAAACGACTGGCTTGCTGAAAATGCACTTCCAAAGCTTGGCCAGTCTGAAGGGGCTCCGCAGTATGCACCACAGATGGTGTCACAATTAGTAGTGTTCTGCTGTGCACTGCACAATGCGGCCACACATGGCAGAGAATCGTTGCAACAAGATGAGAGGGGGGAGAAGCATTTCTCCTCAGATGAGGATGAATTGGATGAGACTGAGGAGGAGGTCATGAATGTGTATGAGCCTCTACTGGATGTCAGGGCCATGGAGAGGCATGCAACGTATACCCAAGACAACCAATATACATAAAATTCACCCAAGAATGAAGTACCTCCATGACCATGGTCCCATTTCCAGAACTCCATTGCCTGCTCGGGATGTCTACCAAGACCTGCCAGCCTCCCACCCAAACCTACTTCTGAGCCTGCATCCTTTTCCAACTGGAAGAGCAGGGGGATCGGACCTTTGTCACACACGGTCACAGGTGAATACTGTTCCTGAGGCTATTTGTTTTGCACTTGGACATACATCAGTCAACCTACCATGAGCGAGAATTCAGATCCTAAACCGCTGTTACAGGGCTTTGAGTGCACCTACAAAAGTGCAATTATGTCTATTGAGAGTAACCTCAGATAATCTCCTTGACGCTTAGCAGGCTGCCTATAGCAGTGCATATAAGGCTCAGCTGTGCCTTGCAAGTTCTGCCATGTCCCACAGATAGGCAAGGACAAAATTGGACATTAACATGAACATTCAGTAAAGACTGAATGCAAGCATTGTTTTGTCTACAATAAAGGAAATGTCCCTTTCTCTCTTAGGCAGTCTCTCAGGATTGAGGATCATTTGCTTCCACTCTGATTCAAGGTATTCTGAAATGGCTGATCAGTCCAATGCATGACCTGCAGATTTTGCCACATTTGGGGCAGGTAATGCTTGAAGGGTTCAGAAGATGAGTTGTTTGGAGGTTTGTGCACTCCCTCCATGCATTAACTTCACCTCTTCACCTCCCTGACACAGTCTCTCAATGTGTTCGGTGCCTTCCTGGATCAGCCTTCTCCATTTTGGTTCAATCACAAACCAGAGCCTCCCATGAGTCGGCAGGGATGTTTGACCTCTTTAGGGATGCTTCGAGGACATCCCTAAAGCATTTCCACCATCTTGCAGGGAGTCTCCTCCCATGACTGAGTTCTAAGTAGAGTAGTTGCTTCAGGAGTCTGGTGTCAGTCATGCGAATGACAGGTTCTGCCCAGTGGAGCTGTTTTGAGTGATTAACACCTCAATACTGACCATGTTGGCTTGGGAAAGGACATTGCTGTCGGATCACTTTTCTTGCTGCTGGACTTAGAGGACCCTGTGCAGACACCGCTGATGGTACTTCTCCAGTGCTTTGAGGTGCCTGCCATAGATTGTCCAAGTCTCTGAAGCGTAAAGGACCATGGGGATCACTGCTGCCCGGTAAACCATGACCTTAGTCTCAGGTTTGAGATCCTGGTCCTCAAATTCTCTTTTCCTCAGTCTGTAAATATCCCCAACTCCCCTGTAAATGATAATGTGTAAAAACGGTGTGGCATGCCAACATATTTACCTCTCTAACTAAGCTAGTCTTAACAAATGAAGCTGAATGGAAAAAAGTGAAACCAACATAATGTGCAACATCTACAATGACAAACTGAACTTTTTTACAACATCCATGCCACCTTTGTGCACTCATAAAGTCTTAAGCTTTTGCTTATGGTGGCTATGCCTTGATGCAACCTCGACATTGGCAGCTGAAGGCAGCCTGCTAAGCGCACTGCCCCGTGTTCTTTGATGACTGTGGCAGGCATCCTCTGGAGGTTAAAGGCCTTGACGGCTCTGGCCTAGTGGGGGGGTCTGCTGCACTGATGCAGTGGCATTCTCCTCCGTCTTGTCCACTGGAGGCGATGGGGTCAATGGCAGGGGATGAGGAGAGGCTGCTCACCCTGGGGATACCCTGAGAGGAAGCTCCCAAGGCAGCTGGCATGTGCTTCCCCTCCATCTCTGTTGAATACGAGCTTCTTGTCTCCCTGAGGGGAAGGGGCCTCTGGAGGGATGTACAGATCCCCCTCTCTGCTAGCCACTCTGCTATATGGAGGCTGTGGTTAGAGCGACAGAATGCAGGTTAGAGTGGATAGGGGTCATATGTTGGACCTGGCTCTCCAAACTCTCCGTGAAGAAAGCCATGCACTCCCATGCTTGAAACATGACAGGACTCATGGCTTACATGGACTCCTCTGTGATGGGTACAAAGCTGCACATGACCTCTGGCATCTCTGCCATATGTTCCCTGTTTGCTGCATTTCCAGCAGCCTTTGTGTGACTGCAACCAGAGGCCCCACATCAGAATGGGGCTTAACAGGGGCCTGGTCCCTTGCAGTCCTCTGTGTGTCAGGGGCCTCAGCGGCCACATCCTCCAATCAGCTGCTGAGACGTTTGTTCAATATGCTCACGAGGTTATGCTTCCGATTCTGAACACAAACCCTCCATGTGGGTGTCACTGCGCTGGTGGAGACTGTGGAAGAGGCAGGTAATGGTGCATCCTCTGGGTCCAAGGTGTTATTATTCATAGAGGTCAAGTCTTCAGTCTCCTGGAGTTGCTGAGGTCTGGGCTTGGGGTTGTGAGGACCTGTAGTGGAGAGGAAAAAGAACATTAAGGATCAGCACCATCTTTGAGCACACCACATTTCGTTGAGTCCTTCCTGTGTGCCCATATGCCAGCACCAGGTTGGAGGCATTTTAACTCTTATACCTGGCCATTCCAACATTGCTATCTGCAAACGTTCAGCCACCCTCCTCTCCTGCAATCTGTAGTGCCTCTTCCTCGACAGAGATGAGCAGTTTCAGGTCAGGCACTCCTTCTCCAGTGCTTATTCTCCCTCTCAAGTTGTTGGTCTGCTCCTCCTGCATGACAAATTGCAGATTTAGTGACATAGAGTCATAGAGTCATAGAGTTTTACAGCACAGACATAGGACCTTCGGCCCATTGTGTCTGTGCCGGTCATCAAATCCCTATCAACTCTAATCCCATTTTCCAGCACTTGGCCAGTAGCCTTCTATGCTATGGCATTTCAAGTGTTCATCTAAATATTTCTTAAATGTTGTGAGGGTCCGCGCCTCTACCACCCTTTCAGGAATGAGTTCCAGATACCCCCCCGCCCTCTGAGTGAAAAAATATTTCCTCAAATTTCCTCTAAACCTCCTGCCCCTTACCTTAAATCTATCCTCCTTGGTTGTTGTCCACTCCACTAAGAGGAAAAGTTTCTTCCTATCTACCCTACCTATGGCCCTCATGATTTTGTACACCTCAATCAAGTACCCCCTCAGCCTTCTCTGCTCTAAGGAAAACAATTCCAGCCTATCTAGCCTCTCTTCATAGCTGAAATTCTCCAGCCCAGGCCACATCCCGGTGAATCTTCTCTGCAGCCTCTCTTGTGCAATCACATCCTTCCTATAAAGTGGCAACCTGAATTGCACACGGTACTCCAGCTGTGGCCTAGCTAACGTTTTATACAGCTCCATCATAACCTCCCAACTCTTGTATTCAATGCCTCGACTAATAAAGGCAAGTATCCATATGCCTTCTTAACCACCTTATCTACCTGTCCTGCTGCCTTCAAGGATCTATGGACATGCACACCAAGGTCCCTCTGATCCTCTGTACTTCCTAAGGTCCTACCATTCATCGTGTACTCCCTTGCCTTGTTAGTCCTCCCAACATGCATTACCTCACACTTTTCGGGATTAAACTCCATTTGCCACTGTTCTGCCCATCTGACTAGCCCGTCTATATCATCCTGTAGACTAAGGCTTTCCTCCTCGCTATTTACTACATCATCAATTTTCATGTCATCTGCTAACTTACTGATCATACCTCCTACATTCATGTCTAAATCATCAATGTACACTACAAACAGCAAGGGACCCAGCACTGAACCCTGTGGCATGTCACTGGACACAGGCTTCCCGTCGCAAAATCAACCATCGACCATCATCCTCTGCCTCCTGCCACTAAGCCAATTTCAGATCCAATTTGCCAAATTGCCTTGAATGCCATGGGGTCTTACCTTCTTGACAGTCTCCCATGTGAAACTTTGTCAAAAGCTTTACTGAAGTCCATGTAGACTACATCAACTGTACTACCCTCATCTATACACCTAGTCACCTCCTTGAAAAATTCAATCAAATTTGTAAGACATGATCTCCCCCTGACAAAGGCATGCTGACTATCCTTGATAAATCCTTGCCTCTCCAACTGGAGATTAATTCTGTCCCTCAGAATTTTTTCCAAAAGTTTCCCTTCCACTGATATTAGACTCACTGGCTTGTAGTTCCCTGATTTATCCCTATCACCCTTCTTGAATAATAGTATCACATTAGCTGTCCTCCAGTCCTCTGACATTTCTCCTGTGGCCAGATAGCATTTGAAAATTAACAGGGATCCTGTAATTTCCTCCCTTACCCCCCAAAGCAGCCTGGGATTTATCTCATCTGGACCTGGGGATTTAGCCACTTTTAAGCCCACTAAAACCATTAATACCTCCTCCCACTCAATGCTAATTTGTTCAAGTATATCACAGTCCCCCTCCCTGATTTGTATACCTATAGTGAATACAGATGCAAAATACTTATTTAAAACCTCACCTATGTCTTTCAGCTCTTCACACAGATTGCTACTTTGGTCCCTAATGGGCCCTACTCTTTCCGTGATTATCCTCTTGCCCCTAATATACTTAAAACGCCTTTAAATTTTCCTTTGTTTACCCATCAGTGTTTTTTCATGCCCCCTCTTTGCTCTCCTCATTTCTTTTTTAAGTAACCCCCTGCACTTTCTATATTCCTCCAGGGCTTCCTCTGTTCTGAGCCCTCGGTATCTATCATAAGCTTCCCTTTTTTTCCTTATCCAATTCTATACATTCCTCAACATCCATGGTTCTCTGGACTTGTTGATCCCACCTTTCACCTTTATGGGACATGTTGGCCCTGCACTCTCACTATTTCCTTTTTGGATGATTCCCACTGCTCTGATGTAGATTTTCCTACAAGTAGCTGCTCCCGGTCCACTTTGGCCAGATCCTGTCTTATTATATTAAAATCAGCCTACCCTCAATTCAGAACCTTTATTTCTAGTCCATCTTTGTCCTTCTCCATAACTACCTTAAATTTTACTGAATTATGGTAATTATCACCAAAATGTTCCCCCACTGACGCTTCTACCACTTACCCTGCTTCCTTCTCTAAAATTAGGTCCAGCACTGCGCCCTCTCTTATAGGACATTTTACATGCTGGCTTAAAAAGCTCTCCTGGATACATTTTAAGAATTCCCCACCCTCTTAAGCCTTTCATACTTTGTCTATCACAGTTAATATTGAGAAAGTTGAAATCCCCTGCTATTATTACCCTAATATTTTTACACTTCTCTGAGATTTTCCTGCATATCTGCCCTTCTATCCCACCCTGACTGTTTGGCGGTCTATAGTGCACTCCTGGCAATTTGATTGCCCCCTTCTTGTTTTAAAGTTCTACCCATATGGCCTCATTTCAGGAACTTTCTAAGATATCATCCCTCCTTATTGCAGTAATTGACTCCTTAATCAATATTGTAACCACCCCTCCTCTTTCACACCCACCGCACACCACCCCCCCCACCCCCAAACCCCCGCGTGAAGATTCCATACCCCGGAATATTGAGCTGCCAGGTCCTGTCCCTCCCTCAACCATTTCTCCGTGATAGCAATGATATCATATCCCCATGTGTTAATCAATACACTCAACTCATCTGCCTTAATCGCAAGGTTCCTTGCATTTAAATAAATGCCACCCAATCTTGCCATGCTCCCTTGTGCCTTAACTTGACTATATACTCTCTGCCTTCCAGACTGACTTGGTTTTTCTTCCATACTTGTCTGTGCATCACCCCCTACTATGCCTCTACTCCGTATCCCATCCCCCTGCCAAATTAATTTAAACTCCCACCAACAGCACTAGCAAACTCCCCTAGAAGGATGTTAATCCCATTCCGGTTCAGGTGCAACCCGTTGGACTTGTACAGGTCCCACCTTCCTCAGAAACGGACCCAGTGATCTAGAAATCTAAAGCCCTCCCTCCTGCACCAACTCTTCAGGCAAGCATTCATCTGCTCCATCTGCCTATTCCTATCCTCACTAACGCGTGGCACTGGGAGTAATCCAGAGATTACAAGTTTTGAAGTCCTGCTTTTCAATCTGCTACCTAGCTCCCTAAATTCTTGTTGCAGGATCTCGTCTCTCCTTCTACCTATGTCGTTGGTACCAATGTGAACCACGACCTCTGACTGTTCGCCCTCCCCCTTCAGAATGCCCTGTCAGCCATTCAGTGACATCCTAGATGCTGGCCCCAGGGAGGCAACACACTATCCTGGAGTCATGTCTGCAGCCGCAGAAACACCTGTCAGTACCCCTCACTATTGAGTCTCCTACCACTATTGCTCTTCCTCTCTTTCTCCTCCCCCCTTGTGCAGTTAGGCACTGGCTGCACTCCCCAGAGGAACCATCACTCTCACCATTTTCCAACACAGAAAAATGTTCTTGAGTGAGATGCACTCTGGGGCTTCCCTGACTACCTGCCTGCCTCCCTTCTTCTGATTGATGGTCACTCATTCCTTCTCTGTCTGCGCTTCCTTAAGTTGCGGGGTGAGCGTGTCTAAAAACGTGTTATCCACGTAACTCTCAGCCTCGTGGATGCACTGCTGTGCCTCCAGTCAATGCGCAAGCTCCGAAACCCGGCCCTCAGGCTGATCAAACCGGTGGCACTTCCTGAAGATGTGGTCACTCAGACTTCCAGGGGCGTCTAAGACTTCCCACATACTTCAGGCCGTGCAACACACGAGAATGAGCTCCCCTGCCATACTTTTAGTTAGAATACTCCTAGCCTAAATTTAAGCCAAGTAGAAAGTTATCTAAGCTTTCTTTTTTAAAAAAGCTAGAACTCTTACCTTTCCTTAATGTAGATTTAAAGTGGAGAAAAAAACAATTTACCCACTACCTACCAATCAGCTCTCTGTTTTGTGCTGACATCACTTTCGTCAGTCTTTTGGAATTCTGGCAGGGTTCCTGTTAGGGTTAGCTTCTGCTCCGACTGGCTCGATCTGGGCCTTGACCCTCAGGCTTTTATTGAGAAGTTCTGCTGGTGCCATTCACCCCCAGGTTCACTCCGCTCCATTCCCGCTGCTGATCCAACTGGCTCTGACATATCAAGTGACAATTAATCACCTTGTCTGCACACCCCCCCTCATACATACTGGCCTGTCAGTGGTACATTGGATCCAAATGCTCACAAAAGCCAAACTGTCACACATTTTGGCCTCAATTGCCATGTGGTATTGAGGTTGATCATGCATTCGCCTGCCTGGCGCTGCCTGGCCTAGCTGCCCATTCGCAAAGGTACATTACTTGATGATCCCATGAGAGATCCTTTGGTAACGTGTGACCGTACCACTTGCCCTGGTGGATCATAGCAGGCCTTTGACCCTTTTCCTGCACTGGATCCAAGATCTCTAGTGAAGCCCACAGTTGCTCATCTCCTCTGCAACCTCCAACCAGGCCGCCTTGGTCAGGTGGAGGGTCATCTGTTGCCATCTGTTGGAAAGAGCTCCTCCCACTGTTTCTTGACAGTGCAGTTGAAGAGGGGGAGTGATTTGGGGAGAGGTTTGTGGGGTGCTGAGAGTGATGAAGACGTGCAACAATACATTGAACAAAGTACTGAAAGAAAGAGATGGACTGGAAAGTTGTGGCCATGTTGCAGAGACTTCTGTTGGTCCAGAGGGCTCTTTTATAGCCTGCCCATGCCTGCTGCATTGTCACCTGATAGCAGGATCCACCAACGAATAGCCGTGAATAATCACACGTGTTTCACATGCCCACCGCCAGCTCTTTAAATTTTCATTTGAATTGCGTATGCGCCAGCTCCAGACACACAAGCTGAAGTGGCGCCCATTCCCTGTTCTGCTGTCTGTGTTCCTCTGTGTGTTGGTTCTGTGAGTCCCTTATTAAGTTCCACCCACTGGCATTGCACAGACACTGGAGGCTAATGTAGGCTTGGGATCAGCACATGGCGAGTCATCCAGGCGTGAACAAGGCCGGGATAAAGGTTAGCAATTTTGACAGCTCCCCGGATGGTAAGGTCTGAGATGTGACCTGCTGTAGAAACTCAGATGAGGATCTCAATGGAGTGGCATACAAGGGAAAGCTAATGGGCGTTCCATACTGAGATGCTGGGTGCATTGGCTAGATTGCGAGGAAGCCTCTTATCACTGTCAATGAGCAGGGAAGAACCTGGCTCCAAGTTGGAAGAGGACAACATGCAGAGCATTCCCTCTTCATAGCCTCTGCTCTATCTCCCTATCATCCTACAAGTCCAGAGGCACTACCTTTGCTGCACCTGTAGCTTTCTGGACAGCTCACCTATAGGAGGACGCAACAACACTCTGCAGCAAATCCAAAAGTTCAACACAAAGACCCTGCAGGAATACTGCAGCGTACTTCCAGACACTTTGCATCAAAACAAAGTTCTCAGAAATTGCGTTAGCTGCCATTTAGCTCTCTGGCCCTTCCTGGAAAAAATAGTGTGGCACCCATCTTGCAGCCTCACACCAAACCTATGAAGATCCATTAAAACATTCATACACAGGATCTCTGCTGTGCAAATTGTAATTGTGGTAGGGTACCACCCAAAGGGCTGTCTGATGCCATGACAGCAGTGATTCAAAGTGTTCCAACATTCACAGGGAACAATAGGTAGCTGAATTTCTAGCCCTCAGTTATCAACCCAAAATGTGTCAGCCCCATTGGCCCATTATTTGAGGGAAAAATCAAAGCATCGCATATTCCTAGCAAGAAACTTAAGAAAATTGGTCCCTGCATGAAACCATCTCCTAACTCTTGGTATATTGTGATATCCAAATGAACCTCTCTCTCCTAAACCTTGAGGCTTGCAGTTGGTGCAACATAAGCTGAAACCTGGCAAGATAAATTTCCGACAAACCGTCCAACAGCATCAGTAACAGAGGCTGAAAAGTTTCTCCTGCGATGATTAAGGATAAGAGTATCGGGGTTAAATTTCCAAGGGGGATGACAGCTGCAACTTCAGCAGGAGACCTGAAGAAACTTTGGAAAAATGGCATTAATGGATTTTTCACTGAATGTCTAACAGTTCATCGGGTGAACCCCAGAGGAAGTTAATAACGTATAGCTTATTCTACAATTGGTTAACATCCAAGTTGATTTCTAATTTGCCATTGTGGTTCAGCTGAAGATGTTAGTTGGTTTTCAATATGAACATCTTAATTTCCTTTCTTCTATGTCACACTATATATTATTCACTTCAACTGCTGTAATACTAAATCCCCAGCTTCCACTGCTGTTGCTGGATTTCTTTTATGTTTGTGTTGCTGTAGGAGAAGAGATAACATAGCCAGGAAGTTTGACAACAGAAATCAGCATGAATTCTCAGAAATAGAACATATCATGTTCTGTAAATTTATCAGTAGTCCCACTTATCGGCCATTACATCCAAGGGACTGAATGGCACCATCTGGCCTGTCAATTACCACTGTTGCTGACCAGTGCTTGGAGTGTTTGATCTGATTCTTGTAAGAAGATGACTTTGGTCAACTGCCTCCAGGGATAAAGCAGTATTAGAGCACTTGGTAAGAAGTTCCAGTTTTAACTCTGTCTGAAATAGAGGCCTGGGCAGGCAGTTAAAATAATGGTGAAATATTACCGTATATTCCAACGTGTTCCTGCCCACCGCTATTTTAAGTGCACGCGTTTTTAAGATGGATGAGGCAGCCCTATCACAGGCAGGTAGAGGCCTCCTGGATATACCACAACTAGGGCCAACTTTAGGACCCCACCACCATTCGACCTAAAGACAAAATTGTGGTGAGAGGTTGATGGAGTTGTGTGAGGTGTGGGACACATGTATCAACAGGTGGAGAAAAATGTGATGGATTGAGGAGAGGAAGAGGATGAAAGCAAAGCCAAGTGTGTGGTGACATGAGAAAGATCTGGGAGGAGTTGCTGGTGCTAGGACTTGAAAGAAGAGTAGTTTGAAGAGAGAAAAGGAAGGACACCAGATTGTACTTGGAAGGAAAAAGAGAAGATTGTGTGCTGTAGGATGTATGGACATAAGGGCAGACTATTCAGCTCCTAGAAAAAGTTCCATCATTAAATGAGATTTTGGTTTAACTCCATCTACCTGCCATGGCTCCATATCCTTTTATACCCTAGTCTAAAAGAAAGCCAGCAATCTAGGTGAAGGAGACCAAGGAGACCAAAACTGTATGTAGTACTGTCATGAAGCTATTAATGTATATAATATTTTGGAAAATATTTTTCTTTTAAAATAGAGATTTAACCTGTGGGTATATCTTAATTGGATTAAAGCCAGCTAGCCTGGGTGCTTTGATGCACTAGCTTGAGATGTAAACAGAGAGATAGCGTGCATTTGCATTTTTTGAAAAGAGCATTCAAGAAGTAGGGTGAAAACTTGACGCCTTTCTAACATATACCAAGCGATATGTTTATGTTACTCATAAAATTGGTATAATGAAAAGGGTTTCATTGTTAAAAGGTAAAATTCAAAGACACTGGTGAGACAATGAGAATTTGAATTCACTCAGTGGTGGTAGGTATAACTTCAGTAGTTTTCAGGTGTGCAGGCAGAGGCAATGTAAGATCAGAAGGCAGCTGCAAGCCTTCAACTGGCTCCACAGTGGAAAGAACCTCATTCTTCGCAGATGCTGTCAGACCTGCTAAGTTTTTCCAGGGATTTTTATTTTTGTTTTGGATTTCCAGCATCCGCAGTTTTTTGCTTTTATCTCATTTTGAATGTGTAAGGTGAAAATGCTTTGCCTGGTGCTTTGGTTCAGTCTATGGGTTGTTGTTGCCTTAATGGAGATTAGTTTGGGAATTTGTTAAAAGTTATGATAGTAGTAATTTGTAGCCATGTGTACATATATTTTAACCTGTGTAAATTAATAAAAATGTTTTCAATTAGTTAATGTAAAGCCTCGAGAACTAGTGGTCTGATTCCTGAGTTTAGAGTCGCATCTCAAACATAACATTTAAAATTATTGATTATGACAGTTGTTTAGAGGTTCCTTCTGGGATTTTTAAGTAACTCCGCTTTCCCAACTGCATCAATCATAAAAGTACTCTAAGGATAAAAACAAAAAGTGCTGGGAAACTCAGCAGACCTGGCAGCATTTGTGGAGAGAGAAACAGAGTAAACATTTTGAGTCCAATATGACTCTTCTTTAGAACTTCTTAATTCAGATGCCCCCAGTGTTTTGCTTTAATTTTAATACTCTAGTTGTGGCCTCATCAATGCACTGTGCAGTCGTAGCAAAACGTCCCTACTTTTATACTCCATTCCATTGATACTAACATCCCATTTGCCTTCCTAAATACTTGTTGTATCTGCATACTAATCTTTTGTGATTCATGTACAAGGACACCCAGATCCCTCTGTACCACAGCACTCTGGAGCCTCTATCTATTTAAATAATATTCTGATTTTCCATTCTTCCCACCAAGGTAAACAATTTCACATTTTGTCATATTATTCTTCATCTGCCTGGTCTTCGCCCACCCACTTAACATATCTATATTTCTTGACATATCCCTCGAATCCTCCTCACAGCTTACTTCCCTACCTATTTTTGTATCATCAGCAAATTTGGTTTCAATACGTTCTGTCCCTTCATCCACGTCTTTGATATAGATTGTAAATAGTTGAGGCCCCAGAACTGATCCCTTGGGCACTCCACTAGCTGTAGTTTGTCAACCTGAAAATGACCCAATTACCCCAACCCTCTGTTTCCTGTTAGTTAACCAATCGTCTATCTATGCCAATATATTACTCCCAATAACATGAGCTCTTGTTTTGTCTAGTGTCATTTTATGTGGCCTCTTAGTGAATGCCTTTTGGAAAACCAACACACTAGTCTACAGGTTCCCCTTTATCTACCCTGCTTGTTATACCCTCAAAAGACTCTAATAAATTTGGCAAACACGATTTCCCTTTCATAAAACCATGTTGACTCCGCTTGGTTGTGTTATTATTTTCTAAATGTCTTCCCCCTACTTAATAATAGATTCCAGTATTTTCCAGTGAAACATGTTAGACTAACTGGCCTATCGTTTCCTGCTTTCTGTCCCTCTCCTGTCTTGAATAGAGATGTTACATTTACAGTTTGCAAATCTGTAGGGGCCTTTCTAGAATCTAGAGAATTTTGGAAGATTACAACCAATGTACCCACTATCTCTGCTGCCACTTCTTTTAAGGCCCTATCATACAGGTCATCAGGTCCAGGATGGCTTGTCAGCCTTTAGTCCCATTAGTTTTCCTAGTACTTTTTCTCTAGTGATAGCGAAGGTTTTAAGTTCCTCCCTCCATCTTGTCCCTTGATTTTCTCCTATTATTATTTGGATGCTTTTTGTGTCTTTTACTGTGAAGACAAATGCAAAATACTTGTTCAACATCTCTGTCATTTCCTTATTTCCCATTATTAACTCCCTCGTCTCATCTCTGAAAAACCCCCAACATTCACTTTAGCTATTCGCTTTAATTTCACATACTTGTTGAAGCTCTTACTGTCTGTTTTTATATTTCTTGCTGGTTAACTCTCAAATTTCTCCCTCTTTTTTTTTGAGTCATCCTTTGCTGGTTTCTAAAATGTTCCTAATTTTTTTGCAATTACTAATCTTTGCAACATTTTATGCCTTTTCTTTTAATTTGATCTCATCCCTAGCTTCCTTCATTTAGCCACAGATGCTGTACCCTTCTCTTGGAATCTTTCTTTCTCAATGGGTTAAGCCTTTGCTGAGAGTTATGAAATATCTCCTTAAATGTCTGTCAGTGCTTCTCTGCTGGCTTACCTTTCAACCTATTTTCCTAGTCCACAGTAGCCAACTCTGTCTTCAGACAATGTTTATTTTAACTTTAAGACACAAGTTATAGATCCACATCTCTCACTCAAACTGAATGTGAAATTCTATCATGCTATGATCACTCTTGACTAGAGGATCCTTTACTATGAGATCATTAATTAATCCTGTCTCATTACACATTGCCAAGCCCAAAATAGCCTACTCCTTGGTTGGATCCAGAATGTATTGTTCTAAGAAACTTTCCTGAACACATTCTATGAAGTCATCCTCAAGAATGCCTTTGTCAATTTGATTTGTCCAATTTATATGAAGATTAAAAATGCCCAAGATTATTGTAGTAACTTTCTTACAAGCCCCTATAATCTCTTGATTTATACTCTGCCCTACAATGTAGCTAATTGAAAACACCCATGCAAGTGCCTAATCTGAATCTTTACGTGGTTCATCCATGTTTTGGAAAGCTCAAGCGTTGCCACAGCTGAGGGGCTGCACTGGTGTTATGTTGGGGACTGGGGCTTTCGTACCACACTGATTTTAGGACCAACCCTTCCGAGTTACCAAGTGTATTGGTCTGTGCTAGGAGAAGCATGTAGCTGAGTACCATTCTGGTTAGTTTCCAAGGACATTACCAAGAATTCATCATTTGATCGTGTTTCTATAAAGACCCACCACTGTATAATTAACAATGCACTCTTGTGTTTTAATCATTTACACCATTGATCAGTCCTGTGCTTCTGTGATTCACCCACCACCGCTTTTTTTCTTTCCACCACAGTTTTGTACCTTGTGTTGATGCCCACCACATGTTATCCTCAGTCAGAACACCATACCTTGGCACCAAGAATTGGTATGTGTCATCACCAGCTCGAGGTTAGGCAATACGGATGGAGTTAGGTCTTCTTACCTGTCGCTAAAAATTTACAAAACACTTCTAGCATAAGGAAGCCAATGGTGCCAGTAGTATTAGTCGAGAAATTTGCTGGGCGAATGATTTGTATCTCTGTATTTTCAGGAATAGCATTAGGGGCCAATAAACTACTTCCACCAGTTACTTCTTTCCCTTGCTATTTCTTATCTTCATCCAAACAGATTTTACATCTTGATCTTCTGAGTCAAGTTCATTTCTCACTACTGTACTGATTTCATCGTTCATTAACAAAGGAATTTTGGCTCAGAGTTGATAAGATATAGTCAGAGTTTCAGACACTGAGATGCATCAGGGAGGGGGAAAGTTAGCTGGGCACTTTTTTCCAGCAGGCAGTCACACCCCTTTGGCTAGGTACTTTAGATTTGCTCCATAGTCATGTGAGGAGGGTATGACTATGAGTGAGGTAGATATGGGGATCCAGAAGGTGACACTGGAGGAGACGCAGCCCTTGGAAGTGCCCAAGAGGTTTGAGGTTCTTGGAGCCCATGTGGACAAGAGCAGGAACTGCAGGAAAGATGAGCAAATTGACCACAGCTCAGGAGTCCACTCAAGTGGGAATGTAGTATTATTAGGGGACAGTAGAGTTATGGGATAGACACTGTTCTCTGCAGGCAAGAGTATGAGTCCCAAATGCTGTGTTGCCTATTTGGTGCTAGGGGTAAGGATACCTCCTTGGGGCTGGAGAGGAACTTGGAGTGAGAAGGAAGGGATTTGCTTGTTGTAGTCTGTAAAGATGGCTTTAAACTTAATAGTTGGGTGGGGGGAGGGGTGGGGGCTGGGGGTTGGGTTCTCATGAGGGAAGATTTAGAAAATTAATGAGAAAGGACAGGGCAATGGTACAAGGTCGCAGTGCGGGTAATCCTAACCAGAGTGTGACAGCAAGGGACAGAGCATACAGACATAAGAGTGCACCAGAAACTAGGATCAGAATAGGGAAAAACGGTAAAAAGACAGAATTATAGGCTCTTTATCTGAATGCTCACAGTGTTCGTAACAAGATGAATGAACTGATGGCACAAATTGAAATAAATGAGAATGACATGATAACCATTACAGATTCTTTTCCTTTCTTCCTGTCCTTCCAAAATGTCAGATGCCCTTGAATATTCAGTTCCCAGTCTTCGTCACCTTGCAACCATGTTTTTGTTGGGAATGCAGTGGGAAGCCAATAGTGCTAATGAATGTAGTGTGCAAAATTTGAATAAAATAGGAGATTTAAACTCAGATCCCATGCATTAGCATAGAGCTGCCATTGTTGGTGCTGAGAGGCTTGCCTTTGTGAGGAATGCATAGGTGTACTCTTGAGAGGGATGTGAAACTGTTGACATCACTTGAACATCAGTGGTGGTTTGTGGAAGTCCTGGTAAAGCATTGAGCGGCAGGTGAGGGTGCTGAGTTGGGAGCAGGTTACTCCAACATTATGAGTAGCAAGGAGGAGCATCAGCAGATACAGCCTCTTGATCAGGAAGAGGCCAGAGGATCAGAGTGAGCGGCTTCAAGGGGAAGAAGGCTCTACCCACGATATTGAGTGTGTCAGCTACCTGCAAATGACAGAGCGCCAGTGCTATAGAAGACCACACCTACCCATACAGTTGGTCTCTGTCATTTGTGCTCTGGTCCACAATCATCTGAGGCTTCACAGTACCAATGGCAGTCCCTCACACGCACATCAAGGTCACTGTGGTGTTGAGTTTTTAAGTATCTGAATCATTCCAGGGATCAGCTGCTGACCTGGGTGGCATCCTGCAGTCAGCAACTCATCATGAGATCAAACAGGTCCTGGAAGCCCTATTCTGGATCGCAGGGGACTACATTCATTTTGACACATAGGCCAGTGCAGGTACAGGTGACATTAAAGTTTGCCACCATCGATGAATTACCTCAGGTCTGGGGATCATTGATTGTACACATGTAGCCATCAAAGCACCAACAGACCAATCAGCCAGATCCCTGAGCAGAAAAGGCTTCCACTCAATGAATGTACAGTTTGTCTATGGAAATAGGAAGCACATCTTGCTTGCCTGTACTTGATTCCCAGGCAACTATTTTGATTTCTTCATCTTGTGAGAGTCACAGTAGTTGCACATCTTCAGGCCAGCATTCGGACTCTGTGTTTGGCTGCTGGGAGTTAAGGGTTATCCTCTGAAGAAATGGCACCTGATGCTTGTTCAGCACTCAGACATGGCTGTAGAGAGGTGCTACAACTAAAACCATCTACTAACAAAGGCTGCACTGACCAGACCATTGGCATCTTGATGATGTGACTTTGTTGTCTTGACCGGTCTGGTGGTGCCCCCCCAGTAAAAGCGAGCTAGAGTGTCTCATATTGTGCACAAAAACAAAAATAGCTGGATAAAAACTCAACAGGCCTGACAGCATCTGTGGAGAGGAAGACAGAGTTAACGTTTCGAGTCCGTATGACTCTTCATCAGAACTAAAGAGAAATAGATATGAGGTGAAATATAAGCTGTTTAAGGGGGAGGGGGAGGGGGGGGTGGGGGAGGTGGGACAGGTGGAGCTGGATAGAGGGCCAGTGATAGGTGGAGGCAAAGGAGAGATTGCCAAAGGTGTCATAGACAAAAGGACAAAGGGGTGTTGACGGTGGTGATATTAGCTAAAGGATGTGCTAATGGGGACATTAAGGGTAGAAAGCAGGACGAGCAAGTGACAGATGGCCCTAGTTGGGGTGGGGTGGGGTGAAGGGATTGAAATAGGCTAAACGGTGGAGTTAAAACAATGGATGGAAATAAATGTTAAAATAATAATAGAAATAGGTGGGAAAATAAAAATATATTTTAAAAATATAATAATTATTAGAAAAAAGGGGATCGGAAAGGGGATGGGGTTGGAGGAGAGAGTTCATGATCTGAAGTTGTTGAACTCAATGTTAAGTCTGGAAGGCTGTAAAGTGCCTATTCGGAAGATGAGGTGCTGTTCCTCCAGTTTGCGTTGAGCTTCCCTGGAACATTGCAGCAGGCCAAGGACGGACATGTGGGCATGAGAGCAGGATGGTGTCTTGATATGGCAAGCAACAAGGAGGTCTGGGTCATGCTTGCGGACAGACCAAAGGTGTTCCGCAAAGCGGTCACCCAGTCTTTGTCTCATATTGTAGTTTGTTGCACACTGCACATCATGACAATACAAAGAGAACTGGAGCAGGATGAAGAGGAGAGACCGGAAAACCACTCTTCCTCAGTGGAGGAGGAAGAAGAGGAGGACAAAGACAAAGGCGGCATTCCTTAGGAACCGGCTGCCCAAGTGTTCTGCCAAGACTGTCCCAGGGTTTATGGTGATTGGCAGGCTGGCATGGCCACAAGAGCAGCACTATTTCAGCAATGTTTCACATGAGCAGTTCCCAACCCTTATGACAAATTACTCTGTCACTCAATGTCCATCAGAAAGAAATTATCCAGCAAGCACACACATCTGAAGACCCCTGTTGCCACCCACATTGAATGAAACCAGGGTCCCACTGCCAACAATCTCCCCAACACAGACCTTGAAGCTGCATGAAATACAAACCCCCAACCCCAACACCAGGACTCCCACCCCCTGCCCCCTGGCCGTTCAGTCTAGGCCCTTTATATATCAAGCAATGTTAACACACAAGTCTGCTCATTGGCATAATCAATAATATAATAAGAAATGGGAAACTAAAGAAACAAACTCAGAGAACGTCACCAAGTGACCCATACAATGCACTTAATGGCATGGTGCCTTGTATTCATGACCGTTCCTTTGGGACGTTCCCTGTGGTTGAGGATGAGATGGAGGAAGCCTGCTCCCTTGTCTCTGCTCATGACGAAGATACCCGTGGTTTCCATCCTCATCATGGATGTGCCCTTGAGACTCTTCCACAGGCTGCTGCACCTGCTTCATTGCTGGGGCAATCTCTGTCATAGAGCCTTGTGGCATGGATGGTTCCTGAGTTGGAGGGGCCAAGGAGGCAAGGGATGATGCTGGTGCTCCTAAAGCGTGGCCCCCTCATCAGCCTCTTTGACTGCCTTAGTCCTTTTATGGCGCCCTTGCATGCTGGATGAGGTCACCAGCTGGGACCCAGCTGGTATTCATTTCAAGCATTTCTGCGCCACTGTCACCACTAAGTTGCCAATGCTACAGAGAATCACACTCTTTCTGTGCATATCAGTGTGTGTTCTTGCATCCACTCAGGTTCATGCTGTATATGGTTCTCCATGAAGTTATTTGGCCACTCTTTCAACGGTGGAGCTTATGGGCTCAAATTTCTGAGTCATAACAAAGCATATGTGGTGAATTTACTCCTTCCCTGCCTGCCCATGACTCTGCACTGCCACAGGGATCTCCAATATTCAGGAACTCCTCTGCCTCTGATGCTCCACAAAAACCCTCCTTGTGTGTGACACCCAAGGCCCAATATCACTGCCATGTGGAGCATGGCTTTGTCTGTCCTCTGTCCACCAAGGGGGACTGACTACAGATGCCTCTGCCACATTCTCCTGCTCCTGCTCACTTGTGAGTTGCACTTCACCCAGCGAAACCTATTCTAAGCTTGACTGAGGCCCAAGTGAGGTGAGTGTGTCTGCGCTGGTGGAAGGTGCATAGGAACGATGTGACATTACAGGGACATCTCTGGCAACCAAGAGATCCAGCGGCAGCTGGGCTGGGACATTTTGCTCCCCCAGTGCAATTGGCCCTGTGGAAAAGAAACAAAGGTGGTACTGAGGACTCAGCCTAATCAGCAGGTGCCTTAGCAGAACCAACCCAATAGATGAAAGCAGTTGGATAGCCACAGCATGCATTGGACAGGAATGACTTCCATGCCTTTCACCTCTTGATTGGGCTATCAAATGACCTTGTTCTGGGATGACCTCCCATTTCACCATTACTCAAAGTTAGAGTAGAAGGAACCCTCACTATCTTCAGGGCTGCCTTCTCTTTTGGGCTCATTGTGGAGAGCTGTAGCACACCACCATCCATCTGAGGCATTTCCCATTGATTATACACTCTCTTCTCCTACAGGATGAAGAGAGAATAATTTATAAGAAGGTTGCTCTCCCTCACCTACTCCAGCCTGACAGTCACATAAGATGTTGCCTTCCTCTGTGATGCCCCCTTCTCAACTGTGCACTGGATGTGAGGGTTGTGTTACCTCAGTGATGCAACTGGCCACTAAATCTTACAGTGTTAGGAAGGACTATGTGCCCTTAGTCTGCTCAGCTTGTGTGTATGATAGCGTCTACAAAGTGAAAGGTGTTGCCTGCCACTCACACTGGACCCACAACCTCTCAATCACACCCTGGTTGCTGACCTCCATGTCCATCTCTATCCAGGCCAACTTGGTTTGGCTGGAAAGATGTCTTCTTTCAGAAGGATGGAAGAGCAGAGCTCGCCTCTCCATGACAGTGCCGTCAATGCCTCAAGGGAGTCAGCAGAGACAGGCCAGCGCTGGTCTTCTGCACATCCTGCTGCTCCATTTCTCTTGGATGCTGGATAAAGATCAGAAATGACCTGGCTGTTGAGTTCCTGAGCCCAGATTGAAAATCCAGCCCACGGTCTAACCAGAGCTTGCATAACTGTAATAAAACACCTCTATAACTAGAGGACTAGAATATAAAGCGGCTAACATTCCATTGGCCTTTTTGATTATTGTTTTGTACCTGACAACAATATTTTAGTGATGTGTCCACAGACCACTAACTCGCATTCGACCTCTACTGTTCCTAACCTTTCACCTTTTTGGTCAAAAATGAATGACCTCGCACTTACCTGAAATTGAAATCTATCTGCCACAGTTTTGCCCACTTGCTTAATCTCTCAATCTCTGACATTTTATGCTCCCAACTACACTGCATACTATGGCACCAATCTTTGTGTCATTGGTAAACTTGGATATATGGCTCCTATTGTGTTATCCAGGTTATTAATAAATATAGTGAGGAGTTGAGGCCCCAGCACAGATCCTTTTGGGACATGATTAGTCTCTTTTTTCCAATTCCATCCCTACTTTCTGTTCAGAGAAGAGGGAACTATTGAGAATGATAAGAAAGTATAATGTCAGGTGCTGTTGAGACATCTGGAGGGGTGAAAACCTGGCCCTTTCTTTGTTGAACCCTTTTCTCCAATGACCCCAAGTCTTGGAGTTGAAACTAGTGGGGTAGGCATTCACTTCTGTCCATGTCAGCTGAAAAGTGGTCTTGCAGACACTGGGTAACAGTACCTCACTGACTTCTTCCACTAAGACCTCTAAGGATGCTTTGGGAAACCAGGTACGGTGGAGAAGGGGAAAGGGACAGCTCTCCGTCTTATCTCAATTGCCACAGTATTTTCCAAGTCCTTAGGCAAAAATCAAAGTGGGGGATGCAGCCTTCATTAAAGAGGTACATCCTGACTTAAATTTGTTTGGGAATTGCATGTGTCATGTAAGTGGGATATCCATTCCCAGTAGGATTGGGAGAGGAGCTCGTCATTCAGGTGAACTTGAAGTTAAAATTGCCCGGGCCTCACAATCACAACATCATAGGGACCTCTCACACACGCTTTCCTCACTGGCCCAGATTTGTACACCAATGTAAATGCCAGACATGATAATAAATCACGTTTCTTGTAAAGCTCTTGATTTGCTTAGTGACTCATGTGGAATGAATCAGGTGAAGAATTCCATTGGGCTCAAGCTTTTAATAGCTGACAAGCTGCAGGTGACAGAAACCCTCTTATTATGTATCAAGCTGGAGATATGATGTTGTGGGCATGAAAGTAATCAGAAATGTTTCCATGAAAACACACCTCGGGTTAATCAATCCGTGTACGCTTTGCTATAAACTAACACATAAAAAAATTGAAAGCCCAAGCTGATTCAAACTAAAATAAATGCAATACAAACTGGACACTCAAACCAATTTGAAATGAAGAATGATATAAATAAAGTAGCCAACTAGCCTCAGCGGGATAGAAAATATATTACAAGTTAATAGACCAAGA
The DNA here is from genome assembly GCF_964194155.1 of Cetorhinus maximus. Classification (NCBI taxonomy): domain Eukaryota; kingdom Metazoa; phylum Chordata; class Chondrichthyes; order Lamniformes; family Cetorhinidae; genus Cetorhinus; species Cetorhinus maximus. Next base: position 117,275,062 of record NC_135886.1, read on the forward strand.
ACCACGTTTCACTACAACTGGTACAGCACCAGTCAAAGCATATCTATGAAGAAATAGAAAGGTGCCGATCTGAGAACGGCTATTTCCAGTGACTCAATGAAGGATAGTTGCCAGCAAAGGGTGCTTGTTTCACAATTAATCTGGAGGCTGCAGGTTGGGGTTGCATCACTGCCAGATACTGTGATCTGACAGGGTTTCCATTGTGATATCCTCTACTTTTAGTAGAATTTCAAAAAAGTTGCAGTGGCATAGTTGTATTGTCACTGGACTAGTAATCCAGAGATGCAGCGTAATGCTCTGGGGACCCAGGTTTGAATCCCACCATGGCAGATGGTGAAATTTGAATTTAATAAAAGTCAAATGATGGCCATGAAATGATTGCTGTAAAAACCCATCTGGTTCACTAGTGCAAAGAAAATCTGCTACATGTGACTCCAGACCCACAGCAATGTGGTTGACTTTCAAATGACTTTTGAAATTCAGTTCTCAAGGGTAATTAGGGATAGGCAATAAGTACTTAGCCAGCAATATCCACATCCCATGGACACATTTTTTAAAAAAGTGTGCTTACTAGCTGCACTCCCACACATTGCTATGCTGAATACCCCAAAAGGACAGAGGGAACTAGAAGAAATAAAGGACTGAGGATTATTTACTTTTCGTGCATTAGCCCAGCATTTCACCCCATCAAACTATGAGAATTCAAGTACTCATAGCACCATTTGTCTATCCAAATAAGCAGTAATGAGACTATTTAATAAATCTACTTTTGCTACATTTATTAAATGCTAATAATAATCCATTTGGACCAAAACATTAGACTAACTAACTTGAGATTGGGGGTGTGGGTGGAGTTGTGGGGTTGATGCCATAGGCAGATTCCCACTTCTCTTTGGCCTGTACTGGAATACAAAATTATCCATCCTTAGAATATAGGATAGAGGTTGTAAGTGTTGGTGGCATAAATGTGGTGGAATGGGTCCTTGGCAAGGTCCAGGCTATAGAATCAGGAGCAAATGCAATGCTCAGGTCAAGCAAGATTAGACAGCTTTTTCTAATTCATTTATGGGATGTGGGCTTCGCTGGCTGGGCTAGCATTTATTGCCCAACCCTAATTACCCTTGAGAAGGTGGTTGTGAGCTGCCTTCTTGAACCGCTGCAGTCCATGTGGCGTAGGTACACCCACAGTGCTGTTAGAAAGGGGGTTCCAGGATTTTGACCCAGCGACAGTGAAGGAACAGCGATACATTTCCGATTCAGGATGGTGAGTGAGTTGGAGGGGAATTTCCAGGTGGTGGTGTTCTCGTGCATCTGCTGTCCTGTCAGTGGAGGGAGGGAGATGGAGGGAAAGGGGGAAGATGAGGAGGGGGAGCTGGAAATCATAAGTGGAGGAGAAAATTGAATCAGTAAATGATAGTGGGTATGGAGGGTATGAAGTGAGAAGGAGATAGAGGAGAGGGAGGGGATGATTATTTGAAGAAGAGATGGAGACAATGGGAAGGGGAATAGAGTGACAGTGAAAGGGCAGACCACAATTTCAGTGTGGGGAACAGGGGTTAAGTGCTTCACTTCTAGGGCTTCAAATTTGTATAAAGTTGTGGGGTATGTGGTGCTGGCATTGTTAATTAAAATCACCTTCCCACCACATTCCTGTATTTCTGTGACAAGGGTATAGGCAATCATAAGATATGACTACCTAACACCCAAGGCTTCAATTTTTGCCTCAGTGGAAGAGTAGCCTTACATTGCACATTCCACCATGAGCCAGTCAGCACCTGGATCCTGAATGAAGATGTGGCTGCTCGCTCTTTGTTTTGGGATGGAGGGGTGTTGGTGCTTTCATATTTTCTTCCTGTTTGTAGGGCCATGTAGCAGAAAATCAATGACAGGTAAAATGACATTTTGTGGAGCAACAGGTGGTGTTACTGGAATCTACTTTCAGGTGTTTCATTTCTTTTAAAGTTGGTTGCATGTCACCATAAACTTGCGAAATGAGATAAGGGAAGCAAAAGGTTACTAAAGTTACTGAAATTTACTGCTGTGCTGGTAAGCTGGTGCAGAGCTTACAAGAGATCAATATAAGGAAATGTGCTCTTGGAACAACTCTTGTTTTTCCAATAAATATTTTTAAGGCACAGCTCCATAGATTCTTGATTAGCAAGGGAGTGAAAGGTTATTGGGGATAGACGGGAGGTTACAATCAGATCAGCCATGAACTTATTGAAGGGCCGAGAAGCCTGACCCTGCTCCATGTTCACATGTCCGTATGACAGATTGGAAATGAATCATTCAGTACGCCACCTGTCAATGTAACTGGTTGTGCAAGCAAATGTTGACACTTTTAAAATGGGTTTTGCCACTGATGAAGTCTGCCATTGAAGTTTTTATTGTATTTTTGGAGGGAATATTATAACCTATCCAGCATTTTGAACTTAATGGGAATTCGGTACATTGAATATGATTTCTCATTTGCATCAATTATTTGGGTGGAAGTAGTGTGTAAATTTTTAATTTGATTAAATCCCAGAATTATATCAGTGAATAGTCCAGAAATAATTAATAATTTTGTTGGTGTCAGAAACCATGCCAGTGGAAAAAAAAAATCACAAAAGACCTGGGGGCAGTTTGAAGCAGGATGGAGGAGGAAGAGAGATAAGCAAAATTTGAAGGGATAAATAGACAGTGATGGAATTGTTCCTGATGTGCAATGCACTGCCCAGTGTGGAACTAAGCTATAGAGACCAAACTGAACTAAATACAATCCTCAGTTTTATGCTGAGTTAACTGATATCGACCTGGATGTGATAATTGATCTCAACACCCTTTGGTTATTGATGAGAAAAAGCAACCTGAGCTCTAAATCCTGTCTGCACACACATGATCCTTGCTGAAAAGTGTCCTTAAATGGGCAGCAGGTACATGGTAGTAATCCCCTATTCCCTGGGACTTTTCAGCTCTGGGCTCATGAGACTGCTGGAGCTGGGCCTTGCCAGGGAGTGATGGCAAACAGGGACGAAAACTTGCTGGGCAGAAGGTGACAAGCCGAAGAACTGACCTCTTTTCTGTAAACTTGTGTTGGGCCTGTGCACAATAGTGGTCTGATGGCCACCTATTGAGTAATCGAATAAATATATTTTATTTTAAAAACCATAAAATAACATTTATGGGTTCCAATTCATGAGCTTGGATCAAACCCAGTTTTGTAATTGGGTGATTCTTCAAGATGTTGAATAGCTCATTGTTTATGGAGCTTGTGTTTTCTTTATTCTTGGGGTGAGTCTTTGCATTTTTCAGGCTCAATATTGCCAGCGCTGGGGTAAAAAACACCCCTCAATTTTTCCTACCCAGTGTTAGCTCTCCCAATTATGTGTACCGTGGTTAGATGTAAAGTTCCCTCAACACAGTTTCAACAATGTGGCTTAATCTAACCTTGGAGGAGAACTTTGTCCTGCACTGAGATTTTCTCCATTTACTGCTGTACCTGTCCTTATTCATGAATGACACTGTCAACTTAATGTCAAATTGTGCCAGCTTACAAGCAGTTATATGTTGTGTGTCCATACCCATTCAGAATTGATTTCACAGAGAATACTTAAGCCAGCAGATAGGGTTGGTTTCAAATCCATGTCTAAGAGGTGAAGAGTAATGGGCTAGTCTAATGTATTACTCAATCCCCACAATACATTTTAATATTTTGGATGCGATAGACATTTTGAATTAAAATAAAATACACATGTGAAAGTACTACAACTAGAACTGTGTCTCCATCTGCACCCTGTTTGACAAATTAACAAAGTTTAGATGCTTTTAGCATTACTACCAGCATCTTGCTTCCTGTTTAGTAGCTGGTGCCAAATTTGTAAAGGTAGCTGCATATTTGGAATAGTGTGTTACAGCAACTGAGCTCATGATCCTGTCACTTCTAAAGCTTGGATTAAACCCAGCCTAGGCTAAATAGGAATAAACTTTCCTCTTACTATTGGCCGTAAGAGCCTTATTTTAAACAAACTGTATAGTTTTAGTTAGTGTTGACCTATAGCACAAAAAAACTCAAAATGGCAACATTTGGAATCAAATTCTGAAAAAGGACAATCTTGAGGATAAGTGACAAGAAAGTGGAAATATGACATTTAGATTGCCTTTTTTAGGCTAGTACTAAGACATATTGATGGGGAAAAGTAAAGGCTATTAGCTCTCCATCTGGCTTTGTATACCTGGTTAGTAAGCGCCAGATGCTGATGCTAGGGTCTGGATTGTCCTTCTGTGATCACCTCTGAAATGGGACATGAAAACAGCAGACAATGGGGCAACATTGTGAGGGCTCTGGCTGCCTGACCAACCTGACCTCAACTTCCCTCCCTTAGCAGGAATACTGTTGACCACCTGTCCTTCGTTGACCACATTCAAATGCTGGTGGGAGGTTTGGGTCTGGCTATGGCCATTTTTCCTCCTGTATATTCCAATTTTTTTCATTGGCATGGACCGCCATGTGGTAATGTGGCAGCAGGGTTAGGAGGAGCAGTACATGTACTTGAGGCCAGAGAGGGTTTTGTTGAGTACTCCTTCCTCTCTTTGTGGACCTTTACTCACTTCCCTAGCAGGCCTTGGATTCTGCAGCTGTTCTTATTGATCTTATGGCCTCTTTTATCATTATCAATACTTGGTCGCTTCTTCTGGTCCCATTCTAGTACCGATCCTGCTTGGTTTTTCGGGTGAATTTGGGATTGGGGAGAATTTCACAATTTAGGGTTAAAATACAATTAGGGCAAATATGAAGTTATCAAAGTGAGACTTCCACCTTTTAATTAGAACTCACTTGCTTGGGGCAGGCACATAATACAAATCCCAAAAACTAATGAGTTAAATATGTTGGTGGGGAGGGGTAGAGGGTAGTGAGGGGTGGTCGCAACAGGGTCAGCAGGTTGACTTTGAATTGTGTCTGGAGCTTCCCCATGTTCTTGACCCCTTGGGTGGTGTAGAGGTTAAAATTAACCCTTTACAGCAAACCTGACAAAATCTGGATGAGTTGAAATGCTGCTGTTCTGGTGTAATACAAGCAGCTACTTGCCCTTTGCAGCACAGGGCAGTATTTCATTTCATCATATTGGCGGACAGAGCAGCATACAATTTCACGTAGATGCAGTTGAAAAAGTTTGACGAAGGAGAATTCACTGAAGATGCAGTTGCTGGAGCATGTTAATCCTTTTAGCACAATGAGAACATAGCCGTCAGTGTTTACCATTCACTTAAAAGCATTTTACTTTTCTTTCCAAAATCACCTTCTTTATTATACCCAAAGATATAAATATTCTGTTTTATTTTTGATTTTAAAAAGCGTGTATATTTGCTCACAGCTGATTGGCTGAAATCCAGGAAAAATAATGCTTAAAATCAGATGGCCTTATTGTAAAGTTTTTTGAAAAGCGTTGGAATCAAAAGTGTCACTAGGCTCCCACCGTAACTCATTGAATCTCCAACAAGCCAGCAGAATGACTCCAAGCCAAGCAAACCACCATCAGCTAAATAGTTAAAGGAACTAAATGTAACATATCAGAAGAACTGACAGGCTCCATCTTTCAAAAGGGTCTGATCTAAAACTACTGGGACGACATTCACCAAAGTCTGTAACAAAAACAGTATGGCTCATAAATCCTTTGGAATTGGAGGCACAACAGGGATACACAGCATCAGTTTTGCAACTGAACGCAAATTGAAATGGTACAAAATGCATAGACTAGAACAGCAAGCCACGACATGAATGGCAATTGGCAGAAAATAAATGAGAATAATTAAAACTTAATCAAGCTTGTATACCTAAAACGAAAATATTATTAACGCCAAGAACAGGTTTTTCCGGTCGGCGAGCGGGAGCAGGGCCCACTCACCGACACGTAAAATGATGCGGGGATATGTCGGGCGTGCGTCCCAACGTCACTCCGTGTCATTTAGATTTTCAGTTCGGCGGGCGCGCAGCCGAAATCAGCTGCACGCCCGCCGAACTGCCAACGGCATATTAAGGCCATTAAAAAGCTAATTAATATGATTGATGGATCTGCCCGTCCAACCTTAATGTTGGCGGGCAGGCCAGGAGCCAAGGCAGGTTTCGGAAAAAACATGAAACCTTATCCACGGGCGGGATAAAGGTTTCATGAGTGTATTTAAATTTTTATTAAATGTTTAAATAAAAGTTATGGACATGTCCTAACTCATGTGACAGTGTCAAATGAGGGGACATGGCAGGAAAATTTTTGAATCACCTTTATTGAAGTTTTAAATGGGAGCCGACCTCCCTGAGGCTGCACTTTGCCTCAGGGAAATCTGTGCTGCCTCACGCGCATGCGTGAAAGAGTGCAATCCCGGCTGAGGGAATCCCTTCCCCCGCCAGTGAAAACTAATAAATGCTCTAACGCAGCTCCAAAGGAAAAGGAAGGCAACAAATCCCTTGGTTTAGGGCCCCTGTTTGCATATTCAGACAAACTCCTCTTTGTTTTAGGTGAGCAGGCTGCCACCCATTTACATGATTGCCTGAGAATAGCATCAGGTATGCATTGGCATCTATGAAGAGCTGAGTTGCTACCACCCCAATTTCAATTGTTAGTTTTTAAAATGAGAAATAGGCAGCTGATGTTTAAAAATCAACAGGCTCATGTACCCACACTGAAAACATAGAGGGGAGCAAGCCCAATGCTTTTTTCATAAGAGTGGGACTTGTCCTGTTCTTCTGTATCTGGCCACCCAAGCTTCAGGCAGCAGCAGGCAAGTAATCTACACCGGAGAATAGGATTACAGAGATGCACTGCAAAATGGTGAACATTAGGCAATGCTTTTTTAAAAATTCATTCACGGGATGAGGGCTTCGCTGGCCGGGCCAGCATTTATTGCCCATCTCTAGTTGCCCTTGAGAAGGTGGTGGTGAGATGCCTTTTTGAACTGCTGCAGTCCATGTGGTGTAGGTACACCCACAGTGCTGTTAGGAAGGGAGTTCCAGGATTTTGACCCTGCGACAGTGAAGGAATGTCGATATATTTTCAAGTCAGGATGGTGAGTGACTTGGAGGGGAGCTTCCAGGTGGTGGTGTTCCCATCTATCTGCTGCCCTTGTCCTTCTAGATGATAGTGGTCATGGGTTTGGAAGGTGTTGTCGAAGGAGCCATGGTGAATTCCTGCAGTGCATCTTGTAGATGGTACACACTGCTGCTACTGTGCGTCGGTGGTGAAAGGAGTGAATGTTTGTGGATGTGGTGCAAATCAAGGAGGCTGCTTTGTCCTGAATGGTGTCAAGCTTTTTGAGTGTTGTTGGAGCTGCACTCATCCAGGCAAGTGGGGAGTATTCCATCACACTCCTGACTTGTGCCTTGTAGATAGTGGACAGGCTTTGGGGAGTCAGGAGGTGAGTCACTCGTCGCACGATTCCTAGCCTCTGACCTGCTCTTGTAGCCATAGTATTTATATGGCTAGTCCAGTTCAGTTTCTGGTCAATGGCGACCCCAGGATGTTGACAGTGGGGGATTCAGTGATGGTAATGCCATTGAACATCAATGGACAATGGTTGGATTCTCTCTTGTTGGAGATGGTCATTGCCTGGCACTTGTGTGGCATGAATGTTACTCGCCACTTGTCAGCCCAAGCCTAAATATTGTCCACGTCTTGCTGCATTTGGACATGGACTGCTTCAGTACCTGAGGAGTTGTGAGTGGTGCTGAACATTGTGCAATTATCAGCAAACATCCCTGCTTCTGACCTTATGATGGAAGGAAGGTCATTGATAAAGCAGCTAAAGATGGTTGGGCCAAGGACACTACCCTGAGGAACTCCTGCAGTGATGTCCTGGAGCTGAGATGACTGACCTCCAGCAGCCACAGCCATCTTCCTTTGTGCTAGATATGACTCCAACCAGGGGAGAGTTTTCCCCCTAATTTCATTGACTCCAGTTTGACTAGGGCTCCTTGATGCCACATCGGTCAAATGCGGCCTTGATGTCAAGGGCAGTCACTCTCACCTCACCTCTGGGTTCAGCTCCTTTGTCCATGTTTGAACCAAGGCTGTAATGAGGTCAGGGTCAGAGTGGCCTTGGCAGAACCCAAACTGGGCCTCAGTAAGCAGGTTATTGTTAAGCAAGTGTCTCTTGATAGCTCTGTTGATGACCCCTTCCATTACTTTACGGATGATCCAGAGTAGACTGATGGGGTGGTAATGGCCCAGTTGGATTTGTCCTTCTTTTTGTGTACAGGACAAACCTGGGCAATTTTCCACATAGCCGGGTAGATGCCAGTGTTATAGCTGTACTGGAACAGCTTGGCTAGGGGCACGGCAAGTTCTGGAGCACAAGTCTTCAGTACTATTGCTGGAATGTTGTCAGGGCTCATAGCCTTTGCAGTATCCAGTGCCTTCAGCCATTTCTTGATATCTTGGAATTGGCTGAAGACTGACATCTGTGATGCTGGGGACCTCAGGAGGAAGCCGAGACAGATCATCCACTCGGCACTTCTGGCTGAAGATTGTAGCAAGTGATTCAGCCTTAGCTTTTGCACTGATGCGCTGGGGTCCTCCATCATTGAGGATGGGGATATTTGTGGAGCCTCCTCCTCCAGTGAGTTGTTTAATTGTCCACCACCATTCACGACTGGATGTGGCAGGACTGCAGAGCTTAGATCTAATGTTTTGGCTGTGGGATCGCTTAGCTATGTCTATCACTTGCTGCTTATGCTGTTTGGCAAGCAAGTAGTCCTGTGTTATAACTTCACCAGGTTGACACCTCATTTTTAGATATGCCTGATGCTGCTCCTGGCATGCCCTTCTGCACTCTTCATTGAACCAGGGTTGATCCCCTAGTTTGATGGTAATGGTAGAGTGGGGATATGGCGGGCCATGAGGTTACAGATTGTGTTCGAGTACAATTGTGCTGCTGCTGATGGCCCACAGCGCCTCATGGATGCCCAGTCTTGAGTTGCTAGATCTGTTCAAAATCTATCCCATTGGGCATGGTGGTAGTGCCACACAACATGATGGAGGGTATCCTCAATGTGAAGGTGGGACTTCGTCTCCACAGCAACTGTACAGTGGTCACACCTACCGATACTATCATGGACAGATGCATCTATGGCAGGCAGGTTGGTGAGGATGAGGAGAAGCTTGTTTTTCACTCTTGTTGGTTACTTCATCACCTGCCGCTGACCCAGTCTAGCAGCTATGTCATTTAGGACTCGGCCAACTCGGTCAGTAATGGCACTAATGAGCCACTCTTGGAGATGGACATTGAAGCCCCACACCCAAAGAACATTCTATGCCCTTGCCACCCTCAGTGCCTCCTCAACATGGAAGAGTACTGATTCATCAGCTGAGGGAGGGTGGTATGTGATAATCAGCAGGAGGTTTCCTTGCCCATGTTTGACCTGATGCCATAAGACTTCATGGGGTCTGGAGTCAATGTTGAGGACTCCCAGGGCAACTCCCTCCTGATTGTATACCACGGTACCGCCACCTTTGCTGGGCCAGTCCTGCCGGTGGGACAGGACACACTCATGAAAGGCGATATTGTTGTGTGGGACGTTTTTTGTAAGGTATGATTCCGTGAGGATGACTATGTCAAGCTGTTGCTTGACTAGTCTGTGAGACAGCTCTCCTAGTTTTGCCACTAGTCCCCAGATGTTAGTAAGGAGGGCTTTGCAGGAGCGACAGGGCTGAGTTTGCCGTTGTCGTTTCTGGTGCCTCGGTCAATGCTGGGTGGTCCGTCCGGTTTCATTCCATCTTTGTGACTTTGTAGCGGTTTGTTACAACTGTGTGGCTTGGGAAGTCATTTCAGAGGCATTTAAGAGTCAACTATATGGCTGTGGGTCTGGAGTCATGTGTAGGCCAGACCAGGTAAGGACAACAGATTTCATTCCCTAAAGTTAGTGAACCAGCTAGGTTTTTACAACAATCGTTTCATCGGGAAGAACCTTCCGGTCGGCTGCGGGGGCAGCCCGACACCCCAACGCATAAAACGATACGCGATGACACCGGGCATGCGACCTGATGTTATCGTGCACCATCATGATATTTCATTTGGCGGGCGTGCGTCGGAGTCGGCTGCACGCCTGCCAAAAGGTCAACGTCCTATTAAGGCCATTAAGTAATTAACTAAAGTAGTTGAGAACACTGCCGTCCAACCTTAAGGTTGACGGGCAGTCGAAAAGCCCAAGCGGCTTTTGCGTTTTTCGGGAAACCTCATCCACAGGCGGGATGAGGTTTCCTGAAGCTTTTACAAGATAAATAAATACATCTTCCCACCTTTACAAACATGTCCCAACTCATGTGACACTGTCACATGAGAGGTATGTTTAAATAAATTTTTACATCATGTATTACACTGTTCTATTATCAGTTCAATCTCCCTAAGGCAGCTCTGTGCATCAGGGAGATTCCTGCACTCTTTAGTGCATGCGTGAAAGAGCGCAGGCCCTAACTCTCCCTCCTCCCCCTGCCCGCACAGGTAGCGCTAAGCCGGCCGCGCATTATGCTGGGGGTGCGGGGGGGGCCTTAATTGGCCTGCCTGCGTAAAATGGCGGTGCGCAGCTGATCGGCTCTGCGCCCGCCTGCCATAGGAAAAATCCAGGCCACTGTCATCATTAGACTTTTAATTCCAGATTTCCATTGAATTCAAATTTCACCATCTACTATGGCACAATTTGAACCCGGGTCCCCAGAGAATTACTCTGGGTCTCTGGATTACTAGTCCAGCAACAATAACATTACACCATCACCTCCCCCTTCCCAGCTTAACACATTACCTAATAGAGGTAATAAAAAAAAGTGTCAGCTCTTCCTGGATTCTACCTGATCATTACTTGTATTTAACAATGTGGTAAAGTCCACTCAAAGTGTTAATTCCAACAGAACTTCCTTCCTGCCTGCAGTGAGATCTTCACCACAGCTTAGAAATGAATTTAGGAGATGTTAGCTGGCAAATGTTTAACATATGACAATTTTTCATCTGCTACTCTAATGCAGTTATTAACTTGTTTATTTTAAATAGTTTAATGCTGTTAGCTTAGGGGGCAGGGGAAAGTATTACAAGCAAGTTAACCATTTGTTGGCTTAAACAATCATTTCTAGGCTTAAGTCATGAAAGATAGTTTAAAAGGAGGGAGGTAGATTTTATAAATTATATCATTAAAACAGATTCCCCAGTTGCTCACTTGATAAATCAGCTACTTGATCTGTTGTGAATCTTTGCTTAACAGGAATGCACATTGAGCATGGAGACAAACTCAACACTTACATCCCTCATCTACATTCCCATCACACAAGGCTCTGCACCAACAGCGCATTAGTTGTAAAACCAACCTCATTTTCAAAGAAAATAATTCATTTACAGCCTGGTCTATAATGTAAAAAATAAGGGGTAGAATTTCCCAGACATTGCACAATCTCCCTCTGTAACTTTGGTAGAAGATCAGTAGAAACCCTGGAAAGACATCCGAAATAATTGTTCATGCCATTTCTCTGGATTTCAACTGACCTTCCACTGCAGTTAGGGCAGGAGATCGGGAGAATCCTCATGGAAATTACTCTCAGAACATCTTGATACATCAATGGTTGAAAATCAAACCGAATCCTAAAAAGTGCACAAGTAACTTGTCCTGAAATGAATCTTTGGATCAAAATTTCCATGAGTTCAAGTCAAGAAAATTGATATTTGTTTTTAATTACTAAATTCACAATTAAGGAAACAAATTCTATATTTTATTCAATGTTTGTAAAATATACTGACACTTGTATTCCTGTCAAGCCATAAGTCATCTCCTTGACCAATGCCTTCAGGGCAATGTCAAAAAATCTTGGCACTTACTTTCTGCAATGTTTATGCCATCAATTCTGGCATCTACTCCAGCCAGAATGCACCTTGCATTTACAATTAGATTCGGGTTAACTTTGAGTGGTGCTAGCTTCTCATAATTTTGTGCCCTCGACTCAAAGGTGAAGCCACATAAATTATGACAAGCTAGTGGAAAGGTCCAAAAAAAATGTTAAAAGGTTATGGAATATTGGCCTTTGTCTCAAATGATCGGGAATAAAAAAGAATGAAGTTATATTCCAGCTGCACAGAACTCTGATTAGGCTCCATCTGGAGTATTACATTCAGCTCTGGTACCACACCTCAGAGGGGATATATTGGCTTGAAGGGATGTATTCACCAGAATGATACCAGGACCAAAGGGGTTAAATTATGAGTGCATGTATTTCATTGGATATAGAAGATTAAGGTAGATTTAATTGAAATGTTTAAGATGATGACAGGATTTGATAGGGTAGACAGAAAAAATCTATTTCCACGCGCTGGAGAATCCAGAAGAAGAGGACATAACCTTAAAATTAGACTGTTCAAAGGTGCTGTCAGGAAACACTCCTTCACACCACAGGCAGTGAAAGTTCAGAGTTTTCTTCCTCAAAAAGCTGTTGAGGTTCGGTCAATTGAAAATTGCAGAACTGAGATTTGTAGATTTTTGTTAAGCAAGGATGTGATTTTGTCAAAGGCAAATTATCCCTCCAAACCCTCCTTAACCTGTCTGCAACCACTGATATGGCTGACCATTCCATCCTCCTCCAATGCTTGTCCATTGTTGTCCAGCTGGGTGGGACTTCACTCACCTGGTTCCAACCTTATCCAACTAATTGTTGTAATGATAAAAACAAAAAACTACTGCGGATGCTGGAAATCCAAAACAAAAACAGAATTACCTGGAAAAACTCAGCAGGTCTGGCAGTATCAGCGGAGAAGAAAAGAGTTCACGTTTCGAGTCCTCATGACCCTTCAACAGAACTGAGTAAAATTAGGAGAGGGGTGAAATATAAGCTGGTTTAAGGTTGGGGGGGAGTGAGGGGAGAGAAGTTGGGGGGGGGCGGTGGTGGTTGAAGGGACAAGCAAGCAGTGATAGGAGAAGATAATCAAAAGATGTCACAGACAAAGGAACAAAGAGGTGTTAAAGGTGGTGATATTATCTAAGAGAATGTGCTAATTAAGAATGCATGGCAGGACATTCAAGGTACAGCTCTAGTGGGGGTGGGGTGGAAAGATTGACAGGGCATTACAGGTATAGATTTAAAAATAATGGAAATAGGTGGGAAAAGAATTTATATAGGTTTTTCTTTTCCCTTTTCTACTGCTTGCTTGTCCCTGCAACCACCCCCCCCACCCCCCCCACCAACTTCTCTCCCCCCCACCCCACCCGCCCCCCCCCCCCGCCCTTAAACCAGCTTGTATTTCACCCCTCTCCTAATTTTACTCAGTTCTGTTGAAGGGTCATGAGGACTCGAAACATCAACTCTTTTCTTCTCCGCCGATGCTGCCAGACCTGCTGAGTTTTTCCAGGTAATTCTGTTTTTGTTTTTAATTGTTGTAATGGTTTGTTCAGTAGGTCACAAAGAGGGTCAGAGGCTTGTAAAGTTGAACAGTTGTGTTTATTGGTAATTCACAACTGGACAAAGTATAGTCCAGACTAGGAGCTAACTTGATGCTGATTTCTACTTGATTCTCTCCCTACAACTCTGTTGGCTGTTTACTATCATGTGTCTTTCTACATCATGCTGTGGGCAGTATTGTTCTTCAGTCCCACATTAACCCTTGCTATGCCAAACACCCTTATAGGTTAAGTGAGTAGACAAAGATCTGGCAAGTGGGAAAATGTGAAATTGTCCATTTTGGTAGGAAGAATAAAAAGGAAGCATATTATCTAAATGGTGAGAAATTGCAGAGGGATCTGGGTGTCCGAGTGCATGAATCACGAAAGGTTGGTATGCAGGTACAGCAGGTAATTAGGAAAGCTAATAGAATGTTATAATTTATTGCGAGGGGTGTTAAATACGAAAGTAAGGAAGTTATGCTTCATTTATAGAGGGTATTGGTGAGACCACATCTAGAGTACTGTGTTCAGTACCGATCTCTTTATTTAAGGAAAGATGTAAATGCATTGGAAACAGATCAGAGAAGGTTTATTAGGCGAATACCTGGAATGAGCAGGTTGTCTTATAAGGAAAGGTTAGACAGGCTAGGCTTGTATCCACTAGAGTTTAGTAAGAGGTGACTTCATTGAAACATAAGATCCTGAGGGGACTTGACAGGGTGGATGAAGAAAGGATGTTCCCTGTTATGGGAGAATCTAGAACTAGGGATCACTGTTTAAAAATAAGGGGTCGCTCATTTAGACAGAGACGAGGAGAAATATTTTCTCTCAGAGGGTGGTGAGTCTTTAGGACTCTTCCTCAAAAGGTGGAGGAAGTAGAGTCTTTGTATATTTTTAAGGCAGAACTAGATAGATTCTTGATAAGGAAGGGAGTGAAAGGTTATTGAGGGTAGGCAGAAATGTGGAGTTGAGGCTACAATCAGATCAGCCATGATCTTATTGAGTGGCAGAGTGGCCTACTCCAGCTCCTAATTCAGATGTTCATACTACACATCACAGCCAGAGTGTCACCGCATATGGCTATTTTTCGCTCACAGCTCCCACACCAGTACCTCTGGTGACTCCCACAGATCTAGCATTGGCCCCCTCCTATTTCTCAACTGCATGCTGCCCCTCGGCAACATCATCTGAAAACGTAGCGTTACCTTTCACATTTATGTTGACAACATTCAGTTCTACTTCACCATCACCTCACTTGACTCCTCTACTGTTGCTAAATTATCAGACTGTGTATCCAATGTCAAGCACTGGATGAGCAGAAATTTCCTCCAATTAAATATTGAGAAGTCTGAAGCCAGACAGCTTGGAAACTTGGTTTTATATTTGACCCTGAGATAAGCTTCCAATCAGTGCTGTCATGAAGACAACCTATTCCTACCACTGTAACATTGCCAACTCTGCTCCTGCCTCAACTAGTTCTCTGCTGAAACCTTCATCCATGCCTTTGCTACCTCTAAATTTGACTTTTCCAATTTTCGCTGTGCAGGGCTTCCACATTCTACCCTCCGTAAACTTGAGGTTATCTAAAACTCTGCTGCCAGTGTTCTTACACACAGCAAATCCTGTTCACCCATCACTCCTGTGCACGCTGACCTACACTGGGTCCTGCACAAGCAATGCCTTGATTTTAAAGTATTCAGCCTGTTTTCAAATCCCTCCACATCCTTCTTCCACCCTAATGCTGTAACCTCCTCCAGCCCCACAACCCACAACCCTAAACCTCTCTGACTCTTTACCTCACTTTTTCCCTTGAAGTCATTCCCTAAAACCTACCTCTTTGACCAAGCTTTTGGCCATCTGCTATAATGTGGCTTAAGTGGTTCACTCTCAAAATTTGCTATATAACATTCCTGTGAAGTGCTTTGGGACACTAAAGGTGCCATATAAATACAAATTGTTGTTGTTGTTGGGTACTCGGTCTTACGGACCAAGACAGGTAGATGGAGTTAAGGTATATATCAGCTATCATTTAACTGAACGTTGGAGGAGACTCGAAGGGCCAAATGGCTTACTCCTGCTCCTCTATATTCCTATGAATGTTCAACAATGCTAAATTTTATCTCAGTGCCCCTTCTCTCGACCCTTCCATTGTCTTTCATTTGTCACGCTAGCTTTCCAACATCTGCTGTTGGATAAGCAGATATTTCTTCCATTGTCTTTAGTCCCTGTCACAAGCTCAGCTCCATCTGCACCCTGGCTACTGTCTAAGACTGAATCCACCTATTTGCAATGTTGGTGTCCTATTTTACACTGAACTTGTGACATCATATTCAAATTTGCACCAAAGTCCCATTCACCCATTATCCCTGGGCTCGCTGATCTACATTGGCTCCCGGTGAAGCAACACCTTGTTTTTAAAATTTTCATCCTCATATTCAGATTTCTCCATTGCCTTATCCTCCCTTATCTCCATAACCAACTAGAAACCTCTGAAATCTCTGTGCTCCTCCAATTTTTGGTCTCTCGTGCATCCCTAATTTCTAAAGCCCTCATTGTAGGCCATGCCTTCAGTTGTCCAGGCCCTGTGTTCTGAAATTCTCTCCTTACTGTCGCTCCACCTCTTTCTTGCTCTTTGAATTCTACCTATTTGACCAAGGTTTGGGCTACTTGTTCTAATATCACTTTATGTGGCTTGGTATCAAATTATAAGATGCTATACAAATGCAAGTTGTTTTTTTTTGTAGTGCACATGAACTGAGCATTAAAACACAAATTGACTAGGGTATGTGTTTAATAGCTTTCTTGAAATGCTGTTCCTGGTTATTGGTGGGTAATGGAGCTTAGGAATAATAATAGAAAGTACATTATTCCACCTTGTTACTATCACAGAATCAAAAGCTATGCTATACCACAGTAAATAGAGAATGCTTGGAATATTGCAATTCCATGTATGGACCAGAATAATAAAGATATACGAGTTTTTTTTATTTTGTTTTCTGTCTACATTTTTAAGGTTCAACCTTTGAGTTTAGTCATATTCTTCAACTGTGTGACTTTGTAAATCTAGGGATCAGTTTTATATTCATTTGGGAATAGATCATTTTGAACATGGATGCATTCATGAGTTGTTAGATTTTACCTTGTTATATGTAATGGGTAGTGTGTAATTCCCCACCGAATTTCAGTAAATGCCTTTCTGATTCCATGGTAAGGGCCACAATTGAGCACCTAACCTCATTAATGTATGCTATGGGCCAAAGTCAGAAGCTCTCCTTCAGTCTAAATTGAGCCTCAGTAGATTTGAGTCTGCAGCACAAACATAACTGGAATTGACCTTGCATCCAATTTATCAAGTGTGCCTTTGAAAAAAGTATTGGGAGTACGAGGAATGAAAGCATTGAAATAAAAACAGAAAATGCTGGAAATACTCAGCAGTTAGGCAGCACTGGTGGAGAGAAACAGCTTTAACGTTTCAGGTCGACGACCCTTCATCAGAACCTTCACAGACCAGAATTATTCTGCTTCTCTCAACAGATGCTGCCAGAGCTGCTGAATATTTCCAGCATTTTCTGTTTTTATTTCTGATTTCCAGCATGTGCAATATTTTGCTTTTGTATTAGTAGGAAATGTTGAAACGTTGGGCTGAACTTTACCTTCTGGAAATGGGAATGTTTTCCTCCCGCGATGACATATCATCCGGTGTGATGACATCAGGTCACAGTCCTGACATCATCATGCCGGTAGGCAATAATATGGTGGGCAGGTGGGCTGCGAAATTGGGAACCTGCCGCCATTTTGAAATTGATCATTAATGGCTGGTTAACCTCATTAGCAGTCTAATTGACTGCAATACGTTCTGGATGCAATAATTTGGTCGCAGCATCAGGGACATGCCAGGTGGGAACCTCAGTCTTTTTCATGGTTGCTTGTCCAACAGATATGAATGTTGGAGTTGGCTCTGTGTCTGACTCCGGCAGCCAAGGCTGCTGACAGGTTTTTGATGTGCTCTTCTTGGAAGGTCCAAAATCCCTGCTCATTATCAGAACTCTTAACTATTCATTTGTAAGCAAACTTATGGGCTTTGTGATTTATCTACACTGCAGCTGCTGTACTATGGAATATGGGGATAGTGGTCCCTGCGCAAGATGCAGGGTGGAATTTTCCATTCTGCTGGCACCGGGCATGTTCAGTGGCATGAGCGGACAATAAGGCAAGAAGGCGGGGGGGGGGGTGGTGAGATGGGGGGAAGGCAGTGCAGGGGAGATGGGGGTAACGGGCAAGAAGACGACAACTGGGGAGGTAGGTGTAAGGTGGGTGTGGATAGTGTAAGGGAAGGAGTTTGGAGGGGGGAATAGAGTGTGAGGGGAGGAGGGAGGGAGTCAGGGGCAGGGGTGGTGGGGAAAGGAGTGCAGAGAGGGTAGGGAGTCCATGGGGGGGGAGGAATGTGGAGAGGGAGGGAGCCCAGGGGGAGGAAGAAGTAAGGGTAGAGGACAGAGTCAGGAAGGGGGTAGGATTAAGCTGAGGGTTGGGGGGGAAGTCTTGGGGTAAGGGGGAAGGGGTTCCAAGGGATAAGGGCTTCTGCGGGGGAATGGGGTCTGAAGAGAGGAGGGGCTCTGGGGAGAAGGAATTCTGTTATGAAGGGGTCTGGAGGGGGAGCGGGGGGGAAAGTCTAAGTGAACCTGTTAGGGAGGGCTCTGATGAGGCCATGACAGCCTCCTGGGGAGCGAACTGATGTTGGTGTGATAGGAGAGAATGATGAGAATGACTGAGGGCAGAGTGAGGTACTAGGGTGGGAGGCTGAGGGTTCGACGGTAGCGGTAGAAGGGATGGCGAAGGGGTTGGTGGAGATTCGGAGGCAGACACAGACCCTGGGGGTGGGAAGGAGGAGGTCAGGGAACGTGCACTTTCACCTGGACATCCCTGAAGGAAAAAGGTTGTGGCTGGTAGGTCACAGAGGGCAGGTGGGAGGTGATGCCAGGGGGGGGTCAACAGTGATGGGGGTAAAGAAATGGGTGACTGGGGGAGGAGAAAGGATGGGGGAGCGAATGAAAAACTGAATCACCACCATGCTGTCTAAATTGAAAGTGAAACGAGAGTCGTGGTGGCGAGATCAGGTGCTGTATAAGAGTGTGATCAAAGGGTGGGCGGAGATGCAGGTCAGCTCAGATGGACAACTGAAAGCAAACTTCAGCAAGCAGCATTCAAAATGTTCAGGACAGTGAGGCGAGTATGATACAGGAAGGATCCACGCGTGTGGGAGCGTGCTTGCACGAGGCTCCAAAAGGCCCTGTCAAACACACACACTTCTCCCTCCAGAATCACCCGTGGGCCGGCTGTTCCCTCCGCCGTGACAGAGGACGACGTTGAGGGGCTCACAGGCAAAGAGGACTCAAAGGGAGAGGACAGCCTCTGAGATTCCTGAGTGGATGACCCAGGGGTGCCCAGCTGCTGCTCCTCCTCCCTTCAGGTGCCTGACTCCTGACACCCGGAGGAATGTTGAGGTGCCCTGTTTCCC
Source organism: Cetorhinus maximus (assembly GCF_964194155.1). Classification (NCBI taxonomy): domain Eukaryota; kingdom Metazoa; phylum Chordata; class Chondrichthyes; order Lamniformes; family Cetorhinidae; genus Cetorhinus; species Cetorhinus maximus. The sequence goes on from NC_135886.1 coordinate 117,293,958, forward strand.
TCGCATTGCCACTGCAGGAACTCACCCGTGGCTCCCACGGAGGGAGTCCAGGGGAAGGAAGGAGAAGGAGTGCAGATCTGTACAAATCTCTGCACTCTGCTGGATCAGGGTCTCCATGGCATCTGCCATACTCCCCATGGAGACCTCCACACACACATATGTGGGCACCACTTCATCAGAGAGCAGGTGGATGCACTCCTCCAACCCACGAGGCACTCTGTTGAGGGTTAACAGCTCTGCGTGATGTTCCCTTGCCTTCTGCCGACTCTCCAACATGAGTTGGAAGGCCAAATCCAGAGGTTTATCATCTGACTCAGACCTCACAGGTGCCTCTTCCCCAGCAGTCCTTCAAGTCCCATGGAGCTTGGCTGAACTTCCTTCCTCCTGCTGCGGACATGTGTTTGTGCGGTGACTACCAGATTGTGAACCCGAGCCTGCTCCAGATCTAGGTCCCACCAAGGTGTGTGTCTCTGCTCTGGTGGAGGGTGTGGGTAAGCGCTGTGATGGGTCTTCCAGGCTGCTTATTTCCAGCTCTTCAATGGAGGCTGGAGATGAGGACCTGAATGGAGCTGAGGGACTGGCTGGCTGAGGGTGTTGGTCACTTGGCAGGGCTCCCTATGAACCAAGGTAGAGATAATTAGTGCATGGCTGCAGAGTCAAAAGCAGGAGAGCGAGGGCACTCACGTTTGCATTGAGAGAGGGATGATGTGGTGCAGGATCCTCACGAGGGTGTTCACTGCCAACCTCACTGTCACCGCAGGCATGGTCCATGTCCTCACCAGCCAGCACGATGGCACACTCCACTTAGTGAGTGAGAGGCCTAATGTGGGCCACCCCACCCCTTGTCTGGGAGCTCTCCTTGCTGATGTGAGCAGGCTTCTCCTTCATGGAAACAAATGGAGAGAGTGTGAGCAGGACACATGGCACTGTTTGTGTGGTGAGCGGAGCCATGGACTGGACAAGGGCACAATCTCCAGAGGATATGAGCCTGATGGAGATGTGAGGGCGTGTTTGTGAATTAGTGGTGTTGCCCCTTGAGGCATGAGATTCCTGTGGTTATATGATGGGTTTGAGGGTGTGTGAGTTGAGAGTGATGAGAAGAGTGACTTACCCTGGCAGAATGGATGAGACCATTCATCCTGTAGTGGCACTGGGTGGCTGTCCTCCTTTGCAGGCAATTGGCGCTGACCACCGCTGCCACCACCTCCAATGCTGGATTGGTGATGCCACTGACCCTCCTATGGCCAGTGCGAGGGTAGCGGACATCACAGTGGGTCTTCACGGCCTCCAAAAGGCACTCGAGGAATGCGTCACTAAACCGGGGGTTCTGCAGTCTTTTTGCCTTTCGGGGCCATCCTGTCTTCTGTGCAGCAGTACTGGGCTGGAAGCACTGAGAGGAGTGCAAGCGGCTGCACTTTAAATGGGGCGCCCGGCATGATGAAGCGGCGAGGTGATGGCATAGCAGATGAATGAGAGCCCGCCCGCCATGGAAACGGCATGTTTCCCGGGATGATACGGCATGAGAAGCCGCCATTGTGGCCGGCAGGTAAAATGTTGTTTTCCCTGCCCGCTACCGCACTTAGTGCTAATCTGGGACAATTCCACCCACAGCGCTCCAGTGAGGAGGAGCAGGAGAATGAGAAGGAGAGGGAGGAGGTCAGATGATCAGAGGCAGGAGGCACAAGAGGTACATGAGGGAGGGAGCATCACCTACAAAGGAGCTAAGAGCTGCTGAGGGCAGGCTGCAGCAGGCACAGAGGTGTAGGCGGAGGGCATATACCTAGCCAATTGTGTCAACAAATAAGGATGACCTATCTGCAGATGACAGAGACACAGTGCCTCAGGAGGCTCTGGCTTTCAAGAGCAACTGTGACTCTTCTTTGTGACATGCTGGCTGGGGAGATAGCATCTAACTGTGTGGTGGTGGGGGAGGGGGGGACATTAAATGCCAGTCACAAAGTCACTGTGACTCTGGATGTTTTTGCCTCAGGCCCATTTCAAGCTGCATGTAGGGACCTGAGTGGCATAACACAGCCTGCAGCTCACCATTGTATAAAGGTCTTCATATATGCAATGTTTAGGCATGCAGGACAATTCATAGCCTTCACCACTGGCTGTAATGGTAAGACTGAAAGAGCAAGGGAATTTGCAGGCACGGCAGGGACAAATCATCACGCCAGGGTGCAAGGCATAACCAACTGCACCCATGTTGCCATCCCAGCTTGGGGCATTTGTTAATGGTGCTACCATTCACTCAATGTGCAATTAGTGTGCAACCACTAGCGGGGCACCCTGCAGGCCTGCACAAGGTACCCAGGGAGCAGCCACAATTCCTATATCCTTAGGAACTCCCATCTTTACAGGACCGGATGCTTTGGAAGGAGGGCTGCTGGGTGACAAAGGCAACATATTAAAGAACTTTGAGGTCCTAAGACAGACGCTGAGTGCCAGTGTAGAGAGAGCCACAGCACAACCAGGGTCATCATAGAGCAAACGATTGGTCATCTCAAGATGAGGTTTTGCTGCTTTACAGATCCGGAGGAGCTCTCCAGCACACGCCATCCAGAGTGTCCCTGAGGTAGTTGCATGCTACGCTCTCCACAACCTTGTGCTCCAAGAGGGGATGCCATAGCTGAGGAGGAGCCAGGCCAGAACATCCACTCCTCTGATGAGGAGTTAGAGGAGGAGGTGGGGGAACCAGCACCGCAGATGTGCAAGGGCCTGACAGGGAGTGACTAGATAATGAGACGCGAGAGGCCTTAATCCTCCAGAGTTTCCAGTAGCTCAGACAATTGAAGCTTATTCTCATACTGTGCACTCTTCCTTCTTCTCTGTCCAACCTCTCCAGGACACCAGTTCCTCATGTCCTGTAATCACAAACACAACAATCGTCATTCTCCCCTGGTTGATGTTTGACACATTCAACTAAGACCATCCATGGGATTCATTGCCGTCCATTATTTCACACAGGAAATAACCGGTGTTATGCAGGATGTTCAAGCAACACATCATTTATTTACACATGACCTTATTGTCCTTTGCAAGTGTTTCAAATTGTAAATTCATTCATGTGTACAAAAATGTGACTAATGTGGGGTTTACTTGAATCTTTTCTGGGTGCTGTGGCTTGGTGCTGCCCCCTCACTGCCAACGGCGGTGCAGACAGGCTGCCGAACAATATGCCCCCTTGCCTGGCTGCCCTCTGGCAGGAGGCCTTTCTGTTACTATGGCACTCAAGGGTGCCTGTACCAATGGCAGAGGGGTGGAAAAGAGGCTGTCCCCATCAGGAGGAACCTGAGAGGTGCCCACGGATGGCATCAGCTGCTGTTTACCCCCCGCCATGGGGTCCATTTAGCCCTTCCTGCTTTCCTGAGAGGGACCAGGAGCTGGATGTGACTCCAGCCTCCTCATATCCCTGTTGCTCTGGCTCTGAAACAGGGCGATGAAGTGCAGGTCAGAACGCATCCCCACGATTGCTTATGTAACCAGCTGGGTTTGGCCTTCCAAGATAGTCAACAGTCTGGAAATGAAGCGTTCTGTAGAGTGGGTGATTACAACACTCATAGCCCAGATGGACACCTCCATGCCAGAACTCACAATCACTCTGGTATGTTCATGAACCTCAAGCTGGACGTCAGGCATCTACCACCTTCCAGATGACACCAAAGGCTCATCATCAGACTGGGTCTCAGTATCTTGGTCAGATCCAGCACTCCTCTGACTGCCAGAGGTGTGCTCCATCTCAGTCTCTGGCATTTGCAAGTGTGATTGTAATATGCTTTCAGCAGTTTGCGATTCCCTTAGTTCTGAGGCCGATTCCCAGCTGAGTTGCGTGGATCTGTGCTGGTGCTGGGTGCAGAGCAAGGATTGCACCCTCCAAAACTTCCTCTTCCTTCTCAGAAGTTAGTGAAGGACCCTGGGGACTTTCGGAGCCAGCAGCGAACAATGTACCTGTGCAGGAGACAAAAAATATGGAAAGTTACTATCTTCTTCAAGCTTCCAGGAGATTGCACATCGACATACTTCCGCATTGACTACACCTCAAGCATTCCATTTTACTGGAATTTCACAACTTCCAACATGTATTCAGTCATTCTTCACCGAAGCATGAGAGCATTCTAGTGCAGGTATCATCAATGCCTCTTTAGTAACAACATATGAGACAACATGCACTCTCCCCTTAGCCCTGTTAATACATATCTCTCTCAGTTGCATGTAATGTCCCTTGCACGCTCACTACTCTGGGCCTTCCTCCTGTCTTGCCTCCCCAAATGGACTGGCTTCACTCGTTGGATGAGAGCTTGAAAATCTCCACCTCTATTGTCAAGTTGGGCATTTCACGTCCCATCTTCAATCTTTCACTGTGGGACCTCTTCTCCTGCAGAGGTAATGTGACATTGCACTGATGTGGTATGTACTGCATGATCATTCCTTCACTCTCCCGACCTTTCAGAACTCGACAGGCTGAAGAATCTGCACTGTCAAATGGCCAATGTATCTTTCACACTTCTTCAACACCATTCCCCTTTCTCTACATCCCGGCACCCCTTCAAAGGCCTCAGGGCATTGTGCAGTGGCATTAGTGCATTATGCTGCCTTGCATGTTTGGTTAGCACACAAGATAATACCCTCATTGAGACTTTCCATATCCCTCTGCGCATGTGCATCTCCATAACGGAACCTCACTCACCCTGGCAGATCGTAAAAGGCTATTGAGGCACTTTTGACACTGGATCCCAGTCCACTGGGCAACCCCAAGGCTATTTACCTCTGCTATGACTTCCGCCCAGGCTGCTTTGGTCAGGATGGAAGGTCTCTTCTTTCCATCAGTTGTCATGAGGACCTCCCACTTGACACTTACAGCCTGGAAGAGAGCTTACAGGGAGTCATTGTTGAACTTTGGGTTTGTCTTTGTCCTTCTAGCCTGGTCAGCAGCTCACTCCCTTCTCTCATCCATCTGTGAAGAGGCATTAAGAGTTAACAGGCTGATGTTCCCTGCTATCATCAGGATTATGCTAGAAACGCATGAAGCTTTTTCTTGTCTGCCACAATTCCATCAATCATCCCATGGTTAAATAAACACACATAGAAATTGGCACTCACCTTTGTCAATGATTCAAGATATTTGCCAGCACAATGAATATCTTCTTTCCTCACAAATACTCTTGCCCCTGGTGCACATGACACAGACCTGTGCCAGGGATCCATTCAAATGAGTGGCTGTGACCTCCTTCCAGGCCACGGTCTGCCAACATCGTGCCCAGACGTCCCACTTTCCATTACCCATTGGGTGAGCGGCGCACCCTCAAGAGACACTGTTGGCCGAGAACTTTCATTGTAGCTATTAATTGGCTAATTTGCTAATGTTTATTACCCGAATCTCAAAAGCAAGGACATGAGTCAGCGATCTGCGCAGCTCCAGGTCCAACTCCCCGCCCACTGCAATGGAATGAAATGTTTTAGTGTCAAATGCAGAGGAGACATCATTGATACTTGTCATAACTGAGAATATTTAAAGTTGTAAATAGTGCAAAGATTTAGAGTGTTCCAGTCTGCAGCATTCTCCATCAAGAAAATAGTTTTTAAAGAAGCAACAAATTGAATTTGTCCACATGTTCATACGTATTGATTTGGAAGATTTTAGGTATTGAGGCTACTTCAAAGCAAGGATGAAAGCAAAATGGAATTCTAAATGCAAGGTGGATTAGTTTGGATTAATTTGTCCAATACTCAAACTTGGATTGTTGGAGATCTGATTAGCTGAATCCTTTCCAACGTGTAGCATATTGAGTAGGGATCATCTGATTCCTACAGAAGATTTGTTAAGAGGGGGATTTGCAGTCTTACAGTGCTGCTGCATTCAACTGATTCTCAGTGGTCTAATGAGAAGAGAGTAGGTAGCCTTGTAGTAATGATAGGACCATTAAATTCAGGAAGTTATATTATTTCAGCTCTCTTGTGCTTTTTGACTCATTAACACCTCTAAGTTAATGAAATTAAACCCTTAACATTCACTGTTAAACAAGTTGAACAGAAAGGCAAAAAAGATGTTTCGAAAGTTGCTCCTTTTAAAGAGTAATCAACACAGAGCGGATAAGGTAATGGATGCAATAGCTTTGACATTGATTAACAGACAGCTGGATGTTATAGTGGGATGACTGCAGATTTTTCTAGCCAATAAACTAAGAAGTGCAAAGTGGTTTCCTGTACCCACAAATCTCTTGTCATAATTTCTGAGCCTCAAAATTCTGAGTTTTAACCCATTGCACACAGCCTGCAACAGATATTGGACCAGATTTTGCTGTCAAAGTAACAGTGAACCTAATGGCGCTCACCATTTTTATGGGTAAATGGTACATCGACTTCCGGCAAGGGGTAGATGCGTGGTTAAATGCCAATATCCAAGAGTTGCAGTCTGAGTTGCACCGTTCCACTTTTAGTTTCATGAAAATGGCATTTTGCTTCTGCCTTACCATTGAATGTTATGAAGTTGTTGTACTAAAATGATAGATAAAAACTAAACCCACTCTAGATATTTAGGGCTAAAGGTTATAAGTGGAAGTTTCTTTGTAACAATGTGTTAAGTGTTCATGGCTAACAATCAACCTCTCTGGCAGTGGAAATTAACTGTTATAAGTGAGTAGTGTCATTCTGTTAGGTTTTGTATTATTTTAAGAGTTTGTAAAAATGTCAAATTCTGATTTTTTAAATTATTCTTCTTATTTTTTTCTTTCTGTTCCCTTTTCTTTTTCTCTTCATCCAATCATTTTTTCCCCCTTTCTTTATTTCTCTTTCTGTTCCAGATATTACATTGAATTCACCCACTGTAATTCATCCTCCTTCTCAGCCCTTTCTCTGTTTATTTTCCAACCCTTAAATCCAATTGCTTGCTGGTTACCATGTTCACTCTGGTCCCAGATGCCTTGTTTCTCTTGTTACACTATTATCAGCTCATGCTTTCAGCAACTTTGTGGGCTGAAAGCATGTTATTCATGTTGAAGGATTGCAGGGACAAGAATAATCAAATGACAGATGCTGTTGCATATTCTGTTACTTAAAAACCTGGCCCAGTATATCTTCTTCAATTTATAAGTGGACTTTTTTTTTAAATTTGAGATTTACTTTTATTAAACCTCTATCATTAAATGAATTCCCTCGTTCCCCCTGGCGGGTGATCTGCTATGAAGCCATGGAGTCATGATTTAGGATCTAGTCTGTGCTGAGATAATGAATCTCGATCAGGATACCAAAAGGTCATGTCGAGTGATGGCAATATCAGTCTAAGCTTTGATGCCCCATAATTGAATAGCCAAGGATATTCATTTTGGCAAATATATGAAGAATAACTGCTTGAACTAGACAATAAGAACAGAGGAACAGGAATAGGCTATTTAGCCTCTTGAGCCTGTTCCATTCAATGAGATTATAGGTGATCTGCGATATAACTCCATATACCCACCTTTATCCATTAATACCTTTGGTTAACAAAAAAAATCAATTTCAGATTTAATGGTTGCAGTTGCAATTTTTGGAAGAGAGCTCCACCTTCTACCGCCCCTTGTGTGTAGAAATGTTTCATAATTTCACTCCCGAAAGGCCTGCCACCAATTTTCAGCCTATTCCCTCTCATTCTAGACTCCCCCAACCAACAGAAATATTTTCTCTGTCTCTAACCTATCTGTCCCCCTTAATATCTTGAAAACTTTGATCAAATATCCTTTCACCTTCCGGATGTCAGGGAATACAATCCTAGTTGTGTTTGTGTTCAACACTGGAATGCTGTTGGCACCACGAAAGCTGCACTTTCATGAACATCACTAACTAATGGAGGAGAAGGTGGGAAATTGAGGGGAAAATCTCCGATAAAAGTCATTGAAGTGTTACATGCAGCAGAAAGCCATAATTATGTTATAACTGTAAAAATTGTACAATCATTGTTTTGCAAAATGAATTTCCATGTTGACTATCTGCTTTCCAATGCTATTTACAATGGAATGTTTATTGTATCCATTTACCATAACCACAAATATTTCTTTTGCAACTGGCATCGATAATTCCAGAATTCATTCAGAGCAATCATGCTGGGTACTATCAGAATCTTTGTTGGCCATAATAATACGTGTTACCCAAAAATGAGACAGGAACAGTTTCAGGCCATTCAGACAAACGTGTTTGATAGGCATGGCAGCTTTTTATAAATCCTGCCTCCTGCCTTTAATCCATATCACTTATTAATCTCACCTCTAAAGTAAGTAGCTAGCTCTTCGTTAAACACCATATATGGCCGCAAGACAACACATTCTTCAAAACTTTTTGCATGAAGATTTTCCTTTGGTTTGGATTTGATCTGGGTTTTTAAAGGGTATATTTACCAATCTTGTATTTATAACAGGCTGGCCTTGCAGCTGAACTGAGCAAATAGTGAGGAAATCAGGGCCTTCTACTAATGCTCGTTACGCTTTCATTTCCATTTACTTTAAAATTTAAATCAAGTTCTCACAGATTTCAAGCAAGAGCACTTCAGGGCAAACAGATCAAGCGATTTCAGATCAGATGAAGATCCTATGAAAGGCCTTCCTTGCTTGATTTACTAAGCTCCTTTTACAAGTTTCCTTCCAGTCAGACCTGGGGCCTCCAATGTGCCCCACGAATCACACCACCGAACTTAACATTTTGGGTATATTTAACTATTCTGCATTAACTGAGATAGAATCAACTAAATCTTTTTTAAAATCCTGACCTAACTGAGATATGATTGGTCAGCTTAAACTGAGAATTTCTGCATCACATTTCTTCTTGCATTAATTGTGCATATAAAATACAGCCCTGCGGTTCCTGGTCTAATTGTCTCATTCAGAGTCCTTTGCGATTCAGAGGGGAATAAATCAATGTAAAGCACTTTATTGTGAATATGTAACCTATGGGACAGCAATAACTATTGTCTTTAAATTACAACACCCCAATAAATTAAGGTAGAGAAACAGTAATGTCTCTTCCTCGTTTATGTTTCCTCATCAAATTAGATAATCTATCATTGTTAAGGAGCCATGACTGAAGATATTAAAAATACGTTTGTACTGAAATTGAAAAGCGTACACCTGGAACTTTCCATCAAATTGCTCCTTGGTATTATCTGTACCATAAAGATATAAATAAGAAAGAAGGCAGAGAAAGACCTTACATTTGTCCAGCACCTTTACCATGTTGCACAGGACATTACAAAGTGCAACACTTATATTTTAAAGTGTAGCCTCGGTCATTATGTATGACATCTACATCGATATCTAGTATAGTAGAGAAAATCAATTTGTTACTCCCCGTGATGTGACACTCCAGGAGGCAATTGGGCAATTGAGGTGGCTGGACGTGACTGTCAAACAGCCTGAAGAAACAATCTATAAATCAGTGTATAGAATATCTGTGGTGAAGATTCATGTATCACTGCTTCTGTCTGTGAAGCCTTCCTGCGGGACACTCTTGTTGCCTGGAACATTGGCCCTTATAGAAGTTAGTCATCATTAACTAGAGTTATTGAAGCAGGCAGTGGACTGTACGAAATTTGCGACTGGTCCAATCTCTAGTTTGTAAAATTTCCCCAAGTCTTGGAAAAGTAGTACTACTATATGTCTGTACATAATTTTGACTTTAGGTAATAAAATGGATGATATTGGGCTTGATATTAATAGGGGAGTATTATGGAGCTGGGGTGGAACAGAGTTTTGGTTAGAAACTTAGTTTCCCTGTATGCTGTGGAGTTTTAATACCACATCTTTTGTCCTTGATAGGTCCCTCATTTGGAAGTCAGCCTCATTGACAGACTTGGCTTCCAGTTGGGTGGGGAGGATTCCAAAACAGGCCAAAAGACCAGGTAGGCCTGATCCCCAACCCTTGGACAGTGATCTGATTCTGGGGTGGATCCAATCACAATCCCAGGAGGGGGGTCCAATCCCAGAGGTTGAGGGGGGATGGCAGTGGATCCCCAACCCCAGAGTGTTTGATCCTTGAAGAGATCCAATCATAGACCCTGTGATCTCTCTCATGGTGGGGGAAGTCTTATGAGAGTGGAAGCTTGGGAACGAGAGAAATCAATGCTATTCTTCTTGGCCCACAAGGAGTGCAATGAAGGCATTACTTTCTCCCTGAACCTGCCTTCAATTTTCTCCAGGCCCCGGGAAGCCTGATAGGGCACAATTAACACTGTAAAGCAAGTTAAATCTGAGGCTTCCGACCTTAATAAAGTTTTTAGATTGCCAAACCACCCCCCCTCCCCTCCTGGAAGTGAGTTGGCTGCCTGTCCTCCTGTTAAATGCAGAAATAGGCAGGTTTGGGTTGGCCTTGAGATTCTTGACATTTTTTTTCATTTTTAATCTCTGACAGCACTCCAACACACCCACTTTTGGGTTTTAAAATCCAGCCCATTGTTTCAACCATCCACTTTTTATCTGTTCTGATTTTGGGAATGATATGTAGCTGGCAATATCCCCAGTGAGTAGTAATGATTCATCAAAAAATATTTCAACGAGAAGATCATTTACAATTAACGCTTCTATATCTAAACGCTCTGCCCCAGGTAGGTCATTAGTTCAGTCCCTGGTCTCGGCTTGAGTCAGTTAGTCTCAGCTAGGCTGGCTGGGATTGATCCTAAAGATAGGGGAGATCAGATAGGGTTCTTTCTTTAGATTATTATATAACAATCCTGCTAAAGATAAAGGCGTGTAGGTGGCTCTTTTCATGTCAGTTTTTAATGCTAAAACCATTTACATTATTTTAAGGCTTTATGGTTATTCTAAAATATTGGAGCAAATTTTTGGAAAGAAATTAGTCCTCCAAAATATGTAAAATGAGTCACTGTTTTGAACTTTAATGACATTCAAGATAAACCAGCAGGAGATTGAAAAAAATACAGTTAAGTTAAATAACACTCATGATTGCTTGCATAGTTCAAGGACAACCACTCTTATGTGGCTTACCCTCAGACTCACTGAACCCTGATGCCATCTGTGTGATTTACCTAATCTCTTTACATACTCTTTGGTAAAAAAAAAACTGCAGGAACTTTCAGAATTTCTTTCTCAAATTCAGGAGGAAATCAGTTTCCACACAGAGAAATCTAGGAATTTATCAGTGAAACCAGTAAAATCTGTTAGTAATGATCCTTAAGGGCTACATTTGGCTTGGCTGTCATGACTGTCAGATGTGAACAGTTTGTGGACATACATTTTACAGTTTGTTTGTGAAGAGGTCTATTCTGATGCAACACTGGAAGGTGCTTATGAAACCAGGCCCCTGTATTGATTGATCATCATCAGGAAAGGAAAATTTGGCAGAAATCGGAGGGCATTTTACTTTTTCAAGATTTGGAGAAATTTTGCTCTATGGAAATCATATCAGTCACAAATCTCATGCTGTCTACTGCATGCTTCAATAACCCTAGTTTAGTAAATGATGACTAACTTCTACAAAACACAGAGTTCCAGGCAACAAGAGCGTCTGAAGGAAAGCTTCATAGACAGAAGCAGTGATGCATGAATCTTCACCACAGGTATTCTCTGCACTGATTTATAAATTGTTTCTTCAGGCTGTCTGACAGTCACATCCAGACACCTCAATTGCCCAACTGTCTCCTGCAGCTGGAGTGTCAAACCTAGGGAGTAGCAAACTGATTTTCTCTACTCTCTCACCCTCCAGCCCTTCCAGCAAACGTTTTCTGCATTGTTTGATCAAGAAACAGGAGGTGTGTCTTGGGGGTGGAGGTGCTTTGGGAAATCAAGACCCTCTTATCTCTCCTTCCTTTTAAAGACGGATACACAATAGAGGCCGAAAAGAGAAAATGCTGGAAATGTTCAGCATATCAGTCAGCATCTGTGGAGGGAATAGATAAGTAAATGGTTCAGATGTAGATCCCTCATCAGGACAGGGGGAAAAAAAATTACAGGTGAAGACTGTTTAAAATGGAACGGAGCAAAGGAAAAATGAAGGAAAAACGCTGAAGAAGGGTCATACGGACTCGTAACATTAACTCTGTTTCTCTCTCCACAGATGCTGCTGGACCTGCTGAGTTTTTCCAGCATTTTCTGTTTTTGTTTCAGATTTCCAGCATCCGCAGTATTTTGCTTTTATCAAGGAAAAATATGCATGCACACTCACATGTGCACATACTCACACATTCCTGCACAATCACACACAAGGAGAATGCAAAACGGCTTGTAAAGGGCTAGATGGTTAAAATCCTGAAATGATATCTGAATGAAACAAATAATTCATTGCAAAGGGAAGGCAACATGAGACAATAGGAAGCAGTATTACAAAAGATATTAAAAACTGTGGTAATTATGGCTTTATGTAATGTGTAGTATACCTTTAAGAAGGATGTTATAAAGGATGATCACATGCTATTATGTAACCAATAGAGGAGTAGCGCAGGCTGCCTTCTGTAGTCCGTAGTCAGTGGTATGAAGACAGGCTTTGAGTTGAAAGCACACAAGTGTAGCAGCTGAGTACCTCTGTAAATAAACAGAATGTGTTCCACCTAAGAAGCGTCTGCTGATCAACTCTGTCTATTGTATCAACTCGACCATCCTATAACAAGTGTGCAACCAGGATCCATAAGTCCCAACAAACTGGTGACGAGGATCCAGCAAAGGATCACGGAGAATTTGTGACTAGCTGAGCTGTTGTGGGTAAGGCAGGTCTGCCAGGAGGTTGTTTGGTAATTTAAATATTTTAATGAGAGTAGGTTATTTCTTGTTTTGTAGGTTTAACTGTAGCCTGCCAGATTTCCCAGGTTCCTTGGAGAAGGCAAGTGCTTGTACATCACTCCTTATGGATCAGGAGGAGCAGGAATGCTTCCTCCAGGTCCCTAAGTTCTTCCCCATCAGAACTCCCTCAGGGTCCAGGATTGAACTTCCCCCAGGATGAACACTCCTCACAGTGTCTGGGATTAGCACTCCCCTTGGATAGGACCCCACTACCCTAACTCCATGGAAGTTGTGGATCAGACCTACCTGGTCTGCGGCCTGTTCCAGAATCCTCCTGCTCAACTAAAAGCCAAGCATGTCTGATTATGCTGACTTCTGGGTGTGGAACCTGTTAAGGACAAAAGAGGCACACTGTGCCCCAACTTATGTAACCTGCACCTGTTAATATTCGGGCCAAGCTTTTTGGGAATCCTTGTAAAGTGCGCAGTAGGCCTCAAAATCCACTTCTGTCTTCTGTGGTGTCTTGGAAAATGTGGATGCCTGAATACGAGGGGAATTATTGACCCTGTGCACAAATGAGATGTTAAAGGTGGAAAACTGAATGTATGATATCAATGTGTATTATGTGTCCCATTTAAATAAGCCCTTTCTTTAGTTTAAGGTAGCTGCTTCTGTTGCTTGCTGGAAATGACACACAAAACTGGGCAGCCACTAAATTGGGCAGGCTGATAAATGCCCTTACCTACCCATATGCGGTCTATTTTAGCATCAACTTCCACCATTCACCCCATCCTCCAATCCCCACCTTCCTCCCCACCAAAAATCAAGCTGCATTCAATAGGAAAACTCAGCTGCAGACTGTGAAAACAAAGATGAAAGTAAAATTCAGTCAGACTTGTTCTAAGTATTGGCCTCCAGCAAAATCCCCAGAACTATTTTTGCGCAGCAATTCGATTTCAATTTTATAGAGGCAGTGCCATGACAATATTGACAGAACTGTTTGTGTAGTGTTGCCAACTATCATGTTAGCTGAACAGTTTGGTGTGCAATTAATTCATAGACTTGTAGGAGTTATTCAAATGCCTGACTGAAATGAATGCATCACCCAGCAAACTCTGAATTGGAGATATTTTTATATAATCTTTAACAAAATTATTTTGCTGGGGTGTCACTACCAGTGGTGTGTACCAGCTTCTTAGACATCATTAAGCAGTCTTATAGAAATTACCAAGAAGTCTTTATTAACATGACTGACCTGCATACATATTTACAACAGAGAGCACAGGTATGAAGAGGACTCTATGGCATGTCCTTATATGTTGCTACCTAGCTCTACACTGCTGACCTAAACTCTAGGTCAAGTGCCTTCTTACAAACAGACAAAGGAGGACACAGAGAGAGACAAGGTGGAGAAAGAGATTGAGGCAACAGAGAGCCAATCAGCAGCACTACCCCCTGTACCTCCCAGTCCTCAGGACAGCGAATCAATGGAGGAGGAGGCAGCAGTGGAAAAGCAGCAGGGGGAGTGGCGGACGGTGAAGAACAAGAAAAGTAAGAAGGAGCGAAGAAGAAGCAAAGGCATTTCCCAGAGAAGCGGCAAGAGGCGTCTCCCATCCGACATGGATGACAAGGGCAGCAGCTCTTCGGATGATGAAGTGCCAGGGCGGCACCGACAGAAGAGGCGGCAAAGCTCCAGGGCGTTGGAGGACGAGACACCCGAGCTCCAGAAAATTGGAGACAACAAGGAGACCAGCGCACCCCAACTTTGCCTGCAACCTGAGGAGGCCAGTGCACCACAGCCCCTGGAATCTGGGAGCAGTGAGGCAATCATCGCACCCCAGCTCCAGGAAGCCGGGAACAGCAACACCCCAGAGGGTGTGAGTTTTGGAGAAGCTTCTCCAGCAAAGGTCATCTCAAAACCCGCTCTCTACGTGAACCTCCAGATGCCACCGGAGCAGAACACGGCCAAGGAGATCTACCTCAGCCCATCCAAAGTGAAGGAATTTGAGCTCACTACGGGTATGAAGGAGCAGACTAAAGGTCTGGGACTCTCAGAGACAGTGGGTTTGGTAGGAGAATAAATGCTTTAAAATGGGTTTAAAGATTGTATCCATAAATGTGCGTAGCATTAAATCTACTACGCGATGTGTTGCGACCTTGGACTACCTAGCCAAGGTCAAAGCTGACCTGTTGTTTCTGCAGGAGTGTGCGATACCGCACCTCAGCTCCTACAGGCAATGGTCACGATGGTGGTCCCATGGGCCATCGATCTGGTCGGGCGGAAACGACTCTCGTTCCTCCGGCCTGGGTATTCTGCTGCGGGGAGGCAACTTCACCGTCTCCGAGGTTAAGGAGGTGGTGGGCGGGCGCCTCCTCGTAGCAGACGTAATGTACAAGAACGCTCCACTCCGGTTAATTAACGTGTATGGCCCGGCACAAGGGGCTGAGCGGCTGGAGGTTTTTCAGCAGCTCCCACTGCTGCTGGCGACCTCCAGGCCGGTCATTCTGGGCGGTGACTTCAACTGCATCATCGATGCGGCTGGACGATCCGGCAGGGCCGGCAGCAGATTGGACGCTACGTCCAGATCCCTGATGGAAACAGTTAAGGATGCCAAGCTGCACGACGTCTTCAGCAACCCTGCAGATGGAGCGCAGCGTAGATACACCTGGTCGCGGCCAGACGGGTCCATTCGTTCCAGGATAGACTTCTTGTTTGTGTCCCGTGCATTCACAGTCAGATCCACCGACGTCAAGTCGGTGTTCTTCTCTGACCACTGCCTCCTACTGGCGGACTGCCACTTGGAGAAGGACCTGAGGGTGGGCAGGGGGGCATGGAAGCTAAATGTGCAACTGCTGACCCCAGAGAACATTGAGGAGCTCAAGAGGGATTACAAAGGTTGGAGAACCGTGAAACCCCTCTTTGAGTCCCTGACACACTGGTGGGAAGCGATCAAGGGAAGCATCAAGAGGTTTTTCATCCTCAAAGGCACCCAGAAAGCTAGAAAGGAACAGAGGGAAATGTCCCGACTCCAGAAAAAGATGCAGAATCTGCTCCGGCTGCAGTCGATGGGGGTCGATGTCAAGGAGGAGCTCCAAGAGGTGAAGGGCCAGCAAGCCTCGCACTTTGCCTCGGAGGCCTCCAAGATCATCTTCCGTTCCAGAGTCCGCTCCGTGGAGCAGGATGAGATGTGCTCACGTTTCTTCTTCCAAAAGGTACACAGAGAGCGCTCTGTGATCAGCAGCCTGAAGGAAGAAGACGGCTCAGTAAAGTCACCACGGTCCGACATTCTGAGGATCAGCAAATCCTTTTATGCCGGATTGTATGACGTGAAGCCCACGGACAGCACGGCCTCCCAGTCCTGCCTGTCCTCTATCACGGAGGTCTTAGACGACAGTACGTGGGAGAGCCTGGACAAACCGCTAACTCCTGATGAACTGACTAAGGCCCTTGAGTCCTTGGAGAAGAGTAAAACTCCCGGAAGCGACGGCTTGCCGGCGGAGTTGTATTCGGCTCTGTGGGACTTGATCGGCCCAGACCTGCTAGGAGTGTACGAGAGTATGCTCCTGGCCGGTAGTATGTCAGAATCCATGAGGAAAGGCATCATCACCCTCATCTACAAGCACAAGGGGGAAAGGGAGGAAATTAGAAATTGGCGACCCATTTCACTGTTGAATGTGGACTATAAGATTCTGTCCAAGGTCATCGCCAATCGGGTCAAATCCGCTCTGGAATTGGTGATTCACCCTGACCAGACCTGCTCTGTGCCAGGCAGGAAGATCTCTGACAGCCTGGCGCTGCTCAGGGATACGATTGCCTATGTACAGGACAGGGGTGTGGATACCTGCCTCATCAGCTTGGATCAGGAGAAGGCCTTTGACAGAATATCGCACACCTACATGGGGGATGTGCTCTCCAAAATGGGGTTTGGGGAGGGAATTCGAAATTGGATCCAACTGCTCTACACTAACATCAGTAGCGCAGTCTCAATCAATGGGTGGGAAACAGATAGCTTTCCGATTAAATCTGGAGTCAGGCAGGGCTGTCCTCTCTCGCCTGTCCTTTTCGTGTGTTGCATAGAACCCTTTGCCGAGTCCATCAGGAAGGATCCGGGCATAAGAGGAGTGACGATCCCAGGCAGTGGAGGCACTCAGGTAAAAGCCTCCCTGTACATGGACGACGTCGCCGTCTTCTGCTCGGATCCGCTGTCGGTGCGCAGACTGATGCACATCTGCGACCAGTTCGAACTGGCCTCGGGAGCCAAGGTAAATCGTGGGAAGAGCGAGGCCATGTTCTTTGGGAACTGGGCTGACCGATCCTTTGTCCCCTTCACTGTCAGGGCTGACGGCCTGAAGGTGCTGGGGATATGGTTCGGAGGGACCGGGGCATGCGTTAGAAACTGGAAGGAGCGAGTGGCTATGGTGAAAAGGAAACTGGGCATGTGGGAGCGACGCTCCCTCTCCATTGCGGGTAAGAACCTGGTCATCAGGTGTGAGGCACTCTCGCTGTTGCTGTACGTGGCGCAGGTCTGGCCCATTCCAGACTCCTGCGCGATGGCGATCACTCGAGCCATCTTCCGCTTTATCTGGAGGTCGAAAATGGATCGTGTCCGCAGGGACGCGATGTACAAGCCTCTAGATAAAGGGGGAAAAAACGTGCCCAACATCGCCCTCATACTGATGGCCACCTTTGTGTGTGGCTGCATCAAGCGGGGCGTAGACCCTCAGTACGCAAACACCAAGTGTCACTACGTGCTGAGGTTCTACCTGTCCCCGGTGTTGCGAAGGATGGGTCTGGCCACGCTGCCGCGGAACGCTCCAAGTAGTTGGACCGTGCCGTACCACCTGTCCCTGGTGGAAAAATTTATGCAGAAAAACACCTTTGACCACAAGTCCATCAGGCAGTGGTCAGCACGTAACGTCCTAGAGGCCCTGAGGGAAAAGGAGAGGGTGGACCCTGTGGGATGGTTCCCCGAGCAGACTGTCAAAGTCATTTGGCAGAATGCCTCATCGCCAGAACTTTCCAACAAGCACCAAGACGTAGCTTGGCTGGCGGTGAGAAAGGCCCTCCCCGTCAGATCCTTCCTACATGCTAGGAGGCTCACCCCCTCTGCACGTTGCCCTCGAGGTGGCTGTGGTGGGGAAGAGACCGTTGTTCACCTCCTTGTGGATTGTGCCTTTGCAAAGAAAGTCTGGAGAGAGATGCAGTGGTTGCTGTCGAGGTTCATCCCGAGCAGTTCTGTGACACAGGACTCTGTGCTCTACAGGCTGTTCCCAGGGACACACACCGAGACAAACATCAACTGCAGCTGGAGGATTATCAACTCGGTGAAAGACGCGCTTTGGTCTGCCCGAAACTTGTTGGTCTTCCAGCACAAAGAGTTGTCCCCGACCGATTGTTGCGGACTGGCACAATCCAAAGTCCAGGACTACGTGCTGAGGGACGCACTAAAGCTTGGGGCAGCTGCCGCAAAGGCGCAATGGGGAAGGGTCGCTGTCTAAGACCTTTCTACCACAGCGCACCGAGAGACTGGGAACTGTTTAGAGCCCCTCGGGCTGTACAGATCAAAATGAAAGGCTGTAAATGATTGTAATATTGTTTGTACTGATGCACCTGGTGATACATTTTGTAAAAGTTTAACCTGGATTGTACCCTTGTAATGTTGTTTTTGAAATGGTTTGGAATGTGATTGAAGATATTTTATGAATAAAGTATATTTTTACAAAAAAAAAAAAAAAAATCACTGGTGGGTGGTACTGTGCTCAGTCCCAGGTTAACCCTTAACGTACTGGATCCTTCTACGGCAAAAGTCATCTTGAACATGCAAAAATAACTGGTCAATTGGCCAATCTAATAGTCCCTGCACTCTCCAAACTTTAAGTCGACTGTGAATAATCTCAGCTAGCAGTGGCCTCAACAAACAGGAACATTTCTAGGAACTCCTTCCCAAATAAATGAAATGCCATATGGCCAAGGAGCACAGAACTCCAGGTTCCTAAGTAGGTGGGATAACATCAGTAGCCAGGCAGTGAGGTAGAGACTGTACAGCATTAGGTACTCTGAGGGACTCACTTGCATCAATGATTCCATCTCAGAACCTGTAAGAAAATAATTTCATTTACAAAGAATAAAATGTGAACAGTCCACTTCTGGGAGTGATTTTTTGAATTCTGTGTAAACTAAGTGAGTGTCTGCTTTACCTGTCTAATTACTTTGGTGCGATCTATTTTCACAGTCAGGTCTCATTTTAATGTTCAGGATGAGGTGCCAGCATTAATTGGGCATCTTGCCATTTAGGAGGGCAGGAAGCTTAGCATCCAGAAGTCCTGTGGTCTTAGCTGAAGCCAGTATGTCTGATGAACTTGGAAAGAGGGTAGAGGGTCAAGGGTTAGCAGGTGGTAGCAGATGATTGGCAGTTGTTGAATGTGTGGCTGAGAGAGTTAAGTATAAATAAAGGAGGAAGGGAAAGTACCCAAGCATCCTGATGTGCATGTCCTCCAGGCATGGGGGAACTTTCCTGCGGATTTCACTGTCATTCTTTCTCATTCTTATAAGCTGCAGTTCAAAGGTTGACAATCTACAAACTGTGCACAGTGAGATCAGTTAGGTGAATCAAGTAAGCAGGAGCAGGTGGGGATTGAAATGGTGGCCCAGGAAGCAGTTCCACAGAGGATAGCTCTGCTGCAGAGGACAGAGGAGAAGAGTTCAGGGGAATAGTCTTCAAAAGAAAGATGATTTTAGTGCACCACCAATTGTTTGCTGCCTGGTCAGGATCAATCGTGTCATGTTGGAGATTGTGGGATTCTGTTGAATTGCATTGCCATTTTGCAGTTATCCAAGTAGCTAACTGAAGGGTGATGCAGGTGTGCCATTCATGCAGGAGTGCCACCAGTTGTAGCATTCTCTGGTATGTCCTGAGTTCCCTTGCCCCCTGGGACAGGCTAGAAGATCAAATGGACAGGGGCTCCAAACAAATCATGGACCTCTTATAAACTGCTCTTCCCTAGAGCAGTGTAGTGGTTGTGGAGCAATGAGATTGGCACAAGTCACCCTCCTTCTTGATGATCATTTATAGGCTCTACTACCAACTGCTCAACCAATGCCAACCCTAATGCCAGGAAGCTGGCTTAGCAAATTTGCCCAATCTTTTAGAGATCATTGACCACGGCCATCTTAAGAACTCACATCTGAGATGCAGCAGCCTTCAAAACCTACAGAAGTATTAGCCACATGATAGGTACTAATGCTTTCATCAGAATGATCATAAGAATTGACATAGAATTTATGGTTAGTAGTAAAGAAACACTGCTTCCTGCTGGCGTCAAAGAAAACTGCCCACAAAAACTTAGCAAACTCTTGAGCATGGATTTCTTTCTATCCCTCCTGCAATCTCCAGCATCAAATGTGCTAGTCAATTCAATTCACTTCATGTGATATCAAGAAATGGCTGAAGGGACTGGATAGTGCAAAGGATATGGACCTGACAATATTCTGCAAATAGTACTGAAGGCTTATCCTCCAGAACCAGCTGCGCCCCCAGGCAAGTTGTTTCAGTACAGCTATCTACCCTACAAAGTGAGAAATTGCCCAGGTATGTCCTGTCCAAAAAAAGCAGAACAAATCCAACCCACCCAATTAATGCTCCATCAGTCTACAATTGATCATCAGCAAAGTGATTGAAGATGTCGTCGACAGTGCGACCAAACACATTAACACAGCAATAACCTGCTCACTGTTGCTCAGTTTGGATTCTGCCAGAGCGACTCAGCTCCTGATCTCATTTACAGCCTTGGTGCAAACATGGACAAAAGGGCTGAACTCAAGAGGTGAGATAAGAGCCACTGCCCTTGACATCAAGGCCGCATTTGACCAAATGCAGCATCAAGCAGCCCTCGTAAAACTGCGGTCAATGTGAATCAAGGGGAAAATTCTCCATTTGTTGGATTCATAACGAGCACAAAGGAAGATGATTGTGGTTGCTGAAGGTCAATCATCTCCGTCCCAGGACATCGTTGCAGGAGTTCCTCAGGGTAGCGCCCTAGGCTCAGCCATCTTCAGTTGTTTGATTAATGACCTTCTCTCTATTATAAGGTCAGAAGTGGAGATGTTCATTGATGATTGTAAAATATCCTGTATGATAAGTAGCTCCTCAGATACTGAAGCTGTCTATGTCCATATGCAACAAGACCTGGATAATATTCAGGCTCGGGCAGTTAAATGGCAAGTAACATTCATGCTACGCAAGTGCCAGGCAATTACTATCTCCAACAAGAGAAAACCTAACCTTCCCCTCTTGACATTCAATGGCATACCATCGCTGAATCTTGGAGACAGCTATCAACATCCTGGAGGTTACCATTATCCAGAAGCTGAACTGGACTAGCCATATAAATACTGTGACTACAAAAGCAGGTCAGAGGCTTTGAATTCTCTGGTGAATAACTCATCTCCTGACTCCCCAAAGCCTGTTCACCATCTACAAGGCACAAGTCAGGGGTGCAATGGAAGACTCTCCACTTGCCTGGATGAATGCAGTTTAAACAACACTCAAAAGGCTTGACACCTTCCAGGACAAAGCAGCCCGCTTGATTGGCACCCCATCCACCATCTTCAACATTGACTTCCTTCACCACAAGGCACAGCGACAGTCGTGTGCACCATTTAGAAGATGCACTGCAGCCACTCACCAAGGCTCCTTCGACAGCACCTTCCAAACCTGTGACTTCTGCTAGAAAAGCACATCAGGGAGAAAGGAATAGAAGGGTATATTGATAGGGTTAGAGGAAGTAGCGTGAGAGGATAAACAGCATGGGAAAATTGAGCTGATTGGTCTGTTTCTGTGCTGTACTTTCTACGTAATTTCTCCAGCTCTCAGTGATGGATGTCTTAGGAAGATCTGTTCGTTATTTTTTTTTTAATTCCTCGAGCTATTTCAAAGCTTATTCTCTCAAATATCTATTACTTTCTGCAGCTTGTGGAAATGCTTATCTATAACAGATTAAAGTATTTATAACAGTATCAAGCACTTCAAAAGTAGGGATATACTTTTGTAATGAGTGATTGCTCTGAAACTGGCAGCAGTGTCCATCTCTATTGTATAGGACTCCCAATAAGAATATGACTGGTTATAAATCTGTATTTATGGGTTTATGGAAATATGAATCTATTATCCTGGTGATATAACAACTATGTTTTATGACATGTGTTAATTATTTATGGCAATAGTGTTATGGTGCCATTAAGCAACTATGAATTGCTTATATGAGCAAACCAAAATCTTGTAAAACATTATTTGCTAATTTACAACAAGCACTAAACATGAAGTGCCAGTCAGTTCTCTTTCGAAAGCACATCTTATTATAGATTTCATCTTACAACAAGTTAAAAGAATACCATTGTCATTAGTTGTCAATAAAATATTTATTATTGGACAAATATGTCCATGAGCAATTAAGTACTTAATATTAATAGTTTTGAAAGAAAAGTTTTTCCCTGATCATCTGAAACACATCATTTTTCTTCTGACAGTTACATTAACATAAGCAACCACAAAAGAAAGAGCTATGCAGATAAGGTGGAGAACAGAGCTTGCATACAGAGTCAGGGTTATATTTCAAGGTTATAACACAAGGAGATGGGGAAGGGAAATGAAAATGATAGACCATAAGAAGCTGACACTCCTTAAAATGGCCCATTGAATAAAACCACTAATCTGAAGCACACAAATCGAAAGGTCCCAAGTTCAACCTGTATCATTAACTGACCTCAGCTGGTGTGGAAATTAAAGCCCGGTTGCTGGTTTCACTGGCCCTGGGAAATGATTACAAGGCATTCCCACTCCTGTCTGTTGTCGAGTGATGCTCACGATGGAGTGCACGTGTTGATATTGAATAAGGCCAGGATTGGGCTCAGCTGTGATGTCCCCTGTGAATAGCCTATTACCCTATACCTGGGCTCATGATAAAGCAATGCTCACCTGGATGAACTGCTCCCTGTGCCCAAATAGCCATGCCCTAGCCACAGTCAGGGTTAATTTTTCATGCATCTAGTACCAGTATAGAATTTTGTGCATCAGAGCAGGGACATAAGCTTTGATTTTTCTTTCATTAAGAGTAAGGCACCAAAACACCAAAGGCTGTGATCATATGGATTTCTGACAAATGTACTCTTCATGCATGAGGTTCAGTGCCAAGAGTACAGCAATGAAAAAAATCACCATTTGGGTTTAATCCAAAGGAACTCATCGTTTACAAACAAAAATGCATTTAAGAGAGGAATAACTTGATAACTGCAGTTTGTTTTGCGCATGTAAAGTACTGGTTTCATACCATAGGCTGAATTTCCCTCCATTTTTAGCAATGTCAGCAAGTCATCTTAATGGACACGTATATGCTGAAAAAATATAGAAGTTACAATCTTTCTGAAAATGTATTTTCTTTTAATGTTATCACCTACTCATAGTCATTGTTTGTACAGGTCAAATTATTGTCAGTACTTGATGTAGTATAACACTGTTAACAGACATCCCAACATTAATTGGGAAAGACATAGTATTAAGGGCTTGGATGGAGTGGATTTCTTGAAATGTGTGCAGGAGAACTTCTTAGGTCAATATGTAGAGGGTCCAACAAGGGACGGTGCAGTGCTGGACCTAATTCTGGGGAATAAAGCCGGACAGGTGGCTGAGGTGGTGGTGTGGGAGCATTTTAGTGATAGCGACCACAACATGGTACAATTTAAGCTTGTTATGGACAAAGAAATCGACAAGTTGCAAAAAAATGTTTTGGATTGGGGGAGAGTAGATTTTAGTAAAATAAGGCAGGATCTGGCCAAGGTAGACTGGTAACAGCTACTTGTGGGGAACACTACAGAGGAGCAGTGGGGGACATTCAAAAAGGAAATGGGGAGGGTATAGGCTCAACATGTTCCCTGTAGGGTGATAGGAAGGAGTAACAAGCCCAGAGAACCATGGATGACCAGAGATATTCAGGATATAATGAGAAGGAAAAGAGAGGCTTTTAGCAGGTACAAGGGAAGCAAATCAACGGAGGCATTAGTGGAGTACAGAAAGTGTAGGGTGGAGCTTAAGCAAGCAATTAGGAGAGCAAAGAGGAGATATGAGAAAGCTCTGGCTGGTAAAAGTAGGGAAAATCCCAAGATATTCTATAAGTATATCAATGGGAAGAGGATAACCAGGGAAAGTGTAGGGCCCATTAGGGACCAGGAGGCAATCTATGGGTGGAACCAGAGGACATCAGTAGAGTGTTGAATGAATACTTCACATCTGTCTTCACCCAAGAGAATTAGGATGAAGGTATGGAACTTGGGGAGAGAGACTGCGAGGTTCTTGAGCAAATTGATATAGGGAGTGACATGGTATTGGAGATGTTGGCAGGCTTAAAAGTAGACAAATCTCCACGTCTGGATGATTTGTGTCCTAGACTGCTGAGGCAAGGGAGGAGATCACAGGAGCTCTGACCCAAATTTTTAATTCCTCTCTGGCCACGGGGGAGGTGCCAGAGGACTGGAGAACAGCTAATGTGGTTCCGCTATTTAAGAAGGGTTGTAGAGATAAGCCAGGGAACTACAGGCCAGTGAGTCTCACGTCAGTGGTAGGGAAACTATTGGAGAAATTTCTGAAGGAGAGTATGTATCTCCACTTGGAGAGGCAAGGTTTGATGAGGGATAGTCAGCATAGCTTTGTCAGAGGGAGGTGATGGCTAACAAATTTGATTGAATTTTTTGAGGAGGTGACCAGGTGTGTAGATGAGTGTAGTGCAGTTGATGTAGTTTATTTGGATTTCAGCAAAGCCTTTGACAAGGTCCCACATGGGAGACTTATAAAGGAGGCAAATGCACATGGGATACAGGGTAATTTGATAAAGTGCATTCAAAATTGGCTTAGTTGTCGCAGACAGAGGGTGATGACAGAAGGATGCTTTAGTGACTGGAAGCCAGTGTCCAGTGGCGTACCACAGGGATCTGTGCTGGGTCCCCTATTATTTGTCACTTATATAAATGACATAGATAACTATGTGGGGGGTAGGATTAGTAAGTTTGCGGATGACACAAAGATTGTCCGGGTGGTTAACAGTGAGGTTGAGTGTCTTGGGCTACAGGAAGATATAGACGGGATGGTCAAATGGGCAGATAAGTGGCAGATGGAACTTAACCCTGAAAAGTGTGAGGTGATTCACTTTGGAAGGAGTAATTTGACAAGGAAGTATTCAATGAATGGCATGACTCTAGGAAGTTCTGTGGCGTGTGTGTCCATAGATCTCTGAAGGCGGAGGGGCATGTTAGTGGGGTGGTGAAAAAGGTGAATGGGACACTTGCCTTTATCAATCGAGGCATAGATTACAGAAGTAGGAAGATCATGTTGGAGTTGTATAGAAACTTGGTGAGGCCACAGCTGGAGTACTGTGCGCAGCTCTGGTCAACACATTATAGGAAGGATGTAATTGCACTGCGGGGGTGGGGGGAGATTCAGCAGGATGTTGCCTGGGATGAAACATTTAAGTTATGAAGAGAGGTTGGATAGACTTGGGTTGTTTTCATTGGAGCAGAGAAGACTGAGGGGCGACCTGATCGAGGTGTACAAGATTATGAGGGGAACGGACAGGGTGGATAGGGAGCAGCTGTTCCCCTTTGTTGAATGGTCAGTTACGAGAGGGCATAAGTTCAAGGTGAGGGGCAGGAGGTTTAGGGGGGATGTGAGGAAAAACTTTTTTACCCAGAGGGTGGTGACGGTCTGGAATGCCTGGGAGGGTGGTGGAGGCGGGTTGCTTCACATCCTTTAAAAAGGCGGGTTGCTTCACATCCTTTAAAAAGTACCTGGATGAGCACTTGGCACATCATAACATTCAAGGCTATGGGCCAAGTGCTGGTAAATGGGATTAGGTGGGTAGATCAGATGTTTCTCACGTGTCGGTGTAGACTCGATGGGCCGAAGGGCCTCTTCTGCACTGTGTGATTCTGTGATTCTGTGATCTCATATCACTACATATACAGCAGAGGTGTTCAGATGATAAAGGACCAGAGCAAAATAATCATTTTATCAACATTATTGTAATTACAGCTTTGAAAAGGCCTTGCCATAAGTGCCTCAATTAAAAATGAAACAGTTCAGATTATTTATGATTTGTATTTTGACATTCTATTTTTGATCAAGTATCCAATTTTTGAATATTGTGCCTAAACACTTAGGATGGAATTATCTTAGATTTGCACTAAGTGCAGTGGCAGGCGGGAGAAAGGACGTGGCTTTTCACACTGTATTGTCCCAGTCCCAGCGTGCCGCACCTCATTAATAATTCAAAATCTTTACTATTGGGCAAATCTGTTCATGAGCAACGAGCCTCTGATTCACCCACCCAGCAGTCACCTTAGGCCTTCAGTAATCCGGGTGCCATATTTAAAGGCCGCTCCTGCACAGCGTTAACACTCTTCAAGGGATAGGAAATTGCTGGGAGCTGATGGCTGCCAAAGGGAGGGAACATGCTGCCCCCAAATTTAGCGACGCCTCCCTCGAGCGCCTACTGGATGTTGTAGAGGCCCATCGCGATGTCCTCTAACCCCACTGTGGGCGAAGACCAGCAAGCAAGGTGACCAATCCATCATGGGAGGCGGTGGCAGCGGTGGTCAGCGCCAACGCTCTGCAAAAGAGCAGGATGAGGATGTCATTCTTCTCATCATTCAAAACTCAGACACTCGCACACCCATCACACATCCACAGGGATCTCACACCTCAAGGGACAACACCACTAACTCTCACACAAACCCTCACATCCTCATCAGGCTCACATCCTTTGGAGCCCGCGTCTTCATCCCGTCCATGTCTCTGCTCACCACACAAACATTCAACACAGTGCCATGCGTCCTGATCACCCTCTCTCTATCTGTTTTCATGCAGGAGAAGCTGGCTCACAACAGGAGGGGGAAGGACCCAGACCAGGGGTGGAGTGGTCCACATTAGAACCCTCACTTGCTTTGAGAAGCATGCCATCGCGCTGACTGGTGAGGATGTGGGCCATGCCTGCAGCGACATCCCCCTCTCGACGCAACTGTGACTGCTCTCTTTCCTGCTTTTGACTCTGCTGCCATGCACTAATTATGTCTACTTTAGTTCACAGGGAGCTCTGCCAAGCGACTGACACCCTCAGCCAGCCAGTCCCTCAGCTCCAACACGTCCTCATCTACTGCCAAGAGGACACCTCATCCTTTGAAGAGCTGGAAATAAGCAGCCTGGAAGACCCGTCACAGCACTTATCCACACCCTCCACTAGCACAGAGACACACACCTCAGTGGGACCTAAATGACGAGCCTCTGGATTCGGCCTTCCAACTCATCATGGAGAGTCAGTAGAAGGCGGGGAAAATCATACAGAGTTATTGGGAACTCTCAACAGAGTGGCACGCGAGTCAGAGGAGTGCGTCTGCCAGCACTTTGATGAAATGGTGACCACATATGCACGTATGGAGAGGATGGTGGTCACCATGGAGACCCTGGTCCAGTAGAATGCGGAGATGCTCGCAGACCTGCACTCCATCACGGTAGCCATGCGGTGGCAACCCAGGTGGGAAATGGGGCACCTCAACATCCTTCCAAGTGCTCCTTCCCCTCAAGGAGTCAGGCCGGGGGCCTTGGGCACACGAAGTGGGGGAGAAGTGGCAGCTGGACGCCCGATAGTCATCCATTCAGGAATATCAGGGGCTGCCCTCTCCCTCCTAGTTCTCTTGCCTGTGACCCCCTCAACATCGTCCTCTATCACCGCAGAGGGAGCAACTGGCCCACAGGAGAACAGTGAAAGCAAGCCAGGGACCTCAAGGCCTAGGGTCTTCAGAGGATCCACGCCAAAGTCATCAGAGGCAACAGGGCCAACAATTGCACAGACTGTCCCCACCCCTCCTGCAGATGTCAGGGCAGCACCTAGACATTGCAGACCAAGAAGAGTTAAGAATTTCTGATCACAAGTGGTTATACAGGTTAACATGCTTTGTCACTTTATAATCTGAAAATATATTCACTTTCACTGAATAGTGTGTCATGGTATCTTTCAGCTTCATTTACAGGCTTTGCAAGTCCTCCCCATGCATCCCCCCCTCCAACTAGCAGATCCGGCCCATGAATGATTCTGGAGGGAGAAGTGTGTGTGTGGCAGGGCCTTTCGGAGCCTCGTGCGAGCACTCTCCCACGTACGTGGAGCCTTCCACCGTCACACTCATCTCACTGTCCTGAGCATTTTGAATGCTGCCTGCTAGGGTTCCCTTTCAGTTGACCATCTGAGCTGACCTGCATCTTCACCCACCCACTAATCACACTCCCATGCAGCACCTGTGCTCACCCAAATTGAGGCTCTTCTCACTTTCAATTTGAGAATCATAGTTGTTGTAAGGTTTATTTTCAGCTCCCCCATCCCTTCCCCTCCTCCAGTCACCCATGTCCTTTCCCCCATCACTGTTGACCCCCCCTGACATCACCTTCCACCTGCCCACTGTCACCTACCAACCAGAAACCATTTCTTTCCAGGATATAAAGGTGAATGTGCATGTTCCCTATCTTCCTGAGAATCCCATCCCCATTCACATTCACCTCACGGCCTCCTGCTTCTCACCCCCAGGGTCTCCGCCAACCACATTCGCCGTCCCTTCTACCACTACTGTTGCACCCTCACCCTCCCATCCTACAGGCTCACTCTGGTGTCTCTCATTCTCACCATCCACTCCTGCCACACCCGCTCTCATTTCACCCCCCAGGATGCGGTCATTGACCCCACAGACCCCTCCCTTGCACATTCACATAGACATCCACCCCCACTTACTCCCTCCTCCACCCTTACTCCCTCTTCCCCCCCCCATTACTTCTTCCTCCTCCCAGACTCCTTCCCCCACCCCAGGCTCCTTCCCTTACATCTTCCTCCCTCTTACACCTACCTCCCCAGTTGCTGCATTCTCCCCGTTACGCCCTCCTTCCCCCATACTCCCTCAATCCCCTCCCAACCTCATCTCCCCAACACCTTCATGCACCTCCACCCGCCACCAACACCTTTGTTTCCCCCACTCCCAACCTCGGCCCCCACTACACCTTCCTCTCCCACTCACAGCAGGACCTTCCTCTTATGCCTCCCCTTGACAATCATCCGTAGCAGCCCAGGACCAAGACCCTGATGTCCCGAAGCAGACCCCCGACATCAACATAGACCTTCCATCTTCCGTGCGCTGCTTCGTGGCAAAGCCATGTTCATGAAAACCCACCCAGCACGTGTTGCAAGTATCCCTCCAGGATCCAGTAACCGTAGGACACCAACATCTTCTACTCTTTGGATGTCCGTGATATGAGCAAGGCCCTAATGGTAAGTCCCGACTTCTGCACGTCACACTTGTCAAGATGTGTTCTGGGCCGACATGTTTTCCCGCCACGTGGGCGGTAAATTTGATGTGAGGGGATGGTTCCAGCGAGCAGGGCTTATAATTATATGCTGATGTATTAAAATGACGTTCCCAACATGTGGCGATGGGAAACACAGCCCGCCATTGTTGGGTGAGGTGGACAATCGTAAACTGGTTTCACAATGGCGTGAAACCGATTTTTGGCCTTCTCGCCATGTTGTCCGCTCACGCCCACCAAGGCATCCGACATCAACAGGGACGAAAAATTCCGGCCTTAGTGAACTTATATTGAGCTCAAGTTGACCAATATGTCAACAACAATACACAATAACAATCAAAAATCAAACTGAATGCTGCACTCTATAGCCCAAATGATGCAAATCAAATGAAGGAATGCTACCGTGCTCTGTTTAGGCCACAACTTAATTGCTCTGTCCTGCTCTGGTCATCAAAACACAAGGCAAAGAGTCAAGTCCATGAGACAGGGGAACATTTCTCCCTCCTCCGCATCTGGCAGAAACCAATTCCCCCCCAAAAGGCAAGAATAAAACAAAATAAATAGAAAGAAAAACAGCAGCACAATGATGATAGATGCTCCAATTTATTGTGTGCAACACCACCCGAGATCCACAGTAACTCTGTATAAGCTATTCACTTTTCAATAGGTTTCTGACAGTAAAACTCCCCATTTAACACTTCCAACAACACATAATAACAGTTTCAATAATCCAAATTATTCTAGAAATATTGCTTCTGAGATTTCAGTGTGCAGTGTAATTAGCCATACACACTGAGCAAGTTATAATTTTTGCTACATACGTTTAATAGATGAAGATGGCTTGCATGCTTCATTTAAGTTTCTTCTTGTTGTGAAATCTGATTGTACATTTTTGTCATTGCAGCTCTCTGAGCCTATCCAATGCCAATGGAATTCTTAATATACTTTGATAATCCAAATTAAAATGTTGCAAAGATTTAGTGGAAAAAATGAATCCTTTACTGCTTGATCTCTTTCCTTGCCAATTCCATTCCCCACCACCAATCCTCATTGCCCCTGCCCTCACCACCCCCATCTGCCCTGCTTTCCTCCACCAAGACACCTTGCTGGGGTGTTATTCATTCTCTGGTACCTTTCCCAAATGACCATGTGAGCCTATCCAATGAATATTGACAGCAAAATGGACAGCAGGCTTCAACAAGGTTGGAAGCACAGGTTATATAATGTACCTCCACAGAATTTGAGTAAGAGTCACTGAATAATGGTCAGGTCATAAACACTGGCTGATTTTCCCCTCATTAACCCATTGCTTATTCAGGGCAAATGTACCAGTGCCCAGCTGGGATCAACTAACTGAACACAGACTATGGATCAAATATGGAACTTTTGTCAGGTGCTATATTAAAAAGCTATGTTATTGGGAGCACCTGTCCTTTGCCACTTAACCCTTTCAATACACATTCATTTTTTAAGCATTGTATCTAGGCACTGGTTGCCATTGGGATTTATGATTGTACCACCACAGGGGCCCCATGGTGCAATATGTTTAAAATGCTACGACTTATCTAAATTTAACTCCTGAAAGGGTTACGTTCACAAGACAGGAGAGCTTAAAGCAACAGATTTTAAGATTCAGATGGGGTGAGTGAAGCATCACACTTCTGACAATGAGGTTATTTTGAACATTTCCCGAATCATTCTGTTTGAGACTTCCTGATTCATTTGCGCTCAGCATTGGATAGTAATCAGGGTGGGTGTTATGTTTTACTATGGGGCCGCTTTGCTCACGAATTGGTTGCATGCTTATCTGTTAGCAGGTGAGTCGTTTACAATATGCTCCAGATGCAGAGACCAATATGAAATGAAGCACATGCTATTTATTTAGACAGACAACATGATGTGTGCTTTTCCAACCAGACCCTACTCCAGACTAATATTAACATGGTAGCCTGCGCTACACAGCTATTGGGTCTTACAGTCACGTGGTCAATCTGCTCACATTCTCTTAAAGGCGTATTACACTTCAGATTACCACAGTAGGCTGGTGAAATTCCTCTTTCCAGGTTCAGAATTAACAAAAAGGAAAGTAAAACCCATGTTCAGGGTCAGTTAGGTATTACAAATGCTGCAAGAGGGTAGGTCTTGGCTGAGCACGGAATTAAAATACAGCTTGTTGATTTTCCCAGCTAAAAATTGAATTGAAAAGAAATAAAACAGAAAGTGAATATTCCATCTGTTGTTCAGGATAACATGGTAGTGGAGAGTTTCTGCTAGGTTGTTCTGCTTTTCCAGGACAATATGCCCGGAATTAGTCAAAGCTGTATAAATAATCATGGAATTTCAAGTACAAATTACATTCAGTATAAATCCATGATTTTGGGCATTGTTAAAAAATACATTGCTCAGGAAGCTGGCCTCACCCACAAAACTGAAAGCGCCCACAGAGTAAACTAATCATCGCGGTGAGCTTCTGCAAATTGTGCCCACTTGTGGGCCTTTAAGAACATAAGAAAATAAGAACTAGGAGCAGGAGTAGGCAATTCAGCCCCTCGAGCCTGCCCTGCCATTCATTACGATTATGGCTGATCTCATTTCAGCCTCAACTCCAATTTCCCGTCCTCTCCCCATAACCTTTCAGCCTGTTACTAATTAAAAATCTGTCTATTTCCTCCTTAAATTTATTCAGCGTCCCGGTATCCACTGCACTTTGAGGTAGTGAAGTCCAGAAATTCATGACCCTTTGAGTAACGTAATTCCTCCTCATCTCTGATTTAAATCTACCACCCCTTAACTTAAAACTATGGCCTCTCGTTCTAGAATGCCCCAGAAGGGGAAATATCCGCTCTACGTCTACTTTGTCTATCCCCTTTAGCATCTTATATACCTCAATTAGATCTCCTCTCATCCTTCTAAACTCTAGCGAGTATAGGCCTAAACTGCTCAATTTCTCCTCATAAGACAAGCCCCACGTCTCTGGAATCAATCTAGTGAACCTCCTCTGAACCGCCTCCAGTGCAACTACATCCTTCCTCAAGTAAGCGGACCAAAACTGCGCACAGTACTCCAGGTGTGGTCTCACCAATGCCTTGTACAGTTGCAACAACACTTCCCTATTGTTATACGCTATTCTTTTAGCAATAAATGCCAAAATTTCATTTACCTTCCTTATTACCTGCTGTACCTGCATACTAGCTTTCAGCGATTCATGCACAAGGACACCCAGATCCCTCTGCACTAAAGCATTCTGAAGTTTTCTCTCCATTTAAATAATAAGTCACCCTTTTATTCTTCCCACCAAAATGGATAACCTCACACGTATCCACGTTAAACTCCATCTGCCAAATTTTGGCCCATTCACCTAACCTGTCCATATCCATTTGTAAATTTCTTACTTCTTCATTGCAACTTACTTTCCCACCTATTTTGGTGCCATCTGCAAATTTAGCTCTCGTACCTTCTATCCCTGAATCCAAGTCATTAATATAGATTGTAAATAGTTGGGGCCCAAGGACCGAACCCTGTGACACCCCACTAGTTACAGCTTGCCATCCAGAAAAAGACCCATATCCCGACTCTCTGCTTTCTGTTGGTTAGCCAATCCTCTATCCAAGCTAATATATTACCCCTAACTCTGTGTGATCTTATCTTGTGTATTAATCTTTTGTGCGCACCTTATCAAAGGCCTTCTGGAAGTCCAGATATACTACTTCTACAGGATCCCCATTATCCACTTTGCTTGTCACATCTCCAAAGAACTCTAGCAAATTAGTCAAACACGATTTACTCTTCATAAAACCATGCTGACTCTGATGGATTGCATTTTGACTTTCCAAATGCCCCATTACTACTTCCTTAAAAATGGATTCCAACAATTTCCCAACGACAGACGTTAAACTAACTGGCCTATAGTTTCCTACTTTCTGCCTCCCCGGCTTTTTGAATAAGGGCGTTATATTACCATTTTTCCAATCCACTGGAATCTTTCCAGAATCTAGGGAATTTTGGAATATTATAGCCAATACATCCACTATCTCCGCTGCCACTTCCTTTAAGACCTTCCTGGGGACTTGTCACCCTTTAATCCCAATAGTTTGCTCAGTACTTTTTCTCTAGTGATGGTGATTCTTCTAAATTCCTCCTTCTCTTTATCCTCTGCTCTACCTGTTACTATTGGGGTGGTACTAGTGTCCTCCACTGTGAAAACTGAGGCAAAATATTGATTAAGCGTCACTGCCATTTCTGCGTTCCACACTATTAACTCCCCAGTCTCATCCTCCAAGGGACCAACATTCACTTTAGCCACTCTCTTTCCTTTTATATACTTGTAGAAGCTTTTGCTATCAGTTTTATCATTTGGCGCTAGTTTTCTTTCATAATTTACCTTTGCTATTTTTATTATTTTTTTTAGTAACCCTTTGTTGATCTTTAAAATTGCAGAGATTCTTAAAATTAAGTTCCTTTTCTTCAGCTCCAAATACACCAATAGACACTTTAAAAAAGCTTTTCGATGTTAAAAGTTATTTAATTACTAAGAAACTGACTACTGCACACCAATACAAATAGGCTGGGATTATCCAGTCCCGCTTGCAGTGGGAATGGAAAATTTGCAGAGGCAGCCAAAAGTCCATTGACTTTTGGCAGGACAGGAAAATCCACTCGGCCGCGGGTGGGACAGGAAAAGCCTGCCCTTAGAAACTCATTGTGTTTATTTTTTTCAAATCATTTTCAGTTATTTAGAATTGGCTTGCTGTATGGGCCAGACATTTGATTAAAATTTTTATTTTTGTGATTAACCTACTTTCATCTGTATTAATAACATTACACCAGGTTACCGCTTTTAAAGCTAGCAAGAATTATTATTTAATGTATGGAAAAAAATAAGTTATGTTCTAAAATGTTGCCTATTGCTCTGGGTTCATGAAAGATTATACATTTCTGATTATGCAAATTAATTTGAGCAGAACCGTGAATCATAACTTGACTTCAAAAAACTAGCATAATTTTGAGTGCAATTTATGCTCAGATTGCTGATTGTACCCAAAGTGGACGCTGTAGCACTTAATATAAAGATAATTATGCCAGGAGTGGCAACTTGTGATGCTTCCTTTGTAATTGTTAATCGGGCATTGAGTCATGATATGATCCATGGTCTGTTCTGGGTAGATTTTAATTATCCATTTGCATATTAAGTATCTGCATCTGCTATGGTTTGTGTGGATGTGGTTTAGGGTTGCCCATGAACTTTGCAGAAAATCAAAGCCAGGGGTCTTCAGCACCTGGCGTTTTAAGGGGTGCTTGTGACTTCTCCCGAACTCCATTCGGTTTTCCAAGTTTCAGCAGGATTGGAGTCATATTGTGGAAGTTTAAACAGGTAGGTCCAAAAGGGCTTGCATTACTGAGTTGCAGCATTGTAATGAATAGGTGTGGTAGCATGGGGCAGCCACGATGTTGGGGTTGACTTGAGACCTCCAGTGATACACCGCATTGCGGTGTTCAGTTGCACATCAGGAAGTCAGGTGTGGCTACTTCTGGTTCATACTGGTGCATAATACTTGGCTACGGAGTACACTGGGGCCATCACTGATGTCCAAAGCACAGGTGCTGATGTTCTTTAGCTTCAGTTTCTTCAGGTGGTTGTGGAAGTTTGAAGTATGATCCAGTTTCACTCAGATGGGTTCAAATGGGGCTGTGTCGCGTAGTATTGTAACAGAAGGTCACTTTTAGGATACACTTCATGCTTCTGATGTCAAGATGGAATGTAACTGCAGTAATTATAGTTTTGGGAAATGTTGGGCTATAGCTTTAAGAATAATCCTGTGATGCAAGATCACATGATCTGTGTAACCCAATGTGTAAGCAGCACACGGAGCCACTATAGAGTAGAGTACTTCTTAATTATGGAGCTTGATGGACATGTGTAGTTGCCACTGCTGTCTTGTAACTAAAATCAAACAAAGAAAGGTTGTCTGAAGATCAACTCTATAACAAACTGGCAATGAGGATAAATCAGATTCGGTGCTATACCTCACCCAGCGATTGTGAGCATCTAAGTTCATTAATAATAACAGAAGATATACTCATCCGAAATGCATCAGTTCAGCAGAATCAGTCCCTTTGAGTCAGCCACGGACAATTGGTCTCAGTATTTAGAACATCTTGCATTCTTCTTTCAAGCAAACAAAATCATGGGGGAAGAAAAGAGGAGAGCGATCTTTCTGAGTATTTGTGGGACCAAAACCTACAGTTTGATTCAAAGCTTGACGGCTCCCAGTGCACCAGCTTTGAAGACTTTCGGTGAATTAGTACACCTCATTAAGGGACATTTTCAACCCAAGCCCTTAGTTACAATGCAGAGGTTCAGGTTCAATTCAATAAGCTACCTATGTGGCAAGATTAAAAGAACTTACGTAATATTGTGATTTCAGTGAAACCCTGAATGACATGCTCAGAGATCGTTTAGTATGTGGCGTGCAGGAAGACACTATACAGCGAAGATTGCTGGATGAAGTGAATCTTGATTTTAAGAAAGCATTAGAAATAGAGCTGGTGATGGAAAGCACTGTAAGGGTCACAAGCAATTTAAGGGGTGCAAAATGGCTCCGTGCTCCAAGTCAGGCGGGAACAGTCAGCCGAAAGTGGTGCAAAAAGCTGGGACTCAAACGTGAAGTGGGAAACAGACCCTGCTGACTGAAAAATAAGAGGAAGCAGCTTAGCAACTAAATCAAAAAATAACTTTCAGCGACATAGAAACAATCAATCAGTCTCCTAGCAATTGGCAATTTTAAAAAGTAGAATGTTATTTTTGTCACAGAAGTGGACACATAATGAGATAGTGCAAAGCGAGATTTAAACAGGGCTCCAAACAACAAACGAAATCCAATGAAGTCTATAGCGTAGAAGCGCCTGAAGCAACCAATTCTGACATTTATTCATTATTCAACATGAATGTTGGGAAGACAGAGCCAATATTTGTTACAGTGCAAGTGAATGGTAAATCATTAAAAATGGAAGTAGACACAGGTGCTTCCACCACTGTAATAGGAGAATACACTTTCAGATATTTAAATAAAGGTGATCAACAATTAAAATTGGAACAAACATCTACAAAGTTGAAAATGCACACAGGCGAAGAAATCCAAGTAAAAGGTATCACAAGAGCAACTTTTCATTATAGAAATCAATTGACATATCTGCCAGTGACGGTATTGAAAGGCAAAGGACCAAGCCTTCTAGGTCGAAATTGGATGAGGGAAATTAATCTTGATTGGCCAGTGAGGTTTCAAAAGGTTTGCTGGAAGAGTTCCTGTCTTGAAAAAGGAACAAGGTAAGGTACTTCAGAAAGAGCCTAGAGAGTCCAAGGACCACAACAGGATGAAAAAGGAGTGTGGTAGTATTCAACAACCTGAAGAAATGAAGACTCTTCTTAAGCAATGACTTGGAAGAACAGCAGAAGAAACTCAGGGAAACTCTGCTGAATGGCAGAGTTCAAGATGAAGTGGGTAACCTGCACAAAGAACAGGAAAACCTGTTGAAAGAACTTCACACAATAACAAAATTCCCTCAGGTCAAAGTTTGTGCCTCTGGAAAAGTACGAAGAGAAACAGGAAGAATTTAATACCTCTCTGAACAAACTGAAGAACCAGTTGACAGAGAAGACGTAGCAATGTTCAAGTTTCCAGGAGGAGGCCAACAGATACAAGAAAGAAACAGAAGAGCTGAAGAATCAGCTAAATGAAGAGAAGGAGGATTTGGAAGCGAAAGTCGTAGAAATTTCCAAGATGTGAGCAGATAATGAAGTTTTGGGTAGCTCATCTACTGAACTAAAACAATTTGAGATAGCATCTGAGAGAAGTCTGGCCGACAGTGAAGTCAAAAAGAAGGCCAAGACTAAATTCTGTGGTTAAAAAAAAGAAAACATGTAGAAAGAAGATGCAGAATTACTGATGAGGTGCCTTCTTTGGGCAAGGCTGAGCCTGATACTTCCCAATTTGGAGGGGAGGGTGGAGAAAAGTCAAGGAAACCAAAAGGCAACTCATTATTTGCATGGTCGTGAGAGACAATTTACTGTTGGAGAAGCAGTATATGTAAAGAATTTCACCAGAGGACCGAAGTGGTTATCTGGTACAGTAAGTTCTGTGACCGGACCTTTGTCATACCATGTGGAAGCGGGGGGCCGGATCACCCGTAAGCATGTGGATCATTTTTTAAAAAGAGAGATAACCCAGCAAGATATTGTTCCACCTGTAACCATGACTGAACCAGTGGTTCCTGTTGAAGATGCTCAACCAAGGGCAGACATGCCTGATGTCTTTGTTGGAGTGGAAGACACCGAACTGCATGTGCCTAATGAGGTGCCTGATGTTAACACGGTTCCAGAGAATGTGTTTCGTACAAAAGAATCTGAAGTTGAGGAGATGCAACGTTCCACATGGATCAGGAAGCCACCTGAAAGACTGAACTTGTAAATTACATTTCCTTTGTAAATATTGTAACGTCATGAGATAAATATCCTTGTAAATACAAAATGTACAGAAAAGTTAAAGGGAAGGAATGTAGTAATTATAGTTTTGGGAAATGTTGGACTGTAGCTTTAAGAATAATCCTGTGATGATGTAATATCACATGATCTGTGTAAACCAATGTGTAAGCAGCGCGGGGAACCCCCACAGAGTGGAGTGCTTCTTAGTTATGGAGTTTGATGGGATGCATGGAGTTGCCACTGCTGCCTTGTAAATAAAACCAAATGCTTCCACTAAAAAGACTTGTTTGAAGATCAACTCTATAACAGTAACAATTGTTGTTTAGTGTTTCCATTTCCAGAAATATTCCTCCATGGTGTAGGTTACCCATTCAAGATTGCTTTGATAAAAGCAAAATACTGCGGATGCTGGAAATCTGAAACAAAAACAGAAAATGCTGGAAAACTCAGCAGGTCAAGCAGCATCTGTGGAGGAGAGAAACAGGATTGACGTTGTGAGTCTGTATGACCCTTCTTCATAGATTTGATGTGTGCAATAGGCAAGGTCACCCACATAGGCAACTTTGTGTGATTTCGTTGGTGGCATGTTTCTCGTGCAGAAATTGAAGAATGTCGGTGTGAATACTGAACCTTGTGGCAGTCTGTTGTTGAAGAACTAGGGTGAGCTGATGCTAAGACCCAAATGAACATGCAACCTCTTCCTTTTCCCATAACAGGTATACGGTCTAAGGGCAGGTGACGATCCTTGCGAGCTTCAGCATCAGCTCTTTAATCCAGGCTGTGTTGTAGGCTGAAGACGGGTCTACAAAAGCTGCACCAGTCTTGGATTTCTTCTGGAATCCGTTCTCATTGTGCTTTGCCAGGGCTGTCCTTGGTCGCAGCAACTGCAATTAGATTGGAATCCTCTTTGTTCTTCAAGGAATTATAACAATCCCATTTGTTCTTTGGCCAAGTATTATTTAATGAAAGCTAATTGACAGTGAACAAGCTTTGTGAACTTAGATAAGGTTGAACTTTATTGTTGGGCGCAAAAGTGTCCTGGGAGATCCCTTGCTAAAGCAAACTTTTTAAAATGAAAAAGCAGGTTTCTCCACAGTTTTAAAAAAATATATACATATTGCTGTTCAATATTTCCTTTCTTTTGGTAATTTACTCCGTACATAATTCTTGTTTACGTATTTGGCCTGTAGCACACTTGTCTAGGAAAATAAAAATTCCACCAGGGCAGCAGCACTTAAAGGGCTGCAGCTTTCCTTTCAAGAGAAAATGGATGTGAACTAGCTTCAGGCACAGCATTATTTCCTCTGAGCCTGTGGATTACAGGGTCAAGACACATGCCACGATCCGAAACTAGGCTGACCCATAAAGGCAATACTGCATGTTGCATTGTCAGAAGTGCCATCTTTAATATGGGAAATGAAGCTGAGGATCATATATCTGTTTAAATGGACACAAATAACCCCATGGTACAATTCAAAGAAGAGCAGAAAGCTCTCCCAGTATTCTCACCAATATTTTTATCCCTTGACCAATATTAGGGGAAGGATTTTTAGTTTGGCAGGTGGACATGCGTCCAACCCAACTCAGCATGAAATGGCACACATTGACATCAGCTGAGCGTGCCAACATCAACGTGCAGTCGCGCGATAGTTTGGTCGGTGGGCACGCTGCTGGAGCTGGCAGCCCGCCTGCCGACAATTAAAAGGCCTATTCAGGCCATTAAATTATCAATTGTGCTTAATTTTTCACTGCCCCATTCAACTTAATGGGTGGCGGGCTGGCGAAAAGGCCAACCGGCCTTTGCATTTCTTTGGAAACTTCACCCATGGGCGGGATGAGGTTTCCAAAAGCAAATACAAATGAAATAAAAACTTTAATTTTTAAGTAAAAACATGTCCCTGCTCATGTGACAGAGTCACATGAGGGGACATGTTTCATTAAATTTTTCTACTGTTTAATAATCTTTTCAATATATTCTTCATCTCCCTGAGGCAGCTCCGTGCCTCAGGGAGATTATTCAGCGCTCTTTCACGCGCATGTGCAAAGTTCACACTAGGCCTCTGCTCGCTCTGCTCCCCCCCCCACCACCCGCCCAGGCTGCTACGCGCATATCATGCTGGGCGGGCCTTAATTGGCTAGCCAGCACGAAATCGTGGTGTGCTGTTGATTCCAAACCGCCCCTACCTGCCCCCGCCCACCCCCTCCAACCCCGCACGCCAAGGGCAAAATTCTGACCCAGGTTCTGAATTGTGCAAATGGCTGCTGTGTTTGTGTTCTGAGAAATATTAATCGCTCCTCAAAAACAACTCATTGGCTGTGAGCTGCATAACTGAGCAGGAATCCAGCCGAATTGATTCCCACTGAATTTTCATTCCCCTTCTGTCTTACCACCCAGAAGATCACCGCACCGTCTTTGTTAATAATTGCAACTGCTGGTCACAACTAAATTAAAAAAAACCAAGTTTGTACAATTTCGCAGTACCTCCAGTAGGAGTTGTGTTCGGTCTTTTCTATTTCAATTGCTTGTATTTTCTGCCAGCTTGTCTTCTCTGTGCTTCTCGTTCAGGCAGCACAGAGAGAGAGCGACATTATGATCAGTGCGAAGTATGAGTCAGAAGTGAGGCAGCTGCACAAACAAAATGATTTCACTGTTTCCTCAATAATGGGGAAATAAGACATATTCTGTAACTGGTGCTCTGACACCAAAAGAGTAAGAACCGAAAATGCCAACTATTGTGAGGTTGGCAATTGGGATTAGAGAACAAGGCTTGCATTTCCCTCCACTATACTACCCAAAAGCAGGGGACATTTTGTGGAAAAGTGTGGGAATATTAGATTGCAAG
This sequence comes from Cetorhinus maximus, assembly GCF_964194155.1. Classification (NCBI taxonomy): domain Eukaryota; kingdom Metazoa; phylum Chordata; class Chondrichthyes; order Lamniformes; family Cetorhinidae; genus Cetorhinus; species Cetorhinus maximus. The sequence goes on from NC_135886.1 coordinate 117,334,363, forward strand.
GCCTGCTGCTGAATTTCAATTCAATTTTCCTAGCCTCAGCTGGGAAGTCTGCTTGACTCCCCTTTGTTACATATAAGTTACAGCAGAGAGGTTGGGCCTAGCAAGGCACACCATTTCCCTGCTTCTCACTGCTAATCCTGCCATTCTGACGGACTGCCAAAGGAAGGGTGCTAAAAATCCCTGTGGTTGTGGTGTGGAGGCTGTTGCACTCCTTTTTGGAGGGAGAGGAATGGGGCCTCAGCACTGTCTCCTCAGGCTCCTAACGAAACACTGAAAGAATATCTTAGCCCACTGTAAGGCTCAAACAAGAAATGGTGTGCTGGTTTTCGGGGCCCTGCTGCACCCTTTAAGTGGCCTCACAGAATCAGAGTCACACAGTGCTGAAGAGGCCCTTTGGCCCATCGAGTCTGCACCGACACGTGAAAAACACCTGACCTACCTACCTAATCCCTCTTCCTCTTTAGATGTTGCAGCAAATGATGCTACTGAAGAGTTTTCTCCTGAAGTTGGAAATATTACCATTACTATAAATTAGATTCAACTTATAATTGAAGAAATAATATTGAACATAATACCAGATGGATGGCTTCAAAATAGCTGCAGACTGTTAGACACTAACATTTTTGGTACTTTTTAAATATGACAAAGTAATTCAAGTAATTACTATTATATTTGCTGAAGTACAATAAAAGTACTGAGATGCTTACAAATTAATTAATAATTCATGGTATTCAATCCAAATTTAATTTGAAATTGAAACAAAATGCTGCTGGCCACCTTGCGATATTGCTACTGTAATCTATCTCCTGAGATCACTTTTCTATATCAGTTCAAGAAACTGAGCACATTAATCATTAAGTAATGATGTGTCAATGGAGTGCACTACTGCCTAAGGAACAGCGGGGTAGATTTTCAGCTTGCCATCTGGGTGCAAATCTGGCATTACAGAACAACTGGCCATTAATAAGCTGCACAATTTTCATTTCAATGGAATCCTGCTACAACCAGGCACATCGATCAGTGGAGCTCTCATCGAATGGTCAATTGAAGTCTTCATACAATGATCGAGCATATCTCGTGCTCCCTGCAGTACAATCCACATAGTATGCCTCAAAAGATAGTGGCTTGTTGTTTCCTGTATAACTCAAGACTGTGTTGTGGAATGATGCAGTGAGCCACCATTGAGGACCTCCTTCCTATTTCCCACTTGCTTGATCCACAACCCCCTGCTCCTATCCCCATCCCATGATCCCATCTTCTGAAAATTGTTTCTAAGTATCTTGCTAAACAATTCTGAAAAAATGAGTGTAGTAGCCTGCATATGAAAAGTACACCTCTACTTTAAAGGTTCCAAGATGCTTTTAAATAGCCCAGCTAGACTTCCTGGCCATTTCGTCATGAGTTGCCTATAGTGATACTGGTTAGTACTAACAGCGCTCAAAGTCTGACCACAAAAATGAATTAGATCTCCCACTGATGAGGTTCAGTAAACAGCGCAGGAACACAATAAACTACCTGTCTGATTTGTGCAATGTACATAAATCCACGCCAGTGTGTTACCGTATTTCCTTAGCTAGGCTCCCTGGCTCAGGAGTGTGACATTTGACAAAAAGTAACACTAATTCGGCACAAAATGGCATTCACGAGTTACCAGTGAATGAGTAGTTACATGTATGTGAGTGAATAGGAAAAGCCCCTGAATTATTGTCTTCAAATGTCATTATGGACATTTGCTTTAAGTACTAACATATTTAAAAAATCATTACATCAGCCAGCAAAAACCTGTTTAAGTTCCATACTTTGTGATAAATATAATGGAAGAAAAGACTACAAATAATACAAAACTTATGAGAAACGATTAATTTTCTCAAAGTTTGAAATGTATTTAAAGGACCCTGTCAATAAGAGCTTCTGCCTCACAATCCAAAATGAATGGAAAAATCCTCATGACCCACTGATTTTCCTGCCCAAATTCCCAAAACACATTTCTGGCGCATGAAGCTCTGCACAGGGAATGCAAATTTGTAAAATTGACATGTAAACACGTTTGTTGGTTAAGTTTAAGATATGGGTGGTTAAAATTCAAATCTCGAAGACGTAGACGAACTACACTTGGATTTCCAGAAGGCATTTGATAAGGTGCCACATCAAAGATTATTACGGAAAACAAAAGTGCATAGTGTAGGGGGTAACATATTAGCATGGATGGAAGATTGGCTAGCTGGCAGAAAGCAGAGAGTATGCATAAATGGGTCTTTTTTCAATTGGCGAGATGTGGCCAGTGGAGTCCCACTGGGGTACTAGGACCGCAACTTTTTACGATTTACATCAATGACTTAGATGGGGGGAATGAAGACATGGTAGCTAAATTTGCAGATGACACAAAGATATGTAGGAAAGTATGCTGTGAAGAGGACATGAGGAGGTTGCAGATGGATATATATAGTTTGAGTGAGTGGGCAAAGATCTGGCAAATGGAGTTTAAAGTGGGAAAATGTGAAGTTGTTCACTTTGGCAGGAAGAACAAAAAAGCAGAGTATTACTTAAATGGAGAATGACTTCATAATTCTGAGGTGCAGAGGGATCTAGGTGTTCTAGTACGACTCACAAAAAGCTAGTATGCAGGTACAGCAAGTAATTAAGAAGACGAATGGAATGTTATCCTTTATTACTACAGGGATTGAACATAAAAGTAAGGGTGTTATGCTTCAGTTATACAGGGGGCATTGGTGAGACCGCACGTTTAATACTGTGTGCAGTTTTGGTCTCCTTATTTAAGGAAGGATGTAAATGCATTGGAGGCAACTCAAAGGAGGTTTACTAGATTGAAACCTGGAATAAGTGGGTTGTCTTATGCGGAAAGGTTGGATGGACTTGGTTTGTTTCCACTGGAGTTTAGAAGAGTGAGGGGTGGCTTGATTGACGTCTACAAGATCCTGAACGACCTTGACAAGGTGGACGTCGAAAGGATGTTTCCTCTTGTAGGTGAGTCCAGAACTAGGGGGCACTGTTTTAAAATTAGGGGTGACCTTTTTCGGACAGAGATGAGGAGACATTTTTTTCTCTTGGAGGGTTGTGTGACTTTGGAACTCTCTGCCTCAAAAGGTGGTGAAGGCGGGGTCATTGAATATTTTTAAGGCAGAGGTGGGTAGATTCTTGTTAGGCAAGGGAATCAAAGGTTATTGGGGTTAGATGGGAATGTGGAAATCAAAACAGATCAGCCATGATTTTATTGAATGGCAGAGCAGGCTCGAGGGGCCAAGTAGTCTACTCCTGTTCCTATTCCTTATGTTCTTATAAGTCAAATGCCACACATGCTGTGCTCATTATTATCTTCGAGCCACATTCTGTTACTACACCACTTTATTTTTGTTTCAGTACTGGCCATTTTGTTCAACTTGATGTCCAACATTATCTTTATTAAACGCATTGTAAAAACGTCCAGCCTTTTCTTCTGCGTCTTCATCAAAATCCGCTTCCATACGCAGACTTTAGATGTTCATATGTTCATATCAAACACTTATGTATAAAAATCACAACATTTAAACACCTCATAAACAAATTGTTGAAAAAATATAGCTGATTTGCAGCTATTGAATGTTGCTGAGTGGGCACTTAGCTCCTCAGAACAGTTTTAGCTTTCCTGCAAGCTCTTAACTCAATCATCCATCTCCTTCTCTAACCAGCGAGCCAGCATAATATTGTTCAATAGCACTTTTATAACGAGTTACTCTGACACTTGCAAAATTTAATTAATTACTTCAAGTTGTTACAAGAGGCTGAAAACCCTTCACATTTCACTTTAGTGCAATTTCAGGGAAAATGTGGAGTAAATGTACATCCAGGAATGAAATAGTTTATCCATGGATACTAGATTATATTTTCTCTTATTGTTAGTGCTTTTCTAAACATTTTATTTACTGAAAGTGTTTCACAGCCTGAAAGAAGGATTTTGAACAATTACCAAAATACAGGTTTCTCAACGTACAATCTATTATTCATAGCTTTTCTTTCTCCAGACCAATTTTATACCCTGTTCTCCTCTCCAAATTGTGTTGTCTACTTGCTATCCCACAAGCAGTGGTCTTCCTTTAATACCTTGTCAAAGTGGTCATTAGTTGTGTATGGGCCTCCAGCAGGCCAGGGAGTCACCACAGCCACGTCCCTCACCTGTAATCCGCCATGTGCGCTTCCAGTATTTGGAACTGGAACCCTGGATGATTTGCATTGCTGCAATCGAGGGACCCTGAGGCCCAACCCACCACCCAAATTATGAATAGCGACATTAGAAAACAATATATTCTCTTTGGATTCAAAAACAACATGGGCAGAATATTCCCCCCACCCCGTTGGGGGGGAAGTTGATGGGCAGGCGCGGGTGGGCGCGCTTCCGATCGGCACCCCCGATTGGAGGTGTGGCGCTATTTTACGTGGGCGGGCCAATTAAGGCCCACCCAGCATGATGTCCACAGGGAAGCGCTATGCGCTCCCTGTGTGGGCGAGGGGGAATGCCTAAAATCGAGAGTGCGCTGTTTCGCGCATGCACACAAAAGAGCACACTCATCTCCCTGAGGCTAAGTGCTGCCTTAGGGAGATCGCCTCCACTTTCAAAAGGAAAAAAAAAATTCCCTTACATGTCCCCTCATGTGTCACATGAGTTGGGAAATGTTCATAATTTCCAAAAAAACTTCATTAAAATTTTTAAAACCCTACATGACATCTCATCCCGCCTTTGGATGAGGTTTCATGTTTTTTCTAGTTGCCGCCGGGGCTCCTGGCCTGCCCACCAACCTTAAGGTTGGACGGGCAGGTCCACTAAGTACTTTAATTGATCTGTCAATGGCCTCAATTGGCCATTGACAGGTTGGCAGGCGCGCAGCTGATTTGCTGCGTCCCCGCCTTCCTGAAAATTTAAATGGGGTGCGGTGATGTAGGGAGTACATCACGACTTCACCGCATGTCATTTTACGTGTCGGCGAGTGGGCCCCGCCCCCACTTGCCGATGGTAAAATCCTGCCCCATATTTCTATGACATCTATGGATAGTATTAAAAAAGTATTATGAGATACACATTACACCTCAAAACCAACCGTTATTGTATACAAGGGATGAGCATTTTGGCTTTTCCTTGAATCAAGTAGTTCATTGCACCTTTGTTTACCAGGGACAACATCAAACTTTAAAAAAAATGTTTTACCTAAGAATATATAAGAACATAAGAAATAGGAGCAGAAGTAGGCCATGTGGCCTCTGAAGGCTGCATTGCCATTCAAAAAGATCATGGCTGATCTGCTCATGGGCTTAACTCCACTTTCCTGCTTGGCACCCATAATGCTTGACTCCCTTATAGATAAAAACGTGTCTAGCTCAGGCCTGAATGTATTCAATGACCCAGCTTCCTCTGCTCTCTGGGGTAGAGCTTTCCAAAGATTAATAACCCTCGTGGGAGAACAAATTCCTCTCATTATTTTAAAATCCAATGACTTATATGTTCAACCTGCTCAAGCTTTACTCATAAGACACACCCTTCATCCCAGGAATCAGCCTACTGAACTTTCTCTGAACTGCCTCCAATGTAAATGTATCCCTCCTTAAGTAAGGAGACTAAAAACTGTACTCTGTACTCTAGGTGTGGTCTCACCAATGCCCTGTAGAATTGTAACAAGACTTCCCTAATTTATGCTCCACCCCTTTCCAACTGATAGGAGGGAACAATTTGAGATGGTATATGTTATAGAGTTAATTTTCCAGGCAACTTTTCTTGGTGGAAACATTGAACTTTATTTACAAGATAGCAGCAGCAGCTACACGCGTGCACTCAACTCTATAACTAAATTAGAACTCTCCCCCAAGAGGTTCCCGGCATTGTTAACTCATTGGTTTACACAGATCATGCGATCTTACAACACAGAATTATTCTTAAAGCTACAGTCCTATGTTTATCAGAACTGTAATTACAACAGTACACAATTTGATCAGAAATGCAACACCTCATCAATGAAACTGATATAGCCATCAGAGTATTGTGACAAAAATATACCTTTCAATTTGCAGTGAGTTTTTGATTGGTAATTTGTTTTTCTAAAAACAACTCACCAACACCTTAAGGACAATGAGGAATGAGCAGAAAATGGTGACCTTGCCAGCAATGCTCACATCCCATGAAAGAATTTTTAAAAAGTAAAGGATTAACATTGAGGTGCCACAAGGGGCTAGAAAATTTGAAGTCCATGAACCTTCGAATTACACTGGGATTGCAAGGCCTTTAACCCTGGCTCTATAGTGTGCCAGGTCAGTTGGAGGGTGCATCATTTTCTTTTGAGGTGGGTGTCAACACTAGTGCAGGTGTAACTTACCAAGGGGGCTGACACTTTCACTGATTAAAAATTGTTTTAAAATGTTCTTATCAAGAGAGGTTTATTTTTCAAATTTTACATGCTGTGATTTTTCATAACTCTGCTTTCATGATTCTCTGCTTTCAATAGAGTTGTATTAATTCTGATATGATGAAAGGGGATGTCTGATGAATCTTGCACAACTTATGTTTCACCAAAAATAGCACTACTTACCATTTTGAAGAAAATGGATGAAAAGGTCACATTTCAGAACATCAGTCAAACCTTAATTAATGGATTCTTGTTGGTCACTGTGTTTCCATTGGGTCATTACAAACACAAATGTACCAGAGCTGTTGTAGTACAATAAAATGCTGGAATTAAACTAAAAGGGATTGCCAGAAATTATATATTATTCCAAATCGTGGTACCCAGCATATGTTTGAACTTGATTGATTTCTTTCTTTCAGGTATATTCCCATAAAATAAGCCATAATAATATTTTCTTGAAATGAAGATTAATACTTTTGACTGTTAAAAAATTAAAGCACTGTTTTCACATAATAGAAGTAAATTTGACTTTCGGTAATGGTGTAAAATGGGTGTTATCAATTTGACCGTCCATTATACATCTCTATCGATTTTTATTTCCACTGACTTCAATTTAACAGATACATTGATCACTATTTCATGAAGAATGTGTTCTCACATATTGGGGCTCCATCACTGATCCTCTGCTTGGCCTCATGCAGTACTGGCAGTGGCCACCACTCCGAGTGGCGCTGCCAGTATTGGAGACCCACTGGTCTCAGATTGGCTGGTAGCTCATGGAGGTGGAATATCTGCCTTGAAGATGACGAGGACCCCAACTCTGATCAGATAAGTGCCTGATTGGCACTAAATCGGGTTGGGGGGGTGCTGTCACAGCATGACCTCAGCCAGTTGCCACTGGTTCTGCAGTCAGTGGATGGGCCCACTGCCATGAACTGAACTGATAGCTTTGTCGTTTCTGGAGAATACTAGTTATTTTGGTGCTTATAGACAAACTTGCCTCTTCTAGGAATTGCCAGAAAGTCACCACTGTGGCCAAATTGTTGCCCATTGGGAAACCTAGAATATACCATGAAATGTTTGGGTGCAAAGTCAGCAGATGTGTGGGCCAACCGATCATAATGTGTAGCAGAGGGCCTGTCGCATTTTGAGGGCTGGACCTTATGGAACTTGAATCAGTGGATTGCCTGCCCCGAAGGGGAATCTAGTTGTAGCTCACGGATTCGGGCCAGAGCAATATCAGATGTCACGGAGGACACAATGCCAGCAGCTAGGTGAGCCTTGAGGCAGGGTTCGTGATCGTGTGGAGAGCTGGGGTGGATGAGGGGTGAGAGGACGAAGAGTCTAGGATGAGGAGCCTAGCATGGCTGTGACTCAGATTATTTTTGTAGGGCCTGGACCTGCTTTTACTGGCTCACAAAAATATTATTTTCCTACATTTGAGGGCCTCCTTTGTAGGTTGACATTCAACTGAGAAGATCGTCCAGTGTAGTTGTTCCAATTGGTAGATCATGAAAATGGATTTGGGGTCCGAGCTATGTAATATGCCCCATTTTAAATGTACTCATGAGGCTCCTAAATTGCCTATTAAGCCAGCGGCAGGAAGATGGTGGTGGGGCAGAGATCAGATGAGTTTTTAAAGTCCCTCCTCCCATTGATGTAAATCATACAATTGCTCAAGGAAAAGTATTTCACAAATTTGTTTGTAAACACAAATCATGAAACCATCACTCCTCTTTACTCTTTAGAATATTTTAACTAGCAGATTTATTTGAATTCCCAGGACTTTGTGGGTTATTTTCCAAGTGGGGTTACTCTTTATTGACTTCATGTGCTGTTCATTATGGCATGTTCTTGTTTACATATGTTTAACAGCTGTATATTCATTACTCCTAGTTTCAATAAAGTCAATTTTTAAAATTTGTTTTAAGATATTATTTATTTAATTGATTTTTCTGGCATTTCTCTTCTTTAGAAGATGTGACTCCTTGCACGGGGTACCAGTTCACAGACACTCAACACCGCCAGTTCCTCATCCACAAGGTAATGATTTGTGCATAAGTCTTGATGCCAAGAGAGTCAGCAAGGCTATTTAATTGTGTGGTGCATCACATTCGGCACCACACATTGATTTTCTTTTACATTGAAGTCTGTTAGCCTATTTCGCACTACAAAAACTAAAATTCACTCCCACCCACCGTCCCCACCTCCGACCAACCCTAACCTCTGCCCTAACCTCACATCCAAATACTTTCACTTTTAAACTGGACTCACCAGACAGATGGTGGGAGAGGGAACTCTAGCCAGTTTTTTCCTCCCTAAACCAGGGGGACCGAGGAATTTTAAGTTTCCATATGCTTGGCTGTGATCAGTTGCTTCAGCACAGAACCAATCTGTAACTTTCCAGTCTGTCTGTCTGAAGCAATCATTCGGCCAACTCACCGACCCAACAAGGGCCCATAAACTCTATTCAGTAGGAAAATGTAAATTCAAAACTAAAAATAAGGAAAATAAATTGGTAAACTCAAGTTTGCACAGCTTAACTAACTTTTCTCTGTAAACAATAAATAAATGACAGTAAGTTAATTCACATTTAAAACTGAGAGTATGGGTGCTACACAATGACAGCTGCCAGTTTCAGTCCAATAGTTTCATTTCCTTTAAATAACTTTAAAATATCTCCATTATTTATCAAAGGACAGCTGAAGCAACTTGTCCATATCCTATGACTCCTGTCAGCCAGGCTGCTGTCTGCAGTACAATCTTTTAAAAAAAAAACTTTATTGATTTTTCAATGACATAATCAACGTGAACACATTATCAGGACAGGCACTGGCCTTTAGAACATCAATAAAGAACAAAAGAACATTACTTACTGCCATGATAGCACACAGCAAAGAGACCAGATTGCAAGCAACCATCACACGACACAAAGGCAGCTGATGCTACATGGTTGAAGGACATGAGAAGGATGACTACAATTTATTTCAAGGGATCCTCAAAGTGGACTTACTGAGCCCATCTGACTGAATCTGAATATTTCTAAGAAATTATTTTAGTTCTTAATCACAATTATTCTTAGAAATGTGCTACAAATAGGAAATAGAATAAATCTTCCCTCAGGGCTTGCCATGTCCAATCTTTGGTGATTCTAATGCTTCATTGATCTGGCACCATATTGATGTTGATTACCAGTTGTACTAACTATGGAGCCTGCAATGTAGTCTCCATGTGTCACCTCATCAATAATGTGAGGCTGACTCATTTCCAAGATATTGCAAAAACCTATAACAACAATTTATAGAGCACCTTTTATAGAACATCTCAAGGCACTTCACACATTATAGAACAAAATATAACATGGAGCCTCATAAGGAATTCTTAGAGCAGCTGACAAAAGCTTGGCCCAAGAGGTAGGTTTTAAGGAGTGTCTTAAAGGGGGAATGTGAGGTAGAGAGGCCAAGAGGTGTAGGGAGGGAATTCTAGAGCATGGGGCCCAGGCAGCAGAAGGCAAGGCCAAAATGGTGGAGCAATTAAAATTGGGGTTCTCAAGAGTCTGGAATTAGAGAAGCATAGTTATGTCAAAAGGCTGTAGGGTGGAAGTTGATATAGATAAACGGGAGGGGTGAGGCCATGGAGGGATTTGAAAACTAGGATGAGAATTTTAGGATCGAGAAACTGTCTAATTAATTAGGAGTTAGTGTAAGCCAGAGAGCACAGGGCTGATGAGTGAACGTGTCTGGTGTGAGTTGGGACATAGCCAGAGTTTTGGATGGCCTCAAGATTACCTCCACCTCACCTCCACACACCTTCCAATAATGCCGGCCTCACACCCATCTCTCGCCGCCTCCAGCTATTCAGCTATGGCAGACACATCACCCAAACACAAAGCAACACAATTTCTGGCATCCTGCCCTCTTTCTTACAGGACAAGATAGCACATGACAGGTGGGAGAATCAGCAGTAGTGCAGCAACAATCCATGCACAGAACTCAATGGAAAAGATGATACTCCAAATCATGGGGCGAGTTGTGACTGAACACGTGGCACCTGGTATTGCCAAGACCATCAAGCTTGATGGTATGTTACTGCCATTATGCCCCTTCCCAACTCCCTCATCCAGCGATTTGGCATGAAGTAAAAGCTGCAGATAATGTGACCATGGATTTCCTGCTTTTCTCCCCACCCCACCTCCCTCACCCCAACACTCCCTTTCTGCTTTTATGCTTTCAGATACCCAAGAACTCCGGTCTGATCAGCTGCAGCATACACAGAAGAGCAATCCGCACCAGGACTGAAGAACCACTGCTAGTTGATCTGACACTCACAGCCACCACCTAAGACATTGGTATTGAGCAAATTTCAGAAGCTAATATAGAGTCAGAATCTGCACATGGTGATTCACCTAGCTGAGTTGGCTTCAGATGGGTCAGGGAGAAAGAATAGCTTGTGTGCCAACTCACCGGAGGACAAGGTCATAGACAGGCCTGTTACAAGGGAGTGAAATGAGGACTTTGATTGGATGCCTACAAGAGAATGCTGATGAGGGTGAACACTGAGATGCTTGATGCATTGGCAGGCTTGCATGACAACCTCTTGCATGGAGAGGTTTGGTTCCAATGTGGCACAGGGCATCATTCAGCGCTTGGAGCCCATCTTTTCCATCATCAAAGTGCTGGCCAACTCCATGATAGCACCAACGGACACAATGGTGATGGTGCATCTGATGGATGCTGTCTCAGCTTTGGTAATGTCATACATACATCCAAATAAACTACAACATGGGGCAATACTTATAGTAACCTTTCCACGGTTCTTTGGAATATGTCGCAAGCAGAAGACACGTCAAAAGATAAACGGGTCTACTGATACAATCCCTTATGTGTATTTATGGTGACAAACCTTCGGGATGTCTTCTCTAATTCTAATTGTTGGTAGGCGTGACTCAAATCTAACTTTGTGAAAGCTATTCCACCTGCAAATTTAGCATATAAGTCTTCAATTTTAGGTATGGGTGTCTATTCAATTTTGGCACTTTATTGATTGTTAATTTATAGTCCCCACATATTCTAATGCTTCGGTCAGGTTTGAGAACAGATACAATGGAGTTGCCCACTCTGAAAATTGCACTGGTTGTATCACTCCCAGCTTTTCTAATATGTCCAGTTCAGCATCTACCTTATCCAGCATTGCATAAGGTACTGGCCTTGCCTTCATGAATCTTGGTGTTGCCTCTGGATTTACATGAATTTTTGCTTGTAGCCCCTCAATTTTTCCAAGTTCTTCCTTGAAAACTGAGGTATATTTTTGTAGTAGCTCTGAAAGTCCATTAGTTCTCAGTTGGAAGATTTCTGTCCTTCCCAATTTAATTTCTTTCAGCCAGTTTTGTCTGAGGAGACTAAGCCCCTTGCCTGCTACTACCATCAAGGGCAATGTCACTGTTTGAGCTCCGTAATTACTGTGACTTTACATACGCCCTTGACTTGTGTGTCTTCTCCTGTGTAATTCTTTAATTGTCATCAAGTTCTTCTAAATTCAGCTTACGTTCTCCATGATTCAGGTTTTTAAAAGTATGCTCACCGATCACCGTGGTGGCTGCAATAGTGTCCACCTTGATTCTGATAGGCTTCTCAATCACTCTCATGGTTCCACAGATAGGCTCTCTTCTTCCTACATTTAAATTATATAACAAATAGATATCAGGATCTATTACTTCAGACTTTTCAATGCTGTTTATCTGATTGAGTTTTTGCTTTTGTCTGTGAGTCAGCCTGATTCTATCTTTACAATGTCTCATGAGGTGTCCATATCGATGGCAGAAGAAACATTCGATCTTTTTAAACTGTGGTTCATTACAAGATTGTCTGCTTCCATCTTTGTTTCCATTATGCCATGTTTTTGCTGCTAGTGGTGGCTCCTTCCCACTTCTGTAAAGCTTTGCACTTTCATGCTCATTTTGGGCGAGGCTCCCCGCCCAATGAGGAGGACAGCACCATTTTGCGCTCCTTGAATGGCTTCTCACACTGCACCTTCCATTGCCAGAGTGATTTCCAATGCCTTCTGAAAATCTAAATTTGTTTCAGCCAGTAATCTCTTCTGAATTGCATTTTCCTTTATATCGCATACCAATCTCTAAGCACGTAATTGATAGATGTACCGAACTCGCAATATTCAGTTAATTGCTTCAGACTTGCTACATAACAAGCAGCTGTCTCCCCCGCAGCTCTAATCCTTGAGTTAAATTTAAACCATTGCATCATCACCGATGGCTTGGGCTGGTAATGATTCTTTATGAGATTCACTAAGTCATCAAAACTTTGAATCTGGGGCATTGGGCGCCAACAGATTTCGAATTAATCCATATGCCTTACTCCCACACGTGGACAGGAAGATCACGCGCCTCTTCTCCCCCACAATGACGTTTGCCTGGAAGAAGAATGCAAGGCGTTCAACGTAGCGAGACCAGTCGTCCGAGGTTGGGTCAAAAGGCTCCGCTCTTCCAAATTGCGGCATGCTCTGAAGGGATTACTTTCATGATCAAGAAGGAAATTTTCTTTTATTCACAACTACTGTGCGATGCACGGCCTGATTTCAGCTCTTCAGATTTCATTCGCTCTTCCTCATTTTTTCTGTGGCTTTTTGTGCTTTTACTCTCGTCGCCAGTTTGTTGGGTCCAGTGCCCTTTGGTTTGTTGGGGCTAAAGGATCTCGGTTGCACACTTGTTTCGGAGTGACCAAGTTGGTACAGAAACAGAGAACATCAGGAGATCGTTGTTAGAATAAAGACATGTTGTTTATTTACAAACCCAGCAGCTACACTTGTGTGCTCACAACTCAAAACTCTGTCTTTACTTTTCAGTGTCTAACTCATGACTCTCCCACAGAGGTAGCCCGTGCTACTGTGCTGTTGGGTATTAGGATCACGTGGTCTTATATTACAACACTTATCTTAACGGTATATTACGTATCAGATTACTACAGCAAGGCAACCATCTCATCACTGTAAACTCATACTCTCACAAGGCCATCACACATTCACTGGCATCTCACTCACTGCCAGCTCAAAGGACATCACCATTCACTCTCTCAAACAAACCCTCACATCTCCATCTAGCCTCATCTCCTCTGGAGACTGTCTCCTCAGCCCTCACCAGCTTGAGGCCATTTGCACAGATCAATGTGTGTCCCCACACACACCCTGGGATACCCACCTCCCAATACAACACACACCTTGTGGCCTCTTCCTTTGCCTGAGGCCACTTCTCTCTCTTCCCCAAGCAAGCCCTAGCCCTGCAGCCACTGAAAAGCCACCCCCGCCTTACAGCTGGTCTGGTAGGTAGAGACCTGCCCATGAGACCCCCTAAAAGTGATGTGGTGCTGCCTGCCAAGCCTGGCACTGATGACTGCAAGTGCTGCCCGAAGCAATGTAGACAAACAAACCTCAAAGTCCCAGGCAAACTGCAGCGCATCAGGTGCACATTGCTTATGAACAGTTGTGAAACACATCAGATCTTATTTTGGAAGTCGTGAGTATGTCATCTTGCCCGCTTACACTAGCCTCAGCAAGGCTAGATCAAAAACCCCAGGAGCTTCAGTGAGTTGTAATCCTACAGGTTCATTCAGTAGGACAAATGTAAATATTTTATGTCATCATGACCTCTTTGCCTGTATGCTGCTGATACAGCTATTATTAGCAGTTACCAGTTTTTGTGCATGCCTTTGATGTCTTATCTCTTTCAATCTTTATTGCAAAAGAATCATATTCCCTGATTTTTCCATTCAGCAGTCAAAATACCTTCTTCACACTACCGCGCCCCCCACTCCCCACATCCCCCCCCCCCCCCCCCCTCCACCCCCCCAACCCCAGCTTTGCTAAAACAAATCTGTTCTTCTACGTTTTAACCTGACAAGTCTAGCTCAACTTTATCTAATTCTCTGTGATGCCAACCAGTTTCTTCCGTTTAATGATCTATGTGACCCCATCCTCACATGGTATATTGACTCTCTGAATTGAGCCCAATTGGCAAAGATTGTTTCTATGATCTAGGACAGCAAGTGTGCGATAACCTTTAGATACACAATGATTTAGTTGGTCTGCTGAAAATTTAACTGGCAATATTGAAAAGGTACAATGCAATGAATTGCATTACTACACAAGAATTTCACTTCAAGTCTGTTCTTCTACATTTTGTCCCATTTTGTTTTACAAGCAGATAAGTAATCTGAGATGTTGTAAGTGGCAGAACAAAAAGAGTGTGCACAACCTGCACCCTATTTTGTGTGATTTAAGGTATGCATTATTTCGCTATATTGTATAGTGATATGATTTTGTGAAACACTTTGAAGATGACAGCGTGCCAAGATTTCCCATTAAGTTGCAGTTCGAATGTGTGCCCTGTGTTATGGGCTTATATGATAAGACATGAAAGAACTATAAAGTTCTCTGATCAGTAATAAATATCCAACAGGTTACAGGGCAATACTTTGTGGTATTTCTACTTGTACCATGTACCCAATGAATGATACTGTTGGATAGTCATCTTCTTAGAGTTAAGGATTTCTGCTGTTTATGGACTTTCTGTGGCTCTTCTGTCAAAGGTTGTGACATATTGGAGAACCCCTGTCAGGCTGGCCCAATAATAATCAGCCTTAATCAGGTGAGCTGCCTTGGGATATCTGCCTGGCGCACTGCAGCTCACTGGTTTGATGGAGGTGAGACTGAAGCCTCATGCTGCTGGGATGGTCAACCAGTCAGCCACCCAAAAGTCTACCTTGTCCCTTCCTTTAACCAACTTTATCTTTCAGTTCTGTTCATGACTTTGTTGTCAGCTTAATTAGAATTTGCTCATGCAGAAACTTATCAAAAGCCTTTGAAAATCGGAATAAGCTGTCTCATAGCAAATTCCACTGACTGCTTTGTCTCAGCAAAATCTCAACAAAGCCAGTAAAAACCTTACCAACATTAAAAAAAAAGAGTAAACGTTATTATGAAATGACAGGTGCATTGAACCGTAGAGTGAGATATAGCATCAGATGTATCCCTTGAATTGTGTCATATTCATTTTCTCCTGTGTCTTTCAATTGCCTTCGAGCATTGATCTATTATAAAGAAGCTTTCAACCTTGACCGGGACATTGTCAGAACTCAGAAATTGTACCAGTCACGGGGGCATATCTGAGTTACTTTCACAAGTATGAATGATCCATAATTCACAAGCACCACAGACACAAATAAATCTTAACGCTTTTTCATAGGAGGAATAAAACCTAATCATGCACCAAAACCATCAATGGTCAAGAATTTCCTGTAAAGGTTTGATATAACTTTGGCATGGAGGAAATTCATGTGTAACCTGGTGCATGCCTGTTAAATGTCAAAACATCGCTACGAATGAATTTCCCCAACCCTTTGCGATGCTTTCAAGGTGACATTTGCAAAAACCATCTGCCGCTCATTTACCTGGCCCACCCCCATGCAAAAGACCATCTCACAAATTTGATGGATTTAAGCGAATGATGAGTTGATGTAGGTTTGTGCTGAAAACTGTATGCACTGCATGGCCTGAAGTCACCTGATATAAGTTTAACTGAGATTTAAGGAGTGGTTATTTTTTTTTATATGTTTCACTGAAACTTGCACTATATACTTAAACAAAGTGCCTTCATTCAATGCATGTAGCAATCCTTTTTTTTATATAGACATAACAAATATGTAATATCTATTCATCAGGCACATTTATCCTGCCCAAGGTCTCCACCCAGTTAATTAAGCCGCCTGGGGGGCAAGCGCTCTCTGAATAAGCACTGGAATCTTACCATGGTTGTAATTCTAGTTTTTGGATAAAGGGAGAGCATGGAAATAGGACAGAAGAAATGACCAGATGGCAGAAATAGAGCCTGCTGGAAGGAAAAAACATCAGTCAACCTTGGATCAACACTATTCATCTATGCCAGCTGAAGAGACTGCCACTTATGAATTGGTCCCTACAGCTACAACAGGTGATGCTCAATGCAGAAGTGACATACTGGGTGCAGTCCATCGTCTCCCAAGATGGATGGATGCCAATAGAATAGGATAAAGGAAGAGATGGACAAAGATGAGCAAAGCAGCAGTAGGCTGAATAATCAGGAGCAGCAAGTGAGTTGCTTAGAAGACAGGTGTCAGGGCGGGGTGGGGGTGGGTGGCGGTAGAGGGGCTGCTCATTCAAGGCCTTACCCAATCTATTGGCTTTATAGACAAAGAATAAGTTCCTGGATATCTCTGAGGAGCAATGCATGAGAAGTTGTGCTTCTCTAGGTAGGAAGGCTGTCACTGATCTCTGCTGCTTCCTGCAACAAGACCCACTGGCCCAGGTGGTCATGCTTTGCCAGTGGCTGTGAAAGTCACCAGCACCCTTTACTGTTTTGCCTCTGGCTCATCATTCCACCCAAATATGGATGGGTGTTTTCAGTTATTTTCATAACAACATGTATCGCAATTTCTGCCAGAGGTGGAAAGCAATATAGAAACATAGGGGCAGGAGTAGGATATTTAGCCCCTCGAACCTGGTCCACCATTCAATGGCTGATCTGTGACCCAACTCCATATACTTGCCTTTGTTTCATATGATACTTTTGGCTGAAAAAAATCTAGTAATTTCAGTTTTAAAATTAACAATTGATCCAGCATTAATTTCCATTTGTGGATGTGAGTTCGAAACTTCTACCGCCCTTTGAGTGAAGAAGCGTTTCCTAATTTCACTCCTGAAAGCTCTGGCTCAAATTTTTTTGACTATGCTTCCTCGTCCTGGACTTCCCAAACAATGGAAATAGCTTCTCGCTATCTAAATAATCTGTTCCCCTTTATATCTTGAAAACTTTGATCAAATAACCTCTTAACCTTTTAAATTCTAGTCTGTACAATCTTTCCTTATAATTTAGCCTTTGGGGTCTAGCTACCATCCTGGTTAATCTATGCATCACTCTTTCCAAGGACAATATATCTTTCCGAAGGTGTGGTGCCAAGAGCTGCTCACAATACTCCAGCTGTGGACTAATCTGGGATTTGCGCAGCTGAAGCATGATTTTTATCCCTTTGGGATCTTTTCCTCTAAATATAAATTCCAGCCTTCAATTAGCTTTTTTGGTTATTTTCTGGACCTGTTCATGACATTTTAATGATTTGTGTGCCTGGACCCCCAAATATCTTTAGACGTCCACTGTTTTTAGTTTATTATCGTTTAAAAAGTGTCCTGTTGTATCGTTTTTACTTTCAAAGTGGATGATCTCTCATTTGTCTACATTGAAATCCAGTCTTAATTAAAAATAAAACAAGAAAAAGATATCTCACGTCTGTATAGGATGAAATTTGGGAAGCTTTCTTTACTGTCATATCATCTGACTTTGGTACAGTACGCTTAATGTTGTAACATGAGAAATGCCTTTCTACATATCAAACTTACATTCCTCTTCTCAGTAGTCATGGTCTTGTCATAACCACAGTAACAAAATAAATCAAGAATGACTCCAAATTTCTGAACTGCATAAACTCCTTTTGTTTCAAAATCTGAGCTTGATTTCATTTTTAAAAAGTACAAAACAATGATACCTGACTTTAGGTGCCGGCCATGAGATGCTGAACACCCAGTTTTTTGAGGATGGACTGAATTATGCAGAGATCTGTTGGAATTGTCATGTATAGTTTCTGTGGAATATCAAGTTCAACCATCGGTAGTTATGCAAGATTATAGTGCATGGCAGTCAACATCTCCATTATTCTGCTGAGACGGCATTGGCACTAGGCAGTGAGGTGCAAAGGCAGCATAAATAAATGTACTGACAGAGTGCTAACAGCAATTGTAGCTGCGTAAAATTGAGGATCTGCAAACTCAGCAAAATTTAGACCATTCTAAAAACCTGTCTCAGAAAAGAAAGGAATCAATTTCTTAAAGGAGAATCATGTTCATCAAATAGTGATGGGCAAATAGGTGCAAATGCTTTTCAGACATGTTGTTACAAGACTTGTGTGTGAAAGTACTGTGAAGAAAATTATATTTCTTTTTATTCCGGTCCTGTGGCCCTCTAAAACAACCTTGATAAACACCTTCATGAAAATAATGGGCCTTTCACTTTTTTTGGGGAAGCGTTTTAAATATGAATCCACCATCTAAATGAAGGATTTCACATTTAACAGTAGACACTTTTTCTTACCTTTATTATCCATTGCCAGCATCAATTACCCCAGGTCAGCATAACACAGGTGAAATGTATTCATTACATGAAGCTGTAGAATAGCATTATCGTTATGATACTGGGTAGTAATGTATGGCAACATGCTTAACTGACCTCTGAAATGGCATGGCTACTCCAGTTGGAGTACTCAAAAAGGCAGCTCAACAACCACTTTATGGGCAATTAGGAATGGGCAATAAATGGCTCAAAGGTAACAAAGTGCCTCTAAGTCAAAAGGTGGTGGGTTCAAGTTCTACTCCAGAGAACTATGAACATAATCTATGCAGATACTTCAGGGCAGTAATAAAGGAGTGTTGCACAATCAGAGGTGTGCATGAATGAAAAAGCATAGGAAGCATAAAAAAAAGTCGAACAATTTGTAATCATAGAATGATAACAGCCTATGAGGAGGCCATTTGGCCTACTTGTCCATGCAAGAGCAACTCAACTAGTCCCACCCTCTTGCTACTTCCCCACAACCTCACAAATTCTCTCTCTTCAGGTGCTTATCAAATTCCTTTTTCAAAGCCCCTATTGAATCTGCCTCCACCAAACTCTCAGACAGCACTTTCCAGATCCTGACCACTCACTGTGTAAAGAGGTTTTTCCTCATGCCACATTGATTCTTTTGCCAATTGCTCTAAATTGGTGTCCTCTGGTTCTCGAATCTTCCGTCAACAGGAACAGTCTCGCTTTATCTACTCTGTCTAGACCTTTCATGATTTTGAACACCTCTAACAACTGTCTTCGCAACTTTCTCTTCTCGAAGCAGAACAACCCCAGTTCCTCCAATCTTTCCACGAAACTGAACCTCCTCACCCTGGAACCATTCCCATAAACTTTCTTTGCAGCCCCTCCCTAAAGCGTGTTGCCCAGAATTGGACACAATGCTCCAGTTGAGCCGAACTAGAGTTTTATCAACAATTACCAAAACATCCTTGATTTTTTTCTCTATGGGAGGAACGTGATGCTCTCCCTGGGGGTAGGTGGCATTTAATTGGATGGGAACTTCTGAGGTGGGGGCCCCGCTGCCTTTCTGACTCACCTCGCCTAGGCTGTGGCAGGAAAGGGTGAGGATGGCATACCTGCTCGGAGGCCAATTGAGGCCCTTAAGCGACCACTTGAGTGTGTCGCCCTGCTGCTGGCGTTCTACAAACGGCAGGCAGGACCCACACCTGCCAGTTAGTCTGCAGCCTGGTGCGGGGTCCCTCACACTTGTGCAGCCCATCTGGCAGCAAGGCAGCCCCATGGGAAGACCCCTGCCTGGTTCTTTAAACTGATCTCACTTCTTCCCACCATCTTCTACAGGGCTTCCCTGACTGACCCCTGCAAGGCCACCTCACCTACCTTTTGTTCAGCGATGATCCTGCTCCTGGCCGGGGCCAGTCAGGAAAGCCCCAGAGAAGTATGGGAGAGTGGGGGAGATGAGATCAGTTTAACGGCGTCCCACAGAACTTCCCGCCACCCGCCGTAAGCCCCTGTCTACCCTCCCCACGCCCCCCCAGGACCGACCTGATTCAATTACCCTCACCCAATCCCTGACCCGACCACCGACTCCCCCCATCCATAGGCCTCACCCAACTCCCAACACCTTTCCCACCCCAGGCCCAGCCTGATCCAAAGCCCCCCCGCCAAATCCTACCCACTTACCTTGTATACTTACCCTCTCCCTGGCCTGTCAAAGATCTTTGGACTTGGCTGAACCTTTAAACTTACCTGGTTCACAGCAGCCAGTGCCGTACAAAAGGGGGCCTGGCTTACTTATCTGCGACTGAGCTGCCCTCAACTCGAGGCCTTGGGAACATGCTGCACTACACAGATCTTGCCCAATCTGAGTTGGAAGGTCGAATGAGATAGGAGTGGCTGGCTTTTAAGGTAAGTAACGATGAGCAGAATGGCAATCTAACTCGATTGCTACTCCTTCAGAAGTTACAGGCCTGTATCAAACGTTTTTGGAAGCCCATATGCGCTACATCAATAATCCACATCTGTCCAAGTGGCCATAGATTTTGTCCTGGATTAACATTTCTAAAGGCATTCTCACCATTGATGTTAAATTGACTAGCCTGTAGTTGCTTGCTTTATCCTTACACCCCTTTCTGAATAAGGGTGTAAAAGTCATGATTCTCCAATCCTCTGGCATCACCCCTTTATCTAAATAAAATTAGAAGAATATGCATCGTGCCCCTGCAATTTCCACTCTTACTTCTCTCATTATCCTCAGATGTACCCTCCACCAGGTCCTGGTGACCTATTAACTTTAATTATAACTAGCCTTTCTAATAACTCCTCCTTATCAATTTTTAGGCCATCCAGTGTCTCAACTACCTACACTTTCAATATAACTTGGGCAACATCTCCTTCATAGGTAAAGACAGAGACAAAGTTACCATTTAGTGCCTGCTGTGTGTTCTTGTTGTCTTTTGGTTCCCAGGTGTTGGTAATAATCACACTTTAAGTTGGAAAAATCAGAACTCTTTATCTTTAACTTACTAGGCTGCCTTGCCCACAAGAAGGACCAGTTTGAACTGGTTCTGTTACGCATCACATCAGTCTCTAGTGCAGCTGTGAAATGTGGCCCCCTGGAACCCTTAGTTCCCAGCCAATTAGTTCCTAGCTCTTTACAGATAGTTACAGATAATACAATGATACATAACATCCCTCTTTCTTTAAAACTCCCCTGAAAATGTAGCTGTTCCAGTCCTTAACTTTTTTGAGCTAAAGAAGATTATCAATCAACGTTTGAAAATAAACTGAACCCCTTCTTAGAGTCCTTTACAGCATCTATTCTTTGCCAAAAATATTGCCCATGGTGTAACTGAGGTGGTAAGATTTTGTGCCTCTATCCTGTAGATTTGACATTGGCGAGTTGTCATGCTACACAGGCGATGTTGTGCATGTTGTCCTTGGTGTTGCAGGAGTCGTGCTTGATGTTGATAATGTTGTCTCATTTTCTGATGATGTTAATGTTGCCTATCTGGCTATTAATGTTTCCAGTGTTGCTGATGGTGTTTTCTGGTTTTCCAACTCTGGTGTAGGTCGAATATGGATTTTGACGTCCCAGGGGCTGGCATGCACCCTATCCAATTGGGCGTAAAATAACGTGTGATGACGTCAGGTGAGCGTCCTGATGCCATCGCGCACTCGTGCGATATTTTGGTTGGCAGCACACCTGCTGATAATTGAGAGGCCTATTAAGGCCATTAAAGTTTCAATTAGCGGGAACTTTTCACTGCCCATCCAACATTACAGTTGGCGGGTGGACGAATCAGCCAGACGGCCTTTGCATTTTTGAGGAAACCTCACCCAAGGGTGGGATGAGGTTTCCGAGATTAGTTTAAATAAAGATTACAATGTTTGGACACAAATTTCAGCATCCATACGTTTAGGTGACTCGTCCTGATGCGTGGGCACTTTTTTCCAGATTTTAAAATCTGTTTCTGTTGAATTTAAATCCTTCAGCTCCCTGAGGCAGCTTTCTGCCTTCAGGGAGCTTTCATCGTGTGTTCCCCAGCGCCCGCGCTGACCTCAACACTCGCCCTCCTCCCGCCTCCCCACCCTGGCAGCACTGAGCCTTTCAGAGCGTGTTTCATGCTGGCTGGTTGTTAATCGGCCAGCCAGCGTGAAATTGCGGTCGGGGGGCCAATCACGGGCAGCGGGGCGTTTCCTGGCTGCTCCAGGGCTCGCCCGCTCGACTACTTCAAAATTCAGCCCTCCATTTCTTCTCATTTGCTTTCCAGTTTTGGTCTCAATTATGTATGACCTTGTGCCTTGGCTTCAGCAACAACTTTTGCTGGACCCCAGATTTTCATGATTGGATCCTATACATGTACACTTTTGTCCTTTCAACAGCTCATACAAACATACAAATTAGGAGCAGGAGTAGGCCACTTGGCCCTTTGGACCCTGTTCTGCCATTCAATAAGATCATGGCTAACCTGATTATAACCTCAACCCCACATTCCTGCCTACCCCCGATAACCTTTTACCCCCTTGTTAATCAAGGATCTACCCAGCTCTGCCTTAAAAATATTCAAAGACTCTGCTTCCACTGCCTTTTGAGGAAGAGAGTTCCAAAGACTCACCACCCTCTGACAGAAAAATGTTCTCCTCATCTCTGTATTAAATGGGCGAGCCCTTATTTTTAAACAGTGACCTCAAGTTCCAGATTCTCCCACAAGAGGGAACATCCTTTCCACATCTGCCTTGTCAAGACCCCTCTGGATCTCTAAAGTTTCAATCAAGTTGCCTCTTACTCTTCTGAATCTAACAAGCCTAACCTGTTCAACCTTTCCTCATAAGACAACCCACCCATTCCTGGTATTAGTCCAGTAAACCTTCTCTGAACTGCTTCTAAAGCATTTACATCTTTCCTTAAATAAGGAGACCTGTACTGTACACAGTGCACCAGGTGTGATCCCACCAGTGCCTGTACAACTGAAGCATAACCTCCCTACTTTTGTAATCAACTCCCCTCTCAATAAACAATAACATTCTATTAGTACCTGCATACTAGTCTTTTGTGATTCATGAACTAGGACACCCAGATCCCTCTGAAACTCAGAGCTCTGCAATCTCTCACCATTCAGACAGTATGCTTCTTTTTTATTCCTCCTACCAAAATGGACAATTTCACATTTTTTCCCACATTATGCTCCATTTGCCAGATCTTTGACCACTCACTTAAGCTATCTATGCCCCTTTGTCGTCTCCTTATGTCCTCTTCACAAGTTACTTTCCTACCTATCTTTGTGACATCAGCAAATTTAGCAACCATACCTTTGATCCCTTCATCCAAGTCATAGGTAGAGATTTCACATGTTTATGAAAGTGCAGACCTCCTCTTTCCTGTACATCAATGAGTTGTTATCCCACTTCCTACAGTCACCTGGAGGATATATTTTGCTTGGCAGGGTAGTCTTATATTTCCTTCCATTCAGCAACTCCACATGTGATTTCATGTCAGCCTTGAGAGGTGTGGATCAGAGTGACAATAAGGCAAGGTTTGGGTCTTCCTTTGTCTCCTAGAATTTTGCAAGGATTCTTTTGACACTCTGGACATGTCTTTATATAAACCTGTGTCCTTGAGGGTAGTATGATGATTGTTAGGAACAATGCATAGCTTTAAGCTTAATTTATATTTTGCATTTGGGTGCTAAGAAAGATGAAATGTGGTTTTAGTTTTCATTTAGAGGTTTTCTGAGCTGGGTGCCAGGAAGTCTGAGGTCTGTTTGTATACATGCATTTTTAATGAGGTTTTACAATTCTTTAAGTGAAGAGATGTGTTACCAAGGGGTTAGTAGTTTAGTGAAGTGAAAAAAAACATAAAGTAGAAAAAAATGTGCTGTTGCCTAGAGACAGGGGTCCAGAGACACACAGAGAGACAGGGAAACACAGGGCAGTCAGTTAGTGTGTGTATACCAGAGAGTACAGGCAGAAGGTCTAATCTCTCTAATAAGAAATCCTGCAAGCCTGCTGGGGAACTCATGTTGTTGTTTGCTCTGAAGTTGAAGTAATAGTGAGTTTAGATTGTGTTTTTTGAGTGTCTCAGGAATAGGGAGCAACTGAAGAAAACCATCTAGTGAATGCTCAGAAGTCCACTGGAAGAAAACTGAAACTAAGCTAACCCAAGCAAGAAGCCTCGGTGTTGAAACTGTGGTAAATCTTCAATGGGGCTTTGGATTTCTAAGAGTTGCTGGGATAAAAGGAATAGTGTGAGTTTTAATTCTTTTCTGGTATCTGTATTGAAATCTCTCCAACCTTTTTGGCTAGTGTAATATAGCTCATTTTTTTCTTGTTTAATTGGCATTTATTCTTTGTGTTAACAGTATCTTGGCAGACTCTTATGAATATGTTCAGTAACTGACCTCCATGCTTTCTAAAAACAAAACTAAGTTAGGATCTACCAAGCCAGGTTTCACTCTGGGATCTGACTTGTCCAGTATTAATATCAGCTGGGATCATAACGTGATGAGGCAGTAATGTTGAACCCATACAGTTTAGCAAATTCCTTAACTTCCTTGATATGAACTGGGTGCTGTTGTCACATATCAATCTTTCAGGAATCCTTTGCTCAGCAAACAGAACTCATACTGCTGAGATGATCCTTGTACCTCTCAAGCCTTTCATCTTCCAGATAAAAGGAAACTTAAGAGTAGTAGCCTGTGAGTATAAGATACCATTCTTGATTGTGTGAATAAATCAGCTCCTACAGTATGCAATGATCTGACTGATCTTATCATTTCTTTCTGCTGTGTGTTTTTGTACTTCCAGCATACATTCAATGTCGTCAATGTCTTTGTAGATGCCTATCCAGTGCACAGCTGATCTAGCTCTGAGCTTACACTTCCCAATTCCCATCTTGCCTTCATGTATCTTCTGGAGAAGTTTGTCCTGCATTGTTTTGTTTTTTCTCGATTCGGCTCGCAGAACACCATCTTCCAGTAAGATATCATCTCTGATAGACCAATACTGCCATATTACTGGCTACATTTATCAGGCCATCCCTTGATCATTTACTGAGAGAGCATCTGTAACTCCTCATCTTTGCTGTTCTCATCTCTAATTTGACTCAGGTTCAGCGGTGTTATATTCACCAGGTAGTGCATTTAAAAGCTAGATCTTCTAACTTATGTATCTCCTGTAGCGACAACTGAGAAATGGTATCTGTCAGAACCATTTCCCTTCCTGACTTGTACTTCAGAGTGAAATCATAACTCTGAAGCCTCAAGAGTAACCTCTGTAGTCTTGCCGGTGCTTCCCACTGATTCCTCTTGTAGATCTGCTCCAATGGATGATGATCACTCTCCGCTATGAACCTTCTCCCATAGAGATATGTATGGAACTTCTCACATTCATACATGGCTGCCAAAAGCTCTCTTTCTATGTTGGCATATCTGGTCTCAGCTGAGGTTAGAGCTTTGGGTGCAAATGCTGTTGGCTTTCCCTCTTGTACCAGGGCTGCCTGCAATTCTTCTGTAGAAGCATCTACTTGCAGAGAACAAGGTTCTCTCTGTTATAATATGACAGGCTTGGCTCCTGGCATATTATCTTTTTTGAATTTGTTGAAACTACTATCATGTGACTCTGACCACTGATACTCTACAACTTCTTTCATCACCTCCTGCAGATTTGCTGTGTGCTCTGTGATATGTGGTATGAAGGAACTCATGTATTGGATCAAGTCAAGGCAACTTCTCAACTCTCTCTTAGCTCTTGGAGCTTCTATCCCAGAGATAGCCATGAATCTTTCAGGGCTCATTTGATGCCATCAGCTGTGTACACCGTTGCGAAGAACTGCTATTCTGTCACTTTCACAATGCAGTTCTCTGTGTTAACTTGACCCCAGCTTTCCTGGTTCTCTCCATGCTTCATGTAGATGGTAGTCATGATCTTTTTTGTCTACACCGTATATCTGGATGTCATCTGCTGTGTCAACTGCTCCTTTGCATCCTGCCTCCATGCTTGATGGGGGGTTGGGGGGAAGCGGGTGGGTGGGTGGTGGTGGAGGTATTGAATGTTGTCAACAGTGAAGATTCTGTGTCTAGTTTCATATTCCAGTAATTTTTGGCATCGTGTTTGCTGAAAATCTTTGCCCCTGGTATGATCTCTTCCAGTGTTGGAATGGATAGTGATCCCTCTTAATGGCTTGATTAAGAACTTTGGGATCCAGGCAAATTCTTATCCATCCATTGGGCTTCTCTCTCACCACAATGGAATTTACCCAATGTGTAGGCTCTGTGACTCTGGCGATCACCTTATTTTCTTCCATTTCTTGGAGCTCTCTTTCAAGCTTTCCTATTTGGCCTAATGGTCCTTTATGTGGGGGATGAAT
Organism: Cetorhinus maximus; assembly: GCF_964194155.1. NCBI lineage: Eukaryota > Metazoa > Chordata > Chondrichthyes > Lamniformes > Cetorhinidae > Cetorhinus > Cetorhinus maximus. The sequence continues at coordinate 117,360,791 of NC_135886.1, forward strand.
CATTGGTTTCATTGCTGGGTCAATAGTTATGTGACACTCAAAATCTTCAAAGCATCCAACCATCTCATCAAAACACTCTGGGTACATTTGCACCAGACCTACATTTTGTCTGATCGGAGGGTGCTTTCCAATGGGTTTACTCTCTCCAACTCTCAGTGTCACCTCCTTCACCTCATGGTTTACTGAGACAATCTGCAGCTCTTCAAAACTGCTCAACCCCAGGATAGCAGGATCATCTGTTTCAGTGATGTAGAACATACAGCTAACACTTTGCCTTTGAGTGTCCTTCTGATCCGGGTTATTCCTAGCTGTTGAATCACAGTTTCCCCGTAGGCTGTTACCATGACATTGTTCAATTTCAGAACAGCTTTCTTTGGATAACCATTTTCTTTCAAATTTTCAGGAAAGATTTTCTGGTATAATCTGAGCAGGATGATGTCACTCTTCACTCTGGTATTGATCTTCACCTTCATATATATTGTGTGGGCTTTTTTCTCACCCTCTTACTGATCTGAATGGATGTGTGAATTTCTTTCCTTCGGGAGCTGTCGCATCCAGCCATTTCCTGCAGTTATGTGGTTCCTATGTCTGATGTGCTCTCAGACTTACTGTCATCTTCCAAGGTATGGGTGTTTGGCTTATTTTCCTGTCCATTCGTCCTGTTGCTGGTGCCTCGCCTACCAACTCTCCTTTAGCTCTGCACATCTTTTCCCAATGATTGGCCTTTCCACAAGCTCTGCAGATTGATCCATATATGAGACATTTCCTTCTGTCTGTAAATTATCGTGGTCATCCACAGCTCCTGCACATCTTTCTCTCTGTTTGGTGTACATTCTTTATTTGCTGCTGCACTGCGTCGACCCTGCTGCCTTTCTCTTGGCTTAACTGAAGGCTAGCCTTTTGCGTATTCAGTGTTTTTATCTGTCTGCTCGGGGCTTTGTGTGCTCTGGCAGTGTCTACAGCCTGTGACATTGTGAGCTTATGCTTCCCAATTAGTGCCTTCTGTACTTGAAGGTCTGCAGAACACCAAATGAGTTGATCTATCAGTCTTTCACCTGTGTCCTTAAACTTACATTTTCTAGCAACAGTTCTTAATCTTGTTAAAAAGTTATCAATCGGCTTGCCTAATTCCTGTCTGAGGCCATGAAATTCATACCCATAGATCTGATGGTTCAATTTTGGCTGGAGATGGGTGCTGAATTTTTCAATAATTTTGTCTGGGTCTTTGCTGTCCTCTTCAGTAAGCTCCCAGCTGTTAAGTAAAATTAATACTACATCATCAGTTGCCCCGCTCTTTATTACTAGTGTCTTTTAAGAAACAACCAAATGTCAATCTGCACTTTTGTTTAAACTTTGCAAATGCCTCTACAACATCATCAGCTTCCCAATTCATTGTGGGCTCTTGCTGTGCATTCATTGCTCTGCTGAGTGACATTTCGTTTATCGTTTTCGCACAATTCACTAAATTTTTCTGAAGTGGGTTGATTTTCCAAATGGGCACTAAATTAATTTAAAATGCTTTAGACACTCAGACACTTGCTGCCATCATGTTATATGTTCTTGTTGTCTTTTGCTCCCCAGGTTTTGGTAATAATCATACTTTAAGCTTAGAAAGATCAGGACTCTTTATCTTTAACTTGCCATGCTGCCTTGTACACAAGAAGGACCAGTTTGAACTAGTTCTGTTACTCATCAGATATCTCTAGTACAGCCGTGAACTGTGACCCCTGGAACACATAACAATTAGTTCCTAGCTAATTAGTTCCTAGCTCTTTACAGATATTTACAGTTAATATGACAATATATAACAGTACCTTAGCCATGCCCTGTGCCTCCATGTGTAGTTCCAATTTTTTTTGTCCCTAATCGGCCCATCCATCTTTTTACTATCCTTTTACTATTTGCATGCTTACGACATATCTTTTGTGTTCTTTTTTATGCTAGTTGCCATTCTCTTCTCGCTGTCTTTTTGCCTCCTTGATTTTCTTTGTCACCCCCCCTCTGAACTTTTTATATTCAGCCCATCATTGTTGTTTAGAATGTTATCCAATTCTCTATTACTTCAAGGCTAACACTTCAATGGTTCTCCTGACTGAGCTCCTTCTTTTCATCCAGTAGGAGCAGTAGTTCATCCAAAATGCCACAATTTAAATTATTAATTGCTTAAAGCTTCAATCTTAATTTTAAGTAAGGATGCCATTTGGCATTTTTAGTTATTAATTTATTGTTTTCCTATCTTTTGACTGTGATCCTTGTTAGGCCTCGTTGATTCCCTATAGCCATATAAATGAATTCAAAGATCCTCTTCATTGCATTTAAATACCTCCATGTTATTTTCTCATCCTATCTCAGCAATTACCTTTGGCCTTGTATCCCTGCTCATATGCTTTGCAGTTCTGACACTGACCTACCTCTTATTCGCCATCTCACTGTACATTTAACATTCTTTTAATCATTTTGCTCCAGCTTTCTAGAACTCCATCCCCTAATATTTTCTCTTATTTCCATTGTATTAGCCTTGACTCAAAGGTAACATTCTTTCTGAACCAAAATATGATGGGTTCAAGTTTCAATCCAGTGATTTAAGCACATAACCTAGGCTGACACTTCAGGGCTGTACTGTCCAAGATGCCATTATTCAGACGAGAAGTTAAGAGGCATCTGGGTGTAAAAAATTTTGTTGCACTGTTTGAAGAAGAGCAGGTGAGTACCTCCAGTGTTATTGGCTACATTTACCTCCCAGATAACATCACTAAAACAGATCTTGTCAGTTTCCTCACTGCTGTTTGTGAAACCTTATTGTTGGATTCCAACAATGCCCACACTTTTAATGTATTTAACTGACTGTGAAATGCTTTGAGATGTCATGAAAGTTGCTATATAATTCAAGTTATTTATTTCTTTCCTCTCTCCCTGCTTTCTGAAATCTACTTAGATTTTCTGTTTCAACTCCCTTTTTGGCTTAGTCCCTTAAATCGATTCTACCTACGCCTTTCCTACCTACTTGGTTTTCAGTTTCCTTCAACCAATCTTGATAATGTTCTGGGATATCTTTCTGATGCTAAAGGCTTTCCATAAATGCAAGCTGTCATTATTATTGAAATCTGTAGCAATCCTAGCCAATAAGCTTTAAGGCCTATAACGCCAACAGTAATGTTTAGGCTTATATTGAATAACATTACACACATATACAACTGAATAACATGGATTTTTCTTATATTTTTACCCCATTTGATTCAGAATTTGCATATTGCTTTTAACTCTGAAGCCATGGAAGAAAGGAATTATAGGAAATAAGGAAGATCTATAGATCTGCACTAATTTTTTACAGAAATAAATACATTCCCTTCCTTTCAAAATTGGGAATAATCTATGAAATAAGCTAAAGAGTGAATGTTGGTTAATTTTTAATTAAATGTGGATGGTGCAAAACTAAAGAATGGTTTTATAGATATTCGCCAAACGTAATGCATCATATCCCTGGAGGATATCTTTGTTCCTATATGATGATCTTTGGACTGATATAAAAAAAAGAAAAATTAAAAGTTAATTTTGTTTGGTGCAAATGAATATATCTTCTATTATGATTCAAGTTTGATCAGTGATAAGCCAGAATTTTTAATTATTGAATGTCACCGACACATAAGGTTGAGAATTGTCTTTTTCCAAGGATGTAAATTTAAATAAAGCTTAAAGCTTTGTGAGTTTTGTTTTTACTTAATGGTTCTTATTCAGCAACTAAAACTATTATTAACTTATTTCTTCTATTAATGCTAATCTTGCTCATTTGCATAAGAGCCAGGAGGGAAAACACTCTCGATCAGAAGAAAATGTCAGCGTCAATTAATTTTAATTAAAAAGTGGCAGATATAAAATAATTCAAGAATGGCTTCACTGAGCATCAGCAAATGCTAAAAACCCGTTTCACTCTCCCTCCTTTCCCATAGCAAAAACTTTGTTGTTAAATTTGTGTCGGATAACAAATCAAAACGATGGTTGAAAGCCTAGAGATCACAATCTGACTACAAAAAGAAGCACTCCCATTAGACAAGAATTCTGGAATGTTATTACACTTCCACACAAATGGAGATAGGAAGGGATTACTGAAATCTGCCTTTTGGTGGTCTTTTGGTGCAGATACAAAATAAATCTTTTCCATGGGTCAGCTTGGTTCAGTTAGAAGTTGCCTTACTTTTACAAACCCGCTTGAGCATATAACCTAGGCCATTTAGTCCAGTGCTGCATTGTGCAATCTGCTGTATTTCAGATGCAATTTTATAGGGCAGATTTATGTCAAGATATCACCCAGCCCTCAGCAGACAAGCACCTGCCCAGGCAGCCATTAAATTTCCAGTGTTGTTTCCTCCAGACAGGGGATTTCCTCTTATTTATGGATGGGCATATTTAAATGAGGCGGCAATTTCATGCTTGCCTTTTTCCATCAATCCTTTGTATTGAATCTTAACCTTATATAAAATGGACATTCAGTATTTACAGATGGAAACCTAAAGTCAATAGCCCCATTCCTGAATAGACAGAATAAAGTACTCCTGCCTCCAGCTGACTTGGGAGTTATCATTGTCAATCAGCCAGACATAGAGGCATTGCTTGCTAAAAAAAGTCAATTCATTGCTTTCTCCAAGGAACGTAAGAGCAGGAGGAGGCCATTCAGCCCCTCCAGCCTGGTCCGCTAGACCAAGACTGATCCGTACCCTAATTTCATCAAATAATCTTAGTTCTGTAACCCTTAATAACCTCGCCTGACAGCAAAAATTGAGCAATCTTAGTTTTGAATTTTATATTGACCAAGCCTCAGCAGCTTTTTGGGGGAGACTGTTCCAGTTTTCCTCTCCCTTTTGAGTGAAGGAACTCTAGGCAACAGCATAGTTCTATTTTTAAAGTTATGTTGTGATATCGGTATGTTATGAGAACCTTTTTTTTTTTGGAAATCCAAAAGCCAAGAATGAAGCCATGAGGTTCACTGTTTAAACAAAAAAATCCTACCAAAAAAAAAAATCAAAGAACATGGCCAATCATAGCTACACTCCATTGTAAATAGTCAGTTATGTTGAAGATATTAAAAGTACAATGAATGCAGTTACTTGTACTTGAAACTAAACTCCTTAATTCAAATTCCTTCCACACCCATTTGACCTAGATCCCCAAAAAACTCAAGTCAGATATTCATCAGAAATTGAAAAATTAACCACTTGGTATGAGTACTTTTTCAAAGATCTGTATAAGGGTTGATATTTCTTGAGCCTTCTGCTTACTTCCACTAAGGTTGTTCTTTCAAATCCCCTCCAACTGTCCAATAGTTGTAGACTCCCAGTTCAACACAGGTATTGCTAGTGTCTTAAAGTTTGGCCATTCACCAGTTCTGATGGGCTTTAACTCTGGAGCCTTGCATCTAAGAACTCCCTCTCTCTCTCTCTCTCTCTGTCTTCTCAGCTTGGTTATTCCAGATGTTCATCTCACTGTAAGCGCAGTCTTTCAGTTATCAGCACACAGAATTTAATTGAATTTGAAAGAGCTGTTTCCTGTAGCCAGATTGTTTTCAACTAAACTGCTTGAAAAACAGAACCACCCACAAGAATCTATTCCTCTTATGATTAATTTCTTATTTACCCTTATTTCTTTTTCTATTGTTTATTTCCCAAGCAGCTTGGTCACGTGATTAGTCTCTAGACGCAAATTATTTTTATAAGAAATCATCTTCCAGAGAAACCTAGTTCTTAAAGGGACCACAACCTCAACATAAACTATGGCCAGAATTTTGCAAACCCGCACCAATCAGTTTTTTGAGAGGGAACGTGAAATTGAAGGCACAGAATTCCCTCTGGGTTCTTACCCACCCTGACCATACAGTGACTTTATGCTGGGGCAGGCTAGGCCTCGGATGGGAAATGCACCCTTGCCCAAATCAAGCTCTTAGATGGCTATTTATTGGCCACTTAAGGCCCTTTCCCTGCCCAGCCTCAATTTTTAGGCTGGAAGGAGGGTTGAACTTCAGTGGGTGAAGCCCGAAAATCAATGGAGTTATTTCTCAGGTGGGAAGGGGATGTGCCTCCATCAGAAGCCTCCCTCTGAAGTCAGGCGTCCCCTCTTAAGGTCTGGTGGCCTTCGGATCCCCCTCTTCCACTCACCCCCCAGAGTGTCCTCCAAGACCCCAATCACCCTATTTGCACCACCCCAGGCCTTCCCTACCCTCCCTGCCCTGGGACCCCTTGAACTTACCTAGGCCTCCGGTGCCCAGACTTAGGCTCCAATGTCCTTCTGCATTTCTTTTCCTGTCTACTGCAGTGTTGTCGCTGCAGGGACTGGAGAGCTGCCAGCCAATCAGGTTGCCTGGCAGCTCTCTAAGGCAGGGCTTCCCACCAGTTGAGGGGTGGAAGGCCTGCCTGCAGCCATTTAATGCTCATTCGAGTGTGAAATGGCTGTGGGGCACTTGGAATCGGTGGGAACTCTTCAAAAGGCGGGAAGTGAGACCACGCCATCTGAAAAATTCAGGCCGTATGTTTTTCCCCAAAAGCATATGGGTCATTACAGTTCTGCCCTCTTCTTCAAGACTCACCCATCAGTGGAAATAGCTTTCCTCTACCCTATCAAATCCTTAAAGCATCTTAAACACCTCAATTGATCACCCCTTAAGCATCACTTCTGAATCCTAACCTGTGCAAACTGTCCTCATAATGTAATTCTTTTAACCCCAATGCCATTCTGGTAAATCTGGAAAACTAGAGGCTGCATTTGACAGGGTATTGCAATTTTACCAAGTGACAGGATTCCCCAGAGTAAAAGGAATCAGGTCCTCCACTCATGTGGCCATATCTGTTCCTTACATGGAACCCGCCAATTGAAAAGGATTGCACACACTTAGAGCCAGATTTTCTATCGTGGAGACGTAAATCAGGAGTCAGGAATTTTCCTGATGTTGCAATCGCACCTCTGTCCCACCAGTGCTGGAAGAGCAGATGGCCTGGGATCAGAAGCAGGCAGATGCCGAATTGACTAGGTTAAAAGGCCCTGTTCACACAAACATTGACCCAGTTTTCCAGATAAGTATAAAGATCTTCACACCCTTACCTCCTTAGTGCCCCTTCCCCTCACCCCCTTCACCAACCTCACACCCCTTCACAACCTTTCAACCCCACTTAGTGTTCCTTTACCCCCATCACTTCTACTTCCTCACCCCCACACTCCCACTCCTTCAACCCTTTGTCCCATCACCCTTTCATCCTCTAATGCAGTCACCCAGTATCCACTTTAGAAACAGAGCTCATAAGCCCTCAAATAGCATTTGGAAGCATTTGAAAAGCTAATAAATCTGTCAAAATAAACAACTATTACTTGAATAGGCACTTGACAACTATTATCCTCTTTAGAAGCTCATACATCTGTGAAAATAAATAAACAACCCTTGATTAGGTACCTAAAAACCAATATCTTCTTCAAAAGCTCATAAATCTGTCAAAGCAGTTAAACTCACACGCCCCAGGACAACTGAATAAACAAATTGCAGTACAGAATCCGTCAATGCCTTTTAAGGCAGCCAAAATCTCATACATTTAGCAAAGCTTTCAAACAGCCAAACAGATGGCTGAGCTGTTCTGCAAAGAATGAATGAAAGCCATGGGGAGAGTTTAAACAATTACCTCTGGATGTCACACTCAGCTAGCTTTTCAATATTGTACAATGCAGGATAGTACTTTATCCTGTGGATAATGCATCTGAAGACTTTTCCTTGCAATGCTGTTATTTGGCTTGACGGCTTACTAGTTGTCAGAAATAACAACATGGAAGCCATATTATTTAAAGGACACATACCTTTTCCAATTACAGTGCCGTCTTCACTCACTTTATTCAACATCGATATAACTCAGGCTACAGCATTTCATGAACTGTAAAGGAGGCAATACCATTTTTACGCACCTTTCATACTCTTCCCACCTCAAATCCATAGTTCACGTCTTCACTCACCAGGTATGATTCGTGAAGCCTTCCAAAAATTGCAGAGTTGATATAAATTGCAGAAGTTCTGAAATGTTGACTTTTGAATGGTGCCAGTAGCCTCTGAATGTCAATGTATGGGGTTCTCCGCCCCCTTTCCCACACCGCAGAAAATGGCCAGTGACTGAAATGCAGGTAGGACCTTTGCCTTCACCAGTCTGCAGCCATTTTTTTCTAATTCCCAACTTTTTGTGGCCCCAAAACTGGTCCACAAAATCCAGCCCTTAATGTCCAGTGTTTCTTTGTGGAGATTGTCACAATGAAATTCATGTTGAGCCACCTGCCACACCAGAACCTATTACCAAAAAGGAAACTATCTGGGTGATTTCTGAGAGATCAAGATTACTTGCTACAGCCATGGATGGTGACAACTGTGTTTATTCTCAGGACATCAACTACATGTCCCTATAATAATGACCAATTTACCACCAAAATCATCATCGAACACACAATATTCAAACCACACTTTAAGGGTGGTATTTAATGGAGTCTGCAGCCCTCAGTTGCTGGGAAATACCTGTGAATTGATCATTAATATGTGCCCCAGATTCTACACATGAACCCTTGGAAATCTACATGAGTGTAATTGTGTTGGTGGAGGACGAGAGAGAGGCAGAAAATGTTGCAACCTTTGGAACTTCTTCAACTTCATCAGAGGTGGAATCACCTGTTTGCAATATTGGCTGTGGTCTTCTCTGCCTATGGTGATAACTTGCGCTGGAGAAAAACAAGAAAGGCTGAGTTGCTCCTTAATGTCTATCAAGAAACAAGAGTTTCACAAGTCTTTCTAACGTGCTGATGTCTCAACACCCATCTGAATGCATTCTCACTTTGCTGGCTTGCTTGTCCCAGCATTGCCGTCTTCAACGGATCAGCCTCCTGTTCACCTACAATCTCTGTTCAAAAGGTGTTATCACTTTGAGTTCGACCACTCCTAGGAGGAATTGATTCTTGTGAGTGGTTCTGTTTTTCAAGTCGTCTTGATCTACCTGGCATTGAATGTCTCATTGTCATGATTGACAAAGTGGAGAGTTAATGGTATGTCAAGAGATACCTAACCACATACGTCCCTATGCTACGTACTGGCCACACAAACTAACTGGCACCCAATCATCTTATCATGCACAACTGTCACCTGGCCTGGTCTCTTTCACCATGCAGTGCTGATGATCACCACGCATTTCCCAGCCTGGCCTCTCTCCCATCTTGCAAAGTGTGTTTGCTTGATCCTTCATGTGAGGCCCTTTGACACAACATCACCTTACCACTTGCCCTGGCTGATTGGAAGACGTCATTCATCCTTTTGCTGCACCGCACCCAAGTTTGTGTCTGAACCCTATAGCTGCTCACTTCCTCTGCATTCTCTGGCCAGGCCTGCTTAGTCAAGTGGGAGGTTCTCCTGCTGCCATGCCTGGGGAAAAGCACCTCACACTATTCCCAGATGGCCTGGAGGAGAACCTGCATCGAGGCATTGCTCAACTGTGCGCCACTCATTGCCTGCCTGAAGACATCTTGAAGAATGGGGCTGGGGTGAGAGTGATGGGAGTCCAAGAGGATGAAGTTCCTGATGAAAGCAGGGAGTAATATGGGTTCAAGAAGATGAAGTTTCAGATGAAAATAGGGAGCAATGAGGAACAACTGATGGAAAGTTTCAATATGGATAGAGGCTGCAAGTTGCACAAAAGTTCTCCATATGGCCCTACAGGTAGAGGATCTGTTTTCAACAGAGGAAGGCCTTTTATAGTCTACCCTGACCTTCAATTCAGCCAGCTGATGGTGGGGGGGCCACTTCCTGCCTACTTATTCCGCATGATTGCATGGGAACATCAGCCCACAATTTGCACTATAATTGCGTGTGTTGTGGCTCCTGACACATGAGCAGAAGTGATGGCCAATTCCAGCCCCACCATCAGGAGTGGCAATTCTTTCATTAAACTCCACCCCAAGAGTGTGAATCAGCCCAGGGGTACTCTATAATATAGTGTGACTAGTTTCCCAATGATAATTTTAATCCGACATGTTGTTATAATTGCAGCTGATGTTAATACTGGACAAGTCAGATGCCAGGTGAAATGTGGCTTGATAGATCCTAACTTTTTTTTAGAAACCATAGAGGAAAATTACTGAACAAATACGCAGGTGTCTGCTGATGAACCTTTAACACAAAGAATAAAACATTTTGTTAACCAAGACAAATGGATTATATTACACCAGGCAAAAAAAGTTGTCAAGATCTCAATACAAAGACAAGAAGATGCTTCAGATTCACACTGAGGAGAATCTTCCGGTCGGCGAGCGGGGGCGGGGCCCACTTGCTGACGCATAAAATAACGCGGGAAGACATCGGGTGGGATTCCTGACGTCATTCCGCGCTATTTCCATTTTCAGGTCGGTGTGGGGGGGGTGGGGGAGGGGGGTGCAGCCGAGTCAGCTGTGCACCCACCGACCTGTCAACAGTCTATTGAGGCCATTTTAAAAGTACTTAACCTCATTAATGGACCTGCCCGTCCAACCTTAGGGTTGGCGGACAGGCTGGGAACCCTGGCGGGCTTAAGAAAAAGCATAAAACCTCATCCAATGCGCGAGATGAGGTTTCATGAGGGTTTTAAAATATTTAATAAAGGCTTCAGTAAAGGTGATGGACATGCCCCACCTCATGTGATGAGACATGTCAGGGAAATGTTGATATGATTTGCTTAACATTTTTAAATTTGGAGCCAATCTCCCTGAGGCAGCACTTAGCCTCAGGGAGATCAGTGCGCTCTTTCGTGCGCATGCGCGAAAGAGCACACACTCGGTTGAGGGAATCCCCCTCCGCCCGCACAGGGAGCCCATAGCGCTTCCTCGCGGACGACATGCTGGGCGGGCCTTAATTGGCCTGCTCACATAAAATGGCGGCGCACTCCCAATCGGGGGCACCGCTCGGAGACATACCTGCCCGCGCCCGCTCCTGCACTCCCCCCCTCCGAGGGGGAAAATTTTCCCCACTATTTCTTTACCTTAGCAAGATCTTTACAGACACATAAACCAGTGAAGAGTTACCTCTAGCTTGACACAAAAGCTTCTTGCTTAAGATTGGCACAGTTGCAAACGGTTTTCTTCCAGAGGATTCCTGAGCATTTACTTGATTCTTCTCCCGCAACCCATATCTCTCCTCGAGACACCCAAAAACTTCACTCTAAACTCACTGTTTCTTCAACTGCAGAGCAAACAAATGAGTTCCCTAATCTCAGTCTTCCAGGAGCACCTCTGCTAAACTGAACACCTTACTGAGTTCTCTAACTGACTATTCAGTCAACCACTGTCCCCAGTAGCCTTGTAGTGTTTATCAGAAAGCTTAAAATTCCTGTCCTCTCTCTCTGACACGCAACAATCTCTCTTTTTAACTTTTTCTCTATCTGTGTCACTTGACCACTGTCGCTAGGCAACAGTAAAGTTTTTTCTCCCCTTTTTACCCATCATTTTCGAGGTATGTAAAAACCTCGTTAAAATATATATTTACAAGCAAACCCAAATAACCTGATCTTTTAGTTAGGGGTCTATCCAGACTCCCAAGTACCAAGACTCACAGATAACGTAAATGAAACTGAAATTTTTTTTAACACACATACACACATATATATATATTTTTGTTTTTCAACTTAAAAATTATACATTTTTTATAACAATGTGTTTACTCACTGTTCTGCACTTTTAATTTCCCCTTAGTACATCTGAATGTTGTGTTCCTTAAACCTAGTCTCATGCCTCTCCTCGGTATTACTTTAGCAGAGGTCTGTGTTATGGAGAGATGCGAGATGGTAGGATGCTTTTCCCTTTTTCCACCTCCTGACTGACTGGAGACAAATGTATTTTGAAGAGAAAGTTGTTTAATCTCTTGAGTGTTGTATCTCTCAAGAACAGACTAAAGACAGGATTTCTTGTAAGTTTAATAAAAGGATAAATGTAAATTACTCAATACCCGAATGTAGTTGCAACAACACTCTCACACTCACAGGCACACACATACATAAACAAAACATCAATACAAAAGAGTTAGCATGTACTTAGGCCTTAAAAATCCAAAATTGTACTGTTACCCTTGATTCTTTTGAGATGCAGCCTTGAAACATTGCAGGCCTGTGATTTCCTTCTGGTTCACTGAAGAAGTGGAGGTTGGAAGTTTCTGATGATGGATTCACAGTGGCTTACAGCTTGCAGTAAAAGGTTTTGGGCTTCATTCCAGCGGAGGTACAGTCAAACTCCTGTAGCAAAAACTTGATGTTGTTCTTCAAGTTGGTAGGAAAAAGTTAGCCTCAATTCTCTGCCTGCTGATAGCTTTTAGGCAGGGTCCTTCCTTTGCTGGTCTGAATCTGCATCCTATCCCACCACCACCACCCCCCCCCACCCCCCTCCCACCACCACCCCTCACCACCATTGCTCTGTCTTCTCTCTCTCTCTCTTCATCTCTGTGGCTGCTCCCAAAATGTGTCTTAACAAATAATCTGGTTTCTGTCACGTGGTAATAGTATCTGTTTTCCAAACAAATGATCTCTGATGACTTGGGCATTGACACACAATCGTGTTCGAGTTCCGTGGATTTGCAACTCCTTGTGATAGAACGGTTTCTTCTTAAACCCATTTTGTGGAATTCCACTCCAAAGCCAAGAAGTCTGTAAATTCATTGTGAACTAGCTTCTGTAGTTACTTAGACAATGGCAACCATCATTCCACAGGAAAGGCGTGTTGCATTTTAATGCCTTCCCAATGAAATGTGCCAAAAAGTCATTGCATTTTGATGTCTTACCCAGACAAGCAGGCCAGCTTCCAGCCTTGTGCATTTTCGTGCATGTTGGCAGAAAAGAATGGAGATCACCTGACCTCTCAACTCTATTTTGTTTCAAAGCAGAATGTCCATTCTCCATTTTGTTTTAAAAGTAGTGTATATTTTCCATTAATCTGTGAGTACAAATGCACAAGTATGACAATTGTGAAAGGGGTCTAGCTATTGCTTTCCACTAGATGCCTCTTGTGACTGAGCTGGGCATCATCTCACAGTTTTAATCTCTTTATTTAAGGAGGGATACACTTACGTTGAAAGCAATTCAGAGAAGGTTCACTAGATTGATTTCTGGGGTGAAGGGGTTGTCTTATGAGGAAAGATTGAGTAGGCTGAGCAACTCACCAAAGCTCCTTTGACAGCACCTTCCAAACCCGTGACCTCTACCAGCTAGAAGGGCAAGGGCAGCAGATGCATGAGAACATGACCACCTGCAAGTTCCTCTCCAAGCCACACACCATCCTGACCTGCAACTATATCGCTGTTCCTTCACTGTTGCTGGGTCAAAATCCTGGAACTCCCTTCCTAACAGCACTGTGTGTGTACCTACACCACATGGACTGCGACGGTTCAAGAAGGCAGCTCACCACCTTCTCAAGGGCAATTACGGATGGGCAATAAATGCTGGCCTAGCCAGTGATGCCCACATCCTGTGAAAGAATAAATTAAAAAAAAAGATTGGGCCTATACTCATTGGAGTTTGGAAGAATGAGAGATGGTCTTACTGAAATAAAGAAGCTTCTGTTGGGGTTTGACAGGCTAGATGCTGAGAGAATGTTTCCCCTTATGGGGGAATCTAGAAATAGGGGGCAGTGTTTAAAAATAAGGTGCCTCCCATGGGGATGAGGAGGAATTTCTTCTCTCAGCAGGTTGTTAGTCTTTGGAAATCCCTCCCTCAGAGAGCAGTGCAGGCTGGGTCATTGAATGTATTCATGTTTGAGTTAGAGAGATTTTTGATGCACAAGGGAGTCAAGGGTGTGGGGGACAGGCAGGAAAATGGAGTTAAGGCCACAATCAGATTAACCATGATTTTATGGAATGGTGACGCAGGCTCAAGAGACCAAATGGCCTACTCCTGCTCCTATTTCCTATGATCTTATGTTCTCATTGTAGCTAAGTGTTGAGATGAAGCTACTGTTGGCTGCATCACTAATGTTGCTGCATGGGCAGCCTAGTCCTGCCACCTCTCTGCTGCATTTGCATGCCACCTGAGTAGACTGCTGGGAGACAAGGTATAAGCTGCTATTTTGATAAAACAGCAGATTAAAGCAAATTTCATTTAAAGGCAACACTTCATTTCTGTAAGTTGCAATGATAGAGTTTGGAAGACTGAGGTGCTGCATTAGGTCACACTGCCTCATCTTCAGCAGCTCATCCATCTTGTATAGAAGGTCAACTGTCAATGCTGAAGGCTAATTGCCCTTCTCTTTCTAGCTAGGTTTTGTTGCTGCAGCTGATCAGCGGAACCTCTAACCAGACATTAAAACAGGGATTAAGCAGTCAAGGTAATTGCATTTTAATGAGGTGCAAACTGTTAATTGAATAGTTGAGCGTACTTGAAAGCACTCTATACAGAGAGCAAAAGGTGCCTTTGCCATTGACGTCCATGATTTTGTTCCCTTTGAGATCCATCTGTTTGTTCCCCGTTTCATTCTCTCTCTTTCTTCCCCACCTTGTTTCTCTTCTAGTCCTGGTTTTGCTTAACTTGTTTGGCTCTCCCATTTTTGACTCTCCACCTTCCTCCTTTCCATTAACTGTTGTATCTCTGAAAATTCTCATCCACAATGAATTCAATAGGTGATAACTGATTTTTGCTTTGTTGCCACTCTCCAGCTAATCAGTAGCAATAATTACCCACATCCTGGGAAGTTACAACAATAAACACAGGCGATATAAGTGATGGGGAATGTAATTCAAAATAACATTAGCTATTCTTGAATATGTTTTCTAAGGCAAGTAATTTGTACGGTTTTTCTCTTCCTCCAAAACAATCAAGTGGATCCTGATTTTGGTTGCACATCTATCTTGTACTCTCTGGTGGGAGTGAGTTAGAAGTTGCGGACTAAAATCAACCACCACTCGCCCCCCCCGCATAGTTTTTGCACAATTTTACAAATCATTCCCTCCACTCCCAGCCATTCCATTGTTTTGTTAGGTTGCCTTCCTCTCGGTAGTTTAAGGGCTCCTCACCCAAGATATCATTCTACAGCTGTAGGACCTTTAATCTGTTCCTGAACAACTGCCTATTTGTGTTGTTAAACCTGACTCTTATTAGAATGTAAACCTTATGAAATTTTCTTTAGCTGTCTTTTAATTTGGCACCTGCTTCAGGTGCTGGAACTGAGACTGAAACATCATTGTGGAGATAATTATGGGGAAAAGCTTACATTCTTCCAAGGTGCCATTAAATGTTGCACACTCCAAATCACGTTTTAATAATATCTACAAAGTGCAACAATTAGAACCAATACATCAGCTATAGCTTCTCCCTGAAGGAATAGGCCAAACTGTGCCAATTAGTGGCTCCCCTTAAAAAAGAGAGTCGATTTTATATGTTTGCTTAAATAAAGGATAAAGCCAACAACTACAGATCGGCCTGTTTGACTTCATTGGGAAAGTTCTGGAAACTATAGTTGGGGATAAAAGCAATAGTTGCTTAGACAACTGCAGGATAATTAAGGAAAGCCAGCATGGATTAATTAAGCAAAAATCACATTTAACTAACCTGCTGGAGTTTTTTGAGGAGGTAACTGAGAAGGTTGATAAGGGAAATACTGTTGATGTGGTGTATATGGATTTTCAAGAGGCATTTGATACAGTGCCACACAACAGACTTGTGACCAGAATTCTAGCTCATGGAATAAAAGGAAAAGTAGGCACATAGATAAGAAATTGCCTGAGTGACAGGAAACAGAGTAGCAATAAATGGTTTTTATTCAGATTGGAACAAACTTCCTGAGGGGGTGGTGGAGGCAGGTTCGATTGAGGTATGCAAAAAGGAATTGGATTGCTACCTGAAAAGAAAGAATGTGCAAGGTTATGGGGATAAGGCAGGGGAGTGGGACTAGGTAGAATGCTCTTTCAGAGAGCAGACTCAATGGGCTGAATGGCCTCCTTCTGCTCTGTAAAAGTTCTGTGATAATTATTTGGATTAGGTAAGATGCATTTACTGGGATTCTAATGCATCATGTTTTAAGTTTAGCAGTGACAATTCAATCATTCTCCATCTTCTAAAGTTTAATAAATTTTACCAAAAGAATCATGTCCAAGCCTGATTAGAAAGTATCAGAGTTGGTTTCAGCTGCATGCGGCTTTCACGTTTTTCACTAGATAAAATCAATATGCCCAGCCCAAGAGAACAATTTCATCAAAAACATGTAAGTTAAAAATTGGAAGATTATTAAAAAGGGCCTAAGTTCACAAAGCAGACACTAAATAATTCAGTCCTAAAAGACACACAAAGTTTACAATTAATACATAAACATTGAACCTTTCCCCAAGGAGAAAACTGTTATTAAAATAAATGAATGGTATTGATGAAGAGGATGAATCACTAGATAAATTATAAAAGTTGCCTGACAACTTTTTTGTTTATAGCAAATCTGTAAAAGGCACCTGTTGGATTTGCTTCAGAATTTTTGCTGCCTTTCTCAAATGTTTATTGCTAAATTGAACAAAAACCTATTCAAGCAGTCTCAATTGCTGTTGTGAGACATCGCTGTGTGAAAATTGACTGCAACATGTGCCCTATATGGTGACTGCACTAGAGAACAACTGAATTGGCTGTGAAGCAATTTGCAACATCGTAGGGATGTGAAAGGCACGACTAAATGCAAGTCCTTCTTCAATGAATTTGTTAATTCCTGAACCGTTTCCAAAGATCACATTTAATTTATCCTTAAATTCAAAGGAACATTTTGAAATATGTTGTTGCCAACTCTGTGACTTTCTGCAGTAAAATTTCACTGTGAACATTCATTTTAATCTTTCATGGAGTATGGTCAGCATTGATTGTCCAACTCGAACTGCCCTTGAGAAAATGGTTGGCTGCCTTCTTGAACCATTGCAATCTGTGTGGTGAATTTACATCCATAATGCCTGTAGATAAGGTATTTCAAAGTTTTGACCCAGTGACAATGAAGGAACGGTAATATATTTCCAAGTCGGGATTCTATCTGACTTGGAGAGAACATGCAGCTGGCAGTATTCCCATACATTGACTGCCCTTGTCCTTCTCAGTGGTAGAGAACACAGCTTTCGGAGGAGCTGTCACAAGTTATTGCAGATGGTACACACTGCAGCCATAATAGTGGTGGAGGGATGTTTAAGGTGGTGAATAGGAGTGGGCAGCCTTGCCCTGGATGATGTCAACCTTCTTGAGTTTTGTTGAAGCTGCACTCATTCAGACAGGTGGAGAATATTCCATAACACTTCTAATGGACCTTGTAGAAAGGCTTTGGGTAACCGAATTCCCAGCTCCTGACCTGTTCCTGTAGCCACAGTACTTATCAGTTATGTTACTGATCAATGGTGACCCCAGGTTGCTGACGGTGGGAGATTCAGTGATGATAAAACCATTGAGTGTCTAGGGGAGATGGTTAGATTTCTTCTTCCTGAAAAAGGCCATTGCCTGGCACTTGTGTAGTACAAATGTTACTTGCCACTTATCAGTCCAAACCTGAATGTTGTCCAGGTCTTGTTTCATGCAAGCACAGACTGCTTCACTATCTGAGGAGTTGTGAATGGAACTGAATACTGCTCATGAACATCCCCACTTCTGACCTTATGATGATGGAGGAAAGGTGATTTATAGTTGGGCCTAGGACATGGACCTGAGGAACTCCTGCAGCGATACCCTGGGCCTGAGATTGACCTCCAACAACCGTAACCATCTTCCTTTGTGTTAGGTACATCTCAAGTCAGTGACGAGTTTTTCCTCGATTCCCCTTGAATTCAATTTTACCAGGTCTCCTTGATACTACACTCGGTCAATTGCTGCCTTCATGTCAAGGACAGTCACTTGGCAAGTAGATAAATTACCAGGTTCAGATGTAATGGTTTCCCAGGTTGTTAAGAGAAGCAAGGGACAAAATAACAGAGGCGCTGACCGTCGTTTCCTAACCCTCTCTGGCTACAGGCATAATGATGGAGGGCTGAAGGACTGCTATTGTTGTATTGTTGTTTAAAAATGGAGAAAATCAAGTAATTACAGGTCAGTTAGTATAACATCTGTAGTAGGAAAATTATTGGAAACATTTCTGAGGAGCAGGATAATTGGTCATTAGAGAGGCAATATTTAATCAATGACAGTCAGCATTGATTTGTTAAGGGAAGTTTATGTCTGACTAGCTTGAATGAATTTTTTTGATGAGGTAACATGGAGGGTCAATGCGGGCAGTCTAAAAGGATTTTAGCAAAGTTTTTGACAAAATCCCACATGGCAGATGTGGTCAGCAAAGTAAACATCCATGGGATCCAAGGGAAAGTGGTAAGTTGGATCCAAAATAGATTCTGTAGCAGCAAGCAAGGGGTAATGATGAATGGGTGTTTTGAGTGAGGTTCTGCAGGGCTCACTACTACTTTTTGTGCCATTCATTCATGATTTAGACTTGATTGTAGAAGTCTGAATGATTAAGAAGTTTGCAGAT
Organism: Cetorhinus maximus; assembly: GCF_964194155.1. Taxonomy (NCBI): domain Eukaryota; kingdom Metazoa; phylum Chordata; class Chondrichthyes; order Lamniformes; family Cetorhinidae; genus Cetorhinus; species Cetorhinus maximus. The sequence goes on from NC_135886.1 coordinate 117,379,268, forward strand.
GATACAAAAGTTGCTTGTGTGGTTTATAATGAGGAGGGAAGCTGATCATTGCAAGATGCTATCAATGGACCGATTAGTGTGGCAGAAAAGTGGCAAATGGAATTCACCCTAGGAAAATGTGAGGTAATGCATTTGGGAAGGGCAAATGAGGCAAGAAATTATACAATAAGTGGTCGGGTACTGAGAAATGTCGAGGAAGAAAGGGATCTTGGAATGCAAATCCACAGATCCCTGAAAGTAGTATTACAGGTAGATAAGGGGGATTTTTTTTTATTAGCTGTGGCGTGGAATATAAAGAACAGGGTGGTTGCACTGGGACTGCATAAACAACTAGTTAGGCCACATCCAGAATACTACATACAGTTCTGGTCATCACATGACTGGAAGGATGTGATTACATCCTTTTAGGGGTTACAGAGGAGATTCATGAGGATGTTGTAAAGGCTGGACAATGTTAGGCATGATGAACATTGCATAGGCTGGGGTTGTTACTTTGGAACAAAGGAAACTGAAGAGAGATTTAATTGAGGTGTATAAAATTATGAGGGTTCGAGATAGGAGTGCTATAGAAGAAATCGTTTGCCTTTAATAGAGAGGTCAATAACCAGGAGCGTGGATTTAAAAGAATTGATGAATTTTTAGAGTGGAGTAGAAGAAAATTTATTTGACCCAGAGGGTGATGGATGTCTGGATCTTATTTCCTGAAATGGCGGCAGAGGCAAAAACCCTCTTTGTATTTAAAAGGTAGTTGGAAATGCACTTGAAGGTGCTATAACTTATAAGGATAAAGAGCTGGAAAATCAGATCAAGCTGGGTATCTCTGTTTCAGTAAGCACATGTAAAATGAATTGAATGACCTTCTTCTGTGTCGTAAATTTCAATGATTCTATGATTCAATGACTCTACTCACACTTCACTTCCAGAATTTAGCTCATTTGTCAATGCTTGGACAAAAACCAAAAGGTCTAGAGACAAGTAGATCTGCCATAACTCAAGTAGGACATTGATGAGTAAATCCCACTTGATAGCACTGTTGATGAACCTTCAACTGCTTTCATGATAGTAAACTGAAGGGAGGCAATTGGCCAGTATGAGCTTTTCCTACTTTTTGTGGACAAGACCTACTTGGTAAATTTTCAATTTTGCCAGGTAGATGCTGGTAATGTAGCTGTACTGGAACATCTAGCCAGCTAGGAACGTAGCTTTCTCTGGACCACATCTTCAGCATTGTGGTCAGGATATGGTTAGGGCCAAAGCCTTCACTGTAACCAATATGCTCAGCTGTTTCTTGATATCACGTAGAGTGAATTGAAATGGTTGAAGACTGGCTTCTGTGATGAGATCTGTGATCGCTGTACACAGAGATTGTGGACCCTCTTTGGAAGCTACAGCACAAAGATGCACAATGGGCAATCACACAGCAAACAGCGTTTGATATGTTGAAGGTGAAGATAACATGCATTTCAACCCACCCGCGGAAACATATGTCACAACAGATGCATCAGAAAATGGAATTGGAGCAGTGCTTTCACAGTACATTGAAGATAGCAAACAACAAATTGCTTATGCGTAATGCCAGTTGTTGGGAACTGAACACAAATACTCTACTGGAGAGTGGGAAGAACTAACCTACATCTGCGCTTGCACATATATCTCTATGGTGGAAAGTTTACTCTCCACACTGATCATCAAGCACTGACCACATAGTCATTTCAGGATCAGTTCATTAACCTCTACACATCTAGAGGTGGTCAGATCTTCCTCATCAGTACAACATCCAGGTCTAGTATCTCGCAGGTTCATGCAACCAAGTTGATCACATGGAACCACGACCATAAATGTGTAGATCTCAGCCCTTTTGTCAGAGACCTTCATATGTCAAAGGCTATTTCTGAACTTAGAGAAAATAGACAAGCTGAACTGTAAGAAATGATCGATGTACATACGTTTGCTGTTTAGAATGGTTTAATTTAAAGTAAGGTCTTTAGTTTTACAAGGAGGAAAGATGTAGTGTTCAATTTTTTGCTGTTTATTATGTCTGTTGATTATTGACAGCTCACTGTCTATGATTAGTTAAGCCTGGGTGTGGTCACATACAAAAATAAACTAAACTGAGGCTAACTGCTACAGAATGAAAGAGCAGACATTTTAAATACACTGAATAAAACTTCTCCTGCACACAAAGAATCTGGTGTATCATCTCTGCATATCTCCAAGGCATAAAACACAACATTCCACTCCACTCCTCACTGAACCAGGGTTGATCTTCTGGCTTGATGGTAATGGTAGAGTGAATGACGTGCTGAGCCATGAGGTTACAGATTGTGGATGAATACAATTAAACTGCTTCTGATAAACCACAGCGCCTCATAGATGCTGAATTTTGAACTGCGCAATCTATTCTGAATCTATGCCGTTTAGCATGGTGGTAATGCCACACAACACAATGAAGGGCATGCTCAGTGTGAGGATTGGGCATCATCTCCATATGAATTGTTTAATGGTTACTCTTGCCAATGCTGCTATGGCCAGATGCATCTCCGACAGATTAGTGAGAACAAGTTCAAGTAGGATTTTCATTTGTGTTGGTTCTCTCACCATCTACCATGGACCCTGTCTGGCAATTAAGTTCTTTGGAACTTGGCCAGCTCAGTCAGCACTGGTGCTACCGAGCCACTATTTGTGGAGGATATTGATGTCCTAAACCCAGAGTACATTCTGCACCTATTGCCACTTTTTTCTTCCAAGTGGTCTTCAACATGGAGGAGCACTGATTTGTCAGCTGAGGCGGGGGTAGGGGGGTGGGGTGGGGGGCAGCAGGTGGTGATCAGTAGGCAGTTTCCTTGCCCATGTTTGACCTGATGTCATGAGACTGCATGGAGTTTGGATTCAATGCTGAAGACTCCCAGAGCCACTCCCTCCTGACAGCATACCATGTGTAACCACCTCTAGTGGATCTGCTTTTCTAGTAACGCAGGGGAAGTATGCCGGGATGGTGATGGAAGATTGTCACTAGATCTCTGAATCATTAATCCAGTGCTCTGGATTGCTAGTACTGTTATGTAACTATTATATTACCATACCCAAGTTATAAAAGGAACATCCTTCAACACCATACCTGAGGTCTGAGACAATTGAAGTCCAGTTACAAAATCCTTTAGCAAGTCAGCCTTATTTTTTGAATAATTATGTTTTTCTTTAGTTTACTTAGGAACATTATGAAAGTGTGGAGTAAAGCAAGACAATTGGGGCATCAAGGCTGCTTTTTAATAGATTACATAAACCTATTGTTATTAACAATTTTGTCTTTTAATGAGCTGAGATTACACAGTGTTATATTGGTAACTGCTGCGTTAATACATCTATATGAAATTTCTCCATTACTTTAACAAATGTTAGCACCTTTGTTAATGTGGCAGATAGAAGAACTCTTTACAAAGATTTTAACATCTGCTACTAATATCATTCAGCATGATTTCAACGCATAAGTGTCATGAAGCAAATATCTGGAAGGAATGCTTCTAACAGTCAGTGAAATTCTAAGATGCCTCTGAAGTAATTGAGCTAAAGCTCTATAATGTGAACTGAGCATTATTCAACCAGACATGTTACGTACCACAGATGAAGGCAGCATCCTCCCACCTCCAAAGGTTGAAACAGAAGTGGAATCGTGGTGACTCACAGAGTGTTGATAAAAGATCATTCTATGGATTGCTATGGTCTTCTGCTCTGCCGCCACCCCCCCACCCCCCCAACCCCACCCCAACCGCAGTGGCGGCACGTGCCACAGGGGGCGTGATGGGCCAGCCAGAAGCCCATTGGCTTTCGGCAGGCGGAACCGGAAAATCCTGCCCTCAGTGTTTGTCCAATTCCTCTTAAAAGCAGTTATAGACCTCAGCATTAATTACTTTTGACATGTCTATTTTATATATATAATATCATGTATCTAATATTCTGTAGGGTTACAAATGTTTGTCTAATTATAGACCTTCAATGAGATTTGTTAATTGCTCATTTATTCAATTCAAATCCTTTCATCATATTTTAAACATATGGGGACAGGTTTTCATTTCCCAATGGTGTTTGCGAAATGCTGAACTTAGTATTTTTTTGTTGGAGAAACAAATTTCCTCTGCCTCCCCGAACCCACACCAGTACTGTGTGGCTTTTTTACAGGTCGGGAAGGTCTTGGATGCAAAATGCACATGCATCTCTGAGATCACAGTCCCTGTTGTGAGGACCACAGAAAAATTGTGTTATTTCCCGCATACAATTTTCATGTGTTAATGTGGGTTTGGGAAGCCCTAAAAAGGTAACTCCTTGGAGAGTTTGTGACCACTGGGAGAAGCTTGCTGATGAGTTGGAAACATCCTGAAAGGTAAATGTGAAATGTTTTGGCATCTTCAAATGTCACTATTAGATGTTGTATTGTAATGTAGATGTGTTTTAATGCAATATTTATAATAAGCATCTGTCCTGCAATGGTATGTTGACCTTTACATTGACTACCATTCAGCAAGTATTGTCATGCATTACAGTACATTTTTCAGCGGAGAAAGTGCCACAATGCAATGGAAATGTAAAAAAAAGTCCTGATCGGCTCTGCTGTCATGTTTTGTGCTTTGATTTAAATCAACTTTGAAAGTTGAAAATACAATCGCTACACTTGCTACCCTCCATTGATTGACAGGCATTTTGCTTTAAAATGGCAATGGGATGCAATTCTGTTATGCCAGTTTCAGGCAATGCAGTTTGAAGCTTTTGTTATGAAAAGCTGTAGCCATTATGAATGCTTGGCTAGGGTTCAAAAGTTTATCATGGCTTCAGCTCAAACTATTGATTCAAGAATAATAGAAACTTTTAAGGAGCTGCAATAACATAAATATGCTTTTGACGTAGTTTCTTGTTTGTTTACAAACATAATAGGCACTTTAAGGATTACATTTTTTTGCACTGCAGTAGTTTTTTTCCCCCCAGTGTTAATGACAGTGTGTTTGAATTCAGGGTTTTTTTTAAATTGTGAGAGGTTTATCTTTTTCCTGATAATTGTAAAATTATTCCCATTGCTATTACATGGCTCTTAAGGGTTGCACATAATACATACTGGGTGAGAGGCAATGGAGGATACATGGAGGTGGCATCTGAGGAGGCATGGGATGGCATGGGGGTGGTTGGGTAGTGGAGGTGATTAGTGAGGTTTAAGGGACCTTTAACCAATGTTGGGATCTGGGTTGCTGTGTCGGAGAACTGAGGCGGGCCTTCTAACTGGCCCACCTCCACATATACGCAGAGCGGTTCGGGTTTTCCTGAGCCTACATGAAAATCTGGGCCATGTTGTTCACATGATGTAAGCCCTCAGCATTTTAAATGCCTGGATCATATTCTCTTCATTGACCTTTATCTAGTGAAAACAAATCTAGGTTTGGCAATCTGTTTTCATAAAATATATGACCAAAATCTCAGAATTCTCAGAACTCAGTATACCACCATTTTTTTGTAAAGATAAGGGGTAGAGTTTATGCTTGGGGAATAACCAGCAATTTCAGCACAAGTTGCACACAAAATTGCCCTCGTTTTGAATAAATTTCACTTTTCCTCCCCCACCCACTCGCCCCACCACCCCTAGTTCCTGCTTCTCAGCTGAAATGTATTTTTACAGTGTAATGGAAAACCTGCCATGAAACAGTGCAAATAGGGCAGCATTTTAAAGCAATTTTTTTAAATTAAATTTTGTTTTAAATATATGTCTTTTGTATTTGGACAGCTGAATGTGAATTTATCACAAAAAATAAGCATGTTAAATCCTGATGCCAATCACCATCTGTGGGTAACTCAATTTTAAATTACTGAAAATAACTTTTAAAAAATATACAAAAACATTTCCTGTTAAATTGTGGTATAATAATCAGTTCCTTTGTAATTGTTTTATTAAAAAAAGCATTCAGAACCTTTCAAAATGTTTGGACTAGTGACCTTGCAGTGAAAAGATCTAGCTGAATTTTTAAGAGTCTCCTCAGTGACCCGCAAACAAGTGCAATTAATAGAAGCTCCCAATGGTGATTAACTCACCCTGGGGGTGTGAGCAGTTTTTTAGGCAGGGTCAGCTTCTAATGCAATGTTTATTTTCAAACTAGCACAATAGATTGCAGAAACTCGATTTGCGTTGAATGCAATTTGCATTTCAAATTCGTGACCTTTTGCAACAGGAATGCCAATGTTGAGGAAATTGTGCCAAATAAACCAACGCAATTAAGCAGAGAGTCCAGTCCCAGGTGAAATTCCTGTTTTTATCAGTAAGATAGAAAATGCCTTGTGATTTTAAATTTATTTTCAAAAATAGCAATGCGTACTTGTCATGTATAAAGTGGAGTCGGTTGCCTTTGGTTTGCATTAGTTTCACACTCCATGCTACAGGAGTGTGATATTCAGCTTGAAGTAAAATACACATACAGATTTGATTATTACTTTAATATATGAAACATGAAATGCATTTTAACGATGAATAATAATCTGTGAAGTCAAACCCACATCTGGTTTACTTTGTAACTTGAAATAATGGCATTGTAAAACTGTTTATTTCCAGTTTTCTTCCATCCTATGTTGAAGGTGCTGGCATGTGCTGAGTTCTGTATCCACAGACACCAATAATCTCCAATATTCATTCATTTTTCATGTGAGTGTAAGCAGCAAATTTTGACATGCTGTCCTGACCTGAAATCTAAAGCAATGCATTTTCCAGGAGATGCTGCGGTCAAAGGAAGGAGCCTATGTTGATATTTTTCTCCTACCACTGACATCAATTGTGGCATCTTTCCTACTGCCTGCCTGAAGGTAAACTGACTCAGCAAAGCATTGCAATCGAACCTGGAGCCTTTATAGTTTGTTGCCTTAGTTCCATAGTAAATAATACCAGCTGAGTCATTGAGAGACTGTTCATCTTATGACAATTTTAAGAATTAAAAAAACCTAAATAAAGAAATGATTGCCAAGCCAAAGAAAGAGATATTAGGAAGGATTAACAAAAGCTTGGCCAATGGTATGTGTTTTAGGGAGGACCTTGAATAAATCAGTGGAGGTGGACATACAAAGGGATTTAGGAAGGTAAATGCTCTCCAAGGGATGAAATTGGACCTCACTTCACCAGCTTTTTTAGGTGTAAAATTGGTCCACAACATAGCAATTTGTAGTTGCATGTTCCCAAAGCGCACCGGAAGCACATTAATTGTCATTTTGGTATCGATCGCCCTTAGTTATTCCATGCATTAGCCTAAATTAAGTACAGAGCCAATTAAAATATTATAACAAAATTCCTTGCCCTGGTTTAGGGCTCATTTGGGAAATTAGGTTGTGCATGCATGTGATTTGTCAATTCTTAAGCTTGCTGAGTAAATTCCCTTTAACAGCTGCAGCCACTCTTTAAATTGCAGTGTGGGCACCACCACCTGGAAGTTCCCCTCCAAGACACATCATTGTAACTTGGGAATATATTGCCATTCCTTCACTGTTGCTATGTCGAAGTCCTGGAATTCCCTCCCTAGAAGCACTGTGGGTAAACCTACACCACATGGACTGCAGTGGTTCAAGGAGGCAGCCACCACTTTCTCAAGGGCAATTAGGGATGGACAATGAATGCTGGCCTAGCCAGTGATGCCCACAGCCCATGAATGAATAACAAAAAAATCATGCTCAGTTTTAGTTCTGGGGTTTGGATTTCTGAGCTCTGACCTAGCATCATGTCAGCGTTATACGCCCAATACAATTTTGTATCATCTGGCCAATTATTGGGCAGGGAGCACACTCACCATCAAACTAAGGCCAGCCAGTATGAAGCTATCTAGCTTTAAGAGGTCAGCAGGCTGACCATCATGGGAGCTGCCAATGTATGTAGGAGAGAGAATACACTCAAGTTGGACATGCCCTTTGAAAACCTTTTTCAGAGGCCAACGCAAAAACTGGCTACAGCTGCCAGATAGCTACTGTGAAGAGGACCCCTCTACATCCTGGCCTGGTGCCACAACTGTGGCCATCTTGCGATCACTGCCATGTGTGGTCAGGGTGGAGGTTAAAGATGATTTCTGAAGCTCTGACCTCCCAGCCTCCATCCTTGAGACATGTTTCAGCCTCAGCAGATGAAAATTCCAGTTGGCATTTGCAGAGTGACCTTAAAAAGCCTTTAATAATGTCTAATTGGTTATGCGTTGCTTACAGGCTGGTAACCATTGCCCTGCTGAAGCAACATGTTCCAAGCTGGCCCAGGGGTGGGGCCAGGCATGCTGGCCAGTTAAGGGAATTTGTGGGCCCATTCGCCTTCTGTCCTGCATTCAGGGCCATTTAAAAACCCAGTCCATCATGTTCAAGGTTTCAATTGGGAAAACTACCAATAAACAGTGAGATTAACGTTGGCAGCCCATCTATTTAATGTTAACAAAGAACAGGGATCAATTTTACTACTTAACAATGCTCACAGTGATGTTATGGGGAATAAATTTCCTGCAGCATTTGACCTGATACGTTAATGTGGCTTATTTTATGTACCAGAATATTATTAAGAAGTGACTGTGGCAAAAGAGAATAATAAATTCTGAAACAGGAAGTATGCACAGAGAAGTAAAATGAGAGCTTCTTATCTTAGAGAGCTGTAGTCTCTAAAGGTCTATTGACCTTGATCTTCTCCTTTATTATTAATAATATTGCAGGATTCAGAGGAATGATTGTTGGCTGAGATAATTTATCTAAATAGCAATCTCAGGCCTATTTTATGTTCTTAACATTAGAACAGAGGAACATAAGAATTAAGGGCAGGAGTAGGCTATTCAGCCCCCAAGCCTGCTCCATCATTCCATAGGATTGTGACTGATCTGATTGTGGCCTTAACTCCACTTTCCTGCCTTCCCTCCATAACCCTTTACCCTCTTGCCAATCAAAAATCTGTCTAACTTAGCCTTGAATATATTCAATGACACAGCCTCCACTGTTCACTGGGGAAGAGAATTCCAAACACTAACAACCCTCTGAGAGAAGAAATTCCTCTCCATCCCTGTCTTAAATGGGAGACCCCTTATTTTGATACTGTGCCTCCTAGCTCTAGATTCCCCTTGACAGGAAATGTCCTCTCAGCATCTACCCTGTCAAGCCCCATCAGAATGTATCACATATTCTCAAGTAATAGTTGATCTTGTGTAAGAGTCAACCCCGGCTTTTGGCCCTAAAATCCTTAGTTTTTCATATATTGGGTGTATAAATCGACTGTCAACTTTTGGCTCCAAATCCTTTATTTTTTATACACCTTGTGCTAGTTTGTGAGCGGGGTTGGCAGGATCAGTCCAGTGTGTCTTTTTCACAATTGCCCCTTCCTCATTTAAACCATCAGAAATAGTTCCCTGCTGAATTCAGGACCATGGTCAGCAACTGCTGAGGCAGCATAGTTATTGGCAGTTCCCAAGAACTGACATGGATTTCAACCCCTCAAAAGTATTACATGTGTAAAAGTTGACCCCTACTTTTTGACAAAAGATCCAGTCTCAAAAACTCAACTTTTACAGGAGTATATATGGTATATGTTTCAATAAGATCACCACTTATTCTTCTAAATTCCAATGAGCTTAGGGCCAACTTGCTCAGCATTTCCTCATAAGACAAACCCCTCATCACAGAATCAACCTAGCAAACCTCCTCTGAATAGCTTCCAATGCAAGTATATTCCTTCTTAAGTAAGGTGACCAAAACAGTACACAGTACTCGGTGCAATCTCATTGACGCCCTGTCCAGTTGTAGCAAGACTTACTCACTTTTATAGTCTATCCCCCTTGCAATAAAAGCAAACATGTTATTTGTCTTCCTAATTATTTAGTGTACCTGAATGCTATGTGGATTTGCCATTTGTGGGTTAACAAAATTAATAGTTCTTGGAAGATTCTGGAGCATCGATATCAGTTTTTCAGCATAAGCCATGAGAAGCCTAATGTTCCTCAAGCAGCCTTTGTCTTCTTTCCATATGGAGCTAAATAACTTTAATCTTCTTAATACCAGTTATCTTATCTTAATAATGTCTTAATCATTGTTATCCTTGTCCAATTTTCACCCCTCTTCTTCTCCCTCTCCTAAAGTACTGTATTTTAAAGAAAAATGTCCTCAGGATATGAGTGTCACTGACAAGGCCGGCTTTTATTGATCATCATAAGCTGCCCATGAGGAAGTGGTGGTCAGCCCTCTTGAATTTCCATTTCCCATGTGATGAAAGTATTCCCACAATTCTGTTCAGCAGGGAGTTCCAAAATTCTGGCCTAGAATGATGAAGAAATGGTGATATACTTCCAAGCCTGGGTGGTATGTGACTTGGAGGGGAATCTGGAGGTGATGGTATTTCCATACATTTCTTGTCCTTCTAGCTGGCTGAGCTCACAGGTTTATGAGATGTTGCTGAAGAAGCCTTGGTAACTTGTTCCAGTGTATCCAACAACTAGGACACACTGTGCCCACAGCACACTGATAGTGGAGAGGTTAGATGTTTCAGCCAGTGGATAGGGTGCCGAACAAGTGGACTACTTTTTTCCGGTTGATATCAAGTTTCTTGAATATTGTTACAGCTGCACCCATTCAGGAAAGTGGTACACAGTACTCCTGAACTGTTTCTTAGACCATAAGACATAGGAGCAGAAATTAGGCCATTCGGCCCATCGAGTCTGCTCCGCCATTCAATCATGGCTGATAAGTTTCTCAACCCCATTCTCCCGCCTTCTCCCTGTAACCTTTGATCCCCTTACCAATCAAGAACCTATCTATCTCTTGTAGGCAGAGGTCAGGTAAATTTAAGACCCTTTGATACCTTATTAAAATGACTCTCCTGGCGAGTCTTCACAGCCATTGTGATCATGGAGGACATTAAAGGTGACAATAAGGATATTGTTACCCATTGCGTACTACAAGGTGTGACAGGATAACAATCAGGATCTGAACCCTGACTGATTTTCTCCAGGTTGGCTGAAGCAAATCAGAATATCATTACAGATTGTCTTGGCTGCAATCAGGTAAATCAGCATTGAGTGGGATTCAAACAGTGCTTGCCACATTGCTGCACAATCATCTGGCTTTTCACAATAGAAAGGAACTCAGCCGCGGTCCCAATTGACATTTCAGGGTTACAGGAGACCCCTCTCTGTGTATAATCTCTTTTTTTCAGACTTCATTCTCTGCATTCTTATCAACCTGAGCTTAAATTATTAATATAAACAATAGGGTCAATTTAATCAACAGCCTCAACTCATCAACTCTGTACACGTATTGTCAGGTTTCAATTCTCGGCTTGCATTTCAATAACACTGCATTGTTGATGAGGCACAATCTGCCTTAATTTAGGTAAAATAAACGCAACAAAGCAGTAAAGCGGGACCAAAAGATTTCACCAACGTTCTGTAATTACACTGCTAACAAACTCATTTCCTTCTGTGATAATTAAAAACATTTAGAACGTGATTGCCTTTTCCTTTAAGATAAACACATTTGAGCAGTTTTTTCTTTCTTTCTGAATCCAAGATATTAATATAAATTACAAATAGTAGAGGCTTCAACATTGATGCCTGAATCTGATGTGAAGGTTCAGGCCCTGATCATTAATTATCCAGTCATGCCTGGTAATAGGGAATGGGTAACAGAACCCTTATTGTCACATTTAATGTCCTCCATAATCACACTGACTGCTAATACTCAATTTCTCTTCAACCCCACCCCACTCCCACCATCCCAACAGCATTCCAACCATTGTCTTTCCTTCAGGCAGTTTCAATACTGTCTTCCAATAGTAACACAGAAGCCATTTTCCTCAAATTGTTAGTCATGATATTAGCACAACAAAAGTTAGTTTAATGAAATGCAAAATTATGGTGTGTGAGAGAGAAACTGTTTCCACTGGCAAGAGGGTCAGTAACCAGACAACCCAGATTTAGGATAATTGGCAAAAAGCCAGGGGGGAAGTGAGGAGATTTTTTTTTTTACACAATGAATTGTTATGATCTGGAATGCACTGCCTGAAAGACATGAAACATGCTAATACAATTTGCACTGATGCTGTAATAATGTTAGTTTTCAGCCTTTGTTAAATAGGGAAGAATATTTCTTAAACTGTAACCTCCTGAAGTAACAAATTTATTAAAATGACAACCATTGAACTTTTGAATGGAATCTTACCTTTACAGTATCAGCAAGTGTGAAGTAATCAACTGCTTATTGAGTGAAGGTTATTGGAGCTGTACCATTACGTACTAGTCCCTAAGTTTCGGGGAATCATAATTAATAACATGTGCACAAGGATAACAGTTCTTTCGGAAGTTGTTATCTCCTATATAATATTTACTAGCTCAGGCATATTTTTGGAAGATCTCAATGAGGACCTTTGTGTGAGAGGAATGCAGTTCAAGAAGGTTGATACAGGTCTTGCCTGAAGACCTGTTGCTGAGATAAACGGCACTGACAACTCAACCTATTGCTGTACAACTTATTATCACTATCAATCTCCATCCTACCAGCTCTTATCAAACTGCCACAAGGGTCCCACGTTACATGACACAGGGTGTTGTTCAGGAAATCACTTGTTAGGTCACTGACTCCATTTTTAGGAGAACTGGAGAATTCATCCAATTTGGCACAACAGCAAAGCAACATTGTATTGCACCCATCCAGGGTTATCAAACTCTTCTTTCCCCAAAGTGCAAGATGGAATAGATGACACTCAAGAGATGGATACATGCTCCTACACTAAACTCTCTGAATTTGCTACAACAAATTCCAACCATTGTATATGCAGAGAACATGTGACCAGCTCCATAGATCTCTCCACCTGAGTGCCAAATTTGTTTGAAGTTATCATGACATCTTTGTCCTCATAAATTCAAGCTTCCCTCATCTCCACAAGAAAGAATGTCAACTGTGTGGATGGATATGGGGCAATGAAGCATACCCATTACTTGTATGGATAATGACAGCTTTCTTGACCAATTCATTTTCGTATATTTAGACAGTAACTTTGATGCTGCTTATAATTAACCATTCTGTGTAGCTCTTGGAAACGTAAAAATCTTACTGCACTCAGAGATATTCATCTCCAAAATGAGTTTGGAAGCATTGCCTTTAGAATGAGTCTGGTATTGAGGATCCACCTTACTTCTTAAATATTTTTATCGCTGTAAGAAGAGAGATACAATGAGCATGGCTTTTGTTTTGGGGCCAGGACCCCCATGCTGGACCAATTCTGGGTCCCGGTATTGTATTGCGTTGGTGCCTCAGGCCCAATGTGATTTTGGAAGGGCTGAACAATCAGTGACCAGGGTGTATGCTCACCATCCAATTAAGGATGGTCGGCAGGCTCCCGAGGTTGATGGGCTAATAGGAGGCCTTGCAGCACTGGAAGATTGACAGCCTGTCAACATTCTGGGGGTTACCATTGACCAGAAACTGAACTGAACCAGCCATATAAATACTGCAGCTACACGAGCAGGTCAGAGGCTGGGAATTCTGCAGAAAGTAACTCACCTCCTGACTCCCTAAAGTCTGTCCTCGATCTAAAAGGCACAAGTCAGGAGTGTGATGGAATACTCTCCACTTGCCTGGATGAGTGCAGCTCCAACAACACTCAGGAGGCTTGACACCATCCAGGACAAAGCAGCCAGCTTGATTGGCACCACATTCACTACAATAAACATTCAATCCCTCCACCACCATTGCACAGTGGCAGCAGTGTGTACCGTCTACAAAATTGACTTCAGCAACTGACCATGGCTCCTTCGACAGCATCTTCAAAACCCAGGGCCTCTACCACCTAAATGGACAAGGGCAACAGATGCATGGGAAGACTACAACCTGCAAGTTCTGCTCCAAGTCACATATCAGCCTGACTTGGAAATATATCACCATTCCTTCACTGTCACTGGGTCAAAAGCCTGGGACTCCCTTCCTAAGAGCACTGTGGGTGTACCTACACCACATGGCTGCTGCGGTTCAAGCAGGCAGCTTAAAGGCATTGAGGATAGGCAGTAAATGCTGGCCTAACCAGTGACACCCAAATCCCATGAATGAATGAACTGTCAGAAATGGGAGCTGCCAATATAGGTAAGAGAGAGAGAGGGTGCCTCAAAATGGAGGTGCCCTCTGAAGATTTTTTAAATAAAGATGAAATTTTCTACAGGCCACAGCTGCCAGACATTGGAGGGGGATCCCCTCCTCAGGCAGCCTGCAGCCACAGCTATGATCATCTAACAGATGTGCCTAAGGTGGGGGCTTTAAAAAGTTATGTAGAGCTCTATCCCCTCTGTTCTGCTGCTGGGAAGCTGCGTCCATGTATTGGCTTGGAATCAGCCTGCAGGTGTTCTGCTGCCAACTGGAAAATTCCAGCAAGTGCCTCCCCAGTGCCCCTTAAGGACCTTAATTGAGTACTTGCCACTTGCGGGCACACAGCTGTCACACAACCCCTCAACCATTCACTTTCAAAATGGCCTGGAGGCAGGAACAGGTTGGCAAACTGGCACGCCACTCTCCAAGGCCAGTTTTCCAGCCCTCTCCCCTCCAGTCCCATCTCCAACTCGAATCAAAAATTCTGCCTAAGTTCCCTATTAAAGCTCTGATTATGCATGACCTCCAAGGTAAGGCAAAGGCTGACAAGCTTGCTGATTCCAGAGTACACAAATTAAATGTCCTTCATTAAAATCTAATACCATTATGGGGGGGTTAATTAGTCTTTTGTTAACATTTCCAAACCTATAATGTATAACGCCATTAAAATCTGAAGAATGAATTTAGTTATCAGGCTACACACTGAACGGAGAATCACCCCAAATACTCTACTATTACACAGGACAGTAATTCACAAGCGACCATTTGGACAGAACAGAGCGCATGATGAGACCTCTCCTTTACCACAAGAATTCTGCTGCGAAGTCATGTTGCACAAATTTTTATTGCTTATGTTACACATTCTGACAATAACAAACTCTACATGAAAGCATTAACTCTCATTAAGCTTCAACCCTTAATCTTGTTGGTCAGTATATTATCAGTCTGCCAGCACAGGCTTCATTCCTCTTTGTTCAATTGTTAAAGTTTTCAGTGATTGCCAATAAGGTGATTTATTTAAAAATAGGATTGCAAGATAAACCTACACAAATAATTTACTAAGCTTAACTCTTTCAGGTTATATTCTGAAATTGTGATCTAATATCTTTGGACCGTGCTTGTGGATTATGCAGGAAATCTATAAATTGAAACAAGGCCTCAACTTTAAACTCCACCCCCACTCCCCCCAAGCCTGGCGCAAATGAATAAATCCCCAATTTTATCACTCCACCATTGGTGGCCATGCCTTCACTTGCTTCCATGCCTGTATCTCTCCAATCAGGTTTCTGCCCCTGTCACAACTCTTATCAAAGTCAAAAATGACATCCTATGTGACTGTGACAAAGGTAAGTTACCCCTCCATGTCTTTCTCGACCTTGCCTGCGGTCTTTTACATGATTTAACACACTATCCTCCTCCAACGCCTCTCCACTGTCATTTTTTAATGCAATGATTTATTTAATTCTTGTCTATCTAATTGTAGTCAGAGTATCACTTGCAATGGATCCTCTTCCTGTTCCCACACTGGTACCATCGGTGACCTCGACAATCTATCCATGGCTGCTTCCTACTTTTCATCTACTTGCTACTTCCCAGTGACATCATCAGAAAGCACAGCAATAGTTTAAACATCTAGGGGGACTGTAGTGTGTTGGGCAAGTAATCCAGAAGCCAATGCTCTGGAGACATGGGGCATGATTTTATATTCCTCCATCGATGGCTTTGCAGTTGAGGACGGGCCCATAAAATTCCTTGGATGGCCTACCCACTGCCCTCCCATCCGTCGCAACATCTGCAATTTTACAGTGGGATGGGCGAGGCCTAGGCAGGCCTGACGACCCTTGCCCCAATTGAGGCACTTAAGTGGACAATTCGTGACCACGTAAGGGCCATTTCAATTTTCAGACTGCAGGAGGAGTTCAGCAGCAGCGCATAAGCCCGGAATGTCACCCTGCTCTGGCCTTGTGCAGGAAGAGGGTGGGGGGGGGGGGGGGGGGCACCTCCATCAACTGACTCCTTTCAACATCGAGCACCCCCCGCAACAAGATTCTCCCCCGAGAGTGCTCTCTCCCCCCCGTCCTCTGCACCAACAACCCCTCCCCCACCAAACAGGCCTCCCCACACTTACCTGTCCTGGACTCTGGGACTTAGGCTCTGGGGACTGCTTGCAGCCCCAGTCCTGTCCACTCAGCTTCTGGCACAGCTGGGACTAGAGAGCTGCCAGCCAATCAGGTTGCTTAACAGCTCTATAATGCGGAACTTCCTCCTGAGTGAAGGGCAAAGTCGCATCTCCAGCCAATTACAACTCCTTGAAGTGTTACATGCACTATCAGCAAGGATACATTCACCACCATCTCCTCGGGCTGCGGCCTGGGAAACCCCACCATCTGAAAAATTGTGACCATGAGTTCAAATCCCAACAGGGCAGCTGGGGGAATTTGAATTCAATTAATTATCACACCTGGAATAAAATGCTTGACTCATTAATAATCATAATGAAACTACTTTGAAAAAAAACACACCTGGTTTACTGTAATAAAGGCAAAATACTGCGGATGCTGGAAATCTGAAACAAAAACAAAAAATGCTGGAAAAACTCTGCAGGTCTGACAGCATCTGTGGAGAGAAAGACAGAGTTAACGTTTCGAGTCCGTATGACTCTTCTTTAGAGCTAAAGGGAAGTAGAAATGTGGTGAAATGTATATTGTTTAAGGGGGTGGGACAGGTGAAGCTGGATAGAAGGCCAGCGATAGGTGGAAGCAAAGGAGAGATTGCAAAAGATGTATAAACAAAAGGTCAAAGGGTTGTTAATAGTGGTGGCACTGGCTAAAGGAGACATTAAGAGTGGAAAGCAGAATATGATAATGGCAGGACCAGGGTAAACACTCTGGGGATGGGGTGGGGTGAGGGGAGGGGCGGTGGTGGGATAAAAGATCGAAAAGGCAAAAAGCTGGGGATAAAACAATGAATGAAAATGGAAATAAATTTTTAAAATAATAATAATGAAAGTTAGTGTGGGGGGAAATAAATAAAAATAAAAAAATAAAAATGAATATAGAGAAAAGGAGGGGGTGGGGGGATCAAAAATGGGTGGGGAGGGAGGAGAGAGTTCATGGTCTGAAGTTGTTGAACTCAATGTTAAATCCGGAAGGCTGTAGAGTGCCTAGTCGGAAGATGAGGTGCTGTTCCTCCAGTTTGCGTTGAGCTTCACTGGAACATTGCAGCAGGCCAAGGACGGACATGTGGGCATGAGAGCAGGGTGGTGTGTTGAAATGGCAAGTGACAGGGAGGTCTGGGTCATGCTTGCGGACAGACCGAAGATGTTCTGCAAAGTAGTCACCCAGTCTGCGTTTGGTCTCTCCAATGTAGAGGAGACCGCATTGGGAGCAGCGAATGCAGTAGACTAAATTGAGGGAAATGCAAGGGAAGCGCTGCTTCACTTGAAAGGAGTGTTTGGGCCCTTGAATGGTGAGGGGGTGGGGGGAAGTAAGGGGCAGGTGTTGCACCTTCTGTGATTACATGGGAAGGTGCCATGGGAGGGGGTTGAGGTGTTGGGGTGATGGAGAAGTGGACCAGGGTGTCCCAGGGGGAACGGCCCCTACGGAATGCCGACAGGGGGGTGAAGGGAAGATGTGTTTGGTGGTGGCATCATGCTGGAGTCGATGGAAATGGCAGAGGATGATCCTTTGAATTCAGAAGCTTGTGGGGTGATAAGTGAGGACAAGGGGGACCCTATCATGGTTCTGGGAGGGAGAGGAAGGTGTGAGGGCAGATGCGCGGGAGATGGGTCGAACATGGTTGAGGGCCCTGTCAACCACCGTGGGTGGGAAACCTCAGTTAAGAAAGAAGGAAGACTTGTCAGAAGCACTGTTTTGGAAAGTGGCATCATCAGAACAGATGCGACAGAGGTGAAGGAACTGAGAGAATGGGATGGACATCTGGTTTACTAATGTCCTTCAGGGGAGGAAATCTACTGTCCTTATCTGAGTCTGGCCTACTTGTGATTCCAGACCCGAAGCCTAAAGCAATATGGTTCACTGTTAACGGCCCTCTGAAATCACCTAGAAAGTCACTCAGTTCAAGGGCAATTAGAGATGAGCAACAAATGCTGGTATTGACAGCGATGCTCACATTTAAAGAAAGAATGATTTAAAAATGTACACCGACAACGCCCAGCTCTACCTCACCATCACCCCTCTTGACTCCTCCACTGTTGCTGAATTATCAGGCTTTTATCTGACAACCAGCAGTGGATGAACAGAAACTTCCTTCAATTAAATATTGGGAAGATAGAAGCCATTGTTTTCAGTCCCATGCACCTTTCCTAAGGTACAGATTCTAACCATCTCCATGGCACCTGTCTGAAATTAAAGCTGATTACCCATAATCTTGCTGTCATATTTGACCTTGAGATGACCTTCTGATCACAGACTTGTGCCATTATTGAGGCCATCTAACTCTGTAACATCACCCAACTTTGTCCCTGTCTGCCGCTGAAAACCTCATTTATGCATTTCTTTCCTCTAGACTTGACTATTCTAATGTACCTCTGACTTGGCTGGTCTCCCACATTCTACAATTTGCAAACTTGAGGTCATCCAAATGTTAGCTGCCTGTGTCCTAACTCATACCAAATCCTGTTCACCCATCGACCCCATGCTCACTGATTAATACTGGGTCCCAGTCAAACAACATTTCAACCTTGTTTTCAAATTTCTTCATGGCCTCACCCTTCCCTATCTCCATAATCTCCTCCATCTGCACAACCCTCCAAGATATTTGCACTCCTCTAATTCTGACCTCCTGTGCATTCCTGATTTTAATCACTCCACTATTAGTGCCATGCCTTCAGTTGCCTAGGCCCTAAGTTCTGGAATTCTGTCCCTAAACCTCTCCACCTCTCTTCCTCACTTTCCTCTTTTAAGACACTCTTTAAAACTTACCTCTTTGAGATGCACCTTGGCATGGTTTATTATGTTAAAGGTGCTATATAAATATACATTGCTATTATTGTTGCTGTAAACCCCTCTGCCTCTCAACCTTGCTTTCCTCCCTTAAGATGGTCCTTAAAAACCTGCCTCTTTGACTACGTTTTTGGCCATTGCCATAATATCGTCTTATGTGACTTGGGGCAAAATTTTGGTTTATAATGCTCCTGTGGAGCATCTTAGAATGTTTTATTACATTAAAGGCACTCAATGTAATCAAGTTATTGCTGTTCGGAAAAGTTCACATTCTAAACAGAGCACAGTGTTTGGCTTCTGCTCCAGCATCTATTGAATCCTTGTATGCAGTGTGATTTTTTTTGTTACTAGTACTGTGAGAGAATATTAAGCTTAAAAATATCAGTTATGGCAGTCACTGTGGGACTCACACATAAAGAATGGCAATTTGAATGGGTTGGCACAGTGGTAATAGTACTCTATTGTGAGTAAATATCTTTGGGGGCAACAGAAAATAGAGTTTTAACAGACTACATTGTAACAATGCATGTAAATCATTATCTAATAGCAGATTGCTGGCCTACACTGCACCTTACAATACAATATCCATGGTAGAACTACTGTTTATTATGGAATTGGTCTTGTTTAACTCCTTCAAATGCAAATCTTTGGTGAAAAGAACATGTTTGTGGCAATTTTGGCAGGTTTGAAATCCAGTTTACGTTCATTGGTTTTCATGGCAGTGAGCAATGATGTTTGACTGGTCATATGAAACTCAAATTTATTTCTTTGACTTAACAAAAGGACAATTGTTTAAAAATGCTACTCAAACTCTCCTGATTTGATGCAGGATTTTCTAAGCAAAAGCTTTCCCATTCTGCACTATTGCAGCGGTCAGACTTCATGTTACATACAGGATGAATAAAAGCTTCAAAAGAAGCTCAAATCACATTCTCTGAGTTCTGACCCAATTGACAGTATTTGTAAATTTTTCTTTCCCTTCTTTCAGTCCATTTGAATACTGGAAATTGTATTTTTATATGTGAAGGAAACAGCTCCATGATATTTAGGAGCTAATGAAAAGGTAACACTGATTGCTTGCTTAATTTAGTCAGCAGCATCTGGAATAGTTTAATAAACATTTCACCTATTGTGTTACAAATATAAAAATTATGAGGTTGATATGTTTTGGGACTGTCTTTTCAATTTATGATAAAATGGAGAAATGAAGGAGGCCATGTGACCTGTTCTGAATTCAGCCCGAAAACAAGCTTGAGTGGCTTGGTTGTTAAAAGCTAAGGGGGAATGGCAGATTGTTTTACTGGGAAGAAAGTGCAAGATGTTCACACCTGTGAACAATGGCAAAGGCATCAATGATGGCTGTGAATAGACTATCCAAGTCTCACAGGGAAGCGTGAAGAGTGTCAGGTTTTTTAAATGGTTATACTTTAAACTGTCTATATAATTCCAAGATAGAATGGAGTTTAGAAGGCAGTTAATCAGCATATCAGAGGAGGTGGTGGTGTAGTGGTAATGTCACAGATCTAGTAATACAGAGGCCAAGGCTATTGCTCTGGTTACACATGTTTAAATCCCACCACAGCAGCTGGTGGAATTTACATTCAGTTACTAAAGCTAGGACTTTCTGTGCCTGCTGGCGACGGGTGTGTTCAGTGGTGTGAGCGAATATGGTGTGATCAGTTTCTTGGTGGCATGAAACCAGTTTGCGATCATCTGTTCAGCCTGCTGACAGCGGGCCGCATTTCCCTCCATCGGACATTGGGAACTTCACTGTGATACATCAGCATATCATTATCAGGTCAGCTCACTGGAATCGTCCCCGTCCACTACCCCACCTCCCCCGTCCGCTGGATCGTCTGTCCAGGTCAGCGGGAAAGCACACAGATGTGTTTAACAACAGCACACAATAGGTGTACACACTTTGAGGAGAACTCGGAGGTGAGTGCACAGCAACGATGTGCAGCGCTTGCCAGGGTCGCCTGTTGGACTTCAAGCTTGAGGGGTGTTGGGGGGAATCAAGGACAGCCCTGCCGTTGAGGCAACTTGGTGGGGTGGGTGGGCAAGGGCTACCTTGCAGTTGAGGTGACTTGTGGGAGGGGCAAGGGCAGCCCAGCCATTGTATATAGCGCACAAGCATTCAGAGCGGGGGGTAGGGTAGACGAGGCAAGTGGTCACGCATTAGGGACACCTTGTATAAAGCGACCATTCCTGTGCAGCTGAGACAGTTCGGGCGCAGCCACATTGATATGATTGGAGTCAGGCTTCCAGCTTACCTGCCCACTCAAGCAACGCAGAGGCATCAAAGTGCCACCAAGTGCTCCAGATTGCACCCCCCACCCCGGCACAGATGGCAAAGTCATGAGCATTTTAGTGGACTGCGGGACAGTTGGACAACTGCACACATTGTACAATCTCCTTGCTAAAGCTGGCCATGGAGCAGTCACTGCTGGAAGCACTCACAGTCCCTTGCAATGTCATCATCCCAGTTTGGACCACTCTCCCTGGTGCTTCAAGCTAACAGTGCAGTCTTGCAGCATGGGTTAGGAGAATGCCCGCGCCTCAGCTGAGAGCTTAGCATGCAGTCCAATTGACAAAGCTGCCGCCAATCAGTCAGGTGGAGTGGGGCGGAGATGGGTGGGGTTTCAGGCAAACATGCAGCGCACTGAACTCTCACCATCCAAGTGGTGGCTACCACTCTCTGGGAAACGTTAAGGGGCTTTTACACTTAACCAGGACAGGTCCTTAGTATACCCATACTAACCATGTGTCTCTCTCTTTGATTCTGCAGGAGGAATACATCAGGATCATGGAGCCTGGTGAACTAGGTGTGTGCCTGATGGCCTAGAGAGAGCGAAGACGATGGAGGAGAGAGTGACTGAGGCTCCTGGCTGCACAGAGGGAGGAGCAACACCCTCAGGGAGAAGGGGCGGCTGGGGCTCCTGCACACGTCGCTGAAGAACCACAGCGAGCCATTGCTGGTCGGCACCTAGTTAGCCCAGGGTCTATAGACATCACCTTTCATTCCTACAGATGACCAAAAACCAGTGTTGCCGAAGACTGCAGATGTCTAGCAAACTGGTCAGTCACATCTGCCAGCTACTGCAGGATTTGGGGCCATTGGGACATGGAGGGCATCCACTTCCAGTGGCTGTGAAAGTGACCATGGTACTCAATTTCTACGCCAGTCACTCCTTTCAGAGCTCCACAGGTGACCTCTTTGGGATCTCACAAGACTCCACCCACAAATGCGTCCTTGAGGTCACGGATGCCATCTTCACAAGGGTACACAACTTTGTGCATTTTGCCCGGGATCAGGATAGCCAGGATGCAAAAGTGATTGGATTCGCCCAGATCTCGTGTTTCCACAGGTGCAGGGTGCGATCAACTGCACTCACGTGGCACTCAGGTCTCCATCGCAACACACGGTCAACAACATCAACTGCAAGGGGTTCCACTGGCTGAATGTGCAGCTGGTGTGTGACCACCACAAACGCTTCCTGCAGGTGTCACACGGTTTCCAGGCAGTGTGCACAACTCCTACATCCTCAGTCGGTCACAGATCCCTGGAGTCTTCCAGGGTCCACAGAAGCTGCAGGGATGGCTCCTCGGGGACAAGGGCTACCCCCAGATACTGTGGCTGATGACACCTGCGTGGTGGCCTCAGACTGCAGCAGAGCGATGCGATAATGAGGTTCATGCTGCAACCCACAACTTTGTTGAGCAGACCATCGAGATGCTGAAGAAGCAGTTCCGGTGCCTGGACCAGTCTGGTGGAGCCCTGCAATACAGTCTGCAGGGGGTGTCACACATCATCGTCGTCTGCTTTACAACCTTTACAACCTGGCACTGCAACAGGGAGAGGAGCTGGCTAAGGTGGGGTTGCAGGAGCTGAGGTCTCCTCCAATGAGAAGGACGCCGACAGGGCTGAGGATGAGAAGGTCCTCGAAGGCGATGATGACGGGGATGAGGCCTTCGCACTGGTGAGACGAGGCAGGTATGCTTGGGAGGCCCTCATAGCTGCCGGATTTGTGGATGATGATGACATGCAGTGAGGTGACCCAATGGATTCTCACAATGCATCTGTGAACCTTTGACTCCAGTCTGGCTTATGGCAGCGTTATTACCCTCTGTGAGAATGTTCCTGTCATGGAGATGCAGTGGAGGCCCTAATAGTCATTCGATTACAGGAGAATGATGACAACATGCAGTGAAGACACACTATGGATTGTCACATAGCCTCTGAGAATGTCTGACTCCTGACTGGCTGGGAGCAGTTTGCTTGCGCTCTGTGATCAGGGTCATATCATAGAGACGCAGCCATGAAACTTTAAAAGCATCTGATCCTTTGTCCGCACCTGGCCCCTTCAGGAGCATAGGGTCACTGGTCACAGATGCTGAAGAAATGGGGCCAGCCCCACCTTAAAGGTGCTGAGAGCACACAGAGAGAATGACGGAACTCGGTGCCTGCCCACTAAATTCTGGCAGCAATGATTAAGCACCGTCAAGGGGCAGGCATCACGTCAGTAATTTGTCCAGGGAGTGTGAAGCTGGACCATCACTTTGGTCTGAAGGCTGCACAGAGCAGAGGGAAGAGGCTCTGGACTGAGACACCTGCCTTTATCCTGTGCAGAAAGATTTCACACCTGAGTGACAAGAACACTGCTCATCAGAACAAGAAACCATAGGCAGGGAGACATTCTTGGGAGTTTATTGACAATAGTGAACAGTTTGTACAAGTGATTAACATCCGTGCCCAGGCTGTGCAACTAATTCCTTTTAACTTTCCTAACCCTTCCACAACATCTTGGTGCTCCCCGGATATCCACAGCGGAGGTGGAGGCAGCCTGCTGACTGCTCCGTCCTGTCTGGGATGTCCTCTGGAGGGCCGAGACTTGGAGGGCCCTGGCCCCGGGGTCCTGCCATGTAGCAGTGGCACCCTCCTTGGTCTGTGGAGCTGGAGCTGCTGAGGTCACAGGAAAAGGGGATTTGGATGGGCCAGACACTCCTGGAGTCACCTGGATGGATAACCCCAGCGTGTGCACCAGCTGATTCTCCTCCCTACAGGTGCCCAAGGCCCCAGGCCGACTCATTGAGGAGCAGGGTTAGCTGAAGCGTGTTGAGCTGCCCAGCACCCCTCTCACCTACACACTGTTGGAGGCCAACTATGGCATCAGTGATGGAGTTGAGCCCGCACAGCAGTGCAGGAACGACATCCTAGACCAAGGCCTCCATGGCAGCCGCCATCCTATCGGTGTGAACCTCGGTGCATTGGCATGCTGGCGCTATCACCTTAGAGTGAAGGCGGATGGACTCCTCCATTGCGCTTTGCAATCTGAGGAGTACAGCAAACATCCCTTCCTGATGTTCCCGAGCTTGCCTTTGCAGCTCCAGCAACTGTGACATGACCGAGTCCAGAGGCTCGTCATCTAACTCAGACTCAGTAAATGTCTGGTCTCCAGCAGTTCTCCGAGTGCTGGGGAACTGGAAAGTCCCTGCCTCCGCCTGCCAAGGATCAGACAGGGTGATGTGCGAAGTGCTCGCCAAATGTTTTTTTTATTATTTCATGGGATATGGGCATCATTGGCTAGCATTTATTGCCCATCCTTAATTGCCCTTGTTCAGAGGGCAGTTAAGAGTCAGCCACATTGCTGTAGGTCTGGAGTCACATGTAGGCCAGACCAGGTAAGGACAGCAGATTTCCTTCTCTAAAGGACATTAGTGAACCGGATGGGTTGCTATAACAATCCGCTATGGTTCCATGGTCATCATCAGACTTTTAATTCCAGATTTTTATTGAATTCAAATGTCACCATCTGCCATGATGGGATTCAAACCCCAGTCCCCAGAGCATTATCCTGGGTCTCTGGAATACCAGTCCAGTGACAATACTACTATGCTACCAAATTGTGATCCCGAGGTTACTCTAAAGCTAGGTCCCAACAAAGTGTGCGCTGGTGGAGGGTGTGGGTGAGCACTGTGACGGGGCTTCAAGAAGAGTGCCTCCAGATTCCTCTTCAGAGGTTTCATCGGGGATTGTTTGGAGGCCCTGGGTCATGGACTCTGTCGGCTATTTCCCAGACCTGCCTGCGGAAGCAAGTGGAGATAGTGCATGGCAGTAGCCTGTCAATCAGGACACATCACTCACAGCGTGGTTGTCTGATGGATATTTCACTGCTGGACCCTCACTTGGTAGGGCACCACTGACCTCACCGTCAGCACAGGACCAGTTCAGATCCTCGCCGGCTAGCTGGATGGCTCTGTTTTCAAAGTCCATGAGGACCTTGATCTCAGGCATTCCTCCACCAGTCTACAACCTCTCCCTCTTGTTGTTTGCCAGCTTGCTCTGCATAAATCCACTTAGATTAGGAGAAATAAACACGAGAGGACATGGCTTTAGGGTGAAAGGGGAAAGGTTTAGGGGGAACATTAGGGGGAACTTCTTCACTCAGAGAGTGGTGAGAGTGTGAAACGAGCTACCATCTGACGTGGTAAATGTGGGCTCATTCTTAAGTTTTAAGAATAAATTAGATAGATACATGGATGGGAGAGGTCTGGAGGGTTATGGACTAGGTGCAGGTCAATGGGACTAGCGGAATAATATTTCGGCACAGACTAGAAGGGCCGAATGGCCTGTTTTCTGTGCTGTAGTGTTCTATGGTTCTATGGACTAGAAATGGAGAAAGTTTAAGCAGGACGTCTGCCAGGCCAGATGATAAGTATGCCTAGCACGCGTGGTTGGTGAGTGGTCCCATGGACGGGATGAGGACAATGATAGTGAGTGTGAGAAAGTGAATGGTGTTGTCCCTTGAACCAGCAGTGAGTGATATCCTTGTGGATGTGTGATGGGTTTGTGAGTTTGAGTTGAGAGTGATGGCAGAACGGAGGAGACCATTCATTCTCTTGCGGCACTGGATGGCTGCCCTCTTTTGATGGACATTGGCACTGACCATCGCTGCCACCACCTCCCAAGCCTGGTTGGTCATGCCGCTTCCCAAAGTGCGGCCAGAGCATGGGTAGAGGACATCCCGGCGGGACTCCACAGCATCCAAAGACATTCCAGTGATGCATTGTCAAACCTGGGGTTTGCAGCCTTTTTGCCTTTCGTGGACATCTTCCCTGCAGCAGTCATGGGTTTGAAAGCACTGAGATGTGTGCACGCGGCTAGGCTTTAAATATGGCCCCCGGCATGCTGAAGCGGTGAGGTGATGGCGGGCGGGTGAATGAGAGCCCGCCCACCATGGAAACAGTGTGTTTTCCGGGAATGCATAAACAATGAGGCGGGTTTGGGATGATACAGCGTGAGAAACCACCATCACGGCCGACGGGTAAAACATCGTTTTACCGACCCACTACCACACTTATTGCAAATCTCAGATGAAATTCGTAATTAAAAAGCTAGTCTCAGTAATAGTGACCATGAAACCATTGTTGATTGTGCTAAAAACCCATCAGGTTCACAAATGTCCTTCAGGGAAGGAAATCTTCCACCCTTACCTGGTCTGGCCTACATCTGACTCCAGACCCACAGCAATGTGGTTGACTATTGAATGCCCACTGCAATGGTCTAGCAAGCCACTCAGATGGATCAAACCACTATGAAGTCAACAAAAATAAATGAACCCTGACGGATCACCCAGCATCGACCTAAACACCGGAAATTACAACAGCAAACCCAGCCCTGTCGACCCTGCAAAGTCCTCCTTACTAACACCTGGGGGCTTCTACCAAAATTGGGAGAGCTGTCTCACAGACTAGTCAAGCAACGGCCTGACATAGTCATACTCATGGAATCATACCTTACAGACAACGTCCCGGAGACCACCCCTGGGTATGTCCTGTCCTACAGATAAGACAGACTCAGCAGAGGTGGGAGCACTGTGGTATACAGTCGGGAGGGAGCTGCCCTGGGAGTTCTCAAATCGACTCTGAACCCCATGAAGTCTCCTGGTATTAGGGGAAGGATGATGGCGTAGTGGTATTGTCGTTGAACTAGTTATCTACAAACCCAGGGCGATGCTCTGGGGTCCCGGGTTCAAACCCCGCCATAGCAGATGGTGGAATTTGAAATCAATAGCAATCTGGAATTAAAAGTCTAATGGCTAACCATGAAACCATTGTCGATTGTTGTAAAAAACCCACCTGGTTCACTAATGCCCTTCAGGGAAAGAAATCTGCTGTCCTTACCTGTCTGAACTAGGGATGGGTAATAAATGCTGGCCTGGCCAGCGATGCCCACATCCCCATGAATAAATCAATTTTAAAAATTAGGTCAAACATGGGCAAAGAAACCACTTGCTGATTACCACCACCCCCCCCCATCCCTCATCAGCTGATGAATCAGTTCTCCTCCATGTTGAAAACCACTTGGAGGAAGCGCTGAGGGTGGCAAGGGCACAGACGCACAGAATGTACTCTGGGTTGGGGACTTCAATGCCCATCACCAAGAGTGGCTCGGTAGAATCACTGCTGGCCGAGTCCTAAATGACATAGCTGCTAGACTGGGTCTGCGGCAGGTGGTGAGGGAAAAACGATACTTGACCTCATCCGCACCAACCTGCCTGCCACAGATGGCAATATTGGTAGAAATGACTAATTCCTCCATCATGTTGTGTGGCACTATCACCGCGCTAAATGGGATAGATTTCGAACAGATAAGACTGGGCGTCCATGAGATGCTGTGGGCCATCAGTAGTAGCAGAATTGTATGGAAACACAATCTGTGACTACATGGCCTGACATATAACCCACTCTACCATTACCATCAAAACGGGGGGATCGACCTTAATTCAATGAAGGGTGCAGGAGGGCATGCCAGGAGCAGCACCAGGCATACCTAAAAGTACCTGATGAAGCTACAACATAGGACCTCTTGTGTGCCAAACAGTGAAAGCAGCTTGTGATAGAGAGAGCTAAGCAATCTCACAACCAATAGGTCAGATCTAAGCTCTGCATGTCTACCACATCAAGTCGTGAATACTTGATGGGCAATTAAACAACTCATTGGAGGATGAGGCTCCACAAATATCCCCATCCTCAATGATGGGGGAGCCCAGCACAGCAATGCAAAAGATAAGGCTGAAGCATTTGCTACAATCTTTAGCCAGAAGTGCTGAGTGGATGATCCATCTCAACACCCTCCTGAGGTCCTCAGCATCACAAATGCCAGTCTTCACTCAATTCAATTTACTCCACGTGATAGGAAGAAATGGCTGAAGGCACTGGTTACTGAAAAGGGTATGGGCCCTCCCAACATTCAGGCAACAGTACTGAAGACTTTTGCTCTGGAACTAGCTGCGCCCTTAGCCAGGCTGTTTCAGTATAGCTACAAGACTGGCATCTACCTGGCAATGTACAAAACTGCCCAGTTATGTCATGTCCACAAAAAACAGGACAAATCCAATCTAACCAATTACTTGCCCCATCAGTGTACTCTCAATCATCAGCAAAGTTATGGTAGGGGCTGTCGAAAGTCCTATCAATCCGCACTTACTCAGCAATAACCTGCTCATTGATGGTCAGTTTGGGTTCCACCAGGGCCACTCAGCTCTTGACATCATCACAACCTTAATCCAAACATGGACAAAATAGCTGAACTCAATAGGTGAGGTGAGAGTGACTGCCCTTGATATCAAGGCAGCATTTGACCGAGTGTGGCATCAAGGACCAGCAAAACTGGAGTCAATGGGGATCAGGGCGAAAACTCTCCACATATTGGAGCCATACCTGGCACAAAAGCTATGGTTGTTCAAGGTCAATCATCTCAGTCCCAGAACATCACTTCAGGAGTTCCTCAGGGCAGTGTCCTTAGCCCAGCCATCTTCAGCTGCTTCATCAATGACCTTCCCTCCATCATAAGGTCAGAAGTGGGGATGTTCACTGATGATTGCACAGTGTTCAGCACCATTCATGACTCCTCAGATACTGAAGGAGTACACGCCCAGCAAGACCTGGACAACATTCAGGCTTGGGCTGATAAGTGGCAAGTAACATTCACGCCACACAAGTGACAGGCAATGACCATCTCCAACAAGAGAGAATCTAACCATTGCCCCTTGTCATTCAATAGTATTACCATCATTGAATCCCCCACTGTCAAAATCCTGGGGGATACCATTGACCAGAAACTGAACTGGACTAGCGATGTAAATACTATGGCTACAAGAGCAGGTCAGAGGCTGGAATTCTGTGGAGGGTTTCTCACCTCCTGACTCCCCAAAGCCTATCCACCATCTCTAAAGCACAAGTCAGGATTGTGATGGAATACTCTCCACTTGCCTGAATGAGTGCAGCTCCAACAATGCTCCAGAAGCCTGACATATCGAGGACAAAGCAACCCACTTGACTAGCACCCCATCCACCACCTTCAACATCCATTCACTCCACAACCAATGCATAGTGGCAGCAATGTGTACCATTTATAAGATTCACTGCAGCAACTCATCAAGGTTTCTTAGACAGCGCCTCCAAACCTGTGACCTCTATCACCTAGAAGGACAAGGGCAGCAGATGCATGGGAATACCACTACGTACAAACTCCCCTCCAAGCCACATACCACCCTGACCTGGAGCGTTCACAGAATCACAGAATCACAGTGCAGAAGAGGCCCTTCAGACCATTGAGTCTGCACCGACACTTGAGAAACACCTGACCTACCTACCAAATCCTACTTACCAGCACTTGGCCCATAGCCTTGAATGCTATGATGTGCCAAGTGCTCATCCAGATACTTTTTAAAGGATGTGAGGCAACCCGCCTCCACCACCCTCCCAGGCAGTGCATTCCAGACCGTCACCACCCTCTGGGTAAAAAAGTTTTTCCTCACATCTCCCCTAAACCTCCTGCCCCTCACCTTGAACTTATGCCCCCTTGTGACTGACCCTTCAACTAAGGGGAACAGCTACTCCCTATTTACCCTGTCCATGCCCCTCATAATCTTGCCCCTCATAAACTTTATCATCGTTCCTTCAGTGCCGCTGGATCAAAATATTGGAACCCCTTCCTAACAGCACTGTGGGTGTACCTAGACCACATGGACTGCAGCGGTTCAAGAAGGTAGCTCACCACCACCTTCTCAAGGGCAACTATGGTTGAGCAATAAAAGTGCTGGGCTGGACAGCGATGCCCACGGCCCGTGGAAGAACTTTTAAAAATGCTACCTGGATACAAGGCCCATGTGCTTCACGCAGCATAGAAAACTTTTGCATTATCAGCTTAAAGGGTTTTCTTAAGATATCCCTGAAACTGTCAGACATAGTCATTCTACAAGAATCGAAGAGCGAGAGAGGGAAAGAGGCAGCCAGTTTATTTTGTTCACCACACAGAATGCAGATGGAACTCTTGCTTGGATTGCAGGGAACAAATTTGTGAGGATTTAAATGGAGAGATTCACCTGGCTTTGACGAGGGGGAGGAATCTCCAGAATAACCCTCTCTTTGAAAGTCATTTTGGAGATTAGAGGCTATTAGACTAGAAAAGGTGAAAGGAAGGAAGCCATTGGAAGTGGAGAAGAGCTTTGAATTTTTTTTATTGAGCAAATGCAAATCCCTGAAGGCAAGGAATAGGCTTCTCATTTGCTGACTTTAAGAGGATTAGTCTGTCACTTACTCCCTCGTGGGGACACTCCTAGGTAATGCACAGCACTGTTTGTGTCTTTCCACAAATGCATAACGGGTTTGTACTGAGGTCCCAGCTATGGAAATTGGCTGCACAGGGATCCTGGCCTGACCTGAGCCTATTTATTAAGGACCCACTCTTACCTTGGTAGTTCAAAGCCTGCCATTCAACAGATGGGGTTTGTCACAATGAACTTGTTATTGATTTCCTTCATTTCCCTTCCCTTAATTCAAATGATATCTGTTGGTAGATCTTGCTCAGGAAGGACACACCATAGGAGGATGGTGAGATATAAGTAGGTGGGTTGAACAGGTCATCATGGAGTGGCAAGTGAGGTGCAGCATTGATGGTTTCAACCAGCTTGTGGGTTTTCATCAGTCAGATGTGTGGTGGAGTGATGATTTTTTATTCTTTGATGGTATGTGGCCATCACTGGCAAGCTCAGCATTTGTTACCCATCCCTACTTGCCCTTGAACTAAGTGGCTTACTAGGCCATTGCAGAGGGTACAGTCAATGGTATTGCTCTGGGTTGGGAATCACATGTAGGTCAGGTCAGGTACAGATGGCACATTTCCTTCTCTAAAGAGAACTAGTGAACCAGATGAGTTTTCATGACAATTGATAATAGCATCACAGTCACTATTGCTGAGAATAGTTTTATAATTACATTTTTATTAATTGAATTCAAATTGCACCAGCTGCCATTGTGGGATTTGAACCCATGTCCCCAGAGCATTAGCCTCAATCTCTGGATTACTAGTACCATGATAATACCACTATGCCACCATCTCCCCCCAGATGTTTGTGAGCTCAGGAGGCCAGGGGAGGGTTATTGAACAGAGAGTCTCAGTTATGATGCACATTGTTTCATTCAATTGAGCATCAACAAGATGTTGCGATGACCTTTGCAAGACAGTTGCACAGCACTCTGCTGCAGAGTATGGTAGGGCAAGTACTGAGGTCCGATTGTTGTGGAAGCTACACTCCATGTAGATCCAGCAAATCTGGTTAGTGCATTGTGTTATGAGGATGTCTATTTTTTAAAAGATACAATTTCCAATTTTTCTTTTTCTGGTTGGATTCTGGTTGGAATCCTCTGACGACAACGGAAACTGTCCAGGTAGCTACAATACACAGTCACATTCCGCCAAGTGGGATGAAAAAAAACAAACACTCAGCCCCCTGGGGATCATGAAAGACCCCATCTCCTGTTGGCTTCTCACTATTCTGAGGCTTTTCAAATGTTTTTGAGGTGAGACATTAAAATGTAATTTACCTGTTCTGAAACAATAACTGCAACAGACATGGGCTAATAGAATTTCTCTGGAATATACAATCAGTACAGTGCTTTAAGAGACTGCTTACCAAGCAGGGGAGAGAGATCAAAAGACAATGCTGTACTGAAATGGACTGTTGAAGGTGTGCCCTCTCAGTCTCCCTCTCTCTTAGACGTATGGTGCCTGGATTTGCAAAGCAGCCATGCTGAGAAGAAAAATCTACTGCAAACCGAGATCTTTTGGGAATAAAACATGGAAATCTGCTCCATACAACTACACCCAGGAAGACAACTGGATAAAACATCTGCAACATGGAATCACTGCATCGAGACCAGCCAAGGAACAGCTAGCTGTATACTTCTTTGTTTTATTTATTTCACAAACTGTAAAACATTCTTAAGCTCTTATTCTGTAATTTATACTGGTGTGTGGGGCCCAGATGCATGCGTGTGACGTATTGCGATTTACCTTTTTTTTAAATTCAGGAAATAATTTCAATAAACTTATCTTGATCTTTGTTTAACCTAAAAAAAAGCCTGTATGACTAATTCTTTACAATCTGAAAGTGTAAATAGTGGGACTCATACAGAATTGGCAAAGCACATCCTCTCTAAATTCACCTAGAGACCCTGTCATGGTCAGACCTGGAGTGGGAGAATAGCGGAGTAATTTCACCCCTTCTCACATGGTCATAACAGTTGTTTCTGGTTTTGACCTTTGCTGCTGTTTTCTATAGTATAGGCTGAAGTGATATGATGTACCTCCATACAGCAGGTTGGCCGAAATACAGCAAGACCATGGACCACTTCATTGTAACTATACCTATTCATAATATATCTGTGGAAGAAACCTATAAGCACTTTTGTGGGTGCCATTCATAAATCTGCTTGCACAGCCATTCCTCAAGGCTATTGGCCTATCTACATTCCATGCCTTGATGCAGAGAGCGGATCACTCCTTAAGGAATATGAAACACCTGGTGACCCTGATATAGCAGACCACCTGATCAAATCTCTTAATGCTGCACATCGCACCAGATGGGAGGAAATGATAGCAGGGCTCAATTTCATGCATTTTAATCAGACGTGCTGGAGCCTGTTTCGCTGCCTTGGAGCAGCCCAAAAATCATCTATATTAAATCGTCCATCAGTCTCCCCAAACCAAGTTGCCAGTCATCTGCTCCATGTAGCAAGGGCACTGTTGGAAAAGAAACGAAAATGTATCACCTATAACGAACTGAAAAAACAATACCAGCAACATGCAGACCACAGCAGTCCTGATCCCTTCAATATCACAGAACTAGAGAAAGCATTGATACCTGAAATATGGCAAAGCAGCAGGATATGACAATGTTGCACCAGAATTCCTGAAACAACTTGGCTCCCGTGCTTGTGCCTGGCTGACTGTTCTGCACATGAATCATCAGCTCAAGCTTACTCCCGAAAGTGTGGCGTATGGGAAAAATCACTGCCATTCCAAGACCTGGAAAAAGATCTCACATTGGTGGCCAGCTATTGACTGATTTCACTATTTTCTGTGTGCTTTAAGATCTTTGAACTTTGGACTGATAGCTGGAGGATGAAGTGTCCACTTAAGGGACTGAGTAAAATACAGACATGGAAAGGGATTTTCTGTCCTTTAAAAATTAAATGGGGAAAATTTTCTGCAGTTTAGAGTTTAAGTTGCCTGCTTAAATAATGTTCAGTCAATGTTGCTTTTCATTTGTTTGGTACAGTAAAAGTCTAAGCCTTGAAATCTTGTCATGTGATCCTGCTGGTCAGTCATTGGAAATTCAAGCATGCTTTTGAAAGTTATTGGTCTCTACAGGGATCGTAACAATTCTCATTTTTGCACAGAATACAGCTTGACTAACAAAATAAATATTGGTGTATGAGTAACTGAATATTGTAGTGGTTTTCTCAAAATGTGTTCATATAAATGATATTCTGCTGCCTTAGTGGAGCCAGCATTTGTGACATGATAATACTGGAGTTATAGTGTATGTCACCTGTCGAGTAGTTTTGTTTAACTATGGTGCCAACTGACATTTATAGCTTAATTGCTTTAATCTGCTAAATAGGAAGGTCACTGAATTAAAATTATAGTTCATGAAGGGGCAGCAAAGTGGACCACCACATTGGTGTATGATATATTATGCAATACACTTTCATGCGTGCTGATTTACAAATCTTAATTTGATAGGAAGTTAGGAAGATAATAAGATTAATAAGTTAAAGGATAGCAAGTTAAGGTATGGCACTTCACCAGAAAGCAAATCTATCTGGGCTACTCTTAAAATTGCACAAAATCTACAGCACAACCGGCTGTAGATCCAAATGATCGATACCAGTCTTTATATTCCACAGAAGTATCCTCTCAATCTAATCACTTTCGCCTCACACTGTCCCTATAATCTTCTCTTCTCCCTCATGTTATTCTTTAAGCCATTCTCATGATGGGTATTACTAGCAAGGCTAGCAATTATTGACTGTCCCTAGTTGCCCTGAAATGCTTGTCGGGACTGGGAATTAGGGAAGCCAGGGACCTTGGAATTGGGAATGCTTCACAGGGTCCAGGGATCCAAGAGATTGATGGGGAATGCTGGTACGAAGGGATGGGACATCAGGAATGGCAGTATTTGGGGTTGGGACCAGGAGTAGTGGGTGATGGGGGCAGAGAGATGAGGCTGCAATGGGACTGGGTGGCTATTATTTTTTTTTAATGTAGGATCCAGAAAAACTGATCCTCCTGGCTCCACCTTCTGATAAGCTATTTATCCTCTTGGATGGGTCTATCCCTGGGCCTGGTTAGGAAACGATTCTGTAATTATCAAGAAATAAACACATAAGTTGTGAATCTCTGGGCGGAATCATCCCAGATTTGCACTAAATGTGGTAGTGGGTGGGTAGTTTTATCCACCAGCCGCGATGGCACGTTTCCATGGCAGATGGGCTCTCATTCGCCTGCCACACCATCACCTCGCCACTTCATCACACCAGGCACCACATTTAAAGTGCAGAGGTGCTCAGTGCTTCCAGCCCAGGACTGCAGCAAAGAAGACATGGCCCCGAAAGGCAAGGAGGCTGCAGCCCTTGAGCACCTTTTGGATGCCGTGGAGGCCCGCTGCTCTGGCCGCAGGAGGCGCAGCTACATTACCATTCTGGCTTGGTAGGTGATGGCAGTGGTGATCAGTGCCAATGCTGCACAGAAGACGTTGGCCATCCAATGCAGATAGAGGATTAATGATCTCATCCATGCATCCAGATTATGGAAGCCATCTCATCACTTTAAACTCACACGCTCAAGCGCATCACACATTCACTGGCATCTCACTCACTACTGCCAGCACAATGGACATCACCACCCATTCTCACACACACACCCCTACATGTCCACCTGGCCTCAATTCCACTGGAGACTGCTCCTCAGCTCTCACCATCTTGAAGCAACTTGCACAGATCAACATGTGCCCCCACTGACACCTTGGGATACCCTCCTCCCCCAGTGTAGTTCTCATCCTGCAGTCTCTTTGCTTGCCTGAGGCCACTTCTCCCCCTTCCCCAAGCAAGATCTTGCCCTGCAACCATTGAAAAGCAACCCACATATGGCTGATCTGGTAGGTAGAGACCTACCCGTAAGAACTAATCACTAAAAGTGATGTGATGCTGTCTGTGAAGCCTGGTGTTGATAGCCGCGAGTGCTGCCCGAAGCAAGGTTGACAAACAAACCTTGAAGTCCCAAGTGAAGTGGAGCCTGCCAAGTGGATGTCTTATATATGCTGTTGTGAAACATGTTGGCATGTTTTCCCGCCGAAGTTGGTGGACGATCCAGTAGGGGGGGTAATGAATCCGTCGGGCTGGCCTTATAATGACATGCTGATGTATTACAATGAGGTTCCCAATGTCCGATGGCAGGGAACGCGCCCGCCAATGGCGGGTAGAGCGGACAATCGCAAACTAGTTTCACAACTTTGTGAAACTGATTTTTGGCCTTCTTGCCATATTGTCCGCTCACGCCACCAAACACGCCCGACACCAGCGGGCATGGAAAATCCCGGCCTCTGTTGTAGGAAAGAATTGATTTAGTACTGCTATCTCAAATTTTCCTGTGTTACTCCAGGTTTATTGCCATAGCAATTAGGCCTAATTCAAAATTGCCAAGAAAACGTTAACTATAGGTCTGTAATAGTACGAGTAACTATCAATACCTGCATGAGAAAAAAAACTTAAAATGCTTACCCCCACGTGGATGCAAAGCACTGATTTTTAAAAGAAGTGAATGCTGGCAAGCCCCAAGAAATTTCAAATTCCTTGGACTCTCATTTCTAAAGACCTTAGCTTACAAGAAACAAAAACAAACTCTATTGTTACCAAAACAGGGCATTAAAATGCCTGAAGTAGCGTTGCTACTATAATATTAGCTATATGATAAAATAAACATCAAAAATTAAATTAAAATTATGCTTCTGCTTGGTCTGTTCCTTTTTCCTCCAACTTTTCTGCTATCAGCTCAACTCAAATGTTTCACTTTATTTCTAGTTACATATTTTATTGTATTTAAGCCTTGTTTTCTGTTTACTTACCATATTTATCTATGTTCCCTGGCTTTCATCGTCTATTCTGAAGGTGGGAGCAATATCGACTAAACTGGCTGAAAAGCAACTTTAAAGAAAATGCCATAATTCTACCTATTTGGAATCTGTGATGTATTAGCTTCATGACTCAAGGCCAAAATATATGCCATTCAGCCTGGTAATTTTAATATTTTTTAGCCGGACAGAGAGTTGGAAGGAAGACAGCTGAGAATAATATCAGAGGTAACATAGAATCATAGAATGGTTACACCACAGAAGGAGGCCATTGGGCCTGTTGTGTCCATGCAAGCTCTCTTCAAGAGCAATCACCAAGTCACACTTCCCTGCCTTTTCCCCATAGCCCTGCAGCTTTTTCTCTTGAGATAATTACCCAATTGTCTTTTGAAGGCCTCGACTAACCTTGACCTAACTTTGTAATATCATCGATTGAATCTGCTTCCAACACACTTTCAATTGCAGATTCTAATCACTCACTGCATAATAAAGTTGTTCCTCATGTCACCTTTGGTTCTGTTGCTAATCCCTTAAAACGGTATCCTCATGGTTCTCAATCCTTCCACCAACGGGAACAGGTTCTCCCTATCTACTCTGTTCAGACCCCTCATGATTTTGAACGCACCTACCAAATCTCCTCTTAACCTTCTCTTCTCCAAGGAGAATGGCCCTAGCTTCTCCAAGCTGTCCACACAACTGACACTCCTCATCCCTGGAATGATTCTTGTGAATCTTTTCTGCACTGTCTCCAATATGTTCACATCCTCCCTAAAATGTGGTGTCCAGAACTGGACACAACGTTCCAGATGAGGCTGGATCAATGTTTTATACAGATTTATCATAACTTATTTGCTTTTGTACTCTATTCCTATATTAATAAAACCCAGGAACCTCAATGCTTTAGTAACTGCTTTCTCAACCTGCTCTGTCACCTGTTATTTGCCATATATGCAAATGTACCCCTGGTCCCTCTGCTCCTGTACCACCTTTAGAATTATAACCTTTATGTTATATTGCCTCTCCTCATTCTTCCCTCAAAAGAATCACTTCACTCTTCTCAGCATTAACTTGTCTACCCATTCCATCAGCCTTGGAGTTTATCACTATCCTCCTCACAGTTCACAATGCTTCCAAATTGTGTGTAATTGTAAATTTTTAAATTGTGCCCTGTACACCCAAGTCTAGGGCATTAATATATATTAAGAAAAGCAGGGGATCTAACTCCGACTCTGGGCGAACCCTACTATATGTCTTACTCTCTGATTCCATTACTCGCTGATTCCTGTTATTCAGCCAATTTTGATCCAGAGGCCAGAATTTTCCCATTGGCGTGTGGGGTCGGGCCCTGCACGTAAAATGATATATGGTGATGTCAGGCGAGCGTTCCGACATCACCACACGCCATCGTGATATTTGGGAAGGCGGGAACGCTATAAGTTCGGATGTGCACCCACCATTAATTAACGGGCTAGGTAAGGATCTTGGGGCAACAATTGATCTTGATTTTTTGCAGCCCGTGCAATCTTCAGGGCTTCGCAAGGGCACGATGGGCAGCAGGTAGGAGACATTTGTATAAACCTCATCCACGGGCAGGATAAGAGCGGTGAGTGCGGCCGCGAATGTGGTGTTTGAGGGATTTAAGTGTGAAAGTAACTTTTACTTGCCTGAGTGAGCAGGAATAATTCAAAACTCATACCAGCTCCTAGGACAGGAGTAAAAGTCTTGGTCAGGCCTCTACAGTAGAAATCATTTTTGGGGCCTGCAGCTTTCAGGAAGACTTCCCTTAGCCTGGGAATGGGAGTTGTGCTCTTCACTGGAGGCACCTCCTCCGAGGAGGAAGGGAGGGCCAGAAGGGGAAGGAGGCCAGGAGTC
The DNA here is from genome assembly GCF_964194155.1 of Cetorhinus maximus. Taxonomy (NCBI): domain Eukaryota; kingdom Metazoa; phylum Chordata; class Chondrichthyes; order Lamniformes; family Cetorhinidae; genus Cetorhinus; species Cetorhinus maximus. The sequence goes on from NC_135886.1 coordinate 117,417,684, forward strand.
CATATTCAGCCTCCAGGGGAGCCATCTTTGGGAGGAGAGGTACATATTGGTGCCCAGGCCATCTCCCACACTGGCACTGACCAGCTGTGGCCAATGCCGCTGTGAGGGCTTGCAGGTCCGAGCGCAACCCCTGGAGGACTTGATTGTTCTCCTGGAGGTGCCTCATGACAGTTGCCACTCTCTCCATGGAGGAAGCATGGCACTCAGCCATGAGGCCCACTGCATCGGTGATGCTCTGCGTGGACTCCTCCAGCACGGGCACCATGCCACGCATAGCCTCATGTATCTCTGCCAGATTGTCCCGCATACCCTGCTGCACTTCCAGCGTTCGCTGCCTCACGGACTGACTCCAGAGGCACATCATCAGCCACCAACCGAGCAAGTATCTAGTCGCCAGCAGTCCTCCGACTGCCAGCGCCCTGGGCACTCATGTCTCTGCCCACACCTCAAGCGAGTGTGAAGTGCCCTCACCGCTGTGGCCTGGGACACTAGCCGAAGGTCTAATTCCCACCGAGGTGCTAGTATCTGTGCTGCTGCCTGCCTGGCTGAGATGGTGTGGCCATGGAGAGCGCATTTGTTCAGGGCCTTCAGGGGTGAAAGGTGGGCCCTCTGTCTCCTCCTCCCGGCCCTGCTCCGGTGATACTGAAACGAAGAAAAGGACATTCGATTAGTTACAGTACAGACAATGTCAACTTGCATGCTACTCCCCCAGGTCATTCTGCACTCATCCTTCCATAATCAAGGGTAAACCCATGTTGCCAAGTTCAATCACTGAGCATTCAGCAGTGCCATGGATTCTGTGACACACATAGTTACCTGAGTGCTTGCCAAACATACCTCCCCGTGGCACCCCAGCCTCACCGCCACCGGTGGACCTGGGGGCATGGCGCCTCTCAAGGTCCATAGCCTGCTGCTCGAAAGCGGTAAGAATGGCCAACTGGGCCTGCCCTCCACCAGTCCGCATTCGTTCCGACGCATTGTGCACAGTCTTCTCCAGAAAAGGAGAGAAGAGCATTGATTAGTCCAGCCTGCTCCTGAATTCCCATCACATCCCTGCCAACCCAGCCAGAGTGGGACATTGCAGGACTCCAGTTCTTAGTTATCCCGCAGCTGCCGCAGACTCACCCAAACAAGCCAGGGCTGACCCCCACCACCATTGCCCAAATGCTGTCTCCTTCACATGTGGCACCACAAGGTGTCACTTTGCTAAGCAAGGAGGGACAAGCATGTGGAGCGCAAAGATCAGCAGATGGATTGGTGCCCCGCCAACTGGAAGCTCCCCTCCCAGCATGTTAGCACCCTGAGTTTGACATGCTTCCCAGTTCCAGCGCTCTGCCTAGGCGTAGACCCTTGACTTTCAACCCCATTCTATACTCTGGGTGTCAGTGTCACACATGTTGCAGATGCAGAAAACATCCTAGCTCAACCCTCTCGGTGAACTGGGCATGGGCAATCTCTGCTGGCACACCCAGCGAGGGATCCATGCCGTGAGGGAATCAATGATGTTACTGTACTCAGAGTTTGCGGGAGTGTTGGGGGGTGGGGTGGTTTGGGGGAAAGGGTGACGGCTGCATTAAGTGACCTGAGGCAACATGGTACTCGCCCTTCCTGTGTGCAGGAGATCATTGAACTTTTTGCGGCATTGGAGCCATGTGCTCCGCACCATATCATGGGAGCTAACATTCTCGGCCACCTCCTCCCATGCACGTTTGGTCAGGTGGGGGACCACCGCCTCCTGTCCCTTGGAAGAAGGACCTCCTGTCGCGCTGCCACCCCCTCCAGGAGGGCAGCTAGGCACTCGTCTGAAAACGAGGGGCACACTGCCCCACTGCCCTACCCTCCGGCCTGGCCTGCCCCGAAGGCCTACCCTCTGGCCTGGCCCGCCCCGATGGCCTACCCTCCGGCCTGGCCTGCCCCGATGGCCTACCCTCTGGCCTGGCCTGCCCCGATGGCCTACCTTCCGGGCTTGCATCACCAACATTGCCCCTCTGCAGAGCCCTTTGCCCAGCCATTGTGAGCAGCCTTTCCAAGGCTGCCAGGCCGTCCTTTATATAGGCTGACCAGTCGCCATTGGACCCGGTGGGCTGAGTGTGCCCGCCGCCGCCCGCCCACTCCCGCTACGCAGGGGACTCGTGACATACGCTGGATGGGCCTTAATTGGCCCGCCCACGAAAATGACAGCGCAGACCCGATCGCGGGCAGCGATCAGGTCCGCGCCCGTTCCCAACCGGCCCGCTTGACATGGGGAGAATTCTCCCCAATAGTGCCACTGTTCCATTTATTCAATGGGCTGTAACTTTGCTGATAAGCCTGTTATGTGGCACTTTATCAATGTCTCTCAGGACTCCATATACATCACATCAACCGCATTATCCTCATCAACCCCTTCTGTTACCTCATCAAAAACTCAATGGCCAGAACCTTCGGCTCAGTGTGTGGAGGTGGGCCCCCGCACACCAATGCGTAAAATGACACGTGGTGATGTCAGGCGTGCGCCCCAACGTCACTGCGCGTCATTCAGATCTTCAGTTTGGCGGGTGCGCACCACAGCCGGCTGTGCGCCCACCGAACTGTCAAAGGCCTTTTAAGACCATTTAAAAACTAATTAAAATAATTAAAGGAGCTGCCTGTCCAACTTTAAGGTTGGTGGGCAGGCAAAGAGCCCAGGCAGCCTTCGCATTTATCACGAAACCTCATCCATGGGCAGGATGAGGTTTCATGAAGGATTTGTGATTCAAATAAATTTTTTAATTAAAATTCATTGACATGTCCCAGCTCGTGCGACACTGTCACATGAGTGGACATGTCTGAATTTCTTTTCTCTCTTTATTCGAATGTTTTAAAATGTAATTAAGCTCCCTGAGGCAGCTCTGTGCCTCAGGGACACTTCTGTGCTCTTTCGTGCATATGCGTGCAAAAGAACGCAGGCCCCGACCCTGCCTAGTCCCCCCGCCCACACAGGGAGCGCTCAGCTCTTCTGGGTGTGCGTCACACTGAGCGGGCCATAATTGGCCTGCCCACGTAAAATGGCGGCACGTTGTCGATCGCGAGTGGCGATCGGCTGTGTGCCCGCCCGCGCCCAATCCCGCTCAGCACCACCCGACAGGGAGAAAACTCTCAATAAGTTAGCTAAACATGATTTTCCCTTAACAAATCCAAGTTGACTTTCTTTAATTCATCCACATTTGTCCAAATGGCTGTTAATTGTGTCCTAAATTATAATTCCACAAGCTTTCCCACCAGAGGTTAAACTGACTGCCCTGTGGTTGATGCTCTTAACCTTACACCATTTTTAACAAGGATGTAACATTTGCAAATCTCCACCCCTCTGGCACTACCTCTGTATCTAAGGAGGATTGGAAAATTACGGCCAGTGCCTCTATAATTTCGATCCTCAGTTCCCTCAGTATTCTTGGATACACCTAATCTGGTCCTGGGCCTGAATTCTTTGGATGACAGGGGCTCTCCTCCCACCATCGAAAGAGTCAGCAGGGAATACATCCCTGCTGCAAATTTACGCTCCAATGAGTATTTATTGGTAACAGGCAGGTCTTCCACCGCTCACTTGGGAGGAAGTGCCGCCCTAGAGAGCTGCTGGCCACTCTGATCGGCAGCAGCTCTCCAGTCCCTGTAGCAACAGCGCTGCAGTGGACAGAGGAGGAATTTCAGGAGGAAGCCTGAGACCAAGTCCGAGAACTGGAGGAAAAGGTGTCAGGGGTCTCAGGGTGGGGAAGGTAGGGGAGGCCTGGGCGGTCACAAGGGAGGTGATTGGGGTCTTGAGGGAGGGGCAAGGGGGGGGTTGGGACGTCCGGAGATCACTGGGTCTTAAGCGGGGAGAGGTGGGAGGTAGCCCCAGTCAGAAGGGGGCTTTTGATGGATCCACCCCCACCCTTCCCGCCCAAGATCCAAGTTTATTTATATGCAGCCTTCCCCCCTGTATGTGCAATGGTCCAGCCAGCCAAAAAATTAAGGCTTGGCAGGAAACAGCCCTTAAGTGGCCATTAATTTCCCACTTAAGGACCTCAAAAGGGGAAAGGGCAGGCTTCCTATCTGAGGCCCCAGCATAAAATCGTTGTGAGGTCCTGGCAGGTGGGAACCTGGAGAGAATCCCTTCCCCACAATTTCACACTCCCCCACGCCTAAAAACCTGTTGGTGTGGATGTGTAAAATTCAGGCCCTGGTGACATAACTTTAAGTACAGCCAATCTGTCTAATTCCTCTTTATCAAAATTTTACTCCATCCAGGATTTCAACTTTCACTAGCACTTTGCAACATTTTTTTCCTTGGTGAAGACAGCTGAGAAGTATTAATTTGGTATGTTAGCCATGCCCCCTGCTCTCCATGTGTAAATCCCCATTGTGCTGCCGAATTGGCCCCACTCTTCCTTTTTGCCACCCTTTTACTGCTTGTATGCTTATGGAAGACTTTTGGATTACCTCTTCTCATGCTCTCTCTTTGCTTTTCTTATTTATTTTGTCACTTGCCCTCTGGTCCTTCTATATTCAGCCTTGTTCTCAATTGTACTATCCACCTGACAGCTGTCATATTTCTTCTTTTCCCCTTTTCTGCTCCATCTCACTATCTTTCATCATCGAGGAAGCTCTAAGTTTGTTTGCCCTACCTTTCCTTTCATAGGAATGTAGCCTGCCTCGACCTGAACCACCTCCATTTAAAGTGTTATGACACAACAGTTGGTAAAGGCTGTTATTTAGAATCCCAACTTTAAACAACTGTCATAACTTATATTTTCAATTGGTATGTTTGAGATGCAGCTCTAAATTCAGGAATCAGACCACCAGTTCTCGAGAGGTTTTTATATCAAACTACATGAGACATTTATTAATTTACAACAAATTAAATATGTACTCATAGCTATAAATTACATAGCTTTTTAGTAAATTCCCAATTAATCTCCACTAAGGCAACCATAACCAATAGACTTTAACCAGACACCAGGCAAAGCATTTTCACCTTACAAATTCAAAATGAGGTTCCTTTCAATTTGGTTCCTTTGCAGACAGTTCTAGGCTTACAGCTGCTTTGATGTTACTTGCCTCTGCCCTGCACACACAAAAGTGTTTTCTGTTATATCCAATACTTCTCTTTGAATGTAAATTTTCATTGTATCACCAGTCCCTTTGAATGCCACCTCTTCTAACAATAAAACCCCTTTCACAGTACCAATTTTATTAGCAATATAAACATTGCTTGATCTTTCCTAGCTAGGTGCAAGATTTCACACCCCTTGAATGCTCTATTCAACAAAATGCAAATATCCTCCACCTCTATGTTTACATCTCAAAACTAGTATACACCAAAGCACCCAGACTAGCTGGCTTTAATCCAATTAAAACACACACAGACACACCCACAGACTAAACCTCTATTTTAAAAAAATAATTTCCAATAACATTATACATTGATATCTTCATGACAAAAGGCAATCCATTTTTCATTACAGTTTGCCTGTCTTTGTTTCCAATTTATCTGGGCCATTCTCAGCCATTGCAATTGCCTCTCCCCCAATGAATTATTTTTACTTTGGATTGCTCCTTAGCTTTTTCCATAGTTGACCTAAACTTTATGATGGAAAAAAATTAAAAATATCAATTTTATATTGTATGTAAAATTTACAATTACATTTATTGTGATAAATTCATGTCATAAAAACAAAACAGCTCACAAATGGGACTAATAAAACCCCACAAATTTGAAAAATAGAAAATGCTAGGAAAGTGCGGCCGGCCAATGCTCCTACAGGATTCATCTTTATTGGTACAAAGTATTTTCGTCATTTTCATTCAACGTCGAGCACAATTCTACGGGTGTCAATTGTCCTCTTATATCATGATGCTTGTGTAAGCCTAGACTGCCAGTTTCTATAGGTCATTCGACTTAAGTGTGACGTGGGGCTAGTCTTTATTTCCACAAATTATTGGGCTGCCCCCCGCCCCACCTCCACCCAAGCGCAAATGTAAAATAGGGCGTGATGATATTTGGTCGGTGTTAACAACGTCACCATGCCAGTCTGTGAAATTGTGGAAGGTGAGCAAGTGCAGAAATTGGCAGCCCACCTGCCATTTTGAAGCCTGCCATTGAGCTGGTTAACGACCCAAATGCCTGCAATTCTTTGTTACCCACTGCATTTTTTGGGCATCAAAAAATTTGGGAGTCTTGGCGGCAGCTACGACAAGGTAGCACAAGGATGGACGAAAAGGCCTTCCACCAGGACCATGGCTGAATATAGCAGCAGATTCTGCTGGTGAAGGTGGCAGTGCTTTTATGGGGTCTTTATAAAACACATTTTTTAACTTTTTTGAACCTTCATTAAAAAATAATGACATATTCAGAGGACGGTTGGGGCCTTTAAATTTGTATTCATGACTGACTGCCTGTTTGTGGCATAAGCCCTCTGCCGCATGATGGCCCGGCTTAGACTACCGATTGGGCCTGGAGCCCCACTTTGCAGCTCTAATTGCCTCTATTTGCTCATCTGATGCTTGATTTGATGATCTAAGACTAGGGGCAGGCGCGAGCAACCCACTCAGTTTCCATTCAGCCTCCCACACCCAGCCGAAAAATGTGAGGCCAGCCCATGTTGACTGACCTGGAGCATGGTGAGGCCAGTTATAGGGCTCTTCTTCCACCAAGGTTGGAATCAGTGATGTCAGCGCAGGTCAGGGATCTAACTGACAACCTTCCAGATCTGTGTAGTTTAGCTATCCATTCTTTCAACCTAACTCAACCTTTCAATAATTACTTTATTTTTGCCTACCAAAACTGAATTTTTCATTAAACTACATTCAGAATTAAAATCAAGGGTACAATTGGATAACATCACTTTATTGAAAACTTTCATTGTAATGCAAAAGTAGACTAGATTTTTCTCAGTTTGAAATCCCTGAGATGATTGGCAACCTTATTTAGTTGCATGCATAATTCAAATGCTGTTTGGCAGAGCATTTGAATGATGACTGTAAAGTTGGGAAATGTGTACAGCTTCTGCAATCTTATTTACATTTATAATTCAAATGTGTGGCACAGCTTCTAAATTATGAACAGAAGCAAATAAAGATGACAGCAGCCACAATGTCTTTAAATTTACTGAAAAGGTAGCCATTTAATCCCAGAAGTTTAAGAATTGCTCCGGATGCCTTGAGGGATTGAAGGAGAGTGTGAGTAAGATCCAGAGGTTAGGGCTGATGTCGCTCAAAGCCCTGCCACAGAAGCATTAAGCTCATTGGCCCTTTGTGGGTCCCTATGGTGTGCAAAATTGATGGCCACATTTACCTACGTAATAACAGTAATTACATTTAATAGAGTAAGGGCTTTGAAAAAATGAAAATGTATTTTATATCTGCCTGTTATTTCTTGTTCTTAGATTGCTTATAGAAACTGTCATCTACTGTGGATATTTGTGCTCTGTCACATGGAGACACAAATTTATATTCTTTCATGGGGCGTAGGAGTGCATTGGGGCAAGACCATTATTTGTTGCCCAGCCCTCATTGCCATTAAGAATGACCTACGTCTATGGCATTCCTCATTTCCTTGCAGTGTGCTGCCAACCTTCACTGGGCACTTTGGAGGCTTACTTTGGAGACTTTTTTGATGGCTTTGAAGGCATTGGATTCATGTGTAATGCATTTTCTACTGCCAGAGATGAAGGCAGTGCAAAGTAGACATCACCAGTAGGAAGATAAAGTTGCCATTGAGCCTTTATTATAGAATCTGCTTTTTAGGTCAAGCTTTTGGTCACCTGTCCTGATATTGCTTGATGTGGCAAGCCATCAAATGTTGTTGTTTTTATTATTTCATGGAGTGTAAGTGTCACTGGCAAGGCCAACATTGGGAGGGTGATGGTGAGCTGCCTTCTTGAGCCGCTGTATTCCATCATGTGTAGATATACCCACTGTGGTGTTCGGAAGAGAGTTCCAGGATTTTAACCCAGTGACAGTGAAGGAACAGTAATATAGTTCCAAGTCAAGATGCTGTGTGACTTGGAGGAGAACTCGCAGGTGATGATGGTCCCAATGTATCTGCTACCCTCGTCCTTTTAGGTGGTAGAGTTCACGGGTTTGAAAATTGCTATTCAGATGTGAAAATGTGGACCATTTTCTGTATCTTAGGAACCTCCTCTCAATGAAAGCAGACATAGATGATGAAATTCACATTGCCTCCAATGTTCCAGCTCAGTCTTCGGCCAACTGAGGAAAAGACTACTTGAACACCAGGATCTCAACCCTAGACTGAGGCCATGGTTTACTGGGCATCAGTAATCCCCATGCTCCGATACGCTTTGGAGACTTGAACAGCCTGCAGCAGGATCCTGAAAGTACTGAAGAAATACCACCAGCGATGCCTTCATCAGATCTTTCAAATCCGTTGGAAAGAAAAGCAGACCAACAGCAGTACCCTCTCTCAAACCAACATGCCTGGCATTGAGGCACTGATCATTCAAAGCCAGCTCCACTGGGCAGGACATATTGTTCATAGGCCTGACACAAAATCCCCAAAGCAACTGCTCTACTCAGAACTTGGTCACAGTAGAAGACTCACAGAAAGACTTGCAGAAACGCTTTAGGGTTGTCCTCAAAGCATCCCTGAAGAGGTCAAACGTACCCACTGACTAAAGGGAGACTCTGGCTTGTGAAGGCAAGGAAGGAAGGAAGTCAAGTTGGGAAGGCACCAAACACATTAAGAGACTGTGTCAGGTACATGCAGAGGCAAAGTCAAGGTGTCAGAAGGAGTGCATAAACCTTCAAGCACCCCATCCATCAATGATAGAGTCTGTAGACTGCGCATTGGACTTAGCAGCCATTTCAGAACCCATCAAATCGAAGTGAAAGCAAATCATCCTCAATTCTAAGGGACTGCTAAGAAGAAGAAGGTTAAAGGAAGCTTGGCAAGTTGCTGTAGTGCACCTTGTTTATGGCACACACTGCTGCCACTTTGTACCAGTGGTGGAAGGAGTGAATATTTAAGGTGGTGAATGGGGTGCCAATGAAGCAGGCTGCTTCGCCCTGGATGGTGTCAAGCTTCTTGAGTGTTGTTGAAGCTACACTCATCCAGGCAAGTGGAGAGTATTCCATCACACTTCTAACATTTGCCATGTAAATATTGGACAGGCTTTGGGGAGTCAGGATGTGAGTTACCTGCTCCAGAATTCCCAGCCTCTGACCCACTCTTGCAGCTACAGTATTTATAAGGTTGGTCCAGCTAAGTTTTGGTAAATGACAACCCTCCCCAAGGATGTTGATGGTCGGGTAATTCAGCAATGGTAATGCCTTTGAATGTCAAGGGGTGATGGTTCAATCCTCTCTTGTTGGAGATGATAATTTGCTGGCACTTGTGTAGCACAAATGTTTCCTGCTACTTATTAATCTATGGTGATAATGCTCCTATGAATGGTCTTAGGTGTTTTAATTATGTTAAAGACTTCATGTAAATTCAAGGAAAACTCAGCAGATCTGGCAGCATCTGTGAAGAGAGAATTAGGGTTAATGATTCAAATATAATATGACTCTTCTTCGGACTTTTCTTCAAATAATAGCGTGTTCCAAAGAAGTTTTTAAGCACTTTCTGTTTTTATTTCAGATTTCCAGCATGTACAGTGTTTTGCTTTTATTTATATGCTGTTGCTGTACTTAATTCACCAGGGCAGCTTTGAAGCTTCCCCACAATGTACACATGATAAATGATGAACAACAGCATATCCCCCTCAAGTGTATAGGAAGGGGAGGATAGTTTTTCACCTCCTCCTGAGCCTGGGTGCCAGGCCAGTTTGCCTTTTTCATGTAGCAAAGAGAGAAATGACTATGGTGTGTTTGGATTGTGAGATTACTACTGCAGAGTGTGAATTTTAATTAAATTGGTTTGACTGAGATGAGTAAAACTAATATTTTGAAAAATCTGGGGCTACAATAGCAGAACATATATTTGCATTTGCATTTCTTTTGTGGAATGGTCATTGTAATTATTTTAGGAACCTAGTCATGGCAGAAAAGATCTTCTCAGTAACAAGGACCTTATTTATACCTATTGGGCAGAGCATTTACTGTCCTGGCCCATGGGGAACAGGCAGGGTTGGTTAGAAAGTTGAGGGATCCATTACTGGGGACTGCCCCTTGTCGCTGACTTCACTGATCGGTTTTCTGTCGGAAGGCCAACCTCATTGACAGCTGAGCCTACAGTCAGGCAGAGAGCTGCTCACTAACAACTGCAGTAGCAGATATATCTGCACCAAAAATGAGAGAACAACCAGGAGCAGGGAAGGGGATTGTTGATTGGGGCTGTGTAATGATTGAGAACACTCATCCAAACTTATCGTTCATTTCATAGTTTCGTGAATTACTAGGGAAGAAAAGGTAAAACAACAAGCTGATGACTCACTCAAAAGATTGTCACGCTTAATGGGGTTAATTTATTTGCACCCACAGTTACAGATTTAAAAGATTAGATGGAAGAAAGCTAAATGGGTTGTAGATCTGCTGTGGGAGAATTAATTCAGTTGCAGGATCACTTAGCTTTTGCTATCATTAGGCTGTAAGAAGTTTCAATTCATGTCGGTCATAACGTCAGTCGGGCTGCTGGAGAGGATGGCAATAGTAGTGGAATTCAGGTTGGAAAAAGTGAGGTAATGCTGAGTAGTGTCCGTGTCATATTGTTGAGGGACAGCATGTAGAAGGGATGGGCAACCATGGAACTCTGGGATACACTGGGGATGACTAAATGTGCATGGAGAATAAATTGTTGAAGACCTTTTAAAATCAAAGGCCTTTTAAGTAGTGAATGTTGGCTGAAGTCAAATCAAGAACATGATTGGTGTGTTCTCCTCATCCTAATGCCATTAATGAATACAGATAAATACCGTTATAACAGAGATTGAACATAGACATTGATAGGAACATTTGCTTTAGACACCCTCAGCTGAATACCTGTTCCACTTCACTCGAGTGTCTTGAGGCTTAATAAAAACTATGGGAAGAATGTTTGAGTCAGCGAGCAGGTGCGGGTCCTACTTGCCGACGTGTAAAATGAGATGCGATGACGTTGGGATGTCATTCAGATTTTCAGTTCGGCAGGCGCGCGGCCAACTCGGCTGCACGCCCGCTGAACTGTCAAAGGCCTATTAAGGCCATTTAAACAGCCATTGCAATAATAACCTGAGCTGCCCGTCGAACCTTAAGGTTGGCAGGCAGGCGAAGAGCCCAGGCGGCCTTCACATTTTTCATTAAACCTCAACCACCGGCGGGATGAGGTTTCATGAAAGGTTTATTAATTAAATAAAGAATTTTCAAATATTTGATAAACATGTCCCAGCTCATGTGACAGTGTCACATGAGGGGACATGTCTAAATCATTTTTTTCTGACTTTAATAAAATCTTACATTCTGAACTTAATCTCCTTGAGGCAGCACTGTGCCTCAGGGAGATTCCTGTGCTCTTTCGCGCACATGCGACTCAGGGAATCTGTCCCCCCCCCCCCGCCCGCACAGGGAGCCCTCAGCACTTCCGGGTGCACGTCATGCTTGTGGGGGGGGAGGGGGTGGTGGTGTTGGGCCTTAATTGTCCTGCCCACGTAAAATGGAGGCGCGGCCCCGATTGGGGGCACCAATTGGGTTCACGCCCGCCCCTGCACAACCCCCCGGACGGGGCAAATTTCTGCCCAGTGTTGTAGCAATTCAAGTTATGCGAGGAAGTTCATTTTCAATTCTGGATACTTCCGTTTGTTGAAAGAAAATGATAGATAAAAGGTTTCACAAAATAATTTTATTTTTCTGATCATCAAAGATTGGTGAAGAAATGAAAACATGTGATGCCAAAGTGTGGCACAGCAGGTATGATCAAACAAATTAACTCAAACCCTAAACCCATGGGTAAGCTCTTGAAAATATAATGAATTGAAAAGTCTGGGCTACAATTGTGGTCCAGAAAAAAAAATAAAGAAAAATGACAGTGTTACAGTATTTTTAGAGCACAGCAAACCCCTATTATTTTGCTTGCATGATTTAAATCTACATGATTTCTGCCCACACAAGAAGTAAAAACGTGTTTGAGTGCATTTTACAAAATGATACATTTTGCTGCAAAGTGATTCATTTTCTGTATTCAGCTCTTCTTCAGTTTTCAATGCACCATCTCTTTAGTAGTGCGCCATGAATGAGTTTGCATCAACTAACATGGAACCACGTTCAGCGGTGCAACAACTAAAAGGATGAGTGGAATTTACTGCCTTCCCTGTGGCAAGTTTAGTAATGGGTGGGCCTTTAATCAGGCAGGAGGGGATTCCACTGCCTTCCCCCCTCCACCCCAGTTAAATCCATGCTGGGAAGGCCTGTGCGTGGCCTTCCTGCCCCACTGTCAATTGAGGCCCTTAAGTAGGCAATTAACGCCCACTAAAGGGCCTCATGCTGATGCCGCTGGTATTAACCCAGCAGCGGATGGGGGAATAAACATGCAGGGAACATGATAAACTAACCCGTGCAGGGTTGTATGCAGGCTCACAGGAGGGTCTCTCCTTCAAAGGCATTCGGTGCCTAATTGAAGGACCTGGCATGGAGGGTCCAGCTGAGAGCTACCTCCTTGCTCCCGACCCCTCTACCCTTCCTGCCATCCCTCACGAGTGGCCTGGGATTCAGTGATAATAGGGGTATTGTACCAGCAGCAGCCACTGCCTCCCTGGTGGCACTGCTGTTCAATATTGCTGCTGGCTTCTGATTGGCCGTCAGCAGTCAGCGGGCGGGACATCCATCCCCTGGGGTCCTGGATCCTGAGCGGCACTTGATATAACGGGCTTTCCCTAAAAGAGATGACAGGCGGGTCTTGCCAGCTTGCCAGCCAGCAGGCGAGACTGCTGTCACCTCCATTAAATACTGCCAATGTGTGATTATTTTGGGGGAGGGCGGAGTGAGCTCTGACCCCCACATCCCCTGTGCCAAAACTCAGAATTACACTTAATGTTCTTCCATCTCTTCATCAGGAAGAACTCCCCTGCTCTTCCATGAAATAGTGGCATTGGATCTTTTGCGTCCACTGGAGAGAGTAGAAGGGAACTTTAGCGCTCCTGCAGTACATGCACCATAACATCTGACTTGGAGACAGGAGTGTTCCCACTGAACCAAGATTCTCATTCCTGTTTCAGGCATGGGCCCTAAATGCCTCTTTCGATACTTCTCCAATATGCTAGAAAGTGCACACTCTTGCAGCCCGCCATGTCAGATGCTTTGCTGTCTTTAAAAGGGGGGCAGCATCATTGGATTCCTAGACTGTAGTTTCTCAGGAGAGGGGAGGAGCAAAAGAGAGATGAGCATTGCCTTCAATTTTGAAAGAAAATGTAAAACATTTTTAAACATAGAACCGGAATTTCTTGCCATAGATGAAGCATTTTTGGAGATCTTTCCTAACTGTGAGATGCCTATAAGTTGAGTTGAAAGTTACGATAATCTTTTGCACAAGTTAAGGGATCATTCTACAACCTCATCAGCAAAGAAAGAAACCTCACTTCATTTGAAAAGCATTGGTACATTGTGTTCTGCAGATCAAACAGAACATCCCTATCTCTATGTAACAGGAACAGCAGAAGAACGAGCACTGACATCAGCAACACTATCAACTTTGTTGTTTCATTAATAACTAAAACCGTGACTTGCATCTTTACAAAACTGGGAGAATATTATTCAAATGAATACATAACTGAATTAGTTATACAAACTTAACCTCATTTTCAACATCTATTAGAAAACAGAACTTTTTACATTTCTGAATCAATATTTCCTTTCTTCGTGGCACCTGGAAGGTATATTTGTTATGCTAAAAGAACTTATGTATTAATTTGAAATCATTAGCGTATACAAAATATATTAATTGCTAGCAATGTTTTCTGTAATATGCTAATACGTCAGAAGAACAGAAAAGTACTGAAGTCTGTTACACAAATAAACCCTAATGATGTTTAGGATATTGTGAGAGCCACTAGCGATTCCAATTTCATAGCCCATATCCTAAATTTTTTAATATTATTTCTTCAGTGACACTCTGCCTTATCCAACAGGTCTGATATCCTCAATCTAGAACAATTGTGGCTGAGGGACTGACACATTTCAGTCTGTTTTATAAAACTTTGTGTGAAAAATTTGTCCGGATTAACTTTAGAAAACATCTTCATAACCTGAATTTACCCTCGGCACGCGTGATCGGCGGGCCCGGAAGTGGATGCGAGATCCACTGCTGCCCGCAATCGGCTGCTGGCCCTGATTTCATGCAGGCTGGCCCATTAACAGCCGGCCAGCGTGAAATGCCTGCTGACACTGACTCAGCGTTGCTGAGGGGGCAGGAGCATGGCGGACGCCGGTTCCAATGCGGTTCTGGAGGGAGGATTTAAAAGTGCACAGGGGTCTTCCTGAAAGCTGCCGAGAAGTGTTCAGGAGCCCCAGGGAGCTGTGTGACATTGCCTGGAAGGAGTAAAAAATTTCATGATTTATGGCCTCAGGATCTGCAGCCCATGCCAGGAAGGAGGGCAATGCCTGTGGGCACTCTGCACAACCCCCCCCCCACCCCCCACCTCGCCTCTCAGACAATTGCCCACGTGCTCTGCTGGAGGCAGATATTAATCCTGCGGGATGGTAAGAGGAGGCCATCTCATCAAACGAAGAAAGCACGGATGGAGGTGGCTATCCGGTTGAGGAGGCATGATGTTATGTGCTGCACTTGGATCCAGTGCTGTAAAAGATTCAATGACCTTCTGTGCTGTTCAAGGGTGAGTGTGGAGTTGGCATGGAACTGTATATAGATGCCTTAGAAGGTGGCCGGACTTTGTGGCGCTCATAGGTATGAGATGCAGAGTTCCAGATGGCACATATCCCTCTACCATCAAAGGCTGGGAAATGTGCCTGCTTGGCTTGGATGTATGCAAAGGTCAATTGTGCCAATCTGATATGCACCTCCACCTGGATCTCCTGGGGTGGGTGTGGGAGATGTGGGTGGGGCTGGTACGGTGTGGTAGGTAGAGGGTGAACTAATGAAAACACTTTTGTGCTATCAGGGGAAGAGAAGCCATAATGCACAGGAGCATGCACAAACAGGTGGTGGAGTGCCCAACCTCCTGATCCTGTCAAAGTTTGAGGCAGAAGCCCTTGATTTGGCATGCGAGGTGGAAAAGGGTCCACAGGTGGAGAGGAAGGGGTCTCGGAGGAAGGTAAGAGTCCAATGGGCAGGGAAGAGACTGGGGGAGTGTATAAGAGATGTAGGATAGTGGCACTTTGAATCAGATATTCAAACCAAGAGTCCTCAATGGTCATCCATTCACAATGCCTCACTGAGGCAGTTGTCCATTGTGACAAGCAACTGTAGCGCATGCACAGTGATGTTTGCAACTGACCTTTTCTCTTCCTCCCTCAGATGCGCCATCCTCACGATGCACTACAGACCTTGAGGGCCATCCCCTGGCCCCTGAGGTGGAGCCACGGACAGATGTGCCCGTGTCATATCCTCCTTTCGTACGAAGCACCAACACAGTCACGGGCATGTTGGTGGGCAATGGCGCATTAGATCAGATGTGGTAAGGGCACATCTCACTCGCATGAGGAGCCTTGGTTTTAAACCTTGGTTTTAAAATGAGAATCCCAGATGAATTATTAGGAGTGAAATAACCCTGATAAATCTAGCACCAAACCTGCAATATTTTAGTGTGTATCTGTTTAACATGTTTAATTTTGTTTTTAAAAAGGAAGTGAAGCAGAGAGTCCACAGGGTGCCGCCAGTCGTAAGATTCTTAGAGACCAGGATGATGCTGAGTCCGAGGCAGCTGATGAGCCTCTGGAGTCGTCCATCGGGTGGCAGATACTGGATGTCCAGCGGGATGCACAGGATGATCTGGCAGAGATCCATAGAGGGTCTGCATACCATGGTCTCTGTCTTAGAGGAGTCTATGCGAAGCGTGAGCACTGTGATGACCCGCAGCTCCAAACGCACAGCCTCCGCCATAGAAAGAGTGGTGACTCTCATGGACAGGCAGTTCCATGAACAGAATCAGGGGTTTCTGGGGTTGTGTTTGAACTGCAAGGGCAGTGGCCCCAGCAGGTTAATGGCAGTGCGGGAGATGGATGAGACACCCCTAGTAACTCTGCCAGGTGCCTGTCCATCGATGGCGAGCAGGGAGGTTCAAACTAACTTCACTTTGGCAGATGAGCTGCAGCTCCCATCTGTGGGCACCTCTCAGGGCACTCTGGATGATGGCAGCAGCTCATCCACCCCTCTACCAGTGACTGTCACATCTGATGACAACGCAAAGACTGAGGAGTGCCCAGCCATGGTGCTGGACTTTTCCACCCAGACTGGGCCTGCATAGGCTCCGCTGGCCAGACGATGGCCGCCAAGGTCATTGAGGCCCACAGGGCATCAGAGCCAGCAGGCTGCCTCCAATCCAGCTGCCAGTGAGGGTTTGGGACACCAAGACGTAGCACTCACAAATGAAAGTTTAAGTTACTTTGAGCACAGGAGGGGTTGCCATGGGTGATGTAACCTTCATTGAGACTTGTTATATGTTTAATTTGTATTTTCGAGACCAGCATATAAATATCTCATTATGTGCAATGGCCTGAAAGTGCTTTATGTTTTCAGAGGTGATGGGCCTTGGAATTGCCTGTGACACAGGGGAAGGATTGCAAACTTTACTTCAGAGGTCATAACTTGACTTAAGGGTGAAGGATGACCTCATCATGAATGATTAGGAAGATGACATCATCCTTGCCCTCTCTTTTAAGCCATGCCTTGGATGCCTAACTGAAAGTATGGTAAATCAAGGCCTCCCTACTCTCCCTGCCTCCCTGCCTCCCATAAGGTTTTTTATTTTGGTTTGGACCTCCCCACCCTGGGCTCCTTCGCCGCCTCCTCAGACCTAGCACTTGAATTGTTCTCAGCGGCCTGTAGAGCAGCATCGCTGTCTTCATCCTCCAATGAGTTCCCCCTTCGACAGAGCCAGATTGTGCAGTGCGCAGCAGACAATGACAATAAGTGAAACACACACTGGAGGATATTGTAGTGCTCTCCCTGATCAGTCCAGGCAGTGGACCTCAACTTGAGTAGCCCAATGGTCCTCTCAATTACTGCCCTTGTGGAGGCATGACTTTGAATAAAGCTCCCCTCCACTTCTGTTCTTGGGTGTCTGCGTGAAGTCATGAACCACCTTTTCAGGGGATAGCCTTTGTCCCCCATGAGCGAGCTGGAGCAACGAAGAACCTTGGCACCTGGAAGTGTCAGAGGATGTAAGCATTATGACAGTTTCCAGGGTACCTGGTGCGTACCTGCAATATCTGAGTCTTTTGGTCACAAACAAATTGGGTCTTCAGGGAGTGGAACCCCTTCTCACTGACAAAGGCACCTAGCTCAAACACTGGCCCCTTTATGGCCATATGCATGCAATGCCATATGGCTTCCTGGATGCAGGGAAACCCAACAGTTGCAACAAAGCCTCTGGCTCTCTCAGCCTGGCTGGCTTCTTCGGTCCGGAAGTGAATGAAGTTACTGATCAGAGCATCAGTGACCAGCTTGACGCAGCTGCGAGCAGCAGATTGGGAGACTTGTGTAGATCACCCGCAGACCCCTGGAAAGAACTTGAGGCGAAAACGTTCAGGGCCACAGTAACCTTAAGAGCTATTGGCATAGGGTGGCCACCTACACAGCTTTAGGTGATGTCTGGGCCAATCATCTTGCATATGAAGGTCACAGTGTTCCTGGAGAGGTGGAGCCTCCTTCGGTGCTGGGCCTCAGACATGTCCAGGTAGCAAGAACGCTGCCTGTAAACTCTTCCTGCTGAATAATTTTGTCTTCTGCAGACCCTTCTGCCTTGTGCTTCCTGATGGCCCTGCACCCCTTCTGGTTGCATCCCTCTTTCCACAGGTCACACTCTGGGCACTGCCTGTGGGGAACTCGCCTCCCCTCCCTTTTGGCCCTCTCCTCCTCTTCCGAGGAGGTCCTGCCAGCAAAGTAGACAACGCCCAATTTCTTAAAGTTGATTGCAATGGATTGTGGACTGCTAGGCCTCTCGGCAGAAAGCCTCTGAAAATGCGGGGAAAACAAAGAGTTCTCCAGGACGCAGAAAAAAAAAATGCCAGAAACCGTTTGTAAACCAACTCCAACCAACTCACAGCAAAACTCCTCCCTACTCACCTTGCCAAGATCCTGTTCGCCTTTATTCTACTTTGGATCGAGGTTTCATGAAAAATATGAAGGCTGCCTGGCCCAGCGGCCCATGCGCCAAGCATAAAATCTCACAGGCCACATAAAACCGCTGTGAATTGCCTTTTTAATTTACCCAATTGCCCCTTTATTTACTGGGGGGTGTGCTTCCGACATTCGCGCACACCTGCCGACTGTAATATCACGGCCGCCGCACGCCCACTCTGACACCGTAAAAATCGGGCCAATAGGTTTGAATATTTTATTTAAATTGAATTGAAGTCTCCTCTTTGCTTATAAAATATGTTAACTTCCTCACCCCCATTTTGGATTCCAAAGACAGGTTTATAATTTCACTGCACCCAATCTCTTCCCCTAATATATTGCCTTTGCCCTACCTTCAACTGTCTCATTTGGATATATGTATGTTATGGTAACCAGCATTGCAAACAGATGGAATCTAACTGTGACTTTTCCATTCAGATCATCACCTCTTTTATTGGTTTTCTATCGAAAGCTGCAGGAAGGCAGGAGAGCTACACCACAGAACCAGGATCGAGCATTCAGGGAGGAAGGGCAGGGTGGTTTATAAAGAATTCCCTAGGACAGAAATTGAAAGGCTTCGAATTTTCAGCTGTGGGGTCAATTGCTTTGTTTCGTAAACCATATCCTTTGAACCCAATATGTTGCGTTGGTGGTTTTAATTATAATATAGTCAGAAATGAGGGCTGCAGAATGGAATCCTGTCTGTCAAAGTTAATCATCTATTGTCCTGTGGTTAGCTACCATCATTATGTAAATGCTATAGATTCAGAAAATTGTCACATTGAATTATGCAAATAGGCTTATTACACACGTTTTGTGGCACAAATGAAGCATGAATATATTAATGAAAAAGGTGATTAAACAATAAGTTGCATCCATAATGTTGTTTGGGCAATTATCTCTACTTGAGTAAAGCCTCAAAAGTTTTTCTGTGTACGCTTCCACTCAATGCTGCTGGCAGGTATAATGAAGTTGAGAAGTAGCCATGGCTGAAATTCTTTGACAGGAATCTGGTGACTTGCAGGTTTCTGATTTTCCTCCTTACATGTGATGATGTGATGATCATCTGGCAAATGATTACAGGCAAAGAAAAAGCTGCTAAGTGACAGTGAGAGTCATCCAAAATCCCAGGTGTGATCCAATGCAATTACAAATGTGATTGCAATTGAACCGAGCCTTGAGATTAGCACGTAGCAGGTATTAAAAATGAAAATGCCTAGATTGCACAGCAGATGTGACTAATTGAAACAGAAGAAATAATATCTCTAATGTTGTCCATAGAGCAGGTCTTTTGTTTTATTCTTTCATGGGATGTGGGCCTCGCTGGCTGGGCCAGCATCTATTGCTCATCCCTAATTGCCCTTGGGAAGGCGGTGGTGAGCAGCCTTCTTGAACTGCTGCAGTCCATCTGAAGCAAATACACCCACATTGCAGTTAGGAAGGGAGTTCCAGGATTTTGATCCAGCAACAGTGAAGGAACAGTGATTGAGTTCCAAGTCAGGCTAGTGAGTGGTGTGTAGCTTTAATAAAGTTGTCTGGAAGAGTTTTGTGCACCATATAAATATACTGACTACTGCTCACATTAACATACATTACGAAAAAAGGGTCATTGACATCAAGGTTTATGGTTTTAATAATTAGAGAAATTGAAGCTTTTTAGTGTTTCAGTAAGATATAATTGCCCAGAGTCAATTGACGAAAGGGTGCTGGAAATGGATTCAATTTCAAGTTTTAGAAGGGAATTGGAATTCTTCTTGACAAGTAAACATTTGATGGGCTATGGGGAAAGAGCAGGAGAGAATGATTATTATTGGCTCTTTCAGAGGGCTGGTACAAGCACGATTGGCCCAGTGGCCCCCTTCTGTGCTGTACTGTTCTGTGATTCTATGAGAAGTTTTTCTTGATAATAAAGATGGCAGTAGAATGGGTGAGATATGGGATTACTCCACAGAGTAATCTGGTGACCATTGTGTAGAACAGGGATTGAACAGGGAACACAAAACTTTGTGGAGGATTACGTGATCTTCCCTGACTTCAGAAAGTTGCAAAATAGCATTACTTCAGACTGTGACTTAGACTTTAGCAGGCAAATTTATTAAACAGCAGAAGAACAAGCAAATAATATCAATGATACACACAATATAGTTTCTACGGTAATGATTACATTTAATCAATTCCTTGCTGCTAGAAAATAAAAAATAGGTGCAATTTCTGCATTCAACTTTTCTCATAAGATCATATAAATTTACTGTGTGAAGCCTATCATGTCATTCTGACCAAAAAAAAGAGCTATCCAGCCTAATCCCACTTTCCATCTCTTGGTCCGTAACCTTGTAGGTTACGGAACTTCCAATGCATATCAGAGTGGTTTTGTAAGTGTGCTGAGAGTTTCTGCCTCTACTACCCTGTTAATTAATGAGTATCAGATCCTCACCACCCTCAGGGTGAAAAAAAAACTCCTCAACTCTCCTCTAATCCTGCTGCCAATTACTTAAAATCTATGTCCCCTGTGTTTAGTGACCTCTTTGCTCAGGAAAATAGATAATTTCTATCCACTCTCTCCCAGCCCCTCCTAATTTGATACACCATTATTAAATCTCCCCTCAGCCTCCTCTGTTCCACAAAAAAAAAAACCTAGCCTACCCAATCCTCCCTCATGGCTAAAGTTCTACAGCCTTATAAATCTCCTCTGTACCGTTCCAAATGTGATTACATCCTTCCTGTTTTTATACAGTTCTATCATTGACTCCCTGCTCTTATATTCTGTGCCTCATCTAATAAAGGAAAGTATCCCAAATGCCTCCTTAACCACCTTATCTACCTGTCCTACTACCATCAAAGATTTGTGGACATGCACTCCAAGGTCCCTCTGTTCATTTACACTTCAGGATCCTATCATTTATTGTGTATTCCCTTGTCTTGTTTGCCTCCCAGAATCGATTACTTCACACTTATCTGGATTAAATTCCAAATGCCACTTTGTGGCCACCTGATAAATCCACTGATATTGTTTTTGCCGTCCACAGTTATTTTCATCACGAGCAACCACACAGGCAATTTTTGTACTGTCTGTTAACTTCTTAATGATGCCCCTTATATTTAAGTCAAAATCAAGATAAATAGCATGAAAACCAGTTACTTACATGATCATGGAGTATACTTTTTCCCCTCCTTACTTACCACAATGGATTAGCAATTCTTACTGAGTTGTTACCTCTGTTACTGAAGGATGGTGGAGGTAATGTTTTCACCCCTGTTTGCTAGTCTATTTGTCAGTAAACAATATATCTCAAAAGCTAATGGACAGATTTCAACAAAACTTGGTACATAGATAGGGTATGACCCAAGGAAGAACAGATTAGTTTTTGGCGAAGGTGCAGATCGGGATCTTGAAATTTTTTAAAGGATCCGTTAAGATTAGGAGATAGGGCAAATTGATGTCTTCATTTAGAATGTTGCGGGTTGTTTTATTTAGCGTGTTGTTAATTGTTTTAGAAAGTTGTGGTTTGTCTCAGCTGCTATGGTGGAATCTGTCACAGCTGTGACAATGTGGGCAGAGTTTTCGGAGCTTGTTGTTGAATATGGATTGGGCTGAAGCCTCCTCAGTAAAATGGAAGCTCTTAATAAAGAGATTTTTTTTCAGATTTGTAGTTACAGAGCATCAACCAGGCAGGGAAAAGCCTCAAAGAAGAGCTGCATAGTTGTAATAACTTTCAGTTAACACAGTGTGGTGAATGCCTGGGCTGTACTGAATGCCCTCTTCACTTGGTGTTGCTGTTACACTACACAAGGATGTTCTCCTTCCTGCTGAGTTTTCATTGTCATAGGGCCCCCTGATGGGATGGCTATTACAGAGGCCCAAATAATCACATACATAATAAGTTATCAAAATTTAGCCTGGTGATCAATATTAGTTACTTCTATCAGCTGGTTGAGCTCTGCATCTTCTTAACACTAGCCAACATAAACGGGGATTGATCTGTCTTCCTTTGAAGTGGGCATTTACATGCTTGACAACTGGGGATTGTACAAGTTCTCTTAATGCAGAAAAACATAGAATCAAATGCCATTAAAGATTTTTAAAAAGCTGTTAAAATTATATGTATATAATATATATAGATAGATAGATATTATATATACCCACACACACACACACATTCACACACATCCTTCGTAGGTGTAACACAATGCTCTAAATTTTAGATGCCTGTTTATTAGTACCTAGCCTTGTAACAGATGTGAAGCTACATAAGTCAGTTGGAAAACTAGTACTGCATTCTAAAATTGTTGGGAAACTGGCTTATGATATGGAATGAAAGGACAATAAAATATTAATTATTAGTGACACATCTAAAGAAAAAGCACACTGATGCGTTTTACTGACTTTCGGGTTATCCACAAGATAGTTTCAACTGAACAAGATTCCGTGTTATTTAATCTCATCCCTCTCGAATATCAACCCAACAGTCTTCTCATTACAGTATTCAACCGTTTCATAATTAAGGCCAATGTGTTAGTCTCCCTTAATGACTCATCCTGTAAAGAAATACTGGGCCTGTATCTTTTTATCTTGCTAGGCTTGTCTTACAAAAGTGCATTAAAATATTTAGAACTTAATTACTCTATACTTACCACCCTTAAAATCATACAACCATAAAAGCAATAAACCAGAAAGCTAGAAACAAATCCAGAGTTATGGAGTAATAAGCAGAAGAGAAAGCCACATTGTGTGTTCAAAATATATTCATGTCTTCTATTAGTTCCTTTGTAATTAATATGGAAAAGATATGATTAAGATTAATAATAATAGGACATAGATACAAAGAAGACAGTTCTACTGAAGGATACAGTTTAATTTAAAGACATGTTTCGGTTCACAGATCAAAACATTGCACATTGCTAATTAGCATTCTGCCACATAATATGAAATTGTTATTGTCAAAGGCGAGTATGATCTATTTTATATGTGATGTACCAATAGCAGGTTTCCTTTGGCAAAATGTGATTAAGGGCTGCAGTATGAAATTGGACTGAACTGTATAATCAGCTCCCATCAGGAAATGCCTCCTTTATATATCTTGGCTCTGACTGGAAGTCTCCCAACTGGGAGAAAACTCTTCGAACATGGGCGGAGGCCCATTCCTGACTCTTACATTTCAAATGTTGAGATTGCAGGTGGGAGCCAGTTCCAGGGTTTTATTGCAACTTGAGTCTCGCTGCAAAATAAAAACCACTTGGTAGAGACATTAATGATGTAGTAAACACATAGTAAAAGATTTTCACAGGCATAATAGGCAGTTCAAGGCCAAGACCCCAAGAAGTATGTGTGTAGAAGGGGGCACTGCAGCTTGTTATCTAGTGTGTTATTGGAAAGCTGCTTTGTGTTTTGCTTATGTTTGCAAGCAAACAAGTTGTTCAGACAAAGAAAGCTCCTCCCTAGACTAATACCAGGAATGGGAAGGTTGTCTTGTGAGTGAAGGCTGGACAGGTTAGGCTTGTATCCACTGGAATTTAGAAGAGTAAGAGGCGATTTAATTGAAACCCTTAAGATCCTGAGGGGTCCTGACTGGGTGGATGTGGAGAGGATGCTTCCTCTTGTGCGAGAACCTAGAGCTAGGGATCACTGTTTAAAAATAAGGGGTCCCTCATTTAAGTCAGAGATGAGGAGAATTTTTTTCTCTCAGAGGGCTGTGAGTCTTTGGAACTCCCTTCCCCAAAAGGCGGTGGAAGCAGAGTCTTTGAATGTTTTTAAGGCAGAGCTAGATAGATTCTTGATTAACAAGAGGGTGTAAGGTTATTAGAGATAGGCGGGAATGTGGGGTTGAGGTTTCATTCAGATCAGCCATGGTCTTGTTGAATGGCGGAGCAGGCTCAATGGGCCAAATGGCCTAGTCCTGCTTCTAATTAATATGTTTGTACGTTCCCCTTCTTGTTAAGTTACATTTGAGAGAAAATTATGCTGGAAGTGTTGGAACAAATGACATATTGGATGTATTAGGTAACTGTTGGAGGAGAGCGAGAGACCATAGGCACTAGCGTGGAAGGGGAAAGAAATGATCTATCAACATGGATGAGAAACATATGTGAGAGAATTATGTTTTTAAGAGGGAGAGGCGAGAAGAGAGAGATGTATACATTAGATTAAAAAGAGGGAGAAGGAAAAGGATAAAAAGCCTGTCTTGTGGAAAGGCATCACTGCCTTATAATTATCCGATTACTCAAGAGCTGCAATTTCTACAGGGAGGGGGCAGCTGGGCAGAAAGGGTACATGGGAGCCTGGTAGCAGGTGGCACGTTGCCTTGGTCATCTTAATGGCTGGGGCTCATTTGAATAAAACCTTCCAGATATCCGCCTGACAACCATATTGACAACTTTGTTGGTGGGCAAGCGTACAAAAATCCTGGAAACGGTCCCTGGCAGTTAGTGGGTGAAGGGGATGACACTGGGATAGTGGGTAGGCCTAGGTGATTCCCTTTGCACATTTAGAGGTCGGCGAGATACTGGGCACATTCTTGTTGAGGCTGTGGGGGTTCGGCCTACCGGCTAAGGAGGTGGCGAGAGAACCATGCTGCCTCTTTTCGGGAAGGCCTGCCAAACCACGCGCCAATCAGGTAGTGGCGAGGCCACTGGTGGGCCTTCCCCTGTAACTAAGTTCCCGGGGGCGGAAGTCTGGTCTACCAAGAGCTGCTGGTTAATCGGAGGCCAGCAGCTCTTATGCCTAACAGCGCCACTTGGGAGGCCGTGGCTGCTGCCAAAATGACAGGCACCAGAGTCCCAGGATCGCGGAGTGACCCAGGCCACAGGTAAATAATGTAAGGGGTGTTTCACGGGGTTGGGGTCATGGGGAGAGAGCTGCAGGGGGGTCACCAGCAAGGGCAGGAGGGTTGCTATCAGCAGGCACCCCCCCAACACCGCATACCCCCCACTTTCCCGATGGCGGGGGTTGGGGGAGTGGGGTCTCTCAATCAAAGTCACCCAATGCCTGATCGAGCGACATGCAGGCACCCCCCAACCACACACACACCACCCCCCCCCACCTCCCTCCCCTGCCCCTGCCTCCGCCTGGGGTGACAAGCTGGCTGCACAGTTTTACCTGTAGTGCATGCCGTATGGTGACAGGCCTGCCGGCCCCTGGGTTAATACCAGCAGGCTCTTAAGTGGTCAATAATTGGCCACTCAAGGGCCTCAATTGGCAGCGAGGAAGGAAGGTCGACCATGGGCCTCCCTGCCAAGAACCTAATTCTAGCAGAGGCGGGAAGGCGGCGGGATCCTGGTCTACCACCATCCTGCCTAATTAGATGCCGTGCCCGCCTGCAAGCTCGCCATCAGCGAGAGCACAAGATTCTGCCCACTGTACCTGTTTGAAATCCTTGTGGCAGGAGGAGCAGGAGAACCCTACCCCTCCTCCCCAGCATCCACCTGATCTTAAAGTAATACTTAGACATGGCGTCCCCTGATTGCAACATGGAAAGGGGACTCATTTTGGTCAATGTTTAGCCAGAATTATGTAAATTGATGAAGATAATGAAATAAATGAAAGCATAAAATGGCCAGGATTTTACGGCTCCTCCAGCTTGGCAGGATATTAAGGTCCTGCCCGACTGAATGGAGATTTAAATGGCTCACCGCATCTGCCAGGGATGACTTGCCATGGCGGGGCTGTAAAATCCTGGCCAATAGTTTGTTTCTGGGGAACAGTGGGATGTGATTTTGCATTATGCTGCAACAGAAGTAACCAGAGATAAGATAACTCCAAGACATAAAGGTGAATAAAGGTGAACAGGAGTGTAAATGGCTAGTCAGGTAAGGCTGAGAAGCACTCAGAGACTAATAGGGTGCCTGTGAATAGCATTGACACTCATGTGATAGCAGAGTATTTCAGAAATGTGGTGACTTCAGCCATATATTGTGTTTAAAGCCATCTGTGTGTTATTCTACTGGCTGCATTAAGGAGCAGACACAACTGTCAAAACAACCAATTAGCAGTATTTCGAAACATTGGCTTTGCAGACCAAACAAGGGCCAAGCTGACATAAATAACTGTTTAATTGGCTCGCTTAGAAAAAAATGAGAAAATCTAAAAGAGTATGGCCTAGCTGCAGACAAAAAAGCATTGAGGAACGACAAAAGCTGTCTACACAGAAGCAAGAACCAAATAGGGAAACAACTTTAGATGCAGAAGTCATTTTATTGGTGTGCACTGATCATATTTCACTGCCTCATCTCTAACATGTCTGTATATCTGTTTAATACCATCCGCCCAACAGGGAACATATAACAGTATTATAGAACAGAATTCAGCTGAAGTTAATAGTTACTGTTTAATATGTAACTTCCATTCACCAAGTTACTTTCAATATAAATGAACTTTTCAGACTCATTTTCAGATTAAGTTTATTATTTGATGTACTAAATATCTACTATTTCAATAATAATGTGGTGTTAATATTTTTGCTGCGCCTAGTTATCATCACATATATATTCACATATATCATCACATATAAGTAAAAGCCAGATGATCTTTCTGCTTAAAAATCAATCATAGCACAAGTGATTAGGGGAGGCAATGGTGTAATGGCATTGTCACTTGACTAATAATCCAGAGACCCAGGGTAATACTCTGGGGAGTTGGTTTCGAATCCTGCCATGGCAGATGGTGGAGTTTTGAGTTCATTAAAAATCCGGAATTAAAAGCCTAATAATGACCATGAAGCCATTGTCAATTGTTGTAAAAACCCATCTGGTTCACTAATGTCCCTTTAGCACATGAGGATACATATCTGAATAATTTTATTTTTTATCTTTTTCAATGTTTCATTATGAAATTAATCTCCCTGAGGTAGCTCCGTGCCTCAGGGAGATTTCTGTGCTCTTTCGCACGAAAGAGCGCAGGACCTGACTCTCCCTCCTCCCCCTCCTGTCTGCTGTCCTTACCTGGTCTGGCCTGCATGTGACTCCAGACCCACAGCAATGTGGTTGACTCTTAAATGCACTCTAAAAAAGGACAGCATGGGATGGGCAATAAATGCTTGCCTAGCCAGCAATGCCCACATCCTGTGAACGAATTTTAAAAATACACATTTCTATTAGTGAAGCCTCAACAACTGATCATTGATGTTATATTTTGTGTTACTGTATTCCTGCTTCTAGTTCAGGAGATGGTCCTGGTGTAGATGAAGCAGGAAGTTTTAATCCATGGGCTCGTCAATGAATTCTCTTGACCCAACTTCTGAAGGATACACCAAGGTGCATTTACCTGACCACTGGGATGTATTCATTTTGATCTGAAAACCATGCTTGCAGATAATCCAACTCTAAAAGAGCAGCCCTGACTATCTTCATTAGGATGGTTCCTCAAAGGACAGCAATATTTGGGAGAGAGTTCAGGAAAGGGCATCAGGGATGATTCTAGGGAGTAAGAAAGGTTAAGTGTAACAAATTTCTGAGCTTCTCCTGGCCAGTTGGTTCCTCTTGCCACATTTCTGCTGCTGGATAGCTGACAGTGTCACAATTCCCCTATGTTAACATAAAAATCACGTTGCTGATGACATCATCAGGTTGTGGCATTTTAATGTTAAGTGAGTTCCCTCGCCTGATTTAATGGAAGCCCCAAGGTTGAATCACTGCCGGTAATATTATGCCAGCTGTGAACATGACAGGCTGGAGGTAGGATTTTAATTTTCAGAATATTTACCCCGGATTTGACCCTTTCCTTTTCAGTGGGCTTGGTGGGGTCAGGGAGTGGGGGTGGGGGGTGGGGGGTGGGTGGGGGTGGTATCGAGGCCAACTAATAATCTATCAATCAGAAAATAAAGCGGATATTGTGGTGTACAGTTCATTATCATACATGTCTCAAATATAGGGAAGAATTTTCTCCCCTTCGGGCGGGCCAGTTGGGAGCGGGCGCGGAGCTGACTGCCGCCCGTGATTGGTTGCGCGCCACCATTTTATGTGGGCCAGCCAATTTATGGCCGCCCAGCGTGATGCGCACCCGGTAGCGCTCAGCGCTACCTGTGCAGGCGAGGGAGAGTCGGGGCCTGTGCTCTTTCGTGCTTACACGCGAAAGAGCGCAGAAATCACCCTGAGGCACGGAACTGGCTCCTAATTTCAGAACGAAAAAAAGAAAATAAATTCAGACACGTCCCCTCATGTGATAGTGTCACATGAGCTGGGACATGTTTGTGAATTTTCATGAAAATTTTTATTTAATTAATCAACCCTTCATGAAACTTCATCCTGCCCGTGGATGAGGTTTCATGAAAAATGCGAAGGCAACCTTAAGGTTAGACGGGCAGTCCTGACAATTTGTTTAATTGGTTGATTAATGGCCGTAACAGGCCTTTGACAGTTCCGCAGGCACGCAGCCGACTCCGGTGCGCACCCGCCGAACGGAAGATCAGGATGACGTGCGGTGACGTCGGGACGCACGCCTGATGTCACCGTGCGTCATTTTACACTTCTGCATGTGGGCCCCGCCCCTGCTCGCCGAACAGAGGATTCCACCCATAAATTCCAGTATTTCTACTGGAATACAATTAAAGAAGAAACAAAGAAAACTTGCATTTGTACAGCATGTTTCACAATTTCAGGATGTCCCAAACACAGCAGGCTCTCACAAACTGTAGAGTAACAATGACCAAATAATGTATTTTTGGGGGGGATTTTAACTGAAGGATAAATATTGGTTGATGCACTGGGAATAATTCCCTTTGTCTTCTTTGAAATTGTGCCTTGAGATCTTTTACACCTGCTTGAGAAGCAGACAGGCCTCAGTTTGATGTTTGATCTGAAAGCCGAATTATTATTATGCATTGCTGTGAGCATTCCTGGGTGTTTTGAGGTCTTTGATTTTATTGTGCAGTTGATTTTGGATTAACCAGCTGAACAGATCCTAACTGACAGCAGAATAACTGCTTTACAAAGCAGAATGTGCAGGAGAGAGAAACAGTGCATTTCTGGAAACTTGCCTATCTAAATGTGAAATGCTTAATGTTGCTATCCACTCTATTACACATGCTCCTGCACAGATCTAGCTGAGGTGGTTGATTATGTTCAATTAATGAGAAGCTGTCACTTTAGCCCACAATCCTTCCAGAAGCCTCTGAATCTGCCCTTTGAGGTGGAATGGTCAAGAGAAGACAGTTCAGTGTCTCTCAACAGCAATGAACTCATCTCTAATGTGAGCAAATGAGAGTATTTGCCTTTTTTCAGTATTGTAGTATTCAACCCAACCATTTCTCAAAAATATCATCTACTACTCTATAATGAGATTACAAAGCTTGAAGAGTTGTACAAAAGTCTAAACTCATTAATGCTACCTCAGCTTTGTAAAATCAAAGCCTCAGCCCAACATACAAAATGCCTCATTGTTAAGCTTATGGCAGGTATCTAACATTGAGCTAAACTATTTAAACGTAAATGCAAGTTCCTTCAAATCAAAAAATGACAAGGTTTTCATTTTACACCAGAGCCCTCTTACTCAACCTGCTTTAGAAAAAGTAAAGACATTGGGGAAAACTTTTATCCCAAAACAATCTAAACTTGGGTTCCACAGCAATATATTTGGTCATTCATTTTGTCAGGTAGATGGATTCCTAGCAAACATTCATCAAAAGATGATCTCTCTTTCACTGCCCTGTCAGTTTCCTCCTGTTAAATTATATAAGAAAATGTGATCAATGTAAGCATTTGCAGACTCTCTAAAAGTTGCAAACATACTGTGTCCCATTTTCATCAATTTATAATGTAAACTTACTAAATGTTAGCAGAAAGGCAAAGGGGGAGGGGTCTGAATGTGACTATGCTGAAACAGTGCTCTGGCTGAGAGGGTTATACAATCGTGTTGATGTTCTGGCTATGGAACTTTACGCTTGTGTAATAAAGTGAACAAGAATTTCAGTTCACATTGGATAAATTGAGAGATGAGAACCCATATTCTGACTTTGATTGATGAAAGCCACTGTGAAGATGAAAATCCTTCCTTGAATAAAGCTATTTTTGATTATTTTAGTTATTCAATATAATTTGCAATTAAAAGACATGTCATTTGAGGCATCTGAGTCAGGTAATGACCTCAGTAAAGGCTGGCGGGACTCAATCAAGAAAATGAACAGTGATTGGCAATGACCCGCAACTTTAATGTGGACCTAGCACATGGTCTGTGTGGAAAATGCTAGGGTCTATTATAAAGGATGTAATAGCAGAGCAATTAGAACCACATAATATAATCAAGCAGAGTCAGCATGGCTTCATGAAGGGGAAATCATGCCTGACAAATTTATTAGAATTCTTTGAGGAGGTAACAAGCAGGATAGATAAAGGGGAAATCAGTAGATTTAATATCTTTGGATTTCCAAAAGACGTTTGATAAGGTACTGCACATAAAGCTACTTAATGATAAAAGCCCATGGTGTTGGGAGTAATATATTAGCATGGATAGAGGATTGGCTAACTAATAGAAGATAGAGAGTTGGAAGAAGGGGTGCATTTTCAGGATGGCAACCTGTAACTAGTGGAGTGCCACAGGGATCAGTGCTGGGGCCACAATTATTTACAACATATATTAATGACTTGGATAAGGGAAGTGAATGTACTATTGCAAAGTTTGCAGCTGACACAAAAATAGGTGGGAAGGCAAGTGGTGAAGATGACACAAAGGGCAGAATTTTGCCCTCGATGGGCAGGCGGGCAGCCGATCGCCGCCACTGCCGAAACGGGCCCCGTCGCCATTTTAAGTGGGTGGGCCAATTAAGGCCCGCCCAGCAGGCTGCCCAACAGGAGGCGCTATGTGCTTCCTGTGCTGGGGTGGAGGGGGAATTCTCCACTGTCAGAGCGCACATCTCCCTGAGGTAAAGTGCTGCCTCAGGAAGATCGCTGAAAGGCTGGCAAATATAAAAAATTGAACAAATAAAAATTCATTAACATGTCCTCCTCATGTGAAAATGTCACACAAGATGGGACATGTTAATGAAATAAACAAAAACTTTATTAAAAGTTTTTAAAACCGCTATCAAACCTCATCCCGCCACTGGGTGAGGTTTGTAAAAAACTCACCTACCCGCCTGCTCCTTGGGCCCGTGCGCCGACCTGAAGTTCACATGGGCCCCTCAAAATCGTCGACGATTGGCAAGTTAAGGGCCTTAACAAGGCCTTTAATTAATGGCAGGTGCGCGTCCCGCTGTATACTGCGCCCGCCGAGCGAAATATCGCGACGTCAGTGCACGACATTTTAAGCGCTGGCATGCAGGCTCCGCCACCCTCACGCCAGCCAGAAGATTCTGCCCAAAGAGGCTACAGAGGGTCATAGACAGGTTAAATGAGTTGGCAAAGACTTGGCCAATGAAATCTAATGTGGGAAAATGTGAGGTTATGCACTTTGGCAGGAAGAATAGAGAAGCTGAATATTATTTAAATGGAGAAAGACTGCAGAAAGCTGCAGTACACAGGGATTTGGGGGTCCTCGTGCATGAATCACAAAAAGCTAGCATACAAGTTCAGCAGGTAACTAAGAAGGCAAATGTAATGTTGGCTTTTATTTCAAAGGGAATGGAGTACAAAAATGGGGAAGTCTTGCTAAAACTAGTTAGGCCACAGCTAGAATACTGTGAATAGTTTTGGTCCCCTTATCTAAGGAAAGATATATCGGCATTGGAGGCAGTCCAGAGAAGGTTCACTAGGTTGATCCCAGGGATGGAGGGATTTTCTTATGAGGAGAGATTGAGTAGGTTGGGCCTGTACTCATTGGAGTTTAGAAGAATGAGAGTATTAAAACATATAAGATTCTTAGGGGGCTTGACAGGGTAGATGCTGAGAGGTTGTTTCCCCTTGTAGGAGTGTCTAGGATCAGAGGGCATAATCTCAGAGTAAGGGGTTGCCCATTTAAGACAGAGATGAGGAGGAATTTCTTCTCTCAGAAGGTAGTAGTGAATCTGTGAAAATCTTAACTGCAGAGGGCTGTAGCGGCTGAGTGGTTAAGCATGTTCAAGGCTGAGATAGACAGATTTTTACTCAGTAAGGGAATCAAGGGTTATGGGGAAAAGGCAGGAAAGTGGAGTTGAGGATTATCAGATCAGCCATGATTTCATTGAATGGTGGAGCAGACTCGATGAGTCAAATGGCCTACTTCTGCTCCTCCGCCTTATGGTCTTATGGAATTTGGAGCCCATCCTTTCAAATGTAGAATCAGTGGTCACCTCCAACAACAAACCTGTAGGACCCACCGTGAGGCTGCATCTGATGGCCGATGTTGGAGCTTCCATTGCAACACAAGCAGCTTCCATCCAAGGTTTGAATGCTGTGATGGAATCTCAGACTACTGCGATGGATATCACTGTTCAATGGAGCTTCCAGGGCATCATACCAGTTCATCAATCTGTTCTCCAACAGTTCAGCAATATTGCTGATGTGCCACCCCAAGAGGGTTGTAACTCCTCCATGGAACACAAACTTGTCCTCTTTGAATGAAGCAACACATGCAGGTGTGGTAAAATTGAGTTCTATGTACCTTTAGGGGAATATAGTTAGTTGACCTTGCAACTGTATTGACCAATCGTTACACAGCACGGGCTTCTTGGCTAACTGGAAGTCTAGAGCTGGGGCTAATTGAAGGAGTGCACATGGTGTTAGTGCTCTGTTCTTAGTTCCAATAAACTACCATTGTTTGTTCAGTTAATCAGTCTCTCTGCCTATATTGTTTCAAGCACCAACTAATGTGTTAATATCAAGGGCGCAGCTAGCGTTCGCCGGACAAAGTGAACCTGACAACCAAAAACATAAAAGCTGGTAATTGTCAATTATCCTGTAGCAGTCACAATTCCTTCATCTGTTTCATATCTGAAAGGATGGACTCCAAAGGTTGTGCAAAGCCATGTACCAAGAAAATGTTGGACACCCCCATGCTCCTTGACATTGTGCGTGGGCTTTCTGGCAGACTTTTCAGAGAATCAGACATTTAAATGTGTATATCCAGCAGCCTTCTTCTGTGGCCTAGCCCATCGAAATCCTTATCTGACTTCTCGGCAGCAGAACTTCCTGTGACCTTGTCCTCCAGCAATTTCTTTTCCCCCACCCTGACTCCTGCACATTTATGCCCAGTGTTTCACTAAGTGCAGATCTCTCCTCTATCTAAGCTTCTAAAATATGCGCAGCATCAGTTGCATGATGGTGTTTCTTTATCTTTATTCTTTATCTTTCTCCCTCCTCTGACTAGGAACATTCTAGTCTTGGACATCTGAAATGCAAAGGGACAAGGGTTGGGTTGTAGTGAGGGGAGAGCAATACGCCATCTGCTGCTTGTGTGACAATTGGAGAGGTGGAAAGAGAGCAGGAGGATTAGGTATGAGAAACCTTATTCATCGATCCCTCCAGCTTAGCAGTGGCCTCATTAATGCCCCTTCCATGATGATCAACACTGTCACCTCCAGGAGGATTAAAACGCCCAGGTGTGCTTGCCATTTTCTAATTCTGTTCTGCTGTCTTCTGTAATGTGCCACATACTCCTGCAAGAAAAGAGGAGCTGTGTTAGTTAGTGTCTTGCAGTATGATTACATGATGTGACTGCTTTGGTTGAATATATGCAAATCTGTACAAACTGAGAGTGGTGTGTGTGAGGCTGGGAACAATGTCAAGTATGTGAAGGAGGTAAACCATATGAATTGCGGGATTGAGTACTGATGAATAGAGATTGTTTCTAGGTGGGTGATGTGAGTTTAGTGAATTGACCCGTCAATGAGGCTAGTAGTGCAGTTAGTAGGATATGCCTTTTGATGATTGGACTTACTCGCCTTGGCAACTTGTGTCAGATCATTAAACATCTTCCTCCACTGCATTCATGTTCTTGGAGCTACCCTTCTGAAATTGACCTCTGCCCCAATTTCTTTTCATTGTTTCTTAAGCATCTGTCTGGAGGGCCTCCCATTCCATGCGAATATGGGATACATTTTCTTCAAGTATTGCACCAAGACTTCCCGTGTATTGTCAGAAAACCTCGGTGCCCACTATCTCACTGGTTCAGCCATTTCTCAAAGTAGCACAGCACAAATTCGCTTTTCAAATAACTCCTACACTTCTTGCGGCCATAACACACCTCCCCTTTAAGAAATGCAGGTTGTCTTTAAGTCCCATGATAACAAGGCCCCCTGCTGATATGTACAGCCAATGAACAGAGCATAGCCATGGCTGCATGCAGGAATTATGGAAATAAATGGGCATCACCAATTTAACATGCTGCCTGGATCACAATGCATGGGCGTAGGTTAATTGTGTACCATGATCCTGATATCCAGCTTTGGGGTTATCCAATTTAACTCCTAAGGTATATTAATT
The DNA here is from genome assembly GCF_964194155.1 of Cetorhinus maximus. Classification (NCBI taxonomy): domain Eukaryota; kingdom Metazoa; phylum Chordata; class Chondrichthyes; order Lamniformes; family Cetorhinidae; genus Cetorhinus; species Cetorhinus maximus. The sequence goes on from NC_135886.1 coordinate 117,452,230, forward strand.
ATATTGCAATTAAATAAATACCATTTTTACTTTTAATATATGCATCATTAGAAAGAAACAAACTGTATTGATCAAGCATCCTTTGCATCATCAAAACGTCAATATTTCAGTGCTTTACAGCTAATGAATTACTTTTGACATGCTCTCACTGTTATTCTGTAGATAAATGTGGTAACTAATTTGTACTCCACAAACAGCATTGAGATAAATCACTAATAATTTTATTTCGTTGGTGTTGGTTGAATGATAAGTGTTTGCTAGAGGCTGCTAAAAACTTCTGTGCTTTCTTCAAAGATTGCCATGGGACCTTTTGCAGTCATCTAAGCTAGCAGACTAGTTGGCTCAATGTCTCACAAGAAAGGCAGCGCCTTCAACAATACAGTATTCTTTAAATGAATGCTGCACTTAAGTGTCAGCTTAGATTGTATGTTCAAATCCTGGAGTGGGGTTTAAACTTGACACCTTTTAATACAGAAGTAAGAATACTATCACTGGGCCATGGCTGAAATGTTGAAGTGCACAAGCTTATGAAGGTCCTGACCTGAAAATAAAATAGTAAAAATTAGCATTGTACAACCGAAAGAACGAATGCAAGTGAAGGTCATCTCTGAATCATCAGAAATGTGATAAGATGTAACATCAGTCTGATTGACAGCTTCACCTGCTGACATGGAAGATGTGATTGTTTAGGACTTATTTCCATAAGACAGAAAGCCACAGAGTTTGCCCTCTGTTGACCTCCCTTCAATGTTAATAAAGAAGAATAAATCTCCTGTCTTGTTCAATGCTGTGTCAGTCCTTTTTATATCTTTGGAATATGCAGCAGCATTAGTGACAGTCAATAGGACATACAAAGGGAGCTAACGCTATGGAGGTCTATTTTGCAAGGTATATTTTAAGCTTAACAGCAACTTGTCAAACATTCCCAACACAAGCACGCCATCTGTACAGTATTTGGCAGACAGCCTATTTACATCTTTTATGACACCTACCTGTATGCAGTTGTTGTGTATGCAATTCATGAAAATGTTATAAAAAAACTGAAAATGCGGGAAATACTCAGCAGACCTAAAACGTTGGGCGTAGCTTCTGACTTGCATTGGAAAGTGCTGGCCCACAGGAATTAGAAGAAATAAATACCAGTTTACCTGCCCTTGAAAATTACGTTGCCACTTCCATTCGCCAGAGCTGCTTGGGGCCTGCATCGAAAGACTCCTCACGAGCCCCAGCAAAGTGTAGCTCCAGCATATTCAAGGAGGGCACGCCCTCTTTTTTTTACAACACTTGCTCCGTAAAGCAGGTAAGTTTAAAGGGCCAGGGAAATTGACAGGCCAGGGAGAAGGTAAGTGTCTAAGGTAAGTGGATAGGATTTGGGGATAGGGGTGTCTGGGGCCGGTTCAGGGAGTGGGTCAGAGGTCTGGGCAATGGGGGGGGGGTGGGGGGGTGTGCGGAGTGGGGGGGGGTGTTGGTCAGGAGTTTGGTGGAAGGGGTGTCGGAAGTCCATAGTGGGGGCTCTAAGGTATGGGGGCGGAGGTTGGTCAGAGGTCCGGGTGATCATGAGGGTGGTTCGGAGGTCCTGGGGGGCTGTGGAGGGGGCTCTGGGCGAGTGGGTGGGAGTCAGAGGTCCGGGGGGGTTGGAGGTCCATGGGTGTTTGTGGAGGGGGTCCAAGGTCGGATGGGGGGGGCTGAGATTGCAGGTCGGAAGGGTGGGGGGTGGTGTAGGAGATTGGTGGGGTGGGGATTGTAGGAGGTTGGGGGAGTGGGGAAATCAGAGGTTAGGGTTGTCAGAGGTTGGGGAGAGTGGGTGGTTTCAGAGGTCGGGGTTTAGGGGGGTTGTCCCATGGGAATCAATCTGGGTCTTTACAATAGTTATTCAGAAGTTAGAAGAGGTTTTAATTCTTCTAACTTTTTCTGAGTAATTATCGGTATAACTGGTGGAACCATCCGAGGTTCGCAATTTAAACTGCATTTTCAGATGGTTCCCAGCGCAGCGCAATTATCCAGAGGAAGTTAGCACTTCTGGGCAATTGCCGTGCGAACCCTTACCTGGGAACTTCCCACACAGGGATTCCCCAGTGCATCTTTCCCCCAAATCTGACGCTGGGGAGCTTAGAAGTTCACTGGCCAAAAACTCTGTTCCTCTTTCCACAAATTGTTCCAGACCTGCTGAGTGTTTCCAACGTATTTTGTTTTTATTTCTGATTTCGACCATTTTAATTTTAATTATGAACACGTGCTATTTCCAAATAATTGGATCATTTGTTTCTGATTGCTAGCATTATGTTCTGGTATTGGCATCCTTTCTTTTGATGATTTTCATTTTGCCTTAATTCTTCAGTGAGAATTGAAATAGTTAGTCTTCCCTGATAGTTACGGTAACTATTTTATCTTAGGTCAGCATCATTGCAGTATCTACAAGCATTACCTGTTCTAGATTCAATTGGACCCAGACTTTAAATCTTGCCCTTCCGCGTATGATTATATATGGGTGTATATGGGTTGTTATGCTCAGGTGAAAAGGGGTGGAATGGCACCCCTCTTTTCCCACTCTTTGTTTGACCACAAGTTTCTTTTAAAGGGATGTGTTTGCCAAATCTGTGACTATTCAACTGTTTAGGTGCTGTGACTGTAAAAGACACACACAGGCATGCTTTCCTGTTTTTTTTAAAACACCCAATCAAAACAAAAATAATGAAAATGTCCTAACTCACACATGTGCATTCAAGGATTCACATATGTAGAGGTGAGTAAGTTACAAAGTGGGAGGACATGTTAAATAGTTTAAAAGTTCAGTAAAAGTCAGTTGTATACGGATCTTGTAGACTGATAACTTGGATGGTTTCAGACTGGGCTCTATGGCCTTTCTGGATTCTGTGTAGAGATGACTTAAAGATATTGATGGGCGATTTATGTCTTTTGCTGCTGGGTGCAGTGGCTACTGGGTTGAGTCTTAAAATACAACCAGCATCATGTGGATTGTCAAACGACAGGCTGGGCTCAAGCCTGCAGGATGGGTGGAGAGAGAGAGTACCCAACTCAGGATCCTGCTGCTTCTGCTGCAATTTTTTCTTCTGTTCTCTGGCCTGGAGAAAAGTAGTTTCTTAAGACATACATGATTCATCACATCACATGATTCCCTTTCACCAATTTACCAATTACCCAAACATGGTCATAATGAGTTGATTCTGGATCCATGGTTTGGACATGATTAGATTATAGTTTGAAGGGCTCGCTTCTCAGCCAGGGTTCATTGTTCAAAGTGATTGTGTCTAATGGCTTGTTCCACACCCAGTTGAATACAAGGGCGATTGTCTAGAAGTTTTGTGAATGGTTCAGGATAGACCATTTATATTCATTTTAGGTGATTATATCTGATGGGTTCTTCCAGACAGCCTGGCTCAGTTACAATGGCTTTCTAATTTGCAGGGTATAGCTATGTTAATGTTCAGCCATCTTAGAAGCTGTTGTTTTAAATCGCTGAAATGCTATTGTTCAGCCTTTTAAAACTCAACTAATGGTTTCAGCCCAATAAATACATAAAGTCACTTTTGATATAAAGCAAGGCTTTATAACAGGGTACAACTGAACCATCAGTGTAATGGACATGATATTTTATCCACTGGACATTTAGTGTAGCAAGTGTGTGTTAAAGATTGGCCAAAACAATGTTAATGTTGCTCTGAAACAGACAGTGAAGCCATACTTTAATCCTGGCCACCCAGCAGGAATAGTGCAGGGTGTGGTTGAATTGGCTGACAGGTGTTTCTATCATGATAGCAAACCCACACTGTTGTAACTTCTGGAGATTAATAGGAGCATGAAGACTGCCCACTGAGAATTTAGCTCAGGATCACAGGTGCAATGCCCAGTTCCAAAGGGAAAGTTTAGTAAAGTAATTTTCTTTAAGGTTTACTTTGAGGGCCAGGAGGAGCAGGAATACTCCTCAATGTTCCACGAGAAATAATTGTTACTCTACTGCCCAGGCATCCTTGCCATTTTCTATAACCACAATAGCCTTTGACCCCTCCCACTCTCTTCACTTACTTTGTAGGAAATCATTTCCCTATCTCTCTGGTTTTAGTCTGTAACTGTATGATTCCCATTCCAGTTTACCAACCATTGCATCAGTCCCATTAGTTTTGGGTGGATGTTAAATGTGAGAAATTGCCCTGGCCAACACAATCATCAGCGCTTTCTTGCCATCCTGGCCCACACAAACCACATTTTGAGCAGAAATAAAAGGTGTGGGGGTGGATAGATTAGCATAGATAACCTATCGCAAAGGTCCAGACCTCTCTGAAACCTCTACTGCCTCTATGCTGCCAGAGTGCTTGTCTGACATTCATGTTTAAAGCTTGTTTGCCCCTTTGTTTTAGGTCAGGAGGTTCATGATTCACAACCTGCCTGTGCCATGTCTTTTGGAGGTGGACAGCACACAGACTTCATGTACCCACTTCATTACCATGATTTTTGCATGGGGCCAAGGGGGTTCTGCATTGCAGGATTCCTCATTCTGCTTCCAACTGCCTCTACACTTAGCAGAGGGCCAAACAGTGTCTTGACAGAGAGCACATGGTGTAGCCAACCTGTTCTTCTTAAAGGCAATCTGTCCCCCTTAAGAAAAGCTGCACTGAATAATATTGCTCGCAGTTAACAAATGAAGGATGAACATTAGGGTTGAGAGGGGTTCTAGGGTGATGGATGAAACACTAGATGCATTAGTACAGGAGGTGGGCAGGAGAAAAGATGCCATATTTCTGCAGGGTTGAGGAGGCTCTCAAGGACCATCTTCAGAAGGGAGTGGGAGTAGCTGAGCAGGGAGGTCAACTCCCAGAGTCTGGACCCAAAGGGCCAGGCAGTAATGCAACAAGAAAACTAATGACCTCACATAGGTGGCCAAGCTCAGTGAATGCAGCTTCCCATGACATCTCCTGTCCACAAAAATGCCAGCCTCTCACACTAATGTCTATTGTCCTCTCGGGAAGGGAATCTTCCATCCTTACCTACTCTTGTCTACATGTGATTCCTGACCCACAGCAGTGTGGTTGACTCTTAAATGCTCCCTGAAATGGACTAGCAAGCCACTCTGTTGTAACAAACTGCTATGAAGTCTAAAAGAAGTGAAACTGGATTGACCTAGACATGACATAGACCTAGAAATGACAACAGCAAATCCAGCCCTGTCAACTTTGATAAGTCCACCTTACTAACATCTGGGGGCCAGTGCCAAAATTAGGAGAGCTGCCCCACAGACTAGTCAAGCATAAGCCTGACATAGTCATACTCATCAAATCATAGCTTACAGACAATGTCCCAGACACCACTGTCACCAGCCCTGGGGTCTGTCCTATCCCACTGACAGGACAGACCCACCAGAGATGCAGCACAGTGGTGTACAGTCTGGGGGGAGTTGCCTCAACATAAGTTCCGGACCCCATGAAGTCTCATGGCATTAGGTCAAGCTGATTACTAGCTACTGCCCCCAAAACCACACCTCAGTTGATAAATCAGTGTTACTCTGGGTTGAACACCACTTGGAAGAAGCACTGATGGTGGCATGGGCACAGAATGCACCCTGGGTGGGGGACTTCAATGTCTATCATCAAGAGTGGCTCGGTAACACCACTACTGATGGAGCGGGCCAGGTCTCTAGGACATAGCTGCTAGGCTGGATCTAGGGCAGGTGGTGAGGGAACCAACAAGAGGGAAGAACCTACCTGACCTTATCCTCACTAATCTACCCGCTGCAGATGCATCTGTCCCTGACAGTATTGGTAGGAGTGACCACTGCATTGTCCTTGTGGAGACGAAGTCCTGTCTTCACATTTAGGATACTCTCTATTGCGTTGTGTGGCTCTAGCACCATGCTAAATGTGACAGATTTCAAACAGATCTCACAACTCAAACCTAGGCATCGATGAAGCATTGTGGGCCATCAGCAGCAGCAGAATTGTATACAACCATAATCTGTAACCTCATGGACTGCATATCCCCCACTCTACTATTACCATCAAACTGGGGGCACAGGGGGTGGGGGTGGGGGCTGTAGGGGTGGGGGGTGGTGTGGAAATCACCCCTAGTTCAATGAAGAGTACAGGAGGGTATGTTAGGAGCAGCACCAGGCATACCAAAAAATGAGGTGTCGACCCAATGAAGTTACAACACAGGACTACTTGCGTGACAAACATTGAAAGCAGCATGTGACAGTGTTAAGCAATCCTGCAACCAGTGGATTACATCTAAGCTCTATAGTCCTGCCACATTCAGTCATCTATGGTGGTGGACAATTAAACAACCAACTGGAAGAGGAGGCTCCACAATTATTCCCATTCTCAATGATGGGGGAGCCCAGAACAACAGCCCAAAATATAAGGCTGAAGCATTTGCACCCATCTTCAGCCAGAAGTGTGAGTGGATGATCCATCTCAGCCTCTTTCTAAGGTTCCCAGCACCACAAATGCCAGTCTTGAGCCAATTCGATTCACTCCAAGTGATATCAAGAAACGGATAAAGGCAAGGGATACTACAAAGGCTATGGGCCCTGACAACATTCCAGCAATAGTACTGAAGACTTGTGCTCCAGAACTAGCTGTGCTCCTAGCTAAGCTGTTCCACTATAACGACAACACTAGCATCTACCGGCAATGCGGAAAATTGATGAGGTATGTCCTGTCCACAAAAAGCAGGACAAATCCAACTCGGCCAGTTACCACCCCTTCAGTCTACTCTTGATCATCAGCAAAGTGATGAAAGGTACTGTTGACAGTATTATCAAGCAGCACTTACTCAGCAATTACCTGTTCACTGATGCTCCAGTTGTGTTTCGTCAAGCCACTGGGCTCCTCACGTCATTAGCCTTGACCCAAAGATGTACAAAAGAGCTGAACCCCGAGGTGAGGTGAGAGTGACTGCCCTTGACATCACGGCAGCATTTGACCGAGTGTGGCATAAATGACCCCTAGCAAAACTAGAGCCAATGGGAATCAGGGGAAGTATCTCCACTGGTTGGAGTCATACCTAGCACAAAGGAAGGTGGTTGAGGTTATTGGAGATCAATCATCTCATTCCCAGGACATCACTGCAGGAGTTCCTCAGGTTAGTGTCCTAGGCCCAACCATCTTCAGCTGCTTCATCAATGACCTTCTCTTCATCATAAGGTCAGAAGTGGAGATGTTTGCTGGTGATTGCACAATGTTCAGTACCATTCATGATTCCTTAGATAATGAAGTAGTCCATGCCCATATGCAGCCTAGACCTAGAGAACATTCAGGCTTGAGCTGATAAGTGACAAGTAACATTTGTGCCACACAAGTGCCAGACAATGACCATCTCTAACAAGAGAGAAACCAATCATCACCCCATCACATTCAATAGCATTACCATGGCTGAATCCTGCACTCAATATTTTGGGCTGACTATTGACCAGAAACTGAACGGGATCAGCTACACAAGTACTACAAGAGCAAGCCAGGGGCTGGGAATTCTGTGGCAAGTAACTCAACTCCTGACTCTCCAAAACCTGTCAACTATCTACAAGGCATAAGCTAGGAGAGTGATGGACTACTCTCCACTTGCATGGATGAGTGCAGCTCCAACAGCACTCAAGAAGCTCAACACTATCCAGGACGAAGCAGTCTGTTTGATTGACACCCCATCCACAAACATTCACTCCCTCCACCACCGAAGCACAGGAGCAGCAGTGTGTGCCATCTACAAGATGCATTGTAGTCACACTCCAAGGCTTCTTTGACAGCCCCTTCCAAATCTGTGACCTCTATCACCTAGAAAGACAAGGGCAGCAGCTGCATGGGGACACCACAACCTGAAGGTTCCCTCCAAGGCACATACAATCCTGACTTGGAAATATATCGCTGTTCCTTCATTGTCGCTGGGTCAAAATCCTGGAACACCCGCCTTAACAGCACTGTGGGTGTACCTACACCACATGGACTGCAGCGGTTCAAGGCAGCTTACCACCACCTTCTCAAGGGCAATTAGGGATGGCTTAGCCAGCGACTCCCATATCCGTGAAAGAATAAAACAAATTACTTAATGCACCACACCCCCATCACTCACCCAGCAGCAACCCCGGTACTCAGGAATTAACATTCAAATGCTCCATCTATCAATGCTGCCAGCCTCACACCCACATCTCACTGCCAAAACAGGCCTGGCGCTATTCAGCTATGACATGCACATCATGCAATCAGGAAATGGGGGAAAGCTCCCCACTTGTTGGAGTCATACCTAGCACAAAGGAAAGTGGCTGTGGTTGTTGGAAACCAATCATCTCAGTCCCAGGCCATCACTGCAGGAGTTCCTCAGGATAGTATCCTAGGCACAACCATCTTCATTTATTTCATCATTGACCTTCTCTTCAATAGAAAGTCAGAAGTGGGGATATTTGCTGATGATTGCCCAGTGTTCAGTACCATTCACGATACTGAAGCAGCCTGTGCCTGCATGCAGCAAGACCTGGAATTCTGCTGATAAATGGCAAGTAACATTCGCACCATACAATGACAATGACAATCTCCAATCAAAAAGAGAGAACCTAACCATCTCTCCTTGACGTTCAACTGCATTGCCATCTCTTAATCCCCTATGATCAACGTCCTAGGGTTTACCATTGACCAGAAATGGAACTGGACCAGCCATGTAAATAATGTGGCTATAAGTGCAGGTCAGAGGCTAGATGTTATGTGGCAAATAATTTACCACCTGACTCCTAAAGACTGTCCACCATCTACAAGTCGTGAGTCAGGAGTATGATGGAATGCTCTCCACTTGCAGGATGTATGCAGCTCCAACAACCTCAAAACCATCCAGGACAAAGCAGCTTATTTGATCAGCACCCCATCGACCACCTTAAGGATTCACTCCCTCCATCACTTGCACACAGTGGCAGCAGTGTGCACCATGTACGTGATGCACTGCAGAGATTTGCCAAGCGTCATTTGACAGCACCTTCCAGACCTGCAGTGTCTACTACTTAGAAGGACAGGAGCTGCACACGCGTGAGTACACAACTACCTGCAAGTTCCCTTCCAAACCAGACAACATCGTCACTTGTAATTATATTGCTGTTCCTTCACTACTGCTGAGTCAAACTCCTGGAACTCCCTTCCCAGCAGCACTATGGATGTATCTACACCAAATGGACAGCAAAGGTTTAAGAAGGCAGCTCACCATCACCTTCTCAAGGGTAATTAGGGATGGGCAACAAATGCTGGCTTTGTCAGTGACACTCAAATTCCATGAATGAATCTTTTAAAAAATCACAATGTGACATAATCACTGATATCCTGCCTTCTTGCTTGCAGGGCAAGAAGGGAGCAGAGCAGAAGTGGGAGATGACAAAGACGCCTGTATTCTCTGAGTTCTAGGAAGGAGATGGCTCTCAGCTTCATAGGGCCAGCTGTCACAGAGGCTTCTGGCGTTGCTGAGAACATTGAGGCCTTGCCTTATGCCCCTACTGAACTCCCAGCACACCATCATCTGGGTATCTCATGAAGAGAAAGCTGCTTATTGTGCGACCATGGACCTCTTGCTTCCTCCCCATCCCTCTTCGCTTTCTGGTTTCCTGCTTTTAGACACCCAAGACCTGCTGCCTGCCCAATCACAGCAGACTGAGGAGGAAGAGAGAGCAACAGCACAGAAGTGAAGAAGAGGCCATGTCACTTGACCTGAAACTTCAGATACTGGCATTTCACAAACCTTGGAGGTTAGTGTAGAGTTGAGATCAGCATGTGGTGAGACCCAGGCACAAGTGGGTTCCAGCTAGGACATTAGAGGATCGAACGGATGGTTCATTTGCCAGCTCCCTGGAGAGGGAGGTTACAGATGAGTTCTGCTACAAATAACTCAGGAGAGGACCTCAATGAGGTGGCATACAGGAGAGCACTGATGTGCATGCAAACCAAGACACTGGATGAATTGGCAGGTCAGCCAATGAGCATGTAGGGGACAGGCTCCAAGTTGGCAAAGGGCATTGTGCAGAACTTGCCCTCTCTGTAAAGTCTGTTCCATCTCTCTGTCATCCTGCAAACCCGGGGGATTACCGTTGCTGACCCAATATCTGTTGCAGCCTGTGCACAGGTCAGCTACACCTCTGTCCTTTCTGTGAAGATGTGACAACATCCTCTGGTAAATCCAAGAACTCACTACAACACCTCCAACGACACTTCAGAGTATTTCCAGACTCGTATGCTTAAAATTGACCTTACTGCGAGTTGTGTGCCTGGCCCATTTAAAAACACTCATGCAAGGGCCATCTTGCTGGTTAGAGCTTGTTGTTTGCAGACTGACAAGTGGATAGGTTGTCTGAACCTGCGTGGTCCAAATTTGGCATTGTGGCATTGCATCAGCTGGTTGGGCTGTGTGGTGCAGGATAGGGCTCCTTCCGGCACATGCTGGGGACACCTGCACAGGTATCGTAGCAGAATGTCAATCAGGCTCCATGGTGCTGCTTTCAGAAGGGAAATTTTCACCCTCAATCTTGAATGAACTGCCATCTCCTCCAGCTAAACATCTGTATGACCAAAGTCATTGTCATTGGTCCCGTGCCATAAAATGCGACTGTCACAGGCTGAACCAATCTGTTCACAACCTTTACCTGGCTTTTCAACCCCAAGCTAAATTTCTGACAGGTAACCCTCTCCATCACAAAGACTACCTATGTTCATCGCCCCTCTCCAGCTTAGCCTAACCCGCTGCTGAATCTCATCTACTTCAAGACATACCTATTCCAATATAAAAACAGAACATTCTGAAATGCTGGAAACACACAGCAAGCAAGCTTGGCAGCCTCTCTGGAGAGAGAAACAGAGTCAATAGTTCAGGTCGATGCAGGGAGATTCAGTTGAATTGAAAGGTTGACAATTAATAACACAGTAGAACTGAAGAACAGGAGTAAGCTACCCAGCCCCTCACACCCTGTTCCAAGCCAATGCTATGTAGGTTCATCATCATTAGTTACCCACCAAGAGTGGCATAGGGTCCCAGTATAATGACCTTTGCTCTGGGCACAGAGAACGGCAGGTAGACCAGGCCAGTTTATACCAGAGTCACCAGCTGATCGGGTTTCCTGTGCTCACCCCACTAAAGATTTCCTGGGCAGAACTTTACGCCTCATGGGCGGGTGCGTGCCCAACCCGAACAGACGTGAAATAGCGTGAGATGACGTCGGGCGAGCGTCCCTACGTTATCCCACACACGGGCAACCTTCAAGTTGGTGGGCACGCGCGGCAGTTAGAAGTGCGCCTGCCGACAATTAAATGGGCAACTAAGCCCAAAAGGAAACAATTGAAAGTGATTTTTCGTGGCCTGTCCACTTATATGGTTGGCGGACGGGCGAATTGCCCAGGCGGCCTTTGCATTTTTGCTCAAACCTTGATCCAGGGTGGGATGAAATCTCTGTGGGGAAATAAAATAAAAAAAGATATCTTGGGATTGTTTTTTTTACGAGGTGAACTTTCGGGTGCTTGATTGTTCTTCATGGACATATTTTGCAGCATTTTTGTTGTTTTGTTTATTCTGTGGAGGTCTGCAGCTCCCTGAGGCAGCTGTTTGCCTTCAGGGAGCTCACTGGAAGCGCTCACCAGCACCCGCGGTGACATTGGCACCCGCCCTCTTCCCGCCCCTCACTGGCAGTGCTGAGCCTTTCTCAGCCCGTTAATTGGCCAGTCAGCGTTAAATCGCGGCCGCGGGCCAATCGCGGTCTGAGGTCCGTTTCCTGTCCACTCCCGGGCCTGCCGATCACGTGCGCCTGAGAAGGGAAAAAATCAGGCCCCTTTCTCTTTCTCTGTGCTGTTTTTGAACCTCGCAAATCAGGAGTTCTGCGAAACGCAGTCAGATTTAACCTAAAATCAAAACTATAGTTGTAATGGTTGGTTAACAATGAGTCAGCCAGAGACCTGAAAGAAGAAAAAAATAATACAGCCAGGGGTTAAATGTACAGGTCAGGAGGCAAAGCCCAAAAACAAACTTCAAAACTGAAAAAAGAGACTATATATGCGGCTTCACTGGCTCAATCCCTGCAGCACTGCTTCCTGCATGGATCATGCTTAAAAGATGCTCATTTTGACATTGATGAATATCACAAGGTCTTTGCAGTTTTAAGAATTCCATGCAGCTCATACAAAATACACAACCGCAATCATGAACCATTCATGTGAGGAGCATAACCAAGTGTAAGCTGTTGCCAACCATATTAATCATGTATTTGACTGTATTTCAAGGACAGTTGACCACAGGTTGAAACAAGTTATTGCAATGTTGCATAGACTACTGATGAAGCCATATTTGGAATTCACAGCCATGAGCTCCTTAGCTTCAAAAAGACATTGGAGGGAATTTTAACCTGGATGATCCCATGGGTTAAGGTGCAGGTGAGGGATGGGTTAAAACTGAATGTTAGAGCTTGCAGGAAGCCAGATCCAACCCGTCGACTTCTACATAGAACACATTAGGCTGATGTGCACAACCACCTCAAGAGAGACAGGTTGTCAATTTCAGTATGTTAATTGCTCAATTACAATGTATTAACATGGATTTTGCAATTTAACCATGAATAGAAGAACACAAAGAACAGCAGGACTAGTTCATTTAGCCCCTCGAGCCTGCTCTGCTTTTCAATACAATCATGGCTGATCAGCCTCAACTCCACTTTCCCATCCGCTCCCCAATCCCTTGATTCCCCAAGAGATCAAACCTCTATTTCCCTTAATCTTGAATAGGCACAATGATGAAGTATCCACAACCCTCTGGGGAAGACAATTCCAAAGATTCACAACCCTCTGAGTGAAGAAATTTCTCTTCATCTCAGCCTTATATGATCGACCTCTTATCTGAAGATTGTGGTGTTCCAGATTCCACATTCCTTTCACTCGAATATCTTCCTGCACCATGGTGCAATGGTCAGTTTGCCCATTCTCACTTCAAGCCCTTGTTCTCATCCATACAGGTAGCAAGTACATTGCATTTGTTGGGTGAAATCAATGGCCAACTGTGGATCCTGAGCCCCCAGATCTGCCTGATTTGCAAGCATTTCCTCCTGTCCCTGATCACTGACCAACTCTGAAATTCTACTTAACCTCGGGGGTGTGAGCATGTCAGGACAAAGTGTCCAAGTAATTCTCCTCTTTCCTGATGCCTCACTGTGCCTGCAACTTGGATGCAGCTCAGCAACTCTGAGCAAATGTTGCTGAAGCTACAGACACTTACCACAGATGTGGTTGTCTGGGAATGCAATGCTCTCCACAAACTCACACATGCTTCAGTCACATGCTCTGGTGCCATGCCTGTCTAACCTTATTAATTTAATTAGCAAACAACAAGGCTGAAGCATTTGCAGCAATCTTCAGCCAGAAATGCCGAGTGGATCATCCATCTCAGCCTCTGCCTGAGGTCCCCAGCATCACAAATGCCATTCTTCAGCTAATTCAATTCACTCCACATGATATCAAGAAATGGCTGAAGGCACTGGATACTGCAAAGACTATGGGCTTTGACAACATTCCAGCATAGTGCTGAAGACTTGTGCTCCAGAACTAGTTGTGCCCTTAGCCAAGCTCTACCAGAATGGCTACAACACTGGCACCTACCTGGCTATGTGGAATGCTGCACAGGTATGTCCTGTCCACAAAAAGCAGGACAAATCCAACCCAACCAATTACTGCCCCATCAGTCTACCCTCGATCATCAGCAAAATGATGGAAAGTGTCATCAAGTGCTATCAAGTGGCATTTACTCAGCAATAACCTGCTCACTGACACTCAGTTTGGATTCCACCAGGGCCACTCAGCACCTGACCTCGGTACAGCCTTAGTCCAAACATGGACAAAAAAGCTGAGCTGAAGAGGTGAGGTGAGAGTAACTGCCCTTGTCATCAAGGCAGCATTCGATCAAGTGTGCATCAAGGAGCCCTAGAAAAACTGGAGTCAATGGGAATCGGGGGAAAACTCTCCACTGGTTGGAGCAATACCAAGCACAAAGGAAGATGGTTGTGGTTGTTGGAGGTCAATCATCTCATTCCCAGGACATCACTACAGGAGTTCCTCAGGGTAGTGTCCTAGGCCCAACCATCTTCAGCTGTTTCATCAACGACCTTCCTTCCATCATAAGGTCAGAAGTGGGGATGTTCGCCAATGATTGCACAATGTTCAGCACCATTCGCGATTCCTCAGAAAACTAGGCAGTCCATGCCCATATGCAGCAAGGCCTGAATAACATTCAGGCTTGGGCTGACAAGTGGCAAGTAACATTTGTGCCACACAAGTGCCAGACAATGACCATCTCCAAAAGAGAGAATCTAACCATCACCCCTTGACATTGAATGGCATTAGCATCACTGGTAATTTCTAGGGCTCTTTGATGCACATTCGATCGAATGCTGCCTTGATATCAAGGGCAGTTACTCTCACCTCACCTCTTCAGCACAGCTTTTTTGTCCATGTTTGGACTAAGGCTGTAACGAGGTCAGGTGCTGAGTGGCCCTGGTGGAATCCATTTTGGTCAATGGTATCCCCCACTATCAACATCCTGGGGGATACCATTGACCAAAAACTGAACTGGATTAGCCATATAAATACTGTGGCTACAAGAGTAGGTTAGAGGCTGGGAATTCTGCAGAGAGTAACTCACCTCCTGACTCCCCAAAGCCTGTCCACCATCTACAAGGCAAAAGTCATTAGTGTGATGGAATACTCTCCACTTGCTTGGATGAGTGCAGCTCCAACAACACTCAAGATGCTTGACACCATCCAGGTCAAAGCAGCCCACTGGACTGGCACCATGTCCACCACCTGCAATATTCACTCCTCCCACCACCGACGTACAATGGCAGCAGTGTGTACAATCTGCATGATGCATTGCAGGAATTCACCAAGGCTCCTTTGATAGCACCTTCCAAATCCGTGACCACTACCACCTAGAAGGACAAGGGCAGCAGACGGATAGGCACACCACCATCTGCCAGTTCCCCTCCAAGTCACTCACCATCCTGATTTGGAAATATATCGCCGCTCCTTCACTGTTGGTTGGTCAATTAGGGATGGGCATGAAATGTTGGCCTAGTCAGCGATGCCCACATCCCGTGATAGAATGAAAAAACTAGTTACAAATTTAGTGAAGTAATGGCAAATTATAATCTCCTAGCTTGGAGACAAAGTAGAACACTCACCAGCTACTGGAGGTAAAACAAAATGAATAAAAAGCAGCATCTCTTTCCTCTGCACAACCAAATTCCCACCTGCACCAAATTGTTGACTTTAGTTCTTGGTTTACAAAGCGCTCTGTTCCCCATCACTCTGTGCTTCACACTCTGTGCAACACTGTCTACTTATACAGAGAGCTTATGACTCACACCTGCTATGAAGATGTGTTATATAAAATATAAATTTATAATGTAATTGGCTGGACATATATTCCTTAATAATGTCATCGGGTGAACATTATATATATATATATATACACACATTTATTGAATTTTTTGAAAAGAACACTTTTGCTAAGCAAAGGACACTGGCCTACAGCAGCTACTGTGTTGCACTTGTTAAGGACACAAGCTGTGTTATGGTGACAGAGACTCTGCAGAACTCTCAGAGACAGTAGCTAAAATAAGCCCAGATTGAAACTAGAAAGAGGTCATGTGACTCATTTCTTGGGCATAATAAGATACCAGGTTCGAACTAGCAGTGAGAGACTGCCAAAGGGCAACAGCCTTACCACACCTCTCTTTCTCTGAAACCTCTCTAATCAAAGCTGAGCTGCTTGTGATTTGAAAATCCACCAGAAGACCTCATTGCTGCAAACCAAGAGTTCTTAAAGGGGATTCCGAATCAACATTACTGCCTCCAAGAGAAAAGAGAATCAATCAGCCATGACTATTCCAGTGAGAAATCCAAGTACCAGCAGTTCCTGTGGAGAGTGAGCCTTCAGCTGTAAGCAAGCATCGGGACAATCTGTGAATATTTTTTTTTTCTGAATTTATTTGTTACTTGGCCGGGTTTTAAACTCTGATACTCTGCAGAGTTTTATTTCTTTTTGTTTTCATGCTTGGCGGGGGGTGGGGTGTTTGTGTGTGTGTTGTTTTTGCATTAGTGGGTAGTTGGACATCTTTGCACGTTTCAAACCTTCTGTGTCTTCTGCAAAATTTCTCCATCTTTACCCAAGTGATTTTTAGCAATAAACTAACCCTTCACTTATTAACTTAAATTCAAACTCTGTTACAACCAACCCAACAAAGAGAGGAGTCAGTTCACTCCTCCTGATCTGGTGGCAACACACCTAAATTATAGCTGCTAAATCAGATTCCTGATATAGTAATTAACAGTTTATTCAGGCAATCACTTTCAGCTGACTGACAGTTAACTGCCACTGCCATTAACAGGCAGTTTATCTTAACTGGGTATTTTAACGAGTTTGAAGTTTCTTTCAGTTTAAAGTTCTAGGTCAAATTCTAAATGTTAATCTAAATTACAGTTTAAGAAGTACATACTGGAGAGACCAAATTCCCACGTTTAGCACTCGGTTTATGAAGCATTCTGTTCCCTGATCACTCGGTGCCTCACTGAGTCCACAGCAGCACCAGCACCAGCACAAGCAGAAACAGCTCATGAACTGAAGCCCCATAGCAGAGTGGTGATGAGCAGAGAGGGATAGCTTGTTAGAGGCCATCCCCAGCACAGGCTGAGGTCTATAGGCAGAGGATAAATTTCATCAACATGTCAGAAGACCAGGGTGTCACATCAGGTAGAATCATAGCATTGGTACAACACACAGGGAGGCCATTCAGTCCATTTTATCCATACTGGATTTCTGCATGAGTAATTCACCCAGTGCCAATCCCCCACCTTTTCTCCAAAGTCCTGCACATTATTCCTCTTCAGATACTGATCCCATTTCCTCGTGAATGGCTTGATTGAATCTACCGCCAGCACAATCTCAGGCAGTGCATTCCAGAAGCTAACCACTCACTTTTCCTCATATCACCATTGCTTCTTTTGCTAATTTTCTGAAATTGATGTCCTCTGGTTCTTGATCCTTCCATCGATGGGAACAGTTTCTCCCTATCCACTCTCTCCAGACTCAGCATGATTTTGAATACCTTTATCAAACCTCCTCTCAACCTTTCCTCCTCCAAGGAGAACAGTCCCAGCTTCTCCAATCTGTCCATGTAACTGAAGTGCCTCATCCTTGGAACCATCCTTATGAATCTTTACTGCACCCTCTCTGACGCCTTCACATCTTTCCTGAAGTGTTGTGCCCAGAACTGAATGAAATACTCCAGTTGAGGCCGAACCAGTGTTTTATACAGGTTTAAGATAACTTTGTTTTTGCACTCTATGCCCCTATTTATAAAGCCCAGTATCCTGTATGCTTTATGAACTGCTCTCTCAGCCTGTTCTGACACCTTCAATGATTTATTCACATTTACGCCCAGGGCTCTCTGCTCAACCCCTTTGGAATTGTATCCTTTATTTGACTTTTGTTTCTCTGCACTCTTGCCACCAAATTTCTTCACAGTTCTCTGCATTAAATTTAATCTACAACTTGTCTGCCCATTCTATCAACATTTGTGTCTCTTTTTGAAGTTTTACACTATTCTCCTCACAGTTCACAATACTTCCAAGTTTTGTATTGTCAACACATTTTTAAATACTACCCTGTACACCAAAGTCTAGTGCATTCATTTCTCTTAGGGAGAGCAGGGGTTCTATCACTGAACTTTGGGTAACTCCACTATAAACCTTCCTCCAGTCCGAAAAACAACTGTTCATCATTACTCTGTTTCCTGACACTCAACCCATTTTGTATCCATGTTGCTAGTGTCCCTTTTATTCTATGAGCTTTAACTTTGCTCACAAGTCTGTTGTGTGGCACCTTATCGAACACTTTTTGGTAGTCCATGTACAACACATCAACAGCATTCCCCTCATTAACCCTCTCTCTTATCTCATCAAAAAACTCAAGCAACTTAGTTAAGCATGATTTGCCCTTAACAAATCCGTGCTGGCTTTTCTTAATTAATTTATATTTTCCCAAGTGACTCTTCATTTTGTTCTGAATTATCATTTCAAAAAACTTCCCCACCACTGAAACTAAACGGACTGGCCTGTTGTTTCTGGGCTAGTCTTTTCACATTTTTTTGAACTAGGGTGCGACATTTGCAATTCTTCAGTGCTCTGGCACCACCCCTATGTCTAAGGAGACTGAAAAATTATGTCAAGTGCCACTGCAATTTCTACTATCACTTCCCTAAATATGCTTGGATGCAACTCATCCAGTTCTTTAAGTACAGACAGCCTGTCCAATAACTCCTCTTTATCAGTTTGGTGGAAGACATCTGCAGCCTACTGAAGCAAGACCTGGTGCCAGCTGTACCTGGTGTCATACTTTAACAGTGGGTGTCAAAGACACTACCGCCCACAACATTTTTTGCCTTTGGATCCTCCCAGAGATGTTTGCAGAATCTCACAGTCAGTGGCACACAAATATATGACAGGTGACTGATCATTTCATTGCCAGGTCAGCAGTGTGCAATTTCCTATGATGATACCAGTCAGAGGGGTGGGCACTCAGGTTTCTGACTCTGACTAGCTTCCCACAGGGTACAAAGCATCATTGACTGCTGGCATGGCACAGTTAAGGCACCCCAAATTACCCAGGGTCGCCCTTTCGTCCGATTTTATTCCAGACAGTCTGGTTTTTAGATAATCTTTCCCCGAACAGTACTGGACGCCTTTCTGTCCAATATTTTTATTTGGAAACTCACACAGATAGAGAGAAGGCCAGCATGAAGGCCTTTTCACTTCACTTTTGATTAAAGATAGGCATTCTATTTACTTCATGAAAGAAATACCAATGAACTCTGCAAGTTTTTCTTCCAAATGCCATAAACTCGAAAACTGCAGTCAGTAAATTATTCTCAGCTGTGCAAAGATGTGGCTTGAAAATACATTTAATTCTGCAACTAAGAAATTTGCAGGAGGTGGTGCTTGTGAAGTTTTTAAAGAAAAATGATGCACCTGGACAAAGTGTACATGGGTGATGACGGAAGGTTGAGTAGTGCAGTATTGGTTCTTAGGCAGAGTACTTCATGTTACAGATGGAGGAGGATAATGGTTGATGGAGATTGGTTGGGCCTGGATTCAAGGAGGAAACATGAATCCCTCAGACCATCCTGGTGGAGGATGGAAATGTAGAGAGATTGGAAATCCATGGTGAAATGGAAACTGGAAATTGTGGTGGAAGTGGCTGGAAGAGTTGCGGACATAAGTAGGAAGAGACTGGACAAGGGAAGAAAAAGTAGTGCTGAGATGGGAAGAAATCAATTCTGTGGGATATTCCTCCTATTTAAGATGACATGGATCATATGCAAGCCATTGGTGAAAGCTTGCCTGCGCTCATTTAATTACCACATTTGACGGTCTACACAAGTGGCCACTCTTTCCCTGGCCCAGATCTGATCACAATGGCCTGAGGCTCATGCTCAAGATGGACTACTCCAATTTATCTGCAAGTGTGCACAGTATAGCTGGAATAACTGGCAGTGTATCGCACATTCTCTGCTGCCTCTCCAGAAATATCCTGTTTGCTGACAGCCTTCGAGTATAGCACCTGTGTCCAGATGAACAGAGCTTTGCTTGTCCTGCAGCCTCTCATGTGGACCTCCAATTCTGTCCTTGTCTCCACCATCTGCATCTGCTCATTTGTGAAGTGTGAGTCACCAGGGGAAAACTCAACTATCTGCTTTACAGTCCCCGCTGAAGAGTGAGTATCTGAACTGGTACATGGTCTGTCTGAGTTATGTGACAGTGCACTCTCCTCTGAGGACTGACCATCTTGTGGTAAAGTGAGTTACCCTGTCCCTTTAAAAGAATGCAAGTGTACTGATCACGTGACAACACTTACGTATCACTGTACAGCATGGGCAACTGGGAACTGTAAGTCTAGTTCTGGAGGTTTCTGAGTAAGCACATATGATCTGGTGCTCTGCCCTATGTCTCAATAAACCATCACTGTTTATTCTTACACCAGTCTCCCCGTAATTGATTGCAAGCAGCAATTGTTGAGAACACAGGAAGGTATGCAGTTAGAGTTCAGTTAGCCAACGAATTCATTTACCCAAGACATAAAAGTGGTGATGAGGATAAAGAGCAAAAGAAAATAAATTTCAAGATGGGTGAGCAAAGCATTGGAAAAAGCATCTGTACTTATGTTATAAAATAGGCAACAGCCGCCAATCGGAACAGGAAGCAGTGCTGCAGTTTAAAATTTTAAAAACACCCTGCAGGATCGCGATTGCAGGAATCCCGCCAAAATGCGAAACAATCACAGGGATCCCGCCAAAACTCAAAAAGAGGACGAAACCCAGCAGAGAAAAGTCGACAGCTACAGAGACAGAGTTCTTTTTAAAAAGTGACTGCTCTTAAAGCGGAAGTACATTTAAAAGGGTAAATACATGAAAAATGGCTATGGACAGAAAATTATAAGAGACCCCAGAGAGAGGGCGACTTCGTGGTAAGCCAAGCACCTAAATTCATCATTACCTGGAAAGCCTAGCGGAAATGCAGTCCCCTTACAGTCGTTCACGATGCTGCAGTTCGGACGTGTCGATCCATTCAACCCCATTTCAGATGACTGGTCTCAGTATGTCAAATGCCTAGCGTTCTTTTTTACTGCTAATGACATCGAGGGGGAGGAGATGGAGAGGGCGATTCTTCTGTCCTCATTCAGGAGCAAAACTTATGGGCTAATCTGCAGCCTTACATCACCTGGTGCCCCAGACTCAAAGATTTTCAATGAGTTAATAAAAATTGTTCAAAGCCACCTGAGACCAAAGCCCTCAGTTACTATGCAGCACTTCAAGTTCAATTCAAGTAACAGGCTTTCGGAAGAGACAATAGCTGATTATATGGCCATTTTAACGGCATGAACTGAGCATTGCAAATACGGAACATCCATTAGTGATATGTTGAGAGATCAACTGACATGCGGGATTGGAGATGATATTATCCAAAGGCGTTTGGTAGCCAAACCTAGTCTAGACTTCAGTAAGGCATTAGAATTAGCTACCGTGATGGAGAGTGCTGTTAGAAATTCTGAAGAAATAAAAAAGAGACACAAGATGGCTCCATCCATCTGGTCGAGCGGGACAACCCGGCAACAAAAGGAACAAAAACTTCGGACTCCACGGAAAGGCAGGAAACACACTCTAGCTCCAGACCATTGAAAAACAACGGTACTGTAGTAAAAACCCACAAAATGAATGAGAGAAATACATCCAGACCACCAGTGAGTGAACGACAACTCAAACAAGTCGAGTGCTTTTTCTGCCATCGCTATGGCCATATAAGATGGCACTGCAGAGAAAGGGTAAAACAAAACTATAAAGGCAGAAGGAAAAATCATGAAATATTCCTCATGGAAGAGCCAGAAGAAATAGAATCAGACATTCAGATATCCATTCGTTATATAGCCTCAAAGTGGGTAGATCTGAGCCAATCCAAGTAGTCATTACAGTTAACAGACGACCCATTAAGATGCAAGTTGATACGGAACTGTCCATAACCGTCATTGGAGAGCATACATTTAGATATTTGAGTAAAGGAACCCATCCTTTGAAGTTAGAAGTTTCGGACACAAAGCTGAGGATATACACGGGCGAAGAAATAAGACTGAAAGGGTTATGTCAAGTCTCGGCAACGTATGGCGATCAATCTGAAAGGTTGCCCTTGTTAGTGTTAGCTGGAGAGGGCTCCAGCTTAATAGGCCGCAACTGGCTCAAAACGATTTAATTAAAATGGGCCCGAAATTTTTCAAATGATAACGAAAAGCTTACAGGAATTGTTGCAGAAGCATGGTTCTGTTTTCAATGATGAGTTAGGAAGGATTCGAGGACTACAGGCCAAGATCCATGTAGACCCAAACGCAACCCCCAGATTTATAAGAGCCAGACCAGCCCCTTATGCTCTACAGGGCAAAGTTGAAACCAAACTGGACAGACTGGAAAAATTGGGCATCTTACAACCAGTGCAATTTTCTGAGTGGGCGGCACCCATCATATTTGTACTGAAACCAGAACAAAGCATGTATTTATGCAGTGACTTTAAGCTAACTGTCAATAAGGTGGCCAACCTTGATACCCAAGATTGAGGAATTGTATTTGAAGTTGGCAGGGGGCACCATATATTTGAAATTAGACATGAACCATGCCTGCCAGCGGGTAGAGTTGGGAAAAGGACTCGAGGGAATTCGTCACCATTAATACACACCGAATATTGTATCAATACACACATCTACCCTTTGGGGTCACCTCGGCCTATGTTATTTTCTAAAGAACAATGGAAAACGTGCTCCCAGGATTGCCCCATGTTATCGTTTACTTGGATGATGTATTGGTCACGGGACTGACCAACGATGAACAGTTAGAAAATCTAGAAGAGGTACTCAAACACTTCGCACAAGCTGAGGTATGTTTAAAACGAGGGAAGTGTCTGTTCCAAGCTAAGGAGGTAGTTTACTTGGGCCACAAGGTCGATGTGCAGGGCCTCCATCCTGTGGAAGAAAAAGTCCAGGCCGTTCACGAGGCACCTGCAGTGAGAAATACCACAGAGCTTAAGGCCTTCTTAGGCATGGTAAACTATTACAGCCGATCTCTCCCAAGCCTCTCGACTGTGCTGGCCTCATTGCACTGCCTGCTTTAAGAAGAACCAGAAATGAAGTTGGCAAGCCCCACACCAGGATGCCTTCCTGAAAGTGAAGCGATTGTTAAGGTAGTTGACCTTGTTGGTCCACTTTGACCCCAAGAAGGAATTAATTTTAACATGTGATGCGTCCTCTTATGGAATAGGGGCTGTCCTTTCACATCGGATGGCGGATGGCTCCGAACGACCCATTGGTTATACATCTCACACACTCAGTGTCACAGAGCGATGATATTCCCAGATTGAAAAGGAGGGATATCTATTGTGTTTGGCATCCGGAAGTTTCATCAATATCTCCACAGTCGCCATTTCCATATTATAACCGACCACAAGCCCCTATGGGGATTGATTGGAGAAGATAAAGCGATACCACCTATTGCATCGGCTCACATCCAGTGATGGGCACTAACATTAGCCGTCTACAAATAGACTTTTGTTCACCGTTTGGGAACTCAAATCACACATGCCGACGCACTAAGCCGCCTTCCCCTGCCAGCTAATAACGGGGAGGCTCCAATTCCCCAGGAACTGGTCTTAGTGCTAAATTTTCTGGATTCCTCCCCTGTTCAGACCAGACAAACCCTTGAGTGGGCAAGTCAGACCCACTACTGTCTAACGTCTGGGAGCAGGTCTTGAATGGTTGGTCAGGTGGGTCTAAATCTGAGGAGATGAAGCCCTATTCTGATCGCAAATATGAACTCTCCTGCCAGGATGGCATACTGCTCTGGGGAGCAAGGGTTATCGTGCCCCCCGAGGGGGTGAAGGCTGTTATTATCCAAGCTACAGAGCACTCACCCGCGCATTAGCAGAATGAAGTTGCTCGCATGCAGCTATTTGTGGAGGCCAGATATGGTCTTGGATATAGAAACCCTGGTCAAAAGCTGTCCTCAATGCCAGCAGGTGCAAAAGCTCCCTCCCCTTAGCTCCATTGCACCCATGGGAATGGCTGGGGTGGCCGTGGGTGCACGTCCCTTCCTGGCCACAATGTTCCTTTTACTGATTGACTCCCACTCCAAATGGATGGACGTCTATGAAGTCCAGCTGCCCACGTCGGCTGCCACTATAGACCGTTTGTGGCAGAGTTTTGCAGTACATGGCTTACTGGAGGTCCTCATGTCGACAATGGGACCGCTTTTACCAGCGGGGTGTTCCACAGGTTCATGACCCTTAATGGCATTACCCACATCAAAACCTCATCCTGCCACCCAGCATTGAATGGCATGGCTGAGCAGGCAGCCCAAACCTTTAAATCCGGGACGAAAAAGATGGAAGGGGGTTCCATCGGCACAAGATTGTCCCGGTTCTTGTTTGCATACCGGACCATGCCATACATGACAACCGGCATTGTCCCTGCAGAACTACTAGTGAAGTGATGTCTCCCCACCCACCTGACCCTTATCTGGCTGAATTTAGAGGGGAAGGTGGAGAAAAGCCAAGAGGCGCAGAAGACCAAGCACGGTGGTCATGGTCGTGAAAGAATTTCATGGTGGGAGATGCGGTCCTCGCAAAGAACTTTGGAGATGGGCCCAATTGGCTGTAGGCGAGGTGGGTGCAGTAACTGGACCCCCTCCTATAGTGTAAATGGCCGAGTAATTAGACGACAGGTGGATCATTTCTGCAAAGGAACACCAGTCTCACAAGAAATGCAGTCTTCATCTAAGCTTGAGTTTGTGCCGCATGTAGAGGTCAGATTACACGATTTGGAAGCACCGGTAGGGCCTGTGGGACCCGAGGGGATCGGGGAGACAAACCTGCCAATTTCCACTGAGCAATATAGTGGACAACTGACCCTTGAAACGGAAGTCTTGGAAAAACCAGCCGAGGTAGTTGAATTGAGACGCTCAACACGCCCGAGAAAGCCTCCTGAGGGACTTGACCTGTAAATAGTTATTGTGTAAATAGTTAATATGTTTTAAGCTTGTTAGCTGCACTTTTAAGTAAAGAGGGAGGGATGTGGTAAAATGAAGTACCCTGTCCCTTTAAAAGAATGCAAGTGTACTGATCATGTGATAGCACTGACGAATCACTGTACAGCACGGACAACTGGGAACTGAGTGAACACGTTTGATCTAGTGCTCTGCCCTATGTCTCAATAAACAATCACTGTTTATTCTTACATCAGTCTCTCCCCATATTGATTGCAAGCAGCAATTGATAGAACATAGGAAGGCATGCAGTTAGAGTTCGGTTGGCCAACAAATTCAATTACCCAAGACATAAAAACATCCTGTGTGATTCTTGAAGGCTCTGTGAGAGATTAAAGACATGAATTAGAACTGTCACAGTAGGAATGTTTAAACTAATCCTTATGTACATGATCATATTTCACTGGCTGCTGACATCAAGTCAACATGATTAAGTATTGTAAGCCATGTGGCTGTGTGATATTCAATACTGTCAATGGGTAACTTTGAGCTTCCCACCTCCCCATCTCTGATGCCCAGGCAAGATGCAATTCTGCTGATCTCCGATGCAGCCTCCTCTGCAGGTGTCAGCTGAGAGGTACCTAAAGGACCAGCTTCAGCTCTCTGACTTTCCCTACTATCCCATGCGCCCTTATCCTGTAAGAAGGAAAGACTGGATCTACGAGTAAGAGAAATGGAACACGTTGAACAAATAATTAAAGAACTTTTATTAAGGGTGACTATGAGGGAGTGGCATGACATTGCATAAGAATCTGGGTGAGTGTCAGTGTTGGATGGACAGATGGGGAAGTGAAGAGGGCATAGACAGAGAAGGATGGATACACATGCAAGGTAAGTTGGTGTGAGGAATGATGAGCTAGAATAGACTTCAAAAGGCAGAGTGAGGGGGTTGAAGACATCATGTAGGTGAATATGCTATGTCTCTCACCTGTTCTGTCTGCTTAGGTCATTAAACTGCTTTTGGCTTTGAATGCACAAGCACAGCACTACACTCCTGCTGCTAACCACATGGACAACCTCCAGCCACAGTTTCACACACAGGCTTCTTCCTCCGATTGCTAGGGATGTATATCTCTGAGGGGGGGACCTGACAGCTGCCAGCAGCAGTAGGAAGGCATCACTAAAATGGAGCACAGCCTTTGAATGTTGTGACTCCATTTTGACAATTCCTTCTGTTGTGTTGACTGCTCAAAACTCCATCAAATTGCATTTTTGGAGTTGAAATTGCATCATGCGGGTCATCACTGCTGCTCACGCTAATTCGTCAGGAAACCCAGAAATGTTATGGTAACTCATTGGCTTAGTTAAATAAAAAACACTGACCAATGCACTGCACTGACTTCCAGGTTTCCTGTGTGATGCATTTTATCCACTCAAAACATCTCCCACCCTCATCTGAAATGCCTCTTACCAGACCCATGGGCAGTCACAGGCTAACTGTGTCCAGGAAACATCAGAACAGGACAGCATTTGACCAAATGCCTGTGATTTTTTTAAAGGAAGGTTTCAATGTTAATTAATATTAGGTGGGGTGCAAAGCTAACATCCTATCTGATCTCAATGACTTGGTTAGGTTAAAATTGACTGCAACATTTCAGATTGATGACCTTTCATTAGTTCTGATAAAATGTCAATTACTTTTCTTTATTCTTTCATGAGAAGTGGGCATTGCTGGCAAGGCCAGAATTTGTTTCCCCGGCCTACTTGCCCTTGAGAAAGTGGTGGTGAACCACCTTCAGAACCGCTGCCAACCATCTGGTGCAGGTACACCCCCAGTGCTGTTAGAAAGAGAGTTCCAGGATTTTGATCCCGCGAGAGTGAAGGAACGGCGATATAGTTCCAAGTCAGGATGGTGTGTGGTTTGGAGGGCAATGTGCAGATGGTGGTGTTCCCATGTATCTGCTGCCTTTGTCCTTCTAGGTGATAGAGGTCGTGGGAATGGAAGGTGCTGTCGAAGGAATGCTGTAGTGCATCTTGTATATATTACACATTGCGGCCAGTGTGTGTAAGTCATAAGTGGAGGGAGGGAGTGAATGTTTAAGTTGGTGGATGGGCTGTTGATCAAGTAGGCTGCCTTGTCCTGATTGGTGTAAAGCAAGCTTGTCCAACCCCTGGCCCATGGGTCGCAATGCGGCCCATGAAGCCCCCCTATGTGGCCCTTAGAGCAATTTTCGAAATTGCCAGTAAGCCAGCTCGGTGAGTTTGAAGATTTCTGGAGGGCACTGCAGCTCTAACACAGTCTGTTTCTCTCCCATGTGTGCTGCTGATAGGCTCATTATTGAGTTAAAGGAGCAGCGAACACCAGCAACTGTGAGTATGTGAAGGTAGATAGAGAGAGAGACTCTGGAGCACGTGGAGTCTCTGCTCACCACCCTTCCCTGTGGCTCCGGCTGCTTTCCCCTGGCTGCCAGTGCTCTGGCCTGGCTGTGGCCACTTCCTCTGCATTCTCCTGGTTCTCCCTGCTTTCCCCCATGTTCCGCAGGTTCTCTATGCTTTCCCCAGTGTTCCCCCAGCTCTTCCCATGTTCCCTCAGCTCTCCTCGCATTTTCCCGGCACTCAGCCCTCCCCTCAGCAGGCACCTGCATTTGGGCGATGCTAGACCTCAGGCCTTGCACCAGGTCTCTCTTCAGCTGTCATAGCACCACGTTCCACCTTTCCCCCCAGCAGAGTCAGTGACAGTGTTGAGTGTGAGGGTGGGTGAGTGCAGTAATTGTAAATTAAACCTTTTCTTACTGTTATGGAGATCATGTGACTGTACAGATGAATCAGCCCTAAGCGTGGGGAATCTTAGGGACGGAGATTTTTAGCCTTGGTCTTGGAACAAGCATGTAGCCTCATCAGGAGTCTGTAAATAAAGTTTACTGTTTCTTACAAGAAATCGGCCCTGCACTCCAAGTTTATTACAGTGAGGGGGTGCGAGTGGGTGAGGATGTACAGGTGAGGGAGTTGGTGAAGGTGAGAGTGGGTGCATGAGTGTTGGTGATGGAGTGAGTGAGTGAGGGTGGATGAGTGAAGGCGAGGGTGGGTGAGTGTGTGAGGGTGAGGTGAGGGTGTGGGTGAGGGTGAGTGTGTCTGGTTCACTCTCAGTCTCAGGGTTCTCATTCACCCTCACTCTCACACACCAACAGGTGCTGTCACATAAGACAACAGAAGAGAATAGAAAATGTCTAAGAGCTGACCTTTCTCTTGCTTGAAGAGAGTATTGATTGGAGAAGTTAAAGAATCAGAGACCCATGAATAGCTCATGCCTATTGAGCTGTTTCATTATCCAGCCAGCAAATCCTGTGGAATTATTGGGAAATGCATGACACCCATACAGTAAACTATTGCCGGGAATTTTTGTGCCCGCCGACATTGGGCATCTTCAGTGGTGTGAGCAGACAACATGGCGCGATTGGTTTCACGATGGCATGCAACCAGTTCGCGATTGTCCGCTCAGCCTGCCAATGATGGGGCGCGTTTCCCACCATCAGACGTCGGAACCTCATTGTATTACATCTGCATATCATTATTAGGCCAGCCTGCTGGAATCGTTTCCCCCCCAAGCTGGATCATCCGTTCACATTGGTGGGAAAGCATGCCGACGTGTTTCACAACAGCATATAAAAGGCACATGCAATTGGCGGGCTGCACTTTGAGGGGAACTCGGAGGTGAGTACATAGCAACCATGTGCAACACTCACCAGGGTCACCTATTGGACTTCAAGCTTGAGGAGCATTGGGGGTGGGGAGGTGGTGTCAAGGGCAGCCCAGCCGTTGAGGCGACTCGTGGGGGGAGGGCAAGGGCAGCCCTGCTGTTGAATATAACGCACAAGCATTCGGGATGGGTGTTGGGTGGGCGAGGGAAGCAGCCAAGCATAAGGGAAACCTGTATAAAGTGACCATTCCTCTTCATTGAGACAGTTCAGGTGCAGCCACATTGATATGATTGGTATCGGGCTTCTACCTTATCTGCCCATTCAAGCAACGCAGAGGCATCAAAGTGCCACCAAGTGCTCCAGAGCTTTTCACTCCCTGGCACAGACTGCAAAGTAATGAGCATTTTAGTGGACTGCAGAACAATTGGATGACTGCACACATTGTACAATCTCCTTGCTAAAGCTGGCCATGGAGCAGTCACTGGTGGAGGTGCTCACAGCCCCTTGCAATGTCAGCATCCCGGTTTGGACCACTCTCCCTGATGGTTCAAGCTAACAGTGCAGTCTTGCAGCATGGGTTAGGAGAATGTCTGCACCTGAGCTGAGAGCACAGCATGCAGTCAAATGGGCAAAACTGTCGCCAGTCGGTTGGGTGGAGCGGGGCAGAGGTGGGTGGAGTTTTGGGCAACTATGCAGCGTCCTAAACTCTGGCCATCCATGTGCTGGCCAGCACTCCCTGGGAAGCATTAAGGGGCCTTCAAACTTAGCCAGGTCAGGTTCTTAGTACACCCATGCTACACAACACCAGGAAATTACTATCTCCAACTAAAGAGAGCCAGAACACCTCCTTTCACATTCAATGGCATTAATATAACCCATATCCTGTGGGGCTTACCATTGACCAGAAACTTAATTGAACATAAATGCTGTGACTGCAAGAGTAGGTCAAGAGTTGGGAATTCTGCAGTGAGTATCTCAACTCCTGTCTCCTCAAAATCATCTACTATGTGCAAGTGAGGAGTATGCTGGAATACTTTCCACTTGCCTGGGTCAGTGCACTTCTAAAAACAGTCAGGCAGCTCAACACCATCCAGGACAAAGCAGCCCACTTGCCTTAGCAACCACTCCACTGCCTTAAACATTCACTCCCTCCACCTTAGGTGCACCATGGCTCCTGTATGTGCCATCTACAAGATGCACAGCAGTAACCTGCCAATGGTCCTTCCACAGCACTTTCCAAACCAGCGACCCCTACCACCTAGAAGGACAAGGGCTACAGGCTGATGAGAACACCAACACCTGCAAGTTCAGCTCCATATCACACATCATCTTGACTTGAAAATATGTTGCCATTCCTTCATTGTTGCTGTAACTCCTGGAATTCCCACCCTAACAGCACTGTAGGTGTTCCTACATCACATGGACTGCAGCGGTTCAACCTTCTCAAGAGCGATTAGATATGGGAAATAAGTGCTGTGATGTCCACACCCATCATCCTTGCAGCACTGCATTCAGTTCCTTGAATCTAGGGTACTGGCACTGGACCTTCACCATTATCTGGTCCCATTGCAAACTGGAGATTCTCCTGGCCCCATGTGAAGAGATGACATATTATTTCCCCTTCACCTCCTGTAGGAAATCCTCTGTGCAGCATCGGAAAATCTTGGAGCTCATTCTCTGCATGTCATGTAATGTCATCCATGTGTCTTTCCTAGGTCAAAGTCACTTTTACATTGACTTCCAACACTTGCTCCAGCCAAAGTGCACCTTCCATTTAAGAGACTGGCTTTAGGTAGTGCAGGCTAGCTTGGATTTGTGCTAGCTTCTCAAAATTTTGCTGAAAACCAACACCAAGCATCAGCAGCCTTAGTGCAGGCTTCAGGTTGCAATCACTTATCTGAGCAGACACACAGAGTTTGTGTGCTGCCTGCATTAGAAGCAACATGCACAGGTTAATTGCACATTGTAATCTCCGTGCCTGTTTTCAGGGGTTATCCAGTTTTGCAGCGCCTGCCTCTTTTGATAGTCTGGGGGTTTCAATAGGGGTAGAGACAGAGAAGATCTTTCCACTTGTGGACGAGTTCAAAACTAGGGACATAACTATAGTTATTAACAAATCCAACAGGAAATTCAGGAGAAATTTCTTAACGTGAAACTATAATATGGAATAGTTGAAAGGAATAACATATATGCTATTCCTCTATGTGATTATAGATGCCTTTAAGGGAAGCACAGACTAGTTGTTCTGAATGGCCTAGATCTATATTGTAAGTTCGATGCAATGATTTCCCATTAATCACAGAAGAGTAAAATTTTGAAAGAAGGTACATGTCCCCACCCTCTCTCAGATACCCAACAGCTTAGTTGTTTATTTGTCCAGTTCCAACTTTACATTTTAAGGTTTCTGTTACAATTTTTGGACTGCACCCTATATTCTCTCAAGTTCACCATTACCAGTCACTCTTATACGACATGTAATTCCTATTGCCAATTTCAGGTTAATTGATAACATGATGCAAGGGCTGTAACCATAGACCCCATAGGCAGGATTTTGCCCTTGGCGAGGGTGCTTGGCGGGGGCCGTCAGGAAGCCGACAGCCACCCGCGATTGGCACTGCACTGTGATTTTACGCGGGCAGGCCAATTAAGGCCCACCCAGCATGGAACACGAGCAGCAGTGCTTAGTGCTGCCTGTGTGGCGGGCAGAGGAGGGCAAGTGGGTCTCGTGTGAACTTCATGCGTGTGCACGAAAGGGTGCTTCAATCTCCCTGAGGCACGGAGCTGCCTCAGGGAGATGAATCGCTGTTAAAAAACTTAATGAACAAAATAAAAATGTCATAAAACATGTCCCCCCATGTGAGTTTGTCACATAAGCAGGGACATGTTTTTAATTCAAGTGTAAAATTTTTATTTTATTTTTATTTGCTTTAGGAAGCCTCACCCTGCCCGTGGATGAGGTTTCCTAAAAAGTGCAAAGGCCGCTTGGGGTTTTCACCTGCCGGCCAACCATGAGGTTGGACAGGCAGTGTAAATTTGAATTGAATTACTTTTTTAATGGCCTGAATAGGCCTTTTAATTGTCAGAGGGCGCACTGCCGACTCCAGCACACACCTGCCAAACAAAATATAGCAGGACTATGTGACGATGCTGAGACACTCGCCCGACGTCATCGCGCACCATTTTACGCTCGGCCAAGTCAGACGCGCGCCAGCCCGCTGAGCTCAATATTCTGCCCCATGTGTGCTGAATATTCCAGTTACACTGTGGGAGATGCAATGTGCTAGCCAAAAGCCAACTGACTTTCGGTGGGACCAAAAGGTCCTGGCGGTGGGTGGGGTCAGAAAATCCCAGCCCATGATTTCGCAGATATCTCCATGTAGGCTTCCATTTTTCAGAAGGCGGGTTGAAAAGTATTTGACTGAGATGTGGCTCACTGTAAACATTGAGTAAAGGAATGCTTTTGAGCTCCCTTTTTGCCCACTCTCCTCACTGTGGCATATTCAGATCAGCTTTCCAGGAACCTTTGAGCATGTTTCTGGAGGACTGGGGAGCACAACAATCTAACTTACGGCATTCACTGTCAGTATCGCTGTTTGCATAAATTCCCAGCCAGTATTTTAGGAGGATGTTGGGCACTTGCATTGGAACCAAAGGAAAGCTCCGTGGCAAGAAGGTAATTTCATGAAGGGGTTTCTGAGGGGGTTTTGCTAGAGGGAAGGAGGGAAACCCAGGGCTGGGGTTGGGGGAGTACGTCTAGCAGCCTAAATTATTCTTGTGGCCTCCTCATGGCCCATGTAAAGAACATGCAAAAAAACTGACCTTATTGCATTTTCTGGGCCCAGATCCTCCTCTTGCTGGTAGGGAATTTAAAGCATCTTCCCTGATCAGCCAAAGTTAAAACTACAGTTGGGGACAAATAATGTAATTGGATCCCAATCTGTATATTGAAAGAAGGACCCAGCTGACCTCAGGTTGGTTCCTTTAACACTTGCTGGGAGGAGCAGATTAAAATCAAGGTCGACACAAAGCAACCAAGAAAATGCTGGGTTAGTCAACTTGGGAGATGTTGGTCTGCTTGATTTCCACTAAGCGGGTAGAGTTTAAATGGAAACCTTAGTTTCAGTTGTAAACTCTTACTGTAGTCCCAAATTGATGAATACATAGATCACTGACCATCATCTTGACTTGAGTGCTGTGGAGATGAGAATTAGGAACTAGAAGGACTTGGGAATAGGGCTAAGTAATCAGAATTTTCATTAGAGAACACTCCTGAAATCGATCTCTATGACACTTTAGGAAGAATTCATACCAAATATCTTTTCTCCATTTCCTCTAACCAGGTATTTTAGAGCATAAGGTAACAAAGGCAATTGAGAAAACTAACAAGGGCATAGGTGTCACCTTCATAAATATTTATGAATATATAATTGATCAGTAAACTTCTCCTTTAACCACAGGGACACATCTACAATTGCAAAGCAAAAATTGTAAGGCATCAGTGTTTACTTTTGATGGTAAAATGGAGGCCACACGTTCCTCTGAAAACTTGCTTGTTTATAAAAGTTCACCCTCATTAACACTTTATCCTTAGCCCATGTATTATTATTCTCTCTTGGACTTCCCTTCTACACCACCTGCTGATGCCTTATTTTAGGGAACACTGGGTTCCTTTGTTGACTTACCCTAAATCTCTATAACTCTTGAGAGGAGGGAGAGAAGCTGTGATTGGGAGCAGGGTCTGCGATTAGGGGATAATGTTGATTATGAAACTGGCAGCTCCTGCGTCCCTTTCACTGCTGACTTCCCCTTGGGAAACCCATGCAGCAATTGTCAGTTTTATATGGGGCTCCCCATACTGTGCGAGTGCAATATAAATATGCTAATGAAGTGTCTTTTCTATCCATGCAGGACACCTGGGGACCACTTTATTCTATCCCCATTAAAAAGCTCAAGAGTGCATGTGCAACGTGTGGGGAAGGCAGAATATGCATTTAAATGTTTAACCCTCCCTCACCACTCCTGACCCTCTCCTGCCCAAAATGTTGGGTAGGAAGTTAGTGAATTGATATAAAGGTTGGTAAATCTGTTGGTGACTCCAAAGCAAAGCACATTAGGAAAAAATTAACAAAGTTTATCTGTATAGGATGTGCAATGTACAACGGGAAATTTCCTCGTTAAAGGAAATCCAGGAATGGGTTGATAACAAAATAGCTGGATTACAGAGCAAAATAGTTTACATCAAAATGCTGGCATCTGCACGTGGTAAACAGTGTATATCTATAGACAGTTTGCCCATTGGAGGGAATTTGATGGCCCTCTGCTGGTGTATTTGCAGGTGGGGTGGCACATAAAATAGAACAGGTGGCTAGTCCACCACCTTCCTGCCCACCCCCAAGCTGTCCCCCATAATACTCTGGGTGGGTAAGGCGTGAGCCAGCCAGCCTGCCCTTAGCCTATTGAGGCTCTTAACTGGCTCTTAATGGGCCAATTAATGGCCTGTTGCCGCCTCTGCAGCAATAATGCATAGTATTTGTTCTTATCTGATACGTCCCCTACCTAGGGGGAAATATTAAATTGATTTAAATAATATGTGTGGCTAGGGAAGGAAGAACAAAGAGACCAGCCTGCTTTGTCACCACCTTGGGCTAAAAGGTGGGAAGGAAGGGGGGTACCTCCTTTGGAGGGTGCCCCGTGCCCATGGGGGGGGTGGGGGTACCCTCTGCCCAAGATGGTATTCCCCTCCCTTTGTGCCTCTCTCCTGGTCTCCAAAGCCATATCCCCCCTCCCACCCAGTGTCCCCAATCCCTCCCCAATCAAATACTGTATCTTGGACTCGCTTTCTTTCCATTAGCCCATTGTGTAGGTAATGCAGTAAGGTGATATTGGCAGGAGTGGTCTTCAATGGAGTATGATCACAAAACCAGTTCAGATGGTATCTTCCAACATAAGCACAAACTGTGCGGAAATCTATCAGAAGGCTGCTTATGAAACATAGTTTATTGTTGCCATGACACTCAGTTAAAAGAAATCTGCCAGTGTTGAAATTGTCTCAGAGTCTAGGTTCTGCATGAATTACTGGACTGTTAGTATAAACAAAGTATTAAACCTGCTCTTAATGGTGGCACATGCATGTTAATGCTGTTCATGTGACTGTGACCCTGGTCCATTATCCCTCCCTGCTCTCCTCATCTGTTGTTTTTTACTCAGTCTCAGGGTACCAATGTCACTGACAAGGCCAGCTATTAGTGCCCGTCACTAGTTGCCCTCAAGATGATGGTGGTGACCTACTTTCTTGAACTTTTAGTGTGTTGCAAAAAATGCTATTCGGTAGGCAACTGAAGAATTTTTACCCAGCAAGATTAAAGGGATATTGATATACTTTCAAGTTGTGCAACTTGGAGAGGAACTTGAAGGTGATTATGTTCCCATGTACCTGCTGCTATTGTCCTTTTAGGTGGTGGAGGTTGCGTATTTGAGAACATGCCGCAGTGTGTCATGTTATTATAATGATATCATACCTTGGGCTTGTTTACTGTACAAGACACACAGCACCAATCGCTAATAAGGGATTGGGTAAACACGTTATGCATTCATTTATTAAGGCATGGCTCATGAGAACATTTATACATAGGTATAAAGCTTGAAGGCATCAGAGCTGTGTTTGTGCTCTGCTCAAAGCAAAAGTGAAACTAAGATGGGGTCACATGATACATTTCCCTTCTCATGATATCATATTGATATCCCTTAAAGGCATATTACAACATCCCCCCTTTCTTATTAAATATATTTTCCCCCTTCCAAAAAAAGTAACTATTTACAATACATGTTCATGTTTAGTTATCATTACATAATTGTGTAGAACTGATGAATCTATGAGTCTTTAAAGTGTAAAGGTAATCTGCTGGTATGCCCATATCTTGTAATGGTAACTATGATGGACAGGATGGAGACAGGCAAACTGTACTTCTTTCTTCCCACAACTGTCCATAAGCAGAAGGTGTTTTGAATTATTTTTAAAGTATGCTATGGCGTGTTTTCCCAAATCCTCGATTTGTGTGATCCAATTTATTCATAATTCACAGCAAACTCGCTTTATGATTAACTCCAAAGGTTAATTTATTTCTCTTCAAAACCTGGGGAGGAGTGTTCGTAACTTCCCACTCCACTACACACACACAAACACACACACACAGACACATACGTGCCCAGTAAGGGAGGATAAATAAAATGAGTTTTACAACTATGGATATGTAGTACATGAACTACAAATTGAATATTAGCTCATGTGATTTCCAGAGTCCGAGAAGTCAAAGTCCAGAAGCTGTTTCCTTCATGGCGGGGTTTAATCCCAATAAGTTTATAGTTGGAGATAACAATACGAAAGTCCGTGAAACAATGATGCTGCAGCACCATGTGCTTAGACCATTTGGCAGGCATTGATCAGAGAAATCAAGCAGGCTTCATGGAGTTTAGAGATGGTAACTGACTTCGTGCACAGTCAGGCTGCTGGAGTCTTTTCCAGTTGATGTTAAAACAGCAGTCTGCCTGTGAGGCCAAAGATGTAATGTTAAAACTGCCCAAAAGGCCAGAGGCTTGGGTCATGTGACATGACCCATTAGTGGTTAATTAAAGTTTAACAATCAGTTTCCATGCTTCTGGCTAGAATTCCATTGTTCCCCCTTAGGAGAGAGACGAGATGGCTATTAGCATCTATTCTGATATGACAAGTTTCAATCTCTCTCTTCTGTGATAGTTCAGGATGGGGAACCAGTTCGTCTGCACTTCCTCTGCTTTCATTGATTACAATGAAGTATGAGATTCTACAGGCTGAGAGAGGAAATATTTTGTTCTTGTAACTCCTGGTGGTAGCTCCCAGAACTGAGGGCCAGTCCTGTGGTCATATGACTTGTAGAAGTCTTTTTTTGGTTCAGCAGAAAGTCCAATTTTTAAAAATGGCCAAAGAATAAAGTTTTGGATTCCTTTTTGTGTCAAAGTCCCAACATAATCTTGTCTGGAGGTTTCTTTAATTGCTCACAGTGATCAATGGGAATGCCATTCTTGGATGTTGTTCCTGATTGCATTTGGGATCTTGTCCAAGGTGCAATAGGACTGTATGATGGTTGAGGAGTGGGAATGGGTCTGATTTTGTCCTTGATTATGCCTCACCATTTGTGCTTTTGTGTGTAATGACTTCATCGGACTTTGTTTCTGACCAAATGCTTGTCACCTTAACTAGTTGCCATGTACCTTCTGTGGGATCCTGGGTGCAAACTTGTTCCAACTATAATCTTGGCAATTTTGTACCTGCATTTTTATCATGCAGGTTGGTTATCTACTCTTGTAGTTTTAAAAGTTTCTCTCTAGTTTCTGAGAGAGTAGAATGTGTAAGAGTAGTAAATTGGTATGCACTGGTCTGCTGAACATGAGCTATACTGGTGATGGAAAAGGTGCACTTAAAGATGTCGCTTTCAGATGTAATATTTCAATGTGTAGATCTTGATTGGTCTGCCTACATATGAGAATTAGGCCTTTCACCGTGTGAACCATTTGTTCAGTTCGGCCGTTAGATCTAGGGTAATGAGGAGAACAAGCAGTATGCTTGATATTTCACTTCTCACACATATCCTGAAATGGCTTACTAATAGATTGCAGATTGTTATCCGTAATGATTTCTCTAGACACGCCAAATAAACTGAATATAGCATTTAGAGTGTGCGTGACAGTTGTGCTTGATGTATTGTGTAATTGTCGAATAATGTGGTACTTGGTAAAGTAGTCAATGATGACGATGAAGTCAGTGCCATGGATGTGAAAGAGGTCAGATGCGATTTTGTACTAGAGATGGTTTGGAACTTCATGTGGAATCAGTGGTTCTTTGTTAAAAGCAAAATACTGCAGATGCTGGAAATCTGAAACAAAAACAGAAAATGCTGGAAAAACTCAGCAAGTCTAGCTGCATCTGTGAAGAGAGAAACAGAGTTAACATTTCAAGTCTGTATGATGCTTCTTCAGAGCTGAAGAGAAGGTTATTTGTGTTGACTTGTCTTATGGTCTTGACATACCTTGCATTTCTTGATGACAACTTCAATGTCAGTGTTCATACATGGCCAATAGACTGTATACCTTGTAAGTCCTGTTATCTGATTTATGCCTATGTGTGAGTGATGAAGTTGTTGAAGAGTATCAGGTTACAAAGATTCCAGCATGATGATCTGCCTGCCTTTAAAAGTGACTCCCCAGGAGATGCCTAGCTCATCCCAATAAGGCCAAAATGGTCTCACATGTTTGTGGACATGCTGAATTAAATCTGGCCATTTTTCAGTGATGGTTTTCCATAGTTTCTGTAGTGTGGAATCTTTCACATTTCTCCTTGTAGCTGCTGGCATTTGCATTGCGCAAAATGTACCAGATCAGTTTGGAGAATATCTTCAAGTTTGATTTCAGTGAAGTCAGTTTGTAGATCTAAGGATATATCTTCTGTTTTTGCTGGGTTAGGCAATCTGCTAAGTGTATCCGATGTGAGCATCAAGTTACCTGACTTGTACCTAATCTCACAGTTGTAACCTTGAACCTTTATCAAGAGGTGTTGCAACCTTGGTAGTCCACTGGTCAATGGTTTTCACCAAATCATCTCCAGTGGCTTGCGATTGGTCCCTACCACAAATCTTTTGCCAAATAGATAGGTATGAAAATGCATGATTCCAAACACTAAAGGTAATGTTTCCCGCTCGATGTTGGAGTAGTTGGATTGCATTACAGACAGAGATTTTGAAGCAAATGTAATTGGTTTGCCTTTTTGTAGTATGCATCCTCCCAGACCGTTCTATGAGGCATCTAACTCCAGGATAACTGTCTCCCTAGGATGTAAAATTACAGTGTTGATGCTTCTGATAATGACTGTTTCAGTGCTTCAAAGAGGTATTAGTGGTCTTTATGCCACATGAAAGGCACATCCTTTCTCAACAATTCTCATAGTGATGAAGACATCTTGAAAAATCATTCTTATCTTGAGGAGCTGGTATGGCCTTAATATCCTCTACATTACCTTGATCAGGACATATGCCAGCATTGGAATAAATAGAACCGAAGAAATTGATCGGATGCACGTTGATGTCACATTTCAGACTGTTGAACACTAATCCTTCATTACGTGCTGCCTGCATTATTTAATGCAGATTATGATTATGGTCTTGCTTCATTCTTCCCACAAGAGCCATGTCATCTGCAATACAGATGATCCCGATACAGTGCTTGTAAATGTGGTCCACATGAGCTTGAAAGAGATCCTGACTAACAAAAAGCCCAAAAGGAAGTTGTTGAAAACAGTATCATCCTAATGGGGCAGAAAGTGAAGTAAGCTCTTGGGACTTCTCCACGAGATGTACTGATCAGTACCCATAGTGGGTATCAAGCTTCGAAAATAATTTTGCACCTGCAAATCTTGGATCTAGCTCTTCTAATGTGGGTATTTTGTTTCAAAGCTGTATTTAAACATCATGGATTCAGGCACAATTTCAATGATCCGTCCACCTTTATGACACATGTAATTGAGCTGTACCAATATGTATGCTCTTGTACTCTCCTAATGATTCGAGCTTTCTCCATTTTGTCCAGTCCAACCTTTAATTTGACTTGCAAGTGGATGCTACACTTACGATCAATTGACAGACTTGCATTCTCCCACAAGTGTAATGTTGGAGCTTTCTTGAAGCTGCTAATTTTGTCAAAACGTTCTGGATTTTTCAATGTGAGGTCATGAACCGGGTGATAGGAGTAGTTTCTGAGGTTGATCTGCCCTGTGATGTCTGACTGATTCCGTGGATTGTGACTAGTGTGAGGTCACAACATGCCGTTAGACCTGCAGTCGCTGGGCCTTTAGTTTCCATGATGTAGAACATCTGTGACACCCATGAAGATTGTACTTGCACTCCAGGACTATGGATCCTGCACATGGAATTGGTGAACTGCTGTACGCTGAAAGTTTCACAGCAGTCAGTTTCACTATGGCCTTCCATGTCTGTGGATAAATGTCTTTTAGAATTTGTAGAGGTAATATGTTGGTCCTTGCCCATGTGTCAATCTTGGCCAATAACAAATAGTTACCAACTTTCTTTGGGAAGATAATTTGAATATTGGCAAGCACTTCAGTGTGATGGTGTCTATGTTTTCCACAACTGAAGCATGCATTTAGCACTCTGTCTCGTCGTGCACATCATCCATCATTTTCTGGTTTGTCAATCACTTCATATATGTGTTTCTGGCCAGATACCAGATGGTCATTTCTATTGCTTGAAGATACCCATTGTGTATAGTATGTTTGGATGAGTGCACGGCTCTTTGTAGCTGCATCAGCCTTTGCTCTGGTGCATTGCTGCTGACAATGGCCCTTTCTGCCACATGTCTTGCAGAATTGATGAACTGCTGGGCATTTCCTTGGTGCATACTGAAGGCCAAAACTTCCATATGTCTTGCTACGTTTGGTTGTTCTAGTGAGTGTGTCAACAATTGGGTTGTAGTTAGAACCTGTAAGTTTCATTGACCTGCAAGGACCACTTCATACTTATGTCCATCCTTGAGGAGCTCTCTGATGCTATATGTTTTGGCCTTGTCTAACAAATCTTTCTTGAATGCTTCCATGGAAGTCGTTGCAATCACCAACTCAACAATTCTGTCTGCTAGCTCTGCATTTGAAAAATCACAGTACGTTCCCTTTTCTCTACATTTGCGAATGAAGCGGTCTATGGATTCTGTAGACTGTTGTCAAAATGACATGAACTCTAGTCGATGAATATGGAAGTTTAACCCAATTCTGAACTGGTCTTCCAATGTAGCCCATCTCTTTTTGGGGGTCCTTTAGCTCTTTTTCTGTTAATCCTGATGTGTTCAACCTGTGTAGACCTTCATTCCCAATTGCGTAAGCAAATTTTTATGGCTAACTTGTTCAGACACACCTGAGTCAAGAGGCCATAGCTCTGTGCAGTGCTTCAACATTTTGAATTTGGATATTAGATCAGCTGCATCCCAATTCAAACAGAGGAAATTTGTGGACATTCTGACAATATTCCTTTGACCTTTCCTTCTTCTGGAGTATCTGGGATGAGCGTCGCTGTAGTTGCTCTCATGCGCTTTTCCAAAGCTCTGCTTATAAAGGCGAGTTGTGGTGGGAATGCACCTTGGAGCAATGTCATCTTTACTTTTTATTCAATTTATTGTTCAGCAACTCCCAAAGTTGCCCATTACAATCGCAAACTTCTCTGGCCTGATTTTTATGAGGACTTTTTTGTTTGACTCTCCCTTGCTCCCTATCGATCCTGCCCACATCATGGTCACTCACCTTTCCTGACTGAGCTAACCCATGCCGGTCCTCTCGACATGCTATCCATTCACTGAACTGTCAGACTATGCACTGCAATCTCACCACATGGGATCCGCCTGCTTAGCAGCTCTTTACTTGAGCACTCACTCAGCACAGTGCCTAAGAAGCTTTTCTTTGCAGTCACCAAGCTAATTTTTCAACACTGTCTTCCTGTCACCTGTATTACCACCTCTGATCGTCATGTCATGTCATTATAATGATATAATACCTTTGGCTCATTTACTGTACAAGACATAAGGTACCAATCGCTTATAAGGAATTGGGTAAATACATTATAGGTTCATTTATTCAATCTATAGACACATGAGAACAATGATGCATAGATATAAAGCTTGAAGGCAACAAAGCTGTGTGTGTGCTCTGCTCAAAGCAAAAAGTGAAACTAAAACTGGATCACGTGATATCTTTCCCTTCTTGTGATGTCATGCTGATACCCCTCAAAGGCATATTGCAACACAGTGCATACTGTAAATATTACACACTGCAGACTTGGGACATCAGTGGCAGAAAGAGTGTATATTTAAGGTGGTAAATGGGGTGACAGTCAATAGGACTATTTGTCTCCCACATTCTACCCTCTGTAAACTTGAGGGGATTCAAATCTCTGCTGCCCTTGTCTGCTGGCAGCAAGTTCCATTCCCTTATCATCCTGTGCTTACTTAGCCACATTGGATCCTGGTCAAGTAACGCCTTGATTTTAAAGTTCTCATCCTTGTTTCCAAAGTCCTCCATGGCCTCACTCCTTTACATCTCTGTAACCTCTTCTAACCTTACATCATTCCACTTCTCCATCCAATCATTGTCAAAGCATCTGTAGTAATGGCTTCTCCTCCTTCTCCACATCATTTACGTTTGGTTCCTTCACCTCCTCATTTATATTCTGCTCCTTGGCAACATTGTCTACATACATGGGGCAGCTTCCACATTTAGACTATGGCACCCAGGGGGGGCGGTGGGGGGGGCGATGAGGCCATTGTGTTTTTGAGGCCCCAGCCTCATTTCAGTTTGCAAGTGTGCTGCAGGCACTAAACAATTCTTCCATCAAAGCTCAGTAGATTGAAGCCTGAAAATTGGGCCACGGTTGCCGGCAGCAAGGTAAATTGCAGATGGGGAGGGAATCCAGATTATGAACAGGAGTGCTGCTACAGAGCCCACAGATAGACTTATCTTTGGGGGGGCTCTTCTTCTCAGAACCTGCACTGTGTATTTCCCAATTTGTAAAGAAGAGAAGTCCCTTTTTGACACAATTTTTAAACTGGACATCCAACAAGCATGCTTTGGGAAGCTGGGAATAGTACTGATGGGGGGAGAGGAGGACAGCTTGTTTTGAAATTAAAACCTGCTGAGTTGTTGCAAAGCAGGAAAACCAAACAGTGTTATAAGTAACAAGGTCCAAGTCTTCCAGTCAGCATTGATACTGCATGCATTGACGCTACCCACAAAGATTCCTGCAACCCAACCCTTTTTGCGCTATTTCAGCTGGGACTTCTGATCCTAACTCAAACATCAACGGTCAGTACAACCATCCATGGAGAAGGCCGTCAAGTGCAAGAAAAGACAGATGGAGATAGAACATGCGCTTTTCACGACAGTAGCTGCCATATTTTGGTAAGTTTTTAAAGGGCTCAAGTCTTCCAGTAAGTGAATGTAGTAAATGGGTGACTGGGTGAATGGATGAATGTATGAGTGAGTATTGGGTTGGGTTGGGAGGTTAGTTGTGTGGGGGTGGCAGTCGGGTTGGGTTTGGGGTGGTTGGGTGGTGGAGGGTAGTAGGGTCAGGTCCGGAGGTGGGAGGGGGTTGTAATTTGGGGGGGTCGGTTGTGGTGCTCACTTCAGTTACGCTTACTAATTACTGAATTAGACTAGGTATTAATCAACATCACATTCCTGGTAAGTATCCAGAGAAGTTGTGCGTATCAGGCCCTGGTCTCTGACACTGCACTAAGTGGAGGAGCCTGGGCAGCAGAAAGCAGCACATCAGAAGTTTAAACTTCCTGTGCAATTTCAGTGCATGTGTGCATGTCCCAACTTCTGCAGGATCCTGATGTGCAACTCTCAATTTACATCCAATCTCCAATGATCTGGATACCGGAAGATTTGGGCCATTATGTAGCTAAAGGGGAAATCGTGTAAACAAGGTGTTGAAGAGGTTACACAGAATTCAATGGGCCTCTTCAGTAAACAATCCTTATCAGAAAGTTTACCAGCTGGATAGTTGTGATTTGTGTGAGCTATCCAATCAATCAACTGTTATTATGATCTTCACATCATGGAATTAACTGAAAGGGAGTTTAAGTAAGATGGACAGTGTCATGTGGGCTTTAACTTGAAGTTAAAACAAAAATGTGATATACTTTTGGTTATTATGATCTAAGGCTATTATTGATAGGTTAATGAGGCCTTGGCAATGTAACATCCTGTCCACCATTGAAAGGAAAAGGATACTAAAGAAACTATTAAGATAATTTCATTACTGCCATCATGTAAGGAACCCGAGTGATCATGGAAGGAGAACTGTAGCCTGGGCTCCGATTGTTGGAAGGAGAATGGCAAAGAGGGAATTCGTCTCATCTTCAGAAGAATATCTGTGCTGTGCTCAGAATAAGATATTATCGTCAGACTGGGAATTTTGCGGCAAGTAACTCACTTCCTGATCTCTCAAAGCTTGTTCACCACCTACAAGGAACAAGGCAGGAGTGTGATGGAATACTCTCCACTTGCCTAGATGAGTGCAGCTCCAACAACACCCAAGGAGCTTTATCCAGGACAAAGTAGCTCACTTGATCAGTGCCCCATCACCACCTCCAACATCTTCCATCATTGATCACAATGGCAGCAGTGTGTACCATCTGCAAGGTGCGCTGCAGCAACTCACCAAGGCACCTTTTGCGACCTCTACCACCTAGAAGGACAAGAGCAGCAGATGCATGGAACATTACCTCCAGAAAGTTCCCTTCTATGTCACGCACCATCCTGGAACTGTATCGCTGTTCCTTCACTGCCGCTGGATTCAAATCCTGGAATTCTTTTCCTAATAGCACTGTGGGTGCAACTACACCACACCAATTGCAGTAGTTCAAGAAGGCAGCTTACCACCATGTTCTCAAGGACTATTAGGGATGAGCAACAAATGCTGGCCTAGCCAGTAATGCACACATCCCATGAAAAATGAAAAAAAGGCATTGTATTACCATGTACACGAAGAAGTGCTAGTACTCTGTTTAAAACATATAACTCTTTATTTGTATTTATGTGTGGGTGTGTGTGACTATTGGTGTGAGCCATGTAGTTTTTCTTTGAATCTGCTCAGAACTTTTATTCTAGGTGCCACATAGTCCATAGTAGAATAGAATTTAGCATTGTATGTCTGATCTTCATATTTTATTCAGATATTTGAGTGTACTCTCATTATTTCTCGTAATTCTTGTGACGGAACCATAGAGTAACTTATAAAAGGTAGAAGCTTATGTCCTTTAAATTTCCATATAAAAGGGGCCCATTGCCTGAAACAGGTTAGCGTTTTAGATACCTGGTGTTAAACCACTTTTGAAATGGCTCTGGCTATGTTGTCAGTGTAAATGGTTGATAGCATCCATCAGTCTTGGGGGATGATGGACTGCACCCAGGGTGTATGTCACTTCTGTATTGAATATTGTCTGTTGTAGCTGTAGGGGCCAGTTCATGAGTGACAGTCCCTTCTGCAGCTCACACAGATGACACAGGCAGCCTAAGAAAGGCAAGCAGGTAGTGCAGGAATCCCCTGAGTATATCCTGCTTGCTAATTGGTTTTCCATTTTGGATGCTGATGGTTCCTCAGGGGAATGCAGCCAGAGCCAAACCCGTGGCACCATGGGCAGCTCAGCTGTACAGGGGGGGAGGAAGAAGACCAGAAGGGTAATAGTGATAGGGGATTCCATAGTCAGGGGATCAGATAGCCGTATCTGCG
Organism: Cetorhinus maximus; assembly: GCF_964194155.1. Taxonomy (NCBI): domain Eukaryota; kingdom Metazoa; phylum Chordata; class Chondrichthyes; order Lamniformes; family Cetorhinidae; genus Cetorhinus; species Cetorhinus maximus. Next base: position 117,496,824 of record NC_135886.1, read on the forward strand.
GCAGTAAACGTGACTCCAGGATGGTGTGTTGCCTCCCTGGAGCCAGGGTCAAGGATGTCATGGAGTGGCTGCAGGACATCCTTCGGGGGAGGGGAATCAGCCAAAAGTCGTGATCCACATTGGTACCAACAACATAAGTAGGAAGAGGGATGAGGTCCTGAAAGCAGATTTCAGAAAGTTAGGAAGGAAATTAAAAAGCAGTACCTCAAGAGCAGTAATCTCAGGATTACTCCCAGTGCCAAGTGCTAGTGAGCACAGGAATAGGAGGATAGATTGATTAAATATGTGGCGGGAGATCTGGTACAGGAGGGAGGGCATTAGATTTCTGAGGCATTGGGACTGGTTGTGGGGCAGGTGGGACCTGTACAAGCTGGATGGGTTACATCTGAACAGGACTGGGACTGATATACTCGCAGAGAGATTTGCTAGTGCTGTTGGGGTAGGTTTAAACTAGCTTGTCCGAGGTATGGGAACCTGAAGGGTACAGGAAGTAGTCATGAGACCAGAAGGCAGGAGAAACCAATTGACCATTAATGCTGTGGAAGATGAGTTTCTGGAGTGTGTTAGGGATGGTTTTCTAGAGCAGTATGTTGAGGAATTGACTAGACGACAGGCTATTTTAGATCTAGTGTTATGTAATGAAAAAGGGCTAATTAATAACCTTGTTGTAAAAGAACCTTTAGGGATGAGTGACCACAATATGATAGAATTTTACATTATGTTGGAAAGTGAGGTAGTTCACTCTGAAGCAAGGTGTTAAAGTTGAATAAAGGAAATTATGAAGGCATGCGGGACAAATTGGCTGAGGTGGATTGGGAAAATACATTTAAAGGTATGACTGTACACAGGCAATATATAGTCTTCAAAGAGCTATTACATAGCTTACAGCACCTTTGGCACCATCAAGGTGCAAAACCCCAAAAAAAAGTCAGTCAAACGTGGCTGACAAAGGAAGTTAAGGATTGTATAAGGTTAAAAGAAAAGGCTTATAAAGTGCTAGAAGTAATAGTAAACCTGAGGATTGGGACATTTTTAGAATACAGCAAAGGAAGACCAACAAACTGATGAAGGGAGAGTAGAATATGAATGCAATCTAGCAAAAAACATAAAAATAGACTGCAAAAGCTTTTACAGGTATGTGAAAAGGAAGCATTTGGCTAAGTCAAATGTTGGTCCATTACAGGCAGAGTCAGGAGAATTCATATTGGGGAAAAGAGAAATGGCAGAGAAGCTAAATGATTACTTTGTGTCTGTTTTCACTGAGGAAGATACAGGAAATCTCCCAGATTTAGAGATCCAAGGGACTAGAGAGAATGAGGAGTTGAAGGAAATTAGTTTAAGTAAGAAGGTTGTATTGAAGAAATTAATGGGACTGAAAGTTGATAAGTCCCTCGGACCTGATATTCTGCATCCCAGAGTGGTGAAGTAGGTTGTTATAGAGATAGTGGATGCATTGGTGATCATCTTCTAAAATTCTATAGATTCTGGAATGGTTCCTGAAGATTGGAAGGTAGCAAATGTCACCCCAATGTTTAAGAAGGGAGGGAGAGAAAAAACAGGGAACTACAGACCTGTTAGCCTCATATCAGTAGCAGGGAAAATGCTAGAATCAATTATAAAGGATGTGATAAATGGATACTTGGATAATCATGATCTGATTAGGCATAGTCAGCATGGATTTGCGAATGGGAAATCATGTTTGATGAACTTATTGGAGCTTTTAAGGATGTTACTAACAAAATTGATAAAGAAGAGTTGATGGATGTTGGATTTTCAGAAAGCTTTTGATAAAGACCCCCACAGGAGGTTAACAGAATAAAAGCACATGGGATAGGAGGTAATATACTGGCATGAGTTAAGGATTGGCTAACAGGCAGAAAACACAGAGTAGGAATAAATGGGTCATTCTCGCATTGGCAGGTTGTGACTAGTGGGGTACCGCAAGAATCAGTAATTGGGCCCCAGCTGTTGACAATACATTTCAATGATTTGGATATGGGGATAAAATGTAATACCTCCAATTTCACACAATATACAAAGCTAGGCAGGAATGTGTGTTGTGAGGGAGATGTAAAGCAGCTACAGGAGGATTTGGACAGACTTAATGAGCGGGCAAGAAAATGGCAGGTGGAATATAATGTGGAAAAATGTGAGGTTATCCACTTTGGTAGAAGGAACAGATGTGCCGAGTATTTCCTAAACGGTAAGGGATTAGATAGTGTATATGTACAAGAGAACCTGGGTGTCCTTGTCCATAAGTCACTGAAAGCTAACATGCAGATGCAGCAGGCAATTAGGAAAGCTAATGGAATGTTAGCCTTTATCACAAGAAGTTTTGAGCACAGTAGTGAAGTCTTGCTTCAACTGTATAGAAGCTTGGTTAGACTGCACCTGGAGTACTGTGTGCAGCTTTGCTCCCCTTACCTCAGAAAGGATATTATTGCCATAGAGAGAGTGCAACAAAGGGTCACCAGACTTGTTCCGGGGTTGGCGAGACTGTCATATGAAGAGAGATTGGGCAAACTGGGACTGTATTCTCTAGAATTTCAAAGAATGAGAGGTGATCTCATTGAAATCTACAAGATACTGAAAGGAATAGACAGGGTAGATGCAGATAAGATATTGCCCCTGGTTGGGGAGTCTAGAACCAGGGAACACAATTTTGAAATAAGGGGGAAGCCACTTAGGACCAGGATGAGGAGAAATTTCTTTACTCAGAAGGTTGTGAATCTTTGGAATTCTCTACCCCAGAGGGCCATGGAAGCTCAGTCATTGAGTATGTTTAAGGTAGAGATTGATAGATTTCTGATTAACAACAATGTAAAGGGTTATGGGGATAGTGTTGGTAAAAGGCATTGAAGTGTTCCATCAGCTGTGATCGTATTGAATAGCGGAGCTGGCTCAACAAGCTGAATGGCCTTCTCCGGTTCCAATGTTCCTATAATAGTTTTGACCTGAGGTCAACTGATGTTTTTTCCTTCCGGTGGGCTCTCTTTTCCGACATCTGGTCATTTCTTTTGCCCTCTGCTTTTTCCATGCCCTTCCTGACTCCTTGCCTCCAGGTACTCTGGTCAGCAGCGAGGGCTTCCCATGCAGTAAGGTTACCAACCTCATTTTTGGGCTGTTACTGCCCCATAAACGGCAGACAAAGTCCACTCAAAATCAACTCCAGTGCCTTCAGGCGGGGAGGGAAGGAAATTGTATTTAAAGAAAACCGAGTCACTGAGTCTCACATGTGCAAAAATGACCTGCAAGAGCCGACTGCAAATTCAATTATCATTTCTCACTCCTGTGTAAATGGTCAACTCCTGTGAAGTCGCAAATTCAATTAAAATACAAATGATTCAAATTCAATTCACTACTGGATAAACAACAATAGGAAACCTCAGCTGTCATCACAGCTAGACAAGAGGCATGACCAATGAACGTAGCCATTAATAATGTAATAATAATTGGATTTGGATTTCTGTGGTGACAGGAAAAGACATTTATGGTGAAAACTGTAAAGGACAGAGGAGAATAGTGAGCGCTTTTAATCGGAGGTAAAACAATTTACATTTTTAATCCTGTGCAGTTCCTTTTGCTGATTTTACCTGGTTAGACAGTGAAACTGTTTCAGTGTTACTAGGTCCTATTGTTTACACTAGAGGGAGTGGCACACCTCAGTTAATTAAAGTGGAGAAAATGCCTGTACTTTGCCAGAATAAATCACTTTCTAATGCAATCGAAGCATCAGAAATTGTCTATTTCAAGCCCTGCATTGCCATAATTTTACAAGTGGTCAGAATTACATTAAAGGTAGGCATTCATCTGCAATTCATTAGAAATGGAATTTCGCTCTCTAACTAGTGTACGATTTCCCATTAATTTTATGCAGCCATGTTAAAATTCTTTTGCTATCATATCTTTCCCATTTATATTGCTGAGTGGATTTGACAGTAAAGTCCATTTTATGTCCATGTCTGTGATCGCACAATTGTTCAGAAGTCATAATTAACTTTGACTTTAAAGTATGAATGGGGCACAACAATAGTTAGCTTGACTTTGATGGGCTGGCCAGGACTTCCTTGAATGCCAGTGGGGGTTCTATATGGGTCAGCAATGGGGAAAGTGTGTCACCCAACTGCAGCAGCGATTATATTCTCTGCTATCAGCCCCCAGAGGATCCCCCTTTTTGAGAGGTGTGTTGCAGCCTCATTGTTGGCAAGCTACTTCCTCTAGGGATGCATCTAATGTTGCTCTTGCCGTCAGGTGGAATGATGTGAAGCAAATACGGCATAAGCCTTCTCGTGTAAGATTCAAGACATTTATCATCACAGATGTTTCCAGTCTTCCCCTTATTGATTCTCTGCAGCTTGAGCTCAGAGGCATTTGCCAACAAATTGAGATTAAAACACCAGTACTCAATGGAGGAAAAAATACCCCTGAGATTCTGATCTCATTTATAATTTAAATTGTCAATATTGTCAGAATTCATGCAGAACTGAAAAGGTTTGCGCATATGAATTTATAAGCTGTGAAATCTTAGGACATGTAAAATAGCAAACCAAATAGATACTAACCATTTCAAAATTATCAGGGGTTAGATAGAATAAATAGGGAGATGCAGGGCTGAATTTTAACCTGCCAGTGTGGGTAGGTTTCAGTGCTGGCAGCTGGTAAAAAGACCAGAAACCGCTGGCATGCCGGGGAGCCAGCAAAAACGCGTGGACTTCCACATTTAACTCAAGCACATTCTTTAGCATGTAGGAAACCCCTGATGAACAGGCCAGTCTGATAGTTATATATGTTAAAATTGGGTGAAGTTTTAACCTGGATTTTGTCTCTAATTCTGAGCAGCTTTACCAGGCTTCCTGGAAGTTTCCAGGTTGAACAAAGTGAGAAAACAGAAAGCATTCATGAGGCTGAGCAATTGAAAGGCAAGGTGTTGTGAGTGGTGGCCGAGTTGGTAGTGTTGATAGAGTTGATCTGTAGACACTTCTTGGGCGGAAACTTAAAGTTTATTTACAAGGAACTGTGTGCTTTCAACTCAAACTCTATCTCTACACTACTAACTACTAAGGTAGCCCGTGCTACTCTCCTAATGGGTACTAAAGATCATGTGATCTTCCTTAACAAGTATTATTCTTAAAATGTATATTACACACGAAATAAAACCATAATTATTACATCCCCCCCCACCACTTTACCCGGATATACATATTCTATTTACACGTACAAATTTCTCAAGACATCAAATTATTTACACTGGGTAGTTCAGTCTTTCAGGTGGTTTCCTGATGTGTGCAGAACATCTCAGCTCTACAACTTCAGATGTTTTGTCAGGAGCCTCCTTTTTCAGAATTACACGAACATCAGGTGCTTCGGTGGGCACCTGCAGATCTGCATCCTCAACTCTTACAGGAATATCAATCATGTCTGTCCTGGGTTGAGTACTCTCTAGAGGAAATGTTGACCTGGTCGTGTGGAATCAATTTTTGGTGATCTGTTTCTCTCTTCCTTAAATGGTCCACGTGTCTCCATATGACCCAGCCCTCCACCTCCACATGGTAAGATAGAGGTCCAGTCACTGCACCTATTTCACCCGGTAACCATTTTGGTCCTTCTTCAAAGTTCTTCATGTATACCGTCTTTCTCACGATAAATTTCCTCTCATGACTATGCTAGTCGTGTCTAGTTTTCTGGCTTCCCTGACTCCTTTCCACTTTCCCTGCTTAATTCAGCATTATTAAGCTCAATCTTATCCTGAGACAGCATTTCAACAATAATTCTGCAGGTGTTGTTCTGTGAGGGGTGGTCCTATAATGGAAAAGAAAGCGTGCTAGCTTGGATGCTAAGGAATCTCCAGTTAGCTTCTTCATGCCTGCCTTGAACGTTTGAACCTCTCTTTTGGCCAGTCCATTTGAGGAAGGGTGGTACAGTGAAGTTTTTACATGAGTGATGCCGTTGAGACTAATAAACTGTTGAAACTCAGCACTTGTAAATGCCATGCTGTTATCAGAAATGATTACTTATGGTAGTCCGTGAATGGCAAAACTTTGATGTAGCTTCTCAATTATAGCAGTCGACGTTGGTGACTTCACCTCATATATGTCTATCCATTTTGAGTGGGCATCGACAATGAGCAGAAACATTGTTCCCAAGAAAGGTCCCACATAATCAATGTGTAATCGCACCCAGGGTCTACCTGGCCACTCCCAAGGGTTTAACAGAGCTATCAATGACAACTTTTGCAGTTTCTGACATTGCACACAATTCTTCATTAAACTCTCTATTTCATCATCCATCCCAGGCCACCATAGGTAGCTGTGCTATGGTCTTCATTCGGGAAATTCCTGGATGTGCGCTGGGTAGTTCAATGAAAAGTGGCTCCCTTCCCTTTGGAAGCACTATCACTCATGCTCCCCACAATAAGATGTCATCCTGGCTGGTTATTTCATGTCCTCTACAGTTTCATTTCTGGCTCTTGTGACAACCATGAAGCACTTGTTCTCATACTTGAGATAGAACTGGGTCCTGACTTGTCCAATCTCTGATCTGTCGAGCGCAAACCGGCGAGGAATCTAAGAAATTTAACACTAAAACAAGTTCCTGTGGAACTGGGACATCCTCAACATTTTCTTATAAAGGCAAACAACTAAGTGCATTAGATTTTGCAATTTGATTGCCAGGTCTATGTACAAAAGTGTATTCATATGCTGCCAGGATTAAAGCCCTATTAGTATTTCTGCATCTTCTTCCTGCATGTCTTCTTCTTTCTAGCGCTGACTTTAATCTCACCATTCTTTTCAACTTCACTATCAGCCAGACCTCTCTCAGATGCAAGCGCAACTTGAGTGACCTCAGTGGTTGTGTCTCCCAAAATTTCATCATCTGTCTGCTTCTTAGAAAATTCTGCGACTTTTGCTTCCCAAGCCTCTTTGTTTTCATTTAGCTGATTCTTCAGCTCTTCCATCTCTTTTGTGTATTTGTTTGCTGCCTCCTGGAAAATTGAGAATTGTTGTGCCTTCTCTGCCAATTCGTTTTTCAGTTTATTCAGAGAAGCGCTTAATTCTTTCTGTTTCTCAACATACTTTTCCAGAGGTACAAACTTTGACCTGAGGGAAACTTGTAGTGTGTGAAGGTCTTTCAGCAGGTTTTCTTTTTCCTTTCGGAGGTTGCTCACCTCAACTCGAACTCTGTCATCGAGCATGGCCTCTCCGAGATCGTTTTGCTGTTCTACCAGGTTTTGGCTTAAGACAGTTTGCATTTCTTCCAGTTGTTGAGTCCTTACAGACTCATTTTTAAAACAGGAATACTTCCAGTTTCCTTTTGGAATCTCATGGCCATTCAAGGTCATGCCTAACAAATTTGATTGAATTTTTTGAGGAGGTGACCAGGTGTGTAGATAAGGGTAGTGCAGTTGATGTAGTTTATATGGATTTCAGCAAAGCCTTTGACAAGGTCCCACATGGGAGATTTATAAAGAAGGCAAAGGCACATGGGATACAGGGTAATTTGATAAGGTGGATTTAAAATTGGCTTAGTTGTAGGAGGCAGAGGGTGATGACAGAAGGATGCTTTAGTGACTGGAAGCCAGTGTCCAGTGGCATACCACAGGGATCTGTGCTCGGTCCCCTATATTTAGTCATTTATATAAACGACATAGATGACTATGTGGGGGGGTAGGATTAGTAAGTTTGTGGATGACACAAAGATTGGCTGGGTGGTTAACAGTGAGGTTGAGTGTTTTGGGCTACAGGAAGATATAGACGGGATTGTCAAATGGGCAGATAAGTGGCAGATGGAATTTAACCCTGAAAAGTGTGAGGTGATGCACTTTGGATGGAGTAATTTGACAAGGAAGTATTCAATGAATGGCATGACACTAGGAAGTTCTGAGGAACAAAGGGACCTTGGCGTGTGTGTCCATAGATCTCTGAAGGTGGAGGGGCATGTTAGTAGGGTGGTGAAAAAGGCATATGGGACACTTGCCTTTATCAATCAAGGCATAGATTACAAAAGTAGGGAGATCATGTTGGAGTTGTATAGAACCTTGGTGAGGCCACAGCTGGAGTATTGTGTGCAGTTCTGGTTGCCACATTATAGGAAGGGTGTGATTGCACTGGAGGGGGTGCAGAGGAGATTCAGCAGGATGTTGCCTGGGATGAAACATTTAAGTTATGAAGAGAGGTTGGATAGAATTGGGTTGTTTTCATTGGAGCAGAGAAAACTGAGGGCCGACCTGATCGAGGTGTACAAGATTATGAGGGGCATGGACAGTGTGGATAGGGAGCAGTTGTTCCCCTTAGTTGAAGGGTCAGTCACGAGGGGATATAAGTTCAAGGTGAAGGGCAGGAGGTTTAGGGGCGATGTGAGGAAAAAGTTTTTTACCCAGAGGATGGTGACAGTCTGGAAAGTGCTGCCTGGGAGGGTGGTGGAGGCGGGTTGCCTCACATCTTTTTAAAAGTACCTGGATGAGCACTTGGCACGTCATAACATTCAAGGCTATGGGCCAAGTGCTGGTAAACGGGATTAGGTAGGTAGGTCAGGTGTTTCTCACATGTCGGTGCAGACTTGATGGGCCGAAGGACCTCTTCTGCACCGTGATTCTGTGATTTCCCTTAGCCAATTTTGCCCTAGAAGGCTTGGTCCTCTGCCTCCCAATACCAACACTGGTAGCTTTGCCAATTGGCTTCCATTGTTTTTCAGTTCATTGTGGAGTTTTACTTGGAGTTAGTGTACTTGATCACCGCCTTTGTCCCTTCCGACATGGCATGCTTGGCCAGTTCCCCGGACAGCAGCAGGCGCACAGTGGTCTGGATCTCCCGAGAGCTGATGGTGCTGCATTTGTTGTAATGGGCCAGGCGGGAAGCCTTACCTGCGATGGACAGTTACTCTGCTTATGCCTTTGACTAGAATGTCTTCACCTGTGTATGTTTTTAGTTTGGAAGCAGTTTCTTCTAAACCTATTTGATGTTCACTATTATTCAGATATCTGAAGGTATGTTCCCCAATTGCTTTAGTGGAAGTTCCCGTGTCCATTTCCATTCTAACAGGTTTGCCATTTACTTTCACTGTAACAAATATTGGTTCTATCTTTCCAACTTTCAGATTAGATGAGTAAATGTCTGAATTTGTTGTTTCAGGCTCTTCTACATTGTAGATTTCATTGGGCTTTTTCTTTTGATTAAAAGCCTGCTTGAATCTTTCCTTACACTGTCTCATTATATGTCCATTTCTGTGACAATAATAGCATTCGATTTTTTTAAACTGCCAATTGTTAAAAGACTACTTGTTACCACCTCTACTGAAATTATTCTTTGATTTCACTGCTAAGTTATTTTTTTCTCATTCTTTGGCTTCTCGGCAGAATCTTGCACTTTCGCACTCCTTTTGGCTGGGGTTTCCCGCCCGATGTGGAGGACGGCGCCATTTTGCACACCCTGTATGGCTTTTGAATCTTCCCTTTCCATGGCCAATGCTACCTCTAGCGCCTTCTTGAAATCCAAATTCATTTTAGACAATAATCTCTTCTGAATAGTGTCTTCATTCACACCACATACTAAATGATCCCTGAGCATGTCGTTTAGCGATGTACCAAACTCACAATGTTCCGTTAACTGCTTCAAATTTGCCACATAGCATGCAACTGTCACACTTGGAGCCCTGTTTCTTCAATTAAACTTGAACCTTTGCATCGTTACTGAGGGCTTTGGTTGATAATGATCCTTCACAAGGTTCATCAATTCATCAACATTTATTAAATCTGGGGCACTGGGTTCCGTCAAACGTTGAATCAAGCCGTAGGTTTTATTCCCACGTGTACTTAAGAGGGTCGCTCACTTCTCTTACCCCGTAATCTCGTTCGCTTGAGAAAAGACTGTGAGGCATTCAACGTAATGAGACCAATCGTCCATGGCTTGATTGAAAGGATTAATTCTTCTGAATTGCGGCATTTTGAGAGGGAATATCTTATTTAATCTAGTGGAGCTTTCTACTTACAATCACCGGGTAAGGTACAATGCCGATTTCTTTTCACTTGATTTCTTCTGTTAAATTTGTTTTATCCTCGTTGCCAGTTTGTTGTGAGTGGTGGCCGATTTGGTAGTATTGATAAAGTTGATCAGCAAGTACATCTTGGGTGGAAACTTAGTTTATTTATAAGGAACTCAGCAGCAACTACATGTGTGCTTTCAACTCAAACTCTCTCTCTACACTACAAACTATTGAGGTAACCCACGGTACTCTCCTATTGGGTACTAAAGATCATGTGATTTGCCTTAACACGTATTCTTCTTAAAGATATATTGCACACTAAATAAAACCACATTTACTACACAAGGGCACCTTTTAAGTACTGAAATATGGCAGCTGCTTCCTTCCATAAGTGAGAGGCTTTTGTTCACCAGACTTTTTCTGAGATTGTGCTTTCACTACATTGCAGATGATTTCCAATAGTTTGGACATCGTTTGTACTACTTTTGAGCTTTTTCCCTTTGATTTGCACTTCCTTTCTGTCAGTCTTCACAGCAACACAGGAGCTGCTTATGGACCAGCACCTTAAACCTCTGATGAGGAACAAGAGAAGCAGCACCACCCACACTAGTAGCAGCTGGTGTAGCATCAGCAGGAGCAGGAATAGCCTTTTTTCAACCACCTGCTATTCTATTGGACAGAGGAGACGAGCACAGAGATCCAGCTAGCAGGAGGTGACACAGGATACATAAACAGAAGATTAGCTTTCTTGACATTACTGAGCACCAGGTGGCTCAGAGCATCCTGAGGAATGAACCAGGGAAATGCCTTGACCAATCAGAGTCAAGCTGCCTCGTTTAAATTTCAAACAAGGCTTGGCAGTTAAATGTCAGTCATCATTAACTGGTCCATTCTCCATTGCAGTGCCTCTACCAATCAGATTCCACTTGCCATCCAATCATCACTCTCTTTTCATGCAGTACGAAGTTGTTGCTTCCCCTGACATTGGTATTCTTGTGATTGTCCTGATGAGTACAAAACAAAATGTTTTGACAATGTCTTTTTTCAGCAATACTCAAGTTCTGTACTACCAAACGAAAAAATTACCTCGTAGTTATCACATTGCTGTGGGAGTTTGCTGTGCTGCAATTAGTTGCCACATTTACTACATTATAACAACAGTGATTACACTTCAAAAGTACTTCCTTGGCTATCAAGTGCTTTGAGACATCCTGTGGTGTGAAAAATGCTATCTAAATACAAGTCTTTCTTTCTTTATGATTTCTTGATCAAACACTACTATTTCTCAAGACAATATGCTGGCAAATACAAATGGAACTCCATAAGCAAGCAGAAAAATAACTTTAACTAAAAATATATAGGACTTGCATTTGAGGATGGGTGAACCCTAAAGTGTGTAGCCAACCCGCCGAGTTCACAGAGCGCATTCCGATAAATTGTCCCTAACTCCCGCCCGAACCTGGCCTAATCCACTATGTTAGGAGGTGGTGACAGGCAATTCGGATGCCAGGAGGACATGGTAGGGGATTGATCCCTGGCAGTTAAATAAGTTGCTGGGAGTGGGGATCTGTATGTGATTGGTGGAGGTGGGAGAGGGAGGTGGTAGGAAATCTTGGGGGAAGGCAGGTCCAAGATTTGTTTGTGAGGCCTGAAGGAGAACTCTGCTCTTTCTGGCTCACATGGACACCCAAAATAAATGAAAAGATGCCTGGGTGTCTTCTGACCCAATGACCTCCTATCTGTTTGTGGAACTTTGCTGTGTATAAATTGGCTGCCATGTTGCCTCACATTACAGCAATGGCTGCATTCAAAAGTACCTCGTTGGTTTTAAAGTGTTTTGGGATGCCCAGAGGTTGTGAGGTCACTGTATAAGTGCAATTTTTGTTTCTTTCTTTTAACTTTGCCAGTTCTAGGCAAAGGCTGAACAGCAAAGCGACATACAAAACATGAAAAAAAGAATCGGAGCAGTGAAATCCATCCTATCCTGCATTTTACCACAGATAATTATCCTGAGTGCAAAATGAGAACTAACAGGAGAACCACCCATCCACTCTCCATGATGTTTCAGAATTGGAGAAGATAACTTTTGACATCGTATCTAATTTAGGTCGTGCCTAACTAATTTAACTGCCTTATAATTATAAGGTGCAGTATGTAAATTTTCACAAAGGCCTTTGTATGTGAAGACCTGATAGAATAAAACTATTTCTTGTGATAAAAGGTACTTGTCTATGATTTCAGAACAAAAGCCATCCTCTTGTCAAACCATGCATATAATTAAAAACAATGCCAGCACTGCTGGCAAATGGTTTACATGGCAACCAATGCTTTTAATGGCATTTGTGGTGTTTATATTCTGGTGGGTTCATATATAAAGCTTCAGTATTACTGAAATAGTAGATCTGAATAGCAGTACTTGTCCTACCTTCGTGAAGTATTTTCAGTGACAATAAGCAGCATTAACAATGCACATTATATAAGACCCAATGTTAATACTAGTCAAAAGCTGGATCTTTGCTTCATTATGGAGCCTGCATAAAATAAATGGTGAAAGCCCTTTATCCTACTCAATGTGAAATAACAGACATGTGATTTCCTGCCAGCTTACTTGTCAACAGAACTACTTTTCGCTTTGAACCTGCCAGCTGTACAGATGTGTGCCCCCTAGTACTGCGGCAAGAGTTGCAAGAATACATGATTTTCACGTTAACTTACTCTACACATTTCATTTTAAAACATTGTTCAATAGACCTGAAAGGAATAAGTAATGCTTTAATCAACTTAGTTTGCCATGGTTAGATAGGGTAAATAATTCATAAAGCTGGCCAGTTACCGACGACATTCACAGTAATAACTGGATTTTGTTCCTTAAAAGACAAATTTAGTTTGCTGCAATATCTATATTGATAAAAACATCCCATTACTGCAGTAAGCGTGCTGTTATGAAATGGGCCCAATAACTAAGTCAAAAACTCTGAATTGACTTTTGCTTCTGCCATGTTTTGTTCAGGTGTTGAATAAGGTTAGCCAGTAGTGGGGAGGGGGGTAAACTTCCTTAAAGCAATATCCACTACAGGTCGAGTATCCTTTATCCGTAAATCTGAAAACCAAACTCATCCAAAAACTGCACTTTTGTTGAGCCTCTTCGATTTTTAGCGCAGGAAATCCCTGACTCGAGCCGACACGACCTGAGTCGACACAAACCTTGCCGACAACACCCGACCTTTAGCACGGGAAGTCTAGTTGTTTGTCTGCACTGTTGTTTCCCTTGTAAGTTTTGTGATGAACACTTCAAAAAGACAATCAGATACCCTTCTGGCTAACAATGAGAAAAGGAAAAGCAAGCATAATTCGTTATCGGTTGCTAAAAGAATAGAGTTGTTACAGAAACTTGACTATGGTACGACTGTGAGGCAATTGAGTGAGGAGTATGGGGTGAGTATCACCACCACACACAATCTAAAGAAGCAGAAAGGCAAATTGTCGGAATTTTATATTGAAAGTGAATCGCAAAATAATAGCAAGACTTTGCATAGGTCGAAGAATGATGAACATGATCGTGTTATGAGGGAGTGGATTCATCAGCACAGGAGTGAAAGGTTTCCATTGACTGGCCCATTGATCATGCAGCAAGACAAGATCTACCACCAAGAACCGAGGCTTGAAGGTGCATGCGAATATATGACAGGTTGGTTTCAGAAATTCAAGAAGTGTCATGGTATCAAGTTTTTGAAAGTCGATGGTGATAAAACATTGCAGACCATGACGCCATTGAAAAATCTATTGATGAGTTTGCTATGGTAATTTCAGATGAAAACCTATCGCCTGAACAAATTTACAATGCTGACAAAACGAGTGTATTCTGACGATACGTCCCAAGGAAAACACGAGCAATGGCTGAGGAGAGTGTACCAACATGTGTTAAGGGTGCTAAGGATAGGTTGACGGCCCTTGGTTGTGCCAATGTGGCAGGCACACGCAAATGCAAATTGGCTGTAATCGGGAAGAGAAATTTCTCAGGTGCTTCAAGGGTATTCGGACATTACATGTTCACTACTATGCCAATAAGAGAGCCTGGGTAACCAGGGACATGTTTTTTGATTGGTTTCACAACCGCTTTGTACCAGAGGCACATCGCATTGTCAGGTAGTTGGACTTGAAGAAAACTGTAAAATCCTGTTACTCCTGGATAATTGTTCAGCGCCTCCCTCTGCTGAACTGTTGGTGAAGAACAATAGCCTGAATTTTTCGGATGGTGGGCTTTCACTTCCTGCCATCCGAAGAGTCAGCAGGGAACACATCTCTGCCGACTCCCAGTGTCCCGCAGCCATTTCACACTCGAATGAGCGTTAAGTGGATGCAGGCAGGACTTCTGCCCCTCAGTCACCGATTGGCCAGCAGCTCTCCAATCCCTGCAGTGACAACACTGCAATAAACAGAAGAGAATGTTCAGGAGGACGTTGGAGCCTAAGTCCAGGAAACGGAGGCCCATGTAAGTTCAAGGAGTCCCAAGGCAGGGAAGTAGGAATGCGTGGGAGGGGTGATCAGGGTCTTGGGGGACAGGCCAGGGGTAGGAGGGAGGGAGGTCCAGAGCCCACCAGGCCTTAAGGGGGGGCACCCCTAGTCAGAAAGGAGCTTCTGAGGGAGGCCCTCCCCTCGCCTTCCCAGCTGAGATGTAACCCTGTAAATTTTTGGGCTTCCTCTGTGCATGATTAGTCCTCCCACCAGCCTAAAAATTGCAGCTGGGCAAGAAACAGCCCTTAAGAGGTCAATAATTGACTACTTAAGGGCCTCAAATGGGGCAAGGTCGGACTTCCCATCCGAGGCCTCACCCACCCCAGCACAAAATTGCTGTGTGGCTGGGGTGGGCGGGAACACAGAGGGAATCCCGTCCCTTCAATTTTATGCTTCCGCTCCCGCCTAAAAATCCACCAGCGGGGGAGCATAAAATTCTGGCCAATGTTTTTGCTGTTTACTTTCCCCACAATGTAAGATCAGTAATGCAGCCGATGGACCAAGTCATTCTTTGGTCCATGAAATATACATATCCAAGACTCTTTCTTGAATGGTATGCTTGGTGCTGTGAACAGAGGCCTGGGGGTGGAAGGCTTCCAAAAGGACGCCACCTATGCCTACCGGTTTGTTGACAAAGATGCCTTGGCCAACGGCTGGCACAACCATTGGCCCGCAACAATGTTCATTGAAGATGATAATATTGACAAAGACTTTGAAGGTTTTTGTGTGAGCAAGGAAAATAAATCTGGTAAATCAGCTCCTTGTGTACGCAAAAGGTATATTAATTCAACTATTATCTATGTGGAATATAGAATTTTACAATTAATAGTACTAAGACTGCGAACAACACTCAAGAGCTCAGCACCACAACAAGCAAGAGATAAGCCTCTTTGATGCCATAAGGAATTCAATTATCTCTGTTCACTATTTTGACTTCATCTACTAATGTATTTGCATAAATTCCTGTCTGTGTCCATAGATCCCAAAGCAGAGCTGGACCTCATTATAAAGGAGGAAATGTTGAATAGAGGTAGCAATATATGACACAACAGAAAATAGCATTTAATACAGCCCAGGAAGCAGATCTGAATAGAACAAGACAGTTAAAAGCCATCTTCAGCCAGTGAAGGATGTGGCAGAATGTGAGTTCAAAATTACCCGTCTCAAGGATCTTGGACCTGCAGGAGGCAAAGACCCAACACAGTAAGGCAAATTAAGTGAAAGGTATGTTCCAAAGCTCTTGTTTCATTTTCCTGGGACAATACTTACTTTTGGGAGGATAGAGGAAAAATAATGAGATCAGAAAGAGACAGTCTTTATTAAGGAAAACTCAGCAAGTCTGACAGCATCTGCGGAGAGGGATACTGTTAACGTTTCAAGTCCGAATGACTCTTCATCAGAACTAAGGAAAAATAGAAAAGAGGTGAAATATAAGCTGGTTTAAGGGGGGTGGGACAAGTAGAGCTGGATAGAGGGCCAGTGATAGGTGGAGATTACCAAAAGATGTCATAGACAAAGGGACAAAGAGGTGTTGACAGTGGTGATATTAACTAAGAAATGTGCAAATGGGGACATTAAGAGTAGAAAGCAGGATGAGCAAGGGACGGATAGCCCTAGTGGGGGTGGGTTGGGGGGGATCGAAATAGGCTAAAAGGTAGAGATGAAATAATGAATGGAAATGCATTTAAAAATAATGGAAATAGGTGGGAAAAGAAAAATATATATATAAATTATTGGAAAAAGGGGGATCGGAAAAAGGGTGGAGATGGAGGAGAGAGTTCATGATCTAAAGTTGTTGAACTCAATATTCAGTCCAGAAGGCTGTAAAGTACCTAGTCGGAAGATGAGGTGCTGTTCCCACTAGGGCTATCTGTCCCTTGCTCGTCCTGCTTTCTACCCTTAATGTCCCCATTAGCACATTTCTTAGCTAATATCACCACCGTCAACACCTCTTTGTTCTTTTGTATATGACATCTTTTTGCAATCTCCACCTATCACTGGCCCTCTATCCAGCTCTACCTGTCCCACCCCCCTTAAACCAGCTTATATTTCACCTCTTTTCTATTTTTCCTTAGTTCTGATGAAGAGTCAATCGGACTCGAAATGTTAACTGTGTTCCTATCCGCAGATGCTGTCAGGCCTGCTGAGTTTTTCCAGGTATTTTTGTTTTTGTTCTAGATTTCCAGCATCCGCAGTGTTTTGCTTTTGTCTTTATTAGGGATATGGGGCATTTTCAATTGGAAAGCCGTGACTGGTGGATTGCTGCAAGGATGAGTGCTGGGACCTCAGCTATTTACAAATTGTAATAATGACTTAAATGAAGAGACAGAGAGATATGTATTTAATTTTGCTAATGATACAAAGCCAGGTGAGAATACAGCTGTGAGGACTCAAAGAGGCTGCAAAGACATATAGAAAGGTTAAGTAAGTGGAGTATAATCTGGAGAATAGTGAGGCTATTCACTTTAGTCCTAGGGATAGTCCCAGACACCACCATCACCATCCCTGGGTATGTCCTGTCCAGCAGGACTGACCCAACGGAGGTGTTGGCACACTGGTATAAAGTCGGAGGGGAATTGCCCTGGGAGTTCTTAACATTAACCCTTGACCAGGAAGTCTCATGGCATCAGGTCAAACATGGGCAAGGAAACCCTCTGCTGATGAGTCAATACTCGTCCATGTTGAACATCACTTGGAAGAAGCACTGAGGTTGGCAAGGGCGCAGAATGTAATCTGGGTGGGGGACTCCAATGCCCATCACCAAAAGTGGCTTCACCAAGAGTGGCTTATAGTACCATGACCATCTGGACTGACTGAGCCTTAAAGGACATGGTTGCTAGACAGGAACTGCAACAGGATGTGAGGGAACCAGCATGAAGGAAAAATCTACTTGATCTTGTCCTTACCAATCCACCTGTAACAGATGCATCTGTCCATTACAGTATTGGTTGGAGTGACCACCATACTTCCCTTGTGGAGATAAAGTCACATTGTCACATTGAGGATACTCTCCATCGTGTTGTGTGGCATTACCACCGTGGTAAATGGGATAGATTTCATACAGATCTAGCAACTCAAAACTGAGCATCCGTGCAATGCTGTGGGTACTCAGCAGCAGCAGAATTGTATTCAACCACAATCTGTAACTTATTGCCCAGTATATACCAATGCCATCAAGCTGAGAGACTAGCCTTGGCTCAATGAGAAGTGGAGGAGGGCATTCCAGGACCAACACCAGGCATGCCTAAAAATGAGGTGTCAACCTGGTGAGCTAAACAGAGGACTACTTACGTGCCAAACAACATAAGCCGCATGCAATAATCAGAGCTAAGCAATCCTACAACCAACCAATCAGATCTAAGCTCTGCAGTCTTGCCACATCCAGTCATGAACGGTGGTGGACAATTCAACAACTAACTGGAGGAGGAGGCTCCACAAATATCCCCATTCTCAAGGATGGGAGAGCCCAGCACATCAGTGTAAATGATAAGGATGAAGATTTGCAACCAGTTTCATTAGAAGGGCCAAGTGGATGATCCAGCTTGGCCTCCTTCTAAGGTCCCCAGCTTAACAGATGCCAGTCTTCAGCCAATACGATTCACTCCATGTGACATCAAGGGTTGAATTTTCTGGCTGGTGGGGTATCGGGTCCACGCCACCATTTAACGCGGGTGTGCCAATTAAGGCCCGCCCAGCATGAATCGCGGCACCCGAGGGCAGCAGGAGTGGGCGGAGGCGGGACTGCAATGACCGTCAGATCCAATGGCGACCCGGCGGCCTGTTTTAAAAAGTTGCTGCAGCCTTTCAAAGGCTGTGAATCATGGCCAGTGGTCAGCAGGCCAGGCAAGAGAGTAGGGTGGGGGGCCAGTGTGCCCCTCGTTTTTCTGATGATTGCCTGGCTGCCCTCCTCGAGGAGGTGGCAGCACAGCGGGAGGTCCTGGTACCCCAGGATAAGAGGAGGAGGCCCCCCCCACATGACCAAATGTGCCTGGGAGGAGGTGGCGGAGGTGGTGAGCTCCCGCGATGTGGTGCGGCGCACCTGGATCCAGTGTCGCAAGCGCTTCAATGACCTGTTGCGCTCAGGAAGGGTGAGTACCATGTTGGCATTGGTCACTTAACCCAGCAGGTAGGCTTTCCCCCCGGTTCCCCTGCCCCGCAGCCTGAGCATAGTGACTGTATTGAATCATTGACGGCATGTGTCCCTCGCTGGGTGGGCCAGGAGATATTGCCCATGCCGAGGTCACCCTGAGAGGGTGGTGAAGAGATGGGTTCTGCCCCCACAGCAAGTGGTACACTGAGACCCACATTACTGTTTTGGGGGCAACCTGGAGGAGCTGCACCTAGGCGCAGTGTTGGAGCTCCAGGACATGTCAAAGTCTGGGTGACGAAATGCTGGGAGGGGAGCTTCAAGGTGGTGTGGCACCGATTGACCTGCTGCCCTCTGCGCTCCACGTGCTTGCGCCTCCTTGCTATGGAAGGTTAGACTGTGTGGTGCCTAATGTGACGTAGGCAGCATTTGGTCAAGGAGGTGGGAGGGGGCTGGACAAGCCTAGCATCTTTGTGTGAGTGCTGGCAACAGCGGGGTGAGAAGACACAGGAGCCCTGCAATGTCCCACTCTGGTTGGGGTGGGCCATCCGTGAAGAGAGTCCAGTTACAATTAGCATTAATCAATGCACTTCACAACTTTTCAGGAGAAGAATGCACATAATGCAGCCGAGCGGGTGAGGACTGGCGGTGGGCCGGCACAGTTAACGATTCTCAGCCACTTCGAGCAGGAGGCCCTAGATTTGGAGAAGCGCCATGCACCCAGGTCCACCAGTGTTGGTGAGGCTGGGGTACCACGGGCAGGTATATTTACTCAGCAGTGAGGTCACCAATGTTCTCCAAGATGTAGCACCCGAAAACGTAAATACGACGCACCTTAGGCACACCATGGGTTTCTCTCTGGTGCTTTTGTGCTGGCCGCAATGAGGTCTTTATGAGTTTGTGTAATTTTTAACACCTTTGTAATTTTGTTTCATTAAGTTTCTTTGGTTGCAATACTAAATTCATACATGTCACCAGGGCTGAGGGTGCCTCTTTTATTCTGCAGTTGGATGGTTTCCAATGATGTAATGAGTGTTTTGTGGGACATTCAGCTTTATTAACAAGGACCTCAGTTAATCTTTCTAACCAGGCAGATGTTGCACTTAAGTCTCGAATATGGGGCCTATAGCCCAGGCTTTTGTTGGAAGTCCATATGTGGTGTGCTAGCTGAAGGTTCATTGGATTAAAGCCTTCCGGGTGTCCCTGCCTCCCTGGAGTATGCCTGGGTCAGCGTCTACCCCCTCAGCATTTCCCTGTGCATGCTCATCCCCGGACTCACTGCTGGACTCATCGTGCGCAGCTGCAGCCACTGCGTCGATGTCTTCATCGTACACAGCGTCCCCCCCTTTTCCAGTGCAAGATTGTGGAGAGCGCAGCATGCAACCACTATCAGCGACACACGATCTAGGGGGTACTGGAGTGCATCCCCTGAGCGGTCCAGGCATCAGAAGCGCATCTTGAGAAGACCAGTGGCTCTCTCCACCACAGCCCTTGTGGAGGCATGGCTCCTATTGTACCGCTGCTCAGCTTCTGTTCTTGGATTGCGGAGAGGCGTCATGAGCCATCTTCTGAGGGGATAGCCCTTGTCACCCAGCAGCCATCCATCCAGCCGACTGGAGCACTGAAGAGCCCCGGCACCTGGAAGTGTCTGAGAATGTAGGCATCACGGGAGCTGCCTGGGTACCTTGCATAGATTTACAGAATCTGCATCCTGTGATCACACACTATCTGCACGTTCATGGAGTGGAAGCCCTTCCTGTTGACGAAGGCACCGGGCTCACCTGCTGGCACCTTGATGGCCACATGTGTACAGTCTATTGCACCCTGGGCATGGGGGAAGCCAGCAATGGCCGCAAAGCCTATGGCTCGCTGTGTCTGGCTTGCCTGGTCCCAACAGTAGAGGCTGAAGCTCAATACATGCCTGAACAGAGCGTCTGTAACCTGCTTGACACAAGTGTGGATAGCTGATTGGGAGACACCGCAAAGATCACCCACAAAGCCCTGGAAGGAGCCAGAGGCATAGAAGTTGAGGGTAGCTGTGACCTCTAGAGCCACTGGTATGGGGTATCCACCCACACAGTTAGCGGAGATCTCAGGCCCTATCATCTGACAGGTATAGTTGACTGTCTCCCTTGGGAGATGGAGCCTCCTTTGGCACTGCACCTCAGACATATTGAGGTAGTTGCTTCGCCGCCTGTATACCCTGGCAGCAGGATAGTGGCATCTCCTGCGGCCCCTTCCGCCTTGGACTACCTCTTGGCCCTGCACCCCTTCTGCCTGCGCTTGACCTCCCAAAGGTGGCTCCACTGGAGGCTGAATGTGCACTCCTGGCCTCCTCCCCTCTAATAGCCCTCCCTTCCTCCTCAGAGGAGCTGCCTCCAGTGGAGAGTTCAGCTCCCATTCCCAGGCTAAGGGAAGGCTTCCTGAAACATGCAGGCCCAAAAAAGATTCCTCACTGCAGAGTGCTGACCTGAAGGTTGTGAGTCCAGACCAAGCAGCTGGTATACGTTTTGAAGTATTGCAGATCACACAGGCAAGTATCAGTAACTTTGAAACATCAATATTTGACAGAGCACACTCGCGACCCCACCGAGCCCTCTTATCCCACCCGTGGATGAGGTTTATACAAATGTGTTCTACCCGCCTGCCGATTGCACCCCTGCGCCGACCTGAAGATTGCATGGGTGCCGAAAAATCGCCATCAATTGGTGCCTCAAGGGCCTCAAGTGGCCCGTTAATTAATGGCAGGCACGCATCGGAGATCAGCGCGGGCCCACCCAATGAAATATCACGATGGTGCGCGGTATCACCGCGGGTCATTTTACACGCGTGGATGCGGGGCCCGCCTCCGCATGCCAAGGGCAAAATTCTGCCCCAAAAAACAGCTTATTGCACTGGATACTTAAGACAATGACCCTGAAAACATTCCAGCAACAACACTAAAGACTTGTGCTCCAAAACTAGCCACACTTCATGCTAAGATGTTCCAGTGCAGCTACAACACTGGCATCTACCCGACAATGCAGAAAATTGCCTAGGCATGTCCTGTCCACAAAAGTCAGGATAAATCCAACCAATTACCTCCCCATCAGTCTACGTTCAATCATCAGCAAAGTGATGGAAGGTGCCATCGACACTGCTATCAAGTGGCACTTACTCACCAATAACCTGCTCATTGCCGCTCAGTTTGGGTTCTGCCAGGGCCATTTAGCTCCTGACCTCATTACAGCCTTAGTCCAAACATGGACAAAAGAGCTGAACTCAAGAGGTGAGGTGAGAGTGACTGTCATTGACATCAAGGCAGCATTTGACCAAGGGTCACATCAAGAACCCCAGCAAAACTGGAATCAATGGGAAACAGGGGCAAAACTCTCTCCTGGTTGGAATCCAATCTAGCACAAAGGAAGATAGTGTTGGTTATACGAACATACAAACATACAAATTAGGAGCAGGAGTAGGCCACTCAGCCTCTTGAGCCTGCTCCGCCATTCAATAAGATCATGGCTGATCTGAATGTAACCTCAGTGCCACATTCCTGTCTACCCCCATTAACCTTTCACCCCCTTGTTAATCAAGAATCTATCTAGCTCTGCCTTAAAAATATTCAAAGACTCTGCTTCCACTGCCTTTTGAGAAAGAGAGTTCCAAAGACTCTCAACCCTCTAAGAAGAACATTTCTCCTCATCTCTGTCTTAAATGAGCGACCCCTTACTTTTAAACAATGGCCCCTCATTCTAGGTTCTCCCACAAGAGGAAACATCCTCTCCACAACCACCCTGACAAGACCCCTCAGGATCTTAAAGGTTTCAATTAAGTCTCCTCTTACTCTTCTAAATTCCAGTGGATACAAGCCTAACCTCTCCAGCCTCTCCTCGTAAGACAACCCGCCCATTCCTGGTATTAATCTAGTAAACCTTCTCTGAACTGCTTCTAATGCATTTACATCTTTCTTTAAATGAGGAGACCAGTACTGTACACAATACTCCAGATGTGGTCTCACCAATGCCCTGTACCAACTGAAGCATAACCTCCTGACTTTTGTAATCAATTCCCCTCACAATAAATGATAACATTCTATTAGCTTTCCTAATTACCTGCTCTACCTGCATACTAGCTTTTTGTGATTCATGCACTAGGACACCCAGAT
Source organism: Cetorhinus maximus (assembly GCF_964194155.1). NCBI lineage: Eukaryota > Metazoa > Chordata > Chondrichthyes > Lamniformes > Cetorhinidae > Cetorhinus > Cetorhinus maximus. The sequence continues at coordinate 117,519,551 of NC_135886.1, forward strand.
CCCTCTGAATCTCTGAGCTCTGCAATATCTCACCTTTTAGATAATAAGCTTATTTTTTATTCCTCCTGCCAAAATGAATGATTTCACATTTGCCCACATCATACTCCATTTGCCAGACCTTTGCCCACTCACTTAACTTACTTAACTTATCTATATCACTTTGCAGCCTCCTTATGTCCTCTGCACAATTTACTTTCCTACCTACCTTTGTGTCCTCAGCAAATTTAGCCACCATTCCTTCGGTCCCTTCATCCAAGTCATTTATATAAATTGTAAAAAGTTGAGGCCCCAGCACTGATCCCTGTAACACATCACTCGTCACATCCTGTCAAACAGAAGAAGACCCATTTAAGACAACTCTCTGCTTCCTGTTAGCTAGCCAATCTTCTATCCATGCCAGTATGTTACCCCCTATACTATGAGCTTTTATTGCAATAACCTTCAATGTGGCATTTTATCAAATGCCTTCTGGAAATCTAAGTACAGTACATCCACTGGTTCCCCTTTATCCACAGCACATGTGACTTCAAAGAACTCCATTAAATTAGTTAAACATGATTTCCCTTTTACAAAACTACGTTTACTCTGCCTGATTGACTTGATTTTTGTTTTAGTGCTCTGCTATAACATTTTTAATAATAGCTTCTAACATTTTCCCTGTGACAGATGTTAGGCTAACTGGCCTATAGTTTCCTGCTTTCTATCTCCCTCCTGTTTTGGAGTTATATTTGCTATTTTCCAATTTAATGGAACATTCCCTGAATATACGGGATTTTGGAAAACTAGAACCAGTGCATCAACAATCTCACTATCCACTTCTTTCAAGAGCTAGGGTGAAGTCCATCCAGACCTGGGGATTTGTCAGCCTGCAACCCCAACAATTTGCTCAATACCACTTCTCTGGTGATTGTAATTTTCTCGAGTTCCTCCCTCCCTTCCATTTCCTGATTTACAGTTATTTTTGGGATGTTCCTTGAGTCCTCTATAGTGAAGAATGAAGCAAAATACCTGTTTAATTCATCCGCCATCTGCCTACTTTCCATGATCAATTCCACGGATGCACTCTCTATGGTACGAATGCTCACTTTGTTAACTCTTTTCTTATTTAAATTGTTATGATGTGGTGGATGATGTGTGCCAGGCAGACCAAATCCACAAGAGAAACTTGGTCGCGCTATCACAACGGTCTTGTGACTTGTATTTATTACGAGATATGTGCCCTGAATTCAGAAACAACGAGTCCGCCAAGACCTTCAGAGATTTAAAAAATTAAATTAAAATATTTATTAACAAAATATAAGATTTCAAGCATATACATAAGACAACAATTACTTAATAATATACCAACTCCTAAAATTCCTAATTAACCTCATTCTCAGTTGCACACCCCCTTTAAGGCAATAATCTAACGTAGATTTTAGATTTAAAATAAAACCAGCGAGTTAACACAGTACCCACTTGACAGTGAAATTCCAAATGACTTTCTCCAACTTCAGTAACTGGACACAGCCGACTTATGCACAAATTGCTGGAGGCTTCCTGAAGGCTGCTTCACACACTCCTGGTAGATCTTACATGGCCCTCTCCTCACATAGCATTTCATCCTCCTTTATATATATTTCCCTCTCTTTAATATGTAAATATCTATTGTTCCATATGTCTTTAGAAGTACCTTTCCCAGAATATAAAACTTTCATATTGCCAGTATTGTCTTGGTAATATGAATTACTTGAAGTATATACTTGAAGTATATCATTGTTCTTTCTCTGTGGTTGGGTCAACATCCTGGAAATCCCTTCCTAACAGCACAGTGGATGTACCTACATCTCATAGCTGCTGCAGTTCACAAAGGTGTTTCAACACTACTTTCCCATGTGCAATTAGGGATGGGCAATAAATGCTGGCCTAGTCAGAAAGGCCCACTTACCATCAAAGAATAAATAAAAAAGCAGAATATGTTTTAAAAGGTGTGATGCTTGTAAATGTTGATGCTCAGATGGGCTTGGATGCAATGGTAGAAAGTTAGCATGCCAGCAATTAGGAAGCCAATGGCACATTGGTTTTATTGCAAGGTGATTGGCGTGCAAAAATAAAGAAATTCTGCTACAATTGTGCAGGGTTTGGTGAGAGCACACTTGAAATTTGTGTGTAGTTTTGGTCTCCATGGGTAAAATAAAAAGTTAAGGCCATTAAATGATCAATTAACTTGAATTTTTCGCTGCCCGTCCAACCTTAAGGTTGGCGGGCAGGCAAAAAGGCCAAGCAGCCTTTGCTCATTTTAAGAAACCTCATCCACGGGTGGGATGAGGTTTCCTAAAGCAAATAAAAATAAAATAAAAATTTTAAAACTTCATTAATAACATTTCCCTGCTCATGTGACAGAGTCACACGAGGGTACATGTTTTATTACATTTTTTTTTCTTCATTTTCTTTTTTTAAAAACGCTTCATCTCCCTGAGACAGCTCCGTGCCTCAGGGAGGTTATGTAGCGCGCACCTATACGCATGTGTGAAGGTGGCAATCGCCCAGTTCGGCCCACTCCCCCTGCCCACACAGGCAGGGCTGAGTGCTGCCACTCGTGTTTCTCGCTGGGCGTGCCTTAATTAGCCCACCAGCATGAAATCGCAGTGTGGTCCCAACTGTCCTCACCTGCCCACGCCAAGCCCACCTGACATGGGTGAAATTTTGCCCCATATATAAGGAAGAGTATATTTTCATTGGAAGGGCTACAGCAGAGGTTTGCCTTTTTCTTTTCATTCTTTCATGGGATGTGGGCATCACTGGCAAGGCAGCATTTGTTGCCCATCCTATTTTCCCTTGAACTGAGTTACTTACTGGGCTAGTTCAGAGGGCACTCAAGAGTCAACCACATTGTTGTGGATCTGCAATCATCTGTACTCCAGCCAAGGTACAGATGACAGATTTCCTCCTCTAAAGAACATTAGTGGTCCAAATGGCTTTTTACAACAATCAATAATAGTTTTGGTCGCACAATCACTATGCCACCACCTCTCCCTGGGATGTAAGGGTAGTCCTATGATGAAAAACTGTATAAATTGGGTCTATATTCTCTGGAGTTTAGAAGAATGAGAGGCATTCTCATTGAAACACACAAGACTCTAAAGGCGCTTGATAGAGTCAACACTGAGAGGTTGTTTCCCCTGACTGGGGAATCTAGAACAGAGGGGCACAGTTTCAGGATAAGGGGGTGGAACATTCGGAACTGAAATGAAGAGAAATGTCTTCACTCAGAGTGTTGTGAATCTTTGAAATTCTCTAACCCAGTGGATGCTCCATCACTGACTATATTTAAGGCTGATTTCCCCGGGATCTCCCCGGGAATCAAAATTAAATTCTCAAAATTAAGCTGAAGTCACTAAGATGAAGGTCATTAATTTCTGATAAACTGTTGACAATGGTGCAATTACTTACACAATTGTCCTTTTTCGACTTCAGTAAAAATTGACATTTGGTGCTTTTGAACTCTTTGCTTTCCACTATAAAATAAACAGCAACACAGATACCATGGCCACAGACCTCCAACAGTTCCTGGACTCATTCCCACACACTGATACTCTACCTTTCTAAAAATTCCTGGAATACTGCTCCCATCCTTGCCTACCTTACACATCACTGCTGCTTTGCCTTTCTACTTCTCTGCTGCCTCCAGTCCTCTATTTCCCCTGATTACACTCACAGTTCCTTTGTAAACCTGTAAATATTTTCCAATAAGCTCATAGAGTTTTCTACTGCCCCCTCATGATGAAGAGGAAGAAAAAGTTTCCACTTTATTCAATTGCTGAAACTTCGACTTGTGCACATTCCAACTCCACAGTCTCTCCACTCCTCTTCCTGGCCTCAGCTTACCAGTAGTTGAAATCTCAGACTTTTTTTTTGGCATCTCCATTCTGCACTATTTCATAGAAAAAATGCATTTACCTAATTGTTCTAACAGCATCAATAGTGAATTTACTCTAATTACAATTATATCTTAAGGAATGTTTTATTATTAAAGTGTTTGGCTGCAATCAATCCTGATGAGTCCATATTTAACATAAGCTTGTAAACTCAGTGATACAAAAATTGATGACTGAGCAAAAACAAATAGCAGCCATAAACTAGATGAATGAATTTGTAAAGAGGATACTAGTTTTCCTTTATTTCAGGACATTGTTAGTGAGGAGTTGAATAAAAACTTTGCTTCAGTCTTCACGGTGGAAGATATTAATAGCATTCCAAAAATACAAAATAATCAAGGGGCAAAAGGGCGGGGGGTGGGGGGAGAGAATAAATACAATAACTATCACTAGAGTAAAAGTACTCTGGAAACTAATAGGCCTAAAGGCCGATAAGTCCCCTGAACCTGATGGGTTGCATTCTAGGATATTAAAGGAAATAGCTACAGAGATAATGGATGCACTGGTAGTAATCTTCCAAGAAAAGTCCCAGAGGATTGGAGAATGGCCAGTGTAACACCCTTATTTAAAAAGGGAGGGAGAGAAAACAGAGGTAGCTACAGGCCAGTCAGCTTAACATCTGTCATTGGGAAAATGTTAGAGTTTCTTATTATCTCTAAATAGCAGAGCATTTAGAAATATATAATCAAATCAAGCAGAGTCAGCATGGCTTCATGAAGGAGAAATCATACCAAACAAATTTATTAGAATTATTTGAGGAGGTAACAAGCAGGATAGATAAAGGGGAACCTATAGATGTAATACATTTGGATTTCCAAAAGGTGTTCAGTAAGGTACTGCACATAAGGCTACTTAATAAGATAAGAGCCCATGGTGTTGGGGATAGTATATTAGCATGGATAAAGGATTTTCTAACCAATAGAAGACAGAGGGTAGAATTTTCCCCATATCAGGCTGCCGGCCAGGAGAGGGCTTAGGCAGGTGCAGACCCGATAGGGGCCCGCAATCGGGTCCATGGCGCCATTTTACACCGGCAGGCCAATTAAGGCCCACCCAGCGTAGTTCACGACTCCCGTGCATAGCAGGAATGGGCGGGTGGCGGCGGGGGCACTATGACCGCTGAGTCCAATGGTGACCCGACGGCCTGTATGAAGGAAGCCCTGGCAGCCTTGGAAAGGCTGCTTGCAATGACTGGGAGAAGGGCTCTGCAGAGGGGCAATGTTGGTGACGCAAGTCTGGAGGGTAGGCCATCGGGGCAGGCCAGGCCGGAGGGTAGGCCATCAGGGCAGGCCAGGCCGGAGGATAGGCCAGCGGGGCAGGCTAGGCCGGAGGGTAGGCCATCGGGGCAGGCTAGGCCGGAGGGTAGGCCATCGGGGCAGGCCAGGCCGGAGGGTAGGCCATCGGGGCAGGCTAGGCCAGAGGGTAGGCCATCGGGGCAGGCCAGGCCGGAGGGTAGGCCAGCGGGGCAGTGTGCCCCTCGTTTTTCAGACGAGTGCCTAGCTGCCCTCCTGGAGGAGGTGGCAGCGCGACGGGAAGTCCTTCTTCCGAGGGATGGGAGGCGGTGGCCTTCCCACCTGCGTGGGAGGAGGTGGCCGAGAGTGTTAGCTCCGATGATGTGTTGCGGAGCACATGGCTCTGGTGCCTCAAAAAGTTCAATGATCTCCTGTGCTCGGGAAGGGTGAGTACCATGTTGCTTCAAGTCACTTAATGCAGCCGTCACCCTTTCCCCCCAACACCCCCCCCACCACAACCCTGCCAACTCCGAGTACAGTAACGTCATTGAGTCCCTCATGGCATGGATCCCTCGCTGGGTGTGACAGCAGAGATTGCCCATGCCCAGTTCACCCTGAGAGGGTTGAGCTAGGATGTTTTCTGCATCTGCAGCATGTGTGACACTGACACCTAGGGTATAGAATGGGGTTGAAAGTCAAGGGTCTACGCCTAGGCAGAGCGCTGGAACTGGGAAGCATGTCAAAGTCAGGGTGCTAACATGCTGGGAGGGGAGCTTCCAGTTGGCGGGGCACCAATCCATCTGCTGGTCTTTGCGCTCCATGTGCTTGTCCCTCCTTGCTTAGCAAAGTGGCACCTTGTGGTGCCACATGTGAAGGAGGCAGCATTTGGGCAATGGTGGTGGGGGTCAGCCCTGGCTTGGTTGGGTGAGTGTGCGGCAGCTGCGGGGTGACTAAGAACTGGAGTCCTGCAATGTCCCACTCTGGCTGGGTTGGCAGGGATGTGATGGGAATTCAGGAGCAGGCTGGACTAATCAATGCGCTTCTCTCCTTTTCAGGAAAAGACTGTGCACAATGCGTCGGAACGAATGCGGACTGGCGGAGGACAGGCCTAGTTGTCCATTAATACCGCTTTCGAGCAGCAGGCTATGGACCTTGAGAGGCGCCATGCCCCCAGGTCCACCGGTGGTGATGAGGCTTGGGTGCCACGGGGAGGTATGTTTGGCAAGCACTCAGGTCACCATGTGTGTCACAGAAGCCATGGCACTGCTGAATATTCCGTGACTGAACTTGGCAACATGGGTTTACCCTTGATTATGGAAGGATGAATGCATAAGATCTGGGGGAGCAGCATGCACGTTGACATTGCCTGTACTGTAACTAATCAAATGTCCCTTTTCTTCGTTTCCACATCACCGGAGCAGGGCCGGGAGGAGGAGACAGGGGGCCCACCTCTCACCCCTGAAGCCCCAGAGCAAATGCACTCTCCAGGGTCACACCATCTTAGCCAGGCAGGCAGCAGCACAGATACTAGCACCTCGGTGGGAATTAGATCTTCGGCTAGCGTCCCAGGGCATGGCGGTGAGGGCACTTCACACTCGCTTGAGGTGCGGGCAGAGACAGAGAGTGCTGAGGACGCTGGCAGTCAGAGGACTGCTGGGGACCAGATACTTGCTCGGTTGGTGGCTGATGATGTACCTCTGGAGTCATCCGTGAAGCAGCGAACGCTGGAAGTGCAGCAGGGTATGCGGGACGATCTGGTGGAGATACATGAGGCTATGCGTGGCATGGTGCCCGTGCTGGAGGAGTTGACGTGAAGCATCACGGATGCAATGAGCCTCATGGCTGAGCGCCATGCTTCCTCCATGGAGAGAGTGGCAACTGTCATGGAGAGGCACCTCCAGGAGAATGATCAGGTCCTCTTGGAGTTGCGCTCGGACCAGCAAGCCCTCACGGCGGCATTGGCCACAGATGGTCAGTGCCAGTGTGGGAGATGGTTTGGGCACCACGTATCCCAGCTCAGTGCCCATCTATCTATGGTGAGCAGGGAGGTCTGAAGCGACCCCATTTCGGCGCAGGAACTGCCTGTCGTCTCTGTGGGCCCCTGTCAGGGTTCTCTGGATGAGGGCAGCAGCCCCTCTGCCAGTGACCGTGGCATCCAATGAGGCTGCAACAACTGGAGAGAAGCCAGCTGTGGAACTGGCCGCTCCCTCCCAGGCGGGGCCAGCACAGACTCCACGGGCCAGAGGACGGCTGCCAAGGTCATTGAGGCCAACAGGACAGCACAGTGAGCAGGCTGTCTCAGATGCCAGTGCCAGCGAGGGGACAGCACCTAGACATAGCACCCATAAGTGTAAGTTTAAGGCACCTTCAGCACACCACGTGTTTCTCACTGGTGCTTTTCTGTTGGCCCATGGTACTTAGTCAAAGACTCGGTGTGATGTCCAACACCGTTTTTATTTTGCTTTATGAATTTACTTTTGTTTACTCAATAAACTTTGACATGTTGCCATGCTTCAGGATGATTCCTTACTTCTGCATGTGTACAGGAAGCCATGATGTTATGAGTGAGTTGTTTAACATTGAGCTTTATTGACAAGGCCCTTAGTTAATGTTATTATCCAGGCTGATTTAGCACTCAGGTATTGAGTGTGGAGCCTGCAGCCCTGGCATGTGTTGAAGATCCACCTGTGGTGTGCTAGCTGAAGGTTCTTTGGATTAAAGCCCCCCGGGTGTCCCTGCCGCCCGGGAGTATGCCCGGGTCAGCGTCAAGCCTCTCAGCGTTCTCCTGTGCGTGTTCATCCTCGGAGTCATCGTGTGCATTCGGAGCAACTGTGTCCACATCTTCCTCATCCACTGCATTGCCCCTTTCCAGCGCCAGATTGTGGAGAGCACAGCAGGCAACCACAATCAGTGAAACATGATCTAGGGGGCACTGGAGTGCGCACCCTCAATGTCCAGGCATCGGAAGCGCATCTTGAGAAGACCGATGGTTCTCTCCACCACAGCCCTTGTGGAGGCGTAGCTCCTATTGTACCGCTGCTCAGCTTCTGTTCTTGGATGGCGGAGAGGCGTCATGAGCCACCTTCTGAGGGGATAGCCCTTGTCACCCAGCAGCCAACCATCCAGCCGGGCTGGAGCACTGAAGAGCCCCGGCACCAGGGAGTGTCTGAGGATGTAGGCATCGTGGGAGCTGCCTGGGTACCTTGCACAGACTTGCAGAATCTGCATCCTGTGATCACACACTATCTGCATGTTCATGGAGTGGAAGCCCTTCCTGTTGACGAAGGCACCGGGCTCACCTGCTGGCGCCTCGATGGCCACATGTGTGCAGCCTATTGCACCCTGGACACGGGGGAAGCCAGCAATCGCTGTGAAGCCTGTGGATCACTCTGTCTGACTGGCATCGTCCCAGCGGTAGTGGATGAAAGTCAATGCATGCCTGAACAGAGCATCTATCATCTGCTTGACATAAGTGTGGACAGCTGATTGGGAGACTCCGCAGAGATCACCCACTGAGCCCTGGAAAGAGCCAGAGGCTTAGAAGTTGAGGGCAGCTGTGACCTTTAGAGACACTCCTCCCAAAGGTGGCTCCCCTGGTGTCTAAATATGGACTACTGGCCTCCTCCCACTTGTGGCCCTCCCTTCCTCCTCAGAGGAGGTGCCTCCAGTGAAGAGCACAACTCCCATTCCCAGGCTAAAGGAAGGCTTTCTGAAAGCTGCAGGTCTCAGAAATGATTTCTACTGTAGAGTCCTGACCAAGGCTTTTACTCCTGTCCTAGCAACTGGTATGAGTTTTGAAGTCTTCCTACTCACTCAGGCAAGTATAAGTTACTTTCACACTTAAATCCCTCAAACATCAGATTTGCGACCCCACTTATCCCTCTTATCCTGCCCGGGGATGAGGTTTATACAAATGTCTCCTACCCGCTGCCTGTTGCGCCTGTGCAATGTCCTGAAGATCACACGGGCTGCGAAAAATCGAGATCAATTGCTGCCTCAAGGGCCTTAACTGACCCATTAATTGATGGCGGATTCGCATCCGCTCTTATAGTGCACCCGCTTTCCCAAATGTATTTCCTTAAATAAGGGGACCAAAATTGTTCACAGTATTCCAGGTGTGGCCTAATGAGTGCTTTGTTTAGTTTTTGCAAGGATTCCCTATTTTTATACTCCAACCCGACCAATTACCGTCTCGTCTTGATCATCAATAAAGCGATGGAAGAGATAATCAACATTGCTATCAAGCAGCACTTGTTTAACAATAGCCAGTTTGGGCTCTGCCAGGGTCACTCAGCTCCTGACTTCATTACAGCCTTGGTTCAAACATAAACAAAAGAGTCGAGCTCTAGACGTGAGGTGAGAGTGACTGTCCTTGAAATCAAGGCAGCATTTGACTGAGTGTGGCATCAAGGAGCCCTAGCAAAATTGGAGTCAATGGGAATCAGCTCTCTGCTGATTGGAGTCATACCTAGCACAAAGGAAGATGGTTGTGGTTGTTGGAGGTCAGTCATCTAGGATTCCAGGACATCAGTGCAGGAATTCCTCAGGGTAGTGCCTTCGGCCCAATCGGCTTCAGCTGCTTCATCAATGACCTTCCTTCCATCATAAGGTCAGAAGTGGGATTGTTCGCTGGTGATTGCACAATGTTCAGCACCATTCACAACTCTTCGGATACTGAAGCAGTCCAGGTCCAAATGCAGCAAGACCTGGAAAATATCCAGACTTGGGCTGACAAGTGGCAAGTGACTTTCACGCCACATAAGTGCCAGGAAATGACCATCTCCAACAAGAGAGAATCTAACCATCACCCTATGACACTCATTGGCATTACCATCACTGAATCTCCCTCTATCAACATTGTGAGGGTTACCATTGACCAGAACATGAACTGAACTAACCATATAAGTACTGTCACTACAAGACCAGTTCAGAGGTTAGGAATCCTTCGGCGAGTAACTCATCTCCTGGCTCCCCAAAGCCAGTCCACCATCTACAAGGCACAAGTCAGGAGTATGATGTAATACTCTCCACTTCCCTGGCTGAGTGCAGCTCCAACAACACTCAAGATGCTTGACACCATCCAAGACAAAGCAGCCCACTTGATTGACGCCCCATCCACAAACATTCACTCCCTCAGCCACCAACACATATTAGCAGCAGTGTGTACATCTACAAGATGCACTGTAAGAATGCATCAAGGCTCCTTAGGCAGCACCTTCCAAACCAACAACTGCTATCATCTAGAAAGACAAGGGCAACAGACACATCAGAACACCACCACCTGGAAGTTCCCCTCCAAGCCACTCACCATCCCGACCTGGAAATATATTGCTGTTCCTTCATTGTCACTGGGTCAAAATCCTGGAACTCCCTCCCTAACAGCACTGTGATTGTACCTACGCCACATGGACTGCAGCGGTTCAAAAAGGCAGCTCAGTATCACCTTTTGAAGGGCAATTAGGGATGTGCATTAAATGCTTGCTCAGCCAGTGAAGCCCACATCCCATGAATGAATAAAAAATGCTAGAATATGAACTTGAAAGCTGAGACATATATTTTCCAAAATCATAAATGATTGATAATTGTTTTTCAAAATTGTTTATGACAAGAAGGGCAATATTTCTTGAGTGTGACTATAAAGTAACTTGTTAACATCACCAACATTTAATGGAATGCTCCAAGTCTTGATCGCTTTTTTATGTTATTTTGACAATACACTGATAAATCCAACAAAAGATTTAATATATAGGCAATGAGGAATTTTCATTTCAATTTGAATGAGATATTTTCATTCACTTGATGAATTAGCACTTGATTCTTTCATATTTCAAATTTGAGTTCAAATTCAGCACAGAAAGCAGAAATATTGTACTTTTTATTGGTGTTGGCTCCATTATATCAAATTAACTTGTTCAGCCTTAGCCCAATTCTGACTTCAAACATAAAACTGCCTATAATTCAATACAGAACAGCAATGGATTGGCAATCTTACCGAGAGATCCTAAAAGAGTAGATTGTGTGTAGAGGGGTGAGGAGAGGGGAGTTTTTTTTATTCTTTCATGTAACATGGAGGGGGGGCGGGGGGCGGCACTGACAAGGCCAGCATTTATTGTCCATCCCTAATTGCTCTTGAGAAGGTGGTAGCGAGCTGCCTTCTTGAACTGCTACAGTAGTTGAAATATTCACACTGGTGGTGTACAGAGGTTGGGGTTATAATATTTTGTTTGGGAAGGGCAGAAGTCATTTTATCCTACATGCACACATCAATAGAAGAAAAAGAAAAATGCTATGAATCACTCCAGACCACAATTGCACATTCTATGAATGCAGTTGGAAGGGGGGGATGGACAGAGTTCTAAAAGCAGGTGGCTCATACATTGATGTCTTGGGGTGGCATAAAACAATGGGAGAAAATATGTTTTAAAAATGATATGGCCTTTTTGTTTTCAAAGTGACCAACATCATTAAGGATAAAATTCTTATTATTAGTAGGAGTGATTCAGGTCAGCTCAGTCAGTATGGACTATATATTTCACCTGGGGCCTTTCTGGTCAACATGACTCAGCTACTCAGTAGATTAACTCAGAGTTAGATTTTCAAGTTGCCCTGATATAAAGCTTGTGATATGAATTACAGAAACTTCTCGATTTTCATTTCTAATAAAATCAATTGAAATTAAGATCAGACAACTTCTATAAGGTGTTCCAATCTGTGACACCAGTTTTACAATTGGCAACAAGTTAAAAATCTACCCGACTGAGTCAAAGGGTGGAAATCATGCCCCTTTCTTAACATGCCATAATCTCAATATAAAGGCTTTTTGTTGTTTATGCTGTTGTTAACATACTAGTTATTTGCCGCTGATTTGTTACATTACATGTTATAGATTATCCAGGTAGCATACACTTCAGTGTAACATAAAAAACTGTTTACCTTTCAAGATCTGCATTACCGTGATGACAAATGTATTTAAATCCAAATTCTGTTTTACATTACTTTATAATGCAATGCATTAGAATGCAAAATGAACCTGATATAATCTATGGACATGCACCAAATAATTGCTTTGGTATACGTTTTAATTTGACGTGGTTCTCTTCATGGGTTAATTTTCTGCAGTTTTAAAAGCTCTTGCAAATCTATATGGCTAGGGCTAGAGAATTCTAACGATTTCCAGCTAAAATGAGCTCTGCATCTTGTATTGATTCAGGTATTTGGTTACTCAAAGGCATTATTGATTATAAAATACATTTTGAAATAATTTTGGAAAGTACATTTCAGTTCTTCAGATTGATTGGATCATAGAAATTCCACTATATGTTTTTGGCCTAATGAATCCTGTTTCATTCAGAAAGCACAGCCTCAGTGAATGAAAAATAATGATAGCACCCTTCAAGTAAATGCTTGCTTTTTATTCTGAATTGAATGAGACATGGTAACTGCCGTTCAGGTTATCTAGTGAATACGAACAAGAAATTGATGTCCAGTTAATCAAGCTTGGATTTCTTTCCTCCAGTGTCCCAGTACAGTCATCAAATACATGAGTGAGCTGGTTTACATTGTTGAACTGTTTCATAGTTGTATTGATTTCTGGCTGAGAACTGCAATTTCCGTTTTCTGAATTTACTAGAGAGGCAGGAAAGTTAGTGGCTAATTTCCACTTGATAAAAGGATTGCTAAAAACGAACAGCCTTGTGAATTAAATATACAAAGCATTTTTCATTGAAGCAGTTTTTTAGATTTTCATTGCAACACACGATGTGTTATACCTTTGGTACGAAAAGAGTGAACAAGGAATTACACCAAATTGAAGTTAGACATGTGATGTGAGGTTACTTTGAGTAGGTAGCCTGGCACCACTTTGCCTTCATGTAATCTATAGTAAGCTACAATTAGTGTGACTATTTTAAATGTAATTATTACCATTTTAATGTTAGCAGAGACTTGACAGTTTTGACAGTGCTAATGCCATTTGACTGGCAATCTCGAGGCCCAGGCTAATGCTCTGGGGTCCTGGGTTCAAATCCCACTGTGGCAGCTGGTGGAATTTAAGTTCAATTAATAAATATTGTCACAAAACTATCATATTTTTCAGAATATTATTGTGGGATATTGTAAAGTAGGCTTAAGTGTGTGTGTATGGTTGTGTGTGTGGCTGATTTAATTAAATTAGAGATGGATAGACTGCAAGGTTGAAATTATCAAGAGTTAGGTGTGAAAAGGCATTTGAAATACTAATGAGTGAGCTAGGGTAAAGTCAGCAGATAGGCTATGAATTAAATTTGCATTTTAAGATAAGTGGAGAGGTGTTTGAGTTTTAAAGAGGCATGATAAGGTTTTTATGACTGGCAAGATAAATAAGGCAAGGCTATTATGTTGATTTTTCCCAAAAGTGTTGACCATAATGACAGCATAAAAGATTTTTATATTATGGGAAAAGTAAATTCCAAAGACATGGGGGAACAATTGGATTTTCAAATCAAAGAAGGAGAAATATTTTAAAGAAGGATGGAAGGCTATATAAGGTGTGGCCGTGTGAGATCTGAAAGGTACACTGGGTGAAACAGAAAAGCCTCTAGCCACTTTGTAGAAGTCTGCTATTCCAGTAACCAGAATTCTGTTAAAAGCCTTTGGAATTCCATTGTCGAGTGGGTGCTTGTGGTAACCTTGCTGGATTGTCTCTATAAATTTAAAACCTATTGTGGACTGTTGCCTTAAAGGGGGTGAGAGTAGTTGGGAGTATGGTTAATTAGGAATTTTTGGAATTGTTATAATATGAAGTAACTGTGTAACTGTAATCTTGTGTATGTATTTTGGTTTTTTTTGCTAATAAATGTTTTAAATTTAATTTTTAAAATCTCTAAAGATGTTAGTGGACTCGTTACCTCTTAATTCAGTGCACAAACCTTCTCATAATAAATTCAAATTGCGAAACCGTTGTCATAGTGTGACCACGTTTCCCCTGTGGATTTGGTCAGCCTAGCAAATATCACCTGCCATATCATAACAAAATGGAATCTCAGTAATAGTGACCATGAAACCATTGCCGATTGTTGTAAATACCCATTTGGCTCACTAATGCATTTTAGGGAAGGAAATCTGCTGTCCTCACCTGGCCTGGAATACATGTGACTCCAGACACACAGCAATGTGGTTGACTCTTAAAATGCCATCTTAAATAGCCTAGCAAGCAACTCAGTTGCATCAAACTACTATGAAGTCTAGAATTAATGAAACCACACGGGCTACCCAACATCAACCTAGGCACCAGAAACGATAACAGTACACTCAGCCCTTTTGACCCTGCAAAGTTCTCCTTACTACCATCAGGGGGCTTGTGCCAAAATTGGGAGAGTTGCCCCACAGACCAGTCAAGCAACAGCCTGACATAGTCATACTGACAGAATCATACCTTATAAGTGGTGATCCAGATACCAGCATCATCATTTCCGGGTATGTCCTGTCCAATCAACAGGATAGACCCACCAGACACAGTGATATACAGAACAAAAACAAAAATATACGCATTTCATCTCATTTCTATATTTCTTAGTTCTGATGAAGGGTCATACGGACTTGAAACATCAACTGTATCCCTCTCCGCAGATGCTGTCAGACCTGCTGAGGTTTTCCAGGTATTTTTGTTTTTGTTCTAGATTTCCAGCATCCGCAGTATTTTGCTTTTATCACAGTGATATACAGTTGGGAGGGACTTGCCCTGGGAGTCTTCAACATCAACTCTGGACCCCAACGATATCTTATAGCATCAGGCCAAACATGGTCAAGGAAACCTCCTGCTGATTACCTCGTACTGACCACCACCACCCCCTTCCCCAATCACCTTAGCTGATGAATACCATTTGGAAAATACAGAGAGTGGCAAGGGCACAGAATGTACTCTGGGTGGGGGTTTCAATGTCTACCACCAAGAGTGGCTCGGTAGCACCACTACTGACCAAGCTGGCCAAGTCGTAAAGGACATAGCTACTAGACTAAGTCTGCGTCAGGTGGTAAGGGAACCAATCTACTTGTCGCAGGTGCACCTGCCCGTAACAGTATAGGTAGGAATGACCACCACACAGCACCTGTGGGGATGAAGTCCCATCTTCACGTTGAGGATACCCTCCATCGTGATGTGTGGCACTAATAGGTGCTAAATGGGATAGATTTCAAACAGATTTAGCAACTCAAAACTGGGCATCCATGAGGCGCTGTTGGCCATCAGCATCAGCAGAATTGTATACAACTGCAATCTGTAACCTCATGGCCCGGCATATCCTCAGCTCAAGCCAGGGGATCAACCCTGAAGAGTGCAGGAGGACATGCCAGGAGCAGCACCAGGCATACCTAAAAATGAGATGTCAACCTGGGGAAGTTACAGCATAGGACTACGTGCATGCCAAACAGCAGAAGCAGTATGCGATAGACAGAGCTAAGTGATCCACACATAGAACTACACACACAACCAAGCTAAGCACTGCAGTCCTGCCACATCCAGTCGTGAATGGTGGTGGACAATTAAACAACCAGCTGGAGGAGGAAGCTCCACAAATATCTCCATCCTCAATGATGGAGGAGCCCATTGTTGGAAACTCTCCACTGATTGGAGTCATACCTAGCACAAAGAAAGATGTTTGTGGTTTTTGGTGGTCAATCATCTCAGCCCCAGGACATCACTGCAGGAGTTCCTCAGGGTAGTGCCCTAGGCCCAACCATCTTCAGTTGCTTCACCAATGACCTTCCCTCCATCATAAGGTCAGAAACCGGGATGTTTGCTGATGATTGCACAATGATCAGCACCATTCACGACACCTCAAATACTGACGCAATCCGTGCCCATTTGTAGCAAGACCTGGTCAACTTTCAGGCTTGGGCTGATAAATGGCAAGTAAAATTAATTCTATATAAGTGCCAAGCAATGACCATCTCCAACGAGAGAGAATCCAGCTGTCTCCCATTGACATTCAATGGTATTACCATTGCTGATTCCTCCTCCACCAACATCCTGGGGGTTACCATTGACCAGAAACTGAACTGGACTAGCCAAAGTAAACACTGTGGCTACAAGAGCAGGTCAGAGGCTGGGAATTCTGCAGTGAGTAACTCATCTCCTGACTCTCAAAAGCCTGTCCACCATCTACAAGGCACAAGTCAGGAATGTGATGGAATACTCTTTAATTGACTGGATAAGTGCAGCTCCAACAATACTCAAGAAACTCTACATCATCCAGGATAAAGCAGCCCACTTACTTGGCACCCCATCCACCACCTTTAACATTCACTCCCTCCACCACCAGCGCACAGTGGCAGCAGTGTGTACCATCAAGAAGATGCATTGCAATAATTCACTGAGGCTCCTTCAACAGCACCTTCTAAACCCGTGACCTCTACCACAAGGGCAGTAGAAGTGTGGGAACATCATCACCTGCAGGTTCCCCTCCAAGCCACACACCATCCTGACTTGGAATGTTATCATCATTCCTTCACTGTCGCTGGGTCAAAATCCTGGAACTCTCCTCCTAACAGCATTGTGGGTGTACCTATGCCACATGGACTGCAGCAGTTCAAGGAGGTAGCTCACCACCATTTTTTCGAGGGCAATTAGGGATGGGTAATAAATGATGGCCTAGCCAATGACACCCATATCCCATGAAAGAATAGAAAAAAAAGTGCTGTTGAACAGAACCCTTGCCCCTACATATAGAATCCTTGATGAGAAAATGGTGTGAACCTAGCAGTGTAACTCAGGCAGCCAGCTCCATATTGTCATATTCACATACTGGCCTTAAAAATATAGCTGCAGCTGCAAGCTAGGTCCAGTGGTTGCCCCCTTGTATGCAATTCAGAAGATCATGGATTCAAGCCCCATTTCAGGAACTTGGACACATAATAGACGCTTCAACACAGTACTCAGCATTATATTTTTGGAGGAGGTGTCCTTTGCTTGCAAAGTATGTGTTTTTTTGGAATGTTTGTATGATTTTGTGTGGATTTTTGTGAGAGAGGGTAAGAAAAACAAGATGCAAATGCAAGATGATATTAAGCTTGAGCTTCTTCACTCCTATTGCACCATGAATGTATATAAAGAACGTACAGGGTGGCCTTCAAGGCAGCTAAGAGCTTGTGAATTCTGAGCTTCACTCTAGTCGATGCCTGTTTCCTTGTATTATATGCTATTTTGTTAAATTGGACCTTGGTCAATTACAACAACAAATTTTATTTATATAGTACTTTCAATGTAATAAAACATCCTGAGGCATTTTACAGGGGCATTATAAAACAAAATATGACACTGAGCTACTTAAGGAAACACTGAGCTGAATTTTACTGGGGTGAGTCCCTGCACTCTGGAGCAAAGTCAGAATGAGCCTGCCTGTGCTTGGCTAACTCACCCCACAGCCATTTATCAGCTGTCAAGCAGTTACTTGGCTCAAGGCAGGACTCCCACCCTCATCTGAGAGGAAATCCCGTATCCAAGGGATGTCAGCCAATAAAGTGGCCGGCAGATCTCTTGTCCCAACAGCACCACCGAGAGTAGTGGCCACTGCTGGGACTACAGCGAGTCCCCTGAAAGCAGGGATGAGAGCTTTAAATTGGAGGTGTTGCTTCATCAGGAGTCAATGTAGGTCAGCAGGCACAGGGGTGATAGGTGAACAGGATTTGGTGCAAGATAGGACATGGGTAGCAGAGTTTTGGATGCCATCAAATTTACTGAGGGTAGAATACAAGAGACCAGGAAGAAATTCAGTGAAATAGTGAAGTTTAGAGGTAATAGAGGAATGGGTGAGGGTTTTATCTGCAGCTGAACTGACGCAGGGGCAGAGTTAAGTGATGCCACACAGGTGGAAATAAGTGGTCTTAGTTATGGCGCAGGTATGTGGGTGGAAGCTCACCTCGGGGTCACATACATCGCCACGGTTGCAGGAAATGTTTTGGAGGAGCCGTAATGTTATGGAAAGAATTAACATGGGCCAGCAGTTGCTGTGGAACCTGTTAACACATGGCACTTTGCAGCATGCAGTTCCAGCTACTGATTTAATAAATGGTAAAAGCAAAATACTGCAGATGCTGGAAATCAGAAACAAAAACAAAAAATGCTGGAAAAAGGTCTAACAGCATCTGTAGAGAAAAATAAAACAGAGCCAACGTTTCGAGTCCTTATGACTCTTCTTCAGAGTTTTTTTCTGGATACAATGGTTTGATGTTTGATGGTGGGGTCATGGTCCGGGGGAGGTAGGAGGAAGTGTCTGAGAGTTGGTTGTAAGGTAGAGGTCAGCACGCCAGACGACAACAGCACCACCCTTGTCGGCAGGTTTGATAATAAAGTCAGGGTTGGACCTGAGAGAACAGAGTGCTGCAAGTTCAGAAGGAGACAGATTAGAGTGGGTGAAAGGAGCAGAGAAATTGAGACGGCTGATGTCACGCCGACAGTTCTCAATGAAAAGATCAAGAGCAGGTAAGGGGCCAGAGGGAGGGGTCCAAGTGGAGGGAGAATACTGGAGGTGGGTGAAAGGATCAATAGAATGGGGCGAGGACTTCTGCCCAAAGGAGTGAGCACAGAGATGGAGGAAGCGGAAGAAGAGTTCAGCATCGTGCCGAGCCGGGAATTCATTGAGGTGAGGGCGAAAGGGTATGAAACTTGAGTCCTTTGCTGAGTACTGAGCGTTCAGCACCAGGGAGGGGAAGGTCAGAGAGCATGGTGAATACACGGCAAGGGCTGGGATTAGAAGACGGGGCGGGGTCAGAGGGATGGAAAGGGGTGGAGGGTCCTGGATGGGCATTGGTATCATTGAGTTGTTGAAGCTTGCGTTCCTTAGCACCTGAAAGGAAGAGACAAAGTTTCTTAACAAGTCAGATGTGACGAAGAATAAAATGAAACTGGGGACAAGGACAGCTTTGAAATAAGGTGAGTCAGTGCTGCTGGAGGGAGAGGTCGAGTGTGTTCATCTGGTGGCGCATGGTACTGAGTGTGGATCTCAGGGTGCGGCGAGAACAGCAGTCCGAGGAGCGTTGTATGTCCCAGAGATACCTGAAGAAGAGTCATAAAGACTCAAAACATTGGCTCTGTTATTTTTTTCTCCACAAATGCTGTTAGACCTGCTCAGTTTTTCCAGCATTTTCTGTTTTTGTTTGTAATAAATGGTAATGTTGGGTAAACTTCCCTTACCAGTTTCCTTAAGATGTAATTTCTTGTATTGCACCCATTTCAGGTCATGCTAATATTCTACACATAATGATACAAAAGAAAATCACTGTGGGTGATGGAAATTTGAGTGATAAGCAGAAGACACTGGACATACTCAAAGCTCTGGCAGCATCTGTGGAAAGTGAAACACAGAGGTAATGTTTCAGGTCGATGAAACTGGCATCTGAAAGTTCCAGCATTTTCTGTTTTTTGTTACATAACATTGGACCTGGCAGCTGCTGCATTCTACAAGGCATTCTGCGTGGCTGTCTTCCAGGGAGGGAATCATGGCGTGTGAGAAACAGTAACTCTCCTCACAACTACCCTAACAACTGTCTTCCTGGAGGACACTTCCACTCTCCTCGTCATTAGAAAGGGAGGCTGCTCCTCTGCACTATTCCGCCACAAGCTCACAAACTTAATTTATTCCCTTCACACTGGCTTTGCCTGGCCCCAAATTTTGTCTCATTTTTGCCTCACTACAACCTTTGGATCGCCTGTCAAATATTTAAGCACTATGATTAGAAATGTTCAAGCTATCAATGTCTCTATTTGCAACCATTTGCTTTTAAGTGGCTGGATCGCTTTAAATTGAGTTAAGGTTCGTGGCTATTTAGAAATTCAAGTGTAAATCAAGGACAACAACAACATGCATTTATGTGACACCTTTAACATCATACTGTAAAGTGTCTCGAGGCACTTTGCAGGAATGACAGAAATTGACACGGAGTCAAAGACTAGGCAGCATGGATTTATTAATGGCAAATTGTATTTGAAAATATAATAGAGTTTTTTGAATTAGATATATTGGATATTTATCGGGTTTGCAGAAGCTGTTCAATAATGTGTCTCGAGACAATAGCTGGATAGAAGTTCGGACAGGAAAGGATGCGTCAAGTGAAATGGATGTTGCTCAAATTGTAAATGGGTTGAAAGTTGCGTACCCCGGGATCAGTGGTGGTCTTCCAAATTCCCCAAAGTGAGAGTGCAGATATATGAAGCCATAATAAAAGTCAACGTATTTTGGATTTTAAGAATAAGGGCATATAGTAAAGGAGTAATGTTGCTTTTGTACAAAACATCAGTTAAGCTGCAGGTAAAGTACCATGTGTAATTTAAGGCACCCATTATAGAAAGGACGTTAAAGTCATACAAAACATAAGCCCGAATTTTACAGCCCCATCGCGGTGGGGACAAGACTGTAAGATGCAGTGAGCTATTCGAAACTCCATTGACTTCGGCAGAAATGTAAAAGCTCGCTGCCGTACAATCCCACCCATATTGTGTAGAATCACCAGACTGATGCCAGGATTAAACAACTGTGATTAGAAAGAGAAGGTTTGAATTATTGAAACTGGTGTTTCCATTGCTGTGGAAATGGTAAGAAGAGAAATAAATAAAGGAGTTGCATTTCTATAGTACCTTTCATGGCTTCAGGATGTCCTAAAGCACTTCATAACAAATAAAGTGCTTTTGGGGCTGAAATTTCTGGTTGATGGGCACAGGCGGGCATGGACCCAATCGCCGCCCACGATCGGGTCCGTGCCGCCATTTTACGTGGCCCGCCCAGTGTAATGGGTGACTCCCGAGGATAGCGGGAATGGGTGGGTGGTGGCGGGAGTGCACTGTCTGCCGGGTCCAATGGCGACCAACGGCCTGTTTATATGACACGCTGGCAGCCTTAACAAGGCTGCTCACACTGGCAAATGGAAGGGCTCACCAGAGGGCTTCTGGTAAGCAGTCCATTATGGAGGGTAGGCCAGCGGGAGAGGCCAGGCCAGAGGGCAGGGTGGGGGAGCCAGTGTCCCCCTCGTTTTTCAGATGACTGCCTTGCTGCCCTCCTTGAGGAAGTGGCAGCATGGTGGGAGGTGCTGGTCTCCCAGGATGGGAGGAGGAGGCCCCCCCACACATGACGAAACCTGCCTGGGAGGAGGTGGCGGAGCTGGTGAGCTCCTGTGATGTGGTGCGGCGCACCTGGATCCAGTGTCAATGACTTGTTGTGCTCTGGCAGTATGAGTACCATGTTGGCATTGGGCATGTAACCCAGCAGGTTGGCTTTCCCCACTGCTGCACCCCGCCCACCCTCCCAAGTCCAAGTGTACTGACTGCATTGAATCATTGACGGCATGTGTCCTTCGCTGGCTGGGCAAGCAGATACTGCGCAGGCTGAGGTCAGCCTGGGAGGGTGGTGAAGAGATGTGTTTTGTCCCCTCATCATGTGTTACACTGAGTCCCACATGACTGGTGTGAGGGCAACCTGGAGGAGCTGCACCTAGGTGCTGTGTTAGAATTCCAGGACGTGTCCTCGTCAGGGTGCTGACATACTGGGAGGGGAACTTCAAGGTGGCCTGGCAACGAAGCATTTGATGCCATCTGCGCTCCACGTGCTTGCGCCTCCTGGCTATGGAAGGATATACTTTGTGGTGCCTAATGTGATGTAGACAGCATGTGTACAAGGGGGTGTGGGGGGTTGGGGAACAGGCCTAGCATCTGTTCGGAAGCAGCGGGGTGAGGAAGCACTGGAGCCCTGATATGTCCCACTCTGGTTGGGGTGGGCCGTGTGCGAAGAGAGTCCATCTAATCAATGCTCGTCTCTCATTTTCAGGGAACAATGCTCATAACGCGGCAGAGTGTGCGAGGACTGGCAGCGGCCAGGCGCACTTATCCATTCTTAGCCGCTTTGAGCAGGAGGCCCTGGATCTGGAGAGGCGCCATGCGCCTAGGTCCACTGGTGTCGGTGAGGCTGGGGTGCCATGATCAGGTATTTATGCCCAAAAGTGAGGTCAGTATTGTTCTCCCAATAGCCATAGCACTGCTGAATATTAATTGATTTAATTTTGCAACATGGCTTGACCATTAGTTATGGAAGAATGAGCGCATAATGATTTGGGGGACAGGGATGCACTTTGACATTGTCTCCACGCTAACTGATCCACTGTCCTTGTTCTTCCTTTCAGAATCATCGGAGCAGGGCCGGGAAGAGGAGCAGCAGAGGCCCCCTCTCACACCTGAGGGGCCTGAAGTCTCATCAGTGTCACACCATTTCTGTGAGGCAGGCACCAGTGCAGCTGGGTCAGCATCTATTCCCTCAGCATTTCCTTGTGCGTGCTCATCCTCGGACTCATCGTGTGCAGCCGCAGCCACTGCGTCGGCATCTCCATCGTCCACTTCATCTCCCCTTTCCAGCTGGAGTGCATCCCCTGAGCGGTCCATGCATCGGAAGTGTATCTTGAGAAGACCGATGGCTCTCTCCACCACAGCCCCTGTGGAGGTGTGGCTCCTATTGTACCGCTGCTCAGCTTCTGTTCTTGGATGATGGAGAGGCATCATGAGCCACCTTCTGAAGGGATAGCCCTTGTCACCCAGCAGCCAACCATCCAGCCGAGCTGGAGCACTGAAGAGCCTCGGGACCTGGGAGTATCTGAGGATATAGGCATCGTGGGAGCTGCCTGGGAACCTTGCACAGACTTGTAGAATCTGCATCCTGTGATCACACACTATCTACACGTTCATGGAGTGGAAGCCCTTCCTGTTGACGAAGGCACCCGGCTTACCTGCTGGCTCCTTGATGGCCACATGTGTGCAGCCTATTGCACCCTGGATGCAGGAGAAGCCAGCAATGGTCACAAAGCCTCTGGCTCGCTGTGTCTGGCTTTCCTGGTCCCATTGGTAGTGGATGAAGGTCAATGCCCATCTGAACAGAGCGTCTGTAACCTGCTTGACACAAGTGTGGACAGCTGATTGGGAGACTCTGCAAAGATCACCCACCACCCCCTGGAAAGAGCCAGAGGCATAGAAGTTGAGGGCAGCTGTGACCTTCAGAGTCACTGGCATGGGGTGTCCACCCATACAGTTGGCGGAGATTTCAGGCCCTATCATCTGACAGATATGGTTGACTGTTTCCCTTGAGAGTCAGAGCCTCCTTTGGCACTGCACCTCAAACATATTGAGGTAGCTGCTTCATCACCTGTATACACCCTGGCAGCAGGATAGTGGCGTCTTCTGCTGCCCCTTCCGCCTTGAACTACCTCTTGGCCCTGCGCCCCTTGTGTCTGCGCCTGTCCTCCCAGTGACTCCCCTGGAAGCTGAATGTGCACTCCTGGCCTCCTCCCCCTTCTAGCCCTCCCTTCCTCCTCAGAGGAGCTGCCTCCAGTAGACAGTTCAGCTCCCATTCCCAGGCTAAGGGAAGGTTTCCAGAAACCTGCAGGCCCAGAAAAGATTCCTTACTGCAGAGTGCTGACCTGAAGGTTAAGAGTCCAGAAAAAGCAGCTGGTATGTGTTTTGAAGCACTGCAGATCACACAGGCAAGTTTGAAAAACTTTCAAAAATACATACTTGACTGTGCACATTCACGACCCCGGTAAGCCCACTTATCCTGCCTATGGATGAGGTTTATACAAATGTATCCTACCTGCCTGCCACTTGCGCCCATGCGCCGACCCAAAGATCACACGGGCGCTGAAAAATCGGCGTCGATTGAAAACTAAAGGGCCTTAAGTGGCTCATTAATTAATGGCGGGTGCGCATCGGACATCATTGCGCGCCCGCCCAGCGAAATATAGCAATGGCGCGCGGTGACGTAGGGACGCTTGTCCGACATCACCGCACGTCATTTTATGCGTGGACGTGCGGGACCCGCCCCCACGCACCAACGGGAAAATTCTGCCCTTGAAATGTAGTCACTGTAGTAATATGACAAGACATGTTGAACAATGTGTGCACAACAGGGTCTCACAAACAGAAATGACATCGAAAATGATAATGGGCTGAATCTTACACCCCACGGGCGGGCGTGCCCCCAACCCGATCGGGCTAAAATCGCACGAGAAGACATTGGGCGAGTGTCCCGACATCATCCCGTGCCTGCGCAATGTTTCGCTCAGCGGGCACGTGCAAAAGCCAGAAGCGTGCCTGCCAACAATTAGGAGGGCAATTAAGGCCATTAACGGCGCAATTGTCTCTGATTTTTCATGGCCCATCCAACCTTACGGTTAGCAGACGGGCGAATCGGCCAGGTAGACTTTGCATTCTTCATCAAACCCCATCCAAGGGCGGGATGAGGTTTCCGTTATTAAATAAAATTAAAATTAAAATCCGTGGACAGCATTTTTATCATCTATGTGTTCAGGTTCCTGATTGTGATGCTTGGACATTTTTCTCTTGATTTTCAAAACATTATTCCATGGTTTTCGGGTCTGCAGCTCCCTGAGGCAGCTCTCTGTCTTCCTGGAGCTTTCTCTCAGCGCTCACCCGAGCCCACGGAAACGTCATCACCCGCCTTCTTCCCTCCCTCACCCCAGCAGCGCTGAGCTTTTTCAGCGTGCATTTCACGCTGTCTAGCCGTTAATTGGCCAGCCATTGTGAAATCACTTTAGGGGCTGGTCACGATTGGTTGTCTGTTTCCCGACCTGAACTTCCAGGCCCACCAAACACGCCTGCCCACCGAGCTGAAAATTCAGGCCTGTCTGTTTCAATGATGTTGGTTGAGGGATACATTTTGACGAGGACAACTGTCTTGCTTTTCTCAAATAACTAATGTCATAGGATCTTCCATGTGCACGAAAGAAAGTTTAATGCCTCAGCTGAAAGATGGCACACCCTCTGTACTGCACAGGAATGTTAGCCTAGAATATGTGCTCATGTCTTCTCTGGAGCTGGACTTAAATGCACAACTTTCTGGCTTAGAGTGCTACTACTGAGCCAAAGCTGCCATTAATAGAATAATTTCACTAAATAGGAAGAAGTTTGATGGAGTGAATAACAAAAGGCTAATTCCTCTGATTAGCGACTCAGTTCATCAATTTACAACTGGTGTCACTAAGAAATAAGGAGCATATCTTTTTGTCCATAACATTGGCAACTTGTCCTTCTCTCACTCCCAATGCCATTAACACTCTTCTCCATGCTTTTTCTATCTCAAGGTTAAACTTCTCCAAAGCTCTCCTCAGTGGCCTGCTGAGCTCTGTCCTACACAAGTTCCAACTAATCCAAATCTCTGCCATCTGTATTGTGTTATTCACTAAGTCCCACTTGCCTATCACCCTTGCTCTTATTAACATTCACTGACTCCCTGTCCCTCAACACGCAGAATTCAAAGTCCTTGCCTTGTATACAGTCTTTTCATGTGTTTGACCCACTCCACATTTGGAACCTTTTATTGTCCAATGTCTCAGTGTATCCTTTATGGTCTTCTGAATCAGGCTTCCTGTAGGTTTTCCCTCTCCTCCGACACCACCCACCACCACCAGCAGCACCACCCACTTCCCTCAGCTCAGGTAACACACTTCCCATTATTTAGATTCTGCTGTTTTAAATTCTCACCCTAAATCTCTTTACTTTGCTACTCCCCACTCGAATCTTAAAACCCCCTTCACAAATCTTTTTGACTGCGTACTTGATGACATTTCCTAATTCTTCTGCTAGTTCTCTGCTATAAAAATTCCTTTGGGGCATATTATTACATTAAGGCCGTTGTGTTGCTGGGGAAGTAAATGTTTTCCATCGAGACAGAATTAATAAAGCACAATAGGCATCAATTGTAATAAAAGAAAAGCTTTGATATTTTCATGGAACATTAGAAAACTCAAGTCACAACACAGAATGATAAAAACAGAGCCCCAGGTCTTGAAAAGTAATGACTAAAGAGCATACTAATCTTCTCAATTCCATTTACTGGAGGAAATCCAAAAAGGAGTGTGATCTGCAGTTTTGTTGTGTTTACTGCTCAAGAATTAACAATTGTGTGGGCTAATTAGAACTTCTCACCACTTTTTACTGGAAGCCCTTAAATAAAGCACTGTAGTATCTTAACCTTTGCCTAATGATAATCCTAACAATCAATTGAAATCAAGTATTAATAGTCAGTCGCAACCATCTTGTATCACTATTGTTCCAAGTACACAGAATCGGAGGAATTGAGAAGCACTGGTCAGCACGAGCATCTTAATCAGGGAACAAGGGGCAAAATTTTAATTCACTCAAAATCCACTCACGTGTAGAGAGGTGAAATTGGGCCCAAAATCTCTCCAGTAATGTTATTTCTTTCCCCTTTACAACTAACCCAATTGCCCTGTTCACTTTTTCGATATGGATAGCGTAGTTGCTGTTTGGTGGCAGAGTTAGCTAATTTGGGTCATATCCTGTATAGCTAAGTAACCAGAAGGAGGAAAGTAGATGGCCAGGAAATATATTGGCAAAACATATCTAGCTTCAGGTCATGGAAGCCAACACATCCCAGGGTTCTCTATTTCAGTCAAAGAACTTATCAGCAACATTTTTTGTCAACTTCAGCCACTCTTATGCTGCGGCAAATGGGGAATATTTTTTCTCTCATTTTGCTGCATTTACATATTCTAACTCATTTGACTTTCTTGTGAAGTTAACTTTATTGCAACTGCCATAAATATCTTGCCACAAATTTTAATTTACTGTGTCAATTAATGTCACTTTATTTAAATGCAGCAACACCGCCATTGAGACTTCCAAGATCACTGTATTCCACCAATTTTGGCCTCTTGCACATCTCTGATTTTAATCACTGCACGATTGTGGCTGTTATGTATTCACCAGGTTGCTATATACCTTATTTATCTCAGAGCAATGCAGAGGTGACTCCAGTTCCAAATCCAAACAATTTATTTACAGAACTTTAAAATATCTCAGGATTTCAACACACACGGTCTTTGAAGGGACTCCCAAATCCTTTCTGGAACTTTCTCAGATTTTCTTAAAGCTCTAGCTCCACCCACAGGCCTAAACAATCAAACACATGTACAAGGATCAGTCAGCAGACTAGCAGAATCAAACACAGATGGAACTAACTATTGAACACCGTGTCTTTTACCCCCTTTTAACTAAAGACCTTGTTTTGAACTAAATTATTCTAAGTAACAAGCATGTATACATCAAGTCAATTCTTAGGGCAGGATTTTACGTCCCGCGGGCGGGCACGCGCCCGACTCGATAGGGCGCAGAATAGCGCGCAATGACGGTCAGGCGTGTGTCCCGATGTCATCACGCACTCGCGTGATATTTCAGTCAGCAGGCACACGTGAGAGTCGGCAGCACGCCTGTCAACAATTAAGAAGTCTATTAGGGCCCTTAATCAATTAATTGAAACCAATTTTTCGCTGCCCGCCCACCCTTATGATTGGCAGGCGGGCGAATTGACCAGGCAGCCTTCGGATTTTTGATGAAACCTCATCCACGGGCAGGATGAGGTTTCCAACAGTAATTGGAAAAAAAAGTGAAAATTTTTAGATATCATTTTTAACATGTCCCTGCTTATGTGACTGAGTCGTATGTGGGGATATGTTGCTCTCATTTTTAAAATCTTTATTTTTGTTTCTGCAAATCTTCAGCCCCTGGGGGCAGCTCCCTGCCTTCAGGGATCTTTCAATGCGTGCTCCCCGACACACCTTTGCAAAATGGTTCCACTCTGAGCATGAGTTGAACTTTTTCCCTCAAGCTGGACATGGCTTTGCGACTGAATAAGCATTTCCACAAATTGGGCACAGTTTTGAAGGTATCTGACTGTGATGGGGCACGTATTGATGAGATTGATGAGATCTCCTTGTTCATAAGAACATAAGAACTAGGAGCAGGAGTAGGCAATTCAGCCCCTCGAGCCTGCCCCGCCATTCATTACGATCATGGCTGATCTCATTTTGGACTCAACTCCAATTTCCCGTCCTTGCACTTGAGCTGGTTGGGCAAGCTGTGTCTGCAGCCTTGAGTCTAATGGTACATTCTTGTGTAATCTCTTTGAATCTAACATGTCAGATTCAATTTGTGACTTTTTCCCGAAGTTAAATCATCATCCTTCATGAGGAGACATTCCCTAATTTGTGGAATTGAAGTATTTTCAATTAATTAATCACAAATTGGTTCATTTGTCAGTGTGCCAAATTTACATGGAGGAGCCAATTGTCGCACTGCTGCCATTTATTATTTGATGGACTCACCATTTCCCTGGCATCTCTAAAAGAATGTATATTTTCAATCATCAGACTTTTCTTGGCCTGAATCACTTGCTGCTGTATAAAACATAGACATATTTTCTGTGAGTTGCTCAAATATTTGCTGACCTTCTGTTATGAGACAATGTACTAGTATTGCTTTCTTATGGATTGCTGCTACATCTGGCCTGTCCATCCCAGTAGCGAGCAAGTAAATCTTGAGCCCCAAAATCTATCACTCCCACAACAAGGGAGGGTCTCCCAGTGATGAAAGAAATGTTTTTGGAGTTGGTAAAATTAAACTTTTCTCAACCATCTTTACGGCCAATTTTTGTTATGTATTCACCAGGTTGCTGAATATCTTATTTATCTACCAGCAATGCAAAGATGACTCTAGTTCTAAATGCAAACAGTTTATTTACAGAAATTTAAAACATCTCAGAACTTGCAGAATTTCAACACACATAGTCTTTGCAAGGAACACCAGATCTTTTCTGGAACTTTCTCAGATTTTTTTAACTCTCCAGCTCCACCCATAAGCTTAAGCAACCAAACAAGTGTACAAGGATCAGTTACCAGACTACCATAATCAAACACAGATGAAACAAACCATTGAACAGTGGCCATGCCTGGGATTTAGGCTCTGAAATTCTCTCTTTAAACCTCTTTGCCTCTCTACCATCATTTCTGTTTTAAGACACTCCTTAAAACCTGCCTCTTTGACCAAGCTTTCAGTCATCTGATATAATCTCTCTTTATGAGGCTCAGCGTTAAATTTTGTTTGATAATGCTCCTGCAACATTTTACAATGTTAAAGGTGCTGTATAAATGCAAGTTGTTGATGTTGTTATTAAATTAGAGGAAAGAAGAAATTAATATGAATGCATTAAATGTCCATATATGGAAGCTAAAACATAGAAATAGAGTGTTAGTCCAACCAGTCCTTGTCAGCAACTTTCCCCTACTTAAGTTGTTCTAATCACTTTTACCCATCCTGTTCCCATATCCCATCAACTACTTTTCGCTCATCCAACTATACAAATCTTGATTGTTGAAGCAGATTCTGCCTCAAGCACTAATCCTCAAAGAGAATTCCATGGCCTCACAACTTTCTATGTAAGGAAATTTCTCCTACCCTCTGTCACAAGCCTGTTACATTTATTCTTGTACCTAAAGCCCCTCATTCTTGGCATATAAACTACTGGAAACCGTCTGCTTTTATGTACACACCCCAGTCTTTTATAGCTTCCATTTTATCTTGCAATCTATGCTTCTTCAATGACAAAAAAGACTCAATTCTTTACGTTTTTCTTCATGTTTGCATTTCCTTATACCATGCAGCATCCTAGTGAATCTCTGTCCCACCCCTTTCTGAAGCCTGAATATTCTTCCAGTATTCTGGAACCTACTGCATACAGCATTCTATCCGAGGTCTTATTGAGGCATTATATAAACTCCTGATTATCTCTTGACTTTTATATTTTATACCTATTGTGATCCAACCTAGTGTCCACGCATTTTACATTTTACAGTAAATTGCAGCCAGAAACAATGGCCCAAATCCTCCGGTATTCGTATTGTTGAAATTGGAACTTAAGAGATCCTGTGGAAATGCTGACATACATACATGCGATGTAATTGCCAGGGAAGCTAAAACTTCTGATGGGCTGATTTCCACTGCTTGGGACAATCTGCGAATATCCCCAACACTGAGTTTAGTGTCAGATACGCTAAACATACCTGCATAATTACCCTGGAATTGTTATGCTGGTTGATACCTGGTCTAACGTAATGATTAGCCAGCATAGCTGAACTGTGCACCACAACTGACACCACCCCACCCCGCCCCCCACCCCCAGCAACCGCACAGTCACACCCCCGGCCTGATCCAACCTCCCCCCAGCCCCCAACCTGACTCGACTGCTCTCTCAGCCACTCATCCATCCACTTGCCCACCAACTCACTGACCCACTCACTCATCCACCCACCAATTCACCCACCCACTGGAAAGCTTGTGACCTTTGAAAACTTACTGAATACGGCAGCGAATGTCGTTAAAAAAAAAAGGAGGCACGTCCTCTCTTCGTACCCTACTCAGTCGGAAATGGCTGCACTGACCCATCACTGCAGCAGCCGGGATCAGGTGTCCCAGCTGAAAGATTGCAAAATGTTCGGGCTGCAGAAATTTTCGTGGGCAGCGGCAATGCGCACACCATCGGCACTGACTGGAAAATCTGGGCCAGGCGCTCCAGAACAACGGTAAATGTTTTTATGAGCTTCAGAATATCTCATAGCAGCAGTCTGTAAGCGAATTTATGACACAAACCAACAATTTCTTATGAGATCCAGTTTAACTCAAATACTACTTAAAACCTGTTTTTCTGTCTCCCTGGCAAATAAATGAAGGGCACACTGAAATTTCCAGTGAAAAACTTGATATGGACAACAAGCACAGATAGCACGACTACCCAATAACCTGAGTGTAATGCTGCATTGGGAGCCTGTGATGGTCACAATGGGCTAGCAATTACTTTAAGCGTTGCGGTTTATTGATCAACTTTACAGTTAACAAATTGTGCCGGAACTCTAATAGAGTTAATTTCTTTTGTCCAACATCATGGCCTCTTTTTTCACTTTCCCCAAGA
Organism: Cetorhinus maximus; assembly: GCF_964194155.1. Taxonomy (NCBI): domain Eukaryota; kingdom Metazoa; phylum Chordata; class Chondrichthyes; order Lamniformes; family Cetorhinidae; genus Cetorhinus; species Cetorhinus maximus. Next base: position 117,550,487 of record NC_135886.1, read on the forward strand.
ATAAAAAACAAGGAAACAAAGATCTCAACAGGAATTGCCTGCTTGCCTAATGGATTGCCTGCATTAAAGTTCCTACTGTGTGAAGTCATTGATTGAAAAAAATCATCAGAAGAAAACACCGTCCTTTATGGGGAAATATCGTACCAAAAAACCTAAACTGCTGTCTCTGAATTTTTTGATATACAAAGTTCCAGTACAATCATTCATTTTACATTACATTTCACCAAATCGCAAAGATTATGCTTTTCTGCAATCAGCTTTCCTTTAAATCTTGGATATAACACACGTAATTGTCAATATACATTGTCTTGGGTTTGGAAGGTAATCGCAGATCACAGTAAATAAGGATAAAGGGCACACTTCTGCTGTTTGCGATCTTCTGTAAAATCGTAAACATGTGTATAAAGAACATAATTATGATTGTGCCACCAATAAAAAAACAGATGGGGCAGAACTTTGAGATCGACGGGCGGGCACGGTTGGCAGGACCGGGAGCAGCCGGGAAACGGCCCACCGCCCAAGATCGGCCCCGACCACGATTTCATACTGGCCAATTAAGGCCTGCCCAGCGTGAAGCACAGTTCATCACTGGTCGGAAAGGGCCGAACGGGAGCAGGGGCCTGACGACCTCTGGGTCCAATGGCAATCTGGCGGCCAATTTTAAAATGGCCCAGGCAGCCCCAGAAAGGCTGCCACGGAAGGGCATCTGTTCTGTGTTGTCTTGATGGAGTCGAGTGCGGCTGAGAAACCAGGCGGGAGGGCAGGTCGGGTGGGCACTTGGCACCCAGCTTTTCAGATGAGTACCTCGCAGTCCTGCTGGAGGAGGTACCTGCCAGGAGAAACAACCTTGCCCCCCAAGATTGGAGGAGGAGGCCACCGCGCCTCACAAAGAGGGCCTGGGTGGAGGTGGCAACGCTGGTCAGCATCCATGACGCGGTCTAGCACACATGGGTGCATTGCTGGAAGCACTTCAATGACCTGCTGCACTCAGGAAGGGTGAGTACCGTGTTGGCATGGGTCAGTGTGCAGAAGTGTTAAAGTGTGATTGACCCCCGGGGATCTCAGGGGTGCTAGAGCTTGAGTGCCAACTGTCAATGACACCAGAGCTGGCCAAGGGGGTGCAACCTGGCTACTTGGACCTAGTACCTTGCGGCTCGAGGGCTACGACTTGGGTGTGCCCTGTGAGGTGCTCTTCAGCTGGGGTTGACCAGCCTGCAATGGTGCTGCAGGTAAAGAGTGGACTAATCAATGCTCCTCTGCCCTTTCAGAAGATGAACCATAACCAGGCAGAGAGGTCATTGGAGGCCCGCCCACCTTGCTGCTGCTCAGTTCAAGTAGGATGCCCTAGAGCTCGAGATCCGGCGTGCGCCCCATGCAACCAGCGGAGAGGCGGGGGTTCCAGACAAAGGTAAGAGCGCAGTGCATAGAGGGGAGAGTTTCCGACTGTGCAACCGCTCTAGTGCAGTCTCTTCATTGATGGGAGCCTCGAACCTGGAGTTCCCATTGATCATTGAAAGGTGATGGCACCATGATGCAGATCTCCGTTGTCTCACCAGGGTGCCTGGCATGCACAGTGACAGTGTGGTAACTTTAATTAATGACATGTCCTTGTTCTCTCTTTTAGACTCGCCAGCATGCATTCACTCTCTGGGCCCTGAAGGGCCACCACTGACATCGGAGGACCACCAGGCTTCACTTGCACCTGTGTCACACCCGCTCTCTGAAGCAGGCAGCAGCGCAGATACCAGCACCTCAGTGGGCATTAGATCAGCAGCTAGAATGCTGGCGCACATTGGTTGAGGGCACTTTACACTTGCTTGAAATGCAGGTGGAGGCAGAGGTTTCCCAGGACTACCAGGGACCAGGACGATACTCAGTTGAAGGCAGATGATGGGCCTCTGGAGTCATCCATTAGGCGGCAAATGCTGGATGTCCAGCGGGTTGTGCGGGAGGATCTGGCGGAGATCCATGAGGGTCTGTGTGCCATGGTCTCCGTTGTGGAGGAGTCCATATGGAGCATGAGCACTATGATGACTGTCATGGCCGAATGCAATGCCTCCTCCATTGGGAGAGTGCCGACTCTCATGGACAGGCAGCTCCAGGGACAGAATCAGGAGTTCCTGGGGTTGCGCTTGCACCTGTAAGCCCTCACACAGGCAATGACCTCAGGTGCTCAGTGCCAGTGTGGGAGATGGATGAGGCACCCAGTATCCCAGCTAGGTGCCCGTCCATCAATGTTGAACAGGGAGGTCCAGAGCGACCTCACGTTGGCACACGAGCTGCGTGTCGCCTCTGCGGGCTCCTCTCAGGGCGCTCTGGATGATGACAGCAGCTCCTCCACCCGTCTTCCACTGACCCTGGCACCTGATGAGGTTGCGATGACTAGGAAGTTGCCAGCCGTTGTGCTGGCCACTCCCTCTCTGGCAGGACTAGCACAGGCTCAACTGACCAGAGGACAATCATCAAGGCCAACAAGACACCAGAGTCAGCAGGCTGTCTTTAATGCTGGTGCCAGCGAGGGGGCGCACCAAGACATAGTTCTCTCAAATGTAGGTGTAAGGCACCATGAGCACAAGAGAGACAGTTCACAGGTTCTGTTCATTTATGTTTGGTCTATATGTCTGCAGGTGTGGACACCAACAGCAGTAATTGTAATGTCATAATGATTTCACTGTGATGATAACATTAAACTTGCTTTGGCGCTGATGACCTGAGTGTGCTTCACTACTTTTCTTTCTGGTGCAGGGTACACCGGTATATAATGCTGAACGTGAGTGGCTGGATACTTTATTGCACAGGCATTGAGTGGAATTTGGGTAAAAATGAAAGGGTTATTTCAGACACCTGGGATGGAGGCGGCAGCCCTGGCATAAGGTGAAAGCAGATCTTTGGCAGCCTAGCTGAAGGAGCACTGGATCAAGGTGACCCTAATGTCCCTGCCTCCCTGGAGGTTACTGAGGTCTGACTCCACGCCCTCAGCATTCTGCTTACTGTGCTCCTCTTCTGACTCACTACTGGATTCATCCTCTGTGGCTGCATCAAGATCCTCTTCCTCCAGTGGACCCCCCTGCCAGTGCCAGACTGTGGAGAGCGCAGCATGCAACCACAATCAGTGACACCACTCTGGGGGGTATTGTAGTGCTCACCTTGAATGGTCCATGCATTGGAAGCACATCTTCAGAAGACCTATGGTCCTCTCTATCACCGCCCTTGTGGAGGCATGACTTGAGTTGCAATGCTGCTCTGCCTCATTTCTTGGGTGGCGGAGAGGCGTCATGAGCCACCTTTTCAACGGATAGCCCTTGTCACCCAGCAGCCACCCATCCAGTCGGGCTGGAGCACTGAAGAGCCTCGGCACCTGGGAGTGTATCAGGATATATCTGTCATGGAAGCTGTTAGGGTACCTTGCACAGACTTGCAGGATCTGCCTCGTGTGGTCACACACTATCTGCACGTTCATGGAGTGGAATCCCTTCCTGTTGACGAAGGTATTCAGCCAACACGCTGGCGCCTTGATGGCTACATGTGTGCAGTCGATTGCACCCTGGATATTGGGGAATCCAGCAATAGCAGCAAAGCCTCTGGCTCACTCAACCTGGCTGTCCTCGTCTGTACGGTAAAGAATAAAGGTCAGTACCTGCCTTAACAGATCTTCTGTCACCAGCTTGACGCAACTGTGGACAGCCGATTGGGACACTCCACACAGATCCCCCACTAAGCCCTGGAAAGAGCTGGAGGTATAGAAGTTGAGGACCACTGTGACTTTCAGAGCCAAAGGCGTGGGGTGTCCACCCACACAGCCGGAGCTGATCTCAGGCCCAATCATCTGACAAAAGAAGGTCACTGTCCCTCTTGAGAGGCGGCGCCTCCTTCGGCATTGCACCTCAGACATATTGAGCTAGCTACATCGCCGCCTGTAAACCCTGGCAGCGGGATACTGGCGTCTTCTGCAGCCCCCTTCGGTCTTGGGCTTCCTGTTGGCCCAGCGCCCCTTGTACCTGTGCCTCTCTTCCCACAGGTCCCTCCCCTGGAAGCTGCATTGGGACACCTGTCCTCCTCTCCCTTCTGCCCCTCCGTTCCTCCTTAGAGAAGGTGCCTCCAGCAGAGACCACAATCCCCATTACCAGGGTAACAGAAGGCTGTCTGATACCTGAAAGGGTTCACATGGTCTGAATCCTCCGGGGGCCTTGGAGACACCAAGCAGACCTGAAATAAAGCCTGGAAATGCTAACAATGAAGCCCCGCACAGAGATGAAGCTGCCAAGCACCAATAAGCCACCAGCAACAAACCATCTACCAAAATCCCCACTACTGACACTGGCAATGCTGCTCACCCCTTTTATCCCGCCCCTGGATGAGGTTTTTGAAATTGTCGGCTGGCCGCCTGCTCATTTTGCCCGGGCAATGACTGTGAAATCGCATGGGCAATGAAATATTGGCATCAATTGGCTTTTTAATGGCCTTAAGTGGCCCCTTAATTAACGGCGGGTGCGGCTCTGACGTCCACTCACGCCCGCTGACAGAATATTGCGCAAGTGCGCGATGATGTCAGGACTGTCACCCGATATTATCGCGCGATTTTATGCCCGAGCATGTCGGGTGTGTGCCCGCACGCCAAGAGAAAAATTCTGCTCATTGGATATTCTACCACTACACTTCAATAAGATTAATGTCCAATTGGTAAAATCACTAACAAATATAGTACTAAATTATCTAGAGCACAAGATTGCAGATTTGATTCTGATGTGAAATTCACTTTAAAGGCTTGTGGCAAAGGAAAGGAAAATCAGCTATTATTCCTGCTCCTGATCACTGTTGAATTATCTGGGCTGGATAGGGTGCCAATGTGTGGATATTAGATTAGGTACACATTAGGCATAATTGTCATATGTCCCATGGTCAAACAGGGTCTCTTATTATCCAGATTCATGTTTGAAGAATGAGTAAAAACAAAAACAGAATTACCTGGAAAAACTCAGCAGGTCTGGCAGCATCGGCGGAGAAGAACAAAGTTGACGTTTTGAGTCCCCATGACCCTTCAACAGAACAGAACAGTTCTGTTTTTGTTTTGGATTTCCAGCATCCGCAGTTTTTTGTTTTTATCTTTGAAGAATGAGTGCTTGGGAAAGGTAAAGGAGATGAGAGTCACCATTAAAAGTCCACAGCTTCAGAAGAGGGAAAGGGGGGGGAAACCAGTGCTCTAAGGTTTCTTATTACTGATAGAGATAGCCGTAGCAGTCTTTTGTTGGAATGCACATTGTTTATGTTTGGGTCAAAAGTGATTTTAAGGAACAGCAGGAAGTGGTCGGGTGGCAATTACAAGGAATTCCACAGAGATCTCCTGCATAACTTTGGCAAAAACCTGATTTATGTGGGTTAAGCGTGGTTTACAATGAACTTCTGTCAAAGGAGGCAGACAGGGACCAGCTCCCAGGAAATTCCCAGCATTGGCTGCAGTTTTCCAAAGAGGTTATGGAGGACACAAACTGCAAGACCATCGCAATAACAGAGTGGAGCATGAAATGTTTTGAAAATAGTGTGGTTAATGGTTTTGATGCCAATTAAACATAATTTGGGCTTTGCACTGCTTAGTCTATTATTACCAAATGATTTTTCTTGAACTAATTTTTGTAGACATTTATCTGATAAGTTTTTGCCATTGGAGTAAATATGCAGATGCGTGTGGCTATTTGCAACCATTAAAAAAATTCTAGACATGGAGTGGCTCTGGCCCTGTCCTGTGTGGATTAGAGCCATGTGTGCTAGTGATCCATTTCCTCGTGTATACCAGGTTAGTGAATCTCTGCCACGGCAACGCTTGGGGCGAAAGTCAGCCAGGTTTTTCATCCCTGGTTGCTAGGCAGTGAGTTCCGCATGTCTGCAGGCCTGCATGTGTGACTGTTAGGTGATGATAGGTGTGGGCACAGCTGCAGTTGCCGACTCATCCCCTACCCACAGTCAAATAAGCTGCTAAAACTCACTGTCTTAGCTGACACTCATGATAAACTGCAGCCACAGGCTAGACACCAGCTTGGAAGAAAAAAATGTGAAGGAGGGAAAAATTAGATTGTAAAAAAAAACAGGAGTGATAGTATCACTTTGCAGTATAATTTTCATAGGACATAAACTTTGTTAATCAAAGGCCCTACAGTTCTGCAGAATCGAAATATGTGAGCTATGGAGCAATCAGAGGTTCTTAAGTGTTTATCTGAAAGTATTTCTTTGCGGTCAGTGACATTCTCTTGTCTTTTTGTACAGAAATACTGTACCTCAATAAAAACTATTATCTAATAACGAAACGGCATCTGAGCAAGTGCTTTCATTTCACTCTTTCGAGCTCAAGACCTTTGAGCAGAATTTTTAGGGCAGGATCGATCAGCGGGTCTGGGATCGGCTGGGGAACAGACCGCTGACTGCGATCGGACCCCGACTGCGATTTCACGCTGGCTGGCCAATTGATGACCAGCCAGCGTAAAATGGGCACTGGGAAGCTCAGTGGTACCAAGGTGGGGGTGGGAAGAGGGCGGGCGCTGACATCAGTGCGGGGGAGCGCTGACAAAAAAGCTCCCTGAAGGCAGAGAGCTGCCTCGGGCATTAAATAAAGTCTTTACCATCAGGAAAAAAATGTGCAAGCATCACAATCAGTCACCTGAACATATACATGATAAAATTGCTGTCCAAAACTTTTTATTTTTCTTTCATCTCAAAACAGAAACCTCATCCCGCCCTTGGATGAGGTTTCATGGAAAATGTAAAGGCTGCCTGGTCCATGCATCCATCAGCCAACTGTAAGGTTGGATGGACCATGAAAAATCAGAGATAATTGCACCTTTAATTATCTTCATTGGCCTCTTAATTGTCAGCAGACACACTTCTGACTTTTGTGCATGTCCGCCAACCGAAATATCGTGCGAGCACGGGATGACGTTGGCACGCTCCTTCAATGTCATCTCACGCGATTTCGCGTCCAATCAGGTCGGGCATGCGCCCGCATGCCGAGCTAAAAATTCGGCCCTTTAACTTTTAATTGCATGCATTGACTGTTCAAGTAAAAGCACATAAGCCTTGCAAGAATTAGGCGTATAACAGATATAAGTGTGTTCCTATCTGAAATAGCCTGAGGGGCTTTACGTTGCTCTTGCCACCTTTGCTGAACCACAGGCAGTGCTCCAGCTTTACAATGGGGAGAAGTTTCCCCATGTTGGGCGGGGATCAGGCGCGGGTGGGTGTGGAGCCGATCGCCCACAATGGGCTCCATGCCGCCATTTTATGTGGGCAGACCAATTAAGGCCCACCCAGCATGACGCATGGCCAGTAGCGCTCAGTGCTACCTGTGCAGGTGGGGGGGGAAGAGGGAGAGTCGGAGCCTGCGCTCTTTCACGCATGCGCGCGAAAGAGTGCAAAAATCTCCCTGAGGCACGGAGCTGCCTCAGGGAGATTAAGTACATATTGAGAATTTTTAATAAAGAAAGATAAAAATTATTTACTCATGTCCCCTCATGTGACAGTGTCACATGAGCTGGGACATGTTTATTAATTGGGCAAAATTTATTTATTTAATAAAACCTTCAGGAAACCTTATCCTGCCCATGGATGAGGTTTCCTGAAAAACTCGAAGGCCGCTTGGGCTCTTCACCTGCCCGCCAACCTTAAGGGCAGTGTTGATAATTACTGTAATTGGTTTTTTAATGGCCTTCACAGGCCTTTGACAGTTTGGCAGGCACACAGCTGCCTCCGGCGTGCGCCCACCAAACAAAAGATCGGAGTGACACATGGTGATGTCGGGATGTATGCCCGATGTCACCGCGCATCATTTTACGCATCGGCGTGCCAGGCCCACCCCCCTGCTCACCGACACGAAAATTCTGGCCAATGTTTTTTTGTCCTCTAGAATGTATATTGGATTTTTGAATTTTGTTGAGATCTAGTGGCATGATATCTGGCTGAGGGGCTAAAAAGGGAACAGCTTTGTGGTGTATTCTCCTGCTTGTCTCCGTCTTTGTGACTTGTGGTCCGTTTACTTCACATCTGTCATTTTCTGTCACCTAGCTACAAGAAAGTAATTGTATTTTTAGAAGCAGAAAGAGACTTTAGGCTCAACAAACCCGTCCCTTTTTTCCAGTTCAGGCTCCTCTACCTGCCGTATCACCCTATTCCTCAATTTCTTTCGAACAAATTATCTCAAACATATTTATACACCCCAATCCAAAGACCTCTGTTAATTTACATGACAGCTTTAAGGACCTTTGAATAAAAATGTTCAACTTCATACTTATAGAGTCCAAATATCTGAGTTTGTATCAATACAAAGGGATCAGTTATATTTTTTGGGTAAAAATAAATACTGGTTCATGTGACCTGGTGACCCTTGACCTGGAAGCAGTACCAACAGGAGTGAAGTTAAAATATGGAGGCTATGTGGAACACACAGACGCAAAGAGAAAACAGAAGAGAAAACAGGAGAGGGACGTTGCTCAGCAAGTCAAGTCAGAAAGCTGGATTTCGGAGCAGTTGGAAGGCACGTTTAGGACAGTAATTGAATGCCCAGAATCGGCCATACTGCACGGAGGTAAAGACAATTCTGGTAGATCCACACTACTGTAACCGACAGGAGCTGAGAAGGTTCCAGAAAGAAGTGTGGTAATTCAGGTAAGGTGGCATGGGCAGAAACCTGTTTGCATGGAAGCTGCTGCCTGTGGAGAATATGCTAAGTCCTTGAAGGAAAGGGACTGGAATTCTGCTAGGAAGAACTGTGTGGCTGAAACAGGGATCATACAGGTGGAGTGCACTGCCTACTAACTCAGAGATATCCTTTGTTGTATCCACTGTTCTATGTTTGTACCGACCATGATCTGCTTGTTCAATTATGTTTAATTTACATTGACACTGACTTATGTTCAAGTAAAAGTAATTACAAGAAGTGAAATCTTATCTGGTACTTTCTTCATGGGCAGGGGGGTGATCATTTGGTTATTTTGATTTAAGGATCCCCATGGGCCTCTTAGCAATTCGTAAAACCACATGTGGCATATCCTGAATCAGTGACAGTTCCAGCCCACCTTGTGCAGTCCCACTGGTGAGAATGCCTTTGGAGGGACAAGGATTTTCATTCATTTAATTTTTAACATCCCTGTTAGCCAAACCCTTTAACGTACTGAACATTTTGCCTCAACCAATTTTGTCCGTTCCCGTCATAACCTTAAAAAAATTCCAAGAAGTCATTTATATGATTGGAGCTCATTCAAGGCACTTTTTTTGACCTGCAATAGAGAAATCCACTTCCATGAAATATAAACTGAAATGTAATACCATGTGCAAGGTAATCTGTGATATTGTTCCCTTTGTGAACAACGAATCCTTTGTGCTGCTACCTGATAGTACATAAGAGTTCTACTCTGTCTCACATCACTACAGAAGATGGATAATATGAATCATGCTGAATAACCTTTGTAACAGACAGAACTGAAAACAAGGTTATTTACAGATAGGCTTATTCACAAAAGCAGCAGGATAAGGAAGATAAAAATTCAATTCAGACACATCTGCCAAGAACTCATTCATAAAGAGTTAAACAGCATCGCCAGCCTGCTAAAATCCTTTGCAAGTTTGCTTGTGGAATTTGGAATAAAACAAATGCTATTTGAAATAGATTCTTGATAGGCCAACAGGTTTTTCGGGACTTTTGTAGCAATGTGCCTACGTCGTTACATTTTGCCTCCACGGCTGGGATTTTTCCAGTCCTGACATTGGTATCATATGTGGATCCCAGGCCTGTGCAGGCAACCAGTGGGACTGTGGTGGCAACCTTCTGGTCACAATGGGCTTGCCATTCAATTAAGGTTCTCCACACTGCTGGCCCAATCAGAGGGGGCAGCTCAGCAGCGCCACTGAGGAAGGAGGCTGCTGCTGGAGCTGCAAGGAATATGGGAGGCCGCCTCCATATTGAGATGCTGTCGAAGGGAAAGTGAAAGATTTGCTTCTATGCTTGGCCGAGGCATGTTGGCCCTGGAAATGGGAGAGGTAACCCCTCCAGCGGTGGTGCTGGGACCATGGATCCCTGGAAAAGAAGGCTCCCCACAGAAAACTGCTAGGAGGCTGCCTCCATGCAGCTCGTGGCCTCCCCACACGCAGAGGGAGGCCACATTACTGGTTAAATGCTGGCAGCCTGGGGAAATGGCCATCAATTAGCCCTTTAATCATGTAAATTGAACCACTGCTGTTCCCATTACTGTGAAAATGAACCCGGTGACGGAGATCCCTCCTAACAGGGCTCCCCTACCTCCGAGCCTGTCACCCAGAGGCCAGTACAATCCCAGCCCATATCTTACAGCCTGATCAAAACTGAACTGATGTCGCATAGAGTTGATTTAGAATGTTGATTTTAAAGTGTTATTTTAAAAACCTAATTTTAAAGTAAGAAGCACGGCAAAGGAAAACGAGATGGACAAAATATTTACGCTTTTGTACTTTGAAATTTTTCAAAAGGACCCAAATTCTTAAGTTTTTCTAATGTAGAGCTTTGTTCCCCAGAATCATTTTTATTGTTCCCCTCTCTACCCTTAGAAGTTCAAAATACTTTACTTATGATTTGGTGAGTAGAGTTTAGTCATTACTCCAGATGGGGCCTGACTAATGTACAGTACAATATAATCTTCTCTAATTTGTAGTACTTGGGTAACAACAACAAGAAATAGCAACACAACTTACTTTTATGTAGTGTCATTAACATTGAAAACTGACCTAAGATGTTTCACTGTGGTTACATCATTTTCGTTGCAACAGGATATCACAGCCTAACGCAAATATAAATCACACGAAAAGAGTGGGCTGAATTTTACAGTCAGTGACAAAGCACAATCACATTGAAGTATTCTCACACACAACAAACCAGGAAGTCATTGGTAACCTTCCATCTACATAAAATGACGGACGTGCAGCCAATCGAATCCATTGGCAATGGGGTAGCTTCATATGGTGCACTTTTGCTGATGACTGAAGAGGCCAATTCGTGAAAGGCAGGTTCTGCCAAAGTGTTACATGTGAAGTGGTAAGTGGGTATCTGTGTTCCATGTTGGCACATGTTGCCAAGCCTCTGTAGCTACTGATCATCACGCTGGCACATGCCAGTCCACAGGTGATGTCGCTATTTTTTCTATTGTTGACTTGTCTCCCAGTGCGAAAATCAATATTTAGGGCCTTCATATCATGCTCGCAAGCACCCTTGACATGAGCTTTTGGTGTCTCACTGATCATCTGGCTCCGGCTACCTCACCATGCAGAAAGTCCTGGGTATGCGGCCATCTTCCAACCTGCAAATGTGCCTGAGCCAATTAAGTTGCCTCTGTTTGATAAATGCCAATATATTCACAAGATCTGCCTTTGAGAGGCGTGCTGCATTCATGATGTTGTCCTTCCATGAAATGCTCAGAATGTAAATAGCAAAGATGTAAGCTGTTGAGCTTCCTTTCTTGCTAGTGTTACGACTGGGGTGGGAGGAATGCATAGTTAATCTAGCCCCATTACTCCACAGGTCGCACCATTAATTTAAAAGTTTGATTCACTCACCATAATGGCCAATCATTTACTTTAGTTATTGTTAGCCAAAATAAAAGAGACTTTAACCAGGCTTCTTTCAATAAACAATAAACTTATTAGTTTTTATAAAGCCAGTCTTGTTGAATATAAAGGAAAATCTTCTTACCATTCAGTATGGAATACGAATGTATACTAATTACTCTTCTGAGATACCCTAAGTGCCTGTCTAACACACACACACACACACACACACAAAAATAGAGGAATTCTGCCAAAGGTTAAAAGTCAATGGCTCAAGGGGAAAGGAAAGATAATGGAGCCCTTTAAATGGCATCCAGGTTATACAGTTGGTCTCTCAGCACTGACTTACCGAAATGGTCGATGACTCTTGCATTACTTTTCAGGTGGACTCGAGGAACATTTGCAAGTGCTCTATTCCAGCACACAGCAACTTAGCAGCAGCTTATATTCTCTTCCAGCTTTGGACTGGCTCTGGACTGCAAAAATAGCTGCTGCCTTCCTTTCTCAAGCAGTTGGTCCTTTCTCTTCTCAAAGCAAAACCAAAATGAACTTTTAAACGCGGTTTTTCCAGGCATGGTTTTTGCAGAGCCATAAGCTACCATGTGACCACTTTTGTACACAATCCACCAGGGTCAAGACATTTCCAGCTTCTTTAAATCTGCTTAATTACCTTTTCTTGTAAAAGGGGGCAGAATCTTCGACTCACTGACGCGTAAAATGAGGCGCGGTGACGTTGGGCGTGTATTCCGATGTCACCACGCATCATTCTGATCCTCAGAATTAAGGCCATTTAAAACTAAATAATTGAATTGCCCGTCCAACCTTAAGGTCCACGGGCGGAATGAGGTTTCATGAAGGGTTTATAAATTAAATAAATTTTTTAATTAAAGTTCATTGACATGATCCAGCTCATGTGACACTGTCACATGAGGGGACATGTCTTAAATTTATTTTTTCTTTATTAAAATTTTTTAAAATCGCACTAATCTCCCTGAGGCAGCTCCGTGTCTCAGGGAGATTTCTGCGCTCTTTCAGCAACATGCGCGAAAGAGCGCAGGCCCCGACTCAGCCAACTCCCCTTGCCCGCACAGGGCGCGCTCAGCACTTCTGGGTGTGCCTCACACTGGCCGGGGCTTAATTGGCCCGCCCACACAAAATGGCCAATTGTGGGCGGCGATCAGTTGTGTGCTTACCTGTGCCCGGTCCCACCCAACCCCCGACAGAGAGAAAATTCTCCCCAGGATGTTTTGTCCAGGAATAGCAATCAGGGTCCTGCATTAATCTTTAAGGGACAGTGTCTTTTAAAGACAAATTCTTTCAGAATGTTTTCAGTCCTTGAGGATGAACCATTTTCTGTGATTAAAGTGTTCATGACCATAGCTGTAAGTTGTCCATGCTTCACAGACATAAGGCAAGGTGCTGAGAACACAGGCCTCATAAACCAGAATCTTGATCCTAAGGGCAGAATTTTGCCTTCATTGGGTGGGCTCAGCGAGGGCGGGCGGGAGTGGCCGGGAAGCCAACACCCGCCTGCGATTGGTCTGCAACCATGGTTTCACGCCGATTAAGGCCAATTAAGGCCCGCCCAGCGTGAAACACGCTCTGCAGCGCTCATCGCTGCCTGTGTGGTGGAGGGGAGGGTAAGCAGGGAAATTCACGTGCGCACATGGGTGCGCACGGGAAAAGTTCCCTGAGACACTAAGCTGCCTCAGGGAGATGAAGATTTAAAAAATTAAAAATAAAGAGTTTAAAAATGTTATAAAACATGTCTCCTCATGTGACTCTGTGAAATGTTTAAATTTTTATTTTAGTTTTTATTTGCTGTTGGAAACCTCATCCCACCCGCCGAAGAGGTTTCCTAAAAATTACAAAGGCTGGGTTGGTCTTTATTTCTGCCTGCCAGCCATAAGGCTGGTTGGGCAGCGAAAAATTTAATTCAGTTATAACAGGCCTTTTAATTGTCGGCAGGCACACTGACCGAAATATCGCGTGAGTATGTGAAGACGTCGGGGCGCTTGCCCAACGTCATTGCGCATCATTTTAGGTTTGTTCGGGTCGGGTGCACGCCCTCATGACGAGGTAAAAATTCTGGCCTAAGAGTCAGCTTGATGTTATTCCATGCACTTTTTGTGAGTCGGTCAATGGTGGTAGCCCTTTGCATGTATCGATTCTGCATCAAAAGACAAATTGTCTGTCACCTTGGATCGAAAGCAGCAGAATCAGCTAACCACTTTCAGTGGGGTGTTAATTAGTGTGATTAAGGACAGAGATGTGACACCTGTCCTATAACCACAGTTTTCTTGACGCTTATAGTAAGGAAGAACAAGTTATAGGCATGGGATAGGCAATCCATGAGTTTTTGTAGCTGAGTTTCCAAGTGAGCGATTATAACGGGATCATCAGGGTAGAGGGTTTTTCTGATCAAGACATGCTGTATTTTTGTCTTCACTTCAGTCTGGACAGGTTGTAATGCTTGTCGTCTGACATAGTGTGCAGGTAAATTCCTTCTACATCTGCAGGGAAGGCAAAGGTCAGGAGCATGGAGAAGAAAACACCAAATAAAGTGGAGGGGCAACCAATTTTCCCCAAAATCTTGTTGAGTCCTGCCCTGCTGATGACGTTGATTGCTTTCGTGAGATCCATGAAAGTTAAGCAATCAGGTATATCCCGTTCCCTACATTTCTCTTACAGCTGGTATAAGGAGAAGATTGTGTTCACTGTAGATCTGCCAGAAATAGGAAACTGCCTTGTGCTTCTGGATATACTCAGTCTGCAAGTAGATGGAATCTTCTAAGCAAAACCCTAGTGAAGGCCTTCCCAGTGAAGTGAGATAATTGTTGAAATCTCCTCTGTCACCTTTCTTTTTGTATAATGTGATGATTTTTGTGTCACACATGTCCTATGGAACAAATCCCACCCTCAGACAAAGAAGGAGAAGGTCATGAAGGCATGGTAGTAGATGGAACTTACCATGCTTGAGCAGTTTGGTTGGAATTCCATACTTGTCTTACTGCTTGCTAAGAAGTCTATGGCCTTTTCTGAGCTCAAGTGATGAGGGTTTTTTGTCTAACTCAATCATGACAGGAATTTACAAGAGTGTCAAACACAGACTGGGCGATGTGCATCTCACAGGAATATAGCTCACAGTAGTGCAGGACACTTGTTTACTTCTGTTGGTGAGTACTTCACCATCTGCCAATTTCAAGGGAGCAACTTTGGTGATGGTAAGACCAAGTGCCCTCTTGATCACGTCATACATAGAATACCGATTTCTGTCGTCGCAGACATTTGGGATTTCTTAACATATGTTTATCCAGTGTTTAATTGTGCAGTATCGCCCTGTCTTATATACGACTATCTTACGAACATATGAACAAGGAACTAGAGTAGGCCATTCAGCCTCCTGAACCTGGTCCGACATTTAATAAGATCATAGTTGATGTGATAACCTGAAATCTGCATTCCACCTGCCGCCAATAACCTATCACCCCCTTGACTACCAAGAATCTATCCACCTCTGCCTTAAAAATATTCAATGACTCTGCTTCCACCACCTGTTCAAGAGGAGAGTTCCAAAGACTCACAACCCCCAGAGTGAAAAAATGTCACCTCATCTCTGTTTTAAATGGGCAACTCCCTACTTTTAAACAGTGACCCCGGCAACATTCAAGTCATGCAGTACTCTAGTTGTTGCATTTATGTTGTAAATCTGGTAGGCTTTACTTTTCACTCCAATGACATATGTCATCTCTATTGAATAGGTCTCAAACCCGTCTTTGTTGCGGGCTCCACCTTTACCAAGGGGAGAATTTTCTCCCCGTTGGGGGGATTGAACGGAAGCGGACACGGTGGTTGGGGGGAGCATAGCTGATCGCCACCCACGATCGGCTGCGCACCTCCATTTTACGTGGGCGGGCCAGTTAAGACCCGCCCAGCGTGACGCGCTCCCGGAAGCGCTGAGCACTCGCTGTGTGGACAGGGGGAGTAGGCTGAGTCGGGGCCTGCGCTTTCACTCACAGAAATCTCCCTCAGGCAAAGAGCTGCCTCAGGGAGATTAGTTTGGTTTCTAAAAATTTTAATAAGGAAGAAAAAACAATTGAGACATGTTCCCTCATGTGTCAGTGTCACATGAGCTGGGACATGTCAATGAACTTTATTTAAAGATTTTATTAAACTTTAAAAACCTTCATGAAGGCTCATCCCACCCGTGGATGTGGTTTCAAGATAAATGCGAAGGCCACCTGGGCTCTTTGCCTGCCCGCCAACCTTAAGGTTGGATGGGCAACTCAGTTAAGTATTTTAATTGATAATTAAATGGCCTTAACAGGCCTTCGACAGTTTAGTGGGCGCGCTGCCGACTCCGGTGCGTGCCCACCAAACTGAAGGTCAGAATGACGTGCGGTGACATCAGGACACATGCCCGACGTCACTGCGCGTTATTTTACTTGTTGGTGAGCGAGGCCCGCCCTCGCTCGCTGACCCAAAGATTCTGACCCAAATGTTGCTGCTGCTGTGTCATAAATGATTGAGTTCAGTAACTTCCAAGTTTCATCAATGCCAACCTCAGCATTTCCTGGTCAGCATTTAGTGGACAGCCATCGCTCAAGCGCAAATGCCAAGTGCTGGTATTTGGCATCATTTCTTGTACTAGGGATGTTGATATGTAGCGGGCCATCATGTTTGGAGTTGTGAAGTAAAAACCACTGATTTCCCTCACTTTTAATTTTACATTTAACAGGCAGAGAAATATATGATTGGCACATACACATAGGCTTGAATCTTCGGCTCAGCGATCAGGGGCGGGGCCCAAGCACCGAGGTGTAAAATCACACGGGGTGACATTGGACGTGCCTCACGATGTCACCGCGCATCATTTAGATTTTCAGTTCGGCAGGCGCGCAGCCGAACTGTCAAAGGCCTATTAAGGCCATTTAAAAAGGCAAGTAAGCAATTACCTGAGCTGCCCGTCCAACCTTAAGGTTGTTGGGCAGGTGAAGAGCCCAGGTGGCCTTCGCATTTTTCATGGAACCTCATCCACTGGTGGGATAAGGCTTCATGAAGGGTGAATAAACTAAACAAATATTTTCATTAAAGTTCATTGACATGTCCCAGCTCTTGTGACACTGTCACATGAGGGGACATGTCTTAAATTTTTTTTTTCTTTATTAAAATTTTTGGAACTTAAACTAATCTCCCTGAGGCAGCGCTATGCCCCGACTTTGGGGACACCCACCCCCCTGCCCGCACAGGGAGCGCTCAGCACTTCTGGGTGCACATCACGTTGGATGGGCCTTAATTGGCTCGCCAGCGTTAAATCGCCTTCCGGCCTCAATCACGGGTGGAGGTCGGCTTCCTGGATGCCCCCGCCCACCCTCGCCGAGCCCGACCGACAAGGGCAAGATTCTGCCCTGAGAGCAGAATTATGGACATTCTCATCTGTTTAATGATTTCTAATTCTAATTCTAGCAGTGGGAGGCAGGCGAGGTGGCAGGGGGACCTCAATAGTGCGCCCTCTGGAGAAGCATAAAATTATTGACAACAACTTCTGGAATTTGCGTTTAACTGCACATGGGCAGACTCCAAGGGTTGAATTTTTGCCGCAGAGGCAGGAAACAGGAGCCAGGTCTGTTTTCAGATCAGAAACCCACCTGCGATCGGAAACCAAATAAAGTTCAGATTTTTGCAGGGTATGGACCCTTAATTAATATTTAGATTATATTCATTTAGACACCCTCTGGCAGCCATCTCTGAGACTTCTGAATGTCCTGATGGTGAGCCTGCGGTTTGTGTGAAAGCTTTCCACTTCAGAGGGAAACGAGATGTCACACAAGAGCCAGAGGCTTGACATTTATGGCAGAGCAGACCATACTTCATCGTTTCCATCTGGGATCAAGTGCTGGAGGCCATGAGGGAGAGAAAGGGTTTCCCTTGTCCCTTACGATCCATCTTTAGAGATTGGAGTTAAAATTTGAAGCAGCCTGGACTGTCAAGGGATGACGGGTCATGGCAGCTGCCAGGAAAGCAAGTGACCACATGCAGGAAGCTCTTGTTTTGGTCGAAGACCAGTTGGATGTTGAAGGAATGTAAGCTCTTCCTGTTGATGAATCTCACAGGCTAGTCCCTGGGTGCCTTGATGGCTACTTGGGTGCAACCAATGATGCCTTGCACCTGGGGAAGCTAGCAATGGAGGCAAAACCCAATGACGACTGCCCCTGTGAGGCTGTGGCTGTCATTAAATAAATGACCTGTCCAACTCTGGCAAAGAGGGCATCAGGGACAAGCGGGGTGCAATGGTGTGCAGCTATTTGCTAAATCCACCAACATCCATAGTTGATCCTTGGAAGGAGCCAGAAGTGAAGAAGTTCAAGGCCACCGTGACTTTTACAGCTACAAGCAGGGCATGGTGACCAGTGCTGCGAGGTGCAAGGTCTTCGGCGATGAAGGCACAGATGTGTCTGGTGAATCCCAGTTTCCTGCAGCACTGGATCTCAGTGATGTCCAGGTTAATCCATCTTCAGCAGTAGATCTTATTGTTGAGTGTTTGGCGTCTGTTGCCTTCTTGCACTTCTTTCCTCACATGTGCCCGCCTGATGCCCAAGGTTCTGCCCTGCCTGCAAAGGGTGTTGCCCCTCGTCACCACTGGGCCAAGATTCTAATAGCCGTGCCTCCCTTGCCATCTGGATCACTCCTTCTGGGCAGGTGGCTGCCCAATTGCCCTTGGCAGTCTTGCCCCCCCCCCCTCCAACACTGACCCCCTCATGCCGGAGAAGGTGGGGGTGGTGGGGTGCCATCCCTGTTCAAAGCCCGGGTGCTGACTGCTCACTCTCTGTTCCACTTTGCAATGACAAGGACACCCCCTTACCAACTACCCATTCCGCTTATCCCTGTTGACCATCTTATGGAGCCAGTGTGATGCCCTGGCTCCCCATTCTTTACCCGCCTGCCGTCGGCTGATCAGTTGCCGAAGCTATGGGTAACCTGTCCGTCCTTTAAAAATTAAAACCTCTTTCCCCTGAAAAGTTCTAAACGAGCTTTTTAACTGGTTTAACTGGACTGAACTAGGAGAAGGGCGAGGTTCCTGACCCATCCTTCAACCACCCCCACCCTGGTGATTATTGCCAGTGCCAGGGCTGGGACCTTGAAATTGACATGTTGCCTGGTGTCAACATTTTGGGCTCCACTACCTCCGTCCCTGATTTCGGAGTGGGGGGAGGGGGGTCGACAATTCAGCCTCAGGATTCTGCCGTCAGTTTCTGGGGAGGAATGGTGGCGAATGCTGACAGTTTCACTGTCATGCCTACCACAACATCTGGCCCATTAAATAAGTTAATTTTATAACTCAGCACTGAATTATTGTGGATCTGGTTGTTGGAGACCTGCCGTGGCTTTCAGTATTATCTTTGCTCCTGGACAATATGCAACTTCTGTGAAATTATCAAAGCAAAAGAGCATAATAAGGGCGATATTGAATAGACCTAGCCTGATGCCTGTTCTCTAGCAGCTGAACATTTGGTTGCAAAGCAGAAATTGTCAGGTTTAGTCCTGGAGCTTCCTGTCAGTTGAACATGCTTAATTGAATTAGGTGAATGTGGCTGTTATGCTAAAGATAAGGTAGACGCTATGCATTACCTGGGGGTGGGGGGTGGGGTTGGGGGGGTGGTAGGAAATAAGATAAGTCTGACTTATTTTAATTCAGCCTGCCTGAATCTCCTGCTTCTCGATCATGCCGCACCACTGGCGATTCAGCTTCCGAAAGCTGCCAGTAGGCGAGGCTGGATTAAAAGATGGCTAAGGAAATACGAAGGAAGAATAAATCTTTCAATTTAAATGGTGAGTAGCTGCTGTCTGAATCTCCCGAGTCTGAATACTAAGGGAAATTAATTTAAATATCTTCTTATGCATAACAATAAAATCTTGTTGTTCTCAGTGATAAATTGGAACCATGATGCACTGCTGTAAGATGTCAACTCTATTAATCTTGTTTAAAATTTAAAATAGCCTGTAGCTGATAGCCGGAGGTCTCGAGTTAAAATAGCTCTGCTGTTGGGCAACGTGAATTGAATATAACATTCTCCTGAGCAAAACCATTGCTTTATATGTCTTTTTTTTTTGTTTCTTGTCTGTGCTACCAATCTCTTCTTCATTTACTGCATGGTAACTGTGAAGCAATTTAGAACTCAATCGGATTTCACTGGGTATTGTCTTTCAGGCATTAACATTTAAAATCCTGTGAGAAATATGTAGCAAATACAAAGAAGATATGCAAATGCTGGAAATCAGAAATGAAAAGCAAAAAATAATTTTCTTAAAATGCACATGATACGTTTCCAATGACACCCTTTAATAGGAGTCAGCATGATGACAGGTCTCACGCGAAGCATTAACTTTCTCTGTTCAGCTATAGGTTGTTTTTCTGGGTAATTCCAACATTTTCTGGCTTTGTTTCAAATATATATCTCCAGGCAGTTTTAGAGATAGTTTTAATATTATGTTTGGGGATGTGGAAATAACCCAAACGTACGTAGGGATGATAAAACTTCGGTGTGGATTTTTAAGGATACCTTCAGGCTACAAATATAGCCAGATCAGTAACAACAATTTGCATTCATATAACATCTTTAACATAGGAATACATCCTAAGCTGCTTTACAGGGGCATAATTAGCCAGAAACCAACATCCAACAAAAGAAAAAGACATTAGACAAGCGGGCAAAAGCTTGGTCAAAGTTTTAAGCGGTGTCTTAAAGAAAGAGGCAGAGAGATTTTGAAAGGGAATTCCAGAGTGTAAGGCTTAGACAACTGAAGGCACCACCTTCAATTTTGGGGCAAAGGAAGTTGGGGTTGCACAAGAGGTTGAATTGGAGGAATGTAGCGAACTCAGAGGGTTGTGGGGCTGGTGAAGTGATAGAGATCAAGAGGGGTGAGACCTTGGAGGAGCCTGGATACAGGAATGAGAATCTTCTTAGCCGAAGGAACCACTGGATTGTGTACTCTTAGCATACGTGGCCATTTTTCAGAAGCATTACAATTTAGAACTAAATGATCCTGTGGTCTACATCCAGTGAATAAACGGGGAGTCAAGTTGGTTGCTTAAAATCTTATAGGCTGCTGCCTCATTGTGCAGTATTAATAATAAACGTGTTCACTGGTTAACACATTTGTTAAAGTAATAGACAAAATAACTTCCAATGAATACATTATTGCATTTGTTGTAATATTGCACAGTGATATTTCAATCCATTGATTCTAACATAATGGCTTTGACAAGGCCAAAGAGAGATCAATCAATAAAATTGATTTTATTTTGTTTATTTTAAAGAAGGTGAAATAATATTTCACTACACTCATTTGAAGAAAAGACTGAAGATCTTGAGGTTCTGTGAACGAAGTTAAAATAAAATGCAATACATTTTAGTTTTCTCTTTAAGATGTTATACCTGTTGACATTTGCTGATTTTTGAGGGGAGGGTGTATGATGATATTTTTAGTTTCTTTTCAAATAACAGTAGTGATACCTTACAGAGAATGTTTTACTGAAAAAGCAAAATGCAGAAATAAATAATTCTAATCACGTATTCCTAACACCTACATGAACAGCTAGGACACAAGGAATAAATAAACAACACAGAGGAATTTAAGAAAAAGAAAAATGCTTGCATTTCATCTTTCTCCAAATAATTATTCACTGAAAGAGGCCGAGTTCATCATAAGAATTACAAAGAGCCTTGTGGTATTATTTGGATAAATAACAGCAATGATCTGGCTCAGACCAATGTTAATGAACTTAATCTTAAATTTGTTCAGGAAGATAATTGAATTGTCAATTAATTAGGTAATAGACTATGGGCAATTATTAACGAACTAAGTAGCTTGAACCACTCCATGATCTAAATTAAAGAGTAATTTTAAGACATTAATACCCATCACTGCCTGACTTCCCACCAATTGACAGCTCAAGACACACTACACACACAGCAAATCTCTAATTTGAAAACTGAAAGATAAAAACTCTTTCATAAGTGCTGCTTTGGGTGAAAATGATTGCTAGCCATATTGGTGTATATGTCCACGTGTCCAGTATTTTAACTGAGGCATTAACCTGGTTAAAATTTAGGGATTAAGGCTGCCTTAAAAGAATAGATTCTGCAAACATGTTAAGCATTTGTCAGCTAACATCACCTACATTCATTTCCATGCTTTAGATGTCAACTATAAAGAGTACCTTTGTGGTATAATTTACATAAACAGCCAAGAATAACTGAAGCGCACTTCAAGTTAAACACTCAGAACTTCAAATCATATCATAAACTATAAGAATAAAGGGAAAGCTTGTAACAAACATCACTTCAATCTTGAGACTTTGAAAAGACAGGAGAGTTAACGAGTTTGTTTCACTTAACGCATAATGCATTTGTACCTTAATATTTGTAAAGTGTAATTTCCAGGCAGAACTGCTGGGCAGATCGTTTGGTATCAGTTATTCAGTCAATGTCACAAAGACCCTGTGATCCTCATAAAGATCACAGTTTTCCCCAGCTTTACTGAAGAAAATAAGGTGTAAAAAATGTTCTTTTTTCAAAGCTGTATGGTTTGTTTTCCATCTGTTGTCTATTTATTTGTGAGTAAATAACAGCCTTGGACATGATTCCTAAACATCATTTTTAATGTTCCTTCTTGTCCACTTTTCCAAATTTCCCATATTGGGTTTAGTGTTCCATTTCTGCTGGAAAATGCTACTGTTATGGGTATGGGAAGAGAGGGTTAACATGGGAACTGTCCATAACCTCCAACATACAGGCGTAAAAGATTCCTGTATTTATTATGGTCTATCTAAATGAGGGCACCATTTTCAATCTTGTATTTTTCACCTCCCTTTGAGATCTTACCCCTGTTGTTTAACACTCATATTCTCCTCATCTCATCACTGCCGCCTTTATTTCTTCATTATCATCTGTAATTTTCTATCTTTCTATTTTTTTATTCGCTCCTGGGATGTGGGTGTCACTGGCAAGGCCATAATTTATTATTCATTCCTAAATGCTCTTGAGAAGGCAGTGGTGAGCTGCCTTCTTGAACTGCAGTTCTTTTTTTGCAACATTGGTATTAATTTTCTTTTATTCAATGCTTGTTCTTCATGAATTAAATAGCACACATGTGCATAGTTTAGCCTTTAAAAAGTAAACACATGGTTTGGCCCTTGAGTGAAGCATCTGAAAGTGGAGAGCTTCTTATAGCTATTAGAACAATTCCTCCCAAAAAGGCCTGGGGAATGTGTCTTAATGACTACTATTTAAAACCACTGAACAGTTAAAAGACCAAAAAAACATGTTTCAGATTATGATTTTATTAATTTGAACAGCCAACTGACAGCTTTAAAAAAACAGCCCGAAGGCCACTGTCAGTGTTCAAAGAGTGCAACTAATTAGGATGGCATTTTAATTAGAAATGTTCTGCTTTCCAAAATGCTGAGGTTTCATGTATGCCTGAGAAGATGGTAGTGATGGCACATTCTAATTAATTTATTTTAATATCTGAAAGTGAAGTTGGATAAGTACAAGATAGAAATAGATAGACATACAAGATAGAAATAACACAGAATAGGTAGAAAGCACAATAAAACACAAAAACACTTGAGCAATGCCCTTACATGATGCCCTCTATATACATGGAGTTTTTGTTTTAATAACCTTCTCTCATCGGGCTTATGATATTGAAATAGGCACTGAAATGTGGCTGTTAGTAAGTGACCTACATTACATGGAACTCTATATATGGAGACCATTTTGTAGCCATGTTCCACTGCCCTACTTTACTCACATCTGGTGAAATTCAGCTGAAAGTAAAGTATTTGAAAGAAGCAACTTACTTAATCAAAGTATATTGGTGTGTGCCCTCAAAAGAACATTGTCAAATTTGCTAAATTAATAACTAAATAAAATGGACTTTGGCACTCTTGAAAAAAGATCTCCCAACTTACAATGTTGCACTTTCACATGAACATGTTCCCTTCTGATAAATGTCCATTTTGCTCGCTTTCTGCCTCAAATCGTTAAGGATCTGTACATGCCCTAGTTTTTTCTTGACCTGTAGATTAAGATGTATGAAGGCAGAAGGTGTGCTCTACCCACCCCAGGTATATTCAGCAAGAAGGTTCCATTACTCAGCTCAACTAACACAGTCAAATTCACTAAGGCAGAAACATTATAGAATTAAACTGTCGCAGCATCACTATAGCGATTATAAGGAATCTTTCAGTCTCACCTGCCCCATTGAGCAAGATTCCACAGTATTTGCCTAATGATTTTATAAAAACACTGCTTTTTTGCTGTTTTAGATGTTGTTTCATAAAAGTGGGAAAAGTTCCATGAGCACCCTCAGCAAAGTCCCTGCTCTTCATGTGGGAGCCTAGACAAATGGCAATTTTACTATGGAGGGCACCACAGATAGGCCCCAATCTTATACTTATCCAACTTTCACTTTCAGATATTTGAATGATTTTTTTTCAACTGACTGCCCCAGTCGTACTGAAGTCAGTTTTAGGACTGCAGCTGCTGCCTCTGACAAGACTCCGGCAGGAAATTGGTCCTGCAGACTTTCTGGTGTTGGTGACATTAAACTGACTTATAATAGACCGGTTATCACCTGTATTAAAATGACAGACAGAGAGTGTTGTGTGAAAGCATTACATATTTGTCCAGTAATATCGGCAGCAGTCATTTCAGGTTTGCACATGACGTACTGAAGAATACATTTTGGTAACAAGAGCAAAATAGATATAGGAATAAACAGTTGAATGGCTGCCAGCACTCCTTTGCTCTTTCCACGCAGTGTACAAAGCAGAACTTTTAGTATGAGCTCGCTTAGCAACTGATACCTTCAGTGTTTCAGACCCAACAGAACCACAGTTTAAATCCACTACAGCTTTTCTCGGAGGTTCTCCGCATCATGTATTAGGATGGAAGTAGCAGTTCACACTGTTACTGACACCAGCAGCACTTCCATTTCAAAATGGCCACAGTGAAAAGCCAGTGAAGTGCTGCTGATATCAATGTCAGCATGAGCTACTTTGTATTTAATCATGGAAACGAAGTGAAGAAAAGCTCATGCCCATTCATTTGTGCCGACTTTATGCTCTGTCAGACAGGCTAGGACTGCTTGCAAGGCATTGTATTACACATCACAATGTTGCTAGCTCAGTTCAAGCCAGCTTTGAAGGAAGAGGTAAGCTTGTAGCATGACAGCTTTACTGCAGCACTGGCATGGGTGCCAAGCTTACAGTAACTCTCCTTGTAGTTTCACCAGACTGAACATCTCAAAGCCAGAAACCAAGGAAATCAAACTCTTCTTTTAGTTTAATTATTCAGATATAATACTGTTATAACTGTTCTATTTATCTGAACTTGGCAGGGGTCATTACCATGTTAGACTGGTGAGTTCCATTCTATGGGTGTTTGACGGTGAATTTCAGATTGACTGAAAGCTGACATCAGAGTCAGGCTGACCGGATAAGAAACAGCAGACTGCAGGGAGCAGAGATTCTACCCTGCGCTTCAGACTAGAGCATAGGGGTTCAGTTTTATATAGCCTGGAGCTGTGCAGAAAATTAGATAAATGTGAAAACCCAAATATCATGATGGACTACTTTGACTAGTCCATTTATTTCTAGGAGATGAAATATAGCTGAGCAGGAATAAGTGAGTTTGATTACAAATAGCGTTATCAACTGTGACCAGGATTATTCCTGGAACATCAACAAGCCTCCAACTACCCGGCTCCCACACTCCAGCCGTTGGACTCTCATTTTCACAGCACCCCACCTTTCTGTACCAATTTGAAAGCAAATAGATTCTGCATTACTCAATTGGACAATTTTTCATTGCCCATCAAACAGTCTTTTTCAGCACCTTACAGCCTTCTGCACTCAATGTTGAGTTCAACAACTCCAGGACATAATTGCTCTGGAGAGAATACAGAGGAGATTTACAAGAATGTTGCCAGGGCTTGAAAATTGCAGCCAGGAGGAGAAATTGGATAGGCTAGGGTTGTTTTCCTTAGAGCAGAGGGGTGACCTAATTGAGGTATACAAAATTTCAAGGGGCCAAGAAAGGGTAGACAGGAAAGACTTGTTTCCCCTAGCTGAGGGGACAATTACCAGGGGGCATAGGTTTAAGGTGATTGGTAGAAGGATTAGAGGGGACATGAGGAAACACTTTTTCATCGAGAGGGTGGTGGGTGTCTGTAATTCACTGCCTAAGTTGGTGGTTGAGGCTGAAACACTCATTTGTAAGGTACCTGGATCTGCACCTGAAGTGCTGTGACCTGCAAGGCTATGGACCAGGTGCTGGAAAGTGGGGTTAAAATGAGCAGCTAGTTTCTGTTTTCTCCTTTTGGCTGGCGCAGACATGATGTGCTGAATGGCCTCTTTCTGCACCATAACCTTTCTATGGTTCTATGAACTCTGTCCTCCATTTTGATTTTCTCCCCCACCCCTCCAAGTGCCAGCCTGTACCTTGTTCTGATGTTTTTGTCTTCAGACAGAGATTACCTTTATTCTGGTATTAACACGTACTCTGGACCAAAGCTTTAGGCTTTAGTGCTGTCATTATCACTCCCTTTGCCTTGTGTTCCATATATTTGTCATTTAATCTCTCCTGCCTCCAACCTATCCCTGGACTTCTATTTTGCTCCACCTGCCCCACTCCCCTTTTACAACAGCATAAAATCCATTACATCTTCACCTCTCCCTACTGCCAAAGAAGAGTCATATTGGACTCGAAATGTAAACTCTGTTTCTGTCTCCACAGATGCTGCCAGATCTGCTGAGTTTTTCCAGCATTTCCTGTTTTTATTCCAGATTTCCAGCATCTGCAATATTTTGTTTCTTATTTTAGTGTTTAATTCACTGCCACTTCTCTTCCAGAAATGCCTACCTTGAAGTTCTGCTCTTCTCTTCGATGAGATTTCTATTGGTCTCTTTCACCGTGTTCACCCTCATTGCTTTCAATTTCCCTCCTGGTGTTTGACAAGGTGTTCACCAAAACTCACTTTCACAGCAACATTTCCTTCCTCAGTGACTGTCTCTGACTCCAACTTACTCCTCATGGATTCCAACTGAAGTTCCATCCTTCATGTTTCAAATCCACCCAGGATTACAGGTATCTCTGAGGCATATCCCCGTTCCTCAGACTGTAGTTATTGCTGCATCCTGAGATCCATGCTTAGTGCCATGCATTGCCATGAGTACACACTTGACCTCTCTCTCTCCAGCAGTATCGACTCATCTTGTCTCAAAGCTGCCTTGTCCCAAGTTCCATTTCACTTTTCATTTCATCTGACGCCTTAACATGAAACTTTTTCTCTTTCTTTCAGGTGTTAAGGAATGCAAGCTTGTTGGTACCGATGCCCTCCAGATCCTTCCCCCCCTTCCCTTCCCTCTATGACTCTAGCCCTTCTACTCCCACCCCTCACCGTGTATTCACTATGACCTCTGACCTTCCCTTCTCTGACGCTGAACGATCTGTGCTCAGCGAAGGACTCTGTTTTATCCCCTTACACCCTCACCTCAATGAATTTTGGGCTCGGCACAACATTGAACTCTTCTTCCATCACCTTTTCTTCCATGCCGAAGTGTTGAAAAAAAAACGCTTCTTAAAAAATTGTCCTTATGACTTTCTTCTGGGGTGCTCACTGCAGTGTCCTCAAACTCCAGGGCAATCCTGGAGGGTTGGCAGCTGACAGCCTGGAAGCTCATTTCTTGTTCAAAAATTTCAAGCAGCTCAACAATTCACTTGAGTGTCAGGTTTTCTTGCTTTGCCTTCAGAAAAGATGAAGAACTGAACGCACAAAAGGCACAAGTATCTGATCCAGATCAAGAGATGCTATTGTTATGTCCTATTGTAGAAACACATGTAGAGCAGCTTGAGTCAAGTCCTATATAAGCGTGAATCTCAGACCACTTTAGATGAGCAACTCCCACCACTGTGTCTGAGAAGGATAATCCAAAATTACACAAAGGCATACTTCCAATAACTTAAAACTTAGATATCACCTTTTATGTAGAAAATCATTGCAAGGCACTGGACAGAGGCCTAAACACAAAAAAGGACACTGGGTCAGGAGATGTTAGGAGAGATGACCAAAAGTTTGGTTAAAGGGATGGATTTTAAGAAGGTTCTAAAAGAAGGAGGATGAGATGGAGAGGCGGAGGGCTTAAGGAGAGAATTCCACAGCATGAGGTCTGGATGGGGCAAAGAGTAGGAGGGATCCACAAAGATCACAATCAGAGGAATGAAGAGCGAGAGGGAATTAAGAACCAGGAGAATGATTTTAAATTTGAGGCATTAGAGGATTGGAAACCACAACAAGCCACTGAGTGATGAGTAAGCAAAGCTTGCTATTTTGCATTCATTCACAGGATGTTGGTATCACTGGCAAGACCAGCATTTGTCCATCACTAATTTGCCTGGAGAAGGTGGCAGTGAGCCATCTTCTTCAATACAACTGAGGCTGCTGGATGCAGAGGTAGGCTGGATGAAAGACTGACCTTGGTGCTCTGGCGCTTTGTTAAAGATATGGGAAAATGGAATAAAACAAAAAACAGCCACCTAGCCTCACCCCACACATGCCCTACCCCCTACGTAATTCCCATGCCAAATCCATGCCATCCCATGCCACCTCATGCTCCCATCCACCTCCCATGGCCTCTCATGCCCTCCATGGCAACCTACAACCCTCTTTCCATCCCCATGGCCTCCATACTCTTCATGCCAACCTATGCATCTCTCATCCCCATAGCCCTTTATAGCCCCTATGTCAATTTAATGTCAAGTCATGCAAACCATTGCCCTCCACCTGCCCTTTGCCCTTACACCATCCATGCCAATTAACCTAGTATCCGCCATGAGCAAACCTCAGGACCCATGCTGAGATTAAATAAAACTCTTAAGTGTCCAATCATGAATTCACTATTTCAAAAAAAACTATCATTGATAAAAAACCATTCACTACATTTAATTTCCTTTAATCCCTTATCAAAACAAACATTTGTATTCACTGTCCCATTTCAAAGACTTTCTGGAGCTCCCAAACTGTGAACTGAGAAGCACCCTACTATGATAATGATGGATTGTGAAATCAATAATGCAGCATTAATCCTTTAATGGTAATCCTCAGGCTTATAATAATAAACAGAGTGAAATAGCAAGCACTAATTGTTTTAACACTGCAGATAATTACTTAAAATATTTAAATCCTTTGACAGCTTGACAGCTCCTTTTGATGGCTGCCTTTGACAGTTCTTTTGATAATTCTCTAGACAGCTATCTTGAAAGTTCCAATGAGTTTGACGGTTCCAATGAGTTTATGCATCTTTTTACACATATTCATGTCTAATTTTAACAATCTCAAAGGGCACTTGATCTCTTCGAAAGGGCACCTAACCTCTCCTATAGTGCACCTGACCTCTCTCAAATGTGCCCCTGGGACCATATACCAAAAAGACATCCTTCCTCTCTAAAGAACTACGGTAAGTTGAGGCTTTATCCTACCAGGTCTGAAGTGCACAGTCATGTTTTGGACATCCCACTATCAAAAATCACATCTGACTGAGGCAGCTGCACATATGCAGTTGCCTCCATGAAGCATCGGTATGCAATTTAGAACCTACCCCCATTTCTCACCGTGTAAATGGCAGGTTCCAGGTTCAGGGGTGGGATTTCTGAATTCGTGCCCCTGCAGCCATTTTTGCTAAGACGGAGAACCTCCCCTTCTGCAAGAAAATTCAGGTCTAAGGATCTTTCTAGGTCATCTAAGAGGGCTGATAAAAGAGTCAGCCACACTGCTGTGGGTCTGGACTCACATAGAGTCCAGACCAGGTAAAGACAGCAGATTAACTTTCCTTAAGTGAGTCAGATGGATTTTTATGACAATCCAGTAGTTTTATGGTCAACGTTACTGATATTACCTTATTAGTTTGAATTTTATTTCATTAACTGTATTTAAGTTCCCCAGCATCTCTGGTAGGGCTTGAACTCATGTCTGCAAATCATTAGCCCAGGTCACTGGATTACTAGTCAAAACAAAACCACAATATTACAGTGCCCCTACTTGGTGTAGAGTTTTGGACAAGCTGAATTTTACACATGATGGAGAATGTGAGTTAGCTTGGAAAGTATCAAACTAGTCGATAAAAGCAAAAAACTGTGGATGCTGGAAATCCAAAACAAAAACAAAAATACCTGGAAAAACTCAGCAGGTCTGACAGCATCTGCGGAGAGGAACACAGTTAACATTTCAAGTCCGTATGACTCCTCATCAGAACTAAGGAAAAATAGAAAAGAGGTGAAATATAAGCTGGTTTAAGGGTGGGGTGGGGGGCGGGGGGTTGGGGGGTGGGGCAGGACAGGTAGAGCTGGATAGAGGGCCAGTGATAGGTGGAGATAACCAAAAGCTGTCATAGACAAAAGGACAAAGAGGTGTTGAAGGTGGTGATATTATCAAAGGAATGTGATAATAGGTGACATTAAGGGTAGAAAGCAGGACGAGCAAGGTACAGATAGCCCTAGTGGGGGTGGGGTGGGGAGAAGGGATCAAAATAGGCAAAAAGGTAGAGATAAAACATTGGATGAAAATACATTTAAAAATAATGGAAATAGGTTGCAAAAGAAAAATCTATATAAATTATTGCAAAAAAGGGGGATTGGAAAGGGGGTGGGGATGGAGGAGAGAGTTCATGATCTAAAATTGTTGAACTCAATATTCAGTCCGGAAGGCTGTAAAGTGCCTAGTTGGAAGATGAGGTGCTGTTCCTCCAGACTAGTCGAGTTTGGAGGCAAAAAAGGCATGGATAATGATCTCAGCAGCTACTGACTGAGGTCAGGACATAGGCAGGGGATGTTACAGTCCTAGGTGAACAGACAGATACATCTTATGCCCTGGCCTCTATATGTCTGTCATCAGACACAATCACATTTCTAGCCTGAAATGTCTGGATTACTGCTAAATCTCTTTGTAGGAGACAAAGATGTTGACATGCTAATGTATTGATTAGGACATTTTGCAGGAAGAAAGCTGCTTCCTTTTGATCAGAAATAAAGCAATTAAGTGAAAACTGCTTTTCACTATGTTTGAATGGAGTTTGTCAAATATTTGCCAGGGGCTGAATCTGCATAATTCTTCATCAAACAACTCATATGGTAATCACATGCCTTTGTGCTTATTGTTCTTTAAATATTCGCCCATTGTTCAGGTGACTTTCAAAACCAGTTTCTGATCTTCAAAGAAATTCTTGGTACAGAAAAATCACATATTGTGCATCAAGAGTTCAGTTTATTTTACCAGGTCCACAGGGATGAATTAAACTCGCACTTACATAAATCACGCAAAGACTATTCTGTTTTTACTCTGGCTGCTTATTTTCTTCCTGGCAAGTACTTCATCTTAAATTCTATCAGTCAAATTCAAAGAGACCTGCCTGACTGGTTTGCTTAGTTAACCCTTTGTGAACTAGCTTTAGATTTCCAATAACTTACTGTCTAAAATTTATATGGCTTGCTTATATAAATAACTGTATTCATGAATTGACCTGTTTGATAGTTTTTTTATTCGTTCGTGGGCTGTGTCAT
Organism: Cetorhinus maximus; assembly: GCF_964194155.1. Taxonomy (NCBI): domain Eukaryota; kingdom Metazoa; phylum Chordata; class Chondrichthyes; order Lamniformes; family Cetorhinidae; genus Cetorhinus; species Cetorhinus maximus. Next base: position 117,581,665 of record NC_135886.1, read on the forward strand.
TAGCAAGCTGGCCAAAAATTGCTGTTCCTAATTGCCCTTGAGAATGTGATGGTGAGCTGCCTTCTTGAACTGCAGTCCATATGGTGTAAGTACACCCACAGTGCTGTTAGGGAGGGAGTTCCAAGATTTTGACAGTTCCAAGTCAGGATGGTGTGTGGCTTGAAGGGAAACTTGAGGGTGATGGTGTTCCCATGCATCTGCAGCCCTTGTCCTTCTAAGTAGTAGAGGGCATGGGTTTGGAACGAGCAGGAGCCTTGGTGAATTGCTGCACTTCATTTTGTAGATGGTGCACACTGCTGCCACTGTGCATCGGTGGTGGAGGGGATGGATGTTTAAGGTGGTGGATGGAATGCCGATCAAGCAGACTGCATTGTCCTGTATAGTGTCTAGCTTCTTGTGTGTTGTAGTGGTCACACTCCATCCAGGCAAGTGGGGAGTATTCCATCACACTCCTGATTTGTGTCTTGTAGGTGGGAGTCAGGAAGTGAGTTACTCTCTGCAGAATTCCCAGCCTCCAACCTGCTCTTGTAGACAAAGTACCTTTATGGCTGGTCCAGTTAAGTTTTTGGTCAATGGTATAACCCCCAGGGTATTGATAGTGGGGGATTCAGTGATGGTAATGCTTTTGAATGTCAAGAGGAGATAGTTAGATTCTCTCTTGTTGGAGATGGCCATTGCCTGGCACTTGTTGGCACAATTGTTACTTGCCATTTATCAGCCCAATGAATGTTGTCCAGGCCTTGCTGCATATGGGCACGGACCATAAGGTTGGATGGCAGCGAAAAGTTTAATTCACTTATTACTTTAATGGCCTTAATAGGCTTTTTAATTGTTGGCGGGCGCGCTGCCGATTCCCACGCACACCCACCGACTGAAATATCGCACAAGTGCGCAATGACATCGGGACGCTTGCCCTGCGTCATTTTCCACACGTTCGGGCTGGGTGTGCGCCTGCCTGACGAGCTAAAAATTCTGGCGCATGTTTGTATCCTGTTAAGAATGTGGGGGTTATATAAGATTGTTGTTTTAAAACCATCTCTTTAATTTAAGGTAAAAGGAAATAATTAAGATATGTGATCAGCTATGAGTTCTGCCTGACAAGAAGACTGTGAGGCTTGATTACGGGGGGCCCAGGTTGAGACATACTGAGAGAAAGGTGCAAAACCTTCACACCTGAAAACAAGGGCAGGAGCAGCAGGGCTAACTGTGGATAAGCTTTGTATCTCAGATGTTTCTGGACAGATAAAGAGAGAGAGAGCGGAGGGGTCGCATAAAGACAAAGGCTGCAGCTGGTGTGATCTGCAGAGGGGTGAAGTCTGCTAATCCTCTAGTCAGGCAGAACACAAGAGAGAGGATCTTCTCTTGTTGAAGTGTCGCATCCCTTGGCGCTCTAAAGATTCTGGAAGATTTACCCTAGTGGGCCTGGAAGAAGAAATCACTGGACTGGGCTTTACTGCTTAAAGTTTGCTTAAATGTCAGAGAATGACTAAAAGGTTAATCAGGAGAAAGAAATTAGAGTATGAGAGGAAGCTAGTTAGAAATGTGTAAACAGATAGCAAGAGTTTCTACAGGTATTTAAAAAGGAAAAGAGTAAGTAAAGTGAGTGTTGGTCCTCTAGACAGTGACAGTGGGGAGTTATTTGTAGATAATAAAGAAATGGCATAAGAAATAAACAAATATTTTGCTTCTGTGTTCACTATAGAGGATACAAAAACATTCCAGTAACAGCTGCAAATAAGGAGATGAACAGGAGAAAGGAACTTGGTGAAATTGAAATCACTAGGGAAATGGTGCTGAGCAAATTGATGGAGCTGCGGCTGGCAAGTCTCTGGGTCCCAATGGATTACATCCTGGGGTCTTAAAAGAAATAGCTAATGAGGTAGTAGATGCACTGACGTTAATTTTCCAAAATTCGCTAGATTCTGGAAAGGTTCCATCAGATTGGAAAGTAGCAAATATAACCCCTCTATTCAAGAAGGAGGGAGGCATAAAACAGGAAACTATAGGCCAGTTAGCTTGACGTCTGTCATGGGAAAGTTATTAGAATCGGTCATTAAAGAGATTGTAGCTGGGCACTTAGAAGAGGTCAAGGCAATAGGGAAGAGTCAGCATGATTTTGTGAAAGGAAAATCATGTTTAACCAACTTATTGGAGTTTTTTGAAGGAGTAATATGCACAGTTGATAAAGGGGAACCTGTAAATGTACTGTACTTGGATTTCCAGAAGGCATTTGATAAGGTGCCACATCAAAGATTATTACGGAAAATAAAAGCGCATGCTGTAGTGGATACAGTGCCCCCTAGTTCTGGACTCACCCAGAAGAGGAAACATCCTTTTGACATCCACCTTGTCAAGGCCGTTCAGGATCTTGTATACTTCAATTAAATCACCCCTCACTCTTCTAAACTCCAGTGGAAACAAGCCCTGTCTGTCCAACCTTTCCTCACAAGACAATTCACTCATTCCAGGTATCAATCTAGTAAACCTAGATGGAAGATTGGCTGGCTGGTAGAAAGCAGAGAGTATGCATAATTGGGTCTTTCTCTGATTGGCAGGATGTGACGAGTGGAGTCCCACAGAGATCTGTGCTGGGGCATCAACTTTTTACCATTTACATCGATAACTTAGATGAGGGAGTGAAGACATGGTAGCTAAATTTGCAGATGACACAAAGATAGGTAGGAAAGTATGTTGTGAAGAGGAAATGAGGAGGTTGCAGATGGATATAGAATGGTTAAGTGAGTGGTCAAACATCTGGCAAATGGAGTTTAATGGGGGAAAATGTGAAGTTGTTCACTTTGGCAGGGAGAACACAAAAGCAGAGTGTTACTTAAATGGAGGATGGCTGCCTAATTCTGAGGTGCAGAGGGATTTCGGAGTTCTAGTACATGAGTCACAAAAAGTTATTATGCAGGTACAGCAAATAATTAAGAAGGCGAGTGGAATGCTATCCTTTATTATGAGAGGGATTGAACATAAAAGTAAGGATGTTATGCTTCAGTTATACAGGGCATTGGTGACACTGCACCTCGAATACGGTGTGCAGTTTAGGTCTCCTTGTTTAAGGAAGGATGTAAATGCACTGCAGGTGGTTCAAAGGAGGTTTACTAGATTGATACCTGGAATGAGTGGGCTGTGTTATGAGGAAACGTTGGACAGACCGGTCTTAAACTGGAGTTTAGAAGAGTAAGGAGTGATTTGATTGAAGTATACAAGATCCTGAATGGCCTTGACAAGGTGGATGTTGAAAGGATGTTTCCTCTTGTGGGTGAGTCCAGAACAAGGGGGCACTGTTTTAAAATAGAGCCTTTTTAGGACAGAGAAGAGGAGAATTTTTTTCTCTCAGAAGGTTGTGCGACTTTGGAATTATCTGCCTCAGAAGGTGGCAGAAGCAAGGTCATTGAATATTTTTTAAGGCAGAGGTAGATAGATTCTTCTTAGGCAAGGGAATCAAAGGTTATCGAGGTTAGATGGGAATGTGGAAATCAAAACACAAGAAGCCATGATCTTATTGAATGCGGAGCAGGCTCGATGGGCCGAATGGTCTACACCTGTTCCTACTTTTTATGTTCTTATGTTTCAAGTCAGTTTGGGAATTCTCAGAGGACTGAGGGAGCGGATCTTTGACAGTACCTGGACGTTACAGCTCACTGAAATGGGGAGACGTTAACACATTGGAATCCAGGAGTGATTGTGCATAGTTCCCTATATAGACTATAATCCTGTGGAGAGCATGTTGTAAAGTTTATATACACAGCATGGGGTTATTGGTCATGTTCAGACATTAATAAGGGTTATAGTTTCTGTAGTTTAGAGTATTAGTTACTTACTAGGTAATGTTAAGTCAATATTGCTTTTAGCTTGTTTCTTACAGTAAAAGTCTTAAAACTTGAAATCTTGTCATGCAATTCCTTTAAGATGGTTACTGGAAGTGCAAATCTCTTTGTATAATGTCATTGATCTCTACAGGGATTAAAACAATATCTTTTACATATCTGGATGAGCACATATGTTATAATACATGTATGCCCCACAACTTTCACAGATAGATGTATTGGCTTGTGTGATAACAAGAACACATGTTGAAAAGGCTCGGCAGGTCTGGCAACATCTGAAAAAATAAAAGACACATTAATGCTTTGGGTGTGAATCAATCAATTGAAACTGGTTTGATGAATGATCTGCATCTAAAACATTACTCTGTCAGTTTTCTCCTCATATGCTCATTGACCTATTGTCTATTTCCAGCATTTTTTAACTTTATGTTAGAATTTCAGTAATTGCAGTCTCTTCTTTCTATCCCTACAAGTGCCTGCATATTCAGCAGGGATATAATATATATGGATATATGAGGTGGATGAATAGATATACAGCGATTAGGTAATATATAGCTTTCCATGCCAGCACTTCTTCTTCCAATTTAAGCTGAATGAACTGAAGCGTGGACATTGCTTCATTACACAACAATAAATTTCCATGTTAATTCAGCCCATTTCTTGCAGCATTTCCACTGTATGTCTGAATTGCTGGACTACATCAGATAATCAATGCCTTTATGAGCAAAAGGACAATTTTGATTCCATGATGGTAGCAATAATGATGATCATTGCATCAGCTTTTAGCTGAAGTACTGAGCAGACAGAGGAAGGGAATGTTCTCATCTGTATGCATTTAGTTATTAGCTGAGGTTAGTGTAATTGTGTGGGAGCAAGAATTGACTTCAGTGCAATTTAAAAAAAAACATCTACTGAAGCATCACAACCTTGTTGAAGATTTAAGAGATTATTTCAGTTGTTTAAAAGCCTAAAAATGGAAAGACTGGCAGTATATCTGTAGCTAAGGTGATTTTAGCAATCTCCAAGGGAAACTGGCATGTGTGTATACTTCTTACCAATACTGCTGGAGACTCAGCTCTGATCTCAGGCCTTTCTAACACTAACATTAGCGCTTTGTGTGCAACTTTGCGAACATAGTTTTGCACTTTATGCAACCTTAAATGTTGGTTCATTATGTATAAGATCTAAGGGGGCAAAATTGGATAGACCCCACCCACCCACCCACCCACCCCAAAAAAAGCACAAGGATTGTGATGCACGATTAACCCACATCCATAATTCTCAATGCAGGCAGCATGCAAATTTCACATTGTCTGTTCATCACTGTGATTGCAGCATGTAGCCAGCACTAAATATGCTGTCAAGTAGCTGCACATCTCAGCAGTTTGTGCAAAACTAGTCAGTGCTACTGAAAGCCAGCCTGCATCTGTTACTGCGTTCTAGTTGCATTAGAAGTTGGAAGCGATTGAGGAAGAGTGTCCGAGCAGGAAGAACACAACGCAGAGAATATGTTGTACTGGAGGTCTTGATCCAGGAGGTGGACTGGAGGAACAAGGTCCTCTATCCATAGGGCACTAGAACAAAGAACAAAGAACAAAGAAAAGTACAGCACAGGAACAGGCCCTTCGGCCCTCCAAGCCTGCGCCGATCGTATTGCCCGTCAACTAAAACATTTTGCACTTCCGGGGTCCGTATCCCTCTATTCCCATCCTATTCATGTATTTGAGAAGCTGCCTCTTAAACACCACTATCGTACCTGATTCCACCACCTCCTCTGGCAGCAAATTCCAGACACTCACTACCCTCTGCGTAAAAAACTTGCCCCGCACATCTCCTCTATAGTTTTCTCCTCTCACCTTAAATCTATGTCCCCTAGTAATTGACTCTTCCACTCTGGGAAAAAGCTTCTGACTATCTACTCTGTCCATGCCAATCAGTTTTGTAAACTTCTGTCAAGTCCCCCCTCAATCTCCGTCGCTCTAGTGAGAACAATCTGAGTTTCTTCAACCTCTCCTCATAGCTAATAACCTCCAGACCAGGCAGCATCCTGGTAAACCTCCTCTGCACCCTCTCCAACGTCTCCATATCCTTCTGGTAATGTGGCGACCAGAATTGCATGCAATATTCCAAGTGTGGCCTAACCAAGGTTCTATACAGATGCAGCATGACTTCCTAGCTTTTATACTCAATACCCCTGCCAATGAAGGCAAGCATGCCATATGCCTTCCTGATTACCTTATCCACCTGCGTTGCCACTTTCAGTGACCTGTGGACCTGTACATCCAGATCCCTCTGCCCGTCAATGCACTTAAGTGTTCTGCTATTTACTGTATCATTCCTGTTTGTATTAGACCTTCCAAAATGCATAACCTCGCATTTGTCCGGATTAAACCCCATCTGCCATTTCTCCGCCCAAGTCTCCAACCGATCTATATCCCGTTGTATCCTTTGACAATCCTCTTCACTTTCTGCAACTCCTCCAACCTTTGTGTCACCTGCAAACTTACTAATTAGCCCAGTTACATTTTCCTCCAAATCATTTATGTATACTACAAACAGCAAAGGTCCCAACACTGATCCCTGCAGAACTCCACTAGTCACAGCTCTCCATTCAGAAAAGCACCCTTCCACTGCTACCCTCTGTCTTCTATGACCAAGCCAATTCTGTATCCATCTTGCCAGCTCACCTCTGATCCCATGCGACTTTACCTTCTGTACCAGTCTGCCATGAGGGACCTTGATACTGAAATCCATGTATATAACATCCACTGCCCTTCCATTGTCGATCATCTTTGTCACTTCCTCGAAAAACTCGATCAAGTTAGTGAGACACAACCTCCCCTTCACAAAACCATGCTGCCTCTCACTAATACGCCCATTTGCTTCCAAATGGTAGTAAATCCTGTCACGAAGAATCTTCTCCAATAATTTCCCTACCACTGACATAAGGCTCACCGGCCTGTAATTTCCTGGATTATCCCTGCTACCCTTCTTAAACAATGGAACAACACTGGCCATTCTCCAGTCCTCTGGGACCTCACCCGTAGCCAGTGAGGATGCAAAGATTTCTGTCAAGGCCCCAGCAATCTCCTCCCTTGCCTCCCTCAGTACTCTGGGTTAGATCCCATCTGGTCCAGGGGACTTATCCACCTTAATATTCTTCAAGACGCCTAACACCTCTTTTTTGATCTCAACATGATCCAGGCTATCTACACACTCTTCCCTAGATAAATCGACCGCTAAGTCCTTCTCTTTGGTGGATACTGATGAGAAGTATTCATTTAGTATCTCTCCCATTTCTTCCGGCTCCACACACAGATTCCCACCTCTGTCCCTGAGTGGGCCTACCCTTCCCTTGGTTACCCTCTTGCTTTTTACATATGTATAAATGCCTTGGGATTTTCCTTAATCCTGGTTGCCAGTGACTTTTCATGACCCCTTTTAGCCCTCCCGACTCCTTGCTTAAGTTTCTTCCTACTTTCTTTATATTCTTCACAGGCTTCATCTGTTCCCAGCCTTCTAGCCCTTACGAATGCTTCCCTTTTCTTTTTGACTAATCTCACAATATCCTTCGTTATCCAAAATTCCTGAAACTTGCCATGCTTATCCTTCATCCTAGCAGGAACATGCCGGTCCTGAATTCTTATCAACTAACGTTTGTAAGCCCCCCACATGTCAGTTGTTGATTTGCCCTCAAACATCCGCCTCCAGTCTAGATTCCTCAGTTCCTGCCTAATATTGTTATAATTAGCCTTCCCCCAATTAAGCACCTTAATCCTGTTATCCTTATCCACCACTACCTTGAAACTTACTGAATTATGGTCACTTTTCCCGAAATGCTCCCTTACTGAAACTTCGACCACCTGGCCGGGTTCATTCCCTAATACCAGGTCCAGTACTGCCCCTTCCCTAGTTGGACTATCTACATATTGTCTCAGGAAGCCCTCCTGGATGCACCTTACAAATTCTGCACCATCCAAACCCCTAGCACTAAGTGATTCCCAGTCAATATAGGGAAAGTTAAAATCACCCACCACAACAACCCTATTGCTTTTACATCTTTCCAAAATCTGCCTACATAACTGTTCCTCAATCTCCTGCCAGCAATTGGGCGGCCTATAGTAAACCCCCAACATTGTGACTGCACCCTTCCTATTCCGGAGCTCTACCCATATTGCCTCGTTGCATGAGCCCACTGAGGTGTCCTCCTGTCGTATAGCTGTGATATTTCCCTTAACCAGCAGTGCAACTCCCCCACCTCTTCTACATCCCTCTCTATCATGCCTGAAACATCTAAATCCTGGAACGTTTATCTGCCAATCCTGTCCATCCTTCAACCAAGTCTCTGTAATAACAATAACATCATAGTCCCAAGTACTAATCCAAGCTCTAAGCTCATCTGCCTTGCTTGTTATACTTCTCGCATTGAAACAAATGCATTTCAGATCCCCAGTCCCACCATGTTCAGTAATTTCTCCCTGCCTGCCCTTCCTCTTAGTCCTACTGGCCATATTCACTGGTTCCCAGTCATTTATTTCACCTGCTGACCTATTGCTCTGGTTCCCACCCCCCTGCCATACTAGTTTAAACCCTCCCGAGTGACACTTGCAAACCTCGCAGCCAGGATATTGGTGCCCCTCCAGTTTAGATGCAATCCATCCTTCTTGTACAGGTCCCACCTGCCCCAGAAGAGATCCTACTGGGCACTAGGGCAGACAGACCCTGCAAAGGCTGTAGAAGCAAATATCTAATATAGTCAGTGCAAGTACTGTAGACCCAAGTTCCTGGATGGAGTGCCACAAGAAGTTCAATGACCTCACATGAGTCATCAAGGTCAACGAATGCATCTTCAAATTGCATTTCCTTACAAATTAACCACTAGCCTTGTACACTACTCAATTCACTTCACTTACATTCCAACATTCTCTATTAATCATGACTCATACTTCACACTTCATAGCTTTACTTCATGTTCACCCACTTAGCACTTCTGCAAGCCTCACACCCACATCTCAAAGCTAGCACATATTGCCATTTATCCAACCATGACAGCCACACACCCAAACAGATTGCACCACACTCACTGGCTCACTTCCCTCTCTCTCTTGCAGGACAAGGTGGTACACAACTGGAAACAACAGGAACTAACGGGCAGGGGAATAGGCATGACACCATGCCCTGACCTTGATGCAGGAGACAATGCTGGCCATCACTGGAGCTGCCAAGACTGAGACCATGGCCAGTGATGGGGCATCCCAGATGATGGTGTGTTCCTATATAATCCACCTTCTCACATCCCAATTCCCTTCATCCTAAAATCTGTTCTGACAAGTTGCAAATGGTCTAAGTGTGCATATCTTGCTTTCCCCACCTCCCCTCACAATGGCCCTATCCCCAGTCCTTTCTCCTATTTGATACCCAAGATCTGCAACCTGGCCAGGCAGTGGAGCAAGAGAAAGGAATGGAAAAGGAAGAAGGGGCTGATGATTAAGAAACAGCATCACTTGATCTCACACTCGCAGACACCAGCACAGATACTGACAGTCTGTATACGTTAGTGGGTAGTTTAAAGGCAGGGTCTGCACATGGCGAGACACCAGGCACATGTGACCTGCAGCAAGGTCAAGGTGAAAGGATAGCGCAGGTGCCAGCTCACCGTAGGGTGAGGTCCTAGGAGGGTCCTGCTGCAGAGATCTCAGGTGAGAACCTTGATGGGACAGTGTACTGAAAAATACTAATGGGTATGTCCACAGAAGTGCTTGATGCAAGGCAGGCCTGCCAGAAAGCCTGCAGTCACTGACAGGGAACATGAAGCAGGCTGGCACCAACTTGGCACAGAGCTTGGTGTAGAGATTTGAGCCCATCCTTTCCAAAAACAGAATCAACAACTTGTAATTATACAACACTTTTAACATAATAAAATGTCTCAAAGCGTTTCACAGGATGATTATAAAACAAAATGTAACACTGAGCCTCATAAGTGATATTAGACAGATAACTAAATACTTGATCAAAGCTTTTGAGGGGCATCTTAAAGGAGGAAAATGAGAAGGAAGGGTGGGGAAGGATCACTTCCTGCAAATAAATATATATATGCACCAGTAAACCACTTTGGATATGAAGATCACATTGCTTTGTGTTTTGAGTTTGAGAGGATGCTTGGAGATCAATTTAAAACAAAATACACAGATCCTGAATTCTGTGGGGATTCTCTGTAATGATTCTGGTGGGAGACATGTAAAACCCATCTGGAATTTCAAGGTCAGAATTCCTGATAGAGTTCTGATGAAAGATCACTCGACCTGAGACATTGGGCGGAATCATCCCTGATTTACACCAAGTGCTGTAGCGGGCAGGTAAAACAACGTTTACGCACCATTGCGGCTGGTGGTTTTTCGCGTCATATCATCCCAAACCCACCACATTACTTATGCATTCCTGGGAAACACACCATTTCCACAGTGGGGCGGGTTCTCATTCGCCCGCCATGCCATCACCTCAGCGCTTCAGCACACCAGACACCATATTTTAAGTCCAGCCGCAAACACGCATCTCAGTTCTTCCAACCCATGACTGCTACAGGAAAGATGTCCACAAAAGGCAAAAAGAACGCAATCCCCAGGTTTAGTGATGCATCACTGGGATGCCATTTGGACACCGTGGAGGCCTGCCGTGATGTCCTCTACTCCGGTCTGGCTGCAGGATGGCCAGCGGCAACACCAATCCAGGTGGCAGCAGTGGTCAGCGCCAATGTCCTGCAAAAGTGGACAACCACCCAGTGCCACTACAGGATGAATTGTTTTAGCCATTCTGCCAGGGTAACTCACTCTCCTCATCACTCTCAACTCACACCCTCACAAACCCATCACACATCCACAGGGATCTCACGCCTCAAGGGACAGCACCACTAACTCTTACACACATCCTCACATCTCCATCAGGCTCATATCCTCTGGAGCTCCCATCTTCATCCTGTCCATGGCTCCGCTCACCACACAAACATTCTATGTAGTGCCATGTGTCCTGCTCACACTCTCTCCATCTATTCCCTTGCAGGAGAAGACTGCTCACATCAGCAGGGAGAGGTCCCAGACCAGGAAAGGAAAGGCCCACATTAGGCCCCTTACTCACTTTGAGGAGTGCGCCATCGTGCTGACTGGTGAAGATCTGGACCCTGCCTGCGGCGATGGTGAGGTCGGCAGCGAACATCCACCTGAGGATCCTGCACCACATCATCCCTCCCTCAATGCAACTGTGAGTGTTCTCTCTCCTGCTTTTGACTCTGCTGCCATGCGCTACTCATCTCTACAGGGGGCTCTGCCAAGCGACCGACACGCTCAGCCAGCCAGTCCCTCAGCTCCATCCATGTCCTCACCTGCAGCCAAGAGGACACCTCCTCCAGTGAAGAGGTTGAAATAAGAAGTTCCAAAGACCCGTCACTGCAGAGGGAGCAGCCGGCCCATGAGTGATTCTCGAGGGAAAATTGCCTGGCAGGGCCTTTCGGAGCCTCGTGCAAGCACTTGTCCATGCATGCGATTCCGTCACGTTTCACACTCACATCACTGTCCTGAGCATTTTCAATGCTGCCTGCTGGAGTTCACTTTCAGTCGTCCATCTGAGCTGACCTGCATCTCCATCCACCCATTGATCACACCCCATGCAGCACCTGATCTTGCCGACACAACTCTCGTTTCACTTTTGATTTTGACAGCATGGTGCTAATTCAGTTTTACTTTTGTTCCTCCTTCCTTTCCCCTCCCCCAGTCACCCATTTCCTCTCCCCCATCATCGTTGACCGCCCCCAGCATCACATTCCACTTCCCCTCCATTACCTACCAGCCCTAACCCTTTTCCTTTGGGGATGTCCAAGTGAACACGTACATTCCCCTCCCTCCCGAAAATCTCACCCCCATTCACAGCCACCTCCCCCACCTCCTCCTTCCTACTCCCAGGGTGCGTGTCTGCCTCCGGGTCCCCACCAACTACACTAGCCGTCCCTTCTATTGCTGCCATCGAAGCCCCACCCTACCGCCTCTCTCCGCCCTCGGTCATTCTGACCTTTCCTCCATACCACGCCCACCCTCAGTTCACTCTCCAGGAGGCAGACATGGACTTATCTGATCCCTCCCATGCATGTTCATCTGCACATCCCCCCCTTCACCTCGCTTCACACCCCTTCCCCCTCTCACCCCTTCCCCCGTCCACACTCTGTCCCCACCCTACCCAGTTCTCCCACACCTCCAGACTCCCTCCGGCTTAGCCCCTCCTCATTCCTGACTCCTTCCTCCACCATTACCTCTTCTGCCACCCTTAGTCCACCCCCACCCTGACTCCTTCTTCCAGCCTTACCTCTTCCTCCAGCCTCACTTCTTCCTCCAGCCTTACTCCCTCCCAACTCTGCAATCCTTCCTCCCTCTGGACTCCTTCCCCTCTCCACACCCCTTCCTCCCCCGGACACCTTCCCTTCTTCGCATCCCTACCTCCCCATGGACACCCTCCCCTCTCCACACTCCTTCCCTTGCACCTTCCACCTCCCTTACACCTACCTCCCCAGTTGCTGTCTTCACTCCTGTTGCCCCTCCACCCCTCCCAACCTCCCCCTGACACCTTCATTCCCACCACCTCACCCCACCCTGACACCTTCATTCCCCCCTCCCAACCTCATCCCACCCTGACACCTTCATTCCCCCCTCACAAACTCACCCCACCCTGACACCTTCATTCCCCTCCTCCCAACCTCACCCCACCCTGACACCTTCATTCCCCCCCTCCCAACCTCATCCCATCCTGACACCTTCATTCCACCCCCGTCCAACCTCACCCCCCCGACACCTCTTCCTCTCCCAGCTGATCCTAGCCCTACCTCTCCCACCCCCTCAACCATCACCCATTATGAGCATTAATGGTAACTATCCAACTTCCATGAGCTGCTTCGCAGCAGAGCCATGTCCACGAGAATTCACCTGGCATGCTATGGGCGTTACTCCAGTGTGCCGTTGGTGTTGGACTCCAGCATCTTCTGCTCCTCTCTGCCATGTCAGCAAAGACCTGGTGGGTAAACCCCAACTTCTGCATGTCACACTTGTCAAGGTGTGTTCTACACTGGCATGTTTTCTGCTGACATGGGTGGACGATCCAGCAGGGTGGTGGGGTGGGGGGAACGATTCCGGTGGGCAGGCCTAATAGTGATATGCTGATGTAATATTATGGGGTTCCCGACGTCCGATGGCGGAGAACGCAGCCCATCATTGGTGGGCTGAGTGGATGATCATGAACTGGTTTCACGCCATCTAAAAAACAATTGCGCCATATTGTCCGCTCACGCCACCGAACACGCCCGATGCTGGCCGGCATAGAAAATCCCACCGTTAAATTTATTTCTCTCCACAGACGCTGCCTGACTGAGTGGGTTTTTCCAGCATTTTTTTGTTTCTTTTAATTTCAGAATTTTCTGTGAGCCTAACACTTTTCGCCTTATGATTACCTCAGTGATATGATCTGGGGAGCAGTATTGTTAGCAGACTCCACTGGAAGAGTGCCTCCTAGCTGATCTTCTCCTTTGGTATAACTTAATCCCGTGTCTTTCCTTTTCCTTCTGCTCCTATACATTATCAGGATATAAATGGGAATTTCCAATATGGTGAGTATGGTAGTAGAGTGATTTTGTGACTTGTGCTCCAGAGGCCTGCACTCCAGAAACATATGACTGAATATTAATGCGGGCTTTGGGATGCCGATATCAGGGTGAGAAGCAGATCCTGAGCCCGCACTTGCCAACTGGCTCAGTGATTTTACTGCAGGTGGCTTCCTAATTGACCACCTGATGGCCTGCCATCCAATGAAGGGTGGCAGGTGGATGCTCCACACTGCCAGCCCAATAAGGGGGCTGGCAGTTCTCAAGCCTCAGCAGAGCCACCAGGAGAGGTGGGCACTGCTGAGGGAGGTCGGAGACCTCGAGGGCACCTCCAGGTAAAGCAAAAATATCCGGGCGTCAAGGGTTGGAGGGAAATCTTCTCCAGGGGGATTGTTAGGGCCATTCACGCTGCCTTTCCTGTTCCTTTTTAGGTCAAGGAGCCTCTGGCTCTGATGGCCTGGGGCCTGCTGCAGGGAGATCATCTCTATGAAGTTGATGGCCTCACCACATGGTGGGGTTTATCCCTGTAGCATATGGAATCCATAGAAAGAATCGTAGCTTATGGTTGAGACTTGCATAGGCTGTCTGACCATAAGGATAAAATATATAATGTGAAATTCTAAAGCTTAACCAACTTAGTCCATCATCCTTTGAGACATTGGGAGTAGGGCTGATGGGGGCCCAGCTTGTTTTTTCTCCAAACTGATTAACTGTGATAAGTAATTTGTTCTCAGACAGTCTAATTGGGGAAAGGTAAAGAAAGTCATTAAAACAGCTTCAAAACAGAACTTGAGAGTCTGGAAAAATAGATGTATGTCAGTCAGTGTTCCTGAGACTTGATAAGCACAACTAATTACTGGTAAACAGCTAAAGCACTCAGGCTTCATATCTGGGCAATAGTCCACTTAGTCAATCTGAACCTAGTTCTGCTGAAGAACATCAGAAAGCGAGATCCACCCTCAACTTAGCACATGCTGATTTTAATTGTATAACAGGCAGTAAATCTTTGAATTTTGGTATTGCAGTTGAGACAGAGAGGTGATCCGGTCAATCAATGAAGCCAACAATCAACATGGACCTGACCAGACGTGGGTGATTTGTAGATACAAGCTCAATGTAATTCAATATTTCTGTGTGATCTATCGCTTGACTAACAATGCATTGAATGTATTGCATTGCAAAAGAGTAGTAAAGATTTTTGATGGTTAACTGAATTATTTGAGTGTGATCTCATTATTTCTGTGATTCCTCGGTTAGAAATTTTAAGGCTGGCTGATGGAAATCTTGCAGAGTAATTGGAGGCCATGTGAAGTAAACCATGTCAAAATAATGGCATACTTAAATCTCTCTCTACAGCGAGAGAATGTGAGAGAAACAGCGGGGCTATTTATAGTGAGAGATTGAGAGAGAAGCAGTGTGGTCATTTACAGCAAGAGTGTGAGAGAAACAGCATGGTCATTTACAGGGAGTGAGTGTAAGGGAAACAGCGTGGTCATTTACAGTGAGAGAGTGTGAGGGAAACAGCGTGGTCATTTACAGGGAGTGGGTGTGAGGGAAACAATGTGGTCATTTACAGGGAGTGAGTGTGAGGGAAACAGCGTGGTCATTTACTGGGAGTGAGTGTGAGGGAAACAGCGTGGTCATTTACAGGGAGTGAGTGTGAGGGAAACAGCATGGTCATTTACAGCGAGAGAGTGTGAGGGAAACAGCGTGGTCATTTACAGGGAGTGAGTGTGAGGGAAACAGCATGGTAATTTACAGTGAGAGATGGTGAGGGAAACAGCATGGTCATTTACAGGGAGTAAGTGCAAGAGGAGCGGGGTCTTTAATAGTGAGAGAGTGAGAGAAGAGTGTGAGACCATTAAAGAGCGCGAGAGGGAAAAGAGCGCGGAGAGCAGCTGATTGGAAATGGAATTAGTGAGTATTTGTAGTTTTTAAAGCAAAGTAAGTTCTTTAGTTTGTATTTAGATCTCTAGGGAAGAATTTTGCCCTTGGCGTGCGGGCTCGGCAGGGGCGGGCGGGGTCGATCGGGAAGCCGACCACTGCCTGTGATTGGCACCGCACCAATTAAGGCCCACCCAACATGGAACACAAGTGGCAGCGCTCAGCGCTGCCTGTCCAGGCAGGAGGAGGAGGGCCAGCGGGCTAAGCTCGAACTTCAGGACTGTACACTATATAATCTCCATGAGGCACAAAGCTGCCTCAGGGAGATGAAGCGCTGTTTAAAAAAATAAATAAATAAAAATGTCAACAAGCTTGTCCCCTTCATGTGACTCTGTCACATGAGCAGGGGTATGTTTTTAATTCAAGTGTAACATTTTTATTTTATTAATATTGCTTTAGGAAACCTCATACTACCTGTGGATGAGGCTTCCTAAAAAGTGCAAAGGCCGCTTGGCCTTTTCGCCTGCCCGTCAACCATAAAGTTGGACAGGTAGCATAAATTTGAATTTAATTACCTTTTTAATGGCCATAACTGGCCTTTGAATTGTTGGTGGGCGCGCCGCCAACTCAGGCGCGCGCCTGCTGAATGAAATATCACGGGACCGCGTAATGAGGTCAGGACACTCCCCCAACCTCATCGTGTTTCATTTTATGCTCGGCCGGGTCAGGGGCGCACCCACCCGCCAAGCTTAATATTCTGCCCCTAGTTTGTTTTTTCTCTTTTCCTTAAAGATAGCTTGTTAAGTATAAAATTGATACTGGTATTGATAATAATTATAATAAAGTGTAAAGAGTGGGGATACTAAAGTAATTAATTAATACATTGAATAAAGTACAATAGTGATGGTGGGACGGGTGATGTGTTGCTGCTACAGTATGTGGGAGCTGCTGGACACTAAGGTGATCCAGAGCGAACACATCTGTACCAAGTGTTTGCAGCTTGAGGAACTTCGATCTGAGTTAAGGAGCTGGAATCTGAGCTGCAGACATTGGACCACATCAGGGAGGGGGATGTTAGCTGGACACTTTGCTCCAGGAGGCGGTCACACCCCTCAGATTAGATAATTCAAATTTGGTCTGTGATCAGGTACAGGAGGCTGTGACTGCAGGTGAAGCAGGTTTGGGGACCCAGGGGGTAGTGTTCAAGGAGCCTCAGCCCCTGCAACTGTCCCACAGTTGCAAGGTTCTTGCAAGCTGTGTGAATGAGAGCAGGGACTGCAGGGAGGATGAGCGGACTAACCACGGCACCAAGGAGCCATTCAAGTCGGGGAAAGAAATGGGAACGTAGTAGTTGTAGCGGACAGTATAATTAGGGGTATAGATACTGTTCTCTGCAGCCATGAACATGAGTCCCAAAGGCTGTGTTGGCTGCCCGGTGCTAGGATTAAGGACATCTCCTCAGAGCTGGAGAGGAACTGGGAATGGGAGGAAAGGGATCCAGTTGTCATCGTCATGTTGGTATCAATGACATTGTTGGGACTAGAAAGGAGGTTCTACTGAAAGAATTTGAACAGTTAACAGCTAAATTAAAAAGCAGAACCTCCAAGCTAATAATCTCAGGATTGTTACCTCAGCCATGGGCAAACTAGCAAAGGGTAAATAAAGCCAAGGAGTTAAATGCATGGCTCGGAGATTCATGTGGGAGGAATGGGTTTCAGTTCATGGGGCACTGGAACCAGTACTGGGGTAGAAGGGAGCTGTTCCGGTGGAACGGGCTTCACTTGAACCATGCTGGGACCAGTGTCCTGGTGAATCAAATAACTAGGGCTGTAGAATGGGCTTTAAAGTAAATAGAGGGGGAAGGGTTCTGGAGAGGGGAAACATAGGTTTACAAAGCAAAAGGACATGGCAGAATTGCAGGGCAGCTATTTAGGTAATGAAACCAGAGTGTGACAGGAAGGGGGAGAGTGAACAAACATAAAAAAAGTATCAAATAGGGTCAAAAGGTGAAAAAATGGTAAAAAGGCAAAATTAACCTCTCTTTGCTTAAATGCACATAGTATTCAGAACAAAATTAATGAATTAATGGCACAAATAGAGGTTAATGGGCCTGATCTTATAGCCATTACGGAGACGTGGGTTACAAGGAGATCAAAGCTGGGAACTAAATATTCAGGGATATGTAACTTTTTGAAAGGACAGGTAGGAGTGAAAGGGTGGTGGGGTAGCTTTGTTAGTACGAGATGGAATAAGTATGATAGCAAGAAAAGAGCTTGAATCAGAAGATATAGAATCCATATGGGTGAAGGTCAGAAATAACAAGGGGAATAAGACACTGGTGGGAGTAGTCTATAGGCCCCCTGACAGTAGTTATGCTGTAGGACAAAGACTAAATCAGGAGATAATGACGGCATGTAAAAAAAGGTAGTACATTAATCATGGGGGACTTTAATCTTCATGTAGATTGAGAAAATCAAATTGGCAGAGGTAGCCACAAGCAAGAATTCATAAAGTGTATTTGGGAAAGTTTCCTAGAACAATATGTTGTGGATCCATCCAGGGATCAGGCTATTTTGGATCTTGGAATGTGTAATGAGGCAGGTTTAGTAAATGATCTCAGAGTAAAATATCCCCTAGGAAACAGTGACCATAACATGGCAGAATTTAGCATTCAGTTTGAGAGTGAGAAACTTGGGTCGGAAACAACTGTGCTAAAATTAAATAAGGATAATTACAATGGACTGAGGGCAGAGTTGGCTGGAGTGGACTGGGAAAGGTGTTTAGCAGAAAAAATGGTTGATGAACAATGGCAGATAATTAAGAAAATAGTTTATGACTTTCAACAAAGATGTATCCCAGTGAGGAAGAAGGATTCAAGGGAGGGATAAACCAACCATGGTTAACCAAGGACATTAAGGACAGTATCAAATTGAAAGAAAAAACATACAAAGTGGCAAAAATTAGTGGCAAGCCAGAGGATTGAAAAGTTTTAAAAACCAACAAAAGATGACCAAAAAAAAAAGAGGGGGAAAATAAGCTTTGAAGGTAAACAAGCAAGTAATTTAAAAACGGAATGTAAGAGCTTCTTTAAATATAAAAAAAGGACGAGAGAGGCCAAGGTGAACATAGGCCCCTCACAGAATGAGGCTGGGTAAATAATAATGTGGAACCAGGAAATAGCAGAGGAGTTAAATAATTACTTTGCTTCAGTCTTCACGATAGAAGATACTAATAGCATTCCAAAAATACTAAATAATCAAGAGGCAAAAGGGGGAGAGGAAATAAATACAATAACTATCACTAGAGAAAAAGTAATAGGGAAACTAATGGGGTTAAATGCCAATAAGTCCCCTGAAGCTGATGGGTTGCATCCTAGGATATTAAAGGAAGTGGCTACAGAGATAGAGGATGCACTGGGAGTAATCTTCCAAGAATCCTTAGATTCTGAATAAGTCCCAGAGGTATGGAGAACAGCCAATGTAACACCCTTATTCAAAAAGGGAGGGAGACAAAAAACAGGTAACTATAAGTCAGTTAGCTTAACATCTGTCATTGGGAAAATGTTGGAGTCTATTATAAAGGATGTAATAGCAGAGCATTTAGAAATACATAATCTAATCAAGCAGAGCCAGCATGGCATCTTGAAGGGGAAATCATGTCTAACAATCCTTTGAGGAGGTAACAAGCAGGATAGATAAAAGAGAACCAGTAGATGTAATATATTTGGAATTCTGAAAGGTGTTCGATAAGGTACCGCACATAAGGCTACTTAATAAGATAAGAGCCCATTGTGTTGGGGGTAGTATATTAGCATGGATAGAGGATTGGCTAACTAATAGAAGACAGAGAGTTGGGATAAGGGGGGCATTTTCGGGATGGCAACCCGTAATTAGTGGAGTGCCATAGGGATCAGTGCTGGGGCCTCAATTATTTACAGTATATATTAATGATTTAGATGAGAGAAGTGAATGCACTATCACCAAGTTTGCAGGTGACACAAAAATAGATGGGAAGGCAAGTGGTGAGGATGGCACAAGCAGTCTACCGAGGGATATAGACAAGTTAAGTGAGAGGGCAAAAACTTGGCAGATGAAATATAATGTGGGAAAATGTGGGGTTATGCATGGAGCTGCCTCAGGGATATTAAGCAGATAAGTGTCACATGAGCTGGGACATGTTTGTGAAGTAAAAAAGTGTTATTTATCTGTTTTATACAAGCTTCAGGAAACCTCATCCTGCCCTTGGATGAGGTTTCCTGAAAAATGTGAAGGCTGCTTGGGCTCTTCGCCTGCCCGCCAACCTTAAGGTTGGATGGGCAGCGTTGTTAACAACTTTAATTGGATTTTTAATGGTCTTAATAGACCGAACAAAATATCAAAATGATGCACGATGACATCGGGACGCACGCCTAACGTCATCATGTGTCATTTTACGCGTTGGCATGTCAGGCCTGCCCCTGCACGCCGACAGCAATATTCTGCCCTTAGGATTCTTTGGGGCTTGACAGGGTAGATGCTGAGAGGTTGTTTCCATTTGTGGGAGAGTCTAGGACAGAGGGCTGTAGAGGCTGGGTCGTTAAGTATATTCAAGGCTGAGATAGACAGATTTTTAAGCAGTAAGGGAATCAAGGGTTATGGGGAAACTGCAGGAAAGTGGAGTTGAGGATTATTAGATCAGCTGTGATCTCATTGAATGGTGGAGGAGACTCAATGGGCCGAATGGCCTACTTCTGCTCCTACGTCTTATGGTCTTATGTCTTATGGTATAGTCACATAATATGTTACAGGGAAAGTACTTCTCAGGGAGAGGTGGACAGACGTCATAATCGATGCGATGACCCAGGGTAGGAGGTGCAACAGTGTGCACAGGGTGCTGCTTGTCACCTCAGAATGTTGAGAGCAATTTGGCTTATGAGGCAATGTGCTATTGTGGTCTCAACTGTAATTGATCTGGGGACAGGCAGAGTGTAGATCAGCTGGTATGATCACTAAAGGAACTGCTTGGATGGCAGTACAAAAGGCAAGGAAAAAAATAAACAAAGTTCGGTGTGCATGAATTTATGAAAGAAAGCATTGTTTTGTTTGAAGGTAGCTCTGTTCTGTGCCCAAAATTAAAAGTTGTTTAACCCTTTGTGGCCTTTGTCTTGGATATTGTTTTAAGTTTGGGGATCGTTATTGTGTATATACATATGAAAGTGTGAATGTGATTGTTGAGTGTATAAGATTGGGTACCCAGGAGTGGTATATAAAAACTGAACTACATTTTAAATTAAAAATGCTGGTGTGTGTTATTTTTATATAAAATTTAGGTTTGCAACTGTGCAAAAGCACTGAACAGTTTACTTTGTAAAAGATAAGCTGCAGCTTTGAAGATATTTGGCAGGAAACCAATTTGAACTGTTCAAAACATGACGCTTTATCTTGACTAGATTAAAAAAAGGCTTTTTTCTTTTTTTTGCAGATGTCAAATTAAAGACACGTCTTATTGACTGCTTTTCCAAACGAAGGTAAATGGCAAACACCAGAAATTGAAAATTAGTTTAAGGAAGTAAAGGGATAAATAAAGGAGATATGGAAAGATTCTGCTCCCTTTTCTCTTGTTAAGAGAGACTGCAAGGCTGTAGTGTTGTCTCTTTAAGAAGCTGGTATGAATGTCCCAGAGCTCAAAAGCTGTGGGAAGCTCCGCCCTCTTTAACCCATTTTGTTCCAAGAAAGTTGAAACTTTTATTTAATCAAGAAAGCTAACTTTTCCTTTAATTTGGTTTTCTCTATAGTTTTCTAATTGTCTTTGGAAAGTTGTCTGCAAGAACAGGAGAATGATGTAATTTATTTTTTCTTCTTAGACTAAGTGCTATTATGTTCTGTTTTTAGATAATAAGTGTTAGTTTAATTAAATTGGGAGTATTAAGGTTAATTAACTGTCAAGGTGTGAAAACTGGAATTTCTCTGGTGACCATAGCGACATTCTGGTTATAACATCAACGTCTGGGGGAGCCTTCAATTCAGGATATAAGGCTTGCTTATATAATATTGACAGTTTTGAATTTGAAATGTATAATGGTGTAAATTGGAATTTGGGTTATTGGTGTTGTTTCTAGTTGCTTAATCACCCTGGTTGTACCAATAAAATGGATTTACAAAAAAAATCTGAAAAAAAGGTTCGGAAGGAAATGGAGTTTAATCTAAAATGTTGTCTTCTCCAATGAGAATGTTTTCCTTTGAAGTGATAATGTTTGTAAAGATAGTTGTTGTATTCAATTCCTAAGGTTTAAAGGAAAAAAACTTGTGCAAGTTTAAAAAGGGCTCCAAGACCTGGGAAAACTATTTAAGAATTGTGTTTGGTATGTCTTCGATCAGGAAAAAAAAACTACGTAAAGTAATGCACGCAGTGGCGTGCATCTGAGAATGTTTTGATCTGTCCTCTTATATGGTATTATTAAATTTCAGGTTTCTAATTTGTCACATTTTTTAAACTGGTAGCAATGACTTCCAGGGTCATATGAGCACTGATACCACAGCAGAGATTTAGCTGCTTTCATAATTTATGAACTTGTCTGCTGACATCAAATGTCATAGCATTGTAACAATTTGGAGTAAAGGTTTTGAGTTTTTACAGAATTGTTCTTAACCCATTCAGGACATTTGCTGTCTTCTGAGACAAAGTGCTTGAGAACAGGAAACATTATTGCAAGCACTTCTGCCTCTGATGTAAAAGCACCATTTAAAACCATCAAACCTGGCCATAATTGTTTCTGAAGTTGGAATTAATAAAATAAATTGGTATGAGTTGCTATTTCAAGCATTCAAAGGGAAAATGTACTTGAAAGTTAATGGGATAATCAAATTTTCAAAAAGAAAATTTAATGAGAAAACAATCTAGGAGGTTTCTGAGTATCAAAAAATAAAGATTCTTTTGGGGAGAAATAAATTGAACATTGACAAAACCTGTCAGCCTAACGACACTATTTGAATTTTGGATAATTCAAAAATGAAAAAATGTGAGTCACAATTTAGCGACTTACTGTTGGGAAAATGAAATGTCATTTAAAATTTAAAAGACAAACAAAATGTGCTAATTCCTGGAATCAAATGAGAATTTTTAGTTTCTGTTTTAAAGGTATTATGAGAATATTTTATTGGGCAGTAAAGTTTCTCCCAGAGTCATGAATGAGATAGGATGGTGATCAATGGGATATGTAAAATTGTGGTGATTGAAGATAGGAGATAGAGAAAGCAAAATCACAACAACAAATGGAAATTGGAATAATTGGTCCTGGTTACAGTTCAATGGAATATATCAATCTGATATTGATGTTCATTCTAGTGAAAGGAATGTAGAGTGATAGCTTTCTCTTGGAGATTTTTGTATCTTAAAAAGTTCATGGGCAAAGATAACTGCATTTGACAACAATCTGACCACTACCCAAGACATCAGGTCCATGAAGGAGGAGATAAGCAAAAATCTTCAGACAGACACCCTGCCCCACTGATATTTTGATAAGGCCACCTGGAAGTCTAAGAATGGCTTGTAATGGATGGAGCATGTGGCATGATATTGAGATACTGATGTGAGTATGCAGATGTGATTTGGTATGTGTAAAGCAACTGACATGCAGAAATGTATGGTGAACATGCACTGAGGAATGGGTCTCACACATGCTCAGTTACTTGATAACAGAACAACACGAAATGATTAATATGTCCAATAGAGCGAGAAAAAAATCATCAAGCAAAGTATGTGTCAATACACATACTCCATAGACAAACTGACTTTAAGAAAATTGAGATAGAATTAAACACACTGCTAATAATCAAAGTGGGTAAAATTAAAGTAAAAGGGATGTGAATTGGGACAATTGAAGGTTAGGGAGAAATAATATTTAATGATAGTTGCTTGGTAGTACAAAACTTGAATATTGCTGAGAAAAGAGACATGCTGTGAAAACTTTTCGTCTTGCTCTCATCAGGACAGAATTGTAAGAGTACCAAATTTCAAAGAAAACAACAATTTATACTGCATGAGAAAAGGGTGCTGATTAGTTGGCAAGTAGACTCTGATTGGTAGAGGCATTGCCATGGAAAATGCACCAAGGAACAGTTATCCCCCAAGCTTTTGTGTAAATTCAAACCAGACAAGTCAACTCTGATCGGTCAAGGCCTTGCCATGGGAATGCACCAGGGAACAGTGGCCTCCCAAGCTTTTGTTTCATTGAAAAAGGCTCGATGAGTGGACATAATCTTTCTGTTTGCAAAGGACAGGGTCCTACATACAAACATATATCAGGGAGAATTTTCTCCCTGTCGGGTGGGCCAGTCGGGAGCGGACGCAGAGCCGATCGCCACCCGCAATCGGCTGCGTGCCGTCATTTAACGTGGGCGAGCCAATTAAGGCCCGCCCAGCATGACACACACCCGGTAGCGCTCCACCACCTGTGCAGGCGGGGGGAGGGGGTAGAGTCAGAGATTATACGGAGCTGCCTCGGGGAGATTAAGTTCATATTGAGAATTTTTATTAAAGAAAGTTGAAAATCATTTACACATGTCCCCTCAGCTGACAGTGTCACATGAGCTGGGACATGTTTATGAAATGAGCAAGATTTATTTATTGATTCAATAAAACCTTCATGAAACCTCATCCCGCACGTCGATGATGTTTCATGAAAAACGCAAAGGTCGCTTGGGCTCTTCGCCTGCTCACCAACCTTAAGGTTGGATGGGCAGCATTGAGAATTAGTTTAATTACTTTAACAGGCCTTTGACAGTTCAGCGGGTGCACAGCCACCTCTGGAGCGCGCCCACTGAACGGAAGATCTGAATGACGTGCGGTGATGTCGGGATGCACGCCCAACGTCACCGTGTGTCATTTTACACGTCGGTGTGCGGGGCCCAACCCTGCATGCCACCGTAAAAATTCTCCCCACAGTTTCTACCACACGTAAGTGAACCAAGTTGAGAGCCCGGCTGATAATCTTAAATTGGTTGTTAGTATAATTCTTAGTACCATTGAGATTATTTAGTAAGTGTTATCCAATTGTGGAATCGCATCTAATGTTGGACATTATGTTCTGAGTTTTTCAAGTAAACGTGCTAGAAGCTACATATGTTCATATGCAGGGCCCTTTTCTCATGTAGTATAAATTGTTGTTCTCTTTGTGGTTTAGTATTCTTGCGATTCTGTCCTGATGAGTGGTAGACAAAAAACTTTGACAGCATGTCCCTTTATTCCAGCAATACTTAATAAAAATAATCCACAGGGAAGCAAGAGCTAGAGAACCGTTTAAGTCCATGTATGATCTGTTGCTTTAATTGTCTTGTTGTGTGTGAATGACTTAGAATTAGAAGCACTTCTGCAAAAGAATAAGGAATATCATTGAATGAGGCGATCTGCAGGTGGCAAATGCCAACCTATACACCTGATAGCAATAAATTGATTAGTAAGGAACTTTTCCTTCTCAAGTATATTTGCTAGCTTCTAATTAAAGCTTAATTAGAAAATGTCTTTGATAGAATGCTTCTATTTCATATGAGCAAATAGATATCACTGCAGATGATATGCTAAGGGAGCATTTTTACCTATATTTGGGTAAATTATGCCACCTTTGCCTGAACACCTGGTAGAATTGAGTAAACATATTCAGAGGTATTCTGATGCAGAAGAATCAGGAGATAAAGAAGGAAATGTCTGAGTTTGGGGTGTGTTCATTCTGGTGGAATATCAGTATAAACATTGAGCTCCATCCATGGATAAGGATTATTTCTCTTGCGTCGATCATTATTCACTTGGTGGTTGTGATATACCTATGAACAAATACATGCCATGTCAAAAGGCAGCAACAGCTAGTCAAGCCACTGCAGGTAACACAGTGGCCAGGATTTTCCCCTTGGTGATTTGGGGGCGGGGCCCGGTTGCTGAGGGGAAAATGACGCAGGATGACGTCGGGAGGAATCCCCGATGTCATCCCGGTCCCTTTAAATTTTTAGGAAGGCAGGCGGACAGCGAAATCAGCTCTCCGCCCGCCGACCTGTCAATGGCCAATTGAGGCCATTGACAGGCTAGTTAAAGTAATTAAAGATCTGTCCAGCCAACCTTAAGGCTGGCGGGCAGGCCAGGAGCCCCAGCGGGCTTCTGGTTATTCATGAAATTTCATCCACTGGCGGGATAAAGTTTCATGTCCGTTTTGTACAAAAATAATAAAGTTTATGTGTTCTTTATTAACATGTCCCATCTCGTGTGACATTGTTACATGAGGGGGACATGTTAATAATTTTTTAATGTTTCTATTTTTAAAGTTTTTTCCACTGTCACTAATCTCCCTGAGGCAGCACTTTGCCTCAGGGAGAAGCGCGCTCTTTCACGCACATGCACAAAAGAGCGCACTTTGACAGATGGGGAATCCCTCCCCTACGCACAGGAAGTGCATAGCGCTTCCTGTCGGGGATGCCGCTGGGCAGGCCTTAATTGGCCTGCCCACTTAAAATGGCGGCGGGCCCCGTTTCAGTGGCAGGGGTCGGCTGCCCGCCCACCGCCAAGCTGGTGCGGCCTGCCTGCCATCCAAGGGCAAGATTCTGCCCAGTGAATTATAATCCTAACCCCTTTTTGGGACTATTCTGGATCAGGCATACTCTTTGGATGATCAGTCTCATTTAAGGTTGAGAAAGACAGGCGTCATAAACTTTTAAATGGGTCTGAAGAACTGATCCAACTTTTCCTGAAGGAAAGGAACCACCAGAGAATATTAGCGTCCTCCAGATAGCCTTTTGAACAAGTTTTAGCTAGATTATAATAACCAGGATATTATCAGGGTCCAGGCATCTCTCCTCAACAACATACCTCTCCACTGAAGAGTGTACAAAGATGGGTTTTAGAGTTTGGATACGGAAGACTATATGAGGCAAAATATTTTCTAACTTATATAAAGGTTTATTAAAGAACCAATTCGCTTTTGATCTATTTTAATCTTATAACTCCATATTTATAGCAAGATTCACTTATAACTTCCTATTTTTAGCTGCATTCCTTCATAATAGGGTGGAGGTAACAACGCCTCAATATCAGTACCCATGTCCCTACAGTACACAGCCACTTTAGGGCGGACTGTAGGATACGGAGTCTGTGGGAAGAAAAACCATAGCTTATGGTTGAGACTTACATAGGCTATCCGTCCATAAGAATATATACTTACGTATATGAGAAATGCTAAAGCTTGACTAACATAATCCATCATCCTTTGAGACATTGGAGCGGAGCTGATGGGTGCCCAGCTTGACTTTCTCCAAACTGCTGATCTGTGAGAAGTAATTTGTTCTCAGTCTTATCAGGGAGAGACAAAGAAGGTTATTGAAAAGGCTTCAAAACAGGCCTTGAGAGTCTGTAAAAATAGGCATATGTCAGTCAGTGTCCCTGAGACCTGATAAACACAACTAATTATTGGCCAACAACCGAAGCGTTCAGGCTTCATACCTGGACAATTGCCAACTTGGTTGATTGGAATCGAGTTCTGCTGAAGAACATTGGAAAGCAAGATACCCAACTTAGCACATGCTGATTTTAACCGAAAATTACAGTAGCTTTTGAATTCCAGTGCTTCTGTCAAGACAAAGGGAGGTGATCCAGTCAATCACTGAAGCGTGGGCCGGGATTTCCTGTGCCCACCGGTGTCGGGTGTGTTCGGTGGTGTGAGCAGACAATATGGCGCAATCGGTTTCACGGTGGCATGTAACCAGTTCACGATAATGGGCAGCAAGGGGATGGCATGGTTGGCGAATAAGAGCCCCCCCCCCGCCACCATGGAAATGGCGTGTCTCCCAGGAATGCATAACTAATGCGGCGGGTTTGGGACGATACAGCGTGAAAACCCGCCTTTGTGGCTGACGAGTAAAACATTGTTTTACCCGCCCGCTACCGCACATATTGTAAATCTGGGATGATTCCACCCATACAGTCAACATGGACCTGACCAGTTGAGGGTGATTTGTAGGGACAAGCTCTTTATAACTCAATATTTCTGTGTGTTTTATCACTTGACCAACAATGCATTGAATGTATTGTATTGCGAAAGAGCAGTAAAGATTTTTGATGGTTAATTGAAGCATTTGAGTATGATCTCATTATTTCTCAAATGCTTGGGTCAGAACTCTTAAACCTGTTAGGACTGAGAAAAGTCTTGCACCCTGCCATCAGCAAAATGCCAGCAGTCCTGTAAAATAGCTCATAATAGGGCCCTTAATTGTGCAAATTGATTTCCCATTTCCTTGGGGCAGGTAGCTGATCCATCTTGTAGCCCTCACTGGGAAGCTTCCTTGGTGGTGGGACTGCATTGAGGAGCTATCCCAATCCTGTTGCCTGCTATTTTACCACCACACCCCAACCTCCATTCCTGCCCCTCAGTGGCCGGTAAAATTCTGCCCATGAGTTTAAATCATACAATGGCAAAGGGCAATTTAAATTTTATGAATTAAATATAACTTGTACTAAGAAATAAAAGCTGGTATCAACAATGTTGACTGTGCAACTACCAAATTCTCATTAAGAGTGGTTTACTATTGTCCTTTATGGAAAGAAATCTCCTATCTTTACCTGATATGGCCAAATAAGACACAACACACATTGCAATGCAGTTGACTCTCAACTGCCCACAGATATGGCCCAGCAAGCCATTCAGTTGGATAGGAATGGGCAGTAAATGGTGACCTTGTCAGTGATGCCCACATCCATGAATGAAATTCAAAAAAGGGAACCTCACAGTTGGGCTTCCATAATAGAAAGATGGGAAGCAAAAGACTTGCCTGAAAATGCTGAAAACATCTTGCAGACTCCTTTCTTAGTTGGACTGCTGCATTGTTTCAGTCAAAGGGTGGTTAACAGTGAGGCTGAGTGTCTTGGGCTACAGGAAGATATAGACGGGATGGTCAAATGGGCAGATAAGTGGCAGATGGAATTTAACCCTGAAAAGTGTGAGGTGATACACTTTGGAAGGAGTAATTTGACAAGGAAGTATTCAATAAACGGCATGGCACTAGCAAGTTCTGAGGAACAAAGGGACCTTGGCGTGTGTGTCCATAGATCTCAGAAGGCGGAGGGGCATGTTAGTAGGGTGGTGAAAAAGGCATATGGGACACTTGCCTTTATCAATCGAGGCATAGATTACAAAAGTAGGGAGGTCATGTTGGAGTTGTATAGAACCTTGGTGAGGCCACAGCTGGAGTACTGTGTGCAGTTCTGGTCACCACATTATAGGAAGGATGTGATTGCACTGGAGGGGGTGCAGAGGAGATTCACCAGGATGTTGCCTCTTCTGCACTGTGATTCTGTGTGATTGTGAAAGCTAATGTTTCAGACAAAGTTTATGGACATTCAAAGCCTGTGAGCTCCACCATTTTATGGTTTGATAAGTCATGCAGTTAACATAGTCTTCTGTTCTACAAGATTTCTGGGATGGCATTTTTGACCATTACTGTCCGTCCATTTCCATCCATGAACCACTTTGGGACTGGGGACATATTCTACCAGCAACTATTTCTACTAGAGGTAGAATTACCATGCACGCATTCTTCAAATTTTTCACCATAATTGCATCTACAACAGGATCTGTAGTTTACAATGTTTCCTCAAGGGGATTTCCACTGCCAAAATTATGGTGGGAGATCAGATGAAACTTTGCACGTCCCCCTGGAATTCATACACTATTGAACTAGAAAAATACAGCTTTAAGGAAAAAAAATCGATGACTGGGAAGGGCTTTCCACTATACCAAAGGCATAGGTGCACAACCCTGGGCAAACTGTGGGAAATCACAGGGTAGCACAGAGTAGGGACCTTCTGGATAATTTTTCAGAGGCTTTTGTGTGGCGTCAGTGAGCATGTCAAAGGTACGCAGCAGCACATCTGTAAATAAGCAGTGCTATATGATCCAGGTTCAAGTTCTGTCACTACTGCCACCCCACCCCAAACTCACCCCACTCTCTACCCCACTAAATTCACCCCACGCCCCTTCCCCCCAAGTGCCTGCCGTCTTCTCTCCTCATATCTCATGCACAAGTCATATATTGAATTTGCAGCTTCTTTCATTGAAACGCTGGAATAGCCAGAGGACGTTGGAGCCAGGATACATTATTGAGTATGCATCTAATCACATCCATTTCATCTGCAATTCAGAATCACTGAATCGCAGTGAAGAAGAGGCCCTTCGGCCCATCGAGTCTGCACCGACACGTGACCTACCTACCTAATCCCATTTACCAGCACTTGGCCCATAGCCTTGACTGTTATGACGTACCAAGTGCTCATCCAGGTACTTTTTAAAGGATGTGAGGCAACCCGCCTCCACCACCCTCCCAGGCAGTGCATTCCAGACCATCACCACCCTCTGGGTAAAAAGGTTTTTCCTCACATCCCCCCTAAACCTCTTGCCCCTCACCTTGAACTTATGGGCAGAATTTTCTGTCTGCCTGGTGGGCAGGCCCGACCCAATCTCCAGCGGGCGGGGAGCCGATCCCCGCCGGAGAAGCGGGCCCCGCCGCCATTTTACGTGGGCGGGCCAATTAAGGCCCGCCCAGCGTGACATCCACCAGGAAGCGCTGTGCGCTTCCTGTGCAGGCGGGTAGGGGGGGGAATTCCGCAAAAGCAAGAGTGTGCTCTTTCGCGCGTGCGCACGGAAGAGCGCACATCTCCCTGAGGCTAAGTGCAGCCTCAGGGAGATTGCTGACACTTTTAAAAAGATTAAAAATAGAAAAAAATTCCCTAACATGTCCCCCTCAACATGAGATGATACAAAGATTGGTGGAGGGACAGGTAGTATTGAGGAGGCGGGGAGGCTGCAGAAGGATTTGGGCAGGTTAGGAGAATGGGTAAAGAAGTGGCAGATGGAATACAACGTGGGGAAGTGTGAGATCATGTACTTTGGTAGGAAGAATAGAGGCATAGACTATTTTCTAAATGGGGAGAGAATTCAGAAGTCTGGAGTGCAAAGGGACTTGGGAGTCCTAGTCCAGGATTCTCTTAAGGTTAACTTACAGGTTGACGCGGTAATTAGGAAGGCAAATGCAATGTTGGCATTTATTTCAAGAGGACTAGAATATAAAAGCAGTGATATACTGCTGAGGCTTTATAAGGCTCTGGTCAGACCACATTTAGAATATTGTGAGCAATTTTGGGTCCGGTATCTCAGGAAAGATGTGCTGGCCCTGGAGAGGGTCCAGAGGAGGTTCACGAGAATGATCCCAGGAATGAAAGGCTTAACATATGAGGAACGTTTGAGGACTCTGGGTCTATACTCGATGCAGTTTAGAAGGATGAGGGAGGATCTGATTGAAACTTACAGAATACTGAAAGGCCTGGATAGAGTGGATGTGGGGAAGATGTTTCCATTAGTAGGAGAGACAAGGACCCAAGGGCACAGCCTCAGAGTAAAGGGAAGACCTTTTAGAACAGAGGTGAGGAGAAAGTTCTTTAGCCAGAGAGTGGTGAATCTATGGAATTCATTGCCACAGAAGGCTGTGGAGGCCAGGTCATTGAGTGTATTTAAGACCGAGATAGATAGGTTCTTGATTGGTATGGGGATCAAAGGTTACGGGGAGAAGGCGGGAGAATGGGGTTGAGAAACTTATCAGCCATGATTGAATGGCGGAGCAGACTTGATGGGCTGAATGGCCTAATTTCTGCTCCTATGTCTTATGAGATGGGACATGTTCATAAATTACACTAAAACTTTATTAAACTTTTTAGACTCCTACATGAAACTTCATCCCGCCCGTGGATGAGGTTTCATGTTTTTTCTATTTGCCACCGGGGCTCCTGGCCTGCCCGCCAACCTTAAGGTTAGACGGGCAGGTCCTTTAATTGTTTAAATGACCCTGTCAATGGCCTCAGTTGGCCATTGATAGGTCGGCGGGCCCGCAGCTGATTTAGCTGCGCCCCCGCCTTCCTGAAAATTTAAATGGGGCGGGATGACGTCAGGGGTTCCGCCCGACGTCACCCCGCGTTATTTTACGCGTCGACGAACGGGCCCCGCCCCCTGCTCACCGATAGCAAAATTCTGCCCTATGTCCCCTCGTGACTGACCCTTCAACTAAGGGGAACAGCTGCCCCCTATCCACCCTGTCTATGTCCCTCATAATCTTGTATACCTCGATCTGGTCGCCCCTCAGTCTTCTCTGCTCCAATGAAAACAACCCAAGTCTATCCAACCTCTCTTCATAACTTAAACGTTTCATCCCAGGCAACATCCTGGTGAATCTCCTCTGCACCCCCTCCAGTGCAATCACCTTATCAAATTCCCCTGTATCCCATGTGCATTTGCCTTCTTTATAAGTCTCCCATGTGGGACCTTGTGAAATGCTTTGCTGAAATCCATATAAATGACATCAACTGCACTACCCTCATCTACACACCTCATCACCTCCTCAAAAAATTCAATCAAATTTGTTAGGCATGACCTCTCTGACAAAGCCATGCTGACTATCCCTCATCAAACCTTGCCTCTCCAAGTGGAGAAAGATTCTCTCCTTCAGAATTTTCTCCTATAGTTTCCCTACCACTGACGTGAGACTCACTGGTCTGTAGTTCCCTGGTTTATCTCTACAACCCTTCTTAAATAGCAGAACCACATTAGCTGTCCTCCAGCCCCCTGGCACCTCCCCCGTGGCCAGAGAGGAATTAAAAATTTGGGTCAGAGCCCCTGCAATCTCCTCCCTTGCCTCCCTCAGCAGTCTGGGACACAAGTCATCTGGACCTGGTGATTCATCCACTTTTAAGCCTGCCAACATCTCCAATACCTTGTCACTCCCTATATCAATTTGCTCAAGAACCTCGCAGTCTCTCCGTCCAAGTTCCATACCTTCATCCTCATTCTCTTGGGTGAAGACGGAAGTGAGGTATTCATTCAACACTCTACCAATGTCCTCTGGCTCCACCCATAGATTGCCTCCTTGGTCCCTAATGGGCCCTACTCTTTCCCTGGTTATCCTCTTCCCATTGATATACTTATAGAATATTTTGGGATTTTCCCTACTTTTACCAGCCAGACCTTTC
The DNA here is from genome assembly GCF_964194155.1 of Cetorhinus maximus. Lineage (NCBI taxonomy): Eukaryota > Metazoa > Chordata > Chondrichthyes > Lamniformes > Cetorhinidae > Cetorhinus > Cetorhinus maximus. The sequence goes on from NC_135886.1 coordinate 117,614,047, forward strand.
TCATATCCCCTCTTTGCTCTCCTAATTGCTTTCTTAAGCTCCACCTTGCACTTTCTGTACTCCACTAATGCCTCCACTGATTTGTTCCCCTTGTACCTGCTAAAAGCCTCTCTTTTCCTTCTCATTGTATCCTGAATATCTCTGGTCATCCGTGGTTCTCTGGGCTTGTTACTCCTTCCTATCACCCTAGAGGGAACATGTTGAGCCTGTACCCTCCCCATTTCCTTTTTGAATGCCCCCAATGCTCTTCTGTAGATTTCCCCACAAGTAGCTGTTCCCAGGCTACCTTGGTCAAATCCTGCCTTATTTTACTAAAATCAGCTCTCCCCCAATCCAAAATGTTTTTTTGCAACTTGTCTATTTCTTTGTCCATAACAAGCTTAAATTGTACCATGTTGTGGTCTCTACCACTAAAATGCTCAATTGCTCAATGTTGATACAAGGTACCTGAAATAGTTTCTGTTCTGTTGAATTCACCCTGATGCCCACAAAATTAGCCCTCCTCCACCCTGAGTAAAAGCTCTTTCTGATCCATCCTTTACAATGGTCCTTTGACATTAACCATAGCAACAAATGAAATAAGACTGAGAAACCACACACAGACAAGACAAGTCGGAGACAAGAGATAAATGATGTATAAACAGATTCACCAGCAATATCAGATAGTCTCTCCCTAGGCACCAAAGCCACAGTAAACCATTCAACTCCTGCCAGAGCCTTTGTCCTTTTGCTAACAAAAAAGTCCACAGTTGAAATTTTCTAGCTTTTCCACTTCAATCCACCAATATAAAAATAAATCACTTGTTAGTCAGAAGGACATAGCAATGCAAGAAAAGGGAAAACTTAGAAATCTGAGGTAAAACAGAAAGTGCTGGAATTACATAACAAGACCATCTGCATCTGAAAAGATGGGCTGCAAGTAATACCCTATTTGGAAAGTTTTACAGCTCCTCAACTATTACATCATTCACTAGTTAAGGCGAGAAATTCCTCCATGCTGCATCACTGTAGTTTTGCCAGAAGTGCCGTCAAAATCCCAATTACAAATGAGATTCCTGGTTCAATTCCAGTGAAGGTAGGGCAATTCGGGATGGGCAATAAATGCTAGCCTAGCCAGTGATGCCCACACGCCGTGAAAGAATAAATGGAAAGTTACAATAGTGGAAGTCGGAGTCTCAGAAGTGCCATCTCCTAAATCTTCTATCGCCACTTTTCACTGTGGACCTGCTTAGATGTCCCTTTGAATTCTGATGGGAAGAGCCATGGGTGGATCTTGAGGGCAAGTTTGCCCTTTGTGCTCTGTGCAGGTGTCACTAATGGGCTCATTCTGATGATGCAATTTACATTATCCCCAGCATTGGGGATGGAGCATCCCTTCTGTTGAGGAAATCTCCATGAATTTTGCAGCCTGTGTTTCTGTGTATTAACTCTCTGCTGCTTGTTCCGATGTTCAGTGTTATTTTCAAGGGATAATCAAGAAATCTTCAGTACATGGCAGAGTTTTACAATGTATTTGGGGTACAGTTGAGCCTCCCTTACCCCTGCTATATTATCTGTCTTTCCAATTGTTCATTTTCACAGGATAAAGTTTAGCGCATTGCGCAGTGTCTTTTATTTCTATTTCTTCTACTTGTTAGTAAGATCTCCAGAATGGCCCCAGCTTATGTGGACATCACACTGGAGAGATCACCGATGTGGGGGCCCCTCTTGAACTTAAAGGGTGGACAACACTCGAAGAAATGTTTCTGGAGTGCCACTGCCACCCAACCTGATTCACATGGCCAGTAAACAGGAGTAAGAATTTAGCTTACAACGCTTCTTTAATAGCAGAACCATATTCGCTGTCCTCCAGTCCTCTGGCACCTCCCCCCGTGGCCAGAGAGGAATTAAAAATTTGGGTCAGAGCCCCTGAAATCTCCTCTCTTGCCCCCCTCAGCAGTCTGGGACACAAATCATCCGGACCAGGAGGCCGCACACTCTGGAAATGATCTATAGCAGGCGGTTGGCGGCTGGAGGCTGGAGGCAATCCAGGGCCAGGGATAAAAATCATGCATTCTGATGCTTCTCCTGTTTCCAGGCCCCTTATCCCATCCCTCTTTTAACCCTCTCCTCACATCCTTCTGGTGCCCAGGCCTGGCAACCGTAGTCGCAGTGAGGTCAAACTGTTTGATCTAGGTTTAGCAAAACTTCTTGGCTTTTGTAGTCTATGCCTTTATTCACAAATCCATCAAAAGCTCCTGTTGCAGTGTGATACACTTTAAAACGTAGTTTTATCAGACAATCACACACAAATTGGTCATTCATATTACGCAACCAGCTCTGCTTCTTTGACCTTGGCCCTATGCAATATCCAGACAGCAACATCCAAAAGACTTCAACCTCACAGTGCTGCAAATAATAATCCTATGTATAAATGACAATATGTTTAAGTTATAGTGACATAGCCTATTGGCGCATGACTCCTAGGTTCACTACCAAGTTCAAAAATAGTAATACAAAACTGTGAGGAGGGTAGCGTAGAACTTTAAAAGGACATAGACAAGTTGGTGGAGTGGGCAGATAGGTGGCAGATGAAGTTCAATGAGGAGAAGTGTGTTGTGATTCATTTTGGTAGGAAGAATATGGGGAGACAATATAAAATAAGGGGTACAACTCTTAAGGGTGTGCAGGAGCAGAGAGACCTGGGTGTATATGTGCATAAGTCATTAAAGGTGGTAGGACAGGTGGAGAGGGCAGTTAATAAAGCATACAGTACCCTGGGTGTTGTTAATAGGGGCATAGAGTACAAGAGCAAGGAGGTTATGCTGACCATATATTGGATACTAATTAGACCTCAGCTGGAACATTGTGTACAGTTCTGGGCGTCGCACTTTAGGAAGGATGTGAATGTATTGCAGAGAGTGCAGAAGAGGTTTACAATAATGGTCCCAGGGATGAGAAACTTCGGTTATGAAGATAGATTGGAGAAGTTAGGACTGTTTTCCTTGGAGAGAAGAACACTAAGAGGAGATTTGATAAAGGTGTTCAAAATCATGAGGGAGCTGGACAGAGTAGATAGGGAGAAACTGTTCCCTCCCATAAAGGGATCGAGAACGAGGGGGCACAGATTTGAAGTGTTTTGCAAAAGAAGCAAATGCAACTCCTTAGCTCGTTCCCCTCCCACTTCCCTGGTGACCAAGACTTGGGGCCTAGTCTGTCTTTCTCTCTAGCTCTGCTTCTTAAGCGAAAAGGCAAAAAAGGTTTTATTAGTTAGCTCTGCTGCTCGGTACTTTATAATGGTCATTTTTATTAATTACTCATTTTTTAAAAATGATCAGTTTATTGCTTTGACATTGTGTTTTCTCTTGCTCAGCAAGTTGTTTATGTTTTCTTCATACCTTGTTGCAAACCACATCTCAGGCAGCTAAAGGGGAATGAGAGGCTCAAAAGTAGACTGATTGCTTTTTGGAAGGCTGGAAAAAAGGTGTTATTTTTGCTTCAATAGCAATGCAAAAAGCTTCAAAAGCTTTTTCATAGAGTTAGTGGTTCAGGTCTGGAATGCAATGCCTGGAAGTGTGGTGGAGGCAGGTTCAATCGACACATTCAAGAGGGCATTTGATGATTATTTAAATAGAAACAATGTGTAGGGTTATGGGGAAAAGGCGGGAGAATGGCACTGGGTCATAATGCTCAGTTAGAGGGTGTAGACAAGATGGACCGAATGGCCTCCTTCTGCACCATTACAATTCTGTGATTCTGTGATATACCTTCCAGTAAGTTAGCACCAACCAATTCACCTGGAATAATACGCTATTTCTACCCACACAGGTGGGTTTTGCTAATAGGAAAATCACATTTTGCATTGAGTGATAAATATTTTCTCATTTCATATTGAAACTAACCACACTTACAAATGTCCAGCATGGACCATATAACAGGAGAGCAAAGTATTGCAAAACTGGAAATCTGAAATGTAAATGGAAGATAGTGAAAAAACTCAGCAGACCAGGCAGCATCTGTGGAGGGAGAAATGATACATTTTACAACCACGGTTTTGTCAACCTTTCAAGTCCACGATCTGCACTAGTTCTGACGAAGGGTCACTGACCTCTGTTCCTCTCTGCACTGATGCCACCAGAAGTACTGAGCCCATTGCTATTGAAGCAAAAGTAACACCTTTTTTCCAGCCTTCCAAAAAGCAATCAATTTAATTTTGATCCTCTCATAACCCTTTAGCAAGAAACTGCCTGAGATTTGGTTTGGAACAAGGTATGAAGAAAACATAAACAACATGCTGAGCAAAAAAAAACACAATGTCAAAGCAATAAACTGATAATTTTTTAAAAATTACAAATGACCATTAAAAAGTACCAAGCAGCAGAGCTAACTAATAAAACCTTTTTTGCCTTTTTACTTAAGAAGCAGAGCTAGAGAGACTAGGCCCCAACAGACTAGGCCTCAAGTCCTGGTCACCAGGGAAGTGGGAGGGGAACGAGCTAAGGAGTCAGGTTCAATTAACTCCAACCTCGCATTCGTCTCTGGTGATGTACATTCTGAGCTGGCCTTGGCAAAATTCACATGAAAGTGGGGGTGTGAAGTGGGTTACCTTTCAGGCTGGATTTTCCTCTTCTCATCATCCTGTATGTGGATAGGTTTTTTGGGCATGAAGGAGGAAGAGCAGGGTGTGTGCGTGTGTGTGCGCGTGTGCACATGCATGCATGTGTGCGCATGCGTGCGTGTGTGTGTGCGTGTGTGTCCAGTTCACTCCCAGCCTCAAGGTTCTCACACATAGACATAAACACACACACACACACACACATGTTCTCACTTACTCACACTTGCACTCACCATTGGAGAAGGACTGAGGTTGGGAGGGAACAAAGGAACTTAGAACCCTTAGAAGATCACATTCAGTACCAGAACCAGAGCAATCTGTGGAGGAAGTCAAAGCTGAGCTTGTATTAAAAGTGAAATTGCTGAGTATCCTGTGGTAAAATCTCCATCCCCTCCACGTGCAGATCCAGCACCCATTGTCGCTGAGGATTCCCGGACATTTTCCTGGGCTTCGGTGACAAGTAAGAATCTGTCCGCTTGTGGCATTGTCCCTACCACTGTAATCAGTGAATCAGGGAACCGGGCGTGCCACAGGCCGGGCTGCAGTGAAAATGAGCCGGGGCATGCAGAAACACAGTGCACAATCCAACACCCAGTCAGTCATCGATTATTTGTCAGGAACTTGTGTCATGATATTGATGAGACGGAGCTGAAAGAAATTTTCACAGGATAGGAGATGTGGTGGAACTCCATATTAACATCAAGCGTAGTGGCCAGGGGAGAACAGGAAGGGCACGACCTAGGGGCCAGGGCCCACACACACATCAGAGGAGGAGGTTCTGGAAGGGCCAGAGATGTGAGGCACTGGGTACTTTACCTTTCACTTTGTGCTCCAGAAGCCACCAGTCAGGTCTGAAGAAAGAAGAATGAAGATTCACGATGTAGCACTTGACAACAACAAGGCCAAAATAGAAGATCATGAGGTAGGAAAGGAGGGACTGGGGAATCTGGCACATCCTACTATTCGGCCAATTATTTTTGTTGTTCACAATAACAGCAATCATTGGTTGATTAGCCTGTCAATCAGGGTACACATCAGATTGGCTGCTCTGGATACTGACCATCCAGATTTACAGGGCACTTGACTAAAGAGCACGAGCCCCACCCCTAGAGGCACGGGCCCCGGAGATTGGCACCGTGTGCACCCATCTCTCCCAGGACCTGAGGCAATCAGTGGGGTGGGCAGGGGATGTTTGTTCCAGGATGATTGATATTAGAGGGAGACTGGTGATTCAATCAAGATTGGGAAAAGGAGGCCTAGGGAAGACTGAGGACTCTTGCAGGGTTTGGCAGAGCACTCCTTTCCTCCTGGCTCACAAGGTGTTCTAACAGAAGCTAATTTTCTAGGCTTATCTTGGTTTCTTCTGGCCAGTTGGAGTCTCCTGTCATGCTGCAGAGAGTGCAGACCTCCTGCTGATGTGAAGGTATTATTACATTGGGGTACCTATCATAACAATAACAACAACTAGTATTTGTATGGCTCCTTTAATATAACAAAATGACTGACTTGCTTTACAGGAGCATTATCAAACAAAACTTGACACCACACCACATAAGGTCATATGACCAAAAGCTTGGTCAAAATGATAGGTTTTAAGGGGACCATCTTAAAGGAGAACGAGAGGAAGAGAGGTGAAGAGATTTAGTGAGGGAATTCCAGAGCTTAGGCTTTTGACAGCTGAAGATACGGCTGCCAGTGGTGGATCTATTAAAATCAGGAAAGCTAAAGAGGTCAGAATTGGCAGAGTGCAGAGATCTCAAGGGATTGTACTGCTGTAGAAGATTGCAAAGAAAGGGAGAGTGAGGCCATGGAAGGATGCAAGTATTAAAGTCAAGGCATTGCCTTTACAGCAGCCAATGTATGTCAGCGCGCCCAAGAAGATTAGTGAACAGGACTTGGTGTGAATGGGCGGTAAAGTTTTAAATTACCTCTAGCTTGCAGAGGCTAGAACAAGATAGGCTGTCCAGGAGTGGATGGGAATAGTCAAGTCTAGGAGTAACAAAGGCATGAATGAGGGCCCCAGCAGCAGATAAGCTGGGGCAGGGTCAGAGTCAGGCAGTATTAGGGAGGTGGAAGTGGGTAACATTAGTGATGATGCAGATCTGTGGTAGGAACCTGAGCTCAGGGTCAAATATACCATCAAGATTGTGGGCAGACTGCCAGGGGATAGAATGGAATCGGTGGCTATGAAATGGAGTTTGTGCTGGGGGCCAAAAACAATGCTTTTGGTTTTCCAATACTTAATTGGAGGAAATTTCTCTTCATCCAGCACTGGACATTGGACAAGCAGTCTGATAATTTAAGGACAGTGGAGGGGTCAAGAAAGTGGTGGTGAGGTAGAATTGGGTGTCACTGGCCGGTCAGTTAATGGTCAGCCAGTGTGAAACGCGCACTGAAATGCTCAGTGTTGCCAAGGTGAGTGCAGGAAGAGGGCAGGCGATGGTGTGTCCGCAGCTGGGGGTGAGCGCTGCGAGAAAGCTCCCTGAAGGCAGACAGCTGCCTCAGGGAGCTGGAGACCTGAAAAAGCTTTTAAAAGAGTTTTTAAAAGCTGCAAAAAAAATGTTTATGCATCATAATCAATCATCTGAAAATGTAGCTGATAAAAATGTTGTTGCAAAAAAATCACGGAAATTTTGCCCCACCGTTGGATGAGGATTGATGAAAAATGCGAAGGCCACCTGGCCGATTCACCCGTCCACCAGCCATTAGGTTGGATGAGCAATAAAAAATCAGAGTCAATTGCGTTGTTAATGGGCTTAACTTCCCTCTTAATTATTGGCAGGAGCGCTTCCGACTTTTGCACACATCCGCCAAGCGAAATATCGCGCGTGTGTGGGATGACGTCGGGACTTGCCTGATGTCTCCTCGTGCTATTTTACCCTCGATCAGGTCGGGTGAGCATCTGCCTGCGGGGCATTCTGTTTGTTTTAGTGATTTTTCAGAGGGATAGATAGTGTCCGAGTCACTGGTAGAATTCAGTTGCTTCTTTCTGAATCATTCCACAGGGTTTTTTAATTCATGCTAGAGGCAGACAGGGCCCATTTCTATTGTGTTGCTTGAATCCATGACACATGGCTTCTGTTGAGTGGTGAAATTGGTCTCATGCCTCACGGTGTTGATTGGCAGTTTGCCTAATCGGGGCCTTGAAAATGACATGCCCATGATACTGTGTAAAGGTAGCCTGAATCCTCTTAATGAGAAGATGCATTTTGGCCGCTGAACCCAGGAATCTGTTGTGGACACTTCAGGCATACTTGAGGAAGCTGCTGTGAGGTTTACCTGCTTCTCAGGTGCTGCACTGGGGATCCTAGTGGAGGCAGCTCACTGGAGGAGTGAAATGTTGCTCCTGCCAGGCAAGTTGTGAGCAACAGTGACAAGGGGTAGGCAAAGGAGGTCAATGGCAAGAACATAGCTGCAGTTCTGCAAGTTGTGCAAGGTCATCAGCAGGTTTGTTAAGTTAAGCCTTCTAACCCAAATTGTGCACTACTCTCTCCTGAGTTCCTACAACAGGGATTACATTTCAAAACCACTTAATTTGCTCTAAAGCACTTTGAGATGTCCTGTGGTCATCTGAGATGCTATTCTTTCTTTTCTCGGTTCAGCATCATCTATAGCTCCACTACTTATGCCTTCTCTCTCCATTCTTTTCACTCTTCCAATTCCTGCAACTGTGCTTCACTTAAACATCCTTCTGCTACTGCTGAAACACTCTGCACCTACTAGTATCCTTACGGTTTCTTCCCTTACTTCCCTACAGTTTTACTACCTTTCACACAATGACCATGCTATTCGATCATGAAATGCACATCCTCAAATCACCTCAGTATGCTGCCACTAACACACTCTTTTCTCTCTTACAGGGCCTCTTGCTCTTAATACAAGGGAGCTGGTGCACACAGCAGAGGAGAGCCTACAACTATGTCCTATTTAGGCTTGAAGAAAAAGATCCTAGCCATCACGGGAAGGGCAGGTTAGACCCATGGTCACTGGCGAGGCTGGAGGATATGTCCCAACAAGAATTTTTGGCACCTTACCCTCTTTTTTCTTTCCCACCTCAATGTCTACATGACCAGGTGAAGATGTTCACTCTTGCCACTAACTGTCCCTCACTTACATTTCAGGTCCAGTGGCTGTGCAGGGCCCTGACTAAGAAGAGGAAGAGGAGGGCAATATTATATAAGAAACACCAATAAAACTTACCACGTTGCAGTGCAAGATTCTACCAGGAAGCAAGCTGGCACTGGGAGTTATTACAATCCCCTTGGAGACCAATAACTTTTAAAAGAAAGGAATCCCCATGAAGCAATGGAAAGAAAACTGCTGGGTAACATTTCACTTCTTAAAACTTTTACTGTAACAAATCAACTAAAGCAACATAAACATGAATTAACAAGTGAAGGATATTTCAAATAAAAAAGATAAATTTCACTTTACTGCTTCTGCTTTGTAGGATTTGCACTTCCCATCCAATTGTTTTGGCCCTTGAGTTGCATTCATCTGCAGCCAGACTCCATCCAATGTTCTTGGACATGGTTAACACTGACAATGCGCATGTCTGAATTAACTCTCACTCAGGTCAAAGCAGACTCGATGGCACAGAATGCCCAAAGAATCCCTTCTCTGAGTCCATTAAATGGTCTATTGGGCTCTGGCAACACTGAAAGAGCAAAAATTGGTCTTGTCCAATCCACAAACGCTTGCTCTTCCTGTCCTCAGCTCTTCTAGCCCTCTCCAGCTGTAGACCAAGCAATAACACAGTTTCTGGTCCATTCTCAGAGCCCTGATCCAACACTAAGGGCAGGATTTTCAGCTCGACGTGTGGGCACGCACCCAACACACATGAGCGTGAAATAGCGTGTGATGATGTCGGGCGAGCGTCCTGACATCATTGTGCACTTGCGCGATATTTCAGTCGATGGGCACACACAGGAGTCGGCTGCACAGTGGCTAACAATTGAGAGGGCTGTTAAGCCCATTAATCATTTAATTAAGGTGAAATTTTCCCTGCCCATCCAACCTTATGGTTGGCATACGGGCAAATAGGCCAAGCATCCCTTGCATTTTTTGCGAAACCTCATCCATGGGTGGGTTAAGGTTTTGAACAGTGATCAAAGAAACAATAAAAATTTTTAATCCTCATTTTTAACATGTCCCTGCTCATGTTTTCCTTGTTTTTGAAATCTTTGTTTATAATGTTAAAAATCATCAGCTCCCTGAGGCAACTCTGTGCCTTCAGGGAGCTTTCACTGAGCGCACCCGTGTGCACACTTCAGTGCTCGCGCTCCTCCTGCCCCTATCCTCATAGCGCTGATGTTATCAGTGCACATTTCATGCTGGCTGGCCATTAATCTTAGGTAGCGGATCATTGCCTGGCCACTCCCGGGCTAGCCTGCTATGCCAGCCCAACGAGGGGAAAATCCTCCCCTAGCATCTGTTCTAAAACTGCTAAATAGAAAATTGTTCAATGTGGAGAGAAGCTTGCTTGTTTTCTTTCACCCAAATTCTCAGCATATGCTTAACTGCCAAACGGAAAACACTGGCTCACCCAATCCCACTGCAATTAGCTTTCTATTTACCCTTTGCTTCTTAGCTGTTCATTCCCATGGCAATCCCAGGTCACATGGAAATTTCTTGGGATCTAATTATGTCATAATCAGGAAACCAATTAACCTTCTTTCAGAATAATCCCCAGTCCACTTTTGTCTTAAAGGAACATTGAACAAAAAGAAAATACATGCTTCCCAAAGCACATAGGCCATCACAGAGTACACCCAGGCCATTCAAGTTCAGGCAAGGCACAACACACCTCAGGAATATTGCATCTCTTGGCCTCCCAGCAGGGGTCCAGAGAACCTGCATACTGGCACGGCCCTTCAAACTGGAGGGCAAGGTCTTGAAAGTGCATGGGCCTGCATTAGCAGGAAGATTTGAACCTGAGCAGACTATTGTAATCTCTCCCTGTGACTTTCCATACCATTTCCCAAAGGATCAGAGCCACTTTTGCTAGCCTCTTACACACTAGCATCCAATAGATCCAAATCAGCTATGAATGCAGATGCTAAGCTTCAACATGTTGTAACTTTGCTTTTAAGTTGAAGAGACAATGGCCGAGACTTACCAGCCTCACCATGACATGACCAACGCAGAGAACGTGGCAGCCCAGCCAAAAGTCCATTGACTCTCGATGGGACCGGATGTTCCTGATGCCGGGCGGGGCTGGAAAATTCCACCCAATGTGAAAAATGTCAGCATGTGTTTAGGAAAAACCTTATGCCATGATTCCAGATAGTTGTCCTCTGGAGGTGGACGTCTGGGTCACTTATTCCTGTATAGTACCTAGACACAAAGTCAATTATGGAGTTGTGTTGCTTTTCTGCACCAATATATCTACCATCCTAAATGCCAAAGGATTCACACAGAGATCTCTAGCTCAGCATATTACAGATATCGACCTCCAAAGAAACCCTGCTGACCTTTCTGAAGACTACATTTGATGTGCCTTCTACCTTGCATTATGCTACCCTGCATGAAGTCATGTGTACTCTTGCTCCAAAAGTAATGTGCTCATGCTCTGAGGACTAAGAGAAATGCTTTGTGAAAGTAACAGTGGGGTTAACTATGGATGTGTGGATGTCTTCCACCTCCTCACACTCAGCCTCCTGTGCTACAAGGGTACTGCATTCTCCTGAGAGAACACATGGTGACGGTTGGGAGTTGGTGGGAGGCACACAAAATGTTTCAGCAAATACTTATAACCATAACATTACTATTGATATAGAACAGGGCCTGCAGCCTGAAACCTGAATAGATCTACTATCCATGTCCTCCTAACAGGCTCAATGGTGTTGGCAACCCAAAGATGGGGGTGCATGATCACCCTGACTGTTCCAGCCTATGCTTTAGACAGAGGGTAGTTGATAATAACCATCAACCATTCTTACCTGCACTTGCATTATTGATCTGCAACCAGCAAAATTAAGGTAAATTCATTATGATGCATATTATAGCACAGTACACAAAGTATATTTTGCATAAATTAAATTGCATACCTAGAATTTTGGCTAACTGTCCTACGACTCCTCATAAACGATAAGATGCACTTTACATGACAAACTGAGGTTATCGAACTATGCAGCTGTCTTTCTCACATAGGACACTGTGCTGAGCTGCTTTGCAAAATCCTTCCATGAAGATTTTGCAGAATTTTGATAAGGGAGAGGGGGATCCTCGGATGCAAAAATTGCAACACTCCTTTGCTGAATCTCCCTAATCAGCTTTAGCCTTTCCCCCACTGCTGCTGTAATGGTTCCCTGCTGAACCTATGATTGGACTAATTCTACTGGCCAACTTCAGATACAATCTGGTTCCTGGCCAAAGTTCCTCTCTTCTGCGCCAAAATACATCTCTGCGCTACTTTGAGTCTTATGGCGATCTCTAACTTCCTTGTCACCTTTCTGCCCTGTAACTAATTCTGCACTCCTCCTGGACATCTATTCCAATAGAAATGCCTCTCCATCAGTGCATCTTCTGATAATCTACACTTCAAATAGCTTCTGGACTTCAATCGCCCACCATCCCTTTCTCCCAACTTATACAATAGCTCATCAATGCTCCATGCTGACTTCACCTACCTATATCAGATTTATCCCACTAGGAGACTTACTACTTTAACTCTGGACTTTCTTCAATTGTCTCCCTTCAATTATTGTAACCAGACCTAGGTAACTTGAACTATCCCCATGTCCATTCATGTGCACATTTTGCCCCCTTGCACCTCTCCCCTCTCGGGTACTCTACCATTCCAAATCCCTATTCTGAACCTTCAGTACTCCTTGATCTTTCTGCTGTCCTGTCGCTGTACCAGACTTGACTCCCTCTTAGATAAGCCTGCAGCATTCCTCTATCCTTCTCTTGGCATTCTCCAGAGGGCCCATCATTCATCCCAGCCTCTCTATATGAGCAGCAATCCCAACTGCCCCATCTTACTCTTTTGCTGACCAGTGTGCTGGCTGGTTGCTGACCTTGTCAGTCTCCTCCTTGTTCAGCTGACCCTGTAGATTCTGGTCATGATGGTCATGAAAGGCACTATATAAATGCAGGCTTTTCTTTTTTCATATCCTCACTGCTACTCTCCTGTCGCCATGACATTTCTACAGCTACTGATCTCAATTACACCCTCACTTCTTCCTTCAATGCCCTTGTCCCCATTAAAACCATTTCTCTCTCTCAGCCTTGCCATTTCCTCCTGATTCAGGGCTCATTTCTCACCAGGCTGGGAACAGATATGTGGACAACTGGTTTTGTAATTCACCACCAGATCTGACTGGACAACATAAAGCACTATTGGCCCTGTCCTCCTCTGCGAATCTCCTCACTAATCCAGGACATCCTGGCTTCTTTTTTCAACTGCAAGTCACCTCCTTAAACTCCTCTCCCCTATCTTTCCCACCCTCACTTCTGGCAACAAATGCAAAGAGTTCATGGACTTATTGTCATTAAGATTGAGACCATCCAATTATCTGCCTCTGCTATTTCCCCTCCCTTCTCATAGCCCAACCAACCAAACTTATTCAAAGATAAAAACAAAAAGCTAAAAGCTACTGCGGATGCTGGAAATCCAAAACAAAAACAGAATTATCTGGAAAAACTCAGCAGGTCTGGCAGCATCGGCGGAGAAGAAATCAGTTAACGTTTCGAGCCTTCATGGCCCTTCGGCAGAACTGAAGCATAGTTAGAAGAAGGGAGAAATATCAAACTTATTCAAAGGCTAACAACTACCTTAACGCTAAATTTGTATTTTTCTCTAGTTTCTCTCCTGTCCCCTCTCATGCCCTCTCTGAACCCATCTTGTCCATGAGACCTCCTGCTCTATCAGCCTTATTCCCACAAAACTACTGACTATCCAACTTCCCATGCTGACTCCCATAGCTGACATTGTTAACAATTTTCGCTCCTCAGGTTTTGTTCCCTTGTTAGTCAAATCTGCTGTCATCACACTTCTTCTCTAAAAACCAACCCTTAACCCCTCCAATCTTTCACACTACTGACCCATCATCTCAAACCTCCTTTGCCTTCCTTCCCAAAGTCCTTGAACATCCTCGCGTCCCAAATTTGTGCCCATCTTTCCCAGGATTCCATGTTTGAATCCCTTTATTCAGGTTTCTGTTCCTACCACTGTAGCAAAAGGCTCTTATCCAAGTCATAAATTACACCCTATGTGTGTGTGACAAAGGTAAACTTTCCCTCCTCATGCTTCACGATCTTCCTGCAGCATTTGACATACTATTGTCATCCTATGCCTCTCCACTATTATCCAGCTGCGTGGGACAGCAATAACCTGGTTTCATTCTTATCCAATCATCACAAGAGAATCACTTGCAACGGCTTCTCTTCCTGCTCCGGCACCGTTGCCTCTAGTGTCCCCCAAGGATCTTTTCTTGTCTCGCTCCTATTACTCATTTACATGCTGCACCTCAACAACATCATCTGAAAACTTTTCACACAGGTAATGACACCCAGTTCTACCTCCACCGTTTTTTTTGACCCTCCACTGTCAACTAAGCTGTCAGGCTGCTTAACTGATGTTCCAAACTGGTTGAGTAGAAATTTCCTCCAATTAACTACTGGCAAACTGAAGGCATTATCTTTGCTCCCTGCCACAAACACTGTTCCCTAGCTATCATGTCCATCTCTCTTCCTAGCAACAATTTGAGGCTGAACTATGCTATTCGAAACCTTGGTTTCATATTTGACCCTGAGATGAGCTTCTAAGTAGACATCCTCACCTCTAAGATTACGTATTTCCACCTCTGTAACATCACCTGAATCTGTCCCTACCTCAGCTCATCTGCTGTTGAAGCCTTCATTCATGCCTTTTTTGCTTCTGGTAATGACTATACCAATGCACACCTAGCCACGTTCTACCTTCTGTAAAACTTGAGGTCATTTAGAGCTCTGTTGTCCGTGAACTAATTCATACCAAATCCCATTCATGCATCACCCCTGTGTTTGCTGACCTACAGTGGCTACCATTTAATCAACATCTCAGTTTTAAAATTCTCGTTCTTGCTTTCAGATCCCTCCATGGCCCCCCTCCTCCCTATCACTGTAACCTCCTTCAGCCCTACAGATATCTCTGTTCCTTTAATTCTGGCTTTTGAGCATCCCTAATTTTAATCACTCCACCGCTGGTGGCCCTAGGCTCTGGAATTCCTTCCCTACACCTCTGCCTCTTTACCTTATTTTCCTACTTTAAGACAATCCTTAAAACCATATCCTTGACCAAGCTTTTGGTCATCTGCCATAATGTATCCTTACGTGGTAGAGAGTCAAATTTTGTTTTATCATTCCCATGTAAAGCACCTTGGGACATTTTTATTATGAAAAAGGTGCTATGTAAATACAAGTAGTTGTTGTACATTGTTCTTGATTATCACTTCCAGGGATTTCTCAATGAATGAAGCAGTTCTCCCCAGCCCGGACCTCTTCTATTCCCTTTAATTATTTCTGTAGATACTAAGCCAGTTCCCTTTAAGGCAGAGCAGCAATTCTTTAAATTGGCAGTCGTGAGGAATATCTCAGCCCCACAGCAGATACATTCTATGAACAATGCCTCAAATCGTACAGAGGGCACATCGCTATCATTATAATCAGCAGACCTCACAATATAGAGAATCATCCACTGTTTGTGTGCTCAGTGCAAAGAGCACATCCTTTCCAGCAGCTGCACTTCAATGGGACCATAATTCTTCCTTCATAGTTCAATTTTGCCAGTTGTAATTCTCCATAGACTACACAGGAATGAAAGTATGAGCTTCCCTTCTCCAATTTTATAATCACATTGTGCTTCCATGTGTGCATAAAATGGTTAGCTCTTTCCTGCAGCAGATTTCCATAACTGATGCACTCACTCATTCATAATTGCAGAACATTTCTCTTTATATAGACTGTCTTTGAGATGACACTTTCACTCACTTATTTTTTTCCCCTGGAGCCATATTGCATTACCCAGCTGTGGCTATAGCAACAAGATGCTCCTACATTTATTGACTAGCCAAAAAATGATGTGTGTGTATTATACTGAACAGTGTACAGTCCTGCTTCCATTCAAATCATTATCTTGTCACCAAATTTGTTCAGAAACTCCGTTAATGTCCTTCTCATTTGCAATACAATAATAGCACATTGTTCTACCTTCTCCCAGAGAAGTAGTCTGCAGAGCCACAATGAGGAACATGTATGACAACCATACAAGAAACAGGAAATAGCATGAAAGGCAAAGGCAAAGGGAGAGAGAGAGAGAGAGGGGGGTGGTGCAGGTGGAAAGAAAAAGTGGGAGGCAAAAGCAGAGAGGCATTTAAAGGAGACAATATCTAATTTTTTGCTTGGATGTGATGATAGCTGAGATACATCATAATACACAGTGAGCTATATGGTAATAAGATTTTGTCATATTGGCCAACTCACTGTGAGCAATGCCAGAGCAGATCTGCTTTATACAAACAAGTCTTGTGCTATGGATGCATCAATCATCATTTAGATGGCCTTATTAAAGGCATCAGGGGCTAATAATTTAATAGTCCCCAGGAAACTTTGCCAGTTCAAAGGAAGGCAGACAGCACCCAAGCTTCAGGCTTCTCTCAGATCTTTGCTCTTAGATCACTTAGAGTCAGCCTGCACCTCTTAAAGGGGAGCTGTATTCTGACTGCAGCAGCTACTGGAAGTTGTAATAGAAGGGTGTAAGATCTACAGGAAGAATGAAGATATCACAAGACGGCAGAGAACAGGCTCCCAGATTTTCAGATACCACACTCGAGGCCCTCGTGCCGGAGGTGGACGGGGGGAGAGATGTAGGAGGTTATTCAGACAAGTGCTCAGAAAGGAATGGAAGCAGATAGCCATAGAGGTCAATGTGAACAGTGTCACACTAAGCACCTGGATGTATTGCCACATGGAGTTTAATGTCCTCACACAAGGGGCCAAGGTCAGTGAATTCATCTTCACAGACCATATCCTTACAACTGAGCCACTGGCCTCACATACTGTTCATTGCATCACACACCATTTACCCACACACCATTCCGTAACAACCATAACTCATACCTCACATTCATAGCTTCACTTTGCCCTCACATACTTAGTACTGTGTCAAGACTCACACCTACATTTCGTTGTGAGCACACACTGCCAGCTATTCAACACTGGCAGCCACATCATCCAAACAGATTGCACCACACTCACTGATACACTTCTCTCTCTTGTAGTACAAGGTATGCAGGCAACTGGAGGCAGCAGCGCTTAACCAGTGGGGAACAGGCACAGCTGCATGGTCACCATAAAACAGCTGTCACTGAGTCTGTGACCAAAAATGGCGCTGACACCACAGGTGATGCCGATATGTTCCGAGCTAATCCACCTTCTCACATTCCAACTATCCCTCATCTCACAGTCTCTTCTGGTACACAAGCCTCAAATGTCAGCCTGCGACCCGCCCACCCCTCACCACAATCCTACCCTTTCTCCTTTCACATACCCAACAACTGCCACCTGGCCAGGCATTGGTGCAGGTGAATGAAGGTCAAGAGAAGCAGGACACTGATGATGATGAAATGCCATCACTCGGTCTCACATTCATACCCACTGGCTCAGGTACTGGCACTGCACAAGCTGCACAAGGTGGGTCACTAGGCACAAATGGCTTGCAGCCAGGGCAGCAGGAAGGGATAGCACAGACACCAGCTTGCTGGAGGGTGAGGTTATACATGAGTTCTGCTGCAGAGGACACAAATAAGGACTTTGATGGGGTAGTGTACAGGAAAAGGTTGACAGGTATGCACACAGAAATGCTCTGTACATTGGCAGACCTGCCAGACAACCTGCAGTCACTGTCAAGGAGGATGGAGAAGGCAGCTCCAACTTGGCACAGAACTTTGTGCGAGTTTGGAGCCTAATCCTTTCACGCAGTGGAAATCATGGTTAATTCCATTAGAATGCTTGCAGAACCAACCACGATGCAGTGCCATGTCCTCTTGTTCCTCCACCCCAGTTCCTCCTCCTCCTGCTCATCTTCCTCCTTTCACTCCTCCTCCTGTTCCTTCTCCCCAGTTCCTCTTCCTCCAGTCCCTCCACCTCCAGTCTCTCCACCTCCAGTGCCTCTGCCTCCTGTCCCTCCGCCTTGAGTTCCTATTCCTCCTCTCCCTTCTCTTGCTGTTCCTTCCACTTCTACTCCTTCTCATGAGGTGCTCCCAATATCCCTGGCGACAGGAACTGTGCCCTCATGATCACTGGGTTGTGGAGGATTCACAGACCACCATCCATTGGGGCACATGCTTCAGCGGGTAGCTGAGGGCTCCTCCAGAGCAGTTGAGATGGCAAAAGTGTTACTTGATTGCCCTAATTGTCTGCTCTATGAAGTTTTGTGTGGCAGCATGGATCTCATTGTACACATGCTGGCCATGTGTTTGGCAGACGGAGTGGAGTCATGAGGCAGGTTGTCATGACTCACTGGGGATAGTGCACTGTAGTATTAAGTGCTGTAGCATAAAACCCCACTGCTCCCAGAGCCGTGTCAAATGTGAGAAGTTTAATCAGACCACCAAATTGCCTCAATTCTACCTGTCTAATTTAGGTTAAAAGAATACAAGCACCAGGTTTGTAAACTTAACAAGTAAATAACTGTTTACTAAACAAATTGTCTGTAACCAGTGGCAAAAGAACGAAATATGGACTG
This sequence comes from Cetorhinus maximus, assembly GCF_964194155.1. NCBI lineage: Eukaryota > Metazoa > Chordata > Chondrichthyes > Lamniformes > Cetorhinidae > Cetorhinus > Cetorhinus maximus. Next base: position 117,632,370 of record NC_135886.1, read on the forward strand.
CTAACTTTTAACTCTATAACTCTGCCCCTTTTTAAACCCCTGTACACAAACACACATAAACACACACACAAGACACACAAAAAATGGATTTTAAGGGTGAGATAAAACAATTCAATAGCACCAATCTGGGGTTCAGGATTAGATGGATTGGCTTTGGTTGCTTTCTTCCGAATTCCTTGCATGTTGTTGTGGCTGACACAAGGTGGTCTCCCAGCACTTGCAGTCTGTGGTTCTCTGGCTAAGACTTGCTTTTAATGTGAATTTTCCCCTTTTCCTCCTGACAGGGGTTTCGTAAAGGGGATACAGTGATGTGAGGAATAGCCAGCTAGCTACTATGGCAGGATCACTGGAGTCTTACAAAACACAGGAGAGAGAGGTTTCAGGTCTTTCCTCTTTTCAGGCTAGGAGCTGATCTACCTAACTATCCTCACACAGAATCTGGCCATTTGGTCAGAAGCCAATTAAAATGCCATTGCTAGGCAGTTCCCTCTTAAACCAGGTCTCCTTTCCAGCACCATTCTGTCCAACCTGGCACACACTGTTCCAGGAGATAGCAAGATTGTAGATTTTCTTCTTCCTGCTCTAGTGAACATCTCTTTTAAATTGCAGCCATGGTAGTTTTTAAAGCCAAGTAAGTTTATTCTCAAAATATAAAGTTAAGCTCAAGACCTTGACAAAGTTTGGCAGAAATCGAATTTTTGGCAGAGTTAATGAATCTGGGATAATTCTAAAATGAAAAAAATCTAGTGGGTTACTTTTGAGAAAATAAAATGTTGTTTAAGGAGAAGGTAAGGAAGCAAAACATGTTAATGCTTGGAATCAAATAGAAAAGTTTCATTTCTGTTTTTAAAAAAGTTATGAGAGTACTTCATTGGATTGTAAAGTCTCTCCAGACAACCTGAACAAGATAAAATGGTAACTTGCATGTGTAAAATGGTATGAGGGAGACAGCAGCAGGAGGTAGCGGACCAGGAAAGAAGTGAGGGGCATGCTCCCCCAGGACATGCCAGGAATGAGGGGTAAGGTAATGGTAAACATAATGCCCAAGAAACCAGGTTTTTCACCCAAATGGATAGGAATTCATGAGATAATAATGATTAGCAACACTTGCGTTGGTGTGGATATGAAAGGGAAGGGGCACTGGAAGCGCTGGTCACAATTGAAGCATGTTACTAACTGATCTTATTTTACAGAACTAATCTCAACTGACCGGTGATGACTGGGACGGTTATTTGTTTAATTTACAGACTGTTAACCGCCACACTGTTGTCAATTCTTAGAAGGCACAAGAATACGAGCATCAGGATTGTAAACTTGACAAGTAAATAACTGTCTGTTGAGAAAATTGTCTGTAATCAGTGGCAAAAGAAGGAAACAGGAACTGCTAACTTTTAACTCTATGACTTAAACTTTACCCCTTCTTAAACCACTACACACACACGACGCACAATTAATGGATTTTAAGGGTGAGATAAAACAGTTCAATAGCACCAATCCGGGATTCAGGATTAGATGGATTGTTTTCTTCCAAATTTCTTGCAGGCTGTTGTGGCTGACATGCACTTGCAGTCTGTGGTCCTCTGGCTGAGATTTGCTTTTAATATCACTACTGGTGAATTTTCCCCTTTTCCTCCTGACTGGGGTTTCTCAAAGGAAGTAGGAGACAGTGATGTGAAGAATAGCCAGCTAGCTACTATGGCAGGATTACTGTAATCTTACAAAACACAGAAGAGAGAGATTTCAGGACTTTCCTCTTTTCAGACTAGGAGCTGATCTGCTACACTATCCTCACACAAACCTGGCCACTTGGTAAGGAGCCAATCAAAATGCCATCCCTAGGCAGTTCCCTCTTAAACCAGGTCCCCTTTCCAGCACCATTCTGTCCAGCCTGGCACACCTGTTCCAGGAGATAGCAACATTGTAGATTTTTTTCTTCCTGTTCTAGTGAACATCTCTTTTAAATTGCAGCCATGGTAGCTTTTAAAGCCACAGTCCAATCTTAAAGCCACATACCAAGAAAAAGTAAAAATGTGTTCTTGACAAGGTGTAAAGTGGACAGTCCTTCTCAGCCTGGAATGACCCTCTAGTATGACGTTGTGGCTGAAAGACTGATGAAGCAGTGAACTGGCACAGAATAAAAGCGTAACTGTCGCCAGGATAGGAGACATGCAACAGCATGATGTGCTGGATGTGGCCGTACACCAATGACACATTCAGCAAGTGGTAACCCTTGTAGTACCCACAAAGTTATGTGTGTGCAGTCAATTCCACCCTGCACCATGGGGATATCCACTAGCCTGGCAAAGCCACATGCATGTTCCACCTGCTTCTTTCTGTTCAGAGGAACAAAATGGGCGGAATTTTCCTTTCTGGAGAATAAGTCCAGTGGCGAGCGGGAAAGTTGGCATGATTCCCGATGGGCAGCAGGACAGCTGAACATGTGCGATGAGCAGGAAGTCACCCACCCTGCCATTCCCTCATGGGGTCAAAGATCCTGGCATTTTATTTTAATGGCACCCAGACAGACATTCACTCACAAGGAGCCTGGTGCTGCAAAGATGCTCCCAAAGTGGGAAACTCATGATTCAGCAAAGCTTCCCTGGAGATTCTCCTACAGGCTGCCCAGGAAAGCTGAGAAGCCCTCTTTCCAAGGGATGGGAGCAGGAGGCCCTCCCACCTGACCACACCGGCCTGGAGTCACTGGGGAGGGTAGCGGCTGTGGGGCCCAGAAAAGGACCACCCTGCCGTGCAGGAAATGGAGGAATGATCTGCTGCGTTCTGCCAGGGTGAGACATCTACTCACTGCAAACTCACACTTCCACAAGGGCATCAGACAACCTAAGGGTTAGAGTCCACAGGGATGTCACACATGACTAGCAGAAGGGTCATCAGCACTGAATGTGTATCAGCCACTTTAAGGTCATCATCTCATGTAAGTTCCTGCACAAATGGTGTTGTATTCCCTTACTGGGGAGAGCTCAGGAGGGACAATAGGCATTCATGCTTCTGTTCCTATGGGATAGGCTTTGATTGAACAGTACTGGGACCAGTGTCCTGGCAACTCGAATAACTAGGGCTGTAGAGAGGGCTTTAAATTAAATATGGGTGGGAGGGAAGGGTTCTGGAGAGCAGATAGGTAGGCTAACAAAGCAAAAGGATATGGCAGCATTGCAGGGCAGCTATTTAGGTATTGATACCCAGAGTGTGACAGGAAGGGACAGGGTGTACAAACATAAAATAAACAGCAGCAAATAGGGTCAAAGGAGGAGAAATGGTAAAAAGGCAAATTAATGGCTCTTTACTTAAATGCACATAGCATTTGGAACAAAATAAATGAATTAACAGCATAAATAGAGGTTAATTGGTATGATCTCATAGCCATTATGGAGATGTGGTTACAAAGATGTCAAAGCTGGGGACGAAATTTTCAATGGTATGTGACTTTTCAAAAGGAAAGGCAGGAGTGAAAGGGTGGTGGGGTAGCTTTGATTGTACGAGATGCAATAAGTACGATAGCAAGAAATGATCTTGGATCAGGAGATGTAGAATCCATATGGGTGGAGGTAAGAAATAACAAGGGGAAGAAGACACTGGTGGGAGTAGTCTATAGTCCCCCCAACAGTAGCTATACCGTAGGACAGAGAATAAATCAGGAGATAATGAGAGCATGTAAAAAAGGCAGTACATTAGACATGTGTGACTTTAATCTCATGTAGATTGGGAAAATCAAATTGGCAGAGATAGACATGAGCAAAAATTCATAGAGTGTATGTGGAACTGTTTTCTAGAACAATATGTTGTGGATCCAACCAGGGATCAGGCTATTTTGGATCTGGTAATGTGTAGTCAAGCAGGTTTAATAAATGATCTCAGAGTAAAATATCCCCTAGGAAACAGTGACCATAACATGATGGAATTTAGCATTCAGTTTGAGAGTGAGAAACTTGGGTTGGAAACAACTGTGTTAAACTTAAATAAGGGTAATTACAAAGGAATGAGGGCAGAGTTGGCTGGAGTGGACTGGAAAAGGAGTTTAGCAGAAAAGATGGTTGATGAACAATGGCAGACGTTTAAGAAAATAGTTTATCACTCACAACAAAGATATATCCCAGTGAGAAAGAAGGATCCTAGGAAGTGGATAAACCAACCATGGTTAACCAAGGAACTTAAGAATAGTATCAAATTGAAAGAAAAAACATACAATGTGGCAAAGATTAGTGGTATGCCAGAAGATTGGGAAAGCTTTGAAAACCAACAAAATATGACCAAAAAAAAATAAAGAGGGAGAAAATAAACTTTGAGGGTAAACTAGAAAATAATATAAAAACGGATATAAGAGCTTCTTTAAATATATAAATAAGAAGAGAGAGGCCAAAGTGAACATAGGCCCCTTAGAGGATGAGGCTGGGGAAATAACAATGGAGAATGAGAATGGCAGAGGAGTTGATCAAATACTTTGCATCAGTCTTCACGGTAGAAGGCACTAATAGCATTCCAAAAATACTAAATAATCAAGGGGCAAAAGTGGGGAGGAAATAAATACAATAACTATCACTAGAGAAAAAGTAATAGGGAAACTAATGGGGCTAAAGGCTGATAAGTCCCCTGGACCTGATGGGCTGCATCCTAGGATATTAAAGGAAGTAGCTACATAAACAGTGGATGCACTAGCAGTAATCTTCCAAGAATCCTTAGATTCTGAAAAAGTCCCATAAGATTGGAAAAGTGCCAACATAATGCCCTTATTCAAAACGGGAGGGAGACAAAAAACAAGCAATTATAGGTCAGTTAGCTTAACATCCGTCACTGGGAAAATGTTAGAGTCTATTATAAAGGATGTAATAGCAGAGCATTTAGAAATGCATAATATAATCAAACGGAGTCAGCATAGCTTCATGAAGGGGAAATCATGCCCGACAAATTTATTAGAATTCTTTGAGGACATAACAAGCAGGGTAGATAAAGGGGAACCAGTAGATGTAATATTCTTGGATTTCCAAAAGGCGTTTGATAAGGTACTGCACATAAGACTACTTAATAAGATAAGAGATCATGGTGTTGGGGGTAGTGTATTAGCATGGATAGAGGATTGGCTAACTAATAGAAGACAGAGAGTTGGGATAAGGGGGAATTTTCAGGATGGCAACCTGTAACTAGTGGAGTGCCACAGGGATCAGTGCTGGGGCTACAATATACATTAATGACTTGGATGAGGGAAGTGAATGCACTATCGCCAAGTTTGTGGATGACACAAAAATAGATGGGAAGGCAAGTGATGAGGATGACACAAAGAGTCCACAGAGGGAAATAGCAAGTGGGCAAAAACTTGGCAGATGGAATATAATGAGGTAAAATGTGAGGTTATGCATTTAGACAGGAAGAATAGAGGAGCTGGATATTATTTAAATGGAGAAAAACTGCTGAAAACTACAGCACAGAGGGATTTGGGAGCCCTCGTGCATGAATCCCAAAAAGCTAACATATAAGTTCAGCAGATAATAGCTAAGGCAAATGGAATGTTGACATTTATTTCAATGGGAATGGAGTGTAAAAATAGGGAAATCTTGCTAAAACTATACAAGGCACTAGTTAGACCACACCTAGAATATTGTGAACAGTTTTGGTCCCCTTATGTAAGGAAAGATATACTGACATTAGAGGCAGTCCAGAGAATATTCACTAGGTTGATCCCGGGTATGGAGGGATTTTTTATGAGGTAAGGATGAGTAGGTTGGGCCTGTACTCATTGGAGCTCAGAAGAATGAGAGGCGACCTTATTGAAACATATAAGATTCTTAGGGGGCTTGACAGGGTAGATATTGAGAGGTTGTTTCCCCTTGTGGGAGAGTCTAGGACCAGAGGGCATAATCTCAGAGTAAGGGGTCCCCCATTTGAGACAAAGATGAGAATGAATTTCTTCTCTCAGAGGGTAGTCAATCTGTTGAATTCTTTAACACAGAGGGCTGTAGAGACTGGGTCATTAAGTATATTCAAGGCTGAGAGAGACAGATTTTTAATCAGTACGGGAACCAAGGGTTATGGGGAAAAGGCAGGAAAGTGGAGTTGAAGATTATCAGATCAGACATGGTCTCATTGAACACAGTGCAGACTCAATGAGCCAAATGGCCTACTTCTACTTCTACATCTTATGGCCTTATGGTCTAACAGCTCTTTCATCCATTGTGTTCACAGTCAATCCATCTATCTTTATGCAAGGCAGGATTGCACATAATGAAAGCAAGTGAGTTGTGAGCGGAGAGGGTTCCCCTGTGATCTGGACCATATCAAGTTTTGAGGAACAGGCTGCAGAGCTCGCTGGTGAGGAGAGGAATCATTTCTGCACAGAAGGCAAGATTGGCCTCCCCCAACAAGCCAGTGAGGGTGCATCCAGTATACATCGACAAGATGAGGGCAATGGCTGTGAGTGATCTTTAATGTATAAGACTGCTTATTCAATCTCTAATTCTCTCTCTTCTCTATTCCAGGTACCAGCAGAAAGGAGAGGACGTCCTCCACCTGAAGACTCAGCCCCAGCCTCCAGACCACCTTTGAGGAGGAAGCAGAATTATCATCAGAGGAAGAACTGTCACTGTGTCCACCTGCACCCTCCACCAGTGCAGATACACACACCTCGATGGGATCTAGTTCTAGAGCAGGCTCAGGTTCACAACCTGATGATCACCTCACAGACACGGGTCCACAGCAGGAGGAGACAGTGACAGCCAAGGTTTCTGACACTTGGCGGACTGTTGGAGACCAGGCCCCTGCTTAGACTGAATCCAATGACGAGCCTCTGGACTGAGCCCTAAGAGACATGTTGGAGATGCAGAAACAGGCTGGGGAACATCAGGCAAGGTTGTCAGAGGCCATCCACAGACTGGACCAAAGGATGGAGGAGTCTGCCCACATTCTGTATGATGACATGGCTTGGCATGCCAGCGCATTAAAGTTTCCATTGGAAAGGTAGCAGCCACCTTGGAGACCCAGGTCCAACAGTTCTGGCAGATTTGCACTTGGACAAGTACACCATCACTCTCACCATGAATGTGTTCCAGCATTGGCAAGTGGAGAGGCGGATGGGGCACCTTGACCTCCCTCCAGGTGCCCCTTCTCCTCAAGGAGTCAGGGAAGGGCCATCGGGCACCCAAAATTAAGAGGAGTGGCTAGGCATTCCGGGGAGGGAGCATCAAACCAGGGCACTCCAAGGGTGCTGTGCTGCTCGAGCACCCCTCTACCAGCACCCCCATCACCTCCAGAAAGTCAGGCTGAGGAAGGTCCACCTGCACCTGAGCAGGAGACAATTAGCAGGCGAGAACCTTCAATTCTTCAGGTCACCAGCTGAAGTCATCTCAGACAACAGGGCATAGCAGTCAGCAGGCTGCCTTCACCTCAGCTGCGGATGTTGGGGCTGCACTAGACGTAGCAGTAGAATTAGGAAAATTAAGAAGCATTGAATGCACACTGGTGGCATGCTGTTCACCTATTGTGCTGACTTTTCGCTTCTGTAAATACATGTTGCATCTATCCTTCTCCAAGTCTCATGGACTCCATTTATATTCAATTTGCTTCAATGTCTAAAATGCAGCCTCCCAATGGAATCCCATCAGGATCTTCAGTTGTATAAATTCTCACACAATTTCATCACAGTCAGTAGCCTTGAATTCCACATCTGCCACATCAGGAAAGGCACCTCAATTGTGATGCTGACGCCTGACTAATACACCTGTCAGCCTTCAATCTCAGGCACACATGCTTTGGCCTTTAAAGAAGTGCTCCTCAAGGTTAGTGATTATCCTACTGCTGTTGCAATAATGTCTGTTGTTTGTGGATAGCACAAGTAGCAGTTGCGACTAAAGTTATATTCGTTTGTCCAATGTGATAAAGTAGTCCAAAACTTTGAAGCCCATAGGCTTCCATGCCTCTCTGCAGGTAGATCCCATCTCCGCATTTAGGGCAGAATTTTACGAGTCGGCGAGTGGGGGCGGGGCCCGCTCGCTGACGCGGAAAATGACACGCGGTGACGTCGGGGGGAGCTCCCAACATCACCGTGCCCCATTTAAATTTTCAGGTAGGCGAGGGCGCAGCAAAATCAGCTACACGCCCGCCAACCTGTCAATGGCCAATTGAGGCCATTGACAGAGTCATTGAGGTGATTAAAGGACCTGCCCATCCAACCTTAAGGTTGGCGGGAAGGCCATGAGCCCTGATGGGAACTACAAAAAACATGAAACCTCATCCACGGGCGGGATGAGGTTTCATGTAGGCTTTAAAAATTTTTAATAAAGATTGTGTAAATATTATGGACATGTCCCAACTCCTGTGACATTGTCACATGAGGGGACATGTAAGGGAAATTTTATTTTTCTATTTTTATCTTTTTTACATGTACAGCCGATCTCCCTGAGGCTGCACTTCGCCTCAGGGAGATGAGTGTGCTCTTTCGCACTCTCGATTTTGGGATTCCCCCCCTGCTGCCCGCAAAGGGAGCCCATAGCGCTTCCGTGCGGACGTCACGCTGGGTGGGCCTTAATTGGCCCACCAATGTAAAATGGCGCCGATTGGAAGTGCACCCGTACACGCCCGCCCATCAACTTCCCCCTCGATGGGGGGAAAATTCAGCCCTTAAGGTTGAATATCATTCCATGCTGAGTTTTCAGAATCCCCACGTTGAACTAGGCAAGTAAGCATCAATCGGGAACTTTACACTTGACTGGAAGAGAGGTATGAGTGTGTGATGTCAGAGGGATTTGCTCGTCTTGATGAAGCTGTATCCTTACCTCTGACAATCTTACATTGGGCCTGGGCTGCTGCTTTGCTGGCTTTCCAGGCTGCTTGGGTAAAGACACAGCACACAACTCAATCTGGAATTCATTGCATGACAGAGCACCGATCGTTTACTTAGGGCATCTAGAATGGAATGACTTTTGTGAGCTGGACTGTGTCAAGCACTGCAATGCTCCCAAAGTGATGCATACGCAAAACCCCAAAGACCTCAGTCGGGTCTGTGTAGGGAAGATGTTGTCATTGGCTGCTGTGTCAACAAAGACTTGGTCAGATCTTGTCCTAATGCAAAGGACATCCAAAACAGAGACTTGTCAGGCTTCCAATGATTGCAAGGTCCTGAATGTTTGCATCTCAGCAAACCATTGCTCTGCTGAGGCACTCTCTGTGAGGACAATGCAAACACTCCTCGCAACTTTACTGCGTGATCTAGATTTAATGGTTACTGTATCCTGATGTGTGAAGGGTGATTGGGAGGGGCCATAGCAATATGATGCCTCAGCATTCATTGATGAGAGCTGGTGATGGGACAAATGGAGCTCTCCGGATGCTGCTCCCTGTTGAGCCGTCCAAACGCAAAGCATTAAATACTGATGTGTGAGTTCAGGCTCCCTTACTGAGCTGGTGTCACACTGACATGAGTGCATCCCTGCACTTTGGAATTGCAGCCGCATAAAAGCTGCCATGCACACTGACTTGGTGAGGCCATCAGTGAAAGGACTATACTATGTGGAGTTGCTTAAGGATCTGCACTGAGGGAGTGCTAATCACATTGCACAGTGGTCACATGTTACCAAGGCTACTCTTCCTTCCAAGGATGATCCCATCATTAGGGCACATGGTGAATACTGCTATTTCTGTAAGAATTGTGCGATCTTTGAACTTTTGTGAGATTTTCTAGCTGAGGATGCAGGTGGTGGGGCAGGCCATGCAGCGAAGGCTGAAGGATACTTGGATTGTGAGAATTTGTTGTCACCTGACTTCTCCTGGAATCTTGTGGCTATCAATTTGTCGCGGGCAGCGTTAGTGGTGATCTTTCAAGAATCACTCGAGTCAGGGAGAGTCCCAGAGGACTGGAAAATCGTTAATGTAACCCCCCGTTTAAGAAGGGAGTGAGGCAAAAGACGGGAAATTACAGGCCGATTAGACTGACCTCGGTCATTTGTAAGATTTTAGAGTCCATTATTAAGGATGAGATTTCAGAATACTTGGAAGTGCATGGTAAATTCGGGCAAAGTCAGCATGGTTTCATCAAGGGGAGGTCATGCCTGACAAATCTGTTAGAATTATTTGAGGAGGTAACGAGTAGGTTAGACAAAGGAAAGCCAATGGATGTTATCTACTTGGACTTCCAGAAGGCCTTTGACAAGGTGCCGCACAGGAGGCTGCTTAGTAAGATAAGAGCCCATGGTGTTAGAGGCAAGGTATTATCATGGATAGAAGATTAGCTGTCTGGCAGGAGGCAGAGAGTGGGGATAAGGGGGTCCTTCTCAGGATGACGGCCGGTGGCTAGTGGAGTTCCACAGGGGTCAGAGTTGGGACCACAACTTTTCACTTTGTACACTAATGATCTATATGAAGGAACTGAGGGCATCCTGGCTAAGTTTGCAGATGATACAAAGATAAGTGGAGTGACAGGTAGTATTGAGGAGGCGGGGAGGCTGCAGAAGGATTTGGACAGGTTAGGAGAATGGGCAAAGAAGTGGCAGATGGAATACAACGTGGGGAAGTGTGAGGTCATGCACTTTGGTAGGAAGAATAGAGGCATAGTCTATTTTCTAAATGGGGAGAGAATTCAGAAATCTGGAGTGCAAAGGGACTTGGGAGTCCTAGTCCAGGATTCTCTTAAGGTTAACTTGCAGGTTGAGTAGGTAGTTAGGAAGGCAAATGCAATGTTGGCATTTATTTCGAGAGGACTAGAATATAAAAGCAGGGATGTGCTGCTGAGGCTTTATAAGGCTCTGGTCAGACCACATTTAGAATATTGTGAGCAATTTTGGGCCCCATATCTCAGGAAGGATGTTCTGGCCCTGGAGAGGGTCCAGAGGAAGTTCACGAGAACGATCTGAGGAATGAAAGGCTTAACATATGAGGAATGTTTGAGGACTCTGGGTCTATACTCGATGGTGTTTAGAAGGATGAGGGGGGATCTGATTGAAACTTACAGAATACTGAAAGGCCTGGATAGAGTGGACGTGGGGAAGATGTTTCCATTAGTAGGAGAGACTAGGACCCAAGGGCACAGCCTCAGAGTAAAGGGAAGACCTTTTAGAACAGAGATGAGGAGAAAGTTCTTTAGCCAGAGAGTGGTGAATCTATGGAATTCATTGCCACAGAGGGCTGTGGAGCCCAGGTCAATGAGTGTATTTAAGACCGAGATAGATAGGTTCTTGATTGGTAAGGGGATCAAAGGTTACGGGGAGAAGGCGAGAGAATGGGGTTGAGAAACTTATCAGCCATGATTGAATGGAGGAGCAGACTCGATGGGCCGAATGGCCTAATTTCTGCTCCTATGTCTTATGGTCTTATGGTCTTATCACAAATTAGCTGGACATTCAGAGACTGAAATCTTTTTTGATTTATGAATCTCACTGGCTGCTGCCAGAGAGCTCCCAACGCCAGCATGTGTGCAATCAATGGTGCCCTGCACTTGCGGGAAGCCTGAGACCGCAGCAAATCTCACAGCTCTGGCAGCCTGGCCTGCATCATCCATGTGGAACTGAAAATGATGGTGAGCATTATTGGAAAGGGCATCATTCACCTCACTTATGCATTTGTTTTTCGCTGATTGTGGTATTCCGCAAAGGTCCTCAGTGGAACCCTGGAAGGACCCGCTGGCAAAAAAGTTCAATGCAGCAGTTACCTTCAAAACCACCAGCATGGGATGCCCTCCAAGTCCAAGCGGTGTGAGTTCCTCTTTGAGAATGTGGCAATGTGAGCTACCATATCCTTAGAGAAGTGAAGGCACCTGCAGCACTGTCTCTCGCTCATCTCCGTGTATGGGGCTATGTCCTCTATGTCCCCTTGGTCACGTCACAAATCTTCATGGATTTTGCCCCCCCAAGTGAGCATCTGAGACTTCCTGGTGCCCCACTGCCACTTGCTGCTCAGACCAATGCTCCTCCCAGACCTATGCCTTTCAGCGAAGGGCCCTTCTTCTCCTCATTTGAATCACAGCTAGCAACAAGGCAGTGTTGCCTGCAGCCTGCATTCTCCACTCCAACTTGTATCTGTGAATGAATAGAATTGAGACATCATTGCAAAATCCTCTTGAATGCTCTCCCTCCATCTGCAAGCCAGGAATCCTGTGTCAAGCCCTTGACCTGTCCTAAGTCTAGATATGGCATCCCCAGGCTACACACCATAAGACTACACACCATTCTGTGAACATACAAACATACCAATTAGGAGCAGCAGTCGGCCACTCAGCCCCTCAAGCCTGCTCCACTATTCAATAAGATCACGGTTGATCTGATTTTAACCTCATATTCCTGCCTACCCCCAATAAACTTTCGTCCCCTTGCTTCTCAAGAATCAATCTACCTCTGCCTTAAAGATATTCATGGACTCTGCCTCAACCACCTTTTGAGGAAGAGAATTCCAAAGTCTCAGAACCCTCTGAGAGAGAGAAAAAAAAGTCCTCATCTCTGTCCTAAATGGGCAAGCCCTTATTTTGAAACAGTGACCCCGATTTCTGGATTCTCCCACTTGAGGAAATATCCTTTCCATGTTCACCCTATCAAGTCCTCTCACGATCATATATATTTCAATCAAGTCACCTCTTACTCTTCTAAACTCCAGGGGCAGGATTTTCCTGTCGGTGAATGGGGGGCGGGGCCCGCTTTCCAACGTGTAAAATGACACGTGGTGAGGTTGGGCGGAACCCCCTACGTCACCGCGCCCCATTTAAATTTTCAGGTAGGTGGGAGGGGGCAGCAAAATCAGCTGCGGGCCCACCGACCTGTCAATGGCCAATTGAGGCCATTGACAGAGACATTGAAGTAATTAATGAACCTATCTGTCCAACCTTAAGGTTGGCGGGAAGGCCCAGGAGCCCTGGCGGGCATTAGAAAAAGTATGAAACCTCATCCACGGGCGGCATGAAATTTCATGTAGGTTTTCAAAAATTTAATTAAAGTTTTTTAAAAAGTTATGGACATGTCTCAACTCATGTGACAGTGTCACATGAGGGGACATGTTAGGGATTTTCCTTTTGTATTTTTAAATTTTTTTATTGTAGAGCCAGACTCCCTGAGGCAGTACTTAACACTCTCGGGTTTAAGGATTCCCCCCCTCACTGCATGCACAGGGATTGCATAGCACTTCCGTGCGGACATCACGCTGAGCGGGCCTTAATTGGCCCACCCACGTAAAATGGCAGCGCACCCCCCCCCCCCGATTGGGGGCGCCAATCGGAGGCAGCCTCTTGCGCGCCCACACTTGAACTTCCCCCCCGAACGGGAGAAAATCCTGCCCCAGCAGATACAAGATTAGCCTGTCCAGCCTTCACTCACAACATAACTCACCCATTCCAAGTACTTATCCAGTCACTGTCCAGAGAGTCCTTCCCCCGCCCAAGACCAGGACCGATACATGCATGCCATGCAGAGTCCTCTAACGTGCCCATACAGTGCCAGGATAGTCTCTTAAACAGGATAGTCATCTTAAACAGGGTGACCTCATCCCCAGGACAGTCGATTAAACATTTACCCTGGAGAGACTTTCAACCTTCCCTGGACAGTCATTTAAATTTTAGGCCTGGACAGTTTTTCATTCTTCCTCTCCGGTCCTTGCCCTCCCAAGTCCTGCCTCCACCTCACACCTCCCCTCTTGTCCTTCCCACCCCACCCCATTCCCCAGTACTGCCTCTGTCTCACCCCTGCCCTCTGGTCCTTACTCCCCCCAGTCCTGCCTCCATCTTCCACCCCTCTGGTCATGCCTCCCATGCCCAGCTGTGGTGCAGCTTGTGCTACAGGCATCCGATATATTTCAGTGTGAAAGGAAGGTGAAAACAGCGAGTACTGATCTCCAAGTCTTTAATGAAGTGAAGCTCACCAGTTGCATGCCACTTAGATACAGTTGTAAAACAGAACGTCTTAATTAGCTGTTGGCGGGGGATTTAATTTAGAGAATGAATGCGATCCAGGCGAGTTGGCCTTTTAATGAGCATTCAGGAGATGCTAATGAATTCAAATGGCATTCCCGACACTACTCATTGGGAAACCCGGCCCTCCTTTCAGCCATCTTGAAAGTCAGGAGAACAAAATTCCGAACTACTTTTCTGCCAGTGGGAAACTGAGTTTTTTCATTCACACCAAATTAAGTGCCCCCGTCAGCCACAATTCCAGCGCTGGTGAGAGTGGAAGATTGTGCCCAATGAATTGCCCTCTCCCTAGCATAAAGAACCTTTGCCACCTCTCTGATGCAGCAGTGGTCAGCAAACTAGGAAACGTCAGGTATGTCGCCTGCTCTGGCCTGGAACAGAAATTCTGTCCCAATCACTTTCACCAGCACTGGCAGAGCCGTCCTTGCCCTGCCCTTAGGCTGCAGTTTTGGTTGCAAGATGTGGCATAGTACTGCGAGCACTTCCTTCATAAGGTGCGGTTGATGCACTGGCTTAGGTGGAAGTTGGAGAAGTGCTCCCAGAAGACCCTAATGGATGGGCCTTCTACTAAGAGCCCCTGTTCCCCTCCTCTCTCTGTGAGCAGCCTGTCCACTCCTTTGCTACCTCTGCTCCATCTCCCTCTTCTGCTACAGCCCAAGGTGAATTACAACTACAGCACCCAAGACTGGGAGCAGTTGGTGTGTCCAAAACCCCTGCAATCACAACTAAAGTCTTCCCCATGAGCAGCAGCACTCCTTGCAGATTTCTCCAACTTCAACCAACTCCTCAAAGCACCCGGTACTGTCATAAACTCAAACAGAGTCAGTAGAGAGTAATCAGCAACTAACCAGCAAGTTGATGATGATCCTTTCAATAACATTGGTGGGAGGGTTCCTTCTGCAATATTTAGCTGTTTGATTAAGAGAGCTGCTGGTTACAGCAGCAAGATTGAAAATGGCACCACTGGCATCAAATATACGTTAGGTGCTGACTGATATTACGATCTGCATACCCCGTGTATTTCTGATGCACACTTCCAGAAACTGTGTTAATACCCTCACCAAGATGGCTGCACCAGAATTGTGCACATGGATACCAAAATGGCACCCGGTGCCGAAACCATGGGTGCTAGGGAGCCCAATTTTACAGTCTACATTTTGTCACATGTGCTAATTTCTGTGCCATACTTTTAAAAACATACATCAACACAATTTTTTTTAAAGTGAACACTCGTTGCTCTGAATGTGTTCATTATGGTTTTATTTAATATGTAGTATACCTTTAAGAAGGATGTTATAAAGGAAGATCACATGATCTTGTGTAACCAATAGAAGAGTAGCGTGGGCTACCTTTGTAGTCAGTAGTCTGTAGTTAGTAGTCAGTGGGATGGAGATAGGGTTTGATGTGAAAGCACACATTAGTAGCTGCTGAGTACCTTGTATATAAACAGAATGCGTTCCACTGAAGTATCAACTCAGCCACCCCGCAACAAACGTGCAATGGGGAGTCCCAACAAACTGGCGATGAGGATAAAGCGAGGGGAAAACAAGGATAAAGCAAAAGAGATAAAGCGAGGATAACGTGACAATAAAAGTGAAGATACAACAAACTGATGTTGAGAGTAAAATCACTTAACGGAAGAAATCAAAAGAACCGAAACCCGGCTGTACCTCGCATAGTAATTATAAGGAGAAGTTCCATTCAAATCATCGAAAAATCCCCTCACAGAATGCCACAATTCAGGAGAATTGATCCTTTCGATCCAGCCACAGATGATTGGTCTCATTATATTGAATGCCTCACGTACCATTTCCAAACGAACGAGATTACAGGGGAAGAGAAGAGGCGGGCGAGCCACTTATCTACAGGCAGGAATAAAACTTATGGCTTAATTCGAAGTTTGATGGCACCAAGTGCCCCAGATTCAAAAAATTTTGATGAATTTGTGGACCTCGTGAAGGGTCGTTACCAGCCAAAACCCACGGTAACGATGCAACGGTTCAAGTTTAACTCGAGAAATAGAGCCCTGGGTGAGACAGTTGCTTGTTATGTGGCAAGTTTGAAATAGGCAACAGAACACTGTGAGTTTGGTACATCTTTAAGTGACATGCTGAGAGATTGTTTATTGTGCAGTGTGAATGAGGACACGATTCAGAAAAGATTACTGTCGGAAAAAATTTGGACTTTAAGAAGACGCTAGAGGAAGTACTGGCCATGGAAAGCACAGTAAGGGATTCAAAAGCCATACAGGGAGCGCAAAATGGTGCCGTCCTCCACATAAGGCGGGAAGCCCCAGCTAAAAAGGGTGCGAAAATGCAAGGCTCTACTGAGAAGTGGGAAACAGCCACCGCTAGCAAAAAAAAAAGAAATGACTTAGCAGTGAAAATAAGGAATAATTGCAACAGAAGTGGAAACAAGCAATCTTATAATGATTGGCAATTTAAAAAATTGAATGTTTTTATTATCATCGAAATGGACACACAATGAGACAGTGCAAGGAAGGAATCAGGCATATTTTCAAACAAAAGAGAAAACCCCGTGAGATCTACACTGGAGAAGAGCCTGAAGCAACAAATTCAGAAATGTACTCGTTATTTAATTTGAAGGTTGGAAAAACAGAACCAATATATGTAATATTGAAAGTAAATGACGGACCTGTTAGAATGGAAGTGGACACAGGAGCTTCCACTCCAGTCATTGGCAAACACAACTTTGAATATCTGAATAATGGAAAACATCAATTAAATTTAGAAGAAACTGATGCCAACTGAAGAACATACACAGGTGAGGACATCCAAGTAAAAGGCATAAGCGGAGTTACTGTCCTTTGCGGAAGCCAATCAGCAAAGCTGCCAGTTTTGGTATTGAGAGGCAGAGGACCAAGCCTACTAGGACGAAACTGGCTGAGGAAAATCAAACTTGGTCGGCCACTGATATTCCAAAAGGAAGCTTAAAGCATTCCTGTTTTGGAAAAGGAGTGTGTGAGGACTCAACAGCCTAAAGGAACACAGGATGTTTTAAGTCAAAACATGGTAAAACAGCAAAAGGAACTCAGAGAGACCATGCTTAGGGACAGAGTTCAAGACAAGATGAACAACCAGCGAAAGGAAAAATAAAACCTGCTGAAAGACCTTCACACACCAGAAGATTCCCTCAGGTCTAACTTTGTACCACTGGAAAAATATGAAGAGAAACAGAAAGAATTCTGCGCTTCTCTGAGTAAAATGAAGGATGAGTTGGCAGAGAAGATACAACAAAGCTTAATTTTCCAGGAGGCAGCAAACAAATACAGAAAGGAGATAGAACAGGTGAAGAATGATCTGCATGAAACTAAAGAGGCTTTGGAGGCAAAAGTTGCAGAATTTTCTAAGAAGCAGACAGATGATGAAATTCTGGGAGATTCAACCAATGAGTTCACTCAAGTTGTGCTTACATCTGAGAGTGGTCTGGCTAATATTGAAGCCAAAAAGATGGCTGAGATTAAAGTCAGCGTTAAAAAGAAGAAAGCCCATCGAAAGAAGACACAGAAACACAAATAAGGCCCTGATCCTGGCAGCATACGAATATACTTTTGTACATAGGTCTGGAAATCAAATTGCAAATGCTGATGCACTGAGTCATTTGCCTTTAAAAGAAAATGATGAGGATGTCCCAGTTCCTCAAGAACTTGGTTTATTGTTAAATTTCTTAGATTCCTCACTGGTATCTGCTAGACAAATCAGAGACTGGACAAGTAGAGACCCAGTCTTATCCAAGGTACGAGAACAAGTGTTTCATAGTTGGTCTCAGGAGCCTGCATCTGATGAAATGAAACTGTACTTCAACAGAAGACATGAAATAACCAGCCAGGATGCCATCTTATTGTGGGGAGCATGAGTGATAGCTCCTCCAAAGGGAAGAAAGTCATTGTTAATTGAACTACACAGTGCAGCGCACATATAGGAATTTCCTGAATGAAGACCATAGACGCAGCCATCTATGGTGGCCTGGGGTGGGTGGAGAAATTGAGAGCTTAGTGAAGAATTGTGTGCAGAGTCAACAATAGTAAAAGTGACCTCAACAGCTCCATTACGCCCTTGGGAGTGGCCAGGAAGGCCATGGGTGCAGTTACACATTGATTATGTGGGAACTTTCATGGAAACAATGTTTCTGCTCATTGTTGATGCCCACTCAAAATGGATGGATATATATGAGGTGAAGTCACCAATGTCTTCTAGTACAATTGAGAAGCTATGTCAAAGTTTTGCTATTAACAGACTACCAGAAGTGGTCGTATCTGATAATGGCACGGCATTTATGAGTGCCGAGTTTCAACGGTTTATTAGCCTCAACAGCATCACTCATGTGAAAACTTCACCGTACCACCCTTCCTCAAATGCACTGGCCAAAAGAACGGCTCAAACATTCATCTCCGTGCTCACTTCTTTGGGCAGGAGTCCTCTCCCCATTCAACAGATCCTTTTACCCACCTCCAATATTCTCCCTCCACCTGGACCCCTCCCTCTGGATTCTTACCTTCTCTTGATCTTTTCATTGAGAACTGTTGGCGTGACATTAGCCTTCTCAATTTCTCTGCTCCTCTCACCCACTCTAACCTGTCTCTCTCTGAACTTGCTGCACTCCGTTCTCTCAGGTCCAACCCTGGCATTGTCATCAAACCTGCTGACAAGGGTGGTGCTGTTGTTGTCTGGCGCACTGACCTCTGCCTCGCAGAGGCTGAGCGTCAACTCGCAGACACTTCCTCCTACCTCCCCCTGGACCATGACCCCACCACTGAACGTCAAGCCATTGTTTCCAGGACTGTTGCTGACCTCATCTCCTCTGGAGATCTTCCTTCCACAGCTTCCAACCTCATAGTCTCCCAACCTCGGACGGCCCATTTCTACCTCCTGCCCAAAATCCACAAACAGGACTGTCCCGGCAGACCGATCGTGTCATCCTGTTCCTGCCCCACGGAACTCATTTCTTGCTATCTTGACTCCATTCTCTCTCCCTTTGTCCAGTCCCTCCCCAACTACATCCATGATTCCTCTGACACCCTACGTCATGTCAACAATTTCCAGTTCCCTGGCCCCAACCGCCTCATCTTCACCATGGATGTCCAATCCCTCTACACCTCCATCCCCCACCGGGCTCGTCTGAGGGCTCTCCACTTCTTCCTCGAACAGAGGCCCAAACAATCCCCATCCAGCGCTGCTCTCCTCCGTCTGGCTGAATTTGTTCTCACACTGAACAATTTCTCCTTAAACTCCTTTCACTTCCTCCAAATAAAAGGTGTGTCTATGGATACCCACAAGGGCCCCAGTTATGCCTGTCTCTTTATGGGGTATGTGGAACATTCCTTGTTCCAGTCCTACTCCGGCCCCTTCCCACAACTCATTGATGATTGCTTCGGTGCTGCTTCATGCTCTCGTCTGGACCTGGGAAAATTTATTAATTTTGCTTCCAATTTCCACCCCTCCATCATTTTCACATGGTCCATCACTGACACTTCCCTTCCCTTCCTTGACCTATCTGTCTCAATTTCGGGTGATAGACTGTCCATCAATATCTATTACAAGCCTACCGACTCCCACAGCTACCTCGACTACAGTTCCTCACACCCCGCTTCCTGTAAGGACTCCATCCCATTCTCTCAGTTCCTTCGCCCCCGTCACATCTGTTCTGATGATGCCACTTTCAAAAACAGTTCCTCTGACATGTCCTCCTTCTTCCTTAACCGAGGTTTTCCACCCACGGTGGTTGACAGGGCCTTCCACCGTGTCTGGCCCATCTCCCACGCATCCGCCCTCACACCTTCCTCTTCCTCCCAGAACCATGATAGGGTCCCCCTTGTCCTCACTTATCACCCCACCAGCCTCCGCATTCAAAGGATCATCCTCTGCCATTTCTGCCAACTCCAGCATGATGCTACCACCAAACACATCTTCCCTTCACCCCCCCGGCGGCATTCCGCAGGGATCATTCCCTCTGGACATCCTGGTCCACTCCTCCATCACCACCTACACCTCAAACCCCTCCCACGGCACCTTCCCATGCAACCGCAACACCTGCCCCTTTACTTCCCCTCTCCTCACCGTCCAAGGGCCCAAACACTCCTTTCAAGTGAAGCAGCATTTCACTTGCACTTCCCTCAATTTAGTCTACTGCATTCGTAGCTCCCAATGCGGTTTCCTCTACATTGGAGAGACCAAACGCAGACTGAGTGACCGCTTTGCAGAACACCTTTGGTCTGTCCGCAAGCATGACCCAGACCTCCCTGTCGCTTGCCATTTCAACACTCCACCCTGCTCTCATACCCACATGTCCATCCTTGGCCTGTTGCATTGTTCCAGTGAAGCTCAACGCAAACTGGAGGAACAGCACCTCATCTTCCGACTAGGCACTTTACAGCCTTCGGGAATGAATATTGAGTTCAACAATTTTAGATCATGAACTCCCTCCTCCATCCCCACCCCCTTTCCGATCCCCCCTTTTTTTTCCAATAAATTATATAGATTTTTATTTTCCCACCTATTTCCATTATTTTTAAATGTATTTCCATTCACTGTTTTATCTCTAACTTTCAGCCTATTTCGATCCCTTCCCTTCACCCCACCCCCACTAGGGCTATCTGTACCTTGCTTGTCCTGTTTTCTACCCTTAATTGGCACATTCCTAAATAATATCACCACCTTCAACACCTCTTTGTTTTTTTGTCTATGACATCTTTTAGCTATCTCCACCTATCACTGGCCCTCTATCCAGCTCTACCTGTCCCACCCCACCCCTTAAACCAGCTTATATTTCACCTCTTTTCTATTTTTACTTAGTTCTGTTGAAGAGCCATCAGGACTCGAAACGTTAACTGTGTTCCTCTCCGCAGATGCTGCCAGACCTGCTGAGTTTTTCGAGGTATTTTTATTTTTGTTTTGGATTTCCAGCATCCGCAGTTTTTTGCTTTTATCTTAGGCTCAAACATTCAAGTCAGGCATGAAAAAGTTAACTGGAGATTCCTTAGCAACCAAACTAGCACACGTTCCTTTTCATTAAGGGCCTACTCCTCACACAACAACAGGTGTCACACCTGCGGAGTTATTGACAAAACGCCGTCTCAGGACGAGATTGAGCTTAATAATGCGAAATTTAGGGGGAAAGGTGGAATGGAGTCAGGGAAGTCAGAAAACTAGACACGACTGGCATAGTCATGAGAGGAAATTTACCATGGGAGAGACGGTATATGTGAAGAAGGACCAAAGTGGTTACCGGGTGAAATAAGTGCGGTGACTGGACCTCTATCTTACCACGTGGAGGTGGAAGGCCAAGTCATACAGAGTCATGTGGATCATCTAAGGAAGAGAGAAACAAATCACCAAGAAATGATTCCACCAGTGTTCACGACCTGGTCACTGTTTCCTGTTGAGAGAACTCAACAAAGTACAGATGTGTCTGAAGTTTCTGTTGTACCTGCAAGAGTTGAGGAAACAGATTTGCAGGTGTCCACTGAAGAACCTGATGTTCAGACAACTCCAGAAAAGGAGGTTCCTAACAAAACATCAGAAGTTGTAGAGCTGAGATGTTCCACACGCCCAAGGAAACCCCCAGAAAGACTGAATTTGTAAATTAATTACCAATGTAAATAATTTGCTATTTTGAGAAAATTGTAATTGTAAATGTAAGTTGTATGTTCTGAGTAAAGCTGGGTGGGAGGGGGTTGGGGGGGGTGGTGGATGTGGCAATTATGGTTTTATCTAAGGTACCTTTCAGAAGGATGTTCTAAAGGAAGAACACATGATCTTGTGTAACCAATAGAAGAGTAGTGCAGGCTACCTCTGTAGTTGACAGTCTGTAGTTGGTAGTCAGAAGTATGGAGATAGGGTGTGATGTGAAAGCACACATTAGTAGCTGCTGAGTACCTTGTAAATAAACAGAATATGTTCCACGTAAGAAGTGTCTGCTGACCTACGCTATCTAAAGTACCAACTTGGTCACCCCGCAACAAGTGTGCTATTGGGATTCACAAGTCCCAACACTGAACTTGGGACAAAATTGGAAGCAGCTGTCATTTTACAGAGAAAATTCACCAAAACCAATTACTCTTTAATTGGCCTAAGAAAGCACTTAACAGCAATTACCCTTTAATTGGGCTTTGGATCTTAGAAATTTAACAGCAGAATAGCCTATGGTAAATTTCATAATGCAATGCACCTGCCCTCATAATATGGTGTGCCCACTGACTTGTCATGAGCAATGCCACAGGAAATGTGGTAACATGTTCCCAATATGTAATTCTGCTTCATGTAAGATAATACTTGGAGGATTGAAATGCCATTAAGCACAGGATTCAATGCTTTCCTGTAAAATTCCTGGCGCATATTTTTTTTTAAATGAAACCATTAATTTACTTAAAATAACTTGGTCAATTATTTGGTGAACATAGGAATTTGACATCATATTAACAAGCACCTGGAAATTTCATTCCCCTTCCAGTTAATCACTAATTACTAAACATTGCCTTAATTCTAGCAGGTGCACTTCAAATACCTTTGAGCAGATAACGTTATTGTAACCATTAAACATCTGGAGTTCTCACATGTAATTTTGACTCTATCAGTCATTGGAAGTTGACAAGGAATTTGGTACCAAATATCCAGAACTGTTCTGGTGCAATCCTGCTGTAGCCTTAGCCCTAATGACGAGTGTCAGTCTTTTATCAGGTTCAACGTATTAATACCACCTTGTCCTGCATCAGCAGTTTAACTTGCAATAATATTCAGGATTTGCCATTTTGGTCCCATTTGTGGCATTAATTTCTGAGGCTCTTCACCACCACCAACCAACAAGGCCTGGCATGTCACCATGGAAATCTGTGCACCATCTGTGCCTGAATATCCAACACTGTTTTTAACTCCTTTTTGGGGATCTGCTTCTGGCAGGCTTGGGCCTCATAATTTTCCTTAAATTAGGGCTTAAATGAGCTCATGCTGGATTTTGCAAAATTGGATGAGGCTCCACACATAGTTGTGAGGAGACCTAAGGGTTTGACACTTCCAATAACTTTTACCAACTTACAGTTAACCACTGAATAGTGCATCAACAGAAAATTCTAAGCAAACATTACCTGATATTGATGTTATTGTATTAAATTTGATTATTATTGACACCTTCCAGGACAAAGCAGCCCGCTTGATTGGCACCCCTTCCACAAATACTCACTCCCTCCACCACCAACGCGCAGTGGCAGGTGTGTACTATCTACAAGGTACACTGCAGAAACTCACCAAGGCTCCTTAGGCAGCACCTTCGAAACCCATGACTGCTACCATCTAGAAGGACAAGGGCAGCAGGCACATGGGAACAGCACCACCTGGAAATTCCCCTCCAAGCCACTCACCATCCTGACTTGGAAACATATCGCCGTTCCTTCACTGTCACTGGGTCAAAATCCTGGAACTCCCTCCCTAACTCACCTACAGTGGTTCAGGAAGTCAGTTCACCACCAACTTCTCAAGGGCAATTAGGGATGGGCAATAAATGCTGGCCCAGCCAGCGACGCCCACATCCCATAAATGAATAACAAAAACTATGCTTTTCAGCTCTTACAGGATTCCTGTTCTGCTAAAGCTACCTTAAGCATAATCAGTTCTTTAATTTGCTTAGATAATCCATAACAGCAGCAAAAACTTTCTAACAGTAGGTCCTATTGATAAAAATTCGCACTTTCAAATGCTATTTGTTAACATTATAATGGGATATCAGTGATTTCAATTTTAAAGTTTTATCACCTCGTTCTGCAGAAGTAAGTGGATAAATGTGTAACAGCAGCAATTTCCAAACATAATCTCAAGCAAGAGATTCCATGAAGCTTCGAATGACACATATCTTTTCAAAACCGTATGATCTTGATTGATAGCATGCTCCAACTGAAAATGATTACAAAAATAAAAATTCTTCCCCTGATCATGGAGAATTAATTCCAGCATTTGTACTAAATGAAAAGTTGAAAATGTGGGTGTTCTAGGTTATTCCGGTATTAACCCAAAACTGTAAGTCATGCTGTAAGACGAAAATATTTATATAAGGAACATAACACATAAGAATTGATTGTAGCCTTGCATAATTTTGCTGTCTCTCAGTTATATGTGATTTCTTCACTTTCTGTTTGATTGTTTCCTTGCTCATTCCTATTTTTCAAGAGAATCTCAGTTTGGTAAACACTGTAGGTTGAATTTTGCCATGAGCGTCAGGGACTCGACAATGGCACCTTTTCCAGGTCCCGACTCCACTCAACGCCAACTGAATTTTATGGAAGGTGGCCAATTGTTAGGCCATCTCTGCGTTCACCATCTAATTTGAAATGGGGGAGATGGGCTCCATAGGCAGAAGTTGCAGACAGCACAGCCTCACTGCAAGAGAATTTTACAGTCCTCACTGTGCGACCACTGCTGGGGCCCAAGCAGCAGGTACAGCAGGGAAGTAATGGTCATCATCATGGTCATCATCATCAGTGCAAATGTGGCAAAGCGGTAACTGTGCCTGCCCAAGTACAGGGCCAGGTACTCTGATTCAAATCCTACTGATGGGGTTATCTGCAAAGCCAGGAAAGGTGCCCATGTCTGCTTAAGTGTATCAACAGTAAGGTTGCCAACTATGATTAAGTGTATTCTTAAAGGTTTCATCACATGACCTGGCCCAGCACTCTAGTCATTAGTCAGCCAACACATCCATCCTTATGAAGCACCGCCTTTCCAAAATAACTCATTACCCATTGGATGATGCTTGATTGTCAGCCAAACAACCTTTTCTCCCCCCACCCACCCACACCACCACCCCACTCACAGCCACTTTCAATATTTTTAAATGTCGTAAAGTGAAAAGTTCAAAGAAAATGACAAAAAAAACTTTTTTAATATCCCAATGCTTTTTCTCCACAGTGGTGTCCTGGAGACTGATCTTCAACTCCTGGAGACTCCAGGTTAAATCTGGAGGATTAGTAATGTTAATCAATAGTGCCCATCCTGAACTATTGGTGAGGTGCCACAATGGTGACATTCAGTCTGATGGGGAAGAACAAGTCCAGCAAGGGCCCAAAGAGAGAGGACCTCTATTAATCTGGTCCCAATGAAGTCACTAGTCCCAGATGCTGCAGACTGCAAGGTAATGTGTCAGGTTCAAAAGAGGGTGTCAGGCCTCCCCAACCCTGGAAAGCAGAGAGTTGTGTCCCCTTGATCCCTTTGTGAATGTAACGCTTTTAACATTGAACCCTTGGGGTCGAGGCCATTAATCTAAACTGAACATTCTGCAGGATCCAGAGAGTGTTGTTTGTCAGTCATGATGCACCATGACAAGGGGCTGAGGACATGGGACCGCCTGTTCCTGTGCTTGGCCCCTCCTATGCTGCTGGCTTTATTAGGGTCAGGCGAATGCTTCACCTATTACAAGACCCCATGAATCTTTGATTTAAGGAATGGCTCACTCGCCTGAGTTACAATGGGTACATGCCTGAAAAGCAACAGCTTCCCTGGTTCACAGGCCTTTCTAAACAAATGGATGCTGGGCTGGGAAAGGCCAGGCACCAAAACCTGAGAAGGTGGAATGATCTTTTCTCTTCCTCGATGTTCCTTATCATGTGTCATTCAGATAGTGATATATTCGTGTTCTACAACCGTTCATGCATTTTGTACTTAGAAGGACCACATCTGTGAAGTGCCTTGGGATGTTTTATTATATTAAAGGCAGCATATGAATACAAGTTGATGTTGTTGTATCAAATGAGTAAGCAGAATCAGCCTTTCACCTTAGGCTGGAAATGGATATCGCACCTCAACATAAATCATAAAGCAAACTGCCTGCTGACATGTAGTTAATCACTCTAACCTTGCTGCATAACCTTTAGTGAAATATCTCAACATTTTTAACACTAAATATAGGACAGGATTTTTCGGATGGCAAGGTGACCCAACCACTACCGGAAAGTTGGTGGGTACACAACAGCCCCACAACTATTTAACACTCCACGGAGCTTTAATTGGGTGGAGATGGGACTTTCACCCAAATGTCCCAGCAGCACCTGTGGCAGCAGTGGCCAGGACTGGGACTACAAGCAATTCCAAGATTCTAAGTCCCGCAGCCCAGGAAAATGCAGGGGATCTCATGGGAGGAGGGGAGGAGCGGGGGGGAGTTGAGGACCAAGGTGTGGGGAGAGGGGCTTGTGGTGGTCTTAATGGAGAGACCAATGGGGGAAGGGAGCACCCACCGGGGTAGACCTTGGATGGGGGCGTATGTCAGATGTGGTAGAAAGGGGACCCTCGAGGGAGGACCCCCCCCCACTTCCCACCTGAGGCCCGAGCAGGGTGATCTGCCGGGCCTCCCCCTTGCTCCTGAAGCCCTCCAGCCAGCCTCAAAATTGAGACCAGGTAGCCCTTAAGTGGCAAGTGTTATGACCGGTGAGGGCCTTTCTTTCCCATTCCTCGATTGATCGTAACAGGGCTTCTTGTAATTTATAAGGATGAGGGCACCATTTCACTGTCTGTAGTTAACCATTTACATGCTGATTGCAAAGAACTCAGTCTGACAGGCTTTCTTGAATGTAAACATAAAGGGGTTATTTTTCAATCAGCTAAAAATCCGTCAGGTAAAGATATGAAGATATTTAAAAAAGGCAAATTCACATCCTGACCTTTACAACACATACACACATACCCGCACACACCCACGCACCCACAGGCATGCAAAATAGCAAGTTATACAGTACGAGGTTACTCTTTTGACAAATTAAGATTTGATGATAATAGGTTAAAAAAATAGAGAGTTCACTGTTTATGAATCATTCGCTGGTATCTGTGGCTGTGGGAGGGTTCTTTCCAAGGTGGCCTTGATATTTCCAATGGAGTTGAGGCCAATGTAAACTGCAATTTCTGGAGATGGTCTCTTTTTTAAATGTAATTCGACTTTCTCCAAAAATTGATGATATTGCACTTGATGTTCCTTTTGATTGACATTCTCTATCTCTGTGATGGATGTCGAACTGTAACAGAGGTAGGATCTTGAACTTGAGAGGGAAAGGGAGAGAGATGATTAGCAGGTTTCTTCCAGCCTGTGTTTATAGCAGCTAGGGCATCATACTAAAATACATTTCAAAAATGGTTATTCTGGTCACATGACCTCTCTCCTCATAATGATTTCAAAAGGTACTTGGTTAGCTCATATCTGGACAGACAATGGCAATTGTTTTATAGCCTAGGTGATTATATTCTGTAATGTTCTAGCCATACTTCTGAATGGACCATTTTTCTATGTGATGAGCTATGAAGTACAACTTCTATGTGGCCATTGTCCTGGTAGAATTTCTGTCCCTGCCTGAAAGAGTAGCTTTATAGAAATGCAAATGGTAAGAACCAGTACAGTTTCAGTACATCTTTTGAAGTAGTTCTTGACATCAGCAGGTGTGAAATTCTATAGAAGTTGTCTTGCCACGCCTTGATTGTAACTCACATTCAAAATTTCCAGAAACTGGCCAACTTGTAATGCCAGATATCAGGTGACCTGCAGCAGCCATCTTAAGTCAGTGTCTGTGCTTGATTTTTAGAAGTCCTTTTAAAGGAGTTCAATATATATTTGATCAGCTGATGAAATTAAAGATTAGTATCACACATGCACACGTCACATCATCATGACACCAATAACTGAAAATAAATCAGCAACACCAAACATTTTCTTTAACCTGTTTAAAGCTATGTCAGCCTCTTTTACGATCAGGTAAGGCTGTTTTCTATTTTTTATTATCCAGGCAGTTCATCAGTTATTTCATCTGACCTCTTGGTGTTCAAGTTTTATTCACACAGGGGTTTTAGTGATTTTCACAATTTCTTCTGTGTAAAGTCAATGCTAGCTACAGTTCTGATCAATAGATAGTGCCTGTTCTTTTTTTCAGGCATGAAATCAGGGCATCAGAATACCTTGAATGCCAATTTGCTGCTTCTCTCATGCTATTCACTTGGTCTCCCTCCAGTGAGTTACAAATCACCTTTTAAGCACCTCACTCACACTCCTAGCCACTCTGATCTTGAATACTTTTAAGAATGAAGCATGCCAGAGTTCCAACCTAGTGCCGTGATGCTGGAAACTTAATTGTAAAACTCCCATTCTTGTGTTCAGATCCCTCCATGGCCTCACCCTTCTGTTGTTGTTACAAAGCATAGGAAAATCCACGAAAGGGAAAGGGAACAAAATAATCCCACAACATCAGCAGCAAAATAAGTCAGTCTTTGTGCGTCCATGCAAAGTCAGTTCCATGTATATTGCAGAGATTAAATAATGCATGGAGCATGTTTCCAGAAGATATTCAGAAATAGCTCAAGCTTCATTGTCTGTATCATTGTCCACCCATCTATGCATTAGATAATAGTCAAAGCATAGTATATCATGCATTACAGTTGAAATTCTGCTCTTTGCTAATTTTAGCCGAAAAATAGAATAAATCTAAAATGACATTCTCTGCTTGAAGCACGCAATGATTTTTCTGCTAATATTTGTGAAGACTGGATTGCAACTAATGGCTGATCATAAGCTGTGAGAGTAGCTTAATAACTTTGCAACATTTGGATGTGTTATGAATAAAATTAAGTACACGCATGTGCTTTAGACCTTGTTTATGTTTTTACTTTTTTTGCAGCTGTTGCTTTCAAGCCTAAGAATGATGGATAGCTGATTGCCTATGATCAAAAGAATATGAATTTCCTCAGTTTGATTTGATGCAGGTTTACAATTTATGCTGAACTTTTAAATTGCCTGCTGATGATGAGTATTGCACAATCATATTTCCTGTTAAATATCCCTAAGGCGTGTGCATGCAGAGCTTCTCAAATTATTAGAAAGGTGCTGAGATTGTAATTTTAGTAAATGACATCAGGAGGATGAACAGCATGTACAAAATGGGCTCTGCACAGCTAGCTTTAGAGAACTGACCCTGCCGTCTGGTAATTGCTCTATGATGCCCCTGAAGCAAAGTAACAAGAAATGGAAGAACACAAAGGCTGCAGCAAACTTATACAAACAGAAAAGAAAAGTGAAAGAAGAATGTTGAGGTTTGTGAATCCCAATTGCACACTTGTTGAGGAGTGGCTGAGTTGGTACTTTAGGTACAGTAGATCAGCAGACACTTCTTAGGTGGAACACATTCTGTTTATATACAAGGTACTCAGCAGCTACTAATGTGTGCTTTCACATCAAACCCTATCTCCATACTACTGACTACTAACTACAGACTACTGACTACAAAGGTAGCCCGTGCTACTCTTCTATTGGTTACACAAGACCATGTGATCTTCCTTTATAGCATCCTTCTTAAAGGTATACTACACATTAGACAAAACCATAATTAACACATCCCTCCCACATTAAACGAAACATACATTTTACATTTACAATTACAATTTTCTCAAAATAGAAAATTATTTACATTGGTAACCAATTTACAAATTCAGTCTTTCTGGGGGTCTCCTTAGGCATGTAGAATGTCTCAGCTCTATAACATCAGATGTTTTGTAAGGAAACTCCTTTTCTGGAGTTGTCTGAACACCAGGTTCTTCAGTGGGCACCTGCAAATCTGTTTCCTCAACTCTTACAGGTACAACAGACACTTCAGACACGCCTGTACTAGGTTGAGTTCTCTCAACAGGAAACATTGACCCGGTCGTGAACACTGGTGGAATCATTTCTTGGTGATTGGTTTCTCTCTTCCTTAGATGATCCATATGTCTCCATATGACTCGGTCTTCCACCTTCACGTGGTAAGATAGAGGTCCAGTCACTGCACTTATTTCACCCGGTAATCACTTTGGTCCTTTTCCAAATTTCTTCACATATACTCTCACCCATGGTAAATTTCCTCTCACGACTATGCCAGTCACGTCTAGTTTTCTGACTTCCCTGACTCCTTTCCACCTTCCCCTCTAAATTCAGCATTATTAAGCTCAATCCCGTCCTGAGTGTTTCATCAATAACTCCACAGGTGTGACACCTGTTGTTGTGTGAGGGGTAGTCCTGTAATGAAAAAGAAAGCGTGCTCGTTTGGTTTCCAAGGAATCGCCAGTTAACTTTTTCATGCCTGACTTGGACGTTTTGACCACTCTTTCGGCCAGTCCATTTGAGGAAGGGTGATACGGTGAAGTAGTCACATGAATGATACAGTTGGGGCTGATAAATTGTTGAAACGCAGCACCCATGAATGCTGTGCCATTATCAGATAAGGCTACTTCTGGTAGTCCATTAATGGCAAAGCTTTGGTGTAGCTTCTCAATTGTAGCAGAAGACGTTGATGACTTCAGCTGATATATGTCCATCTATTTTGAGTGACCATCAACAATAAGCAGAAACATTGTTCCCATGAAAGGTCCCACATAGTCAGTGTATAACCATACCCATAGCCTTCCTGGCCAATCCCAAGAGTGTAATGAAGCTGTTGATGGTGACTTTTGCAATTGCTGACACTGTACACAATTCTTCACTGAACTCTCAATTTCTCCACCCACCCCAGGCCACCATAGATGGCTGCGTCTATGGTCTTCATTCAGGAAATTCATGGATCTGCACTGTGTAGTTCAATTAGCAATGGCTTTCTTCCATTTGGAGGAACAATCACTCGTGCTCCCCACAAAAGATACCACCCTGGCTGGTTATTTCATGTCTTCTGCTGAAATATGGTTTCATTTCATCAGGTACAGGTTCTTGTGACCAACCATGAAGCACTTGTTCTCGTACTTTGGATAAGACTGGGTCTTGACTTGTGCAGTCTCTGATCTGTCTAGCACATCCCAGCGAGGAATCTAAGAAATTTAACAATAAAACAAGTCCTTATGGAACTGGGACATCCTCGTCAATTTCTTTTAAAGGACAACCACTCAGTGCATCGGCATTTGCAATTTGATTTCCAGACCTATGTACAAAAGTATACTCGTATGCTGCCAGGATCAGGGCCTTATTTGTGTTTCTGTGTCTTCCTTCGATGGGTTTTCTTCTTTTTAACACTAACTTTATTCTCGGCCTTCTTTTTGACTTAAATATTGGCCAGACTACTCTCAGATGTAAGCTTGACTTGAGTGAACTCAGTGGTTGAGTCTCCCAGAATTTAATCATCTGTCTGCTTCTTGGAAAATTCTGCAACTTTTGCCTCCAAAGTCTCTTTAGCTTCATGCAGATCACTCTTCAACTGTTCTATCTCCTTTTTGTATTTGCTTGCTGCCTCCTGGAAAATTGAGCATTGTTGTGTCTTCTCTGCCAACCCATCCTTCAGTTTACTCAGAGAAGTGCAGAATTCTTTCTGTTTCTCTTCATACTTTTCCAATAGTACAAACTGAGGGAATCTTGTTTTGTGTGAAGGTCTTTCAGCAGGTTTTCTTTTTCCTCTCGGAGGTTGCTCACCTCGACTCGAACTCTGTCATCAAGCATGGTCTCTCCAACTTCCTTTTGCTGTTCTACCACGTTTTGACTTAAGACATCCTGCGTTTCTTCAAGTTGTTGAGACCTTACACACTCCTCTTCCAAATTAGGAACATTTTCAGCTTCCTTTTGGAAGCTCAGTGGCCAATCAAGGTTGATTTTCCTCAGCCAGTTTCACTCTAGGAGGCTTGGTGCTCTGCCTCTCAATACCAACACTGGTAGCTTTGCTGATTGGCTTCTGTAATGGACAGTAACTCCGCTGATGCCTTTGACTTGGATGTCTTCACCTGTGTATGTTTTTAATTTGTCATCAGTTCCTTCTAAATTTATTTTATGTTCTCCATTATTCAGATGTCGGAAGGTACGTTTGGCAATCACTGTAATGGAAGCTCCTGTGTCCACTTCCATATGAACAGGTCTGCCTGTTTCTTTCACTGTTACTCATATTGGGTCTGTCTTTCCAAACTTCAAATTAAATAATGAATAAGTATCTGAATTTGTTGCTTCAGACTCTTTTACATTGTAGATCTCACTGGGTTTTCTCTTTTGTTTAAAAGTCTGCCTGATTCTTTCCTTGCACTGTATCATTATGTGTCCATTTTGATGGACAATAAAAATATTTGATTTTTTAAAATTGCCAATCATTACAAGGCTGCTTGTTTCCACCTTTATCGCCATTATTCCTTATTTACGCTGCTAAGTCATTTCTTTTGACTTTTCTGCTAGTGGTGGCTGTATCCCACTTCTCAGCGGAGTCTTGCATTTTTGCGCCCTTTTTGGCTGAGGCTTCCCACCCAATATGGAGGACGACTCCATTTTGCACTCCCTGTATGGCTTTTAAATCCCCTACTGCACTTTCCATAGCCAGTACTATCTCTAACGTCTTCTTAAAATCCAAATTTGTTTCCGACAGAAATCTCTTCTGAATCGTGTCCTCATTCACACCGCACACTAAACGATCTCTCAACATGTCATTTAAAGATGTGCCAAACTCACAAAGCTCTGTTACTTGTTTCAAACTTACCACACAAAAATCAACTGTCTCCTATGGTGCTCTACTTCTCGAGTTAAACTTGAACCGTTGCATCGTTACCGTAGGTTTTGGCTGGTAATAACCCTTCACGAGGTCCACCGGTTCATCAAAATTTTTCAAACCTGGGGAACTGGGTGCCATCAAACTTCAAATCAAGCTGTAGGCTTTATTCCCACATGTAGATAAGAGGATCATTCGCTTCTTCTCTTCCCCCGTAATCTCATTCACTTGGAAAAAGGATATAATGGCCAGAATTCTTACCGATGGGCGGGCTGGCAGCCGAACTCCGCCGCCAAAACGGGGCCCACCGCCATTTTGAGTGGGCGGGCCAATTAAGGCCCGCCCTGCAGCCTGCCCAAAAGGAAGCGCTATGTGCTTCCTGTGCGGGGAGTGGTGGGATTCCCCATCTATCAAAGAGCACACTGCTCCCTGAGGCAAAGTCCTGTCTCAGGGAGATCACTGACAGTGCAAAAATACATTAAAAACAGAAAAATATAAAAATGATTAACATGTCCCCCTCATGTGACGATGTCACATGAGATCGGACATGTTAATAAAAAGGACATAAACTTTATTAAACTTTTTAAAAACGGACATGAAACCTCATCCTGCCAGTGGCCATTGACAGGCTAATTAAGATCATTAAAGACCCTCGATGTCATCCCGCGTCATTTTCGCGTCGGCGAGCAGGCCCCGCCCCCAGCTCGCCGACGGAAAAATTATGCACATTATGTTTATTTACAAGGTACTCAGCAGCTACTAATGTGTGCTTTCATATCAAACCCTATTTCCAGACTACCGACTACAGACTACAGAGGGAGCCTGCGCTAATCTTCAATTGATTACACAAGATCATGTGATCTTCCTTTATAACATCCTTCTTAAAGGTATACTACACATTAGGGAAAACCATAATTACCACAAAGAAAGAAATTATAGATTGATTTTTTTTCTCTTAACCAAAGCTTCCTTGATGAATCTTGGGAAAATAGAAGGAAGGAAAAGCAGGAAAGAAAGGAGGGATCCAAAGAAGGAAGGAAGAAAGAATTTACACTTGTATAGCACTAATATACAATCTAGGATTAATGCTAAATATAGTCCAGCTATTTTTAATATCAATCCAAGGATGCACATTAAACCAAGTGTTCCATTGCACTAATCATAAAAATGTGGGTGAAACCTTAGCGGAATTGCTGGTACTGCTCCCAAAGCACTGTTACAAGTTACTGCATTGGCAGAATCCCAGGCCAATGGGTAGGCCATCATGTTATGTTCTCTAATAATTAAATGCCTTCAGTACACCCACTGGGCTTGATTTCCTCATTTGATGCTCTCTTTTGAAAGCCTGGGGTATGTTTTGTTCTGCTTGTTCTTTTACAGAGTTGGCATGATAAACCCCTTCCATTTACAAGAGCAGAGATCAAACTACCAGTTTCCCGGGGTACAGTGACGTATTGTAACATCCAAAATGTACTTTAGAAATAAAGTCAGTTTTGAAGTTTACTTGGGGCAGAATTTTCTGCCTGTCGGGCCCGACCCAATCTCCGGCGGGTGAGGAGCCGATCCCCGCCGGAGAAGCGGGCCCCGCCGCCATTTTACGCGGGCTGGCCAATTAAGGCCCACCCAGTGTGTCGTCCGGCGGGAAGCGCTATGCACTTCCTGTGCTGGTGGTGGGGGGGGGATTCCCCAAAAGCAAGAGTGCGCTCTTTTGTGCATGCACATGAAAGAGCGCACAGCTCCCTGAGGCTAAGTGCTGCCTCAGGGAGATCGCTTACACTTTGAAAAATATGAAAAATAGATTCCCTAACATGTCCCCCTCATGTGACAATGTCACATGAGATGGGACATGTTCATAATTTACATAATAACTTTATTAAACCTTTTAAAACACTGCATAAAACTTCATCCCGCTGGTGGATGAGGTTTCATGTTTTATCTATTTGCTGCCGGGGCTCCTGGCCTGCCCACCAACCTTAAGGTTGGACGGGCAGGTCAGTTAATTGGCCATTGACAGGACGGTGGGCCCGCAGCTGATTTTGCTGCGCCCCCGCCTTCCTGAAAATTTAAATGGGGCGGGATGACGTCCGGGGTTCCGGCGGAACCCCCGACGTCATCCCGCCCCATTTAAATTTTCAGGAAGGCGGGGGCGCAGCAAAATCAGCCCGCGTCATTTTACGCGTCGGCGAGCGGGCCCCGCCCCCTGCTCACCAACGGCAAAATTCTGCCCTTGGAAAGTATGAGCTTTTTCTCTTCCCTTATCTCTTTAATTCTTCAAATTTCTCAAGAAGGTGCCATCAAAATCTAAGATTATGGCGCTGTTATGCTGCAAGAAACTCAAGGAGTTAGAGGACACATAGGGTTAAAGCAAGAACATATTGATTTTCTTTATCAAATATCATTCTTTCTTCCCCTCCTTTCCCATAAGAGAAGTCATTAGCCAACTAACAGCTGAAGACAGCAGATCTGTAAAACGATAGCAGGCAAAAGGAAGCGATATCGAAAAATCTAGTTCCTACTGATGCCTACAATTAATCATTAATTTGAAATTTATTAAATGACAAAGGCAGTGTAACATGAGATGCCATGGCATGAATTAGAAATGCATATTCCTAAGATATTATTTGGCAATATCAAGCCATTGAAAAAGTGGATAAGTAAAGGAATTTGATTTATATTGTGATTCTAATCATTTGCCTTGCATTTAACTACCTTGCAACCAACATTGCAAACTGAAAAGTTTTCAAGCACATATGATTTTCTGACAGAGAACACGTAATGGAAATAAAGGGGCCTGATCAATCTACATATATTCCATTCATCTTCATAAAACCCTTGTTCAATGTAGCAAATACTCTAAGTACCACACTCTGGCATTCTGGGACAGTAGTTCAGTTGACATTGGCTTAATAATCTGTTTTATACCTTGATCTTTCATATTTCAGCAGAAAAGAACTAAAATAGGGTTAAGCATAACTAATTTGGAAATTCGGTAAATATTTCTGAGCTCATCTAGTCAGTTCTGTGCATAGAATGCAGAGTGCAGGCTCCATGCATCAGCACACAGAAATAAAAGGTTATGACAAGCCGCGGGCATTTAGGGCTGTGGCCTCATCTGAGTCTTTGGTTTTTAATATATGCTGAGAGAAGAACCATTCCATCCTAGACATTACATCAAAATAGGGACAATTCTCAAGTGTCAAACTAAATGAGTGGTGGATTAATCAGCAC
Organism: Cetorhinus maximus; assembly: GCF_964194155.1. Lineage (NCBI taxonomy): Eukaryota > Metazoa > Chordata > Chondrichthyes > Lamniformes > Cetorhinidae > Cetorhinus > Cetorhinus maximus. The sequence continues at coordinate 117,667,934 of NC_135886.1, forward strand.
ATTCTATCTCCTTTTAACTCTGCAAATTTATTGCTCTGGTCAAGTATCCTTCAATCTGACCTGCAAAGCAAGCATATTTAAAGAAACGTGCTGTTCCTGCCTGTGAGTTTTCTTGGCTGCTAGCCAGCCATCACTTCACCATTAGCATTCCGTCCACATACGCGACCAACTTTTAAAATAAAACACTTGAAGGTCACCCAATATAGCAGACAAGCAATTAGATTTGTTCAAAATCCATGGATCCTTTTGCTAAGACTAATTAAAGAACGGTAAAGCATCTAGGCCTATAAATTTGGGCATGCCACATCATTCCTAACTGGCCTACAAACCGGCCTCCAAAGTTGCCAATGGGGTGACAGGGGATGAGTACAAAAATGCGGTGCGTGCAACATTGGTGAAAGAAAAATAATTGTGCTACAATGTCCACACCTGAGACAAGCATTAGTCCTTTTGCATATATAAATAAGGGCCCTAAAACCTATTTGAAGCCTGCACTGCTAAAGATTCCCCTGAGGCAGCTGACCCCGATCCAGGCCGCACTCAGTGAAACTGGACCTGTTCGCAGTCTACTTCAAGAAAGGCGAGCTTTTGAAGTTTACTTGCCTGAACATGAAGCCAGCTCCTCCAGACCTCATTCAAAGAACGCAGGCTGTCGACCATCACTGCCGATCACCTCAAACATATGCTCTGCCTGGCTTCTCATGCATTTTGCAGAAAATAATTGAAACAATTGCAGGATCCTCCCTGCATATTTGAATAGAAAGAATGATGATTTCAGGCAAATTCGAGGCCTAAAAACAGCAAGCGCCAAAATGATAGTGGCCATGCTGCCAGCATAGATACAGCGCAGGACATCATGTCATGTCCAGATATTGGTGTGCTTTGCCCCATTTTAATGCCCAAAATACAGGCAAAATGCAGATCAATTTCTAATGACGTGCTCCTTCATCCGTGCTGAGTTAGCTCTTCTCAGCTATGTTAGCAGTGGAAGTATCACAGTTCAGCACAGCATTCCTGTGTGGGGAAAGGTAAACTGGACCAGGCTTCTCGCTCCTAATTCCTATCTCACAATCACTGCCAGAAAGTGTGTGGTCTAGAAATTCATGTTGTACTGTGTGGCATTGGTGGGCCACCTGTTATATACCCAACACCAACGGAACTGCACATTGGTGGGAATTTAACGTGTGGCCCATATCATACTGCCTGTTTTGTGTTACTGCCCAAGACAACTTTCTGCACCGCAGGCTTCTGGACATTGTGTGAGGACAGGATCAGCTTCAGGTGTAATGCTCTCCATGAACAAATAGCTTGCTGACACACAAGAAGAGTGCTCTTTTTAGCAAGGTATTGAAGGATGGAGGGCACGTGCCTGGTCTATTGAAACAGGAGTTGGCACCTGGAGAAGAGGAGAGGAGAAAAATTAGCAAAATAAAATCCATACACAAGACATAGGTATAGAAAGATTGCCAGTGGTAAAGCCTTAATGAAACATGCAGGGTTCCAGATCAAAACCTGGGTGACTGGATTGGTATGAGTACAATGATATATTGATTAGCAGCAATGGAAATGTGATTCCAACAAGAGATGCAGTAAATGCATCTATAACTTTCAATTTTCTGATTTATACTATGGACCAGTGACTCCTGTCAGCAACTGATTTGTGTTATTCAGTCTTTCTACATCCTCAATCCCAAGCCCTCATGAGTTATGAAAACTAATAGATTGTGATTGTCAATTATTAACATGCTAGGATTCACATCTATTGACAAGAAAATTTGTTTCCCGAGATTTATTTGCTGGGGTCATTCTTGATTGCTAACAATTAATACATTTTTTAAATTGCCAACAGATGAAACAATGAATCTTTCAATTCTAAAGAATGGTACTTTTTTCTCATCAAAGACAGGAGCTGTGACAAAAGGATGTTCCGGAATATCCAAAATTTCAAAATCATAAGAAAAGGTGAGATTTTCTATACAGCAAACACCACTTACTTCATGTTGAAGTGATAAGGCTAAATTTTCACCCGCATATGTAGGCAAGTATGGAGCGAGGCTGGCACAAAAATATATGCGGCCAGCTGGTATGCCTGTTCCCTGGCTCAGGATGGGGGCTCGAAAAGCTAACTGCCGCAAGGTGCAGGCAGCCAATTAAGGGGAGTTAATGGCCTATTAAAGCCAATTGTCATCAAGGCCGACTGGAACCTTCCAATCAGCCCCCAGGCTCTCTGAAGCATCAGGGCTGGGCCAGCTGCCTGGAGACGGCCTTCCAGTGGCAGTCTGGGAGAACAGCACTCCAGACAGGCTTTGAGGACCTTCCCATCACTTGGCCAACAGCTGATGATGTACCCTGCTGCTGAGACCATTTTTTAATTTCAGGATAGAGGCACCCTCTGTCTTTCTTACCTGAACAGCAGGTTGCTACTCCTCCTGAGCTGGAGGCAGGCTTCTCTAGGTCCTCCAGCTTCGATAGCCCACCCGCTGTCTTAAGAGGATGGTGAGCTGCCCTCTGGCCGCTAATTGGCCAATTCAGGACAAATCACTGCCAGGTGGCTGTCCCAGATGCCGTGACATCCATTTGATCCCAACATTGCCATTTGACACACATTTGACCCCAAAATCCAAATGCTGCTCATAGTTTCACTCTTGCCAAAGGTGGGTTGATTTATATAAGCAACATGCTTATAGATGTACAATGACATGTAATGCACCATTACACCAAGATAATCTAACCTTCAGGAGTCAATATGAGCTGGTGGAGGGTGTCAGGAAGAAAATTTAGTTCAGCATTCATTTTGAAATGTGTAATCACAACTTTTTACTTGTGCCTAATATTTGCCAGCATAATAACGGCTACTGCATTGAAAAATGATGGCTCGCACTTGTAATGTGGAAATTGTCCCTTGGCACTTTACAGAGGCATGTACAGCAGATGGATGCCAAATATAGAAAGAAAGTTTAGCAGGAGTAACCAAAGACTTGATCATAGACATGAGTTCAAAGAGTGATTTTAAAGGTAGAGAGAAAGGTGGAGAGGCAGTGCAAATGTGGGAGAATTCCAGAAAGGTAGAGAGGCAGTGCAAACGTGGGAGAATTCCAGAGAGTTGGAGGTAGAAAGCTGAAGACACAGTAGGTGAAGGGAAGAGAAATGCACAGGATGTAAAATCAGAGTTTCTGGAGAATGATCATGGAGATCAACAGGGTTGTGATTATGGAGAAATTTAAAGCCAAAAGTAAAGATTTCATGCTAAAAGATGCAGGGGCATTGGGAGCCAATGCAGATCAATAAGGATAGGAGTGATGGGAAAGTGAATCTCAGTACAGGACAGAGGGGCTGGTTAGTTCAGTTGGCTAGTTGGCTTGTGTGCAGTTCAGAATAGCACCAACAGCTTGAGGTTCAATCCCCATTCTGGCTGAGATAAACCTGGGGCCTGCCTCCTTGCCCTGCCCTGTAGTAAAATCAATTATAAGCTATGGTTCAGCAGCCTTGAAAAATCAATGATGTTACCTGGAGAAGAAGGTGGTGATCTAGAAGCCTATTCTTCCTTTGGGAGTGATGTAAAAGGAGTTGCTGTTGTGTAGTAGTGTAAAATACACCAAGATCAAAATCTACTACCTTGAGGTAAGAATGGCATGTCTGAGGATTTCAGTTGCATATTGATTTAGTTCAGGGTTGCTGCTGGGGTTATCCCTGAAGTCAGGTTTAAATGAATTTCAAGGTCCTTGACTCAGTGGCATCTCTTCTGTCCTTAGACTCACTTGTCATCTGGATAATTGTTGTCCTACACAAGTCCATTGAAGGACTACATCCAGTCATTATCACTGGAACAAGGAAATAGCAGAGCAATTAAACAATTACTTTAGTTCTGTCTTCACGGAAGAAGACACAAATAATTTCCCAGAATTGCTAGGGAATCGAGGATCTAGTAAGAAGGAGAAATTGAAGGAAATTAGTATTACTAAAAAAACAGTACTGAGAAATTAATGGGACTGAAGGCCGATAAATCCCCAGGGCCTGACAATCTACATCCCAGGGTGCTAAAGGAGGTGGCCATGGAAATAGTGGATGCGTTGGTTGTCATCTTCCAAAATTCTGTAGATTCTGGAATAGTCCTGGCAGATTGGAGGGTGACAAATGTAACCCCACTATTTAAAAAAGGAGGGAGGGAGAAAACAGGGAATTACAGATCGGTTAGCCTAACATCTGTGGTAGGGAAAATGCTAGGGTCTATTATAAAGGATGTGATAACAGGGCACTTAGAAAATATCAACAAGATTAGACAAAATCAGCATGGATTTATGAAAGGGAAATTATGTGTGACAAACCTACCGGAGCTTTTTGAGGACATAACTAGCAGAATAGATAAAGGAGAACCCAGTGGATGTGGTGTACTTGGATTTTCAGAAAACTTTTGATAAAGTCCCACATAAAGAGGTAAATGTGCAAAATTAAAGCACATGGGATTGGGGTAATATATTGGCATGGATTGAGAACTGGTTAGCAGACAGGAACAAGAGTGTAGGAATAAATGGGTCTTTTTCAGAATGCCAGGCGGTGACTAGTGGGGTACCACAGGGATCAGTGCTTGGGCCCCAGCTATTCACAATATATATCAATGATTTGGATGAGGGAACCAAATGTAATATTTCCAAGTTTGCTGACAACACAAAACTAGGTGGGAATGTGAGTGGTGAGGAGGATGTTAAGAGGCTTCAAGGCGATGTAGACAAGTTAGGTGAGTGGGCAAATACATGGCAGATGCAGTATAACGTGGATAAGTGTGAAGTTATCCACTTTGGTAGGAAAAACAGAATGACAGAGTATTATTTAAATGGTGATAGATTGGGAAATGCTGATGTACAAAGGGACCTGAGTGTCCTTGTACACCAATCACTGAAAGCAAGCATGCAGGTGCAGCAAGCAGTTCAGAAGGCAAATGGTATATTGCAAGAACACTTGAGTACAGGTGCAAGGATGTCTTACTGCAGCTGTACAGGGCCTTGGTGAGACCACATCTGGAGTGTTGTGTGCAGTTTTGGTCTCCTTCTCTAAGAAAGGATATACTGTGGAAATGTGTTAAGGGTTGGCCATCCCCCCCATGGAGCTCAGGGGTCTTAGAGTCTGAGTGTCAACTGTCAAAGACACCAGAGCTGGCCAAGGGGGTGAGCCCTGGCTGCTTGGACTGAGTGCCTTGCGGCTCGAGGGCCATAGCTCAGATGTGCATTGCAAGCTGTTCCTCAGGTGGGGTTGACCAGGCTGCAATGGTGCTGCAGGTAGAGAGTGGGCTAATCAATGCTTATCTGTCCTTTCAGGAGAAGACGAGCCATAACATGGACAGGTGAAGGCCCCCCAGATCTCCTCATATTGACCAGATTTGAGCAGGATGCCTGGGAGCTTGAGAAACACCATGCACCTCGTTCAGCCGGTCGTGGAGAGGCTGAGGTGTCAGATGAAGTTAAGAGGTTTTTTTAATTTGTTCACGAGATGTGGGCTTCGCTGGCTGGGCCAGCATTTATTACCCATCCCTCGTTGCCCTTGAGAAGGTGGTGGTGAGCTGCCTTCTTGAACTGCTGCAGTCCATGTGGTGTAGGTACACCCACAGTGCTGTTAGGGAGGGAGTTCCAGGATTTTGACCCAGTGACAGTGAAGGAACGGCAATATATTTCCAAGTCAGGATGGTGAGTGACTTGGAGGGGAACTTCCAGGTGGTGATGTTCCCATCTATCTGCTGCCCTTGTCCTTCTAGATGGTAGTGGTCTTGGGTGTGGAAGGTGCTGTCTAAGGAGCCTTGGTGAATTCCTGCAGTGCATCTTATAGATGGTACACACTGCTGCTACTGTGTGTTGGTGGTGGAGGGAGTGAATGTTTGTGGATGTGATGCCAATCAAGCGGGCTGCTTTGTCCTGGACGGTGTCAATCTTCTTGAGTGTTGTGGGAGCTGCACACATCCAGGCAAGTGGGCAGTATTCCATCACACTCCTGACTTGTTCTTTGTAGATGGTGGACAGGCTTTGGGGAGTCAGGAGGTGAGTTACTCGTCACACGATTCCTAACCTCTGACCTGCCCTTGTAGCCACAATATTTATATGGCTAGTCCAGTTCAGTTTCTGGTCAATGGTAACTCTCAGGATGTTGATAGTGAGGGATTCAGTGATGGTAATGTCATTGAATGACAAGGGGCGATGGTTGGGTTCCCTCTTGTTGGAGAGGGTCATTGCCTGACCATTGTGTGGTGCAAATGTTACTTGCCACTTGTCACTGAGTTGACATTGTGTGAAAATGGAAGGGTCTTTTCAGGCACCCGAAAAGGCAGCAGCCCTCCCTTGAGTTGGAAGCAGATCTTTGGTAGCCTAGCTGAAGAATCATTGGATCAAAGTGTCCCTGGTGTCCCTACCTTCCTAAAGGATACAGAGGTCTGCGTCCATGCCCTCAGCATTCTGCTCACCATGCTCCTCTTCAGACTCACCACTGGATTCATCCTCTGTGGCCTGTGGAGCTGCCTCAAAGTCCTCTTTCTCCAGTGGATCCCCCCACTGCCAGTGCCAGATTCTGGAGAGCACAGCATGCAACCACTACCAGTGACACCCGCTCTGGGGGTATTGTAGTGCTCCCTCTGAACGGTCCAGGCATCAGAAGCGCATGTTCAGAAGACCCATGGTCCTCCCTATCACCGCCTTTGTGGAGGCATGATTCCTATTATAATACTGCTCTGCCTCTGTTCTTGGGTGGCGGAGAGGCGTCATAAGCCACCTTTTCAATGGATAGCCCTTGTTCCCCAGCAGCCATCCATCCAGTTGGGCTGGCGCACTGAATAGCCTCAGCACCTGGGAGTGCCTGAGGAAATAAGTGTCTTGGGACCTGCCAGGGTACCTTGCACAGACTTGCAGAATCTGCATCTTGTGGTCACACACTATCTGGACGTTCATCGAGTGAAATCCCTACCTGTTGACGAAGGCACCCAGCTGACTCGCTGGCACCTTGATGGCCACATTTGTGCAGTTGAATACACTCTGGATGCGGGGGAGACCAGCAATTGCTGCAAAGCCTCTGACTCGCTCAGCCTGATGGCCTCGACCATGCGGAAATGAATAAATGTCAGTACCCGCCTGAACAGAGCTTGTCACCAGCTTGACGCAACTGTGGACAGCTGATTGGGGTACTGCACAAAGATCCCCCACTGACCCCTGGAAAGAACCAGAGGTATAGAAGTTGAGGGTCACTGTGACCTTCAGAGCCACTGGCATGGGGTGTCCACCCATACAGTTGGAGGCAATATCAGGCCCAATCATCTGACAAATGGAGGTCATGGTCTCCCTTGAGAGGTGGAGCCTCCTTCAGCATTGCACCTCGGACATATTGAGGTAGCTGCATCGCTGCCTGTAAACCCTGGTAGCAGGATAGTGGCATCTTCTACGGCCCCTTCTGCCTTAGACTTCCTGCTGGCCCTGCACCCCTTATGCCTGCGCCTCTCCTCCCACAGGTCCCTCCCCTGAAAGCTGCATTGGGACACCTGGCCTCTCAATTCTGCCCCTCTCTTCCTCCTCAAAGGAGGTGCCTCCAGCAGAGACCACAATCCCCATTACCAGGGTTACAGAAGGCTGTCTGATACCTGGAAGGGTCCACACGGTCAAAATCCTCCGGGGGCCTTGGAGACACCAATGAGTCCTGGAATGAAGCCTGGAAGTCTAAGAATGAAGCTCAGAACTGAGATGAAGCTGTCAAGTTCAAGTAAGCAACCAGCAGCAAACTATCTCCTAAACTCCTCACTACTCACAATGGAAAAGCTGCTGACCCTTTTTATCCCACCCTTGGATGAGGATTTGCAAAATGTGGGCTGCCCGGCTGCCCGTTTTGCCCATGTGACGAGTGCAAAATCGCACGGGCAACATAAAATCTGGATCAGTTGGGTTTTTAATGGCCTTAAGTGGCCTCTTAATTGATGGCAGGCGCAGCTCCAACACCTGCGCGCGCCCACTGACCTGAAGATTGTGCACGTGTGGGATGACGCCGGAACACTCGCCCGACATCTTCTCGCACAATTTTACGCCCGATCAGGTCGGGCACACGCCCGCCCATGTGGCATAAAATTCTGCCATAGAACCATAGAACCATAAAAAAGTTACACAGAAGGAGGCCATTCGGCCCATCTTGTCCATGCCAGCACGAGGACACCCAGGTGCCCTTTCTAATCCCACCTTCCTGCACCCGGCCCATAGTCCTGCAGCTTACAGCTCTTAAGGTGCAGATCCAGGTACTTTTTAAAAGAGTTTAGAGTTTCTGCCTCTACTACCAACTTGGGCAACGAATTCCAGACATCCACTACCCTCTGCGTAAAAAAGTTCTTCTTCATGCCCCCCCTGCACCTTCTGCTACTTAACTTGAATCTATTTTCCCTGGTTCTAGAATTCTTCACCAAGGGAAATAATTTTATCCTGTCCACTCTATCTATTCCCCTCATAATTTTGTACACCTCAATCAAGTCACCTCTCAGCCTTCTTTGTTCTAAGGAAAACAACCCCAACCTATCCAATCTCTCCTCGTAGCTACACTTTTCTAACCCTGGCAACATTCTTGTAAACCTGAGATAAAAACAAAACAGTTCTGTTGAAGGGTCATGTGGACCCGAAACGTCGACTCTTTTCTTCTCCACCGATGCTGCCAGACCTGCTGAGTTTTTCCAGGTAATTCTGTTTTTATTCTTGTAAACCTCCTCTGCACTCTCTCCAAAGCTATTACATCCTTCCTGTAATGTGGTGACCAGAACTGCACACAATACTCCAGTTGTGGCCTCACCAGTGTTTAATACAATTCCAACATTATATCCTTACTTTTATATTCTGTACCTCTGCCAGTGAAGGAGAGCATTCCATATGCCTTCTTTACAACCTTGTCTACTTGAACTGCTGCCTTCAGGGATCTGTGTACTTGTACACCAAGATATTTCACTTCATCTACCCCTCTTAGTATATTCACATTTATTGTGTAATCCGTATAACTGTTTGACCTCCCTAAATGTATGACCTCACACTTATCTATGTTAAACTCCATCTGCCACTTTACCGCCTACTCCATCAACCCATCTATATTGTTTTGGAGATTATGGCTATCCTCTACACTATCTACTACTCGGCTAATCTTTGTGTCATCTGCAAATTTCCCAATCGTGCCCCCTACGTTCACGTCCAAATCGTTAATATATAACACAAACAGCAAGGGTCCCAACACCGAGCCCTGTGGAACACCACTTGAGACAACTTTCCATTCGCAAGGGTATCCACTGACCATTACCCTTTGTTTCTTGTTACAAAGCCAACCTTTTATCCAGTTTGCCACATTACCCTGAATCCCATGAGCTTTTACTTTCCTGACCAATCTGCCATGTGGGACCTTGTCAAATGCCTTGCTAAAATCCATGCACACAACATCCACTGCACTACCTTCATCAAGCCTTCTTGTCACTTCCTCAAAGAATTCAATCAAATTTGTGAGGCAAGACCTTTCTTTAACAAATCCATGCTGACCATCCCTGACTAGTCCATGCCTTTCCACATGACAGTTAATCCTATCTCTCAGGGCTGATTCTATTAATTTGCTCACCACCGATGTAAGACTAACTGGCCTATAATTGTTTGGCATTTCCTTTGATCCCTTTTTAAACAATGGAACTACGTTTGCATTTCTCCAGTCCTCCGGTACCTCCCCTGTATCAATGAAGATTGAAAAATCATCATTAGAGCATCTGCTATCTCCTCCCTGACTTCCTTCAGCAGCCTCGGAAACAATCCATCTGGCCCTGGTGACTTATCAACTTTCAAGGATTTCAACCCTTCAAGTACTTCCTCTCTCTTTATGACTATACCATCCAATATCTCGCAGTATTCCTCCTGGACTACTATATCTACATCCTCCCTTTCCTTTGTAAACACAGAGACAAAATATTCATTCAAAACCCTTCCCACAGCCACTGCATCTACACACAAGTTTCCATCTTCATCTCTGATAGGCCCCACTTTTTCCTAAACTAACCTTTTAACATTAATGTATTGGTAAAACATCGTTGGGTTATCTTTAACTTAACTTGCTAATCTATTTCATGCTCTTTCTTTGATTTCCTTATTTCCTTTTTTACTTCGTCCCTGCACTTCCTATATTCGTCTAGGCTATCTGCAGTGCTTAGTTCTTTGTGCCTATCGTACGCTTTCTTTTTCTGTTTGATCTTCCCCTGTATTCCTCTAAACAACTAGGGGGGTCTAGATTTGGCAGTACCACTCTTATTTTTGTAGGGGACATGTCTACTTTGTACAATTAGGATCTCATTTTTTAGTGCTTCCCACAAATTTGCCTTCCCCCAGTTCAAGGCTTTTACTCCTGCCTTATCTCTGTCCTTTTCCATGCTAATGCTAAATCTAACTGAATTGTGATCACCGTCCCCGATATGGTCGCCAACTGCCACTTCACCCACTTGCCCTCCTTCGTTCCCCAAGACTAGGTCTAGAATTGCATCTCCTCTCGTTGGGTTTGTCACTAATTGGTTGAAAAAATGTTGCTGGACACACTGCATGAATTTTTCTCCCTCAGTGCCCATTATATTGTTTGAATCCCAGTTGATATCCTGCTGCCCTATGTTTCTCAGCCATCTGATACCAATCCCCACCAGACATGTTTGTCAATCAATAGTCCCTATACTGGGATGGCTTGATGCATTGGTCTATTGCCAGGTAACTTGAATTATTTGTTCAATAACCTGTGAAGACATGTTAGAACAAAATAGGGTTATTAAAGCAGCTCTTTTAGTGCCACAAATTGACAACTATTTATAATTTTAAGGTAAAAAATATGCTTGTGGAACGTGCCTAGAACTCTGGGCCAGTCAGTTCAAAATGAACAGCTTGAACTATTTACATAATTAATGTATTAATCCCTATTATATGAACCAATTACAGAATTACTATTTGCATATACATAGCCCAATGGTACTCACTCAGACGGCCTGTCTGAGTTCTGAGTTGAATGTGTATTATAAAGCCGAATCATTTTCAGTTTATGTAAATGATTAGGAGCTGGAGATATAATAAAGCTAAGTTTGTGTAGTGGAGTGGGGAAATCAAACAATAGGGAAAAGGTAAATTAAATAGAACAGAATTTGAACAAGTTGGAGAGTTAAACTGATGAGTGGCAGATTGCATTTAATGTGGAAAAATGCAAGATAATGAGACGAGGGAATGGAAATAATTAATGGAAATATAAATTAAATGACACTATACTACATGAGTCAAGACATGTAGAGGGATCATGGTGTATTGGTACATCGCTCACAGTGTGCAGCAGCAGCAAGTAAAACTAGGCAGATCTTAGCATCCATAGACAAAGGAATAGAGCACAAATCCAAGGTGGGTGGGGGGGATAATGACAGGAAAATTGTTTAAGGCCCGAAAACGAGAGCGGGGATCATGATGCACAATTAACCCACACCTATTGTGCTGCCAGCTCACTATAATGATAACAGTGTGCAGCCCAGTGCTAAATATGCTGCTGAATGGCAGCAGTTAAAGCTAACCTGCTCTCAGAGTGGTGAAAAGCTAGAACTCACTACCAAGTGGAGTAGTTGAAGCAAATAGTATAGGTGCATTAAGGGGAAGCTAGACAAACAGATAAGGGAGAAGGGAATAGAGGGTTACAACAGATTTGGGAGGAGGATCGAGTGGAGTATAAACACTAGCATGGACTAGTTGGGCCAAATGGACTGTTTCTGTGCAGTACATAATATGTAAATCCAATGTAAATCCAACTGAAAACCAACCTCCACCTCATAAAGGGGAGGGTCAGTCTGGCTGCAGCAATTGCAGCAAGTGGTTGGGGAAGAGGCTCTGTGTAGGCAGAACAGTGCAAATGGTTCAAAAGGGCAGAGAGCATGCACCTGTTCAATGCATGAGGTGACCAGGAGGAGAGAGCTTCGCTGTCCCGAGGAACAAGAGGTCCTCCAGACAGACACTGAGCAGGTAGTTGGAGCAGGTAATCATTGCAGTCAATACAAGAAGTGTAGCTTTGTGGACCTGGATGCAGTGCAGGGAGAAGTTTAATGACCCTACACAAGTGGCCAAAGTCAGTGAAGTCAACATCCAATGCCAAATCCTAACAAATTAACCACTATCAGGGTTGAAATGAGACATTCAGATGCTCACCCAAGCCCTTTTGCAAGCCACCCCAGACCCAGGTAAGGGTTCCATGCTTGTGGTCACGAGCCTTGGCTAGGAGCAGAGCCAAAGAATTTTCAGTGATGATGGCAGAAGAGCTAGAACTTTGAGAGACAACAGCTGTTTACAGGTGGAGGATCCAACAGGAAGAGGACTTGTGTTTCCTTTAAGCACAAAAGTGGAAGGCAGCAGGAAACCACCTCATGTATTGTTTTCCTTAGTGATGTTGCTTATTAAAATTGAAAATGTGAGAATGAGAGTCCCCTACAAGCAACAGAACAGGAAAGTGCAAGACCGCAAGGCTTGGAGGAATAAGCAGAGACCTGCAGTTAGGCAGATCACTCTACTCACACACTGTTCAACTCAACACCACCCCCCACTTTCCCTACCTGCCCAAATTCTCTATCAACATGACTGATACCTCACATTCATAGCTTTACCTTACTCTCTTACGACCAGGTGTGAAGGAGTGAACTGACCCCCCTTTATTCAGCCCCCTTTGTTAGTTGCAACAAAGATTATTTTTATTTTGTTTCCCTATAGATGCCTTTACCAATCCAAATGTATTTACTTTTTAATAAGAAACCAAATTTTCTTGAGTCAAAGAAAGAGTAGGTTTATTTGTTACTAAACCTGAGAAAAACACAAACACACACACATAAATCTCTGAAGTAGGAAATGTTAGAGTCCAAATAAAAGTTAAATTAATATATGATTAAGTCCTTTGCTTGTCCTTGAGGCATAGATTGTTGAATGTTCCAGCCATTTGAAATTAACTGGTTCTTTTAAAATCCTGGAGTTGAAATGAAGATCAGGTAACTACACTTCGCTGGAGACAATCTTAGCTTCAGAGAGAGAGAGAGAGAGTTCAACAGCAGTTTTTCCAGATCGTCAATTACTTCTCTCTGTTTCTGGCTTGGCAAAACCAATTCTTAAACCTCCTGTCTATATAATCCAAGAAGGAATTCAATTAACATGTCTTGCAGTCATTGTTGGTGAACAACTAATCGCATTTTAGATAAAAACAAAAAGCTAAAAGCTACTGCGGATGCTGGAAATCCAAAACAAAAACAGAATTACCTGGAAAAACTCAGCAGGTCTGGCAGCATCGGTGGAGAAGAAATCAGTTAACGTTTCGAGCCTTCATGGCCCTTCGGCAGAACTGAAGCATAGTTAGGAGAAGGGAGAAATATAAACTGGTTTAAGGTGCGGTGGGGGGGGGGGGCGGGGCAGGTGGGGGGAAGAGAGACGTTGAGGGTGTGGTGATTGTGGAGATAAGCAGTGATAGGAGCAGATAATCAAAAGATGTCACAGACAAAAGGGTCAAAGAGGTGTTGAAGGTGGTGATATTTGTCTAAGAAAAGTGCTAATTAAGAATGGAAGACAGGATATTTAAAGTACAGCTCTAGTGGGGGTGGGGTGGACAGACTAACAAGGTTTTAGTTTTAGATTTAAAAATAATGGAAATAGGTGGGGAAAGAAGAATCTATATAAATTATTGAAAAAAAAAAGGGGGGGGTGGGGAGAAACGGGGTGGGGATGGGGGGAGGGGGAGTTTAAGATCTAAAGTTGTTGAATTCAATATTCAGCCCGGAAGGCTGTAAAGTGCCTAGTCGGAAGATGAGGTGCTGTTCCTCCAGTTTGCGTTGGGCTTCACTGGAACAATGCAGCAAGCCAAGGACAGACATGTGGGCAAGAGAACAGGGTGGAGTGTTAAAATGGCAAGCGACAGGGAGGTATGGGTCTTTCTTGCGGACAGACCGCAGGTGTTCCGCAAAACGGTCGCCCAGTTTGCGTTTGGTCTCTCCAATGTAGAGGAGACCGCATTGGGAGCAACGAATGCAGTAGACTAAGTCGCAACACCTGCCCCTTCACTTCCTCTCTCCTCACCGTCCAAGGGCCCAAACACTCCTTTCAAGTGAAGCAGCATTTCACTTGCATTTCCCCTAACTTAGTCTACTGCATTCGTTGCTCCCAATGCGGTCTCCTCTACATTGGAGAGACCAAACGCAAACTGGGCGACCGTTTTGCGAAACACCTGCGGTCTGTCCGCAAGAAAGACCCAAACCTCCCTGTCGCTTGCCATTTTAACACTCCACCCTGTTCTCTTGCCCACATGTCTGTCCTTGGCCTGCTGCATTGTTCCAGTGAAGCCCAACGCAAACTGGAGGAACAGCACCTCATCTTCCGACTAGGCACTTTACAGCCTTCCGGGCTGAATATTGAATTCAACAACTTTAGATCTTAAACTCCCCCTCCCCCCATCCCCACCCCGTTTCTCCCCACCCCCCCCTTTTTTTTTTCAATAATTTATATAGATTCTTCTTTCCCCACCTATTTCCATTATTTTTAAATCTAAAACTAAAACCTTGTTAGTCTGTCCACCCCACCCCCACTAGAGCTGTACTTTAAATATCCTGTCTTCCATTCTTAATTAGCACTTTTCTTAGACAAATATCACCACCTTCAACACCTCTTTGACCCTTTTGTCTGTGACATCTTTTGATTATCTGCTCCTATCACTGCTTATCTCCACAATCACCACACCCTCAACGTCTCTCTTCCCCCCCCGCCCCACCCCTCCCCCACCTTAAACCAGTTTATATTTCTTCCTTCTCCTAACTATGCTTCAGTTCTGCCGAAGGGCCATGAAGGCTCGAAACGTTAACTGATTTCTTCTCCGCCGATGCTGCCAGACCTGCTGAGTTTTTCCAGGTAATTCTGTTTTTGTATCGCATTTTTGGTTTTTCATCTCAGAAACTTTTAACACATTTCAAGATAATAGAAATCAAAAGGAGATGGGGTTATTTCATCCTCCATAGGGGTTTTTTGAATGTCTGTTGGGTATCTGGGCAGTTAACAGTTTCCATTGGGTGGGATTTTCCGGCCCCACGCACTGCCTGGATCACCCAGTTCTGCCGAAAGCCAATGGACTTTTGGTTGGCCCACTGCATCTTGACAGAATTATAGTTGATTAAATTCCAGCACTTTGCATTTTGAATGCCTTCTTTTCAAGAGTCCCATTTTGAAGTGGGTCCTGACACCCCCAGATTTGGAATTCCATGAGCAACATGTCTGCCGTGCAACCCATATAGTAACTTTCCAGAAAAGATTAACTTACAATTCCAGACATCAGGTGACTCATGGCAGCCAATTTTTGTGTAGTGACTTTTAAGAAAACAGGTCCTCTTTAAACAGTTCAATGTGTCTTTGGTTAACTGGTGAAGATATTGGTAGATCTCACACAGTCACAATTTCCCGTCATCATGACAACTCACACACTTCACACTCCTGCAAACCTAACACCCCCATCTCTCAACTTGCATGTATTGCCAACTATTCAACTGTGATGGGCATATTGCCTAAACACCTTTTGTCTCTCCTGCAGGGCAAGTTGGAACTCAACTGCAGGCAGCAACATCTAACTGGTGAGGAACATGTCCTCACCTTCATGGAGGGGCAGTGTTGACCATCACTGGAGTGGCCACAACTGAGGTTGTGGTCAACAGTGGGGATAAAATCATAAATGATGCCAGCATGTTCCAACCTAATCCAATTTCTAACATTCCATTTCCCTCTCATTTAACAATCATTTCAGTATAGATGCTGCAGATGGCGTAAGCATGCACCTCTTGCTTTCCCAATCCCTCTCACCCACTCACCTCCATGCTATCCAAACCTTGTGCCTTTCTCTGCAAAGCCACATGTGTGCAGCCAATGGCACCCTGAAACATGAGAAAGCCTGCTACATCAGCAAAACCAGGTGCATACTATGCCTACTTCTCTCTAGTGTGAGAAAACGCAATGAACTTCCCTCTTCTGGCGTAAAGAACATCAGTCACCTCCCTCATACAGCTGCAGGTGGTGAACTGGGTGATGTTACAGGTGTCGCCTGCTCCAGCCTGGGAGGATCCTGATGCTAAGAAATTCATAGACACCATCACCTTTACAGCTACTAGCAGTGCCATCCCTTACCCTGCTTTGAGCTTATAGGCCTGCAGATTTTTGTAAGGACCTTCTGCATAAAACACAGATGACACACACTGCTCCTGGTTTAGCTTGAGGTAAACAAAATGCTCCCTGAATATCCGTAGTGGATAAGAGCCCTTTTTCCCCTCCACCTTCTCCTTTGCAAACAGCTTGTCCTGTTCTGTGCTTTCACTGCTCAATCTCCCTCTCATGCTGCAAGCCAATGAAGGGATATGGCAGCTACAGTACTCACGATTGGGATCTGGTCTAAACCAGATCCTTGAGGTCAGAACCAAGGACTTATTCTCAAGCAGTTCCACTATTTGTTGACCTGACCACTTTTAACCAGCTCTACAAATCATTAGACACTTCTGCAACCTCAGACAGAATGAATGGGAAATAATCTACAACTAACTTGCAAGTGGTTTATCATGCCTTCAAGTAGTACGAGTGGGGAGGTTCTTCCTGCTGCTGAAAGCATATTCACCTGTGCGTGTTCAAGAAAGAAGATTAGCTGGAAGCAGCAAGGTCGAAAAACATACTGACAGGCATCCAGATCTGCATACTCTGCATACCTCTAACACACACTTTGAATGCCCTAACTACTGACTTGTTCAAAACGATGCCTGCCACAGCTCGCCGCAGAAGAGTATGTATGCAGAGTGGCAACATGTTGGAACGAAAACACCAACCATAGCACTGAAATTACAGGTGCTACGGAGCTGAGTTTTGTGGCCAAAGATTCTGCACAAGGCATCAATATAGCTACAGCTGAAAAATGGTTACAATTCTTGTTGTTGTCCAGGCATTGGAATCAATGCAGAAAAGGAGAACCAAACTGATACCTTGCTTAAGGCATTTGAGCTCCAAGAAGAGTTTAATGAGCCTGAAACGGTTTACCCTGGAGACATGAATGTTCAGGGGAACATATTGTTTATGCATCATTTATTCCTAAGGGAAAGATAAATTGAACCCTAATAATATTTTCACGTGTGCTACAAATTCTACAACCAGGCAACAGGCTCAAGCTTTGAAAAAGGAAAGTTGATGGACAGTTTGAATTTGACTACTAAATGCACAGGGTGATTAATGTTGGAATTAACAGTCCAGAGAGGAGGTGGAAACTGATTGTCTGAAAATTCGAGGGAGAATTGAATGGATATTTGTGCAAATTTGTTTCAGAAGTAAGTTTGTTTTTTTTGCCAGGTGAGCTGCAAAGGATCCCAGAGTGTATGGGTTACCATCTCCAGAGAGCAGATTTAGGGCCAGATTTTTGTCTTCAAGGCAAGAATCAGGAGTCAGGAATTTTCCCAACTCCACAATCTGTCTTGGTACACAGCAGTGCCCGCCTGCCATGTTTTCATCCCAAGGAGGTGGTCATGGGCTGGAGTCAGGATCAAGACCTCCCAAGGCAGGCCTGAGACAGCAACAGAAGGGGACATATGGTAAGGCTGGGAGGTGAGAAGGACAACCTCCATTTACTGGGACATTGATCCAACTGCTTTCATGGTTATTATGCCCTCTAGCCCTCATTCCTCACTCCCTTCTTGAAGCTTAGCCAAGTATTCGTAATGAGGCCATTTGGAAACTGTAACAGTAGAAGCAGGCTGAACAGATAGCCAGACAACTGTTTTTCCATATGGCCTAATTATGAAAGATTCTCTGAGCTCCAAGAAAGACTAATGGGACTCAGCCTTGTGGGGTGGGGTGTGTGGGGGTGGGGGGTGGGGGGGGAGCGTGCTTAAAAAACTTGAAAGAGACTGTTAGCTTTGTTTAATTGACAGTTTTATGGGATTATAATATATTTATCTTTCCTTGAACTTGTTTTTAATTGCCTGTTGTTTATCTCGACAAGATTAAGAGCTATTGAGAGGATTAAAGGTTTCTTCAATGGGCTTGTTGCTGCCTGCGTTTGATTAACAGTTTTATGAGAAAGTAAGAGTGGCAATATTTTTCAAAGGGATTTTTGGATGGAATTTTTAAAAATTTCATGAGTATTTCAAGTATTTACCAAAGTTATTATATAGCATAAAGCCATACAAAAACCTTAAACACATACATAAATACTTTAAAAATAACATATTATCAAATATTATCTAAACACCTTTTAAATTTACCTGTCAGAAGGTTCTTGACTCCAAGCTTCTCTGAGGAGCCGTGAGCCACATTTCAAAGCTAGCCTGATTCCATCATAATTGCTGAAATTTCCAAACCTGCAATGGAGCCAGCAAATCGGAGTGCTGTTTGCGAACTCACTATCCACACCCTTATCCGGCACTGGCAGAAATTGAGAAATTCCAGAAATCAGGTCCCACCCACCAATTTTAAAGCTCTTCCACCTTTGTTCTGACATGAATGAATGCATGGAAACCCAGCCTTTGGGGTTGAACGGAAATGAGGAACTAAACTGTTTTGCACTATTTAAAACTCAATTACTCATTAATCCACAAATCTAATCTAATTAAAAGAGCCCATAACACAACAGTAACCTGTGTGGTGTAAATTGTTCAATGTGCATATAGCAGATTGCTTGCAACAGAAAACAAACATGGCAAACCTATCCATATAACCTTGTGAGATTCAATGTTATTTCATCACCTTAAGTAAATGACAGGTCACACAAGTGAAAAATTAATCAGTCGTACCATGAAGTGAATTCTCTGTGGTTCTTTGCGGAACATCTCAAATCTGACCTAAAAAGTACCTGCAGAATGATTAATGGTAAACCAGAGAAGATATCTGATGGGTGTTGTTTGACTCGTGGGAGAGAACATTGTCACACGTGCCTACAGCTTCATGAATTATGAATCTTCAACCCTTCTGAAAGAGCACAATGCATCATCAGCAATGAATTTGAGCAATGAAGCAGATTGAAGCAGGGGGATTTTGACAGGCCTCAATCACTCTTAATTCTAACATTAGCCGTGACTTTGATACTTACAGGGGCGAACAGAGATGGGGGATGGGAGTTATGCTGTGGCAATAATTGGGCAACCCAGGAATGCAAGTGATGCTGAGATCCAGCCAAATTTAATGGGAAGCATTCCTGTCCTCATGGCCCCCAAGCAATGCTGGAAAGGCACTTACCTGCTGGATCCAGCCTTTCTCTTAGATCTGTTTTGTTCAGTGATTTAAATTCTGAATGTCCACGGCAGTTTAAGTAACAGAAGCACCCTGCATTCTGAAAAAGTTGCATGTAATAATTTAGTTTAATCTTAGACAGCAGGCTCATATTGCCCGGTCAGACTGCAAACTTGTAGATGTGTATTTATTTTGATAGCTAATATGGTCAATTGTATTTATGAATGCAATATTGTTAATTTCATCTGAAAATGTCTTAAAAGGATTAATGGGGTGTAAAGCAGACCTTCAAAAGAGTTTGACATTTATTGTGACTCCTGGTAATAGATCAGATGGAAGGCTTACTTATAATTCCCTGCCTGAGGGAATCAATTCAATATGTATTCGTTATGCTGATACCAGAAGTGGAACAAGTAGATGAAATTGATTGTATTTCCCTTGCTGATAACCAGGACTTTGTTCCTCAGGAAATGATACAGAAATGTGAAACTAACTGAAATCATCCTGCCACTAATTAGGTTTTTCCTCTTGAAACCACAAAAAAACTGTATCAGTTCTTACGTTATCCAGAAGGGATATTAACCCATTACAGACTATGCTTGGTGCATCTGTGTTTATATATTGTATTTGTCACATTTGTCAAACATTTATGCTTTGTATCCATGTGAATTGCAAACAAATATATTATCTGCCATTTTGAAATAAAAAGATGGCGTATCTTAGTCATCAGGCCCAGTTCTGCTTGCCGAATAGAAATGGGCAGTAGTGGCCTAACAATGGCATTGGATTGTTAATGCTGTAATTCCTCCAATTTTATCACAGAAGAGACTTTCTAATGGGTGGGAGGAGCAATGCTTGTTTGTAGCAGTAAGCCTTCTTACTATGATATACATATGATATGATGCACAAGCATGCTGCAATTCTAAGGGTGTGTTGTACGTTCCATTTTTTAGTCCCACGAGGTTAAAAAAAAGGATCAGAATCTTTTCTGATTTAATTTTTATGAGGCCAGGAGCATTCTTTCAGGCTCCACAGGAATAGAGTGAGCTAAAGTGTATGGTCTTGCCAATCTCTGCAATCAGCTTACCCCCTTTGAATGAGATGCCTGCTGACCAGCCCTGCATCCAAGCTTAAGCAGAAAGACCATTTGGGACATGCAACTCATGCAACGCTGGGCTCCACTAATGAGGTCACAGCCTCAAAATGCATTAGCCCTTTCCGCTAACATAATGGGTGGAAAGATAGTGCCTTCCACCAATCGGCCAACCAAAGCTTAAATTCTACCCCAGTAAATCAAACACACAGATTTTTGCAAATTGTTAATCCTAATGTTATGCAACCCTGCAGCAAATAGTTATAGTTTGAATCTACCATGCAATCATTGAGAGAAAAAAATGGTTCAATGAAAAACAAATTGCAACATCTTTGTATACCTTCAACACAATGTACACTGGTAGCTCTAGCATCATAAAAAGCCAGTGTCCTTCATCAGACTCATGAACCAATTCAAGGTAATTCAAGTAGTCATAAGTGAAAATAAAAAGGTAATTTGAAACAAGTATTGAAAAATAGAAAATTCAGAATATTGTGCTAAATGATTACCCTGAGGATGCAGAAACAGTGGGTATGTCAATAATATGACATGTCATCTATCACCTCGGGTTTCAGGAATTATAGTTGTTTTGACATAAGTCGGCTTAACCTTTTAGAAAGATATGAAAAATGCTCAAAGGAGTTACAAAGCCATTCTATTTTCGTGATAGCTATTTGTCTCTAACCAAGTATCCGTGTAACATCTAGTATTTGTCACTTCTTTAGTGATTTTTATAACCTCTAGATTAGGAAGGGCAATTAATGCCAGTCATACTACATGGTTTCTCATGATGACTCAGGGAGATGCTAGGCTTCTGGATGGATTTCCAGAAGATAGAAGTGGGGAGCAAACTATTCAGACTTTGGGAGGCATTTTACAGCCCCCTGCTGGCACAATTGAAGACAGGGGCATGTAAATAAACCGGGTGGCCAGCCCGCTGCCTTGCTGCCCACACCTGCCCTGTCCCCCATTATATGGCAGGCGGGTAAGGGGCCGGGCTGCCCGCCCATGCTTAGGCCTATTGAGGCCCTTGCATGGACAATTAACTGCCACTCAAGGGCCTCGATCAGCTTCTGCTGGAACTTTTTGACCGGCTGTGGAAGGCGGGGGAATGGCAGTCAGGCCTGCACCTTTGAGAGCAGGGGCTGCTGTCAGGTGGAAGGGGTAGATTTTTCCCTTTGAGGGCTCCCCTGTGCCCATCAGGGGCACCCTATCCCAACATGGCACTCCCCACTTTGTGCCTCCCCACCTGGCCTCTAAGCTTGACACCCCCTCCCACCCCCTCGCTGGGGTCTCCAATCCTGTCTGAGCAAAATGCATGAACATACCTTCAAGTCTGGGAACTATCACCTTCCTTCCTGGGGACTGCTTGTAGTCCCAGCAGTGGCCACTACTATATTCTGGCACTGCTGGGACTACAGAGCTGCTGGCCAACATGTTGGCTGGCAGCTCCTGAGTGTGTAACTTCCTGTCCCTGCGGGGCGCAAGTCCAACTCTCGAATCAATAAGGCCGCCCCCAGCATATTATCGCTGCAGACCAGCCGGGTTTAAAGTTGGCGAAGTGCCAACCCGGGTTGGGTGTGAGTAACCCATCAATACTCTACGCACAGATTATCAGTCAGAATGCTCCCCAACTCCATCATGAAATCAATAATTCCCATTGCTGGGATTTTTGTTGAGTGTTTTTCTTTGAGTTTCATCTTTATGACATAATGATCTGAAACCTTGCAGGCGATTGCCCCTTTAAAAGCACTAGAAATAATTGTGCCTGGCCTGTAACATCCAGTACTACTTGACCGCACCAGCCCTTTCACTAATTTACCAAAAAATGCCTTTGGACACGATATCTTGGCACCCCAATTTCCACACTGCAGCAAGGTGCCAAGATATCTTCTGCTGGTTGCCTGGGGTGTTCATCTCTGGATCTTTACCAATGTGGTAATTGTTAGAGTACCAGTGGGAACAGGATAATTAAGTGCTGCACACTTTTGCTCTATTTCTGCCCAGTGATGAGACAGGAATGGGACCTGGGACACTGGGAATGGTTTTCATGACTCAAAAGGTTGATGAATTATTGAATAAATTTTCCTGATGCAACACGACAAATTCAGGTTTTCCCACCGACTCCTGTTCATATTTCCACTGTTTAAAGCAGCAGTCAAGAAGCAACTGTTCATTGTTTGAAAAAATGAGCATTTCTGCCAGTATTTAAAGATCTTTGGTTAGTTTAATCGAAGTTTATCCGCTGAAGCACTCTATTAGGCTCTGTTCCCTTCTGACCTAATTATTACTGTCCCTATTAAAGTTGCCTCAGTCCCTCTTCAATTATTAAACAGTTGGATGTGACTACAGTTTAATGTTGCAACCTTCCATTGCACTCATCAGTTCCACTTATGTGATCATTATTTTCCCATAAAAGCCCAGAACCTCTGATTGCCTGTTTGCATCTTGTGAATTGTAATGACCTCTTGGGCCTTTCTCTGTCTTAGCCTGCAATTTGCTTTCATGATTTTTCTTTGCCCATTTGTAGCATCCATTTAGAAGTTAACCTGACAAGGCCTTCCAAAAGATAAAAATTTTTAAATTTGACTTTTCAGTTCAACTGATTGTTAAATTAAACAAAGGTTACAAAATGATGTCTCATTTGTTTTTAAAATGCTACCCATATTAGGATTGGATAGCAATAATATCTAACATATGTTAATGACATATAAGTCAAAATAATTAATAATTGGAAAAGGGCATTTTCTGTACAGTTTGGCCTTGCACTATAGCAATATCCTAAAAAAAATAGAATAGAACCAAACATGAACAATACCCACTATCTCACTCAACCTTAGAAAGGTACACAACACTCAGAAGAGTTGAGCTCCACTCATCTCACCTGATTTAAAGTCTGAAATCGATTTAAATTGTAATTAATAGATCTCTCATGTTATTGTTAATGGCGAGTTAGTGAACATTCTGCTTTACAACAACTGGTATATCATACAATGTGAGCGAAAATATATTATCGG
The DNA here is from genome assembly GCF_964194155.1 of Cetorhinus maximus. NCBI lineage: Eukaryota > Metazoa > Chordata > Chondrichthyes > Lamniformes > Cetorhinidae > Cetorhinus > Cetorhinus maximus. Next base: position 117,691,288 of record NC_135886.1, read on the forward strand.
GTTGACTAATTTCCAAATGCCGTTTATATTACACAATGTTCTTTAAATTTTACTCCTTTGTACCCCTGGCCATGAAATCATAAAAATAAGCAATCTTGGCTTTTATTATTTGCTGCTCTATGCATTTGAATTCATCTCATCTTTTCGGGGATGAGGGACTATGCATGGCTGCTCTTTCAAAGAGCCAGCACAGGCATGGCTGGCTGAATGGCGCCCTTCTGTTCTGTTAAGTTTCCATGATTTTTATTGCCCAGACCACACAGATATTTAGCATCATGCATGTCAATGGAGTTGTTCAAGCACATGAAGAACCAAGGCAGAAACTCGCCACCCTGAGTAAACGTCATCCTCGAACTGAGGGACAGCCACCACTGACAACGAATGGGAGTAAATAGGTAGAGCTTAGCAGTAGTGCGATGTGGTTATGGGATTGTAGGGCAATAATGGGTGGGATGGGGAAACTCTGGCTTCTTGTGCATCGCCACTTCCTTCACCTCGAAAGGATATTTCCTCTTGTGTGCGTGAGTCCTGAACTAGGGGGCACTGTTTTAAAATTAGGGGTCGCCCTTTTAGGACAGAGGTGAGGAGAATTTTTTTTCTCTCAGAGAGTTGTGCGACTTTGGAATTCTCTGCCTCAGAAGGTGGTGGAGGCGGGGTCATTGAATATTTTTCAGGCAGAGATAGATGGATTCTTGTTAAGCAAGGGAATCAAAGGTTATCTGGGTTAGATTGGAATGTGGAAATCGAAACACAAGAAGATCAGCCATGATCTTATTGAAAGGTGGAGCAGGCTCGAGGGGCCAAATGGTCTACTGTTCCTATTTCTTATCTTCTTATGTTCTTATGCCTCACCATTAATGGCCCTGCTTTCAACCATCTCACCCTCAACTCTGGAACTCCCTCTGTATTCCTTTCTGCCTCTCCACCAGCTCTTCTCCTTCAAGAAGTTCCTTAAAATATAACTTATTGATCAAGTTTTTCTTACACATTACCCTATCTTAATACCTCCTTCTTTTACTCAGTGTCAAGTTTTTTTTCTGTTTGGTTGCACTCCTGTGAACAACCTGGGGCTGGTTTGCTGTGTTAATGGTGCTATATAAATGCAAGATGTTGTTGTTGTGGATGATCATCGTTACTATAGAAAAAAAAACATTTATTATTTCATGATAAGAAAAAGTTTGAGAAAATCTCAAATTTTAAATTGGATTTTGATTTAAAAAATCTGTCACTTTTGGTCCCATGCTGCATATTCTATTAATATTGCATTACTGCTGGATACCAAACAGAATATCAATTTCCTCTCATATAGGTTCAACGAGAAGACCATCTTCCTACAGAGTGAACTAAAAGACACAATTGATTAACAAATGTAACACTGCTAGCTGTATTTTAGAACAATATTTAGCTCTGAATAATATTAAGATAGATACTTTTCATTTATACCCATGTTATGCACATGTGACATATTCAGATAAGATATAAAAGATCCAGCACGTCAATAGATGAGATAGAACTTTAATCTGACATATACAGATGATTTTGTGACTCACAAATACTATCATTGTAAGAGTGTTCAGTAATCTCCACTTTAGAAATTTATATCACCAGCGGGCAGATCCCATGGCAATATCCAGTCTGCGTAATCAGGAAAGTACCCAGTACCGATGCTGTAGGGGAATAAGCATTGAACAATTTTGATGCCATACTCTGTATAGGTGTTAACATATTTGGATTTTTAAAAAATGTATTTAAATTGCTACAGTTGGATCCTGTGCTGTTTAGTAGCTCAGCTCCTGAGTCACTAAGTGTATAAAATAGACGCTGTAAGGCCTGCACATTTACTGTTGATGAATTCCATCGCTTAAAGTTCAGTTGGCATATTTCTAAGACTTGCATTTTGACTCCTGTTTTTGACTAACTGAGGAGAGAGGAGAGGCAGGAGCTTGTAAGTCGTCCACGAACAGCCTAGAATTGTGTCATATGATCCATGCACAACCATTGAGCGCATTAAAAAATCCGATCCTTTTTATTGCTTGTTGATGTCACACTTCGGGAATTTTTGTTAATATTTGGTCATAGAAGACAGAGGGTAGCAGTGGAAGGGTGTTTTTCTGAATGGAGAGCTGTGGCTAGTGGTGTTCCGCAGGGATCAGTGCTGGGACCTTTGCTGTTTGTAGTATACGTAAATGATTTGGAGGAAAATGTAATTGGGCTAATTAGTAAGTTTGCAGACGACACTAAGGTTGGAGGAGTTGCAGATAGTGAAGAGGATTATCAAAGGATACAACGGGATATGGATTGGTTGGAGACTTGGGCGGAGAAATGGCAAATGGAGTTTAATCCGGACAAATGTGAGGTAATGCATTTTGGAAGGTCTATTACAGGTAGGAATTATACAGTAAATGGCAGAACCCTTAAGTGCATTGACGGGCAGAGGGATCTGGGTGTACAGGTCCACAGGTCACTGAAAGTGGCAACGCAGGTGGATAAGGTAGTCAGGAAGGCATATGGCATGCTTGCTTTCATCGGCAGGAGTATTGAGTATAAAAGCTGGGAAGTCATGCTGCAGCTGTATAGAACCTTGGTTAGGCCACACTTGGAATATTGCATGCAATTCTGGTCGCCACATTACCAGAAGAATATGGAGGTGTTGGAGAGGGTGCAGAGGAGGTTTACCAGGATGCTGCCTGGTCTGGAGGTTATTAGCTAATGGGAGAGGTTGGAGAAACTCGGATTGTTCTCACTAGAGCGACAGAGATTGAGGGGCGACTTGATAGAAGTTTACAAAATTATGAATGGCATGGACAGAGTAGATAGTCAGAAGCTTTTTCCCAGGGTGGAAGAGTCAATTACTAGGGGACATAGATTTCAGGTGAGAGGAGAAAACTATAGAGGAGATGTGCGGGGCAAGTATTTTATGCAGAGGGTAGTGAGTGTCTGGAATTCGCTGCCTGAGGAGGTGGTGGAAGCAGGTACGATAGTGGTGTTTAAGAGACAACTTGACAAATACATGAATAGGATGGGAATAGAGGGATATGGACCCCGGAAGTGCAAAATGTTTTAGTTTGACAGGCAATATGATCAGCGCAGGCTTGGAGGGCCGAAGGGCCTGTTCCTGTGCTGTACTTTTCTTTGTTCTTTGTTCTTCTTTGTTCTATTTCCACAGGAAAGTTTTGAAAAGAAAGGTTACTTGTAATGTTATATTCTATTCTGCAAAAGTTAGAAACACACCTAAATCATCATTGTTTTCCCCAGAAACTAAATGATAAGTGCTCGTCTCGGTTATCAAATAAGCACTTTGCACCCATTGGGCAGAATTTTCTGCCTGTCAGGTGGGCCTTGCGGGAGTGGGCATGGACCCGATCACCACCCGCCATCAGGTCCACGCCGCCATTTTACGCGAGCGGGCCAATTAAGGCCCGTCCAGCGTGAAACACGGCTCCCGAGGAGAGTAGGGGTGGACGGGTGGCGGCGGGACTGCTATGGCTGCCGGGTCCAATGGCGACCCAGCGGCCTGTTTAATTGTCCTCCTGCAGCCTTGCAAAGGTTGTCAAACATGGCCAGCAGAAGGGCTTCCCAGAGCACTGCTGGTGAGCAGGCCAGCCAGAAGAGTAGGGCAGGGGGGCCACTGTGCCCCTCATTTTTCAGATGATTGCCTTGTTGCCCTCCTCGAGGAGGTGGCAGCACTGCGGGAGGTCCTCGTTCCCAGAGACGGGAGGAGAAGGCCCCCCACATGACCAAACATGTTTGGCAGGAGGTGGCGGAGGTGGTGAGCTCCGGCGATGTGGCACGACACACCTAGATCCAGTGCTGCAAGCGTTTCAACGACCTGCTGTGCTCAGGAAGAGTGAGTACCATGTTGGCATTGGTCACTTAACCCAGCAGGTAGGCTTTCCCCCCTGGCCGCCCGCTACCGCCCCCACCCCAACTCTGAGTGTAGTTACTGCATTGAATCATTGACGGCATGTGTCCTTCGCTGGGTGGGCAAGCAGATACTGGCAATGCCGAGGTCACCCTGAGAGGGTGGTGAAGAGATGGGTTCTGCACCAGCAGTATGTGCTACAGTGACACCTACACGACTGTTTTGGGGGCAACCTGGAGGATCTGCACCCAGGCGCAGTGCTGGAACAGCAGAACATGTCAAAGTCAAGGTGCTGACATGCTGGGAGGGGAGCTTCCAGGTGGTGGGGCACCGATCCATCTGCTGCCCTTTGCGTTCCATGTGCTTGTGCCTCCTTGCCTTGCAAGGTTGGACCATTTGATACCAAATGTGATGTAGGCTGCATTTGGCCAAGGAGCGGGGGGGTGGGCAGGCCTGGCATCTTTGAGTGTGCGGCAGATGTGGGGTGAGGAGGCACTGAAGCCCTGCAACGCTCCACTCTGGTTGGGGTGGGGGGTAGTGAAGAGATTCCAGGTACAAGTTGCACTAATCAATGCTCTTTTCTCCTTTTCAGGAGAAGAATGCTCATAATGCCGCCGAGCGGGTGAGGACTGGCCCAGTTGTCGATCATAAGCAGGTTTTTTGCAGGAGGCCCTCGAGCTGGAGAGGCACCATGCGCCCAGGCCCACCGGTGTCGGTGAGGCTGGGGTGCCACGGGCAGGTATGTTTGCCCAGCACTGAGGTCACCATTAGTGTCCCAGCAGCCATGGCACTGCTGAGTGTTCAGTGATTGAAGTTTGCAACATGGCTTGACCATTGCTTATGGAAGGATGAGCGCATAATGATCCGAGGGACGGGGATGCACATTGACATTGTCTCCACATTAACTAATTAAATGTCCTTGTTCTTCTATTCAGCATCATTGGATCAGGGCCAGGAGGAGGAGGCACAGGGGCCCCTACTCACACCTGAGGGTCCTGAAGTCTCTGACCCACCAGTGTCACACCAGCTCTGCCAGGCAGGCACCAGCGCAGATACTGGCACCTCAGTGGGAATTAGATAATTGGCTAGTTTCTCAGGGCACAGCGGTGAGGGTACTTCATAGTCTCTGGAGGAGCTGGCGGAGATAGAGAGTGCCCATGGTGCCAGCAGTTGGAGGGTTGCAGGGGACCAGGCAAATGCTCAGTCGGTGGCTGAGGATGTGCCTCTGGAGTCGTCCTGAGGCAGCAAATGTTGGAAGTCCAGCAGGGTGTGGGGAGGATCTGGCAGAGATACATGAGGCTATGCTTGGCTTGGCCTCTGTAGTGGAGGAGTCCACAAGGACCATCACCGATGTAATGAGCCTCATGGCCGAGCGGCATGTGTCCTCCATGGAGACAGTGGTGACTCTCGTGGAGAGGTTCCTCTAGGAGACCAACCAGGACTTCCTAGGGATGCGCTTGGACCAGCAAGCCCTCACATCAGCAATGACCTCAGCTGGTCAGTGCCAGCATAGGAGATGGTCTGGCCTCCAAGTTTCCCAGCTGGGTGCCCATCCATCTACAGTGAGCAGGGAGGCCCGAAGTGACCTCACATCAACGCAGCAGCTGCCTGTTGTCTTTGCGGGCTCCTCTCAGGGTGCTCCAGATGAGAGTAGCAGCTCCTCCACCCCTCTGCCAGTGACCGTTGCATCTGATGAGGCAGCGACAACTGGAAAGATGCCAGCTGTGGAACTGGCCGCTCCCTCCAAGGTGGGGCCAGCACCGGCTCCACAGGCCAGAGGACAGGCATCAAAGTCATCGAGGCCAACAGGACAGCACAGTGAGCAGGCTGTCTCAGATGCCAGTGCCAGCGAGAGAACAGCACCTAGACATAGCACCCAAAAGCGTAAATTTAAGGCACCTTAGGCACACCATGGGTTTCTCACTGGTGCTTTTCTGTTGCTCTGCAATGAGGCCATGATTAGTTGGTGTGTTCTACAACACCTTTATCATTTTGTTTATTTAAGATCATTTTGTTATATCATTAAATTTATACATGTGACCATGGCTGAGGGTGACTCTTTTCCTCTGCAGGTGGATGGTTACCCATGATGTTATGAGTGAGTTGTGTTACATTGAGCTTTATCGACAAGGCCCTTAGTTAATGTTCCTATCCAGGCAGATTTAGCACTCAGGTATCGAGTATGGAGCCTGCAGCACAGGCTTGTGTTGGAAGTCCATCTGTGGTGTGCTGGCTGAAGGTTCATTGGTTTAAAGCCTCCCGGGTGTCCCTCCCTCCCTGGGTCAGCGTTTACCCCCTCAGCATTTCCCTGTGTGTGCTCATCCTTGGATTCACTGCTGGACTCATCGTGTGTAGCTGTAGCCAATGTATCCACGTCTTCATCATCCACAGCGTCCCCCCTTTCCAGCGCAAGATGCAACCACTATCAGCGACACATGATCTGGGGGGTACTGGAGTGTGCCCCCTGAGTGGTCCAGGTATCAGAAGCGCATCTTGAGAAGACCAATGGTTCTCTCCACCACAGCCCTTGTGGAGGCATAGCTCCTATTGTACCGCTGCTCAACTTCTGTTCTTGGATGGCGGAGAGGTGTCATGAGCCACCTTCTGAAGGGATAGCCCTTGTCACCCAGCAGCCATCCATCCAGCCGGGCTGGAGCACTGAAGAGCCCTGGCACCTGGGAGTGTCTGAGGATGTAGGCATCGTGGGAGCTGCCTGGGTACCTTGCACAGACTTGAAGAATCTGCATCCTATGATCACACACTATCTGCACGTTCATGGAGTGGAAGCCCTTCCTGTTGACGAAGGCACCGGGCTCACCTGCTGGAGCCTTGATGGCCACATGTGTACAGTCTATAGCACCCTGGACGCAGGGGAAGCTAACAATGGCCGCGAAGCCTCTGGCTCGCCCTGCCTGGCTGGCCTGTTCCCAGCAGTAGTGGATGAACATTAATGCACACCTGAACAGAGCATCTGTCACCTGCTTGATTAGTGTGGACAGCTAATTGGGAGACTCAGCAGAGATCGCCCACTGACCCGTGGAAAGAGCCAAAGGCATAGAAGTTGAGGGCAGCTGTGACCTTTAGAGCTGCTGGCATGAGATGTCCACCCACACACTTAGCGGAGATCTCAGGGGTTATCACCTGACAGATAGAGTTGACTGTCTCCCTTGAGAGATGGAGCCTCCTTTGGCACTGCACCTCAGTCATATTGAGGTAGCTGCTTCGCCGCCTGTATACCCTGGCAGCAGGATAGTGGCGTCTTCTGCGGCCCCTTCCGCCTTGCACTTCCTCTTGGCCATGTGCCCCTTGTGCCTGCGCCTCTCCTCTCAAAGGTGGCTCCCCTGGAGGCTGAATGTGCACTCCTGGCCTCCTCCCCCTTCTGGCCCGCCCTTCCTCCTCAGAGGAGGTGCCTCCAGTGGAGAGCACAACTCCCATTCCCAGGCTAAGGGAAGGCTTCCTGAAACCTGCAGGCCCCAAAAAGGATCTTCGCTGCAGAGTGCTGACCTAAAGGTTGTGAATCCTGTCCAAGCAGCCGGTGTGAGTTTTGAAGTATTTCTGTTCACACAGGCAAGTATCAGTAACTTTGCAAAATAAATACCTGACTGAGCACATTTGCGACCTCACTGACCCCTTTTATCCCGTCCGTGGATGAGGTTTATACAGATGTGTCTGACCCACCTGCTTGTTGCGACTGTACGATGACCTGAAGATTGCACAGGCCCTGAAAAATCGCCGTCAATTGGTGCCTCAAGGGCCTTTGGTGGCCCGTTAATTAATGGCAGGCGGGCATCAGAGATCATCTCGCGCCCGCCCACCGAAATATCGCAATGGCGTGCCGTGTCGTCGGGACACTCGCCCAATGTCACCGCATGTCATTTTACGAATTGGCATGTGAGGTCCGCCCCCTGCACGCCAACGGGAAAATTCTGCCCATTGTATTCAAAAGTATTTTCATTCATATTTTTGAACAGAGGTGATAAAAAGAGAGAGCCAGGCAGGTTTTTTTTAAGAAATAGGGCAGCTACATGGACAATCAGTTTTGTCAAAGAGGAAATTGTGACAGCTTGTCCAAAAAGAGCTGAGAAATCATGAAGGGTAGTTAAATCCATCTTGCTTACATTAAGTAAGATTCTGCTATGAGCTAGCACACCATATCCTTTATTTTGCAAAATTACCGAAAGGTAAATTGTACAAATTAATTAATTTGATTCCGGTTTAATGGTTGCTGTATACAGTCATCATACTGTGAAATAAAGCAGCTTGTTGAATTGTACCTGATTTGATCATCTCAAAAGTTTGCTTGGCCTGCCCTAATTCAGAAATATTGAACAGGTGCAGGTTGGAAGGGCACAAATATCCAATTCAGATCACATGAGGGTTCTATTGTTCCAGTGGATTACATTAATATACAAGCAAATGCAGGACAGTGTGAGTCAATTTCCCAAAATGAAAGATGCTCGGACTGCTTATGAGAGTGACTGGCACCACTGTACATGAGAAGGTATTAGTGGCAGATTCAAATTTGTAATGCACTGTTTTCCTCCACTTCAGCATTCCTTTGATGCACACAGAAGCGTGCAGCATTCCTGCTGCCACCAGTTGTCCTCTGCAGCTGAAAGCATTCCAAACGCATTCCATTGAGCCACACAATAGTTGCCCGAATTTTTGAGAAAGAAGAGGCATTCCTGAAATAAGCAACTATGCTAGAATGGTTGCTGCCTGGCACGCACTTGTAAGTGACCCAAACACAGCTACTTGCGCATGTTTCTGCCTGCCTGCACCTCTTAAAGGGGAGCTGCACTCATTAAAAGGAAGCTGCTGCTGACTCTCTGTGCAGGTATTGGCTGCAAGGAGAAGGTCCCAGATGGAGCACCAATCAAGAAAGAGGTTTTTAGAAATGATGCTTGTTGTAATTTGGGTTCTTTAGATGTCTCAATGAAGAGACCTTGAGACTTGCATATTTAAACATGAACCCTTTATTTTTAACCTTTAACTATTCACAGATTCCAAGTTACTGTCATGCATGGTGCTGTTACCTCCATGAAGGCTGGTCCCAGGGTGTTCTCTCTCGACTGCCCTCTCAGTCTATTACCATGTGACTCTGTACATCATACCATGGGTGGTGCTATTCTCCAGTCCCACATTAACCCTTGCTCTGCCAATCACCTTTACATTACATTGGCATGTAGGCACATCATACAACATCCCCTTTCTCCTCCAATGAAAACTTTCCTTTCCAATGGAGTATAAGTATTTGTAACACAATCTCTACATGCTATCACTGTTTCCCTATCTCAAGTCTCTGGCTTTATAAATTCAGGGGACCTTGAGGCTTGACAGTTCTTCCACATCTCGGTCTGTCATGTTTGGATGAATGATAGCAGTATTTTGTGTTTCTGGCACTTGGCTATCTCCTTTTGATTCACTTTTTGCAACCCTTCGAGTTGCGTTTCTGATTATTGACAACTCATCTGCTTTTTTCGGACACTGTGCACTTGTCCCCTTCCTTCTGCAGGGAATGTGCACTCTGTTCATTTCTAGAGTGGACTCAAATTTTAGTTTTCCATGGTGTCTGCCATGTTCTTGCTGGACGTATATGTTTCGCGAATGGAACCTTCATTTCCACTTGTTTCACAACTTCAGCCAAACACTTGTTTGCTGTTTTATTTTCAAACCGTTTTGCAAGCTTATGAACCTCTTCATTCAGCTCAATGGTAATTACAGCTTGTTTTGTAATTTTTGCTCATCACCTGGTGAATTGTCCAGTATTCTTCATACTGCATCACTCAGAGTATTGCAATTTTTGTAGTTTTGCTCACCATCTTACGATCTAACTAAGTGCCTTAACTCGGCATCATTCAGGGACTTGCAATTTGTTGTATTTTTACTCATCTGTCTTCATGATATGACCAGTTTTTTTTTCCCCTTTACTTTGCGCCACTGGGGGTGGGGGTCCTGCAATAAACTTCTACTCACTCTGGTGGATTCTTCAACTTCTAAGGCTGCAGTGAAGCTTCTGCAATTGTTTTTCCAGGTTTTCTTCTTAGGTGCATGTCTCTCTAGTTCGGCTTCAGCTGCTTTTAGTTTTTCATACCTTGGGATGCTGTTCTGGGTTCATCATTTAAAATGCTGCCACCTTTCATATCACTGCTAATATGATATCTTTTAGAAGTGACTATCGCTGACACCATGTTATAATATGGGTTCTTTAGATTTCTCAATGATGATATCTTGAAACATGTATATTTAAACATGAACTGTTTATTGTTAACCTTTAACTATTTACAGATCCCAGATTACTATCATGCATGGTGCTGTTTCCTTCATGCAGGCTGCTTCCAGAGTAGTCTCTCTATACTGTTCTCTCAGGCTATTACCATGTGACTCTGTACATCATGGTGCTATTCTCCAGTCCCACATTAACCCTTGCTCTGCCGAACACCTTTACATTACAATGGCATACAGGCACATTATACAACAAAGCTGGAGGCATTAGTGCATGAGGTCAAAAGGAAAAGAGGGTCAATGTTTCCACAGGTAAGCTGGAGGCCATCAAGGTGAACCCTAGGAAGGGAATGGGAGAAAATGGCCAGGAAGGTCAACGCCCGGAGTCTTGCAAGACAGATACTAAGGAGATGCATAAGGATGAATGCTTTGTACGTATTATTGGATGTGTTGTTGTTGAATAAAGTTGTTATGGAAAAAAATTTTGTTGGAGGATTTTATTTTAGGGTTTTGGCCAACACATACAGCATCCCTACACCCACAGCCTTACCAGCATGATGCTCCACTCAGGCTGTGCCGGAAATGGCCAGACGTGGTTTGCCTCTTTGGCAGCTTGTGTTTTAGTAGTGAGGGCTCAAACAGCACTTTGGAGACACATTTTTCAACTGAATCTTCCCAAGCATGAAACTCAGATCATCTCATGGTTCTTTAGCTTCCTTGGAAATGTGTAAGTGGGCGAATTCTGTGAATGATATATCACTGGTCCACCTCTCCATCTAAACAGGCAAGAGGGCAGGTACAGTGTGGTTGCTAAAAGGGGAAAATTAGGTAGCTCTTGCAGGTAAGGGTGAGAGGGATGGAGGGGTAACACAATGTGGCAGGGAATTTCCTTGTGCAACCAGGAGGAAAACTCTTGCCCCTTGTGATCCTACAAAGGTATGTTTTAGATTTACCAGAAAGAACTGTCCTGTCTACAGGTCATCCGATGACCAGCTTCAGCCACAGCGACTTCCCCCCACCCCACTCTGCCCACAGGCCTCGGCTAAAATTGTATCAATTCATCCACCCGCAAAACCCTACCGATTAACATCAAGAATTATCAAGGTCTCAGCTCAGTGTCCTGGCAACATTTATCAAGTCAACCAACATCTGAAACAGGTCTAGTTAGTTATTTCATTGTTGCTTGTGGAATTTTGCTGTGTGCAAGTTGGCCGCTGCATTTCCTATAATGCAAATGTGACTACATTTCAAAAGTATATAATTGGCTGTAAAAGCTTTGGATCATTCAGAGATTGTGAAAAGTGCTTTATAAATGTAAGTTCTCTCGTTCTTTCTTTACTTTGCCACTTCTACACCATACAGCGAAGCAATGCACCAAACAGGAACAAACCACAGGACTGAAAGGCACCTTCTTAAGGGCAACTAGGGGTGGGCAATAAATGCTGGTCCAGCCAGGGAAGCCCACATCCTGTGAACAAAAAGAAACCAGATTACATCTGTTGTATACTCTACCTTTTCCACTTCTACCCTTGTTTGTAATATTTTCATCCTTACTGTCTTTTGTATGATTTACACTGTTATCAGCAAAATGTGTCCTTTCTCTCTTGCCAGGGCCTTGCCATAAACTAGCTGTGCTCAACTAAATTTAGCTATGTAATCTAACCAAACTAATGTTGAATTAGTTGTGTATGTGTGTGCTGTAGGCCTTGGGAATTCAGCTGTGCAATGGTTAAAAGATGAAAGGAATATGTGCTTGGCAGTATCTGGTGACAGCTCACAGCAATGATAACACATTTCAATCATAGCTGGCCAATTCAATAGTTTTCAAACTATGAGGATTGAAAAATATTTATCACTTCCACACATCCATGTTTCTCCGACATTCAGAATCTGTCCTCATATGAGTTTTATCTCCTCTGACTAATGAATTATTCTGCTCCTGTTTCCATGCTGCAGGCATTTTAAATGTGAACTGCTGCATTCTGAAATGTCCATGAACCTCTCAAATGTGTGTTTTTCTATTTAATTTAATTTTCTGTGTTTTGTTCATTCTTTGCAGGCCCAAGGCCACCACACAAACTCCTTCCACTACAAGAAAAGGACGATCGTGGGCTTGTTATAGCAACCATCAATCCTTCTCTGTAATCATCTGACAAGGAGTCAAATGTGCAGTAAATGGTTTTCCTCTCCCGCAACCGCAGAATGAAAGTTCTGCCTCTCTTTTGATCCTTTTCTAGGAGCCCAATAAAATATCACCTGGGAAAATAATTTCTGCAATAATTTCCCAATGCCTGGAATTGGAAGCCTATCACTTATGAGATGTTATCCAACATATTATTGATGAGGACGGGTGACAGTGGACACTCATACCTCACTTATTTCAAACAAAATAGATGCAACGCATCTCTTATACTATTCTTACATTATCTTGGACTTTATGTTTCCTCCAGCTAACATTTATGTGACACCTCCCCTCGTTCACAATCCATATTCAGGGTAGAGTGATAATTTCTTCTATGCATTCATGGGATGTGAGTGTCACTGGCAAGGCCAGAACTTATTGCCCTTTCCTAATTGTCCTTAAGAAGTTGGTGACAAGCTTTTTTCTTGAATCACTGCAGTCTGTGTGGTGTAGGTGTACCTAGATTGCTCTTAGAGAGGGAGTTTCAAGATTTTGATACAGTAACAATGGAGGAACAGCGATATGGTTCTAAGTCAAGATGGTAGATGACTTGGAGGAGACCATGCAGGTGTCTCTATAAGGGCTGTGCAATGGTCACTGCTACCAATAGAAATGGCTGAAAAGATAGGGCAAAATCTTGTGCCCACCCGCATGGCAAATTTGGCAGTGGGGAGGCATTTAGTCAGACGGGAGGGTGGCAGGTGGAGACCCGCCAGCTGGCCGCCCCCAGCCTGTTCAAGTCCATGGTGCCAAGACCTATGGATGGCCTCCCTGCCCTATTGTCAATTGAAGCCCTTAAGTGGGCAATTGATGCCTACTTGAGGACATCATCCCACTACTACTGGTATTACTGTGCCCTCCCCACCATCCCAACCATCCTTTTCCCTTACACCCTCCAGGCCAACTCACCCAGTATCCACCTTGGGCAGACCTCAGGAGCCATGTGGAGATGAAAGAAAAGAATGCCCTGATATGGATTTCACTATACAAACTTAATAATAAAAAAATCTCAAGTACTTAATTCCTTATAAAAACAACAAATTTCTATTCATACATCACATCAAAGACAGCTAATCCTTTAATAGCCTCTTTAAGCTTTCAGTCAAACTGTGAACTCAGAATATTCCCTGCCTCCAACTGAGATTATTGTAGGTTTTGGAAATCAGCATGTAGTCAAAATGAGCCCTTAGGAAATGTCAACAAACAGCTATTGTAACTGCTAGAACATAGTTTTTCTTAACAATCACTTATACCTGCAGTCTGTTTTTTTTTCATTTTTGGAAAGGGCTTGGGATTTAAGTAACTTCACATCATGGCAGTTATACAGACTTTATCTGCCCTTAAAAAGCCCTTATATCTACTCCATAAATTTGTGGCTCCTACGCTACAGGCCAAGTCCCTTGAAGCAGCCAAAGTAGGGTCTGTTTGAACACATCACAGAATTCAGATGACCCTGTTGAGTATGGATTTCCCTCATTTGTGAATCATACCCCACCGGCTTTTGTGTACCAACAAAGATTGGATACGTTGGAAGTTGGTGTGGGACTTCCACATTTGGATCCTGCCCACTATTTTGGAAGCTCAACGGGTTCTCCACGATTCTGTGAAAATCCAGGCCCATAGGTCACAGGGGTGATGTTTTCTCACTTTGAATATCCACTGAATTTTCCTTGATTATATTTTTCATTATGCCTATGAGCAGATATGTGCGATATTGTTGCTTGATGTCACTGTGTCCTAATAGATCAATGTGATGTGTCTAATATGTGGCTGAAGAGAGCTAGCATGCTTTCCGCTTTTATGTGCTAGTTTGCTTCTCATTTTCAGTACACACACCGCTAACTAGCAGCAATGTGAAGAGAGCCAAATGTGTAAGTCTCTCCCTGTCACTGTACAGCTTCCCTATTGGCAAGTTCTCAGCTATGTATCCTCACAGCAACACATGGAAAATGGAGCCTTCATGACCCCAGGTTAAAGTTTCAAAAGAACTCTGAGGAGGTTTGTCCCCCAGACATGAAGTGCCTGGAATGTCGACACACCCTGGCATTCATGAAACAAACTCCCAGCTATAGGGGAATAGCTCCATTGCCTTGTGGATATCTCAGGAGAGTGGAAGGCTAAGGGAATAAATCTTAACAAAACAATCTGGAGTGGAGCCCAAAGTTATGGCGATGTCTAAATATGTCATTTTTCTGACAACTCCTGCAACCAAGCCTGTGCCAAACAAAGAACTTTGCATTTCTTTGGACTCAACCAGAGAGGTCAAGAGGGGGACTCTGACATTTGAGCAGCCCAAGATCTCAATATCGGAAGAGGGAACTCCAGTTTTGCTGCAGAGCATTAACATAACATGGGCGACAGCAACTATGAGTGATAAGCCCAGCTCAATTGGCATAGAGAAAGGCTGCTGTCTCCGATTGTAGGAAGGATCATCGTGTCCCATGGGTTAGCTGCCACTCATCCCAAGTTGAGCATCTTCTAACTACTGACCTACCATAGTCCACCTGCTTCAAAGGATGCTTGGAGCTTAGAGTTTCTGCTCAACAAGTGGACTGAATACCAGGCAAACAAACAAATCAAACAAAAAGAAATAAGGAGATGCCAAATCTTCGACTGGCAAGCTGGAACATCAGGACCATGTGCACAGGACTGACAGATGACTTGCAGCTGGGCAATAACATATGCAAGTCAGCTGTGATCAACATGGATCTTGATAGGCTCAACATTGACATTGCTTCCCTACAAAAGACCAGGCTCACCAAGAGTGGATCACTGAAAGAAAAACATCACATGTTCTTCTGGCAGAGGAAGAATTCAGAGAGAACATGTGAGCAAGGTGTAGGCTTCACTGTGAGGAACTCATTAATCTCAATGATAGACCCCCTGCAAAAAGGCTTCAGATCTTGTTCCCTCCATCTGCCTCTCAACTCAAAAATGGCCGGTTAACCTCATGAGTATCTATTTTCCAATGCTGTGTTCCATTACAGAGCTGAAAGACCAGTTTTATGAGGAGCTTGACATTGCTATCAGCAGAATTCCTAAGCCAGAACATCGTTACTTACAATAGGATTTCAATGCAAAGGTAAGCACGGAGCATGAGGCATGACCTCCTGTCTCAGACATCATGACCTGGGAAAGATAAATGAGAACAGCCAAAGACTACTTAAGCTTTGCTGCTATTGTGTAACTAACATCTTCCTTCAGAACAAACCATGCCACAAGATGTCCTAGAGGCCAACTGGATCTGGTCATCACCAGGCGTAACTCCCTGAACAGCATTCTCAACACATGCAGCTATGACAGGGCTCACTGGTGTGCACGAGGGTTAGGATGCAATCCTTGAATTTTTTTAGTTCAAAGCAGAGTTCAAAATTCTCATATCAATGCTAGCCATACTGGCTACCCAGATAAAAACCAACGGTTCCTCAGCTGGATTGAGCAGGCGCTCTCTGGCATTCCCACACAGAGTGCAGAAGCGAAATGGAACAAACTTTACTACACCATCTATAAAGCTACAGCTTATGAGAAGCAAAAGTGGAAAAATGCTGACTTGTTCAAGGATAAATCACTGAGATGGTACCTGTCATTGAAACCAAGTGGTCTGCTCTCATTAATTACATGAGAGATCCGACTGAGTGAAAACACTAAGAGCCACTTGAAACAAAGTCCAACTGACTGCCAGACAGAATGCCACTTAATACTAGTTAAAACTTTGCCAGAATATCCAGATATCCTTTGACATTGCGAATGCTAGGAGCATATATGAAGGGGTAAAAAAGGCAACAGATCCACCAGCAAAGAAAGAGGTTCCATTGAAAACAAAGACAGAGGAGGTCATCTCTGACGGCAATAAATAGCTGGAGAGGTGAGTGGATCACTACCTTGAGTTGTACTCTAGGGAGAACACTGTCAGTGAGGAAGCCCTAGATACTATAGAAAGCCTGCAATATCAATCCCACAGTGGAGGAGTTTACAAGCCGCAGGTGCTGATGCTATAATGCCTGAACTCATCAAGCACAGGAAACCAGTACTCCTGCAGCATCTGCACAAACTTCTCTGTCTCTGCTGGAGGGAGGGGTCGAGTGCCCCGGAATATGTGTGATACAAAGATTGTGGCCCTTGTTACAATCCTTGGCCAAACCCCCAGGTTGTTGGTGAGATCTGATTAGGAACCGATAATCTTTTGTTTAAAGCAGACAAAGTTTGAGATTCAAGGCACTTGCTAACAGAATAAAGCCACAGGTTTCCACGAGTTTTGAACAAACAAAAATAAACTTTACTATAAGAGGTCAGAAAGATAAAATAATTTACAATATTGATCTTATTCTCTAACATTCAAGTTAAGCATGAGGCACATGTGAATTAACAGGCAAACTGTGGTCAGACACACCACACAACAAAATCAATGACAAATGCGACCAACACAGATTCCATGGATTTCTCAACAACACACGCAGGCATTAGTCACACCTTCAAAGACCTCTCCTTGGAATTCTCTCCAAAAATCGCTCCAACTCGGATGGTTTAATGGCACCCCACCTCTCAGGGTTTCAATCTCACCTTCTGAGATTCTGTTCCCTTGGGTGCCCAAGTACACGCAAACACCAACTCACAAGCACAATTTCAGCTTTTCGGCCACGCCAAGCAGAACACCATTGCTCCAAAGGAGTCCCTTTGCCCAACGGCCTGCAGCATGGGGTCACCAACCTTCGGCTGCCCTATTGAACCTTCCAGGCTTCTTCTGAGCCCTCTTCAATTACTGGGGCTTCAGCTGAGCTCACGTCACTTAAAGTCTGCTTCCTGTGGCCCTTTTCTCTAATTGGAGCCTGTTTCTCACCTCCTTCCTGTTAACTGTCCCCTGACTTTGTCATTTATCTGGGACTTCCTTTTGGAACCTCTCTCTGTCCCCTCGCCCTTATCCTTACCTGGGTCACTCCTTGGGACCTCTCCCTATCCCCTCTCCCTTGCCCCCATCTCTGGGACACTTTCTGGCTATGGCGCTCCACACCCAGTCACCTGACCCAGGTTTTAGCACCCTTCTTCCTTTTCTCTCTAGGTGCAGGCTCATGGGACTTGTCCTGGGCCCAACAAACATAAAGATGCAGCTCAGCGCATGTGCAGCCCATTCCGGGCCTGCACATGCATGGGAGGTCCGAAAACTGTCGGAACTTGGAGTTCCCGACCTCCATACTCAACTCTAAACTAAGCTGAGTTTCATAACACCCTGTTCAAGAAAAAGGGCGACTGCAGCGATTGCAACAACTACCGGGCTATCACCTTGCTGAAGATTGTGGGAAAAATATTTGCCCATGTTGCCCTTGTCAGACTCCAGATCCTGGCTGAATGCGTCTATCCCGAATCCCAGTGTCCTTTCAGAACTGGAAGATCCACAATTGACATCATCTTCTCCTTCTGGCAGTGTAAAAGAATTGCCATGAACAAAGAAGACCACCTTATATTGCCTTCAAAACCTCACCAAGGAATTTGACCACCTGAGCAGGTGTAGCCTATTTAAGCTGCTGGAGAAAATTGGCCCTGCATAGAAACTGCTCAATGTGATCTCTTCTTTCCATGACAACATGATGTGTAAGGTCAGCTATGACACTAATATTGGAAAACTTTGAGAAACGCAGTGAGGTCAAACAGGGTTGTACCCTGGCCCCACACTCTTTGACATGTTCTTCTTTTTGCTGCTGTCATATGTCTTCAGGTCATCTACAGAGGATGTCTACTTACACACCAGAGCTGATGGAAAGATGTTCAGCCTTGCTTGCCTGAGATCCAAGACAAAAGTGCACCAAGCCCTCATTAGAGTTTTGCTCTGTGCTGACGATGCCACACTAGCATTCCGTACCAAGGAACACCTGTCGCAGCAAATGAACAGACTCTCTTGGCTGTAAAGAGTTTAGTTGGACCATCAGCATCAGGAAGACAAATGTTAGGGTCCAGGGTGTTGCCATACTACCATCTATTTAGCATTGACAATGTGACAGTGGAGGTTGTTGATAGTTTCACAGAATCTAGGCTCAATGATCACCAGCAATCAGTCACTTGATGCTGAAATCAACATGATCACTGTTACTCTCGATCATTTCTTGCGAGGTGGATAAATATGGTATTCACCTCCTTGGTGCTGCTTTTGCTTCTCCTTTCTCCATGTGGGCCCTCTTGAAGCCCCCAAGGCTAAAGGAGACTGTTCCTGTCACAAGAAGATAATGTAATAGTTATCTTTGCATTTTGTTGTCGATGGTGAGAGAGTGCCACCAGGTTCCAGCATCCCTTGTGGGTATGACATGCTGGTTGGAGTTTGCAGTGTGAGCACAGTGGTTGTTGTGTCGACCAGCTGTATCATCATCACAGTTGGAGGTAGAGGCTTCTCAGGCTGCTGATCATTCTCTTGTACTGCTTCCACTTCGGCATCATGGTAATCTCATGGCGGTATATTGGTCTGACCATTGGGAGCTTTCTGAGACCTGGAATGATAATGGGCAAACCTGCACCCCAAAGAGAGAAGAGAGATCAAAGATGAAATCTGAGAATGAATGCTCTTTATTGTTTGAGTACTCAGAACCATGCTGTTTTGGCTGGCTAACGACAGTGGTAGTCTTGACATCTTCAACTGCCTGGAGAAGATCCAGGACTATACAGGCATCCCTGCTCAGGACAGAAGGGCTGGTTAGAGATGATGTACATCAGCTCAACGATCTGTGCTCAGTGGTCCCAGAATCATGCTGATGACCAGGAGCCGGACTTCCCCTGTCCCGTAAAGTGGCGCTTTCGTTGTTTGAAGCCAGAAATCTTTAAGCCATGAGTCCTTGTCTGACAGGACTGTCATGCTGGCACCTGAATCTAATTTAAGATTTGTTAGATGACCATTTACTAGGATTTCAGCATTCCAAAATGAAGAACCACCGTGTTCGACCTTACCCAAGAAGCATGGCTGTGTGTTTTCTGGGTTTTTGGTTTCTACTTTGTGGACTACATTTGGGCTATTTGTGCGATGCTGGGGCTTTGACTTGCACAGTTTGCCAAAGTATCCCTGTCTGTTGCAGTGGAAGCATTGGGCTGTATTCGCAGACATTGATCTCTCCTGTGAGGTTGCTTCACACTGAAGCATTGACAAGGTCGCTCTGCTGGGCAGTTCAGGAATTTCTTTCTCTGACTTGTCCCTGCATCTTTGTGACCTAATAAACTGGACTGAGGATTGGCTTCTGCCCCATTCTCTCCCCTTAAGATTGTCCTGTGTTATTCACCTAGCTAAGACAGTCTTAACTATCTGGATTGCCTTGTCTTGGGCTAGATCATCTTTAGCTTGTAGGAGGTCAGAGTGTGAATCGTCTACAACACCCACCTCTATTCTGTCTCTGATGAGTTCAGGCTTTAAATTTCCACATTCACACCCTTCTATCATCCTGTAGAGATCATTTACGAACAATAGGGATTCCAGATTTGAGGCTCACATCAATGAAGGGACTACACCTGAATAGTTGCACAAACTGAAAGTCTCACCTCTGTGCACTGCACTCTTGCCTTTGTCTGGCACCCCTGCCTCTCCATGCCCGGTTGCATGGGGAGCATGCCAGTTCTCGAGCTCCAGGGCATATTCCTGTATCTGGAAAGGATTAGGAGGCTAGCGGGGCCTCCGCCGGTCCACAACCTTTCTATATTATTGTGGGCCATCTCCTCCTGAAACAACAGAGGAGCATTGATTAATCCACTCTGTACCTGCAGCTCCATTGCAGCCTGGCCAACCCCAGCTGATGAGCTAAAAACAATAAACTACTGCGGATGCTGGAAATCCAAAACAAAAACAGAATTACCTGGAAAAACTCAGCAGGTCTGGCAGCATCGGCGGAGAAGAAAAGAGTTGACGTTTCGAGTCCTCATGACCCTTCAGCAGAACTGAGTGAAGTTAGGAGAGGGGTGAAATATAAGCTGAACAAGGGAGAAGAGACAGGCGGAAATCCTGTCGGAGAGCAGAGCAATACTTCTTCAAGGTAGGCATTTCTTGAAGAGGAGTGGCAGTCAATTAAACACAGAGATAAAAACAAAAAACTACTGCGGATGCTGGGAATCCAAAACAAAAACAGAATTACCTGGAAAAACTCAGCAGGATGAGCACCTGGCAGGGCACATCCAAGTCATGGGCCTCAAGCCACAAGGAACTCAGTCCAAGCAGCCAGGGATCACTCCCTTGGCCAGCTCTGGTGTGATTTACAGTTGGCACTCAGGCTCCAGCACACCTGAGGTCCATGGGGAGACGGCCAGACCTTAACTTCTGCACACTCACCCATGCCAATACAGTCCTCACTCTTCCTGAGCACAGCAGGTCATTGAAGCGCTTCCAGCACTGAACCCTGGGTGCGCTGCATCACATCACACTGCTCACCGTTGCTGCCATCTCCTCCCATGCCCTCTCGGGGAAAGGTGGTGGCCTCCTCCTCCCATCCCTGCGGACAAGGGTGTCCCTCCTGACAGCAACCTCCTCCAGGAAGACGGCGAGGTACTCATCAGAAAAGCGGGGGCTTAGTGCCCACCTGACCTACCATCCCACCTGCTGTGTCCAGCCGCATTTGACTCCATTGCGGACGTACAGGAGACATCCTCTGTGGCAGTCTTCCAGGGGCTGCCTGGGCCATTTTTAAATCGGCTGCCGGGTCGCCATTGGACCTGGCAGTCTACAGGGCCCCGCCCTCACTTGCCCTTCCCAGCCAGTGCGGAGCTGCGTTGAAATTGCAGTCAGGGCCTGATTGACGGCAGAGGTGTGTTTTGTGGCTTCTCCCAAGCCTGCCCGCCGCGCCCGCCTGACGATCTCAAAATTCAGCCCATTAATATCCTGTCATGCAATGATGTCATCTCCAATTGGCCCTATTGAGTAAAGAAGGGTGTTTACTTGCTCTTCTTCTGACATTTTATTCAAACCAGAAGTGATGTTGCATCTTAAAATCTTTTCCTCCTTTTTTACTTTTTTGAACTCAGAGACCACATGCTGGGGCTTGGCGTCGTGGATCGGGTTTAGCAACAGGTTTTGTTCAAAAGGCATTTCTGAGTCTGGATTAGTAAAAGGGGTTCTCACGACTAGCTGCAGCTTGGAACTTAAAACAGATTCAGCTCACCCTTGCAGGCTCTGGACTCTGCGTCCTGAAACAGGACTTCCAAGGGAGATTCAACGCAGTCTTCCGCTGCAGTAAAATTTCTGCCTTTAGCTTCCAGACCTTCTCTCTGGAGCCTTTTTAGGTCAGAATTTCTGTCGAAGGTTTTTTTTTCTGAGTCTTTCAGCAATTTTGTGGGATTGAGGTTTTTTGATCCAGATTTAACACCATGTTGGGATGGTGTTGGTTACAGAATGTGTCTGTTAAAGAAGTCTTTGTAGTCTTCTATATGTTAACAGCAAGATTTTATTAACTACTTGTAACTATATACATATATACAGTAAGGGGTACAGGCAAGGGCCGATCTCCATGTCTAAGTCTTAACATATACCTGTTCAATACCAAACTGACGCTAGGTCTGGATCATGTGCCTTCTTACATCGCTTTGTGGGTAGTACTGTATTCAGTCCCACATTAACCCTGTATGTGCCAGATACTTGTGCTACAGTAACTGTGTGCAAACCTGCAGTTACACTTCCTGTGGTCACAGACCAGCTGGATATGCAGTTAATGGAAGCCATTTCTGTTGAGGAATCTGACTGGTCTGTCGGTTCCTTGATGGCTACATGGGTACAATCAATGATTCCCTGGACCTGAAGGAAACCATCAATGGCAGCAAAGACCAATGTTCCCTGTGCCTGCACAGGTCCATCTGCAACTAAATGAGTATGGTCTCCTGTCCTCTTGCATAGGGCACGAGTGACATACATGATGACATGATGAGCCACCACCTGTGAGATGCTACCCAGGTCCGCAGCTGATCCCTGGAATGAAGCTGACACATAAAAATTCAGGGCAACAGTGACCTTGATGGCTGCAGGTTGGTGACTGCCATGAGGTCAGTAAGGCATCTGGTCATTTTGAACCAGATCAAAATCTTGGAGACCAATTGCCTGGATAGGAGCAGTCTCCTAACAACATGTTGTTCCGTCATTAGTTGGTAGCTAACTCTTGGATAGTACACCTGATGTCTTGGGCAGCACCTTCTTCCCCTTGCTGCTCTTCACTGTGCCTCCCTGACCTCTTCTTGACCAAATGGATGCACCTTCTGAAGCTCCTCCAGATTGAACATCTAAGACTGCTGTCTTATGGGCTTTTGAAAATCCACCCAAAGGGATATAAATAGGTTAAGTGGGTGAGCAAAAATTTGGCAAGTGGGTTATATTTTTGGAAAAGCATGAACGTGTCCATTTTGGTAGGAAGAATAGAAAAACAGAATGCTATTTAAATGGAGAGAGACTGTAGAATGCTGCAGTATGAGAGGATATGGGTATTATCATACATGAATCAAAAAAGTAAGCATACAGGTACAGCAAGTGATTGGAAAGGCAAATAGGTGTTAACCTTTATTGCAAGGGGGATGAAGTATAAAAGTAGGGAAGTCTTGCTACAACTGTACAGGGCATTTGTGAGACCACAACTAGAGTACTGTATACACTTTTGGTCTCCTTATTTAAAGAGGGATATACTTGCATTGGAAACTCCTGAGTTTGGTTATAACAAAATTTGATTCTTTTTAAAGTTGTCATTTTTTTCAATTCAGTATGCACTTGACTATATGTGAAGCTATATGAAGAAATAAGCCAGCCAGATCTCTTGACAAATAAGGAGTTGGTTTTATTGTAAAAAAAACAGGTCACTCAGGTAAAAGTATAAGACTTATTAAAAAGGTAAAAACAAATCCCAAAGCTCATGTCACACACACACAGACACACAAGCATGCAAAACAGAACAATGGAGGAGGTGGAATTGATAATAGTTGAAGTCCGTAAGAAAGAAAAAATATATGTTCTGATGTCTCTTTGGTGGTGTTGAAATTCTACGTTTTGCAACTGATGTAAGTTGACTATTTATTTGGAGACAGTCTTTTTTAAACTGTAATCCATCTTTTTCCATAGTGTGTATAAGTTCTTTTCAATTGAAGTTCTCTATCTCTGTGATGTATTCCAAAAGTAACAGAGACAGGGTCTGAACTTGAGAAAAGTAGGAAAAGAGATACGATGTTCCATTCTGATGCAGACTCCTCTTTTTTAATATCTCTGGCAGTAAGCAAGATAGCTGCTGTGTCATGTGACTGGCCTTCACTGCAACGTCATGATCCAAAGACAAAAGGTGATACAGTTTATCCATCAGACAGTGACTAAGTTCCATACATCAAGGAATGTTTCCCACAGGACAGATGATTAATCTCCTTCATCCTGTTTAGCCACTGGGGCAGTCATAATGTGATTGAAGATGAATACATCAGTTAATCAAACCATAAATGAGTCACTCTTCCAAGATGGGACCTTTGATAAGGTAAGGAGGAACTCATCAACACCTCTCCAAATCTATTGTCTATGTTGGTCTTTCATCAACATGGAAAGGGATGTGGCGACACAGTAGCCAGCTTTTTTTCCTCAAAAGTCAGTGGCCAGTATTTTCCAGCACCCCCAACAACCCCCCTCCCCCCCCCACAAAACAGTGGTTTCCCCTGCAGCAGGGTCAGGGAGCCATTGAAATTTCTGTTCACATCGGCAAGGTCGGATGATCCCGCCAGCATGAGGGGCTGGAAAATTCTGGCCAGTGTCTTTGCTTGGCATAAGTCCTTTTAAAAAAGTTCAATATATACCTGACCAGCCAATTAAACTCAAAGGGTTGGTGAACTTCCCCGATACATGCCATGGTCCCTTTAATTAGAAATCCTTCCTTTGACAGAACAAATGTATTTCCCAACTCTCCCTCCTTAATTTGTCAGGGTAACCAGTGACAGAACGTCGATTGGATTACTCTGTTAAAGAGCAACTGGCGGTCGTGCTGCTTACAAAATTGTGTTTCAAACCAGAAAGTGGTCCTGGCTTGTGGCCAGGGCTGAGATGGTAAAATTTCAGGCCTATGGCTCCAGATCAGATCTCTGGATTACTGTTCAAGCTAATGTAACATCTATACTACTGTATCCTATATAGAGTTTGGTTTGAAAATGCTTCAATTAATCAATATAAGTGCACAGTTTATTGAAATGAAAGTTGATTAATTACAATTTCAGTTATCTGCTGGATTCATTAAACCTTGTTCCTGCACCATTTCTAAAGCATCTTAGCATGTCATCAGAATATTAACCAAACAAACTCATGCCTAAAGCCATCAGTAAAATCCAAATCATAGAGATTTGTCGTCGGAAACCCAAAATAGAGAAAGATCATGAACATGCTCTAGGAATAGGTTTTCTACAGCCCTCCACTTGCTAAATTCTTTTTCCATTTTGCTTTTTCAGCCAGTTAACTATCTTTCTATAGGTTCTATATGTGTTGAATAAAGCAGAAGGGATTACAGAAAATACCTTCTCAATGGCTGCTGTAAAATGTATCTTTACAATCTACTGTGGGAGGCTGTAATTCAAACTGTGGAGCTGTGCATCCAGTGCCACACACCTTTAGCTATTATGCTTAGTCACCATTTAAGCTATGTCATTTTATTCTCAAGATTGAAGTGCACTAAATTTAACAGAAGATGGGGAATAAAAATGTTATCTTGACTGAATATGAGGTTTCACCTGAGATTGGGCTGAGGTGTATTTCCAAGGGAATTTAGTATCATCTGTCCTTCTATTTCGATAATGGAAGACTTGATGTGAACACATGTTCCATTCACGAGCACTGATATCCCTCACCTTAATGCCACATATTACAGACAACTCTATTTGGAATTATGTATTGTTTCCTCCTGCATATTTTTCCTTGTCCCAACATTATATTCTGCCAGATTCACCCTCCTGTGACAGTTTGTACCAGTCATTTAGCAGATGTTAATGCTCAGCAGTCCCTTAACACATCTTCCATTCAGTAATTGTCAGAGACATGCACTATTATGAATAATGTTTATTATGTGAAGTTCATTTTTGAATGTAAATATTTTAGATGTTGAGGCTAAGATATCATGCGTTGCTTTACTGTTCAGTTCAACATCCTTTCTCCAAAGCTTAAGCACAGGCATGGAACCATGCCTGCTCTTATCCCTGAGTCTGACAAGGTCATGATGACTGAAGTCCTGTAAAAGCACTCAGACATGCGCCAAAAGCCGGCAGCACTCAGAGGGCAGGTGGAAGATTTATATGCCCCTTTCGATCCTCACTCCACTACCCCGCAGTCAAAATGTGGGTAGTTCCTTACACAATCAGAGACACAGCAGTTTCAGGTTCCATCTAAAATTCCTAGGAGGCAATGTAAATATTTTTGATGTGACTCCAGACCCACAGCAACGTGATTGACTCTTAAATGTCCTCTGAGTGAGGGCAATTAGGGATGGGTAATAAATGCTGGTCTAGCCAGTGACTCCCACATCCCATGAATGAATTTTAAAAAATTACACCTGCTTTCAGCCCGACAGGACAGTTGGAACCTTTGCCTTGATCTCTCATTCACAATGGGTGTTAATGGTTCAGAACAAGAACAAGAGCATAAAGCATTTACTAGTCAATCCATCAGACCTTTGTCTGAACCATTTTAGATTACGGCTTTCACAAACACTTTCTTTAATCACTTGTGAGGAGAAATGTAGTGGCACTGACCTGCCACTTGCATGGCAGCCAGCTGGTTGTTTCTGGGGACACTGGAAGGGGGGTTCTCAAGGGCTCCCATAAGCAGGGAAACTTCGCCAGTTATGAATTCCTTAAATCCCAACTTTGTAATTTCATATCCATGTTTCTCCAAGTGAGTTAAAACCAGCCACGATTGTTGCATCAACATATATTGCACAGGACTCTTTCCTCTAAAAAAAAAAGGAGGGTTAGGTGGAGTTGGTCTGAAAGTGGTCATTAAGATTATGATAGAATTTGATAAGCTAGCCATAGAGAAAGATGCTTCCTCTTGTAGGCAAGACCAGAACTATTTATAAGTATGTAATAATCATTACTAAATCAAAAGGGAATTCAGGAGAAATTTCTTCACCCAGAGAGTGGTTACAATACAGAACTTGCTGCCACAATGAGTAGTTGAGGCCAATAGAATTGACGCATTTAAGGAGAAGAATGAGGGAGAAAGGAATAGAAGGATATGTTGATGGGGCGAGAAGAAGGGTCTGCAGAGACTCCCGTCGAGCATAAACACTGCCATGGATCTGTTGGGCCAAATGGTCTGATTCTGTTTTGTGAATTTATGGTAACTATTCATAATAATATTCCTTTCCTTTGCTATCAATGGTATGGAAGCAAGTGATGAGCAAATGTAGGCTCATGGCTCAAAAGAAAAATTATAAATATATCATTACCAAGTTAACAACAAAATTGGCTTTAAAAAAACCAAGAACATGCTGTTGGTGATATTAGCAAACAAATACTAAATGTATTTTATATCCACTATTTTAACACAGATCTGAGCCTGCTTATTTTAACTAGTTTAAGACTGTTACTAATGTAAAGAATGAAGAAATATCAAATGAATGAGTTAAAGGTTCATGTAATAATTTGGGCAACAGTAACTCTTTGGCTAAAAAGTTTGCTTCTACTGGAAATTAATTATGTCTTGAAGTTATTATCATGGTGTCACCAAAGTTAATGTCACATGATCAGGTCCATATGGCCCCCCATGTCATTTAAAACTCATTTAATGTTGAAGAAATGTGTCTAAACATATTTTATTGCCCACAAAATGCAGCTGTCAAATCTTAATTCTGAAAATGTTTTATTAACTCAGGAACATAGTTAAATATTTGATGTTGAGTTAATGTTTCGAATATCTAATTGACTGTACGTTCATTTGAATTTTGCCTGTGGGCTCCTCCTGTGGGTCCATTGGTACATACACTGCACGGGAGAGAATTTCAACTCATGCTGCCTGTTCGGTGTTTGAAAAACAATTACCTGTGGGGGAGAGGGGGGTGGGGGTTGCAAGGTCCACTTCAGCCACCCTATTGGTACTTAAGGTCACACTGGACAGGGTGAGCAACTCTGGGAGATTAAAAAAAAGGGAAATTCACTGAAGGAGCAGAGGTGGGAGGTGCTGTTGAAGCCAGAGGAGCTGGGGGTGGTGGTGAAATTTGCTGACAAGGATGGTGGAGCAAGGGAGGGAAGGGGAAGAGGGGTTGCCAGAGACACGATGGCAGGAGTTTCAAGGGAGCTACGCACACAGTTTCAATGAGCTGGCGGAGACCCAGGTGAGTTGCTCAAATAAAAGAATGTGTCCATCATTACACTGTACATGTAAAATACTTGTCTTATGGCCTGCCTCACTGACACCGTCAACACTACATGTGCTGCTCCCTCGAAGCTCCCCGCTGCTCCCTCAAATGGCCATGCTGCTCCCAGATGCTACTTGTACTCCCCAATGCACAAACACACACACTTCTGCCAAACTCTCTTCCCTGGACAGACATACTGACAATCCAATCCCTCCAATCCCTCTGTCCCCTACTCATTCACAATCCCCTATCCCTAACCTTCCTCCTCACTCACTCAGAAGCCCCTCTCCCCAATCCCCCCACCCTTGGGCCTATACCGGATGCCCCCACCCCCTCGGGCCTGTCAGACAATCCCACCCCCTTCTGCCTGCCCAAAATCTCCCTCCCCCTCAGATATTCCAGGATCTCCCTTCCCCCTTGGGTCTGCTGAACTCCCCTCTCCTCCTCAGTCGTGCCTGGAACCCTCCTCCCCTACGGGCCTGCCCTGAGCCCCTTCCCCTGTGCCAGACCTAATCCCCCACCCTGGACTGAGGCCTGAGTGCTACCCACACCCGCTCCCTGTCATCGGACACTCCCAACCCCAACCACCCACCTGCTGGAGACGTATGACTGTCGGGGAGGAGAATGCTGGCCAGTGCTGCTGCTCCCTTGTGGCTGGGTGTCTAGCATGTGCAATGTGCTGGCTCTGGACTGCACATGCACAGCAGCACAATGCACGTGCACAGACACTAAAGATTCTCAGGCAGTGGCAAGAAGAGACCTTGAGGAGCCACTTCAGTCACTGCCCAGAGGAATCTGGGACAAATGGCATCCCAGGAAGCCCACGCCCAGGACAAGGATCAGGAAACAATTTCCAGGACAATTGCAGAAAACCTGAGATGGTTGGTCACCTTGCCATTGTAGCACACATTAACGTGACCAATGACAGAGACTATACACGATGGTATTCTTCCTTATTTACTGGGTTTCAGGAAGATTAGGAACTACTGTCATTCTCCTCATGTTGGCGTGTCAATTCTGCCAGTTTCACAGTGCCTAAGTGTCACAAGAGCTGAAACGACCAGGAGCAGACAATATTATTGAGTGAGTTGATTTATCACTTCTGGACATCAAATCTAGTCATTGCATGATGCAAAACTGGTGAACTAAGACTATGTATCGACCTTACGAAAGTCAACACAGCTAACATTCCAGACAAGCATCCAATTCCTATGATCCAAGAACTATCGGTATCATTTCATGATTCCACAGTCTTCATGAAGCTTGACATGTGACGTAGCTATCTTCAGATACCATTAGCAGAGTAAAGCCAATATCTTACAGCTTTTGTTTCTCACAAAGGTGTGTTTCAATACCACAGAATGCACTATGGGTTAACTTCAGCAGCTGCTGCATTCCAGAAGATAGTTCCTTCGCTCTTGCCAGACATCAATCGGATGCTCAATCTACTCGATGATGTCGTTGTCTATGGAAGAGACAAAGTAGAACAAGATCAGCGATTATCAGTGGTCCTCACTCAATCAAATAGGATAATTTGAAGCTCAACGAGTACAAAAGCACATTTGTGGCATCCAAGATTGATTTCCTAGGATATAGAGTCACAGCAGCTGGAGTAAAGCCTACACATGACAAATTCAATGTTCATGCACTTCTGACTACTTCCAATGTTACTGAGTTAGCATTGTTCCTTGATACCACCAACTTTTATTATAAATTCGCAGCGATTGCAGAGCCTCTTTGAAAGCTACAGCACAAAAATGTACAATGGGAATTAACAATCACACAGCAAATAGCATTTATTATGGCACAGTGGATAGTAAATGCCGAGCTGCTCAAATGCCAGAGAGAAACTTGAAACAGCTGCCACAACTGTTTTGCAATTTGTATGTTATTTTGAGATGCGTGCCTTGAATTCAGTAGTAATAAGTTTACCGAGGCTTAGAGGTTTCTACAAAACTAAATTAAACATTTATTAATAGAAAAGATTTTAAGCACATACATGGGTCTACAAATTATTACTATAATAACTCCTAACTCCCCTAATTAATCTGACACCCAGTTACGCCTCCGTTAAGGCAACTATAAAACCAAATATATTTCAACACACCCAGGCAAAGCACACAATACTCTGGACAGTGATATTCACAGTGAGTTTTCTTAGCTTCAGTTCCTTCTGTTCCTGTAGACAGCAACTTATTACATAGAGGCTGGTGGATTTTCACACTTATTAGATCTTGGGATGCCTTCCCCCTTACACATAACCTCATTTCCTTTATGTACGTTACTCCCTTTTTAATGTAAATTCTGCTGTTATAATATGTCTTTGCAGCTTTACTTTTCTCATAATATAAATCTTTCATAGTACTCATAGTAACCTTTGGGAAAAATAAACACACTGTTTGGCTTAGCTCCTTATGGCTAGGTGTAATATCTTTTTGAAATTCAGACTAACCTAATTTATCTAAAAATGCAAATATTCCTCACACCTCACATTCTCAATCTTCAGCCATGTTTACATATTTAGCATTTCAAACCTATCTTCCCTTTTGATAACTCAAAAGCTTCAGACCAGCTGCCTCCAATTCAATTAAATCCCCCCACACACATCCACAGAGAAACTAATCCAAACCCCACTATTAACCTTCCCTTACAATAGATCACAACAATATTATGAAAATTATTATATTTTCATGACATATTTGGCACGTTAAGGATGAATATAGCATCTCCACCAGTCCTCGCACATTTCAACCCACATGGGGAAATGTATGTCACAACAGTTGTGTCAGGAAATGCAGTTGGAACTATACTCTCACTGTACTTGGAAGGAAGCGAATGATCAATCGTTAATGCATCATGCTTGTTCTCGGATATGAATGCAAATACTCTACTGGAGAGCAGGAAACATTAGCCTGTGTCTACTCTTGTGAACATTGGCACATGTATCTCTATGCTAAAAAGTTTTCTGTCCACACTGATCACCAAGCACAGACTACATTTTTAGCTACATCAGGGTCTGGCCATTGACCTCTACACATTTACAGATGGTCAGATTGTCTTCATTAGTATAACTTTGAGGCCAAATATCTCGCAAATTCACACAATCAATTAGCTGAAATGCTTAGCTGTACTACTATCAAAGACTATCTTAGCAATAACGCGGCGACTTATGACACTGAAGACTTTTGATTGCAGTGATTTTGCACACAACCATGGATCTTGTTACAGGAGAGGATTTGAAGGCAGAATTGGCAACAGACAGCGGACTGAAGAAAAAGGCCAATAACTAAAAACTTTACTGACCTCATGAAATGGAGAAAGAACAGGCCTTACAGAATATGTAATGAACTTTCATTGTTTGATGACAACTATATCACAAGTGGAACTCAAGCGGTTATCTCAAAAGTACTATAACAGTGGCCGGGGTTTTCAAGCCCCACCAGTGGCGGGGATCATCATGGGAGGGAGGGTTAAATTTCGAGAGCAGCCAAAGTCAATTGACTTTTGGCCGCTCTCCAAATTTTCCCGTCACACCCATGACGATGCCTGCCATTGGCAGGGCCGAAAAATCCCAGCCAATGTGTATTGCATTTTCCCCATGAAGGACATCCAGGTGTTGTTAAGATGAAACAATGACCCTGTGAAGGAGTCTGGTAGCCAGCAAAAGATTGCTATGTAGAAGAATTCATTATAAACTGCATAGCATTTACATTCAGTGAAAAATCTGATAAACTGTGTCCTCCACAACAAATCTCATGGCCAATAAACGCTTGGCAACAACTCCAAGTTTTGGAGAAGTGCAAGCAGTTCCTAGCAATCAACAATTTTTGCCTGTTGTTCATGATCCAAATAGCAAATGGCTGGAAATCGCTGCAACAAATTTCATGACCACCACTCTGGTCGTTGGCATTTTAGACAGGTTGTTTACAAAATGGGGTTTGGTGGAGACTATTGCTACAGACAATGGACCGCAGTTTGTTCCCAGTCAGTTCATGGAGTTCCTAGCAAGCTACAGAATTTACCACCATCTGACATTGTGATAACACCTGCAATCAAATGGTGGCATTGGACAATTCAACAGGGTGATTAAGGACAGCCTGAGAGTTAGTATGATGGCAGGGAAAACATTTGAACAATCCATTCAAATCCCACTTCACACATATCAATCCACCCCACATTTTCTAACCAGAAAGACACCAACCAAACTTATGACTGGTCATAACTTTCGCATGTTGCTGACCATTCTTAAGATGTCACCACTATCCAATGTCAGAATTTCAGACTGAAAGCAGGAGAAATCGCAAAATGATAAGGTAAAGCAAAAACCTGCTTCGGCAAGCAAACACATGCAAGGCAGCCATGATCTGAAGTTGGAGATGGGGTTTGCATCAAACAGCCAAATCACATCCACAAACAAAAATCATCTCTATCGAGTCCAATCAAGACCAAAGCAGACCAGTAAAGTGATAGGAGTTATCAACAGTGCTATCAAGTTGCACTTGCTTAGCAATAACCTGCTCACTGATGCCCAGTTTGGGTTCATCCAGGGCCACTCAGCTCCTGACCTCATTACAGCCTTGGTTCAAACGTGAACAAAAGAGCTAAACTCCAGAGATGAGGTGAGAGTGACTGCCCTTGACATCAAGGCAGCATTGACCGAGTGTGGCATCAATAAGCCCTAGCAATACTGGAGTCAATGGGAATCAGGGGGAAAACTCTCTCCCTTGGTTGGAGTCATACCTAGCACAAAGGAAGATGGCTGTGGTTGTTAGAGATCAATCATCTCAGTTTCAGGGCATCACTGCAGGAGTTCCTCAGGGTAGCGTCCTAGGCCTAACCATCTTCAGCTGCTTCATCAATGACATTCCTTCCATCATAAGGTCAGAAGTGGGGATGTTCACTGATGATTGCACAATGCTCAGCACCATTCACGGCTCCTCAGACACTGAAGCAGTCCATGTCCAAATGCAGTAAGATCTGGACAATATCCAGGCTTGGGCTGACAAGTGGCAAGTAATGTTTACACCACATAAGTGTCAGGCAGTGACCATCTCCAACAAGAGGGAATCTAACCGTTGCTCCTTTTTGGGGCCTGCAGATTTCAGGAAGCCTTCCCTTAGCCTGGGAATGGGAGTTGTGCTCTTCACTGGAGGCACCTCCTCTGAGGAGGAAGGGAGGGCCAGAAGTGGGCAGAGGCCAGGAGTGCACATTCAGCCTCCAGGGGAGCCACCTTTGAGAGGAGAGGCGCAGGCACAAGGGGCACAGGGCCAACAGGAAGTGCAAGGCAAAAGGGGCCGCAGAAAACACCACTATCCTGCTGCCAGGGTATACAGGCGGCGAAGCAGGTACCTCAATATGACTGAGGTGCAGTGCCAAAGGAGGTTCCATTTCTCAAGGGAGACAGTCAATCTATCTGTCAGATGATAGGCCCTGAGATCTCCGCTAACTGTGTGGGTGGACACTCCATGCCAGTGGCTCTAAAGGTCACAGCTGCCCTCAACTTCTGTGCCTCTGGCTCTTTCCAGGGCTCGGATGGTGATCTTTGCGGTTTCTCCCAATCAGCTGTCCACACTTGTGTCAAGCAGGTCACAAACACTCTGTTCAGATGGGCATTGACCTTCATCCACTACCACTAGGACCAGGCCAGACAGAAAGAGCGAGCTAGGGACTTTGCAGTGATTACTGGCTTCCCCTGCGTCCAGGGTGCAATAGACTGTACACATGTGGCCCTCAAGGTGCCAGCAGGTGAGCCCAGTGCCTTCGTCAACAGGAAGGGCTTCCACTCCATGAACGTGCAGATAGTGTGTGACCACAGGATGCTGATTCTACAAGTCTGTGCAAGGTACCCAGGCAGGTCCCACAAGGCTTACATCCTCAGGCACTCCCAGGTGCCGGGGCTCTTCAGTGCTCCAGCCCGGCTGGATGGATGGCTGCTGGGTGACAAGGACTATCCCCTCAGAATGTGGCTCATGACGCCTCTCCGCCATCCAAGAACAGAAGCTGAGCAGCGGTGCAATAGGAGCCACGCCTCCACAAGGGCTGTGGTGGAGAGAACCTTCGGTCTTCTCAAGATGCGCTTCCGATGCCTGGACCGTTCAGGGGGCGCACTGCAGTACCCCCCAAATCGTGTGTCACTGATACTGGTTGCATGTTGCGCTCTCCAGAATCTTGCGCTGGAAAGGGGGGACACAGTGGACGAAGAAGATATAGACGCAGTTGCTGCAACTGCTCACGACGAGTCCAGCAGTGAGTCCGAGGATGAGCACACACAGGGAAATCCAGAAGGAGTAGACGCTGACCCGGCCATACTCCAGGGAGGTAGGGACACCCGGGAGGCTTTAATCCAATGAACCTTCAGCTAGCACACCACAAATGGACATCCAGCACAAGCCTGTGCTGCAGGCTCCATTTTCAATACCTG
Source organism: Cetorhinus maximus (assembly GCF_964194155.1). Lineage (NCBI taxonomy): Eukaryota > Metazoa > Chordata > Chondrichthyes > Lamniformes > Cetorhinidae > Cetorhinus > Cetorhinus maximus. Next base: position 117,725,283 of record NC_135886.1, read on the forward strand.
AGTGCTAAATCTGCCTGGATAGGAACATTAACTAAGGGCCTTGTCAATAAAGCTCAATGTGACACAACTCACTCATAACATCATGGGTAACCATCCACCTGCAGAGGAAAAGAGTCACCCTCAGCCATGGTCACAGGTCTAAATTTAATGATATAACAAAATGATCGTAAGTAAACAAAATGATAAAGGTGTTGAAGAACATACCAACAATCATGACCTCATTGCGGGGCAACACAAAAGCACCAGTGAGAAATCTGTGGTGTTCCTAAGGTGCCTTAAATTTACGCTTTTGGGTCCGAAGTCTAGGTGCTGTCCCCTCGCTGGCACTGGCAGCCTGCTCACTGTGCTCTCCTGTTGGCCTCAATGATGTTGGTGGCCGACCTCTGGCCTGTGGAGCCTGTGCTGGCCCCGCCTGGGAGGGAGCGGCCAGTTCCACAGCTGTCATCTCCCCAGTTGTCGCAGCCTCATCGGGTGCAATGGTGGCTGGCAGAGGGGCGGAGGAGCTGCTGCCCTCATCCGGAGCGCCTTGAGAGGAGCCCGCAGAGACGACAGGCAGCTGCTGCACTGACGTGAAGTCGCTTCGGACCTTCCTGCTCACCGTAGATGGATGGGCACCGAGCTGGGATACTTAGTGCCCAGACCATCTCCCACACTAGCACTGACCAGCTGAGGTCAATGCTGAAGTGAGGGCTTGCTGGACCGTGCACATCCCCAGGAAGCCCTGATTGGTCTCCTGGAGAAGCCTCTCCATGAGAGTCACCACTCTCTCCATGGGGGAAACATGCCCCTCGGCCATGAGGCTCATTGCATTGGTGAGCGTCCGCACAGACTCCTCCACCATAAAAACCAAGCCAAGCATAGCCTCATGTATCTCTGACAGATCTTCCCACACACCCTGCTGGACTTCCAGCATTTATTGCCTCATGGATGACTCCAGAGGCACATCATCAGCCACCGACTGAGCATGTGCCTGGGCCCCTGAAGTCCTCCGGCTGCTGGCGCCATGGGCACTTTCTGTCTCTGCCTGCACCTCAAGTGAGTGTGAAGTGCCGTCACTGCTGTGCTCCGGGACACTTGCTGATTATCTACTTCCGACCGAGGTGCCAGTATCTGCGCTGGTGCCTGCCTGGCGGAGATGGTGTGGCGCTGGTGGGTCAGAGACTTCAAGACTCTCAGGTGTGAATAGGGGCCCCTGTGCCTCCTCCTCCTGGCCCTGATCCAGTGATGCTGAAAGGAAGAACAAGGACATTTGGTTAGTTAACGTGGAGACAATGTCAATGTGCATCCCTGTCCTCCAGATCATTATCTGTTCATCCTTCCATAAGCAATGGTCAAGCCATGTTGCAAACTTCAATCACTGAACACTCAGCAGTGCCATGGCTGCTGGGACAGTAATGGTGACCTCAGTGCTGGGCTAACATACCTGCCCATGGCACCCCAGCCTCACCGACACCGGTGGACCTGGGTGCATGGTGCCTCTCCAGATCGAGCTCGAACCTGGAAATGATGGCCAACTGGGCCGGCCCTCCGCCAGTCCTCAACCGCTCAGCAGCATTATGAGCATTCTTCTCCTGAAAAGGAGAGAAGAGCATTCATTAGTGCAACTTGTACCTGGAATCTCTTCCCTGCCGTCCCACCCCAACCAGAGTGGGACATTGCAGGGCTCCAGTGCCTCCTCACCCTGCAGCTGCCGCACACTCACACAAAGATGCCAGGCCTGTCTGCACCTCCCCCCATCCACCCTCCGACCCCAGCCAAGTGCAATCTACATCACATTTGACACCACATGGTCCAATCTTGCAAAGCAGGGAGGCGCAAGCATGTGGAACGCAAAGGACAGCAGATGGATCGGTGCCCCGCCACCTGGAAGCTCCCCTCCCAGCCTGTCAGCACCCCGACTTTGACATGTTCTGCTGTTCCAGCACTGCGCCTGGGTGCAGAACCTCCAGGCTGCCCTCAAAACAGTAATGTGGGTGTCATTGTACCACATGCTGCGGGTGTAGAACCCATCTCATCACCACCCTCTCAGAATGATGTTGGCATGGCCAATAACTGCTGGCCCACCCAGTGAAGGACACATGCCGTCAATGATTTAATGCAGTAACTACACTCAGAGTTGGTGGGGGTGGGGAGGTGCAGGGGGGTGGCCAGGAGGGAAAGCCTACCTGTTGGGTTCACTGACCAATGCCAACATGGTACTCACTCTTCCAGAGCGCAAAAGGTCGTTGAAGTGCTTTGCGGCACTGGATCCAGGTGCACTGCACCACATTGCGGGAGCTCACCACCTCCGCCACCTCCTCCCAGGCACGTTTCGTCATGTGGGGAGGGGGCCTCCTCCTACCGTCCCTGGGAAAAAGGACCACTGCCACCTCCTCAAGGAGGGCATCAAGGCAATCGCCTGAGAAACGAGGGGCACAGTGGCCCCCTGCCCTACCCTCCTGCCTGACCTGCTCACCAGCAGTGGCCTGGGGAGCCCTTTCGCTGGCTATGTTTGACAACCTTTGCAAGGCTGCAGGAGGACATTTAAACAGGCCGCCGGGTCGCCATTGGATCTGACGGTCATTTCACGCTGGATGGGCCTTAATTGGCCCTCCCACGTAAAATGGCGGCACAGGCCCAACCGCGGGCAGCAATCGGGTCCACTCCCACCCGCGCCCGCTCCTACACGGCCCACCCAACAAGCAGAAAGTTCTGCCCCGGAAGTCTAGCTGTATGCTAGATGAATATGAATGGGTTCCCATTGATATTCCATTGCATTTTGATGCCCTTCATTCAAACTAAAGTGTCATACAATAACACAGGATGTGTAATCAACACATCTCCCCTTTTTGAAAAAAATGACTTTGAACTTGTACAAGTCATGTGGTCGGGAAGACATTTTGTGGTTTACTTTAAAAGCTTATCAAGAAGCTGTTCCAAGATAGAAATCCATCAGACAGCCATCAAACCAGCTGAAAGTCAGCTAAGCAGCCAGATAGTAAACAGCCATACTTTGACTCATAAATTTTGAGTTTACAAGAGAATCAAACTTCTGGATATTCAACTACAAGAAGCCCCCAGCTTACTGAAAATCATCTGCTTTACAAGACCTTCATTTTAACCAAAGCATCAACTCATCTAAGAATCTTCAGGCCTGCTATGAAAGAGACTGGGACAATTGGAAATTGTAGTTCTGTTTTTTTTTCCCCCTCATCTGTATCTATTCTTTGTGTGAGTGATATTGCGAGTGAATTGATGAGTGAGACATCACGTTTTTAAACCTCCAGAGTGAGTGTGTGATAATAAGTAACCTTCTTTATTTTTAAGTTCACAAAAAGCTTGCTGCTGAACTCATTGAAATTGGGACAATCACTCTGAGGGTAAGAGAACACACGCCTCATATACAAAATACACCGATCATGGGCAGTAAAAAAACACATATGACCCGATCGGGCCTAAAATAACACGCAATGACGCCAGGCAAGCATCCTGACATCGTCGCGCACTCGCGCAATATTTTGGTCGGCGGGCACGCACAAGAGTCAGCAGCGCACCCACCAACAATGAAAAGGCTTATTAAGGCACTTAATCAATTGATTGGAACCTATCTTTCACTACCCATCCAACCTTACAGTTGGCGGGCGGGCAAATCGGTCAGGCGGCCTTTTGATTTTCATGAAACCACATCCACGGGCGGGATGAGGCTTCCAGCAGTAATTAAAAACAATAAAAATTTTTTGACTTCATTTGTAATATGTCCTTGTTCATGTGACTGAGTCATTTGTGGGTCATGTTTCTCTCATTTTGAAAAACTTTGTTTTGGTTTCTACGATTCTTCAGCCCCCTGAGGCAGCTCTGTGCCTTCAGGGAGTTTTCAGTGTGTGCTCCCCTGCACATGTGCAGACTTTAGCGCTCGCCCTCCTCCCCCCGCCCCCCCCACCCAAGCAGTGCTGAGCCTCTCAGTATGTCTTTCACACTGACTGGCCATTAATTGGCCGATCGTGGGCAGTAGACAGTTTCCTGGCCATTCCTGGGCCTGCCCGCTGGTTGGAAAATCCTGCCCATAAATTCTGTCTGTGACACAAGATGCATGATGGTAGCCCAGGTTATTTCATGGTAGACCAGCACCTATGGGGATATATTTCCTTTCCCAATGAGTGGCTACAATGGTGATCGTCTGCCTCATCAGACTGATCATGCAGAGGCCTTCATATCTTAAAGACGATTTCTGTACTTGGAGAAAATAGATACATTTAACTCTGAGAAATGGCGTGATGTACATTTGTTTGTTGTTTATGATGGTTTGACTTAAAATAAGATTGAGATTTTTAGATTTACAAGGGGGAAAATGTGTGTTCAATAAAATTAAGGGCAAAATACTGCGGATGCTGGAATTCTGAAATAAAAACAGCAAGTGCTGTAAAAACTCAGCAGGTCTGGCAACATCTATGGAGAGGGAAACATAATTAATATTTCAAAATAAAGCATTGGGACAGAATAAATATTAATTGCAAATTAAAGTACAGCTCTGTTGAAGCAAAAGTATGAAAACAAGATACAGATAGCCATTTGGCAAAAGAAAACAAAATGGAAGACAGGGTTCACTGACTGAATTGTTGAACTCAATGTTGAGTCCAGAAGGCTGTAAAACATCAATGCTTTGTTTCTTTACTACAACCATCACACTCTCTTAGCAGTTTGTTCCATGACACCTTTGTCATTTACTGTCTCCTTCCCTCTAACCTATCCTGACCTTCCCTTTTGTTCTACCTGACCCTCCCTGCTTTTTCAACAGCATAGAATCAATCACATTTCTACCTCCCTTCAGTTTCGAAGAAGAGTCATATTGGACTCAAAACACTAAAATTTTTTTCTCTCTCTACAGATGTAGCCAGACCTGCTGGGCAGAATTTTGCCCTCGGTTGGCGGGCCACCATTTTGAGTGGGTGGGCCAATTAAGGCCCGCCCAGCAGCCTGCCCGATAGGAAGCGCTTCCTATGCGGGGGGTGGAGGGATTCCCCATCTGTCAAAGTGCGTTCTTTCACGCTGCTCCATGAGACTAAGTGCTGTCTCAGGGAGATTAGTGACAGTCTAAAAAACTTTAAAAATAGAAAAGTACAAAAATTATTAACATGTCCCCCTCATGTGACAATGTCACACGAGATGGGACATGTTAATAAATATCACATAAAATTTTTTAAAGTTTTTAAAAACGGACATGAAACCTTATTCCGCCAGTGGGTGAGGTTTCATGTATTATCAGAAGCTCGCTGGGGCGCCTGGCCTGTCCGCTAGCCTTAAGGCTGGACGGGCAGGGTCTTTTATTATCTTAATTACTCTGTCAATGGCCTCAATTGGCCATTGACAGGTCGGCGGGCTAACAGCTAATTTCGCTGTCCGCCCGCCTTCCAAAAAATTTAAATGGACCGGGATGACGTGGGGGGTTCCTCCTGATGTCATCCCGCTTCATTTTCCTGTCGGCGAGCGGGCCCCGCCCCCAAATCGCCAACGGGAAAATTCTGGCTGCTGAGTTTTTCCCAGACTTTCTGTTTTTATTTGTGGTATTCAATTGTTTGGTGCTTGATGATGTGAAACTGTTAACTGTTCACTTAGTCAAGCCTGGGTATGGTTACGGAGAGAATCAAGAACCAAACTGAAAGAATCAACTGGAATCATGAGAGTGCAGACTTTTTAAAAGCATTGGGAATAAAACTACTGTCCAGGCATAGAAAATGGTGTCATCTCTGCATATCTCTGTAGCACAAAACATAACACTTATGACGCTTAACTAAGGTCCAAAGCTGATTTTATCTCAGGCTTCATGCCAGCATGGCATGACTTACATTATTGATCGTACATAGATTTTGGGTGCATGTTGAATTTCTCCCCCACTCAGCCACAGTAACTCAATCTGTAACACATCAGCGAGGTCCCATTGTTATGATTTGGTCTTGCTTCCAATACAGTTTCATACTCACAGTAAAACCTAATAATCCCCTTCAATAAGCCCACATGACCTGAAAGTGAACTTATGTTTATAATTTATGGGAGATGGCTGCTGCAGAGTAAATAACCCTACTTTTATTGCGAATTTGCTACTGGATAATAAGTAGGCTTCATTAGGTCTGAAAAGATCAGCCACACCCAACAATTTTGAAGTCGGTTAAACTTTTGAACAGTTTTATTATCACATTGTTTACAGAAGCAGGCATTATGGTTAGGGATGTCAAGCAGTTCAATACAAAATCATATGTCTAGAAGTGGTTCACATGAGCTTAAACAAAGAAGCTGTTTTGAATTCTTCTTAGAGGATTTAAGGTTAAGTATTTCTTGGGAATTAAATACACAATATTGTTTTATTCTCTATGGCATAATAAGATAAACCAAACTACCATCATTTGAAATTGACTGTGTTTTTACATTTATAGCTCATTTGAAGAATAGGCTGTTTCTTTGGAGAATGCTTTGTTGGATTAAAATGTCCGGCTCAGTATCAGGAATCCTTGCAGTCTATAAACACAAGGGTAAGGGATGACCACATCATCCTATTAATGACAGTCTCGAACACAACATCAACTCTATTTGCCAATTGTGACACAACTTAAATCCAAAATTAATGTTTGACATGTTCAATTAGATGCCAGTTGAAGAATCTCTAATTGAAAGAAACTTTTAACCCCTTGCCAGTTGTAGTCAACACATTGGGGTGAACTTTCCACTAGGTAGTATCATAATTATGACAAACATGAGTGGTTCTGGCTGTCAGTTACCCCTTTAAAGTAGTAACAATACTTAAGAATAGAAAAGACGCCTATACTGCCCAGAATTGTTGCTGCATAGGCTGCAAAATTTGTCATTCTTGTTTATCTGTTACAGGCTTGAGGGACAATCAAAATTGTGATCTCAAAAATATACAAACTTCATTTTTCATAGATAGGATATCCTTTATTTTTAGTTGAGACTGGAAATTGCAAATTTCTAACAAATGGTTACCAACCTTTTCAGTGAAGCATGGCGGAACAAATTTAAATCTTCACAGAAAGAGAAGTAGATTTAGCTATTTATTTATTCATAAACAGTTTGTCGTCACTGTCTTTTATTGTTTCACTTAAAAGCAGATAGATGATAAAGGTTTTAGGAGATAGATAATAGTGTTTCAAAGAGATAGATGATAAGAGTTTCTATCATATATTGTAAATATTTACAACATTGTGTACTCTTGTATAGTTTTTATTCTATAAAATATGATTGTGCATTAAAAATAGGAGGAAGTCTGATGTGATGCTTCTGGGCTAAGATTTCTGGGTGATAAAAGAATATTCTGGTAGTCACAAAGGTAATTAACATGCAGGGTTTCCTTATTGTTATCCTGAATGTGTCATTAATCATTTAGACATCTTAGCTAGATAGTAAAGGCTCCCTAAAACACACAGGCATCTGGATTCACTTCGTAGATCAATTTAAGACATTAAAACTAAAAAATCAAATTTTAAAAATATAGAAGAAAGCAAAAAAATCTTACCACCAATGAAAATTTTATGATTGGCAATCCTGCAGAAAAGGGACCAAGTGTATGCATCCATTTGGGTTGTATACTTCTGGTAGTCACTTCAATTTCCCTTTGAGTGGTTACTTGGTTAAGCAAACAGGCAGTATGCTAATGGATGCCTTCAGTAGGTCTGTTTCAGTATACAATTCCACCTATTGTAATCATGCGCTAAAGGAAGCTATTTGAAGTCCCAATTTGGGACTGAAGAAAAATAATTTAAAAGGAATGAAATACAGTTGTGTAGAACCACTGGAGGCAATGTTACAGGGGCACAGCACCACTTTCCAAGGAGTGCCAGTGTCGCCTGTGGCTTCCGGTTCAGCCCACATGGCTAGCCCTGTTCAAAATGGCGCCTGGGCAGCCATCCCCCCAAGAAATGCAGGAAGCCTGTGAAGCAACACCATCCTGACACCTAACCAATTGATGCAATACCAGGATCTCAAATTTGGGCACTGCCTCTTCTGGCAACAAACTTATACATTACTCTGAAAAAAATCAAGCATGAAGCTGCAAGATAGGCCCTGGATTATCACTACTTAAAGGGTCAAGAACCCTAATTGTAGGAAATTTTGACAATTTTTTCTATTGTAGAGTGCCTGGAAGCACTGTGGAGGGCTCTGGAGAACTTTTGTATTGTGTTCCTGGATTTTCTGGAGAGTGTTTCTGCATCCTCATGGGGAGGGTAGAGGGGTAGTTGGTCTGTGCACACTAATGCTGAAACAGGTAAAGTGGGTGCAATGACAGTGCCTCTCGGCCTACAGCACAAAAGGGAGATGGAGGGGAGGCTATGGCAAAGGCAGGCTCTGCACCAGCCCCTCTGCCAGCTTGGAGCCACACTCCATCTTGCTCCTATCATTTGATGTGATTTGAGGATAGGTTTGCATGGCATCCTTCTGTCACAGGCATTAATTATTTTATTTTAAATGGAAGAACTACTTTACTACGATAGCTTAAAAAGGAATGGTGCACAAATGTGTTAAATTCATCGGCTAATATTACTAACAGTAATTTCAAGGCTGTAATTTAGTTTAATTCACAAAGGAGATGAAATGCAAATAACAGTAGCTATGCAACAAAGTGATGCCTTGCAGAAGGCATTATCTTGCAAAATTGCAGTAAATCATCAGGAAGGCAAATAATTGGACTGAGGTTAATGAGGTTCCACTGTATCAGAACTGAGCATCTGTCACAATGCCCCATAAAAATAACAATAAAATTGCAAATTCTGCTATGAACTAAAATCAATTCTCTCTCCCTCATATATGTATACAAATATAAATTAAATACATAAAAATAGGCGTATATATTTCTGGGAAATATAATTACACAACTTATTAGCTTTCAAATTATTGCCATTGTTGTAGTCAACAGCAGGACTTAGGAGATTGAGAACCATTTCCAACTTAGAAGATGGTTTAAAAGTCAAGTTCACCATTATTATCGTTAATCAACCTGATGTTGTTCCTGAGATCCAAGAGTTTGATTTGTCCATTTACTGTTCTCCATGGGTCAGCTGGCAAATGTTCAATGACTCATGAAGTTTCTTGTGCCCAATTTAATGAGACTGCTGGTGATCTGTGCTTTGGACAAGGATTGCTGCTTGGTGCAAATGTTCATTTTACAGCAGATGATGTAGTTACAATATTTTATCTTAAGTATTATCTAATAGCAGTTGGTTGTTTAGCTTTTTGAACTGGTTTTGAGAATCCTGTCTGAGCAGCAACTGCCCGCATCGTCAAGTAGAACTGAGATGGAATAGTTGTTAGTATTTAAATCTGGCAAAATGAGGTGAAATTTCCAGAATTCACCACAATTAGACATTACCACACACAAGCTTGCACTTTTTTGTTATTATTAACACAAAAACCATAGTTGAAAATGAAACTGTCAACTATCTTAATGAGTTCATGTCAGGATTTTGTCAAAGGAGGTTCTTCACAGGAGGTGGAGCAGGCTCAAGGGGCTGAATGGCCTACTCCTCCTTGTTCGTATGCTCGTACGTATGTTCTTGTTTTGTTTTTCTAACATATTCAGATCCCGACTGCATTTTTAATCAAAGGCCACCATATCTATTACATACAGCTAACCTGGCGCTGAACGGGAGCAGAGCCAGAAAATATTCATAAAGGTCAATAAATGTAACCTTTTGATAGGCAGGACTCCCACTAGGAGTTGAAATGAGGACACTGTTGTCCATAAAAATGACAAGTCAACAGTTTAGCTGGATTGTTCCTATTTGCATATCAATAGCCTCTGATATACACACTTCAAATGATCAATAACATTCTTTCTCACTTTCTGTTTCCTAAGGGAAGAAATTACCTTTCAAAATCCATTACATCCCCAACTATGCTTAATTATTTCAAGTTCATGTAGAGCCCATTCCTCTTAGTAGATGCAAAAATCTATTGTGGGGACAGAAAACGGATTTGTAATCTTTTAAAGGAAGGATGATTTGAGGCTTGGAATTAGTTCACTATGATCTTCATTGACTGAATTCACTGACATTTATGCACTCAGACTTTGTACACTGTATTGTTCTTTTCTAGACATTCAGAACTTCCGGTGATGGATGGAATAGTGAATCTTCAAGACATAATTTATCATTCACTACAGCTAATACTTGTGTAGCAGGTTATACAATTTGTTGTTATTTTCTGCAATACATCATTATATAATCCCTTTATACTTGTATTTATTCAGTTCCGTTCATTCCATAGGTATGAATAAAATGAAAAGAAGTTGCTCAACAATGACACAATTTTATTAGTTCAGGCAGGTGTTTTTATAATGATATAAAAACCACCAGCCACTCAAAAGGAATTGCCTAAATATGTTGTGGATTCACTTATTTAGTCGAGGCACATAAGAATATGTATATGTGGATAGAAAATTTGAAGACATCAGAGCTGTGCTATGTTCTACTCAAAGGCAAAAGTGAAACTACAACTGGAACACATGACACACTTCCCTTCTAGTGATGACATGCTGCTATCCCTTACAGCCTATTACAAAACCCCTTTCTTTTTAAAGATAATTTCCACCCTTCCAAAGAAGTATAACTATTTGCAATATGTGTTCATGTTTAGTTACTATTACAGAAGGGTATAGAACTGATTGATCTATGATTCTCTAAAGTGTAGAGATAATCTGCCCAGATCTTGTAATGGTAACCTTGCCTGGATTTTCTTTTAATGGCTTACAGCGATCCATAGGGTTAGCATTCTTGGATGTTGTTCCTGGATGCATTGGGATCTAGCCCTCGATACAATAGGATTGCATGGTGGTTGACAAGATGGAATAAATCTGATTTGTCCTTGGTTATGCCTCACCATTGCGCCTTTGCGCATAATGACTTCTTAGGACCTGGGTTCCAAATGAACCCTTGTCAGCTCTGCTGGTTGCCACATGCCTTCTGTGGGATCCTGGATGCGAACTTGTCCCAACTGTAAATGTTGCAATTCTTTACCTGCATTTTTATCATGTACATTGGTCATTTTCTCTTGCAGTTTTAAAAGTTGCTCCCTAGTTTCTGAGAGAGTGGAATGTGTAAGAGTAGGTAAATTGGTATGCCCTGGTCTGCCAAGTACGAGCTCTGCCAGTGAAGGAATAGATGCACTTAAAGGTGTTTCTCTCAGATGAAACATTGCAATGTGTAGATCTTGCTTGGTCTATCTACACTTGAGAATTAGGGATTTCACCGTGTGAATCATTTGTTCAGCTAGGCTTTTAGATTTGTGGTAATAAGGAGACGAAGTAGTATGGTTGATATTCCACTTCTCACACATATCCTGAAATGGCTTACCAATAAATTATGGATTGTTTTCCATAATGATCTCTCTGTGCACACTAAATAAACTGAAAATAGCACTTAGAGTGTGTGCAACAGTTGTGTTTGATGTATTGTGCAGTTGTCAATAATGTGGACGATGACAATGAAGTTAGTGCCATGGTCATGAAAAAGGATGGATGTAATTTTGGACCAAAGATGGGTAGGAACTTCATGTAGAATCAGTGGGTCTTTTTGTGCTGACCTGGCAAATGCTCTTGACATGCCTCCCACGTCTTGATGACAACTTCAATGTCACACAGCCAACAGACTGTCTCTCTTATGAGCCTTCTCATCCAACCTATATCTATGTGTGAGCTATGAAGTTGATGAAAAGGCTGCAAAGATTCCAGTATGATGACCTGCCTGCCTTTAAAAATGACTCCCCAGGAGATGTCTAGCTCATCTCGATACAGCCAAAATGGTCTCGTGTTCATGGACATGCTGAACTGAATCAGCCCAAACCTTCAATTATGATTTTCCATAATTTTTGTAGAATGGAATCTTTCACACTCCTTCTTGTAGCTGCTGGCATTTGCATTGCTCAAAATATACCAGATCAATTTGGAGAATATCTTCAAGATGAAGTCAAATTGTAGATCCAAGGATATATCTTCTGTTTTCACTAGGTTAGGCAATCTGCTAGGTGTGTCCTATGTGACCATCAAGTTACCTGGTTTGTACCTAATCTCACAGTCATAACCTTGAATCATTATCGAGAGATGTAAACTTGGCGATGCACTGGCTTTTTCCAAATCATTTCCAGTGGCTTGTGGTCAGTATTTTGCCAAAGAATTAGGTATGAAAGTGCATGATTCCAAACACTAAAGCTATTGCTTCCCGCTCGATGTTGGAGTAGTTGGATTGCATTACAGACTGATATTTTGAAGCAAATCTAATCGGTTTGCCTTTCTGTAGTATGCATCCTCCCAGACAGTTCTGTGAGGCATTTAACTCCAGGACAATTGTCTCCCTAGGATTGTAAAATTGTAATGTCGGCGCTTCTGATAATGGCTGCTTCAGGGCTTCGAAGAGGTATTGGTGATCTTCATGCCACAGGAAAGGCACATCCTTTCTCAACAATTCACCTGGCAAGGACGATTTTTGAGTGAAATTGGGAATGGAGGCAAGAAATTAAAAAGACCTGGTCATCTTCAAAGATTGTCCTTATCCTAAGGAGTTGATATAGCTTTAATATCCTCAACTTTACTTCAATCAGGATATATTCCAGCACTCGAATAAATAGAGCCAAAGAAATTGGCTACGCATTGATGGCACTCTTCAGATTGTTGAACACCAATCCTTCATTACGTGCTGCTTGCTTCAATAAGTGCAGATTATGGTCATGTTCTTGCTTTGTTCTTTCCACAACAGCAATGTCGTCAGTCATGCAGACACATTCTGACACACTGCATTGTAATGCGGTCCATGTGAGCATGAAAAAGATGCTGGTTAACAAATAGCCCAGAAGAAAGTCATTGGAAACATGTTGTCTGTTCGGGGCATAAAATCTAGTAAGGTCTTAGGATTTCTCTGCAAGCTGTACTGACCAGTAGCCAAGCATGGTATCAAGCTTTGAGAAGAATTTTGCACCTGAAAATCTTGCATTTAACTTCTCTAATGTGGGCATTTCGTAAGGACAATGTTTCAAAGCTGCGTTTAAATGTCATGGAGTGAGGCATACTCTCAATGGTCCGTCCTTTTACATAACATGTATTTGAGCTGAAACAATCTGTATGTCCTTGTACTCTTCTAATGATTCCATCTTCCTCCATTTTGTTTAGTTCGATCTTTAATTTGTCTTTTAAGTGGATGCTGCACTTACATGGTGGATCAATTGATGGATTTGCATTCTCTTGCAAGTGTAATGTTGCAGCTCCCTTGAAACTACCAATTTTGTTCAAAGCTTTCTGGATATTTCAATGTTTTTTGTGTACTAAGGTGATAGGAATAGTTTCTGAGGTTGATCTGCTGTATGAGGTCATAAGAACAGAAGAACATAAGAAATAGGAGCAGCAGTAGGCCAATCGGCCCCTCAAGCCTGCTCCGCTATTCAATAAGATCGTGGCTGATCTGCCTCAGGCCTCAATTCCTCTTTCATCCCAGCTCCTCATAACCCTCAACTCCCCGATATTGCAAAAATCTATCTACCTGACTGATTCCATGGATTGTCAATAGTGTGAGGTCATAGCATGCAAGTAGACCCACAATTGCCGGGCCTTTAGTTTGCAAGATGTAGAACACCTGACCCAGGAGCATTGATTGGAATTGCACCCCAGGACTATGGAACTAATGAACCATTGTATGCTGAAAGTTGCAGAGTGTTAGGTTTTGCCATGGCCCTCCATGTCTGTGGATCTATTGGGATTCACAGAGGTAGCATGTTGGTACTTGCCACTTGTCAATCTTAGTCAATATTGAGTAGTTACCAGCTTTCTTAGCGTAGATAATTCGAATCTTGGCAAACACTTTGGATAGTGTGGCGGTATATGTCTTCTCCACAAAACTGACGGTGCAAAACATGTATTCACTGCTCTTCGCCTTGCCGGGCACATCATCATCACATTTTGGTTTGTCAATCACTTCATGTATATGCTTCCGACAGGATAATATTGGTCATTCTTATTGCTTGAAGTTACAGTCTGTTTGGATCAGTGCATGGCACCTTGTAGCTACATCAGCCTTTGCGCTACTGCACTGCCGCTACCAATGGTTATTTCTGCTCCATGACTTGTAAGAATCGCTGGAAAGTTGGGCATTTCCTTGACGCATGCAGAAGGCTATGCCTTCCACATATCATGCTAGGTTTGGGTGTGTTAGAAAGTATGTTGACAATTGGAGTTGTGCTTAGGACATGTAAGCTTTGTTGATCTGCAAGGATCACTTCATACTTACATCCATCCTTGAGTAGCTCTTCATTGCCATAGGTTTTGGGCTTGTATAGCAGATTTTTATGGAATGCTTCCATGGGAGTGGAGGTGATCGCCAACTCAACAATTCTGTCTGTTAGCGCTGCATTTGAAAAATCACAGTACGTACCCTTTTCTCTGCATCTGCTGATGAAGTGGCCCATGGATTCTGTACGCTGTTATTGAATGACATGAGCTCTAGTCGATGAAGACGTAAGTTTAAGCTGGTTCTGAACTGGTCTTCAAATGTAGTCCATATCTCTTCGGGATCCTTCAGCTCTTCTGCTGTTAATCCTGACATGTTCAGCCTGTGTAGACCTTCATTCCCAATTGCTAAGCAATTTTTTATGGTTTGCTTATCTGGTTTAGGCACATCTGAATCAAGAAACCATAGCTCTGTACACTGTTTAAATATTTTGAATTTGGATAGTAAGTCAGCCTGCATCCCAATTCAAAATGGGGACTTTTGTGGACATTTTGCCAATATCCCTTTGACCTTTCTCCTTGTTTTACTCAATTTATTGTTCAGCAATTCCCAAAGCCGCGCATTATAATCTCAACCTTCTCTGGCCCAATTTTTATGACAGCTTTGTTTGTTTTATTTGTTTGATTCTTCCTCCCTCCCACTTGATCCAGCCCATGCCCTGGTCACTCGCCTTTCTTGACCAGGTGCTGGTCTGCTTGATGCGCTGTCCCACTCATTGCACTGACAGGCTATACGCTGCAATCTCACCACGAGGGATCCATATGCTTGCTAGCTCTTCACTTGAGCACTATCTTGGCCTGTGTCTTCAAAGCTTTTCTGTGCAGCCATCATGCTGTGGTTTCAACACTCTCCGATGCTGCGACCAGAACGTCGAGGGTCTTCTCATGACAGGTAGCAGGATCTAAGGCTGTTCACCGTGTTGTTCCTGTACTTAATCTTGCTGCCACGCTATTTGACCACTGCTGAACACCATGTCTTGTTTTTATAATGATATAAAAAGCACCGATCACTCATAAGGGATAGTAAAAACATATTGTGGGTTCATTTATTTAGGCTAGACACATGAGAACAAGGGTGGTATTTTCCAGTCCTGCCCACCAGCGAGTCCTGAAGTCAATGGACTTTTGGCTGGCTTGCTGCATCCACTGTGGTGGGACCTGCCACACCAGAGCCGAAAAATCCCGGCCCTCATATATATACGTGGATAGAAGGCTTGAAGACATCAGAGCTGTGCTGTGTTCCGCTCACACACAAAAGCGAAACTAAAACTGGGTCACATGACATGCTTCCCTTCTAGTGATGGCATGCTGCTATCCCTTACAACATTATTACAACATATATATATTACAACAGCAGACAGGCATAAGCAAAGAAATAAAAGCAAAATACTGCAGATCCTGGAAATTTGGAGGAAAAGCAAAAAGTGCCAGAAATATTCATCAGGATTGGTAGCATCTGTGGAGAGAGAAACAAATTTAACGTTTCATGTCGTGTGTGACTTTCGAATACGGATTCCAAAGAAGTTATGTTCCACTTGAAACGTTAACTCTGTTAATCTTCGCAGAGATCACAAGCAGCCTGATCTCAAGGTAAAACAACACATTGATTACATGTAGATCTGGACTCTCTCACAATTCATGTAAGCTTGGAGGTTAATTTATTTATATTGTACTCAAAATAGTTTTGTTAATCTAGAATCTGGAACTTCTTGCTAAAGACTGATATGAACTAAGCAAAGTTTTTAAACATCTAGTAAGATATGTAAAGGGAGCAAAGTTGTCTTGCAAGTTGGATGAAGATTTTGAAAATTGAGCTCAGCAATTGTGACACGTGTTTGAGTATGTTAATTTAACCCTTAACAAATTTGTGTTTGACCCCTGTGTTTACAATGCTCAATCTTCGTACATAAACCAGGACTACAGTTTTTGTCTATACTTACAATGTCACTCAAGAAATAGTCAATGATCCATGAAGTAATGCAGTTGGACTTTCACATAGAAATCATATTGTAAGTGAAGGTGCCTTGCACTAGGTTTGTTTCTTCATCTAATTTTCTCCCCTTCTCTCCTACGAATTCTGAATCAAGCTGGGATATTCATTGTGCCTCCTGAAGATTTATATAGCTCTCTCAAAAATTATGTGAACAGATGGCACCTTTTTAATCTGGTTATTATTTACAATACAAAATGGTAAGATGGAAAATTCCGCCCTTAGTAAAGCCCACCTCTGAACAATGACTGCAGGTGTGCCACTGGCCAGCTAAATCCCATTTATGCGGGTAATTTTTGAGAGAATTATATAAATCTTCAGGAGGCATGGTGAATGTTGCTCAGGTTACACTCAGCTTAGTTAAGTTCTTATTCCTGATTTTTCAATAGTAGCATAAATGGGATTTGGCTGGCCAATGGCACATCTGCAGTCATATTTTGGAGGTGGGCTTTACCAAGGTGGGAATTTTCCGTGCCCGCTGGCGCCAGACATGTTCGGCGGCATGAGAGGACAACATGGCGAGACGGCCAAAAATCGGTTTCAGGACGTTGTGAAACCAATTTGCGATCGTCCGCTCAACCCGTCGATGGCGGGCTGAGATCCCCACCATTGGATGGCAGGAACCACATTGTAATACATCTGCATATCATTATAGAGCCAGCCCGCTGGAATCGTTCCCCACCCCCCACTCCTCCCCCACCCGCTGGGTCGTCTGCCCAAGTCACAGGGATTGCACACCAACATGTTTCACAACAGCATATTATAAGGTGTGCATTTGGCGGGCTGCACTTTGAGGGGAACTTGAAGGTGAGTGCACAGTAACGTTGCACAGCACTCGCGAGGGTCGCCTGTTGGACTTCAAGGTTGAGGCAACTTGGGGGATGGGGGCAAGGGCTGCCCTGCAGTTGAAGGTAGTGCACAAGCACATGTGGGGTGGTGGGAAGAGAAGCGGTCACTCATTAGAGAAACCTGTATAAAGTGACCATCCCTCTGCAGCTGAGACAGTTCAGACACTGCTACATTGATATACCTGGAGTCGGGTTTCTAGCTTATCTGCCCACTCAAGCAATGCAGAGGCACGAAAGTGCCATCAGGTGCTCCAGAACTTTTCACCCCTCGAGCACAGACTGCAAACTAATGAGCTTTTTAGTGGAATGCAGAACAATTGGACGACTGGGCAAGTTGTACAATCTCCTTGCTAAAGCTGGCCATGGAGCAGTCACTGGTGGAGGCGCTCTCAGCCCCTTGCAATATTATCATCCCGTTTTTGACCAGTCTCCCCCATGGTTGAAGCTAACAGTGCAGCCTTGCAGTGCGGGTTAGGAGAATGCCTGCGCCTGAGCTGAGAGCACAGCATGCAGTCCAATGGGCAAAGCTGCCACCAATCGGTCAGGTGGAGTGGGGTGGAGGTGGGTGGGGTTTCAGGCAGCCATGCAGCGCATTAATCTCTGGCCATCCAAGTGGTGGCCAGCACCCTCCGGGATGCATTGAGAGGCCTTCAGACTTAACTAAGACAGGTCCTTAGAACACCCAAGCTAACCCACACATCTCTCTCTTTCATCCAGCAGGAGGAATACATCAGGAGCACAGAGCCTGGTGAACTAGCTGTATGCCTTGTGGCGTACAGAGTGGAGATGACAGAGAAGAGAGCGACTAAGGCACCTAACTGTGCAGAGGGAGGAGCAGCACCCTCAGGAAGAAGGGGTGGCTGGGGCTCCTACACATGTTGCCCAAGAGCCACGGTGAGCCATGGCTGGTTGGTGCCTAGCTAAAACCAGGGTCTATAGGCAACGCCTTTCATTTCTGCAGATGACCAAGAACCTGTGTCGCCAAAGACTGTGCTTGTCCAGGGAACTGGTCGGTCACATCTGCCAGCTATTGCAGGATTTGGTGCTACGGGGTCATGGAGGGCATCCACTGCCAGTGGCCATGAAAGTGACTGCGGCACTCAATTTTTATGCCAGTGGCTCTTTTCAGCCTCCACAGGTGACTTCTGTGGGATATCACAAGCCTCCAGGCACAAATGCATCCATGAGATCATAATGCCATCTTCATGAAGGTACACAACTTTGTGCATTTTTCCCGGGACCAAGAGAGCCAGGATGCAAGAGCGATTGGATTTGTCCAGATCTTGGGTTTATGATAGGTGGAGGGTGCCATCAACTGCGCTCGCATGGCGCTCAGATCTCCGTTGCAACATGTGGTCAACTATGTCAATCGTGAGGGATTCCATTCGCTAAATGTTCAGCTGGTGTGTGACCACCACAAACACATCCTGCAGGTCTGCGCACAGTTTCCAGGGAGCGTCCATGACTCCTACAGTCTCAGATCTCTGAAGTCTTCCAGGGTCCACAGAGGTTGTAGGGTTGGCTCCTCAAGAGGATGTAGCTGATGATACCCACGCGGCAGCCTCAGACTGCAGCAGAGTGAAGGTACGAGAGTCATGCTGCAACTCGCAACTTGGTGGAGCAAACCATTGGGATGCTGAAAATGAGGTTTCGGTGCCTGGAACCTGCAATATAGTCCATGGAGCATGTCACGCATCATCGTTGCCTGCTGTGCCCTTTACAACCTGGTGCTGCATCGGGGAGAAGAGTTGGCTGAGGAGGAGCTGGAGGCCTCCTCCGATGAGGAGGACATCGATAGGGATGAGGGTGGGGAGGTCTTCAGAGGCGATGATAACGGCGATGAGGCCCTTGCACTGGCCAGATAATGCACTCTTGGAGGCCCCATAGCTGCTAGATTTGTGGAGGATGATGATGACATGCAGTAAGGAGACACCATAGATCCTCACAAAGCATCTGCAAACATTTGACTTCAGATTGGCTGATGGCAGCACACATATGCTCTGCGATAATGCTCCTGTCGTGGAGATGCAGTTGAGGACCTAATAGTCGCTCAGTTGCAGGAGGATGATGACAACATGCAGTAAGGAGATCTTCACATATCCTCTGAGAATGTCTGACACCTGTTTGGCTGAGGGCAGCTCGTTTGCGCTCTGTGATCAGGGTCATATCATGGGGATGCAGCCATGAAACTTTAAAAGCACCTTATCCTTCAGCACCTGACCCCCTCAGGAGCACAGCATCACTGGTCACAGATGCTGAAGAGATGGGGGCCAGCCCCAGGCTAAAGGTACTGTGAGCACATAGAGAGAATGATGGAATTCGTTGACGCCTGCCCATAACATTCTGGCAGCAATGACAAGCACCATCGAAGAGCAGGCATCATTAATGTGTCCAGTGAGTGTGAGGCCGGACCATCACTGTGGTCTGAAGGCTGCACAAAGGACAGGAAAGCGGCCCTGGACTGAGACACCTGCCTTTATCATGTGCAGAAAGGATTCACATCTGAGTGACACGAAACACTGCTCGTCAGAACAAGGAGCCATAGGCAGGGAGATATTGTTGAGAGTTTATTTACAATAGTGAACATTATGTACAAGTGATGAACACCAATGCCCAGGTGTGGCTCAGTTCATAGCACCCTCGCCTTTGAATCAGAGGGTTGTGGGTTCATGTCCCACTCCCAGAAACCAAGAACTGTGAATGTACTCGAAAGAGTTACAAGCTGTGACTGTTGATAACTCGAAAGAGTTACAACTTGTTAACTTTCCTTGATTTTACAGCTGACCTGACTTAGGGGCTGTGCTTGATTTATCCCTTGTTTTTGTTAATTTAGTTAATTGTTTTAACTCGAAAAGAGTTACAACTTGTTGACCTTATTTTATGTCTTGGGTAAATGAGTTCATTGGCCAACTGACTCTAACTGCATGCCTTCCTGTGTTCTCATCAATTGCTGCTTGCAATCAATAACGAGGAGAGACTGATGTAAAAATAAACAGTGATGGTTTATTGAGACATAGGACAAAGCACCAGGTCATGCATGCTCACTCAGAAACCTCCAGAACTAACTTACAGTTCCCAGTTGTCCACGCTGTACAGTGATTTTTCAGTGCTGTCACATGATCAGTGCATTTGCATTCTCTTAAAGGGACAGGGTACCTCACTTTACCACACCTTCCTAACCCTGCCGCTACATCTTGGTGCTCGTTGGACATCCACAGCAGAGATGGAGGCAGCCTGCTGGCTGCTAAGCCCCGTGATGTCTGTTATGACCTTGACGGGTGTCCTCTTGAGGGCTGAGACCTGGAGGGCCCCAGCCTGCTTTCAGGACCCTGCTGTGTGGCATTGGCACCCTCCTTGGCCTATGGAGCTGGAACTCCTGGGGTCACAGGAAGAAGGGATTCAGATGGGCCAGACACTCCTGGAGTCACCTGTTTGGATGGCCCCGGGGTGTCGAGCTGCTGGTTCTCCTCCCAATGGCCCCAGGCTGATTCCTCGAGGAGAAGGGGAAGCTGGAGTGAGATCGAGCTCCCCCGCTTGCGTACACACTGTTGGAGGCCAACTATGGCGTCAGCGATGGAGTTGAGCCTGTGCAGCAGTGCAGAAGCGATGTCCTGGACCAAGGTCTCCATGGCAACCGCCATCCTACCAGTGTTGACCTCGTGATTGGTGTGCCGGCACTATCACCTCAGCCTGAGATTTGTCATCTGACTTAGAGTCAGCAAATTTCTGGCCTCTGGCAGTCTTCTGAGTGCTGGACACCTGGGAAGTCCCTGCCGCTGCCTGCTGTGTATCATAAAGTGCGGTGTGCTCACCAGATTGTGATTCCAAGGCTACTCTAAAGCTAGGTCCCACCGAGATGTGTGTCTCTGCACTGGTGGAGAGTGTGGGTGAACACCGTGATGGGGTTTCAAGGAGGGTGCCCTCAGATTCCTCTTCAGAGGTTTCTTCGGGGCTTGATTGGAGGGTCATGGACTCCATCAGCAATTTCCCAGATGTGCCTGTGGAAGCAAGGAGAGATTAGTGCATGGCAGTGGCCTGTGAAACAGGACACATTACTCACAGCAGGGTTGTCTGATGGATGTTGCACTGCTGGATCCTAACTTGGTAGAGCAGCGCCGACCTTACCGGTAGTACAGGAATGGTCCAGATCCTTGCCAGATAGCTGGATGGCTCTGTTTTGTAAGTCCTTGAGGACCTTGATTTCAGGCATTCCTCCAACGGTCTGCGACCTCTCCCTCTTGTTGTGTGCCAGTTTGTCCTGCACGAATAGAGATGGGGAGAGTGTAAGCAGGATGCCTGCCAGGCCAGATGATAAGTATGCCTGGCACGTGTGGCTGGTGAGTGCTCCCATGGACGGGCTGAGGGCAATGAAGGTGTGTGTGAGAGAGTGAATGGTGATGTCCCTTGAACTGGCAGTGAGTGAGGGCCCGGTGGATGTGTGATGGGTTTGAGAGTCTGTGAGTTGAGAGTGATGAGAAGTGTGACCTACCCTGGTGGAACAAAGGAGATCATTCATCCTCTTTCGGCACCGGGTGGCTGCCCTCTTTTGCAGGGCGTTGACACTGACCATCACTGCCACCCGCTCCCAAGCTGGATTGATGATGTTGCAGCCCATCCTGCGGCCAGAGCGGGGTAGAGAACATCATGGCGGGCCTCCACTGCGTCTAAAAGGCACTCGAGGGACGTGTCAATGAAACTGGGGGCTGCAGACTTTTTGTCTTTCGGGGCCATGTTTTCTGCACAGCAGTCCTGAGCTGGGTGCAATGAGAGGTTTGCATGCGGTTTCACTTCAGATATGGCACCCGACGTGATGAAGCGGCGAGGTAATGGCGGACGGGTGAATGAGAGCCTGCTTGCCATCGAAACTGCATGTCTCCCGAGAATGCATAAACAACGCAGCGGGTTTGGGAAGATACAGCATGAGAAACCACCATTGCGGCTGGTGGGTAAAATGTCGCATTTCCCGCCCATACCAGACTTAGTGCAAATCTGGGATGATTCCGCCCTAAGTTGAATGAGATATATCTTTTAGCAGGGTTCCTGCCAAACATCCACAAAAATTATAGCAGTTGGAGCAGGAGACACCAGCAATAATTAAAAATCCTTTCTGGCCACATAGACTAAAATCCTTAAGCATGATAGCATTGCTACATTGATACTTTCTGAAGGTTTCATTCAACTGGACAGGCATGTATCAGAATCTTTGATTGTCAGATATGAATTAGTTTAACAATGGCCAAGTTATACATTTGTTTTTGTTAGTGCTGAGTTCATGACTTGGATCTCAAGTCTTCCTGCTTGTTAATTCTCCTGTTACAAGACTGATTGCATACCTCTACTCCTGCTCATGACTAGGACACTGAGGCACTGATCTCCACTCCTCCAAGGGTATTCCTGCCCATTAGCCCTTATGTTTTCGGACCCACTATGCACATTTCACAATTGTCTAGTCCATAATCTCGGGTGGTCTTGTTTATATCCAGTCAGGAGTTTCCCCTTCCATCAAACCTGAGGTAACAATAAGGATTTACAAGTCTGTTGTCTGAGTTTCAGTTTTGCAGAATCTAAGGATTAACTCTTTGCTTTACAGAATGTATATAGTTTGATTTTGAATAGCTGAGTTTGCTATGAAACTGACTAAGTTTGAAACTCATTCAATTTCTTTGCAGCGGCCAAGCCATCAAAATAGAAATAGTTATAGCAATGGAGAATGGCTTGTAGTTCCTCTCCAGGATTTCAATTGGATTGTATACATCCATTAATCCATATACATTAACTTTTTAAACCACATTATCACATCCCTCAGAAAAGAATCACATTGTCAGACATTTGTTGAATTTACACAAAACAAAGTTTTAAAAAGCTGAAGTTAAAACAGGATATTTTCCTCAGCTTATGAGCAGTCACATAGGGTCACCTGATGTAACAAATAATGTAAGGTCGGGTGAGATCGGAGAGCTTCATGTGAAGGAATCTGCCTGATTGTCTTTCCATTTAAATTTCATTGTGCCTGGACTCGAAACCCAGCAACCAGTCTCATAAAGCGTTGCAAATAACAGTTTATTTTGCACTCTCAGTGGGATCTCTCGTTATGATTGATTGCATGTCAGTTTAATTTCTAGTTTATTCCAATTAACTGAATAACTAACATGTGAATGCCTCAATAACATGAGCAGAAGTTCATAATCCAAAACAATTTTCTGTCTGCAATCATAACATTAGGTGAGCTGCTAACTCCCAGCCACAGGCCATATTGTTAATGATTTTTTAATTGTGAATTTCTGACATTTGCTTTAGCTCAGATTAAGCAAATTATTATGCTTATATTCTATATATTACACAGTTACCTCATTGCATCAACTACCGTTATTATTGACACAATTTGCCAATGTGTAGAATTTAGAAGTGGCAACAATAACTTTCAATTTCCCCAAATCTTTCTCCCGTCCTTTCCCATAGGTTCTAGCGCATGCTGGAATGCAACTTTATTTATCATTCATGGGCTGCGGGTGTTGCTGGCTAGGCCAGCATTTATTGCCCATCCCTAATTGCCCTTGAGAAGGTGGTGGTGAGCTATGTTCTTGAGCCACTGCAGTCCATGTCGTGTAGGTACGCCTACAGTGCTGCTGGGGAGGGAGTTCCAGGATTTTGACCCTGAGACAGTGAAGGAACGGCAATAATGTTCAAAGTAAGGATTGTGTGTGTCTTGGAGGGAAACTTGCAGGTAGTGATGTTCCCAGGTATCTGCTGCCCTTGTCCTAGATGGTAGAGTTCGCAGATTTGGAAGTTGCTGTCGAAGGATCCTTGATGAATTGCTGCAGTGCATCTTGTTGATGGTACACATTGCTGCTACTGTGCGATGGTGGTGGAGAGAGTGAATGTTGAAGGTGGTGGATGCGGTGCCAATCAAATGGGCTGTTTTGTCCTAGACATTGTCAAGCTTCTTGAGTAGTGTTGGAGCTGGACTCATCCAGGCAAGTGGATGAGCATCACACTCCTGACTTGTGTTTTGTAGATTGTGGATAGACTTTGGGGAGTCAGAAAGTGAGTTATTTCATGAGTACAAGCACCAACACACCACGTCCTCATGTCAGAGCCCAAGCAGTGAACACTGACAGGGTATTTGATCAGAGAGAGCCTCTCACCCTGGTTTTGTTTCTACTACACCCTGCGGTGTAGGGGCAAATGTGGCAAAGTAATCACAAACATCATATTTTTCTTTTCAAACTAAAGTCTTTATTTCCTTCAGAGTGCAGAGCCTACCCAAAATTCTTGGTGTGTGCAGAGGTTAGGCTGCTATTGAATCACACTCAGACCCACAAATACAACCACCTCCTTTCTATCTTTACTGTGGATCACAAACTATCAAGCACACTAAATTAATCACTGAATTACAACCAAAACCCATTACCCAATTACAAAGATACCATATACACAACATCCCTGCTTGCACAGGTTTTCACCTTCTAATCTCCTTTTATCATCTATTTTGACTGGTGGGGCAGTTATCTGATGCAATTGTAGTAAGGCAAAAGGCATATTTTTTACACTGGAGACATATGGCATCCTTGTAGTCTAATGGTCTGTAAGAAACACCTGTATCCCAGACTTCAGCCAAGATACCAGCTTCTTTCTCCTATTTACAACATTCCAACAAAGTTACAGATGATCTTGATTTCCATATACGGTTAGTTCTGCTCTAACCCATGTTCTTGCCTGCAACTAGCTTCCATCTTTCACTAACTTACCCACACTTGTTCTCATGATTCCATAACCCTTTATTAAACCATCTGTTTAATATTAAAGCTTAACTTATTCACCAACACCATGCACATATATTTTTCAGCAAGAATCACTAACTAATGCTCAGAAACAGGAAGGCAGGCTGATTTCCCCAACCAACGTATCTTCTTCCACCCCACACTACATCCACACCCTACACCCCACTCCCTCCACCAACCATCGGGGGCTTAAACTGATTGTTACCGTTACAATCAGCTAAGGAGGGGTCAAATGGCTCCCTTTTTTCCCTGCTCCTCATTTGACCACAAGAGGGTTTGGAAAAAAGGATATGCTTGCCAATTTAATTAGTGTTAACTGTTTATGTGCTGTCACTGTAAAACAGACACACAAAATGGTTCCCTTGTATTTAAAAAGATACAAAAGAGAGTAGTTCTTATTATTCTAACTCTATCTATGGCTTTATGGAAAAATGAACACTTTACTTTTAAAAACAGAATGGAAAATGGACAATTGACTTTGAAACAAGATAGAGTTGAGAGGACAGGTGACCTTTTCTCTCTTCATGTCTACCAAACATACACAAAGCTGCCCAAGTCTGGAAGCCAAACTGCTTGTCTGATCAGCACATTAACATGCAAACAACCTTTTGGAACATTCCATTGAGAAGACATTAAACATTCAACAGATCTCTCCTGTGGATTTAACAGCTGCTATTTACCAAATGCCTATAGAAAACTAATGCACAATGACCCCACAGATTTAATGGCTACAGATTGAATTTCCACAGAATGTGTGTGAGGAAAAACCATCCTATTACAAGGAGATGCAAATGGCCAAGATTCAAATCCCATTGTGTGTCAATGCTCATGTCATCAGAGACCATTTGTATGGACAAAGGGAACAGTGATACTATGGTCACCTAACAGAAATCAGCTTGTGATCAGAAACATTTATTAAAATATTTTTGGAGAGCAAGATCAAGTCAGTCAATCTAGGAGACAAGGATACCACTAAGGGAATAGATCCCACCCAGCAAAGGAAGGACCTTTCCTAGAATCCACTAACAGGCAGAGATTTGAACAAGATTTGAAGAACCAAGCCAGATCTCCATTACAGGAGCTCAACTCAACCTCAACTGGAGGAAAGCCAGAAACCTGCTACTACATGTAGTAATTCACTGCAAATTCATCACCAGAAACTTCCAACCTTCATCCCATAAGTGAACAAACAGAGAATCATTAGGCTTGCAACGTTTCTAGCTTCCATTTTGAAAGACTCAAAAGCAATAGTGACTTTTTGGACTTGTTAAAAACATAAGTGCATGTTACCTCTTTTGTACTCATCTTTTTTGTGTGTGGGTGGGTCTTGTTTGAATGGGTGCTGTGTGATTACATCGGAGAAAAATTCTTGCATTTTTTTAAGAAATACAAGAAAACCTGTCTTGTGTCTTTTCATGAGGGACACAGCACTCAAGGGGTTAAAATACTTCTTCTTTAAAACACATCTTGTTGTGGTCAGTCAAGAAGTGGAAAAAAGGGGGAATCACACTACTGTCTTTCCCCTGTCTATAACAAACATAATAAGAAAGTTTCCATTTTTCATAAATCTTCCACTATATTTAATGGTGTGGAAAATCTTTCAATAGAAATGAACATGTTGTACTGAATTACCAACACTGCCAATAAGCAGGTTCAATTCCCCACCGTGCCACATTATCCTCATATGATATCAGGCAGACTCATGAAGAGATCAAATGATATACTGTGACACAACATTCTGCAGCAAATTTCTATACCTACCACATAGAATGAGATTTGTTACCCAAGCACTCCAGTTCTACTTAGAATTTCCCAAGGGGTACTCCAAATGTGAGTTTCTGAACAGACCAGACTTATAAGAAATCACTTGCTGCAACAAATCATTTGCCCAACTCTTGAATGATTAATCTGATTGAGAGGCTCGGGAGTATGTAGGCTGTAAGATTTATATATAGGATTACATATGTATAACTGTAAGACCGCAATGTTCACTCAGTATTTTTCTTTTATCTACATTCCCTCTGAGTATTGGAAATCTCGGAATAGCTTACTCACTTGCTTACACACTTTACTACTCGCTCAAACATTGCTCACTCATTCATTCACTCATTCGCTCACTCACTCAGTCCCTACTAAAAGAAGGTGACAGTAATTTTGGCTATAACCTACTGGCCATAGAAAAACATATATTCTCCTTCCACTCACAAATCATCAAACCTGCTAACCTCAGCTAAACATGTTCAATGCAGCGGAAACCAGAAACATAGGGCCGAATTTTACATTCGGCGTGTAGGCGCACGCCTGGCATGCCAGAGCGTAAAATAACACACGGTGACGTCAGGCATGCGTTCCGACGTCACCGCGCACCGTTGCGATATTTCGCTAGGTGGGGCCACAATGAGAACAGAGGCGCGCCCGCCATTAATTAACAGGCCAGTTAAGGCCCTTGAGGCGCCAATTGTTTGTGATTTTGCGCAGCCCGTGCGATTTTCAGGGTGTCGCACGGGCGCAATGGGCAGGCGGGGTAGGCCACATTTTCAAAAACCTCATCCATGGGCTGGATAAGAGGTGGGTGGGCTTGCTAATGTGAGTTGTTTGTACTTTAGCTTGCTGCTGCTTGCTTGTGTGAGAAGAACGACCTCATTTCGCTTCAGAGCTGCTATGACAGAAATAAAAGGCTTCAGTTCAGGACTCCAGAGGAGTCCTAACACTTGGGGCCTTCCAGGTATCAAACAGCCTTCCCTTACCTTAGAAATGGGGATTGTGGTCTCTGCTGGAGGCACCTCTTCTGAGGAGGAAGAGAGGGCCCGAAGGGGGAGGAGGCCAAGTGTCCCTTTACAGCCTCCAGGGGAGCCACCTGTGGGAGGACAGGCACAGGCACAAGGAGCGCAGGGGCAACAGGAAGTCCAAGGCGGAAGGGGCTGCAGAAGACACCACTATCCTGCTGCCAGGGTTTACAGGTGGAATGCAGCTAACTCAATATATCTGATGTGCAGTGCCGAAGGAGGCTCCGCCTTTCAAGGGAGACAGTGACCTCCATCTGTCAGAGGATCGGCCCTGAGATCAGCTCCAACTGTGTGGGTAGACACTCCATGCCAGTGGCGCTGAAGGTCACAGCTGCCCTCAATTTCTATGCCTCCGGCTCTTTCCAGGCGTCGGTGGGTGATCTTTGTGGAGTCTCCCAATCAGCTGTCCACAGTTGTGTCAAGCTGGTGACAGACGCTCTGTTCGGGCATGCATTGACTTTCATTCACCACTGCACGGATGAGGCCAGCCAGACAAAGCGAGCCAGAGGCTTTGCAGTGATTGCTGGGTTCCCCCGCGTCCAGGGTGCAATCGACCGCACACGTGGCCATCAAGGCACCAGCGGGTGAGTCCGGTGCCTTCATCAACAGAAAGGGATTCCACTCCATGAACATGCAGACAGGATGCAGGTTCTGCAAGTCTGTGCAAGAGACCCAGGCAGCTTCCATGACACTTACATCCTGAGACACTCCCAGGTGCCGAGGTTCTTCAGTGTTCCAGCACGGCTGGATGGATGGCTGCTGGGTGACAAGGGCTATCCCCTCAAAAGGTAGCTCATGACGCCTCTCCACCATCCAAAAACAGAGGCCGAGCAGCGGTACAATAGGATCCACGCCTCCACAAGGGTGGTGGTAGAGAGAGCCATATGTCTTCTCAAGGTGCGCTTCCAATGCCTGGGCCGTTCAGGGGGTGCACTCCAATAGCCCCCAGATCGTGTGTCACTGATAGTGGTTGCACAATCTGGCTCTGGAAAGTGGGGACGCAGTGAAGGAAGATGATGTTGACGCAGCTGCTCTGGCAACAGACAATGAGTCCAGTAGTGAGTCTGAGGACGAGCACGCTCAGGAGAACTCTGAGAGGATACATGCTGATCTAGGCAACCTCCAGGGAGGCAGGGACACCCAGGAGGCTTTGATCCAACGTTCCTTCAGCTAACCTACCAAAGAAGAACCACCACCACATACCAGGGCTGCAGGCTCTATACTCGATACCTGACAGGAACATTTGCTTGGTGAACAACATGCACTATGTACCAGTTCAATAAATTTCAATGACAAACAAGTCACTCATAGCATCATGAGTTACCCTTCACCTGCAGAACTAATGACGCACCCCTAGGCTTGTTGAACAGAAACACATTTAATGCTGTGGTGCCTGGCATACATAATACAAATTAAATGGAAAAGTGTTATCCATCACACCTAGTAATAATTAACGTAATATTGGGGGAAAAAGAATATCACCTGTGATAAGTCCGTGTTGTGCTTAAGGTGCTATAAGTTTTCGCTTGTGGGTGCTCCATCTAGGTGCTCCACCCTCACTGGCACAGGCATTGGAGACAGCCTGCTCACTCTGCTGTCCTGTTGGCCTTGATGACCTTGGCTGGTGTCCCCTGGCCTGTGGAGCCTGTACTGGCCCCACCTGGCAGGGAGTGGCCAATGCCACGGTCACTGGCAGAGGGACGGAGGAGCTGCTGCCATCATCAGGAGCATCCTGAGAGGAGTCTGCAGGGACAACAAGCAAATGCCTGCCAATGTCAGGTCGCTTTGGACCTCCCTGCTCACCATTGATGGATGGGCACCTAGCTGGGATACTGGGTGACCAATCCATCTCCCACACTGACAGTGACCACCTGAGACCATTGCCGGTGTGAGGGCTTGCAGGTCCGAACGCATCCCCAGGAAGCCCTGATTCAGCTCCTGGAGCAGCCTCTCCATGAGAGTCGCCACTCTCTCCATGGAGTAGGCAGTGTGCTCGGCCGTGAGGGTCATTGCATTGCTCATGCTCCGCACGGACTCCTCCACAACAGAGACCATGGCATACACTCCCTCATGTATCTCCACCAGATCCTCCCACGTACCCTGCTGGACATCCAGCAGCTGCTGCCTCAGGGACGACTCCAGAAGCTCATCATCAGCCACCAACTGAGCATGTTCCTGGTTCCCAGCAGTCCTCTGGCTGCCGGCACCCTGGGCACTCTGCCTCCACCTGCACCTCAAGTGAGTATAAGGTGGCCTCACCGCTGTGCACCGAGATATTATCCACCAATCTAATGCCCACCTAGTGCCTACCTGGCTGAGAGGCTGTGACACTGGTGCGTTTCTATGGTCGCTGTCCTCTGGGGTGAGCAGCAGGCCTTAATGCTCCTCGTCCTGATGGGCTGCTGGTGAGCCTGAAAGGAAGAACAAGGACATGTCATTAGTTGAAGTTGTTACACTGTTAGTGTGCATGCCTGGCACCCGGATCAGGGTGCCCTCGTCTTTCCATTATCAATGGGGATTCCATGTTCGAGGCTCACATCAATATAGAGACGATAGTGCATTGGTTGCTATTATAGACATTCTGACCTCAATGCACCGCACTCTTACCCCTCTGCGGCACCCCAACTCACCGCAGCTGGTTGATCTAGGCACATGGCACCTCTCCAGCTCCAGGGCCTTGTGCTCGTATCTACTCAAGATTAGAAGGTGGGGCGCTCCTCCGCCAGTCCATAACTGTTCAGCATTGTTATGGGATGTCTTCTCCTGAAAGGACAGAGGAGCATTGATTAGACCACCCTGTACCTGCATTGCCATTGCAGCCTGGCCAACCCTACCTGGGGAATACCTCGCAGGGCTCAGCCGATTTGTGACACTGGAGCCACAATACACTCATTCCAAGCAGCCAGGGCTCACCCTCTTGCCCAGATGCTGCCTCATTGACCTTTGCCACTCACACTCTAAGAACTCTGAGGTCCGGGGTGGGCCACTCCTAACTGCTGTGCTGAGGGACCCATGCCGACATGATACTGACCTTTCCCGATCGCAGGGGATCATTGAGCCACTTATGGCGCTGCACCCATGTGCCCCTCACCACTTCATGGGAGCTGATCCTGGATGCCACCTCCTCCCAGGTATTTTTGGGGAGGTGAGGGGGACCTCCTCCTCCCGTCCCTGGGGACAAGTATATCTCTGCCTACAGGAGGGCAGCGAGACACTCGTCGCAAAAATGCGGGTCCGACTGCCCCGCCAACCTGCCTTCCCACCTGCCGTGTTCAGCACTGAGGTTCTCCATGCAGAGGTTCCTCTGAGTCACTGGCAGCCTTCACATGGCTGCCGCGGCCGCTTTTGAATCAGCCGCTGGGTTGCCATTGGACACGGCGGACATTGAGCTCCCGCCCCTGCCCACCCCTTCTCCCTGATGCCGCAGTCGTGTATTACATTGGGTGCGTAATTGGCCCGCCCGGGTAAAATGGCGGTGCGGAGCTGATCGCGGGTGGCAGTCGGATTCCCGACTGACCCCGCCCGCTCCCGCTGAGCCTGCCCGACAAACGTAAAATTCTGGCCGTAGAAAATAGGAGCAGGAGTAGGCCATTCGGCCCTTCAAGCCTGCTTTGTCATTCAAGATGATCATAGCTGATCCTCTATCTCAACACCACACTCCATTCATTAGGGCTCTAATGGTTGACTGCTATTCCAATTCTAGACATTTTCATCTCCTGTGTGTGTTTCACAGGCACCCATTCTGAAGAACTGAAAACAAATTTATACAGCTCAAATAGCGGGAAGGGATTTTTATCCATTCTGTTGGGTGAGAATGGACAGTAACACAATTAGATTAGCAGGGCAGTACTTACTGCTAGCTCCACAGATGTCTAGGTCTCTGCCATTTCATTTGGGGTCCTAAAATGGGCAACCCAAGCATTCACTGGAAACAGACGGATACCTTATCAGCCATACAAATCAGAGTTCTATAACACCATGCCATGTGTCCAGTTCTGGGCAACATACTTGAGGAAGAATGTGAAGACACTGGAGAGCGTACAGAGGAGATTCACAAGAATGATTCCCGGGATGTAGAACTGTAGCTATGAGGATAGATTGGAGAAGGCTGAGAGGAGACTTGATAGAGGTATTTAAGATCCTGAGGTGTATGGACAGGGTAAATAGTGACAAACTGTTCCCACTCAAGAGAACATCAAGGGCGAGAGGGCACAGATTCAAAATAATTGGCAAAAGGAGTAAATGTGGGGCGAGGAAAAATGTTTTCACCCAGAAGGTGGTTGAAGCCTGGAACAAACTTCCTGAAAGGGTAGTGGAGGCAGGTTCGATTGAGGTATTCAGAAGGGAATTGGTTTGCAATCTGAAAAAAGAGAATGTGCAAGGTCATGGGGATGAGGCAAGGGAGTGGGACAAGATGGAATGCTCTTTCAGAGAGGCTGTGCAGACTCAATGAGTCGAATGGCCTCCTTCTGCACTGTGAAAATACCTTGATGCCCATAGGACTCCAACGTAATTTTGAAGTACCAATGGACATAACATGCATTGTGCATGATACCTAACATTAAACTATCAAACCAACAATCCTGAAGGAGACCATTGCAAGCTCCTCAGAAAAAGTTTCCAAACTGGTTGATAAATTATATTTGTGGTGCCAAAAGGAGCATTAATAATTTTTTTGGCCCTACAAAAGTTGAAGCCATGATACCCATCCTTCTCTTTGCCCCCTTTACCCGAGCTGGCTGGGCATCAAGTTTTTAGCTCCTTCCCATAGATCAGCAGCTCCAAATGCATGAGAAGTTCGTTGATGGGGTAATAATGAGTACCGTCTATGAAAATTGGACTGGGTTCATTGGATGGGGACCATACTTCCTCTGCCGGCTTCTCACTCAATGGCAAAGATGATATGAAACTGGTAGAAATGACAATGTTTGGTCAGTTGGTTGAGGAATATATAGTAACAGTGTGCATTTGTTGCATAGAATTGGAGGCAAATCTTGGTTTAACTACAAATTTCTGCTTTTAAAAGGAATTCCATGTGTTCGGCCATATTTCTTCAATGCTCTCTAAATATATATTTAAGATATTTGCTTTATAGCATTTCTAAACCATCCAGGCATCTAACTTTTCTCTTTCTCTCTACCATTTTCTTCTTCTCCAGGTAGCATCCTCGATTATTGGAGGGGTGCTGAACCATGGCTTGTGCCATGATTTCGCTATGGGTAAGGTGATCGTGACGTAGGCCCCAAGACTACCTGAGTTGAAACAGGGATTGAACCATGTGCTGTTGATGGTATTGTGAACCATGTTCCAGCTATCCAGCCAACTGAGATAACCCACACCAACATCCCCCCACTCCCCACCCCCTGTTCCCCATTTTAAATCAAACGAATGCAAGTTTTCATTAAGTATCAGTTACTATTTTCATGTTCAAGTAATGTTAAAATAAATTTGGATAACCTCCTAAACCAAAGTATTGATAAGACAAATTAATTGCATGAAACTAACATAATTTGGTTCATTAAGAGTAAACTCAGTCTGAGTATATGGTATAGAGTCAGTAGTAGTGTAATTGTCCGCGAGGCTTTAGTTAGCTTCCATCTCATTTGCAGCAGTTTACAAGTTGCTGACTATTCCTGACTCCTGCATAAAACGGTTTCTTTCACCAATGTTTGGAAACTTTACAAAGTTGAACATGCAGAAGTCTACAATGCATAATCTAGTCAAATGTTTCCAATTTGCCAACCATCTAACTTTACTCATTTAATTTCATTTTATGATTGTACAAGGTATGTGCAGTGGAGTTAGTCGAGTATTAAAACCACATCTATTATGAAATAAAGAAACCAGTCAAAGTTTTCACATCTTAAAGTTCCTAACATTCCACATAAATCATAAATAAGACAAAATATTTTTCTTTTGGTTTTTTATTCATTCATGGGGTGTGGGTGTTGCTGGCTGGGCCAGCATTTATTGTGCACCCTTAAGTGCTCTTGTTAAGGTGGTAGTGAGCTGCCTTCTTGAATCGCTGCAGCCCATGTGGTGTAGGTACACACACAGTGTTGTTAGGGAGGGAATTCCAGGATTTTGACCCAGTGACAGTGAAGGAACGGTGATATATTTCCATGTCAGGATGGTAAGTGGTTTGGATGGGAACTTCCAGGTGGTGGTGTTGCATGTGTCTGCCGCCCTTGTACTTTTAGATAGTAGCAGTTGTGGGGCTGGAAGGTGCTGTTGAAGGAGCCTTGGTGAGTTCCTACAGTGCATCTTGTGGATAGTGCACACTGCTGCTACTGTGCATCAGTGGTAGAGGGGCTGAATGTTTGTGGCTAGGGTGCCAATCCAACAGGCTGCTTTGTCCTAGATGGTGTCAATCTTCTTGAGTGTCGTTTGAGCTGCACTCATCCAGGCAAGTGGAGAGTATTCCATCAAATTCCTGACTTGTGCCTTGTAGATGAAGGATAGGCTTTGGGGAGTGAGGAGGTGAGTTACTCATCGCAGAATTCAAAGCCACTGACCTGCTCTTGTAGCCACAGTATTTATATGGCTAGTCCAGTTCAGTTTCTGGTCAATGGTCACCCCCAGGATGTTGATAGGGACAAAATATTGCTGTAAAAACCAACCTGGTTCACTAATGCCCTTGAAGAAAGGAAATCCGCCATCTTTACCTGGTCTGGTCTACTTGTAACCCCAGACCAACAGCAATGTGGTTGACTCTTAATTGCCCTCTGAAATGGCCTAGCAAGCCATTCACTTCAAAGGCGATTAGGGGTGGGCTACAAATGCTGGCCTTGCCAACGGCACCCACATCCCATGAAAGAAACAATAAAAAAGTCTTCTGATGTGTATCAAAAGTCCTCTTGAAACACAGTGCTGTCATTTGGGACCCAGTAACAAGTGAACAGTGAAAGCTGAGTTTGGTTGTTAGTAACGTTTGCCATAATTTCTTTACTCTTGTTCAGCTGGTCGTTGCTAGGAGAGTCATTAATTGTGACACTCGCCAGCAAAATGGTATGCAGCCTTTTTAATGAGCATTAGGAGCCACTTCAATCAGTCATCAGCACCTCAACGATCCATGGGGGCAGCTCTTCCTAATGTGCGATTCAACTCCTTTACCAATTTGGCGTCCTGCGCTAAAGGCAGGTTAACCAGGGCATTGCATCTTGGCCACTTTGGTGACTTTTTAGCACCTAAAGTACTGAGTGAAAACCACTTCCTAGGGCTTTCAGAAAGTCTCCAAGGGCACACAGCTAGTCCGAATGGGCCCTTCTGGAATTTAAAAGCAGATCAGGGGTTTTGGCCTATATTCTACAAAAAATGGAAATTATCCTCACTGGAGGCACAGGAATTCTGGAGGCCAAATATTTTTCCACAGTTAATCTCCATGGGAATTTGTTCTGCTAAGAGTACATTGGCAATAAACAAAATATAATTTTACAGCCCATAGCGGAAATAGAAGTAATAAACAAAATAAGCAATATATGGGGTACAATTGGGCTATGTAATGTTGGCGTATGAATTCAATGACATTTTTATGATATTCTTTTGTCCGCTATTCTAATGGTGATGTTAAATGTTTTTTTTAAATAAGTTAACAGCTTCATTAAAGCAACAGACAAAGAGCTTTCATATGAAAGTGTTTGTATGCTAACTTTTTGTGCAAGACCAGTTCAGGGATCTTGCAAATCCTGCAGCCACAGGGCTGGACAGTATTAGCCTTATGTAGTTTTGATTTATCTTTACAATCTAAGTTGGTAACTGTGCGTTGATCAGCTGCTCAGGTGCCCAGGGAATGCAACAGCTTGAGTTTTTATACAGTATACACATTGACGGTGGTGTGGAGATGGAAAGGTTCGCTGGAGATAATGGCTGCAACTCATAGGGTTAATATATCATTGTAGTAATAGAAACTTCACCAGAAGCTAATCAGAAAGTAACAAAAAGATGGAAAAGCAAAGAGCTGAAGAGGGCTGTGGTAATTATGATTTTATCTGATGTATAATGTACCTTTGAGAAGAATGTGATTAAGGAAGATCACATGATCTTAGTATCCAATAGGAGAGTAGCATGGGCTACCTGAGTAGTTAGTAGTTAGTAGTGTAGAGGTAGAGTTTGAAGTGAAAGTACATGTTTAGTTGCTGCTAACTACCTTTGTAAATAAACTAAGAATTCCCACCAAAGAACTGTCTGCTGATCAACTCCATCAATTGTACCAACTCGGCCACCACTCACAACAAACTGGCGATGACGATCCACAGGATCCAACAAACTGGCGCCAAGGATAAAACAAGTTTAACAGAAGAAATCAAGAGAAACAAAATCAGCACTGTACCTCGCACAGTAATTGTAAGTGGAAGTTCCATTCAAATCATTGAAGTAATTCCCTCACAGAATGCCACAATTCAGAAGAATTGATCCTTTCAATCCAGCAATGGATGATTGGTCTCACTCCATTGAACATCTCATGTTCTTTTTCCAAGTGAACGAGATTATAGGGGAAGAGAAGAGGCGGGCGATGCTCTCAAGTACATGTGGGAATAAAACCTATGGCTTGATTCGAAGTTTAATGGCATCCAGTGCCCCAGATTCAAAAAATTTGATGAATTGGTGGACCTTATGAAGGGACATTATCAACCAAAACCCTCAGAAATGACGCAAAGGTTCAAGTTTAACTCGAGAAATAGAGCCCTGGGGAGATAGTTGCATGCTATGTGGCAAGTTTGAAGCAATTAACGGAACATTGTGAGTTTGGTACTTCCCTAAATGACATGCTTAGAGATGGTTTAGTGTGTGGTGTGAATCAGGACACTATTCAGAAACGATAGCTATCCAAAGCAAATTTGGATTTCAAGAAGGCGCTGGAGATATCACCGGCAATGGAAAGCGCAGTAAGAGATTCAAAAGCCTCACAGTGCACACAAAATGACGCTGTCCTCCACATAGGGAGGGAAGCCCCAGCCAAAAAGAGCGCAAAAATGCAAGACTCTGCCGAGAAGCAGGAAACAACCCCACAGGGGCTAGCAGGAAAATGAGAAAAAATGATTTAGCAGCGAAAACAAGGAATAATTTCAATAGAGGTGGAAACAAGCAGTCTTTCAGCGATTGGCAGTTTTAAAAAATAGAATGATTTTATTGTCACAAAAATGGACACGTAATGAGACAGTGCAAGGAAAGAAGCAAGCAGACTTCTAAACAAAAGCAAAAACCCAGTAAGATCTACAATGTAGAGGAGCCTTAAGCAACAAATTCAGATACTTATTTTGGGACAATCAACCATTGAGTTCACTCAAGTCGAGCTTACACCTGAGAGAAGTCTGGCCAATATTGAAGTTGAAAAGAATGGCGAGATTACAGTCAGCACTGGAAAGAAGAAGACATGTAGAAAAAAGGCATAGAGACACAAATAAGACTTTAATCCTGGCAGCACACAAGTACACTTTCGTACACAGGCCTGGCAGTCAAATCACAAACGTCGATGCACTTAGTCGTTTGCCTTTATAAGAAAATGATGAGGGAGTCCCAGTTCCACAGGAACTTGTTTTATTGCTAAATTTCTTAGATTCCTCGCCGGTATGTGCTCGACAGATCCAGTCCTATCTCAAGTACAAGAACAAGTACTTCATGGTTGGTCTCAAGAGCCTGTATCTGATGAAATTATACTGTACTTCAACAGGATACTTGAAATAACCAGCCAGGATGGCATCTTATTGTGTGGAGCACGAGTGATAGCTCCTCCAAAGGGAAGAGAGCCAATGCTAATTGAACTACAGCATACATCCAGGAATATCCCGAATGACAACCACAGCTCGCAGCTACCTATAGTGACCTGGGATGGATGGTGAAATAGAGAGTTTAGTAAATAATTGTGTGCAATTTCAACAACTGTAAAAGTCACCTTTAACAGCTCCGTTGCACCCTCAGGAGTGGCCAGGAAGACCATGGGCGCGGTTACACATTGACTACGAGGGACCTTTCATGAGAACGATGTTTCTGCTCGTTGTTGATGCCCACTCAAAATGGATGGACATATATAAGGTTAAGTCACCAAAATCAACTGCTACAATTGAGAAGTTACATCAAGTAATGCCATTAATGGACTACCAGAAGTGGTCATATCTGATAACAGCACGGCATTTACGAGTGCTGAGTGTCAGTGATTTATCAGCCTCAATGGTATCACTCATGTAAAAACTTCACCGTACCACCCTGCCTCAAATGGACTGACCAAAAGGACGGTTCAAATATTCAAGGCAGGTGTGAAAAAACTAACTGGAGATTCCTTAGCAACCAAGCTAGCACGCTTTCTTTTCCATTATAGGACCACCCTTCACACAACAACACGTGTCACACCTGCGGATTTATTGATGAAATGCCGTCTCACTACGAGATTGAGCTTAATAATGCCTAATTTAGTGGGGAATGTGGAAAGGACTCAGGGAAATCAGAAAACTGGGCACAATTGGCGTAGTCGTGAGAGGAAATTTACCGTGGGAGAAACAGTATACATGAAGAGCTTTGGAGAAGGACCAAAGTGGTTACCAGGTTAAATAAGTGCAGTGACTGGATCTCTATCTTACCACATGGAGGTGGAGGGCTGAGTCATACAGAGACACGCGGATCATCTAAGGAAGAGAGAAACAATGAACTATGAAATGATTCCACCAGTGTTCACGACCGGGTCAGCATTTCCTGTTGAAAGAACTCAACCCAGTACAGACATATCTGATGCTCCTTCAAGAGTTGAGGATACAGATCTGCAGGTGTCAACTGAAGCACCTGATGTTCAGGCAACTCCGGAAAAGGAGGATCCTGACAAGGTATCTGAAGCTGTAGAGCTGAGACGTTCTACATGCATAAGGAAATCTCCAGAAAGACTGAATTTTTAAGTTATTTATCAGTGTAAATATTTTGCTATTTTGAGAAAAATGTAATTGTAAATATAAAATGTATTTCTGAGTAAAGGAGGAGGGGTGAGGTAATTATGGTTTTACCTGATGTGTAACATACCTTTAAGAAGAATGTTATTAAAGAAGATCACATGATCTTAGTATCCAATAGGAGAGTAGTGTGGGCTACCTCAGTAGTTAGTGGTTAGTAGTATAGAGATAGAGTTTGAAGTGAAAGCACATGTTTACTTGCTGCTGTGTACCTTTGTTAATAAACTAAGAGTTTCCACCTAAGAAGTGCCTGCTGATCAACTCTATCAATAGTACCAACTCAGCCACCATTCACAATAAACTGGCGACGAGGATCCACAGGATCCAACAAGGATCTCTAACAAAGGCACAGGGTAAGAACAGAGTGAAACAAGGGAGAATCACTGAGACATATGACTGAATTTTATGCTAAGGTGGTGGCCCCGGCTAGAACGTTGGGGATGAACCTACCTTTGCTGGCCCGGGAAGCTATGACACAATCTTGCATGGCTCAGGTAGCTCATTGCCTGAGGTCATGACACCGGCCCCATGAGGGAGGATGTCCAAGAGCTGCCAATCAGATGGCTGGTTGCTCTCCAGCCCCAGCAACACCATCAGGAGCAGTGGCCACTGCTGGGACTGCAGTTAGGCCTTGAGCAGGGGCATCACTAGAGGCCGGACTTGAAGATGTGAGGCCACCTTGGACCGCTCAGATGTGCCCGGGAGAGGGGGGTTGTGGGGGGGGCGGTGATCAGGAGACTGGGGGAGGTAGGAGCAGGGGCCCTTCCCCTGAGCACAGGCTACCCAAACAGAAGGGATCGCCTCTCCCCAAGCCTGCAGCCAGGCCACCAAGTGGCATGGGCACCTCTCCAACCCCAATGGCAGCTGGTGGAGGCTCTTAAGTGGCCACCCGAAACCTATCCTGCTGCTAGTAAAACACCAAGGAGGTTGATAGGCGATGGGCATGGGACTCCCACCATCTCATCTGATTTTATGCCACCCCCTGCCTGCCAGCCCACTCCCAGGGCAGGGGTGTGGGGCAAGCGAGGGTGCAAAATTTTGGCCTTAAAAAGAAAAGAAAGACTTTTTAGATAACGTTTTTCACAACTTCAGGGCAACTCAAAGCACTTCTGAAGTGTAGTCACTTGAGTAATGTAGGAAACACAGCAATCAATTTTGTGCAAGGTTCCACAAACAGAAGTGAGAAAATGATCATATTCTAATATTTGGCGCCAATCTTCTAAGAGTTGGCAATTACCATCGATTACCACTCCATTCCTACTTTTCTCTGCCATGCCAGAACTGCACATTTCCGGCCGGGCCTTCCGATCCCGGCTTCTTCAGAAATGCAACATGTAGCTGAAATGGAACTGCCTCTCCACAGCGCTGGAGCATCGGGGGAAGACAAGGCAAACCCCCTTTTTACGGCACAAGCTGCTGTATTCTGGTCAGTAAAGAGTTTAAATGTCCCAAAGCTTCTTTGAAAAGCTACGGAGAGAAGGTAATTGTGTGAAGGGGTAGGGTGGGTAAAGTAAGTGGGTAAGGGTGTAGGGTGGCAGATGTGTAGGGTAGCAAGTGGATGAGGTAGTAGGGCACCAGGTGGGCAGGGTGGAAAGAACAAAAGGGAAAGTCTGTGCTAAGATGGAAGGCAGGATATCCTAAATAACAAAAGGGGGTGATGGTGCAATTCAGGCAAAAGGAAATTATAATGGGACAGATAAGAAACCAAAAGATGGGTCCAGATGAGTTGTAAATTGGTATAGCCTGAATCAGCACCAAGGCCAGAATTTTACGTTCAGGGATCGGGCGCATTAAATGAAATCGGGCGTACTTCCCGACCTCATTGCGCATGTGCTTAATTTTGTGGTGCGTGCACGAATCAGATCCGTGTCCATCAGTATTTAAAAGGCCAATTAAGGCCTTAACAAGCCAACAGACAACGATTTTACGCTGCCCTTGTGATTTTTAGCTTATCGCATGGGCAAAACGGAAAGGCAGAATTCACGTTTTAATAATTTCCTTATCCACGGGTGGGATAAAAGGCCCCTGAAGCAGCAGCACTTTCTCCATCCTTGTCAGACCTTGCTGTGTGAGTACAGAGCTGTCCCAGAGTTTCTTTGCATCTTGTTTGATTGTCAAGCCTGCCTTCCAGCACCTTAGATCCTCATCTTCCCTGCAAGGTTCCCCTGAGTATTGCAGCACAATGCTCCTTCATTTTCAAGGCTGATGGAACCTCCTCTGAAGAGGAAGAGAAGGGCAGAAGGGAGCGGAGGCCAAGTGAGTGTGGGCATCATCCCAGGGACAGACCTTTAAGAGGAGAGGCACGGGCTCAGTTGGTGCAGGGCCAGCAGGGAAGCCAAGGCGGGCCAAAGACGCCGAAGACTACCCAGCATCTAGCGCTCCAGCTGCTTCCAGATGTCTGAGGTGCAGTGCCACAGGAGGCTTCACCTCTCCAGGGACACAGTGACAGCAATATGTCACATGATAGGTCCGGAAATCGCCTCCAACTGCATGGGCTGACACCCCGTGCCAGTGGCTTTGAAGGTCACAGTGGCCCTCAACCTCTACGTCTCTGGTTCTTTTCAGGGCTCAGTGGGGGATCTGTGCGGTGTTTCTCGATCAGCTGCACACAGTTGTGTCAAGCTTGTGACTGATGCTATCTTTAGACATGTCCGCACGTTCATCCACTTCTGGACAGATGAGGCTAGCCAGGCGGAGAGAGCACAATGATTCGCTGCAATGACAAGGTTCCCTCATATCCAGGGTGCAATAGTTTGCACATATGTGGCCATCAAGGTGCCAGCAGGTGAGCTGGGACCTTTCGTAAACAGGAAGGGGTTCCGCTCAATGAATGTTCAGATTGTCTGTGACCACAGGACACAGATTCTCCAAGTTTGTGCCCGTTACCCTGGGAGCTCACATGATGTTTACATCTTATGGCATTCACAGGTACCAAGGCTGTTTGTGGTTCCTGCACGAGTGGATGGATGTCTCCTGGGTGACAAGGGCTATCCCTTGAAGAGGCGGCTGATGACCTCCCTCTGTCACCCAAGAACTGAGGCTGGTGGAGAGCACCATAAGGCTGCTGAAGGTGTGCTTCAGATGCTTGGACCAATCAGGGGGAGCATTGCAGTATCCTCCAGAGTGTGTCTCCCTCACAGTCATCGCATGCTGCGCCCTACACAACCTGGCTCTATCAAGGGCATCCCATTGGAGGCTGGGGAAAGCGAGGCAGCCCCACAGGCTAGGGAGGGTGACTCAAGTAATGGCTCAGAGGAAGAGCCTGGGGAGGTGCAGGGTGAGGACCTCGAGGCAGAGGACAGGAATCCTCATGGAGGCAGGGACACCAAGGATGCTTTGATCCAGCAAACCTTTAGCTAGGCATCTAAGGCATCGATGCCTTGTGAAGTCAATGGCACCGCCTCCTTTGCAAATGATCAATAAATGAGAACCCAACCCAGTACGCCAGCACCACACAATGTCATACGTTTACAAGCCTGTGCTGCATCTGGCACCTATTCAAACCATCCAGTGAACTCAGCCCATTTAAGTCAAATAAATGTTTATGTTACTTCACATACAAAATGTCCATCCCTAACACAAACGTCAAAATAATTAACGCAAATAACGTCACCCAGGACACGTCCCTGTTATGCTCAAGGTGCCTTCAACTTATGTCTGCGGGCGCTGGGTCTTGGTGCTCCCCCCACTGCCCGCCTCCCTCATAGTGGCTTTGGAGGCAGCTTGCTGACTCTGCTGGTCCTGGTGGCACAGATGACCTTGGCAGTCGTCCTCTGGCTGCCAGAGCCTGAGCAGGCTCCGCATGGGAGGGTGCGTCCAACCCCATGGCTGGGTATTCCTCAGTAATCATGGCATTATCAGATGCAGCAGCCACTGGCAGGAGGAGCAGAGGAGCTGGTGCCCTCGGCCAGACCGCCCTGAGAAGACACTTCTTGGATAGCTTCAACACAGCTCCCTCAGCCTCCCCCAAAACTCCCGGCAGCCTTCAGGGAGCTGCCTCTTCTGGTTTTGAACACCCTGCCAGGTCCCCATTGGGCCTGGCACTCGACCCGTTCCCACCCCCGTGCACTGAAAGACCAACCAGCAGTCGCGTTTCACACCGGGCAGGCCTTAATTGGCCACCCAACGAAAGATTGCATCCACAGCGCAATCTCGGCCGGGAGCGAGTTTTACATCTGCTTCTGGCTGCGCTAACTTCAGACACACCCCCGGGGCTAAAATTCAGGCCCAACAGTTGCCACCAAAAAAAAGGTTTTCCACCTGAAATGTTAACTTTGTTCTTCCCTCCGCAGATTCTGGCTGGCCCGCTGAACATTTCCAGTGTTTTCTATGTTTATTTCAGGTTTACAGCAGTTGCAGTATTTTATTTTGATTATAAATGGAAGTCTTTCTTTCTTTCAGTTTAACGTCTATCAAGAAAGAAGGGAGAAAAAAACATGAAATGAATGACGGTAACAGAGAGAAATAAATCAGAGGAAAAGGAGGTAGTGACTTAGGAGCAAGCAGTGAAATTTCTACCTTCACTTGAGGAAATGTTACTTTATATTCTCCTGGAGGTTGGAGAGGCTGTTTGGTTTTGGTGAATACCCC
Source organism: Cetorhinus maximus (assembly GCF_964194155.1). Classification (NCBI taxonomy): domain Eukaryota; kingdom Metazoa; phylum Chordata; class Chondrichthyes; order Lamniformes; family Cetorhinidae; genus Cetorhinus; species Cetorhinus maximus. The sequence goes on from NC_135886.1 coordinate 117,768,463, forward strand.
CTCTGTCAGTACACTGTGCTGGTAAGGTGGTTTGCACCCTTGGTGCTGGATTTAATGACCGCAGCGGTGGGCCTGGCCACCTGTTGGAGAGCCTGCGGCAGCCCCCTCCGTGGTCATTCACAGGTTCCCCGATGCAATTAAAAGCCAATCAGGCACCTACCTAGTTGGTGTCAGGTTCCCCGGGTCCTAAACGACAGAGATGCTACCTTTGAGAGTTGCTGACCAATAAGAGGCCGGCAGCTCTTCCGTACCAGCAGCAGCAGCACCTCTGGAAGCGGGTGGTCACTGCTGGTGCTGCAGGAAGCCGCAGAGCAGAATCGTCACTGGAGCCCCAGAACACAACTAAGTGGGATGTGCTCACCGGAGAATTCAGGTGGGTCCTGGCAAAGGGGTGGAGAGGGGTTTTGTTTACAGGACATGTAGAGGGTCTTCCTGTGGAGGCAGCTCTTGCCACCACACTGTTGGGCACAGGGCGCCCAAACAGGAGGGGCTCCCCCAGGCCACAGGTAAGCCTAGGTGGGCTGCTTATATAGTGTGGCACATCCCCCCCCCACCCCTCTCCCCTGCCATCGCCAAGGCCCAGAAGATACCTCAATTGGCCTAGGGTTGGGAAATTCCACCTCAACCCTTCCTGCCCATTGCCTTCCCACCCCATTTAACAGCCCCCTCTGCCTCCCAGCCCATTCCTGGGTTGGGGGGGGTGGAGGGTTTGGTGGAGAGGTGGGGTGGTGAGAGGGGCATTAAATTCTGCGCTCGGTGTCGTGCTGCTTTTATCTTCCATCAGATACCTGGATCACTGGATCCTGCTCAGCTTTGCCAATTTTCATATTTCTTTTCCATCTGCCTATTTCTGACCCCTTTAAGCTATTCACACACTTTGAGTTTTGTTTATAACAAAAACAGAAATACCTGGAAAAACTCAGCAGGTCTGGCAGCATCGGCGGAGAAGAACAAAGTTGACGTTTCGAGTCCTCATGACCCTTCAACAGAACTAAGTAGAAATAGGAAAAACTCTCCTCCGTCTGGCTGAACTTGTTCTCACACTGAACAATTTCTCCTTTAACTCCTCTCACTTCCTCCAAATAAATGGTGTGGCTATGGGTACCCGCATGGGCCCCATTTATGCCTGTCTCTTTATGGGGTATGTGGAACATTCCTTGTTCCAGTCCTACTCTGGCCCCCTCCCACAACTCTTTCTCCGGTACATCGATGATTACTTCGGTGCAGCTTTATGCTCTCGTCGGGACCCGGAAAAATTTATTAATTTTGCTTCCAATCTCCACCCCTCCATCATTTTCACATGGTCCATCTCTGACACTTCCCTTCCCTTCCTTGACCTCTCTGTCTCAATTTCTGGTGATGGACTGTCCACCAATATCCATTACAAGCCTACCGACTCCCACAGCTACCTCGACTACAGCTCCTCACACCCCGCTTCCTGTAGGGACTCCATCCCATTCTCTCAGTTCCTTCGCCTCCGTTGCATCTGTTCTGATAATGCTACCTTCAAAAACAGTTCCTCTGACATGTCTTCCTTCTTCCTTAACCGAGGTTTTCCACCCACGGTAGTTGACAGGGCCCTCAACCGTGTCCGGCACATCTCCCGCGCATCCGCCCTCACGCCTTCTCCTCCCTCCCATAACCATGGTAGGGTCCCCCTTGTCCTCACTTATCACCCCACCAGCCTCCGCATTCAAAGGATCATCCTCCGCCATTTCCGCCAACTCCAGCATGATGCCACCACCAAACACATCTTCCCTTCACCTCCCCAGTGGCATTCCGTAGGGATCGTTCCCTCCGTGACACCCTGGTCCACTCCTCCATCACCCCCTACTCCTCAACCCCCACCTACGGCACCTCCCCATGTAAACACAAAATATGCAACACCTGCCCCTTCGCTTCCTCTCTCCTCACCGTCCAAGGGCCCAAACATTCCTTTCAAGTGAAGCAGCATTTCACTTGCATTTCCCCCAACTTAGTTTACTGCATTCGTTGCTCCCAATGCGGTTCCCTCTACATAGGAGAGACCAAACGCAGACTGGGCGACCGCTTTGCAGAACACCTTTGGTCTGTCCGCAAGAATGACCCAGACCTCCCTGTCACTTGCCATTTTAACACTCCACCCTGCTCTCTTGCCCACATGTCTGTCCTTGGCTTGCTGCATTGTTCCAGTGAAGCTCAACGCAAACTGGAGGAACAGCACCTCATCTTCCGACTAGGCACTTTACAGCCTTCCGGACTGAATATTGAGTTCAACAACTTTAGATCTTGAACTCCCTCCTCCATCCCCACCTGCTTTCCGTTTCTTCCCCCTCCCTTTTGTTTTTTCTAATAATTTATATAGATTTTTCTTTTCCCACCTATTTCCATTATTTTTAAATGTATTCCACCCATGGTTTATTTCACCCCACCCCCACTAGAGCTACCTTGCTCGTCCTGCTCTCCAATCTTAATTAGCACATTCTTTTAGATAATATCACCACCTTCAACACCTCTTTGTGCTTTTGTCCGTGACATCTTTTGGTTATCTCCTCCTATCACTGCTTGCTTGTCCCAACAACTCGCCCCCCCCTTCTTCCCCCCCCCCCCCCCTCCCACTTAAACCAGTTTATATTTCACCCCTTTCCTATTTCTACTTAGTTCTGTTGAAGGGTCATGAGGACTCGAAACGCCAACTTTGCTCTTCTCCACCAATGCTGCCAGACCTGCTGAGTTTTTCCAGGTATTTCTGTTTTTGTTTTGGATTTCCAACATCCGCAGTTTTTTGTTTTTATCTTGAGTTTTGTTTATGTTTTGCCTTCTGCCATTGTGCCTTTATTGGTCTCAGGTTAATATCGCTCCTGCCATTTAGCCATCTCCTGTTCTCCACTGAAGCACATTAGTTTCTTCTGTGTGTGTGTGTGTGTGGGCGAATGCATGACTGTGCATAAAGCATCCCATCAGTACTTCACTGGAGTCCCAGCCTAGAGTGTATCCTGAAATGGGACTTGAATCAGAGTCAAAGGCAGCAACCAATTTAGCCAAACCGACCGACCCACGACAAAATGAATAATTCAATAATTAGAATAAAATAGGTTGTGCCACTTTATGCTTAAATTTTCAGGTAACTGCATACCCAGTCAGTCACCTTAAAATGACAGCATGCTGCTTTCATTCTTGATCATCACAGTTTGGAAAAGGAGTGCGAGTTCACCTCTTGAACCAGCCTTAACTGCCATTTCATCCCAATGAATGTTTCTCTTGGTAGTGTGAAACTGTAGTATATGGCTGAATTTATTTGACTGGTTATTCTGTTTAAATTTTGTTGCTTTTTTCTTACAGGGATTGAGACCAGCACATAAATGTTCTCTAAATTCAGAAATTCACAGTCACTCTTTGGCCTTTGTTGATCTAAATATACAGGGCTGAATTCCCTGAGTCAATTTCACAGGACTCCCGCCATACCTGTCGAGCAGAACAACCAGGGCCTGAACACGCCAGGTCTTAGTTCAGATTGCCCATGCATTGGCCAGGATTGTCCTGTCCCACCCGCAACGATGCCTGCCGCTGGCGGGACCAGAAAATCCCGCTTCATGCCCCTGTGGCCTGAGAGTTGGCATGTGGGCACAGTCAATGTACAGAATCCTGGGCACTTCCAGCCAATGCCAGGAAAAAGCTGGAGTCCCTGGCAGAATGGGCTAGGCTGATGCCTGAGATAAATGCATTGTGGTACAAGTACCAGCCAGTCCCTGTGGAACAGATGTGCCATCCTGCTGATCATGCAAGCTCTGATGAGGTCAGCTCCAGGGGGCACCAGTTAAGCCAGGCTTGTGCCCCATACAGTGGGCCTGATTTTAAACTTGTGCAAGTGGATGGATTTTGAAATAAGTTAAAATTGGGCTCAAGTATTGTTTGGGTCATATTGGACCGTAGCTTCCGAGCTCCGCAGGATCGGATTTGGGGGTAACCCAAAGATGCGCTAGGGAACCTTTCTCAGAACTTCAAAGGTAAAACTTTGCACGACGATTGCCCAGTGGTGTAAACTTCCTCTGGCTCTGCTCTGGGAACCATCTGAAAATTAGATTTAAATCGCAAACTTTGGATGGTTCTGGCCGTGTTACACAAATAGTAACTCAGAAAAAGTTAGAAGAATTAAAGCCTCTTCTAAGTTCTGGGTGATTATTGTAAAGACAAAGACCACCCACTATGTAGAATAACCCCATACCCCTGACCTCCCCCCAGGGGACTCCCACCCCACCCCCCGACTACCCCCCCAACATAGTATTCCCCATCCCTACCCGACTCCCCATGTGGTTCCCTCTGACCCGGCCCGACTTGATTATTCCCCTCACCCCTGGCAGGCTCAACACCCCCCTGACCCAACATGTCCCCAACCACCCCTCCCGCAGTACCTACCACAACCCCTCCGCAGAACCGACCCACCCCACCACCCGCAGGCCCGACCCAACCCTATACCTTTCTCCCCTGTCCTGGCCCTGCCCACTCTCCCCACAGTGCCGACTGCCCCCCAAGGTAGTGACACTACCCCACAGTGCCCCCCCCCCCCTCCCCCCCCACCCCCGTAGTACCGACCACACCTCCCCCGGGCATTGCCAACCCCACCCTTCCCCCCACCCCCACCCTCATCCTGCAGGCCCGGCCCAATCCAATACCCACTCCCCGACCCTCTCCACCCATCGGACCTGGCACCCACCTCCCTCCTGCCGCCCCCCCTTGCAGACCCCACACTCCTCCCGACCAAACCAGACCTTTCCCCCGAACTCCAACAACCCTCCAGCCCAAGGTCCGACCCTACCTCCACCCTGCCAACGTCCAACCCCCCACCTGATGTCAAACAGCCCCCACCCGCCCAATGTTCGACCAGCCACCCCCCTGATTTCCGACAGCCCCCTATCCCCCAATGTCTAACCCCAGCATCCTCCCGATGTCCGACGCCCCATTATCCTTCGATGTCTGATCCTCCTTGACATCCGATGCCTCCCCATCCTCCGATGTCTGACCCCCCCATCCCATTCCCGATACCAAAACACCCACTACCGCCCCCCCACCCCCACCCGGTATCCAACAGCACCCCCCCACCCCAACTCAATATCCGACATGACCCCACACTCCCTCTGCCAATGTCTGCCTCCCCTAGTTACTCTGATGTCCAAACTACCCCACCCGAGCTCTGATCTCCCACTCCCCATCAGATCCTATCCACTTATCTTAGGCACGTACCTTGTTCCAGTTTGTGATGTTAAAAAGGGGGCGTGTCCTTCTTCAATCCAACTCTGCTGGACTGTGACGCTGGGCTTGGGAGACAGCTGCGCTGCCTGGATCTCGCCAGGCCTGAGCTGGAAAGTAGGGTGAGACGGGCACAAAAGAAATTTTGCGTAAATGATTGGGCACGGAGTGGCAATCCAACTCTGATTGCCACTCCGAGGAAGCTATGGGCCATATTTCAAAATCACTAATGAGAAAATCCTCACAAACAAGAATCAGCCAAACATGTAGGTTGTTGCCATGGTTACAGTTGTGAATGTTTATGGTAGACACATGGGGGGAGCCAAGAGTATTAGTATTTAATTAGGATTTGTTGTTTATGAAGATAATATCATTACATTTCTTAAATGTAGTTTAAAATGCATACATGAAAGAACAATATTCCATACATTTGTCTAATCAATTCCCCAATTTTTCAAACAACTATAAACATGAAAGACATTGAGACGTAAACCATTTCTGAAGCATGGGCATGGATAATTATAATGTATTCGGTTATACCAGAGTCAATGCTGCATCCTAGGCATCATGAGATGACCAATTCATGGTGTAATCCACTGATTGGCTCGGTCTAATTTGGGCAATTGTGTCACTTAATGGGACAGTTACAGCTAACTGAGTCTCAGTTTTGTGATTTTTTTTCACAGTATCATTAAAGGTGGCAGTTTTTGGGAGCAAACTCTGTGCCCATGGGCTGCATTGCTCCCTTATAATCACCCAGCTGTTTCCAATGGATGATCAGTTTGCCTGGTATTACTGTCAAATGCTCACATTTCTGTAGGACCTGGTGGATCTGACCATCAATGTCGAGATGTCTATATTCACAAAGCACTGTTAATTTTCTCAACAATTGCTGTTCACATCGATTTTAAAATTCAAGTGAAGCTTTAATAATTAAATGGTAGCCATAGATCAGTTAGTTGAGGGGTTGTGTTGGGAGACATGTTAATTATGCACATACTTTGTTTTTCTCAAAACTAACAGTTTTTCTTTTATAATAAAAATGAAAGTGCTGGAAAAACTCAGCAGGACTGACAGCATCTGTGGAGAGAGAAACAGTTAACATTTTGAGTCCGTATGACTCTTCTTCAGAGCTTATGCTATTATCACAGCTTCAGAGATACAGGGCACCTGTTGTGTTTGGCTTTGGAGCTTACTTGTAACAACATATTTATTATCCAATAAGATAAAAGCAAAAAACTGCGGATGCTGGAAACCTAAAACAAAAACAAAAATACCTGGAAAAACTCAGCAGGTCTGACAGCATCTGCGGAGAGGAATACAGTTAACGTTTTGAGTCTGAATGACTCTTCATCAGAAGAATACAGTTAACGTTTTGAGTCTGAATGACTCTTCATCAGAAGAATACAGTTAATGTTTTGAGTCTGAATGACTCTTCATCAGAAGAATACAGTTAACATTTTGAGTCTGAATGACTCTTCATCAGAAGAGTCATTCAGACTCGAAACGTTAACTGTATTCCTCTCCGCAGATGCTGTCAGACCTGCTGAATTTTTCCAGGTATTTTTGTTTTTGTTATTTATTATCCAATTCTGACTCCAAAATTTGATGCAGTGCGTGGACCATAACAGATCCACATTAGTTTCTGATACAAGTTAGACAAGTGCAGCTGGCAGCAAATACATGGTTCTTCTCTAAAGATAAATTAACCAATCTTCAATATTTAGTAGCAGATACCTGCAATTTTGTGGATCTGGCAGGCTAGCGCTGGAGGCAAATGTTCACTTTCCATCCTATTAAATGTGCAGAGTTGTTGTAGGTACAAGCCACTATTTGCTTCCAATAAAAATAGCATTTGTGTTACTATGACCTGGGGAAATGGTGAGAATAGTCCTCTGTAAATGGGTTTGCTGACAGCCAATACAGACAGGGTATCTTTGTGAAATGGCCATATTTTCAACTGTAATGCAAATTATTAATCTTTTACCGTTTGAAGTTATGGTTTGTATTTGGTGTAACTCTACAACCTTTCTCTTTTCTGTTTCTGAAAGGATGAATACTCTGAAAATGCTATAAACTGGAGTATTACTCCCATAAATCACCAGCATCAAACTGGGTTCCTTGAGCCTAAGGGTTTCTTGAAGGGATTTCATGGACTCCCCAGAGTCATCATATTTTTAGCTCTCCAGTATTAGCATTCTGTTGACTTACTATGAGAAAGCTAGACAAGTACTTGAGGGAGAAATGAATAGAAGGTCCGAATAGTCAGGTTAGATGAAGTAGGGTAGGAGGAGTCTCATGTGGAGCATAAACATGACATAGACCAGTTAGGCCTATTTCTGCACTTTATGTTCTCGGTAACTCTATGTAATACTCACATTTTTTGTTCCTGTTGTGTTATGCAAAGAAAAATATTTTCTGTCACAATAGCATTGTTTTCCTTTGGGTTTCTTATGCTATCCTTCTGAAAGCAAAGCAGGGAGCCCTGATAATGTCTTCATACCTCAAAGGGCCCAGGAATTTGTCAGAATTAGCAGGGAATAACCAACACAAAAAAATCTGAAAATTACCAACATAAACAATGGGGAAATTCAACCATAACTTCGCAATATGTAAAATGAAGTTTGTGATAATGGCTTATTTGTGTGTTTTTCAAAATTATCAAATATTAACAATAAAACTAATAAATTAAAAGGTGAATTTGAAATGGAGCAGAAAACTGATACAGTTATTGCAAAGTCAAAATTATTGGGAGGCTTCTCTAGCAATGTCATGTAGGAAACTGCCTTTTCCTTCATCTCTGGGACTTGCTTTTGTATCCAGCTGGAAACCAAGCGGATGATAGCTTTCTCTCTCTCGGCTCTTTATTTCCAATGAGTTTACAACAAAAGCCTTCCCTCAATTCAACACAAGTTGGGACTAATTTGGCACTCTGAGAGCTAATAAGTGTGCCTGACATGGCATCTGAAAAGAAGCTACAAAAGTCCAATACGAAGCATTGTTATGAGGTTGGGATTAAGACTCCTTGCTAAGCGGAGGGAGCTTTATTTTGCATTGAATTTTTGTCGTCAACACTCAAGGCGCAACTTTCTAACTGGGCTCCTCATATAATAAAACACCTTAGAGCTTTTTAACAAAATGGAACAGGTGTGCATCACAAGAAAATAGGAAGAGGTGTGGGAGAAGTTCAAAGTTCCTGTCAAGGAGAAAGGTTTTTAAGAGGCTTTTGAAGCATCTAAAGATAGCTACAAGATATAAAATAGAGAGTAGGAGTTAAGGAAAGTTTTGTGGCCTGGAAGAAATTTGAAAGTGGCAACCTGCAGCGATCCATTCTGGGACCACTGTTGTTTACCATATGCATAAATGAGTTGGCCTCAGGATTTGGAGGCATGTTACAATATGCAAGTAATATCAAATTGGGAGTATAACTAACAATATAAAAGAGTGCACCAAAATACTGGAAGAAAATGTACTTGCAGAGTTGGTGGATAAACAGCAAATTAGCTCATTATAGTGAAATATTATGTGGTTCATTTTGTAAGAGAAATAAAAAGGCCACTTAATCCTTGGAAAGTATGAAACGAAATAGGTAGAAGAGAAAACAGGTCTGGGAATGCCGATGCATAAATCGTTAAATAAATAGCAGCTCAAAATTGATAAGGCAGTAATGAGTGAAACAAAGGGCTGGATTTTACAGCTTCCCACTGGCATGTTTGAAGGTTGGGGGGTGACGGCACTTGAAAAATACCCATGGCCTGCCCACTGCCTTCCCACCTGTTCCTAACCTGTCGGGGTGGGCGGTGGAGGCTTTGGGCAGCCTGATTTCCCTTGGGCCTTTTCAGGCCCTTAAGTGGTCACATAAATGCCTTATCCCATCCCTGCCATTATTTTACCCAAGACAAGGGAGGCCTAGGCCAAGCAGGTAGCGCGGCAGGTTTTACTGTACGAGCTGGTGGTGGGCAAAAGGGGGGGAGGATCCTCCTTTCATGGGCCCCCTGTGCCCACCGAAGGCATGCTGCCCCCCACTTCACTTCCTTTAACCGTCTCCCTCACCGACCTTTCAGATGGAGTTGGAAGTCTCATCCTGAGCTAATTAATGCCTCACTGTGTGTAAAATGGCTGCAGTCCAGCCTGCTTATTGATGGGTGGACTTATGGCCTAATGTTTGGTCGGCCTGGGGATGGGGCGCGGGCACGTGAAGTATGGCACTCTGTAAAGTCCAGCCCAAAGTGGAGGAACTGAATACAAAAGTGTAATGCTAACTGTTATAATGTTAAATTTATAAAACCTTAATTAGACCACACCTGGTCTGCATGCTACAAAAAGAAAAATAAAGCATTGATAGACAGGAGAGATGTATGAGGATCGTATCAAAATGGGAGGATATCACCGTCAGGAAAGATTGAGCAAACTGTGGTTCTTTTCCCAGGCAAAGGAAAGACTATGGCCAGAATTTTCCATTCTGGAGAATAAGTGCGGTGGTGGGTGGGAAGGTCGGCATGATTCCTGTCGGGTGGCACAGCAGATTTTTGTGACCAATTTTCCTCTTTTCAGCTCATTAATTGTGGATCAACAAGGAGCTCATCAAATCTCGTGGCGGGGCAGGCAGGGATTCATCTGCCCCGTCGATACCTGGTGGGGTCGAAGGTCCTGGTGCCATATTTAAACAGCACCCGCATAGGCATTCATTCACTGCAGGCCAGTTGTGTAGTGAGCTCCTGTATTACCATGGCGACCAAATGAAACAAACCCTGGGCCCCACAGTTCAGCAAGGCCTCCCCGGGGATTCTCCTCCAGGCCGTTCAGGAAAGGCAGAAGGCCTCGGGATGGGAGAAAGAGGTCTCCCACCTGACCACCCCGGTCGGGGAGGAGGTTGCCAGGGAGGTCAGTGCCCAAGGTACACTAAAAAGGATCACTCTACAGTGTAGGAAATGAATGAATGACCTGATGTGCTCCACCAGGGTAAGTGAAATTTCGACTCACTCCAAACCCATGCTCTCATAAGGGCACCAAAGCAGCCTATTGGTTAGAGTCCACAGGGATGTCACACACTACCAGCAAATGGGACTTCAGCACTGCCGGCCACTTTAAAATTACCATCTCATTTAAAATCCTGCACAAACAGCATCTTAATCCCTTAGTGAGTATGGCTCAGCACGCACAACAGGCATGCATGCTTCTGGAATGATCTTTCATCCATAGTCAATCCATCTGTCTTTATGCCCACAACTGATGGGAGAGAGCGAAGACCACAGGGAGTCTCCAGAGCTGAGGACATTCTCCTCCCACAAGGAGCAACTGGCGGAGCTTGCTGGTGAGGACAAAGATCGTTCCTGTGAGGAAGGCCAGATTGGCCTCCCCCAACAAACTAGTGAGGGTCCATCCAGTATACATCGGCCTCATTTGGACAATCACTCTGAGTGACCTATAGGCCAAGATTTCCCGGTCATCGAGCAGGGGGCAGGGCCCACTCGCCGACACGTAAAATGACGCGGGATGACGTTGGGTGGATCTCCCGACGTCACCCTGCCTCATTTCAATCTTCAGGTCAGTGCGGGCTCAGCTGAATCAGCTGTGTGCTCGCCGACCTGTCAATGGCCTATTGAGGCCATTGACAAAGTAATTCAACTAATTAGTGGACCTGCCCGTCCAACCTTAAGGTTGGCGGGAAGGCCGGGAGCCCTGGCGGGAATTGGGAAAAGCATGAAACCTCATCCATGGACAGGATGACGTTTCATGTAGGTTTTTAAAAATTTAATAGAAGAGTATTTAGAAGTGATGGACATGTCTCAACTCATGTGACAGTGTCACATGAGGGGACATGTCAGGGAATTTTATTTTCTGCTTTTAAGATTTTTTAATGTGGAGCCGATCTCCCTGAGGCAGCACTTAGCCTCAGGGAGATCAGTGCACACTTTTGCGTGCATACACGAAAGAGCGTACTCTCGGCTCAGGGAATCGCCCCCCGCCCGCACAGGGAGCACATAGTGCTTCCTTGCGGATGTCACGCTGGGCGGGCCTTAACTGGCCCGCCTATGTAAAATGGCTGTGCGCCCCTGATCGGGGGCGCCAATCGGAGGCGCATCCGCTCCTGAACATCACTCCCGACAGGGGGATAATTCTGCCCATAATGAAGGAGCCTGCCTAGTAAATCACTAATTATTTCTTCTCTCTATTCCAGCCAGCAGCAAGAAAAGGTGGAGGAAGAATGCCAAGCAAGTGCCTCAGCCCCAGCCCCCAGAACACCTCAGATGAGAACACAGAGGAAGCATCCGAGGAAGGCCTATCACTGCGTTAACCTGCACCCTCCACCAGTGCAGACACATGCAATTCAGTGGATCCTAGTTCTAAATTAGGCTCGGGGTCACAACCTGGTGATCACCTCACCAACACGTGTCTAGAGCAAGCAAAGGCAGTGACAGCTGAGGTGTCTGACACCCAGAGGTTTCTGCTGGATTTGCACTCTGACCTGCACACCACTGCTCTAGCCATGAGTGCATTCCAGCAGTGGCTAGGCGAGAGAGGGACAGGGCACCTCAACATCGCACCAGGTGCCCTTTCTCCTCAAAGAGACAGGGAGAGGCTATCGGGCACCCAGAGGTTGGAGGAGCGCCAGCCAGACACCAAAGGGGCATCCACCTCAAGCGTGTCCTGCCACTCCAAACCCCCTCTGCCTGTGATCCCATCAACTCCAACAGGACAGGCTGAGGAGGCTGCACCTGCCCCTGAGCAGGCCAGGACTTGTTATATCTTTATTAGTTCCCACTCTTCCCACGAATAATGCTAAACGATGGAAGTTTGTTCCATTTGGTGACATTTGAAATGCTTGCTTGACAGGAATGAGTGTGTGCTGTCAGAGGTGTGTGCTCATCCTAATGAACCTTTTTATTTATCTGTGAGTATGATGGTTTGCTCCTGAGCAGCTGCCTAGTGCTGCTTCACGGAGTCCGTTTGTGAAGTCACAGAAAGTAAAATTGATCTGTAATTTATGACATGACTGTGCACTCATTGACTTAGAGTTCATAGAAATGATTGGTCTTTGCAAGATGGACAATGTTGAGGGCTATAATGGTGTGAAAGTGATGCTCCGGCACATCTCCAGAGTGCTCAGCAGTATCTATGAAGGGAATAATTTATAATTGACTGCTGTGTCAAACCTGACTGAGCCATGTCTCTCTCAACTGCCAAGGCAATGCAGGACGTGAGCTGGGCATGCTCCTGACGAATGCAAGTTTATCAATAGTCACATGATGATCCTGCTGAACCAGTCTCTGTGAGGACAATGCTAATATGGTGCATGCTGTTGTGCAACAGATCACTGCGTCCTGATGTCTGATGGCTTCTTGGGGGCTCATTATCAAGGTGTGGCCTCTGTATTAATCATGCATGACAGCTGGCATTTGGAGAGATGGCGCTGTCTGGATGTAGCTGCCTCTTGAGACGGTCAAGCACAAACCATTGACAAATATTTTCCATCTTAGAGCTGCCTTTTTAAGCTGCTGTCATACTGGCAGGAGTGCATCCATGTGTGCAATATTGTTTCAGCCTCTTGAAGGATGCCGTGGCCTTGGCCTTGTTACCACCATGGTTAAATGGACTGCATTATGTAGTTGCTTAAGGATATGCGCTAGTGGAGTGTTAAGCACATTCCACAGTGGCCACATAGTCCCTAGGCTACTGCGTCTTCCAAGAATGACCCCAAATGGTTCCTCCGTGATCATTGTGAGACTGATGACCTTTTGTTACTTGTTGAAGGTTACAATGAAGGTGTTGCCATGTCTCCTGCATTAAAGCATGAAGAGAACTGCACTTGTAAAAACTTGCCTTCACCTTATTCTTCCTGGAATCTTGTAGCTATGAGGTTGTCACGGTAACACCTTCCACATCGTGCCCGTGCAATCGCATCCACGTGGCTTGTCTGTATCCTTGCCCCCTTCAGATTCATCCGCTTCAACATCCTTCTCATCCGAGCAGATGTCTAGCTCCTCCATGTCTTGGCAACACATCCCCCTTTGCAAGGCTAGGCTGTGGAGTGTGCAGCAAATAACAATGAAGCGGGACACTCTCTGCAGTGAGTATTGGAGAGCGCTGCCTGACCAGTCCAATCATCTGAAATGGATCTTTAAGAGGGCAATAGTCTGCTCTATTAAGGACCTTGTCACTGAATGTGCAGATTTCATCTATCTGTGGACGATGAACAGGCATCATCAGCCATGTCTTCATGGAGTACCCCTTATCACCGAGGAGCCGAGTCTCTATGTGTCAAGCTCCCACAAATATCTTTGGCGCCTGGGAGAGACTCAAAATGTACGAGTTGTGTGAGCTTCCCTGGTTCCCTAGCACAAATATGCATAACCTGCTTTCTGTGATCACAAATTAGCTAGATGTTCAGAGAGTGAAAACCATTTCTATTAATGAATCTCATAGGCTCCCAACGCCACATGCGTGCAGTCAATGGCACCCTGCACTTGCGGGAAGCCAGAGGTTGCAGCAAATCCCACAGCTCTGGCAGCCCGGCCTGCTGGTGAGGCTGATTGAAAAGTGCATCTATCTTATGCATTTGTGTGTCATCGATTGTGAGATTCCACAAAGGCCCCAAGTGGAGCCCTGGAAGGATCTGCAGGAAAAAGTTCAGTGCGGTGGTTACCTTCAAAGCAACCGGCATTGAATGTCCTCAAGTCCATGCAGCATGAGCTCCTCATGGAGAATGTCGTAAATATGAGCTACCACATCCCTAGACAAGCGCAGGCATCTGCGGCACTATCTTGCACTCATCTCCAAGTATGAGCTGTGTCTTCTGTAGACCCTTGGTCGCGCCAAACGTCTTTGTGGATCTGGCCCCTCCTCAGTATCGGGGTCTTCCTGGGGCACTGCTGGCTCTTGTTCCTCAGGACAATGGTCTTCCTACAAATTAGTGACGGGCCCTTCTTCTCCTCATTCTAATCAAAGCTAAAGAGAAGGCAGCATTGCCTGCAGTCTGCATTCTCAACTCCTTGTATCGGTGAACGAATACAATTGAGAAATCAATGGTAGTTCCAGTGGAATGGTCTTCCTCCATATACAAGGCAGGAATGCAGTCTCCAACCCTTGACTTTCCCTCAGTTTGCACATCACATACCAAGGCCACCCCTTGCAGGATGATATCATCCTGGAGGATAACACGTGACTGAGCTTTCCCCTCAGACATGACTGAGCATTCACAATGAGGGTCTTAATTAGGGTCAAATGACCCTAGTCCTAGGAGCCACAGTCAGCCTTGTGTTGGTTGTCCTCCAGTGGCCTTCACAATAACTCTTGACACCAATGCTTGCACTTATTTTTTTTAATTCACTTACGGGATGTGGGCTTCGCTGGCTGGGCCAGCATTTATTGCCCATCGCTAGCTGCCTTGGGAAGGTGGTAGTGAGCTGCCTTCTTGAACCGCTGCAGTCCATGTAGTGTAGGTACACCCACAGTGCTGTTAGGAAAGGAGTTCCAGGACTTTGACTCAGCAACAGTAAAGGAACAGTGATATATTTACAAATTAGGATGGTGAGTGGCTTGGAGGGGAACTTCCAAGTGGTGATGTTCCCATCTATCTGCTGCCCTTGTCCTTTTAGATGGTAGCGGCCGTGGGTTTGGAAGCTGCCTAAGGAGCCTTGGTGAGTTTCTGCAGTGCATCTTGTAAATGGTACACACTGCTGCCACTGTGCATCGGTAGTGCAGGGAGTGAATGTTTGTGGCTGGGGTGCCAATCAAGTGGGCTGCTTTGTCCTGGACAGTGTCAAGCTTCTTGAGTGTTGTGGGAGCTGCGCTCATCTTGGCAAGTGGGGAGTATTCCATCACAATCCTGACTTGTGCCTTGTAGATGGCAGACAGGATTTGGGGAGTCAGGAGGTGTGTTACTTGTCGCAGGATTTCTAGCCTCTGACCTGCTCTTGTAGTCACAATATTTATATGGCTAGTCCAGTTCAGTTTCTGGTCAATGGTAACCCCAGGATGTTGATAGTGGGGGATTCAGTGATGGTAATGCCATTGAACGTAAAGGGGCGATGGTTAGATTTTCTCTTGTTGGAGATGGTCATTGCCAGGCACTTGTGTGGCATAAATGTTACGTGC
Organism: Cetorhinus maximus; assembly: GCF_964194155.1. Lineage (NCBI taxonomy): Eukaryota > Metazoa > Chordata > Chondrichthyes > Lamniformes > Cetorhinidae > Cetorhinus > Cetorhinus maximus. Next base: position 117,783,787 of record NC_135886.1, read on the forward strand.
TAGGGCTCCTTGATGCCATACTTGGTCAAATGTGGCCTTGATGTCAAGGGCAGTCCCTCTCACCTCTGGGGTTCAGCTCTTTGGTCTATGTTTGAACTGAGGCTGACTGCAAGCATCGCGCCTTGATTTCCATGACCAGGGAACTGCGTCCACTCCACTGGGAATGTGGAGCCTTGTAGGGCCCCTGCTGCCTCTGCGAAGCAGATGTGACCATTGATTTTTTGACCCTAGATCCATTCTGACATACCTCTGTAAGGATCAGATGCCAATTTAGGCCATATGCAACACAGCACTTAAACTGAATGAATTCTCGCCTGAATATGCACCATTATTAAAGGAGCCAAGCTCACTCATTCTGCTTGACCCTTGAGTCCAGCACTCAGCTGAGCTATGCTCTCCATGGTTTCAGCATGACAGTTATAGGGTGCCCATCAATTGGCCAAGAATTACTGTGCTGAACTCTTCCCAAAAGCCCTGAGACTCCTCCTGGGCTGATTTTTTTCTAGTTTGTTTTTCAAACTACATCATTGTTAGGTGAGCTTGGAAATGGTGCTGCTAACCTTTGTGTGGGAGTCCAGCTTCCAATCACTCCCTATCACCCACCAAGTCCCTCCCATCCTCCTCCATACTCATTGCCTCCTAATTTCCATTTCTCCTGTCACTATCCAACATCCCCCTGCTACCCTTGACCCCATCATTGTTCTTGTAGATATTCTTGTTCACCCCCGCCGAACCCTTTAAAGTTGATGTCCCCATGCCCTTTGCTAACCTGACCCCTCCCCTTCTCGAGGCCACAGGTGCCCTGACATTCTGGGATCCCCCCATAAGACCAACCAATACCCCCAAATGACTTTCCAGCTACCAGCTTAGAGGATACAAATGCCTCCCCTAATCGTGATTATGCCATCTGCTTCACAGTACCATGCCTCTAACCCCCAGGATGAATTTCCTTAGATGACTGACCACAGGCACCATACTGTGCATGACCATCACTACCCAGAGAGGCCTTCCCCCACCCAAGACCGGGACCAAGATATGCGTGCCATGCAGAGCGCTTTAATTTGGCCCACACACCCCAGAACAGTTTCTTCAATACGCCCCTGACAGTGTGGTCCCAGCCCCAGGACCGTCTCTTCAATATGCCCCGTTGCAATGCCTGCTCAGTATCGGACTCTTCCTTGGAGAGTCTTATAACTCTTGCCTCAGGACAGTCTTTCAATACTCCACCCTATTGCTTAACCACACCCTAATCCTGTCTCGGTCTTCCCTCTCCCCTTTCGTGTTCCACAACTCCCCACCCCCCCACCCCCAAGTCCTGCCTCAGTCTTTCCCTTCTCATCCCATGTTCCACAACTACCCGCCCCACCAGACCTGCCTCTCTATTCTCCCTCCCCACTGGTATTGCCTCCTGAGCCCAGTCTTGGGGCAGCTTGTGATACAGGCACACAAAATCTCATAACAACCCTCTTGAAGGTAGGTGAAAGCAATGTCTACTGACTGTCATGAACACTTTTATCACAGGAAATGGTTCATTCTCAAGGACAAAGGGCATTCTGGAAGAATTTATGTTTTAAAGGACACTGTCCCTTAAAGGGTTAATGCAGGACTCTGATTGCTATTCCTGGAAAAAGCATCCTTTTACAAGAAAGTGTAATTAAACAGTTGAAGAAAAAACTGTCAATTTCTTGACCTGGGTGGACTGTGTACAAAGGGGGTCATATGGGTTTTATGACTCTGAGAAAAAAACATGACTGGAAGACTGTGTTTTAAAAGTGGGTTTTGGTTTTGCTTTCAGAAGAGAAGGACCAACTGCTTGAGAAGGAAGACAGCAGCTTTTTGCAGTCCAGAGCCAGTCCACAGCCCGAAATGAATATAAGCTGTTCCTGAGCTATTCTACATTCTGGAATTGAGTACCCTCGGGTGTTCCATTAGTCCATCTGAAAAGCAATGCCAGAGTCAGTGATTGTTTCATGGATCAGTGCTGATAGACCAACCGTATAACTCAGACACCACTTCAAGAACTCCACTGTCTGTTCTTTGCCTTTGAACCACTGACATCAAACCTTTGGTTAAATTCTTCCATTTCTATTTTATTTTCATTGGTGCATGTGTCTGTGTGTGTGTGTATGAAGACTTAGGGTATCTCAAAAGAGTAATTAGTATAATTTCATATTCCATACTGCATGTTGATAAGCTTTGCCTTTCTATTTGACAAGACTAGTTTCATAATAAACTAATAAGTTTGTTGTTTATTGAAAGAAGCCCGATTAAAGTCTCTTTTATTCTGGGTACCAGTAGTGAAGGTAAACAATTGGCCACATTGGTGAGTAAATTAATCTCTTAAACTAATGGTATGACCTGTGGAGTAGTGGGGTTAGATCAACTGCGCACTCCTCCCATCCTGGTCATTACATGACCTTGAAGTTATTGATGAAGTGAAGCTCACCAGGTGCATGCCACTTATATACAGTTGGAAAACAGCTCATCCTAATTACCTGCTGGTGGGGTCATTTGGTGGGGGTGGAGGGGAGGGGGGGTGTAATTCCAGTGAATTGGCCTTTTAATGAGCATTTATGAAATGCAATTGTGGTCCCCGACATAGATCAGCAGAAAACTTGACCCGCCTTTACCCTGCCATCAAAGTCAGGAGAACAAAATTCCAAACTAATTTCCCACTGGTGGGGAAATGACTTTTTCCATCAAACCAAATTTCGTGCGCCCGCCCGCCACGTTTCCCACTGCTGCTTGGAGCAGAAAACTCCACCCTATAAGAGGATAGAAATGTTTAAAATTATGAAGGGACCTGATAAGTTGGATGTAGAGAAACTCTTTCCCATGGCTGAGTTCTGAAGTAGAGGGCATAACTACAAAATAGCCAATGACAGATTAAATAAAGAAGTTTTGGAGGAATTTCTTTACAGAGAGAATGGCAATAATGTGGAAATCACTGCCACATTGAGTGGTTCAAAGGGAATGCATTGATGCATTTAAGGGCAGGCTTGATGCGCACATGAGAGAGAAGGGATTAGAGCAACAGAGAGGGGTGGGGAAGGAAGCCGTAAGAGGCTATTAGTGTGGGAGGAAGCTAGTGTGGAATATAAACACTGGCAAAGAACATTTGGGCCAAATGGCCTGTTTCTGTACTTTAGATTCAATTAAAGGTAAAGATGAAAGTCGTGAGATTAAAAGGTTCAGTGAGAAACTTCCAGTGGACAGCGATGGAATGAATGAACAAACAGCCTCGATGATATATTCAAGGGAGCAAGTGTTCATTCAAGGTGAGAGAGGTCAAATCCATCTAAGAACAAGTCTGTGGAAAAGATAGAGTGAATCAAGGCCCTGGAGGGATCAGAATAAAGATGGTTATACCCACGCTTGAATAAACACCAAACTTGCCAACAAAATCTAAAGTTAAAAATATTATTATCTGTGCTTTCCTTTCATTTTTACTCTTCTTTGCAGGATTGCTGAACATAGCCTGAACTTGACAAATGCTGTTACCCAGGTATATAAATGTCACCTTTTTATTGACACTGGAATTCTGTGTGTATTCACTGCAATATATAGCAAATATTACTCTAAATAGATTCCTTTATTAGAGTTCCTAAGTCCTGTTAGTTTCAAAGACGTTTAACTTTAAAACCTACTGGCTTTGACTTGGGAAATTGTCAGCAAAGTCCATTTAGGAGATGTAGCCCACTGAAGACACAAAGAGTAACAATAAAGTTTATTTTTTTATCATTAAATGAGATCATTACATTTCATTACAAAACTGCTTTTGCCAGTGACTGTATGTATTAATTCTAAGCCATTTTCTCTATTGTACAAAATTAATAGAGTAACTGATCTCTGGGTACTTAGACTGCAGTTGAAGCATGCCTGCCAGTAGATAAATTTCTTCAGGCATCTCTGTAAAGTCATCACCATGGCAAAGTACAGTTAGTACCAGCAACATCAGTTCAAATAGTAATTAGACTAAGTTCTTCTAGAATTTATATACCCATTATTCTCTTTAACTGCCATTTACTTACTGTACATTTTTCCCTTTCCTCCTCTCTTGAAGGCTCAGAGTGGTGATAGCATACAATTCCACACCCAATCTCTAGCATGTTACTAAAGTATCTATATTTTATGTGTCAGCATAAGCAATGACCATCAGCAGATAATTAACTATGGAGATCACCACAACTGTCTCCAATCCTATCCTCAATTGATGCCTGCATATACAAGAACAAAAGAAATAAACTGCATTTCTATAGTACCTTTCACATCCTCAGAACACCCCAAAATGCTTCACAGCCAATTAATTACTTTTATGTGCCATCACTTTGTGTTGCCAACTGTAGTTAGATGTATGATTTCATGATACGAAGCTGATTCTAACCACCTCAGACAATCAAACAATCAATCAAATTCCATCTCCAATCTTTTAATAACTAATAGATCAAAATGTTCAAAAGAAAGAAGAGAAACTCAACATTTCCAATGCCCTTATCATATTTTCCTGGATAATTCACAACAAGAGATTAATGTTCAATTTCTTGGGACTCCAGGACACTCCTGGATGATTGTCAACCTCTGACACTCCAACAACATTCCCCTATCAAGCACCTGCTGGTTTCTTTCCTTCGGTCAATTCTTTATCTACGCCTTTTCACCATGAATGCCCACTGCTTTTTTTTTCACTTACAATTTGTTTATGACACAAGTTTCAAAGGCTTACAGAAAATCACATGATTTTCCATTGTCTACTCATGATGTAGGTTCCTCATAAAAAATGTCAAGGAAGTTAATCTTACCCGATTAATACCATTTGGTTTTAATTTTCTGTATTATTCCCAAGAAGATAGCCCTCAAGCTTGCACCTAAAAATTAATGTAATGATTTCATCAGGTTTGGGTATAAGAGTGATGCCTGTGTATTTGCAGTGTTGGCCCCGCACCTTAGCCAAAATAGTGTCAGAGCCCTGATTCTATAAGTCCCGCCACCAAACCCCGGCACCCACAATTTTTGCCAGGGGGAATGGGGGCGGGTTGTAGTTTGCACATCCATGGATTATGGAGGTAGCTACACATGTAAAAATACAGCTGCCTTTAAACAGATTCATTTTTTCTAGTAGGATGTCCAAAACACAACTCATGGGCTTCAGACATTTGAGCAAAAGGTTTAAAGCTGCCGGAGTCATTTGGAGAGGTGGGTCACCTTTTGAAGAGATGCAGGTACCCCTTTGGGAGCAGTCAGGTGCCCTTTGGGAAAGGTAAAGTGCTCCTTTGTGATTGTTAAAAGTAGACATGAAAGTACGGAAAAATGGACACAGTGGAACTGCCTACCTGTCAAGACATTTAAGTCCTCAAGCGCTTTAATATTTTTGGGGAAAAAAATCACTACAGTTAGAAAAAAATCAATGCTTGCAATTTTACTAGCTGTCTATTAAATTAAGGATGAGGGTTATCATTATAGGATTAATGCTTCACAACTGATTCCACAACCTATCATTATCACAGTGGGTGGGCTTGTAAATTCATAATTTCATTGACAGCTCCAAGTCTTTGATGTGGGGTAAGAATACAAATGAGTATTTTCATAAGGGATTAAGTACTGGAATGGAATGTTCGTTTTCATGAGTGATTGAGTACTTGACATAATTTAAGTGTCACAAATGGGTCTTTTATCAATGAAAGGTCCAGATTTTTGTCTGGTCTTTCTGTTGTGTGAAAAATCACAAAAATGGCCAAAACTTCCAAGGCCCGCCCCCACACATGGCATATTTCATTTTTGCGGGGTGGGAGTGGAGTTGGGCCAGGCTTTGCGCATGCCAGTTTACAGAGTCAGCTGACATTTAAATCAGCAGCTGCTTCCATTATAATGGGATTTTGGTAGGCCAGGAATGTGAAACCTGGAATGTGCAGATTAGGCCAAGTAAAAGGAGATCTGAACTTGGTGGACTCATTTAGATAACCAGGGTACCCATTTGAAGAGTTAAGGTATCCCTTTGGATCTGGTCCTGGGACACCTTTGGGAAAGGTAAAGCACCCTTTGGGGTTGTTAAAAGTAAATATGCATCTGCGTAAAAAGTGCATAAACTCATTGGAACTGTTGAGCTGTCAAAGAACTGACAAAGCTGTCAAGGAACAGTCAAAGGATACTAGGTGAGTTAGCATGGGGGGGTAAGGGCAAAGGGTAGGTGGGTACATGAGTTGGTATCACTTGGCACTAAGTTAGCATAGGGGCTATAACGGACCAAGGAGGTGTGAGAGAAATAGGGGGCATGAGGGGTCATGGGGATGGGTAGAGGGGCATAGGTTGGTATAGGGTGTTAGGGGGCCATCGAGGGGGTGGTAGGGGCATGAGGTAGCAGACGTTGACATGGAAGTGTATGGGGGGGGTGAAGACTGGAGGGCAGCTTTTTGTTTTATTCTTTTTTATTTAATTCAACACAGTAACAGATCACAGAGGCAGGCCATCCGCTCAGCCCACCTCTGCACCCGGCAGTCTCCGCACTCATTCCAAGGGCCGACGGCCTGACTCCAAATCCATCGCGGCACCCCGAAATGAAAATCCAATCTGTGGGCGACTCTGCGGACCTGACCCGGTGCGAAAATAAATAAAGGGCAGAAGTTCTAGCTCGGCGCGTGGGCGAGCACCCGACCCACTTGAGCATAAAATAACACATCATGACTTTGGGCGAGATTCCCGGCGTCATCCCGCAATGGCGTGATATTTTGGTTGGGGGACACACATGAATGTCAGAAGCGCGCCCGCCAACAATTAAGAGGCCAATTAAACCCATTAAAGTTCCAATTGTCCCTGGTTTTTCATGGTGTGTCCAACCTTACGGTTGGCAGACAGGCGAATCTGCCAGGCAGACTTTGCATTTTTGATGAAACTTCATCCATTGGCGGGATGAGGTTTCCATTTTTAAATAAAAAATATTAAAATGCATGGACTTAATTTTCATCATGTATATGTTCAGGTGACTGATTCTGACGTGTGGACATTTTTTTAATGGATTTTAAAGTCTTTATTTATTGCTTTTAAATTCTTCAGCTCCGTGAAGTAGCTCTCTGCCTTCAGGGGGCTTTCATTCCGTGCTCTCCCGCACCCGCGTTTACATTAGCTTCAGCCTCCTCCCGCCCTCCACCTCAGCAGCGCTAAGCATTTTAGCACGCGTTTCACGCTGGCTGGCTATTAATTGGTCATTAAAGAGAAATCACAGCCGGGGGCTGATCGCAGGCGGCGGTCCTTTCCCCAGCTGCTCCTGGGCCCGCTGATCCTGCCCACGTGCCAACCTAAAAATCCTGCCTAAAGTCTGCACTAGGCCGGAATTTTTAGCTCAGCGGGTGGGCGGGCGCCCGACCCGACCAATCGTGAAATGACACGCGATGATGTCGAGCTAGCATCCTGGTGTCATCATGCGGTCGCGCGAAAGTTCGGACAATTAAAAGGCCTATTAAGGCCATTAACTTATTTTTTTCCTGAATTTTTCACTGCCCGACCAATCTAACGGTTGGTGGGCAGGCGAAAAGGTCAAGCGGCCTTTGCATTTTTTGGAAACCTCATCCATGGGCGGGGTGAGATTTCCAAAAGCAAAAACAAATGAAATAAAAACTTTAATTTTAATTAAAAACATGTCCCTGCTCATGTGACAGAGTCACATGAGGGGGCTTATTTTATTAATTTTTTCTGCTGCTTAATCATTTTTTCAATATATTCTTCATCTCCCTCAGGCAGCTCCGTGCCTCGAGAGAGATTATTCAGCGCTCTTTCACACGCATGCACAAAGTGTGCGCTAGGCCTGCTTGCCCTCCTCCCCCATATAGCTCAATGCTGCCGCTTGCGTACCACGCTGGCCGCGCCTTAATTGGCCCGCCAGTCCGAAATCGCGGCGCACTGTCCAAACCGCCCCCGCCGAGCCGGCACACCAAGGGCAAAATTCTGCCCACGGACACTTAGATCTTTATTTTATTTCATCACAGAATGGCTCCTGAGGTCTTCCCATGGTGGATACGGGATGAGTTGACATGGAGGCTGTAAGAGCAAAGGGTGGTGGATAGTGGGACATGGATTGGCATGAGTTGGCACTATGTTGGCATACGGGCTATAAAGGGTGATTGAGCATGGATGGAGGGGCATAGGTTGGCATGAAGGGAGCAAGGAGTTCTAGGAGTTATCATGGGTGGGGCATAGGGACCGTCTGGGGGCATAAGGGAGTGTGAAGGCTGTTTTGGTTTTATTGGTTTCTTTACAACCGGGACGATCTGGAGCACTGAAGTGGGCCTCTTAACAACCCACTTCGGCACCCAGCAGCGCCTGTGGCTGCCTCCGAACTCCTTCCGGCATCAGCATGCCATTAACTCCGCTCATCCAGGACAAAAATCCAAAGATCTGGGGCATTTTCCCCCAATTTGGTTTGCAAGTTTTGTGTTCCTGTGTGTTCCTGTAGTCTTCCCGAGCAAATGGATCACCTAAGCTTATTAAATCTTCTATACTTTTCCTTGGTTTAATCCCTGTTGCATTCATTAAGGTTATCACCTTCTTGAGGTGCCGATAAACAAACTTTCACATTCAATCTGACCTTTTAACTTGCTGAACCTTTGCAGGGTTTTCAACTCAAACTATGTCAAACATAATCTTATAGCTGTCACAATCACCCAAAGCTAGTACAACATCAATTGTCCTGCTCACTTATCATTCCCCGGATGATGACTGTCTCTTATGGTTTTCTTAACACACTGGATCATGAAATGACCTTCACAAAATAATAGAGACAATTCTGGGGAAAGAACAAAGGAAATCAGTACTGTTGTTAGAAAAGTTATGGAGGGTTCCCTGCACCTATTGCTAACATTATGTCCCTTTCTATTATGTTGGGAAACAACACCACACTTTGAAGCCTGACTAGTCATCAAACTTACGTAAAAGCAAAACACTGCTGATGCTGAAGATCTGCAATAAAAACAGATGCTGCCAGACCTGCTGAGTTTTTCCAGCACTTATTGTGGAGAGACAAACAGTGTTAACATTTTGAGTCCAATATGACTCTTCTACGGAACTTCCTGTTTTTATTTTAGTCATCAAACTTGATTGGTTATGCCTTCAACAATTGAATCCTTAGAATTCGCATTGATGAATAATAAAAACATGGAAAGATATATTCTAGTTCAGTGGGTATAATGTTGAGGCCCAGGACATATTAATGACATAAATTAGATTCTTCCTTGAGCTGTTGGTGTTTTTTTTATATTCTTTTTTTCTCTCTGACAGAAACATGGCTTCCATTAACACCAACCTCTCACAGTCAAATCCCTTTCCTCATTTTTCCCATTTCTTCCATTTCAAAATCACCTGAATCTGTGTTACTGGCAATATTCACAATCCCTCAGTGGATTTCAATAGGTTGCCAGTTATATGCCTCACTGTGGGCTAGAGATATGGTGCTATAAAAAGCAAAGCAGGCAGCTGCCAGGCAGTAATAGCTCACAATCGGGTAGATCTTGCATTCTGTAACAGGGTGTGTTAAAGCTTCTTAAAGTGGTGGACAAATTAATAACATATTCAGTGCTAATATAGCACAATGTAATTTCAAATCATACATTTTATTGTGCTTGGCAGTTGAAAACCTTGAAATTTTCTGCTTTAGAGTAATAATTTCTTGCCAGACAATAACTAAAATAAAGAATATTTTGCATATATAGGACTTTATCATGGCTGTCATAGAGCTTTACCTACAAATACGTACATTGTGGCATGGTAACTATTGTTGATAAGACAAAAAAATGGCAGCTATTTTTCAGATAGCAAGATTTCATGAGCAATAGTGAGTCGAAAATAACCAGTTAAACTGCTTAAGATGGTGTTGTTGGAAGAAAATAATGCTTGCCAGGATTCTGAGAGAATTTCACTGGTAGTGTTCCCTGCTCTTTTCATTAGAACAGAAAGGATTAAGAGGCGACATGATAGGAGTTTTTGAAATTATGAAGATATGGGACAGATTAGATCTAGAAGCAGGGGACATAGATATAAGATTATGTAAGAGATTTACAGAGAACAGGAGAATCTATTTCACGCAAAGGGCTGTGAGGATGTGAAATTCACTACTGTATTCAGCAATTGAAGCAGAGACTGTAATAACATTTAAGAATAGGTTAGGTGGTTGAAGGAAAGGGAACAAAGGGATACAGAAACACAGATACGATTAGGATTACTGCTTGTGTAAAGGATTGGCTCCCGGTCAAGCAACATATTGATTTTAAAATTCTCATCCTGGTTTTCAAATCTCTCATTGCCCTTTGCCCCTGCCTATCTCTATAATCTCCTCCAGCTCCACAATCAGCCAAAATATCTGTGCTCCTCTAATTCTAGCCTCTTGTGCATCCCTGATTGGTGGCTGTGCCTTCAGTTGCCTAGGCCCCAAGCTTTGGAATACCCACTCTACGGGTGGGATTTTCTGCACCCGCCTGCCACCGGGATCTTCCAGTCCCGCCTCAAGTCAATGGCCTTCTGGCTGGGGTGCTGCCTCGCCCACAGCGGGTCCCACCCACGATGGGGCCAGGAAATCTCGGCCCACGTTGCTCTCCCTCTCTACCTTGCTTTTCTCCTTTAAGACACTCCCTAAAATCTACCTCCTTTTGGTCATCTGGCCTTAATGGCAGAATTTAATTCCCCCCACCAGATCCGGGCTGGAAAGTGGGAGACCCATATAATTGGACGGGAAGGTAAGGGGTGGAGAACCCGTGGCCTTCCCAACTCCCTACCAATTAAGTCTGGGGCAGGAAGTGTCGAGGACAGGCTTCTTGCCCATAAGCCAATCAAGGCCCTTAACCAGCAGCGGGCAGGAGCAACATCATGTGGGCAATCCACCAGGTAAATCTGAGTGGGATGCCTGTGGCCTGGTGGAGGTGGGGGAGTGAATCCCTCCTGCTTTGGCAGCCTATCTGCCCAATAGAGACCCCCCCTGGCAGCAATGTCCACCCACACATGACAAACCCTGACAGCACTTAAAACTAATCCCCCTCACCACTCCATGCTAGGGGCTCCCCAAGTGGCTCCCGTGAGGCTGCCTCACCTCCCTTCATTCCACGCTCCAGTGGTGATTCTGCAGCCTGGGCCTCCTGCAGTTCTGGCAATGCTCACCATTCCTGGTTGCACTGGCGGTACTGGAAAGTACCTCTATAAGACGGGAAGTTCCCCTGACCAGAACAAACACCGTAACTCCAGGTTATTTCCTTATTGGTATTAAATCGGGTTGGGGAGGGGAGTGTGTGTGGGGGACGGTTCAAAATGGTTGCAGCAGAGTTGCCACCAGCTTTCCAGATGATGGACTGACCAACTGTAGCAAGTATTAAATTCCGCCCAATACCTCCTTATATGGCTTTTGCCATGTTTTGTTTTATAATGCTCCTGTGAAATACCTTGGGGCATTTCATTATGTTAGAGGTGCTATATAAATATAAGTTGCTGTTGTTGAGGATTAACACCAACACGGACTAGTTAGAATGAGCAGCCTGTTTCTGTGTTGTAACTCCTATGTAATTCTCTGTATGTTATTAGTCAGATAATGTCACAGAATTTTTATTGTCCACCTGAACTACTGGAGCAGGCAGCTGGCATTTTGATTTAAGGTCTCATTCAAAGTGCACCACTTGCTCAATGATGTACTGTAGCGTCTACTGAGACTATGTGCTCAAAGCCCTAGCATGGGGCTTTGTACTCATCTCTGAGCTTACTAACCAATCAGCCTGATAGAGGATAATTGGTTTGCTCAATTAGTGCATGAATTAAAGAAAGGCCAATATTGCTTAATTTACTAATTAGAGCTGCACATATACTCATAATAAAATCATTAAACTTAAATTATTTGATATCTTGAACACGTTTGAACTATCCATTTTAAAAAGATCCTTAAAATGCTCACAGTCATTCTTTTAATGTGGGTTTAATTGACCTCTATGCATTTCCAGAATGACTGTGATAATCTGAGGTGCAATATGAAAACACGGCCAGTCGATGACACCAAAGAAAGCCGCGAAAATTAAACAGAAGTAAATCAGCCATACCTTGCAAGGTGATTGTAAGTGCAGCCTTCATCATAGTCATCGGGGTTATCTCCCTCCAGCATGCCACACTTTGGCCGTATCGAACCGTTTGATCAGACCACCCATGACTGGTCACATTATATTGAATGCCTCGCGCTCTTCTTTTTGGCCAACGACATATCAGGGGAGGAAAAGAGGCGAGCGGTCCTCTTATCGATGTGTGACAGTAAAACATATGGCCTAATTCGTAGTCTAATGGCACCCAAAGCCCCAGATTTCAAAAGCTTTGATGAGTTGGTAAATCTTGTGAAAAGCCACTTTCAGCCAAAACCCTCGGTAACAACGCAGTGTTTTAAATTTAATTTGAGGTATCGTGCCCCTGGAGAGGCAGTTGCTTTCTATGTAGCAGCCTTAAAGCTACTGACAGAGCACTGTGAGTTCCGGACGTCAATTAAGAGTGTGGGATTAATGAAAACACCATTCAAAAAAGGTTGTTGTCAGAAACAAATTTCGCAAGGGTCTGGAGTTGGCGCTCGCAATGAAGAGCACAGTCAGGGACTCAGAAGCAATCAAGGGAGCACAAAATGAGGCCGTCCTTCATGTCAGGAGGGAAACACCAGCTAAAAATGGTACGGAAGTGCAGGGCTCCCCGGAAAGGTGGGAAACAGCCACCATTAACAGACCAGCAAAAAGCAATGGTTTAACAGAGAAAACCTACAATAATGTGGGTAAAAGGGCAGAAATGGAACCTGCAAGCAAATGACAATTTAAAATAATCGAGTGTTTCTACTGCCATCATAATGGACACGTTATGTGATATTGTAAAGACAGATTAAGACAAAACTTTAAGCAGAAAGGTAGAAATTGTGGAATCCACATGACAGAGGATGAGAAGAAACAGAATCAGATATTTACTCACTACACAACTTATAAATGGGTAAAACAGAGCCAATCTATGTGGCAGTACAAGTCAATGGGAAACCCATCTGAATGGAGGTTGATACAGTAGCATCCACAACAGTTATAGGGGAACATACATTCAAACATCTGAATGGAGGAGACCACTCATTAAATCTGGAAAATTAAGATGCTAAATTAAAGACATATACTATTGAAGGCATATGAGTAAGAGGTAAATGCAAGGTTCCAGTACAGTATGGAAATGTGTCTGTTAATTTACCCCTAATAGTGGTAACAGGGGAGAGTCCAAGTCTACTTGGCCAGAACTTGCTTTAGGAAACAAAGTTGGAATGGACCGAGATTTTTGAACTCAGAATGAAAGAACTGCAAGAATTATTATAGAAATATGTCTCAGTTTTCAGGGAAGAGTTTGGGAAGATTCAGGGGCTAATAACTAAAATCCACATGAATCCTGCGGCAACCCCCAGATTCTTGAAGGTGAGGCCAGTCCCCTATGCATTAAGAGAAAAAGTTGATGTTGAATTAGACAAGCTGGAAACGTTGGGAGTCTTACAATCTGTGCAATTTTCTGAGTGGGCAGCACCCATAGTTCCACTGACTGGAGCCTGACTAGAGTGTGCAAATATGTGGGGACTGCAAGTTGACCGTTAACAAAGTGGCCAGACTTTACAGGCATCCTATACTGAAAATTGATAAATTGTACTCCAGCTGGCAGGGGGAACGTATATACGAAGCTCAACATGAGCCATGCTTACTAGCAAGTTGAGCTAGGAAAGGCTTCTCACACATAAGGGGTTATAGCAATATACCAGGTTAGCTTTCAAAGTCTCATTGGCTTGTGCCATTTGCCAATCGACAATGGAAAATTTAATTCAAGGTTTGCCCTATGGTGTGGTTTATCTCGATGATGTCCTAGTAACAGGACTAACTTATGAAGATCACCTGGCTAATCTGGAAGAAGTATTGAAGCATTTCTCACAAGCCGGAGTATGTTTGAAAAGAGAAAAATGTATCTTCCAAGCAAAAGAAGTGGTTTACCTGGGCCATAGGGTCGACTTGCAGGGCCTTCACCCAGCAGAAGACAAGGTGAGAGCTATTCGTGAGGTGCCAGCACCAGAAAATGCCATAGAACTCAAGTCCCTCTTGGGAATGATTAACTATCATGGCCAATTTCTCCCAAATGTATCAATAGTACTGGCTCCATTATATGGTTTACTCAAGAAAAACCACAGGTGGACTTGGCAAGCTCCACAACAACAGGCTTTTATGACAGTAAAGAAGTTGCTACATTCATCGGCCTTGTTGTTACATTTTGACCCAAAGAAAGAATTGATTTTGACCTGCGATACATCCCCTTACGGAATAGGGGCAGTACTCTCCCACCAGATGGCGGATGGCTCTGAACGGTCCATTGATTACATCTCAAGAACACTTAGTGTTGCAGAAAGAAGATACTCACAAATAGAGAAAGAAGGCTTATCCATCGTATTTGGCGTTAAGAAGTTCCACCAATATACCTGGTCACCACTTTACCATTGTATCCGATCACAAGGCACTACTAGATTTGTTCGGGGAAGATAAGGCAATACCCCCAATTGCCTCTGCACACATCCAAAGGTGGGCACTGATTCTAGCTTCTTATGAATCTACTTTTATCCACTGGCCAGGAAGCCAGGTTACAAATGCTGATGCACTGAGCCGATTACCTCTAAAAGACAGCAATGTGAACATCCCAATTCCTCAAGAACCCTTGTCTTGTTGTTAAACTTTCTGGATTCATCACCTGTACATGCCAAACAAATAAGAGAGTGGAAAGACCACGATCCAGTTTTGTCTCACGTAAGGAAGCAAGTCTTACAGGGACAGTCTAACGAGCCAAAATCTGATGATATGAAGCCCTATTTTAATAGGAGATACGAGCACACCTGCCAGGCTGTCAACTTGCTGTGGGGAGCGAGAGTCATTGTGCCTCCAAGAGGAAGAAAGATATTATTGACTAAATTGTATAGTGCTCACCTTGGCATCTCTAGAATGGAAATGTTGGTACACAGCTACTTACAGTGGCCAGGGATGGATACTGAAAATGAAAACTTAGTCAGAGCTGCATACAATGCCAACATGTACAGAAATTGCCCTCTTCTGCTCCATTGCATCCTGGGAATGGCCAGGAAGACCATGAGGCCACCTCCATGTTGACTACGTGGGGCCTTTTTTGGGCACAATATTCCTCTTGATTATAGATGCTCACTTGAAGTGGATGGATATATACGAGGTGAGATCACTCACATTTGCCACCACCATAGACAGATTGCGTCAGAGTTTTGCAATACATGGGTTACCAGTTGTAATAGTGTCTGATAATGAAACGGAATTCACCAGTGGGGAATTGCAAAGATTTACAGATTTCAATGGCATAACACATGTTAAGAACTTGCCATACCACTCTGCATCCAATGGTTTGGTTGAGAGGGCAGTCCAGACCTTCAAGTCCCAAATGAAAAAACTGGATAGAGACTCTATTGCAACTAGATTACCATGTTTCCTACTCAGCTATAGGACTACGCTCCACATGACCACCGGTATTGCCCACACAGAGTTGTTAATGAAGAGATGTCTCAGGACACGTTTGAGTCTCATAAGGCCAAATTTAGGGGGGAGGGTAGAGAGAAGTCAGGAAGCCCAGAAAAATAGACACAATTAGTACAGTTGTGAAAGAAACTTCACTATTGGAGACAGAGTTTTTGCAAATAACTTTGGAGATGGGCCCAAATGGCTATCAGGTGAAGTTAGTGCTGTGACAGGACAGCTTTCCTATCACATATCGGTCGAAGGTTGGATAATTAAGAGACATGTAGATCACCTCAGGAAAAGGGAAACAGATCTATAAGGAAGGATGCACCAGGCATTCCCGTTGGAGAATGTAGAAGGAACTCCACTTGGTTTGAAAGTACCTGTAGCATCCATTGAGCCTGAGAGAGTAGAAGAAACAAACTTACAGGTTCCTACTGGAGAGCCTAGTGGACAGGTGACTCCTGAGAGGGAGGCCTCGGACAAGCTATCCAAAATCATAGAACTATGATGTTCGACATGTTTGAAGAAGCCTCCAGAGAGACTGAATTTGTAAATAGTTTATTTATGTAAATAGTTGATATATTGTAAAGATTGTAAATTGTACTTTCGAGTAAAGGGGGAGGATGTGGTAATCTGAGGTGCGACATACCTTCAAGAGAATGTGATCAGATTGACCACTTGATTGTAATACCCAATTTCTGTGTAGGCAGGCTACGATGTTAATCAGTAGTTTAGAATAGGGTCTGGTTGGAGAAGCACATATGTCTTAGTGATCTGTTACTTATGTTAATAAACAGCATGTGCTTCATCTTACATTTGTCTCTGCATCTGCAGTATCTTATTTACCAACTCATTCACCAGTAGGTGGGTGTGAAACTGTGTTCACTGAGCAAAGTGACCCGACAGAAGGAACATAACAACTATCTTTCAAGTATCTGCTACAACAGTGGAATACAGTGAGCAAGTAGCAGTAGTTTTACTGGCTCATGTGGAGAAAAAACGCTAGCACAAACCTGGTAGGTTGAGTGGCCTGCGTTTATGTTGCAATATTTTGTGAATAACTGTTCCATCTGACTGTTGCTGATGTTAGTTATTGGACCCTACTTTTGGAAAATGCTAAAGGTCATTAATCAAACTAATAGTTCCAAGATTTGAGAAACAAAAGGTTAGCACTTTCCGTTTACGTTTCTGTATTCTTTGAAGCTACATGGATGCATCTTCGTATATAAAGAAGTCTTTATTTAGACTAATGCATTCAAGCACAGCAAAACACTATAAATGGAGAGAGTTGCAGCACGGGGCCAACATTGCAAGATTAATGCAGCCTGTTTTCAGCTCATCCCATCAAATGTTGTATTTGGCAAGCCTCATCTAATGTTCAGCAATGTACTCAATCACAGCGAGAAGGACCGGTCCTTCATGAAATAACAACTACAGTTAACATGTAATATAATAGTGAGATGAGAAATTCTGATGACTGGGGGAGAAGAAGGCAGTGCAATATATTAGCTGGACAAGCAGCATTAATCAAACCTCATTATTACAAATCTATGGAACCAGCAAATTAATTCTCCTTTTCAGGGGCTCACTTCACTGAGCTTCGACTAGGCACCTCACCATTATATATTAAACTAAAAGCAAAGGAAACCTGCAGGCTTCTAGTATAATTATATATCCCAAAGCTCTTATTACTTTTTCCCTATTTGCCACCAGAAGATTAGAGCTTAGGTTACTGTTGGTAATATTAGCAGCTGACCAACTTAAAAGGATGCATAAGACATTCTGTGTTATTTAAACACAGGCACTAGCCAAGCTATTTGAATGATGAATATTATACGTGCAACAGGAATGAAGATAGTAAAGTTAGATTCACCCCTTCTATAAAATATAATCATCCATATCAGCGATTTCTAAAAATAAAAAAAATATATTCCAATGGTAAGTTTTACCCTATTCTGTAAGAAATGCTTATTTCTCCTGTGTTTTGAGAAATGTAATTTTATAATAGGCCCCACACACCCAATCAATCTACAGAATCATAAAACTGTAGAGAAACAGGAAAGTACTGTACTCTGCTCAGTATTCCCTTCAAGTTTCACAAATAAAAACTTGTCACACCTACATGCGATTAGCTAAAATATTATTCCTAAACTGTAATAAATAACAGTAGAGCAGAGATGTCAACCTACCAATGACCAAGAAGTATCCTTTAAAGAAAATGTATGAAAAATGTTTCTTCTGACCTTGACTAACTAGCTTCATCCAAAGGGGAGCAACCGGGGAATTACAAACAACTGACAGCCTAGAAATAAATTTATTTTAGCAATTGGAGTGGTCCTTGAGTTGACCTCAGGCTAAAGGGGCAGGCAGATTAAACAAAATTTTACCTTAGAGGCAGACGGCTTCCCTCAAGACAGTCCTTTTATATCGAGCGAGAAAGATCATGTTCCCCTCATTTTTTAACATACCTGTTGCATTTGGGGTTTTTAGACTATTTTTACATAGAAAGGATCCAGGAAAAAAAAGGTGGTACAGTTAAGTGTGATGCCCCCAAGCATAGTGTATTTGTGCAAGATTTTTTTCCCCCCAAAATGGCATTGAGAAGAAAGGTTGTTAAAATGGACCTGTTGGGCCAAAAGGCCTATTTAGATTCTGTAAATATTCTATACAATGCGAATGCTTTGCTAACGCCAGGCTTCAAAGTTATTTCCAAAAGGATGGCAAACAATAAGCAACCCATCAACCTGAACAAAAATAAAAATACCTGGAAAAACTCAGCAGGTCTGGCAGCATCTGCGGAGAGGGACACAGTTAACGTTTCGAGTCCGTATGACTCTTCAACAGAACTAAGTAAAAATAGGTGAAACATCAACCTGGTTTATTAGTCAATACACAGGTCACACCTATTGTGCTGAGAGGTTCCTGCTTCTGACATTCAGCAAGAATTGTTTAGCAATGAGCTGTTCTCCTCAAGATACAAATGCAAGGAAACTACAAACAAAGAGACAGAGGTACAGGCAGCCTGATGTTTTAAGAACAGCTAATTGCAGTCAGGTCTAGTAAAAGCTGACGAAAGTTAGAATACAGTAATGTTTAGAAGTAATTTTGTCCAAGTCAAACAAAATGAGCTATCGATGTGGGAAGGATAGATTTTTAATCTACAAGGGAGTCAAGGGTTCTGGTGGGGTGGGGGGGTAGGAAGGAAAGTGGAGCTCAGTCCACGATCAAATCAGGCATGATCTTATTGAATGGTGGAGCAGGATCAAGGGGCCAAATGGCCTACACCTGCTGCTATTTAAATACATACATACATAAAAATACTCAATGACCCTGCCTCTACTTTTTTCTGGAGGAGAGAGCTCCACAGACTCATGACCTTCTGAGAGGCAAAAAAAATTCTCCTCACCCCTGTCTTAACTGGGAGTCCTTTATTTTAAAACTGTGTCCCTTAGTTCTAGTCTCTCCCAGAAGGAGAAATATCTTTTTAGCATCCATCCTGTCAAGTTCCCTCAGGAAGTTATATGTTTCAACAAGATCACTTCTCATTCTCCTAAACTCCATTGAGTAAAGGCCTAACCTGTCCAACTTTTCCTCCTAAGATAACCTCCTCATCTCAGAAATCAGACAAGTGAACCTTCTCTGAATTGCTTCTAATGCAATTATGGCTGGAATTTTCCATTCCAAGCCTAAGTCCCATGGAGGGGGCAGGAACCGGGAGTGTTTCCCACTGCAGAGCCCAGTGGGAATTTGCATTGAATCGCGTGTTGCTGGGCTCAATAATTATACAGTCGGCAGTTTCTAGATGTATTGCATGGCAGGGCGGACTGGGTGACATGTCCCCCTCACCATCACATCCGGGCACCATATTTAAAAGGCGCTCAGGCATCAACTTCTTTGTCGTGAATCCACCATGGAAGGAGGAGGTGGCCTGGCGAACTTTGGCCCCCAGCTTCAGCGTCGTTTCCCCGATGTTCTGCTCAACGGAGTGGAGGTCAGGAGGGGCATCCTGTACACCAAGGATGGAAGGAGGAGGCTGAGCCGTGTGACCAACCCTGCATGGAAGGAAGTCACCAGGCTGGTCAGTGCCCACGGCCTCCACCACAAGACTGCCCTGCAGTGCCGGAAATGGATGAATGGTCTCATCTGCGCAACCAGGGTAAGTGAACCCTCAACTGCTCACACTCACCTCACTGAATGGTAGAGGGGACATGAGCCTCAGTGACAAGGGCACTATCTGTGTGGCTCATGCATAAAAAGAGCTACTCATTGTGATAAGGTGATGCCCTACAGCCCCACTGCAGTCCATTTAGTCTGCAGGCGGAGAGGCCACTGCGGGTTCCTGACCCTTCCACACAGAGAACTCAGATGGTGTTGCGGTGGGGGACAGGGGGAGTGGGGAAAGGATTTAGGCCTTGAGGCCACCAGCAAGCACTACTACTGACCTGCCTCTGTGAGCCTTATCCTTCTATCTGCATGGGCTCACCGCTCTGGAGGGTGCTGCCCCAGAACCCTTGTGGACAACCTGCACATCACATGGTACACAATCCAGTGGGTTATTTGTAGGCCTGGAAGAATGGGAAAGAGAACTGAAGCCCAATTTCTCTCAACACATCTTCTCTCTTTGCACAGGAAAAGTTACAGCACAACAGGAGAGAGAGAAAGAGAGAGAAGAATACTGAACTGAAGAACCTTACAGAGTTCGAGGAGCGGGCAGCTGAGCTGGCAGGAGAGGAACCGGACTGAGCCTGCGCAGATGGAGATGTCGGCGGGCAGCCTCCATCCAGTAAGGATCTATGCATAATGTAGTCACATAGAAACCTAAGGGTCATGCATTCCTCCATGTTGGTGACAGTCCATGCAGTCACTTGCGCTCTCCTCTCTCACTTACAGGTGCCAGCAGGAAGAGGGGAAGGCCAGAAGAGGAAGTTCTGACCAGCAGTGCCTCCAATCCACAGAGGACCAAGGAGATTGGGGATAAGGAAGAAAGTGCACCTGTAGAATCACCACAACAGTCACCTGTATCCTCCACTAACCCAGAGACATACACCTCAATGGGTACTAGATCGAGTTTAGGTAGAGTCTCACATTCTGGTGGTCACTGCATGAACACGTTTCTGCAGCAGGAGGAGGCAGCGTCAGCCAAACTCATCAACATTCAGAGGACCGCTGGGTAAGAGGCACCTGTGATGTCCGAGTCAGATGACGAGTCCCTGGGATCTGTCCTGCCCAAGGTATTGGAGATGCCGTGAGAGGTGGGGGATCATCAGGCAGAGGTGATGGAGGCCCTCAACAGAGTGGCACATGAGAAGGAGGTCCATCCGCCTGCTCTCTGGTGAAGTTGTTCCGACTTTTGCATGCATGGAGGTCTCCATGGGGAAGATGGCGAACGCCATGTAGAACCTTATCCATGAGAACCCCAGTTTCTGCCAGAGATGAGAGCAGACCTCCACTCCATCGCTGTAGCCGTGGGTGAGATCTTACTGTGGCTATGCAAGAGGGGGACAGGGCACCTTGAGCTCCCTCCGGGTGCCCCTTCTCCTCAAGGAGCCTGGCAGGGGCCCTCGAGCACCCAAAGGAGGAGGAGCGGCTGTTGGACACTCCTGAGACCTCCACTCAGGACTCTGAAGGTGTTCGGCCCTTCAGAATGACTCTTGCCTATGAACACGTCAGCTTCGTCCTCTGTGACTGCAGAGGGAGCAGTTGCCCCACAGCAGGACAGCCAAAGTAAGCTGTGGCCCTCTAGGCCTCGTGTCTCCCTCCAAGGTCATCCAAGACAACAGGGCAAATTGATCAGCAGGCTGCCTCCACCCTTGCTGCGGATGTCGGGGGAGCACCTACAAGAAGTGGTAGGGAATGCAAGGTTAAGAAGTTATGATTTCACATGTGGCTGCATGGGTGCACTATAATTGTTAATGTTCTTACATTTCTGTAATTAGACTACACTTGCACTTTAATGAGGTCTGATTAATGAGGTGTAATTGTGATTCATAATCAGTGGCGTAGTGGTATTGTCACTGGGCTAGTAATCCAGAGACCCAGGATAATACTCTGGGGACCTGGGTTCGAATCCCACTATGGTGAAATTTGAATCCTATAAAAATCTGGAATTAACAGTCCAGGGATAACCTTGAAACCATTGTCGACTGTCATAAAAACCCATCAGGTTCACTAATGTTCTTTAGGGAAGGAAATCTGGTGTCCATTTCTGGCCTATATGTGACCCACAACAATGTGCCCTCTGAAATGGCCTAGCAAGCCACTCAGTTGTATCAAACTGCTAGAAAGTCAATAAGGAATTAGACTGGATGCACCACTCAGCATCGACCTAGGCACTGGAAATGACAATGGCAAACTCAGTCCTGTCAAGACTGCAAAATCCTCCTAACTAACATCTGGGGATTGTGCCAAAATTAGGAGAGTTGTCTCATATACTAGTCAAGCAACAGCCTGACATAGTCATACTACGGAATCATAGCTTATAGATAACGTGCCAGATACCACCATTACCATTTCTGGGTATGTCCTGTCCCATTGGCAGGACAGAGGTGGCAGTACAATGGTATACAGTCAGGAGGGTGGTGGCCTAGGAGTCCTCAACATCAACTCTGAACCCCATGAAATCTCATGGCATCAGCTCAAAAATGTGCAAGGAAACCTCCTGCCGATTACCACATACCGCACCCCCCACCCCACTCTCAGTTGATGAACCAGTACCCCTTGATAATCACCACTTGGAGGAAGAACTGAGGATGACAAAGGCACAGAATGTACTCTGCTTGGGGGACTTCAATGTCCATCATCAAGGCTGCTCGGTAGCACCAGTATAGACTGAGCTGGCTGCATCTTAAAGGACATAGCTGCTAGACTGGGACTGTGGCAGGTGATGAGGGAACCAACAAGAAGGAAAAACTAACTTGACCTCACCCTCACCAACCTGCCTGCCACAAATGCATCTGTCCAAGACAATATCGATAAGAGTGACCACTGCACAATCCTTGTGGAGATGAAGTCCTGTCTTCACATTGAGGATACCCTCCTTTGCGTTGTGTGGCACTACCTGCTAAATGGCATAGATTTCAAATAGATCAAGCAACTCAAGATGGGCAACCATGAGGCATGTGGGCCATCAGCAGCAGCAGAATTTTACTCAACCACAATCTATAACCTCATAGTCCACATATCTCCCATTCTACCATTATCACTAAGCCTGGGGATCAACCCTGGTTCAATGAAGATTGCAGGAGGGCATGCCAGGAGCAACACCAGGCATACCTAAAAACGAGGTGTCAACATGGTGAAGCTATAACACAGGACTACTTGTGTGCCAAACAGCATAAGCAGCAAGCGATAGACAGGGCTAAGCGATTCTACAACCAATGGATCAGACCTAAGCTCTGCAGTTCTGCATCACCCAGTCATAAATGGTGATGGACAATTACACAATATGCTAGAGGAGGAGGCTTCACAAATATCCCTATCCTCAATGATGGGGGAGTCCAGCACATCAGTGCAAGAGATAAGGATTAAGTATTTGCAACAATCTTCAGCCAGAAGTGCCAAGTGGATGACCCATCTCGGCCTCCTCTGGAGATCTCCAGCATCACAGATGCCAGGTTTCTGGCAATTCAATTCATTCCACGTGATATCAAGAAACAGCTGAAGGCACTGGACAGTGCAAAGGCTATGGGCCCTGACAATATTCCGGCAATAATCCTAAAGACGTGTGCTCGAGAATTTGCTGCGTCCCTAGCCAAGCTGTTCCAGTACAGCTACAACATTGGCATCTACCTGGCTAATTGGAAAATTGCACAGGTATATCCTGTACACAAAAAGCAGGACAAATCCATTGTGGCCAATTAATGCCCCATCAGACTACTCTCGATCATCAGTAAAGTAATGGAAAGGATCGTCAACAGTGCTATTAAGCGGCACTTACTTAGCAACAACCTGCTCACTGATGCCCAGTTTGGGTTGTGCCAGGGCCACTCAGCTCCTGACCTCATTACAGCCTTGGTTCAAACATGAACAAAAAAGCTGAACTCCAAAGGTGAGGTGAGAGTGACTGTCCTTAATATGAAGGCTGCATTTGACCGAGTGTGGCATCAAGGAGCCCTAGCAAAACTGGAGTCAATGGGAATCGGGGAGGAAAACTCTCTACTGGTTGGAGTAATACCAAGCACAAAGGAAGATGGTTGTGGTGATTGGAGGTCAGTGAGCTCAGCTCCAGGACATCACTGCAGAGTTCCCCAGCATAGTGTCCTCAGCCCAACCATCTTCAGCTGCTTCATCAATGACCTTCCTTCCATCATAAGGTCAGAAGTGGGGATGTTCGCTGATGATTACACGATGTTCGACACGATTCTTAACTCCTCAGGTACTGAAGCAGTCCATGTCCAAATGCAGCACAACCTGGACAATATCCCAGCTTGGATGACAAGTGGCAAGTAACATTTGTGCTGCACAAGTATCAGGCAATGACCATCTCCAAAAAGAGAGAATCCTAACTTCGCCCCTTCACATTCAATGTCATTACCATCGCTGAATCCCCCACCACCAACAGCCTGGGAGTTACCATTGACCAGAAACTGAACTGGACCAGCTATATAAATACTGTGGCTACAAGAGCAGGTCAGCGGCTAGGATTTGTGTGACCTCTTGACTCCGCAAAGCCTGTCTGTCATCTACAAGGCACAAGTCAGGAGTGTGATGGAATACTCTCTGTTTGCCTGGATGAGTGCTGCTCCCACAACACTCAAAACGTTTGACACCATCCAGGACAAAACAGCCCGCTTGATTGGCACCCTTTCCAAAAACATTCACTCCCTCCACCGCTGACATACAGTGGCAATAGTGTGCACCATCTACAAGATGCACTGCAAGAACTCACTGAGGCTCCTTCGACAGCACCTTCCAAACCCAAGGCCACTCCCATTTAGAAGGACAAGGGCAGCAGACACATGGGAACACCACCACTTGGAAGTTCCCCTCCAAGCCATTCACCATCGTGGCTTGGAAATATATCGCCGTTCTTTCACTGTCTCTGGGTCAAAATCCTAGAATTCCCTACCTAACAGCTCTGTGGGTGTACCTACACCACATGGACTGCAGCGTGAGTGCAGCTCACCACCAATATTTGAAGGGCATTTAGTGATGCCCAACTCCACGAATGAATAAAAAAAAGCCTGGTCCTCCATCACCCCCCTCCCCCGATCTTCAGTGGGTCACCCCAGGCTGTGCCTTTGTCCCAGAGAATTGTGTGCAGGGGGACCAGGATCTTTGCCAGGGTCCTTGTGAGCACGTGCAAGAAAACGCCCACGTATGCTGAGACTTTGCCCTTCAGGCGCTCATCTGTTGAAACGCCTTAGCACTGTCAGCACTACGTCCTTCGTTGTCCAGTTGTGCAGACCTGCCGCTCCACCCACCCCCAATGACCCAGCTTCCATGCAGCATCTTGAGATCTCCACATCGAGGCTCTAGATAGTTGCATCTGGCCATGATGAGTGTGATTTATCAGGTTGAATCCAACAGCTTCCAACCTCCCCCGTGACCCCATAACCATTGACCCTCTTGTTGTGACCTTTGACCTCCCCACAGTGACCCTACAACCCCCACTCATTACCCTCCATCTCATCACGGTGAATATCCCCACCCTCCCGAGGAGCCCACCCCCGTGACAATAGACATGCCTCCCTCATCCTGCCAAACCCCAGAATCTGGTTTTACTTCTGTGTCCCTTCCAACTACCTTCAGCGTCCCTTCGCCAGTCATCACAGGATCCTCACCCTCCCATCCTACCAGGTCCCAGATGCCGCTTTAACGCTCACCATCTCTTCCTACAACCAATTCCCTCAGTTTGCTGCAGGAGGGCTCAGCAGTTGACACCACAGTCCCCTCCCTCTGAATCCCTTTCCCCTCTTACACCCCCATGCCGGTTCACACCTGCACACCCTACCCCGATGCCCGTTCATACCTGCAAACTCCCCCCCACCCGCACACACTCCACCATGACCCCTCCTAGTCTCCTGCTTCAGAAACCGCTTTACTCATCCCACGACCCCCGCAACATCGCTCTCTTTCTCTTACCACGTCCAACCTCCTCCATCTCTCTCTAGTCCTCCACACCTGCCCCGTCCCTTCATTCCTCTCCTCCCTGTCTAATCCACCCCCCAGCACAGACCATCACCGCCCAACAGTACCTCATGAAGCCAACCACCCGCAGCACAAAGATCCACATCCTGGTAGCTCCTGCAACATGAAGATCCACATTCTGGAGACTCCAGCAGCACCATGATCCAAGCTCCAGCAGTGCGAAGATCCATGTAGTTGATGCTCCTCACACCCACTGCTGCACGTGGTGTTTCAGTGTCTTTGGTTACTGGAGGCCTCCATCTTCCGCTCTCCGCAAGCTGCCCCATGCCTTCTTCCTGGTGAGTACCGACATGTCCACGCCACACTGGTGTGGACTTTGTTCTGGACCAGCATGATATCCCACTGGTGGCATGGGGGGATCAATTCCAGTCAGGGCTTCATCTATGTCCCATTAACAGGATGCAAAAAAAGCTTCATGCCAGCTGGGAAAGGTGACTCACCATGACGGAAGGGAGCGCATGTTCCCGCTGTCATTTCATGCCGCTGGAAACTGATTTTTCAGCTCCTGCTGTCCTTATGTCCTCTTCACAACTTATTTTCCGACCTATCTTTGTGACATCAGCAAACTTAGCAACCATAAATTAGGTCATGTCATCCAAATCATTGATATAGATTGTAAATAGTTGAGGCCCCAGCACGGATCCCTGTGACACTCCATTTGTTCCAGTTTGCCAACCTGAAAATTATATATATAATTATAATAATAAATTAATAATTATATATAGCCTTCTCTCTGTTTCCTGTTAGCTAACCAATTCCCAATCCATGCTAATATGTTACCCCCTACACCATGAGCTTTTACTTTGTGTAATAACCTTTCATGTGGCATCTTGTCAAATGCCTTCTGGAAATCTAAATACAGCACGTCCACAGGTTTCCTTTTATCCACATTGCTAATTCACAGAATCTCAGAGTTTTATCATCACAGAAGGGGGCCATTTGGCCCATCATGTCTCCACTGGCTCTCCAAGTGAGCATTATGATCTGGTGTCATTGCCCTGCATTTTTCCCATACTCCTGCACATTGTTTCTTTTCAAATTATCATCTAATGCCCTTTTGAATGCCTCGGTTGAACCTGCCTCCACCACACCTCCAGGCAGTGCATTCCAGAACCGAACCACTCATTGTGTGAAAAAGTTTTTTCTCGTGTCACTTTGCTTCCTGAATTACCCCCTGAAAGGATTCTAGTAAATTAGCCAACATGCTTTCCCTTTCAGAAAAACCATGTTGACTCTGCCTGATTGCATTGAGATTTTCTAAGTGCCCCACTACAGCCTCCATACTAATAGATTCCAGCATTTTCCCTATGACAAATGTTGAGCTAACTGGCCTATGGTTTCCACCTTTCTGTCTCCCTCCTTTCTTGAATAGAGGAGTTACATTTGCTATATTCCAATCTGATGGGGCCTTTCCAGAATCTAGGGAATTTTGGAAAATTAAAAGCAATGCCTTACTTTTTCAAAGAGCTTCTTCTATGACCCTAGCATGAAGTTCATCAAGACCTGGGCACTTGTCAGCTTTTAGTTCCAATAATTTTCTCAGTACCCTTTCCCTGGTTATTGGAATTGGTTAAGTTCCTCCCTCCCTTTCATCTCCTGATTCATAATTATTTCTGGGATGATATTTGTGACCTCCACAGTGAAGACAGATGCAAAATATTTGTTCAAGTCATCCTTATCTTCCATTATTAATTCCCCTGACTCATTCTCTAGAGGACCAATGCTCTCTTACATTTTTCCTTTTTAAATACCTGTAGAAACTCTTGCAATCTGTTTTTATATTTCTAGTTAGCTTTCTCTCACACAACAACTTCTCCCCCCTTATTATTCTTTGTCATTCTTTGTTGTTTTTTATATTCTGTCCAATCTTCTGACCTGCCATTTAACTTAACTGAATTGTATGCTTTGTCTTTCAATTTGATACTATCCTTAGTCAGCCACAGCTCGTGTACCATTCCCCTAGAGTCTTTCGATGGGATCTATCAGTGCCGCCAAATTCAATGAACTTTTGGCTGGCTCACTGCATCTCTACTGACCAATCCTTGAACCTAATTTCTCAGTTCACTTTAACCAGCTCTGTCTTCATACACTGATAATTGTGCTTATTTAAGTTTAAACAGTAGTAAACATCTTAGACCAAAATAAAAATACCTGGAAAAGCTCAGCAGGTCTGGCAGTATCTGCGGAGAGGAACACAGTTAATGTTTCGAGTCCGTATGACTCTTCAACAGAACTAAGTAAAAATAGAAAAGAGGCGAAATATAAGCTGGTTTAAGGTGGGGTGGGACAGCTAGAGCTGGATAGAGGGCCAGTGATAGGTGGAGATAGCCAAAAGATGTCACAGACAAAAGGACAAAGAGGTGTTGAAGGTGGTGATATTATCTAAGGAATGTGCTAATTAAGGGTAGAAAGCAAGACAAGCAAGGTACAGATAGCCCTAGTGGGGGTGGGGTGGGGTGAAGGGAAGGGATCGAAATAGGCTAAAAGGTAGAGATAAAACAATGGATGGAAATACATTTATAAATAATGGAAATAGGTGGGAACAGAAAAATCTATATAAATTATTGGAAAAAAGGGGGGATCAGAAAGGGGGTGGGGATGGAGGAGAGAGTTCATGATCTGAAATTGTTGAACTCAGTATTCAATCCAAAAGGCTGTAAAGTGCCTAGTCGGAAGATGAGGTGCTGTTCCTCAAGTTTGCGTTGAGCTTCACTGGAACAATGCAGCAGGCCAAGGACGGACATGTGGGCATGAGAGCAGGGTGATGTGTTGAAATGGCAAGCGAAAGGGAGGTCTGCGTTATGCTTGCGGACAGACCAAAGGTGTTCTGTAAAGCGGTCACCCAGTCTGCGTTTGGTCTCTCCAATGTAGAGGAAACCGCATTGGGAGCAATGAATGCAGTAGACTAAATTGAGGGAAGTGCAAGTGAAATGCTGCTTCACTTGAAAGGAGTGTTTGGGCCCTTGGACGGTGAGGAGAGGGGAAGTAAAGGAAAGTAAACATCTTAGACCCACTCTTCTCTTCTTCAAACTG
Organism: Cetorhinus maximus; assembly: GCF_964194155.1. NCBI lineage: Eukaryota > Metazoa > Chordata > Chondrichthyes > Lamniformes > Cetorhinidae > Cetorhinus > Cetorhinus maximus. Next base: position 117,812,496 of record NC_135886.1, read on the forward strand.
AATGCCAAATTCAGACATGTGATGATCAATGCTACCAAGGGTCTCCCTTATTATGAGGTCATTAATTAATCCTGTTTCATTGCAAATTAACAGATCTAGAATGGCTCCCACTGGCATGGTCTGTGGACTCTCCGGTTCTTCCTCGAACAGAGGCCCGAACAATCCCCATCCACCACTACTCTCCTCCGTCTGTCTGAACTTGTTCTCTCACTGAACAATTTCTCCTTAAACTCGTCTCACTTCTTCCAAATAAAAGGTGTGGCTACGGGTACCCGCATGGGCCCCAGTTATGCCTGTCTCTTTATGGGGTATGTGGAACATTCCTTGTTCCAGTCCTACCCCGGCCCCCTCCCACAACTCTTTCTCCGGTACATTGATGACTGCTTCGGTGCTGCTTCATGCTCTTGTCTGGAACTGGAAAAATGTATTAATTTTGCTTCCAATTTCCACCCCTCCATCATTTTCACGTGGTCCATCACTGACACTTCCCTTCCCTTCCTTGACCTCTCTGTCTCAATTTCTGGTGATAGACTGTCCACCAATATGCATTACAAGCCTACCGACTCCCACAGCTACCTCGACTACAGCTCCTCACACCCCGCTTCCTGTAAGGACTCCATCCCATTCTCTCAGTTCCTTCGCCTCCGTCGCATCTGTTCTGATAATGCCACTTTCAAAAACAGTTCCTCTGACATGTCTTCCTTCTTCCTTAACTGAGGTTTTCCACCCACGGTGGTTGACAGGGCCCTCAACCGTGTCCGGCACATCTCCCGTGCATCCGCCCTCACACGTTCCTCTCCCTCCAAGACCCATGATAGGGTCCCCCTTGTCCTCACTTATCACCCCACCCGCCTCCGCATTCAAAGGATCATCCTCCACCATTTCCGCCAACTCCAGCATGATGCCACCACCAAACACACCTTCCCTTCACCCCCCTGGCGGCATTCCGCAATGATCATTCCCTCCGGGACACCCTGGTCCACTCCTCCATCACCTCCTACACCTCAACCCCCTCCCACGGCACCTTCCCATGCAACCGCAGAAGGTGCAACACCTGACCCTTTACTTCCCCCCTCCTCACCGTCCAAGGGTCCAAACACTCCTTTCAAATGAAGCAGCACTTCACTTGCACTTCCCTCAATTTAGTCTACTGCATTCGTTGCTCCCAATGCGGTCTCCTCTACAATGGAGAGACCAAACGCAGACTGAGTGACCGCTTTGCGGAACACCTTCGGTCTGTCCGCAAACATGACCCAGACCTCCCTGTCGCTTGCCATTTCAACACACCACCCTGCTCTCATGCACACATGTTTATCGTTGGCCTGCTGCAATGTTCCAGTGAAGCTCAACGCAAACCGGAGGAACAGCACCTCATCTTCCGACTAGGCACTTTACAGAGTTCCGGACTTAATATTGAGTTCAACAATTTCAGATCATGAACTCTCTCCTCCATCCCCACCCCCTTTCCGATCCCCCCTTTTCCAATAATTTATAATTGTCTTACAAATATATTTTCCTTTTCCCTCCTATTTTTGAATTTATTTTGATCTATTGTTTCATCTCCACCTTTTAGCCCAGTTCGATCCCTTCGCCCCACCCCACCCCACCCCCACTAGGGCCATCTGCCACTAGCTTGTCCTGCTTGCTACCCTTAATGTCCCCATTAGCACATCCCTTAGATAATATCACCACCATCAACACCCCTTTGTCCTTTTGTCTACAACGTCTTTTGCAGTCTCTTCTTGGCATCCACCTATCACTGGCCCCCTATTGAGCTCTACCTGTCCCACCCCCTTCTACCAGCTTATATTTCATCTCATTTCTATATGTCTTAGTTCTGATGAAGGGTCATACGGACTCAAAACATCAACTGTATCCCTCTCCGCAGATGCTGCCAGACCTGCTGAGTTTTTCAAGGTATTTTTGTTTTTGTTCTAGAACAGCCTTTCTTATGTTCTTATAAAAATATACCATGTTCGTGATTTTGTACCATTATGTGGAGACACATGATACATACTGGAATAATTGAAGCTGATCATTATTGCTACTGTCTATGTTTACTTGCTATCTATGATATAAAGCAGCCTAGCAATTCATATCGAGCCTCACCTTACTAAGTTTTAATTTTCTCAGCCGCTTTTCAAAATGCAGACATGGGGCCATGTACAAAAAACATAAACACTTAAATTGTTTGTCAATGAGAATATGTTGTGACACCCCTTGGATTGTGGTAATAAAAGCAAAATACTAGATGCTATAACTCTGAAATGAAAACAAAGTACTAGAAAAACTCAACAGGTCTGGCAGCGGAGATAATCTAGGGAGAGATTATGGTCTCCAAAAAATTGGACAATATGTGCCAACCATGGGGTGTAAGGGGCATGGGATCAACTTACAGGGTAAGTGATGCCACTGAACTCAAGAAGGCAGCTATGGGTAGGCCGGATTTTGTAACAGTGTCTTTATGCAATTTGGGTGGAAAGCTTCTGATATAAAACTGTCTATTTTCCATCCTATTAGGACTAATACTGTGAGATATTTGTAGATGTATGATTGCACCATGTTCAGCACCATTCGTGACTCCTCAGATACTGAAGCAGTCCATGTCCAAATGCAGCAAGGCCTGCACAATATCCAGGCTTGGGCTGACAAGTGGCAGGTAACATTTGTACCACACAAGTACCAGGCAATGACCATTTCCAACAAGACAGAATCCAACCGATGCCCCTTGACACTCAATGGCATTACCATCACTGAATCTCCCACTATCAACATCCTGGGCAGTTACCATTGACCAGAAACTGAACTGGGCTAGCCATAAAAATACTGTGGCTACAACAGCAGGTCAGTGGCTTGGAATCCTGCAGCGAGTAACTCACCTCATAACTCCCCAAAGCCTGTCCACCATCTACAAGGCACAAATTAGGAGCGTGATGGAATACTCTGCACTTGACTGGATAAGTTCAACTCCAACAATGCTCAAGAAGCTTAACACCACCCAGGACAAAACAACCCACTTAATTGGCACCCCTTCCACAAACATTCACTCCCTCCACTAATGACACACAGTGGCAGCAATGTATACCATCTTCAAGATGCACTGCAGGAACTCACCAAGTCTCCTTAGACAGCACCTTCTAAACCCACAACTGCTACCACCTAAAAGGACAAGGGCAGCAGACATATGTGAACACCACTGCCTGGAAGTTCCCCTCCAAGCCACACACCATCCTGACTTTGAACTATATTCCAGTTCGTTCACTGTCACTGGGTCAAAATCCTGTAACCCCCCCTTCCTAACAGCACTGTGGGTGTACCTACACCACATGGGCTGCAGCGGTTCAAGAAGGCAGCTCACCACCACCTTCTCAAGGGCAATTAGTGATGGGCAATAAATGCTGGCCCAGCCAGCAATGCCCACACCCCATGAATGAATAAAAAAAATACATATGGATATAAGTCTACCAAAGCAAAATAAAAATCAACTTTTGCCTTGTATAGAATGCTGCACAATAAAATAAATTGCCCTTGTACTTATATGGAAAGCCTTAGGCTTCCAAGTTACATATAAACTAAGACGAATTAATAAACAACTATTGGCTCGAAAAACAGAACAGCACATTCCCTTGTTCCCAGACACACACGAATAAGTTCAGTATCCCAAAAAAAGAAATAAAAACAGTCCCATTAGCAGGTTTTTTTTTAAACAAAGTCAGATTATAACAACAACAATTTACATTTATACGATGCCTTTAAGTAGCAAAACATCCAAAAGCGCCTCCACAGGAACGTTATCAATTCAAATTTGACACTGAACCACGGAGGTGATTTTAAGGGAGAAGATTATAAGGTTGATCAATAAGGTAGGTTTTAAGGAGCATTTTAAAGTAGAGCTCAATGAAAGTCTGTCTGATTGAGCTTTTATCTACTTAAATAATGGGCTGGATTTTCCCAGCCCCATAGGGACAGAGTTAGAGGCGAGGAGGGGGCTGGAAAATTAGTGGGGAACCGTGTTGTGATGGCTCCCAGGCACATTCCTGCATACGGGGGACTTTCTTGGGGCAGGTTGGGAATCAGGTCAGTTGTCTACTCCATGGAGCTGGGCAGCCAACTAGTCCAATTAAGTCCCCACTTAAGAGTCATTTTGAGCAAGCGCTGGTATTTTACTGATGTCAGAGTGACATCCGACTTCTGCCTTTTAATTAATAACTTCAATGCAGGCAGTTTAATGGCAGGTTCATGTTGAGCTCTCACACTCACATGGCAGGGCCCACCTCTTACAGTGGGGCTGCTGGCCTGACATTGCTACAAGGCCTCTGATTGAGCCTGTCGGTTCCTGGTGTGCCTGCCATCCTTAATTAGATGGCGGCTCCCATCAGCAGCTTCTTAATTGGCCACCTCCAGGAAAATCATAACCTATGTCCCAGCATGGCCACTTCTGGGTTCCTGAGCTAGAATTGAAGCCATTTAGTTCCCAAGGACCTTGGCAAAATTAAGCCCAGCATTCTTGTAACATCTATTTCTACAGATTGTCAATCTCTTTTAAGCTCCAACTCCCATTTTAGATACGCGATAAGATTTGACGATGTCAAATTGCCCGCATATTTATAATAGTTTCTGCAGGATAACAAAATAGCGATTATGTAGAGAATAACAGATGGCTGGAAATTGGTTACCAGGCAATAGTTAAATCAAATGTCTCAGTTACTGTCAGAAACCATGAGAACAAAACTTTAATCATTTGTCAAGTCAGCAGAGCTTCAAGATTGAGTTGCTGACATAAACTTGATGTCAACTATTTATTGCTTTTTTAATAAATATGCAGTTCCCAATGTCTTGTGTTTATCAGGAATAAGAATGTCAAGGCATGGACATGGAATATTTTTCACTTCTGACATCAGCATTGCTATCAAGTACTACTAGGTATGTATATCACAGGTTAGATCTGAGTATTTTAGAGGTGATTTTAACTCTATCCACCCAGTGGAAACTGAAAGAGCAGGGAGATAAAAGCTCTGCTTTGCTTACCATCCATAATGCTGGCCAGATGCCACCAACCATGATTTTTATTCAGGTTTCCATTCGGGTAAGCTGTCCATGCAAAGGTGGAGGTAGAGGAGCGATCCTTTAAATATGAAGATCAATGTCTAATGAGGTCATAGGACCCCAACTGTTATTTTAACTGGCACTTCCTTAAATTCTTTCTTTAGTATTTCTTTCTGGTAGTTTTTCCCTTCCGACATTTCTTTCTGTTCTGCAGAGTTCCCAGAACTTTTTAATATTGATTTTACAAGCTTTACTTACATAGAATTGCATATCAGAAATTCAGGCATACATTTTAATGGTCAGGAAAACACAGGTAAGTTTGCTGTTGGCAGACATGGCTTCACATTGGCAGCATGGATTTAGGAAATGATCTTGGATAACTTTTCCTGTATTTTCGATTACATAGCCTGTAATTAGTGCCAATCAGTCAATTCAATATGAAACTTTTCATATCTTCGATTCCCATTTTAGAATCTCAACTTTCTTATATCTTTCAAACTACACAATTTCACATGAACTTGATGCACTTTGCACCAATTCTCATCGGACATTATTGGGCTTTCTAAACATTTAGCATTCAACAGTCTCTGTCTGACAACTCAGGGTCCCAAAGGTTAGCAAATAAAATTGATGCTTAGGATGGCAAAGTGTAGAATGTTCTATTATGATTAGTTACAGAAAAATTAGTCTTACATAGAAACATAGAAAATAGGAGCAGGGCTAGGCCATTCGGCCCCTCAAGCCTGCTCTGCCATTCAATATGATCATGGCTGATTCCTTATCTCAACACCATACTCCTGCTCTCTCCCCATAACCCTTGACTCCATTAGTGTCTAGAAATCTACCTATTTCCTTAAATATATTCAGTGACTTGGCCCCCACAGCCTTCTGTGGTAGAGAATTCCACTGGTTCACCACCCTCTGAGTGAAGACATTTCTCCTCATCTCAGTCCTAAATGGCCTACCCAGTATCCTGAGACTGTGACCCCTTGTTCTAGACCCCTCAGCCAGAGGAAGCATCATCCCTGCATCCAATCTGTCCAGCCCTGTCAGAATTTCATGTTTCAATGAGATCCCCTCTCATTCTTCTAAACTCCAGTGAATACAGGCCTAGTTGACCCAACCTCTCGTCATATGACAATCTTGCCAGCCCAGGAATTAGCCTGATGAACCTTCGCTGCACTCCCTCCATGGCAAGTGTATCCTTTCTTAGGCAAGGAGATCAAAACTGCACACAATACCCCAGTTGTGGTCTCACTAAGGTCCTGTACAGCTGCAGTAAGACATCCTTGCCCTTGTACTCAAATCCTCTTGCAATGAAGGCCGACATACCATTTGCCTTCACAACTGCTTGCTGCACCTGCATGCTTGCTTTCAGTAACTGTTGTACAAGGACACCTGTTGTACATAAACATTTCCAAATCTATCACCATTTAAATCATTATCTGCCATTTTTTTTCTCCTACTGAAGTGGATAACTTCACACTTATCCACATTATACTGCATCTGCCATGTATTTACCTACTCACTCAACTTGTCTAAATCGTCTTGAAGCCTCCTTACATCCTCCTCACCATTCACATTCCCACCTAGTTTTGTATCATCAGCAAACTTGGAAATATTGCATTTGGTTCCCTCATCCAAATCATTGATATACATTGTGAATAGCTGGGACCCAAGCACCGACCCCTGTGGTACCCTACTAGTCACCACCTGCCAGCCCAAAAAAGACCCATTTATTCCTACTCTCTGTTTCCTGTCTACTAACCAATTCTCAATCCATGCCAATATGTTTTCCCCCAATCCCATGTGCTTTAATTTTGCACACTAACCTCTTAAATGGGACTTCACCAAAAACTTTCTGAAAATCCAAATACACCACATCCACTGGTTCTCCCTTATCTATAGTGTTAGTTGCATCCTCAAAAAACTGCAGTAGGTTTGTCAAACGTGATTTCCCTTTCATAGATCCATGTTGACTTTGTCTAATCCCGTTGATATTTTTCTAAGTGTCCTGTTATCACATCATTTATAATAGACTCTCGCATTTTGCCTACCACTGATATTATGCTAACTGGTCTGTAATTCCCTGTTTTCTCGCTCCCTCCTTTTTTAAATAGTGGGGTTACATTTGCCACCCTCCAATCCGCCAGCAGTACTCCAGAATCTATAGAATTTTGGAAGAAGAAAACCAACACATCCACTATTTCCATAGCCACCTCCTTTAGTATCCTGGGATGTAGATTATCAGGTCCTGGGGATTTATTGGCTTTCAGTCCCATTGATTTCTCCAGCACTATTTTTTTACCAGTGATAATTTCCTTCAATTCCTCCTTTTCACTAGACCTTTGGTTCCTGAGTATTTCTGAGAAGTTATTTGTGTCTCCTTCCGTGAAGACAGATCTAAAGTTGTTGTTTTAGTTGCTTTGTTATTTCCTTATTCTCCATTATAAATTCTCCTGTTTCGGATTGTAAGGGACCTACATTTGTTGTTATTAATCTTCTTTTTTTACATACTTGAAGAAGCTTTTACAGTCCATCTTTATGTTCCTTGCAAGTTTACTTTCATACCCTGTTTTGATCTCTTGATCAATCTCTTGGTCCTCCTTTGCTGAATTCCAAACTGCTCCCAATCCTCGGGCTTGCTACTTTTTCTAGCAACTTTACACGACTCCTCTTTAGATCTAATACTATCCTTAATTTCCTTGGTTAGCCATGATTGGACCAGTTTTCCTGTTGTGTTTTTGTGCCAGGAGGGAATGTATAAGTGTTGCAATGCCTGCAGTCATTCCTTTAATATTAGCCATTGCCTATCCACTGTCATATCGTTTAATGAAGTTCCCCAATCTATTGTAGGCAACTCACCCCTCATACCTTCATAGTTTCCTTGTTTAGATTTAGGACCCTAGTTTCGGATTGGACTACTTCACTTTCCACCCTCCTGAAGAATTTTATCATGTTATGGACACTGCACAACAAGATTATTAATTAACCCCTTCTCATTGCACAACACAAAATCTAGGATGGCCTGTTCCCTAGTTGGTTCCTCGACGTACTGGTCTAAAAAACCATCTCGTACACACTCCAGGAATTTATCTGCTACAGTATTATTGCTAATTTGGATTGCCCAGTCTATATGTAGATTAAAGTAACTCATGATTACTGTAGCACCCTTGTTACATGCATCTCTAATTTCCTATTTACTTCTATCCCCTACCTTGCCACGACTGTTTGAAGGCCTATAGACAGCTCCCACTAATGTTTTCTGCTGCTTGTTGCTTCTCAGCTCCACCAAAACTGATTCTGCATCTTGATTTTGTGAGTCAATATCCTTTCTCACTATTACACTGATGTCATCCTTTACTGACAATGCCACCCCACCTCCTTTTTCCTTTTTGCCTGTCCTTCCTAAGTATTGAACACCCTTAGGTATTCAGTTCCCAGCCTCAGTCACCCTGCAGCCTTGTCTCCATAATCACAAACATATCGTACCCATTTACATCTATTTGTGCTGTTGATTCAAATATTTTATTGTGAATGCTCCGTGCATTCAGATATTGCCTTCAAGCTTGTGTTTTTAACATTTGTACGCGTCTTTTTTTGCACTGTGGCCCTATTTGCTGCTTGCCCTTGTTTTCTCTGCCTTCCACTTTTGCTTTTTACTTTTCCAACTTTCATTTCTATCTTTATTTCCCTCTCTTGTGCCTCCCCACCCAGGTTCCCATTCTCCTGCTACTCGAATTCATAGTACTAGTGAATACCCCTGCCAGGACGTTGGTCCCGTTCCTGCTGGAGTGCAACCCTTTCAGCTTGTACAGCTTCCATCATCCCCAGGATTGGTCCCAATGCCTCAGGAATCTAAATCCCGCCCTCCTACACCATGTCTCCAGCCACACTTTTATCTAGCCTATTCTCCTATTCCTGATCTTGTTAGCACGTGGCACTGGGAGTAATCCTAAGATTACTACCTTTGAGGTCCTGCTTTTTAATTTATTTCCTAGCTCCCTATATTCTGCTTACAGGGCCTCATCCCTCCTTTTACCTGTGTCATTGGTACCAATATGGACCATGACCTCTGGCAGTTCATCCTCCCCCTTCAGAATGTCCTGCAGCTGCACAGTGGCATCCTTGACCCTGGCATGAGGGAGGCAACATACCAGCCTAGTGTCACGTCTGCAGCCGCAGAAACATCTATCTGTTCCCCTTACGATAGAATCCCTTATCACTATTGCTGTCTCACTATTTTTTCTCCTGCCCTGTGCAGCTGAGCCACTCGTGGTGCCATGGACTTGGCTGTTGCTACATTCCCCTGAGAAACCATTTGCCTCAGCAGTATCCAAAATGGAAAATCTGTTAGAGAGGGAGATGAACCCAGGGGCCTCATGCACTACTCGCCTAGTATTTTCACTCTTTCTGGCGGTCACCCATTCCCTTTCTTCCTGTGCACTCTTCACCTGCTGCATGACCACCTTACTGTACACACTATCCATGAAGACCTCAGCCTTGCGGACGCTCCATAATGACTCCAGCTGCAGCTCCAGATCCGAAATGTGGATTTTGAGTAGCTGCAGCTGGTCTTTAGACATGGAGAAACATGATTGAGTTAGATCTTGATGCATGTAAGGGGAGCTGGATGAGCACGTGAGGGGAAAAGGAATATGTTGATAGGATTTGGTGAATTTAGTGAATCGAAAATTGTATTGTGCATTTTGTCCACTTGAGGCTACCACACACATGCACCAATAGAGGGAGTAAAAGGAGATTTAAAAGGATGCATGTTTTAACAGCATGCGCAGCAATTCTTTTTCTTACTAAATGTGGCTGAATCCTCCACACGCTCTCAATTGGGCGGGAGCTCGATCAAAGGTGGGGGGCTCAACCAGAGGGGGATCAACTGGGTTGGGGGAGTTGGCAATTGAAGGTGAAGAGTTGACTGGTGGGGCTGGGGGTGGTTGATTCATATTTTGAGGAGGGAAGAGCAGTGGTGTTGACCAGGTGGATTGCAGATCTCTGAGTAAGATTGTGGCCTTGTGGTGGATCAGATTGCTGTGCTGGAGGTGGGCAGATTAGAAGCTCCAGTTGGGGTAGTGGAATCTCAGGCCTGAGTGAGGGGAATGAAGAGTCAGAGGCCTGGGGTTTGGGGCAGATGCCTTGGAAGTGGGAGTTTGGAGTTTGGAGACTTGGTTGTGCGGACAGTGAGGGGCTGCGGTGGTTGGAGGAGGCCAGAGGCCTTGTCAGGGAATAATAAGCCTGGGGGGATCAGTTGGTAGAGGGTGCCTGATCGTGGAGGCTCCTCAAACAGGCATTTGGATCCAGGAGGTAGGTGTAAATGCACTGACCTCAAGCCCTCACTTCAATGAAGCTATGGGACTTCCTGATGCCCAGGAAACCTGGTCAAGAACAGTTCAATAGTTAAAAGTCAGAAACCTGAATGACGGCCTCATCATATTATGTAAAGTTCCAACCCACCTCCTTGGAGTGTGTTGGCTGCAGGCCAAGCTCCCCCAGCCTCAGTTAAAGCTGAAAATAGGTGAGTTGGAGGTGGGTTTGGGTTCAGAGACAGATTGCTCAGAAACACCCCACCAACCTAAAACTGCCGGCTATTCTACGTCAAAATTTCCTCAAATCTGAAATGTAACCTATGACCTCTGTGATAAACTACAAAATGGTGCAGACTTTTCACTTCAAGTCCTGGTACGAAATAGATTTTTTACTTACAAAATTGATTCGACACCCACTCTTAATCCCCTTATTGATGTAGCTTTGATTGATATCTCCCCCAGCCCACAGACTTATAGAGTGGGCTCTCTGTCAGTCTTCTAGAGTGAGCTGTTGTCTGACAATAGAACTAAGAAGCTATATATTGTGTAATATGAACATATTAAGCTTTGCCTGCTAACAACTTCAATGCCACTTTATAACCTTATATGAAATCATTAAAAATGACACTGGATTCTTCCACACAATGTTGGAAGACTGAAAAATGAAGTGCATGTGAAAAAATACTTCAAAGTTGAATCGCTTTATTGGCATTTCAGAAAGATGATAGATAAATCTATTCCAGGAGAACATAAATTGCACATAACTATGGTTACAGTCTTTTATGCAGAACAATGGCATTTTCTAAAGCTAATATTGTATAGTAAGTCAAGCAGGAAAATGACACAATATTGCGCCTGAACTGCTTAATTTGCTAGTTTCTACTCCAAAAAATATTCTGAAAAATTGATAGTGTAGTCACTCTGTCCTTTGCTATTAGATCAGCCACAGTTAGTCTGGTCTTCCATGCACAGTGGCTTTTATAAAAAATATGCATTGCACTGGTTGAGTTTCTGAGGTCCCCACCCCCACTAGGGCTATTTGTACCTTGCTCGTCCTGATTTCTACCCTTAATTAGCACATTCCTTAGATAATATCACCACCTTCAACACCTCTTTGGCCTTTTGTCTGTGACCTCCACCTATCGCTGGCCCTCTATCCAGCTCTTCTTGTCCCACCCCTTAAACCAGCTTATATTTCACCCCTTTTCTATTTTTCCTTAGTTCTGTTGAAGGGTCATTCGGACTCGAAACGTTAACTGTGCTCCTTTCCACAGATGCTGCCAGACCTGCTGAGTTTTTCCAGGTATTTTTGTTTTTGTTTTGAGTTTCTGAGGTGTTGGACCTAGAATTCAGTTTTTGATCTTTACCACAATCCCAATACACCTAAATGTGACAATGGATTACCATTTGACATAATGCACTCAAGTTACTGAAGTAATAAATTACATGATGGACAGAAAGTCAAATATAACTCATCTTAATGATATTCAAAGTGTTGTGGAATCCAATTTTTCTGTGCCCCTATGTAAGATAACAGGCTGTGGAGATTGTAACATTTAACGTACAAGATGTTCCAATTCTTGATACATTTATTCCTACCTAGTATCAAGGGCAGGACTCTCTTGGAGTGTTTTGATAGGTCAGATCAGTTCAAGGGCTAGTGAACAACAGTTCTAGCTGAGGGAGTCAGTTTTAGTAAATCTATAAGTTTTAAGCAGAAGTCAAGTGTCCCAGGCAGGAGACAGGGACATGTCCTAAAAAGGGGAGAGGGGACAGGGAAAGGTCCCAAAAAGGAAGTCCTAGGTAAGGGACAGAGACAGGGGGCAGGGACAAGTCCCAGTTAATTTAAGGGAAAAAAGAGAAGAACAGAGATAGAGGCTCCAAGTAAAGAAATAGCTATGGGTAGCAGACTTTAAGTGAAGTGGGTTTGGGAGAAGTCCTATTAATTGAAGAGGGCTCATGAGAAGCCTTGAAGAGCCAAGAAGGCAGCCGAAGGTTGGTGCCTCCTTGCTGCAGACCGTTGGGCCAAAGGCACCCCTTTGGAGCAGTAGTGTTCTGCTTGGCTCGGCCGAAGATCTGAAATTGTGCTTGTAAGTTGGTGCTTGAGTATAGAATCAGGAATCCATGTGAACGGAATCTCGGCAGAAGAGATTGAAATCCCGCAAGGTGGACCATCGTTGATGCCATCTGAATTGGAGTGACTTTTGGAGAGAATTCAATGGCAAGATCTTCAAAGGCAAAGGTTGGAATCCCTTGTGAGAGAGATGGAGTTTCAGTGAGATTGGTTGACTCCCAGTGTTACTGATGTTTGGGTGGATTGTTGAGAAATCCGTGGAATCTGTTTTGGTCGCATTTGGCATTTATTATGCAGTATAAAATGTTCAACCACAGTTTGCCTATTAATTCTATGTATCTCAGATGAACCCTGAATGTTAGAATGTAAGATTCTAAATTGTTTTAACTTTCTGATCTGGTATTGTAAAGTTTATTTTTGCTTGTTCAAAACCCATGGAACCTTGTGTGATATTCACTCAGTAAGTGCCTTGAATCTCAGGCTTTGCCTACTTTAAACAAAACGTTATTGGTCCCTAACTGTATCTTGCCAACAACTTGTGGATCTGGCCAAGGATCATAACAAAAGAATCAGAGTTCAGGGATCTTATGGGCCAGATTTTAAATCTGTGTAATGGTGAATTTTGAATGAGTTAAATTATCGCCCAATTATGTTAATATTATTTATTTACCGTCATGCAAAACTTGCTTGAGATTTAAGCAACTTTGTTCTTACCTTTCTGAAAGCTCATTCTCAATTAATTACATTATAATATATGTTTGAGTTTTTACTATGGTAAATTTGTAATATTTGCTCGTGATGGAGAACCTGTATTCATTTATTTTTCTCCTTGTCCCTTCCCAAATTCTTCAACTCTCTTAGTTAATTATGAAATATTTTTTCTTCCTCCATTATTTCTGATAAGGAATGCATAACTTTTGTTGAATACCTTCAATGCTTGTCTATGTAGGAAGGTTTTTCCTACTGTTTCCAATGATCAGCACCTATATTGGACATCATTTGCCATGGTTGAGGCTTGACTGACTGACTAACTTTAGCCACAAGAGCTAGCATTGAAGCAGATTATGAACAATTGATCCTGACCTTGAAGATTCACTCATCTTCCAATGATATTGACTGTCTCACTGCAGTACAGTTCTGTAGGTAACAGTCACTCTCTAGCAACTTGCTCAAGTAGCAGTTAGTCATCTATAATCAGATTAGTCGATCAAGGAATGCAATGTCCGAGAGTGCTAATTCTGTCATCACCTGATGTTTACATGAATGTACTACTCTAACTCAGAGCAATGTGGCCAATTGTAACGTTGTTAATATTTCCCTGAGTGGTCCCCTCCCTCTCTGCCCAGGATCATCAAGATTAATAAAAACAGAATTACCTGGAAAAACTCAGCAGGTCTGGCAGCATCGGTGAAGAAGAAAACAGTTGACGTTTCGAGTCCTCATGACCCTTCGGCAGAACTGAAGTATAGTTAGGAGAGAGGTGAAATATAAGCTGGTCTAAGGTGGGGGGGTGGGGGGAGAGAGAAGTTGAGGGTGGGGTGGTTGTAGGGATAAGCAAGCAGTGATAGGAGCAGATAATCAAAAGATGTCACAGACAAAAGGATCAAAGAGGTGTTGAAGGTGGTGATATTATCTAAGAAAAGTGCTAATTAAGAATGGATGGCAGGATACTCAAGGTACAGCTCTAGTGGGGGTGGGGTGGAAAGACTAACAAAGTTTTAGTTTTAGATTTAAAAATAATGGAAATAGGTGGGAAAAGAAGAATCTATATAAATTATTGAAAAAAAAGGGGGAGGGGGAAGAAACGGGGTGGGGATGGGGGGAGAGGGAGTTTAAGATCTAAAGTTGTTGAATTCAATATTCAGCCCGGAAGGCTGTAAAGTGCCTAGTCAGAAGATGAGGTGCTGTTCCTCCAGTTTGCGTTGGGCTTCACTGGAACAATGCAGCAAGCCAAGGACAGACATGGTCCATCTCTGACACTTCTCTTCCCTTCCTTGACCTCTCTGTCTCAATTTCTGATGATAGACTGTCCACCAATATCCATTACAAGCCTACCGACTCCCACAGCTACCTCGACTACAGCTCCTCACACCCCGCTTCCTGTAAGGACTCCATCCCATTCTCTCAGTTCCTTCGCCTCCGTCGCATCTGTTCTGATGACACTACCTTCAAAAGCAGCTCCTCTGACATGTCCTCCTTCTTCCTTAACCGAGGCTTTCCACCCACTGTCGTTGACAGGGCCCTCAACCGTGTCCGGCCCATATCTCGTGCATCCGCCCTCACGCCTTCTCCTCCCTCCCGGAAACATGATAGGGTCCCCCTTGTCCTCACTTATCACCTCACCAGCCTCTGCATTCAAAGGATCATCCTCCGCCATTTCCGCCAACTCCAGCATGATGCCACCACCAAACACATCTTCCTTTCACCCCCCCTGGCGGCATTCCGTAGGGATCGTTCCCGCCGGGACACCCTGGTCCACTCCTCCATCACCCACTACTCCTCAACCCCCACCTATGGCACCTCCCCATGCCCACGCAGAAGATGCAACACCTGCCCCTTCACTTCCTCTCTCCTCACCGTCCAAGGGCCCAAACACTCCTTTCAAGTGAAGCAGCATTTCACTTGCATTTCCCCTAACTTAGTCTACTGCATTCGTTGCTCCCAATGCGGTCTCCATTGGAGAGACCAAACGCAAACTGGGCGACCGCTTTGCAGAACACCTGCGGTCTGTCCGCAAGAAAGACCCAAACCTCCCTGTCGCTTGCCATTTTAATACTCCACCCTGTTCTCTTGCCCACATGTCTGTCCTTGGCTTGCTGCATTGTTCCAGTGAAGCCCAACGCAAACTGGAGGAACAGCACCTCATCTTCCGACTAGGCACTTTACAGCCTTCCGGCCTGAATATTGAATTGAACAACTTTAGATCTTAAACTCCCCCCTCCCCCCCCATCCCCACCCCGTTTCTTCCCCCTCCCCCTTTTTTTTCAATAATTTATATAGATTCTTCTTTTCCCACCTATTTCCATTATTTTTAAATCTAAAACTAAAACTTTGTTAGTCTTTCCACCCCACCCCCACTAGAGCTGTACCTTGAGTATCCTGCCATCCATTCTTAATTAGCACTTTTCTTAGATAATATCACCACCTTCAACACCTCTTTGATCCTTTTGTCTGTGACATCTTTTGATTATCTGCTCCTATCACTGCTTGCTTATCCCTACAACCACCCCACCCTCAACTTCTCTCTCCCCCCACCCCCCCACCTTAGACCAGCTTATATTTCACCTCTCTCCTAACTATACTTCAGTTCTGCCGAAGGGTCATGAGGACTCGAAACGTCAACTGGTTTCTTCTCCACCGATGCTGCCAGACCTGCTGAGTTTTTCCAGGTAATTCTGTTTTTGTTTTGGATTTCCAGCATCTGCAGTAGCTTTTAGCTTTTTGTTTTTATCATCAAGATTAATCCTGGGGGTTACCATTTACCAGAAACTGAATTGGAGTAGCTATATTAATACTGTGGCTACAAGAGCAGGTCAGCGGCTAGGAATCCTGCAGTGAGTAACTCATCTCCTGACTCCCCAAAGTCTGTCCACCAAGGCACAAGTCAGGCATGTGATGGTATACTCTTCACTTGCCTGGATGAGTGTACCTCCAACAACACTCAAGAAGCTTGACACCATCCAGGACAAAGCAGCCCGCTTGATCGGCATCGCTTCCACAAACATTCACTTCCTCCACCACTGACGAACAGTGGTAGCAGTGTGTGCCATCTACAAAATGCACTGCAGGAACTCACCAAGGCTCCTTAGGTAGCACATTCCAAACCCATGACTACTATCATCTAGAAGGACAAGGGCAGCATATACATGGGAACACCATAAGAACATAAGACAAGGAGCAGGAGTAGGCAATTCAGCCCCTCGAGCCTGCCCCGCCATTCATTACGATCATGGCTGATCTCATTTCGGCCTCAACTCCAATTTCCCGCCCTCTCCCTATAACCTTTCAAACCATTACTAATTAAAATCTGTCCATCTCCTCCTTAAATTTATTCAGTGTCCCGGTATCCACTGCACTCCGAGGTAGTGAATTCCAAAGATTCCCGACCCTTTGAGAAAAGTAATTTCTCCTCAACTCTGATATAAATCTACCACCCCTTAGCCTAAAACTATGGCCTCTCATTCTAGAATGCCCCACAAGGGGAAACATCCGCTCCACGTCTACTTTGTCTATCCCCTTTAGCATCTTATAAATCTCAATTAGATCTCCTCTCATCCTTCTAAACTCTAACAAGTACAGGCCTAAACTGCTCAATCTCTCCTCATAAAACAAGCCCCGCATCTCTGAAATCAATCTAGTAAATCTCCTCTGAACTGCCTCTAGTGCAACTACATCCTTCCTCAAGTAAGGGGACCAAAACTGTGCACAGTACTCCAGGTGCGGTCTCACCAATGCCTTGTACAGTTGCAGCAACACTTCCCTATTTTTATACTCTATTCCTTTAGCAATAAGTGCCAAAATTCCATTTGCCTTCCTTATTACTTGCTGTACCTGCATACTAGCTTTCAGCGATTCCTGCACGAGGACACCCAGATCCCTCAGCATTCTGAAGTTTCTCTCCATTTAAATAATAAGTCGCCTTTTTATTCTTCCGACCAAAATGGATAACCTCACATTTATCCACGTTAAACTCCATCTGCCGAATTTTGGCCCATTCACCTAATCTGTACATATCCATTTGTATATTTCTCATTTCTTCATTGCAACTTACTTTCCCAACTATTTTGGTGTCATCTGCAGATTTAGCTATAGTACCTTCTATCCCTGAATCCAAGTCATTAATATAGATTGTAAATAGTTGGGGCCCAAGGACCGAACCCTGTGGCACCCCACTAGTTACAGCTTGCCATTCAGAAATAGACGCATTTATCCCCACTCTCTGCTTTCTGTTGGTCAGCCAATCCTCTATCCAAGCTAATACATTACCCCTAACTCCGTGTGATCTTATCTTGAGTATTAACCTTTTGTGCGGCACCTTATCAAAGGCCTTCTGGAAGTCCAGATATACTACATCTACAGGATCCCCATTATCCACTTTGCTTGTCACATCTTCAAAGAACTCTAGCAAATTAGTCAAACATGATTTACTCTTCATAAAACCATGCTGACTCTGATGGATTGCATTTTGACTTTCCAGATGCCCCATTACTACTTCCTTAATAACGGATTCCAACAATTTCCCAATGACAGACGTTAAACTAACCGGTCTATAGTTTCCTATTTTCTGCCTCCCCCCCTTTTTGAATAAGGGCGTTATATTAGCATTTTTCCAATCCACTGGAACCTTTCCAGAATCCAGGGAATTTTGGAATATTATAGCCAATGCATCCACTATCTCCGCTGCCACTTCCTTTAAGACCCTGGGATGTAGACCACCAGGTCCTGGGGACTTGTCACCCTTTAATCCCAATAATTTGCTCAGTACTTTTTCTCCATCACTTAGAAGTTCCCGCCCAAGCCACTCACCATCCTGATTTGGAAATATATCACGATTCCTTCACTGTCACTAGGTCCTGAAACTCCCTCCCTAACAGCACTGTGGGAGCACCTACACTACAGGGACTGCAGCAGTTCAAGAAGGCAACCTTCTCAAGGGCAATTAGGGATGGGCAATAAAAGCTGGCCTAGCCAGCAATGCCCACATCCCCTAAGTTAATTTTTTAAAAATCATAGTGACCCTCCTGGTATTACAGTTGAGAGTAAGTAACTAGGCACAGAATAGAGATCAAACCTGGGGCCTCGCTGGTTGGAAACACACCAAACTGACTGAATCACTGTGGAAGATTTTGGTTGCATTTTTAAAATGATATACCAAGGCATCTATATTGAAAGTTATAGATCTGTGCACAGGTTCTTTAAAATTCAGCCCTGTTCACCAGCCGCTGACTATTGAAGACATCTCTGTTGGCAAAATAACCTGATGCAAAATCTGGCTATTTTTAGGTTGTTACAAATGAAATGGCAGTGCAACGGAACACCTGCCTAAGACTGGTTAGTTTCTAGGAACAAAGGTAGTCCTACCTCCAGAAGCTTTGCTGTAATCTAAATGAATGAGAGCCAATGCCCCTGGAGCCAGAGAACACTTCACAACGTGACTTTGATTTCTGCCTCCAGGTGAAAACTGGCTCTAGCAGTGTGAAAAAAAGATGTTTTTAAAAAATATTTTTGGGGAATATTGTGTTATCCTGTGGAAAAGGCTGTGTGTGTGTGTCTGTGTGTGTGAATGATTTAATTAAGCTGGCACAGATTAATAGGAGAAAGTTGTTTGGGGGTTTAAAACTTGAAAAGGGTAGAGGAGTTAGGTTTGAAGTACAAGTAAGTAGGTTGGATCTAACATTTGCATTTTCAATAAGTTGAGAGTTTCTTTGAACGTCAATGGAAAGTCCGAGGCAACAAGAAACATGTTTCCATCATGCAGGAGTTCCATAGTTAAATTGAAGTGGGGATATTATATTTTAGTGACTCAAAAGCAAAGACAAGCTAGAGACATGAAAGACTTTATATTGGGGAAGATTTGAGTTTTAAAGAGATGTGAGAACAATGGGACCTGAGATGAAAGGGGAACAAAGGTATTTTAGAGTTACTGTTGCTGGAAGCTATAGCTGTTTGAGCTACAATAGCTGTTGAGCTGGAGCTGAGTTGGGAGCTGTGACTCTGGGCTGGGAGAAGATGTAGGTTTGAACCAGCCATCCAGTCAAGCCAGAAAAGTCTTGGGCTGCAACAGGCAGACCTACTCTCAAGTCTTAGATTTCTGCAGCAGAGTGGAAGAGAGTAAGGGGTCATGTGGTATGCTCTATTAAAGCTACAGCAGTTTGCCTTGGGTAATATTACTGGATTTTTATAGTTAGACATCTATAAGGGAGTGTTGCCTGGAAGGTGTTTACTTGTAGATCTGACCAAGTAAAGATTCTTTTGGGGGGAATGTATTGTAATTGTGCAACTGTAATCTTATGTCCTTAAGTTTTCTTTTGTTTTTGTTAATAAAAATTTTACTTTTAATTTTTAAAATCCCAAAAGTGTTACTGGATTTCTTGCTGCTAAGATCAATATGTCCTATTCTCATCTTCAGAATACAAAACAAAAGGGTATGGCCTGTAAGCCAAATTTCCCTCTGGGATTTGGTTTGTGCAGCAATTAACATTGGCTGTGGTCATAACAGTAACAAGTGAACATTTCCAACAACGCCACTGCTTGCAGTCAGAGTTGTGACAAAAGTTTGAGCCCTCGGACCACCTGTATAGCTGAACAATGGGACTTCCAAATCTCTGGTCAATACTGACCTTTTCCTCAACCCTGGCAGAAGCAAAGGGCTATGAATGCAATTTTAGTACAACTGCACCCCCATGTGCAGGATGTCAATGATTCTTGGCCTCTTAATCTACTCCAAAGTATAATGGTTGTGAATATGGATAGAGGCTGACGTAGGCTTTGCAGAAACATGTGGGGTCAATATGTGTATGGCATAAAGGACGTTCTGTGCAGCCATTGGTAGTGCATGGAGTTGCCAACTCTCGTTGGGCATATAAATGGAGTGAATGTGACCTGCCTCCAATTGCTCCACCCCAACCACCACTGCTTGTCCAACAAGTTTACCTGCATAGTACTCTGCATTTCTCCACCAATCGGAAATCAAATAAACTTTTTATTACCTGACTGGATGATTTTTGAAACAGCCTTTTACCTCTTCTTAGATATTTTCATAAACAATAATCAAAGTGTTTAAAAAAGTTTGTTTTAAAAAGCACAATGTCCTTTGACTTTTCTCCCGAGGTTGCTTTCAGCAGTGTCCTGGGGATTAGCCTTTTACACCTGGAGACTCTAGGGCAATTCTTGAAGATTGCAAACCCTAGCAGTGCAATGCCACTTCTTCCAAGATGTACCAATACCAGCACCAAGCTTTGGTTTCTGCAAAACCAGGAGCATTACACAGTGCAGTTGGGCTGAGTGCACTTGATGTTTTCTGTAAAGGGCTAACTCTAATAAGAGCATACTGAGCATGTGCAAAAGAAGCTGTGTCACAGTGATGTCACTCGCTGAGGGAGGATGTTTGAGTAGCAGCTCTAGCTACATGTTAGTCTTATTTAACCTTTGTAAATAGCATTTGTAAATAAATGTTTTTTGAACAAAGACATTGCCTCCAGCGAGGTCTCTTCTAAAATAAGAGGCTAACGAATCCCCAGACAGACCTATCGTAACAGATGGCGGCAGCGGTGAATACACCCACGGTACAACGATAGGAAACAGCAGAAAAATTCCACAGTGAAGCCCAGCAGCAGGGCAGAGCAGCGAGGTCAACCCAGCAGCCACACTGGAGATCACCGAATAACGACGGCAGCCCAATGACCAGGAGGACAAGCAGCACGGGAAAAGATAGCCTCGGATCTAAGTGAGCAATGGCTGTTACTTTTCCCCTACCAGAAACTTTTCAAAATATTGAGGGCCACAGACAGGCTGATCAATTACAAAATTGGTGAAAACTTTTTGCCCGGTACCACAATGCCTCAGGCTTCGCAACTAGAGAGAACAAAGATCAAGTTAGCACTTTGTTATACACTGTTGGGAGAAAAGCAGACAACGTGCTAACCAGACAGGGGATGAACGAAGAGGCAGCCTCCTACAAGGAAGTCAGTGGAGCTGTTGCCTCATACTTCAGTCTTCGTAAAAGTATTGTTATTGAGAGGGTGAAGTTTAACCAATGCAGCAACAAACAGGGTGAAGGGATTCACCCATTCATCAATGACTTGTACTGCCTAGCTGCAAATATGGAGCGCTAAAAGGCGAACTGATCAGAGATCGAATAGTCCTCAACATTTTAGATGAGAATCTCTCTGACGTCTTACAATCTCAGGAAGGTTTAACCTTAAGCAAAGCTGTACAACTGGCCAGACAGGTTGAAGAGTGGAGTAAGGCATTTGTATGTTCGAGGTGCGAGGGAGGTTTCCCAAGAACAGCCCGATGAATTTGTTCAATTTGTGGGTTGTAAAACCGAAAGTATGGCAAGACAGCAACCAGGGAAATGCCCTGAAAAGGCGCCAAACGCCATTTCCAATGTCCTCGCTGTGGTGGGAAGTAGGTCCACAGGCAGGAAGACTGCCCTGCCTGAATTGCACAGTGCCATGGCTGTGGAAAGCTAGGGTGGTCTGTCATTCCAGGACATCTATGTTCATGAGATGGAAGGAAACCTCTATTAAAGGAACCTCCATCCAAGAAAATCAAGACCTTGACGACCTGGAAAACATTTTCTTAGGAGGAATAACAGAAATCACAGATAATGAAAGCCAGTTTTGGAGTGCTGACATTGAGGTAAATGGGCATCTGACCAAATTCAAACTGGACATAGGAGCAGGTGTTTCAGTGCTATCTGACAAAGTTTCATGGCTGAATAATATAACTCTGCAATGTTTCTCCTAGCAACTTCAGGGTACAGGAGGTATCACAAGAAAAGCACAAGGGCAGATGCTGGTTCTCCTTCGCGATAATGAGAGAGAGATCGTTTATACATTTTATGTCCTTCCAAATCAGAAATGTCCTTTATTAAACAAATATCCCGGTGTAGCTTTGAATTTTCTCTACTCCCCAGCTACAGCAGAAAGTGGAATTGACTCATTATGCAGTGAGCCAGTCTTTATGGAAGAAACGCCATCCCAAGGAACAGAGGATGATATTGCAGATATTTCAATTCTCTTTGGGGACAGCCTGGAAGAGGCAGAAACAGGATGCACCAAGAATGACAGTGAGCACCCACAAGATGATACTCTAGATTTTAATTTGCTCCTTCAGAAAAAGTTCAAGAGAATGAAACGGCCACAGAGGCGAATGATCTGTTGGAAGAAGAGGCCATGGACCTCCCTACACTCTTTGACTCCACTGCCAATGATTGTGAAATCGTTGTTGTCTCTTTTGAGGAGAATTGTCCTATTATTGAAGAAAATAATAAAATGGTGACTTTGTCGTCTTATTCCACTGAGCCTACCAATGACATTCAACAGCAATTGCAAGCAACCAGCGAAAAGCTATCCGGGGAGAATGAGACATTTAAATCCACATTGGATCAAACCATTAGTAAAAGTTCAGACATTATTAACCTGTACAAATGTAAGCTAGAGTCCAACACTTGGATCTCATCAGCATCAATGGGAGCACTCGAGCTTTCTTTCAGTAATGAAGCAGAGGCCCAAACTACAGAACTTTTATGGCTGAAGAGTACCTTAGAGAAACTTAAAGTCGAGCATGAATTGGATCCTGAAAATATTAAAATTAAGCAAGAGTTGGAGAAATCTAACTCCTTAAAGGAGAACGCTGAACCAAAAACCCAGCCAGCAGCAATCACACAACGCTACGAAGCCACAGGAAGGGATTTACACGTTAGAAGTGGTGCAGCAAAAGAAAGTGAACATATTGCAGTGCAGGAGTGTATAAATGCCGTACCGCATCTAAGGAAATTAGCACAGCATCAGACAAAAGAGTTGGCTACAGCAATTATCTGAAGAAGCACTGACATTAGGGGATGAATTTTCCCCTCCTGCCTGCAGCAGGTTTCGTGAGGGATGATACTGGAAAATTTGGAGGGAGGCCAAAAATCGGATTCCCGCCAGCGTGAAAACAGTTTGGAAATTTCCCCTCACCACTTTCACGGTGGGCTGATAGCAGGTCAGGTTTCCCACTGGTCTATACCAAGAACCCCATTTGCATGCATTACCATGTCATGAATGCTCATTAAAAATGCTGCTCGCTGCAATCACATGGCCCCTCCCAATCTAGCGCCACATCAGCGAGAAATTAGACCGGTCTGAAACATGTTTGGAAATAAGTGGCGTGCAGCTATTGGCCCTCACTTCGCTCCTGGCTTTGAGGTGAGTGCAACACTTGAGGCCTATCCACAATGTGCTGCTCCAGGTTCTCACCAATGCCAGTGGGACACGACATTGGTGGGGTGTAGGGTTGCTCAGCTCATTGGCTTCCTCCGTTCTCCAGGAGGGTCTCTTCTGCGGGGCTCAGGCAGGGCTGCAGATGAGACAGAGGCCAGCATTGCAACTGGGAGTGGGGTGTGGGGGGGTGGGGTGGAGATGGTGGGGAAGGAGACACAGGGGACAATGGGCAATGGTGGGGTTGGAGAGGGGTATGGGGAGACAATGGCAGGCAGAGGGGAGCCTAACAAGGAAGATTAGAATGCAGATACAGAAGGGGGTGGATGGGAATCGAACTGTATGAATGGAAGAGGATGTACATGCACACTGGCGTATGAAGGGGGTTGTGTTAGTGTGGCACAAGAAGGGTGGGTTGCACAGAGACTCATGGAGGTGGGGGAGGGGAAAAGCTTGCACATGAGAGATGGGTTGCACAGAGACTCATGGAAGGGGTGGGGAGGGAGACTGTGTTGTCATCAGTAAAGGAGGAATGAAAAGCTCATTGAAAGACAGTCATAGTCTCTGGTGTGGGGGCCAAGAGATCAGGGTGAGAGATTAAAGGCAGCCCTGGGGCTTTATGGGCCATGCTACAGGGCTATGCGTGGCACGCACATTGTAGTCCTGCTCCAGGGAGGGGCAAGGCCTGTGTGCTCAATTGGGATAAGGTACAGCTTGATGTGCAGGGTGTGGTCATGATCTTACTGTTGCAGCCATGGTCTTGGCTGGCTTGGTATTGGGCGGTAGATGTGATGGTCAGGATTTAGAGAGGCATCTGCAGCCTGTAAAGGGGAGACTGGAGAGTAATGGGAGGGAGCTCTACCTGCACACCATGGGGCTCCAGGAAGATTGAAGGGACTAGAACACTCACAGGCGGAGGTGCGAAGCTGGTTTCAAAATAGAATCACAGCACCGCCATTGTGTAATCACAAAGTTGTGTGCAGTCAGAAATCAAAACTGGAAAAAATCTGCACGGAAGGGGTCTGAGTCAGTGTGGGACGAGCCCAGGGCTGAACTCAGGGGCCCATTGCAGGGGGCACCCTCAAACTGCCTGGACTCTAAATATTGAAGTGGAGTCAGAGCTGAGAGAAGAGAGAAAGATTTCCTTGAGAAGGTGCATTTTGAGCCATTGCCTTTTGCACTTTAACAAGAGACTCCAGGAGTCATTGGCTTCACAATATAGTCGCTCCATTTGAGCTTTAACAGAGAGGTATGTGAGAATAGAAAATGCAGGCAACCATGAAGGAAGCACAGCTGCTGCATCAATGAAAGCCGCTAATGTGCTTTCTCCAATTGGGATGGATGACAAGCCAAAGGGCATCCATTCAAAGCTGAAGTGCAAGTTGAGCTTGATCAGCATACAAGATCATAGATGGCAGAAGTGCCTTTGGTAAGGTGGCACAAGTCATGAATGTGTGCAAACCTCTTCCAACCCCTGTGGGATTGAGATGTCAAGTATCAGGGTTGGCATCAACATCACCTGGATATGTAAGTGTGCACCTCAGTTACAAGGCTGTATCAGTGAAAATCTGGCAGCACAGATGCAGCTCCAAGGCTTTCTGTGTGTGAGTGCGAGGTTTACTATATTTGCCCAGTGTTCATTAATCTCTCACATCTATTAGCCTCCACGGAAAAGGATTGAATAATGGAGCCTATAGCCAATGCTGCCTTCTTGATGGCAGTGATCAGATTGAGGAGGAACAGTGCCCGGTGCCACCAAGCCCGGCTTCAAGAGGAGGCCTGGCCTGAGGTCTATGGTCCAGAGGAGCCCCAGAAACTCCCAGAGGATGATGAGTTTAGACGCATCCCATGGAGGTGACTCGCACCATCAAGGGTTTACCAAAGAAGACTCTCTTATCTGGAGATGAGCAACAGACAATGCAGCGCCCATCTGCGCTTGTCAAGAGAGATGGTGTATCATATCGACCACATTCTGCAAGAGGATCTAACGCCCTATGGACTGGGAGGACATCAGCTGCCAGCGGCCCTGAAGGTCATCAGTGCATTCAATTATTTTGCTTGCACATCATTCAGGGGTCCACAGGGAACTTATGCGGCATCTCACAATCCTCAGCACATAAATGTATGAAGGAGGTGACAGATGCCTTCTACCGTAAGGCTCAGCATTATGTGAACTTCATACTCGATGATGCTAGCCACCCTAGATTTCTGGAGTTTGCAGCTATCTCAGACTTCCCTAGAGTACAGGGTGCAATCAATTGCACACATGTGGCTTTGAGAGCTCAATGGCAGCAGCCCCTGGTGTTCATTAACAGGAAAGGGTTCCACTCCTTCATCATTCAACGGGTGTGTGATTGTCAGAAGCACACCACGCACATTTGCGCCAGATTCCCTGGGAGTTCCAATGACTCATACATGCTAAGTCACTCCCAGGTGCCTCACATATTCAAAGAGCATCAGCAAATACAGGATTGGCTGCTTGGGGATAAGGGGCACCTGCTCAAACAATGGCTCATGACACAGTCTGTCCTCTGAGCCAGTCAGAGCAGAGATACAATGTGGCATATAAGGCAACGTGATCCATCACCAAGGAGACTATTTGTATCCTGAAGATGCACTTCCAATATTTGGGCCATTCAGATGGGGCCCTGCAGTACTCTCCAAAGAGGGTGTCTTGCATCATTGTGGTCTGTTGCGCCCTGCACAACCTGATGCTTCATAGCGGAATCTCTTGTCAGAGGGAGACATGGAGGAGGCTGAGAGCTCCACGGATTATGAAGAGCAGGAAGGACAGGAACCTGAATTGGGAAATGAGCGTCTGCTTCCATGTCAGGATGGCCTTGAAGAAGCACAACGTGGAAGATGTGCCTATACCACAATGATAGTCACAAGGTTCCAGAATGATTAAGGTTCAGGCAACGGGACACAGCTAATTTCCTTCCGTCCCTTCATGCCTCACCAGTGCACTGAAAAACCTTTACAGCCTAGTGACATTGAGAGCAGTTCCAGCATTCAGCCTTTCACCTTCAACCCTCATTGGGGTAGGCCCTAATCATTGGAAAAGTCACGGGCAAACCTTCCATCAGTGTGGTCTAGGAAGTGATAGTCGCCACAACAGCACAGATGCTGTGTCAAAAGACTTGATGCAGTAGTGGCCACTTTATGAGAAGCTTTTTGCAGACAGAGAGATGCGCACATATTTATTTTTATTCATTCATGGGAAGTGGGCTTCGTTGGCTGGGCCAGCATTTATTGCCCATCCCTAGTTACCCTTGAGAAGGTGATGGCCTTCTTGAACCGCTGCAGTCCATGTGGTGTAGGTACACACACAGTGCTGTTAGGGAGGGGTTCCAGGATTTTGACCCAGTGACAGTGAAGGAACAGTGATATGTTTCCAAGTCAGGATGGTGAGTGGCTTGGAGGGGGACTTCCAGATGGTGATGTTCCCATCTATCTACTACCTTTGTCCTTCCAGATGGTAGTGGTTGTGGGTTTGGAAGGTTCTTCCCAAGGAGCCTTGGTGAATTCCTGCAGTGCATCTTATAGATGGTACACACTGCTGTTACTGTGCGTCAGTGGTGGAGGCAGTGAATGTTTGTGGATGTGGTGCCAATCAAGTGGGTTGCTTTGTACTGGAAGGTCTCAAGCTTGTTGAGTGTTGTGGGAGCTGCACTCATCCAGGCAAGTGGGGAGTATTCCATCACATTCCTGATTTGTGCCTTGTAGATGATGGACAGGCTTTGGGGAGTCAGGAGGTGAGTTACTCATCAAAGGATTCCTAGCCTCTGACCTGTTCGTGTAGCCACAGTATTTATATGGCTAATTCAGTTCAGTTTCCGGTCAATGGTAACCCCTCAGGATGTTAACAGTAGGGGGATTTAATGATGGTAATGCCATTGAACCTCAAGGGGCAATGGTTAGACTCTCTCTTGTTGGAGATGGTCATTGCCTGACACTTGTGTGGCGCAAATGTGACTTGCCACTTGTCAGCCCAAGCCTGGATATTGTCCAGGTCTTGCTGCATTTGGACATGGACTGCTTCAGTATCTGAGGAGTCATGAGTGGTGCTGAACATTGTGCAATCATCAGCAAACATCCCCACTTCTGACCTTATGATGGAAGGAAGGTCATCAATGAAGCAGCTGAAGATGGTTGGGCCGACGACACTACCCTGAGGAACTCCTGCAGTGTTGTCCTGGAGCTGAGATGACTGACCTCCAACAACCACAACCATCTTCTTTTGTGCTAGGTATGACTCCAACCAGTGGAGAGTTTTCCCCCTGATTTCCATTGACTCCAGTTTTGCTTGTTTTTGCCCTGATGCCACACTGTCAAATGCAGCCTTGATATCAAGGGCAGCCACTCTCACCTCACCTCCCCTCTGGAGTTCAGCTCTTTTATCCATGTTTGAACCAAGGTTGTAATGAGGTCAGGAGCTGAGTGACCCTGGCGGAACCCAAACTGAGCGTCAGTGAGCAGGTTATTGCTAAGCAAGTGCCGTTTGATAGCACAGTTGATGATTTCTTCCATTACTTTACTTATGATCGAGAGTAGAGTGATGGGGTGGTAATTGGCCAGGTTGGATTTGTCCTGCTTTTCATGTACAGGACATACCTGGGTAATTTTCCACATAGCCAGGTAGATGCCAGTGTTGTAGCTGTACTGGAACAGCTTGTCTAGGGGCATGGCAAATTCTGGAGCACAAGTACTATTGCTAGAATATTGTCAGGGCCCATAGCCTTTGCACGATCCAGTGCCTTCTACCGTTTCTTGATATCACATGCAGTGAATCGAATTGGCTGAAGACTGCCATCTGTGATGCTGGGGACCTCAAGAGGAGGCTGAGGTGAATCATCCACTCGGCACTTCTGGCTGAAGATTGTAGCAAATGCTCCAGACTTATCTTTTGCACTGATGTGCTGGGCTCTCCCATCATTGCGGATGGGGATATTTGTGGAGCCTCCCCCGCCAGTGAGCTGTTTAGTCGACAATTACAGCCACCCCTCCAAGGCTAGTGAGCACGCCTAACTCCATGCTGTCTTGTAAGGAGTATGGTTGCTAGCATGTTTTTCAGACGCTTCTGTAAAGAGTTTGACACATCTCCCTGACAGAACACAAGGGTAGAATACCTACCAAGAGTTAGCCATGCATCACATAAATGTGAGGATCACACAAGGAGGCAAACACTGAGTGGGAGCATGGATCATCTCAAAGTAAGAGGGTAAATAGATGCATATGCACAATAGTTTCAAGTGACGAGACCATTCTCATGTATTTACGAAGGTGCATTATACCATGCCGTGATCCAGAAGTGATTTTTAAGCTTCTTAATTTTTCTAACCCTACCGTTATGACTTGGTGCATCCCCGACATCTGTGGCAGAGGTAGAGGCAGCCTGCTGACTGGTACGCCCTGCAGTCTTTGATGACTTTGGCAGGCGCCTTCTACAAGGTCAAGAGCTGGAGGGCCACAGGCTGCATTGGGTCCCCTGCTGTGGGTCAGGTGCACCTTCCTTGGCCTGCAAAGCTGGAGGTGATGGGGTCACAAGCAGAGGTGATTGGGATCAGCTGGACAGGGTCAAGTGAGTGGATGGCCCCAGGGTCTCCAGCTGCTGGTCCTCCTCCCTGTGGGTGCCCAAGGGCCCCTGCCTGACTCCATAAGTAGAAGGGGCACCTGGAGGGAGGTCCAGGTGCCCCAACCCCCTCTTGCCTAGCCACTGATGGATCCCACAAATGCCTATAGCAATGGAGTGCAGTTCTGAGCACAAATCCAGCAAGATCTGCTGGACCAAGGTCTCCAAGGCGGTCACCACCCTTCCTATGGTGACCTTAAGATGCTCACATGTTGGAGCCACAGCATCAGAGAGAATGCAGGCAGACTTCTCCACTCTTCAGTCTAGTCTGTTGACTGCCTCTTGCAACTCTACCAGATTTTCCAACACCTGTCGTTGCATCTCCAGAATGTTTGACATGGCCGTTACTAGAGGCTCATCATCAGACTCAGACTCAGCAGATGCTTGATCTCCAGCAGTCCTCTGAGTGCCAGAGACCTGGGTTGTCACTGCCTCCAACTGCTGTGGGCACGTGTCCATGAGATGTTCCCGGATGTGATCCCGAGCCGACTGTATAGCTAGGACCCACCAGGATATGTGCCTCTGCGCTGGTAGACGGTGCAGGTGAATGCAATGACAGGTCTTCTTCAAATGGCTCCTCAGCTTTCTCATCTGAGGTGGCCTGGGGGTTGGGGCTTATGTCAGGTCTGAACGTGTGTCTGGACCTGATGGTGCCTGTAAGCGGGAGCAGATAGATTTAGTTCATGAACAGGCTGAATATAATATTACAAGTCCCTCACTGAGAATGTCAGGATGTGATCAATTCATGGAGGGTTCACCTGTCCTGGCTTGCTGGGACAGGCCAATCTTCCCCACAGGAGCGGTCACTGCCCTCGCCTGCCAACTCGGTGGCATCCTCCTCAAATTTGGTTGGTTCCACTAGGTTGGCCGTTCCTCCTCCAGTCTGGGATTTCTCCCTCTGGGTAAAATTGGCCTGAATGAAGACTATTGGATGGGATGAGAAGAGGTGGAGGTGAGGGTGGGAAGCATGCATGCCTCCTGGGTGCGCTGAGCCCTCCCCAGTAAGGGGTGAAGATGGAGTTTGTGCAGCATGATATATGAGACGCTGGGAACATTGAAGTGCCCATCAAACAATTAGTGGTGACATGCCAGAGGACTGGAGAACAGCTAATGCGGTTCTGCTATTTAAGAAGGGTTGTAGAGATAAGCCAGGGAACTACAGGCCAGTGAGTCTCATGTCAGTGGTAGGGAAACTATTGGAGAAATTTCTGAAGGAGAGTATCTATCTCTACTTGGAGAGACAAGGTTTGATCAGGGATAGTCAGCATGGCTTTGTAAGAGGGAGGTAATGCCTAACAAATTTGATTGAATTTTTTGAGGAGGTGTGTAGATGAGGGTAGTGCAGTTGATGTAGTTTATATGGATTTCAGCAAAGCCTTTGACAAGGTCCCACATGGGAGACTTTTAAAGAAGGCAAAGGCACATGGAATACAGGGTAATTTGATAAGGTGGATTCAAAATTGGCTTAGTTGTCAGAGACAGAGGATCATGATAGAAGGATGCTTTAGTGACTGGAAGGCAGTGTCCAGTGGCATATCACAGGGATCTGTGCTCGGTCCCCTATTATTTGTAATTTATATAAACGACATAGATGACTATGTGGGGGGTAGGATTAGTAAGTTTGCGGATGACACAAAGATTGGCCGGGTGGTTAACAGTGAGGTTGAGTGTCTTGGGCTACAGGAAGATATAGACGGGATGGTCAAATGGGCAGATAAGTGGCAGATGGAATTTAACCCTGAAAAGTGTGAGGTGATACGCTTTGGAAGGAGTAATTTGACAAGGAAGTATTCAATGAACGGCATGACACTAGGAAGTTCTGAGGAACAAAGGGACCTTGGCGTGTGTATCCATAGATCTCTGAAGGCAGAGGGGCATGTTAGTGGGGTGGTGAAAAAGGCATATAGGACACTTGCCTTTATCAATCGAGGCATAGATTACAAAAGTAGGGAGGTCATGTTGGAGTTGTATAGAACCTTGGTGAGGCCACAGCTGGGTAACTGTGTGTAGTTCTGTTTGCCACATTATAGGAAGGATGTGATTGCACTGGAGGGGGTGCAGAGGAGATTCACCAGGATGTTGCCTGGGATGAAACATTTAAGTTATGAAGAGAGGTTGGATAGACTTGGGTTGTTTTCGTTGGAGCAGAGAAGACTGAGGGGCGACCTGATCGAGGTGTACAAGATTATGAGGGGCATGGACAGGGTGGATAGGGAGCAGCTGTTCCCCTTAGTTGAAGGGTCAGTCACAAGGGGGCATAAGTTCAAGGTGAGGGGCAGGAGGTTTAGGGGGGATGAGAGGAAAAACCATTTTTACCCAGAGGGTGGTGACGGTCTGGAATGTACTGCCTGGGAGGGTGGTGGAGGAGGGTTGCCTCACATCCTTTAAAAAGTACCTGGAAGAGCACTTGGCACGTCATAACATTCAAGGCTATGGGACAAGTGCTGGTAAATGGGATTAGCTAGGTAGGTCAGGTGTTTCTCACGTGTCGGTGCAGACTTGATGGGCCGAAGGGCCTCTTCTGCACTGTGATTCTGTGTCCTCTGCTAACATTGTGTGAGATCCCTGAGCAATGTAACCCTTTGAGTGCATGATGCACTGACCGCTTTTGCAATCGCCTCCTAGGCCGGCAAGGTGAGATTGATGAGCTTCCAGGAGCCATCTCTGGGATAGAGGACATCCCGGTGTTGCTGCACACCATTGATGAGTGCCTCCAGGGAATCATTATTAAACTTTGGAGCAGCTCTTTTTTTTGACGCAGCCGTTTGGAAACATCTGCAAAAGCTGAGCTGGAGGGAGTGAGGGAAGCATTTAAATATGGCGCCCGGACATTGGACCCTATTAGGTGACATTGGACAGCCATGTGATTCAGAGAGAAACTCGCCTATGTATAATTACTTAACTTGCAGAGTGAAATCAGGCGCGATTTCCCGCCAAGCCACCCAGTGGAAAACATACTGCAGAACTCGCCCGCCATGGGCACTTAGTTTCAAAATAGGAAAATTCCTTCCTAGTTGTCTTTCCTGTAGATACTGGCACTCTTGTGGTAACAACATCCAATGTTGAACTTTCAAGCAAGTCTGCATCCCTGAGTACTACCCAGGAACTTCCTCTAGATCCTAGTCCTAGGGCAGGATTTTCCCCTCGTGATGGTCCACCACCCGCGATCGGTTCACGAATGCGTGCTGAGAGCCTCCAGGGTGGAGGCGGGAGGAGTGCGAGTGCTGAAGTTTGCGCATGCGCAGTGGTGCACTCAATGAAAGCTCCCTGAGGGCACAGAGCTGCCTCAAGGAGCTGAAGGATTTAAAAATGAAAAATAAAGATTTGAAAAATAAAGGGAAACATGTCCCCACATGTGACTGTGTCACATGTACAGGGACATGTTAAAAGTGAGTTAAAAATTTTTTTACTTTTTTTTAATTCACTGTTGAAAGCCTCACCCCGCCCCGTGGATGTGGTTTCACAAAATGCAAAGGCTCCCTGGCCCATTCGCCCACTTGCCAGCTGTAAGATTGGGTAGGCAGCGAAAAATTCAACTTAGTTACCAGCTTAAGGGCCATAATATGCCTCTTAATTGTTGGCGAAATATCGCATGATTGCGCAATGACATCGGGACGATCGCCTGATGTCATTGCGCGCTATTTCACGATCGGGCGTGTCGGGTGAGCGCCCACAAGACGAGCTGAAAATCCAGCCCCTGAAGTTTATTCCATTGTTGATAATGCTGCAATCTTACTTTCTCCTGCTGACCTCGAGATCCCATTGTCTGCAGCGCAGCAGCCTCATGCTGAATCAAGCATTGGAAATGAATGTACTACCTACCGAAAGAGAAATTCCTAAAGAGTAGGAGGGAAGTCTTCCTTTCGGCATATCCAGCAGTGTCTTCAGAAAGTTCTTCGTTGTCTTTTCATCTACCAGATTCTTTCATGGCACAAGTACTGAATACTTTTCTTGTTGTCACAGCAGCTGTGAAGTTCTTCATGGGAGCCAAAGGAGCTTCATTTCATTAAGTCAGTGCGTTCACCTTTCCCCGGTGTACAATACGGAAGATGAGGGAGAGAATTTCAGTTCATTGTCGTCCTTTTTGAGGGTTTGAGATCCTCTGAGTCCTGGAAGGCTCTTTCTTTAGTCAGTTTTTCCTCGATTCATTTCCTTTGCATTCAGGTAAGAGTCACAGCCCTGGAGCCAGCTGTTGTGAAAAGCTGCTATCCCACTCCACCAATGTGTTTGTCTTCCGAGGAGAGCATAAGGGAACAGATCCGTCCCCCGCGTCCTCCAAGAGAGTGGAGAACACTGTGGGGATTGACGCTTTTGACGAAAGTGAGCTGGTGGGGGAGAGGTGGGGAGGGGGGTGAGGTGAGGGGGATGGAATAGGAGTTGGATGGAAACACTAAATAGTACATGTGGTTAACAGTTCGTGGGACGAGTGAACTTGGCGGGAGATGTAGAGTAAAGGGTTAACTCTAATAAGAGCA
The DNA here is from genome assembly GCF_964194155.1 of Cetorhinus maximus. NCBI lineage: Eukaryota > Metazoa > Chordata > Chondrichthyes > Lamniformes > Cetorhinidae > Cetorhinus > Cetorhinus maximus. The sequence goes on from NC_135886.1 coordinate 117,845,969, forward strand.
TACTGAGCATGTGCAACCTAGGATCTATCCCAATGTTGTCACTGAGAGACGATGTCTGAATAACATCTCAGAAGGCAGCTCGAGCTTTTTGTTTGTCTTATTTAACGTTTGTAAATAGTTGGCATGTAAATAAATGTTTTTTGAATGAAGACCATTGCCTCCAGCAAGATCTCTTCTAGAATAAGAGGCTAACAAATCCCAAGACAGACCCATCATAACACATTCCCATCACATCAATATCAAATCTGCAGCATTGATGGCTCATCAGACTTAGACACACCTCTAATTGCCATTGTTCCTTTGTCAGTGTCAATTTTTTTCCCTTTTATTTTGTGAATCATAAAACATAGCAGGTGTGCATTCAAATCAGCCTTGTTTGAATTAAGTCTCTGCTTTATAGTGCGAAAAGGTTGCTATTTGTGGAAAATCGAATGTCACAAAACCAAACGTAAAATGCATTTAGAATCAATTGATATAGGTTTCTTGTCTGAAAAACAAAGACCCTGAAAGAAGCATTTTTACTTTGCATTGCCACTTTTGGTGAGGGATACTGTACTGGTTCGATAGTACCACGTGTCCCAGTTTCTAAAATCCTAATTCTAAAATACAAAAATTACTCACTGGGCATCCCCACGCAGCTTGTCACAAATAGGATTTTAATTTCTGGCTGCTATTTGTAGGCCCTGGGAGAGGGGATTGGAGACTATTGGATGGAACAAGGTATTAGGGAGAGGGTGACTGAGAAAGGGGGGGGAAATAATATGGAAACATATAGCAGCGATGGGTAAAGGGAGGGTTTAATTGTTAGAAGAATCAAGAGAGGGAGGGAGGGAGGCAGTGATTGCGAGAGGGGAGTGATTGGGAGCGGGAAGGTACAGTGATTGGGAGAGTGAAGTCCCCAGCCTCCTACTTCTCAACACCCAGACTGTGATCTCCCTCCCTGAATTTCAATCCCTCAACCCCCTCGTCTTCAATGCTAGCAGACACCTAATCTTCGTCCACCAATCACCAACTGGCTGTTCATGTCACACTGATTTGATACTAATGAGGCTTTCAAGGCCCAGTATTGGAGGGAACCTTGATGCTCATTATTCAGATGCAAGCTTCCTACCTTGGGTTCCTCACCATATGTGTACCAAATTACTACCTATAATATGGCAAAGTGCAAAGCTAGCTTTGGTTTTCAGATGCCCATCTGAGCTGCTGTACCTGTGAATGTTCTTTGAAGGTATAGTAAAGTGTAATTAAATTTAATTTGAGTAATTTCTTTATTGCACGATGGGTGTATTTTTGGAATAGTTTATTAATATGTCTCCTACAGTAATACATATTATAAGCAGATTTATTGACAAATTGTTTCTGTAGTAACTGAAGGTATAGCCTCTGCTGCTGTATATCAGGGGTCATGTGATGTTCTTGGAGGCTCCGACCAATAAGCCCTAAGCGCTGGTAATCCAGGGGGTGTGGCTTCCAAGAACATCACGTGACCCCTGATCTACAGCAGCAGAGGCTATACCTTCAGTTACTAGATTTCCTCCCCCTTTAGTTTTTTATAGTTTCTATTTACAGAGAACATTTGAATATCCAACAACATATACATATATACAACTTTATGTGATTAAAGATTAATCTCTGAGGTGCTTTCCTTACGTGGTTAGAGTAGCATAGCTCTACCACTTGAGGTTCCTCCACAGGATAGGCATGATCAGGAACTGCAGCACGAGATACATCATTAGAAAGTGGCAGATCTGGATTAGGCAACTCTGCAGAGTCATCAGGCATCTCTATTCTAGCTCGATCTGTCACCTCAGAGATTGATGGTTTGACGTTAATCACAGGCAGAATAGCTGTTTGCTGGAATGTCTCTCTATCACGAATATGGTCCATATGTTTTTGAACAATTTTGTCTTCCACTTTCACCTGGAAGGATAAGGGACCAGTCTCTGAGGCAATGGTTCCAGGAACCCAGCAAGATCCACTTCTGGAATTCCGCACAAATACTGTGGGCGGAAGCGTCACAGGTTTGCACTAAGTGCGGTCGCGGTGGGGAAAATGACGTTTTACCTGCTGGCCGCAGCGGCGGGTTTTCACGCTGCATCGTTCCAAACCCACCGTATTGGTTATGCTTTCCCGAGAAACACCCCATTTTGATGGCAGCTGGGCTCTCATTCGCCTGCCACACCATCCCCTTGCCGCTTCTTCAAGCAGGGCGCCATATTTAAAGCTCAGCTGTGCGCACACATCTCAGTGCTTCCAGCCCACTACTACTACAGAGGAGATGTTCACGAAAGGCAAAAAGACTGCAGCCCCCAAGTTTAGTGACGCATCACTGGAACGCCTTTTGGACGCCGTGGAGTCCTTCCACGATATCCTCTACCCCCACTCTGGCCGCAGGATGGGCAGCGGCATGACCAACCAGGCTTGGAAGGCGGTGGCAGTGGTGATCACTGCCAATGCTGCAACGAAGAGGTTGACCAACACAGATAGATGAATGATCTCAACTGTGCAGCCAGGGTATGGCAACCATCTCATCACTCTAAACTCATACACTCAAGCCTATCACACATTCACCAGCATCTCACTCACTGCCAGCTCAAGGGACATCATCACCCATTCTCGCACACACCCTCACATGTCCATTGGGCCTCATCTCCTCTGAAGACTGCCTCCTCACCTCTCACCATCTTGAGGCCACTTCCACAGATAAACATGCGCCCCCCCACACACACCCTGGGATACCCTCCTTCCTTTCTACAGCCCTAGTCCTGCAGCCTCTTCCCTTGCCTGGACCACATCTCCCCCTTCGCCAAGCAAGCCCTAGCCCTGCAGCCATTGAGAGGCCACCCACATATGGTAGATAGAGACCTGCCATGAGCCCCCCTAAAAGTGATGTGGTGCTGTCTGTGAGGCCTGGTGCTGATGACTGTGAATGCTGACCGAAGCAAGATGGACAAACAAATCTTGAAGTCCCGAATGAAGTGCAGGCCACCAGGTGCACGTTGCTTAGGTGCTGTTGTGAAAGACATTGGCGTGTTTTCCCACCAACGCGGGTGGACGATCCAGCTGTTTCAGGGGGGGCAGGGGGCAACGATTCCGGTGGGCTGGCCTAATAATGATATGCTGATGCATTAGAATAAGGTTCCTGGCATCCTATGGCGGAGAACCCATCATGAAACCGATCACACCATATTGTCAGCTCACTCCACCGAACACGCCTGACACTGGCAGGCACGGTAAATCTCGGCCTGTGTCTCTGATAGCGAATGTACGAGCTTTGTTATGAATATCGTGATTCAATTTTTAATTACTCTGATTCCTCTCTGCATTCCCCTCTAAGTTTGGGAACAGACTTAACCTTGTACATAGGCAGCGTTTCATCAATAATCCAGGCAGTGTTGAACCCATAGTCGAATGAGGCGTATGATAACTGAGAAGAAAGCAGGAAAGTCAAGTTTCTAGAGTAGCTTCTGATAACCTCTTCATTCCCGATTTGAAAGTTTGCACAGCCCTCTCAGCTAAACCATTTGGCGAGGGATGTTGTGGGGCTGTTTTAATGTGTCTGATTCCATTTAAATTCATGAATCTCTGAAACTTTGTACTGGTAAAGGCTGTACCATTATCAGAAACAATGATTTACGGTAGGCCATGTATGCTAAAATAATGACACAGCTTCTCGATAGTTGTGCTCAATGTTGGTGATCTGACTTCATATACGTCCATTCATTTAGAATATGCATCTACGCTCAAGAAAATCATGGTACCTAAGAATGGTCCTACATAATCAATATGTAGTCTAACCCAGGGTCTACCAGGCCACTCCCATGGATGCAATGGAACTGAAACAGGCATCTTCTGTTGTTGTTGACAATGGAGACAGTGCTTGACCATGCTTTCAATGTCACCGTCAATGCCCGGCCACCAGATATAGCTTCATACAAGCATTTTCATCTTTGATATGCCTGGATGCGCACTATGAAGCTCTGTCAAGAGCGATTATCTTCCTTGCGAAGGAATGACAACTCTAGATCCCCACAAGAAAATTCCATCTTGACAACTTAAATCTGATTTTCGGGCATGGGATGGTCTCATCTCTTCAGATACAGGTGAATTTGACCACACTCGCAATACAAGGTCTCTGACTTTTGACAAAATTGGATCCCTGTTCATCTAATTTCTAACTGGCTTCACACACACAGGTGAAGAATCCAAGAAATTCAGTACAAGCTCAACTTCTTGTGGCACTGGAGCATATACAATGCTATCTGGTAATGAGAGACAACTGAGTGCATCTGCATTTGCAACATATAAGACAGCACGAAGCATAAAGGTATACTCATATGCAGATAATATCAAAATCCAATGTTGTATTCTTGCTGATGCTATTGGTGGAATGGCTTTATCCTCACTGAATAAATCCATTAATTGTTTATGGTCCGACACAATGGTGAAATGTTGTCCATGCAGGTACTGGTGGAATTTCTTCACTCCGAATACCACCGATAAACCTTCCTTTTCTAGCTGGGAATTACCCTTCTCGGCTGTGGAGAGGGCTCTTGAGACATAGCCAATGAGCCTTTCTGATCCATTTTCCATTCTATGTGATAACACAGCTCCTACACCATAAGGAAACGCATTGTTTTGATGGGTCGTAATGTACCAATAGACACGACAAATGTAACAGTTTACTTTCACAAAGGCTCCGTCCTGTTGTGAATTTCATGACCAACAATGATTCCTTTTTAACAGCAAGAGTAATGGTGCTAACACAGTCGATAAGTTAGGCAAGAAATGACTATAGTAGTTGGTCATACCCAGAAAAGACATAAGTTCGGTTACATTGGACAGTGAGGGCGCATCTTTTATTGCCCAAACTTTCTCTTCTACCAGATGCAAACCCATGGTGTCCATCCTGTGACCCACGTAAGTAACTTCTGGTGCTCGGAATGTGCATTTTTCTTTCTTTAATCATATGCTGACTTCCATGAATATTCTTAGCACCTCCTCCAGATTGGTCAAGTGGCTGGTCTCGGTTGACCCTGTGATCAGAACATCATCTAGGTATATTACCACTAGGGAAGTCCTTGCAAAAGAATCTCCATTGCCCTTTGGAAGATTGCACATGCAGATGATACTCCAAAGGGTAGGCAAGTATACTGATAAAGACCCTTGTGTGTGTTGATAGTCATATATTCTCCCGACGTGTGATCCAGCTCTAATTGTTGGTAAGCATGGCTCATGTCCAATTTTAAATAGGATTTGCCTGCAGCTAGCTTTGCATATAAGTCGTATCCTTGGAATGGGGTACTTATCTAGTTTGGCTGCCTTGTTTACGGTCAATTTATAGTCTCCACAAATGCATATGGTTTGGTCAGGCTTAACCACTGGAACTATGGGTGAGAATTGGACAGGTTGGATGATGCCCAGCTTTTCTAACTGGAGCAGTTCTGCACCCACCTTCTCCTTCGATGCATAAGGCACAGGTCTGGCCTTAAAGAAACGTGGTGTCGCCTGAGAATCCACATATATTTTTTCTTGCAAGCCTTTTAACTTTCTCAATTCATCCCGAAATATACTGTCCTATTTCATTAGCAGTTCAGGAACTCCTCCTGTTTTCAGGTGAAATATTTCAGACCAGTCAAGCTTGATCTTTTGTAACCAGTCTCAGCCCAGAAGACTAAGTCCTTTTCCTGTCACTGTTATCACTGGAAGCTGGGCTGTCTGTTGCCTATAAGAAACTGGTACTGTGGTGATGCCCTTTACCTGCATAGGTTCTCCAGTGTATATCTTCAATTTAACAGTTGTCTGCTCCAGATTCAGTGGCTGGGTACCTTCATTTAGGTATTTGAAAGTGTGATCTCCCACCACTGTGATTGAGGCTCCTGTATCCACCTCATTATTAGTGGCTTCCCATTAACTTGGATTGTGACAGTGGTAGGTTCGGTCTTTATGGCGGTGACGTTATACAGGAATAGATGTCGGTATTGGCAGCTTCAGGTTCTGCTGTACTTTTTAATTCAGTCATGTTGGTTTTCTGCTTTACAGGCTGTTTCGACCTTGCCCTGCATTGACTTGCTACGTGACCTTTCTTATGGCAGTAATGGCATTCTGCCTCCTTGAATCTGCAGGTGTCTGGTCCGTGGTCACCCGCACATCTATAACAAATTAACCTTGGAGTCGCTGCTGAAGCGTTTCTACTAGGCCTTTTCATGTTTCTAACAGCGGACATCATATCTCGGTTCGATGCTGTGGGTCTGGTTTTCGCCTCACGCCAGGCGGTAGGTTCCCGCCCCACATGAAGAACGGCACCATGTTGTATTTGTTGCAAAGCCTGCGAGTCTCTCACAGCACTTTCCATGGTAAGTGTTATTTCCAGGGTGCGCTTCAAGTTGATGTCAATCTCTACCAGTAAACGATGCAAAATCACGTCGTTGTGAACAATCAGTCCCACAGCATAGCATTTAATGTGTCCTCAAAGTTGCAGTGTTCTGTCAGCTGCTTCAGCTTCACTAAATAGGTTGCAATAGACTCTCCCAGGGCCCTAACTCAGGAATTAAACTTAAACCACTGCGTTATTATGGATGGCTTTGGCTGGAAATGCATTTTCACGAGGTCCACTAATTCATTGAAGCACTTAGAATTGGGCATGTTCGGGGCTGTCAGGCTGTGGATGAGATTGTATGTCTTACCACCACACACACTCAAAAGGATTGCTTCCTGCTTTTCCTCCATGGTAATTTTGTTCACTACAAAATAAAAACCAAGTTGCTCTACATACTGGCGCCAGTTTTCCATAAGGATCAATTCTGCTGAAGAGTGGCATGACTGGTGAGCAGTCTTTTCTTTTTTCTTAAGGTTCGATGTACTCACATTAACAAGGTGCAGCGTCGGAGCTATTTTACCATCGTCACCAAATGTAATGACTTGACAGGGCGGACAGGTTTCAACAAGAAACAGACAAACTTTATTACTGAGAGCTTTTCGGATGCTACCTGTTCGATCAGGACTCTTGTCAAGAAGCCCTGCCCCCACCCCCACCCCCGCCCAGATTACCTGCGCTTAGGGCTCATTGGTTGGAGCCTCCAAGAACATCACGTGACCCCGATCGACAGCAGGAGAAGCTATACCTTCAGTTACTACAGTTTCTTTCTAGTTACAATATTTATCAGTAAGTGTTTATATAATCATTTAAAGGATCTTTGCTGACTGCTCACTTCAGTTCTGCTAACCATTATATAGTGCTCATTTAACAAGGGTGATCATACACTTTCTGCTATACTTGTATTGCAGTACCATTTTTCCAGAAAAAAGAAACACATCTCAGTTCTTTTACTTAACCTGGTAGCAAAAAAAAAGTCAGCGAAAAATAATGTTAGTTTAGTTTAAGAAAAATAGATGTGTTAGGAAAACTTATAGGAGGCTTCCATCTTGATTGCTGCAGTGATTTGTGGTAAAGGTAATAATGTCTTGGGGCAATTGTCCTGTTTTCAGTGAAGAGAAATGAAAGCTATGAATCACCACCTGTCTTATAGCTGTGCCCTTTGCCCCATGACTTTCCCTGTAAGTGAAACAGCTGCTTGTTTTTCCCCTTCTACTGATTCTCCTGATTTCTCTGTTAACCTCAAATGGGAGTGTTCCACGTCCCCTTATGAGAGCTGCAACATTAACCAAAAGCCTGTGCCACACTTTTCACTGAAGCTCCTAACTCAAAAAAAGCTTTCACAGGCACTTACCAGTGTATCCACGGGAGGCCCCTGCCATTTCAACTCCATCAGTCTTGAACACCACAGTGCTGCGTTACTTTCACACTAAATTAACTTAGCAATGCATTACACTGCAGTGCCATTATGTCTTAAGAAGTACTTTGCGCAAGGACGTTGTACAGACATATCACAATAAAAGCAGTTAATTTAACTATGGAAAGCTACATTTTGTTTGAACCATATTCAACATGCTGACATCGGCAGTGGAATTGACAGGATGCTGCTGTTAATGATAGCCAGGTTTTCTGTCTATGTAAAAATAAGATGAACATCACCAAATGCTGAATTCAAAACAGAAAATGATGGGGAGGCGGTGGTGTGGAGGGAGGAAATGCACAGCAGATTAACCCCGTGGAACAGCTAACCTATTTTTCTCCTATAGGTGCTGTACAATACCCATATTTTCTGTTTGTTTTTGGAATTATGTAGATGCCCCCCTTTTACCATGCAAAAAGATATGCCAAAGAATATGTGTCACTCTTGAACAAGTCTAACAAGAATAGTGAATATCTCCCTGTTAATTCCATGAATTCCTCTTGATACGGCATGGTATTGTTTATGTTTGAAGCTACGAGCAGCATTCTGAGCACTTGGCAGTGGTACTTATTAGAGGGATGTTAGTGTCCCTGAGGATGACATTCTAACGGATGGAGAACAATGGAGCATCTTCCAGCCTGACACTTTGATGGATCAGCAGATTTTTCACCACTTTTCCCTCAGGAAAGCTCTTGCTTCGCTTTCCTCTCCCATCTTTCTTCAGCAGCAAATATCAAACCCATTACAGTATTTTCCGAAGCAAACTTGCTGTGCTAATGTACCCTCTCTGATCATTCCATATCAACTTGATTGTAATTTCATCTACCATTAATAAAAGCACTTTAACTTCCCTCATTTTCTTCTCCTTGATTCTGTTTAGATTCATTAGGATCCAGCTGCTTCAGGCAATGTCTTATTATGACAGGCAAAAACATTCCCACTTGGACTTACATCAAGTGTGCAATAAATTTTGTTCTGGTGTGAAAGTTTCTGAGATGAAATATATGTTTGATATTCAAATAATAGAAACAACACAGTAATAATGACAACAAACAGCAATGGTCTAAGGTGGTGATTCACCACCACTTTCTTAGGGTTGGGCAATAAATGCCAGCCTTAACAGTGATTCCCACAAACCCATGAATGAATATAATAAAAATTGTTCCTCCTTTGGCAAGATTACCTTCAAGTGCCTGGGCCTAAACCCTGGAATTCCCTCCGCAGATGTCTCCACCTATCTACCTCTCTTACCTCCTTCAAATGCTCCTTAAAATCTACCTGTTTGGCAAAACATTTGGCCATAGTTCCTAATAGCCCCTTATGTGGCTCAGTGTCAAATTTTACTTTATAACTCTCCTGTGAAAGACCTTGGAATGTTCTGCTGTGCTAAAGGAGCTATAAAAATACAGGTTGTTTTGATGTTATGGTCTTAATTACACATATGCACCAAACATTTAATGCATTTTCAATAACTCTGTTGGTGTTTTTAGTGACTTGTGCTTTATGCGCCAGTAATTTCACCTAGTGATAACTGCAACCCTTGGGTTAATTAACCATTCTCCCAATACCATTTACTTGAGTAACAATAGTCTTACTATGATGAACGTGCTACATAAATGCAAGTTATTGTTGTGAAACATTTGTAATTGGGGTGGTTTGCTTTAATTCCAGTTCCAATTCTTCTTTAATTTTATTTTTTATTCTTTTTGGTTTTATCTTACTTTATTTTCTCAACGAGAAATGCTTGGCTGTCATCAGAGTATCACTTTGTTTTCTGTCACTATTATCAAGTACACATCTAGAATCTTCTGGCCGGTTTTGTCTCATATTTTGCAAAATCACTTAGCTTGCATCGCTAAAAGAGAATGAAAAGTTAGGTGTAAAGTCACTGAACCAACGGAACTTTACACTTCAGTAAGTGATAAAAGATCTCAAACATCCATTTTGCAGTCTTTCAGGTTTAGTATAATTACAACCTAAGTAAAGCAACATTTAAAGGGTTTGTTTTCAACCATTTCAGTGCCGACAGAGAGCCAGTTTTCCATTTGGAAGCCAGTGAGCAGAATTCTGTGCAGAGTTTCACTTTAACGGAAGCAGTTGAACTATAGTTTGCTGATTCCCTATTGCTCTATAGGTGCCAAAATCAAACCAGTATCTCCAGACAGTATAATGGTGCCAGTGAATGTGCATTCTTCGTGAGAGCAGGAATTAGTCATAACCTTTCAAAGCATTCAAGTGCAAAAAATATTTGGGTTTTCACATTCACCACCCTTCTGCTCTTCGGTCAGTGTATTCACACAATAACGGTTGTTGTATTGCAGTGACCTCCGGGCAGAATTTTCCTTGGCCGTTGGCATCGGGCATCATGGCAGGCGTGAGCGGACAATATGGCAGGAAGGCCAAAAATCGGTGAAACCGGTTTGCGATTGTCCGCTCAGCCCGTTGGTTGCGGGCTGCGTTTCCCACTGCCGTACGTCAAGAACTGCATTGTAACACATCTGCATAACATTATCCACCCAGCTCACCAGAATCATCCCCTCATGCTGGATCATCCGTGCACGTCGCATGCAATGTTTCACAGCTGAACATAAGTGACGTGCACTTGGCGAGCTGCACTTCATTTGGGATTTTGAAGCTTGTTTGCCTACCTTGCTTCGGGCAGCACTCACAGCCATCAGCTTCGCAGGGAGTACCTCTGCCACCACCTCCCAAGCTGGAGTGGTGATGTTACTGCCCCTTCTGCGGCCAGAGTGGGGGTGGAGCGCTTCACGGTGGGCCTCCACAGCATCCAAAAGTCATTCCAGGAATGTGTCATTAAATCAGGAGGGCTGCAGTCTTCTTGCCTTTCGAGGCCATGTCTTCTGTACCAGTAGTCCTGGTCTGGAAGAGGTGTGCGCGTGTCTGTACTTTAAATATAGCGCCCAGCATGAGGAAACAGCGAGGTGACTGCGTGGTGGGTGAATGAGAGCCTGTCCGCCATCGAAACGGCGTATTTCCTGGGAATGCATGATTAATGAGGTGGGATTGAGACCATACGGCATGAAAAGTTGCCATTGCAGCTGACAGGTAAAACGTTCTTTTTTGCCGCACGCTACCACACCTCGTGCAAATCTGGGACCATTCCACTCGGAGTTTTTTGCACCATGGCATTAATGCCTGTCATTAACACCCATGTTAGGAGGTTCCCTTCTTGAAAGATGGCAAAATTTGCTGTGCAACATCCATAATGAACAGTTGGCCCAAAACTTCTGATCAGAATGTGTCCAACACTCCTCAGACCAAAAACTGCCCACTTACCTGCATACATTAAAAAAGTCTTTGCCTCTGATCCACGGTGCAGAATAATTCCCTCAGCGCAGGAATCCTCAAAGAGAGCAGCAAAGAGAATCTGTGCAAAGGGACCATGTCCCTTTTTACTGCACTCCCTCCCATATTCTGGTAAGGCTCCCAAGCTTCTCAGTGCATTAATGAATGAGTGTATGAGTGAACAGGTGAGTGAATGGCTAAGTGAGTGTGTAAGTGGTTAAGGTGGGTGAGGCAAGTGGGTAAATGGGTCAGGTGGCAGCTGGTAGAGTGGTATGCAGATAGAGCAGCTGCTGAGTAGGGTAGTAGGTGGATAGGGTGGGAGGAGAGTAGGGTGGCTGCTGACTAGGGTAGCAGTTGGGCAGGGTGACAGCTGTATGAGTGGGTAGGTGGGTCAGCAGGTTCAGGGTCAGGGCAGGGTAGTCAGGGGGTCAGGCGTATAGTCGGGGTTCAAGGGTGCAGTCAGGGGTTTACGGGGGTAATCAGTGGGCCAGAGGGTAATCGGAGGGTCGCAGGGGAGTCAGGGGGGGTTCGAGGGGGAAGTTGAGGGGATCAGTGTGAGTGATTGAGGTGTCAGTTGTGTTGTTGCCCAGGAGTTAGACTAGGATTTTTCTGTCTAACACTTCCTGGGTACCTGTTCAGATAAGTAAGTCAAAAATGTCCAAAAACTCTAACTCAGAGTTGAAGACTTTTTTGTTAGATCCTGGGGAGCAGGGGAATTGCCCATCAGAAGTTCAGACTTCCCAGGCAAGTCCCACGGAGTCAGTGCATTGGGACTTCCGCAGTGTCCTGAAGCGCATCTTGAGTCTCCGACAATCCAAAGACTGAAACACCTGGGCCATGAACATGTTCATATAAAATACACACGTGATTCCATTACCCACGTCAAAAAAACCAGTAACAGAATTTCATATTAGCTCTTCAACACATTCGCTAGTGATATCATATAGTACAATCGTAAATGTTTAGTCTGTTAGAATGAATTCATTTTTCTTTGAAAAAAGCCAATCTTTTGAAATAGAAATGCTACATATTTGAAGTCTAAATGACATTCATGACAAAACCCTATGCAATAGTACAACTGCTGCTACACACAGTTAATAGTGAAACCAGATAAAACATTCCCTTTTAGTGGGTTCCTTGTTATACCATTTTTTATTAATTATTCCCAATGACAGCTTATGCTGTACCACCCTTAATTGGTTCATAAAAAAATAAAATGAGTTGTTTTAATGGATAATTCATGTTCATAAAATGTTAATTAGTAAATTAGAACTATAGAATCATAACTATTGACTAAAATGGTTTTAAAAATAAATAGGTCATTTTATTTTTTCTGCAACCTTATGTAATAAGCTGGGTTTTGGTTAATTGATGAAAATAATCGCAGTGAATAATGATGCCAATTAATAATGGTTTAAACAATAACACTTGTTATTAAATGGAATTTCTCAAGTGCCTCATTTTCATTGCATTTTCTATTTGGAGTCATATCTAATCTCACAAGAGATACAATGCTAATTTTACAATATTTAGTCACACATTTCATAGCTTCTATTTATTATATTTTGGTTCCATTTTGTATAAACTCTCCAATAAGATCAACCCAACTGAATTATATCAAGAAAAGATTACATCCTGTGCAGGCGATAAATTGAAATCCAGAAGGATTTACTGATGTGTATCTAGAAACATCTCAAAGCTATGAAAATCTGACAGTTTGATTGTGCCTGATGTTTTTAATCAATTATTCATAACCCTGCTGCTCCATAATAAGATTTTAATGATTTTCCTTTGATTGTTAAATACAGGGTCATTTCTCAGAAATATAAATGGTCAGCGTTTCTTCTGAACTTCCAATTTAAGCCCATGAAGTGTTCTCTTGTTTTTTTAACACAAAACAAAGACTTTGGCAGTGCCCCAAAATACAACAATATTATGAATTTCATCCTCTGCTCCAATAGTAAACGTAGAATTTATTCAACTGAAAATGCACACATAACTGCTCTTTTTTTACCGTGAGCTTCTTTGCTGCATTGGAGTGCAGCTGAATAGATTAAAGGGGAAAGAGCAATGCTTTTTATTCTAAGTGCAAATATCTCTGTAAAAGGGCATATTTATTAATATATTCCTTGATGTACTTTTAGACATTGCATGCTTCGTGCCACAACAGAGGACCTGCCACTTTATGTTCCTCACCTCCAGGCCAATTTAATGATGACACTGAGTGAGAGAGTTGCCTGTGTCCCAAAGTAGCTCCATTACCTATATTTGTTAGTTTTCCATTTTTTCTTCACAAGATTAATCCCTCTCTTCATGTCCTGAAGATATTGACTTAGTGCAGGCTTATGGTTCCATTGGCATAAATCATCATCTAGTACCTTGCCCAAAGCACACTTCCAGCTAGGATTGCTCTGTTACAATCAGACATGAGTATACAAATTAATTATCACTCCCTCACCTAAGGGATCTGAGCAGAGCTTCAACACCTAAAATTAAAACTAAAATCAGCTAGCATGCGAATTGAACCTGTGACTCTTCTTGCCTGCGAGGATCATCTATTCACTGGATAAACTCATTGAGTCATCAGGATAGTCACTGGCTCCATTTCTTTTAACGTTGACCATGGCTTTGGGTTGGCTGATCCAGAGCCTCAAATCTCTGGCAAAGATTGCCTTCAGCAACGTTTGCAGCATCAGCCAGAAAAATGTTTTCCCAGATTGGCTAGCTGAAGATTTCTTCCCAGGTGAATCTGAAATCACAGTGCCCATCAAAAAACATCAAGCACTTCTGGGATGCAAGTACTGTCTGTTAGTAATGTCACTGCAGCAATCTAGAAATATAGGACTGAATTTAATGCTGAGGAGGCAGAGTCCTCACCCACCAGCATAAAAGATGAGGGTGAGCCCACCTCCACTTGGCTGGCTCACCCCACAACCATTTAATAGCCATTGGGCCTTTAATTGGCTTGAGGCAGGCCTCTGCCCTCATCAGAGAGGAAGTTCCACCTCTGACAGCTGCTGGCCAATCAAATTGCCAGCAGCTCTCTGGTCCCAGCAGTGGCATGAGGAGCAGTGGTCACTGCTAGGACTAGAGTGAGTGGCCTGAAGAAAAGAAGGCAGGAGCCGATAACAAAGTGAGGCCAGGATCTCTCCAGCACTAGGTTAGCAGGCAAGGGGGTGGTGGCAGGAATGGACAGGGCAAGAGGGGACAGAAAACATGTGGGGATGGAATACTTTGGAGGGGCCTTTGATGGGCACAGTGTGCGAGAAAAGGAGGCAACTTGCCTGGCCACCAGTCCACCAGGTTTCGCCTGCAGGGCTGAACACTTGGTGTCGGCCTCCCCCACCACGGGTAAGATCCCAGTGGCTGCGGGAGAAGGCCCTCAAGTGACCAAGTAATTGGCCACCTAAGAGCCTTAATTGGCCCAATGCCTCCCCCACTGCTAGTAAAATGGCAGCGGGAGTTTGGTGGGGGGGGGGGGGGGGGCGGGGAAGAGAAGCACGTTAGCGCCAGGAGTGGCGCTGTTGGCATGGCACCCAACTTTACGACCCCACCCCACCTGCCATCTTGCCCCCAGGGGGGCCGTAATTTTTAGCCGTGGAGACCAGAAAAGTAATCTTTTGTGGTTGTCCACAGATAAGACGAAAATCTGTATGAATTGTTTGTTGAAATGCTGCCGGTTCCTTTCCATATTTAATAATGGGAAATGTTGTGTCATCACCTGTGCTGAGAATCATTAGCTAAGCATGCTGGCATTTAGACCTGTGTGCTACAACCTTCGAATATGGCTTTGAAATACAGAACTGCCTAAAGCTGTATGAAGTAATGTGAATGTCTATGCAACTAGTTACCTTGCACATTGCAAACATGTATTCATTCCAAAGAGCTGCGTGAAATGTCTCACTGTGTGCAAACTCTGAAAATCTATCCTCTGTCCTAAAGCCTATATATTAGAGAGCTTTGTGATAAGTTGATGTGAAGTGCAAGATTCTCCTGCAGCATGAGATTTGTATAATTCTACAACTCAAGAATAGTTGCTTTTCATGCCAACAATTCAATGTAATCCATCTCTCCCTGTGTAAGGATAGACAAGGAAGATATCATTAAAAAGAGAAAGAAAACAACATGAAATGAGAAAAATGACTTCAATGACTCTTCATGGTACCACAGGCTAACCATCACAGTTTCGAATCTTCATTATTCTATAACACCCAGACTACTGGAAAGGAGCAATGTTCTTACCTGAACAATTCTTGATGTAGATTTGGGACCACTGTTCTTCAGGTTCTGTGAGTGTGTTTCTTCCTAATTTCTAGCACTGACAGCAATAACGGAGAGACATAGGCCAGGATTTTCTGTGCCCACCAGTGCTAGGCGTAAGCGGACAATAGAGCGAGAAGGTCAAAAAGTGGTTTCATGACATTGTGAACCCAGTTTGCGATCACCCGCTCAGCCTGTTGATGGTGGGCTGAGTTCCCTAACATCAAACGTCAGGAACCTCATTGTAATACATCAGCATATCATTATAAGGCCAGCCCGCTGGACTCATCTCCCCTCCCAGCTCCCCTGCTGGATTGTCCACCCCCATCGGCGGGAAAACACACTGGTGCAGAACACGTCTTGGCAACTGTGACGTGCAAAAGTCGGGACTTACCGCCAGGGTCTTGCTCACATCACGGATATCTGAGGAGCAGAAGATGCTGGAGCCCGACAGCAACGGGATCCTGAAGGCATGCTGGGCAGGTTCTCATGGACATGGCTCTGCTGCGAAGCAGCTCACGGAAGTTGGATAGTCGCTGTTGATGCTCAAAACGGATGATGGTCGAGGGGCTGGGAGAGGAAGGGCTAGGGTCGGCTGGGGGAGGAAGAGGTGTTGGGGGGGTGAGGTTGGAAGGGGGAATGAAGGTGTCGGGGGTGGTGAGGATGGGAGGGGGGAATGAAGGCGTCAGGGGGTGAGGTTGGGAGAGGGAAAATTAAGGTGTCAGGGGGTTGAGGTTGAGAGGGGGGATGGAGTGCAGGGGGAGGAGGGGGTAAAGGGGAGAAGATGGCAACTGGGTAGGCAGGTGTAAGGGGGGTGGTAGGTGTAAGGGAAGGAATTCAGAGGGGGGAAGGAGTGCAGAGAGGGGAAGGAGTCCAGTGGGAGGAAGGAGGTTTGAGAGGGGAAGGAGTTCAGGGGGAGAGAGGAAGTGCAGAGAGAAGAAGGAGTCCGGGGTGGGGGGAAGGAAGGAGTGTGGAGAAGGGAGGGAGTAAGGCTGGAGGAAGGAGTCGGGAAGAGTGAAGGAGTAAAGCTGGAGGACTAGGTGAGGATGTCTGAGCGAGTCAGGAGGGAAGGAGTAAGGCTGGAGGAAGGAGTTGGGAGGGGGGAAAGACTAAGGTTGGTGGAAGAAGTAAGGGTGTCTGAGGCAGTGAGGAAGAAGGAGGGATGAAGTGGCGGGGGGAATCCAGCGGAGTGGGAGGACGAAGGTGGGGAGGCTTCAAGGGGGGCTGGGGTCCAGAGGGGGAAAAGGGTTCTGGGGGGAAAGGGATCCAGAGGGGAAAGGGTTGCAGAGGGGGAAGGGGTTCCGGTGGGGGTGGAAGGGGTCTGGAGGAAGAGATGTCCAGGTGAAAATGTGAGGGAAGAGTCTGATGGGTCCATGACTGCCTCCTGGGGAGTTAAATGAGGGCTGATGTGGTATGAGGGAATGGTGACAATGACCGAGGGCAGAGTGAGGCCAGAGGGTGGAAGGGTGAGGGTTCAACGGTAGCGGTAGAAGGGACGGCAAGGATGGTTGTTGGCCACTCAGAGGCCGACACGGACCCTGGGGGTGGGAAATGAATGTGGATGGGGGTGGAAGTTTCAGCAGGGACATTGAGATGAGTATGACAAAATGAAGGAGCCACGTGCACGAGAGAGTGCTTGCACGAGGCTCCAAAAGGCCCTGCCACACACACACACATCTCCCTCCAGAATTACTCATTGGCCATCTGCTCCCTCTGCGGTAACAGAGGACGAGACTGAAGGGCTCACAGGCAAAGGGGACTCGGATGAAGAGGACAGCCTCTAAGATTCCTGAGTGGGTGACCCAGGGTTGTTTAGCTGCCGCTCCTCCTCCCTTCGGGTGCCTGGGGGCCCCGGCTTAACTTCTTGAGGGGAAGAAGCACTTGGAGGGACACCAAGGTGCCCCGTTTCCCTCTCGCGTTGCCACTGCTGGAACTCACCCATGGCTCCTGGGATGGAATGCAGGTCTGCACACATCTCCACATTCTGCTGGACCAGGGTCTCCATGGCATCCACCATCCTCCCCATGGTGACGTCCATACTCGCTCGTGTGGGCACCACTTCATCAGAAGGCAGGTGGACGCACTCCTCCGACTCGTGTGCTACTCTGCTGCGGGCTTCCACCAGCTCTATGTGATGTTCCCATGCCTTCTGATGAATCTCCAGGATGAGTTGGAAGGCCAATTCTAGAGGCTCCATCATCTGACTTGGACCTCACAGATGCCTGATCCCAAGCAGTCCTCCGAGTGCCGGGAAGCTCGCACGATCCTGCCTCCTGCTGCTGCGGACATGTATCCGTGCGGTAACCACCAGATTGTGAACCTGAGCCTGCTCTAGATCTAGGTCCCACCGAGGTGAGTGTCTCTGCGCTGGTGGAGGGTGTGGGTAAGCGCTGTGATGGGTCTTTCAGGCTGCTTATTTCCAATTCATCAACGGAGGAGGTGTCCTCTTGGCTGGAGGTGAGGATGTGGATGGAGCTGAGGGACTGGCTGGCTGAGGGTGTCAGCCACTTGGCAGAGCTCCCTGTGAACCAAAGTGGAGATAATTAGTGCACAGCAGCAGAGTCAAAAGCAGGAGAGAGAGCACTCACAGCTGCATTGAGAGAAGGATGATGTTGTGCAAGATCCTCAGTGTCACTGCAGGCAAAGTCCACATCCTCACTAGTCAATGCAATGGCACACTCCTCAAAGTGAGTGGGGGGCCTAATGTGGGCCACTCCACCTCCATTCTGGGATCTCTTCCTGCTGATGTGAGCAGGCTTCTCCTGCATGAAAACAGATGGAGAGAGTGTGATCAGGACACATGGCACTGTGTGGAATATTTGTGTGGTGAGCGGAGACATGGACGGAATGAGGATGCTAGCTTGAGAGGGTATGAGCCTGATGGAGATGTGAGGATGTGTGTGAGAGTTAGTGGTGTTGTCCCTTGAGGTGTGAGATCCCTGTGGATGTGTGATGAGTTTGTGGGTGTGTGAGTTGAGAGTGATGAGAAGAGTGACTTACCCTGGCAGGATGGATGAGACCATTCATCCTGTTATGGCACTGGGTGGCTGTCCTCTTTTGCAGGGCACTGGTGCTGACCACCACTGCCACCGCCTCCCAAGCCAGGTGAATGAGTTTGCTTCCTGTCCTGCAGCCAGAGTAGGGCTTGAGGCTATCAGGGCGAGCCTCCACTGCATCCTTAAGGCGCTGGAGGGAGACATCATGGAAGCACTGAGAGGTGTGCGGGCGGCTGGACTTTAAATATGGCACCCGGCATGATGAAGCAGCGACATGATGGCATGGCTGGCGAATGAGAACCCGCCCAGCATGGAAACGGCCCGTTTCCTGGGAATGCATAATTAATGTGACGGGTTTGGGATGATATAACGTGAAAACCGCCATTGCGGCCAGCAGCTAAAATGCCATTTTACCTGCCCGCTACAGCACTTAGTGCAAATTTGGGACGCTATTGCCCATAGGCTAAATATTTATGCTTAGTTGTTCCAGAAAATGATTGTCCCTAATATATGCAGTTGCAACTCTCTGATGTAACTAATTGACTCATTGTGTCATTATGAGCACAGAATTATGGAAATAAGCAATGAAATTTGCTTGATGAATTATTTTTTTCCCTGCAGGTGCAACACACATCAATCAGCTGCAGACTTAAATGAAGTAATATATCATTAGACAATGTGTCGCTCCATATTAATATTCCTTCTTCCTTCTTTAAGGTAAGCAAAGGTTCTTTATTCCTAAAAGTGTTTTATTCCCATTTATTCCAGTTGTCAACTGAGTTTTATTAGTTGCTCAAACTCCAGCAAACAAACAGTGAGGAAAAATATATATTGTACTAAAGTCAACCAAGTTTAAAGTTGGAATTAAATAGAAAATGCTGCCAATGCACAGCAGATTGGCCATCCTCTGAAAGAGAAAGATAGACTAATAATTCAGCAGAATGTTAAAGCTGGGTTGTTTGCACCTTTTAAGGAAAGATCCTATAAATCTCAGGGCAATAAATATTGCAACAGCACTGACAAAATTGTTTTTGAGTATTTAAAACCACGAAAAATTGAAGTTTGAAGCTACATTCCTAAATTAAATGCCATGAGTGATATTATTTTTGCATATTATACAATGATGTGTTTTGGGACATCCTTATTTCTCCTCCAGACCTTCTTGCATTGATATGAGGAACAAAGTTCCACTCAGAAATAGTATATGTTAGATAACATGAGAATAACTTTAAACTAGGTCTGATGGATGCTGTTCCTCATAAAATTCATCGCAATGAATATCTGAATCATGGATGCTTGAGATTGCACTTAATTGGGATCAATGTGGGAATCTATGATAGTAGCCACAATGATACAGTCAGCAATTAGTTTTGAATGCATCGTGGTCCAATATGTAAGTAGCATCTGGAAAGGCCTTTCTAGTATATCTCTCACACTCTTGGACAGGGGACACAAAAAAGCTCTCTATCTGATAACATCTTCCCATTGAGTGGGTAGTTTATTCATTTCATTAATACTAGTAAATCTCTTGTGGCATTGTACTCAGGGAATAAAGGTTCAGCTGAAGTGGAATCAGAAGGCAGAGGAATGACTGGAACAAAGCATGCAGACATAATTCAGTCCATGTTAAACAGCCATTCTGACTTCATTTTAAATGATACTTTTACATTTTTATTCTTTAATATTAAATCTTTATCTGTAGTAAAGTAGGTAAATTTAGGGCAATTTTGAGAAGCAGAGATGGCTGGAGCAAAAATTAGCAGTTCAGACTGAGGATCGAGGAGATGTTAAACTGAGGTACCACAGCACCACCATTGACAGGAGGGTGTAATTAGAGTATAAAATTTTCTGCAGGCAGTTTTCATTATAAATGCGAACACCGGAATTTATAACAGTAAAGGTTGACATATAAGTGAAACAAAAACATGTGCCAGGATTTTAAGTTTTGCAGCTGTGAAGTGTGCCCAGACATAAGATTATTTTGGTACTACTATATTTGTATAATGTGAAAAGTTATACTAAGTTGGTGGAACAGGCAGACATGTCTATGTCCTTTTGAAGTTCTACACTGTCCTCCTCACAGTTCACAATGTTTCCAAGCTTCATACCATCTGAAAACTTTGAAATGATGTCCTGTACCCAAGATCCAGGTCATTAATAGGAAAGCCAAGGTTCCCAACACTGACCCCTGGGAACTCCACTACAAACCTCCCTCCAGCCTGAAAATCGTGCATTAACCATTACTAAGGATCCCAAATCCAGACTATGGTTCATGACTCCTTTGAGAGGCTGTGAACCATGAGACAACCAGAAGCTGGCTGACTGGTCAGCGGTGCAAGTTTGCTACCTGTACACTTATTCCTGCACCAGCGAAAATTTCCGGCCACAAGAATTGTGGAATGGGGCGGGGGAGAAGGTGTTCGTGGTGGGTGAGCCCAGAATCAGGTCCCACACACTATTTTTAAATGGATTTGGAGTCATCCTGACTCTGCAAAAATCAGGGCAAATCTGTACAATATCATTAGCCTTAGGGTCCCAGAGATTAACTGAATAGCTCTTACACCATTGTCAGGTCGTTGGGTGTTTAACATCGCTTTTTTTCATTATGCTGTGTGGTCACTAAAGGAAAGATTGAGAATTTAATCAAATATTTGTTCAATTCTCTACCAATAATAGCATCAAACAGTACTAGATCAGGGGCAGAGGTCATACATGAAATACATGATTCCTCGCATTACTTGACAGATTGGAGAATACTTTCTCTGTTCCTTATTTGTAGGAACATGAAAAAAAGCAAGTATAGTGTGTTTACAACTTCATTACAAAATGCACTTAAGAAACCTTGCCTCATTGTAATTCCCCACAATTGCAGAACTGACTGCATCAGTCCTAAACTGGTTATTTTCTATACCTTCTATTATTGTTGGCTCTCTCGACAAGATTGCCAAATTTGCCTAACATTCTGGAATTTAGGGTAGGTTCCTACTGTGGATAAGAATCCACTGCTAATTGGATTGAGAGTGTCTCAAACTCATTTCACTAGGGAGGCCCTACAGCATATAATATAATGGAGTCCTCCATCCCATCTATCTTGGATGGTTTCAGACTCTATAGTAAATACATACTGTTTTAAGATGTATATGAAGTCGATGGGGAATTAAATTTGAATCACGCCCCCAAGAAAGATAGTTTCAAGGATTTGTGATGTTTATTGTCAGAAAATTATGACTAGCATTAGAGCTATTCCCTTCACTTTAATGCCAAAAATATCAATTTACAGAGTATCCTTTCATACAGTAACAAAATTTAGAAAGAAGAATAATGGTCTTAGAAATTAAATAATGTTGAAAAAAGAGATTTTGCTGTTGAATTGCAGTGAGAGTATTGAAGGTGCTCCATTTTTATGTAGACTGAGCTCATCCTGCCCAAATGTAAACTTGGATCTCTTAAAAGCCATAGAAAGTTAATTATAATTATAATTGCAGTTAAATATCAAAAGAAAACTGTCGATATGCTAGAAAATTGAAAAAAGTACTGGGCCATGAGAAAAGAGGAGTGGAGTAGAATTAATTGGATTGCTCCTTTAAGGAGCCAGCGCAGGTACAATGGGATAAATGACATCCTTCTGTGTCTATTTTGTAACAGCACCAGTACTTTCTCCACCATTGGACTGCGCCACACCTCCCCCCTGCACCCCTCCGCGGCCCCCACCTCCATCCCACCATGTGCAGAGATCACCAGCTCAACTGAGGTAGCCTCCTGATGGCAGGCCAGCTGGTTATCAGAGCCGGAGGCTCCAGGCCACAATGACGGGGCCACAGGGATGAGAGGCAACAACTACATCCATCACTACTCCTGCAGAAGGTTTCTCCACCACCTCAATATTCTTACTGACTTTGGGTCTTTTTATTTGATGACTGCAGTGCAGGCAACCAAGGGCTCCTCCGTGTTGGGGCACCCTCACATTGCCTGTCTGCCTCTGCAGTGTCCATCTCTCCCTGTGGGGCTGTCAGCCTTAATAGGGTGGTAAGCATGGACGAGACCAATTAGGATGCCACCTTCTGGAAGGTAGTGCCAGTGTCCTGGGCAACATGGATGGGCTCAGGACCGCACTATGGGCCCTGAGATCAGGGTCCCAAGATCCGCTCGAAAATCCAGTCCAATGATTCTATAATGGAACTTTT
Organism: Cetorhinus maximus; assembly: GCF_964194155.1. Classification (NCBI taxonomy): domain Eukaryota; kingdom Metazoa; phylum Chordata; class Chondrichthyes; order Lamniformes; family Cetorhinidae; genus Cetorhinus; species Cetorhinus maximus. The sequence continues at coordinate 117,868,511 of NC_135886.1, forward strand.
CAAACCCATTGTTTGCATTGCAGTAAAAAAAAACGTTGTATAAAATTAGCATATTGTGAAGGCTTTAGAGGAAATGGAGCAATAGAGCATTTCTCAATATAATTGATTCCTTGAAATAACAAGATGCTGACACTGTGCTATATTTTCTGAATTCTAAATTTTGTTTCTCAGAAGATGATCCCAAGGTTACACTCTTTGAATGACTGTAAGAAATAAGAAGCTGCGTGCTGGCAGATTACTAATTAATTGAATAAATAATGAGGAAGTAAGCATTCTGTAGGAACTGCTTGACTTTTACGAATCAGTTAATGTATGTCACCCTACAGTGATCTATAAAATATTGGCACCAGCTTCGGGGGAAAGTATTACTCGAGTTCTATAAGTTAAGCAATTTGTGAAATTTGGGATGTTTATCTCTTGTTGACACCCCTAGGTGTTTTATAATGGATCTGTTTATATGTCGGTTAGCCTTTCCTTATGAATGAACATGCTTGTGATAGTGCAATAATGGGAAATATTTAAAAGGAAGATTTATAATATAAATAGACAATGTAATGTTGTTTAAAAGGTGCACTGCAATGAAGTTCCATTTGCATATAGTCACACTAACAATCATGACATCTGTGGGTTTCAAAAGAGCATTATCTGGAGACAGAGGTTCCAAAGACTTCCATGTCACAGTGGGGCTGCTGAACCACACCAAGCAATGCCAAATACAGAGTTGACCACCATGGCACAAACCATTGTCTTGGGAGACCGAAGGCCACCACACTGTCTGGAGGCACAACATGACCAGAAGAAAAATATAAATCAAAAATCCAAGTGCTATTTAACTTCCAGTATTTGTCCATGGGTTCAAGTCCTGCTCATTACAGTTCTATTTGGAGCCATGCTAATGATGATGGGACAGAAAGTGAAGTTTAAGGGTGTCTCCCAGTAGCAGTTAGTGAAAATCAGAGGAGTGTAACCTTACACGATCCCTGGCATCTCGAGGCAGCTGGCCCCAGAAAATATTGAGAGTGGCCTGAGGTCAATCCTTAAGCTTGTATCCTACACTTTTGGTGCTAGTCAGATGAAAGCTATGAAATGAAATATAAGGGAAATGCAACTGAATGGGATTAAAAATGCTGAGAAATAATTGTAATTTAGATCGATTATATTTATTTTTTATTTGAACTTATCATATTTGATCCAGACAAAGCTGCAAGAATCTTTCACATTGCCACAGAATGTTTGACATAAGCAGGAGTCATCTGTCTGAAATGTGTTCTGACTCTTGAAGTACATGTTTAGTCAAAACAGGGCGAGCTGATTCCATGAAACCTATTCCTCTTTCAGAGCCATGGGAAATGCAGTGGAAGTTTTTTTGCGGTCGATCAATGCTTAAAAATGCTGATCTGATATGATCAAAGGCTTGTCATTTCATTTGCAATCTAAATGTACGGTAAAATATTTGACTCTGCCTTTCGTTTGTGGGATGAGTAATGGAGACCTTGGGTCCAGTGAGAGTTCATTTCCTGGGCACAAGGCAGAGGGAGAATGGGCAGAGACCCATTATGCCAGATCTTCTTCCCTTTTGCATACCCCTCGTACTTCCAGGGTACAAACATTTAAAGGCCAAGCAAATTATGAGGGAGTGATGTATCCATGTCTACTGTTAGTTTCTTGAGTCTCCACTTGGTGCGTGCAGATCATAGAACAATATGATAATAGTTTTTAAAATTATGAAAGGATGGATAGGATACCTTGAAGAAGACTTTGCAGCAATTCAGAGCTCAAAAGCAGAAGCATATACAAGATTGTACCAAGAGATTTAGAACAAAAAACAGAAATACTTCTTCGCACAGTGAGTTGTGAGGACATGGAGTGCACTTGCAGGATTAGTAGTTCAGGCAGGAACTATGCCAACATTCAAGATCATATTGGATAAGTGAATGAAGGGAAAGGCGTTGAAGGGGTATGGGAGCAGGACAAGTGCAGTGTTGCAGGGCTTTGAAATTGCAATGTACACATTGATCTCTTGAAGCTGCCATACATAATTGTACCAGGAGAGGGAGTCTGCAAAGAGAAGCAGAGGGGCTGCTTTAATAAAGGAGCCATGTTTTGCTGCATTGTTCCAGTGAAGCCCAACGCAAACTGGAGGAACAGCACCTCATCTTCCGACTAGGCACTTTACAGCCTTCCAGACTGAATATTGAATTCAACAACTTTAGATCTTAAACTCCCTCCCCCCATCCCCACCCCGTTTCTTCCCCCTCCCTTTTGTTTTTTTCAATAATCTATATAGATTTTTCCTTTCCCACCTATTTCCATTATTTTTAAATCTACAACTAATACCTTGTCAGTCTTTCCACCCCACCCCCACTAGAGCTGTACCTTGAGTGTCCTGCCATCCATTCTTAATTAGCACATTTTCTTGGATAATATCACCACCTTCAACACCTCTTTGATCCTTTTGTCTGTGACATCTTTTGATTATCTGCTCCTATCACTGCTTGCTTGTCCCTACAACCACCTCCCCCCTTCAACTTCTCTCCCCCCCCCACCCCCCCACCCCCACCATAAACCAGCTTATATTTCACCCCTCTCCTAACTATACTCAGTTCTGCTGAAGGGTCGTGAGGACTCGAAACGTCAACTCTTTTCTTCTCCGCCGATACTGCCAGACCTGCTGAGTTTTTCCAGGTAATTCTGTTTTTGTTTTGGATTTCCAGCATCCGCAGTAGTTTTTTGTTTTTAGCCATGTTTACCATGCACTTTGAATTCTGAGCTTACTATGGCTGTTCCAAGTCCTAAGCACCTCACAACAAGTGAGTGTGATTAGAACTATTTACTCATGTGAAGGGTAAACACTAACACAGGCTGCTTAGGCCAAATGGTTTATTTCCATGGTGTAACTTCTATGTATTTTTATGGAATGTCTTCAGAAATGCACTTGCTATGCCACCTTAACTTTCTTGAAAGTGGGGCAAAAAACCCTTTACACACATAAACGGGGTTTTGTTGCATTTCTGATGCGTGTATGATGGCAGAGCAGGAGCATCTCTGATGAAATTCCAAAACAAAGCTGGACAAAAATATGACAACGTTTTGCTTGTTTACTACACGCTGCACAGCGCTCTATATAGAAAATAGAAATGTTCTATTATGTTTTGTCACAGTCATTTAATTTTACCTTCATAAGTTGGTCCCTGAGCATAACCATGTAATCTCCCAATAAAAAGTCATCTCCTATGGATGGTCTGAGCTTTATAGGAAAAGAGTGTCACTTCCATTCTGTCCGATATGACATTGGCAATTTCATCCTACCTATTTCAAATTAATGTCAAAGTTTTAATCATGGCTGATATTGACCTGCCGCACCATGTCAGTGTCTCTTTTGTGATCTTCATGCTGCAGTAACTCATCATTTTTACAGTTTCTGTCAGGGAAGAGGGTGTTATAACATCAAAGTGCTCTTTATCTCCACCCTCACACTATGAAGCAATTTAGACGAATACAGGGAAAAAAACTAATACATAAACTATTTGTTCTCGTCCTCAGCCATATAATATTGAACTTCTGCTATGTGCAGTGCAAGATAAGCTCAGGGAGTTATGCTTGTATATACACCAGTTGCAGAAAGGTAGTATGGACCCTCAAAATTTGTCCAGCCGAGTAACTAAAATTGTTAGATTATAGCATGTGCAAGTCACTTTCTAGTGTAAAACTTTCACCTTCGCATCAAATGAATCTGTGCTGATAGAATCATAGGATCTTGCAGCGCAGAGGAGGCCATGCAGCCCATCATGCCTGTGCTGGCTCTTTGAAAGAGGTATCCAACTATTCTCACTGCCCAGCTCTTCCCTTGTAACTTTGAAACTGTTGCCTTGTCAAGCGTATATCCAATTTTCTTTTAAATGTTATTATTATCTCTGCTTCCCCCAACCTTTCAGACTGTGCATTCCAGATCATAACAACATGCTGCATAAAAAAGCCCATCATCTCCCTCTTGGTTCTTTTGCTAATAATCTTAAATCGGATAAAATATAAGAAATGGGCCACCCAGCTTCTTCAATAATGATCAAAGTATCTGTGGATACAAAAACAGAATTATCTGGAAAAACTCAGCAGGTCTGGCAGCATCGGCGGAGAAGAAAAGAGTTGACGTTTCGAGTCCTCATGACCCTTCAACAGCCCAAAAATATAATTTAAGTTCTGTTGAAGGGTCATGAGGACTCGAAACGTCAACTCTTTTCTTCTCCGCCGATGCTGCCAGACCTGCTGAGTTTTTCCAGGTAATTCTGTTTTTGTTTTGGATTTCCAGCATCCGCAGTAGTTTTTTGTTTTTATCTAAAGTATCTGTGGATGGTCATTTCAATCTCAATCTTATCTTAAATTTAGGGTGTACTATTCTGCATTTAACCTGAATAAGAACTAGGTCTATCTAAGGCAAGTGATTAGTCTCAGAATTCACTCCAATAGATGGATTTTATTTCCTAAATTACCAATTCAAACAGAAAGCTTTATCTCATAGAGTTCATGGTATCCTTTCCTTGTTCTTTGACCTGGACATAGTGTAATTGCAAACTTGAGTAATAGCAATGAATGATATTAAAGATATTCAAGATCAATTATCAATGCTTGCTGCAGATCATGTTTTAATCTGAGAATTATCTAAAGAAAAAAACCATCAAGAGAAAACACGACAGAAGTAATGTTACACCCCCACCGTGAAACTCACCCAATAGATTTTCATAGTGGAAATCCCTAAAACACTTAATCCACTGGTTCCTTCTAAGCAACTGCACGGCCTAGCTGCCAAATCTCAACTAGCAGATGCATTGCTGCATCAAAGGAACATGTTGGTGCCTCATTTGCCAGGCAAGCTCCCTCCTCAGTTTCCTTTGGAAACTAGTCAACAACATGAAAGAACAATAGGCTTTTAACACATGCTAGCTGTCCCCAAAAATCCCTGAGGAAAAATCTGTTTTAAACATCCCGAACAACGAGAAGAAATTTAACAAAAAAGAGAATTTTGATGTTGGCTAAACAACATTAAAATACAAGCTGAGAAACAGGAATATAAAGGAATATTATCTGTCAAACAAAGACAACTTGGAAACCAAATCTTCGGTTGCTGATGGATTCGTAGAACAGGCAGGTACAGTCTTGAGATAAGACACCACTGAAGAGCAGTAAATAACATGTATTATGAGGTTGCCCCACTAAACTTTGAACTAACCATGAACAATAAGGCACACCAGAAGGAACGAATTATGGAGATCTGCAAGTGAGAATCATGAAGGAAGTGGATACAAAGAATATAAGAGGTAATAAAATATCTAACCTTTTCAAGGCCCTCGGTTAGGACAGATCCTGGTCCACGCCTCCCACTTTAACACACAATGTGGGAGGGTGAAAGTTATAAATAATTCCTACACAACCAAGCGGCCATACAGGCCTCAGCCCTCATATTTACCCCCTTAATGAGACATAATGGGATCCCACTCCATTAGTCCCAGATGTTTTGTGACTATAGGTACAGAATCATGGGCAAGGATGTCTACTATCCCGGTAACACTTATAAAAACAATCAATACTGCCACTGTTATTTGAAAGTCTAAGGATAGATGGTCCATTGCTCCCTTTAACGGAGCTCATGATTTCCTCCAGAAGCCAAGACCAAGAGGTGAACAGCAACATAATAAGCTGCATTCTGTCACTAGTATCATGGTAAAGGAGACAACTCAGATTCTGAAGTATTTTATCCAAAATCCAGATTGATCAAGAGGTATTATGTTATAACCCAATGAAATTTCCCATGACCGTTGTAGCGTGTCGCTTCTTGCACAGCTTTGCCATCCAAAGACACCACCAAAGAGCAGGTGGAAAAAGAAAGCCCAGCTCAAGCCAGTAACACAAAGCGGCACAAACCTGGAGGAGAAAGAAAAGCATACAGAACCACGTTTGTAGCCAGGAAGAGTTTTAAGGCAGGTTTTCATTGATGACACTTTAATTTAAATGCCTGTGCCAAGAAATGCACTAACTTCTTCACATGTCCAATAAAATAGAAAAGTACAATATCCTCAACATTGCCCTAAGCCTTAACGCAAGTACAATTGAAGCCAATCCATTTCTCCACCGCTTTCTCATGCTGACTCATTCCAAATGAGCTGCAATACACATCTGAATTACTGACAACCCTGTATTATTTTTCCTAATAGTCTGTGGTGCATACGTGGTCCCTGTGTTTCCCATTTGTGACAATATAGGCCGGGATTTTCCATGCCCACCAGCATCGGGTGTGTTCAGTGGCATGAGCGGACAATATGGCGCGATCGATTTCACGACGGCGTGAAACCAGTTCACAGTTGTCCGCTCAGCCCACTGATATCAGGCTGTGTTCTCCGCCATCGGATGTCGGGAACCTCATTGTAATACATCAGCATATTATTATTAGGCCTGCCCGTCAGAGTCGTCCCCCTCCGCTGGATCATCTGCCCCCATCAACGTGAAAGCATGCTGGTGTAGAGCACGTCTTGACTAGTGTGACATGCAGAAGTTGGGACTTGCCCACATCCGAGGAGCAGAAGATGCTGGAGCCCAAAACCAACGGCACACTGCAGGAACATCCATGGCATGCTGGGTGGATTCTAATGGACATGGCTCTGCTGCGAAACAGCCCACGGAAGTTGGAAAGTCACTTTTGATGCTCACAATGGGGGAAGGTCGAGGGGGGATGGGAGAGGAAGGGCTCTGATTGGCTGGGAGAGGAAGAGGTGTCGGGGGGGTGAGGTCGGTGGGTGGGGGGATTGAAGGTGTCAGGATGGGGGAGGTAGGGAGGGGGGAATGAAGGTGTCAGGGGGAGAAGGAGAACAGGGAGAGGAGGGGGTAACAGGGGAGAAGACCACAACTGGGGAGGTAGGTGTATGGGGAGGTGGAAGCGAACGAGTGTGGAGAGGGGAGGGTGTCAGGGGGGAGGAAGGGTTGCAGAGAGGGGAGAGTGTCTGGGGGGTGGGGGAAGGGGTGTGGAGAGGGGAGGTTGTGCGGGGGGAGGAAGGGGTGCAGAGAGGGGAGGGAGTAAGGGTTGAGGAAGAAGTCAGAGTGGAGGAAGAGTCAGGAAGGGGGTAGGAATAAAGCTGGAGGAAGGGGTCGGGAGGGGAGAGGGACTAAGGGTGGCTGAAGATGTAGGGTGGAGAAAGGGTTCAGGAAGGGGGAGGGACTAAACGGGGGGAGGGGCGGTGAGGGGGGGAGTCCGGTGGGGTGGGTGGACTAGGGGGGGAGGGGTTCCAGGTGCAAAGTGGGGAAGAGGTGCGGAGGGTGGGGAAGGAGTTCTACGGGGTGGGGGTGATTGTGTTCCGGGCGGGGAAGGGGTGCAGAGGTGGGAAGGGGTGAGGAGGGGGGATGTGCCAGGTGAATATGCACGGGAGGGGTCGTATAGGTCTATGCCTGCCTCCTGCGGATCAAACTGAGGGTGGGTGTGGTGTGGAGGAAGGGTGAGAATGACTGGGAGCAGAGTGAGGCAGTTGGGTGGGAGGATGAGGGTTCGACGATAGCGTTAGAAGGAATGGCGAGGGTGGTTAGTGGGGGCCCAAAGCCAGTCAAGGACCCTGGGGATGGGAAGGAGGAGGAAGGAATGTCGATGGGGTTGTGATTATGGGGGTGGGATTTTTTGGGAAGGAAGGGAACGTGCACGTTCACCTGGATATCCCCAAAAGAAAAGGGTTGTGGCTGGTAGGTCATGGAGGGGAGGTAGAAGGCGATGCCGGGGTTGGGTCAGCTGTGATGGGGGAAAGGAAATGGGTGACTGGGGGAGGGTAAAGGTTGGGGGAGTGAAAGTAAAACCGAATTAGCATCATGCTGTCAAAATCAAAAGTGAAATGACAGTCATAGTGGGTGAGATCAGGTGCTGCAGGGGAGTGTGATCATTGCGTGGGCAGAGATGCAGATCAGCTCGGATAGACAACTGAAAGTGAACCCCAGCAGGCAGCATTCAAAATGCTCAGGACAGTGAGGTTAGTGCGAAACATGAAGGATCCAGGTGCCTGTGAGAGTGTTTGCACGAGGCTCCGAAAGGCCCTGCCACACACACACTTTTCCTTCCAGAATCACTCATGTAGTGTCATGTCATGTTTATTCCTGGCTGTGTAAGTTTGGGGCAGAGGTGTACCCCAATCTCATTTGTATTCCGGGAAGGTGAAGGTGCAGTACCTAAGGAAACGTGTGTTCACGCACGGAGAAGGGTCATATATCGTGCAACTCCATGTGCTCTCTGTCTCTCGGCAGGTTTTCATACTAAAAGCCCATACTCAGAGCTCGTGTGCACTGCTGTCAGGAAACCGTGTTTTCAGAGTGGACATCTACTAAGCTCACCAATAAGTGGGGGCACCTTGCCACCTCGAGGTGACAAAGCTTGCGCTCCTCTCAGCCATATTATTATGCTGGCGCTCGAACGTCCAACCTTGTGCGTCTCTCACGCTGTGGTTGTGTGTCCTGCGGGGGCCAGGCTCTCGCCACAAACATGCGATACAACGCCCTGCGACCCCTCACCTGAGCACTCGCTGAGGTCACTGATGCTAATCCCAAATGGTCCTTTCTGGCGGGCAACAGAGGCTTTCAGCAGGCTCTGGAAGCACACATGGCTGCTTTAGTCAATGTTGGGAGAGCAATGGGATAGAAGTGAGGATGTACTGAAGCTGAAGTGTGCTCTTTATTAGCAATGATGCATGCCCTTGAGGGCTTCATGGTGTGTGTGCAATTTGGACTTGGCAAGGGCCAGGGCTGACCATGAGGGCGCAATGTCTGTGTTAAAGAGGAGGCATTTTAATGTCCGCCAGGCAAGTGTTTGACATCGCCATGCTCAGGTGGTCTGCATCCATATCAAACTGAGGCTGAATGCAGCCCAGGATCCCTAAATGAGAGTGCCAGATTTCAGTGTGATTTGGAAGAATGAACCACAGATGACTGAGTCATCTATAAATGGACTCACAGCAGCGGAATATCATCGACTGCCTCGCACAAGTGTGAATTATCTGATTCACCATCAATGTTACGTAGAGTGCGTAGTTCCATTGCTTCAGATGGATTTCATTGAGGAGCCTTGTCACATTGAAGACATACAGCTACAACACCCCTGAGGATCGACTGACACTTCCTGGCTCTTGTAGGCTGCCGTTGCGACTAGGATTCTGGAAAGATGCTTGAAGAGGCAGCACCTTCTGACATCTGATGCCAGGACCTCCTCCTCCAGTTAGCACCTCATCTCAGCAAGGACATATGCTGCCAAGGATTCATCATCCTTCAAAGGATCAGGACAATGTGAGCCTGATGTGTAACTATTCACTCTCATATTGAAGTGCATGGGTGACATGGGAGGAATTGCAATGCTGGTGCTCATGCTTGTCCATGATTAAAGGTTCTTGTCCAAGAGGGTACTCATTACAATTCGTCACCTTCCTGGTGGAATCTGGTGACTATCAGGGATCCATACACATGCCTGCCTCATCAGGCCCGTGCTATGGCCTCTTCCCCTGCCGCCTCATCTTCCTCGAACTCAATGCCCTCATCCCCTTCGAGGTCTCCACATCGGAGAAGTACAGCTCCTCCATCGCGTCATCTGGCATGCTCTCCCCACTTTGCAGTGCCAGGTTGCACAGTGTGTGGCAAGCCACAATGATCTGTGAGACTCTCTGGGGACTGTACTGGAGTGCTCTGCCAGATCTGTCCAGGCATCGGAATTGCATCTTTAGGATCCTTATGCTATGTTCCACCAATGCTCGGTTAGCAGCATGAGCCTCGTTGTACCTTCTCTCTGCAGGAGTCTGAGGCTGCCACAGGGGTGCAACAGCCATGTCCTTTGCGGGTACCCTTTGTCACCGAGAAGCCAGCCCTGGATCCTGCTTGGTCCCTCAAAGATGCCCGGGATCTGCGATCTGCTCAAGATGAATGAGTCTTGGACATGAGTCTGGGTATCTGGCGCAAACCTGCATGATTAATTTCTTGTGGTTGCAGACCAGCATGTTCATTGAACGAGTGGTAGCCTTTGTGGTTTATGCACTGGACTACCTGTTGCCAGGGACCTTTTATAGCCCATTGAGTGCAGTTGATGGCACCCTGCATCTGTGTGAATCTCCAATCTCAGCAAAGCCCAGTGCTCTGGCCTCCTGGCTTTCTTTGTCTCTGTCGAAGTTAACATATTTGTGGGCCTTGGCAAAAAGGGCGCCTGCGATCTTATGAATGCATTTGTGCATGGACAATTGAAAGATCCCACAGAAGGTCCCTGGTGGAGTCCTGGAAGAAGCTACTGGCGCAGAAGTTCAGTGCGGAGGTTACTTTCTTGGCCGGTGGCAATGGATGCCCTCCCAGTGGTGCCAATTCCTGGAGGATGTGGCAAATGTGAGTCACCAGATCCCTGGACGGAGGAATCAGCGGTACTGGTTTTTGCTCAGCTGCAGATAAGACATGCTGGCCCTTGGCGCCTCCTTGGCAAACCTCCTTCTCCCCTGTCTGTGAGCAATATTGCAGGCAAAAATAAATCCAGCCTCCATCTCTGCAGTATCAATGAGAAAGGGACAAGCCCTTTATGCCAATGACTTATCAGTGAATGTGGGACCAAGGACTTTGTTCCCATGTATGGAGAATAGTCAACCCTGAAATGATGGCCCATCCACTTATGGGTGTCACTGGCTAGGCCAGTATTTAAGAGTCAACCACATTGCTGTGGATCTGGAGTCATATGTAGACCAGGTAAGGGTGGCAGATTTCCTTCCCTAGAGGACATTAGTGAGCCAGATGGGTTTTGACAACAATTGACAATGGTCATCATTAGACTTTTAATTCCAGATTTTTATTGAATTCAAATTCCACCCATCTACTGTGGTGGGCGTATCGAACCCAGGTCCCCAGAGCATTATCCTGGGTCTCTAGATTACTAGTCCAGTGACAATACCACTACACCATCACCATGTGTATCAAGGCTCCCCCACATTACTGACTGCTATGGCATTGCTTTGGCCAGGCATTTATTTGGATGTGCTGGTTCAGCCCAGGCACTGGGAGCTTCATTCACTGCATTCTAATACTATATTTGGGATTAAACATGAGGGTAAATGTTCATTCAGGAAATGAGATTATTTGAGGGGGGGCCTGAGGCTTCTCTTTAGTGAACCATCCAGCGCCAACTTTCCAACAGGCTTCTGGAGCTTGTCCATTCACCTAATTGCTATGGATTTGTTATTACTCTGGGGAATTCCCAAGCTGCGAACAAGGGGTTATTACAAGGAGATCGATAAGTGCCACTTTGCGGGATTGGTCTTGCATGAATGGGCATCATTGTTTCACTTTCCTGATTCCCTGCACTGTTATTGAAAGATTCCTAACATGTCTCAGCTGTGCCTCTCTCCTTATTTGGGAATGCACAGTTCAGTTGCATGCCAATGTAATCAGCACCCCCAGTGCATGCAGCTTCCCTCCAATCTATCCACAGAGCCCTCAACAGCAGAGCTTCTCATCATTTTAATTTTGCACCACGCCCTCGCTGCAGGTTGGAAGATGGTGGTGCAGAACTCTCACTGCCTGACCAGTTTGGACCCTCCCTGTGTGAGTATGGGAACCCCTCCCATCGTTCTGGAGATTCAGGTTTCCCTCCCTCACAGACTTCCCCATCCACCCCTGTATTCCTTGATCCTGTCATGCTTCTGCTTGCATGTCCATTTGTTAGCCCCTGAACATTTTGAAGTGGATGTGCCTATGGCCCATGTGGACCTCACCCATCCCCATCTTGAGGTCACTTACAATGCTCAAGATACACCACCACCCCCTCACCCTCCCCCTAGTCATATGTCTGAGTGCAACCTTCCCCACTCGTATCCCCCAGTGCAGCCCTAACCCTGAGGCCCTTCCCGTGCCTCAGGCCAGTTCCCCGCCCCCCTTCCCTAGTACAGGCCTAGCCCTGCAGCCCCTTCCCATGCCTCAGGTCAGTTCTCCCCCTTCCCCAGTGCAACCCTAACCCCGCAGCCCATTAAAAGCCACCTCCCGCCTTACTGCTGGTCTGGTAGGTAGAGACCTGCCTGCGAAACCCCCCCTGAAAGTGATGTGGTGCTGCCTGCGAAGCCTGGCATTGATTCCTGCGAGTGTTGTGCGATGCAACATGGGCAAACTAACCTCGAAATGAGGAGCGAAGTGCAAGTGGCCAGGTGCCCATCGCTTATATTCTATTGTGAAACACATCGATCTAATTGCACACCTATATGCTACACAGATGATCCAGCATGGGGGATGATCCCGACGAGCAGGACTTATAGTGAGATGCAAATGTATTAAAATGATGTTCCCAATGGACTGCGGCAGGAATCACGGCTGCCATTGACGGGTGGAGCGGACGATCGCAAACTGACTTCATGATGAAGTAAACTCAATTTTTGACCTGCTCACGATATATTTATGCTCCTGCACATCATGACGCCCACTACGAACAGGTGCGGAAAATCCCACGCCTAGTCATTACCTTTGGCCCCAGAATTTGGTAGGCCTTCCCTGCCCATAAAATGTCAATAACCCCAGATTAGGAGGTCCCCTGCTGGTCTTTATGCCTCTTAGGTGAAACTTTCCACAGTACTTAGATTCAAAAGGGACATATATTGAAATTAGGAAAAGCAAAGCCAGTGTCAATGTGACCAGACACCCTGCCACCTGATAGGAGTCAATGAATATGCAACATTCAGGTGGCTTGTGTTAACAGCATCATTAATGGTTCCATTTTGCACTATTTACTAACAACAAAGTACAGCCTGCAGCAACATTGGAAATTATGGAGGACAAATTTCTCTTGGGCAAAAGCATGAAATGTGTGATACAGAATTGGCGGCTGGTTTTACACTTGGTCAATTTTGTTTTCCATTGATGGTAAGGAAAGTCAGACAGACTGTAAGACAGGATGTCAATCCATTATCACTCAAATACAACAACCATTCAAGATAAATTTGACCCCCACATCTTGTAAATCAGGTGACTACCTACCTGAGTTATGTGCATGTTGTCTTTGTGATACTGCATCATAGTGAGAGAATTATTGTTGGCATTTATCATAAGGCCGTATACTAAAAGTAATTAGGCTGTTGATACACTTACCTTAGCTACCTTTCTGACTCCTGAATATTTCTTCTCAAAGACAAGATCTGTTTTCATGATCTATAAGATCACATGCACAGTCACCTTCACCCAGGAATTGCATGCATTATCCAATACTGGAGATCTGGTTATAACTTTATTGTTGTTCAAAAGGCATGCCAACAAGAGAAAAGGTTTATGGTAAACATAAATCAAATGGCATGGCTGAATCCGAATTCAAAAACAGACAAGTGGAATACTATCAGTGAATAACTAGTGCAGGCTTTGCAAAATCTACAAAGGAAACAGATGAGTGATTTTTAAAAAAAATCTCCTGGTGCACAGGCTTTATTCTTTCTTGCAATGAGGCCTTAGGGAAGGCCAAGACTTATAATCAAGATTTTCTGGCACTTATCTACATAGATGAGCTGTAAAGACTGCAAGTAATTTGTCAGGCTTTTGCTGACCCACAATTTCACTGAAGTACAGAGTGTAGAAACCTGCTTATCCAGATGGAGCAGTGACAGATAAAATAGCCTGGCATGTCAGCAAAATCAGCAGAATGGTCCTTAACTTTGAACTTTCAAGACAGATGGTGTTTGTTGGGCTTGAGTGCTATGGTACAACTTCATACCATGTTATCCGGTCCATCTCAGAAAATAACTGTTTTCATCCAAATGTTCATACGAGAAGTCTATAAAATACATTTAGTTTTCCCTCAATATGGGACTGGATTTCTTCTTAGCCAGGATTCTTAATTGTCATTCTTTGATAATTTTTTTTTTTCATTTCTGCTGCACATATACATGCAAAAATTCCTCCTTTCTGAACATTATCCACAGAAATCAAAATAGGATTTGTCACAGAAGCTATGTTGACTTTTCTCTCTAAATTTCTCGAAAGGAAAAATCTCAGCCCCACTATCCCAAAGTTGTTATTATTTTGTATCCATTGGTTAACCTGTCATGGCATTGTGCAAGGTGTGGTGAGTGGTATTTAAGAGCTTCTGTAGTATTTAAATCAGCAGTAACTGAAAATGGCATTGGGTCCCAAACCGCCCTATTTACGCTAAGGCTTGGGGCAGCCAACATCTTGGGTGGCGACCTGAGATGGGCAACAGTTTGTGGCAGGAGCCCACATACGTTAGATCCTGATTGTAATTCTGAGGTACAAACAGACAGAAAGTGTGCCATACATGCTTCAGGTTTTGGGTAGCCTAACTAAAGGGCCACGTAGAAGGCCAATCTGAAAATAATGCATAAGTTTCTTCTACTCTTGTAGGGCCAGGGCTAGGAAGCCAAAAGTTACTGCATAATTTGTACCCTTTAAGATATTGCATGTGCGCAGCAACACAAAAAAAGGCACCACACATTTATATTAATAGGCTCCACACAACAAAAAATAGAGGTAGGTTGCCCCTCTCCCACACACTCATCACCCCACCAGCCCTACCCCACAGGAATGCTTTCCCCTAAGTGACAAACGTTAGCCAGTTTCACATCTGAAAGGACTCAGACTAATTTCTACCCAAGAACTTTTGAAAGTTTCAACGTTTTCTGAGGGCATGAATGCAGTTACAGTCATGACACAACAGGTTGAGAGAGCTCTCTCTGTAGTATGCAAACTTTGTCCATCTACCTGGTAAAGGGGAGACTTGGCCACCCTTACCTTGGGAGACTCCCTGAGACTGTGAAATACTTCCCTCATCTGCTCCCTTGTACTTTGTTTGTTCAATGTAGAATTAAATCATTGGCACACCTGTTCCCAAGCTGAATGTATACTTTTTTAAAAAGAAGTACACTCATCAAACTAAGATGGGGTGTATGGAGAAGCAACACTTTTTGCTTCCAACACCCAGAATCAAGCATTCCCAGACAGGTGTAACACAACTAGACACAAAACTCCTTCCAATCTGTCCTAACAACACATTTCAACACTAAACATTGAAGGGAAACTCCTACTACACCAGTGTGACTTTTTTCTATTTCCCACACAAGCTTTCGTCAAGTCTATTTCAGGGACTTTACCAATTAGTGTCAAATTAGGAGCCTTTTACACTGTAAGCCAATATCTATGAGGAACTCATGAAGATTGCTCAAATTTAATTTACATTGGAGCCTCAAAGCCTTAAAACGTACAGAGAAGATTGTTATCACATCAGTCTTAGCTGGATTTAACCACAAGTGCCAGATGTGAACAGTGCCTAACCCACCATGTTACTCAGTTTCCTGGGTCCAGGCTTCCAGTCTGCGGATGATATCTTGGAGACTCAAACAGTCCATTTTCCTTTGCCATACTTACTGCAGAAATATATGTGACAATGCGGCTGGAAAGGGAGGTGTTCTGTGCCATTCTCCAATTATTTCTACCTTTCTCCTGAGAAACTTTATGCCTAATATCAAGGGGTTGGCCTTGTCACAATGGTAACACTTTTATCTGAGTCACAAGGTCATTGGTTTAAGCACAACTTCAGAGACTTGAACACATAATTTAGGCTGACATTTCAGTGCAGTGTTTAGTGATTGCTGCACCATCAGAGGTGCTATGTTTTGGATGAGAAGTTGAAGCAAGGTCCTGTCTTCCCTCTCAGGTAACCATAAAATATCCTGTAGCACTCTTCAAAAGATAGAACAGGGAAGGTCTCCCAATGTCCTGCTGCACATTAATCCTTCAACAAATTCCACCAAAAATAGATTATCTGGTCATTTATTCCATCTTTGTATCCAGGAACATGCTGTGAGCAAATTGGCTGCATATTTTTATACACCGCAACTGCAGTGACTATGCTTCAAAAGTACTCCTTTAGCTGTGAAGTGGTTTGGGATATTCTGGGGACATGAAAGATGCTGTATAAATGCAGATTGTTTTTTTTTGTGTGATTGTTCAATGATTGATTCACTAGCCAGCAAGAAGCACAGTCCCTTAAGTAGTTACTTCAGCTCCTTAAGCATCTGTGCACAATTTCCCAAATTCTGCTGACAGCAATTCCAGCCAACAGCCTCCATTAAGGCCATGAGCTCACTACAAATACTTAATTAGGCTGACTGGTCAGTTGTACATGCTTTGGTGAGCAGAAAGCTCGTTGCTCTCCAGTCCTGAAGTTGCTGCATTATGAGCATAAAAATTCTTGAGATCAAAATAGGTTTGAACAAGAAAGGCTCCTTAGTTACTTGATCTTAACCTTGCAGAATAGCAACCCTCGCATCTTCCTATTGCAGCACTGGTTCTTTAATAAGTTTATTGTGCTGGTCTCCATCCAGATGCTTATCACCTAGAGTACCTCAGGCTTTTCACCTGGGTCATTTATACACCATTACAGAAACAGCAAAATAGAAGTATCTTATTCCTGTTTCAATTTCTGAAACTATTTCACCCCAATGATTTTTCCGATCAATGTCATTTAGATTCCATTGCAACATTCCATTTACTCAGCTCTGAATCAGTCAGTACAGAAAGCACTGGTTGGCTGATTCTAAATTTATGAAACTGATGAAAATTGGCAAAGGGACTGGTGAAAAAAGAAGCAACTCCAGCTTCAAAATAAAGACACAGCTTGAATAAAACATTTATGTGTTTGCTTGGCAGGGCTTTTGAAATGTTTAATGTTGACTGGCCACTCCACTGAACATATCATTGTCAGGGCCTACAGATGTACTGCTTTCCCCTTTTCATATATTAAAATGTTGACATGCTAATTTGTCCTTTTGAAACAAACAAAGTCATTAGACCTATTTTAATCAAGCAAATGAAAACTGGGTCATTCACTAGTAGTTCACCAGCAAAGGAAGTCTTTTCTGTATGGACTTCAAAGCACAGGAGGTATTTGAAATTCTCTTTTGATCAAATGGTTTCATATCTTCAGAATACAGTTAACAAGAAGAGATGAATAAATAAAACACAGTGCAAAAGGTTGGGAGGAAAGATTTCCTATACTCAGCTCAGTTAAAATAGCCTTCATTGGAGATGGCTGTTAAAGCCAATGGAAAAAAATATGCTAACCATTATTAATGATATTCAACCCACCCAAGCAGTTATCATTTCACTTGTGCAATTGCATCTACAGTTTGATCATTTACAATTTGTTTTATTACAGTCAGTCTAGTTTTAAACATGCTACATACCACTGAGTGTTAAAAAATGATCGGTATAGTGCACTGTTCCCCACAGTTTATCATGCAGCCAAGCAGCTGCAATATGAATGCAGTAGCTCTTGTATATCTTGTTCTGCATTATCACGCCAGGCTAAATGTAAGGCCGCACGGAACTGCAGGCTTCACTGAAGGATAACAACTCTGGGGAATGTGAGTACAAGTCCATAACATATTTCATCTGTCTAATACAACAGCAACGCATTCTAAGGTTGAGACTTTCCAAGGGGGTGGCAACAGAATTCTCTGATGTGCTGCACGATGAGTTGTACAGTGCCACACTTTCTGTGCCATTGAAGATTCCTACAGCACCTAATTATTATTCTATAGATGGCCTTCAGTCACCAACAGGAACTTAACAGCAATAAGTCAATACTCAGTACACCAAAGTGTCCATCATGTCACAAAAGCACTCTTTCGTCGCACATATAAATCAAAATGCCCTGGCAAGAATAACAAGCTGCATTCGGAATTACAGCAGGAATTTAATCTCATTTCTGAAGTCTATAGGCTTTAGGAGATTATTAGTTGTGCAAGTGTGGCCATTTGGGAACCATAAGCCAATGGATATGGATGCATTGATCAAAAAGTGTTTTACTCACTGAATATGCAGATGATCAGAAATTTAGAATTACATATGTGAATGTCTGGTTTCCCAGAAGCAGCAATGACTCACATATGCCAGTTCAACATTATCAAAGTGCTAGAAGGCGATGCACCACGAGATCACTGGCCATTAGATGACATGGGTGGCGCTTTGCTCCTGTATCTCACAAGAGCAAATACATTCAGGAAAGATAGGGAAGGAAGGAAAGGAGCGAGGATAAAAGTACAGATCAAAGTTATTGGGTGGAATTTAATCCAAACAACAGGGTCTCGGCCATCAGCTGGACAGCCTTGTTTTGTTGGGGAACACCCACCATATTAAGTGCCTATCAGGTATTTAACTAGCTAACAGTGGACCTTGCCTGAAATTTAGGACCCCAGGGGCAAAAAGCACACCCCCTGACACCTACTAGCCAATCAGAGGCCAGAAGCTCATTACAGAGGCCATTACAGACAGCGCCACCAGGAGCAGTGGCAGCTGTAGTTAATGCACCCACCGTTGTTTGAAACTTTTTGATGAAAGATTGTTAAGTATATTTAAGATTAAGATTGATAGATTTTTGATCTTTCAGGGAATGAAGGAATATGGAGGGCAGGCAGGAAAGTGGAGTTGAGGTAGAAGATCAGCATAACCGTACTGAATGGTGGAGCTGGCTTGAAGGGTCGAACAGGGGGCGGGGGGTAGAGAGGTGGTGGGAGGTGTACTGTTTCAGAAGAGAAAGATAGAAGAGCATAATTTCTGGCAAGGAACCTGGAAGTTTCAGTTTCTCCCCATGCTCTGGCGTTTTAACTCCACTGTATGTGCCTTTTGGCCCTGACAGGTTTCCAGCCTAGAGGCCAACTGAAAAACAAGCTTGGCTTTCAGGGAGTGGGGGAGTACTCTCAGTGTCTACAACGACAAGCCCCTTCGGAAGCTTGTATGTGAGGAGGACAGTGTAGAACTTCAAAAGAACATTGACACATTGGTGGAATGGGCAGATAGGTGGCAGATGAAGTTCAATGCAGAGAAGTGTGAGGTGATACACTTTGGTACAAAGAACATGGAGAGATGGTATAAAATAAAGGATACTATTCTAAAGGGTGTGCAGGAGCAGAGAGACCTGGGTGTATATGTACAAAAGTCATTAATGGTGGCAGGACAGGTAGAGAAAGCTGTTTCTAAAGCATACAGTATTCTGGGCTTCATTAATAGGGGCATAGAGTACAAGAGCAGGGAATATGTGAATGTATATAAGAAACTGATTAGACCTCAGCTGCAACTTTTGTGCAGTTCTGAGTGCCACACTATAGGAAGGATGTGAACGCATTGAACAAAGTGCAGAAGAGGTTTACGAGAATGGTTCCAGGGATGAGACACTTCAGTTATGAGGAAAGATTGGAGAAGTTGGGACTGTTTTCCTTGGAGAGGAGGAGACCAAGAGGAGACTTGATAGAAGCTTTCAAAATCATGAGGGGTCTGGACAGAGTAGATAGGGAGAAACTGCTACCGCTTGTAAACAGATCGAGAACCAGAGGGCACAGCTTTAAAGTGTTTTGCAAAAGAAGCAAATGCGAGGTGAGAAAAAGCTTTTTGACACAGCGAGTAGTTAGGGTTTGGAATGCACTGCTTGGAAGTGTGGTGGAGGCAGGTTCAATTGAGGCATTCAAGAGGGCATTGGATGATTATTTAAATAGAAACAATGTGCAGGTTTACGGGGAAAAGGCAGGAGATTGGCACCAAGTTAAAATGCTAAAGAGAGCTGGTGTAAACACAATGAGCTGAAGGGCCTCCTTCTACTCTGTAATAATTCTGTTATTCTGTGATTCTGTCTTCCTTATTCTTTGCTGTACCTGCATGCTAACTTACTGTGTTTCTTACATGAGCACACCCAAGTCTTTCTGAACATGAAGATTTAATAGTTTCACACATTTTAAAAATTATTCTGTTTTTCTATTCTTACTACCAAATTGAATAACCTCACACTTTCCCATATTATACTCCATCTGTCACCTTGTATAACCAAATACATTAAATGTTTCCTCATAGTTAAAGCTCTCCAGTCTTGACAACATCTTCATAAATCTCCTCTGTACCGTCTATCATGCATTCATATCCTTCTTTTAATGCGGTGACCAGGAATGTATGCAGTACTCTAGCTGTGACCTAACTAGTGTTTTATACAGTTCTAACCTCCTTGCTGTTATATTGTATGCCTCTGCTAATAAAGGGACATTTCCAACATGTTTTAACCACCTTATCTACTTGTCAACTACCTTCAGGGATCTGTGGAAATATACTCCAAAGTCCCCTTGCTCCTCTACATCCTCAGTATCCTACGATTTATTATGTACTCCCGTGTTTTAATTGCCTCACACTTCTCTGAACTGGATTCCATTTGTCACATTTCTGCCAACCTTTTTTTATTCTTTCATGGGATGTGGTCATTGATGGCAAGGTCAGCATTTGCTGCCCATCCCAAATTGCCCTTGAAACGAGTAGCTGGCTAGGCCATTTCAGAGGGCAAGAGTTGACCACATTGCTGTGGGCCTGGTGGCATATGTAGGCCAGACCAGGTAAGGGCAGATTTTCTTCCCTGAAGGACATTAGTGAACCAGATGGGTTTTTGTAACAAATGATGATAGCTGACATGGTAGCCATCACTGACACTAGCTTCATATTCCAGATTTATTAACTGAATTCAAATTCCACCAACTGCTATGGTGGGGTTTGAGCCCATATCCCCAGAGCATGAGCCTCAGTCCCTGGATTACCAATCCAGTGACATTACCACTACACTGCCGTCTCCCCCAACCTGATCAGCCCATTGATACCTTATTGATCTATGATTCTATAAGCCCAGTACAAACACCAAAATAGGTTATAATGAGGTCTGTTGTTTGACTAGAGTGTGAATTGAGTAAACATTTGACATCTGCAAGCCGTGCTTTGGATATCTGGACCTGTTTGCAGATATGGCTTATGGATAGCCCAGGGAAGGCAGCCAAAATTGTGACATTTGTTGCACACACCACAGCATTGCCATTGATGGAGATGTCAGCACACATGTGGCTGATAATCTTCAAGGACCAATGGCATCAAGAGAGCTACTATAATGGCAGGTTGCCACTTGCTACTGAACTTATGGACCAAAAACATTCAGTGGTGGCTAGTCTACTTGGCTTATCTCAGCACTAGCCGCATTCTTCAGCATGTTTATTTAGTTAGTTAGATTAGAATTAGAAAAAGAATAGTTAGATTAACGACCAAATTAAAGACCTTTCTATCAGTGCACGCTATATCACTTACTTTAACCAGAAAAAGTTCTCTGTATTATCAAAATATGACTAGAAATAAACTTGTTTTAACAAAACCCTAAAACATGGCAACTCACATGTGGATCCTTTATTAAATTGGGGAAAAAAGAATCCAACGTGACACATCTGAAGTCCCGGGTCTAAGGGCAGAATTTTGTGTACTGCGGGCAGGCGTGCGCCCGACCCGATCGAGAGTGAAATACGGCGCGGTGACGTCGAGCAAGCGTCCCGACATCATCCTGCGCACGCGCGATATTTCGGTCAGCGGGCGCGTGCGAAAGTCGGAAGCTCGCCCGCCGACAATTAAGAGGGCAATTAAGCCCACTAAAGCCTCGGTTTTTGTCGTGGTCCGTCCAACCTTATGGTTGGCGGACGGGCGAATCTGCCAGGTGGATTTTGCGTTTTTGATGAAACCTCATCCAAGGGCAGAAACGTTTTAAATCGTGTAAATGTCAGGTGACCGATTCTGATGCGTCGACGTTTATTTCCGGATTTTAAAATTTTTTCTTTATTGTTTTTAAATTCTTCAGCTCCCTGAGGCAGCTTTCATTCCACGCTCCATCGTGCCCACGCTTACGTCAGCGCCTGGCCTCCACCCGCCCCCTACCCCGGCAGCGCTGAGCATCTCAGCGCCTGTTTCACACTGGCTGACCATTAATTTGCCGGCCAGCGTGAAATCGCGGTCGGGGGCCGATCCCTGGCGGTGGTCCGTTCCCTGGCCTCTCCTGGGCCCGCCAATCGCGCCCGTACGCTGATCTAAAAATCTTGCTCCAGCAGACAGCCGGCTAGCCAGCCTTGCTCGACGTCACCGCGCTGTGTTCACGCTCACTCGGGTTGGGCGCACGCCTGCCCACAGGACAAAAAATTCTGCCCTTAGGCCTGGGACTTCAGACGTGTCACATTACAGCTAATCTAGAAATGCTTACATGTGCAATGAATAGCCAACAGCAGAGCAAACCACTGGCACCCTCCACTTTTCCACTGAGGCCATGGAAGTACCTGGGAATGGATTTATTTGAGTTTAAAGGCGAAGTTTTCATCATTGTAATTAACTGCTACTCCGGATAGTTTGATGTGAATAGATAGCATCACGGAGGAGGACATTCAATCACTGAAGAGAATCCTCACGACACATGACATCCCGGATATTGTTGTGTCAGGCAATAGTCCAAAGTTTGCTAACAAATGATTAGATAGCTTTGCCAAGGATTGTGGCTTCATGCATGTGACTAGCTTACCTAGATATCCGAGAGCACAACTTCCAGCTCTGCAAAAGAAACTAGAACCAAATATTACCTCAGA
Organism: Cetorhinus maximus; assembly: GCF_964194155.1. Classification (NCBI taxonomy): domain Eukaryota; kingdom Metazoa; phylum Chordata; class Chondrichthyes; order Lamniformes; family Cetorhinidae; genus Cetorhinus; species Cetorhinus maximus. The sequence goes on from NC_135886.1 coordinate 117,890,950, forward strand.
TGATCATGAGAGAGTTAAAAAGCATGTGGAGCAACAAAGACAAAACAAGCTCATAGCTTCAGCTTCAGGCACAGAACACGAGACTTAGTGGTGATGCATCCCGGGGTGAGAGCATGGATACGTGACCAACAGAAAGAAGGCATAATAATAGAAACTGCTCCACAAACAAGATCATATAGGATTCAGACGGAACAGGGAAATATGAGCAGAAACCACGGTACCTTAATGTCCTCGGAAAGAAAGCCAATAGAAACTTGGGTTTAGTATTCAGATCCAGACAAAGATAAGGAACAAGAAACAAGACAAATCTCTAAAGCTACCCAAGGGAAGGACATTCATATCAAACAAAAAAAGAATGCAGAATGCCCCCAGCCTCAGAGTGAGATCAGAGCAAGGTCAGGAAGATTGGTCAAGGCACCTCAGAGACTAACCCTGTGAAGTCTGAGATTTTTGGGGAGATGTATGAGTGATAAAGCTTTTGGAGGAGATGTAGAGTAAAGAGTTAACATTTAAAAGCACATGATGCTGATGTAACTATGAAGTAAAGACACATGGCGGGACGTGGAAGTCCAACCTCGTGCAGAGTTCCTAAGATATACATAGAGCTAAATAAACAATAATGTATTTTACAAACTACAGTCTAAAGTAGTGTTTCTTAGGGAAACAGACAAACTCTAAAGAACCCCATCAAGACACCAAGCACATGACAAAGCAGTCCAAACCAGAAGGATTATGAGGCTACATCTGCAAAGTAGTCTTATGCAAATTGCTTCAATTGGATTGTGGAGGATTGGTGCTTAAATTTTAATATAGTTATTACATTGACATGAAATTGAAACTGCCTTGTGTCCACGCAAAATAAATGGCTTAACTAGTCTTTAAATATCTAGTAGGTTTCGGAGGCATTTTCATCGTAAACAGATGACATGTAACACCGAGATTGAAACCTGTCTCATGATAAAATATTCTTGCATAATAAACCTCAATATAAACTGTATAATTATATTTAAAGAGTAGGTGTGAAGGAATTTGTGCCTGAATCAAACTAAATTATTGTTAAATATAGTTCAAGACTATTAGGTTCCAGCAGATTATTTCCAGCACATTTTGGGAACGAAACATAATGAAATAGCCCAAGAAAAACATACAGTTTCTTTCTTTAGAAATGGAAAACATTATCAGTTTTATTCCGTCAGTTTATTTCCATACATTTTTAATAGAAATCCTTTTTAATGCTAATTGGCCGCAAAATTGAGCTCCCTGCCCCTGTAGTTTTGATGCAGATCGTGATATCAGTCAGCTGATTTGACACAAATGCTTCCATTTTTGACCTCGCTGCTCCAGCTAGCCCCTCTCTTAAACATGCACAGCTGAATATGCATTCAGCTGCAGCAAGGACCCCACCAGCATTATTTAAAGAGATCACCGACCATCCTCATGTTAATTGCAGATTCATTTCTTCTGGCTCTGTTTGAGTTGTGGAAGTGCTTGGTTCTTTGCAGAGATGGTTAAAGTTGGTGAAATCAACAGGATATGGTTCTGCATGTGAAGAAGGCCTTGGTTCTGGCTTCAAGGGTTCTGACTCGACCACTTAAGTCACGGGTGTTATAGATATTATCCTCCTTGGCTTAGCTGCGTCATGAGAGGAAAATGGCCAAAGGGAGCAAAGAGAAGGACAAGTTGCTCACAGAAGAGGGAAAGACGGAGGAGGAGGCCCCATCTATTTTTAATTTTTTGGAGGGGCTTTTCTCTTACCTTTAGCTAATCCTGGTGTGTGTTTCCTGTGCTTTAAGGTACTCACAGAGTACAACCAGACTTGCAGCCTCAGAACAGGGCCTTGAATTCCTTCATGTTATGATCCTTCCAGGCTTGAGCAAATAACATTTGTATCAACCCTCTGCTCACCATACACGGCTGCATAAGCTAGGTGACAGATGCTCTTTATGGCAGGAGAGCGGAGTTCATTGTGTTCTCCCTGACCAGAGAGAATCAGGCAGAGACCATGCATGTAGTTTTGGAGGATACTGGCCTTTGCCATCTTGTAGAATGCCATTGACTGCACATACATGGCTTTGCAGATGCAGCATCTAAATGCTGGGATGCACCACAACTGCAAAGGAATTCACTCGCTGAATGTACAGTTGGTGTGTGACCATGCTCAGCATATCATGCTGTTGAATGCCAACTATCCTGGCAGCAGCCAGAATGCATTTATTTTTGCAGCAGTCTGCTGTTCCCACATCAAAGCAGAGCGTGGCTGCAGGGTGCCAAAGGCTGGTGGCTTAAAACTGAGTCATGACCCCGCTACCCAAAGAGATGCGGCCAGCATGTGTACAATGAGAGCCATGCTGTGACTCAAAACATCATAGAGCAGAGCATTGAGGTGCTAAAGAACTGGTTCTGCTGCCTAGACTAGACCTAGTCTGGGGGGTGCCCTCCAGTAGTTGCAGGAGAATGTGTCCCAATTCATGATGGTCGGCAAAAACCTCCACGTCTTGGCCATCGTACAGCCCTTGCCACTAGGAATATGGTGAGCAGATCTGGAGCTGGAGGAGCAGACGAGGCAGGAGGAAGGAAAGAGGCAACTAGCACATCCCCTTTCCAGCCAAATTGAGTGTGATCCCCACATTTGACTATTGTTCCACTAAACACAACGCCAGGCCCCAGCAAAAATCCTTATCATCATTCTCTTAACCACTATCACAGTGTCTGCTTGACCACAATAGCAAAATAAAAGCCACCATAAAACAACAATTTCAACCTAACTTTATCTAACAATTCAACCAATATTCCATACTAAACTCAACTAATCACCTGTGGACATTTTCTTGGTGCCTGACCCCATAGCTTTGTCTGTCCCAGTGCTTCTATGCAGTACTACCCCAGTGGCTGAGGCATAGCTGGTAGAGGCTATTGACTTTCGGTGGGGGAGACTACAGATGGCCTTCCAAAATGCCCTTGAGCAGCTCTGGGCCTAGATGCCCCAACTTCAAACTGCATTATCTTGGCATGGGTGGCAGCAGTCCAGGCTGGCTGGGTGGAAAGGCAACACTGGGGGCAATGGCAGAGTAATGTTGGTCAGAACACAAAAACTGTCTTCCGCAGAGAGGACAGTAGATTCATGTTCCACAAAGTCACTGCCGCTCCCCCAGGGCGGAGCCTCAACAATCTCAATAATCAGCTGGAGCACAGATTGTTGAACTGCTGTGAGACCCTGCAAGCCCCTTTGAGAACCATAGCCATAACGACAGCAATCAGAGCTTTCTTGGTAACAAGGCCATTTGTAGTCTCCCCCATTCCAAGTCAATGGCCTGTACCAGCCTTACTGCAGCCACTGGGGTAGCATTGCATAGGAGCACTAGGACAGACATAGGTACTGCATGACATGATTTCATTACCTCAATCTGAGCTTCCATGGCAGCACTCAGACATCGGGTGGCTTCTGCTTGTGCTGTAAGGGAAGCTGAGACATTGGCCATTGAACACTTTATCATGGTTGGGTCTGAACGTGTTCTCATGGAGCTGGCCATTGCTTCCACAATGGAACGGAGTGGCCTTCAACATCTGTGCAATGCCCTGTGGCATGTTAGAGCTGGAATCCTCCAAGCTCCTTGATAGTGATGTCAGGCATTCTGGCAGGCCTTGCCAATGCACCAAGCATTTCTATGTGCATGTCCACCAGCCATTTTCAGTACGCAACTACATCAAAGTATTCTTTTGAGTTCTCTGCAGCAGGACTCATGTACAGCCTTGCCCTCCAGGGGCACCTGAGGGATCCTTTTCCCCTTCCCTAGTTGCAGGCCACTCGTGCCTCTTACCATGAGTAGGTCACTCTTCTATACCACCCTCTAAAGTACAAACAGTGGCAGTATCTGAGCTGGTGATTATAAGTGTGAGATTTGTGTTTCTTCATCATCAGTTTACTCCTCTCGGACGTCTGGCTCCCACACCAGCACTTGACCGGGTTGCCGTTCTCGGGTATCTGAAAGTAAAAAGACACAAGGGTAAGGTTGGGGTGAGGGAAGTGGAGAAAGCAAAAGGTATACATTTACACCATCTGGAGTTTGTAATTCAGAAGAGATTGTGGGATGAGGGGGACGTATGATGTGAGAAGGAGGATTAGGTCGGAACATACCATTATTATCTATGGTTTCACCCGCACTGGTCTTGGCCAGTTGCTCCAATGATGGGGAACATCATCTTCTCCATGGGAGTGAGAGCCTTGTCTGTCCCCAGCATTCAGGTGCTGCTATCTCTGATTACAAACCACCTTGCCCTGCAAAATGGAGGGAAGTGTGTCAGTGAGTGTGGTGTAATGTGTTTGGGTGACATATTTATCACTATGCCACTGTCTCCCCATGAACTAGCAGTGTGTGCATGCTGTGAGATGCGAGTGTGAGACTTACAACTGTGCTAAGTGTGTGAGGTGAGAGAAGGCAATGTGTTGTATATAAGTTGTAGTGGATAGAGACTGTTGGTAGGTGAGTGAAAGGGGAGTGGGGTTGTGGATGGTGAATGAAGCAGTGTATGAGGCTAGTGGCTCATATGTAAGGTCATATCATGTGAAGAGACATTTACTAAACGTCACCACTCCTGCAAGGTCATTGAACTTTTTGCAGCACTGCGTCCATGTCCTCAGAGTTAGACAGCTGGCATTAACCTTTGCAGCCTTCTTAATGTGTGTCTGGAAGGCCTGCTGGTGCTGTGAGGGAAGAGGGCATCTTCTTCTGTCCATCTCCTGCGCCAAGCTCTCTAGTGCTGTGTAGGAGAACTGAGGAGCACACTCTCTGGCTTGATGCACAATTCCCACTATTCCATCTGCTCAGAGGCTCTTCTGAAACCAGTTCTAGCACCTGCTGCAGCCAAAATTCACCTTTAAGAGATCTACCGAGGCAAGCAGCCACTCAGCAGGGGCATGCTTCGTGCTGGCCTTTACGCCATTAGCATTTAAATTAGCAAGCAGCACAAAGCGTACAGGACAACATCGGGAAAAGAGGGAAAACAAAGTAGATCAAGAAGCGGTGGTTAACAATTGAAAAGCATGGGATGAAAGGCTTCTAGATTTTTGGAGGAAGTGAAAATTTGGGAATGTAAGAACTTCCCAAATTTGAAATTCTGGTCATTTGCTCCAGCATTGCAGATGTATTCATTGCACATTGTTTTCCCCGTGGTTTACTGATAGCTGCAGAATCGTTTTTCTGTGGAAGATTAACAGTTAAGTCATGGCACAAACAGAAAATATTTAGCAGAAATATTTGCTTTCACTGCACCTTTCTTTTCCTGGACTGCTTTTTTAAATTGTTAAAGATTTCTCTGAGCATTATTAAAGTCAAATTGCCCACGTGCTGTCACATTATATCTCCAAGATTGGTTTTCTGCAATTTTCTGAAATGGCAGCTCATCCCATGATAGCACTGAGCTTTGAATGTTAGCCTTAACGAGCAATCATACTTGGAGTGGGTGAACACTACTGGATTAATTTGCATGTCCCCATTCTCTGGTAGGTGTGAAAAAATCAGGCATACTCTAAATGTAAGGACCGTCTCTACTTTCATCGCTTACTGTTAGCGAGCCTGAGAGGATCAGGTATTGATTTAATTCCTCAGTGAAGAAAGCAATATTTTATTTTTTTGGAATATATTATTAGCACATCTTCAAGTCATGTCCACTAAGGTAAAAGCAAAATACTGCGGGTGCTGGAAATCTGAAATAAAAACAGAAAATGCTGGAAAATCTCAGCAGCTCTGGCAGCATCTGTGGATAAAGGGGCAGAATTTTTCTCTCGTGGGGCAGGCGCAAGCCCGACCTGAATGAGAGTAAAATATTGAGCGATGGCGTCGGGCGAACATCCCAATGTCATCGCACACTGTAGCAATATTTCACTCGGCGGGTACGCGCAAGAGGCAGCAGCGCACCCACCAACAATTAAGATGCCTATTAAGGCCCTTAATCAATTATTAAATCAGATTTTTCGCTGCCAGTTCAGTTGGCGAGCAGCCGAAAAGGCCAAGCGGCCTTTGGATTTTTTAACGAAATCTCATCCACGGGGTGGGGGATGAGGTTTCCTACAGGAATTAAAAATAAAATAAAAATGTTTAAATCTCATTTATAACATGTTCCTGTTCATGTGACAGAGGCACATGATGGGACATGTTCACCTTATTTTTGAAACCTTTATTTGTACTGTTCTAAATCTTCCGCTCCCTGGGGCAGCTCTGTGCCTTCAGGGAGCTTTCCGTGTGTGCACCCGAGTGCATGCGCACACTTCAGTACTTGCCCTCTTTCCGCCCCCACCCCGGCAGCGCTGAGGCTCTGAGCGCGCTTTTCACACTGGCTGGCCATTAATTGGCCAACCAGCGTGAAATCACAGTCGGGGCCCGATTGCGGGTGGCTGTCGGTTTCAAGACCGCCCCCAAGCCCGCCCGCCACACCTACTTGATGGGGGCAAAATTCAGCCCAAGTTTTCAAGTGTGTATGACACTTCTTCAGAGCTAAAGAGAAGTAGAGATGTAATGGACTTTATATTGTTTAAGAGGGGGTGGAGCAGGTGGAGCAAAATAGGTGGTCAGGGATAGGTGGGGGCTAAGGAGAAATTTGACAAAGATGTCATGAACACAGGTCAAAGGGAGTGTTAATGGTAGTGTTAAAGACTGAAGAAGGTGCTGACAGTGGCATAAAGGTCAAGATAGCAGAACTTGCTAATAGCTGAACAAGGGTCAGCACCCTTGTCCTTGTCCCCAGTTTCATATTATTCTTCATGTCATCCAATGCCTTAGCAAGAAATTTTTCTCTTCCTTTCAGGTGTTAAGGAACATAAGTTCCAACAACTTATTGATACCAACGCCCATCCTGGACCCTCTACCCCTTCCTATCCCTCTGACCTCATCCCTTCTAATCCCAGCCCCTGCTGTGTATTCACTATACACTCTAACTTTCCCCTCTCTGATGCTGAATGCTCTGGACTCAGCAAAGGATTCAGTTACATCCCCCTTACATCCTCACCTCAATGAATTTCAGGCTCGGCACAATGTTGAATTCTTCTTCTGTCATCTTCGTCTCCGTGCTCACTTCTTTGGGCAGGAGTCCTCCCCCTGTTCAACAGATCCTTTCATCCGCCTCCAGTATTCACCCGCTACCTGGACCCCTCCCTCTGGCCTCTTACCCGCTCTTGATCTTTTCATTGAGAACTTTTGGTGTGACATTGGCCGCCTTAATTTCTCTCCTCCTTTCACCCACTCCAACCTGTCTCCTTATGAACTTGCTGCACTTCATTCTCTCATGTCCAACCCTAGCTTTGTTATCAAACCTGCAGACAAGGGTGGTGCTGTTGTTGTCTGGCGTACTGACTTCTATCTTGCAGAGGCTGAGCGCCAACTCTCAGACACTTCTTCCTCCCTCCCATGGACCATGACCCCACCACCAAACATCAAGCCATTGTTTCCAGGACTGGCACTGACCTCATCTCCTCTGGAGATCTTCCCACCACAGCTTCCAACCTTATGGTGTCCCAACCCTGTTCAGCCCGCTTCTACCTCCTTCCCAAAATCCAGAAACAGGACTGTCCTGGTAGACCGATCATGTCAGGCTATTCCTGCTCCATTTCTTCCTATCTTGACTTCATTCTCTCTCCCCATGTCCAGTCTCTTCCCACCTACATTCCCAATTCCTCTGATGCCCTACGTCATGTCAACAATTTCCAGTTTCCTGGCCCTAACCACCTCCTCTTCATTATGGGTGTCCAATCCCTCTACACCTCCGACCCCTACCTGGATAGTCTGAGAAGTCTCTGATCCTTCCTTGAACAGAGGCCGTTCAGGATTGTTCAAATCCCCATCCACCACCACACTCCTCCATCTAGCTGAACTTGTTCTCTCACTGAACAATTTCTCCTCTAGCCTGTCTCACTTCCTCCAGATAAAAGGTGTGGCTATGGGTGCCTGCATGGCCCTGAGTTATGCCTGTCTTTTTGTGGGGTATGTGGAACACTCCTTGTTCCAGTCCTACTCAGGCCCTCTCCCACAACTGTTTTTCTAGTACATTGATGACAGTATCAGTGCAACTTCGTGCTCTCGTCTGGATCTGGAAGAATTTATCGATTTTGCTTCCAATTTCCACCCTTCCCCCACCTTCACCTGGTCCATCTCCGACACTTCCCGTCCCTTCCTTGACCTCTCTGTCTCAAATTCTGGTGATAGACTGTCTACCAATAGTCATTACAATCGCACCAATTCCCACTGCTACCTTGACTACAGCTCCTCACGCCCTGCTTCCCGTAAGGACTCCCATCCCATTCTCCCAGTTCCTCCACCTCCATCACATCTGTTCTGATGATGCCACCTTCCAAAACAGTGTTTCTGACATGTCTTCCTTTTTTCTTAACCGAGGGTTCTCCCCCCACTGTGGCTGACAGGTCCTTCAACAATGTCTGACCAATCTCCCACACCCCTGCTCTCACCCCTTCCCCTCCCTCCCAGATCCATGATAGGGTCCCCTTTGTCCTCACCTTTCACCCCACTAGCCTCCAGATTCAAAGGATCATCCTCCACCATTTCTGCCAACTCCAGCATGATGCCACCAGCAAACACATCTTGCCCTCACCCTCCCGTCAGTATTCCATAGGGACCATTCCCTCTGTGACACCCTGGTCCATTCCTCTATAACCCCTAGCTCCTCATCCCCTTTCCACAGCACCTTTCCATGCAACACAGAAGGTGCAACACCTGCCCCTTTTCCTCCTCCCTCCTCACCATCCAAAGCCCCAAACACTCCTTTCAGATGAAGCAGCACTTCACTTGCACCTCCATCAATTTGGTCTATTGTATTCGCTGCTCCCAAAGCAGTCTTCTCTACACTGGGGAGACTAAATGCAGACTGGGTGACCGCTTTGTGGAACACCTCCGCTCAGTCCGTAAGCATGACCCAGACCTCCCTGTCGCTTGCCATTTCAACACATCATCTTGTTCTCATGCCCACATGTCCGTCCTTGGCCTGCAGCAATGTTCTTGTGAAGCCCAAAGCAAACTGGAGGAACAGCATCTGAAACAGAATCTTCTGATTAGGCACTTTACAGCCTTCTGGATTTAACATTGTGTTCAAAAACCTCAAACCATGAGCCCTCTCCTCCATCTTTACCCCATTTTTAATCTAATGATTTTTTAATTTATTTAAATTTATTTATTCATTTTATTTTATTATTTTTATCCTTTTTCCCAACACTTCCCACCACCCCCACAGTGCTATCTGTCACTTGTTTTCATGTTTTGTTTTCACAGAGCACTGACCCTTGTTCCGCAACTAACACATATCTTACCTTTATGCCACTATCAGCACCTTCTTCAGTCTTTAACACTACCATTAACACTCCCTCTGTCCTGTGTCCATGACACCTTTGTCAAATTTCTCCTTAGCTCCCACCTATCTCTAACCTTCTATTTTGCTCCACCTGCTCCACCCTCTCTTAAACAGTATAAAATCCACCACATTTCTACTTCTCCTTAGCTCCATGTCCAAATGTAGCAAGACCTGGACAACATCCAGACTTGGGCTGACAAGTGACAAATATTTGTGCCACACAAGTGCCAGGCAATGACTACCTCCAACAAGAGAGAATCTAACCATCACCCCCTGACATTCAATGGAATTACCTTCACTAAATCCCCCACTATCAACATCAACCAGACAGACCACCCGGCATTGACCTAGAAACCAAACATGACAACGGCACATGATGTCCAGTTGACCCTGCAAAATCCTCCTTGGTAAAATTTGGGGGCTTGTGCCAAAATTGGGATACCTGTCCCACAGACTAGTCAAGCAACAGCCTAACATAGTCATACTTACCGAATCATAGTTTATAGACAATGCCCCACAATCCTCCATCACCATCTCTGGTTTTGTCCTGTCCCAAGGACAGGACAGACTCAGTGGAGGTAGCGGCACAGTGATGTACAGTCGGGAGGAAGTTGCCCTGGAAGTCCTCAACATTGACTCCGAACATTCACCGTGAAGTCTCATGGCATCAGCTAGGTCAAAAATGAGCAAGATAACCTCCTGCTGATTACCACCTACCATCCTCCCTCAGTTAATGAATCAGTACACCTCCATATTGAACACCATTTATAAAAAGCACTGAGATTAGCAATGCACAGAATGTACTCTGTGTGGAGGTCTTCAATGTCCATCGTTGAGAGTGGCTCCACTACTGACCGAGCTGGCCTAGTACTGAAGGGCATATCTGGCAATCTGGGATTGTGGCAATGAAACAACCAACATGAAGGAAAACCTAATTGATTTTGCCATCACCAATCTACCTGTCGCAGGTGTATCTGCTCACGACAGTATTGGTCGGAGTGACAACCTCACAGTCCTTGTGGAGGCAAAGCCTGATCGTCACACTGAGGATACTGCCCATTGTGTTGTGTGGCACTACCACTAAATAGTCAGAACAGATGTAGCAGCTCAAAACTGAACATCCTTGAGGAGCTGTGGGCAATCTACAACAGCAGAATTGTATTCAACCACATTCTGTAACCTCATGGCCTGACATAGATCTGCACTGGTTCAATGAGAAGTACAGGAGGGCATGCCAGGAGCAGCAACAACTCGGCTATAGATGTGGTACAGCAATAGAACAGCACTTACTCAGCAATAACCTACTCACTGATGCTCAGTTTGGGGTCTGCCAGGGCCACTCAGCTCCTGACCTCATTACAATCTTGGTTCAAACATGGACAAATGATCTGAATTCAAGAGTGAGGTGAGAGTGATTGCCTTTGACATCAAGACAGCATTTGACCGAATGTGGCATCAAGGAGCCATAGCAAAATTGAAGTCAATAGGAAACAGGGGAAACCCTCTCCACTAGTCAGAGTCATACGTAGCACAAAGGAAGATGGTTGATGTTGCTGGAGGTCAGTCATCTCAGCCTCAGGACATCGCCGCAGAAGTTTCTCAGTGTTGTGCCCTAGTTCCAACCATTTTCAGCTGCTTCATCAGTGTCCTTCCCTCTATCATGAGGTCAGAAGTGGAGATGTTCGCTGACATTTGCACAGTATTCAGTATCATTCACAACTCCTCAGATATTGAAGCAGTCCATGTTCATATGCAACAAGATCTGGACAACATTCAGGCTTGGGCTGATAAGTAATAAGTAACATTCATGTCACTCAAGTGCCAGGCAATGACCATCTCCAATGAGAGAGAATATAACCACCGCCCCATGAAATTCAATGGCATTACCCTCATTGAATCCCCACCATCAACATCCTGGGGATCACCATTAACCAGAAACTGAACTGGGACAACCATATAAATACTGTGGCTACAAGAGCAGGTCAGAGGCCGGGATTTCTGCAACAAGTAACTCACCTCCAGACACCCAAAAGTTTGTCCTCCATCTACAAGGCACGAGTTAGGGGCATGATTGAATACTCTCTATCTGCCTGGATAATTGCAGCTCCAGCAACACATAAGAAGCTCAACACTACCTTGGACAAAGTGGCCTACACCCATCCACTAAGCATTAATTCCCTCCACCGCCAGGGCACAGTGACAGCAATGTGTGCCAAATACAAGATACACTTCAGTCACTTGCCAAGCCTCCTTCTACAGCACTTTCCAAATCCACAACTTCCACCACCTAGAAGGACAAGGGCAGCATTTGCATGAGAACACCATCACCTGCAAGTTTCTCTTCAAGCTAAAACACACTTGAAACTTTATCGCCATTCCTTTTCACTGCCTGGAACTCCTTTGCTAACTGCACTGTGGGTGTACCTACACCACTTGGACAAGCAGCAGTTCTACTCAAGAGCAATTAGGAATGGGCAACTAATGCTGCCCTAGCCAACAATGCTCAGATCCCATGAAAGAATGAAAAAAATGAAAACTGCCAGTGAGCATTTTGTCATAAATTTAAACAGAAAAGGCTGGAAATAGCAGACCAGGCAGCATCTGGGGCGAGGGATGCAAAGTTAACATCTTAGGTTAGTAGCTTTTTGTCAGAACACGCAAATGATTTTAGGCCAAGAGACTCATCAGTGCTACAAATAACTAATAAAACAGAAGAATGCTGGAAATACTCAGCAGCTCAGGCAGCATCTACGGAGGGAATTTTGCTTTTGTTATTTTACTTTTCTACAAATTTGCTACTCATACCGCCCTGGACCTGAGGCAACTATGAGTGTTATGCAAAGTGAGATGAGGGAATGAAGACATAATACTTAATAGCAACATAATCCACTTGGTCTAAGGGAAGATCCTTTCTGCCATAAGTACAGCTTCCAAAAACCTAAATATTAGTAGAGTGACTTCCCTATGTATCGCTCTATTCTCAGGTGATATCTTGATTAAGTTGATTTATCAGATCAAGTGTGTAGTGTGATATGAAGAGCCCCATGCTAAGTCTTCCACTGAGTCTGTCTCAATATATTTGCATTACCATGAGGAAAAGGTGTTGCATCATTAGGATTTGTGGGAGTGAAATTATAAACTAGAATATTAGTAATAGGCTTTTTATGGGGCTTGCAAATACATTTTTCCCACAATTTTCAAGAAGATGTTAACCTGTTTTTTTAAAAAGACTTTTGTTAAAATGGCAATTGCATGGTTGGGGCAAATTTCCCCTGGTTGTGCTATCACATGAGTTACTTTTTTTTTAGAAAGTATGATTTCAACCTCTGACTTTGTTTTGTCAGGCATTTTTTTTTCAAGGCAACATCAGTCATTTTGAGCTGAATCAAGGTATTAAGACTCTTTGCACGTTATTTCTTGTTTGTTTTCCCCCTCCCAGTCCTCCCTCATCCTCTGACAGTATTGACCTTTCCTGGTTCCACAGAATCAATCCATCAGCAATATCTCACCCAAGTTTCTTTATGTGGCAAACTTCACAAGCGTATCAATGCAAAACTTTACGCCGGAAGGCATCCAATGTATTTCCAGCAGGGATAGCAATCAAAGATGAACACCTTAGCTGCTCTCAGGCCCAAGAGATGCTGAGTGTAATTGTAGGGCTGGAATCAACTGTTCCTCACTTTACCTGAAAATCCTCAGCATGTATTGCAAATTACAGAAATATGATTCAGCAGGGTGCACTGGAAATATTCAGTATGTCTAGGAACCACTGGGAAATAGATCGTGTAGTTCACACAGTGTTTGAAAACCGGTAATGCTTTTATACTTTGAAGAAAATAGCTCACAAATGTTTAACTGTTAACAAAAGAACGATAACATTCATAATCCATTTTGAGCATTTGATTCTCTCATGCTGCAGACTGGTTCACACTGTAAATGACACTGATAGCCTGAGAGACAGAACTGAAGCTAACACAGCAAGAGACAATCATACAGTTTCTGTAACAGATTTGAAAGACAGAGGCATTGATCTAATTTTACCACTTACTTTACTGGTGCTTTGTAAAGCCACGCTTAATAAAGAAAGTTAGTTGGCAATATTAAAACATGGCAAGCATCGGTATATGCAAATCATATTCCAAAATATAGCACCAAAATCTTAATTAGCTAAGTGATAACCAGTGAAGACTTGGATCAGATGGAGTGGAAAATAGCGATTAAATATAACTGTTTTTAATAGTATTTGGACTTTGAGAGATTTAAGCATATGGACTGTAAAAAGGTTAAAAAACAAGATCCCTTCATTCCACTGGCATCAAAGTTATATAAACTCTCAAGGGAAAGCTTAATTTCAAGAAACAAACTAATTACAGAGAATGTTCACAGCCAATGCTCCAGATCTCTGCCCTATTCTTGGCCTCGGCTCTTCAACGCAGTGGTGCACCAGTCTTGGACTGTTGCACCAGCTCCTCGCTGCAGTCTTGCTCTCCTCTCTGTCCACCAGACTTCTCAGATTCAGGGGTGCTGCCAGTCATAAGTACATAAGAACATAAGAAATATGAGCAGGAGTCGACCTTTCGGCCACTCGAACCTGCTCCGCCATTCGATAATATCATGGCTGATCTTGTGTTTCGATTTCCACATTCCCATCTAACCCCGACAACCTTTGATTCCCTTGTCTAACAAGAAACTATCTATCTCTGCCTTAAAAATGTCAATGAACCTGCTTCACCACCTTCCGAGGCAGAGAGTTCCAAAGTCGCACAACCCTCTGAGAGAAAAAAATTCTCCTCATCTCAGTCCTAAAAGAGCGACCCCTAATTTTAAAACAGTGCCCCCTAGTTCTGGACTCACCCACAAGAGGAAACATCCTTTCCACATCCACCTTCTCAAGGCCATTCATAATCTTGTACACATCAATCAAATCACCCCTCACTCCTCTAAACTCCAGTAAAAAACAAGCCCAGTTGGTCTCACCAATGCCCTGTATAACTGAAGCATAACATCCTTACTTTTATATTCAATCCCTCTCATAATAAAGGATAGCATCCCATTAGCCTTCTTAATTACTTGCTGTACCTGCATACTAACCTTTTGTGACTCATGTACTAGGAACACCTAGACCCCTCTGCACCTCAGAATTACCCAGCCGTTCTCCATTTAAGAAATACTCTGCTTTTTTATTCTTCCTGCCAATGTGAACAATTTCACATTTTCCCACATTAAACTCCATTTGCCAGATCTTTGCCCACTCACTCAACCTATCTATATCCATCTGCAACCTCCTCATGTCCTCTTCACAACATACTTTCCTACCTATCTTTGTGTCATCTGCAAATTTAGCTACCATGCCTTCACTCCACTCATCTAAGTCATTGATGTAAATCATAAAAAGTTGAGGCCCCAGTACAGCCAGTGTGAATGGGTCTCCAACTCTCCTTCCTGGCTCTTTAGCTACCCTCAGGAACTTCAAGCTGCCATATCTATGGCTCTGGCTCTTGCCATACTGTCACTCACAAGTCCTAGGTTGTCCATACTGCTTTCTCCCTCACCTTATGGCATCTGACTCTGCCTGTCAGCTTGCCAAAGACACTGCTCCCTGCTTGGAGAGGCTCACAGGGGCTGACCAGTTCCCCTGCTCGGTGCTCCCCCCCACCAAAGCCACCTGCTGCTGGAGGCCTTCTCATTCCTAATTTGAAGCTTGTGGATCTAGCTGTTTGGAAAGGCTGCTTTTAGACCCATTCTCTCACTAATAGACATACCCTGCAAAACACCAGCTGCAGTTTATATCAGCAATGCCTAATATGGATTTAATGTGAACATTGATTTTTATTTTATTCATGCTCACCAGGGCTCCATAGTGTGTAAGTGATCCTCAGAGGCAAAAACAAAGGCGGCCCAGATTAAGCTAAAAAATATAATGTTATGCTATCCAGTATAAATTAATCAGTTCATCAGCAGCTGATATCTTTTCTACAAGTTAGACTAGATGCCTGCAAGTGCAAACAAAAATCTGCGAAAGCAGGAGGTGGAAGAAGAAAGGGACTGGGTTAGTTAGTAGTCAGTCCAAAATTAATTCCAGGCACTGGGACCAAGGCCTTTTTATTCATTCACAAGATGTGGGTGTTGCTGGCTAGGCCAGCGTTTATTGCCCATTCCTAATTGCGCTTGAGAAGATGATGGTGAGCCACCTTCTTGAACCATTCCAAACCATGTTGTGTGGGTGCACCCACAGTGCTGTTAGGAAAGGAGTTCTAGGATTTTGACCCAGCAACAGTGAAGGAACAGTGATATATTTCCAAGTCAGGATGGTGAGTGGCTTGGAGGGGAAATTCCAGGTGGTGGTGTTCTCATGCATCTGCTGCTCTTGTCCTCCTAGGTGGTAACAGTCGTCAGTTTGGAAGGTGCTATCGAAGGAGCCTTGGTGAGTTTCTGACATGCATTTTGTGGATTGTGCTACTGTGCGTCACTGGTGGAGGGAGTGAATGCTGAAGGTGATGGATTGAGTGCCAACCAAGCAGACTGCTTTGTCTTGGATGATGTCGAGCTTCTTGAGTGTTGTTAGAGCTGCACTCATCCAGTCAATTGGACAGTATTCCATCACACTCCTGACTTGTGCCTTGTCACTCTCACCTCACCTCTTGAGTTCAGTTCTTTTGTCCATGTTTGGACCAAAACAGCAATGAAATAAGGAGCTGAGTGGCCCTGGTGGAACCCAAACTGAGCGTCAGTGAGCAGGTTATTGCTGAGTAAGTGCCACTTGAAAGTGCTGTGACAATCATTTCTGTCACTTTGCTGATGATCAAGGTGGCCAGTTCAGAGATTAGTTACAAGTCAACCACATTGCTGTGGGTCTGGAGACCAGGTAAGAACACCAGATTTCCTTCCCTACAGGACATTAGTGAATCAGATGGGTTTTTATGACAATCAACAATGGTTTCTTGATTATCATTAGACGAGTTTTTACTTCCAGATTTCCAACAGCTGCTGTCATGGGATTTGAACCTGTGTCCCTAGCATTAGGGCATTAGCCTGGGCCTCTGGATTACCAGTCCAGTGACAATACCACTACACCACCACCTCCCCTAAACCTAGACCAGGAAATCGGATAAATATCTAATTTATTTTTTGGGAGTTAAGGGGAAATTAGCCTCGGCATTCTCAACCCAATTCCAGGATTTTCCTAAAAGCAAAATACTGCGGATGCTGGAAATCTAGAACAAAAACAAAAACAAAAATAAAAACAAAAACAAAAATACCTGGAAAGACTCAGCAGGTCTGACAGCATCTGCGGAGAGGGATACAGTTCAACTGTATGCCTCTCCGCAGATGCTGTCAGACCTGCTGAGTTTTTCCAGGTATTTTTGATTTTGTTCCAGGATTTTCCTTTTTGGTTGGATATTCCTCTTTAATGCCCATTTTTGGGCAGTGTTGGACCACAAGAACCAGTAAAATTGGACAGAATGGCCTCCCACCACTTCTAGTTTGGAATCTGCCAGCCTGCAGTCCTGCCTGCCTGGAGCTCGCCCTACCACACTCATGTAGAGGCAAGTGGGCATGGCCAATGTTTCTGCATCATTGCCCCTAACTTCCACCCACAGGAACACTGCCTATATAGGAGATCAGTCAGTTTTCCTGCGGATCATTCCATTGCACTGTATTATCACCACCCTCCTTTGCTTTCAGAATCCTGTGCCCGATTCCACCTCTAATCTGAATTGTTAAGAACGCAGCCCCTGTGTAAGTAGCAGTATGAGGAGAGCAGCACTCTGCGATCGATACCTTTTCGCTCCATGATTTTCTGACTAAAGCTTGCAAAAGGTTTGTCTACCAGCTCTGGAACTCTGGAATTTTACTGCAGATTTCTCCTGAAAGTCTTGGTGAGTACTTGAGAAAGTATATTTCCGGACTGGAAAAATGGATTTCCTTTGGGAATCTCTCTGTACCTGGGTTATCAAGTAAGGAGGACAAGGATAGAAAAGAGGCTGGACTTGTGGCTCTCGGAGTCAAGTTTCATTGAGACATTTGTTCTGCACGTTGGTACCCAGTACCTCAGGTTTACAGACTTAGAAGGTCTTATTTTGATTTCTCTGCCCATCCGTAAGTGAAAAGACTGAGCCCTCCATCAGAAATTGGAAATTATACCAGCTCTGACTGAAGATCTGCAGTACATTTATACTAGAAGAACAGCATAGTGATAGCAACCACTGCCTTGAATTTGTCACATTTTTTTTTTATTTGTTTAGGCCAGCATTTATTGACTTGAAATTTTATTTTATAGCATTTTATTTTAAAGAGTCAACTACATTGCTGTGGGTCTGGAGTCACATGTAGGCCACCAGATTTCCTAAAGTGATTTTACAACAATCAGCAGGTAGACTTCTAATTCCAGATTGTTATGGAATTCAAATTTCATCATCTGCCATGGCGAGATTCAAACCTGGGTCCTCACAGTGTTACCCTGGGTCCCTGGAACATTAGTCCAGTGACAATACCACTATGCCACCACCTCAACTGACTGGAAGTTTTGCAATTTGAACTGAGACAGAGCAAACTGCTTAAAAATGCAAAATTATATCCCAAGGTACAGATGAGAAATAAACAAATCACCCTCAGGGGAGTGTGATGAGAGAGACATTTCCTATACTCCAGGTACCCATCAAAACTTGTAACTGTCTATGAAAGAGACACTAAAAATGCAAGGTACTGGATATTAATTATATTGGGCTGCCACAGACAGACTCAGCCAAAACCTCTTGGAAATACACAATGAGTGAAGTATTTCAAGGCAAGGCTGCCCAGCCACTTGAGAGAGATTGCAAGTGACACAGAGGGTGTCAAGAATAGAAAAGGAAACAGGGTAAAGGCTACTCTCTCTCCCTTTCCCACATTTGGAATAACCGTATTACCCAGCTCAAGAAGCCAGAAACCCACCAGTGAACTGAGATCTCTTAATAATTAGAACATCGGCTATATCTGACCGCACCTAAGAAACCAGCTAACCTAAATTGGCCGCAGTGTTTAAAATCTATGCCTCAAGGACAATCAAAGAACATTTAACTATATATTCTTTTACCTCTTTTTTATTT
The DNA here is from genome assembly GCF_964194155.1 of Cetorhinus maximus. NCBI lineage: Eukaryota > Metazoa > Chordata > Chondrichthyes > Lamniformes > Cetorhinidae > Cetorhinus > Cetorhinus maximus. Next base: position 117,909,390 of record NC_135886.1, read on the forward strand.
GGACTCTAACTCTAACTTATTTCTGATATGTGTGTGTGTGTGAGGGCCAAATGCTTGATGTCACATTTTTATTATTTTTTGGGGGTTTGGTGGTGAATAAATTTGATCTTTCTTTGGCTCAAGAAAACCTTGTTTGATTGGTTCATTATTGCTCACAGCTTAAATAGATAAATGCATTTTGATTGGGAAAAGGCACATCTTTGTGAGAAAGCATCTTAAACTTTGTTGTGACCAGCCGGGAAGGTTGAATAGAGGGGAGCCAGTTTACCCCTTCTCACCTGGAGATAAATTTCTATACAGCAAATAAACAGAAAGGGCTGGACTTTCAGTTTGGTATGTGGGCGTGCGCCTGACATACACCAGCATGAAATAGCACGCAATGACATAGGGCGACCATCCCGACGTCATCGTGCACTCACACAATATTTCGGTCGGCAGGCGCGCACAGAAGTCTGCAGCGTGCCCACTGACAATTAAGAGGGCTGTTAAGACCATTAATAAATTAATTAAACTGAATTTTTCCCTGCCCATCCAACCTTACGGTTGGCTGGCGGGCGAAAAGACTAAGCGGCCTTTGGGTTTTTGCAGATACCTCATCCATGGGCGGGATGAGGTTTCCGATGTGAATTAAAAACAAAATAAAAACTTTTCAATCTCATTTTTAACATGCCCCTGCTCATGTGACAGACTCACATGAGCGGGGACATTTTTACTTTAATTTAAAATCTTTATTTTGAATGTTAGAAATCTTCAGCTCCCTGAGGCAGCTCTGTGTCTTTGGGGACCTTTCACTGAGTGCACCCACACACGTGCACAGGCTTCCACATTCGCCCTCCTCCCCCAACCACGTGGCAGCGCTGCGCGATTCATGCTGGCTGGTTGTTAATTGGCCAGCCAGTATGAAATCGCAGTCAGGGCCCAATCGCAGGCAGTGGTCAGTTTCGCAGCCGCTCTCAGTCTCACCCGCCACACCCACCCGGTGAGGTAAAAATGCTGCCCGAGGTGCAGGAAAAACTTAGCAGACCTGGCAGCATCTGTACAGAGGGAAATGGAGCTAACATTTCAAGTTCAATATGAGTTCTTCAGAACTGAAGAGAAGTAGAAATGTGATTGGCTTTATGCTGTTGATAAAGGGGGGAGAGGCAGGTGGGACAAAGGAGAATGTCAGGAATGAGTTAGATGGCAGGGGAGATTAAATATCAAAATATCGCATGGAACAAAAGGCATAGAGTGTTGTAAAGGTTGTTATGAACAAAGAAAACATAGGTCAAGAGTAGGTGTTATTAGCAAAATGAAGGTCAGCTCAGTCTGAAAGCAAAAACATGATACAGACTGGCACTTGGCAAAAAATATTCAAAATGGAGGGCAGAGTTCATGGTCTGAACTCATGTTGAGCCCAGAAGGCTGGAAAGTGCCTAACAGGAAGATGAGGTGCTGTTCCTCCAGCTTGCATTGGGCTTCATTAGAACATTGCAGCAGGCCAAGGACAGAGATGTGAGCACGAGAACAAAATGGTGAACTGAAATGGCAAGCGACAGGAAGGTCGGGGTCATGCTTGCAGACTGAGCAGAGGTGTTCTGCAAAACAGTCATCCAGTCTGCGTTTAAGCTCCCCAGTGTAGAGGAAATGGTCAGCACTGAATACATGAATGTATGTTTTTAATTGGGCAGTTGTTTCTTCTAAATTTAATTGACATTCCCCATTATTCAGGTATCTGAAGGTATGTTCCCCAAGTACTGTAGTGGAAGCTCTTGTGTCCACTTCCATTCTAACAGGTCTACCATTCGCTTTCAATTTTACATACATTGGTTCTGTCTTTACATTAAACAACGAGTAAAAATTTGATAAAGTCAAAATACTGCGGATGCTGGAAATCTGAAACAAAAACAAAAAATGCTGGAAAAACTCAGCAGGTCTGACAGCATCTGTGGAGAGAAAGACAGAGTTAATGTTTCAAGTCCGTATGACTCTTCAGTCATACAGGCTCAAAACATTAACTCTGTCTTTCTGTCCACAGATGCTGTCAGACCTGCTGAGTAAATATCTGAATTTGTTGCTCCAGGCTCTCCTACACTGTAGATCTCACTGGGCTTTTTCTTTTATTTAAAAGCCTGCTTTACTCTTTCCTCGCACTGTCTCATTGTGTGTCCGTTTCTCGAACAATGAAAACATTCTATTTTTTTAAACTGCCAATCGTTCAAAGACTGGTTGTTTCCACTTCTATTGAAATTATTCCTTGTTTTCGCTGCTAAGTCATTTCTTTACATTTTCCTGCTAGCGGGGGCTGTTTCTCGCTTCTTGACAGTGTCTTGCATTTTTGCACTCTTTTTGTCTGGGGCTTCCCACTCTATGCGGAGGACAGTGCCATTTTGCACACACTGCAGGGCTTTTGAATCTCTTACTGCGCTTTCCATTGCCGGTGATATCTCTAGCACCTTCTTGAAATCCAAATTTACTTTGGATAACATTCACTTCTGAATCGTATCCTGATTCGCACCACACACTAAACAATCTTTGAGCATGTCATTTAGGGATGTACCAAACTCACAATGTTCCATTAACTGCTTCAAACTTGCCACATAGCATGCAACTATCTACCCCGGGGCTTTATTTCTCAAGTTAAACTTGACCCTTTGCATCATTACTGAGGGCTTTAGCTGATAATGACCCTTCATAAGGTCCACTAATTCATCAAAGTTTTTTGAATCTGGGGCACTAGGTGCCATCAAAGTTCGAATCAAGCCATAGATTTTATTACCACATGTACTTAAGAGCATCGCTCGCCTCTTCTCTTCCCCTGTAATCTCGCTCGCTTGGAAAAAGAATGCGAGACTTTCAATGTAACGAAGCCAATCGTCCATTGCTGGATTGAAAGGATAAATTCTTCTGAATTGTGGCATTCTTTGAGGGAATTACTTCAACGATTTAAATGGAACTTCTATTTATAATTACTGTGTGAGGTACAGTGCCAATTTTGTTTCTCTTGATTTCTTCTTTTAAATTTGTTTTATCCTCGTCGCCAGTTTGTTGGATCCATGTAGATCCTCATCACCAGTTTGTTGTGAGTGGTGGCCGAGTTGGTGCAATTGACAGAGTTGATCAGCAGACACTTCTTTGTTTATTTACAAAGGTAGTCAGCGACAACTAAATATGTGCTTTAATTTCAAACTCTATCTCTGCGCGACTAATTACTAACTACTGAGGTAGCCCATGCTACTCTCCTATAGGATATGAAGATCATGTGATCTTCCTTTATAACATCTTTTTTAAAGGTACATTACACCTCAGCTAAAACCATAATTATGACAGAAACAATGGCTTTATGTCCACTGGTGTAGTCATGGTCCAGGGGAAGTAGGAAAAATTTTCCAAGTCTTGGGTGACCATTGTCTGATTAAACAGGCAGTACCATAATGGTATATAAAGAGCATCAAGGTGCTCTCTTCAGGCAAACCCTGCTGTTCATTACACTTTCCACAGAACCTATGAAGCAACAAACTTGAACAGTCTAATTATAGAGATTGTCAGTGTTTCCACAGATGCAAGGAGCAATTACCAGCACATGATTGGTATTATAAATTCCATATAACACTCCCTACAATTTCATTCACAGGAAAAGCCTTCATTCAATAAATGTCCAGCTATTGCTGGCTGTTATTCATCTTATTTTGCACATTACCCAGCTGGCATGAGACTGTTATCATGTGACAATCCAGCATAACAACCTTGATGATTCAGAGCTATGTGTCAGGAAGGTTGACTGGTGAACATCTCCTGCAGATTTGGCTCATGGTTGCAGTAATGGAACTGCAGGCAGAGGAGAGGAGAAAGTATAATGGGGCTCAAGGGATGGCAAGAATTTTAATACAGCAGACATAGACATTTTGAAGACATGTTAAATTGGTTATAAGCTTGCAGTACAGTCCAGCAAGAGGATCCAGAATTGTTGTTGCTTACTGCATTCTGCATACTATTGTCATTCAGAAAGGATTGTTTATGCCTGAAAGGAAAGGTGATGATGATGATGAGAAAGAATGTGTCCCATCGTAACACCTGGAGGAAGATGCACAGGAGGAAGAAGTGGTGGACCAAGAGAGCCATCAAAATGCAGACAGTGAAGGAAGCAGCTCATGGACCCTTGAGTGACCTTTGTCTGATTATTCAGGCAATATACCACACCGGTATATATGTGGTCTCTTCAGGCAGGCCCTGCTGTTCATTTCATTTTCCACAGAAAGCAACAAATGTGAACAGTCTAATTATAGAGATTGTCAGGGTTTCCACAGATGCAAGGAGCAATCACCAGCACATGACTGGTATTGTACGTTCCACGTGGTGATCCTTTCAATTTCATTCACAGGAAAAACTTCCATCCAAAAAATCATCAATAAATTAAAGCTGGGAGACCAAATAAAAGATCAACCTGTTGTCCAACTCCCACCCAATCCCACAAACTGTCTCGAGGCATTCTCAGAGCCTTGCCTCCATAATACAGAAGTCACACTCTCATGTCATTGTACAGTCCATTAAGTTGCAAACATCATAGAAATTACATGGAATTACACAGAATTTACAGAGCAGAAATGGTTCATTCAGCCCAACTGGTCTACGCCAGCATTTTACATCTCACATAAGCCTCCTCCTACAGTAATTATGTCTTCTCACCATGTCCCCACAATGCACTGTTCTGTTGAAGGGTCATGAGGACTCGAAACGTCAACTGTACTCTTCTCCACCGATGCTGCCAGACCTGCTGAGTTTTTCCAGGTATTTCTGTTTCTGTTTTTGTTATGCACTATTTCATGCTCATTCGTGTGTACATTAAGAAAATAAAGATTTACATCCATGTTGTGTCTTTCATAAGCTCAGGATGTCCCAAAGTGCTTTACAGACAATGTAGTACTTGTAGAAATGTAATAACTGTGTAATGTAGGACATGCAGCAACCCATTTGTGCACAGCAAGCTCCCACAAACAGCAATGTCCTACAAACAGCAACAGCTGTTTAGGCAATTTGTTTTAGTGATTTTGGATGAGGGATATTGGCCAGAACACTGGAGACACCACTCTTATTCAAATCGTGTCATGGGGGTGAATTTTACACTTTTGAGCAAGGGGGTGTAGGTGCAGAGCAGGAGTATGACCCAGAAGTGTGCCATTAACCCCTGTCTTTTAAAGACTCTGATTAAAGCTTTTATCAACCAATTAGCCACCGCCCGGCAGAAAGCCAGCCAATAAGTTAGGAGAAGGGTGGGCAGCATGCCCAATTAGTGCTCCAGGGCAAGATGTTCATGGAAAATGGCATCAGGCTGTAAACTGGACGTCGGTCATGGCCGACCATTTAAAGTCACCCTGGCGAGGGTTGGTGGCAGCTATTTTTAAATTTTGGTGACTATTGTGCCAGTAGTATATTATTTGGGACCCCTGGCAGGGAAGGACGATCATTTGAGCTCACCAGTCCCATTCCCCTTAAGGGGAGGTGGTGGTGTAGTGGTATCGTGGTATTGTCACTAGACTAGTAATACAGAGACCCAGAATAATGCTCGGGGGACCTGGGCTCAAATCCCACCAGGGCAGATGGTGGAATTTGAATCCAACAAAAATCTGGAATTAAAAGTCTAATAATGACCATGAAACCATTGTCGCAAAAGCCCATCTGGCTCACTAATGCCCCTTCGGGATGGAAATCTGTTGTCCTTACCTGGTCTGGCCCACAGGTGACTCCAGACCCACACAGCAATGGGATGGGCAATAAATGCTGGCCTGCCCAGCAATGCCAACATCCAATGAACAAACAAAGAACAATATTTAGAGGGGAAAAAAACTCAAATTCTGCTCTTTGGCTCTCCACAGAAGCCATCATATGCTGGAGAGAATGGAGCGGCTCAGGTCAAGGATGATCCCACAGTTTGCTGATCATTCCCTGTGATTCCTCCTTCAGGCTGTGAGTGATTGGATGATGGGAAGTGGAGGCCTCCCAGCCAGACAAAAGCAGCCTGGATGGAGGTAGTGAGCAGCCATGGAGTCATCTGCAGGATATGGCTGCGGTGCTGTAAAAGGTTTGATGACCTTTTATGATCTGCCAAGGCATGTGTACAACCAGATGGACCTACATGGAAGGGTGTGAGTGTGTCAAGTGTGGGATTGCATAGTGTCTTGGCCAAGCGCAGAAGGCAGCCTGAAGCAGACATGCCACTCTGCATGGCAATGGGGGATTCCGGAGGGTGTTGCTTATGAACTACAACTTTAGTTAGTTAGCAAGGGCCATTGAGAATTGTTGGCCACTGATGAAGGGCATACTGGGCACACAATCGAAAGTATGACATTTCCACAGCAAATTCATTACTAAGTGTCTTTTTATTAGCAAGTGAAGGGGCACATAATGCCTAAGAGAGGGACTGAACCTGAGCTGGTCAACCCAACTGAACAATTTTCACTCCCTGCACCCCCACCCCCCCCCCCCACCACCCCCAACCCGCCCCCTGAGGAGGAAGTGCTGGAACTGGCAGCGAATGAGTGGAGTCAGGCCATTGGGCAAGGCAAGGTTGGAGGGTGGGCCCGGAGTAGAGAGATTCCAAAGGTTCAGAGCTCCCTCCTGCAAAGATAGTGCTGAATGGAAGGGGGAAGTGTGGAAACTGGGGAAGGTGGTTGGGAGGTAGCATTGATGGGTATTGGCTTTGGAGGCTTGCAGAATTTTGGAAAGAATGTGTGTTTCAATGTTAGGGATGCTAAGGTTTAAACCTTGGCTACCATCTCCCAGTGAAGCCTATGTGTATTCATAGGAAGCATGTCTCTTTGAAGTAATTTCAAATTACAATGGTGCCCTTCATACTCCTTGTTTGTTTCCTGCAGCAGCACCGACCATCCCCGATGGAACAACATTAACCTACGAGGAGGAGGGTGCCTCAGAGAGTTCAGCATCACATCCTTGCTCCGCACCAAGCACCAGCACAGATACATGCATCTCAGTGGGTATGTGAGAGTCGGCTCAAAGCGATCCACACATTGATGCAAGCACATCACAGTTGCCAGACTGGCTGCCAGAGACTGAGATGGTGCGGACCTCTGGAAATCGGAGGTGTGTTGAAGGCGACCTAGGTGCTGAGCCACAGGCTGAGGATGAGCCCCTGGAGTCATCCATCCAGTGGCAGATGCTGGTCATACAGATCGAGGTATGTGCAGATGTGGCAGAGATTCCAGCAGGGTTGCACACATTGGCATGGACAGTGGAGGAGCCCAGCCAGACTATGAGCGCTGCTCCCGATCTCCCGATCTTCAGAACACACGGCTTCCTCCAACAAGAGACTGGCGACTGTCGTGGAGGGCCAAACCCAGCAACTCACCGACAGGTCTGCAGTCTGACCTGCTCTCCATTGCTTTGTATCTGAGCTTCAATGCCCAGTGCCAAGGCACGAGGGGGATGAGCTGCCAGGAGCCGCAGCCAGGTCCTGGTTCCTCTCAGGAAAGCAGGGAGAACCAAATGGACCTCACCGTGGCAGATGAACACATGCTGTCACCATCAGGGGACACCTCTTAGCCTCTCTTCTATCCCTCTGTTGTTAAAACAAGTGCCTCAGAGTGCCATGGCAACAGATAAGCCTCCTGCCACAGTGCAGGTGACTCTCACAACATCGGGGCCTTCATGGCCTCAGGAAAACAGAGATTGCCCACCAAGGTCATCGCAGGCAAAGGGGTATATAAGGATCAGAAGCCTGTCTCCAGCACAGCTGGCAGCGAGGGGGAAGCACCACACCGTAGCACCCGGAAAAGATTTAAGAAAACACCTCATTTTTGCCACATGGGCTCACAAGCGTGATTGTTTAGTTTTAAAATAAAAACAGAAGGTGCTGGAAAAATTCAGCAGGTCTGACAGCATCTTTGGAAAGAGAAACAGAGTTAACGTTTTGAGTCCAATATGACTCTTCTTCTTCAAAAGAAGAACTTTGGTCTGCCTTCGCTCCACTTCAAATGGGAAGAGGTATCTGAGTTCCTCTATTCTCAGCTATTCCACCTCAAATCAGCAACCAATGAAGATACTGAGTCCTTGAAAGCGCACCTAGCTGATCTAGCAAAGGATATTGCGGGATACCAAATGAGTTGGCTAATTCTCCAATGCAGCATGAATGTCTAGTAGAGGTGTGAGCCCTGAGGAGGAGAGTGGGAAGGTCAAATTCCTACAAACCTAATGATGAAGAACTGGGAGGCACGTGAGTTTTGAGTGTAAGGACCAGGACTGGAGGTCAATTAGATGTTGGATTAAGCCAATTGGGGGTCAGTAAAATAAACTTCCCTAGGCTAAAGTAAAGCTTTGACTGTGATTAGGAGTGATAGAAGAAAATTACAAGAGGTGTCACAAAGAGGAAATGTGTGATGGTTATGTAGTATGCACAAGGCTTATAACATGATATATTAATACATGCATTATATTAATGTATTATATTAACAGTTTTCTTTGTTTTTAGTTCAGATCATGACATCGACCAGGATTTAATTTTACAGGGTCCCAAGGAGCATGCTGGGAGAAGGGGGATGAGGTGGGGAATCAGGTGAATTGGAGGGGAATTAGGGGGATAGCATCCAGTTGCCTTCCTGCAGCCACTGGCATTGTCAGCAGTGGAGAAAGGATTGGACAACCCTCCCACCCTTGGGCCAGTTGAGATCCTTAAGTAACCAAATAAGGGCCACTTAAGGGCTTCTTTCTGCTGTTGCTTGTGTGGGCATTTTGCCATGTGTGGAGATCAGCAGGTATGCCGAGGCAACCTCCATGCGGGGTTGGGGGACTCTCATGATCAGCTACCCTGGGCCCACATAGGGCCTCTCTAGTGGCAAGGGCCATCCCTGCTGCAAGGCCACACCCCCAAGGACATGAACGAAAACACCCCTCACCAATAACAGCTTGATTGGCCCCAGCGAGCCCAACCCCATTTATATCCATTCCAGGGCCTTCTCCATTGTTGTTGGTCCTATCTGGTTGCAGTTCCAGCTGTGTCACTTCTAGAACTGAACAGCTGCCACTCCTTCAATAGTTCTTGGGTGGGGGCAGGATATTGTCTCTTAAAGGGATATGAGCCCCAACTGCAGGTAGTTAAGTATTTATTGCATGTGAAATGTAATGGGAACTCCCCTGATCGGCCAAGTTGGTGTTGCCCTCAACTTTCTAGCCAGTGAACAGCGGCACACCATTCCATAAAGTCCCAGGCTTAAATTCTAATTTAGGATTTGTCCTTCGGAAGGAAGAAAAGTTAAATCTATTGGTCTGAGTTCTAGAGTTGGATCTGGACCAAATCACAGAAAAGATCTATCAGCACGAATATAATTCCCCAGTAGACTGTAACTTTAAGGATAGAGGATCAATGGATGAAATAGAGATATAATACAATTGTACTTAACTGGCAATAACCTACTCACCCCATCATAAAAAGTGAAGATTGAAGCTCTAACTCACATGTGGGTACACAAGGAAGTCAATTAAAATCGCTGCAGGATCATAATTGCAAAAATATTTAAACGCTACACTGTTTTTAAAGATAGTGATTTCTCAATAAGAGAAATTAGCCATCATGGAGAAAGCATTATTGGACTTATTTACACAACCTCACTTACCTCGCTTTACTTGTTTCGTGTCCAGCTGTGTACAATCCAGCAAAGTAAACAAGTAAAATGAGACATAGAGTATCGTACGTTGCATCACTGCATCATTACAGGTACCAGGTGAAATCAGTATGATTTAGAGAGACAAATAATTGGCTGACAAAACACATACTGCTGAAGTGCTTGTTTACCCCATCAGAAAATAGTAAGGTGGGAAGGGGAAGTGGAATGAAAGGAGAAGGATTGAGGATGCAGATACCCTGATTGATTGATTCAGCCCCACCAGTGATCACAAACTAATGGCCCTTCCCATGATGGCCATCGCTCTATCCTTCATAGGAGTTAAAACATGCAGGCATGCATGATCTCCTCCAGTTCTTTGCTGCTGCCTGCTGTAATATGCCAAGATCCTCCTGCAAGAAAGAGGGAATTGTGTCAATGATCTTCATGCAATATCTTTGGGCAATGTGGTTGTATTAGTTGAGGAGCTGCCGGTGTGTGAGAGCTGTGGGTTGTGGGTGCTAGGCTTGCATTTGAATGAATGCAGGATCACCCATTTCCAGGAGTTAGCCAATTTCTTGCCTATTTGGCTAAATTTAACTTGTGGTGCATTACATCAAAGTTATACTGCTCAATTAGCATTGGCGCAAGGCTGCAATTATTTCACATTGACATTGATTGTGCAACCTATAACAGTATAATACTGCATGATGTACATCTGTTTTTATCGTTTTGCAGTTGTGTATTAACAGCAAAAGATGGATGTGTATAAGAATCATACAGTACAAGAGGAGACCATTCAGCCCATCAGCTCGTTAAAAGAGCTATCCAATTCATTCCACTTCTCTGTTCTTTCCCAATAGTCCTGCAATTCTTTCCCCTTCAACTATTCAGTCAAATTCTCTTTGAAAGTTAGTATTGAATTGGTTTCCATCATCCTTTCTGGTGGTACATTCCAGATCATATCAATTCACAGTGTCAAAGAATTTCTTCTCATGTCCCTTCCGGTTTTTTTGTTAATAACTTTAAGTCTTGGTTGCTGACCATCCTGCCTGTGGAAACATTGGATGTGATTTTCCAGCCCTGCCTACAGCCAGGATCAACCACTCCCGCCGAAAGTCAATGAACTTTTGACTGGCCCGCCTCATCCCCACAGTGGGTCCTGCTACGGTGAGGCTAGAAAATCCCAGCTAGTGTCTTTTTTTATTCATTCACGGGGTGTGGGCCTCGCTGGCTGGGCCAGCATTTCTGGCCCATCCCTAGTTGCTCTTGTGAAGATGGCGGTGAACTGCCTTCTTGAACCGCTGCAGTCCATGTGGTGTAGGTACACACACAGCGCTGTTAGGGAGGGAGTTCCAGGATTTTGACTCAGTGCCAGTGAAGGGACGGCGATATATTTCCAAGTCAGGATGGTGAGTGGCTTGGAGGGGGATGTCCAGGTGATGGTATTCCCATCTATCTGCTTCCCTTGTCATTCTAGATGGTAGTGGTCATGGGTTTGGTAGGTGCTGTCGAAGGAGCCTTGGTGAATTCCTGTGGTGCATCTTGTAGATGGTACACACTGCTGCCACTGTGCGTCAGTGGTGGAGGGAGTAAACGTTTGTGGATGTGGTGCCAACCAAGCGGGCTGCTTTGTTCTGGATGATGTCAAGCTTCTTGAGTGTTGTGGGAGCTGCACTCATCCAGGCAAGTAGGGAGTATTCCATTACACTCCTGACTTGTGCCTTGTAGATGGTGGATAGGCTTTGTGGAATCAGGAGGTGAGTTACTCGTCACACTATTCCTAGCTTCTGACCTGCTCTTGTAGCTACAGTATTTATATGGCTAGTCCAGTTCAGTTTCTGGTCAACAGTAACCTTCAGGATGTTGATAGTGGGGGATTCAGTGACGGTAATGACATTGAACATCAAGGGGCGATGGTTGGATTCTCTCTTGTTGGAGATGGTCATTGCCTGACAATTGTGTGACATGAATGTTACTTACCACTTGTCAGCCCAAGCCTGGATATTGTTCAGGTCTTGCTGCATTAGGACATGGACTGCTTCCGTATCTGAGGAGTCACAAATGGTGCTGAAAATTGTGCAATCATCAGCAAACATCCACACTTCTGACCTTATGATGGAAGGAAGGTCATTGATGAAGCAGCTGAAGATGGTTGGGCCGAAGACACTACCTTGAGGAACTCCTGCAGTGATGTCCTGGAGCTGAAATGACTGACCTCCAACAACCACAACTATCTTCCTTTGTGCTAGGTATGACTCCAACCAGTGGAGAGTTTTCACCCTGATTCCCATTGACTCCAGTTTTGTTAGGGCTCCTTGATGCCACACACTGTCAAATGCTGCCTTGATGTCAAGGGCAGACACCCTCACCTCACCTCAGGAGTTCAGCTCTTTTGTCCATGTTTGCACCAAGGCTGTAATGAGGTCAGGAGCTGAGTGGCCCTGGCAGAGCCCAAACTGGGCGTCAGTGAGCAGGTTATTGTTAAGCAACTGCCGCTTGGTAGCACTGTTGAAGACCCCTTCCATTATTTCACTGATGATTGAGAGTAGACTGATGGGGCGGTAATAGGCCGGGTTGGATTTGTCCTGCTTTTTGAGTACAGGACATACCTGGGCAATTTTCCACATAGCCAGGTAGATGCCAGTGTTGTAGCTGCACTGGAACAGCTTGACTAGGGGCACGGCAAGGTCTGGAGCACAAGTCTTCAGTACTATTGCCAGGAATATTGTCAGGGCCCATAGCCTTTGCAGTATCCAGTGCCTTCAGCTGTTTCTTGATATCACATGGAGTGAATCGAATTGGCTGAAGACTGGCATCTGTGATGTTGGGGGCCTCCGGAGGAGGCCGAGATGGATCATCCACTCAACACTTCTGATTGAAGATTGTAGCAAATGCTTCAGCCTTATCTTTTGCAGTGTTGTGATGGGCTCCTCCATCATTGAGGATGGGGATATTTGTGGAGCCTCATCCTCCAGTGAGTTGATTAATTCTCTACTACTGTTCACAACTGGATGTAGCAGGACTGCAGAGCTTAGATCTGATCTGTTTGTCGTGGGGTCACATAGCTCTGTCTATCACTTGCTGCTTATGCTCTTTGGCATGCAAGTAGTCCTGTGTTATAGCTTCACCAGCTTGACACCTCATTTTCAGGTATGCCTGGTGCTGCTCCTGGTGTGCCCTCCTGTGCTCTTCATTGATCCCCTGGCTTGATGGTAATGGTAGAGTGGGGGATATGCTAGGCCATGAGGTTACAGATTGTGTTTGAGTACAATTCTGCTGCTGCTGATGGCCCACAGCGCCTCATGGATGCCCAGTCTTGAGTTGCTAAGTGAGTCTAATTCATCAAAACCCCACATAATTATATAATCAATGGATGAAGAATTGAACTGCGTCAATTACAAAACTGGGATACATCCTGCTCAAGTTTCTACTATTAACAATTCACCCAGGTGCAGGACCAGGAAAATCTACCCCAATAAGCCCTCACAACAGAACTCCACTCGTGGAACCATAGCTTCAAATGTGTTGTTTAATAATTTTGATGTAAAAAAATTGAGAACTTGCACTGTGGCAGGACATTTTTAAATGTTCCAATTTTCCAATCACTTCTCTGCTGAAAGTGTTGACTGCTGCTGTCCTATGGTCACACAGGGAATTTACACCCTCTGATCCATCACCCTCGTGTCCAGCCTTCATGAGTATATCTACACCATTAATGTCAGCATCAGAACTGAGCCTGATCCTATCATCCAACTGTGGCCATTCACCTAGTTATCATCCTAATTGTGAAACCTTACACAATGTTTTTGGATAGGAAAGGGAGGTTGAAGATCGGGCAGTAGCTTTCAAAGATAGAAGGATCCAAAGGTAAGTTTTTGATGGAGATATGAAATTTGGTAATTGAAAATCAGCCAATATTCAGGTTATAATATCTGAATTTTACTTCCACCTGGGTGAAAGCATAGCAGCTTTGATAGCAGTTGTGGATGAGGACATGACCCACATGATCCCATGCTTCTTACTAAAAACAACTATATTTAATGATAAAACTGGGAAGGAAATACTAATCTGGAGCAACGACTGCCTCTGCATGGTTTATGTTTAGCACGTTGCACCTTAATAAGTATTGATCATGTAAATTATTGATCCTGCGGGTAATTTTCTGATTCAATAATTCATCACGTGTAGAAGTTTTAATTTGGATATGGGTAAGTTGACTCTCCTGGAACTAAAGCTCTTTTGTGCATGTTAGTTGGGACGAGTGAAAAATGTAGCAAGATAATCAGCTGACTGTATAAAATCTTCATTAATTAGCACAGAGGTCAAAAATATTTTGGGTCAAGCGATGTCACCCTCTTCAGCCAGCAACAAGAAAAAACAAATTAGATTTCACTGCTGTCATTTTAAACGTATAAGGTGATGTTCTGACACTTTTGTAATGGATTGACTTCTCACTCTGTTGGATTTATAAAGAAGCCAATAGTTGAATATAAACACAGACCTTCAAAATGATCTGCGTAATAGAGAAAATTGATTTTCTGATTCTCAAGTACATTATTCATAGATTGTACATAGTTGAAAGGAATTCATTCTGTAGCCACTTTAGAATTTATATGACCTGTGCCTTCCTGTCAATTGACCAGATGGGATGAAGCACCATCACTTATAGGTTTATCTAAGTAATTGTTTTTGCATAGAGAAGGAAATAAACACCTTCTTTTGATTCACAAATTTGTGATGTACTGGAATTGTTAAATTCAGAATTAAAGCCACTTGGGCTAACTCCCCTTCTCCATAATTCTTTTTCTAAAAGTAGTACCCTGGTTGTATTTAACATAGCTGCACCAATAGAGCTCAATAGTTTTCACCTGCATTTCCTCAAGTCTTGTCGTGCATCAAATATAAAGTCTTCTTGAACAATTAAGTGGTTGCAGGGAAATCATATTTCCATAGTGCATTAAACCTTGCTGAGTAGATTAATGTATTGGTCCCATTTGCAGTTTACATTTTGCTTAAGGGAAAGTTCACTGAACCACATCATAATCCAAAGAAAATTAAGATGCATAAATATTATTAAATGTTAGTGCACAAACAGTCTCTTAATTCTCATGGCATCTGACACGTTCTGCCAGACATTTCAGAGTGTTGCAACAGCAAGTGCCATCTTCAAACATGCTCTGAATGAAAAGTATGTGTTCACGTGATGTATAATTAATGCTGTCACTTGCCATATTAACTATGGCCTGCTTTCCATTTTAATCTCATAGTCTGTGCTGCAACATGGATGAGCATTACTTGTGCTGGCTGTTTTTTGAGATTGTTCTACCATTCTAGTCTCAGTGTACTTTATTCTGCACTGCTTCAACAATCCTCTATAAGATGAATAAAATGCCATCCTGTGATTGTGATGTATGATTAACTTGCACATTTGACGTTTAAAACACATTTCATAGTCTGCAGTAACACTTCTGCACCAAAATCATTTCTCATTTATATTTTGTAAAACGGTTTGTTCGCCTAGATATGGAAAATTGAACACTCTCTCTTTGGGCACTCTGGGCTAAAAATTGTATAAGGCTTGTTAGGCGGCATGGGGAATGCAATGCGTGATTACTCCACGCCTGATAGAAGTGATGGATGCAGCACACAAACTTCATGCTGCCCGCTCATCTCCATAATTGTGGCATGCAGCCCAGTGCTAAACATGCTGTGGCTGCACATTCCACAAAGTGCCCTGCTTTGTGCGAAGTTAGCACCAGATGATAGATGGTGCACACTGTTTCTTCACAAGCAACTGCAGTTTTGTGCAAGGCAGACTCAGACGTCTGCCATCATGGCAATGGATACCAGTGTGCAAAGGGGCTTACAGGGACTCGTGCCAGTTCAGCAACCAATGGTCCAGCAGATTACCAGGGTTTCTGAAGTGCCGCCCCTGGGGGAATGCCAGCGGCTCCAAGGAGGGCGAACCAGCTTTCCGCTTTCAGGAAGATAGCATTCGTGCTCCCACCACTGTCAATCTGCCAGTGTCCCTGCTGTTGCCTTTCAGCCAACCAGCCTGGACTGCTGCCACCCATGCCAAGGTCATTGGGATGTGGTGCCTGTAGACCTTCGTGTAGCAACCGATGGTTCCCTGCACCACACGGAATCCCACGACATGGCAAAGTCATATCCCTATTCATTTGTTTCTCTCTGCTTAAAGAGAATGCAATGAAGTCCTCTCATCTTGAGTACGGGGCCTCTATGACACCTCTGATGCAGCTGTCATGCAAGGCATTCATAATTTAAAGTACAGACCTTATTCAATGTGTTCATTGTAATATAGGAATCTGGCACATATAGGGTTAATGTGGGACTGAGTACAGTACCACCCACACAGTGATTTAATAGAACACATGACCCCTCCCAAGGTCAGCCTAGTGTTGGGACAGAGTAGTGTGTACCAGCAAGCAAGGGGACATTCTGTTATTCCTGAACTGAATGGTCTCTTAACCCATCAATCATCATCAACCATTAATCAAGGGACAATAATCCAGAAACAAGGAGGCAGGATGTGGTTCAGAAATCCAAGAACACCACATATTTAATAAAGAAACAATAGTTGTGAGGAGTCACACAGTGGAACAGCTTTGTTTGTCCTTTTGAATCTTTAAATAAGAAATGCCATCTGCAGAAAAAAATAAGAGACAGAAAAGGCTGCAACACCTGGGGTAACATCGACCCCCCTCTCTCCCCAACCCCCCCTTCCTCCCCTCTCCCCCCCTGACCAAGCCTGGCTTTCTCCTGTCCACACAACAGACGACTGCCCACCTGGACATCAACCCACACAAGAACTGACTATTCATTGAAGAAATAAACAGAAACCGACCTCATCCCTTCAAGAGGATTCCTACAAAACTCTTCTCTTGAAATCCCTTATTCTAGTTAAAGAAGATCTTTCATCAGGCCTGCAACTTTGATCTTCAGATTACATCAGACAGTGATATATGTACATTTTCTTTTTTTCTTATAAGTTCTAACAGTGCACTGTATTTTACTCGTGTATCTTTTTGCAGGTGTGTTTGCGTTAAGTGTGTGAATGAGTGAAGTAGTGCTCATTTTTGGGTTATTTAGTGTTTTTTTTTAAATTAAACAATTATCGTCTTATTTTGAAAACAAGTTTCTGAAAGTCTGCTGCTGTACAATTTCTTAACTACACAGAGAGGGGGTTAAAACAAACACGTGCACCATTCCTACGCTTTGAATTCAATGATCACAGGCAGTTTGATAAACGGCAGGGATTGTCAGCATTTCCCTTCCAACCTGACCGTGACACAGCAATGTATGGTAAGCTGAGAAATGCGGCTGATGTCATGGGCTCCAGCCTGGAAGGATCCAGTGAAGTAGAAGCTGAGGGCCATGGTGATCTCGACAGCCATTGACCTCAGCCAGCTGTTTGGCTGCGGATCCAGTTGGGTGAGGTAGCACAGGTTCAGTGACCACCACCTTAGTGAAGTGTAGCTACTGCAGACATTGATCCTGGCTGAGGTAGAGTTAGGAGCAGTACTCTCTGAAGACCCTGATTGGATATAGCCTTTTGTTGAGAGCCCCACTCCTCCTCCCTCTTTGCACAGTTCCCCAACTCTGCTGCTTCTAGCCCATCTCTCTGATGTGCTGCAGCCTAAGAGAACCCACAGCTATAATACCCATGACTGGGAGAAAGTTTTTGTTCAAAGGCCTTTCAAATTCACACCACTCCATCTATAGATCCAGCAGCACTCCTTTCTGACTGAAAGAACTTGCATAAGCTCACCCCAACAACACAATACACAGTGCTACCATTGGCTCTGCAGCAGAAAATAAAGTTCAATAGCATCTCACCTGAAAGTTGCATGGTAATCCCTTTAAAAATTAAACAGCATTTATGGAGGATCACTTGTGCACCTCTGCATATTCAAGACAGACCTTTAAAAGGTGTGACGTTCTAAAATGGCAGGTCAGGTGCCAAATCAGCATTAGACACTGACTAATATCAAAATCTGCTCACTTCATATGCTTCTGGCACATGTAAGCACTTCCTATCATGGCAATTGGTTATGGGGCCATGTCAGAAGACATCAGGAGCAGGCCCCCAGGTATTTCTTTTCATCTCCAGGCTCCTGTAGCGCTGAAACCATGGGTGCTCCTGCAGGACCCACAAGAAAGCCTAGATCTGCCATGCTCTGGACTACACATTTCCCCTCATTGTAACTTGTTGCCATCAGAAAATCCATTCCTACCCATCAGTCAGCTGCATCTTCGTGCCCATTTCAGCCTGGCACCTTGCCCATGCCATGCCAATGAGGCCCAGGTGTAAAAGTCAACTGGGCCTTACACTACCATGATCACTGGGATTTGGCACTCATCTGGCCTCTCCCACTCCCACTCCCACCAATTCCTGGTTAAAGGTTGGAGGTTAGAGGAAGGCTAAGGGAAGTAAAAATTGTAAGGTTGGTTGGTGTCTTATTAGGTGGTCTGGAGGCTTGTGTGGTTGAACATAAACTGTCTATTGTTAACACACAACTATGTACACCCCTCCAAGATAGAGCCCTATCTAGGTGCTATCTTCATGTTGACTTCTCTCAAACTCCCATACACACACTCTACTATCATGTGACTCTCTACATCACAATGTGGGCAGCACTGTTCTCCTGTCCCACGTTAACCCTTGCTATACTGAACACCCTAATACTAAAAGAATTTCCATATTTTAGATGTTCTGGGAAGGAATGAGTCAAGAGTAGGAAATGGGTTAATAAGTCCTGATTTTAGCACAGTGAGGATTAGAAGGAGCAAAAGTGTCTATAACGGTATACTTGGAGCTTAGCAGGAAGCTAGGAGAGAGGAAAGGTCAAAGAGCAATCCAAACAGCGGTATCAATAAAGAGAACTGAGAAAGGTTATGATAGAGAGGTATTTTTCTTGTAATCTGCCTCTTTTAATTCTACTTTAAAAAGCTTGGCATTGTAAATCTACTAAAGCTTAGCTTTTCCAGATATTAAATACGAGACAATAAAAAATGCCGAATGCATGTCTTAAGGACAGTGAAGGATAATCAGCAATTAAAGGATTCAGCCAAATGCAGATAATTCAAAGAACGTCAGCAGCTTTAACGTTTGCACTGAACACCCAGATTTAGAAATCTGGAGAAAGAATTTTATATTTTACTGTTATTCAGTCATTTAGCATTATCAAGAATTCAAATGCGCTTCCCTGAATGACTATATATCCTGCCAGGTTTTTAAGTGAATCCTCAATCTGTGCTAAACTAGGTCATCTCAGCCAGGCAGTATTTGGGGTGTTACCACTAACCACGGCACTTCTGGATTAGGAAAAGGATATTTCAGTCAGGGTTCCTAATTCAGGTTTTTATTTACTGATTCCTGTTAGAGAGGGCGAAGAAAGGATTGAGCTTAGCTTTGCACAGTGGAAAGGCTTATCAACACTCACGATCAAATCAAGCATGAAGAATGGCCACTTGAAATGCTGGAATGCAAACTGCGCTCCAACATGAGTCAATGTGCTCAGAAAAGGGAAGAAATAGGCAAAAAAAGACCTATAATCACTTGATTTTGTTCAACTTCTATTTCCGATCTTGCAGCTGTTGATATCAACACTTGCAGTGATACTGACCCTTCTCCTGATCTTGCCACCTCACTTCTGTTTTGTGCCAACTTTACCTGAGACAGAAGTGGATTAAGGTGGGCCCTGCTGCAGAGTCATGTGCCTGCTGAGAGGAAGAAGCAGCAGGTGTAGTGAACAATGAGGAGTAGTTGTGAAGGCAGCAGTAGGTGTTCAGTTTGCAGGTGTAAGGAAAGGGAGGTGCACAAAAGTGTCCTGCATGTTGGAGTAGAGGAGTGGGTAGCAGGAGAGGATAGGATTTCTAATGCCTAAGTTATGATGATATGAGGATGTTTAAAGTGCAAGAAAGGTGTGAATGGGAATCAGCAGTGACTTAATTGGTAGCACTCACACCTCTGAACCAATGGGTTTGCCCCATTCCAGAGACATGAGCACATAATGTAGACTCGCACACTCCAGCAGTATTGACAGAGTGCTGCACTATGGAAAGCTGAGTGCTGTCTTTTGGATGAGGCACTAAACCAGGGCTCTCTCTGTCATGAGGGTTCTCCTGGTGAACTGGCCAATATTCATCCCTTAACCAACACCTAAAACAGGTCATCTATTTATTGTGTATATAAATGTAAGTTCTCTCCTTTTAGCTTAGTAGCTCTAGTAAGGTCATTGATTTTTTTTGTGGTATTGCTGCAAAATCTAAAGATTAATGCTGCTTGAAATAACACTGGCAGCCACCTGGCCACTGATGTTATGCTGTCCGTCTGAGCATCACTGATACTGATGAAGAGGGCCTCCTTCCAGCTGCTAAACTGCTCAACAGATACCTCAGAGCATCACCTGGGGCTCTGATTGCACTTGTTCTCTCATAAAAGTAGGTAAACCTTTTCGATTAACTTGGAGAATGTGACTTCAGATCAGATTTTCTCTGTTATGTCAGGAGGGTGATGAATTTTGATGATGCTCAAAAAGGAACAAGACAGGTTTCTGTCTGTAACTAGGATACAGGAGGGTAGATGTTCAGCTTTATGATAGTGCAAACATGTGATCTTACATTGGTCACCAATTCTACACCCCTTCTGATACTCAGTTCTCAGGTGGGGTGTATAACAAGTGGCCGATGTGCTACCAGACATTTTGCGCTGGGGTCTAGGATGAATTTCACCCCCAGGGTTCTTAGAGTTTCAAATAAATCAAGATAATCTAGGAGTATTAGTTGTTTGGTAGTATAGAACTTGAGTATTGCTGAAAAAAGGGATCTTACACTCATCAGGACAATTTGCAAGAATGTCAATTGTAGAGGGAACAACAATTTATATTATGTGAGAAGAGAGTGCTGATTAATTGGCGAGTGGACTCTGATTGGTAGAGGTGTTGCCATGGAGAATGCACCAGTTGATGGTGACTGACAGTTAACAGCCAAGCGTTGTTTGAAATTTAAACCAAGCAGCTTATCACTGATTGGCCAAGATATTGCACTGAAGAATGAACCAGTGAATGGCTGTCACTTACTTTGTTTAGCTGAAACAGGCACAATGTGTGTACATGTTCTTTCTGTATGCAAAGAACAGGACACTGTGGATTAATATATGTAGCTTCCAGTGCACGCATATACAAACATATGAACATACAATAATATGAAATAGGAGCAGAAGTAAGCCATTTGGCCCATCGAGCCTGCTCTGCTGTTCAACAAGATCATGGCTCATCTGTTAGCGTTTCAAAACTCCACATTCCCATCTATCCCTGATAATCTTTGATTCCATGGCCTAACAAGAATCTATCTACCTCCACCTTAAAAATATTCAATGACCCCGCCTCCACCGCCTTGTGAGGCAAAGGGTTCCAAAGTCGCACAACCCTCTGAAAGAAAAAATTTCTCCTCATCGCTGTCCTAAAAGGGCAACCCCTAATGTTGAAACAGTGCCCCTTCGTCCTGGACTCACCCACAAGAGGAAACATGATTTTCACATTCCCCTTGTCAAGACAGTTCAGGATCTTATCTACTTCAATCAAGTCACTGCTCACTCTTCTAAACTTCTGTGAAAACAAACCCAGTCTGTCCAATAATTTCCTCATAAGGCAACCCGTTCATTTCAGGTATCAATCTGGTAAACATCCTCTGAACCACCTCCAACGCATTTACATCCTTCCTTAAATAAGGAGACCAAAACTGCACACAGTATTCGAGATGTGGTCTCACCAATGCCTTGTATGACTGAAGCTTAACATCCTTACTTTCAATTCCTCTCATAATAAAGGATAGCATTCCATCAGTCTTCTTAATTATTTGCTGTACCTGCATACTAACTTTTTGTGACTCATGTACTAGAGTACCTAGGTCCCTCTGCACCTTGGGATTTTGCAGCTGTTCTCCATTTAAGTAATGTTCTAGCTTTTTCTTTTTCCTGCCAAAGTGAACAACTTCACATTTTTCCACGTTAAACTTCATCTGCTAGATTTTTGCCCACTCACTCACTGCCCGTCTGAAACCTCCTTATGTCCTCTTTCCTACCTATCTTTGTGTCATCTGAAAATTTAGCTACCATGCCTTCATAGCCCTCATCTAAGTCATTGATATAAATTGTAAAACCTCGAGGCCCCCGCACAGGCCTCTGTGGGTCTTCACTCATCACAACCTGCCAATTAGACAAAAACCCATCTATGCCTACTCTCTGTTTTCTGCCAGCCAGCCAATTTCTATCCATGATAATATGTTACCCCTACACCATGAGCTTCTGTTTTCTGCAATAACCTTCCATGTGGCACCTTAACAAATGCCTTCTAGAAATCCAAGTACAGTACGTCTATAAGCTCCCCTTTATCCATAGCACATGGCACTCCTTCAAATAACTCCAATAAATTAGTTAAACATAATTTCCCTTTCACAAAATCAAGCTGACCCTTCCTGATTACCTTGAGTGTCCCTAAGTGCCCGTTAATGATAGATTCTAACACCTTCCCCGTGACAGACATCAAGCTAACTGACCAACAGTTTCCTGTTTTCTGCCTCCCTCCCTTCTTGAATAGACGGGTTATATTTGCTACTTTCCAATCTGATGGAACCGTTCCAGAATCTAGAACAGACTACATAACTAGCATCACATTGGCACTGAAATTCATATACCACATTACTCATTTGTGTGATAGCCAGAACATTATTTTAGCATGATGGCAGCATCCTGTTTGTGGCAAATACCACTCGTGTTGCTATTGCATAGTAGCAGTGTGAAACAGCTAGCTTTACCTGTTGTTCAAATTTCTGAGATACCTTTCCCTTCCAGGGCAATCTGAGGTAGACCGGTCACTTTTCAGGGCTAAAAGTGATGGCCTTAGGTCTGTTCATGAGTTTTCATGATTTGCCAGATTTGCGGGTGGGAAAAAAGATGTTTTACCTGGCAGCCGCAATGGTGGGTTTTGGCGCCAGATCACCTCATTCCCGGTGCGTCCTGCCTCATTAATAATGCATTCCCGGGAAACACATCGGATCATTGGCAGGGCAGCCTCTGATTCGCCCGCCATTTCGTCACCTCAGGCCTTCATTAAACCGGGCGCCATATTTAAAGAGCACCCCTGCACAGAGCCAGCCCTCTCTAAGGGATCGGAAGCTGCTGGAAAGTCATGGCTGCAAAAGGGAGGAAACATGCTGTCCCCAAATTTAACAACACCTCCCTCGGGTGCCTATTGGACACAAAGAAGGCCCCCCGTGATTTCTTCTACCTCTGCTCACCAATCCAACATGGGAGGCAGTGGCAGCGGTGGTCAGCGCCAACACCCTGCAAAAGAGGACAGCCACCCAGTGTCGAAAGAGGATGAATGATCTCCTCCATTCCACCCGGGTAAGTCACTCTTCTCATCGCTTTCAACTAACACACTCTCAAACCCATCACACATCCATAGGCATCTCACTCACTGCCAGTTCAAGGGACATCACCATTCACACACACACACATACACCTTCATCTGCCCTGTGTATTGTATCCTCTTCCTGTCCATGGCACCACTCACCATCCACACATGTCAGGCATCCTTCTCATCTGGCCTGACAGGCATCCTACTTACACTCTCTCCATCTGCCTTCATGCAGGACAAGTTGGCACACAACAAAAGAGAGAGGTCGCCGACTGGTGAAGCAATGCCTAACATCAAGGTCCTCACAGACTTTGAAAACAGAGCCATCCAGCTGGCCGCCGACAATCTGGACTGGTCCTGTGCTGACGGTGAAGTCGACAGTGCTCTACCAATTGAGGATCGAGCAGTGCAACATCCATCAGGCAGCCATATTGTGAGTCACTTCCCCTGTTCCACAGTGCCATGCACTAATTATCTCTCCTTGCTTTTGCAGGCACATCTGGGAAGCAGCCAAGGGGGTCCACGACCCAGGTCCTCGATTCAAGCCCTGAAGACAACACGGAAGAAGAATCTGATGACACCCTAATTGAAGACCCGTCACAGCGCTCACCCACACCCTCCACCAGTGCAGAGACACACACCTTAGTGGCATCTAGTTCTAGTAAAGCCTCGGGGTCACAATCTGGTGAACACATCGCACTGTCTGACCCACAGCAGGTGGAGACATGGACTTCCCAGGTTTCTAGCACTCGGAGGACAGCTGGAGACCAGAAATCTGCTGAGTCTGAGTCAGAGCCTCTGGACCCAGTCATACCTCAGTTTCTGGAGCTGCAAAGGTAAGTTCGGGAACAGCAGGAAGGGATGCTCGCTGCACCCCTCAGATTGCAAGGCTCAATGGAGGAGTCCTTCCTCCTTCAGTCTGAGGCGATAGTGCCAGCATGCCAATGCACCAAGGTCAACACTGGTAGGATGGCAGCTGTTCTGGAGATCTTGGTCCAGAACATCGGTCCTGCACTGCTGCACGGGCTCAACTCCATTGCTCACACCATAGTTGGCCTCCAACAGTATCAACACGAGAGGAGTACGGAGCAGCTTGTTCTCACTCCAGCTTCCCCTTCTCCTTGAGGAGTGAGCCAGGGGCCCTCGGGCACCCAGAGGGAGGAGGATCAGGTGCCATCCACCCAAGTGACTCTGGGGGTGCCCAGCCCATCCAAATCCCTCCTTCTTGTGACTCCAGCAGCTGCAACTCCACAGGCCGAGGTGGGTACCACTACCACACAGCAGGACCCTGAAAGCAGGCTGGGGCCCTCCAGGTCATGAACCCCCAGAGGACACCCACCAAGGTCATCACAGACAAGGCATCGCAGTCAGCAAGCTGCCTCCACCTCCGCTGTTGATGTCGGGGGAGCACCAAGACATAGCGGCAGGGTTAGGAAAGTTAAGAAGATGCAGTTACACAGCCTGGACATGGGTGTTAATCATTTGTACATAATGTTCACTATTGTAAATAAACTCCCAAGAATATCTCCCTGTCTATGGCTCCTTGTAATGATGAGCAGTGTTCATGTCACTCAGATGTGAAACCTTATAATTCTTGCACAAGATGAAGGCAAGTGTCTCAGTCCAGGGCCTCTTCCCTGTGCAGTGTGTAACCTTCAGAGCAAAGTGATGGTCCCGCTTAACACTCACTGGACACATTATGATGCCTGCATCTCGATGGTGCTTGTCATTGTGACCAGAATGTCGTGGGCAGGCGTCACAGAGTTCCGTCATTCTCTCTGTGTGCTCTCAGCACCTTTAAGGTGGGGCTGGCTCTCCCATCTCTTCAGCATCTGTGACCAGTGATGCTGTGCTTCTGACAGTGCTGAAAGCTGACAAAGGATCAGGTGCATTTAAAGTTTCATGGCTGCTACTTCATGATATGACCCTGGTCACAGAGTGCAAGTGAGCTACCCTCAACCAGACAGGAATCATTCAAAGAGGCAATGTGAAGATCTCTGGAGTGTCCTGACTGCATGTCGTCATCATCCTCCTCGAATCTAGTGACGATTGGGGCCTCCGGTGTGTCTCCACGACATGAGCCTGAGCACTGAGTGTCATCAGCCACACAGGAGTCAAACGTTCACAGATGCAAGATGAGGATGTCAGGACTGTGTCTGTCCTCATTGCATCTCCTCATCATCCTCCATGAATCTTGTGATTATGAGGGCCTCCCGAGCGTGCCTGCCTTGTCTGGCCAGTGCGAGGGCCTCATCGTTGGCATCCTCGGCTTCGAGAACCTCATCACAGTCATCCCCTTTGACATCCTCTGCATCGGAGGAGACATGCAGATCTTCGATCTCCTCTTCAGCCAGGTCCTCCCTCCGCTGCAGCGCCAGGTTGTGGAGTGCGCAGCAAGTGACGATGATGCACGACACCCTTGCTGTACTCCACTGGACCTGTCGTGGCACCGGAACCTCATTTTCAAAATGCCTATCGTTTGCTCCACCAAAGTCCAGGTCACGGCATGAGCCTCATTATACCGTTGCTCTGCTGCAGTCCATTTAAGGGCCTCAACTGGGGCAAGCGCAAGTGCCCCATCTGAGGCCTTGCCCACCCCAGTGTAAAATCGCTGTGAGGTCAGGGTGGGCAGGAACCCAGAGGGAATCCCATCCCTTCAATTTCACACCCTCCCCCGCCTAAAAACCCACCAGTGGGGAAGCGTGAAATTCAGGCCCATAAATTTTAAATAGGCCCAGCCGCACAAATATTTCAGGTCTCCTCCAATGTCATGGGGTAGAGGCATCGCACACATTGCCTGCCTGATGTATATGCAACATGAAAAACGCCTCCTATTTTACCAGTCTGCAAAGGGTCTTATAAAATCCCACTGATCAGTACGAGACAAAAGTTTGGCAAATGGCACCTCCTTGTGGTCACAAAATATTATGGTTCAAAAAATAATTGCTACAAAATAAAATTCCACTTAAGCACCAGGCATACTGGAATATCAGTCTAGAACCTTTAGCTGTATACTATGAAGATCAGACTTACACAGTCCGCCAGGAGAGTTAACTTAATGTGGGTGGAAGTGGTGTAAGGATGCATAGGTTTTTCCATAGGCCTTACTCGATGAACACAATGTAAAATGTTCAGTTATTGTATTTAAACTTGCTTGTGTGCCTGCATGAGGAGCTGAAGGTTAAACGTTAAATTACTTGAGCATCAAAGCCATGGTGGTTTGTGTGGGTGGAACAATATAGTTTTTCTACTGGGATCAACTGAGTGCAGGTTCTGGGTGGTCATGGCAAGAGCGGGCAGTTGAGTTCAGGGAAGTTTGTAAGAATATTGACAATAGGAGTAAATTGGACACCTATTGCTTGGCCATATTAACTATCCTGCATTGCAAATTGTTTAAAGTGATAATACTTAAACCTAAAAACTGTTGAAGCAAGTCAGAAGTTAATCACATCCTGAGGTTACTATCCAATGAGCATATCCTAATATAGGAAATAGGGATGGAAGCAGGTTATGTGGCCCCTTAAGCCTGCTCTGTCATTCAGTAAGATCATGGCTGATCTAGAAAAAGTCCACTTTCCTGCCCTATCCTCATATCCCTTTTGGAGATTAATAAGGACAATGGAAAAGCAGGAACTAACAGGCTAGCACCATCCATATTGTGGGGGGAGTTTTAAACCCCCATAAAAGGGCAGGTTTGGGTCGGGTGAGAGCGTAAAACGTTAAAAATCAGACTGCTGACCCCCAACCCATCTCCAAACCATCCACTTACGGTTTAACAAATACAGGCGTCCAACTGCCTCCCAGGAGACGGGTTGGAAATTTAAATATTATAATATGGCTGTGTGTTCATATTTATCCACTGTTCAAATTTAACTTTGGATGGCCATGTTTCTGGAGTCCTGGAAAAACCCCGGCTACAGGGAGATAAGAATTCTGGGTCCAGCAGGTAAGCGCCTTTCCACTTACCTAGTGGATCCAGCATGGCTGCTTTGCCAACATCCCTGCTGGGATATCCCCTGACCTTTCCAATCTCTCTCCTGACTTTCGCACCCTGCCCCCCCTTCGAGAGGCCATCAATCTCCCCCTAACCATATCTGAATTCCCCCCCACCGAGACGCCCACCCTCGCCCTAAGCCCTCCGATCTCCATTCACACCAGCCTCCATTGCTGCAGGCCTCTATCTCCAGCTTCTTGTCCACTGGCCTCCAATTCCTCAGGACTCTAACACCCATCACCATCCCCATAACATCAGACCCCACCGCAAGCCCTAGGACAAAGCAGCCCTCTCCCACAACCAGGATTGGGTCCCCACCCCATCCCAGGATCAGAGACTCCTTACACAGGTTCAGACACCACCCCAGCCAGGATTGAACACCCCTCAGGAATCAGACCGTCCCGCACTGTCAACCCCCCGCCCCACCCCACCCAGCTCAGGGCTTGGGCATTCCTGCCCCCTGCGGCCTCTACACAAGACAAGAAATAGGAGCAGGAGTGGACCATATGGCCTGTCGAGCCTTCTCTGCCATTCAATATGACCCTGGCTGATCTTGAGCTTCAACTCCATTTTCCTGCCTGCTCCCCATATCCCTTAATTCCCTGAGAGACCAAAAATCTGTCTATCCCAGGCTAAAGTATATTCATTCAAGGAACATCCACAGCCCTCTGAGGCAGAGGATTCCAAAGATTCACAACCCTTTGAGTGAAGAAATTTCTCCTCATCTCAGTCCTAAATGATCCTGAGACTGTGACCCCATGTTTTAGATTCCCCAACCAACAGAAACAATCTCTCATAGTCCACCCTATCAAGTCCCTTCAGAATTTTGTAGGTTCAATGAGATTGCCTCTCATCCTTCTAAACTCCAGA
Organism: Cetorhinus maximus; assembly: GCF_964194155.1. Taxonomy (NCBI): domain Eukaryota; kingdom Metazoa; phylum Chordata; class Chondrichthyes; order Lamniformes; family Cetorhinidae; genus Cetorhinus; species Cetorhinus maximus. The sequence continues at coordinate 117,937,289 of NC_135886.1, forward strand.
GAATATGAGACCAATCTACTTAGCCTTTAATCATAAGACAGCCCCCTCTTCCCAGGGACCAATTTAGTGAACTTCACTGTACCACCTCCAATGCAAGTATATGTATTCTTAAATATGGAGACCAAAACTGCACAAGATATTCCAGATGTGTCTCAGCAAAACCCTGTACAATTGTACTAAGGCTTCTTTATTCTTGTACTCCAACCCCCTTGCAATAAAGGCCAACATGCCATTTGCTTTTCTAACTGCCTGCAGCACCTGCATGCTAACCTCTTGGTTCCTTATGATCATAATCAAGACTCTTTAAACATCAACACTTGCAAGTTTTGCACCTTTTAAAAAAAAAATATTCTGCTTTTCTATCCTTATGACCAAAGTGAATATCTTCACACTTCCCCACATTATACTCCATTTGCCATCTTGTTGCCCACTCACTTAACCTGCCCATATCTCTTTGCAGCTTCTCTGTGTCCTCCCCACAGCTTATCTTCCCACCTAGCTTGGTATCATCAGCAAACTTAGATACATTACTCTCTGTCTCTCCATCTAAGTCTACTCCAGCACTCTCTGCCCGACTGGGAGCCGAACCCCTCAGACTGACTTACAGGAGAGAAACTGTGATGTCACACACAAGCACTGTGGAGTTTGCGCAGGGAAGATCTGATTTACGGGTTCCCACATGCTTCCAGGCTCACCCCATCCCGCTCCCAGCAGCTCAAAAGATTAAAACTCCCCCCTTTGTCTGAAGGCATCACATTTTTTGTGAGCTGTTAATTTCAGAGATTGCTCGGAACAATGTGAGGGTGGGGGTTTGAGGGCTGAAACTGGCAGATAATCCAACCCCTGGATCATGTATTAACCAACGGGGATTGGTTTAAGTCATTTCATGTTCCTTCGAAATGCCAGGCAGGAACAAATTTAATTGATTAGTTGTTAGAAAAACAGGATGATATTATCTGTTGAACGGGGGTGAAATTGGGAAGATGTTCACGATGATACTTTTGGAGGCTCAGAGGCCAGGGCAGATATGTTACTATATACTGATTGACTATTAAGGAAGGAGAGCAGCCATGGAGAAATCTGATTAGTGTGACCCAGTTTCTTTGTCTACAGGGTTTAAAAGCAGAGCCAGGTTTGCAGGAAAAGCTGTAAAGTCAAAATGACAAGGCACATTCATAAGGAGAGTGTAAAGTCAATGCAAGGGAGGAAGGCAAAACATTTTTTTAACACATTCACGGGATGTGGACTTTGCTGGCTGGGCCAGCATTTATGCCCATCCCTAGTTGCCCTTGAGAAGGTGGTGGTGAGCTGCCTTCTTGAACCGTTGCAGTCCATGTGGTGTAGGTACACCCACAGTGCTGTTAGAAAGGGAGTTCCAGGATTTTGACCCAGTGACGGTGAAGGAAGGGCAATATATTTCCAAGTCAGAATGGTGAGTGACTTGGAGCAGAACTTCCAGGTGGTGGTGTTCCCATGTATCTGCTGCCCATGTCGTTCTAGATGGTAGTGGTCGTGGATTTGGAAGGTGCTGTCGAAGGAACCTTGGTGAATTCCTGCAGTGCATCTTGTAAATGGTACACACTGCTGTTACTGTGCGTCAGTAGTGGGGGGAGTGAATGTTTGTGGATGTGGTGATAATCAAGTGGGCTGCTTTGCACTGGATGGTATCAAGCTTCTTGAGTGTAGTGGGAACTGCACTCATCCAGGCAAGTGGGGAGTATTCCGTCACACTCCTGACTTGTGCCTTGTAGATGGTGGACAGACTTTGGGGAGTCTGGAGGTGAGTTACTCGTTGCACAATCCCTAGCCTCTGACCTGCTCTTGTAGCCACAATATTTATATGGCTAGTCTAGTTCAGTTTCTGGTCAATGGTCACCCCCAGGATGTTGATAGTGGGGGATTCAGTGATGGTAATACATAGAAACATACAGAGAAAATAGGAGCAGGAGTAGGCCATTCAGCCCTTCGAGCCTGCTCCACCATTCAGTATGATCATGGCTGATCATCCAACTCAATAGCCTGCTCCCGCTTTCTCCCCATATCCTTTGATCCCTCTCGCCCCAAGAGCTATATCTAACTCCTTCTTGAAAACATTCAATGTTTTGGCCTCAACTACTTTCTGTGGTAGCGAATTCCACAGGCTCACCACTTTCTGGGTGAAGAAATTTCTCCTGGTCTCAGTCCTAAATGGTCTACCCTGTATCCTCAGACTCTGACCCCTGGTTCTGGAAACCCCCACCATCGGGAACATCCTTCCTGCATCTATCCTGTCTAGTCCTGTTAGAATTTTATAAGTTTCTATGAGATCCCCCCTCATTCTTCTGAACTCCAGCGAATATAACCCTAACCGACTCAATCTCTCTTCATATGTCAGTCTCGCCATCCTAGGAATCATGTAATGCCATTGAATATCAAGGGGAGTTGGTTGGATTCTCTCTTGTAGGAGATGCCTGACACTTGTGTGGTGCAAATGTTAATTCTCAGCCCAAGCCTGGATATTGTCCAGGTCTTGCTGCATTTGGACATAGCCTGCTTCAGTACTTGAGGAGTCACGAATGGTGCTGAACATTGTGTAATCATCAGCGAACATCCCCACTTCTGACCTTATAATGGAAGGAAGTCATTGATGAAGCAGCTGAAGATAGTTGGGCCTAGGACACTACCCTAAGGAACCCCTGCAGTGATGTCCTGGAGCTGAGATGACTGACCTCCAACAACCACAACCATCTTCCTTTGCGCTGGGTTTGACTCTAACCAGTGGAGAGTTTTCCCCCTGATTCCCATTGACTCCAGTTTTTCTAGCGCTCCTTGACACCACAGTCTGTCAAATGCTGCCTTGATGTCAAGGGAAGTCACTCTCACCTCATCTCAGGAATTCAGCTCTTTTGTTCATGTTTGAACCAAGGCTGTAATGAGGTCAGGAGTTGAGTGGCCCTGGTGGAACCCAAACTGGGTGTCTGTGATCAGGTTATTGCTAAACATGTGCCGCTTGATAGCACTGTTGATGACCCCTTCCATTACTTTACTGATGATCGAGAGTAGACTGATGGGGCAGTAATTGGCCAGGTTGGATTTGTCCTGCTTTTTGTGTACAGGACATACCTGGTCAATTTCCCACATATCCAGGTAGATGCCAGTGTTATAGCTGTACTGGAACAGCTTGGCTAGGGGCATGGCAAGTTCTGGAGCACAAGTCTTCTGTAATATTACCGGAATATTGTCAGGGCCCATAGCCTTTGCAATATCCAGTGCCTTCAGCCTTTTCTTGATATCACGTGGAGTGAATCGAATTGGCAGAAGACTGGCACCTGTGATGCTGGGGACCGCTGGAGGAGGCCGAGATGGATCATCTACTCGACAGTTCTGGCTGAAGATTGTAGTGAATGCACTGCAGTGCTGGGCTCCTCCATCACTGAGGACAGGGATATTTGTGAAGCCTCCTCCTTCAGTGAGTTGTTTAGTTGTCCAACACCATTGATGACTCGATGTGGCAGGACTGCAGAGCTTAGATCTGATTCATTGGTTATGGGATTGCTTAGCCCTGTCTATCATTTGCTGCTTATGCTGTTTGGCACACAAGTAGTCCTGTGTTATAACTTCACCAGATATGCCTGGTGCTGCTCCTGGCATGCCCTCCTGCACTCTTCATTAAACTCAGGTTGATCCCCTGGCTTGATGGTAATGGTAAAGTGGGGGATATGCCAGCCCATGAGGTTACAGATTGTGCTCAGGTACAATTCTGCTGCTGCTGCTGATGGCCCACAACACCTCATGGAGGCCCATTCTTGAGTTGCTAGATCTGTTTGAAATCTATCCCCTTTAGCATAGTGGAAGTGCCACACAGCACAATGGAGGGTATCCTCAATGTGAAGCCAGGATTTCATCTCCACAACAACTGTGCTGTGGTCACTCCTTCCAATACTGTCATTGACAGATGCATCTGCTGCAGGCAGTTGGGGAGGATGAGGTCAAGAATGTTTTTCCCATCTGCCACAAACCCAGTCTAGCAGCTACATCCTTAAGGACTCAGCCAGCAGTGGTGCTGCCAAGCCACTCTTGGTGGTGGACATTGAAGTCCCCCATCCAGAGTACATCTGTGCCCTTGCCACCCTCAGTGCTTCCTCCAAGTGATGTTCAACATGGAGGAGCACTGGTTCATCAGCTGAGGGAGGACAGTACATGCTAATCAGCAGGAGGTTTTGTTTGACCTGATGCTGTTTAGCGCACAAGTGCCACAAGACTTCATGGGGTCTGGAGTTGATGTTGACAACTCCCATGGCGACCCCAGGCGGTTTTCACCACAATCAACAATGGTTTGATGGTCACCATTTTAATTCCAGATTTTTATTAGATTCAAATTCCACCACCATCTGCCATGGTGGGATTTGAACCCGGGTCCCTGGAGCATTACCCTGGGTCTCTAGATCACTAGTCCAGCAACAGTACCACTACGCCATTACCTCCCATGATGGGGTGAATGTATTGATGAATAGGACACTGGATCTACACAGATGTATGGTTAATATCAATTCTTGTTCTGCTTTGTTAACTATTGCTTAAATACTTACATCTATTAATCTTTTACTTTTTGACAATTAAGAGCAGTATGTGTGTCAGTCTCGACCTATTCATCCTTCCCATTACAAAATAAACAGTATGCTTTCTCATAACAATTAAAAATACTCTGCAATAAGTTCATAACGCAAGTGCAAAAATGTCTAAGCAGTATTTGACTAGAGTTCTATGTGCATCGGATTTTACTCCACCTAGAGTAAATATGCAGGAGTATCAGACAGCTACCTGGAGTAATTCCATACTGCTTGGGACTGAAATCAGGTTTTGTATCAATGACTTGGATGAAGGGACTGAATGTACAGTTACTAAATTTGCTGATGACACAAAGATAGGTTGGAAAGTAAATTGTGAAGAGGACATAAGGTATCTCCAAAGGGACATAAATAGTTTAAGTGAATGGGTAAAAATTTGACAGATGTATGCTCTCAGAGACAGCTCTCCCACTTTTGGCACTAGCCCCAAGATATTAGTAAGAAGGACTTTGCAGGGTCAGAGACTATTCTCAGATCCAAGCACATTTGAACGTGATTCACATTGTTGAGAAAATGGTGGAACAATGGCCACCTTAGAAACAAACTAATCTATTGAATTTCAGTTACTGTGACAGCTATATAAATGGATTTAGATTGAATTGTCATACATACTTTTACCAAGGATAATTTTTGTAGAGTTTTTGTCAGATATATGAACAACATTTCCTTCAGAGTCATTCCTTTATGTTTTCAGATTGACTTGTTGTTTTATTGACTCCTTGTGGTAAAATTAGCAAATGACCTTAGATAGTTGCTAATTTAACTGTTCCATGACCAGAGTTTAAATAATTAAGCTGATAGGACTTTCATCATAAGTACTTAATTTCTTCACAGCAAAATAGCATTCACTGATTTGGGTCAGCGTTTAATCTCCAACTACATCAGTGCAATAACTATGACTACACAATGAAGCGCTTATGATATATTTTATTCAACTGGTGAATATGAACATACAAATTAAGAGCAAGAGTAGGCCATTCAGTCCCTCAAGCCTGCTCTGCCATTCAATAAGATCTTGGCTGATCTGTTTGTGGCCCCAACTCCATATTCCGCCTACCCCTGATAACCATTGACTCCCTTGCTAGTCAATAATCCATCTACCTCTGCCTTAAAATATTCATTGATCCTGCCTCCAGGATTCTCTGGGGAAGAGAGTTCCAAAGGTTCACAAGAGTTCTGCAATTAATCTCCATTTACATAACATGCTGTTTTTCTATTCTTCCTGCCAAAGTGAACAAGTTTACAATTTTCCACATTATACTCCATCTGCCAAATTTTTACCCATTCACTTAACCTATTTATGTCCCTTTGCAGATACCTTATGTCCTCTTCACAATTTACTTTCCAACCTATCTTTGTGCCATCAGCAAATTTAGCAACCATACGTTCAGTCCCTTCATCCAAGTCATTGTTACAAATTGTAAATAGTTGAGGCCCCAGCACTGATCCCTCTGGCACTCCACTCATCCTGCCAACCCAAAAAGACCCAATTTTCCCTACTCTCTACTTCCTGTTAGCTAACCAATCCTCTGTCCATGAGCTCTTATTTTGTGTAGTAACCTTTGCTGCGGCACATTGTCAAATGCCTCCTGGAAGTACAGCACATCCACAGGCTCCCCTTTATCCGCATTGCTTGTTACTTCATCAAAAAACTCCAATAAATTAGTCAAACATGATTTCATTTTCACAAAACCATGTTGACTCTGCTTCATTGCACTGAGATTTTCTAAATGCCCCACTATAATCACCTTAACAATAGATTTCCAGCAATTTCCCTATGACAGATATGAGATAACTGGCCTTTTAGTATCCTGGGGCTGCATCTTCCGGTCAGCGAGTGGGGGGAGGTGGCGAGGCCCACTCACCGACACGTAAAGTGACGCAGGATGACTTCAGGCGGTCATCCCGACATCACCCCACGTTATTTACATTTTCAGGTCGGCAGGCATGCAGCCAAGTCGGCTGTGCACCTGCTGACCTGTCAACGGCCTATTAAGGCCATTAAAAAAGTAATTGAAATCGTTAAAGGACCTGCCCGTCCAAACTTAAGGTTGGCGGGTGGGCTGGGAGTCTAGGCAGGCGTTTGAAGAAACATGAAACCTCATCCACGGGCGGGATGAGGTTTTATGAGCCATTTAAAAATTTCAGAATATTTTAAAATAAAAGTTATGGACATGTCCCAGCTCATGTGACAGTGTCACTTTGAGCCTATCTCCCTGAGGCAGCACTTTGCCTCAGGGAGATCTGTGCGCTCTTTCGCGCACATGTGTGAAAGAGCACACTCCCGGTTCAGGGAACACCCCCCCCAAACGCCTGCCCGCACAGGGAGCGCATAGCGCTTCCTGGCGGACGTCATTCTGGGCGGGCCTTAATTGTAAAATGGCAGCCGGGAACCCGCACATGTTGCCCCTGCTTTCTGTTTCAGTCACTACAGGGTTGCCAAATGTGGATGATTGTTTACCTGAAGGCGTGATCATGTCATGATCAATTACATGATGATTGATCATGTGATCGATAACTTGACAATGGTCACATGATGACAGGTCAGAAAAAGCTGGGTCCTCTTGTCATTAGTGCTTTTGCACCACAGAACCAGACCCAACCAAATATTTCTGTCCTCAAGAGGAGGGAAAAATAAGAGATTAGGAAAAAACTGGACATTTGTTCCCGCAGGTCAATAGACATGAACAGAATGAAATAGTTATCTTATTTCAAACTGTATATCAGTGGCACTTTCAGACAGGACTTTTAAAGTATTCATTTTTTAAAAAATGATATTTTAAGCCTTTTATTTAATGTTGATCATTTATACTGAAAGTCAACAATTGGAATAGTGTGCAGATAGGCAATTGTCAAGGACGTAAAAAACATAAGAAGGTAAGAAATAGAAGCATGAGTGGGCCATTCAGCCCCTTGAGCCTGCTCTGTCATTCAATAAGGTCATGGTTGATCTCAGTGTGGCCTTTATCCTGCTTTTCTGTCTGCCACCCACATGGGCACAGGGCTTGTATTTGCTTCCAGTAGCAGGACCCACAACATTTTTTGTAACTCGTTTTTTATGGGACGTGGGCATCACTGGCTAGGGAGTATTCACTGCCCTTGAGAAGTCGGTGTTGTTCTTCTTTCTTGAACCACTGCTGTCCATGTGGTGTAGGTACACCCACAGTGCTGTTAGGAAGGGAGTTCCACGATTTTGACCCAGCGGTAGTGAAGGAACGGCAATATATTTCCAAGTCAGGATGATCAGTGACTTGGAGGGAAACTTCTAGGTGGTGGTGTTCCCGTGCATACACTGCCCTTGTCCTTCTAGGTGATAGAGGTCACAGGTTTAGAATGTGCTGTTGAAGGAGCCTTGGTGAGTTGCTGCAGTACATCTTGTATATGGTACCCACTACTGCCACAGCATGTCAGTGGTGGAGTGAGTGAATGTTGAACGTGGTGGATGGGGTGCCAATGGAGTGGGCTGCTTTGTCTTGATGGTGTTGAGTTCTTGAGTGTTGTTGGTGCTGCACTCCTCCAGGCAAGTGGAGAGTAATCCATCACGCTCCTGACTTGTGCTTTGTAGATGGTGGAAAAGTTTTGGGAGTCAGGAGGTGAGCTACTCGCTGCAGAATTCCCAGCCTCTGACCTGCACTGGTAGCCACATAAGGATGGGGATATTTGTGGAGCCTTCTCCCCCAGTTAGTTTTTAAATTGTCCACCACCATTCACGGCTGGATGTGAAAGGACTGCAGGACTTAAATCTAATCCTTTGGTTGTGGAATCGCTTAGCTCTGTCTATCACTTGCTGTTTTCGCTGTTTGGTGTGCAAGTAGTCCTGTGTTGTAGCTTCACCAAGTTGACACCTCATTTTTAGGAATGCCTGGTACTGTTCCTGGCATGCCTTCTTGCACTCTTCATTGAACCAGGGTTGATCTCCCGGTTTGGTGGTGATGGTAGAGTGGGGCATATGCCAGGGTATGAGGTTACTGATTGTGTTTGAGTACAATTCTGCTGTTGCTGATGGCCCACAGTGCCTCATGGATGCCCAGTCTTGAGTTGATAGATCTGTTTGAAATCTATCACATTTAGCACGGTGATAGTGCTACACAACACGTTGGAGGATATCCTCAATGTGAAAATGGGACTTCATTTCCACAAGGAAAGGTGGTCATTCCTACCAATACTGTAATGTACAGATGAATCTGTGACAGGTAGACTGGTGAGCACGAGGTCAAGTAGGTTTTTTCTCCCTTGTTGGCTCCTCACAACCTGCTGAAGATCCAGTCTAACAACTATGTCCTTTAGGACTCGACCAGCTCAGTCAGTAGTGGTGCTACCAAGCCACTCTTGGTAACGGGCATTGAAATCCCCCACCCAGAGTACATTCTGTGCCCCTGCCAACCCCAGTGCTTCCTCCAAGTGGTGTTCAACATGGAGGCGTACTGATTCATCAGCTGAGGGGAAGATTAAGTGGTAACCAACAGGGGGCTGAATTTTTCCATCGGTGTGTTGGGGGCAGGGCCCACTCACCGACGCGAAAATGACGCCCCATTTAAATCTTCAGGAAGGCGGGGGCACATCGAGATCAGCTGTCCGCTCACCGACCTATCAATAGCCAATTGAGGCCATTGACAGGATAATTAAAACAATTAAAAGACCTGCCCGTCAAACCTTAAGGTTGGTGGGCAGGCCAGCAGCCCTGGTGGGCGATAGAAAAAACATGAAACCTCATCCACCGGCAGGATGAGGTTTCATGTAGGGTTTTAAAAAGTTTATTAAAGTTTGAGTGAAATTTATTAACATGTCCCATCTCCTGTGACATTGTCACATGAGGGGGACATGTTAAGGATTTTTTAATTATTCTATTTTTAAAGTTTGAAAAACTTTCAGCGCTCTCCCTGAGGCAGCACTTAGTCTCAGGGAGAGGTGCGCTCTTTCGAGTGCACTCTCGCATTTGGGGAATCCCGCCCCCCACCGCCCACACAGGAACGGCACTTCCCAGCAGACGTCACGCTGGACGGGCCTTAATTGGCCTGCCCACTTAAAATGGCGGCGGGGCCCGCTTCTCCAGCAGGGATCAGCTCCCCGCCTGCTGGAGATTGGGTCGGGCCCGCCCACACGACAGGCAGAAAATTCTGCCCAGGAGGTTTCTTTGCCCATGGGGAGAATTTTCTCCCCATCAGGTGGGCTGGTCGGGATTGGGAGCGGAGCCCAATCGCCGCCCACGATTGGCTGTGCGTCACCATTTTACGTGTGCGGGCCAATTAAGGCCCGCCCAGCATGACACGTGCCTGGTAGCGCTCAGCGCTACCTGTGTGGGCGGGGGGGCAGGAGGGAGAGTCGAGGCCTGGATCTTCCTGAGGCACAGAGCCGAGGCATCATTTTATGCGTCGGTGTGCAGGGCCTGCCCCCGCATGCCAAACAGAAAATACTGGCCCATGTTTGACTTGATGCCATAAGACTTCATGGGGTCCAGAGGTGATGTTGAGGACTCCTGGGGCAACTCCCTCCCGACTGTACACTGTGTCGCCAGCTCTGGTGGGCCTGTCCTGTCAGTGGAATGGGGTGTACCCAGGGAAGGTGATGGTAGTGTCTGGGACATGGTAAGGTATGATCCCATCAGTATGGCTGTTGCTTGACTCCCAACTTGGCCTCCAGATATTGGAAAGGAGGTCTTTGCAAAGTCAAAGCGGCAGGGTGTGCCTTTATCATTCCCGCTTACTAGTTCATGCCAGGTGATCCATCTGGTTTAATTTCCTTTAGGCTTTGTAGTAGTTTGGTGCAACTGATTGGCTTGCTAGGCCATTGCTGTGGGTCTGGAGTTACATGTAGGCCAGACCAAGTAAGGACAGCAGATTTCCTTCCCTAAAGGACATTAGTGAACCAGATTGATTTTTACAACAATCACCATTAGACTAGCTTTTAACTCCACCAGCTGCCACCATGCAATTCGAGCCAGTGTCCCCGGAGCATTAGCCTAAGATTCTGGATTACTAATCCAATGACATTACCACTATACCACTGCTTGCCCCATGCCAACATGCCAGCAAAATTCCAGCCTGGGGCTCCAGGAATTTCCAGGCTACTACTTTCAACTTTAAGAAAATTCAGGAAACCATCTTTATAGTTTCAACATTAGTAAGAACACAACAACGTCTGGGGTATTTACTAGTGTAAAAAATTCATCATTCCAGTGTCAGTGAGCTGAGCACTTCATTTCATTCTTAAATGCTGTGCTTTGACTGAGGAAAGGGTGATTCAGAGGATGCAGTAAATCTCCTTATACTGCTTCAAACTAAGCATCACAGTCAAAACAGTATCTGCAATTTATAGGCACCATTAAAGTATTAAATTACTAAAATCATATATTGATGGAGAGATCTATTCTTATTTTTATTTTGTTTGAAATCAATGAATAGAATTTTGAAGATTCACTGGAAACAGTGGAAGGCTCAATAGGGGGAAAGTAGAAATAAATCATCTTCCATGATAGAAGAAGTGAAATTCTGCTGATGACAATGTATCATCATGCCTTGGTCTGGCTAGCCCCAGGGAAGAAGGCACACTGATAGACTGACAAATGCACAGAACAATTTTGAGAGATATAAACAATCTTAATCTCCAAGCAGATGGGCTGCCAAGAGCCCAGGTAGCAATGGGTAGTGTCACTTCATCATGCCCCGTTGATTATCTAAGGTCAAGTAAGCTTTCAGTAAATAAATATTTTCAGTTAGCTGAGAGAACTTCCTGCTAACTTTTTCTTTTCCATTACATACAGAATTATCGAAAGAGTAGCCTCTAAGGACAACAAAAGAATGGGGAATTCAGCCATAATTTTTTGCCAGTAAAAGTATAATGAACATAAATGGAATAGATTATCATTAAATGTGATGAATTATAATCATGTTCAAAAAGTGACCAGATAAATTCCTATCAGCAAATGGGATGTAATAAGGTAGAAATTCATCTTTGGCGATAGTGTAAATGTGTGGTCTCGTATTCGTCACCCGTTCTACATCCCTTCTTATATTTAGTTCTCAGGTGGGGTGTATAACAAGCAGCCTAAGTGATACTGGCCATTTTGCACTGGGATTTCAGATGAATTTCACCCCCAGGATTCTGAGATTTTGAAATAATTCAAACTACTAGTAAGTCAGGAGGTAGGCTAGAGGGACTAACAGTCAACTCCTGTTTGAGATTGCTAGTTGCCTACTGAGAAAGGAGCTGTTATCATGGCAACCCGGCTGCTGGTGCCGTCCGCTAGAATTGGCAGGGTCAGTGGGAAGGCGTGTCATGTGCATGGGGCAAGTGGACCCAAGTCCCACTGGGCAGAGAATGATCCATAAATTACTTTTCATTAAGAAACTTCAACTTTCAGATCAAGGCCACTTGGCAAGCCTGAAAACTCCTGTTGAATCCCACGTATGCCCTTGTAGCTAGGTTGGTCTCATTTTATTCAACACGCCAGCTGCCACTACCATTTCAGAGCCACATCCTAGTTCAGAAGTTCCTACCATGGTCCATTATCTGCTTTGTAAGTAGTTGACATAAGTTTTGCTCCTCACAAGTGCATACGGAAACACCCCAAAATGGCAAAAAAGCCAAAATAATCAGATCTTCTCTGATTCCACTTGAGTTTTGCCACTGGAGTTACAATGGTTAACCAGTAGGGCCCCCAGGAATGTTAGGACCACTACATTTACTGTGTAACAAAAATATGGTTAATTTTAAAAAGTCTTAGTGAGTAAACTAAAATTAGCACTGATATTTGCTCTCAAAGAAATGTCTTGAATTTTGGTTAAGTGCTTTTCATATCGTCAGGATGTCTCAAACTGCTCTACCGCCAATTAATTACTTTTGAAGTGTAGACGCTGTTGTTTATATGAACAAATGTAGAAGTCAAGGCGCAGATACAAAAATCCCTTAGACAGCAATGAGATAAATAACCAGTTAAATAGTTTTAGTGGTGTTAGTTGAGGAATGAATTTTATCGAAGACGCTGGAAGAACCCCCCACGCTTTAAAGAAGTGCCACATGATCCTTTGCATCTGGCACACATTGTTTAATGTTTCATCCAACAAAAAGCTTCCAACAATACAGCACTCCATCAGAACTTACTAAAGTGACAACCCAGTTTGTGTATTCAGATCATATAGCAGAATGTGAACCTACTACTCTGTCATCCAGAGGTGAGAGTACTCTCAGTGACCCATTTAGATACTGTTATGAACAATTTGTTAGCTTCATCATTCTGTACATCTGTGAGAGAAAATCATAGACTCTAATTGGTCACTTTTTGTACATATACAAATATAATTTTAATTACATCACTCCAGCGCACAGTCTCGCAACAATTTAAAATAAGACTTGCATTTCTTTTTGAGAAAGGTTGGAGTTGATAAAGCCGAGCTAGGATTTTGTGGTGATATTTTTATTACTTGAGCTTGTGATTGAAGAAGTTGCCTGATTTCACTTTTAAACTGATGTGTTTTTTCTGAAATAAGGAACCAAGATCATCTGATGACTTATTTGGTGGATCTGTTGTTCTATGTGGAACCTGGCTATAAGGATCAAGGTGACCCCAAGATCAATCTCTGATTGTGTTGAAGTAGCTGAAACCAGCCAAGGTGGCAACAGGGGTATTAGAACTGTCTACAATATGCCTGGACTAAAGGAAATAAACAGCTTGGGTTACTATTCTGGGTAAATATTCACACGTGGTAAAAACAAAAAACTACTGCAGATGCTGGAAATCCAAAACAAAAACAGAATTACCTGGAAAAACTCAGCAGGTCTGGCAGCATTGGCGGAGAAGAAAAGAGTTGACGTATCGAGTCCTCATGACCCTTCAACAGTTCTGTTGAAGGGTCACGAGGACTTGAATGTCAACTCTTTTCTTCTCCGCCGATGCTGCCAGACCTGCTGAGTTTTTCCAGGTAATTCTGTTTTTGATTCACATGTGGTTATTGGGTGAAGGTAGGATCAGGTTGTGATCTGATTCTGCCCTGTGATTCGATAATATGTAGTTCCTCACTGCTTAGCCACATGTGAAGGAGTGGCCACTTGGGTGAGGTGCGAGAGAGCCAGAAGCATTCATGGAACAGTCCCCACCTGATGATTTCAGGAGAGAAAGTTGAAGAATGGCACGCAAAAGAGAGAAAAGTTACAAAAAATTTAAATTATGATTGAAAATCTCCCCTTTGACAGAATATACAGTAGAAATTTGCAACAATTGAAATTAACTGGAATCATCTTACTCCTCATTTATTTCTGCTGGCTCTGTGTCATTTGTTTTTCTCTTTGTACATCAATGGAAGTTGAAGATGAATGACAAGAAGTGGAATTTATTCTTTGGTGCACAGATGGCAGAGCAGGGAAACATATGCTACACTCCAAGATGTGCACAGAATCAGGTCTGTTTGCCAACTTCAGCTGAACTACACTTTGTTCAGATCAGCTATTTGAGAGCTGAATATATACCACATTCAAAATCCATGTAGCAGCACAAATTGTAGCATGGTATTGTTACAAGAGCAAAATACTGTGGATGCTGGAAGTCTCAAATAAAAATAGACAATTTTGGAAATATATAGCAGGTCAGACAGCAGTTGATATAATACAATATATAGGAGTTAATGTTTCAGGTCAATTACCATTTGTCCGAACTGGGTGTGCTTAGAGATATAACATTTTTTAAGCAAGGGAAAGGGGGAAGGAGAGGAAGGATAATTAATTAATTAAGTTATTTAATTAAAAATTAAAGGAACCAAAAAAAGTCTGTAATCAGGCGGAAGGCAGGAGAGATTAAATAACAAATGGGATAATGGTGCAAGGCAGGAGGAGATGGTAGTGGGACAAATAGAAAATAAAAGAAATGAAAACAGAAAACACTGGCAGTACTTGGCAGGTCTGACAGCATTTGAGGAGAGAGGAACAGAGTTAACGTTTCATCGGAACTAGGAAAAGAGAATCGTAATAGGATTTGAGCAAGTTAAAGGGGAGGGTGGGAAAAAGAACAAAAGGGAAGGTCTGAAATAAGGTGGAAGACAGCAGAAATGACAAAAGAGTTGGTGGGGCAAGGCCAAAGGAAGTAATAATGCAACAAGAAAAGAAGAGAGGAGATGTAGATGGCAGAATGATGCACAGCTGCTATCTGCAAGGAAAAAGAAGAGAAAAATATGAGTAAAACTAGAATAGTGAAGAAAAAGGGAATAAATGGGGCAGAGGTTACAATCAAAAATTGTTGAACCCACTGTTGAATCCACAAGGCTGTCAAGTGCCTAATCAAAAGATGAGGTATTGTTCCTTGAGCTTAAATTGGAATGCTGCAGTGTGCTGAAAACAGAGAGGTTCGCCTGAGAGCAAGGTGGAGAATTAAAATGACACCCAATTTCCAATGTAGTGGAGACTGTATCCTGAAGAGCTAATACAGTATACTAAATTGAAAGAAGTACAAGTACCTAGGAGGAGTGCTTGGGGCTTTGAACAGTAGGAAAGGGTGAGGTAAAAGGACAGTGTTGCATCTCCTGTACTTGAATGTGAAGGTGTCATAGGAAGGGGGAGTGTTGATTGAGAATTGGATCAGGGTGTCATGGGGGGAACCGCCCCTTCAGAATGCTGGGTGGGGAAGATGTGTTTGTGACAGAATCACGCTGAAGGTGGCTGAAATGACAGATGACGGTTTGCTGACTGCGGAGGCTGGTGGGGTTGAAGGAGACGACAAGGGAATCCTATTATTGTTCTGAGGGAGTTGGGAAATGGACAGGTGCAGAAGTTGAATTGTCAAAGTCGAGCACCCTGCGAACCAGGGTAAGGGGGAAAACCCTCAGGAGAGACACTGGTATGCAACATTTCACCATCAGGACAAATGCAACAGAGAAACTAGAAGAACTGAAGAGAGTCCTTGCAGGAAGTGGGATGTACGAAAGTTTCAAAGTAGCTGTGGGAGTCGATATTGATTGATAGCCTATCCCAAGAAATGGAGCCAGAGAAGTCAAGGGAGAGGAAGAATTAGAGATGACAATGTGAAGGTGAGAGGGGTGGAAATTGAGGCAAAGTTGATCAAATTTTCCATTTCAGGGCAACAGCGGGAAACAGGAACAATATAGTCATCAATGTGATGTGTGGAAGATTCTTTGTTCCAGTCTACTCAGGAATCTTCCCTCATCTCTTTATCCAGCACAGTGATATGTATCTTGATTCTTTTTCCTGCTCTAACATGATTTAGAAAAAAATACCTTCCAGTTCATGTAGACAAAATTTACAAGCATGAAAATAACTGCATACTTGAAAGCTTGAAATTTTGGCCTTGATTTTCCCCACGACCCCACCCCCACTTCCTGCATCCATTTTCCCTTGTCCTTCCTGACCCCATACTGAGAAATGGGCTGGGGAAAAGAATATTAGGATCAGGAAACCGAACTCTATTGTGACCCATTTAATTTTTTTAATATACCAAATCACGTGAGAAACCTGAACTGTGAGATTCCCAGTAGCTGAAGCAATACAGGAGCTGTTGGCTCCCCAAGGTGAGTTGTTCTTTCAGCACTCCTTGTGGACCAGAAGTATTAGGGATGTTCTTCCTGGGTTCCTCAAGGAAGCCTTCAAGTTCTCCCAACCCCAATCTCCAACTCTCTCTCTCTATCAGCCCTTCTAATAGCAGGACTCCACAATGTCATCATCCGTCCCCTGACCCCACCCCCTCACCCCCACCAACTTCTCCCCTGCTGGGCAGACATTCATTTCCCCAGGGTTGGGGACTGTCCCCATGGCTACTGCTTTTCCCTGCTGGCCAATGAGGGGAGGCGATGGAGTAGTGGTATTCTCGCTGGACTAGTAATCCAGAGACCCAGGGTAATGCTCTGGGGACCCGGGCCAGAAATTTCCCCCCATCAGGGGGGTTGTGCGGGGGTGGGCAGGGGCAGGCGTGAACCCAATCGGCGCTCCCGATTGGGTCCGTGCCGCGTGTGCGTGAAAGAGTGCAAAGACCTCCTTGAGGCACAGAGGTGCCTCAGGGAGATTTGTTTAAGTTATGGAAATTTGAATAAAGATGGGAAAAAAAATTTAAGGACATAGATCTCTGAAGGCGGAGGGGCATGTTAGTGGGGTGGTGAAAAAGGCATAAGGGACACTTGCCTTTATCAATCGCAGCATAGATTACAAAAGTAGGGAGGTCATTTGGAGTTGTATAGAACCTTGGTGAGGCCACAGCTGGAGTACTGTGCGCAGTTCTGGTCGCCACATTATAGGAAGGATGTGATTGCACTGGAGGGGGTGTAGAGGAGATTCACCAGGATGTTGCCTGGGATGAAACATTTAAGTTATGAAGAGATGTTGGATAGACTTGGGTTGTTTTCGTTGGAGCAGAGAAGACTGAGGGGCGACCTGATCGAGGTGTACAAGATTATGAGGGGCATGGACAGGGTGGATAGGGAGCAGCCGTTCCCCCTCGTTGAAGGGTCAGTCACGAGGGGACATAAGTTCAAGGCGAGGGGCATGAGGTTTAGGGGGGATGTGAGGAAAAACCATTTTACCCAGAGGGTGGTGACGGTCTGGAAAGTGCTGCCTGGGAGGGTGGTGGAGGTGGGTTGCCTCACATTCTTTAAAAAGTACCTGGAAGAGCACTTGGCACGTCATAACATTCAAGGCTATGGGCCAAGTGCTGGTAAATGGGATTAGGTAGGTAGGTGAGGTGCTTCTCACGTATCGGTGCAGACTCGATGGGCCGAAGGGCCTCTTCTGCACTGTGATTCTGTGACATGTCCCCTTATGTGAAACTGTCAGATGAGCCGGGACATGTCCATTATTTATTTCAAAAATTTTTATTTAAATAGTAAACACTTCTTGAAACCTCATCCCACCCGTGGATGAGGTTTCATGAAAAATGCAAAGGCCGCCTGGGCTCTTCGCCTGCCCAACAACCTTAAGGTTGGACAGGCAGCTCAGTTAATTATTTGAATTACTTTTTAATAGGCCTTTGACAGTTCGGAGAGCCGCAGCCGACTCGGCTGAATGACGTGTGGTGACGTCGGGACGCCCGCCCGATGTCACCACGCGTCATTTTACGCATCGGCAAGTGGGCCCCGCCCCCCTGCTCGCCGACAGGAAAACGCTGCCACTGGGTTCGAATCCCGCCAGATGGTGGAATTTTAATTCAATAAAATTCTGGAATTAAAAGTCCAATGATGCCCACGAATCGATTGTTGTAAAGAACCACTTGGTTCACTAATGTCCTTTAGGGAAGGAAATCTGTCATCCTTAATTTGTCTGGCCTACATGTGACTTCAGACCCACAGCAATGTGGTTGACTCTTAAACGTCCTCTGAAATGGCCGAGCAAGCCACTCAGTTGTAACAAACCACTACAAAGACACAAAAAAGGAATGAAACCGGACCGCCCGGCATTGACCTAGGCACCAAAAACGACAACAGCAATCGCAGCCCTGTCGACCCCGCAAAGTCCTCCTTACTAACATCTGGGGGCTAGTGCCAACATTGGGAGAGCTGTCTCACAGACTAGTCAAGCAACAGCCTGACATAGTCATCTCCATGGAATCATACCTTACAGATAATGTCCCAGACTCTACCATCACCATCCCTGGGCATGTCCTGTCCCACCGGCAGGACAGACCCAGCAGAGGTGGCGGCACAGTGGTATACAGTCAGGAGGGAGTTGCCCTGGGAGTCCTCAACATTGACTCCGGACACCATGAAGTCTCATTGCATCAGATCAAACATGGGCAAGGAAACCTCCTGCTGATTACCACATACTGCCCTCCCTCAGCTGATCAATCAGTGTTCCGCCATGTTGAACATCACTTGGAGGAAGCATTGAGGGTGGCAAGGGCGCAAAATGTACTCTGGGTGGGGGACTTCAATGCCCATCACCAAGAGTGGCTCAGTAGCACCACTACTGACCAAGCTGGCCGAGTCCTAAATGACATAGTTTATCTGCTAGACTGGGTCTGCGGCAGGTGGTGAGGGAGCCAACAGGAGGGAAAAACATACTTGACCTCATCCTCACCAACCTGCCTGCCACAGATGCATCTGTCCATGATAGTATTGGAAGGAGTGACCGCTGCACAGCCATTGTGGAGAAGAAGTCCCACTGAGGACATTGAGGATACCCAGCATTGTGCTTTGTGATGCTATCACCATGCTAAATGGGATAGATTTCGAACACATCTAGCAACTCAAGACTGCGCATCCATGAGACACTAACCCTAACCCTAACCCTGGTTCAATGAAGAGTGCAGGAGGGCATGCCAGGAGCAGCACCAAGCATACCTAAAAATGAAGTGTCAACCTGGTGAAGCTATAACACAGGACTACTTGTGTGCCAAACAGCATAAGCAGCAAGTGATAGAAAGAGCTAAGCGATTCCACAACCAACAGATCAGATCTAAGCTCTGCAGTCCTGCCACATCGAGTCATGAATGGTGGTGGACAATTAAATAACTCACTGGAGGAGGAGGCTCCACAAATATCCCCATCCTTAATGATGGAGGAGCCCAGCACAGCAGTGCAAAAGATAAAGCTGAAGCATTCACTACAATCTTCAGCCAGAAGTGCCGAGTGGATGATCCATCTCAGCCTCCTCTGGAGGTCCCCAGCATCACAAATGCCCGTCTTCAGCCAATTCAATTCACTCCACGCGATATCAAGAAATAGCTGAAGGCACTGGATACTGCAAAGGCTATGGGACTTGACAACATTCCAGCAATAGTACTGAAGACTTGTGCTCCAGAACTTGCTGCGCGCCTAGCCAAGCTGTTCCAGTACAGCTACAACACTGGCATCTACCCGGCAATGTGGAAAATTGCCCAGGTATGTCCTGTATATAAAAAGCAGGACAAATCCAACCCAGCCAATTACTGCCCCATCAGTCTACTCTCGATCATCAGTAAAGTAATGGAAGGGGTCATCAATAGTGCTATCAAGCGGCACTTGCTTAGCAATAACCTGTTCACTAATGCCCAGTTTGGGTTCCGCCAGGGCCACTCAGCACCTGACCTCATTACAGCCTTGGTTCAAGCATGGACAAAAGAGCTGAACTCCCAAGGTGAGGTGAGAGTGACTGCCCTTGACATCAAGGCTGCATTTGAGAGAGTGTGGCATCAAGGAGCCCAAGCAAAACTGGAGTCAATGGGAACCAGGGGGAAAACTCTCCGCTGGTTGGAGTCATACCTAGCACAAAGGAAGATGGTTGTGGTTGTTGGAGGTCAGTCACCTCAGCTCCAGGACATCACTGCAGGAGTTCCTCAGGATAGTGTCCTAGGCCCAACCATTTTCAGCTGCTTCATCAATGACCTTCCTTCCATCAAAAGGTCAGAAATGGGGATGTTCGTTGATGATTGCACAACGTTCAGCACTGCTCGCGACTCCTCAGATACTGAAGCAGGCTTTGTCCAAATGCAGCAAGACCTGGACAATATCTATAGCTTGAGCTGACAAGTGGCAAGTAACATTCGCACCACACATGTGTCAGGCAATGACCATCTCCAACAAGAGAGAATCGAACCATTGTCCCTTGATGTTCAATGGCATTACCAGCACTGAATCCCCCACTATCAACACTCTGGGGGTTACCGTTGACCAGAAACTGAACTGGACTAGCCATATAAATACTGTGGCTACAAAAGCAGGTCAGAGGCTAGGAATCGTGCAACGAGTAACTCACCTCCTGACTCCTCAAAGCCTGTCCACCATCTACAAGGCAAAAGTCAGGAATGTGATGGAATACTCCCCACTTGCCTGGATGAGTGCAGCTCCCACAACACTCAAGAAGCTGGACTCCATCCAGGAAAAAGCAGCCCGCTTGATAGGTACTACATCCACAAACATTCACTCCCTCCACAACCGACGCACAGTAGCAGCAGTGTGTACCATCTACAAGATGCACTGTAGGAATTCATCAAGGCTCCTTAGACAGCACCTTCCAAACCCATGACCACTAGCACCTAGAAGGACAAGGACAGCAGATAGATGGGAACACCACCACCTGGAAGTTCCCCTCCAAGTCACTTATCATCCTGACTTGGAAATATATCGCCGTTCCTTCACTGTCGCTGAGTCAAAATCCTGGAACTCCCTTCCTAACAGCACTGTGGGTGTATTTATTCCATATGGACTGCAGCAGTTCAAGAAGGCAGCTCACCACCACCTTCTCAAGGACAACTAAGGATGGGCAATAAATGCTGGCCCAGCCAGCGAAGCCCACATCCCGTGAATGAATAAAAACAAATGAGGCCACCCATTCACCGGCTGCCAGACAGCAAACGGTGCTGCTATATATTAATGATGTCCTTCTGTTAAGATTATCAGGCTTCTCCTCCTCCCCATGAACATTGGAGTCAACATTTATGGCTGGTGGACATTCCATGGAATAAGTCAATAAAGAGCAATGAAAAACCAAATTGTTGGCCTGTTGAAATGGGCTGTATGTTCAGCCAGCTATGCAGCTACTTTTGCCTTTGGTGGATATACTTTTATATATGTGTATATATATACAATTTATATAATATATTATACTCCTCTCATTTTTCCATTTTCTCAATTCATTTCCATATGGTCTGGAGAGTGGGATAATCAGGTTTCAAATGATAAATTCCACTATTCCATGCTCTCAAGATATCCCAGTTAAATTTGAAATCTAGTTTACTGTGACTTCCTGCTTAAAAATGCCTAAAAGGCACAATACAACAACAGGAGATGAAGTAGATAGGCAGGAAATTAATACACATATTTAACATTTACAGTTCTATAATTTGCTGCCACTGTTATTTCATAATAATGACCTTTTTTTTGCTTTAAACTGGTAAAGCTGTATGTAAAGCAATTAAAAAATGACATTTGCAGTTTTACTTGTTATGATCATGTGGAAAAAGCATAAGCTCCAAAATTCCATGAACAAAGGACGGTGGAACAAGGGAGGGAGGATTGGCTAATAGGGAGGTTGCAATTTGTGATAAAACCCACTTCCTTTTGGCATTCCAGTATGTAGACCAGCATTACAAATTGTGGCTCGGAAAGGCAGACAAGTCTTCTGTCAATTGTCCCCATGCCAAGGGAATGCAAGCAGTGGGGGTTCTGGATTATTCTGAAATTCAGCCAAATACAGCCCCATAAAACTCAAACAGAACTCTTACTAGCTGAGAGTTGGCAAGCCTTATATGGATGACCTATTAAGAAAGATGTCATTTTAGAAAAGATTGTTCATCTTCAAACTGATGCCCTTGGGCTGGATTTTACGTGCCCTCATTGGGCATGTTTTCAGTAGGGTGGGCACGTAAAATAAGGCTGGTGCCCAGCCCACCCCCCCCACCCCCCCCACCTCCAAGCTCACCCACATAACATAGTAGGCGGGCGAGTGCCAAAATCAGCAGCCTGCCTGCCATATGTAAATAAATAATTAAGGGTCACTTGAGCTTGTTAACAAGCCAATTGACCCCAATAATACACTGCCCACACCCTAATATGGTTGGAGTGGGCGGGCAGGTGGGAGTGCGCCGCCCGTTTTTTAAAAAATAGTTTCTAAGAGGGCGGGAAGGGGATATTATTTTCTGTGGGTGCCCTTTGCGACCACCGGCAACCTCCTAAGACAGTGCCCCCACCTTCCTAACTGCCTGCTGTCCAAAACTCAAACCCCAAACCCTGCACCCCTCTCACTAAGCTGGCCAAACCCTCCCCACCCGATAACCTGGACTTACCTCACTCCGGGATCCATTA
This sequence comes from Cetorhinus maximus, assembly GCF_964194155.1. NCBI lineage: Eukaryota > Metazoa > Chordata > Chondrichthyes > Lamniformes > Cetorhinidae > Cetorhinus > Cetorhinus maximus. The sequence goes on from NC_135886.1 coordinate 117,959,604, forward strand.
GGCCGTCTTGGGACTGCTTGCAGCAGCACCCACTGCGGAGCTCTTGGTGTTGCCAGGGCTGTTGGAGTGCTCCACAGTGATGGGCAGAAGTCCCACTCTGAGCCAATTTAGCCTGCCCAAAGCTTATTATAGCGGCAAAGTGGGCTTGCACAGAGTGAGTTGGCTTCCAGCGACTTACCTTCCAGGGTAGAGAGGTGCCAAGCTGAGCGCCCCCATCCCCCCATAAAATTCAGCCCAACCTTAGCTCTGTTTCTGACCAGAAATACCACTTGGACTTCCCTCCTTCAGCCTCAATCTCCACCCTCGAGGTGACAGAGTACCACTCCAATTTTCCAACCAATGGGGCTCATGTCTCTTATTGACATGATCCAACTATGTTATTGAACTGTTCCTCAAGATTGGGAAGGGGTGGCTCCTTTCCATTGGTAAAGGGGAGTTCCATTATACTGTACTTCCACTAGTGGAAACAGTACTCTGGATATGAGCCTGATGCTAATATGATTCCATTGTCATTGATATGTTAAAATCGTAAAAGAGTGTTTGGAGTGCCGGTCATAAGCAAAAAAGGAAATACAAATTGAGCTCAGCAGGAGCAACAATGGGAGTAAACTATGAGAAATGAAAGTCACTATAATCAAAATTTGTAAATCTTCATATTAATTAAAGATCTTATTATAAAAACAGAAAATGTTGGAAACACACAAGTCAGTTAGGATCTGAAACAAATAAATAATGGCCCAAGTCTTCCAGATTACAAATCATTGGAGACCGGTCATACAACTGAAGATGCACATCAGGATCCTGTGGAAATCTTGATGCATGGATACATGTGTTAATTACCTGGGAAGTTTAAACTACTGATGGACAATTCCCCTGCTCCCCAGTACCCTGAATGAAAGACTCCGACTCGCAGATAGAGTCGGAGACTTGGGACAGATCCACCCGCCTTACCTGGTTAGTAAGCCAGGAAAGGTTAGACATTAAAAACTGGTTTTACACCTCCACAACTGACACCCACAAACACCACCCCCAAGCACCCACCCTGGCACCCCAATTACACACCTGTCCCAACCCTATGACCCCCCTAACTGGACCTGACTATCCCCGAGCTGACCTGACCCAGCAACCTCCTGAGCATCCAACTATCCCCCTGACCTGACCGGCTACCCCCCAAACACAACTAGCCCCCCACCGATCCAACCCAACTATCCCCCAACCAGACCTGACTATACACCTAACCTGACCCGACCCGACTAACCCCCCCCACTGCTCAACTACCCCCAACAACACACCCCAACTATCCCTCCAACCAGCCGACTACACCCTAAACACCAAATATCCACCCGCTCAACTCTACTATCTTCCCAACCGGACCCGACTAACACCCCCACCCTGACCGAACCTAACTAACCCTCTGACTGCCTGATCACCCACTGACCACCTGACAGCCCACTCACTCCTCACCCACCTACCCATCTCACCCACCTGCCTACTCATCCACCTACCTATTTCACCCACCTCGCCCACTTCACCAAACCTAACCTAACTACCCGCTCACCCACCATACCACCACCTCCCCCACGCCTCCTCTGTTGAGGAGGCTACATCTCAACCACTCCCCCATTCAGTCATCCTTTCACTTATCCACATTTAAAGACTGGACTTTTAAAATTACCAGACAGAATACAGCAGCAAGAGAGGTGTGCCCTGTGTTTCCCCGACTCTACTCCAATCCGATCGAGTTCCCCAGGGGACACGGCATTGCACATTTCTGTGTCAGCCGGGATCGGAAGATCCAGAAAGAAATGCACTGCAATGTCAGGTCAAGAGAGTCTTCATACGCATTGCTGATGCTCGGAAGACTCAGACCAAAGTTTTGGAGAGAAACCATTCATCAAACTATTTTATTAAACACTTTATCCCTTTTTACACTTCTGTGATGACGTTTAGATATGATAGAATTGATAGCAGGGCAAAAAATAATTTTGGAGAACTCATTAAAAAGCTTTACACTAATCTGATTGCTCACTCATTAGAAAGAGATTTATGCTTTCGATCTATAAAGGAAGTTACAAAATCAGTGATGTGCAGCATAATTAGATGAAACAGAGAAAATTGCAAACCTTTTATGCGATTGGAGATCAAATGGCCGGAATGATACACTATTCATTTTATTTTTGAACATTTACAAAAATAAAATATTCCACAAATGTCTTCAGCACACCAAAAACACCAAAATTTACATGGTGAGAATATATCAGCAAGGAGTAAAATTCAACTTTGGTAGGGACACAAAATGGGCAGTAGCAGATCGACAACCTGTTACACACCCCGCCTGATTTGGCATTTCGTTGGCTTTAATGGAAGCATAATGAAATACAAGCATAATACAGGTGTCTAAGGATCTAAATATTGCAGGTGGCATGTGTGTGTTCAATCTGTGCTAGCGGAGCACGACCCATCATTTCAGTTATAGTTCCTCCATGGGTGCCCAAGGCACCTGCCTGAACCCGGCATTAAGCCTGCCACATATGCAGATGGAGGCCTAATGCCTGTTTCAAATTCCATTGCAAAACTGGACTACAAAAGACTGCAGCACATGTTTCTTCAGATGCTTAACAGTGTAAGATTTTGATAATACTACTAACTTTTCGGGATTTGTATTAGTTTGAAATAACTTTTATGGATTTTATCTTGACCACTTTCAATGGTCAAACAGTTCAATTTGAATTTCTTCTAGTGGGATAATTAACAGTTAAGGCAGCTGTTTGTAAGGAACTGGTGTTGATGACTTAATTACTTTAAAGGTATCGAACATTCTGGGCTCAAAGAATTGTATTTGTCTTAATTACACTATGCAACTGGGGGCTCCTTGGTCAGCATTAAAGAAATAAACAAAAGGTTTGAGTTCAGCAGCTTGAATCTAGTATGAGACCTTATCTTTAAACAAAACCATGTGTTTTTAGGGTTAATTGATTAACAATATCTGTATTGCAGATTGGAGGAATTTCCTGACATTATGGTAGGAAGTGTTATTAACATTTGTTCTTAATGGCTTTAGTGTCCATGGGATTTGGGTTGAAAAATGTTGATGTGAATTGTTTACGATAGGTTGTATTATTGGTAAGAGGATGTAGCATTGTTTGTACAACTGTAATCTGTATCTACAAGGATATGCCACTTGTTCACACTAGAATGTACCTCCAGGAGCCCAGGGAATAAGAGATGGGCATTTGTCTTCAGTCTACGTGACTCTATTTACAGAGATGGGGTGACACCAGGTGACCCTCAGCCTAAGCCAATGAAAGGGGGTAATTTGGACTATTTCCAAATAAGGGATGAGGAAAAGTCAGAAGTATAGATAAAAGTTGGCAAATCAAAGTCTTTGCTGGCACAGTTTTACCATGGCTTCTATCCTATGATTCTCCTGAGACACAGTTCAATGTACCGTCACTTCAGACACAGAAGGAGAAAGGCATTGCCTGTGCTGGCAACACCCAAGGAATCCTAGGGCCTTGAGGGATAAGAATCTTCCATATTATCTTCACTGTTTTTTGATAAATATATATAAAATTTTATTTAATAAATTCTACTTGATTCATAAATGAGTTATTTGTACCATGTTTGGTCAGGCACAACTGAGGACCCCATTGTTACAAATTAAGAATTCAGAACTTAGTTCTTTTAATTAAAAGGGTTTTATACCTCAAAAACCCCTAAATTACATCAATCAAACCTGTCATCCTTAAACAGAACATTAGGGGCTGCCACTGTAAAGAAGTTTTACCTATTTTTTAACTTACCTTATTCTGAAATTAGGGGAACAAGAGTGCTCCTCCCAGCTCCACATTAGGTCTGTGGGTCGCTGCCCATCACCACTGTCTGCCAACCCACCAAACTCCACCCCCATCATTGATTGCCTCTCCACAGGATCTGTTGAAGAGCTTCATTGGCATCCAAGTGGACTGAACTTGCTATTCACTGCAACCAGTAAGCTGCCCCTTGTTCCATGGCCAGTACCTGTGACTTGCTGGTAATGAACAAATGCGGCTGATGCACCAATTTGTTGTGGTTCTGCTTCTGTCCTCAGTAGGATCATACAGCATGCACAGCACTAAGATTGTTCCCTGTTTTGGCTGCAATCCAATTTCTAGGCCTTAATGTTTCTGTGAAAGGGTCATTAAATACATATTTGTCCCACAACTGTGAATTCTTCTCATGTGTGAAGTGCTGAGGTGTAAGTAACAAAATAAGCCAGAGAAACAACTTGTTAACTCTTGTTGACTGGTTGCTAATGTTGGTAATGTGCTTATTGAAGATTTCCTAAATATTCATGCAATTAGAAGAGGGGAATATAGGCAAAATGCAAAGAGGAAACATCCTGTAAGGGGAATTTAAAGGCATCTACAGAACCCTGAAGGAAATTCAGTTGAGTTATGTCGTGCCATCTTCTCCGTCAGGTTTTCAGCTCTGCCAGGCCTTGCCTAATGCCCAGGTGGTAAAAACCAAAATCTGCCACATGTCCTTTGTTCATGTCTGGAATCATAGTCTGATATAGCATAGAAAGGGCCCATTTGGCCCATTGTACCTGTGTCGACTCTTTGAAAGAGACTGCTGTTAATATGAACATAGAGAGGAAGCCGGAAATCTCAGCAGCTTTTGTTATGTGGTGATAGCCATTACTGAAAACCTAATACCAATCCGGGCTAGCAGTTTCACCAGTAGCCATTAGCTCATCATCCCTCAAGCAATCTTCGCCCAGCCCCATGAGCAGCCATCAATGGGTCTCCAATAGCAGTGCTCAAATCACCTCCTGCCTGCACTCCATAGGTCAACCCATCTCCTATGCCAACCTTTGCTCAACAACAATCAATGCAAAGAAATTAATGAAATTATGATCAACAACTGTGAATAAATTGTGAGAGCCATTATTAAATTTATGCCATTCTTATTCTTCCGTTACCACCAGCTATCTCCGATTTATGACCATTCACTCCAGTTCTAAGCAACTGATTTTGCAACCGTCAATCCATCTAAAAATCAGTCATTCCTGATATGGAAAATAACCTTTTTTTAACCTGGACATTCACTTTTGAAGCTTCCTGATGGGAAGAATCCATCAACAGCTTTCACATACAAGGAACTAAGTTGCAGCTAACTTGACAGCCATAAATTAAATTATGTTAGTGCATAGTCTGACATTAGGGGATGAGTTAGCTATTATCATGACTGCATGGGCTGACATTAGCCTGCCTGGGCTGATATTGGAGGTTTCAGAGGGTGGGCTGTCATTAAGGTTTTCGCTGCCTGACAGGGCGAACTGTTCATTAGAGTTAAGGAATGAGCTAAAAATTGCCACTAGAGTCGGATGACAGCTGCTAGTGGGTTGGATGATGGCTGAATGCATTTATCTGAAGGGGAACATCTTGGCAGTAAATCAAGATATACAAAATGTTTTTATCTTGAGATATGGATTTGGATCATTCATCGTATTTGGGATAACAACAATTGTATAGAGTTAGGCATGTTAAGTATATTTTGCACATAACATTTCAGCACAGATTTTATATTCTAATCTGTAAGCAGAAAGGCATATAGCTGCTGCACTGCATTAGCCACGTTCATTTTCCACTCAGCTGTTAACATTGCATAGTTCAATCCACTGCGTCTTAGTTTATTGCAAATAGTGCATTAAGCCATCCAATTCAATGTCATCCATAATCACAACTTACCACCTGCACAACATGGAATTGAGGACAATAATGCCAAGAAATAGACCTACGAGAATTCCAAAGATTCAGATGCCAATTGGTATGCAGAATAAAAATGAGGAATCTTAGATTTTAATGAAATTCATATTGATTTCATGTTGGAGAAGCCAATGGCCAAGACCACCTTCCATTTGGAAGCTGGCCTTGAGTCCTTTATATAAAATGGCTGGAGTCAGAGGATAGTGGTGACTGGTTGAATGCAATCTCCAGCAATAAAAGAACCTAGCATAACCGAAAAAACAAATGTTCAATAGCATGCAAAGGACCACCAAGGAAAAGACTATACTCCACCATAACCAGCGAAGGGCTTCAGCACCTGAGGCGACTTTCTGTGGCTAATAATAAGAGGCAATAGTTTTTCAGCCTTGAAAACATAGTGGAAGTTATGGATGGGTACAACCACAACAAGCACTAATAAACGTCTTCCCAAAGTCTGTGCATCCGTGTAGAATAAATTTTTAAAACTAGTCATTCCAAATCATGGAAGTAGAATCAGAACAGTAAATTCATTATTCCACAAAGGAATAATGGTGGATTTTGCTGATCTGATTATGAAAGTGTTGTGGCCCAGTCTTTCTTCAATTTTCTCACATTTTTAATTCCTCCTGATCATGAAGGCACTGGCTCTTGTTCTATGACTGTAACAGCCCTGTAGCACCTTGCCAAGGTGGTACCCTGTATGCACACGCTTAGCAAGCCTGATTTTGTCCTCACACAATGTCATCATTCACAGGATTTCTTTTGGAGAAGTTGAACAGTAGCAAATGTCATTTAATATTTAAAAGGTTAATGAGCAAAGCCCAATATGGGATAATGCATACTGACTAGTTTCATGAGCATGAAGATTATATGTGTTAACTAATTTAATCTGACAACCAAATCTGGCATAGAAATAAAAAGAGGCCTGAGGCTCAGCAAGGTTGATTTTAATAGTTGGCTATCTGAATCAGTTGGCAGCCACATTATTAAACACAAATTTCACAGGGCAACTTGACAGAGCGAGCACTGTGCATCATCCCACTCAGTTTACTGGATGGTGAGGCAGAAAAGATTCAAAAAAGGTAGAATTATATTAGTGGGTTAGAGGAATGAGTGTTCTCCCCTGAGCTCAACACAAATATTGTAGGCCAACGCTATCCAAGACTCCATTTCACTCCCAGTTCTCCCTCCTGGACCTACCTGTCTGCAGGCTTGTTCAGCTTCCAGCCCACCTGGCATTGTGCTGAAATGGAGTTGGTTCAGCGACATGATCGTGAAACCCAGTTGTTTATTGTTTTAATATTCGCTCTTGGGATGTGGGCATTGCTGGCAAGGCCAGCACTTATTAGCCATCCCTAATTGCCTTCGAGAAGGTAGTGGTGAACTGCCTTCTTGAACTGCTGCAATCTGTGCGCTATAAATACACCCACAATGCTGTTAGGTAGGGAGCGCAAGGATTTTGATCCATGGCAGTGAAGGAATGGCGCATATTTCCAATCAGGATGGTGAACCTAAGAACATAAAAAAGAGGAGCAGGAGGAGGCCATTTGGACATTTAAGCCTGTTCCACTAATCAGTAGAATCATTGCTCATCTGATCGTGGCCTCAAATCTACTTTCCTGCCTTCCCCCTATAACCCTTGACTCCCTTGTACATCAAAAATCTGTTTAACCATCCTTGAATGTATTCAATAACCTAGCCTCCACTGCTCTCTGGGGTAGAGAATTCCAAACTTTATCAGCCCTCAGAGAAGAAATTTCTCCTCATCTCCATCTTAAATGGGAGATCCCTCATTCTGAAACTACCTCCTCATTCTAGGTTCCACCACAAGGAGGAACTTCATCTCAGAATCTACCCTGCAAAGCCACCTCAGAACCTTGTTTCAGTAATATCACCTCTCGTTCTTCTAAACTTCAAAGAGTACAGGCACAACCTATGCAACCTTTCGTCTAAAGACAACATCTTCATCTCAGGTGTTAACGTAGTGAATCTCCTCTGAAATACATCCAATGCAAGCATATTCCTCTTTAAATTAGGAGACCAAAACTGTATGTAGTACTCCAGGTCTGGTCTCACCAATGCCCTGCACATTCGCAGCAAGACTCCCCAACTTTTATACTCCATCCTCCTTGCAATAAAGGCCAGCATTCCATTTGCCTTCCTAATTACTTGCTGTACCTGCACACTAACTTTTGTGATTCATGTAATGAGGACTCCCAGATTCCTCTGTAGCACAGCATTGTACTACAGTGTTTGGCCATCTAAATAATATTCTGCTTTTCTACTCTTACTACCAAATTGGATAACCTCACCCTTTGTTGTGTCCTCTTAACAACTCTAATTTGTCAAACATAATTCCCTTTCATAAAACCATGGTTGGCTCTGCTTGATTGTATTACGATTTTCTTAATACCCTGCTACTACTTCCTTAATAATAGGTTCCAGTATTTTCCCAATGACAGCTGTTAGGCTAACTGGCCTATAGTTTCCTGCTTTTTTTTCTTGCTCCTTTCTGAATAGGGGTGTTACATTTGTGGTTTTCCACTTGCTGGGACCTGTTTCCCTAATGCTTTTTCTCTAGTGATGATGATGGTTGAGTTTCCCTCCTTTGCATCTTGATTTTCTTCTATTCTTGCAAAGCATTTAGTGCCTCGTACCATGAAGACAGATAGAAAATAGTTGTTCAAAGTCTCTGGGTGGAATCGCCCCAGATTTGCACTATGTGCGGTAGCAGGCGGGAAAAAGAACGTTTTTCCCGCTGGCTGCAATGGCGGGTTTTCGTGCTGTATTGTCCCAATCCCGCTTCATTAATCATGCATTCCCAGGAAAAATACAATTTCGATGGCTGACAGGCTCTCATTCGCCCGCCATGCCATCACCACCCCGCTTCATCACACTGGGCTCTATATTCAAAGTGCAGCCGTGCACACACATCTGAGTGCTTCCAGCCCAGGACTGCTGCACAGAAGCCCCAAAAGGCAAGAAGACTGCAGCCCCCATGATTCAGTGACGTTTCCATCGAGTGCCTTTTGAATGCCATGGAGGCCCGCCATGATGTCCTGTACCCCCACTCTGGCCGCAGAAGGGTCAGCAACATCACCAATCTGGCTTGTGGGGCGGCGGCAGTGGTGGTCAGTGCTAACATCCTGCAAAAGAGAACAATCACCCAGTGCTGAAAGAGGATGAAAGATCTCCTCCATTCTGCCAGGATAAGCCACTCTTCTCATCACTTCCAACTCACACAATCACAAACCCATCACACATCCACAGGGCCCTCACTCACTGCCAGTTCAAGGGACATCACCATTCACTCTCTCACTCACACCTTCACTGTCCTCATTCTGTCCATAGGGCCACTCACCAGCCATACATGCCAGGCATATTTACCACCTGGCCTGGCAGGTGTCCTGCTTACACTCTCTCCATCTGTATTCATGCAGGACAAGCTGGCACACAATAAGAAGGAGAGGTCGCAGGCTGATGGAGGAATACCTGAAATCAAGGACCTCACGGACTTTGAAAATAGAGTCATCCAGCCGGCCGGTGAAGATATGGACCTTTCCTGTGCTGACAGGGAGGTCGGCGGTGCTCTACCAAATGAGGATCCAGAAGTGCAACATCCATCAGACAACCATGCCGTGTGTCACCTCCCTGTTCCACAGTCCCCTCCATGCACTAATTATCTCTCCTTGCTTTCACAGACACAAATGGGAGACAGCCAACGGAGTCCATGACCCAGGGTCTCCAATCAAGCCCTGAAGAAAATTCTGAAGAGGAATCTGAAGGCACCTCATTGAAGACTCGTCACAGCGCTCACCCACACCCTCCATCACCACAGAGATACACGCCTCGGCAGGACCACACTTTAGAGCAGCCTCGGGATCACAATCTGGTGAGCACACAGCAGGCGGGGGCAGGGACTTCCCAGATGTCCAGCACTCAGAGGACTGCTGGAGGCCAGAAATCTGCTGAGTCCGAATTAGATGAGAAGCCTCTGGACTCAGTCATACCTCAGTTGCTGGGGCTGCAAAGGCAAGCCCAGGAAAATCAGGAAGGGATGTCCGCTGCACTCCGCAGATTGCAAGGCACGATGGAGGAGTCCATCCACCTTCAGGCTTAGGTGATAGTGCTGGTATGCCAATGCACCGAGGTCAACATTGGCAGGATGGTGGCCACCGTGGAGACCTTGGTCCAGGACATTGGTCCTGCACTGCTGCGTAGTCTGAACTCCATCGCTGATGCCATAGTTGACCTCCAACATTGTGTACGAGAGAGGGGTGCAGGGCAGCTTAATCTCACTCCAGCTTCCCCTTCTCCTCAAGGAGTCAGCCAGGGGCTATCAAGCACCCATAGGGAGGAGGACCAGCACTCAACACCCAGGTGACTCCGGTAGTATCTGGCCCATCCAAGTCCCCTCTTTCTTTGACCCCAACATCTCCAGCTCCACAGGCGAATGAGGGTGACACTGCCACACAGCAGAACCCCGAAAGCAGGCCGGGGCCCTCCAGGTCTCAGCCCTCCAGGGGACACCTGCAAAGGCCTCTGTGGACACTGGAAGACGTCAGGGATCTGTGACCGACTGAGAATGTAGGAGTCGTGGACACTCTCTGGGAACTGTGCGCATGGGCTGGCCGCACACCAGCTATACATTCAGCGAGTGGAAGCCCTTGCAGTTGGCGCACTTGACCAGTTGTTGCGATGGAGATCTGAGCACTACGTGAGTGCAGTCAATAGCACCCTGCACCTGTGGGAAACCTGGGCAAATCCAAGTGATCTTGCATCCTGGCTTTCTTGGTCCTGAGCGAAATGCATAAAGTCCTGTGCCTTTGCGAAGATGGCATCATGACCTCATGGATGCATTTGTGGGTGGAGGCTTGTGATATCCCACAGAGGTCACCTATGGAGCCCTGAAAGGAGCCACTGGTGTAAAAATTGAATGCCGTGGTCACTTTCACAGCCACTGACAGTGGATGCTCTCCATGTCCACATGGTGCCAAAGCCTGCAGCAGCTGGCAGATATGACAGACCAATTCCCTAGACATCTGTGGTGACGCTGGTTCTCAGTCGTCTGCAGGAATGAAAGGTGGTATCGATAGACCCTGGGTCTAGCAAGGAGCCGACCAGTGACAGCTCTCTGTGGCTCTTCAGCAGCGTTTGCGGGAGCCCCAGCCGCTCCTTCTTCCTGAGGGTGCTGCTCCTACCTCTGTGCAGCTGAGTGTCTCCATCGCTCTCTTCTCCTTCATCTCCGCTCTCTGTACGACATGAGGCATACAACTAGGTCACAAGGCCCCAAGCTCCTGATGTACTTCTCCTGCAGGATGAAAGAGAGAGATGTGTGGGTTAGCTTGAGTGTACTAGAAACCTGCCTTGGTTAAGTCTGAAGAATGCTTAATGCATCCCAGAGAGTGCTGGCTCCCACTTGGACGGCCAGAGTTTAGTGCACTGCATGGCTGCCTGAAACCCCACCCACCTCTCCCCCAGACCGAGTGGCAGCAGCTTCTCTCACTGGACTGCATGCTGTGCTGTCAGCTCAGGCACAGGCATTCTCCTAACCCGCACTGCAAGGCTGGACTGTTAGCTTCAACCATGGGGGAGACTGGTCCAAACTGGGATGCTGACATCACAAGGGGCTGTGAGCACCTCCACCAGTGACAGCTCCACGGCTTTAGCAAGGAGATTGTACAATGTGCCCAGTTGTTCAACTCTTCTACAGTCCACTAAAACGCTCATTAGTTTGCAGTCTTTACCTGAAGGACAAAAAGTTCAGGACCGTTTGGTGGCACTTTGGTGCCTCAGCGTTGCTTGAGCGGGCAGATAAGCTAGAGGCCCGACTCGGAGCATTACATTGTGGCTGTGTCTGAGCTGTCTCAGCTATGGAGGAATGGTCACTTTATACAGGTTTCCCTAATGTGTGGCAGCTTCCCTCCACCCCACCCTGCACATACTTGTGCACTACCATCAATCACAGTGCAGCCCTTGGCCTCTCGCAAAACCTGCCTTGACCACGGTGCAGCCCTTGACCACCCCCCCCATACCCCCCACCACCACCAAGTCACCTCAACCTTCAAGTCCAAAAGGCAGCCCTGGTGAGCGCTGCACAACTTTACTGTACATTCACCTCCGAGTTCCCCTCAAAGTGCAGCCCGCCAAGTGCACGCTTTATATATTGTTGTGAAACACATCAGCGTGCAATCACGTCGATGTGCTCAGATGATCAAGTGTGGGGGATGATTCCGGTGGGCTGAGTTTATAGTTATATGCAGATGTGTTACTATGAGGTTCCTGACTTCTGGCAGTAGGAAATGTGGCCCACCATTGACAGGTGGAGCGGACGATTGCAACTGGTTTCACGATGTTGTGAAACCGATTTTTGGCTTTCTCACCACATTGTCTGCTCATGCCGCCGAACATGCCCGATGCCAGCGGGCACGGAAAATGCTGCCCTCTGTCACTTCCTTGTTTCCCATTATTAATTCCCTAGTCTCATCCTGTAAGGGACCAACATTTACTTTAACTGCTCTCTGCCATTTTATATACATATAGAAACACTTACTGTCTGTTTTATGTTTCTTGCTAGTTCACTCTCATATTCCAATCTGTTAATTTTTTTTTTTAGTCATTCTTTGCCTGTTTCTAAAATTTTCACAATCTCTGGCTGGCCTAACACAAATTTTTGCAGCATTATGTATTTTTATTTATTTTTTTCACAGGATTTGGGCACCACTGACTATGCGTGCGAAGTGTGCCACATAGTGTGGCATTGGCACCAAATGCTGCCTTGCCCATGCTCATCTCTAATTGCCCTTGAGAAGGTGGTGATTAGCCACCTTCTGGAACCACTACAGTCCATGTGGTGTAGGTACTCCCAAGGTGCTGTTAGAGGGGAGTTCCAGGATTTTGACCCAGCAACAGAGAAGGAAGAGCGATATAGTTCCAAGTTGGGATGGTGTGTGGCTTGGAGAGGAACCTGTAGCTGCTGCCCTATCTAGGGGATAGAGGCTGCAAGTTTGGAAGGTATTGAAGGAGGCTAGGCATGTTAGTGCAATGCACCTTGTATATGGTATACATTGCTGCCACTGTGTGCTGCTGTGGAGGGAGTGAAAGTTTAAAGTGCTGGATGGGATGCCAATCAAGAGGGTTGCTTTGTCCTGGATGGTGTGGAGCTTCTTGAGTGTTATTGGAGCTTCACTCAGCCAGGAGAGTGGAAAGTATTCCATCACACTCCTGATTTGTGCCTTGTAGATGTTCACAGACTTTGAGGAGTCAGGAGGTGCGTCACTTGGTACAGAATTCCAAGCCTCTTATCTATTCTTGTAGCCACAGTATTTGTATGGCTGTCCAAGTTAAGTTTTTGGTCCATGGTAACTCCCAGAATGTTGATTGTGGAGGATTTAGCAGTGGTAATGCCATTGTATGTCAAGCGGAGATGGTTAGAATCTTTCTTGTTGGAAATGGTCATTGTCTGGCACTGTGGTGTGACTGTTACTTGCCACTTATCAGCCGAAGCCTGAATGCTGTCCAGGTCTTGCTGCATGAGAAATGGGTTGCTTCAGTATCTGAGCAGTTGCTAATGGTAATGAATGCTGTGCAATGATCAGCAATGTTACAACCAGGTGAGGAGAAGTTAAATGGCTCCCCTCTCTGCCCTCTTCGCATTTGACCGTGACTGGTTTATTTTTGTTTGAAAAGAATATGCTTATCAATTCAGTGAATACTCAACTGTTTATGCACTATGATCAAAAAGAACCAAAGGAACAGGTTTTCTTATGTTTAACAAAGGAAGAAGTTTTATTGTACTTTTTTATTCATTCATGGGGTTTGGGTGTTGCTGGCTACGCTTGAGAAGGTGCTGCCTTCTTGAACCGCTGCAGTCCATGTGGTGTAAGTACATCCACAGTGCAGTTAGGGAGGGAGTTCCAGGATTTTGACCCAGCAAACTGAAGGAACGGCGGTATATTTCCAAGTCAGGATGGTGAATGACTTGGAGGGGAACTTCCAGGTGGTGGTCTTCCAAGTGTCTGCTGCGCTTGTCCTTCTAGATGGTAGCGGTTGTGTGTTTATAATGTGCTGTCTAAGGAGCCTTGGCAAGTTCCTGCAATGCATCGTGTAGATGATACACACTGCTGCTACTATGTGTCAGTGATGAAGGGAGTGAATGTTTGTGGATGTGGTGCCAATCAAGCGGGCGGCTTTGTCCTGGATGGTGTCAATTTTCTTGAGTATTGTTGGAGCTGCACTCATCCAGGCAAGTGGAGAGTATTCTATCACACTCCTGACCTGTGCCTTGTAAATTGTGGACAGGCTTTGGGGAGTCAGGAAGTGAGTTACTCGCCACAGGATTCCTAGCATCTGACCTGCTCTTGTGGCCACAGATATAAGCAAAATAATAAAATACACACCGACTTAGACACACACACACAAACTCAAAGTTTACACAAACACAAATACAGAATAGGGAAGAATAAGTTAGCCAAATTAGTGTCCGTAAAAATAGTTTAAAATAATATATAGTCTGTAGTTTGGTGACTTGGCTGGCTTCAGGCTGAATTCGATGTTCTAGATGCTTCTGATTCAAAGATGGAGACAACTGAGATGGTTGTTCTTCGGGAGACGGTAGTGCTGGGTTGGATTCTTTTTAGAAATCTCTGTCTGCAGGAGGGTGTCCCTCGATGATCACAGTTAGCAAAAAAGCGTCAAAGCTTACCTGGTGAGTCGAAGGAATAAAGAGACATGAGAGACCCCATTTAGGTCTAAGCATCTTGTCCTCAGTTCTGTTGAGAAAACATGTGCTTAAAACATACAAAGGGTTGGCATGTCATGTGATCATCCTTCTCCAACTGCTAGGGAGATTCAAAAAAGGACTTTGTCCGTGTATTTCAAAGTTCACTTGATTAGCTTCTGTCCAGAAGCTAACATAGCCAGGGTCCCATTGTCCAAGTGATTAGTCTTAATAGCCCATCTCCAAAAGTTGAATAGCTCAGGTGATTGTCATAGGTGCCTTACTATTGAGACAGGAGATGTGAGTCCTTCACACTCCCCTGAAGTCATTGTCTTTGATTCTCTTGCAGACAGACTGACTCTACTTCAATGAACTGGAATGTGGAATGTATAGTAATGCAAATTGGGGTTAGTCATCTTGGGTTCTGAGTTCAAATCGCTTTAGTCTCTGTGTTTTTAAAAAGTTTGTTTTTAAAAAGTTCAATTCAGATTTCCAGCCAGTGGATTAAAAATCATTATTTGGCATAAAGTACATCTGTATGACAGCAAACATTCACTTCTGACCTTATGTTGGAGCTAAGGTTCATAATGAATCAGGCCTCCTACCAATAGAAAGGCATTCCACCCGTAGCTTACTTATCACCTGCCTGGAATTAAATCTGGCCCTTTAACATCATGATAAATTAATGTCCTTTGAATAACCTTTGCCTCACCAGTCCAGACCAGAATATACCAGATGTGTTTTGCAAGAACTGTCTATAATCATATTGTATTTACATTCTTTCCTGGTTTCCTTTTCTTCTTGCTAGGGAATTAGTCTCTCATGGTGCTAATTTCTATTATGTAATTAATCCATGTCATTATTGTTTGTCTCAGTGTAGCAGTCTCACATATCCCATCAAAAGGAAACCAGGATATGTATTTTCATAATACTGCTTTCTCTATTTGCCTGCTTAATTTTTATAAATGTTTCCCTGATTATGCATACAACTGAAATATGAGTGTAAACTCATAAGTAGTGAATTAGCCCAGAATTTTCTGAAATGTTGGAGTGTAACTATGCTGTTTTTTCCCCCAAGTAACTTTACGAATGACTGATTTATACTTACTTTACACCAAAATGTTTCTGTGGGTGAATTTTCTTGACTTCCAAAATACATTCGCTGAAATCTTTTGCTGCTCATTAACATAGCTACACTCCCTAAACAGCAGAGCAGCTCGTGCATAAATAATGCACTAATCTAGATTTCCGTCCAAAATTTAGACATCACATGGTCTAGAATAACCTGATATCAACATAACATATTCCTGGAGTTTGGTAATAATGTTATTTGTGATTTTATTTTCATTTTTCTTGTTTTACTGAAATCAGCACTATACTTTAGCCAAGGTGCTGTCAGTCTCAGAATACCCAAAATATTTTCAAATCCCCCCACCCCATCACTCCATCAGCAAATTCAAAAGGACTAAGCCGCTGGAATGATTTTGCCAACAGCAATGTGAGTGCATAATAATAGGAGATGAAGAGGAGCAGCAGAGACATGAAACTCAGAGTGAGACAGCACGGCAGAAGACAAGCTTTCTTCCAGTAGGTTATGCTCTTCTTGGAGATTGGGGCAGTGACACATGACTACGGCACCACAAAGGGAAGCTTTACTCTGCAACTGGTTGTGCTGTACTAAACCGGGCATGAATAATGCACCCTTTGATCGGTGTACTTGTGCCAGCAGTAGTGAGTGAATTGTGAAGCTAGTCTCCCCACACTGTGGGTGAAATCATCCCAGATTTGCTCCAAGTGCGGAAAAGGCAGGGCAATGGCACTAGGTCATAAGGCTCATTTGGAGAGCCGGTGCAGACACGACGGGCCGAATGGCCTCCTTCTGTGCCGCTAGAATTCTGTGATCCTGGTGTAAAACCTGTCGTTTTACCCATCGGCCGCAATGGCAGGTATTCACATCATATCGTCCCCTTCCCAGTGCCTGATTAATAATGTACTTACAGGAACCATGCCGGATCGCTGGCGGAGTGGCATCTGATTCACCCACCTCGCCATCACCTCAGGCCTTCCATATCCAAGCACCATATTTAAAGGGCGTCCCGGCACAGGTCGCCTGTGGAGGCCTGGAAGGAGCCACTGGTATAAAAATTGAGCGCCACAGCCACTTTCATGGTCACTGGTAATGAATGCCCTCCATGTCCCCATAGCACCAAATCTTGCAGCAGATGACCAACCAGTTCCCTGGGCATGCACGGTCCTCAGTGACACTGGTTCTCAGTCATCTGCAGGAATGACAAGCGTTAACTATAGACCCTGGGTCTAGCAAAGTGTCTTTGAGCAATGGTTCTCGGTGGATCTTCAGCTGCATGCCCAGCAGGCCCTGCCACCCCTTCATTTTCAGAAAGATGCTCCTCCCTTTGCTGAACCAAGTGCCTCCGCCGCTCTCTTTCTCCATGATGACTGTGGCATTAGTGGCATTTCCTGTCCTCACCCTGATCCAGAAAATTGTGTGACTTATGCTTCAAATTTCCAACCATCCAATATCTTTACATGATCAATCTTTGACTCTTCCCTCTCCTTCCTAGACTTCTGTCTCACTATCTCTGTGAGTGGGCTGGGAAATGATAGCTTTTGCCCACTGTTCTGATAGCCACCTGAATTATAATCTTTCCCACCTTGGTCTTTCAATACTCCATTCCTTTCCCCCAGTTTGTCCATCGCATATATTCTGGCGATGATACCAGTGCTTCGGAAATGTCTTCAGCTAAAGATTCCACTCCACAAGGTTGACAGGACTCTTCTCTTGGTCCATCCAACTTTCTAGCCCTCTATCCCTCAACCCATCCTCCTGCCCCCATAAGCATGATGGGGACCCTTGCTCTCACTGTCTACCTGCCAGCCTTCATGCTTAACAGATGACCTTTCATGATGCAAAATGGGCACCTCTGGATCTGATATGGTGGGAAGCCTGTGTGCGCTGATTCTGCACCAGAAAAGCCAGACCTGTCATATTGTTTAGAGTTTCTTTCTAGTCATCCAGGGCACAAGCCTGAAAAAGGTATTAGGACCTTTGCGTACGCAAATACTGGGTTTGATGTACCATACATGCTGTGATCAGCTTCTTAGGCTCTAAGCAGCCAAACCTAAGATCCTTAAAAGGGACTGCTAAAGGCTGATAACTGAAAGCAAGGTGCTAACTTTATTACTTTTATCACTGTGGAGCCCGGAGGGTAGGAATGTTCCTCTTTTTATGAATTTTGTTATCTTTTATGAACAAAGGCTAGCAGTAATACATCACTAAGGCGGTCCTCTCAGTGCAAGTGAATGGTAGTCATAACTGATTTAGGAATTACCACAGTGAGTCTGTGCGCAATCCAATGTCAATGAATGCAATACTCTTATTATTCGTACCAGAATTATGATCTACACAGAAATTGTAAGATTCCAATATTAAATCAAACCCCACATCTAGACTCCACTTCCATAACATCCGATAAACATTCTTGTCAATGTAAATTCCATGGGCGGATTGAGTTTTTAATTGCAGGAGGGGTAGAGTTGCTTTACACATTGAAAATGGTGTTCCTGGACGCTATCACTGGATCCCAACACCTCCGGGATGATTAAGGCAATTTTCAAAGAAAGGGTTGGCGGAATGATCCAGGAGCCCACTCGTCTGCAATATAACGGCCCATTAAACTTCTCAGGGAGCCTGTTAAGGGGCCAGGCAAGGTCAGGAGCCGATTTTTCAAAGTGGAAATCACCAAATTTCAACAGAGTGGTACACACTAGTTTTTTTTTAAACCTGAAAAATTGTTGCCACCAGGGATTTCGCTGCGAGATCAGGCACAGTACTGTTTGCTGGCCTTATGGTCAATTCTCTGAGTGCTGAGACATCTGGCCCTCCGAATTCCTGCCTCTTCTATTGTGCAAGGGAATGGCAGGCCCTGTCATGGTTGCCATGTACCTTTAATGCTCCTACTTCAACAGGCATCTCCTCACAGAGCTCAGTGCCACTAATTGGGCACCAAGCTCGCCTCCGGCCCAGTTAGGACATTAACATTTGAAGACTGCGTCACATGAGGGTCAGGACCAAAGGTTTTGAGTTCCAGGTCCCGATTTGAAAACCAAGCCCCATGTTCCTGAAAATCTACGCAGAATCTCTCTGTAACTAAATAATTCCATATCTATATAATAAATGCAACAGACTCACAGACTGAATATCTTTTTCAGATGACTTTTCAGTGCCAAAATGGAATTAAAGCAAATATTATACATGCACATAAACTGGAAAGCAATGTTTAAGTAGCTCCTTAGCTGAACAAATAATCAAGAGAACGTGAAAGGTAGTCATTTAAAAAGTGGTGTTCCATCAGTACAAATATTCAGATTCAAAAGAATGCAATGTTATACACTAGGCTTGATTTTCTTTCCTATTGGTTTCAGAGTCTGACAGTACTTTGTTTAAGTTTCGTGCAGGCCTCAGCGATCAAAGTGTCAATGAAGCTCATGTGAAAAAGCACTGCTGCTGAATTACGTTCAGATTACCTACAGATTCTGCAGCACCTCATTTTTGGGGTATAAATCTGCACCAGTGTATTATTTGTGTAAATGCTGGAAACTTGTGTGAGCTTGTCCTTTGCAGTGGGAGAGTGGCAGGTCTGAAAAACAGTTGAGGTTTTCGGCAAATTATCTTTTAAGCAGTGCACATGATTGAGCAAAACTATGCAGAGCAAAGCTGCAGCGTAAATTTAGTTACATGCAAATTTCTACGGAAATTCAACTCCATTTTGATATCATTCTGCTGAAAAGTTTCAGGAAATTCCAGATCAAAAAGTTAGGATAGACGTCAGGAAGTCCTTACTTTTCACAGAGTCATTGGCCTCAGATCAGATTACCAAAACATGTCACAAACGTGGATTTAACCCTTCAAAGGGGAGCTGGATGACTTCCTGAATTGGAGAATTTCTCAAGTTAGACAGTAGGTGGCAGGGTACTTGCAATCATTCCATTAGCAATTTTCTTGGCATCCATTTGGCTTGTTTGATCACCTTCAGGATCCAGAGAAGAATTTCCCAGAGCTTTTTTCCTCAAATATATTTGAGGAGAATGCTTCTCCCAAAGGACTGTGTAGAGATGGGTTGATGATTGCGCGTACGGTTGGCACAGGCTACATTTTGACTTTTCCTGATTTTTTTGAGATATTAAACTGCTTAAAATAAATAATCAGCATCTCCCTTAAAAACGCAAGTAAAGTAATAGCTCTCTGCCTAACAGCACCGTGGGTGAACCTAACACAACTTAGACTGCAGCGGTTCAAGGCTACGGTTGACCACCACCATCTCAAGGGCAACACATACGCCCCATGAACAAATTTTAAATATTCTGACAGAAATTCACTCACAAATATGGTGAACAGTAGCCTCCAGACTTTGATTATTTGTGTGTCATCTGCATTTCAGGCTAATGATAACTATCCTTCTGTAAATCGCATATATAACAGGAGGATGGGAGTACACTGTTGTTTCCTACATGGCAATAGTGACTACACTTCAAAAGTACTTAATTGGCTGTATAGTGCTTTGGGATGTCCTATGGTCATGAAAGGAGCTATACAAATGCAGGTTCTGTCTTCTTTGATACAGGAGGAAAAATAGGCAGTTATACTTCTCCACATCAACAACATTTGATGGTAACATGTCTGCAACATGACAATTCCTTCTCTTTTCAGATGTTTCAAATTCTATCAATTATTCATCACGTTTAGGGTAAGTGATTTCTTATCATTCAGATCCAATGAAACAGCTTTTTCACTTTTCAGAATTTTTATGCACGATTTGTGCTACAGGCAAACAGTGTAGGCAAATTAGAATTTGTCACTAACTGCTATATTGTGTTAAATGACTACAACTAAAAATGTTATAAAGTCAAAATGAATAAAACCTGAATTGGCTCTCACTCCCCATTATTTCCTTTCATTGTCTGGGAATGTGATATTTAACTGCTGATGGAGCTTCTGACCACTGTCTGGTTCAATATATTGGTTTTGTTTTCACTCCTTATCAGCCATTGCTTCCCACGGTTCGTCTTTCATTTATCTATTCAACATTCAGGAACATATTGCAATTTGGTTAAGTGTCTCTGTTTCCCAGCAATCTTTCACAATTCATCTGGTTTCTTTCTATTTAGTTTATTTGTTCATGCATTGTCCCAGAGTTTCCTGTATTAACTATTGCTTTGCTATTCCACTCCCATGTTTTCCTGTTCAGAGTTCTTTCTCTGCCTTCCTTTATTTTTCATTTTTGTCTCCATATTCCCAACCTATGTCTGGGGGATCATTTCATTCCTCAGCAAATTGCAGCTTGTTTGTTTCCATACATTCTGTGTATATTGCTTACCCCATTTATGTATAAAATTGTATCCAGTTTTCCATTTTTTAATCAGGCCATACTTCATAGCCTAGGGCGACATTAAATGATTCCTCACCCCGGACGCTGGGAGGCAGGAGGTGATTTAATCACAAGAGAAAGCGCAGTGTGGAGAGCCCAGCCCCTCCCCCTCCTGACTCCACTACCACCGCCCCCACCCCCCCAACCCACCACCTGATGAAGTCAGGGGCAGGGAAAGTCAAGGTCAGCTTTCCTGCCCTTAAGTCAATTGAGGCCCTTAAGTGGCCAGTTAATGGCCCTTAAGGGCCTCTTCCTGCCGCCACTGGTATTGTGGGGGGACTGGTAGGGGGGTTGTGGCAGGGGGTCATTCTGTGCCCCACAGCAGGCTCTGATGGCAGTCAGTGGCACTGTTGGAAATGAAGATCTGCTGGCTTCTGATTGGCCAGCAGCCCTTGGAGGCGGCATCCTCACTTGCAAAGGCCTGGGAACCTCGATTTTAAGCAGGTAAATGCCTGATTAGGATTTAATCCCATCAGGGTTCCCAGAAATGGCTGCAGTGGGTTGCCACCAGCATTCTGGCCTGTGAACGAAGCCACTGCCATGGTCATTAAATTCAGTCCTAAGTCTTAGAATCATGGAATCATAGAAAGCTCTTGTGCAGAAGGAGGCTATTCAGCCCCTTGTGCCACTCCTGGCTTTATGGTAGAGCTATCCTACTCCCCTGCTCTTTCCTCAAAGCCCCATAATTCTTAAAAAAAAAGCAAAGGATCCCATTGGCTTTTTTAAGAGCCTTCTCAACTTATTCTACCACCTTCAAAGATTTTAGCACATATACCTCCAGGTCTCCCTTGTCCTACACCACTTTAAAATTGTTCCACTTAGTTCACCTCTCCTCATTCTTCCTATTAAAATGAATCACTTCACACTTAACAGTAATAGGTTTAACCTGCCATGGATCTACCCATTTCATCAGTGTCCTGCTGGAGTCTGTTACTGTCTTCCTCACTGTTTACTACATTTCTGAGCTTCATATTCTCTATAAACTTAGAAATTATGCCCCGTGTACTCAAGAGCTCTGAAATGCAGAGGGATCTGGGTGCCTTAGTGCATGAGTCGCAAAATGCAGGCTAATAGAATGTTAACATTTATTGCGAGGGGGATTGAATGCAAAAGTAGGGAAGTTATGCTTCAGTTATACAGAATACTAGTGAGACCACATCTGGAGTACTGTGTACAGCATTGGTCACCTTATTGAAAGAAGGATGTAAATGCATTGGAAGCAGTTTAGAGAAGGTTTACCAGACTAATACCTGGAATAGGCAGGTTGTCTTATGAGGAAAGGTTGGACAGGTTAGACTTGTATCTGCTGGAGTTTAGAAGAGTAAGAGGTGACTTGATTGAACCATATAAGTTCCTGAGAGGTCTTGACCGGGTGGATGTCCCCCCCCCAAACACCATCACCCCTTCCGAACTCCCTCTCTTACACCTTCCTCCCTCCTTACACCTACCTCCCCACTTGCTGCATTCTCCCCTGTTACACCCTCCTCCCCCCATACTCCCTCCTCCCCACTCCCAACCTCACCATACCCCTATTCTGGCTTTCATGCACAATGTGTGAACACTGTCATGGGCCTTTCTCTATCCTGTTATTCCATGTTGACTGAACTTAAGGGAAGATTGTCATTGTTACAATTAATGGCCTTTTTCTCTCATGTAATTATGAAATGGCATTGTTGTAATTTACATCAAAAACATCACCATGCTATTGTGTGAGATGTTCTGCATCATACTCATCATGCGTGATTTAAGCCTCCATTTCATCCACCACAAGATGGCAATAGCTCTCCAGACCAATGTGTCATGTAATCTATTCACAGTATTCAACAAGTCTCTAACTCTATCAATAATGTTTGGTAAAATGTAATGCAAATTCATTGGGTTTAAGCTCTTAAAGTGTCTGCTTGATTCAGTGGTAGCACTCTAGTCTGTTAGTCAGGAGCTTGTGGGATCGACCCCACTCCACAACTTAGCACATAACTCAGATTGACAATTCAGTTCAGTACTGAGGTTGTGATGCATTGTCAGAGGTGGCACTTTTAGTAGGAGACGTTAAATGTTGACACTGCATGCCTGTTGAGATTAATATAAAAGCTGCAAGAGCATTATTTCAAGAATTGGTGTCCTAGCTAACATTTATTACATACATAGGGTGTGTGACACAGAAACAGGCCATTCGGTCCAACCAGTCCATACTATTTATACACCACTGGAAGAGATTAACTGCTCATTGTTCTTTGTAATAGCTTGGTGTACACAAATTGGCTGCCTACATTTCAACAGTGACTATACTTGATAATTAATTAGCTATGAAGCATCAAGGGCATCCTGAGGATGTAAAAGGCGATATATAAGTGCAACCTTTTTTTCCTTACACTTACCAGTATTTGATTAGAAGCATAAAATATATATCAGTTCACAACATTAAATCAGGAATGAAAACAAATATTCTGCTATCTTCAAGCCATAAGTTAATTGTTAAACATTGCCACACTGCTGGCAAACACAATGAATATAAATAAAAAATATTTAACTTACAATGTGAAATGTTTATTCCTTACTGGAAATGTTTCACTTCATGGAAAGCAATAACTCAAAGAAAATTGATGGCAACTGCCATAACCTGCAGGGAATAAAGATCTACTGATTCACTATGTCTAATAAGTACATCTTAATAAACATCTTTGTGTCTTTATTACACACAACACACTACTGGTGGGGACATTGCATCCTGTGGGGGAGCACAAGACAGATGGTGAATCGTTCAATCCTCCACAGAGTGAGGCCCAGGAGGTTTGAGCTCCCAGAACACACCTGTATTGGCTCCAGCAGTCTCCTGCTGGAGCCCATCAGGAAACATTGAGAAGGATTTTGGGCACCAAGAGACCACTGGGGACCCAATATACCTCATTTATGTCACTGGGAGGGAGGCTGGGAGGGCACGATGGTCAGGCCAATGGGAGAGATGTTCAGGACAGGGGAGCACTCCTAACGGTGAGCATCAAGTCCCCTGTTCCACTAAGCCCAGAAGAAAACAAGAAAATAAATGAGATGACCTGCTTAGCCCACTTAAAGAAGTTTTACTAGAGGATGCTCTCTTGCCTACTCAAAAGAGCAGGATAAACCCCAACCCAATGGAAGACCCGAGGATATAAATTGTCACAATTTTAGTTCTGATTTCCACTGGATGAGCAGGGCTAAAGACAAAAGTTAAGCCAATCTTCCCCTTTATTTGGTACCCAATGATTAAAGGTGTATTGTTGAATAAAAATGTGTATTTGTCCATTCTATTTATCACGGTCAGATGTTATATTACATGTTCAATACACTAATGAATTTTAGACAATTTCAATAATAGCGCTATGCAGTCACCATACATAAGTAACGCATTAACCAGTTTATCATGGAGTTCGAGCCCTTTGACAATTCAACAGCAACTCAACTTGTACTGTTAGTTTTGCAAAAATGAAACAAACCCACTGCTGGTTCAATTGATATTGTGTCAGTGTAAGGGCAATTATATTTGAGCCAACAGATATCTATATGGTTAACTATTAGAAAAGGCATACGATCCTTCCAGGAATCAACAGTGCAAAAACACAAGGGGGAGAATTTTTCCGATGGCGGGAGGGCCGGGCGGGAGCAGGCAGGGCAGCCCGCGAACGGCTGCGTGCCGCCATTTTACACAGGCGGGCCAATTAAGGCCCACCCAGCATAACACGCGGCCAGTAGCGCTCAGCGCTACCTGTGCAGGCGGGAGTAGGAGGGAGAGTCGGGGCCTGCACTCATTCGCACATGCACACTAAAGACTGCAGCAATCTCCCTGAGGCACGGAGCTGCCTCAGGGAGATTGAATGGATTAGAAAACTTTTAATAAATGAAGTAAATATTTATTTAAACATGTCCCCTCAAGCAGCAGTGTCACATGAGCTAGATCATGTTTGTGAAGTTAGGAAATTTTGTTTATTTATTTTATAAAAGCTTCAGGAAACCTCACCCCCGCCCGTGGATGAGGTTTCCTGAAGAATGTGAAGATCGCTTGGGCTCTTCGCCTGCCCGCCAACCCTAAGGTTGGACGGGCAGTGTTCTTAAGAAGTTTAATAGCTTTTTTAATGGCCTTAATAAGCCGTTGACATTTTGGTGGGCACATAGCTGCCTCTGGCACGCGCCCGCCGAACGAAATATCGCGCAATGACGTCGGGATGCATGACCGACGTCATCGCGCGTCATTTTACGCTAGCCACCCAACACATTTTACATGCCCCCACTCCGCCCCAACCACCCACCAAAAACACACCCGGCAGTGAGGGGCTGAAAAATCCAGCCCAGTAACTCCCTTCATCTCCTCACAGGCCACAGCAACACATACAGGGAGGCAGCACTGAAACAAAGTGAAGCTTTTGGCCATCTGTCTCCATTTTACTGCTCGTTCCTCTTCCCAACTCCAAACTCCTTCAACTTACCTGTTTGGAGTAACCCTTTCAGTACTGCAGTTGAGAACACGTCATGTGGGTCCACTTTACACCTGCCGCCACTGATTAGATGGGAAACCTGGAAATAAAATTATAATGGGGGTGGATGAATAGAAAAGCCACTGATAGACATGTTACACTTACATACGGGTTTCCCATGTGCTACTGACACAACACAAAATTGAATTAAAGTCTTGCTAAAGATGGGAAAAACAGAGATAATTTAAACTCCTCGATCAGTGGGAAATAATATGAGAAGCGGCTGATTCCCTATTTTAGTGCCTCTGGTTTTGGTGGCAGATTAAGGCCTCTGCTAGAGCCTGGCAAAAACCTCATTACCAAAAGCAAATGGGGTCAGTCCCATGGCATTCAGGGGACTCCAATGACAATTTAATCATCTTCTGAACAGGGTACTATGTAAAACTGTAATTTAAGGCAGCGAGGTTCACAAAGGTAAGAGCTTCTCTGGGTAACAAAAGGGAGGTCTATGCTGACCTGGATTTCCCTTCTCCCAGCTGCAAGATCCCCCTCCTCTCAGACTTACCTTACTACCAGCAGCCTTCTCTTGGGACCAGTGTGTAGCCCCCAGGCTGCTCAAAACTCTACCAGCCAGCTGCTGCTTCCCCCCCTGAAATAGGCAAGCAACTAAAATCTGCCAGGCTCCTGGTGAAGGCTCCCACGTGAGTTTATAAACCACTCCCACTGATTTCTGCTGTGAGTTAAAATGATTATTTGCTGTTAATAGAATTGAGATTACTTCAAGTTTGTAAACAATTGCCATCTCTACATCTTTGATGAGGGGTATTTAAAGTTAATTTCTAGTCTATATGACACCCCACACCCATATTTTGTACAATGTGTATTAAATTAATGTCAAACCTAAGATGATATATTGGCTTCTGCAGCATAATTCAGCAGAAGTCAACATAGTGAGGAAAGATGTTTTCTCGCATAAATGTGCTTGGAGCTATTTAATTATTAATGATTAAAATGTGCTCAAGCAATTGCACTCCATTACGTCAGTGTGTTCCTCTCTGAAATTCTAGATAGTTTTCCTATAATAACATAAATGATTCTGCCTTTGATTTATTAATGAAAATATTCTCTGAGCAATATCTTCTTTGTCAAAGAGTTATATATCTTTGGGAATTTTCATTTTTCTAAATTGCCAGTGGTATTTGTATTTAATAACATGTAAACATGAATGCTTTATGCCACATTGACTACAGGAATACCATTGTTAGCTGTTTGAAAACAATTGTAACTACCTCCATAAATTCCTCTCTCTGCATTTTGAACAGAAGTGCCAATTCATGTACACTGTACAACTCTCCGGTTTGGTAATCTATTGTCTGGAAACACCAGTTGTCCAGAAGTTTTTGAACAGACCCAAGCAGGTCACAGACTCACCCACTTGACACAGTGTTTGGCATTGTTTTAGTTAGAAGCAAAGACATGGAGGATACAGTATCTGGATAAGTAAAACACACAACTGGTTTGCCAGAAAATGTTGGCTAAGCTTCAAATGATTCCTGGATAAGAACTCCACATCAAGTCTTTTCCATGGGATTAAATATATGGACAGGAGGTCTCACAGCTCTCAGTAGATACCAGTATGTTACATATTACTGCTTTATAATGTTTTATCACTGTTTTACGTTTCAGATAAATACTTATATCTGTGGTGTTTTCCAGTTCACACACTTGCGGTTACGCATTCTAACATCATTCTATAATTCAGAAAATTGCAAAATCCAGAAATGACTTGATCCCAGCTATTCCAGACTTGAGAGGTTACAATATATTTTAAATAGTTTAATGTCCCCACTAAAATAGCAAAGATGTCATTTGAACATACTAAGTATTTCCTTCCTATTATTGTCATCAGCAATTTCTAGATTTAGAAAGGTTGTTATCTCTCCTCCATGCCTGAAAGCCCTAACTCTTGATGGGTTCATATTTAGGGGCACTTGGCAGTGCTTAGCCCACAAAAGTGTCACATGTAGCCAATAGGTATTGGCAGACACAACAGCTCAGTCCAATCCTATCTCCATCCAATAGACACACAGGAGCACTTTCCAGTTCAGATCAGTGATAGGCAATTAGGAGATACAACCATAGCCATTTGCTTTATTCCTCTTTCTAGTCAAGAGGCACTGAATCCAATCAGAGTAACCCTATTGTCCCCCTGGTAGTTATCAATTCATTCAGTACAAACCAAAGTTTAAAACTGGAACTTCTTGACTTGCGTGGTTCAATACCATAAAAGATGGCGTCATCACCCATTATAAACCAGGTAGAAAAAGTGTTCACAGCACAATATTGAAATGGGAGCCTTTGCTTGATGATCAGACTTCTTTTTTTCCACACACCTAGTGCTAAAGTAAAGCTTGAATTAAAGTCACTATCAGTAATCTGAGTTTCAATTGTTTGTTTACAATAAGGAGTGGCTATGACTGTATCGACAAATTCATGTCAATGCACCTTTAAGGGTCAGAAGTTTTGTTTTGATGTTCTACTGCGGGGTCGCTTTGTTCGCAAATCGGTTGCACGCTTCTCCTGTCGGCGGGTGAGTCAATAACAATATACTGCAGATGCAGAGACCAATATGAAATGAAGCACATGCAATTTATTTACACAGGCAACAGAGCACGAACATGATGTGTGCTTCTTCAACCAGATCCTAACATTAACATTGTAGCCCGCACTACACAGCTATTGCATCGTACAGTCACGTGGCCAATCTGCTCACATTCTCTTAAAGGTGTATTGCACCTCAGATTACCACAATTTTTTTAATCTCACAGGAATGTTGAGCAGATGAATACTGATAATTTAGGCAACTCAACTTGTGATCTGTTTCAATCTCAATGGACACAAAACTAGTTTGCCAGACAATGTTCGGCTTGATTTCGAATGATTCCTGGATAAGAATTCCGCATCAAGTCTATTCCATGGGAATAATTAGAGGGATAGGAGGTCTCACAGCTCTCAGTAAATACCAGTAGGTTACATATTACAATTATCTTCTGTTACTACAGATTTTAAGAATTTTAAAAGATACTCAATGCACTTTCTCAGGAGTAGAACAAACCCACTCAAGCACTGAAATGAGTATAATTATTTATTATATGACTAATTAGTAACCTAGCCACTGGTGCAGGAGAGCCAGCATGTATCTGTTCCAGTCCCCACATGGATAAATATGGAGGGTTAGCAACAGCAAGGGCACCTGGCTGCAAAATGACTCGCCAAATCCAAAGGTGGTGGTGGATATGAAGGGTGATCAACCAGCATTGTGGCAACCCCATGTAACATGGGAAAAACCAAAAGAGAAAAGGAAGGAAGGATTCTGTGAATATTTATTAAGGAGAAATTATTTCACCAAAAAAACTTCTGATGCTGATTTGAGGAGTCAGATGCTCCCTTGGCAATTTTTCTGCTGTTTCAGCGGTAGTTTAACCTGTTTAAAATAAGTGAGTTAAACCGTGTTATCAGCAACAATAATTTCTAGGCTTATACTTTAAAGAGTTGAAATTCTTCTGTCCATTATTTTCAGCACAGTGGTTAATGAGCTTGTATTTCAGTGCGAAGTGTTTTAATAAGGTTGTTAAACTATTAAGATGCACTGAAGGAATTCACCAAGGCTCCTTAGACAGCACCTTCCAAACCCACGACCACTACCACCTAGAAGGACATGGGCAGCAGATAAGTGGGAACACCACCACCTGGAAGTTCCCCTCCAAGTCACTCATCATCCTGACTTGGAAATATATTGCCATTCCTTCACTGTCCCTGGGTCAAAATCCTGGAACTCCCTCCCTAACAGCACTGTGGGTGTACCTACACCACATGCACTGCAGCGGTTCAAGGAGGCAGCTCACCACCACCTTCTCAAGGGTAATTAGTGATGGGCAATAAATGCTAGCCTAGCCAGCGATGCCCACATCCCGTGAATGAATAAAAAAAAATCAGGTTAACAACTCTGATAAAATAAAATGTTTGTAAATATATCAAATATATCAACTAGTGTGTTTAAAAATAACCCACAAAAAGAATTTCCACCCCATGAATTATGCCTCACTGTGTAAAGTGTTCTGCATTGATGCAATGTAATATAGCCAGACATGATTTGGACACTCCCTTGTTGCATAATATTTTTGACTAATATTTCAGATTCCAGTTAGAGAGGCAAAACTAAATGGGCAGTAAATCAAACCCCCAATATACTCTGTAACAATCCTAATCAAGGATTATGGTGTAATTCTTCTGTTCTGGTCCTTCCTCTTTTAAAAACATGCATGCGGATCTCACATGTCACTCTCATGTTGGGTCAGAGGATAAGCTGTTTTAGGAGAACAGGATCACAGGAGCAGTATTATGTATCACTCTGCTGCTAAAGTACAGCTGTTTGTATGTTAGTGAGCCAGTTTAAAGGCACAAGGCGCAATAGCTGTGCCTTTTTGGGCTGGATTTTACACCCCCTAATCCTAGCGGGCATGTTTTTGGTGGGGGATGCATGTAAATTAGGCTGGGTGGCCAACCCACCTCCTTCCTGCTCATTCTTGACTCGTTCCCCATTATACAGGGGGTGGGTAAAACACCCACTAGTCTGCCCATCCTTAGGCCTATTTCGGTCCTTAGCTTCCCAATCATGGGCCTTAAATCTTCCTCCATTGCCATAAACACTGCACAGCGGTGGGCGGGCCAGAGAAAGCCATTTTTAAAACTGTTTTTTTTTAAAAAGGTGGGAGGGAATGGGAGGCACGTCAATCCGTTGTGCACATCGGGGAACACTCCGAGACGTCGCCCGCCTTTGTTCCTCCCCGGCTGGCCTTCAAAATACGCTCCTCACCCCTCCTCACATGCCCCCCCCCTCCTCCCTCCCAAGGGCCTGACGCCTTCCGGCCGAAAAGCCCAGGACTTAGCTCATTCCTGTCGCCCTTGGTCTCCTTCATGGGAACACTTGCGGTTCTGGCAGTGCCCACTACTGAGTTCTGGCACTGATGGGATTGCAAGAGCTGCTGGCCAATCAGATTGGCTGGCAGCTCTCAAGGGTGTTACTTCCTCCCACGGAAGGGGCAGGAGTTCAACCCTCAGCTGGTGTATGCTACCTCCAGCGTGTTAGCACCGCGGGACAGGCTTTTCAAAAGTAGGTCCACTCGGGACCAACTTTTCTTCCGGGGTGGGGGGAGGGGTGAACAGTATGCATCAAACCCCCTTCCCCCCACCCCCCCCACAACCAACCTGCCACCGGTAAAATCCAGCCCTCGTGTCAGTTAGAACTCAGGTTGACTTTCCTTTATCTGAGGCCAATCCAGTTAAAAGCTATCATTTGTTGATGGCTTTTCTGCAGATTGGAAATAATTGAAGATCAGGTTTCATATCCCCTTTTAAGTGTGACTCAGAAGCTTGCGTATGTGACAGCTGAAGTACACAGCCCAGTCGGCACATCTCAAAATCTTATATTGTGATGCTAGCACTAAATCTGCTCAAATTATACACAAAATGGGGTGAGTCTTAGGGCCCCTCCCCATGATGGATGGGAAAGGATAAGATAGTGGGGCACAGGGGAATGGGGCTTGTAATACTGAGAAAATCAAAAGCTGACCCCAACCAGCTGCAAGTGCACCTACTTTGATTTTAATCGGAGTGGATTTGGGGTTGTCTGAAGAGCTTGCTCCAGAGAGATGACTCTGATTATAAATATATAAAGGAGGCTCCAGCACTTGCTATATTGGCACTAATTTGAATTTAACACCTCTTGCACAGCCCTCCCAGGGAAGTCCGAAGTTGAGCCATTGGTCTTTGTTGAGTTGGCAAATTTAACCAGGAAGGCTGTGCCAATTGATTGGAGATGGCGGGGTAGTGGTAATGTCACAGGACTAGTAATCCAGCAACCCAGACGAATAGTCTGGAATTGCGGGTTCAAATCCTACTATGGCAGCTGGTGGAACTTAAATTCAATTAATTAATAAAAAATATGGAATTGAAAGCTAGTCTCTTGTTGTAAAAACCTGTTTGTTTCACTGATATGGGGGGAAGGAAATCTGCCATCCTTCCTTGGTCTGGCCTCCATGTCACATCAATGTGGTTGACTCTTAATTGCTCCCAGGGGCAAATTCTGGCCTTGCCCTCATCCCATAAAAGAAAAATAAATTGTTCTCAGAATTCATGGGTTAGGGACAGGGAAAAAAAAAAATCAACCAAGGTTCATGATACTGTCTCTATCTCAGTGCAGAAAAGTGTGTGTTTGTCCATGTTAGATGGAACTATGATGTAAAATTGGATGCTGAAATTCAGTTAAGACTCTACCAAGAAGATTACCGTGGAACTATATCACAGCAGAAGCCAATGCTGTCAGAATGAGGTGAGAAGCTTATTTGGCCAAGATAGTCTATCCTCAGCAATTTATATTTAAAGAGCGCCTTTAACATCAGAAAATGTACCAAAGTGCTTCACAGGAGCATTATAAAACAAAATATCACACTGAACCACATAAAAAGATATTAAGTCAGATGACCAAAAGCCTGGTCAAAGTGGAAGAAGTGTTTTGAAGGGGAAAAATGAGGTAGAGATGCAGAGAAGTGTAGGGAGGGAATTCCAGAGCTTGGGGGTCTAGGCAACTGAAGATATAGCCACCAATGGAGAAGTGATTAAAATGGGAATGTACAGGTGGCCAGTATTAGAGGAGAGCAGCTATCTCGAAGGGTTGTAGGGCTGGAAGAGAATACAGAGATAGGGAGGCGTGAGGCCATGGAGAGATTTGAAAACATCAAGGTTTTAACATCAAGAGGTCGTTTGACTGGGAGCAAATTTAGGTCAGCAAGCATGGAGGTGATAGCAAGATAAGACATGGGGAGCAGTGTTTTGGATGACCTCAAGTTTATAGAGGGAAGAGGGTGAGTGTCCAGCCAGGCATGCATTAGAATAGTCAAATCTAGAGGTAATGAAAGCATGAATGACAGTTTCAGCAGCAGAGCTCCTTCAAACAGGGAAGATGTTACGGAGGTGAAAATAAGCATTCTTATCCTCACCATAAAATATATTGAGGATCTGTATTGTAAGTTGTTCTTAATGCTTGTAATGTCCTTTTTCAGTTGAGGTACTTCTGAAAACGTTAATAATGCACTGTGAAACCATTAAATGTATATTTACTTTTGGTGTATTTATGAACAAATATTTTTGGTCCAAAAGTGAGCTTTAAGCTCCATTGAGCTCAGTAAGCCTTAAAGTATCAGCCCTAAACAACATTGTTGGAAAAAAACAAGTGCAAATACCAGTTTCAACAGGCACTGTACGTGTAGAACAAAAACAGAAATTGCTGGAAAAACTCAGCAGGTCTGACAGCATCTGTGGAGTGCAGATTAAGCTTAATGATAGTTGTATCATTAGCAAAGTTTTAAAGATTTGCTTTGCTTTGATAAGGACTAATTATTAGTTTAATTAGAGATGTGACACTGTAAAAAAGATTATCAGTCAAAAAATCTTTAGTAATTAGTCCCAGTGTGACACCATAAGCTGCAGAAAGCAATATAAATTAGTAGTGGCAAGAGACCATCAATCCAGCAGAGAAAAGCTTCCAGATGCTGTGCTTTTTATATTGCCTGCATAAAAAATAGCAAGGCTACCATGTTTGCTCTTAACTGTAATATGGATACATGTTTTACATTTTGTGTTTTTACAAGAAGCTTGCTGCTCTTACCTGGGATTGGCATGAATACTCTTGTTCTTGTAGCCACTGTCATGTGCCTGAAGAAAAACAAAATCTGCATCAAGAAAAGCATGGTGGTTTACATTATAGGAACTACGATTTGCAGCATCAGCAGTTTATTGTCATGGCCTCTGTTGATTGACTGGTGCCTCCATTACAATTGGCGTTTTAGTTCTTCTATCTGTGAGTTGATCGTCCATGTGAAACAAATAGCAAATACTCTTTCCTTTTACTATATGTTCTGCATAATCTTTTCCATCTATCTCAGGATTGTATATGGCTGCAAAATTGTCGAACAAAATGTATTTGTAATTTCCCAGGTGGTCTTCCCCTGTGTGGTCCTGCTTGTTGAGGAGCTTTTTGACCATTTCTGGGATGGGAAGAAGCCTCATTTCAACAGTGTGAACCAGACGTGTTTTATGACCATAAACAATGACAGCACGAAAGTGAGACTTGTGATGATGACAATTGGGTGGTTCCCTGTTACACTGTACTTTTACCTGCACATCCTATGCACCATCTTCCGAAGTGCTCGGGCAATGCGGAGAAACCAAACTACCAACAAAAATCTTGCAATAAAATTTTTATCAATCTTTTTAATAACTTTCATTGCACGCACTCCAGGTAAGTCATGAACAGGTGTTTGTATTTATTAAGAAATCGCAATGTTGGTTGGTGAAACAAATGTTCAACATGAACTATAGCCACAAGGAGGTCCCGGTTCTATTCCTGGATCTGTGCTGAGTTAACTGATTTTCATCTGAAGTTGCAGTAGGAGTACCACAGGAGTGCTACTGAACTACTGACGAGAAAAATCAGAGTTCATGTTGATTTGTAATGCAGTGATTCTTTCTTACAAGTGCTAAGTGTGTAGATCTTGTGCATTGTGGAACTATACCTAAGTACTTTCAGGAAATGCATAAAGAAAACTGGGGAAACAAGTGCATTGACATTTTGTTAGGATGACACCAGGATTAAAAAACTAGAAAAGAGATATTGGGAACATTTCAACTGGAGAAGAGAATATTAAGAAGAGATTTAATGGAAGTTTTTAAAATTATGAAGGCTTTGTTAAGATGACTAGATAAAGACTATTCCCTCTGTTTGGAGAATCAGGAATCAGGGCTTCTCAATTTAAAATTATCATTAAGAGAGTGAGGAATGAGGTTAGGAGAAATGTTAAAACTTACCCCTTTAACTAATCTTTTGGTGTCCTGTCCTAATAGCTCCTTATGTGGCTAATTATCACATTTTGTCTGCTAATGCCCTTGTGGAATGCCTTGGGACATTTTGCTATGTTTAAAGAGGTGTATAATCAAAGGTTGATAAATTAAAGCAGGCTCGAGGGGCCGAATGGCCTGCTTGTGCTCCTATTTAGTATGTTTGTAAATGTCTTTTCGCAGAGAGCTGTTATAACATAGAAGGCTTTGCCACCGGGAATGTTTGAGGTGGGGGAGGTGGCCATTTCATCTTTTAAGGCAAGAATAAATAAATATTTGAATAATTGAAGCAAAGGAGATACAGGGCTGTAGGAGAAGGCATTGAGTACTGTAGCAAAGAAATGGCATCCTGACTTGGAAATATAACACCCATCTTTCACTGTCACTCAGTCAAAATCCTGGAACTCCCCTCCCTAACAGCACTGTGGGTGTACCTGCACAACATGGACTGCAGCGGTTCAAGAAGGCAGCTCACCACCACCTTCTCAAGGGCAACTAGGGATGGGCAATAAATGCTGGCCCAGCCAGCGAAGCCCACACCCCATGAACGAATAGGAAAAAAAGGCATGCTGGGACATAAGATCACCTGTTTTCTAAAATGCTACGGGGCAGTATTTTCCCCCCGTCGGGAGGGTTGTGCGGGAGCGGACGCAAGTGAGCAGGCTCCTGATCGGCGCCCCCATTCGGGGGTGCACCGCCATTTTAAGTGGGCGGGCCAATTAAGGCCCGCCCAGCATGACGTCCACCAGGAAGCGCCAAGCGCTCCCTGTGCGGGCGGTGGGTGGGGGGGGGATTTCCCTGAGCCGGGAGTGCTGCCTCAGGGAAATCAGTGTTACTTTTAAAAAGATAATAAAGGATGAACAAGATTTTATTAACATGTCCCCTCATGTGACACTGTCATATGAGCTGGGACATGTCAATTACTTTTATTAAAAATGTAACACAAATTTTAAATCCCTCATGAAACCTCATCCCACCCGTGGATGATGCTTCATGTTTTTTCTGAAGGCCGCCTGGGCTCTTCGCCTGCCCGACAACGTTAAAAGTTGGACGGGCAGGTCCATTAATCATTTTAATTACTTTTTTAATGGCCTTAATAGGCCGTTGACAGGTCAGCGGGTGCGCTGCCAAGCTGGTTGCGTGCCTGCTGAACTGAGAATCTAAATGATGCGGGGTGACGTCGGGACACACACTCGATGTCACCCTGTGTCATTTTACGCGTCGGCGAGCGGGCCCCGCCCCCGCTCTCCGACCAGAAAATACTGCCCGTGGTCCTTATTGTTCACGACGAGCTTATTTAATAAGTTATGAGTTTTATTCCTCGTTTAAAATAGAATTTAATACAACAGGGAGCAATCTTCTTCTGCTCCCCCCCACTCAAACTTTGCCTGAGTAAAGGTTACAATTACGAAGGGAAAGTGGACAACTATCCCTTTACTCTCACTCCATAGCATTTCTGGTGGCCACATTAGTAGAAAATGCTGCAATGAAAGCTACAAATACACATCATAAAACCTCCACACAGCTTCCTAGTAGTTGTGCAGGGTGCAGAGCAGGAGAAAAATAATCCCAGAAAAGTTGTTGGTTCCTGAGCTGTTGTTTAACAGTTATCCGGTTGAGAAGGCAGGCTGATGTTGCCAAGATAGATCTCCATTTTTAACTTCTTGAATAAAGAGACGGTTTGGTGTTTTAGAACCCCTTGCTAAATGCTATTAGTCTTTCACACTCAGTGATGCAATACTTTTTTCAGTATTTTGCAACCCAACCCCTTTCCTTTGAACTTGTTTGGAGAAAAACTAGTGGAAACAACCAGAAGCCCTTCAATAGCTACTTAAGTCATCCACTTGGGCCTCTCGTAAGTCAGAATCCAGGATTCCCCCAATTTCCATAACATTCCAGCCGCACCATACAAACCCGGTATAAAATGGTGGGGTGGGGAGGGTTGATGCAAAAAACAGTCAAATCAGCAAACTCCTTTAATTCCCGTGCTGTGGTTTTACATCCTCACATGCTTTTCCCCTGTTCCTCTGTTGATTTTTGGCATCATGGTGCTGCCCTCTTGCCAGCTCCCTCCCAAGGCAGGCTGCAAGGTGTCCGGACTGCTACTTAAGATGCTGCTGCTATGCCAGCCCAAAGCAACACAAGTGCAGGGGATGAATGGAACCTTGAAATAAACACCAAAACTTCCAACAGCTTTTAATACTTCTAACACAGCAAAACGTCTCAAGGCATTTCACAAGGGCATTGGCAGAAAAAATGCGATGATGAGCCATATAAGGAACTATTAGGACAGGTGACCAAAAGATTAGTCAAAGGGATAAGTTTTAAGGAGTGTCTTAAAACAGGGGAAAGATATATGGAGACAGATAGAATTCCAGAGCTTAGGTGCCCCAGGCAGCTTAAGGAAAAGCTGCCAATAGTGGAGCCATAAAAATCAGGGATGCTCAGAAGGCCAAAATTGGAGGAGCACAGATATCTCAGAGGGTTGTAGGGCTGGGGAAGATTACATAGATAGGGAGGGACAAGGCCATGGAGGGATTTTAAAAGAAGGAAAGGAATTTTAAAATCATTTGCTGGAGGGAGAACCAATGTAGGTCAGTGAGCACAGAAATGATAGGTGACTAGGATTTGATGCATGTCAGAACATGGATGTTGTATTCCAGAAAACCAGTTGGAGAAGGATATAATTGGGGCCAATCTTTACACATTTTATAAGCATTTATTTACAGAGCTACAAATTACAAGCATAGACCTCCTAACCCAACAACTACAGTTTCAGTCTGTGCCTATTTATGGGGTTGAATGCATTTAACAGGAAACTAGACAAGCGTTTAAGAGAGAAGGGAATAGATTGTTACGATGGTAGACTTAGATGAGAAAAGATGGGAGGAGACACAAGTGAAGCATAAACACTAGCATGGATTGGCTGAGCCAAATGGCCTGTTTCTGTGCCATATATCCTACGTGAATGAATCCCCACCACCTGCATACAGTTAAGCACAATTATCTGCAATTAACAGTATTCCTTTCCTATCTTTAAACAAAAAGTAGCATTTACATGTACAACTGAAATTTCAAAACAATTTTTTTAATCAAAAACCTCTAAATACTGTTCAAAACATTACAATGCGAGACAACCCTCTTGTAGGACTTCTAACAATTTCTTCATACTTGAATTTCTTGTTGTAAAACTGACAGTTAATGACTTGCATCCATCCATTTAACTTCAGAGGTTTCCTTTTTCTCCAGCACTTGTTTCAAGCCAGCAAGGTCAGCCCGTAACTCCTTCTCACTCTCAATTTTCAGAGTGCACGTTATCTCACAATGAACAATTACCTATATGACATTCAATCAGTATATAATAGTCAGTGTGCCCATTGTACAGAATCTCATTTAAAACTTTTTGACAAATGGAATTCCAAATACACTGCCTCCATAAGATCATGTGTTACAACAGCCAAAGCACTGAACAACCTTTATTTTCCCAATCTAAAGAGCAACGTTTCCCATTTTCACTCATTAGAAATATTATAAAACCAGCTGCACCAAAATATGCATCAGGTAGATCAGCATGTGATGCATCACTAAAAATAATTAGTTTCATGTTCTTTGGGTCACCTAATGATGGGAACTTAAGTATACATTTCTCCAGATTTAATTCTTCAATGTTTTATTTGCCCTTAAAATGTTCTTGACTTTAAGGCGGTTCATCATAATACTTAAATCCAACACATCAGACTAGAATCTGGACTAGTCCCAGCGTCCAACCAGACCAAGGGCAGAATATTGAGCTCGGCAGGCAAGTGTAACATTGTTGACCACAGTGCTCATGTTTAACATTGGACGAACGTCCCGACGTCATCCTGCAGTCCCGCAATATTTCATTTGGCGGGCACGCGCCAGAGTCAGCAGCTGGCTCGCCAACAATTAAGAGGCCTATTAAGGCCATTAAAAAGGTAATTACATTCAAATTTACGCTTCCCATCCAACCATACGTTTGGCAGGCAAGCAATAACGTCAAGTAGCCTTTGCATTTTTTAGGAAACCTCATCCACTTGAATTAAAACATGTCCCTGCTCATGTGACAGAGTCACATGAGGGGACATGTTTTATGATGTTTTTATTTTGTTCATTTTTTTTTTAAACAGCGCTTCATCTCCCTGAGGCAGCTCCGTGCATCATGGAGATTGAAGCGCCCTTTCGTGCGCATGCGCTAGGCCCACTGGCCCTCCTCCCCCCACCCGCACAGGCAGCACTTAGCGCCACCACTCATGTTCCACGCTGGGCGGGCCTTAATTGGCCCATGTAAAATCGCGGTGCGGTGCCGATCGCTGGCAGCAGTCGGCTTCCCGACCGCCTTTGCCCACCCCCGCCAAGCACCCCCGCCAAGGGCAAAATCTTGCCCTAACTGACCAATCAAGCTTCGCAATTACTCTATCTCTTCTTGAGATATAATATCATTTTCTTGTGAAGACTGAGTAATATAACTGGCATGAGAATAGTATTCTTGAAATAGGATTGTTGACTTAAAGTTATTCCAGACCTATTTTGCTAAACATCTAAACCAATAGATAAAAACAAAAAGCTAAAAGCTACTGCAGATGCTGGAAATCCAAAACAAAACAAAAACAGAATTACCTGGAAAAACTCAGCAAGTCTGGCAGCATCGGCGGAGAAGAAATCAGTCAACGTTTCGAGCCTTCATGGCCCTTCGACAGAACTGCAGC
The DNA here is from genome assembly GCF_964194155.1 of Cetorhinus maximus. NCBI lineage: Eukaryota > Metazoa > Chordata > Chondrichthyes > Lamniformes > Cetorhinidae > Cetorhinus > Cetorhinus maximus. The sequence continues at coordinate 117,998,649 of NC_135886.1, forward strand.
ATAGTTTCAACAAGGGAGAAATATAAATTGGTTTAAGGTGGGTGGGGTGGGGGGGGTGGAAGAGACACATTGAGGGTGTGGTGTGAGCAGATAATAATCAAAAGATGTCACAGACAAAAGGGTCAAAGAGGTGTTGAAGGTGGTGGTCTTTGTCTGAGAAAAGTGCTAATTAAGAATGGAAAACAGGATATTCAAAGTACAGCTCTAGTGGCTTGACCTCTCTGTCTCAATTTCTGATGATAGACTGTCCACCAATATCCATTACAAGCCTACCGACTCCCACAGCTACCTCGACTACAGCTCCTCACACCCCGCTTCCTGTAAAGACTCCATCCCATTCTCTCAGTTCCTTCGCCTCCGTCGCATCTGTTCTGATGACGCTACCTTCAAAAACAGCTCCTCTGACATGTCCTCCTTCTTCCTTAACCGAGGTTTTCCATCCACAGTCGTTGACAGGGCCCTCAACCGTGTCCGGCCCATATCCCGCGCATCCTCCCTCACGCCTTCTCCTCCTTCCCAGAAACATGATAGGGTCCCCCTTGTCCTCACTTATCACCCCACCAGCCTCCGCATTCAAAGGATCATCCTCCGCCATTTCCGCCAACTCCAGCATGATGCCACCACCAAACACATCTTCCCTTCACCCCCCTTGACGGCATTCCGTAGGGATCGTTCCCTCCGGGACACCCTGGTCCACTCCTCCATCACCCCCTACTCCTCAACCCCCACTTATGGCACCTCCCCATGCCCACGCAGAAGATGCAACACCTGCCCCTTCACTTCCTCTCTCCTCACCGTCCAAGGGCCCAAACACTCCTTTCAAGTGAAGCAGCATTTCACTTGCATTTCCCCTAACTTAGTCTACTGCATTCGTTGCTCCCAATGCGGTCTCCTCTACATTGGAGAGACCAAACACAAACTGGGCGACCGTTTTGCGGAACACCTGCGGTCTGTCCGCAAGAAAGACCCAAACCTCCCTGTCGCTTGCCATTTTAACACTCCACCCTGTTCTCTTGCCAACATGTCTGTCCTTGGCTTGCTGCATTGTTCCAGTGAAGCCCAACGCAAACTGGAGGAACAGCACCTCATCTTCCGACTAGGCACTTTACAGCCCTCTGGGCTGAATATTGAATTCAACAACTTTAGATCTTAAACTCCCCCTCCCCCCATCCCCACCCCGTTTCTTTTCCCCCCCCCACCCGCTTTTTTTTTTCAATAATTTATATAGATTCTTCTTTCCCCACCTATTTCCATTATTTTTAAATCTAAAACTAAAACCTTTAGTCTTTCCACCCCACCCCCACTAGAGCTGTACTTTGAATATCCTGTTTTCCATTCTTAATTAGCACTTTTCTCAGACAAAGACCACCACCTTCAACACCTCTTTGACCCTTTTGTCTGTGACATCTTTTGATTATTATCTGCTCACACCACACCCTCAATGTGTCTCTTCCCCGCCCCCCCCCCCCCCCACCCCACCCACCTTAAACCAATTTATATTTCTCCCTTGTTGAAACTATGCTGCAGTTCTGCCGAAGGGCCATGAAGGCTCGAAACGTTGACTGATTTCTTCTCCGCCGATGCTGCCAGACTTGCTGAGTTTTTCCAGGTAATTCTGTTTTTGTTTTGATCTAAACCAATATATTTAAAAGCCCCATGATCCTGACTCCCAATTTTAAATTCTGTTCTAATCTTGTTAATACTAGATTTCTCAAAGTAACTCACCTCCCGACTCCCCAAAGCCTGTCCACCATACACAAGGCACAAATCAGGAGTGTGATGGAATACTCCCCACTTGCCTGGATGAGTGAGGCTCCAGCAACTCTCAAGAAGTTTGACACCATCCAGGACAAAGCAGCCCATTTGATTAGCACCACATCCACAAACATTCACTCCCTCCATTACCGGTGAACAGTAGCAGCAGTGTGTACTATCTACAAGATGCACTGCAGAAACTCACCAAGGCTCCTTAGGCAGCACCTTCCAAACCCACAACCGCTACCATCCAGAAGGACAAAGGCAGCAGATACATGGGAACACCACCACCTGGAAGTTCCCCTCCAAGCCACTCACCATCCTGACTTGGAAATATATCGCCGTTCCTTCACTGTCGCTGGGTCAAAATTCTGGAACTCCTTCCCTAACAGCACTGTGGGTGTACCTACACCACAGGGACTGCAGCGGTTCAAGAAGGCAGCTCACCACCACCTTCTCAAGGGCAATTAGGAATGGGAAATAAATGCTAGCCAGCGATGCCCACATCCTGTAAATGAATAATAATTTTAAAATCCCGCAGTACTTGTCCATAAAAAGCCTTAAACATGCACTGTGAGGGTGCTTGAAAGTTTTCCTTTATGATACCAATAAAACATTGCAGGGATCTACTTTTAGTTGAACAGGATTTGCTTTTAGTTGAACATGACCTATTTTCAGTAAAACAGATCTCACCAAAAAATGCCACAACATAAAAGCATCTTTCAGGCCATAAACACATTTGTGTAGTTTCCCTTTTGCATCTGCCACCTCTTTGGGCAGTTTCAGAAATGCTTCTCTTTGAAAAATATCACCCTGGAGAAATTCAGCTTTTATGTTGAATGATCTACACTCCCATAAACATATGGCTAAAAGAGATTTTTTAAGAAGATTTTCAAGATTACTTTTCCATCCGTGCAAGTCTACTCTAACATCTGTATTACCCAGGCGTTTACCAAAACCCCCAGCAACTAGCCTTACTTCAGCCTTATAAATCCAATTTGCAAGGATTTTCAGTACAGATCCACCTATGACAAAGCTAGTTGTCCCTTATCTGGTACATTAGAGTAAACTCCAAACTCTAAAGCCTTTATTTCATTTACTAATCTGTTCAAGTTATGGCCTCTACTTGGACTGGTATGTCTGTCGGAACTATTATTCCCTCTCGCATTGAGGGTCTTTCCTCATTATGTGATTGGTTTTGGCACAAGAATCATTTCCAGACATAACATCACTACTTGTACTGTGCTTTCTTATTCCTCTCTCTTTCACACCATTCTGCCAGTCAATGGATCTCACTTCTTTGCCATCATCTTGAACAATAACTTTACATACATTTTCCACAAGGGTTGCATGCCTCTCTTCACTAGACACCTCTAAAACATACACCACCCAAGTGCCCACTTAGGCAATTGCCTCTGGATGTGATAGCTCTGCCCTGTGTGTCTCAGGACCTTCTTCGCATTATATGTGAGCATTTGGGGTACAATGTGCCTCGTTTACTTCTATCAGCTGCTCAGACACTGGGATTTTGTAATTAATTCAGATTAATCATGAGGAATGAACAATAACAGTTTGATTCCCATGTTTGATAAGTACTGTCTTACCATCACGATACATTACCTTACCAGGGCGTTCCATTCCCTATGACCATCTCTTCTATCATACACCAAGGGCGGGTTTTTCCGCACCTGCCCACTGCCAGAATCGTCCTGTCCCGCCACAAGTCAATGGACGTCTGGCTGGGGCACCGCCTCGCCCGCGGCGGGTCCCACCCACGATGGGGCCAGAGAATCCCGGCCCAATTCTCCTGAATTAAGATCTATCTTGGATGGTCTTATACGATGCCTTATGCTCTCTGTACTGCCTCCAAGATCTCAGCCTTGATGGCAACCAATCTTCCTGCATGTAAACCATTCAAATGTGCAGAAAAAAATGAGACCAATTGTGGCACCCTCCAGAGCAAGAGGACTATCATATTGTACAGATGGCAGTTTGGGATTTCATCCACAGATTAATTGATAAGCCTTATAATCCTCTAAGTAGCAAAAGTGAATTCTTTGCATGAACTGCCCATGCTAGGGTGGATGTCAACTTGTAGCCTAGTTGATCAGCTAAAATTTTGTGAAATATTTCATCAATCCTGCATGATTTTGTCCGCAGAGTCCATTCTTATAAGGCTTTCAGGTGCAGTATGCATGACCACAGTGCTCATGTTTTAACATGTCTCTGAACTCGTCATTGGCAAATTCCCCTCCTATATCGTTTAGAAACTTTTCTGGAACACCAGGTCTCGACCCTATCCATTTCTCCACGATTTTGTCCGTATTAACCCTTTTGTCCTTTCTAAGTATTATTGTAGGAAGACTAGGGGCAGGATTTTACACTGATCCGGTGGGCGGTGCCCAACCCGATCAGATGTGAAATCGCATGAGTTGATGTTGGGTGAGCGTCCCAACGTCATCACACGCTCGCGCGATATTTCGGTCAGTGGGCGTTCTCAAAAGTCGGAAGCACGCCCGCTGACAATGAAGGCAATTAAGCCCATTAACGAAGCAATTGACTGATTTTTCATGGTCCATCCAACCTTACAGTTGGCAGACGGGCGTATTGGCCAGGCGGCCTTTACATTTTTCATGAAACCTCATCCAAGAGTAGGATGAGGTTTCCATTATTAAATAAAATAAAAATAGAAATCTATGGGTAGCATTCTTATCATCTATGTTTTCAGGTGCCCAATTCAGATGTTTAGACATTTTTTTTCTGGCTTTTTTAAACTTAATTTGATGGTTTTCGGGTCTGCAGCTCTCTGAGGCAGCTCTCTGCCTTCAGCAAGTTTTCTCTCAGCGCTCACCCGTGCCCACGTTGACGTCATCGTCCACCCTCCTCCCGCCCCCACCCTGGCAGCACTGAGCTTTTCAGAGCGCGTTTCATGCTGGCTGCCCATCAATTGGCCAGCCAACGTAAAATCACGGTGGGGGGGTCCATCGCGGTCAGTGGTCCGTTTCCCGACCGCTCCCAGGCCCGCCGATCATGCCTGCCCACCGAGCTGAAAATTCAGGCCTAGGTTGTCAGGTCTGCAAAATGTAGAGTGAATATATTTCTGTTCTAGTCCCATACCTTTTGATCCATGTCAACTGCCTCATTAAAGAAACATCTCAATGGAAGGCTTACAAGAGAATGTGACAGCATCCTCTGTTAGTTTGTACAGATTTCACACTTCTCATTAATCTCTTCTGTTAGCTTTGTCTATTCTTCATCAAACACACCTTCATCTTTTAGCAGGATTTTAAACATTTGATACAAAGGGTGAGCAAATTGTCCATGTAACTTTGAGACAATTTCCTTTTTTCTGTCTGATTCTTATCACCCGATATCATTAATATTTGCCTAACATTCTGATGGGGAACATCAGGTTTTGCTAAGGGGATACAATAATCTGATTGGGCAAACTGCAAACCCACTGACTTCCCAAAATTAATTGCCTTTTTATGCTTAAGTTTCATTTGTGCCTTTTCATAGAAGGTTAACTCAGTGGCATAGGTATCTCACTAGAGTTTGCATCGGAACTTATAAAATGGCTTACTTCAGCTATTTTGTATGTAATTACAATTCTCTTTCGTGGTGTCAATGTGGCGTCATCACCAAACTTTTATACTTCTTAGCCTTGTGTCTATCCTTACTACTTAAATGCAAGCACCAGTACTTCAGTTAAAGAATTCTGCAACAGGCATACTTATCATAGGATTAAAACTCCTTGTGATGCTTATAATTTGTTTGGATACAACGTTGTATTGATGCATGCGCCCAGTATCTGGACCATTTGAAATCTTGCAATCAATGAATCTTCTATTCTTTGTGCCAGAACAGAATGTCCCATTTGTTTCATGAAGGCTGAAGGCCCAGGAATTTTTTCAAGGCAACAGATATCTGATGCAGCGGGCTGCCTCAGCCCCCTGCCCCCAACCCCCCCCCTGCTCCAAGAACCAAACACTAGTTAGAACCAACAGCTGCCCATATGAGACACCTTAGCACAATCCAGCAATTTAAATACTAGTACTGATCCAGGGATGTCAAAATTGAATTGTCAATCTTTCATACAATCAGTTAAAGACCATGATAAAGTCCCATACAATGACCCACTGATTTCCCAAAATTAATTGCCTTTTTATGCTTAAGTTTCATTTGTGCCTTTTTCACAGAAAGCTTTCCAAAATCCATCAAAGTCTGACAATGCCTCAATGACATTTAACAGGTCATGTTTCTTGCAGACTTCATCTGAAAAGTCTAGTAGATTATCTAAACATCCAGTACTGTCCAACTGAAAGACACCCATCTCACAAAATACTTATGAATGTCAAGGCCACTGTCAGCAGTGGGTGTCATGGTGGGCAGGACTGTAAAATTTGGGAGTAGCTCCAAAACCTGCTTGATGCCAGTGTAAAAAGACATCGCGATTGTCCACTCCCAACTTTAATGTTTGCACGTGTCTCCCGCCACGCCATGTTGGGAACAGCATTTAAATACACTTAAAAATATCACGAGCAGAATCTTGAGTTTTATCTCAAGGGAGATACCAATTGTGCAAGGACTTCTAGTGAATGTTCAGAGGTCTACCAAAAAAAAAACTTCTTTGCACCTGAACCAGCTCCAGCCTGTGTGTGGAAATACTGGTACCTCTTCACTGCAGTGTTAGGTCTGTAAGGTTATTGCTGGGATAAAAGGGATAGTGTGAGTTTGAATCATTTTCACCTTGGTGTCTGTGTTGAAATCTTTCCAACTTTTTTGTTGTCTAGTATGTTACAGTTAATGCTTCTTGTTTAATAAATGTTTTATCTTTTTGTTAAAAAGTCAACAACTGACTTCTGTGAATTTGTTTCAGTAAGTACTCTCAATGGTTTAAAAAAAAATTATGGTCTGTCAAGCCAGGTTCCATTCTAGGATCTGACTTATCCAGTAATAACATCAGCTGGGATCGTAACAACGGTGCAAGTTGATATTTGGACTAAGTCAGCCGATCAAGCAATAGAAGTGTTGATGCCTCTCTGTCCTCAGTGTCACAAAAATCGTCAGGACACAGTCATCCGAAACTCTCAGGGAAGGATGCGGAGCTGCAGTTACCCTGAACTTTCAATGGACATCAAACACTTCATGAGCACAATGCTCTCCCTGCCAATCATGAACATGCCTCCATTTGTAAACTCTCATTCTCTCCTAATGCCCAGCACTGGCCTTCCTGATACTGAAAATACAAACACACCATGTAGATCTCAAAGTCACTAATCATTGATAATAAAGAGCACACATCAGCTGCCCTGCATCCTCACTTTTAGCTCAATTCGGGGTGACACATTTTCATTCCCTCTGCCTGATATTTGAACATGGAAAACAAGCACAAAGATGCCATTGCCTGTTCCACATAACCATTTGGAATAAGCAGCTTGGAGCTCATAGAGGGTTTAGGTCAGGGGATAGCCCTGTGCTGCATCTTCCCGTAATTAAGGTAGCCTTGTGGGTCGAATGCACACAACTACAAGGCCGCTCGCTAACTTTCCAATCTCTAGCAGGAAACACTAGGACAAACATGTGTCAATGAAGGCCAGAGTTGACAAACATGGAGGCGGGAAGGTGGGCAATATTGCTGGGGTGCTGTGCTTTAGATAAAGCAGAGTTCCACTCGAAGATTAGAGAACGCTAAAGGCAGACAGGAGTGCAAACAAATTCTAAGTTAGAGCTTTAGATAGTCCACCCTCACGGCCTATGGAGAGTAAATGGAGGTCAATGAAAGAAGCCCCGTCTCCAAGCGCATCTACATTTCATCATCTATACCATACATTGGTCATTCCACAATGCATACATGTCTGGGAACTACATAAGCCTCTATACTATACAGTCAAGGCTGGACATCATTGAAATGTGCAAAGCATGTCTCAGAGATGCCTTGCTGGCTGAATCCTGAAGGATATAGCTGCCAGACTGAGTCTGCTGCAGGTAGTTAGGGAACCAAAATGAGGGATAAACCTACTTCACCTCACACTTATCAATCAACCTGTCACAGATGCATCTGTCCATGACAGTATTGGTAGGAGTGACCACCGCACAGTCCTTGCAGTGACAAGATCTTGCCTTCACACTGAGGGTAGCATCCATCATGTTTTGTGGCACTACCATTGGGCTAAAAGGGATAAATTCAGAACAGGTTTGGCAGCGCAAAACCGGGCATCCATGAGATGCAGTGGGCCATTAGCAGCAGCAGAATTGTACTCAACCACAATCTGTAATCTCATGGCATATCCCTCACTCTAGCATTACCATCAAGCCAGGGAATCAACAATGGTTCAATGAGGAGTGCAAAAGGCTGTGCCAGGAACATCACCAGGCATTCCTTAAAATAAGTTGCTAGTGAAGCTACAACACAGGACTACTTGCACACCAAACAGCGGAAGCAGCAAGTGTTGAAAGAGCTAAGTTGTTCCCCCAACCAATGGACCAAATCAAAGCTCTGCAGTCTTACCACATCCAGTCATGAATGGTGGTGGACAACAGAACAACTAACCGGGGCAGGATGCTCCACAAATCCCCATTCCCAATTATGGGCAGCCTGGCGTATCAGTGGAAAAGGCAAGACTGAAGCATTTGCAACCATCTTCAGCCGGAAGTGCTAAGCCGATGATCTACTTCAGCCTGCTCCTAAAGTCCCCAGAATCACAGATATGGGTATTGGTTTTTAGCCAATTCAGTTCACTCCATGTCATATCAAGATATGGCTGAAGAGACTGGATACTGCAAAGCCTGACAACATCCTGGCAGTAGTACTGAACAAGCCATGCCCTGGTCAAGCTGTTCCAGTCAAGTTACAACACTGACATCTAGCAATAATGTGGAAAGTTATCCCAGTGTGTCCGGTCCACAAAAGGCAAAACAAATCCAATTCGGCCAATTACCACCCCATCAGTCTGCTCAGCAAAATGATGGAAGGTGTCACGACAGTGCTATCAAGCAGCATTAATACAGCAATAACCTGCTCAGTTTGGGGTCCACCAGGGCCACTCCACTGTTGACCTCATTAAATTCTTGGTCCAAACATAGACAAAAGTGCTAAACTCAAGACATGAGGTGAGAGTGATTACCCATGACATAAAGGCAGCGTTTGACTGATGTGGCATCAAGGAGCTCTAGCAAACTTGAAGTCAATGGGAATCGGGAGAAAACTCTCCACTGGTTGGAGTCTTATCTGGCACAAAGAGAGATGGATGTGGTTGCTGGAAGCCAATCATCTCAGCCCCAGGGCATCGCTGCAGGAGTTCCTCAGGATAGTGTTTTAGGCCCAAACATCTTCAGCTGCTTCATCAATGATTTTGTCTCCACCATAAGGTCAGGAGTGGGGATGTTCACTGGTGATTGCACAATGTTCAGCACCATTCGCAACTCCTCAGATACTGAAGCAGCCCATGTCCAAATGCAGCAAGACCAGGACAACATTCAGGCTTGAGCTGTGGCAAGTAACATTCATATCACATAAATGCCAGGCAAGGATAAGTTACAACAAGATAGAATTTTACCATCGTCCCTTGACATTCAAAAGCATTTCCGTTGCTGGATCCCCTACAATCAGCATCCTGGAGTAACCATTGACCAGAAACTTAATTGAACCAGCCATAAAAATACTGTGGCTGCAAGAGAAAGTCAGAGGCTAGGAATTCTGCAGCAACTAACTCATTTCCTGACTCCCCAAAGCCTGTTTGTCATCTGCAAGGCACATGTCAGGAATGTGATGGAATACTCTCCACTTTCCTGGATGAGTGCAGCGACAATAACACTCAAGAAGCTCAACACCATCCAGGACAAAGAAGCCCATTTGATTGCCACCCCATTCACCACTTTAAATGTTCATTCCCTCCACCACTGACATAGCAGGGTGCACCTTCAGCATGAAGGTTTTAGGTGCATCCCAAACAACAGCACCTTCCAAGCCTGTGACCTCTACCACCTAGAAGGACAAGGGCAGCAGACACATGGGAACACCACCACCAGAAAGTTCCCCTCCAAGCTACACACCATCCTGACTTGGAACTGTATGGGCACATAGGAACATAGGAAAGTAGGGCTTAGGAGCAGGAGGAGGCCATTCAGCCCTTCGAGCCTGCTCTGCCATTTAATAAGATCATGGCTGATCTGGTTGTGGACTCAATTCAACTTTGCCATCTGCCCCAATAACCCTTGACTCCCTTGTCTGTTGGAACATAGGGCTTAGGACCACCATATCACCATTCCTTCACTGTCATTAGATTAAAATCTTGGAACTCCCTCCCTAACAGCACTGTGGGTGTACCCATACCCAAGAAGGCAGCACACCACCACCTTCTCTTGGACAATTAGGGATGGGCAACAAATGCTGGCCTTGTTAGTGACGCTCATATCCCATGAAAGAATTTTTAAAAAGGGCAGAATTTTGCCCTTGTCGGGTGGTCTTGGTGGGGGCGGGTTGGGGCGGTCAGGAAGCTACCCGTGATTGGGGCCAGACTGCGATTTCACACTGGCAGGCCAATTAAGGCCCACCCAGTGTGAAACATGAGTGGCAGCGCTCAGCGCTGCCTGTGTGGGCGGGAGAGGAGGGCAAGCGGGAAACTTTGCGCATACGCGTGAGTGAGTGCTTGAAAATCTCCCTGAGGCACAGAGCTGCCTCAGAGAGATGAAGGGTTTTAAAGATTAGAAATAAAGATTTTTAAAATGTTTAAAAGATGTCCCCTCATGTGACTCTGTCTAATTTCTGAAAATAGAGGACAGATTTAGCCTGGATAAATTGGAAGCAAGGACTGACAGGCAGTAATGTAATGGAGCAACATACAATGTTTAAAGGGGAGATAATTCAAGTGTAGTTTAGGTGCATCCCACAGGAGGGCAAGTACAAAGAAGTATAAAGGAAACAGAGAAGTAAAGGAACAGTACAAGAATAGACTGACAGCAAATGTAAAAGAGAATCCAAATGTCTTCTATAGGCATTTAACAGTTATAGATTCTCAGATGGAGCAGCCAGTGTCATGAAACTAACATATATTTTCATAATATTTTTCTGGTATACTGTAAAGTAGGTTTATGGGGATAAGTATAGTTGGACCTGTATGTGATTTAATTACGTTTGGAGTCAAATAGCCTGCAAGTTTAAATCATCAAAAGAAGCCAGGTGCTTGACATGCTAATGAGTAAACATTGATGCTGGTTTAGCATGTAAGGTGTGAAGGGAATTTCCATTTTTAGATAAATGAAGGGATATTTGGATTTCAAAGGGGTTTTAATCTGTTTACAACTAACCAGATAAGCAAGGCTAAGGAATGTGTTTATTTTTCCCAAAGGTTACTGACAATATATAGTGACAACATGAAAGTTTTTTATATTATGAGGGAGATACAGTTTCAAAGACATATGCAACAATAGAATTTACATATTAAAAAGAGAGAACCCCTATATAAAGGAAAATGAAAGGCTATATGTCAGGAGAAGGCCATGTAAGATCTAAAAGGAGCATATGAAAAGCCTCAGTGAAGCTTCCAGTATTTGTGCATGAGTCTGCTAAGGGAACTGAAGCTGGAGAAAAGCCATTTGGAATTCCACTGTCCAGGGCAGTGTGTTAACTTGCTGAGCCTGTTTTAAATCTAAAATATATTTTGGACAGTTGCCTTAAATGGAGTGTAACTGGGGAATCAGGTTAATTTGTAATTTTAGGAGTTATAGTAGTAATCATAGTCTTATGTATGAGCTTGAAATTGTTTATATTTTGTTAATAAATATTTTAATTTAATTTCTGAAATCTCTAAAGGTCTTGGTGGACTTAATACTTCTGAATTCAGTGCACACATCTCAGAATAAATACAAAATGCAAAACTGTTGTGATAGTGCGACCAAGTTTCCCTCGTGGATTTGGTCCAACTGGCGCACATCATCTGCCACATCATAACCGTCGGGTTTATTAGGATCCAAAATGGAGATCTATTGGTGGAGGCAGGAGAATGGCTGAGGTACTAATTGTGTACTTTGCAGCAATGTTGACCAAGGAAGATGACTTTGCCAAAGCTACGCTAAAGGACAAAGTCACTAAGATACTAGATAAGATCAAAATAGATACAGAGGAGGTACACGAAGTAATAGCAGTACATAAAGTGGATAAGTCACCCAGTCCAGATGGTATGCATGCTAAGTTGCTGAGGGAAGTAGTGATAGAAATTGCAGAGGTACTGGCTATTGTAGCTTTGTGCCTGCTTTCATTAACACTGTTACGACTGGTCCCCGAGCAAGGTTCCCCCAATTTGTTATGATCCCGGATGAAGTACCCCAAATTGTTATGTGCCCAGGTGAGGAGGGATGAACTGGCTCCCCTACTTTATTCAACCCCCTCAGTTGAGCATGACAAGGTTAACTTAAAAAGCATCCCTTCCTCATGGATACCTTTTCCCAATCCAAATGTTTTTAAAGGAGCCAATTGAACCAGGCTGTCTCGAGCCAAAGGAAGGGTGAGTTTAATAATTACTAAACGTGGAGAAAAATAGTAACAATGCAACACACATACACACAGATTAGAAATGAGAAATTGAGTCCAAAAATAAATGTTAAAAAAAAATACGAATCAGTCTTTTGCCTTGTCTGTGAGGAGCAGATAGTGAAACGATGCGACCGTTAAGTTGGGGTGAATCTGGTAGCGCTGACTTTGGCAATTGAGCAATTGGGTTGGAGATTCTTGGTTCTGCAGGTTAGCTGAAAGAAATTGTCCTCTTTCCTTTTCGACTGCGGCTTTGCTGACTTGTGACTTCAGAGAGAAAGGGATTTTTTTTTACCTGCAATCGCAGGATGCCCAGTTGGTGTTCGTCAGCTGTGATCTTCACAGCACACACACACACACACACCAGAATGGAACACCAGACTAGCACAAAGAACTAGGGTTGCAGTTGGCTTTTTTAAACCCCTTTCCTTGAGTATTCGCTATTTTTTTTCAACTCAGCTCAATATCACAGTCTGGGATATAAATCAACAGGACATGGTTTCTGCTGAGATGGTAGTTATTTTCCATTATCTCCACAACCACAGGATATTACAGTTCAGTTTGCATTGTATCTTTTCCCTTGAAGTGCCTCTGCCCGAAGTAGGCGATGTCACACATTTTAGATGTGCCATTCCGTTCTCTCTGAACTAGTTGGTCAAGTAATTCACATAGGAGTTTTCCAGCAAGTGGTTACCTTACAGCCTCAGCCAACTTTTGCTTGTGTGTCCTTTTTTTCAAAAAAAAACACATGCCTGACTTAAAAGTTCGGTATGTTCATAAATAATTTGGGGATAGGATCTATGGTCATGACAACATTGGCTGAGATCTTGAATGCTGACTCGAAGGAAATTCTAATACTGCTGGGTTCAGATGTCAACAATACCATTTGGAGGTGCTACTGATGTATTCACATAGAGAATATACTGCTTTTTTCAAATTTTCTTACAGAAAAAGTTTTATCTAAAATAGAGCTCCTTATTCTAAATCCTCCTTAGACAGAGTGGATTCATCCAGAGAAATGGAAGATTGCAAATGTTGAACCCTTGTTCAATAAAGGGGAGAAGGATAAACTGAATATTTACAGGCCAGTCAGTTTAACATTGGTGGTGCGGAACCTTTCTGAAACAATAATCCTGGAGAAAATTAACAACCTCTTGCACATGTATGGACGAATAAAGGAGAATCAGCACACATTTGTTAAGGGAATTTAGTGGTTGGCTAACTTGATTGAGTTTTTTGATGAGGTAACAGAGAGGGTGGATGAGGCTTTGGAGAGGGAACAGGATAAAATTATTAGAATGGTTCCAGGTGTCACAGACACAAGTTTTATGTTTCCTTACTGTCCGTGTTCCAAGTGTTTTGTATGTGAGGTGTGTGTATTTTATACCTTCAGAGTGATTGTCCCAATTCAAATTATTCCAGCAGCAAGCATTTTTGTGAGTTTTAAAATAAAGAGGGCTATATATTATCCCACACTTGTCCCGGAGGTTTAAAAAAAGCGATGTGTTACTCACTCAACTCACACTCACTATTATTCAAACATAGAATAGATACAGATGAAGAAAAAAACGATACAATTACAATGGCTACTTGTCTCAATCTCTCTTTCATGACAGTCCTATAGTTTCTTTGATGAGTTGATGCTTTTACTTGAATGAAGATTTTGTAAGCAGAGGTTTCTCAGTAAGTTGCAAGACTTCTTGTAGTTGAATTTCCAGGAGGTTTGTTCTCATGTGAACTTGAAGTTGGAACAGGTTGGGGAGGGTTCTCCCTCCACTTTCAAGTTATTGCTGTTTGTTACCTTGGCTGCTTAGTTGACAGCAGCTGGTTCATAGCTTTCTGATGGTCTCTGTGGCTCTGCAGAGCTCATTCTTACTGTTTTAAAAGGAGGCAACCAATCTGGCTGACTCACTCAAGTGACCTATGATAAGTCCAAAATCTTTTTTCAAATCAGGTAGGTCATCAGGTCGATGTCAGGTTGTCAGCTCCTGTGTTTGTCATTTGATATTTTGGAATTTACCCGGTCTGGGTGAGGGACCATCATAATACAATGGGATAATGATGGGAACCTCTTCAGATTTGTCAAACACACCTTGAGTTTCAATGCATCTTTTATCCACGGTGAATCAGAAATATAAGTCAACCGGAATGCTACAGTCCTTTTGTTGACATTCTATCCATAAACAAAAGTATGTGTGAATTTCCCAGATGGCTGTGAGTGTCCATATTTTATTAAATATTTGCTGTGTCTCAGGACTGTCTGGAGTTGGTGCTGCCAAAGGTCGCATTATTGGCAATCACTATTTTAACAGCCTGTTTTTGTTCAAAATTTTAAAGCATTCTCTGAAAGTTCATAATATATTGAAATATGACACATGGCTGAGGGATTACAATACATGGATAAACTGGAGAAGTTGGAGTTGCTCTGTGCAGAAGAAGCTAAGAGGACATTTGATAGAGGAGTTTAAAATCATGAAAGGTTTAGATGGAGGTAATAATGAGAAACTGCTTTCAATGACTGAAGGGTTGATAATGAAGAGTGTAGGAGGGCATGGCAGGAGCAGAACCCGGCATACATAAAAAGATGTGTCAACATAGTGAAGCTGTAACACAGGACTACTTGTGAGCCAGACAGCATAAGCAGCATGCAACAGACAGAGCCAAGCGATTCCATAACCAATGGATCAGATCTAAGCTCCGCAGCCCTGCCACATCCAGTCGTGGATGGTGGTGAACAGTTAAAAACCTAACAGGAGGAGGAGGCTTCACAAATATCCACATCTTCAGTGATGTGGGAACCCAGCACATAAATGCAAAAGACAAAGCTAAAGCATTCGCAACCATCTTCAGCCAGAAGTGTTGACAGAATAATCCATCTCGGCCTCCTCCTGAAGTCCCCAGCATCACAGAAGCCAATCTTCAGCCAATTCAATTCACAGCACGTGATATCAAGAAATGACTGAAAGCATTGGATACTGTAAAAGCTATGGGCCCTAACAATATTCCACCATTAGTTCTGAAGACTTGTGCTCCAGAACTAGTTGCACCCTTAGCCAAGCTGTTTCTGTGATCGTGATAGTTGATAGCGATAATCCTCCATTATCAACAGCCTGGGGGTTAACATTGACCAGAAACTGAACTGGACTAGCTACATAAATATGATGGCTACAAGATCAGGTCAGTGGCTGGGAATTCTGTGGAGAGTAACTCACTTCCTGACTCCCAAAGCCTGTCCACTATCTATAAGGGCCAAGTCAGGAGTGTGATGGAAAACTCTCCACTTGCCTGGATGACCGGAGCTGCAACAACACTCAAAAAGCTTGACACTATCCAGGGCAAGGCAACCTGCTTGATTGGCGCCTTGTCACCACCTTAAACATTCACTCCCTCCACCACTGACGCACAACAGCAGCATGCGTACCATCCACAAGACGCACTATGTCAACTCACCAAGGCTCCTTCCACATCACATTCCAAATTCACAACAGCTACCACCTAGAAGCACAAGAGCAGCAGATGCATGGAAACACCTCAACCTGCAAGTTCCCCTCCAAGCCACACACAATCCTGAATTGGAACTGTATCGCCGTTTCTTCACTGTCGCTGGATCAAAATCCTGGAACTGCTGTCCTAACAGCTGTGGATGTACCAACACCACATGGACTGCAGCAGTTCAAAAAGGTGGCTCACTATCATCTCCTCAAGAGCAATTAGGGATGGGCAATAAATGCTGGCCTAGCCAGAATGCCCACATCAAGTGAAAAAATAATTAAAAAAAAAAATAACCAGAGGGCACAGATTTAAGGTGATTGGCAAAAGAACGAGAGGTGAAATGACCGAATGAGTGCAAAGAGTGGTTAAGGTTGGAATGAACTGCCTGATAGGGTGTTGGATATGGATTCAACAGCAGCCTTCAAACGGGAATTGGATAAATACATAGAACCATAGGGCAGGATTTTTCATATGGCCGGCCGGCTCAGTGGGAGTGGGCGGGAGCGTGCGTGGAGCCGATCGCCGCCGATGAACAGCTCTGCTCCGCCATTTTACGCGGGCAGACCACTTAAGGCCCGCCCAGCATCATACACGGCTGTAATGCTCAACGTTACCTGCGCATGCGTGCAAAAGAGCACTTCAATCTCCCTGAGGCACAGAGATGCCTCAGAGATATTGAATCGATAATAAAATTATTAAATAAAAGATGTAAAAATGTATTTAAGGATGTCCCCTTATGTGACTGTGTCACATGAGTTAGGACATGTTTTTAAATTTATGAAAATTTTTATTTATTTATTTAATAAACGCTTTAAGAAACCTCATGCCGCTAGTGGATGGGGTTTTCTAAAAAATGCAAAGGCCGCTTGGCCTTTTTGCCTGCCCACCAACCTTAAGGTTGGACAGGCAGCATTTAGAATAACTTTAATTAGATCCTTAATGGCCTTAATAGGTCATTTACATATTGGCGCCCGCCAAACGAAACATCGCTACTGAGCGCAATGATGTTGGGACGCACGCCCAACTCCATCATGTGTCATTTTACATGTCGGCATGTCAAGCCAACCCCCGCACACTGACCAGAAAATTCTGCCCATAGAAAGGTTACGGTGCAGAAAGAAGCCATTCAGCCCATCATGTCTGCGCCAGCCAAAAAAAGAGATAAAAGGAACTAGCTGCTTAATCCCACTTTCCAGCATCTGGTCTGTAGCTTCGCAGGTTACAGCACTTCAGATGCAGATCCAGGTACCTTTTAAATGAGTTGAGCATTTCAGCCTCAACCACCAACTTAGGCAGTGAATTACAGACGCCAACCACCCTCTGAGTGAAAAAGGTTCTCCTCATGTCCCCTTTAATCCTTCTACCAATCACCTTAAATCTATGCCTCCTAGTAATTGACCCTTCAGCTGGGGGAAACAAGTCTTCCCTGTCTACCCTATCTAGGCCACTCATAATTTTGTACACCTCAATTAGGTCACCCCTTAGCCTCCTCTGTTCTATGGAAAACAACCCTAGCCTATCCAATCTCTCTTCATAGCTGCAATTTTCACACCCTGGTCAACATTCTTGTAAACCTCCTCCCCACTCTCTCCAGAGCAATTATGTCCTTTCTGTAATGTGGCGACCAGAACTGTACACAAAATTCCAGCTGTGGCCTAACCAGCATTTTATACAGTTCCATCATTACATCCCTGCTTTTGTATTCAATACCTTGCCCAATAAAGGAAAGCATTGCATATGCTTTCTTGACCACCTTGTCCACCTGTCCTTCCACCTTCAAGGACATGTGGGCATGCACTCCAAGGTCTCCCACTTCCTCAACCCCTTTCAATAACTTTCCGTTTACTGAGTATTCCCCTGCTTTGTTTGCCCTCCCCAAATGCATTACCTCACACTTTTCCAGATAGAATTCCATTTGCTACTTCTCTGCCAACTTAACCAAACCATTAATATCACTCTGGAGTTGACAGCTATCCTCTTCACTATCAGCTACAATGCCAATTTTTGTGCCATCTGCAAATTTCCCAGTTATGCCTCCCACATTCAAATCTAAATCATTAATATATACAACAAACAGCAAAGACCCCAACACTGAGCCCTGTGGAACGCTGCTGGAAACCGATTTCCATTCGCAAAAACATCCGTCGACCATTACACTTTGTTTCCTGTCACTGAGCCAATCTTGGATCCCACCTGCCACCTTCTCCTGTATCCCATGAGATCTCGCTTTCCTGACTAGTCTGCCATGTGGGACCTTGTCAAATGCCTTACTGAAATCCATGTAGACAACATCCACTACATTACCCTCATAAATCCTCCTTGTTACATTTTTTAAAAATTCTATTAAGTTAAGTTAGTAAATGAATTGTTTTTCAAAAACAAATTATGCAGGCCCGATAGGCCAAATTGCATTTTTTTTAATTCATTGGATGGCTAGGCTAAAATTTATTATCCTTGAAAACAGAGTGGCTTACTAGGCCATTTAAGAATCAACCACATTGCTGTGGGTCTGGAGTCACATGTAGATCAGATCTGGTAAGGATGGCAGATTTCCTTCCCTAAAGGACAACAGTGAAGCAGATGAGTTTTTTATGACAATCGACAATGGACATCATTAGACATTTAATTCCAGATTTTTTATATGCCATGGTGGGATTTGAACCCAGATCCCCAGAGACAAACCACTGTGCCACCACCTGACTTATACTATAAACTATGATCTTGCCTTTCATATCAAAATTAGTTGGGGGGAGGGTTAAATTGAAGGGAAGTTTAAAAAATCAAAGAGAAACAAAAGAACAGAGATGCAGAATAGTGAAGAGGCAAATGATAGTTAAAGTGAGACAGGAAGGGGCAGAAAATATAAGCAGAAGAGTGCAGCAGAAATTAGAAGCAGAATGAGTAATAATGGTAAAAAGTCAAAGCTTAAGGCTCTTTAATGCACGCAGCATTTGTAACAAGAAAGAAGAGTTGACGGCACAAATAGAAATAAATACATATGACTTGATGGCTATTACAGAGACGTGGTTGCAGGGTGACCAAGACTTGGAACTCAATATTCAAGGGTATTTGACATTCTGGAAAAATAGGCAAAAAGAGAAAGGAGGTGAGGTAGCTGTGATATAGGTGCAATAGATTGTGATGTGGAATCAGTTTGGGTGGAAATAAAGGAAAGTGGAAGTGGAAGAAGTCATGGATGGGAGTCATCTATAGGCCCCTGAAGAGCTGTCTCACTGTAGGATAAAGTATAAATCGGGAAATAATGGAGGCATGTAAGAAGGGCACTACAATTGTCATGGGTGATTTTAATCTGTATATTGACTGAATAAGTCAGATTGGCAGGGGGTAACATGGAAGACAAATTTGTAGAGTGCATCAAGGATTTTTTCTTAGAGCAATACGTTCCAGAACCTACCTTGGAATGAGCTATTTTAGATCTAGTAATGTGTAACAAATGGGATTAATAAGAGATATTATCATTAAGGATCCTCTGGGGCGTAGCAATCACAACATGGTAGGATTTCAAATTCAGTTTGAGGGCAAGCAACTCAGGTCTCAAACCAGTGTCTTCAACTTAAATAAGGGCAATTACAGAGGTATGAAGAAAGAGCTATCTAAAGTGGGCTGGGAAAATAGGCTAAAGGGAAGGTCAGTGGGTGAGCAATGGCAGACATTTAAGCAGATGTTTTATAATGCTTAGCAAAAATTTACCCCGATCAGAAAGAAGGACTTGATGAGAAGGATGAACCACCCATGGTTAACAAAGGTGGTCAAGAAGAGTATCCAATCAAAAACTAAGGCATACAAAGTGGCAAAAACTAGTGGTAGGCCAGAGGATTGGGGATTTTTTAGGAACCAGTAGTGGATGACTAAAAAGCTAATAAAGAGGGAGAAAATTGATTATGAAATAAATTGGCAAGAAATATAAAAACAAACAGCAAGAGCTTCTATGGGTATATAAAAAGAGAGTGGTTAAAGTGACCGTGTGGCCCTTGGAGGATGTGACTGGAGAATTGATAATGGGGAACAGGGGAAATGGCAGATAATTTAAACCAATATTTTGCGTCAGTCTTCATGGTGGAGGACACTATAAACATCCCAAAGGTATCAGATAAGCAAGGAGTTAATGGGGGGAAAGATCTTGTAACAGTCTCTGTCATGAGGGACAAAGTATTTGACAAACTAATGGGACTAAAGGCAGACAAGTTGCCAGGATCTGATGGCCTGCATCCAAGGGTTTTAATGGAAGTGGCAGCAGAGATAGTGGAGGCATTGGTCGAAATATTCAAGAACTCATGGATTCCGGGGCGGTCCCAGCAGATTGGAAAACAGCGAATGTGACGCTGCTGTTCAAGAAGGAAGGGGGACAAAAAGCTGGAAATTATAGGCCAGCCAGCATGCCTAATGTCTATCATTGGGAAAATGCTAGAGTCCATTATTAAGGAAGAAATAGCAGGACATTTAGAAAAGCTAAAGGCAAACAACCAGAGTCAACATGGTTTTGTGAAAGGGAAATCATGTTTGACAAATTTGCTAGAGATCTTTGAGGGTTTGGCAAGCAGAGTTGATAAAGGGGAACTGGTAGATGTGGTGTATTTGGATTTCCAGAAGGCATTCGATAAGGTGCCACATAAAAGGTTAATGCACAAGATAGGAGCTCACGGAATTCGGGGAATGTATTAGCATGGATTGAGGATTGGTTAACACACAGAAGACAGAGAGTCGGGATTAATGAGTCTTTTTCAGGTTAGAAAGACAAACTACTGGAGTGCCACAAGGGCCTCAATTATTTACTATCTATATTAATGACTTGGAGGAGGGGCAGAGTGTAATGTATCCAAATTTGCTGATGAAACAAAAATAGGTGGGAGGGCATGTCATGATGAGGAAATAAGGAAGCTGCAAGGGGATAAACATAGGTTGAGTGAGTGAGCAAAAACTTGGCAGATGGAGTTTAATGTTGGAAAGTGTGAGGTCATGCACTTTGGTAGGAATAATTAAAAAGCAGACTATTATTTAAATGGAGAGAGAGTCCAAAAAAGTGCAGCACAGAGGGATATGGGTGTTCTTGTACATTAAACACAAAGTTAGCATACAGATGCAGCAAGTAATTAAGAAGGCAAATGGAATTTTGGCCTGTATTGCTAGAGGGTTGGAATTTAAAAATAGAGAAGTCTTGTTACAACTGTTGGTGTTGGTGAGGCCACACCTGGAGTACTGTGTACAGTTTTGGTCCCCGTATTTAAGAAAGGATATACTGGCATTGGAGGCAGTTCAAAAGAGCTTCACTAGGCTGACCCCTGGGATGAAGGGATTGATTTATCAAGAACGTCTGACCAGGTTAGGCCTTTATTCATTAGAGTTTAGAAGAATGAGGGGTGATCTTATTGAAACCTACAAGATTCTGAGGGGGCTTGACAGGGTAGATGTTGAGAAAATGTTTCCACTAGTGGGGGAATCTCGAACTAGGGAACATAGTTATAGAGTAAGGAGATGCCAATTTAAAACTGAGACACGAAGGAATTTCTTCTCTCAGAGGGTAGTGAAGGTCTGGAATTCTCTGCCCCAGAGAGTTGTGGAGGCTAGATCACTGAAAGTATTTAAAGAGGAGGTAACTAGATTTTTGAAATATTGGGGAGTTGAGAGCTATGAGGAGCTGGCACAAAAGAGGAGTTGAGGCCTGGGGCAGATCAGCTATCATCTTATTCAATGCCAGGGCAGGCTTGAGGGGCCGAATGGCCTACTCCTGCTCCTATTTCTCATGTTCTCATGTAAAATCACATGAAACGTCTCTGCAACTTTCCTCTTCTGCGTGGTTTTTTAAGATGATGTTATAGAACAGAGGCTTTTCTGCTTTTGTACTTAAGGTGAGTAGAGTTTCATAGCTCTGTTGGATCCAGTGCCCTGGTTTGTTGGGGCTAAAGAATCCAGGTTGCATGTGTGTTTTGGGGCGACTGAGCTGGTACCAAGGCAGGGAAGATCAGTAGACCATTCTTAGAAGAAATTCATTTTGTTTATTTACAAAAGGAACTCAAGGAACTCAGCAGCTACACTTGTTTGCAACTTAAAACTTACAACTTAAAACTCTGTCTTTACTCTTCAGACTCTAACTCAAGACTATTGACTACAGAGGTAGCCTGCGCTACTCTACTATTGGGTATCAAAGTCATGTGACCTTATATTACAACATTTGTCTTCAAGGTATATTACACATCAGATTAATACATCCCTCCCCCTTTACTCAGAAATACATTTTACAATTTTTCTCAAAACATCAAATTATTAATGCAGATAAATAATTTACAAATTCAGTCTTTCTGGGGGCTTTCCTTAGGCACGTAGAGTGTCTCAGCTCTACAGCTTCTGATGTGTTATCCAGAACTTCCCTCATTGTAGTCATGTGAGGATCTGGTTCTTCAGTAGGTACCTGTAAATCTATTTCTTTGGCTCTTTCAGGTACAGTCAGCCCTTCAGACACATCTGTACACAGCTGAGTTCTTTCAACAGGAGACGTTGATTCAGTCACGAAACATTGGTGGAATCATTTCTGGATATTTTGTTTCTCCTCTTTTATTTGATTCACGTGTCTCCGTATGACTCAATCTTCCACTTTCACGTGGTATGAAAGAGGGCCCATGACTGCACTTATTTCACCAAACAGCTATATTGGTCCTTCTCTAAAATTTTTCACAAATACTTTCTCTCCTATATTAAACGTCCTGTCATGGCTGTGACAGTCATGTCCAATTTTCTTACTTCTCTGACTCCTTTCCACCTTCCCCGCCAAGTTTGGCATAATTAGGGTCAATCTCGATTGGAGACAGCGCTTCATCAACAATTCTGCAGGTGTGATACCTGTTTTCGTATGAGGGGTGGTTCTATTATGGAAAAGAAAACGTGCTAATTTAGTCGCTTTCAAACCTCCAGGCAATTTCTTCATACCAGGTTTGAATGTCTGAACTGCTCT
This sequence comes from Cetorhinus maximus, assembly GCF_964194155.1. Lineage (NCBI taxonomy): Eukaryota > Metazoa > Chordata > Chondrichthyes > Lamniformes > Cetorhinidae > Cetorhinus > Cetorhinus maximus. The sequence goes on from NC_135886.1 coordinate 118,021,394, forward strand.
CTCAGCCAGTCCATTTGAAAAAGGATGGTATAATGGAGTTTTCGCATGAGTAATACTATTGAGGCTGATAAATCGGTGAAATTCAGCACTCGTAAATACTGTTCCATTGTCTGATACAACCACTCCAGCTAAACTTTGCCGTAGCTTGTCTATCATAGCTGAAGATGTCGGCAACCTCACTTCATATATGTCCATCCAATTTGAATATGCATTGACGATAAGTAGAAGCATTGTTCCCATTAAAGGTCCCACATAGTCGATGTGTACTCGCACCCGTGGCCTTCCTGGCCACTCCCAGGGGCGTAACAGAGCTGTTGAAGGTAATTTTTATACTTGCTGTCACTGCATACAACTTCTCACTAAGTTTTATTTTTCTCCATCCATCCCAGGCCACCATAGATAGCTGCATGCTGATGCCTTCATTCTGGAAATTCCGGTATGTTCACTGTGATGTTCAGACAACAATGGCTTTCGTCCTTTTGGAGGAACAATCACTCTTGCTCCCCACAATAAGATACCTCCCTGGCTGGTTATTTTGTATCTTCTCTGGAAATACAGTTTCATTTCATCAGACTCTTGCTCTTGTGACCAACCATCAAAAACTTGATCTCGCACTTTGGATAAGACTGGGTCTCAATCCATCCAGTCTTTAATCTTTCTAGCACATATCGGTAATGAATCAAGGAAGTTCAATGATAAAATGAATTCTGGAGGTATTGGAACATCCTCATCTTTTACTTGGATGGGCAAACAGCTGAGTGCATCTACGTTTGCAATTTGACTTCCGGGTCTATGTATGACAGTATACTCATACGCTGCCAAGCTCAATGGTATTATTTGCGCTCCTGTGTCTTCTTTTGCTGGGCACTCTTCTTTCTGACACTGGTTTTATTCTTGGCCTTCTTTTCAACTTGCATATTGGCCAGACTAATCTCAGATGTAAGCTTGACTTGAATGAACTCAGTGGTTGAGTTTTCCAGAGTTTCATCGTCTGTTTGCTTCTTAGAAAATTCTGCGGCTTTTGCCTCCAAAGCCTCTTTGGTTTCACGTAACTGATTTTTCAGCTCTTCCATCTCTCTTTTGCATTGGTGTACTGCCTCCTGGAAAACTAAGCATAGTCAAGTCTTCTCTGCCAACTCACCCTTCATTTTATTTAGAGAAGTGCAGAACTCTTTCTGTTTCTCATCATACTTTTCCAGAGGTACATCGGAGGGAAACTGGTGGTGTGTGAATGTCTTTCAGCAGGTTTTCACTTTTCTTTTTGAGTCTCTGTGACAAATCATGGTTGATTTCTCTCAGCTAGTTTCATCCTAGTATGCTTGGCCCTCTGCCTGCTACCGCCATCAAGGGTAATTTCATTGTTTGACCTCCGTAGTGCACTGTAACTTTACATATGTCCTTGACTTATATGTCTTCTCCGATGTAAGTTTTCAATTTGGCATCAGTTTCTTCCAAATTTAGTTTGCATTCCCCATGATTCAGCTATTTAGAAGTTTGCTCACCTATCACCTTAGTGGCTGCTCCAGCATCCACCTCCATTCTGATAGGTCTCTCATTCACTCTTAGGTTACATAGATAGGCTCTGTTCTTCCTACCTTTAAAATATATAACGAATAAATATCTGAATCTATTACTTCAGGCTTTTCAATGCTGTTAATCTCATTGGGTTTTTGCTTTTGTCTGAAAGTCTGCCTGATTCTCTCTTTACAATGTCTCATGAGGTATCCATTTCAATGACAGAAAAAACATTCGATCCTTTTAAACTGTGATTCATTACGAGGTTGTCTGCTTCCACCTCTATTTTTATTATGCCATGTTTTTGCTGCTAAGTTATCTCTTTTAATTTGTCTGCTAGCGGTGGCTGCTTCCCGCTTCTGAGTAAAGTTTTGCACTTTCGGGCTCTTTTTAGCCGAGGTTTCCTGCCCAATGTGGAGGACGGTGCCATTTTGTGCTCCTCGTATGGTGTCTGAGTCTCACATTGCACCTTCCATTGCCAGAGCGATTTCCAATGCCGTCTGAAAATCTAAATTTGTTTCAGCCAGTAATCTCTTCTGAATCGCATTTTCCTTTACATCGCACACCAATTTCTAAGCATATTATTGATAGTTGTACCAAATTTGCAGTATTCAGTTAATTGCTTCAGATTTGCCACATAACAAGCAGCTGTCTCCCCTGCAGCTCGATTCCTGAAGTTAAATTTGAACCATTGCATCATCACCGATGGCTTGGGCTGGTAATGATTCTTTATGAGGTTCACTAAGTCATCAAAGCTTTTCGAATCTGGGGCATTGGGTGCCAATAAATTTCGAATTAATCCATGTGTTATCCACACATGGATAAGAGGATCGCGCACTTCTTCTCCTCCCCCGCAAGGTTGTTCGCCTGGAAGAAGAACATGAGGCGTTCAGCATAGTGAGACCAGCCGTCCGAGGTTGGGTCAAAAGGCTCCACTCTTCCAAATTGCGGCATGCTCTGAGGGGATTGCTTCGACGATCAGGAAGGAATTTTTTTTTTACTTTCAACTACCGTGTGAGGTACAGTCCAATTTCAGCTCTTCTGATTCCTTCGTTCTTTCTTGCTTTTTAACTCGTCCTTTCATGTCTTTTCTTGCTTTTTACTCTCATCGCCAGTTTGTTGGATCCAGTGCCCTGGTTGTTGGGGCTAAAGGATCCGGGTAGCCTGCTTGTTTCGGGGCAGTATCAAGATAGAGAAGATCAGTATACGGTTCTTAGAAGAAACTCATTCTGTTCATTTACAAAAGGAACTCAGCACTTGTGTACTTACAACTCAAAACTCTGTCTTTACTCTTCAGACTCTAACTCAAGACTATTGACTACAGAGGCAGCCTGAGCTATTCTGCTATTGGGTATCAAGATTATGTGATCTTACATTACGACATTTGTCTTAAAGGTATATTACACATCAGATTACTACAAGCTCTCGCACCAAAATTGTGAACATCAGATTAGAAGGAATTGTACAACCTTCTGAAAAGGAGAATCAAAATGAACTGTTGAACAATTTCAATACCACAATCAGGAGCGATGACTATTAGTGTTAAACACAATTTTGAAAGTATAGAGAATGGTGTCTGGCAGAACAATTTCAATAATTAGCTTGTGCAATTTTAATCGCTTTGCAGCATGTACCATTGCTTGAGAACTCATGGATATTTCTACTCTTATTTTGACAGGAACAATTCTAACCCTTATGCCAGCCCAGAATATTTGCTTTGAAACAATGGCCGAGTTCTTGTTCGAACTTCCAGTCCTATTCAATCCCATCATCCTTTTCTGCATCAACACAGAGCTGCGACTTCAGTGTCGATATATTCTGAGCCGTAAGTCTTCGATCAATTTTGAAAGCCAGCGACTTTGTATAATGTTAAACTCAAAGGAAAATCACTGCACAGAAGAACATTTAAAATGTAAACACTGGAGAGTCTCGGAAATCAATGAAACTTACTCCGCTGGGAGGTGAAAGTGAAAGTGAAAGAAAGGCTGGGAGATTAATTAAAATGAGATAGAGTCCAACAGTGTAACATTCTGTGTTCAATTGTTTTCTTCAGTATAATTTTTTTAAGTGTCTGCTTTTATTTCATTATCTGTGAACTGTTACCATGTTAAATTAATAATACAAACTGATGAAATATGTGTTAACCAGCCAGTTATTAGTTCTGTCATGGTTATCCATCCCTCAAATCTACCTGCCTCTATAAGGAGCAACAGGTCTTGGCTCAGTTACTTGGCGTAATGGAGCACTTTGCTATAGTTAGATTTTTCAGCTTGACAGGGGTTATAAAAAAGTAATAAATGTCCTCTTTCACAAACCTTTACTGATGAGCTTAGACAAAAGTACCTTTATGAAAATACACAAGAGCTTTTGGATAAAATTGTTAATCACTCACCTTGATGCTCTTAAAAAGTATCTTCTGTTGACCAGTCACAGAGTTGCCCTGAGAGGGTTTGAGTGATTGTCATGAAGCCACCCACACTCTAGATTATCAAGTACTGCCAACTGAAGCAACCAGCCTGGTGTTGACTGGCTCAAAGTGCATGCATTCCCAAGTCCCTTTAATCATTCCTAAAGCTCAGATGCCCTAAAGTAATGAAGTGACACTTTTAATTTCTATCTTAGGCTCTCCTGGTAGTTCATCAGCTTTGAAATGACAATCGTTTTATATCACATATCAACTTGATCTAACAAAGCGCCTTCTACTTTGGGGTTTACCATTAAGTCTGTCATAAGCATGAAGGGTGGTTGAGAGCAACAAATTGAATTCCTCTAAGAATCAGCTTGATTCTATAATAGAAAGTTGGTACCAGGAGCCAAATTGTGTTGTTCAGCATCTCTTTTATGGATGCCACACAGTCAAGTAAGACTCAAAAATGGGATCCGTGAGACACGCACACATTTCCAATGAGAAGTGCGCAAGATGACATTTTGGAAAAGGGTTTGCACTGATGCCTAACAACCAGCAGTAAGCAGAGCAGCGAAATGATGATGCACTTCAGCGTGCAAAGCTGGTTTGAAACCTCCAGGGTCACTTTGCATTTCCACACACCAGCTAAAGTCTTAACTTTGCAGAGCTGAACACAACACTGAAAGAAATAAAGGACCCTCCCCAATGGCACCATTTAAAATGATCAAGATGCACTGACAGGTTAATTACTGAATTATTTTTTCGGGCTACTTTTGTAATAGTTGCGATTTTGGAGGTTTCTTATATTTGGCTCCCTTGTATGCTCAGTCATATTTCAATACAGCATAGATTCAGTGCACAAAGGATGCCCACCACTTCTTGTAACCACAATGCACCTCCCCTTTAAGAGTCGCAGGCTGCCTCTAAGTAACACTAGCCACATGCAATCTCTGGCTCCCAAACTGTTGAGTACAGACAATGAAGGTAGCGCAACAAATATGCAAAACAGCACACAGCACAAATTCAGTGTATTTCTGCAGCACAATAAACAGGCACTGGTTAATCACATAACATGATTCCCATGTCCATTGTCAGCAGTTATCCAATCTAACCCGACACAGGTTAGTACTGGAAGGATAAATTCAAATGGGCTGAAGGTTTGAATAGAGAAAGCCTTCACTTGCAGTTTCATAATCTTCTCAATAACAAAAAAATTGTCCTGTTTTTGCCTTTTCACCTGCTTTCAGATAACTCTTACATTAATGCCATCAAAAATTACATCTGCTATGCACAACCCTCAGTCTGCCTGTAAAAATATATTTACTTGTTCAGTGGGAGTTCCTGTAGCAGTCTGCAGATGGAAACAATCCAGGACATAATTACTTTGGTGGTATATGCTTCGTAAAACAGATGACTAATCAATCACCAACAATAATTTTTCTGAAATGTTTTTGCATTTAATAAGCCAATACCTATTTCAAACTCGTTGTCTGTCATTTCTTATTCCAGTGTCAGCAACTTTGTCCACATACCACAGCAAAAAGAATTTAGAAATCTACAGTCTTCCCAAAAATAACTTCCTATTCAACCTGAAAAAATAAACAAAATTTAGTGATCTCCTCTTGCATTGCTGACAGTGGGTCAGATGCAGCACCGAGAGTCCTCGACTTTGGCAACAGAAGAAGAGTCCTGGCAATTGGCAACATGGGAAGAGGGTTCCTGGGGCTTTGAGAGCAGTGGGGCTAGGGAGCATTTAGGGAAAGAAAAAAAGGTGGGCAGAATTTTCCATGCCTGCTGGCGGCAGGCATCACAGCGGGCATGAGTGGACAATATGGCGGGAAGGCCAAAAAAGACCAAAATGACATCATGAAACCAGTTTGCAATCGTCCTCTCCGTCTGTCAATGACAAGCCATGTTTCCCGCCACTGCACATCAGGAACTTAATTGTAATACATCCTCATATCATCATAAGCCCAGCTTGCCAGAATCATCCCCCCCACATTGGATCATCTGAGCACGTCAGTGTGATTGCACGCCGACATGTTTCACAACTGAACATAAGTGACGTGCACTTGGCGAGCTGCACTTCACTCAGGACTTTGAGGTTTGTTTGCCTACCTTGCTTCAGGCAGCATTTGCAGTCACCAGCGCCAGGCATCGCAGACAGCACCACATCACTTTTAGGGGGGCTCACGGACTGGTCGCTACCTACCAGACCAGCCATAAGGCAGGGGTAGCTATTCAACAATTGCAGAGCTAAGGCTTGCTTGGGGAAGGGGGAGAAGTGGCCTTAGGCAAGAGAAGAGGCTATGGCATTACTGGAGAAGGGGGTATCCCAGGGTATGTGTGGGGACACATGTTGATCTGTGCAAATGGCCTCAAGATGGTGAGGGCTGAGGAAGCAGTCTCCAGAGGGGATGAGGCCAGATGGAGATGTGAGGGTGTATGTGAGACAGTGAGTGGTGATGTCCTTTGAGCTGGCAGTGAGTGAGATGCCAGTGAATGTGTGATTGCCTTGTGAGTGTGTAAGTTTACAGTGATGAGATGGTTGCCTTACCCTGGCAGCATGGATGAGATCATTCATCTTCTTTCTGCACTGGATGGCAAACCCCTTCTGTGCAGTGTTGACACTGACCACCTCTGCCACCACCTCCCAAGTCAGAGTAGTGACACTGATGAGCCTCCCGCGGCCAGAGCAGGGGTAGGGGACATCGCTGGTGGGCTCCAAAAGAGGCTGCCCACCAGCAAAACAGTGTTTCCTGGGAATACATCGTTAATGGGGCGAGATTGGGGTGATACAGCGTGAAAAACCGCCATTGCAGCTGGCAGGTAAAACATTATTTTTCCCACCCATTTCCTTACCATAGTGCAAATCTGGGATGATTCCACCCAGTGAAGTGACCTAGGAGCCCCAGTGCCTCAGAACGTGGTTTCAATAAGAGGAGACATAATGGCTACAACCACCGAGCCACAGAAACAGGTGAGAAACTGACCACGACTGCAAGAAGAAAAATGATAAGAGCTGCGCAGCAGTGGGCACGGTACTGAAGAGTTGCAGAATCCTACTGCATTAATAGAAGAGACAAAATAAAAAGGGTGACAAAAACAATGACAGCACTATTTATTTTTAATAACACTTGCAGTCAGCAGCATGATAACATTGCAATCATCAGTCACCTTGCCATCTTCTGGTTTGTACACAATCATGATAAAGTGGCTTGACTACCTGCTACTATAAAGTTAACAATCCTTTAATTAAACAAGCTCATTGAAATGCAGTTGCCTTAACCTTGTTCCTATTTTTTTAGTCTGGCGTCTCAATACCAGGAGGTTTTTAGATGTTCTTATACTTGGATTTCTGTTTAATGTAGCATTTTTGTCTAGGCAGTCACATGATTCCCAGATTCTTAATGATGGATGTTTATTTTTATAATGATACCTTCTATTAAGCTGAAGTCATGTCGTCAATGGGCAGGTCTCTGTGTGTAAAATCATATCCATTGGGGATTTTGATCAGGCCACAGCTTACTGCAGGGCTGTTCAACACTTCATCCCCTTTCTCACAAGCTATTTTCAGATGTTTTATCCCTGAAATGGGCAATACCACTGACAAGAACTGAAAATATTTAAAAAGATAACTTATCTCCTGACAGAAAAAATAAGAGTGGTGTTGTACACAACCATCTTCAGTCAACATTAAACTTCAACTCCTGCACTTCCAAAGCTTCCTTTAGACACATTGTATAATTTTGCAGGAATTACGTACAAGGTACAGCACAGAAACAAGGCCCATTAATCCATTCCAGTGGTTATGCTCCACATGAGGATGTTCCTACCGCCCTTTATCTAACCCCATCTGCGTAAACCTCTAGCCCTTTCTCCCTCGTGTGTTTATCCAGCTTCCCCTTAAATGCATCAATGCCATTTACCTCAACCACTTTTAATGGTAGTAATTTTCATATTCTAACCATTCTCTAGATAAAGAAGTTTCTCGTAAATTTCCCATTGGACTAATTAGTGGCTATCTTATATTTATGGCCTCTAGTCCTGACCTCCCAAACAAGAGGACACATCAGTGAAACAAGGGATACTTGTGAAAAGAAAGTGCAAACTAAGCAGCAACACCCACTTGTACTGTGTAGTGAACAGGCACTGCAAAAGAATGTATTCGGTTATATAAAAAATGACAAATTCCTTTCACGATTTCCGTTGATTTAGCTAATTGCACCCAGGGATAAAATGATTGATGATAGCATCCCTACAGTGAAGGGTAGGAAATCGACCAGGGTTGCCTATTCACATTGCTATCCAGTGAGACCTTCTGGAGAGTGAACATTTGTGGTTATCAGATGAGGACAGGATCTAGCTGAGATGGATGACCCTCCCCCTGAATGCCATTGTATAAACTCTTGCATAAAGAATGGGCATTTGGATGGTATGTCAAAGGATAACCAGCACCGACAGAATCACCTAGGTAGTCTCAGCAATGCAGAGAGAGGAGAAATTTTGAGGAAGAGATAAAACTATCATGGCGCCAGCTCCAGGTGCCATACTTGAGGAAGGATGTGAAGGCATTGGAGAGAGTACAAAGGAGATTCAGAAGAATGATTCCAGCGATAAAGAACTGTGGCTATGAAAGATAGATTGCAAAGGTTGGGATTCTTTTCCTTGGAGAAAAGAAGGCTGAGAGGAGACTCGATAGAAGTATTCAAATCCTGAGGGATATGGACAGGGTAAATAGTGAGAAACTGTTTCCACTCAAGAAAGCATCAAGAACTCGGGGGCACTAATTCAAAATAATGGGCAAAAGGAGTAAAATTGATGTGAGGAAAGAGTTTTTCACCCACAGTGTGGTTGGAGTCTGGAACAAAGTTCCTGAAAGGGTGGTGGAGGCAGGTTTGATCGAGGTATTCAAAAGGGACTTGGATTGCTACCTGAAAAGAAATAATATGCAAGGTTATGGGGATAAGGTAGGAAGTGGGACTAGATGGATTGCTCTTTCAGAGAGCTAATGCAGACTCGATGGGCTGAATGGCCTCCTTCTGCACTGTGATTCTGTTGCAGATCTTTCATCAGCAATGGGGGTGGGAAACAGATAATAATGGATCAACCACCTTTCATACACCTCTACTGATTTGCTTTCCATTAACTTAAGCAGAAATACCATGTTAACCCAAGATCAAAATTTCCAAACTCAAGACCTGTGTATGCCAATGAATGGGGATACAAAATGATGCTGAAAGGAATTCTTCCTGGTTCAGAGAACTTTCTCCGATGCAGCTGTAGCAACAACAATAACAATAACTTGCATTTATTTAATGCCTTTATCATAGTAAAACATCCGAAGGGGGTTCACAAGAGAGTTATCAGACAAAATTTGACACCAAGCCACATAAACAGATATGAGGGCAGACGGCCAAATGCTTGGTCAAAGAGGTCGTTTTTGAGGAGCGTCTTGAAAGAGGAAAGAGGTAGAGAGGCAGAAGGGATTAGGGAGGAGCTTCCACAGCTTAGACAGCTGCAGACTTAACCACTAATGTGGAATAATGAAAATTGGGATGCTCAAAAGGCCAGAATGAGAGGAGCACAGAGATCTAGGAGGATCATTGGGCTGGAGGAGATTACAGAGATAGAAAGGAAAGAGGCCATGAAGGGATTTGAAAACAAGGATGAGAATTTTAAAATCAAGGTCTTGTTCAATCGGGAGCCAATGTAGGTCAGCAAGCACAGGGGTTGTAGGTGAATGGGACTTGGTGCAAATTAGGACATAGGTAGCAAAGGTTTGGATGACCTCAAGTTTATGGAGGTTTAAAAATAATGGGAGACCGGTCAGGTGTGGGTTAGAATAGTCAAATCTAGAGTTAACAAGCGTATGCTGAAGGTTTATGCAAGAGATAAAGCAGGACAGAGTCAAGCAGTGGAAATAGGCATCTTAGTAATGGCTTGGACATGTGGTCAGAAGTTCATCTCGGGGTTAAATATGACACCAAAGTTGTGAATAATCTGTCGAACCTCAGGCAGTTGCCAGGGAGAGGGATGGAGTCAGAGATGAGGGAGCAGTATTTGTGGCAGGGCCCAGAAACAATGACTTTCATTTTTCCAATAATTAATTGGTGGAAATTTCTGCTCCGCTGGATGCCAGGCAAGCAGCATAAAAATCGTACGATTCATAGAGGTGGTGATGAGTTAGAGCTAGGTGTCATCAGCATATATGTGGAAACTAATGCTGTGTTTTCAGCTGATTTCATAGAGGGGCAGCATGTGGATGGGAAATAGGAGGGACCAAGGATGGATCCTTGGGGAACACAAGGGGTAATGGTGTGGGAGCAGGAAGGGAAGCCACTTCAAGTGACTGGATAGATAAGAATGGAGCCGGGCAAGTGCAGCTCCACCCATCTTGATGACAGTGGAGAGGTATTGGAGGAGGATGGTGGGGTCAACCATGTCAAAGGCTGTAGATGAGTTGAGAAGGATGAGGAGGCATAGTTTACCATTGTCACAGTTACATAGGATGTCATTTGTGACTTTGGTAAGAGCCATTTTGGTGCTGTGGTGGGAGGATCTCTGATTGGAGGGATTCAAAATTGGAGTTCCAGTAAAGATGAACATGGATTTGGGAGATGGCAGCATATTCAAGGACTTTGGAGAGGAAAGGGAGGTTGGAGATGGGGTGGTAGTTTGCAAGGATGGAGAGGTGAAGGGTTCGAATTTTGAGGAGAAGGATGTTGACAGCAGATTTGAAGGCAAGAGGGACAATACCTGAAATGAGTTAACTGTTGTTATGACTGGGATGGGAGGAGTGCACAGTTGACCTAACCCCACTAGCCCACTAGTGCAACATTAGTTTGTGTTCAATTCACTCACCAAAATGGCCAATTATTTATCCTCACTACTGTTACCCAGAATGAAAGAGGCTTCTTTCAATACACAACAAACTTATTAGCTAATTATAAAACCATTCTTGCCCAATAGCAAGGCAAAGCTTAGCAACACACACACACACATCCAGGCATGGCTTTCTTTTCAGAGCCATAAGACCCACGTGACCCCATTTGTACACAGTCCACCTGAGTCAAGGGGTTTACAGTTTGCTTTTTTTACAACTGCTTAATTGCCGTTTCTTGTAAAAGGATGCTTTTTCCAGGAATAACAATCAGAGTCCTGCATTAACCCTTTAAGGGACGGTGTCTTTTAAAACACAGCTTCTTCCAGAATTTCCTTAGTTCTTGAAAATGAACCATTTTCCATGATTAAAGTATTCAAGACATTGTCAACAATATCACCTAACATGGAAGCCAGGGAGGTTAGCAGTTTGGTGTGAATAAGGTCAAGGAAGCAGTAAGTAGGTCTCAGAAACAAGATGAGCTCAGAGATGGCTTGAGGGGAGATGGGAGAGAAGCTAGAGAAGAATGCAAATTCAGGGCTAGGGAAGGGGCGAATCTTAGAAGAAGTTTGGTCTGGCGGGCTAATGGAAGGGAGGAATGTGGTAAAAGGCAGCTGAATAGATGGTCTCAATCATAGTGACAGAGAGGTCCATGAGGCCCTCGCAATTGTCCTTGGGTGTGAGGTGGAGGAGACAGAGGAGAGGGGTTTTTAAGAAGACAGTCTGCTGTAAAAGAAGCCAAGGTTAAATTTGCATTGCAAAATAATTCTGGAATAGTGAGCTATATTGGAAGAGGAGAGCATAGTGCTTTGGGTGGTTCAGCCAGATCTGGCAGTGAATGACTATATCACTTATCCGCCATATTCATTTGAGCCTGCATTCCTGGAACTCTTGGACTTAAGGGGGTGGAGATGACAGCCATAGTAGGGGAATGTCCAGCATGACAGGGAGTAATGATTTTAATGGAGACTAGGCCAAAGCTAGAGGTAATTGAGGGCCAAAGGTTAGGCAGTTAGGATTTTGAAAGTGTAGTTGCCATGGAAAGAGAGTTCAAGGAAGTGATTGGTAATGACCTTATCTGTGATCGACATGATGTAAATAGCAAGGCTATATAAGATGATAACGTCAAGGGGATTGTAGAGTAAAGGGTTAACATCAGGAGCATATATCATGCTGATGTAAAAATAATGTCAAATCACAAGACAAAGAAATAGGTGAGGTCTGGAAGGAGGAGAAGCTCCAATCTTGCGTAAATATTTGCTGTAAATAAAGAGTAATAGTTCTGAGAAATTACAGACTCAAGCAACATGCTTTGGGAGAATAAACAATCCCCCAATCCCCTGCCTAGTCCCCGACCACAAAACGAAACATGGTAGCAGCATGTAAAAGACCCAGTGGACCTTAGAAAGAAAATACAGGGCTGGTAAGAAAAGAGATCCTCGAAGAATGGGCAAAAGAAAAAAAAATTAAGACTCACCGAGACATAAGAACATCATGGGAGCAGCAGATATAAACTGAGAGACAGACCCGGACACTGGACAGCAGTGAGCACAACCCAAAGCAACAAGCAGCAGCACAGTAACAGGGACAATTCCAGGGGTTCAGTAGAAGCATAGAACCCACACTACCACTCCTAGAGCCATTTCAGAGTGTAGAAGGCTCGCAACAGGCCCAGGACTGGGACAACGCGAGAAAAAGTTTCCAAGATACAGAACTACTTCAGGATTACACAAAAAAGATCAAAAAGTCCAGGTTAGTACACAACTTTATGCAATAGGATCTATTATTGATGATGCGGTAGGAAAGCAGGGGGTTAATGAAACTTCAACTTCTTGTGAAGGAGTCCTGCAAGTTTTTAACTTTTATTTCAGTGTCCATCGGAAGTTACTAATAGAGAGGGCTAAATTTAATAATAAAAAACAAAGACCAGGAGAAAGCATGGACTCGTTCATCAACAATCTCTATAGGCTGGCAGCAAATTGCGATTGTGGAACCTGATAGGATGAGCTAGTTCAGGACAGAATTATAGCCGAGGTCCCAGATGAAGCATTAACAGATGCGTTACAGACGGGAGGATTTAGCACTAGTGAAAGCAGCACAGGTTGCGAGGCAAAGGGAACTCAGGAAACAGAATCAGGCATTCAATCGCGTGGAAGGAGAGGTCCCGAGGAGAAGATTGAGTGAGACCATTCAGTTTGTAGTCCATAAGACAGGAAATACACCAAAGCCTAAGCCCGCCAAAATGGGGAAAAGCACGCCAACCGCCATTTTGAAATGTCTTCTGTGTGGAGGGAACAAACCGCACAAGCGAAAAGAATGTATCCACAGGGAGGGCTGAGTGCCACAACTGTGGAAAACTATGCCATTTCAAAACTGCTTGTCACTCCAAAATGCTGACAACCTGTAAAAAGAGGGAGAAAATTTTAGAACAGTTCCACATACAAGAATTGGAAAGAAGCAAGCAAAAGGAATTAACCTTAACGTGGACGTCAACTAAACAAATCAGTGGAATGTGAGATCAACCCGATGGTCTGAATGAATGAGAGCCTTGCCAAACTAGCCAAGAGTGTTTTATTTACCAAACTGGATGCGAACAGTGCATTTTGCCTCTGAACAAAGAATCCAGATTGCTGACCACATCCATGACGCCATTCGGTCATTATTGTTTCAATAGATTTCCCTTTGGAATAGCGTCTGCTCCAGAAATTTTCCAAAGAACAAGGTCTCACAGTCTAGAAGGTATGGAAGGAATAATATGCCATATGGACAACAGACGAGAGAAGAGCACGATCACAGAGTCAGAGCAGCCCTGAGAGTCAGGATGAAAGCCTCACATTGAAACAAAAATGTGAGTTCGCCAAACATATGATCAAGTTTCTAGGTCACACAGTACAAGTCACCGGAATCACAGTTGATCCACAAAGAAATGAAAGTAATCAGAAAACTTCCATAACCCAGGAACATACAGAAACTGAGCTTCAAATATTCCTTGGGATGAGCAACCAATTAGACAAGTTCCTACCAAATTTAACAGAGGTCAACGAGCCCTTGAGACAGCTGTTGAGACAGGGTCAACAGTGGTGCTGGAATGTAAACCAGCAAGAAGCTTTCAAAAGGACTTTTACTCTCTTCTGAAATCTTGGGACATTACAACCCAGAAACACTGACCATGGCAGCAGCTGACGTATCTGGGGGAAGTTTTATCTCAAGTGTCAAGAGGCAGCAAGTGTAGACCAGTCTACTATGCCTCTCGGTCACGAACAGAAACAGAACAACGGTATGCCACAATGGAAGAAGAAGCATTAGCAGCAACGTAAGAATGTGAAAAATTTCCAGGCTATGTTATTGGATTGCATTTCAAAATCAAAACAGGTCACAAGCTACGAGTCACCCTTTTGAACATGAAAGAAATCGCGAAGATGCCGCCCAGAATCCAATGGTTCAGGCTAAGATTGATGAGATATGGTTCCATCACAAGTATGTGCATGGGAAGTATCAAACCACAGCAGACGCACTGTCACGAATACCGTCAGAAGTAATCAAAGAAGAAGATCTGCACTTAATTGAGAATGCTGAAGCATATACATCCTTAATCATTCAGCACTTACCAGCTTCTGGAAAAAAGTTGCAGGGAATAAAATAAGCCGAGCAACAGGATGAAGGATGTCTCCAAATCCGAGAAGGTTGACTAGACTATATCCCCATTAATCTGATACTATGACAGGGCTTTGAACAGCACAAGCACCTCACAGTCATTGATGCGTTAGTAATCTTCAATGAGAGATTAGTCATACCGCAAGCATGTCGGCTTAATATTCTTCAAAGGCTTCACCAAAGTCATCTAGGAATAGCAAAATGCCCTGCAAGAGCACAGCTATCAGTCTGGTGGTCAGGCATTACTTAATCTATGGAAGAAATAATTTCTAACTGTTTTACCTGTGCCGCATATAGCCAAGAGCTAAAAAAGAACACTATTACCTTCCACTTTACCATCAAGATGTGGGAGTGCCTAGGAATGGAGCTTCCTTATTGTCATTGATTATGACTCATGGTGGATTGAAGTAAACAGATTGCATAATATCACAGCTGAAGCAGTCATCCAATCCCTCAAGAGAATTTATGCAGTACATGGCATCCCGGATATCGTAGTGCCTGACAATGGGCCACAATTTGCAAATGGATATGGCTTCGTCCATGTAACCAGTTCACCTCGCTATCCTCAAGCAAATGGAGAAACTGCGGAAGGGGTACGACCCATCAAAGACTTACTGAAGAAAACCGAAGGCCTTAATCTAGCTCTTCTGAGTTATCGAACCTCAACAATACAAAGTGATTTCTCGCCATCAGAGTTGCTAATGGGTAGGAGATTGAGAATACAGCTTCCGTCTCTAGAACAAAAATTCAAATCCAGTATCACCATGAATGAGCATGTGAATGTAAAACAGTGTGAGGAAGTACAGAGAAGCAACTGGGCTTGAAACTTTGATCACAGGCGCAGAGCATGTTAGTTACCATTGCTGAAGCCCGGGGACAATGTATGGGTCTGAGGCCAACAGAAGGAAGGCACAATCATTGAAAAAAGCTCCAGAACCAAGATCTTACAGGATTGAGACAGGCCAGGATATCAAAAGGAAAAACCTCAGTGCCTTAATATCCTTGGAGAGAAAGGCATTAGAAACTTGAGCTTACTACTCAGGTCCTCATGAAGAGGAAGAAATACTTATTACAAGCTCTACAGCCACCCAGGAGAAGAACGCCCACACTGATAGAAGGGGAAGTATGGAATCGCCTCAACCTCAAAAGGAGACCAGAACGAGATCAGAGAAATTGGTCAGGCACCTCAGAGGCTAACCCTGTGAAGTCTGAGAATTTGGGGGCAGGTGTTGGAGGATGTAAATATGATAGGGATAAAGACTTGGAGAGAGATATAGAGTAAAAGATTAACATGATGCTGATGATGTCAGATCACATGACAGAGAATTAAGAGGGATCTGGAAGGAGGAGAATCTCCAGCCTTGTGTAGAAGTCCCAATGTGTAAATACTTGCTGTAAATAAAGAGTAATAGCTTTGAGGAACTACAGACATGAGTAGCATACTTTGGGAGAATAGACAATCCCCAAAACCCCCATCTAGACCCCCGGTCACACAATGAAACATGGATGGCTGTGAATATGGGTTGGAGTGTTTATGTGAAAGGAGAGATTAAGGGAAGTAAGGAGGGCAGTGCACTCAGAGGAGAGATAGTATGATGAGCTGAAATGAGGTTGAAACCACTGAGGAATAAAGGTTGTTCAGTCCACAGGCTAAGGTAAGAATGCAGTTGAGATAGCTTGATAAGAAAACTGGAATGATACTTGGGCAGTGGTCGAGAATAAGGGTTTTAAATAAGAGTTGAGGGCTTGGAACCAGGTGAAATGCCCAAAGGAGGAAGTTTCAGAGGATTAGGCGGGCATACCAAGGTGCAGTTTGGTGATAGGAGCCATGCCAGCACCACTGCGTTCTTGGTGGTACAAGTGGTGGAAGGCATAACTCGGTAATGAGGGTTCAGTTGGAGAGAGGGTGTCATCACTCCTCAGCCAGGTTTCTGTCAATGCCTGATGGCGATGCGGTCATCCACAAGAAGTTTATGAATGGTAAGAGCCTTGACATTCTGAAGGGAGATGTGTAGAGGGGGAGTGACAAATGAAACAGAGTCCAAATTGGCAGCACACGGAGGGATGAGTTAGATGGAAAGTTGATTAGGCACTTTACAGCCTTCCAGGTTTAACATTGAGTTCAACCACTTCAGATCATGAACTTTCTCCTCCATCATCACCCCTTTTTTATCCCCTTTTTTCTAATAATTATTATATATCTTTTATATATAATTTTTCTTTTCCCACCTATTTCTATTATTTTTACAATTTATTTCCATGTTGTTTTATCCCCACCTTTTAGCCTATTTCGATCCCCTCCCCCCACCCCACCCCCACTAGGGCCATCTGTCACTTGCTCATCCTGCTTTATACCCTTAATGTCACCATTAACACATCCTTTAGCTAATATCAGCACCATCAACACCTCTTTGACCTTTTGTTTATGACATCTTTGGCAATCTCTCCTTTGCCTCCACCTATCACTGGCCCTCTATTCAGCTTTACCTGTCCAACCCCCATTAAGCAGCTTATATTTCACCACATTTCTATTTCTCTTCAGTTCTGATGAAGAGTCATACGGACTCGAAACGTTAACCCTGTATTCCTTTCCACAGATGCTGTCAGACCTGCTGAGTTTTTCCAGCAATTTTTGTTTTTGTTTTGGAAAGATGGTAACTTGAGTGACCTCATTTTGAGGCCTTAATGGCCATGTAACACCAGGCGAAGGCAGTGAATATAGATCCCATTGTTACCATTAGCTCTCTTTTCTTCATTTTCCCAATTTTCTGTCCTTTACTCACCTCTGTCCTGAAATCACTGGTGTTTAGTTGAGTATATTAGCAGAAGGAGCTGAGTGTCAAGTTGGTACCTAGTGTAAGGATGCCATTTATTTTTGCTCGGTGGTTGATTTTTATGGTTCTGGCCCAGTGGCTAATACAGCAGAGATCAATGCCCCCTCATCCACCACTCCTCCCCTATTTCTTCCACTCCCAATGTACAACACCATTGGCAGCCTCCAACCACCTCCCTGTTTCAGGTCACCTAATTCTTCTGACTTTCTGGTTTAATTGTACATCAGGAGGGTCAATATTTAGCAGTGATGTTAAACCAAGGCCCTGCCAGCCTTCACAGGTGGACCTAAAACATCCCATGATGCTACTCAAAGAGGGAGTAGATCTCCTGGCCAATATTTATCCCACAACCAGCACTGAAACATATTATTATAATTCATTCTTAGGTTATAGGCTAGCGAATCATGGCCAACATTTATTGCCCATCCTCAGTTGTCCTTGAGAAGGTGATAGTGAGCCCTTTTCTCAAACTGCTGCCAATCTATGTAGCCAAGATAGCCCTAAAGCGGTGTAAGAAGATCATTATGCATTAGGAAACCACTTTGAGGATGTAATTTTCCACTGTTTGAGCTTCACACCCACTACAGTGAAACTACAACTGCTGTTATTCAATATTATTATTCTTTAAGTTAATGTATAGCTCAACACTTTGGTATTCATTTATAAAGAGGGAGCAGCAGGGAGCAGAGGTCTCACTGTACAGTTAGGCATATTTTCAGAGCTTTCCTTTGCCCAAGTGCAGAACATTGTAGTTTACCTTGGGGCTGCTGCCTTGCATAGCCCAGAACAAGTATCAGTGTGACAGTGTTCAGTTGGTGCCTATGGTGTCAGGATGCTATTTATTTTTGCTCGGTGGTTGATTTTTATGGTTTTGGCTAAGTGGCTAATACAACAGAGATCAATGCCCCCTCATCCTCCACTCCTCCCCTATTTCTTTAACTCCCAGTACACCACCACCACTGGCAGCCTCAGTATAGTGTAGGCAAGAACTCTTCCTCCACACTTCTGTCAAACATTTCGAAATCCTCCAAAGTTGCAATTGTGTGCCCTTCATTGTTTCTTTTTGCTATAATACAACTGATGGACTCGTAGCTTAAGACATAATATGAGGTGGTGGCGCAGTGGTATTGTCACTGGGCTGGTAATCCAGAGACCCAGGGCAATGCTCTGGGGGCCTGGGTTTGAATCTCACCACAACAGATAGTGAAATTTGAATTCAATAAAAATCTAGAACTAAAAGTCTAATGATGACCATGAAATGATTATCATAAAAACCCATCTTGTTCACTAATGTCCTTTAGGGAAGGAAATCTGCCATACATGTGACTCCAGACCCTCAGCAATGTGGTTGACCCTTAAATGCCCTGTGAACAAGGCCTAGCCAGCAATGCCCATGTCCCATGAACAAAAGAAATCTTACCCTAACTACTTACTATATGTGAGACAGCTGGGTTTTAGTTTTCACATCAAAACATACAAAATCGCAGAGTGATTGCAAAACATCAATAAAATTCCTGCACTTCAATGTAATCAAAAGAAATTGAACCTACTCAGCCATCTTTATTGTTGGCCTTCATTCAGACTTTATGGGGCTGTATAAGCTTTTTATTGAAGCTGTTCATAGCCCTTCTGCCTTTCATAGACTTGAATGCATTTGGGAAGGTGAATGAGTGTAGTGTACAACTCGAATATTTTGGGGCAAATTTCAGGCTTATATTTCTGCCGACTACATGCCTAGTCTGTGACAAACTGGCCTTACAACACTGAAGCACCAACCTGTGATCCCTTCAGGCTCAGTTCCCCACTGTGAGTGAAGAAACATTAGACTGACCCTTTGATTTATTTGAACATTCCAACATGTATTTACATGTTGTCAGGCATTGTCAATATCATGTTGCCTGGGACAGTATTATTGTTACCTGTCATAACTTACATGGACAGAATCTTTCCAACATTGTTTATAAACGTGGGCCAAGACCATTTCATGGTCTCAACTCCGATGGTGTCCAACTCCCGCTTGCACGCACCAGTTTCCCTAAGCTGATCAATTATCAGGCTGCCTCTGGGAACCCCATCCAATTAGGGAGGGAAGAGCCAATCAAAGAGTCAGAGGCTCTGGCTGACCAGCAAACTCACCTGGAGAGGTGGGTGATGCCCATGTAAGTACAGGATCATGAAGTGCCTCAAGATGGAGGTGCCCTCTCAAGGAATATAAAAACATAGAAAATAGGAGTAGGATTAGGTCATTCGGTCTTTAGAGCTTGCTCTGCCATTCAATATGATCATGGTTGATCCTCTATCTCAACGCCATACTCCTGCTCCCTCCCCATACCGCTAACTCCCTTAGAGTCTATAAATCTATTCCCTTTTTAAATATATTCCATTACTTGGCCTCCAACCCCTTCTCTGATAGAGAATTCCACAGGTTCACCACTCTCTGAGTGAAGAAATCTTTCCTCATCTCAGTCCTAAATGGCCTATCCCATATCCTGAGGCTGTGGCCTCTTGTGCTAGACCCCCCTGCCCCAGCCAGAGGAAACATCATTCCTACATCCAGTCTGTCCAGCTCTGTCAGAATTTTATACGATTCAATGAGATCTCCTCTCAATCTCCTAAACTCCAGTGAATACAGGCCTATTCGACCCAACCTCTCTTCATATGACAATCCTGCCATCCCAGGAATCATCTTGGTGAACCTTCGCTGCACTCCCTCTTCTAAAGACTTCTAAAATTGTTAAAAAAGATAAGTATGACCACAGCTGGCAGGCCATCATTGTTGTGGGGAACCTCTCCACAGGATAGCCTGCAGCCACAGATATGACCCTCTGATCCCTGCAGTCCCAGGAGGTGGGGATTCAAAGGAGTTGTTGATGACCCTGGCCTGCAACTGGAAGGCCACCTCCAGGCACTAGCTAGGCTTCAGCCTCAGTGAGGAAGGCAAGGGGGTGGGGGATGTTGGTGCTGTCAGTCACCAGAAAGATCCTAGCAGCGTCAATTTGTCCCCAAGTCAGCAGTGAATTGAATTTAAGTAGTTACCTACTGCTGCCTGGCGGGTAGCTAGTGCCAATCAGATCCCACCTCCAGCAAGATTGCTCGGGGGCACTAACAGGACAGTTGGGTGAACCAATGTGCAACATTCAGAAATTTCCCACCTTCCTGCCTCTATGTGATCGATAAGATTCTACCCACTAAGCTCCTATGATGTTCCAGTGTCCAGGGATTACCTGCTCTAGTCATGTATTAAAATAGGAAAGCATAGAAATATTAAAGAGATCAACATGTGGCAAAAAGGAAGTGGGAAGTAGAGGGGGGTGCGGAGGGGTGGTTGCGGGGAGGTGTCAGGGATATTGGGTATTGCCACCAGTTCTGGAAAGATGGGAACTATTCTGCAAAGATGGGCTCCATCTGAACAGGAAGGTTGCTAATGTACTGGCATAAATAGGGAGCTAAATAATTGTTTGCACTAGGAAGAAAGGACAAGAGACCAAGCAAAAGCAATCAGAAAGAACAAGTAGAGATGTTAGAAACAGAGGAAATAAATAGTTAATAAATAAAAAATCGTGAAGAAAAGAGAACAGGGGGAAATTCAAAGTGGCTATTTATAAGCAGGAAAAAAAATCAAGTGAATGTGGTGCCCAAATCTGCAAAATTCTTATATCTGAATCAGGAGGTTGTGAGTTCAAGCCCCAGTTCAAGGCATTAACTAGGTTGACATTCAGTGTATTGCTGAGGGAATGCTGCTCTGTCAGAAGTATTATCTTTGGGTAAGGCACATAAGGCTACTCAATAAGATGAGCCCATGGTGCATGGATAGAGGCATGACTAACTAATAGAAGACAGAGGGTTAGAAGAAGGGGGACATTTTCAGGATGGCAACCTGTAACTAGTGGAGTGCCACAGGGATCAGTGCTGGGGTCACAATTATTTACAATATATCTTAATGACTTGGATGAGGGAAGTGAATGTACTATCGCCAAATTTGTGGATGACACAAAAATAGGTGGGAAAGACAAGAGGAGAGGGTGACACAAAGAGTCTAGAGAGGGATATAGACAGGTTAAGTGAGTGGGCAAAAACTTGACAGATGAATATAATGTGAAAAAATACGAGGTTATGCTCTTTGGCAGGAAGAATAGAGGAGCTGAATATTTTTTAAATGGAGAAAGTCTGCAGAAATCTGCAGCAGAGAGGGATCTGGGGGTTATCATGCATGAATCACAAAAAGCTAGCACACAATTTCAGCAGGTTATAGGGAAGACAAACAGAATGTTAGCCTTTATTTCAAAGGGAATGGAGTGTAAAAAGAGGGAAGTCTTACTAAAACTATACAAGTTAGACCACACCTAGAATACTGTGAACAGTTTTGGTCCCCTTATCTAAGGAAAGATGTACTGGCTTTGGGGGCAGTACAAAGAAGGTTCACTAGGTTGATCCTGGGTATGGAGGGATTGAGGGATTTTCTTATGAGGAGAGGTTAAGTAGGTTGGACCTGTGCCCATTGGAGTTTAGAAGAATGAGAGACGACCTTATTGAAACATATAAGATTCTTAGGGGGCTTGACAGGGTAGATGCTGAGAGGTTGTTTCCCCTTGTGGAAGAGTCTAGGACCAGAGGGCATAATCTCAGAGTAAGGGGTCACCCATTTAAAACAGAAATGAGGAGGATTTTCTTCTGTCAGAGGGTAGTGAATCTATGGAATTCTTTACCGCAGAGGGCTGTAGAGGCTGAGTCGTTGATCATATTCAAGGCTGAGATAGACAGAATTTTAATCAGTACGGGGATCAAGGGTTATGGGGATAAGGCAGGAAAGTGGAGTTGAGGATTATCAGATCAGCCATGATTTCATTGAATGGTGGAGCAGACTCGATGGGCCAAATGGCCTAGTTCTGCTCCTACGTCTTATGGTTTTATGGTCTTCTGTTTGCTGTAAAAACTTTCAAAGCAGTGTTTGAAGAACAAATAATTATACTGGGAGAGAATTTTTAACTTGTTGGGCGGGCAATGGACCGCCGCTGGCAATCGGGCCCCGACCGCGATTTCACGTTGGCTGGCCAATTAACAGCCGGCCAGCGTGAAATGTGCGCTGATAACCTCAGCGCTGCTGGAGTGTGGGGGGAGGAGAGCGAGCGTGGAAGTCAGTGCACGCACGCGGGCACATTCAAGTGAAAGCACCCTGAAGGTACAGAGCTGCCTGAGGGAACTGAAGATTTTTCACGTTAAAAAGTTTTCAAAAAAAAAAGTAAACATGTCCCCTCATGTGACTCTGACAGATGAGCAGGGACATGTTGAAAATGAGTTCTAAAAATTTTTGTTCTATCTTTATTTAACATTAGAAACCTCATCCCGCCCGTGGATGAGGTTTCCTCAAAAACCCAAAGGCCACTAGGTGTATTCGCCCACCTTAAGGTTGGATGGGCAGGGAAAAATCCTATTTAATTAATGAATTAATAGGCTTAACAGCCCTCTTAATTGTCGGCAGGTGCGCTGCCGACTTCCGCCGTGCAAAATGTCGTGCAAGTGCGCGATGATGTTGGGACGCTCACCCGACGTCATCGCGCACTATTTTTCTCCTGTTCGGGTCAGGCACGTGCCCAGCAGACAAGGGAAAAATTCTGCCCCTGGTGTTCTGGCCAGTGTCACCGAAAAATATTCTCTCATCACATCTTATTGTAGTTTGTGGGGTCAGGAAGAGAGCTCCAAAGGCTCATGACCCTCTGAGAGAAAAAGATTTGCCTCATCTCTGTTTTAAATGGGCAACCCCTTATTTTTAAACAGTGACCCCTAGTTCTAGACCCTGCGTATGAATGTATTTCGCTTCTAGCAAGTGTAGCGCTCTCTATCCTGACGCCTCTGTGGAACTCCTTACTGTTTTTTCACCCTCCAATCTCCCAGTTTCTGACTGAAGTTAGACATGATCTGCTCACTACTTCCTGATTTATTTTGTCTTTCCTTTTACTTTTTCCAATTTAGTGACAGCACCAAGGGACTTTATTCTCCATTTTGTTTTCACAATAAAATAAATCTCAGGTGACTGAATGGAAATAGTTTGCGTCATATACAATTACATTCAAATCAAATAATCTTAAACCATATTCCAAAACATTTTACAACCATAGAAAATAACTATACAGCATTAATTTAAGCAGCTGAAAAAGCTACAGGGAAAAGCATAATTTGTTACAAAGTTGCATTCAGTTGTAACTAATCATATGCATTCAACAAAACAAGACTGACAAGATTTTAACATTTCCCATGTTGATACTTGGATTACATTGCCATATTGAGATAGAGTGATGCAGGAACTGAAGCTACCTCACTGATACTAGCAGATTTTGCGTGACCGTTCGTAATGAGAGACAACAATGAGGAAGTGGTTCTGACACAAGATAAATAATAGCTTGGGTAATTTACAATGCTTTTATAGAGTTATTTAAAGGCAGATTTATGCTTCCTTCATCAAGTGAAGCTAATGATAAATACAGGAGGTTGCTCATCCATTGGAGCCAACTTGTCTGAGCCAGCCAGTGTAAAGCAAGGTTTAGTTGTCTGGAGCCAGTCACATCCGTTTGCATACGTAGTTAATGTCAAGATTTACTCAGCCACCAAACAGGAACACCAGCTTCCACGCCCAAAGCAGCTCTTGACCTGTTCAGCCCATTTCCTAATTGATTCAAGTCATATGGCTGTTAGCATAATGACCAAAGCAGCTTGCAGTTCATTTTTTTTTCAATATTGCAACTAATAGATATATTTATTTCCTAGGTTGATTTTTTACAAGTCTGCAACTTCAAAATATGAACAGAAAATACTGTAAAAATAGCCTGTCAGTCAGCATTTGTGAAGAGAAAAGTCAACGTATGAAGAGAAATTAGACTGGGCCCAGAGTGCACACCTGAAGCAAGAGGTTTGAGGATTGATAGAAACTGGTCCTCAGGTTTCATCTGAACAATTGGAGCGACCTCCACAGGCAGTTCCCTTGATGAGAAGATACAATAATGAATATCATGTGCACCAATGTAATCCAGTTTAGTAGATGATTGTACCTTTAAGGGATAGACTATTGATGCACTTTGGCATTCTCTTCTACTTGTGCAGATGGCCATGCCTTTAAGAGCTGAACTATTATTAAACTTTGACGTGTCCATTTACTTGACCAGATGGCTGTGCCTTTAAGGTAGAGATGACTGGTATATATTGGAGTGCTCTTCTGGTTCAGCAGATGTCTGTGCTTTTAAGGGAGGGACTATTGTCGTGCATTAGTGTGCTCTCCTACTTGAGCAGATGGCGGTGGCTTTAAGGGACAACATCCTCTGAAAGGTCTGATCAATTTTAATTGCATCTCAAGCTTGAACAATCTTAAAACTGAACAGAAATTATGTCCCCAAGTGATACCAATTGTATTATATTTTGATATACAGTGTTAATGTTTTTGTACAGATTTCAGCAAAAGGGAAATGTCCATTGGGCTCCCATGATTGTGTTTCTTAAATCATATGGAAGAGAAGTGTTGGTTAATTTCATCAGTGTCAGATTTGAATGGTTCTAAGTACATGGGCAGATTTATCTAACACTGCAATGACACTTTTCCTTCAACATTTTACCCACCCTCATAGCAACACTTAAGCCACAATTTCAATTCAGTGAGGGAGTTGAGGGTGTGATTAGTCAAAGGAGGCAGCTTGCGGTAGCAGAGATTTTAATATTCCGGCCCCATTTGAATGTTCAGACACTGATGCCTGCCTGAAGCCACCAGGAATACTGTCACAGCTGGAGGGCAGGAGTCAAAACTGGCAGAGTGTCAGGCTGTTGCTGCAGACCCTTGGAAATGATCCCTAGCCAGATAAGCTGGGAATGGGAAGGATTGGTAAAGTTTGCGATCAGGAGAGATGGGAAGCCCAGGACGGGGGAAAGCCCATGGAATCCTTTAAAAAATAACAAGCGCTTAACTGGACCTCCGCCAATGAAGACCCAGGATGGTGCCATCAGCTCTCACTGGTAAGTTTGAGGCCATGCAGCCTTTAGTTAGACCCATGGTTAAAATGACATCCACATCTGTTATGGCAGGCAGATGGTAAATGCCGAGCTGCCCAAATCCCAGGGGGGAAATTGAAGCAGCTGCCACAACTATTTGCAATTTGTACTTATTTCGAGATGCAGGCTTTGAATTCAGTAAAAAGGCCATTGAGGCTTAGAAGTTTCTTACAAAACTAGATTAAACCTTTATTAATAAGAAAATGAATTTAAGCACACACATAGGTTTATAAATTACTATTATAATAACTCCTAGCTCCCCTAGTTAATTTTTTAAAATTCGTTCTTGGAATGTGGACATCACTGACTAGGCCAGCATTTATTGCCCATCCCATCCCTAATTGCCCTTGTTCTGCGAGCATTTAAGAGTCAATCACATTGCTGGAGTCACAAGTAGGCCAGAACAGATAAGGACAGCAGGTTTCCTTCCCTAAAGGACATTAGTGAACCAGATGGGTTTTTACGACAATCGACAATGGTTTCATAGTCATAGGTCAATAGACTTAATTCCAGGTTTTTATTGAATTCAAATTTCACCATCTGCTGTGGTGGGATTACCCCGAGTTCCTGGATTACTCGTCATGTGACGATACCACTGCCTCCCCGAATCGAACTCCCAGTTACACTTCCATTAAGGCAACAGTAAAACACATAGGGCAGAATTTTCCTTCCGTTGGGGGGAAGTTGATGGGTGGGCAGGTGCGAGCGCGCTTCCGATCGGCGCCCCCGATTGGAGGTGTGGTGCCATCTTACGTGGGCGAGCCAATTAAGGCCTGCCCAGCGTGATGTCTGCAGGGAAGTGCTATGCGCTCCCTGTGCAAGCAGGGGGGGAGTGCCTAAAATCGAGAGTGTGCTCTTTCGCGCATGCGCACGAATGAGCGCACTCATCTCCCTGAGGCTAAGTGCTGCCTCAGAGAGATGGCCTCTACTTTCAAAAATATTAAAAATAGAAAAAAAATATTTCCTTACATGTCCCCTCATGTAACAATGTCACATGAGTTGGGACATGTTCATAGTTTCCAAAAAGACTTTACTAAAATTCATAAAACCCTACATGAAACCTCATCCGGCCTGTGGATGAGGTTTCATGTTTATTCTAGTTCCCGCCAGGGCTCCTGGCCTGCCCGCCAACCTTAAAGTTGGACGGGCAAGTCCACTACTTACTTTAATTGATCTGTCAATGGCCTCAATTGGCCACTGACAGGTCGGCGGGCGCGCAGCTGATTTTGCTGCGCCCCCGCCTTCCTGAAAATTTAAATGGGGCACGGTGACATCGGGAGTTCCGCCCGACATCATCGCGCATCATTTTGCGTGTCGGCGAGCAGGCCCCACCCCCGCTTGCCAATGGTAAAATCCTGCCCATAGATTTAAACAGACCCAGGCAAAGCACACATCCCGGGCAGTCGAATTGAAAGTGAGTTTTTCGCAGCTTCAGTTTCTTGTAGACTTAGAGGCTTAGATGCTGGAGGCTTTTCACATTTGTGTTAGACCTTAAAACGTCTTCCCTTGCACACAGCCTTCTCTCCTTTATACATATTTTCCCCTTTGAGTGCAAATTCCCATTGTTTCACTATGAATTTGGACTTTACCTCTCGAATAATAAAAATCTATCATGGTACCAACTTTACCAACCATCTTTGGGAAAAATAAACAACATGGGCCTGATTTTTCTGGTTGGTTGGCAGGGAGGGGTGCTGGGTGTGGAGCAGGAGCAGGCGTGGACCCTTTTGCCACTCGCAATCGGGTCCATGCCACCATTTTACGTGGGCGGGCCAATTAATGCCTGCCCAGCGTATTTCTCAACTCCTGAGGATAGCGGGTGTGGGCGGGCGGCAGCGGGTGTGCACAGACCGCCGGGTCCAATGGTGACCCGGCAGCCTGTTTAAATGAAGGCCTAGCAGCCTTTTCTAGGTTGCTCACAATGGCAAATGCAAGGCCACAGCAGAGGGCTCCTGGTGAGCAGGCCAGTCCCTAGGGTAGGCCAGCAAAGCAGGCCAGGCTGGAGGGTAGGATGGGGGGCCAGTGTGCCACTCGTTTTTCTGATGACTGCCTTGCTGCCCTCCTCAAGGAGGTGGCAGCACAACGGGAGGTGCCGGTCCCCCAGGATGGGAGGAAGAGGCCCCCCCATGAAACGTGCCTGGGAGGAGGTGGTGGAGGTGGTGAGCTCCCGCGACATGGTGCGGCGCACCTGGATCCAGTGTTGCAAGCGCTTCAACGACTTGTTGCGCTCTGGCAAGGTACCATGTTGGCAGTGGGCATTTATCCCAGTAGGTCGGCCTACCCACCTGCTGCACGCCGCCCCTCCCAAGTCCGAGTGTAGTGACTGCATTGAATCATTGATGGCATGTGTCCTTCGCTGGGTGGGCAAGCAGATACTACCCAGGCTGAGGTCAGCCTGGGAGGGTGATGAGCAGATGTGTTTTGTCCCCGCATTATGTGTTACACTGACTCCCACATGACTGGTGTGGAGGCAACCAGGAGGAGCTGCACCTAAGCGCTGTGTTAGAATTCCAGGATGTGTCCTAATCAGGGTGATGAGATGGTGGGAGGGGAACTTCAAGGTGGCCTGGCAATGAACCATCTGCTAACCTCTGCGCTCCACGTGCTTGCGCCTCCTGGCTATGGAAGGATATATCGTGTGGTGCCTAATGTAATGTAGGCAGCATGTATCCAAGTGGGGGGTGGGGGTGTGGGGGGGTGGGGAGCAGGCCTAGCATCTTTGTGTGAGTGTTTGGCAGCAGCGGGGTGAGGAGGCTCTGGAGCCCTGATATGTCCCACTCTGGTTGGTGTGGGCCGTGCGCGAAGAGAGTCCATGTGTAATTTGCACTAATCAATGCTCGTCTCTCATTTTCAGGAGAAGGATGCTCATAATGCGACAGAGCATGTGAGTACTGGCAGTGGCCAGGCGCAGAGCGCCATTCTAAGCTGTTTCGAGCAGGAGGCCCTGGATCTGGAGAGGCGCCATGTACCCAGATCCACTGGTGTCGGTGAGGCTGGGGTGGCATGGCCAGGTATTTATGCCCAACAGTGAGGTCAGCATTGTCCTCCCAGCAGCCATAGCACTGCTGAATGTTAACTGATTTAATTTTGCAACATGGCTTGACCATTAGTTATGGAAGAATGAGCGCATGATGATCCAGAGGACAGGGATGCACTTTGACATTATCTCCACGCTAAGTGATTCACTGTCCTTGTTCTTCCTTTCAGCATCATCGGAGCAGGGCCAGGAGGAGGAGCAGCAGAAGCCCCCTCTCACACCTGAGGGGCCTGAAGTCTCACCAGCGTCACACCATTTCTGCGAGACAGGCACCAGCGCAGATACTAGCGCCTTGGTGGGAAGTCGAACAACGGCTAGTGTCCCAGGGCACAGTGGTGAGGGCACGTCACAATCGCTGGAGGAGCTGGCAGGACAGAAAGTGCCCATGGTTCCAGCAGCCGGAGGACTGCAGGGGACCAGGCACACGCTCAGTCGGTGCCTGATGATGTGCCTCTGGAGTCGTCCGCGACGCAGCAGGGGCAGGAAATATGGCCGGGTGTGCGGGAGCATCTCGGGGAGATACATGAGGCTATGCTTGGCCGTGGTGGAGGAGTCTATGCAGGCGCTTGCCGAAACAATGAGCCACATGTCCGAGCACCATGCATCCTCCATGGAGAGAGTGGCAACTCTCGTGGAGAGGCTCCTCCAGGAGACCTGTCGGGGCTTCCTGGGGATGCGCTCTGACCAGCAAGCCCTCACATCGGCATTGACCTCCGATGGTCAGTGCCAGTGTGGGAGATGGTGTGGGCATCAAGTTTCCCAGCTCAGTGACCATCAATCCATGGTGAACAGGAAGGTCTGAAGCGACCTCACGTCGGTGCAGCAGCTGCCTGTCGTCTCTGCGGGCACCTCTCAGGGCGCTCCGGATGAGGTTGGCAGCTCCTCCGCCCCTCTCCCAGTGACCATATCACCCGGTGAGGCTGCAATAACTGGGGAGATGCCAGCCGTGGAACTGGCAGCTCCCTCACAGGCGGGGCCAGCACAGGCTCCATGGGCCAGAGGACGTCCGCCAAGGTCATCGAGGCCAACAGGACAGCAGAGTCAGCAGGCTGGCTCAGGTGCCACTCCCAGCGATGGGGCAGTACCAAGACGTAGCAACCGGAAACGAAATCTTAAGACACCTTAGGCACAGCACGAGTTTTTCACTGGTGCTTTTGTGTTGGCCTGAGATGAGGCCCTTATGATTTTATTTGATTTGTAACAATATTGTCTTTTTTTTGTAATAAGTTGCTTTGCTTGACATAATAAATTCAGATATGTCACTATGGCTGAGGCTGCCTCTTTTGTTCTGTTTGGTTTCCGAAACTGTAATGAGGGCTTTGTTGGACATTCAGCTTTATTAACAAGGCCCTTAGTTACTGTTGCTAACCCAACAGATTTTGCACTTGGGTGTTGAGTATCGAGCTGACAGCCCAGGCTTGTCCTGGTGGACTATCTGTGGTGTACTAGCTGAAGGTTTGTTGGATTAAAGCCTCCCAGGTGTCCCTGTCTCCCTGGAGTATGCCCGGGTCAGTGTCTACCCCCTCAGCATTTCCCTGTGCGTGCTCATCCTCGGAATCATTGCTGGACTCATCGTGTGCAGCTGTCATCGTCCAATGCGTCCCCCCTTTCCAGTGCAAGATTGTGGAGAGCGCAGCATGCAACCACTATCATTGAGACACAATCTGGGGGGTACTGGAGTGCGGTCCCTGAGTGGTCCAGGCATCGGAAGCGCATCTTGAGAAGACCGATGGTCTCTTCACCACAGCCCTTGTGGAGCTGTGGCTCCTATTGTAGTGCTGCTCAGCTTCTGTTCTTGGATGGCGGAGAGGTGTCATGAGCTACCTTCTGAGGGGATAGCTCTTGCCACCCAGCAGCCATCCATCCAGCCGGGCTGGAGCACTGAAGAGCCCCGGCACCTGGGAGTGTCTGAGGATGTAGTGGGAGCTGCCTGGGTACCTTGCGCAGACTTGCAGAATCTGCATCCTGTGATCACACACTATCTGCACGTTCTTGGAGTGGAAGCCTTTCCTGTTGACGAAGGCACCGGGCTCACCTGCTGGCGCCTTGTTGGCCACATGTGTACAGTCTATTGCACCCTGGACACGGGGGAAGCCAGCAATCGCCGTGAAACCTCTGGCTCGCTGTGTCTGGCTTGCTTGGTCCCAACGGTAGTGGATGAAGGTCAATGCACGCCTGAACAGAGCGTTTGTCACCTGCTTGACAAAAGTGTGGAAAGCTGATTGGGAGACACCACAAAGATCACCCACTGAGCCCTGGAAGGAGCCAGAGGTATAGAAGTTGAAGGCAGCTGTGACCTTTATAGCCACTGGCATGGGGTATCCACCCACACAGTTAGCGGAGATCTCAGGCCCTATCATCTGACAGATATAGTTGACTGTCTCCCTTGAGAGTTGGACCCTCCTTTGGCACTGCACCTCAGACATATTGAGGTAGCTGCTTCGCCGCCTGTAAACCCTGGCAGCAGGATAGTGGCATCTTCTGCGGCCCCTTCCACCTTGAACTACCTCTTGGCCCTGCACCCCTTGTGTCCTCCCAAAGGAGGATGAATGTGCTCTCCTGGTCTCCTCCCACTTCTAGCCCTCCCTACCTCCTCAGAGGAGCTGCCTCCAGAGGACAGTTCAGCTCCCATTCCCAGGCTAAGGGAAGGCTTCCTGAAATCTGCAGGCCCAGAAAAGATTCCTCACTGCAGAGTGCTGACCTGAAGGTTGTGAGTCCAGACCTAGCAGCTGGTATATGTTTTGAAGTATTGCAGATCACACAGGCAAGTTTGAAAAACTTTCATAAATAAATACTTGACTGAGCACATTCACGACCCCAGTGAGCTCTCTTATCCTGCCCGTGGATGAGGTTAGTACAAATGTCTCCTACCTGCCTGCCCCTTGCGCCGACCCGAAGATTGCACAGGCGCCGAAAAATCGGTGTTGATTGAACATTCAAGGGCCTTAAGTGGCCCGTTAATTAATGGCGGGCACACGTCGGACATCAGCGCGCGCGCGCCCAGCGAAATATCGCGATGGTGCTCGGTGACGTCAGGACACTCATCCAATGTCAACGCGCGGAGGTGCGGCGCCTGCCCCCCCGCACGGCAACAGGGAAATTCTGCCCATTGTTTCTTAACTTCGCCTGGCTAGGTGAAACATTCTCACCCTCTCTTTTGAATTCAATCTACTCTGGTTTATTTAAAAATGTAAATGTCCCCTTTACACCTCACATTCTAAAACTTACCCCATTTTTACCCATTTAGCATTTCAAACCTAGCTTCCCTTTTTACATCAAGGCCTTCAGGCCATCTGTCTCTAATTCAATTAAGCCCCACACATGCATACATAGACACAGGCCCCACTATTACTCCACAATAAATTCCAAATAACATTATGAGAATTATGATAACTTTCTGACAACGCCTCAGTGACATTACCAGGACATGACTTTGTGATTTAAATTGAGCCCTTGATCCTCCAGCCATGCCTTATTTGAGGCTAGTTAAGATGGCGAAGGGACGGAACACAGCACAATCCCCATTCCTGTCTGGAGGAAGGCGTAAAGTTCCCTCTCGTATATGGCGCTCAATAGAATTGAAACGTAACCAAAATATTTTCATTTTTTAAAGAGGTTGTACACATGTAAAATGGGAGCAAATGCGAGCAGTCCGAAAATGTTAAATATTGCAATACAGTAAATGTCACAATGACATCTAAAGGTTTCTTGTCAATGGCACAAATGTTTGGCAAAAAATTATTCCATCTTGTCTTTTTTAAGGCTGACCAAAGAAACAGGAGTCTAAATAAGTGTGTTTATACGGGCGGTGACATTTAACACTGTGACCTTTTTTTTTACCCATTGCAGATGTGTAGATGAATTGGGGCCTACTGCAGTGCTCCAACCATGAAGATGCTTTTTAAAGAAAATGGTAGAAAAAAAGAGTCAGATTGTTACCAAAGGGCAAAATGCACTATGTTGCATTGGGTGCACTGCTCTGAAATAGCAACAAGACAAATGCATGCATTAAAAAGTGGTTGAGCCGAACAAAAAGAAATAACAACATAAATTGCCTGAAATATAATCCCCACTCTAATATCTATTTCTTAACAAAATTTGAAATGATTCCAATAAGGCCCACAGATACATACATAGAATTGCAAAATGGTTACAATACACAAGGAAGCAATTCAGCTTGTCGAATACATATTGGCTCTCTTCAAAAGCAACTGAGCAAGTCCCATTCCCCGCATTCTCCCCATAGCCAATATGAGAATTATCCAATTCTCTTTGGAACAGCCGCAATTGAATCAACTTCCACCAATCTCTGAGGCAGTGCATTCCAGATCCTAACCACTAACCATGCAAAGAAAAGGTTTTCTCATGTTGTAGAGCAGTCTAATGTCACGTGCCAAGGATTTTGTTAATAAGCCCCCTGTTTGAAGTGACTCACTAAATAAACAATTATGGATGGAGGGAGTATTGTGTACTGAAGCATTTCACTGTTGTAAGAATATCTCTGATGGAATGAAAATTGTATGAGATACTGCAAAGTGCAGCATTCATCCAGAAATTGCTTGAAAAATAATGCTGAGCTCATAGGTGGCTGAAATCTGTCAACTCGGCGCAATTCAGCTATCAAACCTTGAACCTTCTTGGTCTAACTGTCCAGTCCCACAATGGTGCTTTTCGCTTATAGCTCAGATTCTGTAGCAGTGATGATGGTGAAACTGTCAGTGTTTGTCGACATTATTCCACTGAAGACAACAGTAACCTCCAGGGTTGCTGACAGTGATTCCACATTTCTCCATAGGGTGCACTGCTGAGATTTCTTCAGGTTACAATCAGTTGGAAAGCACTGAACTGATGAGAACTTCCACTCCTATTGTCATTATAAAGACCATTGAAAATGTTACAACTTGCTGAATGAAGGGCAACTGAGTTTTTATAAGGGTATGAAGTTCATACTTGCTGCCTATCAACCTCATGGCCCTGAAAGAGTAATGTTATGTTTGATGAATGTCAAGTTTATTCATTTTGATAAGAAATTCCATGGCCCAGAACTTCCGATCTCCAGATGACCGTACCCCGGAGTAACCCCACTAATGCACTAGGTGCCCCTTCGAAAGTACTGATGCACTGACTACGAGGGAATTGCCCGGGAAGTTTGAACTTCCAATGGGCAATTTCCCTACATCTGGAATCCTCCAAAACTCTGATTTAACATCAGGCACTTTGGATTGTTCTGACTCACCTACCGGAAGGCATATGCAGGAAATGTTAGGAGGATTAAAATCAGTTCTAACTCCTGGGTAACTATACTACTGATCCCCCAGTGTCCCACTGGACACCGTCCCACTGACCACTGAACTACCAACCTAACCCCCAACACCCCACTGGACTTGCCCCCTCTCCCCCAGCCCCCGGACAACGGTCCTGGCTCCCCGACTACCCCACTGACCTGACTACCCCCTACCCCAACAATCCGACTAGCCTCCCTGCCCCCGACTACCCCCCAACCATCCGACTAACCCCCAACCCACCACACTTACTCGCCCACTTACCTTCCACCCTACCCCCTCACCTGCCCACCTGCAACCCTACCCCCTTACCCACCCACCTGCAACCCTACCCCCTTACCCACCCACCTGCAACTCTACCCCCTTACCCACCCACCTGCCACCCTACCCCCCTCATCAACCTACCTGCCACCCTACCCCCTCAATCACTTACCTTGCACATTTACCTTCTCTCCATAGCTTCTCCAAGTGGCTTTGGGGCCTTTAAACTCTCTACTTACTGGAATACGGCAACAAATGCCATAGAAAGGAGGCATGGCTGATGATTCTGCTCTATAAAGGAGGACTGCCAGGACAGGTACGCTCTGCATTTCCGAAGGGACCCAGTTTGGAAGTCTAATTCAGAAATTCAGAGTTCCATCTTAAGGTAAAAATGTAGGAGTGGAGGGGCAATCTGACCTCAATTACATCTCCTCGGAAGATTCAACCCCATTTTTTTTTCATGCAGTTATGATATTTTATTTTCTACCTTAATCTCATTCAGTTATCTTGCTATCTGCAAAATTTGAAAACTATAACTAAAGGGATTCAGTGTTTTTACTTCCTGGTTTGCTGTCTATGAGAATACCTTAAACTGATTGACTGCTTACCCTGTTTGATGCCATCACTGTTGCTGGATGCCTGGAGATCCCCTTTGTTTGGCATCAGATTCAAACTGACACTGAGGAATGGAAATCCACGCAAAAAAATCACTAGATCTTTGTGGATAGCTTTCTTCAATGTTGGCTGTAAGCTTCATTGCTTTATCGCTGACCAAAAAATTTAATCTAATATTAAGGAACACTGTATTCATTGCACATCTAGCCTTTCTGAAGCCATCTAAATTCAGTCAAATGTGCAAGCAAGTGAAAAGAGTGAAATTAAGCCAACTAGGAGTTTTGCTTCAAAGTCAGTTGAAACCCCTGCAGCTCAAATAATTTCAGAGACAACAGTCAATGTTATGGCATATAATATATATGACAAAGCCAGTCCTACTCAGGCCCCCTCCCACAACTCTTTTTCAAGTACATCGATGGCAGTATCGGTGCCACTTCATGCTCTCATAAGGACCTGGAAAAATTTATCGATCTTGCTCCCAATTTCCCCCCTCTCTCACCTTCACATGGTCCATCTCCGACTCTTCCCTTCCCTTCCTTGACTTCTCTGTCTCCATTTCTGGTGATAGACTGTCTACTAAAATTCATTACAAGCTCACCGACTCCCACAGATACCTCGACTACAGCTCCTCACACCCCGCTTCCTGTAAGGACTCCATCCCATTCTCTCAGTTCCGACACATCTGTTCCAATGACGCTACCTTCCATAAATGACACTTATGACATATCTTCCTTTCTCCTGAGCTGAGGGGTCCCCCCTCGGTTGGCAGGGCCCTCAACCTTGTCCGACCTATTTCCCACACCTCTGCCCTCACCCCTTCCCCACCCTCCCAGAACCATGGTAGGGTTCCCCTTGTCCTCACTTTTCACCCCACCAGCCTCTGCATTCAAAGGGTCATTCTCTGCCATTCCCGCCAACTCCATCACACAGCCACCATCAAACACATCGTCCCCTCACCCTGTAGGGACTGTTCCATCTGTGACACCCTGGTCCACACCTCCATCATTCCCAACTGCTCATTCCTTTCCCATGGCACCTTCCCATGCAATTGCAGAAAGTTCAACACCTGCCTCTTTACCTCCTCCCTCCTCACCGTCCAAGGCCCCAAACACCCCTTTTGGGTAAGCTGCACTTCACTTGCACCTCCTTCAATTTGGTTCACTGTATTCGCTGCTCCCAATGCGGTGTCCTTCACATTGGGGAGACTAAACGCAGACTGGGTAACCACTTCACGGAACCCCTTTGCTCAGTCCTCAAGCATGACCCAGACCTTCCTGTCGCTTGCCATTTCAACCCACCATCTTGATCTCATGCCCACTTGTCCATCCTTCACCTGCTGCAATGTTTCAGTGATGACCAATGCAAACTGGAGGAACAGCACCTCATCTTCTGATTAGGTACTTTACAGCCTTCCGGACTTAATATTGAGTTCAGCAGCTTCAAACCATGATCCCTCCCCTCCATCTAGGCCCCTTTTTTATTCTAATTTTTGTCCGCTACAACCCCTGTCCCTCCACCACCTCCCCTCCCCACCCCAACAGGGCCATCTGTCACTTGTTCTTTTGTTTTGCCTTCATAATGGACAGACCCTTGTTCTGCTATTAACACCTTCTGCTATCTTACCTTTATGCAACTATCAGCACCTTCTTTAGTCTTTAACACTACCATTCACAGTCCCTTTGTCTTGTGTCCATGAGACCTTTGTCAATCTCTCCTGAGCTCCCACCTATCCCTGACCTTCTATTTTGCTCCACCGACTCCACCCCCTCTTAAACAGTATAAAATCCATCACATTTCTATCTCTCATCAGCTCTGAAGAAGAGTCATATGGAGTGGAAATGTTAACTCTGTTTCTCTCCCCACAGATGCTGCCAGACCAGCTGAGTTTTTCCAGCATTTTCTGTTTTCATTTCAGATTTCCAGCATCCACATTATTTTGCTTTTATTTTAGTCAATGTTATGTCATTCAGTAGCAGATATTTGCCTGGCAAAGTAGAAATGTTATTAAGAAGGATCTACCCTAGTTATTGAAACGAAAACACAAAAAGCTGGAAAAACTCAGCGGGTCTGACAGGATCTGTGGAGAGAGGAACAGAAATAACGTTTCGAGTCCGTATGACTCTTCTTCAGATCTAAAGGGAAGTAGAGATGCGGTGAAATATATACTGATTAGGGGGGTGGAACTGGTGAAGCTGGATAGAAGGCCAGTGATAGGTGGAGGCAAAGGAGAGATGGCAAAAGATGTTATAAACAAAAGGTCAAAGAGTTGTTAATGGTGGTGGCACTGGCTAAATAAGGTGCTAATGGTGACATTAAGAAAGCAGAATGTGATATTGGCCGGACCAGGGTAAGCACTCTGGAAAGTGTCAGATGGTCCTGGGGCGGGGGGGTGGGGGGGGGGGCGGAAACGGTGGTGGGAAGAAAGATCGAAAATAGGCTAAAAGCTGGCGATTAAACAATGAATGAAATGGAAGTAAATTTTAAAAATAATAATAATGAAAGTAAGTGGGGAAAAAATTGATAAAAATTTTTTAAATTAAAATGAATATGGAAAAAAGGGGGATGAAAAAGGGGGATGGGGATGGGGGAGAGAGTTCATGGTCTGAAGTTATTGAACTCAATGTTAAGTCCGAAAGGTTGTAAAGTGCCTAATCAGAAGATGAGGTGCTGTTCCTCCAGTTTGCATTGAGCTTCACTGGAACATTGCAGCAGGCCAAGGACGGACATGTGGGCATGAGAGCAGGGTGGGGTGTTGAAATGGCAAGTGACAGGAAGGTCTTGGTCATGCTTGCAGACAGACCGAAGGTGTTCCGCAAAGCGGTCACCCAGTCTGTGTTTGGTCTCTCCAATATAGAGGGGACTGCATTGGGAGCAGCAAATGCAGTAGAACAAATTGAGGGAAGTGCAAGTGAAGCGCTGCTTCACTTGAAAGGAGTGTTTGGGCCCTTGGACGGTGAGAAGGGGGTAAGTAAAGGGGCAGGTGTTGCACCTTCTGAGATTGCATGGGAAGGTGCCGTGGGAGGGGGTTCAGGTGTTGGGGGTGATGGAGGAGTGGACCAGGGTGTCCTGGAGGGAACGATCCCTACAGAATACCAATGGGGGGATGAAGGGAAGATGTATTTGGTGGTGGCATCATACTGGAGTTGGCGGAAATGGCAGAGGATGATCCTTTGAATGCAGAGGCTGGTGGGGTGAAAAGTGAGGACAAGGGGGACCCTATCATGGTTCTGGGAGGGAGAGGAAGGTGTGAAGGCAGAGGTGCGGGCGATGGGTTGGGCACAGTTGAGAGCCCTGTCAACCACCATGGGTGTGAAACATCGGTTAAGGGAGAAGGAAGACATGTGAGAAGCACTGTTTTGGAAAGTGACATCATCGGAATAGATGCAATGGAGGCGAAGGAACTGAGAGAATGGGATGGAGTCCTTACAGGAGTCAGGGTGTGAGGAGCTGTAGTCGAGGTAGCTGTGGGAGTCAGTAGGCTTGTAATGAATATCGGTGGGCAGTCTATCACCAGAAATTGAGGCAGAGAGGTCAAGGAAGGGAAGGGAAGTGTCGGAGATGGACCATATGAAAGTGATGGAGGGGTGGAAATTGGAAGCAAAATTGATAAATTTTTTCAGGTTCAGGCATTGTATGTCCCAGAGGTGCCTGTAATCCTGGGTGGACTTGAAACATGAGGGATGGAACTTCAGTTGGAATCCACAAGGGGTAAGTCGGAGACGGAGACAGTCACTGAGGAAGGAAATATGACTGTGAAATCGAATTTTAATAAACACCTTGTCAAACACCAGGAGGGAAATGGAAAGCAATGAACGTGAACAGGGCAAAAGAGACGAGCGGAAATCTTGTCGGAGAGAAGAGCAGTACTTCTTCAAGGTGGGCATTCCTGGAAGAGAAGTGGCAGTGAATTAAACACTAAAATAAAGGTAAAGTACTGCGGATGCTGGAAATCTGAAACGAAAACAAAAAATGCGCGCCCTCAACCGTGTCTGACCCATCTCCCATGCCTTTTCCCTCACACCTTCCTCTACCCCCGAGAACCATGATAGGGTCCCCCTTGTCCTCACTTTTCATCCCACCATCCTCTGCATTCAAAGGATCATCCTCTGCCATTTCCACAAACTCCAGTATGATGCCACCACCAAATACATCTTCCCTTCACCCCCCCTCCTCCGGTCGGCATTCCATAGGGACCATTCCCTCCAGGACACCTTGGTCCATTCCTCCATCACCCCCAACACCTGAACCCCCTCCCATGGCATCTTCCCATTCAATCGCAGAAGGTGCAACACCTGCCCCTTTACTTCTCCCCTCCTTGCCGTCCAAGGGCCCAAACATTCCTTTCAAGTCTACTGCATTCGCTGCTCCCAATGCGGTCTCCTCTACATTGGAGAGACCAAACGCAGATTGGGTGACCACTTTGTGGAACACCTTCGGTCTGTCCGCAAGCATGACCCAGACCTTCCTGTCGCTTGCCATTTCAACACCCCACCCTGCTCTCATGCCCACATGTCCGTCCTTGGCCTGCTGCAATGTTTCAATGAAGCCCAACGCAAACTGGAGGAACAACACCTCATCTTCCGATTAGGCACTTTAAATTTACTTCCATTTTCATTCATTGTTTAATCCCCAGTTTTTAGCCTATTTTCGATCTTTCTTCCCACCATCGTCCCCTCCCCCCCACCTTACCCTCACTAGGACCATCTGTCACTTTCCAGAGTGGTTACCCTGGTCCGGCCATTATCACATTCTGCTTTCTTAATGTCACCATTAGCATCTTATTTAGCCAGTACCACCACCATTAACAACTCTTTGACCTTTTGTTAATGACATCTTTTGCCATCTCTCCTTTGCCTCCACCTATCGCTGGCCTTCTATCCAGCTTCACGGGTTCCACCTCCCTTAATCAGTATATATTTCACCACATCTCTACCTCCCTTTAGATCTGAAGAAGAGTCATACGGACTCGAAACGTTATCTCTGTCTCTCTCTCTCCACAGATGCTGTCAGACTTGCTGAGTTTTTCCAGCATTTTTTGTTTTCGTTTCAGATTTCCAGCATCCATAGTATTTTGCCTTTACCCTAGTTATTGTGTGCTTTTGTTCATCTCTGCAATGCTTTTTGTATTAGAAATTGCACTGGTGCACCCTCTATACTTTTTCATTTGGAAGAGTGTAACGGTGCCAGAATTCATCTCATCACTCAAAAAGACACAGGCATCTATATCCCAGACATGGCTTCCTCCATTCAGCTTGTCTCATCACCAATTCCCTTGAAGGTCGTAGTATTATTTACGAACGCCAGCATGTCTGAGCTCCATTTCCCAAGTGAGTTAGGAGTTCTTTTATGTATCTATACCTGCAGTCCCACTGTCAACTTCAGTGTCTGCCCACTGATCTGCTGCTTCCATGTATATTCTAAGGATCCATATGCAGAAAGTACTAATATTTCACTCTTGAATGTGAAAACATAAACTAAAATTGTTTCATGAGAGCAATTTTGTACATGTCAATTTCATGCCAATTTCTCAGCTGTATAAACCACACTAAAATGCTCATGCAATTTCATAGTTCTACTTTAAGAAGATTAAATAGGTGACAACACCCAAATCTTCTTCAAGAATTCACCAAATTCACTTAGCAACATAGAATAAAAGGTCAAGATGCACAACAGACAACCATTTTTTTGAGTTTTCTTAACTTCAAAATATATGACTTCAGTATTGTGAACTTGAAGGTTTTATTCACTGAACATAACATGTAATGGGGTGTGTGTGTGTACATGTCTGCGTGTGTGTGTGTGTGTGTGTATATGTGTACAGTTTTAGAAACAGGAACCTATGAAAATCTTTGATGTTACATTTTCTTTAGAAGAATGCTGCAGAATGATTATTAGAGACAACTCATAAAATACTAAACCCAACACACTCTGGGGAAATCTTCAGTGAAGGACAAAGGAAGACATGTCAGAAGCTCCAGTGTGGAAGGTTGCATCATCTGAACAAATGCGATGGAGATGGAGAAACTGGGAGAATGGAATGGAGTCCTTACAGGTAGCAGCGTATGAGGAAGTATAGTCAAGATAGCTGTCGGAGTCCATGGGCTTAGTGAATATTAGCTGACAGCCTCCAGAAATGGAGACAGAAAAGTTGAGGGAGGGAAGAGTCAGGGATGGACCAGGTGAGGGTGAGGAAAGGGGGGAAATTGGAAACAAAGTCAATTAAATTTTCTAGTTCCGGTTGAGAGCAAGAAACGGCACCAATACAGGCATCAATGAATTGGAAAAAGAGATGAGAGATGGAGCCTGAGTAGGACTGGAATAAGGAATAGCCACAAAAAATAGAGGTATTGCTCGGACCCATGCATAGTAACACCTTTTATTTGGAGGAAGTGAGTGGAGTTGAAGGAGAAGTTGCTCAGAGTGAGAACAAGTTCAGCCAGGCAGAGGAAGATGGTGGTGGATGAGAGCTGATTGGACCACCCTTCAAGGAAAAAGTGGAAGGCTCTCAGACGGCCCTTGTGGGGTTTAGAGCTGTAGAGAAATTGGGCACCCCTGGTGAAGAGGAAATGGTTCAGGCCAGAAAATTGAAAACTGTTGAAGTGACATCACATCAGAAGAGTCACAGGTGTCAGTAGGAAGAAACTGGACAAGGGCAGAAAAACTGGAGTTGAGATAGGAAGAAATAAATTCAATGGGTCAGGAACAGGCTGAAGCAATGGGTTGACCAGGGCAGTCTTGCTTATGGATTTTGAGAAGGAGATAGAAGGGAGCTGTTCAAGGTTGGAGAACTGTGAGGTCGGAGGCCATGGAAGTAAGATCCCCAGAAGAGATGAGGTCAAAGATGGTCCTGGATACGATGTCTTGATATTCAATAATGGGGCCATGGTCCAAGGAGAGGTAGGGCCTCGTTTGACACCACTAGTCACTTCATTCTAATTTGAGGACACATCCAGAGGCAGGTTTACAGGCTGGTGTGCTGGCAATTTCACGCTAATGGCCTGCGTGCTGGTCTGCCAGCATACTCCCCCTTCCTGGACTATTTTCAGGAGGCAGGTTCTGGGGGAGTGATGGCTATCCAGCTGCTATCGACAGGTAGCCAATCAAATCAATTAAAGTGCCAAAGTGCCAGTTGAAGACATTCTTAACATGCTGCTTGGATTTTTAAGACAGTGGACAGACACCCTCTCTCCACTACCCTGCCATCTACCCCCCAACTCCTGGCAGTGGCTGAAGCCTGTAGATAGAAGGCTGGTGGAACTGCATCTTGCAAAGCAATCCAGCATGGATTCACTGGGCTGAGAGCTACAACCACAGGCCATCTCAAAGGGGTTCCCCTCTGTAATAATGGTCTGGCAGCTGTAGCCACGGTATGTTTCATGCCATTTACATGTCTTCAGAGGGCACCTCCATCTTGATGCACCCTCATGGTTGCCCACTTACAGCAGCAATATCCCCCTCTCCTGGTGGTGCTCCCAGCTGCCCAGAGCCTTGGGCATTCCCATTGGCCCTCCCAACTGCTAAGCTCGTCTGCCAGCTTTAATTGGATAGGGTCCCCAAAGACGCGCTTTTAATTGGCTGCCTTTTCAAAAATCTCCTCCTGGGTCTCTCCACACCACTTCAGGGTTCCCAACCTGGAATTCAGCCTAGCATCAGGCCCATGATCTGGGACTAAAATTCAACCTATTATTTCTATACTGTCTTCTTCTGAGAAAGAGAAAGGGATGGAAGGAAGCAAAGATAATAAGGAAAGATAGGATGGGAGAAAGAAAGAGATAAAGAAATAAAGAGAAAGAAAG
This sequence comes from Cetorhinus maximus, assembly GCF_964194155.1. Taxonomy (NCBI): domain Eukaryota; kingdom Metazoa; phylum Chordata; class Chondrichthyes; order Lamniformes; family Cetorhinidae; genus Cetorhinus; species Cetorhinus maximus. The sequence goes on from NC_135886.1 coordinate 118,063,709, forward strand.
AGAGAGAGAGAAAAAAAGAGAGAGAAAGAGAGAAAGAAAGAAAGTCGTGAAACCGTGCTTTATGAAATATGGCTATGAATTCACTGGCTGGAAACCCCTAATTGAATTTTGAGAAAGACTAAAGTCACATTCCAATGACTTGAGATCATGGTCAAAAATGTCTGCATATTTGCATCACTGTACCTTCTACATTCCAAGGTCAATAAGTGGGGCCAGCCAGTCTGAAAAGCCTCAACAGGAACAATTGCCTTGAAGGAATATGAATGGGGGCTATCTCCTAATCCATTACCAATCATCTGGGTACTCAACTGGGTGGAGACAAACCATTACATATAACCACTTGGACAATAGGACCTGACTGAGAGAAGAATACCCAGTCATGATCTAATCAAGTTACAACTGGAATACACTAGCCATAACCATATTTTGGTCACTGGGCAGTTGGAGATAAAGGATCATGTGACAAGCCAACTCTTTGTGTGTTTAAGCACACCAGGCCAGGACCAGCAACTAAGATGCTGAAGAGCCAAGAGCCTAACTGGGATTTTCCTCTCCCATTTGTGGTAGGCTTCATAGAGGGTGGGACAATATCGAGAGATCTCAAAAATCGGTTTCACATCGTCATAAAACCAATTTGCAATCATCCACTCCACCCGTCAGTGGCAGGCTGCAATTCCCACCGCCGCACATCAGGAAGTTAATTTCAATACATTAGAATCACATTATCAGCCCTGCTGGCTGGAATCATGCCCCCAAGCTGGGTCATGAGCTCACATCGGCATGATTGCATAAGCGACATATACCTGGCGACCTTCACTTTGCTCGGGACTTCGAGCTTTGTTTGCCTACTCGCTTCAGGCAGCAGTCACAGTCATCAGAGCCAAGCTTCGTAGGCAGCACCACATTGTTTTTAGGGGGGCTCAATGGCAAGCCTCCACCTACCAGACCAGCAGTAAGGCAGGGGTGGCTTTTCAATGGCTGCAGGGCTAAGGTTTGCTTGGGGAACGGAGAGAAGTGGCCTAAGGCAAGGCAAAAGGCTGCAGAGCAAGGGCTGTACTGGGGAAGGGGGGTATCCCAGGGTGTGTGTGTGTGGGGGGGCACATGTTGATCTGTGCAAGTGGCCTCAAGATGGTGAAGGCTGAGGAGGCAGTCTCCAGAGGAGATGAGGCCAGATGGAGATGTGAGGGTTTGTGTGAGAGAGTGAGCGGTGATGTCCCTTGAGCTGGCAGTGAGTGAGATGCCAGTGAATGTGTGATGGCCTTGTGAGTGTGTGAGTTTAGAGTGATGAAATGGCTGCCTCATCCTGACAGCATGGATGAGATCATTGATCCTTTTTCTGCACTGGATGGCCAACCTCTTTTGTACAGAATTGGTACTGCCTACCACTGCCATCGCCTCCCAAGCTGGGGTAGTGAGATTGCTGGACCTCTTGCAGCCAGACCAGGGGTATAGGACATCACAGTGGGCCTCCAAAAGGCATTCCAGTGAGAGGTCACTGAACTCCTCTTGACTTTCGGGGCCATATCTTCACTGGAGCAGTCCTGAGCTGCAAGCGTTGAGAACTGTGTGCACAGCTGTAGTTTAGATCTGGCACCTCGAGTGAGGAAACAGTGAGGTAACAGCATGGTTAGTTTCAGAGACCACCCGCCAGCGATACGGCATGATTCCTTTGGCTGCATAATTAATGAGGTGGGAAGCGGATAATACGGCACAAAAGCCCGCCCTTGCAGCTGACGGGAGAAATGTCTTTTTTCACACCCGCCATCGCACTCAGTGCAATTCAGGGAAAGGTCTGGCCCCTGGATGTGTTTCTTTCTCTCTCTCCCCACCAACTTGCAAGTTTTGAACACTATTTGCTGATTTTGACTATCCATGTGCCATAGACAAAAATTTTAAAAAGAACTCAACCCCATAGCTGCCATCTTCAGAAGAACAGATAAACTGTCTGGCTACGTTTTTAAACCACCTTGACGCCAACCAGAAGGATCACCAAGTTCCGCCTGAAGCCAGCCAAGTCACCAAGCTTCAGGATCTGTACACACCTTTAACTCTGCTGGACTTTAAATTGCTTAATCTATCCTCCCACTCTATTTGTGTGCGTGTGAATGAATGTCAGAGCGTTTTTATTATTTTTTTTAAACTGGGTTAAGAACAATAAACACTATTCTCTTTTCTTTTTAAAAACTCAAGGAAACCTGTCTGGTTGTGTCTTCCATAGTCACAGCATGTGAACAGTTGAACATTCACTGAATTGGCAAGAATATCCTTTCAAAAAACAAAACCTGCTGCGGTCAAACGAGGAGTGGGCAAAGAGACGGGAGCCATCCTATCCCTCCTCACCTGATCATGAAGATGGAAAGAAGGAAGGAAAGAAAAATTTGCATCTACAACAGTACCTTTAACAACCTCAGGATGTCCCAAAGGCAACAAAGCACTTTCGAAATGCAGTGTTTTAATATAGAAAACATAGCCAGATAAACAATTTCCCTTCAATTGCACGAGTTTTAATTTTAGTTAGCAGTCTCTTATATGGAACCCTATCAAATGTCTTCTGGAATTCTATGTAAATCACATCCACAGTCATTTCCCAGTACTATAATAGCTACTTCCTCAAATATTTGTATTGGATTTCCTCACCTACTTCCGTTAAAACCCTGCTGTGAAAACCATCAGTTTTTCTAATACCGTATATTAGTATTTTTCTAATACTATATTTTTGCTCACGTTAACTTTATAAGTTCCAATCCTTGATTAATCATTAGTTTCCCTGCTCCATATGTGGACCTTTAGGTGTAGCACTTTTAAAAATCTATCAGCTATGTCTTGATTTTCTCCCATGTAAAAGTAAAAAAACATGCTTTCTTTTAATTTTATGGAAAATGTAGATTAAAATGAACTGAAATAACTAATGTTTGGGCTTCAGTCACCAGCTTGAAATCACACAGCCGTCAGAGCTCCTTAAATGAATTGCAATTTATAACTCACTCCCAATATGTCTGACATTATCTACACCTATTAAATTTCCATAGGGACATATTTCAAAGATTATTTGTCTGAACAACTATTCTTTTCTGAATATTCATTTTAATATTCAATGAAAGAGAATTAGCCCATTAAATGATTAATCTTTCAGATAATTGCCCCCAAGATAATCAGCTACCAAAACCCTAAACTATTGACTTCCCTCCCTAAACCTCTCTTTCTTTAAGATGCTTTTTAAAACCTACCTCTTTAATCAAGGTTTGGCTTGGTGTCAAAATTTGTTAGCACTCCTGTGAAGTACCTTTGGATATTTTACTATGTCAAAGGTGCAATTTAAACACAAGTTGTTGTTGATAGTGTTTTAGTTAAAAACTAAAAAAAAGGCAAGCCCTGCTCAATTTTCTAGGCACCTACCCAAACAAGGCAGAATCCAACGAATGCAATATCCAGTTTGTCAGCAAGATTAGTAAATCATAGGGCGGGATTTTATGACAGCGAGATTTTACGGTCCTGAAGTCAACAGAGCTTAGAATGACGCGCCGCATTTTACAGCCCCATTCCCGCTGCGACAGGGCCATAAAATTCTGGCCATAAATTTTATATGCAGGAAAGAAATTAACAAAAAAGTAAGCTTGAGTAAACAAGCCCATTAGTAACAGAAATCAATCAAAAACTTTTAGCCCTACTTTGTGTCATAGCTCTCATGTAAAACGAATGAAATGCATTTTCTTCTCAGGCTGTGGACATTACTACATTTATTGACTATCCCTTCATGTCCTAAGAAGGTGGCAGTTGTCCTGCTGCTTGAACCGCTGCATTCATTGTGGTAATGGCGTTCCACAGTGCTATTAGGCAGGCAATTACAGGATACTAAGTCAGCACAGATGAAGGCACTACAACATATGTTCATGTCAGGATGGTGTGTGACTTAGAGAGCAAACGGAAGGTGATGTTTTCACAACATTGTTGCTCTTTGCCTTTTTGGTGGTAGAGGTTGCAGGGAAGGGTCATGCTACAATGGATTCTGTAGACAATACACACTGCAACAACAGTGTTAGCAGTAGAGGGATGGATATTGAGACCATGCCAAGAACACTGATCAGGTAGACTGCCCCTGCCCTCGATGGTGCTAAGCTTCTTGAGTGTTGTTGCATGTGCACCCGTAAAGGTGAGTTGTGAATGTGACATTACACTCAAATTGAGCTAGGCAATGACCATCTCCAACAAGAAAGAATCCAACCATCACCCCTTGACATTCAATGGCTTTACCATCGCTGAATCCCCCACTGTCAAAATCCTGGGGGGTTACCATTGACCAGATACTGAACTGGACTTGCCATATAAATACTGTGGCTCCAAGAGCAGGTCAGAGGCTAGGAATCCTGCGGCAAGTAACTCACCTCCTGACTCTCCAAAGCCTGTCCACCATCTAGAAGGTACAAGTCAGGAGTGTGATGGAATATTCTCCACTTGCCTGGATGAGAGCAGTGCCAACGACACTCAAGAAGCTTGACACCATCCAGGACAAAGCAGGCCACTTAATTGGCACCAATAACACAAACATTCTCCCTCCACCACCGACGAACAGTGGCAGCAGTGTGTACCATCTACAAGATGCACTGCAGGAACTCATCAAGGCTCCTTAGGCAGCACCTTTCAAACCCATGACCACTGCCATCTAAAAGGACAAGGACAGCAGACACATGGGAACACCACCACCTAGAAGTTCCCCTCCAAGCCACTCACCATCCTGACTTGGAAATATATTGCCGTTCCTTCATTGTCGCTGGGTCAAAATCCTGGAACGCTCTCCCTAACAGCACTGTGGGTGTAGCTACACTACAGGGGCTGCAGCAGTTCAAGAAGGCAGCTCACCACCACCTTCTCAAGGATAAGTAGGGATGGGCAATCAATGCTGGCCCAGCCAACGATGTCCATGTCCTGTCAATAAATTTTTTAAATGATAATGGAGAAGCTTTATAGGTCAGAAAGTGAACAGGGTGCTTTACCTAGCTTCTTCTTTACTCTTGTGCCCATGGTTTTGATAAGGCTAGGCTAGTTAAGTTTCTGGTCAGTAGTGACCCACTAAGATGTTGATGATGAAGGAGTTAGTGATTGAAAACATGCATTTGTCTTATCAAGTTCCTGGCTACCCTGACCCAGGAAAATCTCCACTGGCATCTCACCCATGCAAATGTACAAACTACAGCTGACAAATCAAGCGCTCCTAGTACAGAAAGGAAGGATATATATGCAGTTCTCTTAATTTGAAATGCATTAACCCACACACAGGTCCTGTAAAGGGCCATAATTCTATGGTCTCAGAAAGTACTGTAGAACTGTACCCAGTCACGGAAATTCTCTCCCACCATGACTGGAATTTTACCTCCTCCTACACACCCCTCCTCACCAGGAGCAGACTGGCAGGTGAGAAAGGCACAAAGTGATGTGGCATAATGGTGGGTGCCAAGCCTGTCATCTACCCGCCTCCACTGAATTTTACCAGCGATGGGAGAGGTGTAGGGCAACCCACCTTTGGGCCAATTAAAGCCCTTAAATGGCCAATCAATGACCAGTTAAGGCCCTCTTCTCTCTGCAGCTGGTATTTTGCCATCAGCGAAGGGTACCCACGCCATGTGGCTACAAGCTGGTGGAGGTGATCCCTCATGTCTAGGGACCCAGTCCCCAATGGAGGCTGCCCCCCAATGACATGCACCATCCCCGCTTGATTGCCATCACCGGCACTGCTGATTGCAGACCCCCACCTCCCTTGACGGGGTCTGCCTAACTTTTCTTGGCAAAAGCACCCACTTACCATGGTGTCAGGATCCATTAATGATCGCCGTTGGGTACTGGCTGCAGTCCCAGCCGTGGCCATTGCTCCCAGTAGCACAGTTATACTGGAGGCAGGACTTCTTCCCAGATGTGCCAATTAACAGCCTGATAGCCGTACAATTAGGTCAGGCCTTTCTAGCTATGTCTCTAATGTTTCAATTGGTTGTGGGACAACTGTCTCCGTAAAAGACCTGCCAAAATTTTCCAATTTCTGTAGTTCCCCTCATTGCAATTGTATCGGAGCCAATGCCTGCTGTATCAATGCCAGTGATGTGAGTTAAATTCTTCCAATTTAGGCCAGCAATCTAATCCTTATTTATTTTCAGCTCATTTATTTTCATAGTTTGCACACTTCCACTTCAGGTGATGACTCAGCCTTACAGATTTCAGTTGCTGAAACTTTCTGCTGGTTTTGTAAAAAAAATGAGTCAATTTAACCAATAGTGTGCAGGGTATGGATGAGAGGTACTGAGTTGCAATTCAATGGGAATGAGAAGATTGTTGTCAGTTAACCCAGAATACCAGGCATTGCATTGGTACATTGATAGGAGGACTGGAAAAAGTTTAGTAATATGTGCTGCCGCACCTGTGGTTCATCAGCCCTACAGGCACCAAGTGTCAAATTATAACTGCCAATAGTATCACGTTTTTGGGTTGTTGATAATATTGGCCTTGACCTGTTGCAGAATTCCAAGGGGAGAATTTTCTCCCTGTCGGGAGGGCTGAGCGGGAGCAGGCATGGGTGGGCACGCAGCCAATCGCTGCTCGCGATTGACTGCGCGCCGCTCTTTTACGTGGGCAGGCCAATTATGGCCCGCCCAGCGTGACGCGCACCTGGAAGCACTGAGCACTCCCTGTGCGGGCAGGGGGAGGAGGCTGAGTCGGGGCCTACGCTCTTTCGTGCGTAAAAGAGCACAGAAATCTCCCTGAGGCACAGAGCTGCCTCAGGGGGGATTAATTTCATTATGAAAAATTTAAATAAAGAAAAAAAAATTCAGACATGTCCCCTCATGTGACAGTGTCACACGAGCTGGGACATGTCAATGAATTTTAATTAGAAAATTTATGTGAGTTATAAATCCTGATAAATGCGAAGGCGCCCTGGGCTCTTTGCCTGCCGGCCAACCTTAAGGTTGGATGGGTAGACCTGTTGATTGTGACAATTCGCTTTTAAATGGCCTTAATAGGCCTTTGACAGTTCGGCGGACATGCAGCCAACTCCGATGCGCACCTGCCAAACTGAAGATCGGAATGACGTACGGTTACCCTGGGACGCATGCCCGACATCACCGCGCGTCATTTTACACGTCGCCGAGCTGGGCCCGCCTCCCCCGCACGCAGACCAGAAGATTTAGGCACAGGAGTCCTGCATATATTGAGCTGAATTTTTATTTCCGGGTCCCGATCCTGCCATCGGATGAAAAGCAGGTCAGGACTGAGGTGCACTATGAAGACGTTAGAAAGTTTAAAAATAAAATGTGGCCACAACTGCTAGGCCAGCATTATGGAGGGTGAACACCACCACAGGATGGCCTAGTTGTGGCCGCAGCTTTAACTCTCTGGCGTTTGAGGCTAGGGGGGGTGAGGGATGGAATTAAATGAGGCATCGCTGCCTCCATCCGTCTGACAGGCTTCGACCTCGGGGCTGGCATGTGAAGAGTGCCCTCAACAGGCACTTTAATTCACTTTAATGGCTTAGCCATCACTGTCCGGAAGCAGCCTCCCTCAAAGTAGGCCAGAGGCAGGAACCTGCTGACAGACAAGCACACCAGCGGTGAAATTAAATTGCAGGCACAGCCACCTTTGAGCCCACCTCTGCCAGGCTATAAAATGCCAACACATTGTTTCAGAAGTTTTAAGTGTCAATACTTTTTTAAAAATGAAGCAATAAAATTAAACACTTGCCCACTGAACTAAATGAACTGACAAGTTAGGCAGAAGTATATTTTTATTGTGAGCCTGATGGCTGGAATCAGTGGGATGCAACGGAGTAGTGGTATTGCCGCTGGACGAGTAATCCAGAGACCAGGGATAGCGCTCTGGGAACCCGGGTTCAAACCCTGCCATGGCAGATGGAGGAATTTGGAATTAAACCATGAAACCATTGTCAATTGTCATAAAAACCCACTTGGTTCACTAATGCCCGTGAGGGAAGGAAATCTGTCCAGGCCCAAAGCAATGTGGTTGACTCTGAAATGGCCGAGCAAGCCTCGAAAAAGGAATGAAACCAAACAGGCCACCTGGCATCGGCCAAGGTACGGGAAGCGACAACAGTAAACTCAGCCCTGTCGACCCTGCAAAGTTCTCCTTACTAAAAAAATTGCCAAAACTGGGAGAGCTGTCTCACAGGCTAGTCAAGCAACAGCCTGACATAGTCATCCTCACGGAATCATACCTTACAGACAATGTCCCAGACACCACAATCACCAACCCTGGGTATGTCCCGTCCCATCGGCAGGGCAAACCCAGCAGAGGTGGCGGCATAGTGGTATACAGGCGGGAGGGAGTTGCCCTGGGAGTCTTCAACATCGACTGGGGATCCCGTGAAGTCTCATGGCATCAGGTCAAACATGGGCAAGGAAACCTTCTTTTGATTACCACGTACCGCCCTCCCTCAGCTGATGAATCAGTTCTCTTCCATGTTGAACACCACTTGGAGGAAGCACTGAGGGCAGCAAGGGCGCAGAATGTACTCTGGGTGGGGGGACTTCAATGTCCATCACCAAGAGTGGCTCAGTAGCACCACTGCTGACCGAGCTGGCCAAGTCCTAAAGGAGGTAACTGCTAGACTGGGTCTGCGGCAGGTGATAAGGGAACCAACTAGAGGGAAAAACATACTTGACCTCATCCTCACCATCCTGCCTGATGCAGATGCATCTGCCCGAAACAGTATGGGTAGGAATGACAATTGGACAGTTGCTGTGGAGATGAAGTTCCACCTTCACATTGAGGATAACCTCCATCGTGTTGTGTGACGCTATCACCATGCTGAATGGGATAGATTTCAAACAGACCTAGCAACTCAAGACTGGGCATCCATGAGGCCCTGTGGGCCAACAGCAGCAGCAGAATTCTACTCGAACACAATCTGTAACCTCATGGCCCAGCATATCCCTTACTCTACCATTACCATCAAGCCAGAGGATCAACCCTGACTCAATGAAGAGTGCAGGAGGGCATGCCAGGAGCAGCACCAGGCATACCTAAAAATGAGATGTCAACCTGGTGAAGCTATAACACAGGACTACTTGCGTGCCAAGCAGCATAATAAGTAGCAAGTGATAGACAGCGCTAAGGGATCCCACAACCAATGGAGCAGATCTAAGCTATGCAGTCCTGCCACATGCATCGTGAATGATGGTGGACAATTAAATAACTCACTAGAGGAGGAGGTTCCACAAATGTCCCCATCCTCAGTGATGGGGGAGCCCAGAATATCAGTGCAAAAGATAAGGCTGAAACATTTGCTACAATCTTCAGACAGAAGTGCCGAATGGATGATCCATCTCGGCCTCCTCTGGAGGTCCCCAGCATCACAGATGCCAGTCTTCAGCCAATTCAATTCACTCCATGTGATATCAAGAAACGGCTGAAGGCACTGGATAATGCAGATTATGGGCCCTGACAATATTCTGGCATATTACAGAAGACTTGTGCTCCAGAACTTGCTGCACCCCTGGCCAAGTTGTTCCAGTACACCTACAACACTGGCACCTATTGTGCAGGTATGTCCTGTACACAAAAAGCAGGTCATATCCAACCCGACCAATCACTGCCCCATCAGTCTACTCTCGATCATCAGTGGAGTGATGGAAGGGGTTATCAGCAGTGCTATCAAGCGGCACTTGCTTAGCAATAACCTGTTTGGGTTCCACCAGGGCCACTCAGCTCCTGACCTCATTACAGTCTTGGTTCAAACAAGGACAAAAGAGCTAACCTCCAGAGGTGAGGTGAGAGTGACTGTCCTCGACATCAAGGCTGCATTTGACCAAATGTTGCATCAAGGAGGCTTAGCAAAACTGGAGTCAATGGGAATCAGTGGGAAAAATCTCCACTGGTCGGTGCAGACTCGATGGGCCAAAGGGCCTCTTCTGCACTGTGAGATTCTGTGATTCTGTTGGACTCATACCTAGCACAAATGAAGGTGGTTGTGGTTTTTGGAGGTCAGCTATCTCAGTTCCAGGACTTCACTGCAGGAGTTCCTCTGGGTAGTGTCCTTGGCCCAACCATCTTAAGCTGCTTCATCAATGACCTTCCGTCTATCATAAGGTCAGAAGCGGGGATATGTGCTGATGATTGCACAATGTTCAGCGCCATTAATGACTCCTCAGATACTGAAGCAGTCCGTGTCCAAATGCAGCAAGATCTGGACAATATCCAGGCTTGGGTTGACAAGTGGCAATTAACATTTGCCAGGCAATGACAATCTAACCATCGTCCCTTGATGTTCAATGGCATTATCATCACTGAATTCCCCACTATAAACATCCTGGGGGTTACCATTTGACCAGAAACTGAGCTGGACTAGCCATATAAATACTGTGGCTACAAGAGCAAGTCAGGTGCTAGGAATCCTGCGGCAAGTAGCTCACCTCCTGACTCCCCAAAGCCTGTCCACCATCTACAAGGTGCAAGTCAGGAGTGCAATGGCATATTCTCCACTTGCCTGGATGAGTGCAGCTCCAACAACACTCAAGAAGCTTGACACCATCCAGGACAAAGCAGCCCACTTGATTGACACCACATCCACAAACATTCACTCCCTCCACCACTGACGCACAGTAGCAGCAGTGTGTACCATCTACAAGATGCACTGCAGGAATTCTCCAAGGCTCCTTTGACAGCACCTTCCAAACCCATGACCATTACCATCTAGAAGGACAAGGTCAACAGATAGATGGGACTGCAACCACCTGGAAGTTCCCCTCCAAATCACTCACCATCCTGATTTGGAAATTTATCACCGTTCCTTCACTGTCGCTGGTTCAAATTCCTGGAACTCCCTCCCTAACAGCACTGTGGGCGTACCTACACCACATGGACTGCAGCAATTCAAGATGGCAGCTCACCACCACCTTCTCAACGGCAACAAGGGATGGGCAATAAATGCTGGCCCAACCAGTGAAGCCCACATCATGTGAATGAATTTAAAAAATGAAATCTAATCTCTGCTATTTTGAGTCTTTCTCATTCATGTGAACAATGTGGGCAATGCAGGCGAAGCCAGTATTTATTGGCCATTTTTTGAGACGATAGCGAGATAGTGAGCCTGCTTGAACCGCAGCTGTGCATGTGGTGTAGGTACATCAACATTGCTCTTAGATAGGGAGTTCCAGGATGTTGACCCAACAACAGCGAAGGAGCAGCGATACATTTCCAAGTCATGATGGTATTTGGCTTGGGGGAGAATTTGCAGGTGTTTTTTTTTTCCATGCACCTACTCCCTTTTCCTTCTAGGTGGTCGACTTCTCAGGTTTGGAGGGAGCTGTCGAAGGAGGTTTGAAGAGTGGCTGCAGTGCATCTTGTAGATGGAGCACACCGTAGGAATGGTGTGCTGGTATTGGAGGGGTGTTTTAGGGGGCAGATGGGGTGGTAACCAAGCAGGCTGCTTTATCCTGGATGGTGTTGAGTTTATTGAGTGTTGTTGGAACTGCACTGATCCAGGAAAGTGAAGAGCATTCCATCACAGTTTTGACTTGTGACTTGTAGATGGTGGAAAGGTTTTGAGGAGTCTGGAGGGGAGTCACTCCCAACCTCTGACCTACTCTCGTGGCCATAGTATTTGTATGGCTGAAGCAGTTAAGTTTTTGGTCATTGTGTGAACTCCAGGATTTAAAGATAGAAGGTTCAGCGATGGGAATGCCTTTGAACATCAAGGGGAGGTGGCTAGATTCTCTCTTGTTGAAGATGGTCATTGCATGGGACATGTGTGGCACAAATATCTCCTTGCTACATGTCAGCCTAGCCCTAAATGTTGTCCTACTGCATATGGGCACAGACCACTTCATTATTTGAGGAATTGTGAATGATACTGAACATTGTGCAATCATCAGTGAAAATTCTCACTCCTGATCTTATCATGGAGAGAAGGTCATCGATGAAATAGCTGAAGATGGTTGGGCCAAGGACACTACCCTGAGGAACTCCTGCAGTGATGAGCTGGAGCTGAGATGACTGACCTCCAACAACAACAACCATCCTCCTTTGTGCTAGGTATGTCTCCAACCAGTGGACAGTTTCCTCCTTAATTACCATTGACTTCAATTTAACTAGGGCTCCTTGATGCCATACTCGGCCAAATGCTACCTTGATCCTAGCGGCCTTACCCAGGATCGAGAACCCCGGGACGCAAAACCTGCCCTCTGAGAGCTACTGGCCAATCAGAGGCTGGCAGCTGTCATTGCAGATAGCGCCACCAGGGGAGCAGTGGCAGCTCCTAGTACAATACCCACCCAAGGCCCAGGATCACTGAGGGACCCAGGCCACAGGTGAGTGATGGTGGGATGAAGCGATTGCTGTGGGGGGGGGTCTCAGCAGCAAAGCAGGGGGTGGCTCTTAGTGCACCCCCTCCACCTGTCCCCAGGTTCCTCGATTAGGCACTGAGTGCCTTTGAACAAATGGCCCCAGGTGAGCCTACAAAATGTTTGCAGACTCTCTGAATGACACTGCCCCACCCACCTCTGGGTAAATACCAGCAGTGGCATGATGAGGCCCTTATGGGGATTTATTGTCCACTTAAGGGCCTCAGTTGGTGCTGGGATAGAAGGCCGTCCATGGGCCTTCCCATCCGGACTTAATCGGCGCAGAGGCAGGAAGGCTGGAGGGTCCTCACCGGCCACTCTCACATCCCTACCGACTCTGAGTGCTCCGCAGCCATTTCGCACTCGAGTGAGCATTAAGTGCCCGCAGGTGGGACTTCCACCTCTCACTTGGGAGGAAATTCTGATTGGCCGGCAGCTCTTCAGTCCCTGCAGTGACAGCGCTGCAGTGGACAGGAGAAAAAATGCAGGAGTATGGCGAGACCTAAGTCTGGGCACCGGAGGCCCAGGTAAGTTTAAGGGGTCCCAGGCCAGGAAGGGTAGGGAAGGCCTGGGGTTGTGCGAAGGGAGTGACCAGGGGGAGAGGCTGGGGTGGGGGGAGGAAGATCCGGAGGCCACCGAACCTTGAGGGGGGGTGGGGGGAATGCCCAACTTCAGAAGGGGGCTTAGGGTGGAGGCGGCACCCCCCCACGCCACTCTCCCACCGCCCCCCCCCCCACCCCCCCCACCCCCCCCGCCCACTTCACACCCAGGATCTAAATCTGTTCTTTTTTGGGCTTCCCCCACAGACATTCAATCCTCCTGCCAGCCTAAAAATTGCGTCTGGGTGGGAAATGGCACTTAAGGGCAGAATTTTGCCCTTGGTGGGCGGGCGGGCCCCACCGGCTCGGCGGCGGGCAGGCAACCGACTCCCACCGCCATTTTAAGTGGGCGGGCCAATTAAGGCCCACTCAGCAGGCCACCCGACGGGAAGCGCTATGCGTTTCCTGTGCGGGGGTGGGGGGGGTGGTGGGGTGGCGGGATTCCCCAGCTGTCAAAGTGCTGTCTTTCCTGCATGCGCACGAAAGAGCGCACTGCTCCCTGAGACTAAGTCCTGTCTCAGGGAGATCACTGAAAGTTTTTTAAACATCAAGAATAGACAAATAAAAAATTTATGAACATGTGCCCCTCATGTGACGATGTCACACGAGATGGGACATGTTAATAAAAAGGACATAAACTTTATTAAACATGTTTAAAACGGACGTGAAACCTCATCCCGCCAGTGGATGAGGTTTCATGTTTTTTCTATTCCCTGCTGGGTCTCCTGGCCTGCCCGCCAGTCTTAAGGTTGGATGGGCAGGGCATTCAATGAGCTTAATTAGCCTGTCAATGGCCTGAATTGGCCATTGACAGGTCGGCGGGCAGACAGCTGATTTCGCTGTCCACCCGCCTTCCTCAATATTTAAATGGACCGGGATAATGTTGGGGGTTCCTCCCGACGTCATCCCGTGTCATTTTCCCCTCGGCGAGCGGGCCCTGCACCCAACTCGCCTACAGAAAAATTCTGGCCTAAGTTAATTGGCCACTTATGGGCCTCAATTGGGGTAAGGATGCCAGCCAAAGCCTTGCCCGCCCCAGCTTAAAATTGCTGTGTGGTCAGGACAGGCAGGAACCCAGAGAAAATCCCATCCCTTCAATTTCACACTCCTCCCACCACCACCCCCCACCACTCCCACCTCACTGGGAAAGCATAAAATTCTGGCCATGATGCCATTTTTGGGTCAAACTCCTGGGGCAGAATTTTAGGGCCCCGTTTCGGCGGGGGCGGGGCCGTAAAATGCGGCGAGACATTCTAAACCTCATTGATTTCAGCGGGAACGTAAAATCCCACTGCCGTAAAATTCAGCCCCTGGAATACCCTACCTAACACCATTATGGAGACATGAAGAATTGCAGTGGTTCTTGAAGGTCCACCAACACCTTCACAGCACAGCCAGGGTTGGACGTTAACAGTATGGCTTTACCCACATTGTTCACATCAGAGGACAAAAAGAATATGTTGGGGTTTGCACTGAAATCAAATGCAGGCTCCTCCCTTGTTGAAAGTAATATGAATTGAATTGGGGTATTCTCAATCAGGTTGAGGGCTCAGTAGGAGGGCTGAGAGCATAAAATAACCCTTAAATCAGCACAAGTTTGCACAAGTTGGATAACCTTCCTCAGGATAGAACAAGTAATGATCATAGTTTTGCTAAAACTGTTTTTCTGCCACAATCTCAAGGAACTATTCAACTGATTTGATGTCTATGGCACTGCAGGAAGCATTATTTATGTGTGTTATTTTTATCAGTTTCAAGGCACCACATTCTTTAAACAATATGATTCTGGTTGTGCACACAAGTTAAGGGATTTAGTTTATTATTTGAAGCATCAGAATACTGCGAGTTTAAAAATATAGTTGGGAATGCAATGCTCATCCTGTTCCCACAGGTGGTCAGATCCCAGTTTAAAATTAAGTGGCAAATATTTTCCATTTTGTCCCTGTTTTAAAGACATTCCATATTATTTTACTTTTATTTCTCCTAATATGGCTTTACATAGCTCCCTGCTGGAAAGTGGTGACTCCCTTTGCCTTAGATGGTATAGCTAAGGTACATTATAGCAAATACCCATAATGTGTTAGAGCCTGTTTGAGCAGCATCATGATGTGCCTTAAGCTACAGCTTTTCTTTAACCTATATAGCGTGAATTTTTAAATGATCATGCATTCTTAAGTGTTGTAATCTTAACCTCAACAGCAAGGCTTATTAAAGATATGACTGTCCAAAAAGTAAAAGCCAAGCTAAATGCACTTACATTCATCATCTAGGTTTATGTGTTATTCACTTTCCATTACGTGTTGCAATGTTTGAAGAAAAATACCAACACAGTTACTAAAATCTATGTGCCTCTGCGTAATTAATACTTACATGTATTGTTATCGTTTTAAAAATATCCATCAGCACTGTCCTTTGTTAGCAATTGCACTGCCCAGTTATGGAAGTGAGCCATAGTGATCAAGGGTGAAATTTTACGCTGGCGGGATTTTACGGTCACGTCGTAGTCAATGGACATTTGAAAGGCTCGCCGCATTTTACTGCCCCGTCCCCTCCGTGACAGGGCCGTAAAATTCCACCACAAAAAAGGTCACTGGTTCAATCCTTGCATATGCTGGGTGAGCTGATCTCAGCTGATGCCATGGTAAGGGAGCTGCAACTGGCTGGACTAGAGAGAGGAAAAGAATTAGCCTCTGGCCCAACATCTAATCACTAATTTCCCTGTGGACATCAGATCTAAATCTGTCTGGTTTTAAACTTGGCACGTGGCAGCAGTCTTATTTATTCCCCCATTGTATTATTAGTTGTTCTCCAGAAACTGACTGAGTTCAGCATACGCTTATTTTATTAATATTCACGAGTTTCACTTGTAGCCCACTCGCCAGGTCTAATCCATTTCTATTTCTGAATTATTTTTAATCCCTCTCTGGTTCCCTAACAAATCAGCCAAGTTCACCCCATCATGTTGAGCCTGCCTAAATAATGCATCCAAGTCATCTATTTATTGCAAAGCTTTGGTAAGATTTCCACCACTGTCACTCGAAGAATTAGCATTTCGCCATTGTATCTCCTAAAAAGCAGGTTTTAAAGCTTAGGATGGAAGGCTCCTGTAAAGTGTGGTCTATTACCACCAGAACACAATACTGCTAACTTGCACCTGAAAGAGATTGCAGGAGTCAGACAACTTCAACAGTTGTAAAACCGGGCAGCAAACTGTAAGCAGAATGTAGCGTGACAATCTCTTTCTACCCATTTCTCTCCACAGCAGTCTTCAAATACCATTACTTTTTCGGAAAGGATAATTCATATTTTTGTATTCTGTTAGATCAAAACTGAAACATTTTTGAGAACAAGTAATATGGCCAGATAGCCACTGTAATAGTATAACAAGCTCACAATGTGTAATTACTGATGAAGGAGACCATTGTTAGTTCAATAATGCTGAAGTATACAAACACTACCCCTCACGGCACCGAATAGGTTCTGAAATGATTTCGGGGCATTCACCTCCACGACTCCCTCTAGAAGCCCATGCACTGATCACTTTGTATGCGAAGTCCTTCCCTCTATCAGCCTTAAAATTGCCTTTTACTAACTTGAATCTCTGTCCTTGTCTGACACAATTTATTTTGAAGTAATTTTCTGTGTTTACTTTTCCTCTATTTACTTTTTTTCTGTTGTATCAGACAAACTAGAAACCATTATGTTTTGGATCATAATGTAGAATCTAATGGTAAATAATTTCTTCCCTTACAGTAATTAAATGCAAGCCAGCTTAAATCAATTCCACTGTCAGTGCTTGAAGTAATGAATTTATAAGAAACATCCAGAAAATAAAAAGTGACAGAAGCAATAAACAACACAGTCAGAGTGATGTACCAAATGAACCTCATGACAATCATGCAAAACGGATAGCCAGCTTTTGAGGAGCACTTGAACTGCTCTGTAGATGCCTAATGCTCACTTGATGTGATTTTCAGGCAGATCTGTGAATGGGAAAACAGTGCATCTGCCCATTTTGGGAAGGAGTCCAAAATCTTCCACATGATATCAATGATTTGATTCCTGACCAAGAGGCAAGAATTTGTCCCTCAGGTTCAACTCAGATTCTCAGTCTGGTTGACCATTGATAGCAACGATTATCACCCCCATACTTATTACCCACCAGTTTATGATTACTACTTAGCTTTTTCCATTAGTATCCAATTCTTGGCACCACACTCTAGAAAAGATGTGAAGGCTTTGGAGAGGGTGCAGAAGAGATGTACTAGATTGATTCACGGATGAGGGATTAAAACTACGTGGATAGGCTGGAGAAGTTGGGATTATTCTCCTTAAAACAGAAAAGGCTAAGAGAAGATTTGATAGAGATATTTAAAATCATGAACAGTTTCGATGGAGATTACAAAGATAAACCATTTCCAATGATGAAGGGTTGATAATGAGAGGCCATGGATTTAAGGTGATTGACAAAAGAATCAGAGGCAAAGTGAGGAAAACTAATTTGTGCAAAGAGTGGTTAGGGTTTGGAATGCCCTGCCTGATAGGGTAAAATACAGATTCAATAGTAGCCTGCAAAAAAGGAATTAGATAAATATTTCAAGGGGATAAAGTTGTAGGAATATGTGGAAAGGACTGTGGAGTGGGAGTAACTGGATAGCTCTTTGAAAGAGCTAACACAGATTGGATAGGCCGAATGGCTTTTTTTAGGTGTTGTACTATGAATCGATGGTTCTATGATTTTACTATGTAGTAAGATAGAAATCATAAACTTGGGATGATGGGAGAGCGTCACAACTTTGCAGGTGGAAGTGTGGCATTGCAAGAAAGAACTCAGTGCACTAGCTCACCCTGCACTTCACACCAAGAAAGGCAGGTTGGGACTGAGAGTGGGGGTGGGAAGATAAGTTAGGGATTGCATTAGATTGCTAATTATAAATTTTACCTTGGGCCTAATTCCTCCCTGTTCATAAGCATGAAATTGAATACAATTTATCTGAATTTGCATCCATACACAATTTAAACTATTCTTCCAGCTTTTATTTTATCACAAAAGAACCACTTACTGGACTTCAAAAAGCAACACTAAAATTACTTTTTTGCCGTGACAGGTACAAGTTCAGATAGGATCTAACTGTTTGGCCCGATTCAGGAGCCCAGAGGAGATCCAAGCGTTGGGCTTCAATGAAGCTCCTATAATTTTTCATTTATAAATGAATTTCATGACAGTATTTGATGGTATGGTCAGGCTCCACCTTGCTGTGCCATGATGTCTGTTTAGTGCTAAGGATTCCTATGTGCTGAGTGTTTAAGCCCAGTTATAATATAGAGTCTAAGCGATGATCAAAGGCACTAATGTAACAGCAATTCTAGAGGTTAGCATACTGTAAATCTCATATGAGATTTTGTTTTCTACAGCTTACTTATCTGTAAATCTACAATATATAAAAATATTTTCTGCACATATCCCCTATCTAAAGCTTTATTTCCTGTCATGCTTCTTTTATACTTTTGCGTCAACATTTTCTTTTATAAATTCTGATATTCAAATTTATAATGGAAAGTGTATTGTAAACCTGTCGCATTGTAATGATAACATCTCTCCAGTGGTGGCACTGGATCACCTCAGTCTTACAACTCCCAGCTCTTTGGTCTGCACTGCAAAGAACATTCTATGTTCCAACCAACTCTATCTCTCCGTTGCCTCATTTGCTGTAAGTTTTGTCATTTAACTATGAAATGCAATATAAATTAAAATATTATGTAAAAATAAGGACAGAATATACAAATTTAAAATGGGAACAGAATTGCATCTATGCATCCTGGACAAATTATAGCCCACCCTCTACTCCTACTTCCCCTGAAGACTACATTTGGTCTTAACTCCCCATGAGCGATGCCACAGGGTACCATATTGTATATATGCAAAACTTATGATTTATGGGCCAGTTCATAATTTGTAAATAAACACACAAAACATGCTCCCTGGTGGTTCTGAGGTTTCAACCAGTAAATGCCTGAGTCATCCAGACCAGAATGGTCAGCTAGCTGGTCACCACCAGCAATCATGACCTCGCTAGCATATAATAATGGCCAACCATTAGAAGTCACCCATGTAAGGCCAATAGTCAACTACAAGAAGCACCTGTTTAACTTCAATAGCTATCTGAATTATCACCAGTTAACCATCACTAAAAGCAGCAGTCAACTAGCCACCAGAAATCAGCTAAGTGTAAGCAACATGCCACAAGAAGCAGGCAAGCTGCCTTCAGCATTCAGCCATGACAACCTACCCATCTACAACAAGCGGCCAGGCATCACCCAGGTTGGTAAGGCCTGGATATCTGGCAGGACAAACATCAGCAGCTGGAAAGAATTGGAAACTGCTGGGAATGTGAGAAGAGAG
The DNA here is from genome assembly GCF_964194155.1 of Cetorhinus maximus. Classification (NCBI taxonomy): domain Eukaryota; kingdom Metazoa; phylum Chordata; class Chondrichthyes; order Lamniformes; family Cetorhinidae; genus Cetorhinus; species Cetorhinus maximus. The sequence continues at coordinate 118,083,049 of NC_135886.1, forward strand.
GCTGTGAGTTGTCCATCAATTTGGTGAGAGTCGGTGTTAAGAGACAAAGGGGAGAGGTTGGAAGCTGGTTGCCTGTGACCACTAGAAAAAGTCAGGGTTTGGAAGTCTGGAGGAGATTTTGGGTTGCTGAGATTGACCTGTTAAAGGAACCGAAGTGCAGGCTGCAAAAAAGTAATTACACCAATTATCGTTTTTATTCCGGACATACGGAAACAGTTATATTCTATTCATATCCACATGTCACCATTCCCATTTATGCTGCAGATGTTTTGTTGAATGAACTAAGAAATATCGCAAAGTGAGTGGCCAAAGCATAGAGTTCAGGAACATTCTAGCTTCAATCTGTGGACAGGGCTGAGTTAGCTGATCTTAGCCATGATATTGGTCAGAGTACTGAAGTTGTCATCAAGGAAAGGAAAAGTATTCAGTCTTCTAACTTTGCTTTGAAGAAGGGAACAAAGGTACAAAGAGGAAGGGTAAATTGAAAAAAAGTCTTAGAAAGTAAAACGTAAGTAGCCAATTGTAAAAGAGACCTGAGGAAAGGAAATAGGTAAGCAAATTAAAAGGGTAACTTTGAACAAAGGTGATAAATTCAGAATGAGGAGGAGAACAAAGAAGGAGTAACATAATCAAAAATTAAAATAGTAGAATAGATCCAAACTGAAGGAAAAATTCCAAAAAAATTAATGAACGAAAGACTGGGCAAAATGGAGATGATGTGGAACAAGAAACACAAAAACTAAAGAAATTATATTTACCATTGGTATGGGTATAATTGGAGCAACTACCCCTCTATGCTACTATATTCGCTTGGCACAATTGGTAACATTCTCACTTCTGGATCACAAGGTTGTGGAATTAAGCCCATACCAGGACTGGAGCTCATAATCCACGTTGATATTTTAGTTCAGTATCGAAGGAGTGTTGCATTGTTAAAGCTGATATCTTTTGAATTAGACATTAAATGGGGGTCTCATCTGCCTGTTCTCTCCAAGAACCAAACTGCCACTCAAAAGAACAGGGAGTTCTCCCAGTTTCAAGCCAACATTGTCAATCATTGCCACCTAAGAAAAAACTGATGAATAAACTATCCATGTTATTGATGCTTGATGAATGTTGCTGATACAAATTAACAACGTACTTGCTGACATAATGATAGCCACTGATGTTTAAGTAATTCACTGTACCAAGTAACTGAGTCCCTTCTGTGGTGTGATAAGGTGATATATAGGGCAGAATTTTCTGCCTGGTGGGCGGGCCCGACCCAATCTCTGGCAGGCGGGGCGCCGATCCCCGCCGGAGAAACGGGCCCCTCCGCCATTTTACGTGGGCGGGCTAATTAAGGCCCACCCAGCATGACGTCCGGTGGGAAGCGCTATGCGCTTCCTGTCCGTGCAGGGGGGGGAATCCCCAAAAGTGAGAGTGCGTTCTTTCACACATGCGCACGAAAGAGCGCACATCTCCCTGAGGCGAAGTGCTGCCTCAGGGAGATCGCTGACAGTTTTAAAACTATTAAAAATAGAAAAAAAAATTCCGTAACATATCCCACTCATGTGACAATGTCACATGAGATGGGACATGTTCATAATTTACATTATAACTTTATTAAAATGTTTAAAACCCTACATGAAACCTCATCCCGCCGCTGGATGAGGTTTCATGTTTTTTCTATTCCCCGCCGGGGCTCCTGGCTGACCCGCCAACCTTAAGGTCGGACGGGCAGGTCCTTTAATTGTTTCAATAATCCTGTCAATGGCCTCAATTGGCCATTGACAGGTTGGCGGGCGGACAGCTGATTTTGCTGCGCCCCCGCCTTCCTGAAAATTTAAATGGGGCGGGATGATGTCGGGGGTTCCGCCCGACGCCATCCCGCATTATTTTACGCGTCGGCGAGCGGGTCCCGCCCCCGTTCGCCGACGGCAAAATTCTGCCCATAATTGCAAGAATTCCTTTCATTCCATTGCCTTTAAAGTACCATGTGACAAAATAGTGGTGACATAAAATATGTGAGTTTCCTTTCCCAATGAGAAAACTGAAAAATCTGCATGAAAAAAGCAACTGTGCAAAAAAAAACTGTGCCAAAGAAAGTGTACATGGAAATAAGTGTGCCAAACTAAACCTGAACTTAAGTGATAAGAAGAGAACTAAAAGATAAAAAAACACTGAAAAGCAAGAATGTTACAGTAGGAAAAGAAGTTCATGCTGTGCAATCATATTCAGCTACTTCAAGCCATACTTGGAAATTTAAGTTTAGGATCTGTTTTTCACTTCTAACAAAATTGATATGAGAGAGAAAGAAAACAAAGCACAAGACAAATAACACAGAAGAACTTGGGAGGTATATTTAAATCCTTGGAGTCTAAAATGAAAGCATCCAAATTTTGCTGCAGTGTATTTATTAGTAATAGCTCACATTGCTGCTGTTTGAGTTCTGACAGTAAATGGGCTCCCTCTGGCAGTAGCTGACGTAGCTGCTTTCCGCTGTTTTACACTATAAAGGATCTGGAGGCTGAAAAACAGCCCAGCACCACCTAAACTCAGCTCAGATTTCATTGCACTGTGCAGTCAGATAGGAAACAACCAAGCAACTTTTAACAATGTTCCTATCCCTCAGTGGAATTGGCTTTGTGGTGGAGCTATGATGAAGCATTTGGGAGTTTTAAGAGCTGTGGGAAATTGAAAGTTTCATAAAGTGAGAAACTCAAGACCTGAGACAGAAAAAGACACAGCACCTGCCTCTTGGGATCTTTTTAAGTGCATAATCTGCATTGCACTGAAATTTCTGCAGGAATCTTATTGGGATTGCACATAGAACAGATCCAGGATAGGAATATCCATTTCAGCTGGAGTGAACATGTACCCCGGATTTTTCACAGCAGCAGTTTTTTATATTCAATGGAGATTCATTTTGATCCACGGTAAGAAAATACAGAAATATTAAAGCTCTGATTATTAGTCATATACTAATGTGGAATCTATTGTACGTACTTGTTTACTTACTTTCATTGCAGAATAGAATGTTTGTAATGGTATGTAAACACTTCCCAGCCTCTTGCCTGAAGTGATGAATTTTTCAGACATATTCGCCCTGGCATTCTTTCAGTGGCGAGGGCATTTGTGAAATAGCACACAATTAAAGTCATGATAAACATATTTGTTTAAACACAAATAATAGCTTGATTTAAAGTTGCCCTATGCTTTTTGCCTTTGCTAACTTTTAGCCCAACTAAGTTATTTGACCAAAAAGTTGGTTTCTGTTAACCCTTTACCCACTAAACAAGCAGGGGCACTAATGTGGTTAACAGAGCAAACGCTGTGACTGGCGTGCTCATGGTTTTGCATTGAAATTTTGATGACATGCCTCCCCCTTTCCTCAGATATCTAAAACTTGTAAATTGGTAAATAAACCTCCTGAGTCTGGGAAGAATAATGTAACAGGTCCATGACATGGAGAAAAGCAAATCTACTCAATCTATTAAATTGCTTAATTATGCACACCTAGTGTTGAACTGAAGGGGCAAGGGGCAAAGGAAAATGCAAGTCATTACAGTAAGCACACAACAGCAACCTCCTTTTTTGAATTGATTTTCAATTAAGTATCAACAATGGGAGGTAAAGCTAATTCTTTCAAATCCAATCAATATGTTTTGTTTTATGTCAAAACCAGTTGTATACAAAGAACACTGACTGTACTTGAAAGAGAGAGTCAAACCTTTAACACATATACATGATTCAGATTGTTAGTTTTTCTTCAAATTCAGGAGATACAAATTGGGCTATAAATAATAGGGGAATCTGATTATAGGCAATGTGTCAGAGCAGACTACAAAGTTGTTCAAGGATAGATATAATTAGTGTGAGGAATGCATCAGTAATTAGGCAACTATATTCAAAGGTACTAAGGAAATATGAAATATAAGCAAAGTCCATTGAGATAATTGTTTTGATTAAAAATCCTTTGCTGAGACCCTGTCAATTGGAGAAAGTGTCTATCCTGATAGATCAACCATGTATATCCATTTGTTCTGGTTTTATTACCTATGTTACATATTATTCCTTATATTATATTACATATGTTATTTGTAACAATGCTTTGCATTATATATCATGTCAAAACATCGTAAAGGGTATACAATGGGTTTCTGAAGATCAGTGATTATTGCAGTGTAGCTGAGCACTGAAGTCATTCCCTGCCTGCAACATGCCCCAAACAACATCATACCAATATTTCATGTGATTTTGGTAATAATTGTTGTGGGAGAAATATCGGATAAAGCTCTAGGAAAATTCCCTGCTTTCTTTAAATAGTGCAATGGGACTTTTAACATCTCCCTGAATCACTTGCAAAGGCAGATATGTCCTTGGTTTACCACCTCATCCAACACACATGTTATATACTTGCTTCTACAAGATTTGGATATGAGTACTTTTAACTGCACATTTATCTTCGATTTAAATATATAAAAACCTATGATCCATTTGAATTTGAGTCAGCGTTAAATTAAATATGTTAATACTATTTAGTATGCCCTCCACAATGATAGCTACCTTTGGGAGTTCCAAGTCCCAAACATCTGTTACCTCACCTTATTGAATACCTAAGACAGATGATGGTTTGTTTTCTTGGGCTTGAAGTTACACTGTGGACCAATAACGTGCATTTGTCTGAAATTCTTCTGCTTTCTTGTGAACTTCAATCTTTTTTAACTAAATGGGTAACAACTCCACTAAAATAATAGGCAACAGAATTTCAGACAATGTTAAATATTTGTATGCTATTCTTCTACAGAATAATTACTAGGCTATCATTTTGAAAGCTTTTATGAGTTACATAATTTGACAAGAAAGTTTCACCTCTGTGCTCTGTGATGCATTACTAGATAAAAACAATGCAAATAGAATCACATTTATTTGATGCCAGATGCCTTCCTGAAATAAATAAACATGAGTTTTGTGGACTTACTGCAGGATTCTATGTTGCATGCCCCCATGAACAAGTCTATTTTGAATGTAAGATAAGAAATATAACTCATTCCCTCCCCTCTTCCATTCCACCACTAAATTCTCGACTGACTCTTGCTGAGCCAAGGCGCCAAAAGAAACTCCTATTTAAAGGCAGTAACTTTCATATGCCTCAGGAGTGTAGGCTCAATTTCTGGACTCTTCAGGAGCTGTCTGTGCCCTAAATTATGCCAGAGTGACCACTGAAGAAACCTTAAACTGGCAAATGATAGAATTCCTACCATGTAAACTACAGGCCGCTTCTGATGAACTAATTTATTTTGTGTAGTTAGTAAATTAATGAGGATAGCATATTCAAAAGATATTCATGTCAACAATGGCATTGCTGAAAATATGTGTTTTTAATCAGCTAAATTCTCTTGTAAGGCTCTTTCACATCGTGGTGAAAATTTCTCTTTATGGCTCCAGCAGGTGTGAAATCACATTTCCGAATAGAGTCTTCTATTACTTTGTAACCTCTACACTGACCAAGTACCACTCTATAAAGAGTAAGAGCAATTTTGTGCTTCCAACAGGGAACCATATTTGAAGTGGGGATGGGTCTGAGAATTGGAGCAACATTGTTGTAACCCTAACTACAGTGTGTGACTCCTTTGAGCATAGCTCCTGTGCTGGAGCTCAAAATGCTTAACTTAAATCTGAAGTGTTATTTGAGAGATTTCACGTTGTTTCCCTTTGGGTGATAAAAATCAAACTTATGAAAGTGTTCTCCTGAAATAGTTGAAAATACTATCTTTAGTTACCTGATAACATTGTGGAAAATTCCCTGTAGTTTGCAGTAAATAACACCTGAGAGAAAATATTGTTTCAGTTTTGTAATTACCTCTTAATAATGGCTTCAACTACATTTGGCTTTGAAAAAAATTAAGACTGAACGAAAGATAAACATTGAACACATTGATAATTGCCTCTCAATACACAGTCACATTCTGTCCAATTGTTTTTTTAAACAGCATGAACCAAAGCACTCCTGCTTATACCCAGGCAATGCCCACACATACATTGACACCAGGTGAGGAACAGTTCTACTCTCAGCCCCTTAGCTCAATAGCTGGTGATACTTATTATTCAGGCTTTCACATAATGAATAGCCATGTTGGTAATGCATCAGAGCTTGCTAGTGCCCATTGAACCGCACCACAACCTAAATAACAAGTGAAGAGGTCAATCAGTGGGCATACCTTCACCATGCTGTTGTTAACTCAATGCTATTACAATTACGCAGCTATTCCTTGAGGCTTTTCCCTGCCTGGTTGATGCTCTGCAACTACATAGCTGGAAAAACAAATCTTTTTATCAGAGCTTCCACCTCATTGAAGATGTTTCAGGCCAATCCACATCCTGCAACCTGCTCTGAAAACTCTGTTCGTATTTTGAAAGCTGTGAAAAGTTGCACCACAGCAGCTGAAACAATCCATAGCATTCCAAGACAATAACATTCTAAATAAAGCAACCCCAACATTCTAAAAAGAAAGTCAATTTTCCCAATCTCCCAGTGTTAATTGTCCCTTTAAAAAAATTCCAGGATCCGGATCCAGGTGCATATCTTTGCCAAAAACGAATCAGTTCTTCTTTGGAACATACCCTATCTTTGTACCAAGTTTTGTTGAAATCTGTCCATTAGTTTTTCAGATAAATTGTTTACAGGCAAACAGACTAACAGGAGCAAAAACATTACCTCCACCAACTTTCAGTGGCGGAGGTAAAAATTTTATAACATGAACAGCTAGAAAAGGAAGGGAGGTAACCAGACCAGTAACCGGAGAGATTAAAAGACAAAGCATGTTTAAATTACAAAGCAAAATCCATCCATAAATAATAGCAATGAAAACTTGGAGATATATTATGAAGGGATAAAAAACCTAAAGGTATGTGCATGTTTTAACCTGCTTCCAGTCCTTTTCTGACATACAAAACATGCGGAGTGTTCATTAGTGCTGACATTGGTAAGACATTTGTGGTATGTGTGTGTGCCCCTTTGAGGTTATATGGAGACAGTAGCCTTTGAAAGTAAAAATTTACCCAGTCCCCCTTCCCTTATTCACTTACAGCATAGATACTGATTCCACTTGCCCTTTTCTATTTGCTGTGTGGTCATCCATACAGATTAAACTCAGGCTGCCCGATTTTCCAGCCTTCAACTTTGGGAACTCTGTAAACAGTCTTAAGTTTGTCATAAAATGTGATGGCTCGCTTGTAAAACTACTTTTTAAGTGGCATTACTAGTGGTAAGAGAATGTACCAGACCACTTCCAGCATCTTTGACAAGAGAAGTGAGCCAAATAAATGAACAATGTCGATAGCACTCAACAACATTGTTAGTGTCTAGGCACAGAGGGAGTTCTTAAGTTTGTGCTAACAGTATCTGATACTCCTCAGGTCAAAAGGGGGCATCGTTTTCTGTTGATGAGATTAGGTTTTCAAATAGTCCCGACAGACTGATGTCCAAGATCATAAAACTATTGTAGAACTGCACCGGTTTAAAGAAATTCCAAAATAAACACTCTCCACATGACCCGCCATAGTGCCGTGACAATGAATTCCGATAACCTTGTTTGAAAAGTGTAGCAAAAGCACCCTGAAAGTTCAAAGTTAACAGAGGTATTGTTCCAGGTTCAGCAAAGACTAGTACCTTAACCCAGACTACTTTGTTTGAAGTCTTCAGAACACATTTTCTGCAGTACATGACTGTTAATTGACATGGTGCTAGTGGAAATGTACATATAAAGGGCTCAGACATCGATTCATTCTTCATGACTTCTGTAATGTTTGCTTAGTAAGAGCCATTGGATAAAGGGAACATTTGTCTGTCATTGAGGTGTTCCTATTAAGAAGCATCCTACGATTTTGTATTTTTTGAAAACATAATCTATATACACATATTTTCTGTGGTTGTACAGTTGATTGCACAGTGGTTGAGAAAGAGTAAATTAGCACTTTGACTTTGTTAGCAGGGGAGCAATGTATGATTATGTTGGGCTTATTTTCCTTAGCAGCTTAGAGAAATCAATAACCAGGGGACCTTGATTTAAAATAATTGGTAGAAGAAGTTAATGAGAAATGTTTTCATCCAGAGGATGGTTAGCAGGGGGAAATCAAGAACTCATTCGTTGAAAGGGTGGTAGACGCAGAAACAGAAACCTTCATCATAATTAGAAAACACTGTGTACTTAGAGTGCTGTAACTAACAGGACCACGAGCAGAATCGTCCGTGCCCACTGGCGTCGGGTGTGTTCAGTGGCGTGAGTGGATAATATGGCGAGAAGGCCAAAAATTGGTTTCATGACATCGTTAAACCAGTTTGCAATCATCTGCTCCGTCCGCCAATGGCGGGCCGCATTTCCTGCTTTCAGACATCGGGAACTTCAGTGTAATACATCTGCATATCATTGTAAGCCCAGCTTGCCGGAATGGTCCCTCCCCACTGAATCATCCACCCATGTCGGCGTATTTCACAACAGCATATAAAAGGCATGCACTTAGCGGGCTGCACTTTGAAGGGAACCCAGAGGTGTGTGCACAGTAATGTTGCGGAGCGCTCACCCGGGTTGCCTGTTGGACTTCAAGGTTGAGGCGCATTGGGAGGGGGTGCAATAGCTGCCCTGCGGTTGAAGGTAGCGCACCAGCGCTTGCGGGGTTGGGGGTTGATGTGCGAGGGAAGCGGCCGCGCATTAGAGAAACCTTGTATAAAGTGACAATTCCTCTGCAGCTGAGACAGTTCAGGCGCAGCCACATTGATGTGATTGGATCAGGCCTCGAGCTTCTCTGCCCACTCAAGCATCACAGAGGCATCAAAGCGTCACCAAGTGCTTCAGAGCTTTTCACCCCTCAGGCACAGACTGCAAAGTAGTGAGCATTTTAGTTGACTGCAGAACAGTTGGACGACTCCTAAAGCTGGCCATGGGGCAGTCACTGGTGGAGGCGCTCACAGCCCCTTTCATTGTCATCATCCTGGTTTGGACCACTCTCCCCCATGGTTCAAGCTAACAGTGCAGTGTGGTTTAGGAGAATGCCTGTGCCTGAGCTGAATCTCAACTCAGTTGCAGGCATTCTCCTAACTTACGCTGCAAGACTGCACTGTTAGCTTGAACCATGGGGGAGAGTGGTCCAAACCGGGATGCTGACATCGCAAGGGGCTGTGAGCACCTCCACCAGTGACTGCCCCATGGCCAGCTTTAGCAAGGAGATTGAAAACTTGCCCAGTCGTCCAACTGTTCTGCAGTCCACTAAAACGCTCATTAGTTTGCAGTCTGTGCCCAAGGGGTGAAAAGCTCTGGAGCACTTGGTGACACTTTGATGCCTCTGCGTTGCTTGAATGGGCAGAGAAGCTAGAGGCCCGACTCCAATCATATCAATGTGGCTGCACCTGAACTGCCTCAGCTGTAGAGAAATGGTCACTTTATATAAGGTTTCCCGAATGCGGGACTGCTTCCCTCGCTCATCCCCTCCCCACCCCGCACATGCTTGTACGCTTTCTACAACTACAGGGCACCCTTTCACCCACCCCCACGCATCTCAACCATAGGGCAGCCCTTAAGCTGAAGTCCAACAGGCGACCTAGGCGAGCACGCCACAATGTTACCGTGTACTCACCTTCGAGTTCCCCTCAAAATGCAGCCGCCAAGTGCACGCCTTTTATATGCTGTTGCGAAACACACCGACTTGTGTGGATGATCCAGCCAGGAGGGGGGTGCAGAGAGGGGGACGATTCCACAAGCTGGGTTTATAAGGATATGCAGATGTAATACAATAAGGTTCCCAATGTCCGAAGGCAGGAAACGCAGCCGCCATCAGTGGACGGAGCGGATAATCACACACTGGTTTCACGACGTCGTGAAACCGATTTTTGGCCTTCTTGCCATATTGCCCGCTCATGCCACTGAACACACTCGACGCCAGGGGAACACGGATGCTTCCACCCTCAGGCTTTAAAATGGCTTAGGCCTCATAACAGCAACAACTGGAGAGTGGCAAGTGCACTCTACACATTGTCCTCCCAATTTGCACCAGAAGTCAAATTCAGCCAAGTGTCTTTAAAATAGACAAATATGCATGTCTCCTATTTTGATGGAGCCACTGTATAAATGCAAGTTGCTTTATTATTGTTGATTATTAAAAAAGATAACTGTTGTTCTCATGTATGGATCACTTTTCTGCACCTAGCAAATGTAAAATAAGCTTTTGTGACTTAAAAACAGACATTTTAGCAGGGTAAGAATTATCAGAAATGATGTATATTCTGCATTCTATTTGACAGAGATCAGGCTTATTGTGGTAAAGTGAGGTACCCTGTCCCTTTAAGAGAATGCAAGTGCACTGATCATGTGACAGCACTGACAGTCACTGTACAGCGCAGGCAACTGGGAACTGTAAGTCTAGTTCTGGAGGTTTCTGAGTGAGCACATATGATCTGGTGCTCTGCCCTATGTCTCAATAAACCATCACTGTTTATTCTTACATCAGTCTCTCCCCGTTATTGATTGCAAGCAGCAATTGATGAGAACATAGGTAGGCATGCAGTTAAGAGTTCGGCTGGCCAATGAACTCATTTACCCAAGACATAAAAGTGGCAATGAGGATAAAGAACATAAGAAAATAAATTTCAAGATGGATGAGCAAATCATTGGAAAGAGCAACTGCACTTATGTTGTAAAATAGGCGACAGCCGGCAATCGGAACAGGAAGCAGTGCTGCAGTTTAAAATTTTAAAAAAGCCCTGCAGGATCGCGATCACGGGGATCCCACCAAAACTCGAAAAGAGCACGAAACCCAGCAGAGAAAAGCCAACAGCTGCAGAGACAGAGTTTAAAAAAAGGTGACTGCTCTTAAAGCAGCAATCCATTTAAAAGGGTAAATAAATGAAAAATGGCTATGGACAGAAAATTATAAGAGACCCCAGAGAGAGGACGGCTCCGCGGTAAGCCAAACACATAGATTCATCATTACCTGGAAAGCCACTTGCAGTCGTTCACGATGCCGCAGTTCGGGCCTGTTGATCCATTCGACCCCATTTCAGATGACTGGTCTCAGTATGTCAAATGCCTAGCATTCTTTTTTTACTGCTAATGACATCGCAGGGGAGGAGAAAAAGAGGGCGATTATTTTGTCTTCATGCGGGAGCAAAATGTACAGGCTGATCCACAGACTTACGTCACCTAGCGCCCCAGACTCAAAGACTTCGACGAGTTAATAAAAATTGTACAGAGCCACCTGAGACCAAAGCCCTCAGGTACTATGCAGCGCTTCAAGTTCAATCCAAGGAACAGGCTTCCAGGGGAGACAATAGCTGACTATGTGGCCGTTTTAAAGGCATTGACTGAGCATTGGGAATTTAGAACGTTCATTCGTGAAATGTTGAGAGACCGACTGATATGCGAGATTGGAGATGATGTTGTCCAAAGGTGTTTCCTGGCCCAACCTAGTCCAGACTTCAATAAAGCATTAAAATTAACTACCACAATGGAAAGTGCTGTTAGAAACTCGGAAGTTATAAAAGATACACAAAATGGCGCCGTCCATCTAGTCGAGCGGGACAATCTGGCAACAAAAGGCGTGAAAACTTTGGACTCCATGGAAAGGCTGGAAACGCTTTTTAGCTCCAGGCCATTTAAAAACAAAGGTACTGCAGTGAAAACCCACAAAATGAATGAGAGAAATACATCCAGGCCTCCAGTGTGTGAATGACAACTCAAACAAGTCGAGTGCTTTTTCTGCCACCGCTATGGCCACATGAGGCGGCACTTGAGAGAAAGGGTAAAACAAAACTATAAAGGCAGAAGGAAAAATTGTGAAATATTCCTCATGGAAGAGCCAGAAGGAATAGAATCAGACATTCAGACATCCATTCGTTATATAACCTCAAAATGGGTAGAACCGAGCCAATATAAGTCATTACAGTTAACGGACAACCCAATAAGATGGAAGTTGATACGGGAGCGTCGATGTCCACCATTGGAGAGCATACATTTGGATATCTGAGTAAAGGAACCCATCCTTTGAAGTTAGAAGTTTCGGACACAAAGCTGAGGATATACACGGGCAAAGAAATAAGACTGAAAGGGTTATGTCAAGTCTCGGCGAAGTATGGAGATCAATCTGAAAGGTTGCTTGTTAGTGGTAGCTGCAGAGTGCCCCAGCTTAATATGGCCGCAACTGGCTCGAAAAGATTAAATTGAAAAGGGCCAAAATTTTTCTAATTACAATGCAAGCCTTACAGCAATTGCTGCAAAAGTATGCTTCCATTTTCAGTGACGAGTTAGGAAGGATTCGAGGGCTACAGGCCAGGATCCACGTAGACCCAAACGCAACCCCCAGATTTATAGGAGCCAGACCAGTCCCTTATGCTCCAAGGAACAAAGTTGAAACCAAACTGGACAGACTGAAAAAAACTGGGCATCCTACAACCAGTGCAATTTTCCGAGTGGGCGGTCCCATCGTATCTGTACTGAAGCCGGACCAAAGCGTGCGTTTATGCGGTGACTATAAGCCAAACTTGATAGACACCCGATTACCAAGATTGCGGAATTGTATTCGAAGTTGGCACAGGGCACCACATATTCAAGCCATGCCTACCAGCGGGTAGAGTTGGAAAAGGACTCTAGGGAATTCGTCACCATTAATACGTACCGAGGATTGTATCAATACACAAGTCTACCTTTTGGGGTGTCCTCGGCATGTGCTATTTTCCAAAGAACATTGGAAAGCTTGCTCCAAGGATTGCCCCATGTTATCGTTTACTTGGATGATGTAATGGTCACAGGACTGACCGACGATGAACAGTTAGCAAATCTAGAAGAGGTGCTCAAACGCTTCGCACAAGCGGGGGTACGTTTAAAACGAGGGAAGTGTCTGTTCCAAGCTAAGGAGGTAGTTTACTTGGCCCACAAGGTCGATGCGCAGGGCCTGCATCCTGTGGAAGAAAAAGTCCAGGCCATTCACGAGGCACCTGCACTGAGAAATACCACAGAGCTTAAGGCCTTCTTCGGCATGGTAAACTATTACAGCCGATCTCTCCCAAGCCTCTCGACTGTGCTGGCCTCATTGCACTGCCTGCTTTAAGAAGAACCAGAAATGGAGTTGGCAAGCCCCACCCCAGGATGCCTTCCTGAAAGTGAAGCGATTGTTAAGGTAGTTGACCTTGTTGGTCCACTTTGACCCCAAGAAGGAATTAATTTTAACATGTGATGCGTCCTCTTATGGAATAGGGGCTGTCTTTTCACATCGGATGGCGAATGGCTTCGAACGACCCATTGATTATACATCTCGTACACTCAGTGTCGCAGAGCGACGATATTCCCAGATTGAAAAGGAGGGATATCTATTGTGTTTGGCGTCCGGAAGTTTCACCAATATCTCCACAGTCGCCATTTCCATATTATAACTGACCACAAGCCCCTACTGGGATTATTTGGAGAAGATAAAGTGATACGACCTACCACTTGGGCTTGCATCCAGAGATGGGCATCAATATTAGCCATCTACGAATATACTTTTGTTCACCATTTGGAAACTCAAATCACACATGCCGACGCACTAAGCCGCCTTCCCCTGCCAGCTAATAACGGGGAGGCTCCAATTCCCCAGGAACTGGTCTTAGTGCTAAATTTTCTGGATTCCTCCCCTGTTCAGACTAGACAAATCCGTGAGTGGACAAGTCGGGACCCACTATTGTCTAACGTCCGGGAGCAGGTCTTGAATGGTTGGTCAGGCGGATCTAAATCTGAGGAGATGAAGCCCTATTCTGATCGCAGATATGAGCTCTCCTGCCAGGATGGCATATTACTCAGGGGAGCAAGGGTTATCGTGTTCCCGAGGGCTGTTATTAGCTGAGCTACATAGCGCTCACCCAGGCATTAGCAGAGTGAAGATGCTCACACGCAGCTATTTGTGGTGGCCAGGCATGGTCTTAGACATAGAAACCCTGGTCAAAAGCTGTCCTCAATGCCAGCAGGTGCAAAAGCTCCCCCCTCTTAGCTCCATTGCACCCATGGGAATAGCTGGGGTGGCCGTGGGTGCACCTCCACGTCGATTACGTAGGACCCTTTACTGATTGACTCCCACTCCAAATAGATGGATGTCTATGAAGTCCAGTCGCCCACATCAGCTGCCACCATAGAACATTTGTGGCAGAGTTTTGCAGTGCACGTGTTGCCAAATGTCCTCGTATCGGACAAAGGGACCGTTTTTACCAGCGGGGAGTTCCATAGGTTCACAACCCTTAATGGCATTACCCACATCAAAATCTCACCCTGCCACCCAGCAATGAATGGCATGGCTGAGCGGGCAGGCCAAACCTTTAAATCCAGGATGAAAAATATGGAAGGGGATTCCATCGGCGTGAGATTGTCCTGGTTCTTGTTTGCACATCGGACAATGCCACACACGACGACCGGCATTGTCCCTGCAGAACTACTAATGAAGAGATGTCCCTGCACCCACCTGACCCGTATCCAGCCAAATTTAGAGGGGAAGGTGGAGAAAAGCCAAGAGGCGCAGAAGACCAAGCACGATGGTCATGGTCACGAAATAACTTTCACAGTGGGAGATGCGGTCCTCGCAAAGAACTTTGGAGATGGGCCCAATTGGCTGTTAGGTGAGGTGAGTAGAGTAACTGGGCTCCTCTCCTATAATGTATCAGTAAACGGCCAAATAATTAGATGACACGTGAATCATCTCCACAAAGGAACACCAGTCCCACAAGAAGAAATGCAGTCTTCATCTACGCTTGAGCTTGTGCCGCATGTAGGGGACAGATTACACGATTTGGAAGCATCGGTAGGGCCTGTGGGACCTCGTGGACAACTGTCCCCTGAAAACGAGGTCTCAGAAACACCAGCCGAGGTTGTTGAACTGAGACACTCAACACGTCTGAGAAAGCCTCCTGAGAGATTTGACCTGTAAATGGTTATTGTGTAAATAGTTAACGTGTTTGAAGCTTGTTAGCTGTACTTTTAAGTAAAGGGGGAGTGATGTGGTAAAGTGAAGTACCCTGTCCCTTTAAGGGGATGCAAGTGTGCTGATCATGTGACAGCACTGATGAATCGCTGCACGGCATGGGCAACTGGGAACTGTAAGTCTGGTTCTGGAAGTTTCTGAGTGAGCATATATGATCTGGTGCTCTGCCCTATATCTCAATAAACCATCACTGTTCATTCTTATATCATTCTCTCCCTGTTATTGATTGAAAGCAGCAATTAATGAGAATATAGGAAGGCATGCAGTTAGAGTTCGGTTGGCCAACAAACTCATTTGCCCAAGACATAAAACTTATCAAAGTGAAATGCTGTGGCAAGAAAGGTAAAGTAGAAGAGCTCAAATAAAATGTAAAAATAAAATGGTACGATTGTAAATGTATATAAGAGGTTTCTAATAGTCCATCTAGTTAGTGTTGGATTAAGTGATTTGTAGTTAAGTAGCTGCAGAACTGAAAGTGAATTAACAGGACTACGATCATAGGGCTGGATTTTACACTGAAAGCAAGTTCCCCAAACCCCAGCGTAAATTTCACAGTCGAGCACCTGCCTCTGCTTAGCTGGCTAGGCCCCCTTTAATTTTTCAGGTGACAAAAGATCCTGATTGCCTTTTTAATGACCTTCTCTATTGCACAACGTCCTGTAATGAGCTTCTATGTCCTACTTACTCCTCTACCCTTTAAAATCTTAAAGCCCCATGATAATGTCTGCCAGTCTGGATAACAGTGTTTACTACATTTTAAATTAATGTTAATGTTAAAGTGCAGCTTTATCGGAGGGAATGAGGGACCATGGGGGAAGTGGGCATGAGATGGCATGGGTTGGCATGCATGGGCATGGGGAGTGTGCAGGGGGTGAGGACTAGGGGGCTGTTTTTTGTTTTATTGGGGTATTTTTTGCTGCTGGGGCAAAGTGCCAGATTACCAAGGCCAGCCTTTTGCCCGGCCTGCCTGCTTCTGGACAGTTTTTGGGTGAGCAGGCGCGACTCCCATCACCACCCCACTGTCCCCAGAACAAAAATTGGAAATTCCGAGGCTGTTGCTCAAGAGCCATTTTTGCGGGGCCCGGAATTCTCCTGACTCTGCATTCTCAATTCGAGATCAAAAATTCAGGCCTTACTTGAAAAAGGGAACAACCAAAATAGTGAGAATGGTGATTCATATGGAGAAAAAAAGCACTGGCATATATTTAATCGATTGAAAGAGTGTTAAATTCATTCATGGGATGTGGGCGTTCCTAGCTAAGCCAGCATTTATTGTACATCCCTAATTGCCATTGAGAAGGTAGTGCTGAGTTGTCTTCTTGAACCGCTGCAGTCCATGTGGTGTAGGTACGCCCACAGAACTGTTAGGGAGGGAGTTCCAGGATTTTGACCCAGCGACAGTGAAAGAACAGCAATATATTTCCAAGTCAGGATGGTGTGTGGCTTGGAGGGAAACTTGCAAGTGGTGGTGTTCCCATGCATCAGCTTCCTTTGTCCTTCTAGATGGTAATGGTCGTGGGTTTGGAAGGTACTGTCTAAGGAATCTTGGTAAGTTCCTGCAGTGCATCTTATAGATGGTACACACTGCTGCTACTGTGCGTCGGTGGTGGAGCGAGTGAATGTTTGTGGAAGGGGTGCCAATCAATTGGGTTGCTTTGTCCTGGATGGTATCGAGCTTGTTGAGTGTTTTTGGAGCTGCACTCATCCAGGCAAGTGGAAAGTATTCCATCACATTCCTGACATGTGCCTTGTAGATGATAGATAGGCTTTGGGGAGTCAGGAGGTGAGTTACTACTTGGAGGATTCTGAGCCTCTGACCTGCTCTTGTAGCCACAGTGTTTATACGATTAGTCCAGTTCAGTTTCTGGTCAATGGTAGCCCCCAGAGTGTTGATAGTGGGGGATTCAGTGGTGGTAATGACATTGAATGTCAAGGGGCAATGGTTGGATTCTCTCTTGCTGGAGATGGTCCTTGCCTGGCATTTGCGTGGCACGAATGTTACTTGCCACTTGTCAGCCCAAACCTGGATATTGTCCAAGTCTTTCTGCATTTAGGCATGGGCTGCTTCAGTATCTGAGGAGTCGCGAATGGTGCTGAACATTGTGCAAACATCAGCAAACATCCCCACCTCTGACCTTATGATGGAATGAAGGTCATTGATAAAGCAGCTGAAGATGTTTGGGCCGAGGACACTACCCTGAGGAACTCCTGCAGTAATGTACTGGAACTGAGATGATTGATCTCCAACAACCACAACCATCTTCCTTCATGCTAGGTATGACTCCAACCAGTGGAGAGCTTTCCCCCTTATTCCCATTGACCCCAGTTTTGCTAGGGCTGCTTGATGCCACACTTGGCCAAATGCTGTCTTGATGTCAAGGTTAGTCACTCTCACCTCACCTCTGGAGTTCAGCTCTTTAGCCCATGAGCAGTGAAATTCTCCAGTTTATGATTCTATGCATTTGGTCACTTTTGTGTGTAGGATTTAGTACACATAACATAAACAATTAAAAGCTGTGGCCATTATTGGCTCCACAAAGCCTAGAAATAATTTGCTTCCTTTTTTTTATTTCCTTGCAAACTGTGACATTTTGCATCTGTTAAATTTCAGGCATGAAGCTTATTGAAAATATAAAGGATAGTGATTATATAAAGAAAGAATTAATCTTGTTTTTATTCATTCATCGAATGTGGACATTGTAACAAGACAAATATTTACTTTTGCCCTTGAGAACTTGGTGATGAACTGCCTTCTTGAACTGCTGCAGCCCTTGCTGTGAAGGCATAAGGCACTTAGTGCTGTAAGGGAGGGAGTTCCAGGAATTTTCCCAGTGATGATGAAGGAACAACAATATATTTCCAAATCAGAGTAGCATGTGGCTTGGAGTTAATAGTGTTCACATGAGCCTGCTGTTCTTCTAGGCCATAGAGGCTACGGGTTTGGGAAGTGCTGTTGAAGAAGCCTTGGTGAGTTACTGCAGTACATCTAGTAGATGGTACATAATGCACCACAGTGGTGAAGTGAGTGAAGTCTTAGGGTGGTGGATGGGGTGCAAATCAAATGGGTTGCTTAGCCTTGAATGGTGTTGAGCTTCTTGAGTGTTGCTGGAGTTGCACTCATCTAACACACTCCTAACTCTGCCTTGTAGATGGTGGAAATGTTTTGGAGAGTCAGAAGATGATTCACTCACTACAAAATACCCAGCCTCTGTCCTACTCTTGTAGCCACAGTACTAATATGGCTGCTTTGGATAAGTGCCCAATGGTGTCCCCCAGGACGTTGATGTTGGGGGATTCAGTGATGGCAATGCGATGGAATGTCAGGTTAGACTCTCTTGTTGGAGATGGTCATTCTCTAGCAGTTGCATGACACAGATGTTACTTTCCATTTATCAGCCCAAGTCTAAATGTTGTCCAGGTCTTTTTGCATATGGACATGAACCATTTCATTACCTTCACAGCCTTCAGCTACAGCCACCTTCCTTTGTGTTAGGTATGACTCCAGCCAGTGGAGAACTTTCCCCAATTCCCATTGATTTCAATTTTACTAGGGCTCCTTGATGTCACATTTGTTCAAACGTTGCCGTGATATCAAGGGCAGTTACTCCCACCTCACCCCTGGAATTCAGCATTTTTGTCCACATATGAACCAATGCTGTAATGAGGTCTGAAGCCAAATAGCTATCGCGGAACCCAAACTGAGCATCGATGAGCAGGTTATTGATAAGTACAGTAATAGCACTGTTGACAACATCTTCCATCATTTTGCTGATGATTCAGAGTAGGCTGATGGAAGTACCTGGCCAGATTGGATTTGTCATGCTTTCTATGCACAGGACATACTTAGGCAACTTTCCAGGTTGTCGGGTAGTTTTGTAGCTGTACTGGAATAGCTGGCTGGAGGTGTAGTTAGCTAATAAATGTAAAGGAGAAAAGTTCTATTTTTGACTTTAAAGTTTAAAACACAGTTTTGGAATAAAGTCCCCTGTCATTCCTTGTGGTGCAGTAATATTGTTTCAAAGCAAAGTGACGCTAGTTGCTGTGGCATGAAAAGAATAAGCTGCCGAGACAGGAAATAGCCTGTGGCCAGTCTGCACCATAGATAAGGGAATTCCGCAAATTATTCCTACTGCTCTCAAACTGTGACAAAGGATTTCCTCCTTAAGTGTTCAATAGATTAGTGGGTCAGAGCTCAGCATTTTATAAGATTTGTAGTAGTTTTGTCTCTAATTTACTTAACCTTTAATTTAGTGTTTACTTTAATATGTCAAAGTTCTTGTTGAAATTCAATAGGATGTGAAAAATATATTTGCCCAAGTGATGCTGTGACAAATGTTTTATTCTGCTTCAAATTAAAGTGTAAGTTGTCAAAACTGAAATAAATAATAATGAGTGCTACTCAGCAATAACAATGCACTACATCAAAGAACTTAACTCACACTAAGATAAACTATAGTATCCTTGTCACCTCCCTGTTTTGAGCCAGTAAATCCAGTTTCTGGTTGACTGTCTGACAATTTCTCTAAAGTGTAAACTGTACACTCAAAGAGGCTGAAGTCAAGCTGTGTGACATTAGTAACAATCTTATTCATGCATTTGTGTGAAATTCCCTTATCCTGCTGTTTTGACAAAAGCATGAACACATTTATTTTCAATGCAAGTATTAACTAGGCTCAATTAACTAGGCAATCGCACATCATAATCAGAAAGTAGAGTTCAAGTTCTACACCACCCCATGACTTGAGCACATAATCCAGATTGATCCATCAGCACATTTCCATAGGTGCTGGATTTTGAATAGAAACATTAAACCAAAGCCATGTCTGTCTGTTAGGGTAGACAAACATACAAAAAAAAACCCTTGCAGCACTGTTTGAACAGGGCAGAGTTCTCCCAGTTTCTTAGCCAAGACCCTTATGCCAACCAACAGCACTAAAAACAAATTCACTAATTGGTCATTACATTTTCTGTTAATGCATCCATTGTCCAGTTAGGCAGGGCTGCCTTCAATTTATTAATTCCTACCGACCCAGCAATCCTCCTACTACCAGCGCCCTGGGCGCTCTCTGCCTCCGTTTGCATCTCAAGTGATTGTGCAGTGCCCTCACCAATGTGCACCGAGATACTAGCCACCACTCTAATGCCCACCAATGTGCTGGTATCTGTGCTGGTACTTGCTCCAGGGAGCGGGCGTGATGCAAGTGCAAACGATGCATGGTGGTCCTCCGGTGTCAGGGGTGGCCCTTCAGGTCCAGAGAGCTAACACCTGCTGGTGAACCTAAAAGGGAGAAGAAGAACATGTCATTAGTTAAAGTCATCACACTGTCACTGTGCATGCCAGGCACCCTGGTGAGACAACAGAGATCTGCATCATGGTGCCCTTGCCTTCCAATGACCATTGCAGACTCCAGGTTCGAGGCTCACATCAATGAAAAGACTGCATTAGAATGGTTGTCACCTCTGTGCACTGCACTTTTACCTTTGTCTGGCATCCTTGCCTCTCCATGCCCAGTTGCACGTGGGGCATGCCGGCTCTCGAGCTCCAAGGCGTCTTGCTCATATCTCGAGAGGATTAGGAGGCTAGCGGGGCCTCCGCCGGTCCGTGATTTTTCTATATTGTTGTGGGCCGTCTTCTCCTGGAACAACAGAGGAGCATTGATTAATCCACTCTGTACCTGCAGCTCCACTGCAACCTGGCCAACCCCAGCTGAGGAGCACCTGGCAGGGCACATCCAAGTTGTGGCCCACAAGCCGCAAGGCACTCAGTCCAAGCAGCCAGGGCTCACCCCCTTGGCTAGCTCTAGTGTGATTGATAGTTGTCATTCAGACTCTAGCACCCCTGAGGTCCAAGGGGGGGATTGGCCAGACCTTAACACACCTGCACACTGACCCATGCCAACATGGTACTCACCCTTCCTGACCACAGCAGGTCACTGAAGCACTTCCAGCACTGCACCCAGAAGTGCCACACCATGTCACAGCTGCTGTCACCTCCTCTCATGTCCGCTTGGTGAGGTGCAGTGGCCTCCTCCCCCCATCCCTGGGGACAGGAGGACAGCGAGGCACTCATCAGAGAAGCAGGGGTCAAGTGCCCACCCAACCTGCCCTCCCGCCTGCTGTGTCCAGCTGCACTCGGGCCCATAGTGTCGGCTCAGAGGACGTCCTCCATGGCAGCGTTCCAGGGGTTGCCTGAGCTGCTTTTAAACGAGCCGCCATTGGACCGGGCGCCCAACAGGAACCCCCGCCCCCCCCGCTGAGCCCTTCCCGGCCAGTGCTGGGCCGTTTCAAGCTGGGCAGGCCTTAATTGGGCCTTAAATCACGCCTGTCTGACGAAGGGAAAATCCTGCCCTAGAAAGCAATGCTGGATCCCTGGACCCAGTTAAATGTGTGTGAAACAGGGGTTGCGGGGAGAGCATCACTGGCAAGGGCAAGAAGCAGGGTCACATGCAAGTGCAGGCAAATGGCTTTCAGCCACCACTCCGCCATAAAATTTAATCTCCTTAATTTTGCCCATCTTGAGACTGCCTCAGATTTTCTGCCATTGAAACTCTCGACCATGTCTTTGTTACCTCAAGATCTGACTACTCCAATGTTCTCTCCTTTCACCTCCCCTTCAGCTCATCCAAACATCTATTTCTGTATCCTAACGCACACCAGGTCCTGTTCAGTCATTAACCCTGTGCTTGCTGACATACATTGGCTCTTGCTTTCTCATTCTTGTTCTCAAATTCCCCCATGGCCTCACCCATTTTTATCTCTGTAACTTTCTCCGGCCTCACAATCCACCGAGATCTCTGCGCTCCTCCAATCATGGCCTCTTGCGCATCCCAATTATCATCGGTCCACCGATGGCAGCCATGTCTTCAGCTAACCTCTGAAATTCCCTCTCTAAACCTCTCTGCAGCTCTGACACTCTCTTCCTTTAAGATACACCTTAAAATCTACTTCTTTAACCAAGTTTTTAGTCACCTGTCATAATAATTCCTTCTGCAGTTGGGTGTTAAATTTTCTTCCTGTAATATGATTTAAAATGTTTCACAATGTTAAAAGCACTATATAAATGCAAGTTGTTGTTTTTGTGAAACCTTATTAGATGCAAATTGGCTGCTGTGTTTGCTTACATGACAGTGACTACATTTCAGAAGTAATTTTATGGCTGTGAAATACTTTGGGACATCCTGAGGATATGTTACAGCACTACATAAACTCTCTGTACCAAACTGTAGATGCTCATTAACACATTTGTTGCTAACTTTGCATTCCATTTCTTGAACTAAATGGTCTGTTTTGCTTTAAAATGTAAGTCATTGTCACAGAATCACAGAATTGTTACAGCACAGGAGGAAGCCTTTCAGCCCATTTTTTCTGCGCCAGCTCTCCATAGGAGCAATTTACCTAGTGCCACTCTCCCATCTTCTCCCCATAGCCCTGCACATTCTTCCTTTTCAGGTAACAATCCAATTCTCTCTTGAATGCCTCGACTGAAACTACCTCCACCACACCCCCAGGCAGTGTATTGCACATCCTAACCACTCGCTGCATGAAAAAGTTTTCCCTTATGTCTTAATTGCTTCTTTTCCAAATTACCTTAAATCTGTACCCTCTTGTTCAATAATATTTGATTAGTGGCGTCACAATCATTGGAACTGTAGTTATAATCCCACTTCAGTTTCCGTCTGCCATCCAGTTTTAGATTTGGCAAAAAATGGCTACACCATAGAGCTATAGGTGATAACCATGGAAGAAGTTGGAAACTTCTATTATGTTTTATTTATAGGCCAAATGGCCTCCTTTTGTGCTATATGATTCTATGATTCAATGTTTCTCATATGATTTGGTTAATCATAGTGTGAACTCCTAAGTGGCTTAAAGGAGCATGATTATAACCCTGTACTTAACCTAGTGGATTTCAATGCTGGGATTTATAAACCAACTGTGGTTCTAGTAGATTACCACAGGTTGAGCATGGTGATATAAAATTACACAGCATTTTTTCACTCACTTCTATTTATTAATGTTTTAAGCATCTTGTGAATACACACATTTGCTGTTAAGTAGCACTCAAATTCTGCAACATTTTTCTGCCAAACTGTTTTCTATTATACTTTTTCTATCATGTTGCTTCTGTCACTCTTAAGCTTAACAATTCATTTTTACCTACCTGAGC
This sequence comes from Cetorhinus maximus, assembly GCF_964194155.1. Lineage (NCBI taxonomy): Eukaryota > Metazoa > Chordata > Chondrichthyes > Lamniformes > Cetorhinidae > Cetorhinus > Cetorhinus maximus. Next base: position 118,106,192 of record NC_135886.1, read on the forward strand.
CCTTCAAGGTAGGTGATATTGTTGCTTTCTTTAACTTTAAGACCTCCCAATTGCATTTCCAAGACGTGTGGTGCTGTCTTTCATTATGGCATCATTTTTAGAAATACTGGAAGTAGTCTACAGCGCTAATCCTGACTAACTCCTCCCTTATGCGCTCTCGCAGTCAATGCCTTCCCTTCAGTGGCCAATTACCTCCCTCCCTCTCCTGTGAGCTCCAACTGACCTTCAACCTCACTGTTGCCACTCAGAGGTGGGCCATGATTATAGGGCCCCAGCATAGGAAATAGAGAATAAAATAAAGCTGAAAAAGGGGCGAATAAGACAGATGCCAGGTTAATCATACAAGTGAGAACCAGGCTGATATAGAAGTTCCAATGGAAAGTGAAAAAAGAAATAATAGAAGCAAAGGGAGAGTATGAGAAGAGACTGGCAGCTAACATAAAAGGGAATCCAAAAATCTTCTATAGATATTTTTTTTTATTCATATGCGGACATGGGCATTTAAGAATCAACCACATTGCTGAGAGTCTGGAGTGACATGTAGGCCAGACCAGGTAAGGACAGCAGATTTTCTTCCCTAAAGAACATTAGTGAACTAGATGGATTTTTACAACAATAGACAATGGTTTCATGGTCATCATTAGACTTTTATTCCAGATTTTTATTGAACTCAAATTCCGCCATCTGCCGTGGCAGGATTCAAACCAGGGTCTCCAGAGAATCACCTTGGGTCTCTGGATTATTAGTCTAGCGACAATACCACTACACCATCGCCTCCCCTGTAGTAAATAGTAAAAATGTAGTAAGAGGAGGAACAGGGCTGATTTGGAACTAAAAAGAGGATTTACACATGGAGACAGGGGAAATAGTTCACATACTAAATGAGTACTTTACATCTGACTCATGGCAGATTAAATTTAATGCAGAGAAGTATGAAGTGATATATTTTTGTAGGAAAAATGAGGAGAGGCAATACAAAATAAAGGGTACCATTCTAAAGTGGGTGCAGGAGCAAAGGAACGTGGGGGTGTATGTGCACAAATCTTTGAAGGTGGCAGGGCAGGTGCAGGAAATTATTAATAAAGCAAACAGGATCCTCAGCTTTATGAATAGAGGCAGAGAACACAAAAGAAAGTAAGTTATGGTGAGCCTTTATAAAAGGTTTTGCCTCAACTGGAGTGTTGTGTCCAATCCTGGGCTTTGCACTTTAGGAAGGATATGAAGGCATTAGAGAAGGTGCAGAAAAGGTTTTGTGGATTGTTCCAAGGCTGAGGAACATCAAGTAAGTGGGTGGATGGAGAAGCTGAAGAAGAGAAGATTTGATAGAGAGATTCAAAATCATGAGGGGTCTGGACAGCGTAGATAGGTAGACTGTGCCGAGAACCAGGGGACGCCAATTTAACGTTAATGGCAAAAGAACCAAGGGAGGCATGTGATTAGGATCTGGAATGTACTGCCTGAGAGTGAATCACAGAATCTTAATGGCACAGAAGGAGGCTATTTGGCCCATCACGTCTGCACCGGTTCTGCAAATGAGCATTATGACCGAGTGTCATTGCCCTGCCTTTACCCCATGCCCTTGCACATAGTTTGTATTCAAATAATCATCTAATATCCTCTTGAATGCCTCGATTGAACCTGCCTCCACCACACTTCCAAGCAGTGCATTCCAGACTTGAACCACTCGCTGTGTGAAAAAGATTTTTCTCATGTCACACTTGCTTCTTTAGGAAATCACTTTAAATCTGTGCCTTCTCGTTCTTGATCTTTTTACGAGTGGGAACAGCTTCTCCCTATCTACTCTATCCAGCCCCCTCAAGATTTTGAACATCTCTATCAAATCTCCTCTCAGCCTTCTTCCCTCCAGGGAGAACAATCCCAACCTCTCCAATCTGTCATCATAGCTGAAGTTTCTCATCCCTGGGACCATTCTTGTAAACCTTTTCTGCACTGTCTCCAATGTGTTCACATTCTTCCTATAATATGGTGCCCAGAACTGTACACAATATTCCAACAGAGGTCTAAAAAGTGTCTTATATAAATTCAGCATAACCTCCCTGCTCTTGTACTTTATGCCCCTATTAATAAAGCCCAAGATACTATATGCTTTATTAGTGTGGTGGGAACAGATTCAATCATGGCTTTCAAAAAGGAGTTGGATAATTATCTCAAGAGAAAAAAATTGCAGGACAAAAGGGGAAAGGGCAGATATGTGGGACTAACTGAGCCGCTCTTGCAGAGAGATGAGACCCATGAATATAACAGGCCAAATGACCTCCTTCTTTGATATAACCATTCTATGATTCTATGACCATCACTCTCGCGGAGTACCAATCTGTGTTTCTTCCTTACTGATTTCAAAAGCACTAAAATTGCTGAAGGACGTGAAGCTCCGTCCCAGAAATGACTGGGAACAAGGGCTTTTGACATTATATGCAGGGGAGAGCCAATTTCAACTTGAGGCAGATCTGCCCAACGCTGCTGGACTCCCCAGTGTGACTGCACCTCAAACATTGCAACCCGACCTCAGGCTGGTCCAGGGCTTGCTTGGTCATGGCAGGGAGCAAGGCTGGTTACAGTGAAGAAACTGGTTAAAGGGATTAGTAGTAGTGTAATTAATGATGCAGCTTGTCACTTTTAAAACTTCCTTGTCTCCGAATCAAGAGGTTGAGAGTTCAAATGCCATTTTAAAATTTGAGCTCATAATCCAGGATTATGCATCAATATAGTGCTCAGAGATTGCTGCACTGTCAGAGAAGAACAGCTTTGTAATTTTTAACTTTCAGGATCGGCATTAACATGGTCTGTAGACTTACTGGCTCATTACCACTGACATTGTCGTGGTTTTAGATCCCTTTTAACAAGCAAATTGGGGTACCATCACATACATAGGATCCGGGCTGCTGATTTAGGATTGAGCTGTTTAGAGCATCTGCTATGCAATTTACTTTTGGGGTTTTTCTCTCTCTCTCAAGTAAACCAGTGCTATAACATAAAAAATTTGTTTTAGAAATTATTATAAATATAAATATTACTCTGCTGGTGACCAATTCGATAACTAACTGATTATCCAGTCTCAGGTTCTAATTCTAAATCAATGTTGAGTTAACTGATTTCAATCAAATTTCTCAGAAATATGGAAGGGAGAATGAAGTTCTTGTTACTAACTTCTACCCAAAGTGAAAATGCATAAGTGTGTACAACAGATAAAGATAGTGTTTGGATTTGGTTCAACTACCTAGCATGAATGAAGCTCGCACATAAAGATCAGCTATTTGCATGAAATATCACAGGGCTATTGGCGTCTAGGGAATTGTGCCTGGCATAAATCAACTAACCCTAGCAACCAATCTTCATTTCTGAGCAATGAGAATATCTGAACATGAAGGTTATTCCAGCTAAGGTCTCGCCTACTTTCATCTGACACCTACCCAACCTTTCCAGCAGGATTCCTTTGGAGTAAACCTGGTTGATTTTATTTTTTATAACCAAGAGGTACTGATGTCAATCGTAGTATCCCAGCTGTTGTCTCAGCTAACTCACTGTAAACCAGGAACCAAATCAGCCTAGTCCATGTGGCTTGGTACTATACCAGGCACTGATTTTACCATGAGCCAACTGGGAGTACACATGAAGACACTTTGGGCTGCATATTACAGAGGTGGGGGGCAGACGACTGGCCCCCACCACCACCCACCAGAAGCAAAGTCAGCATGGAGCTGACTCGTTGAACACCAAACCGGCCCGCAGCCTTAACGCGGGACCTGCTGGCCAATCAGATTGGCTGGCAGCTCCAGCAGTCCTGGCAGCATCAAGAGCTCATTAGTGGGCACTGCTGGGGCTGCATGCAGGCACAAGAAGGAGGCACCATGGATCCCGCAGCAAGTCTTGGGGTATTGGGCGGGGGATTGGGCTGGTGGGTTTTGGCAAGCAGGCAGTCAGGAAGAAGGTGAGGTACTATCTTAGGGGGGGCTTCCCTCTGAAGGGCAGCCCCTGAATATTGTGCCTCCCTGCCTTCCCACCTTTTTAAAATGCTTTTTTTAAAAACTGGGCCTCCCGCTCCCACCCGACTGCCCACGCCAACCGTATTATTGCTTGGGCAGCGTATTATCGTGGTCAATTGGCTTGTTAACAGGCTCAATTGACCCTTGATTATTTACTTAAATATGGCGGGCAGGCTGCCAATTTTGGCATCCACCCACCTATCATGTTATGGGGTGCACTTGGGTGTAGGCTAGAAGGTGGTGGGGTTGGTGCCTGCCCTATTTTACACGCCCCGCTGTTCTAAACATGCCCAGCAGGGGTACCTAAAATCCAGCCCCTTGTAACAGCTGATCCTATTTCCAGTCATCAATACCTTGTTGAGGCAGCAAGTATCTATCTTTGATTTAGAATTAGAACGTGATTTTAAAAAAGAAATAATTAACAACTCGTACCTGTTACCTACATCTCTGCTTTACCCTGAGGCTCAGATATTCTGAGTACATTAATAAAGCGCAATCGTGACTTAAGTTGAGCTGTAATAATTATTAGCTATTCCTAACTAAATCAAGCTGACAATCATTAACCATTTAACAAAAAAACCTGCCAGAAAGAACACATTTTAATTACAGGGCAGAAATACATGACAGTTTCATGAATACAGTAATTTTGTAGAAAACTAAATCCTCTGCTATTACTCTTATCAGAAAAGCTCGATTACGCATAGCGGCATGAGCTGAATAACCAGATATTCATGTAGGAAAGCAAAGGTTTTCCAAGGATTTGGAACAACTTACACGCATTTGGAATTGCATAATACTTTACAACATTTCAATCACAGCCAAACATCCTCCATTAAGTTGTGCATTATTCAAGTTATTATTTGTCCTCTAAATGCATAACTTTCACCATGGGAATGCCCAGCTCCCCACTGCCAATATCAGCACTCACTTATGCCTTATCCACACCCAGAAAACCATGACCCACCATTTCTGTTCAAATTAAGCACCTGTTTGAGAAACAAGGGCACTGGCCTGTCAACCCAGCATAAGTAAATGCAAGACCCTCATTATTTACTTCCTCTAGTACCTTTCAGCATAACTACCAGCAAGCCATAGCCTGAAGTTACCATAGCCAGTAAAGTATGTAAGTTCACTAAAAAAAGCTTCTAAATCAAAAGAGATGCTTCACATTCATTGTAATGTAAAACTGGATGATTCCCAGCTTTCCGTTTTCCGGAGGGTCTTGCACCTTGTTGTCTGCCATGCTGACCCTGTAAAGAGGAAATGCTTTATATAATGAGTCCAACCTCTTCAAGGTTATGAGTATTGTGTGCTAGTTTGCTTGACCATTTCCCTTTCATAATGTATAAATTAGACAAGTAATTTAAATAGAAAGCATATTGTTTTCACTAAAGGCTCCGCATGGAAGGAATTGAGTTGCCAAAAATTGAATAATAGATGTTGCCACAGCTGGAGGTCCCTCCAACTTGCACTCTTGGTGTACTTTGGTATCAGAAATGATGATAAAGTGGGGTTTTTAGTATTAGCAATCAATGGGCCAAGGTCCTTAACTATCCTAAGGTTGGAAATTCCCAGCACCCCTGTGGCGGGTTCCCCTGCAGCGGGGCCAGCAAGCCACTGAAATCCCCATTCACATTGGCAGGACTGGAAGATGCTGCCGGCTTGAGGAGCTGGAAAATTCTGGCCTAAGATTCTGTCAGAATGAAAGATCCTACAATTGGTATCTCTCAAATAGACTGTTCCACTGGTTACAACCTGATTTAGTCATAGGAAATTTCCAGGAAATCAAACAATGCCAACAGGGAAGAAATAGCTTGTCGTTGATGGAAATATTTGGAAATTCCTCATGGATTTTCCCAATCAGCTGTCTTAAATTGATCAGAAGATCTATGTGGTATATCCAGGATTTCTGCCTAAATTATGCCAGAGGATTGGAAGAGCCCCCAAGAAAATTTATGGTGCATTTTCCCAGAACCTTAATGTTGACTTCCAAAGTACATTAGGTCACAAGAGATGCTCCTTCCTTTTCCTCTTTTAAATAGATCAAGAACACATATACCACAAACCTTTAAAATCTCCATTAACATCATTTGGTAATCACCTCAATTCAACCTGATTTTTGCCACACAAAAAAAAACTTCTATTTTTAGACATGAAAAGCAGGATAACCATAATGTCTTGCATTAATGTGTTCTATAACTTTAAAAACAAAATAGTACACTGGGTGACGCATTGAGCTAGACAGAAACCACACTTAAAACCCAGCCCAGAATGATGGAATGAAATATTCTCCTTTCTGTTGACTAAGAGGATTCAACGTGAAATGAGTGTGGGTAAAAATAAGTTTGGACAGTGTCATCCCAATTCCCAGTAAGCATGTCAGAAAACTGTTATCAATTTTGAGTAATTGTCAACAGTTAACTTGGCTCAGTGGTAATATTTTTGCTTCATTGTCAGAAGTTGTGAGTTGGAGGACCACTCTAGGCACTTGAGCGCAAAATCTGGGCTGACACTCGATTGCAGTAATAAAGGAATTCTGCATTATTAGAGGCAGAATCTTTTGGATGTGCAGTAACTGTAGCTTTAAGGAATGTAGTGACTATAGCTTTAAGACCTATTGTACTGTGTAGTGTCACGTGACAGCGTGAACTAATCAACCCTAAGCGCGGGAAACCTTAGGGGTGGAGTTTGTGTCTTGTTGTGGATCTTGATGGAAGCACGTTCTGCTGCTGAGGTCCTGTAAATAATGTTCACTGTTTCTTATGAGAAACCTGTCTGGAAAATCAAGTCCCTAACAGGATGTTAAACTGAAGTCCTGTCTGCCTGTTTGGAAGGATGTAAATGATCCCATGGCTTTATTTAATTAAGAGTGGGGAAGTTCTCCTGGTGTCCTGGCCAACATTTGTCTCTGCACCAAAAATCACCAAAAACAGATTAACTGGATTTATCTTCTTGCCTGTGGGCTCTTACTGTGAGAAAATTGGATGCTGTGTTTCCCTGCAGGGGTGAAATTTCAAAAAATCTATTAGCTACTACATATTGTGAGGCACCCTGAGGACCTGAAAGAATCTATGAAAAGGCAAGATTTTTCTTCTTTCCAAATTTGCAAACTTTCTCATTCCACAGAATGGATGGATTGGAAAGAAGAAAAATGTGACAGTGGCTTAATAGATAGTACCATTCTGAAGTTACGACTAAGGCATGTTGTAGGGACAGAGCTCTAGGAATTTTACTCTGCATCTAAATGATGCTTTCCTCTCTTTCCCTTGCCCATCAAGCCAAACCTCCCCTCAGACCACAACCACCAGCCCTACCACTCGAACCACATCATTGAGGCCATGCCTTTCTCCAATTCATCCCTTATCTCTTTTCATGCTGGCTTTGAACTCATCTTGCCTGTGACATCCACCTCCTGCTCTCTCAACCCTAACGCCACTAAAGTACTGACCACCCAACTTGTCTTCCTGGAAATCCTACAAACAGCAATTAGATAAATGCGCACGGTTTAGTGAAGTTGTATATTCAGATTGGAAACATTATTTAGTTATCATATGAAGATCTTTTAATATCTAAGATGATGAGAGTCCAGAATACAGAGCATCAGAACTATTACTTTCCATCTGTAATGCGTAAGGAAAATAAGACAGAACGCAAAAATTTTCCATCCAGAATATAGCTCTCCTCTTCTGCATTGAAAATCTTAAAAACAGATGTTGTTCTGTCAGAGAGACTAAAGGAAGTTGAAATAATTTGGTCAACCCAAATATTCATTTTGTTACTCCCAAATATTGTGCTTGTATTTGGTATGATTTAATGGGGCTTATAGATATAAGTCTTACTATGGCAGAAAACTAGAGGAAAATGTTTGATTTTCTTAATTAATCAGCTAACCAAATAAATAAAGCACCTTTAAATGAGGAATTTCTGACAGCCAATTTAATTAGCGAATAGTACTAATGAAGAATTAAAACAATCTTCCATTTTTCATTAAAAGATTAATTTTGCCTCATGTGGTCTCAGCTGGATGAGGATATGATGAGTAATGCCATAGGAACAACTTCTACACAATCACTCGGCTTTGGGATTCTTGAGATAAAAGTTCGTGTGCAGCATTAAATTGCTGCTCCACACTCAGTGAACATGCGTGATTAAGTTATCACTCCGAAATCTTTCTAGCCTTCCCACGATTAGTTTAACACCATTTATTAAGTCTGATATTCACCCATTTGGAATCGTAATCCTTTATTATAGAGTTCTAAAAGGGGATAATAATAGAAGCACTTCATTGAAGTAGGACTAGTCCCTGCATAAAAGGGTCGAAAATTATTCACTTTAGAGGAAAAAGGTTTATGGCACAGAGAAGGCCATTTTGACCATCTCTTTGCTAGACTTATCCAAAACTGATCCCTTTATACCCTGCTTTATTCTCCTGGCTTTGTATGGTTCTCTGATTTCAATTTTTCATCTAATTTTCCTTGAAAGGATCCAATAGTCCTGCTCCAACCACTGTCTATTGCAAAGCATTCCACGCTCCAGTGACCTTCTATGTAAAGCCACTTCTCTACACTTTTCTTCAACCTTCATGATCATTTTAAATCGATGCTGCCTTTGGAAAAAATTTATGATGGTTAAAGACATACAAAATATCACCAATGCAAACCCAGACCCTGCCACAAATAATACAATTTGTAGTTTGTGTTTTTGCATGATTTTTAATGTACCAATTTTGCATTCAGAGTCACTGGAAAAAAACATTTTCTGCTTCAGCTATGAAAGGTTAGATTCTCCCCTCACCATTTGATTTGAGAGGTGTTTTAAGAGCTAAGATCATGATTATAGGTTGCACTTTATCTACATAGTGATTGTTTCATCAAAGCTTGACATTCGTTTAAAATGTTGTTGGGTAAAGTGCATTCCAAGCACTTCAAACAGTAATGAAAGGACACAGGAAGACTACAAAAGTAAGAGATGGAGTAACAGAAATCTTATATAATATGTCATTTTTGTTCGAGCGTGCCACAAAATAATTAAAGGGACAGGGTGCTTTATTTTTGGCTATATGACCTGAAGTTCATGCTTGTAAAATGCAGGTGCTTCATTAACTGTCATACGAACTACAAGCCTCTCGGTATACAATTCGGAATCATCCCAGATTTGCACAAAGTGCGGTAGTGGGCGGGAAAATACTCATTTTACCCACCGGCCGCAATGGCGGGTTTTCGCGATGTATCATCCCATTCTGGCCTCATTAATTTTGCAGCCACAAGAAACACACCATCTCGCTGGCAGATGGCCTCCGATTTGCCCGCTGCTTCCTCTCGCAGGGTGCTATATTTAAACTGTAGCTGCGCACACACTTCTCAATGCTTGCCACCCAATTCTGCTCCATTGAAGGCATGGCCCGAAAAGCCAAGAGTGCAGCCCCCTGATTCAGTTTTCTGGGTGCTGTAGAGGCCCGCCACAAAGTCTTCTACCCCCACCCTGGCTGCATCAGTCTCACCAGTCTGACTTGGGAGGCGGTGGCAGAGGTGGTCAATGCTAATGCTGCACACAAGAAGTCAGCCATCCAGTGCCGAAAACAAATGAATGATCTCATCCATGCCGCCTGGGTAAGGCAACCATCTTATCACTCTAAACTCACACTCTCACAAGACCATCACAAATTCACTGGCATCTCAATCACTGCCAGCTCAAAGGACATCACCACTCAGTCTCTCTCACACACCCTCACATCTCCATCTGGCCTCATTTCCTCTGGAGATTGCCTCCTCAGCCAACACCATCAGAGGCCACTTGCACAGATCAATATGCCCCCCCACCCCCGGACACACCACCTTGGGATATCCTGTTCTCCAGGACAGCCCTGGCCCTGCAGCCTCTTCCCTTGCCTGAGGCCACTTCTCTTCCTTCCCCAAACAAGCCCTAGCCCTGTAGCCATTGAAAAGCCACCCCTGCCTTATGGTTGGTCTGGTAGGTAGAGTCCTACCCGTGAGGCCTCCTAAAAGCGATGTGGTGCTGCCTGTGAAACCTGGCACTGATGACTGCGAGTGCTGCCCGAAGCAAGGTAGGCAAACAAACCTCAAAGTCTCCAGCGATGTGTAGCTCGCCAGGTGCACATCGCTTCTGTACAGTTGTGAAACACAATGGCGTGCAATCACGCAGACATGCCCTGATGATCCAGCGTGGGGGGGGGATGATCCCAGCACACAGGGCTGATAATGAGACACTAAAGTATTGAATGTTGTGGTGGCGGGGAATCTGGCCCGCCACTGATGGGTGGAGTGGATGATCGCAAACTCTTTTCACAATGGCATGAGACTGATTTTTGGCCTTCTCGGCATATTGTCCCCAACCAACAACTCCCTCCCCCTCCCACCCCCCCCCCCCCCCCCCCCCCCCCCCTCTGCATTATGCCCCGACAACAAAAGGGCCGGAAAGCTCTGGCCTTAATGTGTAGTTTCCGTACAAGTGACAGCCTTCCATCTTGTAAAATGATCACTGTGGTGGTCAATATGGTTATACGTTTCCATATAGTTCTGCTTAAAAACCTTTCAAAGGGAATTTTTCATTGATTTTTGCCATCTGTTTATGGCAATATATTTGCATCCAGCTACTTGATTTTCCTCCCTCTTTTGAAAGTAAGATGCAGACATTAGAAAAGCAGCCAAGAGCTGATTTTATCAGAATACAATGCACAATTTTTTAAACTTGTACTACAAATTACCCATGGTCATTTGGCAATTGTAAGTATTTTTTTTTTATATACAATATGGCAATGGAATTGGGTGAGAGACTTCGCAAACTCATTTCGCAATAACATCTAGTGCCAGGACCACAAGCTACTTTATGTCATTTGACATAGCAATTTTCTGTGGTAAATGTTGACTGAAAAGTGTGATGCAAAATGGTGACAATAGCATGAAAGCTTTGTGAACAGCAAGTGTGCCCTATACAAGAATTAGAATAATGTATTGATAATGCCTCCTTATCCCTAGCTAGAATCTACCCTTAAGGTAAAAGAAATTGTGAACAAAGTGATCAAAATTGGAGAATGTCAAATTTCTGACAGCACAGTTTCTTTGTCCTGGATTCAGCTGCTTACAAATTCAATAATGATAAACAGCTCGGCTGGTAACACTCTTGACCGAGTCAGAAAACTGGAGACCAGGTCCCACTCCACCATCTGAGTACATGACCTGTGATTGACATAGCATTGCAGAACTGAGGAGTGTCACATTATGGGAAGTGTCACCCATTAAATGGGATATTAAACCAACATCCTGTCTGCTGCTTCTGGTGGTTCAAATGAATAACATAGCCAATTGGCAATATTCAAAGAGTAGGAAGTTATCCAAGTGCCTTGGCCAACATTTCTCTCAAATTTGATCTGAGTCTATTCAAATAATCTCAGATCCCATATTCTGGGTTATTTTCATTCCATAGTTTAAAAATAAACACTTTTATTGATGGTCACTATAAAGTCATATCTAAGACTGAACGCTAGTATTGGAGATATTGGCACATGAACACTTAGCCCTTTTTTTATGACATTCCTCTGTCCACTATTTCAATGGACATGTTAACACATTTAATATGATTGGACTAAGGCCAACAATGAGGGTAAAAGACAAGAATGTCACACAAATGTATTAAATGTTCATTTGCCAATATTATCAACAGTAATTCCTACCTATTGGCTGTAAAAAGAGAGCGATAGTGCTTGTGCTAAATTAATGTTTAATGTCCCATGTACACTTAATTAAATTAATATGTACTTACGTATCAAAGGTGGAAGTTGGCAGTAATATTTGCTAAACAGATAATCTAGTAGCAGGGTGTAAGCGATACTGAAGTCACGAATCTTGAGATCTAAGCAGAAAAATAAAATGCCTTGAGCAACATTTTTCAAAACATGCCTTCCATGCCTGCAGCTGTTACAGCTTGTAACAAAACAAACTTGTTTTTGAACATAGCATTTAGTGCACCTAGGTTTTGTAACGACTGAAAATAGTTATATAGATAATGATAAAGGACTTTGACTGATCAGGGCCACAGATGAATAAAATATAATTCAGACCTGTGAGGAAGTGGTCCCAGGGAAGGGACCCTCAGCAGCCCTGCCATGGGCCAGAATTATTTTGTGGGCCCAGGTGGAGCACTCCTTAAAATTTACTGGCCATTTTTTAAGCAACCAACTGTGATTCCTATAAGCACTGCTAGCTTCTCAGTGTCTGGTGCAAATCTGGTGAATATGCATGTTCCACCTATTTATGCATGAATTTTGCTTTTGAGGTCCTGATTTGCATATTTAAGCAGCCTTATGCCTGTGTCAGGCATGTGGGCAGCTCGTCCATTTACAGGCCCGCCTTATTACTCATCAGCTAGACATGAGGTGTCAAAGGAATGGCTGGGGCACCCTCTAATTTCAGCTGCAGGGTGCCCATTTTTCAGACGCAAAACAGGCAGTGGTGTGTCCAATTTCTCCCCCATTCAGTCTAATAAATTCCATCTGTTTGCAGACACGTATCATAGATGGTCCATCATATGGTAAGACTTCCTATTAAGCAAAAAAAGGACAACTGATCAGTGATCCCTGTTTGAAGTGAGCTGAGATACTTCACGGAAGGATGTTGATGCTGGCCTGGAGCCCAGAGCCCAGCTCACTCCTCTAACTGAAGGATATTTAATGGCAAGCAATGTCACTGAGATATGGTGGGGAGAGGAGATAATGAAAAGGTTTTTACAATGTTGATCCTCCGTTCTCAACATTAAGACTGTTGTTTAGAATTCCCATTGTTTAATCCACCTGATGGCACTTTGGTCATGCCGGGCTAATGCCAGTTTTCTGTTCGAAATCAGTCATGCACCTTTTAATTTGCTCTTTTATATGGATCACCAATGTTAAATAATAACAAAAACAGTAGCCTGATCATGCCAATGAAATGCATGAACCTCACTCAGTGTCTACAGTATCTTTTTAAGCAGTGCTCCACTAGAGTAGGCCTTACTTGGTGGATGGTATGTAACTAAATGCATGCTACGGTTTTTCTTTATTCAGGTTCAGCTTCTCAAGTCAATCGGATTGCACCAGAACTGAATATAACTGACAAGCAGTTGGTCATTGAAGTAAATGGAACAATCACAGTCACCTGCAGGTGAGGTTACATTATTTTTTTACCATAAGGTGGTACTTTTGGTTTATTTCTTCTCTCTTATCCACTTTCCCTCTTTACAGAGTATCAATTCTTCAAATTCACATTCCAGAGTTTCCATTGGTCATTCTACCGAATAGATTGAGTAATGCATCAAAACAGGTTAGGTCACCAGGTTGATAGTTTAATCATAATATCACTACTGGACAAGCCAGATTCCAGAGGGGAACCTGGCTTGATAGATCCTAACTTTTTTTTTAAACTGTGGAGGAAAGTTACTGAACAAATTCACAGGAGTCTGTTGATGAACTTTTAACACAAAGAGTAAAACATTTATTAATCAAGGAAAATGAACAGTATTACATTAGGCAAAAAGGTTGGAAAGATCTCAGTATAAACACAAGAAAATGATTCAAATATTCACTATTCCTTCATCCCATCTATAACATTACAGACATACAAATTCAGAAGGATGAAGCAATTTACCACATCTATCTTATACTCTAACATTCAGGTTAAGTATGCAGTACATATGAATTAACAGGCGAACTCTCCAAAGTAAATGACAGATATGACCCAAGCAGATTCCATGGATTCCTCAACAACCCATCCAGATGTTTGTCACACTAGGTGAGCCAACTAGTCTTAATGAAATTCTGGCTGAAGTTTTCCAGCCCACTCCTCCCCCCCTCCCACCCTCGGGGCTGATCCTCCCGTAGCAGAGCCCGCAAACCATTGAAATCTCCGTTCACATCAGCGGGACCGGAAGATCCCGTGAGCATGAGGGGCTAGAAAATTCCAGCCTCTGTCTCTCTCACAAGGGTTTCCAATCTCCATGTTTGAAAAACTCACTTTGGAAGTCTCTCCAAACATCGCTGCCACTCAGATGCCTTCATCAAGGATCCACCCCCAGGGCTTCAATCTCACCTTCCGAGGTTCCGTTCCCCTGGATCTCCTAGCACACTCAAGCTTCACCTTCTAAGCATACTTTCAGATCTTCAGCCGTGCCAAGCAGAACCACTGTTCCAAAAGGGTACGTTTTTCCTTACAGCCTGCAGCACTGAGTCACCAACCTTTGGCTGCCCTCTCAGATCTTCTGGACTTCTTTCAAGCCTGCTTCACTTCTAATCTGCTCCCCACAGCTCTTTCTTTAACTTGAAGGCTTTTTTTCTGCTCCTATCATTTATTTTGACTCAATGGGATCTATCTCTGATCCCTATCTTTCTCCTTGCCTAGGACCTTCTTCTGGTTTGAGACCTTCTCCCATCCCCCCTCCCCATCCTGCTCCTTGGGACACAAGCTCTGCAATGGCGCTCTGGTTCAGGTCACCTGACCTGCAGCTTCGCGCTGTTTCATGTCTTTACTTCCTTTTCTTCTGTGCATGTGCACAGGGCCGATTCCCAGCTGAAGAATGTGAAATCAACAAGCTGCGCATGTGCAACCATCTCCCGGCCAGCACATGCGCAGGAGGCCCGAGGAATGTAAAAGAAACCCAAACTGCGCATGTGCAGCCATTTCCCGAATGGCACATGCACAGAAAGCCCTAAGATCCAAATTCGACTGCCAATTCAAAACCAAGGTAAGCATCGGATTTCATTACAATAATGATTCATCTAATCATGCACCCTGATTGAATATGCTATACGTAGTGTGAGTGTGTGGGATGTCTTGTGGCGCAGTGGGTAGCATCCCTACCTCTGGCCCTGAAGCTCCGGGTCAAGTCCCACTTCGGCACTTGATGGCCATGGAAGATACATTCATAATGTGGCCAAACAGGTTGATTATCAACCTATACATCCTTCCAATACTCCTGATGGCAGATGTTAAACACAGCAGAACTTGCTGGCCAGCCATACTGCAGAAGGCAATGCCAAACCACTGCAGTACTTTGCCAAGCAGAGCCATGGACCAATCCAATGGAAGTTCATGGTCACCGATGCCCTCTTAGGGCATGGTACCTGAAGGAAGAGGAGGAGTGTGAGTTTATTCAACTACCACTGAAGCTTTACTGCCTCTTCTCTATGCATTGCCAAAGTAAATGCTTATACATTACTGTGGGTTCAGTCAATATGACAAAATTAATTAAAGCAAACTAGTTTTAAATACCAATACAAAAGCAAAATACCACAATTGCTAAAAATATGAAATAACAGAAACTTCTGGAAATACTAAGCAGGTGGAGAAAGAAACAGAATTAACAGGTGGAATTTGCTGCACTTAGTCCCTGTCAGAATGGTGGGACCATTTGCATGTTCAAAACCTGAATGATGAAGGAGCTTTGCCGAAGCTCTTTCCCAGAATTATCATCTTACCTCAGGTACCCTGACCAATCAGGGAGAGAGGGAAGCATAATGTGGTTTTTTTTGAGACTGTAGCAACCACAAGGGGGAGGAGACCTGGAAAGTCTACTCCCCGGTTCTCTCATTCTTACGTAGAGGTTCTTCTGTGTGATCTGAAGAGCTACACTGAGGTGAACTCTCTCAAGGCAGGAAGAGGAAAGTATCACTGACAATGCAGGCATGGAGGGAAGTGACTGAGGAAGTGAGCAACAGGAGTGTGGTCCCTCCAACCTGGAGAGAGTACACCAAGAGGATCCAGAACCTCACAGTGTCCCTCCACAAATGTTGTCCTTCCCTCCTCTCTACATAAGTCATTACAAACACTCACAACACACACCTCTTTGCTTTCTCTCCTTGCAGGGGAAGCACGAACATAACTTAAAGAGAGGCAGAGAACCTTGGGGAGTTGTAGTGTGGTGCTCCAGTGGCAGGCCCCTGACAGCCACTGGCAACGCATTCCCACATGCCTATTTTTTGGTGGTTCTTTTATCCACCGTTGCAGTTTTTACAATACCAGACTACTTCAAACTATTCCAAGCTATGTAAAACCATCAAATCCTTCACATGAAGTTCAGTGCCACCTACAGAGGAGCAACTAATCCTGGTCATAAAAACATTGCGAGAGGAAGAATCAACAAGGATACCTTATGTAATAACTAATAACCATTGGTATGCCTGCATATATTTATGGAACTAATACAAAAGTGTATAAAAATTAACATAAAAATAACAATAATGAGCATTGCAAAGTGAATAAATAAGACCTAGCCATAGGTAAAAGCAAGGAAACGTTTAAAGCATTCTCCTATATTATGCTTCTGTCGCTGTCCTCTAACCATTTTTGGTGAAAGACTGCAATCAAATAAGCACCTCCGCTGCACAGGAATATCAATCCAAATTTTATAAGTTACCTATGGATCTGAAGGTTCTGGGTTTAAAGAGTGCTACCAAGCTGTCTAAGATGGCACAAATACAATCAGGAACAAGAAAACATCACCAGGCCAAATATGTTTTTGGCAAAACAGCCCCACCTTAACTTTCCTAAGCCCATTGAATTTTGAACCTATTTATTGCGTTCACTTCAACTTGCTCTTCTAGTCTGTTTCTTTGCCATGCTCATTTTGAATGGAATACATTCCAGCTATTTGACAAAGGCATTTTGTCCCATTATGTTCCCTTCATCGATTCTACAAATGTAGATTCTATTGTGAACTTCTCCCACGCATTGTCTGCTGATTCTCTACTTTAATGAACATTAATTTCCTAATTTTTACTTGTGTTTCCTGTCTTTTGAGCCCATCATCACAGGGGAAAAAATTGTCTGAATTGATTTATCAATAAGCATGTGAACTTTAGTTGAATCATTTCAAAGTTTCATATTTCCCAAAAAGAGCAAGCCAAAATTCCTCACGCTTTCCCAAAGTCAGCTTGGTTACTCATCTCTTTTCCTTCTGCAAGGCAATAATGTCTTTCAGCAGATGCAGTTGAATGTGTTGTGAGTAAATCATTACTGTGCAAGTGTTCTACGTAATAGATGAATTGTCCAGCATTGAGCATTCTTTCATCACTTGCAAGTCAAATTATATGTTCCATGCCAACAATGCTCACTGAATTTCAAAATGGACTGTACAGTATTCAGGGAGATCCTGTCAAGCAATACTTTGCACAAAGATGTCTCTCAGAATGAAAAAGCAGCATTTAAAAATTAAAAGAAAGTCAATTCATTATTTGTGAGACTATGACTTTTATTTAAACTTTTTAACAACCTAAGCTACAATTTGAACCTAGCTTTAAAAAAAAACAGGGAAGGAATAGGGTTAAATAAACAGTGAACAGGGCTGGGACAGGGTGGGAAGACCTTAACATAACAGGGAGCAGGATGGGACAGATGAGATATCCTGAAAATAGGATGATTAACCACCCACATATGTGTAACCTGACTTGATTTAAACTTGTATCTTTTCAAACCAATAGAGCAAATACTTACCTGTGTACCACTGAACTTTTAATCAGAACCTCAGAACATTTCTAGCATAGTCATTTTACATGTCTGTTAAAACGACAGATTGACTACTTTACACATTATTTACCTATGTTTTACGCTGTTTCTAAAATAAAAGCAAACATATTTCTATCAGGTTCTAAGTATGCCATTTTGTTTCTAAAGTTAGTTCCACATCTGAGTAGAATCAAAAATATACTCTCGAAATGTATCTGGTTGCAATTGATGCTAATTTATACACTTGAATGGGGCTTTTCAATCAATAGAAAATATAGATCAAATGGAATAGTACAAAATTAGCCAAGCTGCTTTGAAGTCTATAGTCAAAAGTCCATAGGGGAACTGAGAATGCAATAATGAGCTCCAATGGCTTATGAACATCCAAATTCAGTGAATGCGTTTAAAAATTCTCACAGCATTTTATACTCTTCATAATAAATTATCTACCAGGAATGGTAGCACCATCAAAAAGTATGCTTAGTTGAATTTCCCAGTGTACCCAAAATACTGAAGATGCAACTGGAGCAATTCTTTGGCATCAACGTTGGAGAATGGGGTGGACACGGGTTGAACCTGAATTCTGTCTCATTTTCTTACAAGGTTGGAGGCAGGAGTGCACCTTCCTTATGCCTCCCTCACCATCAGTCAGGCAGGCGAAGGAAGTTCTTGAGCCACCTCTGGAATTCTGCCCCATTAACCCTTAAAAGGTATCATGGTATGGAATTCTGCCCCCGCTAACCCTTAAGAGTTATTGTGTGATGTTATATCATAAAGATCATGTCAGCCGAGAGCTGAAGCGAGCTCCAATTAGACCCCAGAAATGGATTATAGGAAGTGGGGTCTGGATCGCAGAAGTGGGGTTTCCCATGGTGATATTGGGGGTACCAATCATGGGATCGAGGAGAGGTATCCAATGGTGGACTAGGCCCCAGTTGCAGGGAGGATGATTCCATAGGGGTCCAAAAGATTCCAATCATGATGGTGGTGCGGGGGAGAGCATATTGAATTTCAATTGTGGCGCGGTGGGAGGCCCACGTTTGTCCAGGGTTCCAATGGTGTGAGTTGGATTGATCTCAGTGGTGGGAGTTTACTGGGTAGATTTTTGGGCCTTGAGGAAACACTTCTCTCCCCCTGTAAAGGCACTTACCTCATGGATTCAATGGAATAACTGTTAAAATTAAGGCACAAAGCCTCATTATAATATTTCAATGACTAACCCACTTTCGGACTGCAATCAGATTAGCTATCCTCTTCTTGCCTCAGTTAAAACTGGAAGTCAGACAGTTCAAAGTGAATTTGGTCCCTATTTCAGAGGAGAGCTCCTCCATACAATAGACTGTGCCTGCAGCTTTGGCTCTTTGATCCATAGCGTACCAGGGTGGGAGAGGGCGGAGAGGGAATTAAAGGAGGCATCACTAGACCCCTCCTCCAGTTAGCCGCCGGGAGGCTGCCTCCATCCATCTTCCAGACTTTGGCCTCAGCGAGAGGCCCATCTGGAAACAACTTCTGAAGACTGCCCTCGATAGACACTTTAATTGGCCTTAATGGCTACCTGACAGTGCAGGGCGGGTACTCGTTACCCACCCAGAAGCAGCCTAATTGAAAGTAGGCCGGAAACAGGAACATGCCAGCAGACTGGCACACCGACCGGTGACCCGAAATTGCTAGCACGCCTGACCCCAAACCCACCACCCTTGCAGCCCTAAGTGTTTATATTGGAAATTAAACTGTCTGGTATTGTCATGTGATAAATAAAGGCATTTTAAGTAAAAGCAGAGTACTCTTTATACTGGATCATAAATGTTCTTGAGTATATACTGTAAACTGTCTTCTAAAACTCAAGTGAATTGTGTTTTTCCTGTACTAAAATATTGGCCAGGATTTTCCAGTCCCGCCCACAGTGGGAATGGTCCTGGACTGGAAAATTTGGAGAGCAGCCAAAAGTCCATTGGAAAATCTCACCCGTGTAACCATAATTGCTTTAAACTTACTCAGTTTTTTCATAATTTGGTATTTTCTGAAGACCATTTTTTAAATCATTCTTATTCTACAAACTGTCTTTCTTACTTCTTTTGCTTATTCTTTCCTCCACATATAGGTAAAAGCCTGAGAATGAATAATCAGTGGAAAGCACTAATTGCATTAAAAAAATCATCCTTTACAATCTGAATATGGTCAAAGTTCTGCATACATTTTAAATAAGTATATCCTTAAACCAGACAGATTGTTATAAGTAGATAACATAAATGGAATGGAATGGGATGTCCAACATCGCTCAGGGAATTCACTGCAATGTAGAACATAGATTTATTGATTATTTTAATGACTTCCCTCATATTTCATTTTCTATATCACCAGTTGCCAAGGCATATAACTCACTTCACACAGCACATTTCTCCCTAGGTGGACAGTCTGTGTGTAGTGGAGCTGTTGTTAGTAAAAATGGGTACAATTTCCAATTGCTTGCAAAATTCCACTTTTTAGTCTATCAGGGGAAATGACTTTCCATAGTCTGGTGAGTTGAAAAACAAAGCTGCAGACTGTGTGTAACAGTCTGTGTTAATCCCAACATCTCCATTCCCTCATTGTTTCTTTGTTCGATTTATTTGTGCATCTGTCTTTTATAACCTGTTGAAAACTTTCCCAAACCCACTGCTTATATTTAATGGCCAATTAATTAAATAGTTACAAATATATAATGACCCAAATTTTGCTGGAGAGGGGCATTACATAGAGCGTTCTGCTAGTTAGACCTTTACCCTTACCCAGCAACTTGAAAAAAGGTTTGCCCTGTAAGTTGTCAGAAGGCTTAGCTGATGATGGCATGACAAGAGCAACAGGGCACCTGAGAACTTCATGAACAATAAATGAGATTTAAGGATTGAGAAAGAAACAAGGAAATGACAAAGCAGGGCAGTGAATTATAATAGGTGAATAGTACTGAGAGAGAAATGACATGAGAGAAAGAACAATTGGATTAAGAGAGAAATAGGAAAGAATAGATTGAAAGGAAGGGCAAGAAAAAATTTAAAATATTTAGGGGGTGAAATTGGTTTACATCAACAGAACGAAATGGGCACTTGGCGAATTGGCAGGTGACTTTTCACCATTTCCAATCTTCTTCCGCTGAAGTTCGTAGTTCAAACTGCTTTTGGAGACATGTTTGTTCACGGTTATTTCAAAGTTAAAATGTTCCAAGTCAATGAAAAGTCAAAAGTAGCAGGGTGAAAAATTGGCTACCGATTCATGACCAGCCAAGCTGCTGACATTGTAACTCCTGTTGTTCATTTGTTTCTTTCCTGATGCAACCCTTTCCCCTTTCTCTTAACAGGCTGAGAAAACATATGGACAGTACGTTTCTCTATCAAAATGTGAATCTAACTTAAAAGTAAAAATTTGGAAAGGAGTGTCGAATCATATAATAGTTGCAGCAAAGGCTATTTGGCCTGTCATGCCTCTGTCCACCCTCTGCATGAGCAACTTAGTTCTACTTCCCTACCTTTTCCCCATAGCCCTCATTTCTTTTCTCTCTTCATGTCCAATTATCCAATTCACTTTTGAAAGCCTTGATTGTATCTGCCTCCACCACATTCTGTGGAAGTGTGTACTGGAAAATACCTTAAAAGGCATGATTTTAAATGGACTACAGTAAGGTATCCATGTGCAAATCAGAGCTTATTAAGGTGTAGTGCAAGTCGATAAGGACATAAAAGGGAAAACAGGTTATTTTGTTTGGTATGTAAAGGTATGGGAGCAATTTTCAACTGAGCATACATTGCCTAGTGATTTCAGCAAGAAACCCAAAACACTTTTGTGTTCATTGCCCATTCTAAATAATATGGACAATCTGCCTGCACTCGGCCCATGGTGGGCAGGACCTGAAAATCTCACCCATGGGCAGAATTTTACGGCCCCGTTTTGGCGGGGACGGGGCCATAAAATGCGGGCGGGACATTCTAAACCCCATTGACGACAGCGGGAACGTAAAATCCCGCTGCCGTAAAATTCTGTCCTATGTCTTCAGCTGCCTGAGCCCTAAGCTTGGGAATACCCTCCCTACACTTCTTCAGCTCTTTACCTTGCACTCATCCTTTAAGACACTCCTTGAAACCTACTTCTTTGACCAAGGTCATTCTTATCTGACTCTGTGTCATATTTAGTTTTATAATACTTCCGTGAAGTGCTTTGGGACATTTTATTATGTTAAAGGCACTGTATAAATATAAATTATAAGTTGTTTTTATTGTTGACTTTCTAGAAGATAACAGTTAGCCCATGGATCCCTCTTCTCACAAACTGTTGAAGTAGAATCCATAAATTATTTTTAAAGGTTTGTTGTTTCTAAAAGAGGAATATTAATGGGACTGAGCAACAAATAAGATGACAGCCTCAAATGGAATAAAATATTGGCACAGACCTAATAGGCCAAATGATCTGTTGCTGCTTTGGAATATTCTTAACTTTCCACAGGCACAGTAAGTGTCACTCTCTCTGAACAGGGGAAGGGCACTTTTGGAAGCAGAACTCTATCTTCCTACTGAATCTTTGTCTTGTTCACTTGCTACTGAATGTCCCTGCTGAGGACTGGCAAGAACACACGAGCAGAAGTTAGCCAGTCAAGTCTAAGATCCAAATGTCAGCCCTTATGAATGTATGTCAAGGAATCTGCTGCAAAAATGATCTGCAGACAGCATCAGTCTCATTCTTGTTCATTCATTACTTATCTACTTCATTGTGTAAGCTGCTCCCTCCTGCAATTTGTATTGTTCAGTTATTTACCTCTTCTTCCATTTTTCATAACCATGGTCCAAACATCCTACTTCCAGCTGAGAATTTGTCTAATGTGTGACAAACTCTTTGATAACGTCTGACACCAATGATGATCTGTACCACTTTGGAAAATCATCCAAAGATCAGTAGCTGCACGCAATCACATTTTTCTCTCATAGTAATATGATGTACTTCATCACAGGACTGGTGGGTGGACCCAAGTATTACTCAGTGGTGAGAGTTAAGCCAGCAGCTTTGTTATAGCACTGGCCACCATCCCACACAACCCACATCATTTAAATTGTAAAGTGGGTCCACAGAAAGATGGTAGCAAGTTTCTGCACTGCAACTATCTTGTTTAAATCTTTCTTTGAACTACATGCCAGGATTGAGAGTGTTTGAATTAAGATACTTTGGCTTAAATCTGTCTATTCTTACTAAGAAAAGAACATTTACTTCACAAAGCAGATAGGTTATTTTACTTTGGGTGTTGACACAATTGTCAAATTGTTTAAAGAGGCAGTGGCTGCATGAGAAAATATTGAGTGCATAGTTTTGCATTGTAATTACGGCACAAAAAATAAGCCATTCAGCCCAACAGGTCCATGCCAGTGTTTATAATCCATCTAGTCTTTGCCCATCCTTCTTCATCTAAACTCATTAATCTATCTTTCTATTTCTTTCTCCCTCTTGAGTTTACCTAGCTTCCCCTTAAATGCACCAATGCTATATGCCTCAACTACCTGCAATAGCAAGTTCCACCTCAACAACTCTCTGAGTAAAGAAGGTTCTCTCCTGAATTTCCTATTGGATTTATTAGTGACTATTTTATATTTATGGCGCCTGGTTCGAGTCTTCCCGGCAAGTGGAAACATCTTCTCTATCAAATATTTCCATAATCTTAAAGACCTCTACCAGGTTACTCTTTTCTAGAGAAAACAGCCCCTGTCTGTTCAATCTTTCCTGATCAGTGTAAACTCTCAGTACTGGTATCATTCTGGTAAATCTTTTTTGTATCTTCTCCAATGCATCTATATCCTTTTAAAAATATGGAGACCAGAACTGCCCGCAGTACTCAAAGTGTGTCCAACCAAGGTACTAGAGGGCAAAAGTGGTACAAAAAACATTTTGGTCACAAAATAGTTTCAAAAACGTACCGATGTTCTTTGATGTCATTCAAGTAAGCAACCTTAAATGAGTCTGTAAAATGCTGTTTTCATGACGGCCATCTAACCCACAGTGTCTTTTCATTCTACGATGTAACTGGAGATAGTGACAACAAGTGAAGTGGCACTGTGTAACAACTGCAGATCTTTCAAAATGCTACTGCTCTACAATATTGAAAAATACAATAATATGAGATAAAGCTTTTTTAAAATGAATGGTGATAGCACTTTGCTGATCATTGATAATACTGCTATTTTTAATCCCCACCTCCACCAATCACTCGCAATCTCACTATCATTATGTTTCACCTTTTTCTTTCTCCTCATTTCACCTTCTCCTTCTTCACATCAATATTTTCCATCCACCCTTCTACACTGAAGGCTTTTAAATGATAATCTTGCATCATCTTTCATTTCTTTTTAACTTGTTTCATCTCTTTTAGCCTTTTAAACCTTGATGGGAATTTCATTGATTTTAAAAATAAAACTACATTGATCACCACACCAGCATTTCTTCTGCCAAAATGTCCCCTGTTGTCAAAATCATTAGTTCTTGTCTCAAACATTTTCAGTTCTGGAAAACTTATCCTTTGCGTATTACATGAAATTTCACAATGGTATTATATACCATAAATGTGTATCCTGGGGCACAACTTTACATCCCGCAGGCGGGCGCGCGCCTGACCCAATCGGGCATAAAATAGCGTGCGATATTTCGGTTGGTGGGCATGCACAAGAGTTGGAACCATGCCCGCCAACCATTAAGAGGCCTATTAAGGCCACTGAAGAATTAACTATAAGTGATTTTTCGCTCCCCATCCAACTTTACGATTGGCAAATCGGCCAGACGGCCTTTGCATTTTTGAGGAAACCTCATCCACGGGCAGGATGAGGTTTCTGATATTAATTTTTAAGAAAATAAAAATGTTTTGACATAATTTTTGTTATGTTTCTGTTCATGTGAGTGAGTCATATGTGGGGGCATTTTTTTTTCCAATTTTGAAAAGCTTTATTTTTGATTTTAAAATTCTTCAGCTCCCTGAGGCAGCTCCCGGCCTTCAGGGAGCTTTCAGTGCGCGCTCCCCCGCAAACTTTTATGCTCGGCCTCCTCCCGCCCCCATCCCAGCAGCACTGAGCTTCTCAGCGCGTCTTTCACGCTGGCTGTTCATTAATTGGCCAGCCAGTGTGAAATCGCAGTCGGGGGTCGATCGCGGATGGCAAGCTGTTTCCCGGCTGCTCCCGGGCCCGCCCATCGCGCCCACCCGACAACCCGAAACTCCTGCCCTTAGTTTTATTAATGCAGTTCACACAGTAAGTGAAAAAAAAATGTAGGTTTAATTTGAACAGAGGGAAATGGATTCAATGGATTTCTGTAGCATTATATTATTGGGAGAATACATTGCTTTTTTCTTTGCCTAATGCTTATGTCATAAATTATACTAATTGTTTTATGTATGTGTATATATATATATATATATATATTTACAGTTGGGTAGCTTTTGATAGTCGTGCAATCCTCAATCAGTTTGGATAGACCACCCAATGTATACAAAGTCACCTTGTATCAGTTTAACCCAGTTAACACTTTCCCCTCTGAGGGATCTTGTACATTTGATCAGTGTGAGAGCTAATGAGGTGGGGGGACTGATTGTGATCCAACCACCCCATCACACTTCTTCCCCAGTATGCCATCTCAAGCAGTTTGAGGTTGGCCAATTTTGTAAGTCAGGAATTGACCAAAACCAACTGCAAATATTTAACGCACCTACTGTGCTGCTGAATGCCTCGACCATGCCTTTGTTACCTCTAGAATGAACTATTTCAATACACTAGCCTCCAAGAATATCACGTGACCCCTGATAAACAGAAGGAGAGGCTATATCTTCAGTTACTACACCTGTGCTTGCTGAGCTTCATTTGCTCCCACCAAGCAACGTCGTGATTTTGAAGTTCTCATCCTTATTTTCAATGCCTCCATGGCCTCGCTCCCACCCTAGCTCTGTAATTTTCCCCAGCCCTACAAACCTCTGAAATACCTACGCTCACCAAATTCTGGCCTCTTGAGCATCTTAGATTTTAATCACTCCACCATTGTTGACTGTGCTTTCAGTTACCTAGGCCCTAAGCTCTGGAATACACTCCCTACATCTCCATGCCTCTAACTCACTTTCCTCCTTTAAGAAACTATGGTAAACCTACCTCTTTGGCCAAGCTTTTGGTCATTTGACATAATATCTCCTTATGCACCTCAGTGCCAAATTTTGTTTCATCGTGTTCCTGCAAGACACCTTGGGGCCTTGTATTGTGTTAAAGGTACCATATAAATATAAGTTGTAGTTGTTGATTAACTTTTAATTTCACAGTCACGTTGCCATTTTGAGTCTGACATGAACAAAAACATGGAATTGGAGAATGTCGTCATGCCTCTGCTGTGCCAAGTCAAGCAAACTTCAAATTCCCCCAATTCTTTGAACTTAGCTCCACCCCTAGGTTTGGGTATTGCTCCATAAATTGGATTCACAGTGAAAGGCGGTACTGAGGGAGTGATCCATTACTTAAGTGAGATGTTAAACAAGCTCTTGTTTGGTCTTCAGGTCGACATTAAAGATGCCATGGTTCTATCTGGGAAACATTAGGAACAGAGCCCAGTGACCTGGCCACATTCTTTTCTCAACCATACAGAATAACTGAAGACTGAAATCTGTGGGAAGTTGCTGGAGCAGAATATCTACCATGTTTGACTACTGCATTCCAGAAATTTTTCAATACGCTTGGGTCTCACTTGGAGTACCATGTCCAGTTTTGGTCTCTTTATATATTGAGGCTTTGTAAAGGGTGCAGGGAAGGGCTACTAGACTAATTCTCAGTATAAAGCATCTTAGTTATCAAGGTAGGCTGAAGAAATTGGGACTGTACACAATAGTGAAACTCAGAATTGGGGGTAATTTGATTGGGGCTTTTCAGACGGTGAAGGAGATAGATTATGTGCCAATTAAAAGTTTGTGCCAATTAAAAAGGTTTGGGAGGACAAGGGGTTGCAATTTGAAGTTGTATAAGGTCAGACCTGGGTCAGATGTCAGGAAATGGTTTTCTCACGGAGAATATGTTCCCCATGGAAGAGGCTGCTGACTTGTGTGGTGGATGCCGATTCACTGAATTCCTTCAAGGTAGAGTTAGCCCTGTTTCTTGTTGGGGCGGAGATCACCTCTTACAAAAGATAGGTATTTTGGGAGATTCAGGACCAGTGATCTACTAGATTAGTTTCGATCTGCTAAATGGTTTGGAAAGGAATTTCTCAGATTTCAATCCCTCAAATTGATCTGGGTTTTTATAGATTCCTTTTGCCTCCCGCAGGGGATCACATGATTTCATGCTGGGTGGGGTGGCATTATGATACAGAAGGTATCAGAATTGTGTGAGACAGGCTGGATAGACCATAGGATCTCTACATCATTGTTTATATGTTGGCATTTCCAAAGACAAGTGCCGAACCCACTATGAGTGTGGATCACAGTCAGGAGTGCGATGGAATACTCCCCACTTGCCTGGATGAGTACAGGTCCCACTACACTCAAGAAGCTTGACACCGCCCAGGACAAAGCAACTCATTTGATTGGCACCATATCCACAAATATTCACTCCCTCCGCCACCGACGCGCAGAAGCAGCAGTGTGTACCATCTACAAGATGCACTGCAGGAATTCACCAAGGCTCCTTAGACAGCACCTTCCAAACCCACGACCACTACCACCTAGAAGGACAAGAGCAGCAGATAGATGGGAACACCACCACCTGGAAGTTCCCCTCCAAGTCACTCACCATCCTGACTTGGAAATATATTACCGTTCCTTCACTGTCGCTGGGTGAAAATCCTGGAATTCCCTTCCCAACAGCACTGTGGATGTACCTACACCACATGGACTGCAGCAGTCCATGAAGGCTGCCTACCAACACCTTTTTAAGAGCGACTAGGGATGGACAATAAATGCTGGCCCAGCCAGCAAAGCCCACATCCCATGCATGAATTTTTTAAAAATCTCCCCTGTAGTGTGGCACACTTTGAGCTTTAAGGTGATAAGGAGCTGTATAAATGAAAGCAATTGTGCTGTTTTCCCATAAAGGATAACCAAGCTGGAGAATTGATGAGCTTTGTAATACAAAAGGCTGGACATAAGTTTGATTCATTAGTGAAATAAAAATGGAAAAACAAAGCAGATGCAATGGTACTGGTAATGCAGCTGTTATGTCTGTGATTAATTTTAACCATTATGGTTTATCAACAGGGGGCAGGCATCCTTGAACTGGTTTGGACCCAATCTACCTTATGCTACAAAAGACAGATTAAGCATAACCAACCACAGGTGCAATGACAAGAAGAAGTATTTTTGCAGTACCATGACTCTAAGTAAGGCTCATCGCAGTGATACTGGAAGCTATACTTGTAAATACGCCACTTCCGAAGCCAATGAAAGCCTTAAATCCCAGATCTATTTATTTGTCACAGGTAAGGAAACCATAAAGTCCCCTTTGTCTGTAACTGTTGGCCTTGACTGTCTGGATGTGCTCTAAACCAATAACCCTATCATGGAAAACCCTGAGTGTGATACAGTGTGGCTTGGTGACTCTTCAACTGTAGAATACAATAAAATTACACAGGGGAATGTCTGAAGGAGCTTACAACTCAAAGAATATCTGCTTGTTTGAAACAAAATAGCCTACACTTGCTGAATAATAGTCTGACTGAGTTAATAACTTATTGACAAATCAATATTCCTGCAAGCATGAAGTTGGAATTGTTGGGGTGGTCTTCTGGGATGTTGTGGTGTGGAAAATTGGGGCACACTTTGGAACCTGTAATTCAGGAGGAAATGCAGACTGGAGACTTACTACTCCCTTACAGAGAGGAAGGATGTAGCAGTGAACAAGTTACCTCGGACCCCTCCTGTGACCTTCTAGTGGTATTTTTCCATCACAGAATAGCATATGATGTGGGGAAATGAATATCATTTAAGGAAGGGGAGTTTACTATTTAACAATAAGTTAATCCAGTTACATTAGGTTGTGTATGATCCAGTTTATTTGTAATCGTGCTTAAAGATTGTTCCCAGATCACTGTAACTTGCCTAGTTATTGCATCAGTAATGCTGGCTTCTCCTGACAAAATTAGGAATTAGAAATTTTGGATGGATTTAAGTAGTGAAATATATCACGCTGGATTTTAAGTTTGCCAGGTGGTGGGAGCTGGGGAGTCTAGTAACATGCGGGAAACCCAGAATTCAGTACAGCGCATCTGTCAGTGGCTATTTAACTGAGCCATTTCCTAATCATATGATCTCTGGGTTTCCTAACCAATTAGCATCAGTGGTCGTGATGATGCCACATGATGCGATTTCAACTCCAGTTTTTACAGGGACATTCCAAACATATAATTTGAAGGAGATTGGAGTTGGTAGCCAAAGAGAAGGGAATACGAGAATGGAAACCAGAAGGTCAAAAACTGTGTCTCATTTCAGTGATGTCTCCTGGATGTGCTGCTGAGGGCTGTGAGGACCTGGAGGGGTGTTCTGTTCTGTAATAACAGAAGCTGGGGATAGCAAGAAGGCATGGTTGGAGGTAGCACAAGAGGCCAAACAGCAGGAGCATGTCACTCCTGGATATAATATAGGAAGCTGTTCAATGACCTCAACAGAGCAGGAAAGGTGGGAGCAATGGTGCATTCACCTATATCCTGATGAGCACAATCTTCTCACTCTACTTCCTCAAGCCTACTCTCACACATCACTGCTCTAACCAACTTACATTGCAGGAACACCTATCCCTTCCTGCCTCTGCACGCTCACATCTCCATTGATCCACCCATGACTGACACTCACCCTCATCCTTATGCAATGTCATGCCTCTCCCTCAAAGCCACCCTCAACAAAGGCTCTCCATCCATCTGTCCAACGCATGACATTAATATCCCTCCTTGCAGGAGAAGAGAGCACAAAACACCAGGGAGAGAAAGAGAGCCCT
Source organism: Cetorhinus maximus (assembly GCF_964194155.1). Lineage (NCBI taxonomy): Eukaryota > Metazoa > Chordata > Chondrichthyes > Lamniformes > Cetorhinidae > Cetorhinus > Cetorhinus maximus. The sequence goes on from NC_135886.1 coordinate 118,135,640, forward strand.
CCAACCATCTTAAAGCAAGCAACACAAGCTCCAAAACCCAAAGGGTCTTGTTCGACAGCATCTCAGCAGTCAGAGCAGAGATCTGAACAGCCTGCACCTACCTGCTAAAGCCATAGGGATTGCACCACATAGAGGTACTGGTGCTAGAATAAAGATTTGTAGTTGCACAATGGTATACTCATGGGTGTGTTATACAATGTCAGATTGATAAGTTCCTGTTTTATATGTGAACCACATAAATAATATTGTTTTGGACCACTTTCCTGTCTTGTTCATTCTTGGTTGCTTGTCGGCATATGGCCTAGTCAATTGCTTCATGACAAATGGGAAGACATGAATTGACATGAGCAATGGGGGGACGGGGGTTGCTGTTACTGTGAAAGGCAGACTTGGTTGTTTGCAGGATTACTTTGTGTCAGTGCCATGGTAGGGGTTGGGGTGGGAGGGGGTACAAAAGTGGCTTAAGAAGTTGTTGGATAGATGCATAGAACATAATGAATCTTGTCATAATCAGGGCATCCCAGAAAACCATGTGCACCAGTGATGGTACATTTTCTACATTACCTTCTCCCCCTCCCCATTGTCCTCTCCCTCAAAATCGTGTGAAGAGGCTCCGTGCTCTGCATCTTGTTGCTCCTGCAGACCCAAACCTCACTGCTATGCAATGTTCACATTCTGAACACCCTGATGGGTGTGTACTTGAAGGATGCCTCCAGATCTCTCTAAGCACCTGAAATATATATTCAGCATGCCAATGGTTTGTTTGAAATAATATCTGCTGGTTCTATTGCTCCTGGGCCTCATTCCCCAGGTTTTTGAGATTGGCATCAAGAAGGTTTTCAGAGGGTATCCCTTATCTCTGAACAGCTAGCAGGTAACTCTATTTCCAAGCACTGCCACAGGGCAAAAGCGTCATAATAGCTGCCTGGGAATCTTGTGTACACCTGCATAAAGATCTTTTGGTGGTTGTACACCAGCTGAACATTAATATAGTTGAAGCCTTTGAAGTTAACAAATTCTCCTCACTGACCTACAGTTGCTTAATTGCCACATGTCAATGATGCCCTGCCACTGTGAAAGCCAGGCAGAGCTGCAGACCAGAGTGCTCATTCTGACTGGCATCATCAGGTGAGATTGGCATAGCCTGGCAAAGAAGTAATCAGTCACTTATCTTGCACCGACAGCAAGATGCTGCAAATGTCTCCGGCAGAGCTCTAGAAGGATCCGGAGGCAGAAAATAGTTGACGGTGGTGGTGACATCGACAGCCACTTCTAATGCATAGCCACCAGGTCCAGTTGACAGCAGGTCTTGTTCCAGAAAGATGCAAATGCCTTCTACTACCTGATATGATACCTTGCACCTCCTGAAACCCTGGTGTTCCAATATGTCGATAAGGCTTCTCCCCTGCCTGAAGACCCCATGTGTACCATATGTTGCCTCCTGCGAGCTGCACCTCGCTGCTGTTTCTCTCTCTCCAATGGAACTGCAGGCTGTAGTTGGTGCAGGTCTTGCTGCTCCTGCTGCTCTGGTGCTGCTTGTGGTCACCTTGTTACTCTCCTGAGGTCTGTAATAACACAGCACCCATGCTGATCTGATAGATCAGAGCTCCAAGTTACAGAGCAGACTTTCGTATTTCCAAACTGAAGATGACACCACCGAAGTGTGCAATGTCATCTCCCAGCACAGTGCTGTGAACAAAGCCTTTCACCCAAGCAGGTAAGAAAGTGATTTTCAGTACATAGGAACAGGACTAGGCCATTTGGCCCATCGAGCCTGTGCCGCCATTCAATTTGACCATGGCTGATCATCCACCTCAATGCCACTTTTCAGCACTATCCTCATATCCATTGATGTCATTGGTCTCTCGAAATCTATCGATTTCTGTCTTGTACATGCTCTGTAGAGCTGATAAGTACTGTGTACTTGTTGCTGCATTTCCTTGTCATGGTTTCAGCTGCCTCAATTGCCACCATCTTCTCACCTTGCTTTCGCTGGCAAATTCCAGCAAGCCTGAGAGACCCATGAAGCCAAAATTAAATTGCAAAACCCACATTAATATTGTTCTAATAGAGCAATTAACATATTAAAATTCACCATCTGCCTTTCCCTAAGAGGGATATGCACAAGCAGTCTGACACACTGGAGTAAAATGCTGAAGTTGGCGAGATGCAGCCAGCTGTCCAATGCACTCGCATTTTTCCTGTATTTCGCCCCACACCCACGCCTAAACCCATGAGTTCACCTGCATTAAAATTCCCCCATAACTGCTGAGGAATGGAACATTCTTTCCTCTTTTGGCAATATGAATGTAATGTACCCATGATCAGGTATTGCAAGAGGAGGAAGAGACAAAAAAAGATTCCACTGTTTTGCCTCAACAAGGAGCTAGTGTGGTTTGCATCCATTTTCCACACCAGCCTTCATGAATGTAGCATCCTTCCTGCAGTATCCAGTGCTTTCAGCCATTTCACGAATTCACCAAGGCTCCTTAGACAGCACCTTCCAAACCTACGACCACTACCACCTGGAAGGACAAGGGCAGCAGATAGATGGCAACACCGCCACCTGGAAGTTTCCCTCCAAGTCACTCACCATCCTGACTTGGAAATATATCGCTGTTCCTTCAATGTCGCGGGGTCAAAATCCGGGAACTCTCTTCCTAACAGCACTGTGGGTGTACCTATACTACATAGACTGCAGCGGATCAAGAAGGCAGCTCACCACCACCTTCTCAAGGGCAACTAGGGATGGGCAATAAATGCTGGCCCAGCCAGCAAAGCCCACATCCCATGAATGAATAATAAAAAAAGAATGAATCTACAAGCTGCCCTGTACTATGACTAGTTCTGTGCCATGGGCATGGGAGCTGGTCAAAAGACCCAAAAACATTTCACTTATTCGCTTTACCACCAGGAGAAAAAGGGGGCTTTTACTACCTTGTCCTGGCCGAGAGTCAAACCCATCTCCCGGATAACTCCATAGTAACAAATACTGGTGTGGGTTACTGAAAAGTACTGTAAACCAAGTTACTAATCTTGAGTTACTTGAACTTTGTTTTAAAAAATCATTCTCGGAACTTGGCAATCACATGTAGCTGGAATATGCAAACCAAATACAAAGCAAACTCTTTATAGTAGATTTCAACGTAAAGGATGTGTCGCAAGGGTCACATAGTCTAGACTCAACGCCACTATTTCTCATAGCATGACAGTTTTAAATAGAAATACAGGAACATAGTCAGTGAAATGCAGCAAGAGCTAGTGGGATAGAAAGTATGGTGAGTTAAGTGCAGATTACTGAAAGGGAATTGTTTAGTGCCCCTTTGATTTCACTTCTGCTGTAGGGAAATGGATTGTGAATGTTTCGGAAATGCTGGCTCTATTATTTCCTGCTCCTCCACTACTTTTAAAAGTTCCCGTTATAACATGATGCATCATTGACAGGATCTTTGAAAACTGGCAGTGACGAAGAAGCTCCAAGTGATACAATGTAATATAATTTAGCTGTACATTTATTTACTGAAAGTCAGCCTTTTTTTATCTTGATTTACTCTAGTAGAAGCCATTTGAGAATTAATAAGTAAACTCAAAGGTCACTTTATGGTAACAACAGCACACTCCCAAAATAAACTTTTTCCAAAGATGAAAGAACCATCTTGGGTGTGTGCTGTCAATTTCACAAGCAATTTGCATCAGAGTTAAAATGTTGGTGATATAACCATGCAAAGGAGAATAAAAATGGCCAAAATTCAACATCAGGAAATGAAGCTCTAGGAGGTGGGGTTCTACCCACTTCAACAACAACAACAACAACTTGCATTTATAAGACTATTTTATGCATTAAAAGCCGCTCCACAATTAGCAAACAGTTTTTGACACTGAGTCACATGTAAGATATGAGGGCAGGTGACCAAAGGTTTGATCAGTATGGTAGGTTTTAGAGAGTGTGTTAAAGGCGAGGATAGACAAATGAAGAGGTTGAAGGAGGAAATTCTAGGGCCAGGATTTTCCATTCCGGGGAGTGGCCAGGAAATTTATACCATGAACTGTGCAATGCTTCATTGCTGCCAAGGTGCCAATGTCTTAAACTTGACCTATTCCTTTTAATGTCACAAGGTATATTTGTAAAGAGGTGTATGCCCAGGTCAATTGCAGGTTAATTATTGTCGGAGAGAGAAGCTCACCAATAGGCAGATGCTTGCAAACCTTTGGCTGCAGGTCACCAAAACCAACATGAAATTACTGCCCTTCTTGCACCTTAAAGTATCAAATGTTTATCAATGCTGTGATGTATAAAATGTGGCTGACGTATGATGCACAAGCCTTTCTGTGGATGAATATTTTGGATTATCATTATCAATATGGATGGAGAAGTATGCAATATCATCAAAACAATATTTTTCACCATGCATGGTTTCAATACAAGCTATCCAAAGGCCTGAGCATACTTGTAAAAACTCCCAAGAGGAATTTAAAATGACTTCAATGTGTTCACGTTGATATATAATTGTAAAACCATTTCATTCTGTGCATGACCAGATTACTTACTTGGTTCAATCCTTTTTGGTTTAATGAGCATTTTGCATCAAACCTAAAGTAATATTGTTATAGTTTATGAAACATCTGTTGTGACCTTCACCATCTTTGCTTTAGAATAGTGAGCACCCAAATTATTGAGCACTATACTGTTCTTGTAGATGTGAGGTGATGAAAAACAGGTTCCCAGTTTTAAAAAGAATCAAATGCATTCCACAGCGGACAGCTTTATGTATGAAGTGTATGTGTTCACTACAGACGCTCAAAATTCCAAGCACAGGAACAGCACAAAATAGGTCTAATATGTCATCAATTATATAGCAAAAATGGAATGACGCTGTTTCATCTGGAATATGATTTTGGTTCCAGTGTATGTCTAAGTGTAGGAATACTGGAATTGGTTGTCCTGAAATGAATACTGGACATTGGACAAATCCTTAATGCCTTCACCATAACTCCCTGTCAAGAGACCTTTCCATCTAGCCTATGCCAAGGGATGAATAACGTAGGCTTGGTGAACTGTCCTGCATTAGGTTCAAATTATATTAGCATTTACGGTACCAACCTCCCACCATGATCTACACAAGCTACCAAATGACTAAATTAACCTTTTCTGGACAACTATCAAATAAGGAGTCCATGTTATGACCACTGTCATAAACTAACAACAATTTATTAGCCCTGGAAACATAGTTAGCAGTAATTAGGCTTAAATATCGAATATGTAAATAATTTGTAGATAGGGTTTATTTATGAAATAAAAGAGACTACGAAGCCAGTTCAGTTATACCACACTAACCCAGCATTAACTGATTGCTAATAATAACTTCACAGTTGAGATCCACATCAGAGATTGAAATAAATTTGTGAGGGTACTTTATGATTAGACAACTTAGCGAAAGTTGACATTAGATAGCTAGTTCTACATTACAACAGTAAACACGGTTCTAAAGTACTTCATTAGATGTAAAGTGCATTGAGGCATCTGATGGTCATGTGAACTGCTTTATAAATGCAAGACTTTCTTTTTCTTTTAGTCTATTCAATAGATTAAAGTGTATATGGTTGTAGTTAGCAATGTTTCCAGAACTTGTACAGCCTTATTGTTATGTAATATGGATGAACAGGCTGCTTTGCTTTCCTTTGGGAGGATGAAGTTAGCCTTCTGACACATCAGAGTGAGTAACCATGCTCTTCACATTAAAGATGCTTTATAAGTGCAAGTAGTTGTTGTTGTAGAGGTTCAATTTGTTTCTCCTCCTCTATTCTTGAATAAATTCACCTTCCACCCTGTTAATTATATTTGAATTAGCTGTCTTAAATCTTGCCTCCCTTGATCTCTAGGTGGTTGGTACATCTAGGTGACACACTTGTATCTGGCTAGTATCACTATACAATCTTAACTTCTGTAACCTTTTGCCCTCACTCTCATTTTCTCTCGTTCTCTCAAGGATGGACTTGCTAACTTTCTGATTTGTATAGTAGACTAGACAAAGAAATCCTACACCTCCTACTACAGAAACTGCAACAAGAACTAGAAATAAACTAAGAACTGACAATGGAGACTTCAGTTCTAATCTCCAAGGACTCACCTCAGTTCTAGAGATAACTTGCGGGATGCATATTAAAAGAGTTTGATTCTTCGGGCGTCAGTCAGATCACGCTGAGTTAGACAAATTTTTGATCTACAAAGGAGTCAAGAGTTATGGTGCGGCAGTCAGGAAAGTGGAGTTGAAGCGGTGATCAGATCCGCCAAGATCCTATTTGAGTGGCGGAGCAGGTTGAGGGGCCAAATGGTCTACTCCTGCTCCTATTTCTTATGTATTCTTATGTTCTTAAAGCCTTGTTGGTAGTCTTCATGATCTCCAAATCAATAAAACATCAGTGCCTAGACATGCCAATCACTCATTTACCCCTTAGCTTCAGGTCTTTTCTTGCAAAGGGGTCATGCACTGTTTCCAGACGTCTTTATTTTCCCCTTAACAAGCATAGCTTATGGTTTGATCGCTTGTTTTCAATATCTGATAAGGAATATCATGTTTGTATAAATCTCCATGCTTAAATTAGCATTGGCCTTCTCCTTTTCTCATATTTTGACTGCTCACTCCATTTTCAGGACACAGTTAAAGCAATTCTTTGGGCATTTCTCCCACCAAGAGAAAGAGGAAGGTCAGAGGCAAGAATTTTTTTTTTGCCGCACAGTTGTTAGATTTTTTTTCTCAGTATGACACTCACCAGGCTGAAGAATTCAAATGTTGTAGAATACAAGTTCAATGTTAAATAAGGGCAATTTGGTACAGTAGACCAATGAAAGACAACAAAAAGCAAGACTTCCATTTAAATAGCACCTTTTGCAACCTCAGGATGTTCCAAAGTGCTTTACGGTTACAACGTAGGAAATGCAACTGACAATTTGCACTAAGCAATTTCCCATAAACAGTAATGTGATAATGACCAAATAATCTGTTTTTTGGGTATTGATAAATATTGGCCAAGACACAGGAGATAGCTCCCGTACTTTTCTTGCCATGGGATCATTAACATTCACTTCAGGGGGCAGATAGAGCCTCGGTTTAACATCTCATCTGAAGGATGGCACCTCTGACAGTGCAGCACTCCCTCATTATTACTGTTGTGTCAACTTAGATTTTGTGCTCAAGTCATTGGAGTGGAATTGAGAAACCCCAACCCTCTGACTCAGAGGTATTAGTGCTACCATTGATTTCAGCTAGACCAGGATTTGGACAGGCCAAATCATTTCACATAGGAATTTTTGTTTTACCATCAGACAAATAAAACATTCATCTTATCAGACTGAGGTGCGTTTGAATCCAAGCCCCAGAGTTGAAAGGCAATTGCACCATTCAGTTATGCTTACCTTCTTTCACCATGTGCTCCAAATGCAAAATTGCAGGGCAAAATGGAATTCTGAACCATTAGAACAGATTCCAGTTTACACTGATCCAATTTCAGGAATGATTTGAGAGCACTACCTTAATAGTCATTTGGTAGTACAGAACTTGAGTATTGCCGAAAAGAGAGACATGGCTAAGCTTTTCGTCTTGCACTCAGTAGGACACTGGCAAGAATACCAATATAAGGGAACGACAACAATTTATACTGTATGTGAAGAGAGCACTGATTGGTTGGCAAGTGGAGTTGCCATGGAGAAAGCACCACTGATGGTGACTGACAGATAATTGCCAAGCATTGTTGGAAATTTAAACCAGGCAGCTTGAACCTGATTGGTCATGGCATTGCCCTGAGGAAGAGTAAGAACTGTAAACACTGAACAATAGATGACCCTTTTTTGGACCTCATTATCTCCATAGAAGAAACTAAGTGCTAGGAATTCTGAGAAAAAGTTGTCAGACTCAATTAGCAATACAAATTATTCACATGGGTTTCAGAATCAAAGAGTTGTGCAGAAAGTAAAGTAATCTCTTTGCATTTTTGTTTGAATCATCCTAAAGCATGCACACTGACGTAGAGATAGTGATTCAAAGTGGAACCTTGGTTAGAAGGTTCCTTTGTTTAATTTGCCTGTGTGTGCTTGCTAACAGAAGCAAGTGGTTCATTGGAAACAGACAGAGGCAGCTGCAGCTTTGCTGTGATGTAGACTGCATCTCACCTGACTGAGAGAGCCACAGAGATGTTAGTTAGTTAGACCTGCTCTTCAGTCAGAGAAAATACTAACTTCATCATTCAGTGCTTGAAATTCAAGTGGATGCTCATTCTCAGTTTGGATTTCACGAGAGAAAAGCAGCTGGAAGATTTGTTCTAGCTTCCAGCTGGTGGAAGAAATCTACAGTTGTCCTCACAGAGTCTTGAGGCAGAAATCAGTCAGCAGAGTTAGTTTGAGAAGCTGTGGGAAGGTAATTGGGTATCTGCTGGCAACCTGAACAAGTAGCTGAGGCATCCACAGTTATGAGGTCTGTAAATGCAGAGGGTCGTCTTGCCAAAAAAGCTAATGAAAGGACCCCAACAGAATCTTATTTCAGGCGATAGCTGGAACACTGAGGAGAATTAAAGTGAATTCCAGAGGGCTGTGGCACACATTCAGGTTGGTCCCAGGAAAAGTGAATGAACCTTCAGGATTTTGTAAGATAAGGGAACTCTTGGGGGCAAGTATAAAGTAGAATTGAGTTTATAGCATAAGCTTTATATACTATAGTGTTAAGTTAGCGGTGCTTGCATTGCTTAATTTCTCTTTATACATACAATAAAGTTTGTTTTTGTAGGAAAGCGTGAAATCTTGTGGTGTAGTTATGTTGCTGACTGTTAGGTGTTCAGATTTCTTCTTTAAATGTTAACAGTCTCTAACAGGATCGTAACAGTACACACAGCTTTCTTCACATATGTTTTTGATTAAATATAAAAATAGAATGGCCATTTCTATTTCCAGTTCCCTGTAAAAAAACAAATTCTCAAACAAGTGCAAAGTGAATGTATAACCTCTCAAAGTCAATTAAAGTGCCTGTGGTTTTTCTGTGGATTAAGCTGTGCGTCACTAAATCCATTGGACCATTAAGCTACATTCAGCTGAAACCCATATCTGTTCACTCTGGTATCAAGCTATGTGACAGTGGTTTTGCTTAAAGTAACCATTACTCACCAATCAACCATGGATGGTAAGGAGGAAGGAATACTCTTTCTTCTACCACCAACCAGTCAAATTGTAAGACACCACCTTTGCTGAATTCACCATCCTTTCCACTGCAGTTTTTTCAGTCACAGTCCTGCCATATACCTCACATGTGGGTGTTTACATTGACTAATGCCATTAAAGGCCAATGGCATTATTGTGTTGGTGAAGGGACCCCTTAAAGATTTTAAATGACTACTTTTTTGTGAATTTTGACCTTGAATCCATGCGATCCATGAGTTTCCATATTTGAAAACAAAGTCTCCCTCACTAGCAGGTCTCTGCTTCCTTTCAAGATAGCGACAGATGTATCAAGCAAATGACTGATGCATTGGTTAATAGGGTCAATACATACAACATCCTTCCCACAAAATAGAAATGGTAGAATGCACAGCTGCATTTCAGAAACTGCTGGAACAATCACTGATGGCATCCATGTAGCTATCCTGAAGTTCTTCCCATATAAGTAACTGAACATAGTGCGATGGTATGCTGCAGAATTTGCTGTGTCAAGCACCGTTCAGGTTTCAGTATAACAACTGTTCCAAACGTAACTTGTATCCTGGGTTTATGTGCTGCTGTATGGCCATGAACTGAGGTGGGGCTGTTCATACTCTGTTCACAAAGAGCTACAGTAGCCTATAAGAGGAGAGGCTTACATTCCAGGATTCTGGGCTGGAATTAGATGCAAGTTACCTCCACTATGCTGAACATTCAAAGGATGTGAGGCTGAATGATGGCTTTGAAGGATAAAGCAGTTTGTGGTGTAGCGGGTAACATATTAGTCTGGATAGAGGATTGGCTAGCTGGTTAGAAAACAGAGAGTATGCATAAATGGGTCTTTGTCTGATTGGCAGGAAGTGACTAGTGGGGTCAACATCAATTATTTACACTCTGCACTGAAAAGCAGTATTTGTGCAGGCCTGAAATTGGTAGAACAACAATGGAGTTTATTCTGCAGCAATTGCAGTAAGTTGCAAAGGCACTTATGATACAGCTGTTGCAAATTTATATTTAATATTTTCATTCTCACCAACTAAAATACAATAAGTAACAAAAGAGTTGATCTGAAATCCAAGCCAATAAACCCCGTGAAATACATTCAATTTTGCATGAACTGAGAGGAAGATTCACTTTTTCTCAGGAATGGAAAATATTTCCAGGTGGTGTCTTTGAGGTGTTGATGCTTGTAGTGAGAAAAGTAGGGCTGCCCGCAGGGAGGGGTCTGTGCTGGGGCCTCAACTTTTTACGATTTATATCAGTGACTTAGGTGAGGGTAACAAAGGCATGGTAGCTAAATTTGCAGATGACACAAAGATAGGTAGGAAAGTATGTTGTAAAGAAGACATGAGGAGTTTGCAGATGGATATAAATAAGTTGAGTGAGTGAGCAAGAACCTGACAGATGGAGTATAATGTGGGAAAATATGAAGTTGTTCGCTTTGGCAGGAAGAATAGAAAAGCAGGGCATTACTTATATGGAGAACGACTGCAGAATTCCGAGGTACAGAGAGATCTAGGCGTTCTCATGCATGAGTCACAAAAAGTTAATATGCGGGTACAGCATGAAATAAAGAAGGCTAATGGAATGCTATCCTTTATCATGAGAGGAATTGAATATAAAGTAAGGATGTTATGCTTCAGTTTTACAGAGCATTGGTGAGACCACATCTTGAATACTGTGTGTAGTTTTGGTCTCCTTATTTAAGGAAGGATGTAAATGTGTTAGAGGCGGTTCAGAGGAGGTTTACTAAAATGAGCAGGTCGTCTTATAAGGATAGGTTGGACAGGCTGGGTTTGTTTCCACTATGGTTAAATGGGTCTTTATCTGATTGGCAGGATGTGACTAGTGGGGTCAACATCAATTATTTACATTCTGCACTGAAAAGCAGTATTTGTGCAGGCCTGAAATTGGTAGAAATTGCCTCAGAAGGCGGTGGAGACGAGTTCACTGAATATTTTTAAGGCAGGGGTAGATAGGTTCTTGTTACACAAGTGAATCAAAGGTTATCGGGATAGATGGGAACGTAGAACTTGAAACACAAATGTTACTTAATGTATTTTAGTTGCTGAGCATGAAAATATTAAATATAAATTTGCAGCAGTTGTATCATAACTGTCTTTGCAACTTACTGCGATTGTTGCCACTATGCATTTATGGTTTAGAAGAATGAGGGGTGACTTGATTGAAGTATATAAGATCCTGAATGGTCTTGGCAAGGTGGACGTAGAAAGGATGTTTCCTCTTGTGGGTGAGTCCAGAACTAGGGGGCCACTGTTTTAAAACTAGGAGTTGGCTTTATAGGACAGAGATGAGGAGAATTTTTCTCTGAGAGGGTTGTGTGACTTTGGAACTCTGCCTCAGAAGGCAGTGGAGATAAGTCCACTGAATATTTTTAAGGCAGGGGTAGATAGATTTGTGTTACGCAAGCGAATCAAAGGTTATCGGGGATAGATGGGAATGTAGAACTTGAAACACAAATGGACTGGCCATGATCCTATTGGGTGGCAGAGCAGGCTCGAGGGGCTGAATAGCCTACTTCTGTTCCTATTTCACATGTTTGTATATTCATATGTGCAAGCTCAGGTTAGGTGCCTACTAGGTATCTGTTAGGCAGCAGTATATTGGCACTTTTCCATAGGCCTGAGTTTGCCTCTTTCTTGCTAGTTCTTTCAGGTCATTCTTCTCTACCAAGAGGCTCTTAAATGTCAAGGGCAGCCCTACTTTTCTCACTACAACCATCAACACCTCAAAGACCATCTGGAAATATTTTCCATTCTTGAGAAAAAGTGAATCTTCCCCTCAGTTCATGCAAAATTGAATGTGTTTCACAAGATTTATTGACTTGGATTTCAGAACAATTCTCTTGTTACTTAATATATTTTAGTTGCCGAGAATGAAAATATTAAATATAAATTTGCAGCAGTTGCATCATAAGTGCCTTTGCAACTTACTGCGATTACTGCAGAATAAACTCCATTGTCGTGCTACCAATTTCGGGCCTGCACAAATACTGCTTTTCAGTGCAGAGTGTAAATAATTGATGTTGATTCCAGACTCCCAGCAAAGGAAATGCGAGTGGGAGATCAGGCTACAATACTGTAATCCCAGTCCTCTGATTCATTATTCCTGCAAGTACAACTCGCTGCCGGGAACACAGGATTATACATTTACTCCCATGGTTTAAAATAATTTCAGGAGTCAGAATTCTCCACATCATTACAATGCCTGAATGTTCTAGTTTACTGTGCAGCCTTGTGATTCATTGTGCTTAACGTAGGTAAGGTTGTGCAATCGCAATACTTTGTCTGTGCACTTCCTATCTAACTCCATGACCCCACAACTGCCATTCCATTTTTAAATTCAAAGCTACAATCTCATTAGTAAATTCACTGTAGGAGGAGGAAAAAGAAAAGAATGGGCAGTTTAAATTACGACAGTAGTGAAAGGGCCAGATTGGAACATCTAGTGTGAACGGCCTTGGAAAGTATATCAGGCCATATCCTGGTGCTCCTTGTTCCCACCCTAGGAGCTTATGTTACAGAGCTTTTACCTTACGTTGTAGGAAGATAATTCATGCATATGATTATAGGGATCAAGATGGAATTTGAAAACCTTCAAATGAGATTTAGCACTTAAGGGGTAAAATCGTCTTTCAGAAAATAATGATAATATTGACCGCACTCGAGCTGGACTGTCTTAGGAAACACCTGCGCCTTTAAAATGTTATAAATTAGTGTGGAGTATAAACCTTTGTCCCTGTGCTTTTTTTAAAAAAAGATCATCAAAGCCCATTTGTGGAACCTCATACAGAACGTCCTGAAGTGATAAAGTTCAGTGGAAGCAGTGAGATTGTGATCCCCTGCCGCGTCACAGCGCCAAATCTACAGGTCACACTACTGATGGTAAGAGACTTAAAAGAAAAGTTTTCATAACTGCTTCTGATCTGCAACAAACAAGTTATATAATGTAAAGTGTCTTTCCAAGAAATGTTATGTAAAGCGCAGTAAAGATTGGAAGCACAAAGAGCATTTTAAAAAGAGAAAAGTAGGATAACAGCTCAGAAGTCAACCAAATCATTATCTACCTTTTCTCTTTTCAGATCCACACTGATCAACTGCGTAACTTTAACATGTTCTGATTTTATTTCAGCTTTTCACCACTAACATTTGTTTTATCTGAAAATGTTGCTTGTTTCACTACCACGTGTTACTAGGCACATGCTTTTGCTATATGATTGCCCACAAGATGTTATCCACTGGTATATAACAAACTCTGAAATTGTAATATTCTGATCATTTGTGCCTAAATGTTCCTGAGGAGCATGTAAGTTCCATGGTTCAATGCTTGGTCTGCACTAACTTAAGTGATCTCAGACTTGGTGGCAAAAGTGGTGCTATAAATCAGGTATGTCACCTCTCCTGAGTTTGGCAGGAGTATATGCAGAAAGTTGTAATGTCATGCATGCATTAACTTTGCCTAAGATTTCTCTTGCTTTGTCTGTCTGAAGAGCGGGAGAAAGTAAGATGTTGTTCTTAAAGCAGGAGCCATCATTCATACTAATAGCAAGTGCCTTCTGTTAAGCATTTAACCCTACTGTTTTAATGGTGAACATTCACTGGCACTATGATTGGTCAGATGCTGCTATTTCCATGGCTGTATTTTCCTCATCTCATTCCATAGTAAAAGAAAGTACTTGCAAATCCATCAGCCAGGTCAGTTGTGAAGAAGTACAAAAATAAGGGAGACAAAGGAATAAAACAGAAAAGTAAACATCAAACAGTCATCCACTGTAATCAATGTGACAGATGCAGCCTGATAATTTTAGTCATATTCGTGCTTTTATCGCAGGTACACAGCTAATGACTAAAAATGTACACGTACGATTGGTCCAATAATCGACAACTGTTGCTACAACTGGCCTCAGTCCCCTTGTCTTAAGGGGGAAACCCCACTCCAGCTACCACCCAGTTACCAGAACTGGGAAGTGTGAGTGTGAACATTAGTTGAGAGGTTGTAATACCTTCCACATTCAAATAGTCTATCAACACTCACTGTCTAGGCTCATGCACAAGGCAGTTGTGAACTGCCATTGCCCATGATATAATACCCCAGCACATCATCATCTTTAGTTCAGGAGAAGAGGAGATGCAGGCAAAGTGGAGAAATTACAATACAATGCAAACATTGCTTTGAGAAAAAATTAGGTTAAGTTGATAAAAGATCTGATTTTACTAAGTTATTATCCAAATAAATTAGGTTTTATTTCTGATTTATTTGGCAATATAGGAATGCACATAACTGGAAGACTGTTGAAGTCCTACATCCAATGTGAACATTTGAAAAATGACAAACACCACAATACTTGTCACACTGTTCAATCCCCTACTGCTCAATCCCTTACACTGTCAAATATTTATCAAGTTCCTTCTTCACTTTGCCAACATTATTCACCTCTAATGCTTCCTGAAACAGGCAGACTGTACCATATATCCACCATCCTCTGAGGATAGCAATTAAATTTAAACAGCCTGTTCACTTCCCCTTTTCTGAACTTGAATTCAAACCTTTTGTTATCAAGTTTACGATAACAGAAAGCATAGCTTTCAAACTACTTGTAGCCCCCTAGAATCTTGGATCCATTGATAAGGACTGACTTTAGTCTTCATCATAATAATTATAATCTCATAATTCTTCATAATTCTCCAATGTAGTATTTTTCATTTCCGTAACCTCTTTTCAAAATCTAATTCAAAATATTAATTCAGTTGCCTTTCAATGTGCTCTCACCATTGATCAGATCATTCTACACTGATACAATGATCACAACAGCACTCCAAGCGAGCCTAGGCTGGTGGTGAGGGGAGAATGACTTCCCTTGACATCAAGGCAGCATTTGACCACGTTTGACATCAAGGAGCCCTAGCAAAATTGAAGTCAGTGGGAATCGGGGGGAAACTCTCCACTGGTTGGAGTCATATCGAGCACAAAGGAAGATGGTTGTGGTTGCTGGAGGTCAATCACCTTAGTCCCAAGACATTACTGCAGGAGTTCCTCAGGGTAGTGTCCCAGGTCCAACCACCTTCAGCTGCTTCATCAATGACCTTCCTTCCATCATAAGGTCAGAAATGGGGATGTTCGCTGATAATTGCGCAATGTTCAGCACCATCTGCAGCTCCTCAGAAACTGAAGTAGTCTATGTCCATATTCAGTGAGACCTGGACAACATTCAGGTTTGGGCTGATAAGTGGTAAGAAACATTCGCACCATACAAGTGCCAAGCAATGACCATCTCCAACAAGAGAGAATCTAACCATCTCCCCTTCACATTCAATGGCATTACCATCGCTGAATTCCCCACTATCAACATCCTGGTGGTTACCATTGACCAGAAACAGAATGTACCACCCATATAAATACTGTGGCTACAAGAGCAGGTCAGAGGCTAGGAATTCTGCTGCCAGCAACTCACCTCCTGATTCCCCAAAACTTGTCCACCATCCAGAAAGAATAAGTCAGGAGCATGATGGAGTACTATCCACTTACCTGGATGAGTGCAGCTCCAAAAATACTCAAGAAACTCGGCACCATCCTGGACAAAGCAGCCCGCTTGATTGGCACCTCATTCACAAACATTCACTCCCTCCACCACTGACGCAGCAATGTATACATTCTACAAGATACACTGTAGCAACTCACCAAGACTCCTTCAATAGCACTTTCCAAACCCATGATCTCCACCACCTAGAAGGACAAGGGCAGCAGATGCATGGGAAATCCACCACCTGCAAGTTCCATTCCAGGCCACACACCATCCTGACTTGGAACTATATTGCCTTTCTTTCACTATCACTGGGTCAAAATCCTGGAACTCCCTTCCCAACAGCACTGTGGATGTTCCTATACCACATGGACTGCAACGGTTCAAGAAGGCAGCTCACACCACCTTCTCAAGGGCAATTAGGAATGGGTAATAAATGCTGGCCTAACCAGTGACACACATCCTGCGAATGAATAAATAAAATAAAACAACAATCCTGCATTGTTAGATGTGTGATCTTTTTCTTGAAACATTAACCTGACACCCCATCTACCTGTGCAGATGGATATATAGGGCAGGATTTTTCACTCATTGGGTGGGCGTGCACTCGACCCGAACGAGTGTAAAATGACGCGCGATGACGTTGGCCGAGCGTTCCGATGTCATCACGCACTTGCACGATATTTTGGTCGACAGGTGCGCGCAGGAGTGAGAAGTGCACCCGCCGACAATTAAAAGGCCTATTAATGCCATTAAGAATCTAATTGACTAATTTTTTTTTGCTGCCTGAGCAACCTTACGGTTGGCAGGCAGGCGAAAAGACCAACCGCCTTTTCATTTTTTTGTGAAACCTCCTCCATGGGTGGGATGAGGTTTTGATCCGTCATTTAAAAAAAAAATGTAAAGATTTCATCTTAATTTCTAACACGTTCCTGTGGGGACATGCTTTTTACCATCCTAAAATGCTTTATTTTTAATTTTTTATATCTTCATCTCCCTGAGGTAGCTCTGTGCCTCGGGGAACTTTCCCCGCGCGCACCCGTGCACACGCATGAACTTGCACGCTTGCCCTCCTCCAACCCCCCCACAGGCCCGCCAGCGTGAAATCGCGGCCTGGCCCCGATGGTGGGCAGCGGTCGGCTTCCCAACCACTCCCACCCGCCCACGCTGAGCCCACCCAACGAGGGCAAAATACAGCACATGGATTCTCTTCCAAGAAAAAAAATGGACAATTCTCTATCCTAATTAACATGTAGCCCTCAACCAACACCACCAAAAAACTTTAACTGCTGTTTGTAGTTTCTTGCTGTGCGCTCGTTAGCTGCTCCATTTGCCTACAAATTAAAGTGATTACATTTCAAAATATAGCTTATGGCTGTAAGACACTTGCTTGCCCTAAGGATGTGAAAGGTAAAATATAAGTGTAAGTCTTTATTGCGTTTATACTCTACCACTTCCGCATGCAATGTGACATGTTCAGTTCATGTGTTCTTGTACTCAGTGAACTATCCTCTGGGATACCTCTCTCTGGTAGACTAGATCAGTTTATCTTATCTGTCAGACCTTACTTTCCTTCCATATTCTCACTGTTTTACATGTATCCACATTAAACAACATCTTCGACTTGTCAGTCAAACTTCTTAATCTATCATTGTGAACAATAATGTCCCAAGAATTGGTCCCTGCTTTCTTCCCAGTGTAGCTTCATGTAAAACAATGCAAAGATTTCTCTGATGCAGCTACTTCAGAAGATTTCCCCTTACTTCCAGCATTGTGGGTCAAAAAGCTTTGCTAAAATTTGAATATAATAACATGCACTGAATTCCCATTTTCAACTCAATCCATGAGATTTGGCAAGCATGACTCTATCTCCCCCTGATTGCACCCCGGCACCCTGCCCAAGAAGCCATATTGACCTCTTATTCCGTAAGTAATTCATTATTCGCTCCTTCAGGATTCCTTTTACTATATGCATCAGGTTCACATCCCTATATTCCCCAGAGCATTTGTTATGCCTCTTTTCACAAATTGGTTTATTGAACTTATTGCAGTTTTTCCAGCATCGTTCCTGTTTCCAATGATTCCCTCACGATACCTGCCAGCATGTGACTGATCGAATTAGCAACTACATTAAGTTGGCTATTGCAATCCATGCAGGTTTGGTGCTCTCAGCATTCCATCATACTTCTACTGATAATTCTTATCATTTTTAACATTTCCTTATTTTTACCCCGGAAATGCTATATATTTGTTTAAAATATATATATTTATCGCATCTTCAGACTGCTCCAAATGTGCAATCATTTGTGGATGTTTACTAGATAGGGCTTCAAATATGTATTAATTTTGGAAGATAATTACATGGAAACTTACCATAATTCTGGCCAAAGGATAGTATTGATGACACAAATGCCCATGAGGTGCAATCTTCTAACTGGTGCAGAAAATGGGAGAAATTATTTTGAAATAAATATGTTTAATATGCACCTTGATATCTGTTCTTAAATCGCTGTAGTTAATTTTTACCTCTCCTTCTGAGTAATAGAGACATTTGAGTTGGTTCCCAGGTCCCACTGTCTGAGTGTCACAGAGACAAGCTGTCTGCTTCCTGCTTTGCAAGAGGAAGCGATGGGAGAATTTCTAGTCCCATTTACAAACATCCTCCGCCAAGCCTTTAAATTTTATGAACTTTAAACAAGGCCTCCAATCCAGGAAAACAGGAAAATGTGTTTACATTCTGCTTGGCTCTTTCCTTCTTGAACATTTCCCAAAATTATATTGACAAATAATGCCAAGAAACCTTGCCTGATGTTCTCTCAGTGTACTAAGCCACACCAAATGAGCAACCCTGGGATATGATTCCCAGTCTCTGTACGGTTAGCTGATCTCAGCTTGCATAACAGTTAGGGTACTAAAATTAGCCGTAGCAACAATGGGAAAAATTCAGCTGGGTGTCTGCTGCTGATCCATATTCAGTGATTCCTGTAAAGTGCCTTTGTGGGGACAAGGATTGAGGATCTGATCACACTAGAATGTAGCATCACCGACACACATCCACAGACTGTTAATACTCATTGTTTAGATTCACCCATGAAGAACTACCATTGACGTACAAAGGTCCATTACTGCTCATGAGCCTGCAGCCTGGAATGAGCTGATACCTTAAGGAAGGGGAGAAGAAAATTTCCCAAACCTACAATCCAAATCTAATCTTGCCACTGAAGTCAAATCCAAATCCTAGTTGGGATCTAACTCTGAAACTGTTAATTAAAATAGCATCCATGTTGTTGAATGTTGGTGGCGAGTTGATCTGGATAAATTTGGCAGACTGAACTATTAAAAAGCTTAAATGGTCCAGTCCCTAGAGATGAAGCTTTCATGTGAAAACAATACTGCTTCAACTCTTCAAAAGTAGCTTTCTTGAAAAGATGGTGACAGACTCTTATGTTGGATGTACTGACATTTCTCAGGAAATTAAATCTATTCCCAGAGCCATCACACTTCTACAAATCACATATTTTTAAAAGCTCAATGAATCAACTGATTTTGGCAAGTGGAATGATATGGTTTGCAGTGCTGATAGTGGGCCAGACTGTGCAAGAACACAGGTCAGCTAATGGCTAGTTATTACCCAAGAGAGACAAGGGCCAATTTTAACTCAACCTGGTGGAAACTGGCTGTGGTAGAGTTAAGATTGCGGTGCACCACTTACTTGTACCATATTGGCTGGAGCCCCGGCCTTCCAGCAGTAGCCTATTACTGTATGCAAATTGGGGTCTTCTGACGTGCATAAGCATTTAGAGCATTTTAGAGGGATGACTGGGTGATGAAATGGAGGATGTTCCAAAACTGTATGTAAGTAATGGTTTATCTGGGGCCAGGAGGAGCAAAAATGCTTCCCCTCTGACTCTAACTTCCTGCTGGCTGAGTCAGCCCATGCACCACATGAATGTTGTACTGGCTTGAAGCCAGTGAACTGCAGAGTGATACTCATTTGGGGCATGCAGCCCACTGGTGGCAGGATAGAGAGTTATATTTTCTCAGCTGACACCTCCAAATCAATCACTGTGCTGCTGACCCAATTTTTTTTCCATTTCTTAAATCTCTCATATTGCGTGGCAAAATATCACAAAATGCCCAAGATTTCCCCCTTCCACTTTGCTAAAGGAATTTTATAAAATGTCTTTATTATTTATTTATGATGGAGTAAATCCTCTGTGAGTGGAACACTTCACTCGTTCAACCTGTTGTCATACTGCTGAATGCCTGTGTCTCCTCAGGACAAATGTTTTACAGTTCAGGCACTGGTTAAAACCCATTGGTGAATACTGAGAAAAAGTCACAGCAACGGTGCCCATTACGGGGGTGGTGAGGTGAGCGGAGGTGCAAAGGTTGGATTTAACCCAACCTGCCTGGCAGTAACCAGCCTGTTAAAAACAAGCAGCTGAATTATCTGCTCAGAATTTTACCCTTTTGACTATTCAACTTCGCAGCTCTGCAGGTAAATGAGGTACCTTCCTAACTTTTCAATAGTTTAATCTGCCAAATTTATCCAGGTCAACTCACCACCAACATGGATGCCAGTTCTATTTGCAGTTTCACAATTGGATTCCGATTAGGATTAGAATTTGACTTCAGAAGCACATGCCTGATGAATTTATACACTTCAGGGTTCTTTTATGCCAATGGCATCCCAATGATATTTTAACTGGTCCCTGAGTGGTGTTGATGCCACAGTTTTCTTGCCAGGCTGCAGCGGATCAGAAGCTGGTGGGAAAAACAAAGAGGTCATTCTAGATATAAAAAGAATGCCTTTCATTTACATAGCAGCTTTCAAGACCTTAGGATGTCTCAAAGTGCTTTATAGACAATGAAATACTTTTAAAGTGTAGTCACAGGGAAATGCGGCAGACAATTTGTGCCACAGCAAGTTCCCAAAAACAACAATGTGATACATGAGCAAATAATTTGTTTTATTAATGATGGTTGAGGGGGTAAATATTGGCCAGGAAACTGGGGACAACTCTCTTGCTCTTCTTTGAAAAAGTACCGTAGGATTTTTTAATCCACTTAAGAGGGCATCAATTTTGTGGGTAGGTGAACCTGCACCTCCCTCTTCTCTTTTACTCCTAACTCTAGGATTTGGACTGAGCCAGTCCAGGTGGAGAAAATGATCAAGGCTCACAACTCTTCTTTTCAATAGTTTATTGTAATATTGGCAAACATAAAAACATCAGTGCCCTACTCCCCTTATGTTAGATCAGTACTTACAAATGATCTTGACCATTAATGACTTACAAACCTCAGTACCCTGCTGTCTTTTAAGTTAAATCAGTACCACACCCACACTCTTCCTGTAACTTCGGAGCTGCACTCACGCTCTTAACCCTAGAAGAGCTACACTTCTGAAGAGATGCTAATTCTGTTATTAATGTTCCTTTAGCTTATTTGTCCTGTTTTAGTTCATCCAATCCCCTCATTAAACATATTTTCTGAGAAGCTCCATACTGTTCAGTGCTGCTACTGCTGTTTCTGTGACTCCTCTTACTGCTAAACAAACGTTTCCTAAAACCACCAAAAATCACACTACTACAATGATTACCACAAAGCCCTCCCTAAACCTGTGGATTCTTACACATTGCAACAATCTCATATCCTGGGTTCAAGAATTGTCCATTAACATAGGAAGGTGTTTCGATGGGGAAGCTCCTAGTTATCACATCACCAAATTTCACTCTAATCAGGCAGTTCTTGGGATTGCTGTTTCCAAGGAATACAGGGGCACAGTCAGACACAGTGGCCCCACATAGCTCGTTGGCCTATTCTTCTTGCAGACCTATAGTTTGGACACAAGAGTTCAATGGTCAAGACAAATAATTTAAGTGGACAGGTGCATTAGTCAAATTTTAAGAACCAGCAATGACTAAATAAAAATAAAGAGGGAGAAAGAAGAGTATGAGGGAAAGCTGGGTAGTAATATAAAAGCAGATAGTGAGAGCTTCTACAAGTATATAAATAGTAAAAGAGCAACTAAAGCTAGTGTTGGTCCTCTAGAGAGTGAGTCTGGAGAATTGATCATGAAAAGCAAGGAACCAGCAGAGGAGTTGAACAGGTATTTTCTGTCTTCACAGTAGAAGACTTAGAAAACTTCCCAAAGATATTTGAAAATCAAGGAAGGAACAGGAGGAGGAACTTAAAACAATCACCATCACCAGGGAAAAGGTGCTGGGAAAACTATTTGACCTAAAGGCTGACACGTCCCCAGGACCAGATGGCCTGCATCTTAGGGTCTTAAAAGAAGCGACCTCAGAGATAGTAGCTGCACTGGTTATAATCTTCCAAAATTCCTTAGAATCTGGAAGGGTCGAGTGATTTAGAAAATGGTTGTCAGGTTATTAAAAGAGGTAGAGAGCCTGCAAACACATATAGACAGGTTAAATGAGTGGGCAAAAATCTGACAGATGGAGTATAATGTGGGAGAATGTGAACGTGTCCACTTTGACAGGAGGAATAAAAAAGTAGTGCACTACTTAAATGGGGAGACACTACAGAGGGATCTGGGTGTCCTGATACATGAATCACGAAAAGTTAGTATGCAGGTACAGCAATTGATTAGGAAGGCAAATGGAGTTTTGGCATTAATTGCAAGGGAGATAGAATATAAAAGTAGGGAAGTTTTAATGAAGCTGTACAGGGCATTGGTGAGGCTACGTCTGGTATACTGTGTACAGTTTTAGTCTCCAAATTTGAAAAAATATATAATTGCATCAAAAACATTTCAGAGAAGGTTCGCTCGAATCATTCCTGGGATGAGGGGCTTATCTGGTGAAGATAAGTTGAACAGGTTGGGCCTATACCATTGAAGTTTAGAAGAATGAGAAATGATCTTATTGAAACACAGCAGAGCTTGAAGGGATTTGATAGAATCAATGCCGGGAGGGTGTTTCCACTTGTGGGAGAGACTAGAACCAGGGGACACATTTTAAGGCTTAAGAGGTCTCCCATTTCAGACGGAGATAAGGAGAATTTTTTTCTGTCAAAGGATCATTAGTCTGTGTGATTCTCTTCCTCAGAAAGCAGTGGAGGCTGGGACATTGAATTTATTCAAGGCGGAGTTAGATTTTTGATAAGGGAGTCATATGTTTTGGGTACAGATGGCAAAATGGAGTTGAGACCACAACCAGATCAGCCATTATCATCTTGAATGAAGGAGCAGGCTTGAAGGGCTGAATGGCCTACTCTGCCCCTATGTTCCGATACCCATTGTGTGGCCTGCCATCTCTTGACTAGTGTATTGAAAAAATCACCCATTGGTGTCTATGTCAGGTTTTGAAGGTTTTTTTAGGTCCAGTTCCAAGGTTCCATGGAATGTTGGGAGGCAAAGTTGGGCCAATTTCTGAAAATTGTCTATTACAAATGGCCTTTTTGCAGTATTTTCTTTGGGCTTTCTCACGTTGCTTTTTTTTAAAGTTGAATACATTCTTACTGAAGGACTGCTACATTTAGCATATCATCAGAAAGACATCACCTCCTACAGTGCAGCACTCCATTAGCACTACACCAGGGTTCCAGCCTAGATTAAGTGTGCAAGCCTCTGGAAGAATTTGTTTTGTGGGGCCAGGAACAGCAGGAGTATCAGGAGTTCCTCTGCGCTGAGCTCCCACTCTTCCCTCCCACAAGTCAATCCTGAAACCCTATCCCTACCACTTATCTTGGAATTGGTAGGGGGGAAAGGGCCACTCAATCTTCCCCTGCAGGCAACTGCTCTGTGCCCTCTTCTTGCCTGGTCCAGGTGATAAGTAGACTGGCAGCTTTTTAAAAAGTTCCAGTAGTGAAACTTGTCAGGACTTTCTGCTACCTTTATCAGGCTGGTAAATACCTCCACCGCAAAGTTTTGCAAATTAGCTTGGAACGGTATGGAAATATCTTGTCAGGGATGGAAACATCTTTCTCATTATCTTCAGAGCTGATGTGAATTCTGTTCCAATGTGACTTGCAGTGTTACAGACTTTACTTGATTGGTCTGATTGGTATGTGTCCAGAATGTTCACTTACTGTTCCCCATGGTTTACCATTGACATCTGTCAAAAAACGATGAAAACCTCCTCAGAATTAGGACCAATGGGCAGGTTATGTCCTTATTCTGTCAACTCCCTTTCAGGCGATGATGTATCTTTTAAGAAAATTGTTTATTTTGATTTCCAACATATTTTTCAACTATAGTAGGGTACACAATTTACTTCTCTTGGAAAGACAAAATAATGGGCAGAAATTTCTCCCCATTAGGGGGTTGTGCGGGGGCGGGCGCAAACCCGATCGGCACCCCTGATTGGAGCCACGCCACCATTTTACGTGAGCGGGCCAATTAAGGCCCGCCCAGTGTGACACTCGCCCAGAAGCACCGAGCGTTCCCTTTGCGGGCCAGAGGTGCCTCAGGGAGATTAATTTATAGTTTAAACATTTAAATAAAGAAAAGAAAATATTTTAATACATGTCCCTCATACGACACATCAATGAATTTTTTCAAAATTTTTTATTTAATTTATAATCCCTTCATGAAACCTCATCACGCCCGTGGATGAGATTTCATGAAAAATGTGAAGGCCGCCTAGGCTCTTCGCCTGCCCGCCAACCTTAAGGTTGGACGGGCAGCATTCTTAACTACTTTAATTACTTTCTTAATGGCCTTAATAGACCTTTGACAGTTCGGTGGGTGCACAGCCGAACTGAAAATCTAAAAGACGCACGGTGACGTTGGGACGCCCGCCCGACATCACCCCATGTCATATTACGCGTCAGCGAGCGGGCCCTGCCCCCGCTCGCCAACCAGAAAATTCTTCCCAATGAAAATGTTAGGCCATTAACTTCAGCACTTTTTAATGTGACATGAAATTAAATTTACCACAAAGAGGGCAACCATTAAAATTCATTGCATATTGATACCCAGTAATGTATTGCCTCTCGCGCATCATTGCAACAAGTGATGACTGGCAAACCTAAGCAGTCAACCTAAAGTTGTTCATCTCTCTAACTTTGTTAGTTTACAATAATCTCTAATTTGAAATGAAGGATTTGATACATTTCAGATTTACCTTGCCAGATTGATTAACTATGAGAAATGTTGTTGTTAACCAATAGCTCATAGGTATTAAGTTTCTTCCCAGCAAATGAAAGCAGAAATAAAAACAAATTTATTTTATCAGTAAGCCATGAGGAATACGATATGTAGATCTTTAGAAGGCTAAGAGGCAAAGATGGCATAAACAAAAGCAGTCTGTTCAATTTGGGCTGCAAGTGCAGAACTAGAGCAGCTATACAGAAAATTAACAAGCATCAAATGTGGCTGAGAATGAGAATGTGTAAGATGACGCGGCGGGCATCCCGACGTCACCACATGTCATTTAGATCTTTCATTCGGTGGGCGTGTGCCAGAGGTGGCTGTGCGCCCCAACTGTCAAAGGCCTGTTAAGGCCATTAAAAAACCAATTAAAGTACTTAACAATGCTGGCCGTCCAACCTTAAGGTTGACAGGCAGGCGAAGAGCCCAAGCAACCTTCGCGTTTTTCAGGAAACCTCATCCTCGAGTGGGATGTGGTTACCCGAAGGTTTTATTAAATAAATAAATATTTTTTGCTCAATTCATAAACATGTCACATGAGGGGACATGTATAAATAATTTTTATCTTTATTAAAAGTTCTCAATATGTACTTAATCTTCCTGAGACTGTGCGTCACGCTGGGCGGGCCTTAACTGGCCCGCCCACAAAAAATGGTGGTGCGGAGCCGATCACGGGCGGCGATTGGCTCGATGCCTGCCCGTGCCCACGCCCGCTCCCAACCGGCCCACCCGACAATCAGAAAATTCACCCCATGGTGATTGACTGAATTTGGGTTCTGTTTAAAAAATGCATGATGGGATACCCAGCAATGCCAAGAGTTTAGAAAGAAGCTGTGAGATATGGTCCTGGTTCAAGTGCTTAAGCAGACTTATCATGAGATCATTTCATGGAGGTGTGCAAATAGCTAGAGGAAACAAAATAATGAGACTGCTAATGAAAAGGTATGCAGTCCAATTTGGAGTCTAAAACAATGTTATATCCTTAATGACAGGTGAATTTTAGAATGCAAATTTATGACTATTTGAGATACTCCCTAACATAAGTAAATGTTGATGTTTCAGTCCAAGCATGTTCTCACTATGTTTCCAGTAACATAACTGGATAAGATTAAATTGGGAGCATAGGTCAGCATTACACAATGAAAGTTATAGGTAGGGATTGAGCTGTTAAGCTTTGCCTGAAAGTAAGTTTGATGTCAACAATAATAAATCCAGTTCCCTGCGCACTGTCCTTCAATATCGGATTACTGAGAACTCTAAAACAACCTATAAAACTAAGAGTCTGAATCGTATGTGTAAAACATCAAATTACCACCATCTTTTAAAGTATTACACTACAACACATCATGTAAATACTCAACAAGCAAAGTGTCTGTCGGACTTGCACCTGATTGGTTCAAAGACCATACTCATTAAAAGTAACAAATTTTGGCTGAAAAGTTTGCAAATTTACTGATGAACAAGTGACAAACATGTCAAAAACTACAAACTGCTAGTTTGCCTACTTGCTATTTTAAGTCAAAAATGAACAAAAGAGCTACCCGTAAAACAGCTCATGAAACAGAGATGGGGAATCAATAAAGTCCCACGAAATATTGAAAGCAAAAGCTTTCCAACATTAGGGATTTACAATGTTATGTCAAAGTGCAGGGGGTGCGGGACTAAACAGCACAGCTCTTTCAAGCATGTATGAAGGATTAAATAACTTCCTTCTATGATGTAATTTTCTGTTGCTCTATGATAATATTGTGACTTATCAATAACCAGTGAAAATTACTTTAAAATAGGGCTTTTAGCATAAAAAAGACAAAAATCTTCAAATTTATTCATAGGGCAGCTTTTTCCCATCGGTGAGCGGGGGTGGGGGTGGGGATGGGGGCAGGGCCCGTTCGCCGACGCATAAAATGACGCGGGGTGATGTCAGGTGGGCATCCCGACGTCTCCCCGCGCCATTTAGATTTTCAGTTCGGCGGGCGCACAGCCGAATTGGCTGCGCACCCGCCGGCCTGTCAATGGCCTATTAAGGCCATTAAAAAAGTAATTGAAATGATTAACGGACCTGCCCGTCCAACCATAAGGTTGGCGGGCAGGCGAAGAGTCCAGGCGGCCTTCTGAAAAAGCACGAAACCTCATCCACGGGAGGGATGAGATTTCATGAGGGATTTTAAAATTTCAGAATATTCTTAAATAAAAGTAATGGACATGTCCCAGCTCATGTGACAGTGTCACATGAGGTGACATGTCAGGAAAATTTTTTCTACCCTTTAAAAACTTTTTATAACTTCCACCGATCTCCCTGAGGCGGCACTTTGCCAATAAATGTCCCAATGCTTTATGTAACTGATAGATTCTGCTTAAATAAACACATTTAACTTCAGGATTTTTGCTCTATCTTCCCTCCATACTGAGAGCTTCCTTCAAACTTGAGTAATGAAACCACCATCCAGAATTTCATTCTTCCTGATGGGACATTTGGAAAAGAAGGGAAAGTTTAAATTAAGTTAAATTTGAGTTTTAAAGTTATTTGTTTTCACTGTAAAAATTGTAAATATGTGAGTCATTCTGTCCTTTAATAATTTTAGCAAGGAACTACTGTGATCAGTTTCTCACAGAAATCTTTTCACAGTAACTATCATGTCCATTTTCTGTATACATTTATATTCACAGTTCAAGAAAAGGGAAATAAAAGGAATTAAAGTACTAACATTTAAAACCTCAAATCAAATTGAAACAAAAAACATGTTAAAATGTGATTCCTGTATTTTAGTTTATGTAATGCTGGTCAGATAAATGTAATTTTTTTATATTATAGCTGTAACTTTTGTTTCTCAAAAATGTCCATTTTCTGGTGTGGCATCTTTTAATATGGTATTCTAATTGACGCTGAAATAATCCGTGCAGCTAAATAAAGCAGATATTTTAATGGACTCAATGCACGATGACTACATAAAAGACCGTGTTCCCATTTACACAAGAGTGGATATAGGAACATTTACTTCCCTTTGTGACATGAGCAAGATTTCAGTTATTGGCACATGCTTAACTTCAGCATCCAACAAAAGTCACCCCTCCAGATGATTGTTCCAGCTCTTATTATTAAAACTGTTCTGTTTATTTCCTGGAGCTCGATATTAAGTCCTCCTTTGGAATTAATAATAGGAGCAGGAGGAGGCCATTCAGCCCCTTGAGCCTGCTCCATCATTCAGTATGATCATGGTGATCTGATTGTGGCCTCAACTCCACTTTCTTGCCTGCCTTCCAAAGCCCTTGACTCCCTTGTGAATCAAAAATCTGTCTAACCCAACTTAGAATGTATTCAATGACCCAGCTTGATGTGGGAAAGAATTCCAAACATGAGCAACACAAAACATGTCCAGTATAACATTCCTAACAGTACACAACTTCTCCGAGTCCAAAAATGGCTGATGGGCACAATTCACAAGTTACATGAGAGTCTAAACATTTTAAACTGACCCTAGAACCCAATTTAGGACTTGGCAATATACAGACAATAGATGAAGGAAGGAAGGAAGAACAAGAAAAGAGAAATAGGTAGATTTTCAAGGCCCTATATACAAACATAAGAAATAGGAGCAAGAGGAGGTCTTTCAGCCCCTCAATCCTGTTCCACGATTCTATACAATCATGGCTGATCTAATTGCAACCTTAACATCTCTTTCCTGCCTGCCCTCATAACCTTGACTCCCTTGTCAATCAAAAATCTGTCTAACTCAGCCTTGAATATATGCAATGACCCAGATTTCCATTGCTTCCTTAGGAAGAGAATTCCAAACAATATTAACCTTCTGATAGAAGTAAATTCTTCTCATCTCCATCTTAAATGGGGAACACCTTGGGCTGGATTTTCATCGAGTTCTGTTGACTTAAGAGCCCTTTAAAAATGGCAGCCGGTACACGATTCCAGGATCCCAGACCCCATTTCCAGGTTTTCCAATTTTTGAAAGTGCCTATTAAGGGTGTGGATTGGTTTGGGTCAAAAGCCAGAACCCTGCACTCCTGACCTGGCTGGCTCCATTGCGAGGATAGATGCGTCCTAGTCCTCCACAATTTTCATGGAACCGGGCCAGGTTTTCAATGAGTCGAGGTTCGCACGCACCTCAGAGATGTTGCGAACCATTGGGCAGAATTTAGCCCTTGGCTGGTGGGCGGGCCCTACCGACTTGGCAGCGGGGGGGCAGCCGAACCCCGCTGCCGAAATGGGGCCCGCCGCCATTTTGAGTGGGTGGGCCAATTAAGGCCCGCCCAGTGGCCTGCCCGACATATGCGCTTCCTGTACCGGGGGGGGAGGGAATCCCCAACTGTCAAAGTGCGCTCTTTCACGCATGCGCACGAAAGAGCGCACTGCTCCCTGAGGCAAAGTCCTGTCTCAGGGAGTTTAGTGAAAGGTAAGTAAAGACAAAAAATAGAGACATTTTAAAATTATTAACATGTCCCCCTCATGTGACAGTGTCACACGAGATGGGACATGTTGATAACAAACTCATAAAATGTATTAAACTTTTACAAAACGGTAATGAAACTTCATCCCGCCAGTGGATGAAGTTTCATTAATAATCTACAGGCTGCTGGGGCTCCTGGCCTGCCCGCCAGCCTTAAGGTTGGCTGGGCAGGGCATTTAACTATCTTAATGAGCCTGTCAATGGCCTTAATTGGCCATTGACAGGTCGGCGGGCGGACAGCTGATTTAAATGGCCCAGGATGATGTCGGGGATTCCTCCCAACATCATCCCGCATCATTTTCCCCTCGGCGAGCGGGCCCCACCCCCAAATCGCCGAGGGGAAAATCCTGGCCATAGTCTCCATGAATGAATCTTTTAAAAGGCAAGTTCAAAAGGTCCCCCTCATGCACCCCCACCCCATGCTAAGCTATGCTCCCCCAAACAACCCTTCCCATGACCCCTCATGCCAAGCTATGGCACTTCCATGAGGGGCTAAAAGGGGTGGGTGGGGGCATTAGGTGACATGGATGGAGCATGTGGAGTGTGTGAGAGGATGTGAGGGATGAGGGCTGGTAGGATTTCTGTTTTTATTTTAACTGGGATGAAATCCCAAGCACTGAGGCAGGTCTCAGCACCCAGCAGCCCCACCGGCTGCCTCCGAACCTTTTTGCTGGGGTGCCTAGCCTGACTCCAATGAAAATCGCATCCTTCCAGACGAAGTGGGCGGGCTGAGCCTAGAATTCTCCCGACTCCCGCTACCCCCCTCTTGGATGAAAATCTGGGTCTTTATTTTGAAACCATGCCCCCTAGCTCTAGATTCCAGCATGAGGGAATTTCATTGCAGCATTTCATTGCTACAATGAAACTAAGTATCAAATGAAATTTGGCACCTTTTATATTTTCCTCTTTTTTAGTTTGACCAGAAATGTAAAACAAATATAAATTTAAGAGATTGCCTGAGTATGAAGTTCTACAAATGTATTAGTACTTGTTATGACCGGTCCCCAGGCGAGGTCCCCTCAATTTGTTAACTTTCTGAACAGGACTGCAATTTTGTTATGCCCCCAGATGAGGAGGAATGAGCTGGCTGCCCTTCTTTATTCAACCTCCTCAGTCGGTCGCAACAAGGTTAATTTAAAAATCCAAATGTATTTATTTTTTTTGAAGGAGCCAGTTTAACCAGGCTTTCTTGAGTCAAAGAAAGAGTAAGTTTATTAGTTACTAAAACTAAAAATAATAAAAATGCAACACACATGCACACGGATCAGAAATGAGAAGTTAAGAATCCAAATAAAATTTTTTTAAAAATGCATCAGTCTTTGGTTTGTCCGTGAGGCTTAGATGACTGTACGTTGCGGCTGTTAGGTTGAGTGATTCCAGTCGAGGTGACTTTGGCAGTTTCGCAGTTAGTTTGGAGACACTCAGTTCTTCAGGATGGCTGAAACGCTGTCCTATTTCCTTTAGATTGTGCCTTCTGCCAAGCTTTGCCTGCAGCAACAGAGAGAGATCCTTCACCTGCAAGCTGAAGGGGGGGTGACTAGCTTGTTCTTCCACTTGTTGTAACACACAGTCAATCTAGCACATCAGCTTTATAAATGATTTTTCCCTGTGTATTCTGGAAAAACTATGACTCACACCCAGCCTCCATGTTCTTTTCATCTCACACCATTTATACATTCTGAGATATAAACCAACAGGCGATGGATATCGGATGTCTGCTGAGACATGCAAATCAGTCTTTTGTCTCTGGAACCACAGGAGATTAAAGTTCAGTCCTTTGCACCTTTCCTATTTCCCTCTCAAATGCCTATGTTTGAAGAAGGCCATGACCCCTTTCAGGTGTGACATTCCATGTCCTCTCAGGACCAGCCAGTCAAGTATAATCCACATGGGAATTTTCTAGACAGTGGTCGCTTTACATTATCAGCCATCTTTTGCTCAATATCTTTACTTGTATTTCTTTTTTTAAAAAAGGACAGGTCTTCCTTAAAAAGTTCAACTTGCCCGCAAGTAACTGGTACCCATTAGTCCACCATCGTAGCAAACTAAGTAATTAATTTGCTTAGATCCAATCAAAAATTTATATTCTTAAATTATGCATTATCCATTCATGTGCAATTCTTTAATGAGTGCCTACTAAAGAAGTCCAATTCTTTCCACATGATAATTCACACTTACCTTGTTTGTTATGAGTTTCAGTTTAACAGATGATCATTTCTGCCTGATACAGGATTACACCATCTTTGAAATCAATGGGACAAATAGTGTATGGGATCCTACGCAAGGCTTTATTATTCGAAACCTGGAACATATTCCCTCTGGAATGCTGCAATGCAAAACCATGGTCAAAAATCAAGCCTTCAGGTCTTACTTTATAATATCCAAAGAAGGTAAGTGTTTTCTTTCCTTCCAAATGTATTGGGCTAATGTCAACTCCAATGTGAGTGGACAGCTATCCTGTCAGAGTCTTCATTACAGGCCTGGTTAATTTGAACTGCCTGGCCTCATTTGAGTGGAAAGTGGCAGCTCACCAGTCTTCTCAAATTTAGTGCTATTTGCACTATGTGCTTCAGCCATTCAATTAACTTTCAGCAAGGTAGCCAAATGGATTAGCCAAAGCCTAGAGGGAAACAGAATGGGTTGTTGCTCTCCAAAGAGATCCTGATCCAGAATAAGAGGGGTGCTACATTGGCAATAGAAAATGCTCTTCTAAGTTTGGGATAAAAGCACATTGCTTGAAAAAGGGTGGAGGGAAATTATTTAACACTTAAATTTAGTTAATATTCAACCTCAACGTGTCTCATCCTGACAGTGCTTGGAACACGTAGAAAAGCCTCCTGGATAACATCCTTCACCTTGGTGAATACAAAAGTGCACCAAACAAAAATGTCCACTATTCTACTCTAGCAAACAAGATGGCAAAGGCTAGAACTAGAGCCAATCTTTGCAAAGTTTTATAAGTATTTATTTACAGAGATACATATTACAAACTTGTAGCTCCCAACTCAGCAAAAAGTTTCAGTCAGTTCCTTTGTATAAGGGTACAAGTGAATCTCTAGTCAATGCTCCCCATCTGCATAGAGTTAAAGACAATTGATTTGCAATAAACATCCACTACCTGGTTTCTAATTTGTTCAACGAAAACATTTGTAGCAGTACAACAAAGTTAGGAGGTGTCAGCTGTGGCTCAGTTCATAGCACCCTCGCCTTTGAATCAGAAGGTTGTGGGTTCATGTCCCACTCCCGGAAACCAAGAACTGTGAATGAACTCGAAAGAATTACAATCTGTGACTGTTGATAACTCGAAAGAGTTACAACAAAGTTAGCAAAGATGGAAATTGCTGCATTACTTCTTTGTCATTTTTTTTCTGACCTAAGCTCAAGTGCTTGATTATTGTGGTTTGTTGCATATATATATATTGTTTTGCCTTTTATCCTCAGTTGAAGGGGTGAAATATCTTCACCTTAATACCAGTTCAAGAATCAAGGTGCTATCTGGGGATACACTGTCTATCAAGTGCACAGCAAAAATGCCTTTGAATGCCAGACCTGAATTTCAGTGGGAGTATCCTGGTAAAGCAGTAAGTCCTGACTTTTTACATCATCTTGAAGTACATTTACCAGATTTTCTGAAGGATTTTATTAATAGTTTGATGCAAAAGCTTCAAAATTACTGCTAGCACAATTTACAGATGGACGCATTAACATATTCATTTGGCATTCCTATGTCTGCTACACGCTAAACATATTAATATCTGCATTGAAATATGAAAGGAATGCCATACAAACAAGTTGAACCTTCATCCACTAATAAGGCCAACACTAATTTCTGGCGAAATCCATCAGTTTCATGCAATCTGAAAACCTTACAGCTTCTCAAAATTTCATTCCAGTTTTTTAACGGATGTATTTCCAGCATATTCCTACAATTTATACTGATAAACCTAACAGACCATAAACAAAGATGGTTTGTGCTCATACTTCTGGTGCAGGATACAGCAGACACCATTTTATTGTGGGTGTCAATGTGTGCAGGGAGCATGCACCAGAAGCGTGCTGAGTAGACAGATTATGATGTCAGCACTAATTTGAGGCCATGCTGCCAATTTGAACCCTAACACCATCTGACATTCTCTCTTAAAGGTGCACAGTTTATTTAGGCATTTATTCAGCAGCAGGCTCTCCCAACAGTGCCAAGAAATGGAACATAAGCTGCTTTAAGATTAGTTACTGAGTGATTTCTAGTGGCCGTAACTGTGATTTTAGAAGTGTTTATTGGTTTCTAGAGTTGTTTAAAGTTGCTAAAGCCGACAGGGAGACATGTGGCAATTGCTGTCCTGACTCTGTCCTGACTTCAAGGATACTGCACAAACCACTTGCTCCCAGACATGGATGCACCATTATGAATTCCCCTTGGGCTACAGCATGGCAGAAAGAAGGAGCAGAGGTGATACAGAGCAGGGCAAGCTGCTAGAAGATGGAGGAGGAGGAGGAGGAGGAGGTGAAGACAGAGTTCTCAGCAAGAGGCCATATTTACCCAGGGTGTTCAGGGAGCAATTCTCCTGTCTGAACCTCAGCAAGGAATGGTGAGTCAGACACCTGCACTTCATGGAGGATGTCCTCACTGACGTCTGCCAACTGCAGCTGCCACACCTGCAACCTCAGAACAGGAATAGAACTGGATTTCCAGTGGCTGTGAAGGGTTTTACTTGTCCTTCTTCTTCCAGGCTGGAGCAGATGATATTTGCAACATGTTCCAGTTTGCCACCCAGTGTGGCATAAGGGAGGTCAGTGAGGCTCTATATTCCAAGAGAACTGAATAGATTTCACTCACTTGCCATAGAGAGGCAGGCAGAGCAAGTGTGCAGCTTTGAAAGGATTGCAGATCTTCCTATGGTGCAGAGTGCCATTGAGTGCACACACAATGTTTTGCGAATAGTGCATGACAACTCTGAGATGGACTGTAAACAACAGCGATTCCACCCCTTCAATGTCCAGCTGGAGTTTGACCATATACAAAGAATCATGTAGCCAATGCCTGGTATCCTGGCAGCAGTAACACACCACCTTTTGCTGCAAGAGCAGAGGACATGTGTCAATGAGCATGATGCGATGTGTTTGTCTGATGTGGCTGTCATGTTGAATAACTGGCAGTGTGTGAGATGTGGATGTGAGGCTGGCAACAGTGTTAAGTGTGTGAGGGTGAGGTGAAGTTATGAATGTGAGGTATGCATCATGATCAGTAGAAATTGTTGGCAGATGAGTGATGGGGCGTGCAGTATATTGAGCAGAGTATGAGGCTGGTGGTGCAGGTGGTGGGATATGGCATTTGAAGATACCTTCCCTGACCTTGATCACTTGTGAGCTCATTGAACTTTTTGTGGCACTGCATCCAAGTCCTCCAGACTTGACTTCTGACATTGACCGTGATGGCTATCTGGCCACAGTGCCTTTGTAAGGTTTGTCTAGAGGGCTTCTTAGCCCCTTATCATATTACTCCTCCTTAGTACCTCCTCTACTAAGACATCTAGAACAGCAGGACATCTAGAGAAATAGTGACAGAGAAACTTGGAGCATGCTCACTCCCCTTTGCACCATAATTAACTCTTCTTCCTGCTCAGAATGTCTTCCCCAGCCACTTCCAGTAGCTGCTCTAGCCAGAATGTGTCCCCATGTAAGAGGTGCAGGCTGGCTTTAAGTAATACAAGCCAGCTTTAACTCATGCCAGTCTCGCACAATTCTAGACCCCCTGCATTCAATTTGCATGATTGCTGTATGCAGCTACTTAACAGCACATTTAATGCTGGTGCAAAAGGTGTCAGCTGTGGCTCAGTCCATAGCACCCTCACCTTTGAATCAGAAGGTTGTGGGTTCATGTCCCACTCCTGGAAACCAAGAACTGTGATTGTACTCAAAAGAGTTGCAATCTGTGACTGTTGATAACTCGAAAGAATATTTTTTTTAATGCTGGTGCAGCAATCATGCAAATTGGCAAGCAGCATGAAGTTGGCATGTTGCCTGCATCAGAAACAATGGGTGTGAGTTAATAATATATCGTAATCCCCACAACTGTTATCAGGGGCTATTGAGTTTTGCCCCCACAAAATTTAAACATGCAAAAGCAGCAACTATTAGTGACTGAATACCATTTGTTGCTTCTCTGCTTAATAAGTGGCACTGGGAGGAAGCCATATTAATGTCTTTACTGAGCGTTTTTAAAGGCAATGTTCCCATGAGGAGCTGTTGTATAATAATAGGATTACAATGCATAATTCTTTTCATTTATTCACAGGCTGATCGGACAGTTGATATTTACAATGCACGGGTAATGCCAACTGTATATTACAGTATGCTAACTCTGAAGGACATTCAGCGAAGTGACAAAGGAACCTACATATGCAAAGTATTGAATAAAAATATATCGCAAAACAGGACTAAAGTTATTGTCATTGGTAAGCTATTGTGGACCTTTTAAACACATTTCATTTATATGACTTGGAATGGCATTCACAGAGGGGCAGTCAATCAACCTACACCATAATCCGGTGCATCTTGGTGTGTCCTGGTGACTGGTTATGCAATAAGATAATTTTTTTTTATTCATTCAAGGGACAGGGCTTTGCTGGCTAGGCCAGCATTTATTGCTCATCCCGAATTGCCCTTGAGAAGGTGGTAGTGAGCTCCCTTCTTGAACTGTTTCAGTCCATCTGGTGTAGGTACACCCACAGTGCTGTTAGAGAGGATTTTGACCCAGTGACAGTGAGGAAACGGCGATATATTTCCAAGTCACGGTAGTGAGTGGCTTGGAGGGGAACTTACAAGTGTTGGTGTTACCATGTATCTGCTGCCCTTGTCCTTCTTGGTGGTAGTGATCATGAGTTTGGAAGGTGCTGTCTAAGGAGCCTTGGCGAGTTTATCTATTGGTGAGTAAATCTATTTTCTAATCCCACTCAGCTTTGGGGAATACAACAGCTTGTATTTATGTAGCACCTTTGACATTGTAAAGTGTCCCCAAGACACTTCACAGAAGCAATTATTAGACAGCAATTTGACACCAAATCACAGAAGGAAATATCAGGACAGATGACTAAAAGCTTGGACAAAGAGGTAGGTTTTAAGGAATGTCTTAAAAGAGGAGAGAGATGAAGAAATGCCAAGAGTTTTAGGAATAGAATTCCAGAGCTTAGGGTCTTGGCAGAAATTAAAATTGGGGAAGTACATAGAATTGGAGGAGCAGAGGGATAAGACTTGTAGGAGTTCCGCAGGCTACAGAGATAGGGAGGGATCAGGCCATGAAGAGATTTGAAAACAAGGCTGAGAATTTTAAAATTGAGGTGTTGCCTGACTGGGAGTGGTACAGTGAGCACAACGCCGATTGGTGAACAGAACTTGGTGCGAGTTAGGACAAGGGCAGAAGAGCTTTCAATGAACAAATTTATGTTGAATAGAAGATGGGGAGATCAGCAAGCATTGGAATAGTCAAATATAAAGGTAACAAAGGTGGGAATGAGGGTTTTAGCAGCAGAAGATCTGAGGCAGGGTAGAATTGGTCAGCGTTTTGGAGGGAGAAGTAGGTTGTCATAGTGATGGAACAGACAAGTGATCAAAATCTCATCTCAATGTCAAGTAGGACACCCATCTTGTGAGCTGTCTGGTTCAGCTCTGAGATTGTTGCCAGGAAGAGGCATGGAGTCGGTGGCTAGGTAAGGGAGTTTGTCATAGAGACCGGAGACAATGGCTTCAGTCTTACCAACGTTTAGCCAGAGGAAAGTTCTGGAAATTAGAGAGAGACGAGGGGTCAAGAGAGTTGGTGGTGAGGTAAAACTGGGTGTCATCAGCATACCAATGGAATCTAACATTGCGTTTATGGATGATGCTGCTGAGAGGTAGCATTTGGTTAAGAGATGGATCGTTGGGGATTCCAAAGGTAACTTATAGTATGTGTTCATAGTTTGAATTAGCAATAATAAAAATATAAAATAGGTGGAACTCAAAGCTATGCATTGAAATATGAGTAAATTCTAAATAAATTGCAGGATCAATGGATCCATCTTATTTATGTACAATCCTTTGCAGCTTGAAATCAATGTTTTTCAAATTATGTTGTAGCTCACTGAATCTCAATTGACTTAAATATGTTCAATGCACTTTTTATTTTTTTTTTTGTTTGTAGAGTAACTTTCCAAGTTTGTTGATCAATCACAGTTCGCACTTTAGCTCATTGGGTGGTTGTAGCACACAAGTCAACCCTTTAAATTACCAGGCATGAGCAGCTGTGCAAAAAAAATTTAAAGGCTTCACAGACTTAACAAATTCGCACGCACACTCAAAAAAAATTATAGGGACTTTTGCTTGTTAAGGAGCAGCCCAAGACTCCAGACCTCACCACAGATTCAAGCCAGTGCCCTGGTTTGGGCCCAACTAATATCTTTGCCCATCCCATATCCTAGATTTTACTGACACCGGGCTCACCTAATGTCTAGAATTTCCATTTAGTAACAAGATTAGGCCATTCAAGCCCAAGTCTCCTCTGCCATTCAAATTGATCGTGCTGATCTATACCTCAACTCCATTTAGCCACCATGTCACTTGATATCCCTCTCTAAAAAAAAATTAATGATCTTAGTCTTGAAAGCAACTTTTCCACTCTCATTTGGCAACTCACAGGAAAATTACCCTGCTCCATCTGTCACAACATGGATCCTAGATCTATTCTTCACTCCAGCTTTGACTTTGGCTGGTTGCATTCCCTGCTAACTTGTGTTCCATGTCTCATTCTCCGTCCAAATGCTCTTCAGTCCATCTCATGAACTACCTGTGAGCAACATCATGGAAGATGTATTTCCAATAGATAATATGTATTACGTGAATCACAGAATTGTTATGGCACAGAAGGTTGTGCCATTTGGCTCATCATATTTATATCAGCTCTTCAAATGAGCAACTCATCTAGTGCCATTTCTCCACTTTCTCCCCAGAACCCCTCTCTTCCTTTTCAGATAATAGTCCAATTCCTTTAGGAATGCTTCAATTGAACCTGCCACCATGACACTCTCAGGCAGTGCATTCCAAACCCTAACCATGTGAAGAAGTTCTTCCTCATATCACTTTTGCTTCTTTTACTAGTTACTTTCAATCTGGGCCCTCTCATTCTCAATCCTTTCACAAGTGGGAACAGTTTCACCCTATCTACCCTGTCAAGACCCATGATTTTGAATATCTCTATCAAATCTCCTCTCAGCCTTCCTTTCTCTAAGGAAAACAGTCCCAACTTCTTCAATCTATCTTCATAACTGAAATTCCTCATCCCCGGAACCATTCTCATGAATCTTTTCTGCAAGTAAAAAGGAAATTCTAAGGAAAATGGCTTCTAGTCAAAGTAGTCCACCAGAGTCTGTGGAAAACATAGTAACACATTCATTTACTTCCTGGAAAATATAACTTAAGGTTGCCTTATCAGTTGGGAGCCACTACTATCCACATGTCAGATTCACCTCTACTGCCATTTACATCAACATGCTGAAGCAGCTCAATTCAATGTAAGGAAAGCAAAAATTGCTGAAAATTCTCAGCAAATCTGGCAGCATCTGTGCTGAGAGAAACAAGAGGCTTTTTGCAAATGTGGCATTGAACGGAATAACAGAGGCGTAGAACTTTCTGTTAGTTTAACATACATACATCACCTTCGCTTTCGACATTTTAAACATAGGATGACTTTTTTTTTTAAACCCTGTGAAGCTGGTAAAAAGTTCCATTCCTCGCTATGCTTTTTGGGTTGCACATTGAAGCTGCTTTCAAGTACATCCTTTAAAATAATAAAAATGGTGAATATTTTCGAATTATTGTGAAACTAAATGTAAACTCCTGGAATTTCTATGAGGGTTTCCCAGTTGTCCAACATAACCTCAGCAGAAACCATGGAGTAGCAGCGTCAATTGAACCCCACAGTATCCACAGTACAACTGGTTTCAGTCAGCCAAAATTTGTTTATTCAACATGATAATATACTGCCTTACTAGTCTCCTAATAGTTTTATTTTTCTCTTCCAATTTCAGAAGAGCCTTTTATTGAAGCAAGTTTCAAAACTCAGAACCCTTTGCGCATATTAGCTGGAGGAAAACCTGTGAAACTAGCTGTGAAAGTGAACGCTTTCCCAACTCCAGAAGTGTCCTGGTAAAGTCCATCATTTTGATTCTTCCACAAATTCCACTTTTTAGTGAGCATATTGATTTGAATGTTTTCTTTTTAACTGTACAAATTCTCTCTCATTCTTTCCTAAAGGTGAAGACATATTGGGATATAGTTGCCCAGTGGTATATTTTCCCAAATCACTGTCCTTGCTATTTAGACATCAATATGGGGGGCCCTCTATGGGGGTGTCCTCCAATTTTCCATCGGCGACCTGGGGTGGAGGGTATTGCACGCATTAGTCCCATACAACCATAGGATGTGTCGGTTCACAAACTCCCAAGATGCCTGCGTTTTTTGCAGCCTTGTGGAGCCTGTGGACCACGCATATGTAAATTGTTGTAGGCTGCACCCCCTTTTTAGTTACATGAAGAACCTTTTGCTTCTGTTTTGTTTGCACTTCACCCCACGCTCCTGATCTATGGGCACCCGGTGCGGAGGGTGGCTGGGAGTGAGGAGGGCCTCCTTCTGAACCTGCTCCTGGGGCTTGGCCAGGTTGGCCATTAACAGGTCCAGGCAGCGGGCAATCATAGGGGTCATCCGACCCGACTATCTGCCCCTTTTCCGTGACTATGTTCACAGCCTGGTGTCCCTGGAGAGGGAGCACGCGGTGTCTGCTGGCACTGTCAAGGCCTTCCATGCTCGGTGGGCACTGCAGAGACTGGGATGTTTTAGTGATTCTCTTAATCACATTTTTTGGTTTAATATTTGTAAGTTTCCTTTAAATTTTGTCTTTGTTTTTTGCAGTTTCCCTTTAAGGGGCTGCTTTTTAATTTGTCCCAATGTTAATTTAGTTTAATTGTTTTGACTCAAGAGACAGCCGGGACACTGGTGGAAGGCAAATATGTGTAATGCTGCATTCTGTAAATAAACTTACTATCAAGGAAAAGGGTTAGCATCTAGTTTCATTCTTCACCATCTGCCTTTGGATCTATTTAACAAGGACCATGACTTGAGCTCTGAGATTTGCTTTGCTGATTGTGAGAACTAATTAAAAAGGTTGACAGCCTTGTTAATGTCTCCATGTTCTGCAAAAAATGGGTTTGATCTTTTTTGAAAGAAACAGATCTTTTAGAAAGCTGACAATCTGCTCAGAAAATAAATGTATCAAGTTTCAAAGAAGAAGGGTAGTAATCAGACAACTGGTGAAGGAAGTTCTTGCAGACTTCTCATCATCCCACTTAAAAAGTATAGCTTTTTAACCACATTACAAATTACTGCCAAAATCACTGATCATACTTACTCAATATCTGACAAAATGATAGTTGATATGTACTGAATGTTAATAAACTACTTTCTTTAATCTTTTCCTCTGACCATTGAGCAAATAGTCACATTTCCCATGTGATTTTGTTAAGCAGAGAATATAGTACCATCTCGTAGCACACACATCTTAGCAGAATAGCTTTATGATTGAAAAAGAGTATGTGTACTTTAAATTGCTGATTCTGCCAGTATTAGCATTACCTCCTCTCCCATAGGAGTGGACCATTAACATGTTGCTCTTCTCCAGCGTGCAAAGGCTGAGATCTGTTGAAATGCACTAAACCAAAGTAGCCTGAAATTGTAAACCAGGAACACCTGATTGAGAGTAAAACAACACGGCTACTGAAGCTACCATGCCACCTCATAGCCTTTCTGTGAATTACTCTGTTATAATGGAAGCAGTGGCTCATCTTTTTCCAGCTTTCTCCACTCCTCTCCTTGTGTTGATTCATGTTTCTACAGGTGTCCAGAGCCATCAGGCATTTCTTTGCATGGGGGATTTGATAGTGATTGTAAGCAGATTATTTAACCCTGGAAAGCACAACACCTGACCCCAGTCAGGCCATCACTTAACATTCACACACAAAACTGGAGTCAATGAGAATCAGGGGAAAAACTCTTTGCTGGTTGGAGGCATACCTAGCACTGCAGGATTCACCAAGGCTCCTTAGATAGCATCTTGCAAACCCGCAACCCCTACCACCGAGAAGGACAAGGGCAGCAGATAGATGGGAACACCACCACCTGGAGGTTCCCCTCCAAGTAACTCACCATCCTGACTTGGAAATATATCGCCGTTCCTTCACTGTCACTGGGTCAAAATCCTGGAACTCCCTTCCTAACAGCACTGTGGGTGTACCTACACCACATGGACTGCAGCGGTTCAAGAAGGCAGCTCACCACCACCTTCTCAAGGGCAACTAGGGACGGGCAACAAATACTGGCCCAGCCAGCAAAGCCCACATCCTATGAATGAATTAAAAAAAAGTCAAGTTTCAGCCTCATTTGTAATGTCCCTTTAATATCTGCCTTTGAACCATTCCATATCAATAAATTCTTCCCATCCTACCCTTATAATGCCTCAGCTAGCTTGTATGCAGTCCACTGAGATCCAGTAAAAAGACTTCAGAAGCTCCAAAAATAGGGAAGAATATATCAGCAGAGTCAGTTATCTGACTCTTATTAAATGTCTCCAGGTCAGTATCTAAGGAACAAAACTTCCA
Source organism: Cetorhinus maximus (assembly GCF_964194155.1). Classification (NCBI taxonomy): domain Eukaryota; kingdom Metazoa; phylum Chordata; class Chondrichthyes; order Lamniformes; family Cetorhinidae; genus Cetorhinus; species Cetorhinus maximus. The sequence goes on from NC_135886.1 coordinate 118,177,617, forward strand.
CTTACAATATCCTTTATATCAGCCCTTTCCGGATTTTGGTGTCCTAGTGTCAGGCTGTTTTTTGCATGCCCCTCTGCCAGATAACTGAAGTAGGCGCTAAGCACCCACTCCATACAAATAACCAGCTTCCCAATTGTGGGATGGTGTCTGTGGCTTTACCATCAGTCAGTTGGGGGTTCCACTCTGCTGCACTTAGGCTGGTGGAGTAGTTGCCATCGTATGTCCGGTTGCAGTGTTTTTAGGACATTTTGTACATGAGGATAGGCACTTTGTACAAGATGAACATGAAAATATAAACAGGACATGTGCTACAGCATGATTTCCCTACCTCTTTGTAGTGCACATTTTCAAGCAAGAGGTTATTCTGTTGCAAGAAACAATTATGCCCACAATCATCCTAGATCAACGAGACTAGCATTTTAGCTAAAGCCTACCTAAGGAAATTGCTATTTGAAGTCAGTTTCCTGACTACAAGTATACTCCAGAGATTAAGCACAATAGCTATGAAAATCAAAAATAAAACCATTCCAGTTAATAAAAGAATAAAGGAGTCATACCTTAGAAGTTTCAGTCATTCCTTTAAAGAATTAGTCAGTATTTGCACTTATCATAACTCAGTGTATCCATTCTTGCTGCCATTTTATAAAGCGAAACAAGATTAATTCCAAAATATTTCAGAAAATATTTAATTTATTTTCCAGACAGTGATTGTAAGAAAAACAAAGTCAAGTGCCAGGAATGAACACTTAAATAAATAAATAAATGATTCTTAAAACTGTGTAAACTTGGTTCAATTGTTACTTCTATAACAGGAAAATAAATGTAAATCACAATCCACCACAAAGTAACAAAATTTTAAATTGCTTTTAAATTACTTTTAAAAATTTACAAAGCTATTTACTAGGTACAAAATTCAGTTTCTTAGTAAATTGATAAAAACATTAAAAAATCATTCAAAACACACCTATTAGCATCTGTGTATCCAAATGATCCTGCTTAATATTTGAAGCCTCCTAAAAGACATGCAAATGATGGTAGTTAGTGGAAACTGCGAATGGTGGTTAATTCACTTTGGAGGGGTTTTCAGTTTTGTGGTTGGGTCCTACTTCAACTACAATGATTTTAAAACTAGTCCAAAAGATCGTGGAAACTCAAGTTGAATAGAATTTGCACTTAAAATTCCACAATCTTTTGCACTGGTTATGCCAATATCAGACAATTTGCTTTGGAAAACGCAGAGCAATTGAGCAGAAACTCTAGGCCTTAATCTGGGCTCAGGGAAACAGCAACTGTGATCTTAAAAGTTCACTCCATCACTGGACTGACAAAGAGCAACTAATTCAGCACAAGCCCAGATTTAAATTTAGGCCCTTATTGATTAGCCAGACTTAGAATCACACCAGAATGATTTTCAGCCTCTTTTTTGATAACTATTAGTGACAGTTGCCTGAATGTGGGTTGATGTGCATGAGAGGTGGGGAAAATGTAATAGAAAAACTTTGACTGTGGCCAGCAATCCACAACTAATGAACCATCCCTCTAACATTAGCTTTTGTTCCACTTGAAAGTGAAAATGAAGAAAGAATGATAATGCCATGGTGCCTTGCATATCATTTACAGACACTTAAAAATATTTCATATACGCAATGAGTTACTTTGAAGTGCAATAGCTGCTAGCAGTAGGCAAATATAGTATCCATGTTATGCATAAGAGGATCCCACAAATACCAATGTATTGCTGAAAAAAGAGGCTTTTTTGTCAAAGCTTTTTGCCTTGCACTCATCAGGACAATTCACAAGAATGCCAAATACCATTTATACTGTATGAGAAGAGAGTGCTGATTGGTTGGCAAGTAGTAGAGACATTGCCATGGACAATACACCAGTTGACGGTGACTCACAGTTAACTGCCAAGCTTTTTTTAAAATTTAAACCAGACAGCTTGACTCTGATTGGTCAAGGCATTGTCCTGAAGAATGAACCATCAACTAGCTGTCACTTATTTTGTTTAGCTGAAAAAGGCGCAATGTGTGTACATGTTCTTTCCGTCTGCAAAATTGTCGTTCCCCTTTCATTTTGCATTCTTGCAAGACGAAAAGCTTCTACAAAAAAAGTATTTTTTTTTAGCAATAATCAAGTTCTGTACTACCAAACGACTATTTAAATACCAATGTGATGAGTAATCAATTCATTTGTTTCTGATGATAAACAATGTGAGCCAGAACTTTGAGACACTCTACTGCTCTTCAAACCATGTTGTTGAATCATTAACATTGAGATAGCCCATCAATAAAACATTGGCGTAACATCTTATCTGAAAGATGGCACTGATTGAAACTGCAACACTCCCTCTGTATTGCACATGATTGTCAGCATAAATAAAGAGCTCAGATCTTGGGGCATAAACTTCTGGTTCAGAAGTGCAAATGCTATCAACTGAGCCAATTAAGTAGGTTAAAGTTAGAGTGCAAATATTAAATGTTACAATTGGAATAAAATACACAAGGAATGTTAATCTTTATTTAGTCCATCTAATCTGTAGTTTTTGTGTAACAGGTACAAAAACGGAAAACTCATTACACAAAATCAGACTTGCTATACCCAAAACCACTATGCATTAAAAATAATGCGTGTGTCAAAAGATGATGAAGGAAATTACACTATTTCACTAACCAACAAGCTGCATAATCTGCAGAAGAACCTCACCATCACACTAAGAGTACTTGGTAAGTCAGTTATAATCCATTTATGCCTTACAGCACATAATCTAAGATAGTAATAAGTAGTAAATCCTACAAATTGCAGTATAATGTGTTATATTGGATTTTAGGTTGTTATTGGGTGAATTCTAATTATTTAATATGCTAATCATATACTGTGTACGTCATCACAGGAAGAAATGCAACATCACATGATTTTGAATCTCGTACAGCCTTATGGAAAATGTAAGCCAGAGCAGTAAGATATGTTCCAATAAAGCCATTGTTTTATATACATCTGCAAACTCATTAAGTATTTGCATTAGTCTAACAATACCAAGAATATTGTATGGTGGCAGCACATGAAAAACAGTGATAGAGAAGGCTCTACTTTGTTTGAAAACTTTGAGAAGGTTGCAGGTCTCAATCAAGCAGAAGAGTGGCCGAAATGGTATCAGATGTTTGCCAGGTATTGCACTGCACCAGGCCTTGTTGCAAAGGCAAGCAGTGAGCAGGTCAGTATGCTGTTATATGTGATAGGTGACTGTACAGATGATATGCTTGTCATGCAGGGTATCAATGAGGAGAAAGCTGCAGATGATGAAGTAATCAAAGCACTTGGTAACTATTTCAATCTGAGAAAGAACCATTGTGAGCGGGCTAAATTTAACAAATGTATCCAACATCACAGGGAAAGTGCTGGTGCATTCATAAATGACCGTTATAGGCTTGCAGAGGACTATGAGTGTGACAGCTCAAAAGATGAACTAATGAGAAACAGAATCATCATGGGAGTGTTGGATGATGCCTTGTTGGACCACTTGCAGTCCAGAAATGATCGAACCTTAGCAAAGGCAATCCAACTGAGCAGACAAGCTGAGGTCAGGAAACAGAATCAGTCTGTGGTTCGAAGTGACAGGGAAAGCCCTATCTCAGAAGCAGCTGACTCATTAGAGTATGCCAAATATATAAAAGGAAAAACTTTCATAAAAAAGCAGGGGAGACAGGAAGAGCAACCATCAATAGTCCAAGCTAACTGTAATTGGTGTGGCAGGGAAAAATGCAGACATGAAAACTGCCCCACCAAAGAGACCAAACGTCATTTATGCTGAAAGATGGGCCACTTCCAGGTTCTGTGCCATAACAAGAAGCCTGTTCAGAATACACACAAAGGTAAGTCTATGAGAGGTGGCAAGATGCATGGAGTAGAAAATATCCATATTATTGAGGTGCTTTTCATTGGAGATAACCAGGAACCAAGCAGAAGCTACTGGAATGCTGATAACCTAGTGGAGGGAAACAAGGCAGACCTTAAGCTAAGCTTGGGTGCAGCAGTTTCAGTTCTTTCTGATGCTGAACCATAGTTGAAGAGAAGCTCTCTTCAGCCATCATGCAAAATCTATCTGGGCCGGAAAGAATAGAACTCAAGATCATAGGAGAACTGAAGGCAACCCTCCAGTATTGAAAGGAAGAAATCACAGAAACATTGGCCAGGATTTTGCCCTTGTCAGGCAGGCTCGGCGGGGGCGAGCAGGAGGGTTTGGGAAGCTAACCGCTGCCCGCGATCGAGCCACGACCCCGATTTCACACTGGCGGGCCAATTAATGCCCGCCCAGCGTGAAGCACGTGCTGCAGCGCTCAGCGCTGCCCGTGTTGTGGGGGAGGAGGGCAAGCGGGGAACTTCACGAATGCATATAGGTGCAGGAAAATGCATCATCTACAGGTTTGGGAGCTCTAACCTTCTCAGATATAGATGCATGGAAAGCACAGATCAATTTACCAGGCATCCGTTCACTGACTGAGGCTGAACAGAGATGTGCAGTGATTGTGAAAGAAGTATCAGCTGCTATTTGGGCTTGCGAAAGGTTTGGAGATTATGTTCTTGGTCTCCACTTCAAGTTAGAGACACATCTCAAACTCTTAGTGACACTGTTAAATTCTAAGATGTTAGCAAAAATAGCCCCACAAGTACAACGACTCAGATTGAGATGACGACGTTTGCAGAATACTGCGGCTGTTTTGGCTTGTATCCTAATGGCAAGGCCTGAAGAATATGATGTAGCCCTTGTTGAAGAGGTGGAAACCTTTACATTAACAACTGCAACTCTGCCAGCAACAACTCAACAACTAAATAGAAGCAGTCATCTACCCAATCTAACTGGCCAGGGATGCTGCAATCATTCACCACTTCAGATGACAATCTGACTGGTGAACCTGAGTCATCTACAAATTTCCCTTCTACCCAGCAGAGCCTGAGGGACCACAAACATCCAGTCTCTCCAAAGAAGAAAAGGATCTGTTCTCGTAGACTTGTGAAATCACCACAGCAGTATTCCATATAAGAAGAACGGAGGAAAGAAGGGGATCTATGAGAAGAAAACAAGATTAAGTATTGCAACACACCAGAGTTTAAAGTTGACATTTGTTTGATCTTCACAATATAGCAATGGGAATTAGAGACTTTGTGGGGAGATGTAGTGCAATATGTTATATTGGTTATTGGTTTGTTAATGGTTTAACTCTAATTGTTCAGTATGCTAATCCTATACTGTGTACATCATCAAAGGAAATGACACGACATCACATGATTTGATCTTGCCTATAGCCTCGTGGAAGGAGTGTTCCAATAAATCTCCTGTTTCATATACCTCTGCAGGCTCATTACGTATTTGCATTAGTCTAACAACATCAAGAATATTGTATAACTCTAAAATAAAAATAGAAAATCCTTAAAATACAAATGTTGGTCAGGGCTTGAAAAGAAAAAAGACAAGTTAATGTCCTGAGCACATAACCTTCATTGGAACTCTTCATCTAACTACACCCAAAATATTAGCCTGCATTATTTTTTGCTTTTCAGACTCTGATGAATCTGCTGCGTCTTTCCAACATTTCTGTTTTGATTTCATCATACATAATGATCTAGGTCAGCTGGAAGAGCCTCGGGGGGAGTGTGTATAATGCAAGAAAAATCATCCAAACTATTTTGATTTCATTAGAAGTAGCGAGCATTTCTATTGGGGGTCAGATATCTTTTGCCAAAAAATTCAAAGCATGCAATGCAGTTATTTTTTTGTACAGTAGAGTACCCTTGTAGGCTGTAATGGATTTATTGTTTGCATGTTGTGTTATGTTTAGTTTTTCTTTGCTTTCTTATCAAAGTTGTTCTCTTGAAGAAAAAGCTATGCCAGAGATAGTTAAAAAAAAAACATCAATGGCTTTACAGCAAAAAATGCTGGTAATAATTACAAGCAGTACTTCAACCAGTGAAATTTCTTTTGAAGTAAGCTTAATATAAAGCTCCATAACTACCAAGAGCGATTGTCTGTCAAGGGAATTTTAAAAAAAAACATGAGGTGGTAGCTTGCGGAGAGCACCATATTTTTTCTTTCTTACTGGTGAGTGGTGGGAGTCTGGACAGACAGATCTGATTGCTCTCAGGTTTTATGCCTTGAAAGTATTGACAAGAATTCACTTTCAGCATTGAAGCCGAGTGCATAATTTACAATGAAAAGTCAGACATTAAGTTGGACATTTAGTTAGGAAAGCAGGATCCAGAATCTAATAACCTGTGGAAAGTTGACTATTAAAGAGAGATTTTATAGCCAAACACAGTGTAAAAATTCAATCAGTGCAGGTGCCTCTGATGGTCCCTGCTGGTAATTGCACTGGAGAGTGCGAGACTGTGGCCTACTACATACCAGAAAGTCAAAGATTCATTGCCTGATCAACACTGAGTTCATGATAGTGGTATTACTGTAACACTGAACGGTTACTCAAAAGTGTGCATTTGTGGTCAGTAAAAGTGGTCAGAATTGGGTTTGGCTTTGAGGTGAAATATCTTGCCGATGTTCACAAGTGGTTACTTGGTGAGATTCTGGGGTGCAGGCATCCATGGAGATATTACCCATCAAGGGTTAGTGCCTTTAGGGAAGGCTGAGAAAAATGTGACAACAATTTAAGAAACAATTGTGTGCTGTGTTTCTGTTACACTAGTAAATACTTGTGAATGAGCTACTGGAGAATATTTTTATTTCACCTCCTGATAATCTGGCAGACCGGATTATTGGTCCATTATAGAACTGATGATGTGTGTGAGTTGCGTTAACATTAACAGTTCAATGATGCTTCAGAATTAATTTGTATTTGTGTGTGTATTAATTTGCTGACTTGTTGACATTATTGAACTCAATAGCTCCTTGAAACATTTGTCCCTAACAATAAGCACTCCCAAATTAACAAACATACTTCCATCTGGACGAAAAAGACGTCACAATTAAATATAGTTGCCTCTGTTTTATCTCGACTCAGCAAACGCCATCACTCTTTGTCAAGCGTTCAAAATTCTGGAACACCTTACCTCCTTCAGTCTTTTCATCCACTACCTCCGCTCATGGTAGAATTCGCCCCTCTAAGTCAGAAGCTTGAGAATTTAATCTGCACTTCAGAGACTTGAACATGTAACCTAGGCTGACACTTGAGGGATACTGTACAGTTGGAGGTGTCATCTTTCACATGAGATGTTTATTGTCTGTAAAGTGCTTTGGGACATCCTGAGGATCTCAAAGATGCATATAAATATAAGCTCTTTCTTTAACTATAACCTAAGCATGATATCACCTAACTACTATTTTTATGACAAGACCAAAATACTGCAGATGCTGGAAATCTGAAATAAAACAGAAAATGCTGGAAACCCTAAGCAGGCCTGGCAGCATTTGAGCCAGGGTCAGAGAGGCCTGAGTGTAAGGTTCACTAACTTCAGCTTGGGACAAAATGGATAAAAAATAATATTTAATTACGAAATGCAGACAAGAGAGAGAAATCATGCAGCAAACCATATTGTTGAGTTGCTTTACATGTGTGGAAACTGCTCCATTTGTGACTTTCGGCGGGATTTTCCGCACCTGTTCGCTGCTGCGATCTTCCGGTCCCGCCGCAAGTCAATGGACTTCCGGCTGGGACGCCGCCTCGCCCATGGAAGGTCCCATCCATGACGGAGCCGGAAGATCCCGGCCTTGGATTATTTTACATTGAATGCATTTTTAGTCACTGTCAAGTACAAGTACAGCGACATCTAAAACGGTGTCCAAGAGAATGGGTCTCATTAAGCTGTTTAATACAGAATTTCCTTAAAGAGACATTGCCCAATTATCTTTTTTCTTAACCATACTGGAAACACAGTGCAAAGCAGTGCACTCTAAGCTATTCTACACATGAACAGGTATAAGTACAAATACTAGGCTGGGTACTGCTTCGCTTTGTTTATAACACTTAAATTCTATAGTCTCATTGTGCTAAACAGTCCCTTCTAGAAAGTGCATGGAAAAAACTTTCCCCCCATTGGGGGGGTTTGTGTGGGAGCGAGCGCGAACCCGATCGGCGCCCCTGATCGGGGCCGTGCCACCATTTTACATGGGCGGGCCAATTAAGGCCCGCCCAGCGTGACGCTCACCCAGGAGCGCTGTGCACTCGCTGTGTGGACGGTGGGTGGTGGGGGTGGGGGGGGGGGGTTCCCTGTGTCAGGGCCGGCACTCTTTCGTGCATGTGCGCGAAAGAACGCAGAAATCTCCCTGAGGCACCTCTGTGGAACTGGAAATCTAAGTGACGTGTGGTGACGTCAGGACACCCGCCCGATGTCACCACGCGTCATTTCACGCATCGGCGAGCGGGTCCCGCCTCTGCTCGCCAACCGGAGAATTCAGCCCCGTGTGTTGTCCAAAACAGACCAGCCAGTAGGAGTGAGAATATCCAAAAGCAACAACTTATATTTACATAGTGCTTTTAACGCAATAAAGCATCCCAAGACGCTTCACTGGACCCATCCAAACATCAATCACTTGTGAGAAACTAAATCTGGCCCATCTGGAACACAGGCAACAAGATCTCTTTGTTAAGTTCCTATTTGAATATGAAAACCCGTGCGCCAAATGATACAGTTTGGTTAATTTCCATTCTCCTGCTTACCATCGGAACTTTGTCAGAAGAGCCGCAGAAACCGTGGATAAACAGCATAACGGAAGTCATTGGGGGAGGGTGTGGGAGACGTAGCGGGAGAACCTCCATGGAAATTTTCTGCTTGAGTGCAAATTATGTCTTATTTCTGGCTTGATTTCATATCTGTTAGATTCCTGTTGAGTTAAACAGCCACACTTGATATTCATTATTCTAGGATGGGTGTCTAAAGCTTCGGCTGAGGATCGATTTAAGTTTCATTAACATATGAAAAGAAGGACATGGAAGGGCTGTGTGCCATATTTCTACCCTAGGGCTATGCTGGAAGCTGAGTGGGCTAAACTGAACAGCCCCAAAAACAGGAGTGGGGCTGACGATGCTCAATTAACCCACACCCGTTCAGTGTGATGCAGGCAGTACAGTAACTACATGCAGCTTGCTCATTACCATGAATGTAGCATGCAGACAGAACTCACCACGCTGTTAAGTGCCTGCACATCTCAGCAGGGGGTCCAAAATCATTCTGCTTGGCATTTGCTACATCTCTTTCAGCGATGTGTCTTCTGTGGGTGTGGTTACACGTCCCCATTGAGGGAGAAGTGCATCTCTGTGCATCTAGTAGCAGGGCTCACAACAGTCTTCTTGTAGCGGGGAGCCCTTTCAGGTTTAGTGAGAACTGAGGTAGATCCTCCTGGATAGTAAGATTGCTCATGCTCCCAGTGATCTCTAAGACTCCTTTCCAAAATGGCTGGAAACAGGAACTTGATCACAATATCTATCCTCAATTGTCCAATCGCTTCACAGAATATATGTGAATGTGCACCCATATGTATAATAACTTCATAGAATATAAGTAATCAGGGAGCTCTGCTGTCAGTATTTATTCAAGAGTGGTAACTCACATTTATTCTAATGAGCATCGATCACAAATCTCATTCAGGCCTCCAGTGTGTTTCAGTGAGAGCACAGTGGGATTGCCCGCTCGATAAACCAAAAACAAAACTCAGCCCCAACTGAATAATTGTTGTTTCTCTAGATTTCCAGCATCCGCAGTATTTTGCTTTTATCTTAGTGAATAATTGTTGACGTATGTTCAAACTGCAAAAATACTTCCCTTTATTGCTTTTGTACTGTAGTACAGCAACTCACAAGTAAAGCGCCATGAGGAACTGACATGGTCTATTTCTCGAGCTAATTCCATTTGCAAGAATCTGTTGCCTCAAATCATAATAGTGGGGGAGAATTTTCCCCCCCCCTGTCGGGAGGGTTGTACGGGGGTGGGTGGGGATGGGCGTGAACCCGCTCGGTGCCCCCAATTGGGTCCGCACAGACATTTTACGTGGGCGGGCCAGTTAAGGCCGTCCCAGTGTGATGTGTGCCCGGAAGCGCTGTGCGCTCCCTGTGCGGGTGGGGGGTGGGTTCACTGAGTCGGGAGGCGCATGCGCGCGAAAGGGCGCAGAAATCTCCCTGAGGCACCTCTGTGCCTCAGGGAGATTAGTTTAAGTTTCAAAAATTTAATAAAGAGAAGAAAAAATTTTAGGCCATGTCCCCTCATGTGACAGCATCACATGAGCTGGGACATGTCAATGAACAGTAATGCAAAAATTTATTAAATTTATAAACCCTTCATGAAACCTCTTCCCGTCCATGGATGAGGTTCCATGAAAAATGCGAAGGCCACCTGGGCTCTTCGCCTGTCCACTAACCTTAAGGTTGGATGGGCAGCTCAGTTTATTATTTTAATTGATTTTTAAATGGCCTTAATAAGCCTTTGACAGTTCGGCGGGTGTGCAGCTGAGTCTAAATGAATCTAAATGACGCGCGGTGACATCGGGACGCCCGCCCAACGTCACCACACGTCATTTTATGCCTCGGCGAGTGGGCCCCGTCCCCTGCTCGCCAAGCTGAAAATTCAGGCCATTGGAAAATTGGGAAGTTACTTAGCTCGTTTTTCTGTTGATTCAAATCATGAAGCTAAGAAGTCATCACAGCCCCACTGAAGCAAGGTGTTTTGGGGGCTGAGGTGTCATCTCTATTCTAGTTACAGCAGATAGTTTGGGTGAACTGAAGGTCACATTGGAAAGCAGTGCAGTTCCTGCAATTTCAATAATTATGCTACTTCGACAATATGTTCAAAGCTCACAACCTCTATCACCTAGAAGGACAAGGGCAGCAGATGCATGGGAACACCACCGCCTGGAAATTCCCCTCCAAGCCACACACTGTCCTGACCTGGAAATATATCACCATTCCTTCACTGTTGTAGAGCCAAAATTCTGGAATTCCCTCCCTAACAGCACTGCAGTGGTTCAAGAAGTCAGCTCACCACCGCCTTCTCAAGGGCAATTAGGGATGAGCAATGAACGCTGACCTGGCCAACAATGCTCACATCCCAGGAACAATTAAAATAAAATGGAATGACAAAAAAGTTATTTCACAGTTCCCTGAAAGCATCTGTGGTATAAATCATGATAAATACTATTTTGTCTACTGGAGTATTAAAATCTCACTTTCTACTGTTTACTTTCAGCAAAACCACAGATCTATGACAATGCAGTGGGACCCCAAGAGGAAAGGTTTTATCAGCTTGGGAAGAAACATAAACTGACCTGTACTGCCTTTGGAATTCCATCTCCCACAATTCACTGGCAATGGCAGCCCTGCATCAGCAACCTATCCCATACAACGTAAGACTTATTGCCTCTTCTTTCCCACAATAGATGCCAACCTAAGGCAATATATATGGCTCAGGGTACAAAGGGGAAGAATGGGATGAATAAATTGATGGCAATTAACCTGACATGCTCAGGAACTAGCAAACATATTTCTCTACATGCCTCACAAGATTTATATAAATATCATTCTATTTCCGATCTTTTTTTGCCCTGCCCAAGGGTTTTTACTTAAACTGGGTCAAAGAGAAAGGTTCTTGCATTTTGATCAACAGTTTATAAAGTTATACGGATCTTCCCTGCCTGACTTTTAACCCCTAATCCTTCAATGCTATCACATTTCTCATAGATCCTCATGACGTTATTTAGTTTACGTGATAGATGTGTCAAGAAGGTGACATTAGAGAGACGAGTGTGATAGCAGCGGCCTTCATCTATGGGGCCTTGAGTGCATTCTTATCTTGGCCGAACAGAAGGTGAAACTGCTTTCCTGCGTGAAATGACGCATGATTTGCTTTCCTGTTGTTGTCCGGCTTCCTCCCTCATGGAAAGCCATTCCCAGTAACCCAATTGTTTTGTTCTCCCCCACTGCAGTGCGGCTGATTTCCTCTAGGTTTGAGACTTGTATTGCCTGCCTAATCTCTCACTGGCATCTAATCCAAGAGACTCTAATCAAACATGGGGAAAGCCTTTCTTTTCTCTTTGAACATCCGTCAACACATATGTTTCTTTAAGCATAATTTACAAGTGGATTTCCTTGTAACACTGGGCATGCTCTCTCGAAATGCTATTAATCAATTGCAGATGCTTTCCTTTGAAGTCATCCAGGGCTGTTTGTAACCATTTCTTATCATCTGTTGACAGGTGTGAGACAAATGATGATGTGAAAATTAACATTTCAAAACCATTTCAGACAAGCCTAGGCAACAGAATCGAGAACATCACTCACAGAATGGAATCATATAATGATAAAAACAGTGTATGTATGTGATCTATCTGGATTTGGTGTATTTACACTATAAGGTTAATGCCGTTGCCATCTACATGTAGTAAAGCCAGAGGATATTACCATGCAGGACATGTAACGGAGAAGGTAGTAGCGTGGTGGTTATGATACCGAACTGTTTACCCAGAGGCTGTAGCGGTAATTTTCAATGTGGGCACAGGAGGAAAACTGGCACTTGCGGATCGACCACCCTTTATACACCCCACTCAATTATTTTTTTGATTTGAAGATTATTGAGAGGGAAATCAGTTAGTGTGTAAACTGTAAAATCAGACAGCTGATCCACACCCTCCAAATTTCGTCATGCGACCAAACTCATAATGACTACCCCCTTCCCACTCCCCAGAGATTAAATTCCAACATTGCATTTTGTCAAACTGGAATCAATAAATCTGATAATTTGTAGACTGGCACCAGAAAAAAATAAGCATGAAAAAAAGCTGCCAACTTGTGGTATAAAGCCAATTGGTTCATTATTGTCACTTAGTGAACTGAAACCTGCCACTGTTACTGAGTCTTGCCTCCAGGTGATCTGTGCAGTTGGTTCTTGCTTTCCTCTAGCAAGACATGCAGTTTTACAATCACACACCACCACCTTCTGGGGGGGCAACTAAGGATGGACAATATATGAACCTTGCCAGCACTGCGCACATTCCTGGAACATTTTTTTAAAAATTTGAGCCTGCTCTTGTTTTATCCATTGCACATATACAAACCATTTCCTGCAGGATGCAGTGGATAAGATCAGCTGTGAGGATATATGGAAGCAATCTGATATAGTGAAAAATAGCAAAAGAATTGATGTAACAAAAATCTATGCAAAGCATAACATTCTATGGCTTTGTTCATGGGAGAAAGTATATAGTTAATTGTGTGATGAAACCACCAATGCTCAATTTATGAAGTTTGCAGAATAAATCTGTATAAAGTTTGAAATCTTTATTTATGAAGTGTCAAGTGGGAGTGTGAAGTGCCAATGAATATGTTACCGAATTTGTTAGTGTTATTGAATCTGCTACCTGCTGCCATAATCAATTTTTATTCTTTTTGAAGCTTTTTCAGCCACATATGTTATTTAATTTAGAGCACTGAAGGCTAAATCCAACTCTGCTTTCCTTTCTCCACAAGGTTTAAGTTTGTGCTTGAAGTCTCTGTGTGTTTCTATACCTCAAAGCAGCAGGATCTTAGGCCGGAGCATCTCTGAGAAAGTAGATAAATCTCTTGTCTGTCTCTTCCAAAAAAATTCTGAATTAATCCAAAGCAGATCTCAAGTGCCAGTGTTAAAATGCTCTTTGATCTCAAGCACTGCAAAATAATTAGATTTCAAAAACAGAGCCTTTGAAAACAGGCTGGCACCACTTTTGACTGTAACCCCTTCTTGTGTAGTTCATTTATTTGCAGTTAATTTATCTAAGAAAATTACAATCCATGTTGTACAGAAGAGGTAATGGAAAAGTCTTCAAAATAGCTAGCGTCTGCTAGCCACTAACTTTATTTCAGTTCCATCCTATAATCGCAACACACGGTGGTTTCATCAATTTTAATGTTGGTAGATATTTCCAATCTATTTTACTTGGTTTCCTGTCTCTCTCTTGCTTCTCCTGAAGCCTTCTTCCTTTTAAAGCAGTTCTTCCATTAGGGAGTCAAGGTTTCTCAAGGGCAGAGAGGAAAGTGGATTTGAGACCACAATCAGACCAGCCATGATCTTATTGAATGGCAGAGCAGGCTTAAAGGGGCGAATTGCCTACTCCTGTTCCTAAGTCCTATGTTCCTACGAGACAGGATGAGGTACCACATGTACATTCCAGCTCTGGCCAGTCATGGCTTCACAAAACATTAAAGTCAGAGTTAGATTTTGGTGGAGCAATGGACCAGCTTTATCCCCCTGATAAGCAGAGGTCAGGGGAGAAATCTTCCTCCAGCCACCCAGCCTGCCATGACCCCAGTCTACATTCCTCCAGTAACAAGAGGAAGACCATTGTTGCTGGGCCAGGGAGATGCAGCAGGACACCTATTGCAGTCCCACATCAAACGAGAAGGTACCACTTTTAAAAAAGGGCACAAGTACCTTGAAGGCTGTAGGAAATATTTTTTAATGATGTCCTTGAAATGGGCAAAGTTGTGCTTCTGGCACCATTATTGAGGGAACCTAAAATGCCCTCTCCCTCCACCAGCTGACCTAGGAAGCTTACTGCTACTAAGCCTGAGACTACCATTGCCCTATTCCTTGCATTTCCTGGGGTTGGCAAAGATTCTGACACACATAAGCAGCTGCCCACCTTTTTCAGGCAGGCAGACTACTTGTCCACATACAAACCCTTGAGAGGGGCTTTGGGTATCAATGGGGCGTGGGGGTGCATCCCACCCAACCCTGATTTCCAACCACCAGCCACCCATTTTCCAGGCAGAAATGGGCAAACAGAACGATTATAAATCGCCCTGATGCCTTTTGTATGTACCTTCAGCTTTTTCAGTAGGCAGACTGTAACACTAGACAATAAACATTCCACAGGCAACAAGTGAACCTACAGTCAAAGCAAATTTCATTGACTTAACTCAATTTCACTTCCCTCTTTCAAAATACATAACTCAGGCAGCCAGTGCCTTATGTGGGCTGGCTTTCTTGGTTTTGGCATGACCTTTCTTTCCATTTATTTCTAATTATAAATATTGTCCTTCTGCTTGTTATCTTTCATCTTCATATTTCAGGTTTACATATGACAGTCTCATGTTTAAAGCATGACTGTCCATGTGTCCTTTGTTTTTTTTTCTCTCTGTCTTCTCAGCCACAGGAAGGTCGGTGATGCTGATTTCCTCCTTTGTTAGTGATTCACTCATAGGTCAGTCAATAAGACCAGTTATATCTCCTCCCACCTTGGGGTCTGAGTTTAAAGAAACCATCTCCTAATGTTTTTAAAACTAATAGAGGTCACCTTGTTACTGAGTTACAAATGAGACAAGTGGCCCTCAACATAGTAGCTTGAAATAGCCTATGATATTCCATAAATAGCCCAACTTGCTTTAATGCACAGCTTCAATGTCTAAAGCTTGTATGTTTTGAACTCCATGTTAACTTACTTTGCTTTAAAGCACAGCACTTAAACATAATTCAAAACCCAAAATTATTTCCATGAAGACAGATGTGATCAAAAATTCTGAAAAATAAATGGAAGTAGGCACCAGCTCTCGGTGTCTGATTTGATTCAACAGGCACCATTGTATTAGTCACCTCAAAAGGTCACAGACATATTTTGGACAGCCCCAGGAACATTTGTAAGCCATTAGTTACATAACATAGTAAAGGTAACACGCAGGGATCTATATGGGAAACATGTGGCATTGTACAGTAAGTGCTTCACATTTATGTAGCCCCTCAAGTCCTTTAAGATACTACATAAATCAAAACCACATATTGCACAGCAGGTTAAAAGGTAAAGATGGATTAATATTTGTGTGGAAGTTTACACCAATTCCGACATCTCACTGGAATGTTGATCTCTTTCAGAGACTGATAGAACTATGGAGCCATTGAAAATTTACAGCACAAAAAGAGGCCACTTGGCCCATCGTGTCTGCACCGGCCAAAAGACAAGCCCCCCAGCCTAATCCCACTTTCCAGCATTTAGTCTGTGGCCCTGCAGGTTATGCTTAACATGCATATCCAGACACCATCAAATGAGTTGAGAGTTTCTGCCTCTACTCCCCTTTCAGGCAGTGAGTTCCAGACCCCCACAACCCTCTGTCTGAAAACATTTTACCTCATCTCCCCTCCAATCTTTCCATCAATCACTTTAAATCTATGCCCCCCTAGTCACTGACCTCTCTGCTGAAGTAAATAGGTCTTTCCCATCCACTCAATCCAGGCCCCTCACAATTATGTACATCTCAATCAAAACCCCCCTCAGCCTCCTCCGTTCCAAGGAGGACAACCCCAGCCTATCCAATCCCTCCTCATGGCTGCAATTTTTCAGTCCTGGCAACATCCTTGTAAATCTCCTCTGTACCCTCTCTAATGTAAGTACATCATTTCTGTAATGGGGTGACCAGGACTGCACACAGCACAAATGGAAAAATGTATATTTCCAGAATTTTACTTTAGATGTCTAATATTTCCCATGGGTTTATATCCCTGGTGCAGTGGGTCCTGCCATGGCTGATGTGGTGAGCCAGCCAAAAGTCCATTGACTTCTGTGGGACCAGATGATCCCGCCAGTGGGGGAGGGTGGGGGGGCAGAAAATCCTGCCCTTTATCTTCTCAATTTTTATCTAGGCCAAGTAAATGTGACCAATTCCATCATCAGCTCACTTCTTGGTCCACTCTCAAATGCCAATTCCTGCATCACCAGCTCCAACATACTGTCCACATTACTCTGGTAGACACACAGCTTCTGCAATCTACAACATACATGTTCAATGTGTACAAGCTGATGAAATACACCAGGGGCTGAATTTTACGCTGATCGGGGGGTGGGGCGCACAGCCAATCCAATCGGGCGTGAAGTCACGTGAGATGATGTCGGGCGAGCGCCCCAACATCATCCTGCGCTCACGCGATATTTCGGTCGGTGGGCGCGCGCATAAGTCAGAAGCGCACCTGCCGACAATGAAGAGGGAAATTAAGCCCATTAACGATGCAATTGTTGTCTTTTTACGCAGCCTGTCCAACCTTATGGTTGGCCAACAGGCGAATCGGCCAGGCAGCCTTTACATTTCTTAGCAAACCTCATCCAAGGGCGGGAAGAAGTTTCTGTTATTAAATAAAATAAAAATAAAAATCTGTGGACACCATTTTTATAATCTACATATTCAAGTGCCTGATTGTGATGCTTGGACATTTCTTTGCTGATTTTAAAAACTTTATTTCCTGGTTTCGGGTCTTCAGCTCCCTGAGGCAGCTCTCTGCCTTCAGGGAGCTTTCTCTCAGTGCTTGCCTGTGCCCCTGTTGACATCACCACTCGCCCTCCTCCCACCCCTGCCCCGGCAGTGCTGAACTTTTCAGTACGCAGTTCACGCTGGCTGACCACGGTTAATTGATCAGCCAGCATGAAATCGCGGTCGGGGGACTGATCGCAGTCAGAGGTCCGTTTCCCGACCACTCCCAGGCCCGTCGATTGTGCAGGCCAGCCAAGCTGAAAATGACTTTTACAAAGTACATAGTATCCTTTGCTAGGTATATTGGTGGACTTTAATCAGTGTCTTAGTAAACTATAAAAATATATATTCCAAAGCTTTTAAAATGTGCTGTGTACTGTCCTTGTGCTTTAGAGAACTAGCTTAAATTTTACAACCTCTTAAAGGCCTACAAACGAGTGCAAATAACTCCTAATGGTGATTAATTCATCTGGGGCCGTGGCCAGTTTTGTCAGTGAGGATGGCTTTTAGTGCAATGTTTTTAAAGTTGTGTGAAAGATCACGGAAATGCAATTTTCACTCTAAATCATTTATGCTTAAAACTCCATGTTCTCTCTGTGCTGGTTCTATCCATTTCAGGTGTACTGCACTGGAAAAACCTGCGTAGCTGAGTGTAAACTCTACTATTATAACTCTACTGTATACAGATACATTTCAGCTATGCAAGATGCAGTATATGACTTCTATGCATTCTGTAGCATTCTCTTGTAGGATCTAGGACAGAATAAAAATAGAAGCTTGTGATCTGCTGGATGATCCTTCCTTATCTCTGATCTTCATACATTCTCCATCTCAACCTTTCTTATTTTCATCAATATTACTATGGTAATGTGAAATCTCCTAAACTTTAAATACACAATTTTGCACTCCCTTTCCTTCCAACCTCATATTTTTGAAATCAAGATTCATTGAATTATCTCCAACTCTAAGTCATTCTTTTTCAGGACTTCAAGCTCAACACAGTTTACCCAAACTACTAACCATACATATCAACCATCTGAGTTGGATACGGACAGGTTGATTTTTAAGGTCTGTGTCTGTTAATCCATGTTTCTGGAAGGAAAGGCTTGCCCCCATCCACCTCCACTCCAGTGATGGGCCTGCTTCTGTTCTGGGGAATGGAATGTTTCAGTGGATGCTTTTTCTCATGATACTTTAGATCACAAGAACACAAGAAATAGGAGCAGGAGTAGACCATATGGCCCATCGAGCCTACTCCACCATCCACTATGATCATGGCTGATCATGGGCTTCAACTCCATTTTTCCACCCGCTCCCCATATCCCTTAATTTTCTAAGAGACCAAAAGTCTGTCTGTCCCAGCCTTAAATGTGTTCAACAGTGGAGCTTCCACAACCCTCTGGGGTAGAGAATTCCAAAGATTCACAGCCCTTTGAGAGAAGTAGCTTCTCCTCATCTCAGTCTTAAATGAAAGGCCCCTTATCCTGAGACTATGCCCCTATGTTTCCTACTCCCCGACCAATGGAAACAATCTCTCAGCGTCCAGCCTAAAAAGCCCCTTCAGAATTTTGTAGGTTTCAATCAGATCACCTCTCATTCTTCTAAACTCCAGAGGATATAAGCCCAATTTACTCAGTCCCTCATTATAATACAACCCCCTTATCCTAAGGACTAATCTGGTGAACCCTCATTGTACCGCTTCCAATGCAAGTATATCCTTTCTTAAATGTGGAGACCAAATCTGCATACAGTATTCCAGATGTGATCTCCCCAAAACCCTGTATAACTGTATCAAGACTTCTTTATTCTTGTGCTCTAATCTCCTTGCAATAGAAGCCAACATGCCATTTGCCTTCCTACTTGCTTGCTCCACCTGCATGCAAACTTTCTACAATCCTTGTATAAGCACACCCAAGTCTCTTTGAACATCAACACTTGCAAATTTCTCACCTTTTGAAAAATATTCTTTTCTATTCTTACAACCAAAGTGAATAACTTCACACTTCCCTACATTATACGCCATTTGCCATCATGCTGCCCACTCAATTAACCTGCCTATATCTCTTTGCACCTTCTCCTTGTCCTTCCCACAGCTTATCTTTCCACCTAGCTTAGCGTCATCAGTAAACTTAGATACATTACTGTCTGTCTGTTCATCTAAATTAGTAATATAGTTAGTAAATAGCTGAGGCCCAGGACTGATCCTTGCAGCACTCAACTATTCACTGCCTGCCAACTTGAAAAGTCTCTGGTTACACCTCCTCTCTGCTTTCTATCCATTAACCAATCTTCTCTCTATGCTAATATATTACCCCAACTCCATGAACCCCTATCTTGCCTACTAACCTTTTGTGTGGAACCCTATCAAATGTCTTTTGGAAATTCAGTATACTACATCTATTGGTTCCCCTTTATCTAACCTACAAATTACATTCTCAAAAAACTGTGATAAATTTGTCAAAGAGGATTTTTCTTTAGTAAACCATGTTGACTTGTTCTAAGTGCATTGTTAAGACTACCTTAATGATAGATTCCAGCATTTTCCCAACAACTGATGTTAGGTTAATTGGCCTATAGTTCACTGTTTTCTCTCTCCCTCCTTTCTTAAAAAGTGGTGTAACATTTGCCACCTTCCAACCTGATGGGACCCTTCCAAATCTAAGGAAGTTCGGAAAATCAAAGCAAGCACATCCACTATCTCTGCAGCTATCTCTTTTAGAAACCTAGGGTGTAAGCCATCAGGCCCTGGGGATTTGGTGGATTTTATTCCCTTAAGTTCCTCCAATACCTTTTCTCTGCTGATATTAATTTCCTTATTTCGTCACTCTTTTTATCCACTAGGTGCTATCTATTTCTGGTATGAAACTTGTGCCTTCTACAGACACAAAATATTTGTTCAATGCCTTTGCCGTTTTCTCATTCCCAAGTAAATTTCTCCTGTCTCTGCTTCTAAGGGACCAATGTTTACTTTAGCTATTCTCTTCATTTTTATATACTTATAACAGCTCTTACAATCTGTTTTTATATTCCTGGCAAGTTTACTCTCAGTTTCTATTTCTTCCCTTTTGATCAACTTTTTGGTGGCCCTCTGCTGGTTTCTAAAACACTCCCAATCCTCAGATTTGCCACAGCTTTTTACAACATTATACACCTTTTTTTTAATCTAATACTATATTTAACTTCCAAAGTGAGCCACGATGGGTCGTTTTTTGCTGAATTTTTCCTTTTCAATGGAGTGTAATTTTGCTGAACATTTTTTATTATTTCTTTAAATGTTTCCCACTGTTAATTTACCTCAATGCCTTCCAGTCTATTAATCAATTAACCTTAGCCAGTTCTCCCTTCATACCTATGTAATTAACTTTGTTTAAGTTTAAGATTCTTGTTTGTGATTGGAGCATGTCACTTTCAAACTTAACATGGAATTCAATGGTATTATGATCACTATTTTTCAGTGGCTCTTTTATTATGACATTACTAATTAACCTTGCTTCATTACACAATACTAGATCTAAGATAGTGAAAGCAATAATTGGTTCCATAATGTATTGCTCCAAGAAACTGTCACAAAAACATTCTACAAACTCATCTTCTGACCACTCTTGCGAATTTGATTGTCCCAGTCTAAATGAATACTAAAGTCCCCTACAATTGTTACATTTCCTTTGTTACTAGCTCCAATAATTTCTTGTTTAATGCTCTGTCCAATTGTGTAACTACTATTAGCGAGAGTATAAACCACATCCACCACTGTATTCCTGTATTCTCACTTTTGCTATTCCTAGGGGAGAATTTCCTCTCCACTGGGCTGGCCGGTCGGGAGCAGGCGCGGAGCCGATCGCCACCCATGATCGGCTGCATGTCACCATTTTATGTGGGCAGGCGCAACCAACCTGTGCGGGCGGGGGGAGGAGGGAGAGTCGGGGCCTACATGTGTTGTTTTTCTGGTCTCACCCCTTCAGGCGTAAACCTTGCTGGGGTGGCCAGTTTTCTTGGGCAGCAACACAGCCTGGATGTTGGGCAGGACCCCACCCTGGGCTATGGTGACCCCTCCCAGCAGCTTGTTGAGCTCCTCGTCATTGCGGATGGTGAGCTGCAGGCGGAGGGGGATGATGCGGGTCTTCTTGTTGTCCTGGGCCACGTTGCCGGCCAACTCAAGGATCTTGGCCGTCAGGTACTCGAGGACGACGGCCAGGTAGACGGGGGCTCTGGCCCCGACCTGCTCGGCATAATGACCCTTGCACCGCAGCCGGTGGATACGGCCGACAGGCAACTGGAGCCCGGCTCTGGAGGAACGAGTCTTGGCCTTGGCGCGCCCTTTGCCTCCGGTTTTACCGCGACCAGACATCTTTCAGAATTCGCTCTTATTGAAGCCTACTGCACCTGGTACTCCCAGGCGGTCTCCCATCCAAGTACTAACCAGGCCTAAGGCTGCTTAGCTTCCGAGATCGGGCATTTTCAGACTAGTATGGCCACATGTGCGCGAAAGAGCACAGAAATCTCCCTGAGGCACAGAGCTGCCTCAGGGAGATTCAGTTCAATGCAAAGGATGGTGAAAGTAAAAAAATAAAATTATTCAGATGTGACCTTTCATGTGATAGTGTCACAGGAGCTGGAACATGTTTATGAATTTTAATTAAAAACTTTAATTAATTGAGGGAAGAATTTTTGGGTCGGTGAGTGGGGGAAGGGCCCGCTCACCGACATGTAAAATGATGCGCGGTGACGTCGGGCACGTCATTTAGATTTTCAGCTTGGCAGGCGCTCAGCTGACTTGGCTGCGCACCCGCTGAACTGCCAAAGGCCTATTAAGGCCATTAAGAAAGTAATTAAAGTATTTAAGAATCCTGCCTGTCCAACCTTAAGGTTGGCAGGCAGGCGAAGAGCCCAGGTCGCCTTCACATTTTGCATGAAACCTCATCCACGGGCGGGATGAGGTTTCATGAAGGGTTTATTAACTAAATTAAAAATTCTCAAACATTTAATAAACATGTCCCAGCTCATGTGACGCTGAGGCAACATGTCTAAATAATTTTTTTCTGTCTTTAATAAAAACTTTCATTCCAAACTTAAACTCCCTGAGGCAGCTCCATGCCTCAGGGAGATTTCTGCACTCTTTCGTGTGACCCCGCCCGCCCCCGCACAACCCCCCTGACGAGGGAAAATTTTTCCCCAAGGTCCTGTCCAACCATAAGGAAATGTCATTAACCCTGGCACCAGACAGGCAACACAACCTTCAGAGCTCCAGGTCACAGCTGCAGAGAACAGTGACTATCCCCATGACTCTACTGTCTATCATTATCAAATTCCTCTTCACTCCCCCACTTGAATAACATCCTTTACCATTGTGCCATGGCCAGTCCATTCATCCACCTTGTACTCCTTCTCCTCATCCATACGGGAAGTAAGCATTTCATACCTGTTGAATAAAGTCAGGGTCTGAGGTTCCTCCATCATTACATGCTGATTCCCCATACCTACCTGACTTGCAGTCACATCAGCCTGTCGCTGACCATCGACCAACTCTAACGTTCTGCATAACCTAAGTGGTGTAACTACCTCCTGGAACAAAGTGTCTGGGTAACTCTCCCCTTTCCTAATGCCCTGCAATATCCTCAACTCAGACTCCAGCTCAGCAACTCTAAGCCAAAGTTACCCAAGCTGCGGACACTTACTGCAGATATGATTGTCCAGGATTGCAATGAATTCCACAGATTCCCATGTGCTGTAGCCATAGCACACCACCAGCCCTGCCATTTCTGTCCAACCTTATTTATTTATTTAGTCAATTAGTTAATTATTTACACAGATAAAGTAATAGAAAGTTGCACTTACCTATTTTTGAGATGAAGGAAGAAAACTCACCAACCACTGGAGGCTGAAAGAAAAAATAGAAAAAGGAGTACTTCTTTGCCCTGCTGCACCAAATTCCCAAGTTAATCAAATTCCCAACTACACACTCTGTCTATGTCTCAGTCTAGTGTAGTCTCTCTCCGTGCATCCTCTTACTCCATGTGGTTTGAAAGACCTCTCTGCTTATAAAGTTAAGTATTCACTTTAAGTTGCCCCGTTTAAAGTCATTTTGCATCACGTCATTTATTCTTTGGGGCCTTTTTTTTGATTTCCATCACTATTTTTGGTTTGGTATCTGCACACTGGCCCCATCCCTTGGGCTGGAGGGACAGCCCCTGCCATTTTCTGATACCAGAGCCATCACTGCAGTCACCAGAGGCCCAGGCTGAATGGAGAGAGCAAGGCCCCAAATTCTGGGAGCAGGAGCACAGGGCAGGGATGGGAAGCTGCAGGCCGTTGATCAGGCAATGAACTGTGGGTAACCCAGAGCAGGGGTGGAGGGAGCGGGGCCTTCAGCTACTTCCTCAAACCCTGCGGCTCCTTTTGCAGCCCCTGGTTCCTTCTGTGTCCCCCCCCCACCAGCCCCATTGACAACCCCCCTCCCCAACTCCATCCATAGACCCACCTGGCTACATTTGCAGACACCGCCTGACTCTATCCGCAGACTCCCCCGGCTCCATCCATGGATCCCGGCTCCACCCACCGCACCACCCCCTCCCTCTCCCTCAGGGACAGAGGCTTATCCACTGCAGACTGTCAGGAAGGGGTCCAGGCTCTGGACAGAAAGACAGAGTAAGAATAGAGGAAGAGATTCAGTGGGAAAGGAGAGAGGCAGACAGACAGACAGAGTGGGAAAGGAAAGCAAGCAAAAAGTTGAGCTGAGTTTCAGGAGTGCTGTAGGAAGCTGTGCTACTCAGGGCTGGTATGAGTGATTTAGTGTTATCTAATTTGAATTTATATGGCATTTCTGTTACATTCTGTGATTTATTTTATTTCGCAAGTTATCCCAGCTAGGAATGCACAGTGCTGCACTTGTACAATACAGTATTTCAGCTTGTACAATGTTTTTTTCCAGGCAAGAAAACATTGAGTTTAACATTGATCCCTATGGGAGCCTATGATTTGCTTAAAGTTGTTTTTCTTAAAGTTGCGATCTTCAGGAGTGCAACCACAACTTTAAGTGAGGATTTACTGTATAGAGCCTCTGATGAATCACTAGTTAGCTTAGCTTCCTGCTACAATAATTAATGCCTATTAAACCAACTATTTTGAACTGATTGACAGATAATTGCCACTGCCAGGCAGCTCCCTGTTTAACAAGGCTATTTAACTAACTTGAAGTCTGGAAGTTCTATGTCAGAGTCTGAGTTTTAATCTAAATTTAAACTTGAGAAAGACAGCAGAACTTACCACGTGGACCAAATTCCCAACAATACACTCTGCCTACATTTCACTCTGCTGTAGTCTCCCCTCTATGTATTCCCTTACTCTTAGCAAGATATAGAATTCCCACAGCAGAATTGGAAAGTATTTTCAAAGAAAATTGATTCACGCAGTTTTATCACGGAGACGAGCATATAAGAAATTTTAAATCCATTTAAAAATTAGATTTAACGACAGAGTCCCGATTGCCCACAGTTTAGGATATAGCCCTGCAATTTTTGCCATAACTTTCCACTATACAAGAAATGCAATGTTGGGCATACTTGCATCTTAATTTAGGACAAAATTGTGTGCCCACTGTACTTCAGTGTCACTACGTGTCATAGTCCTATATTTATGACTGTTTGTGGAAGTGTTCATCAGCTTCTGTTCAGAAATTGCTACCACACACAAGTCCACAGGTGCCTTTTAATGATAACATGTTTCCCATTGCTTAATCTTAGCAAGCATTTGGCTTTGTTACTGCTAAAGAAATTGAATACCCGTGGCGTGTTTATTTCTTTGGGGGACGGATGTGATTTGGAGCACTATTGATCTCATTATAATCCAGGAACAGGGAAGTTCACATTGGAAAATGACGGGATAGATGAGGATGAGCTAAAATCAATTATCTTTCAAAGACACTCCAGAACTTAGGTTCTGTGTTGCGTGCAAACACAGCCTGCACAAGACAGCAAAAAGGAGTTTTCTCTCTTGATATTTGGACCAAACCCAAATTAAACTGATCCTTGCCATTTTCACAAAGCAGTTTAATGTGGATCAGCATCAAGTATGAGGTCAGTCTGCGGTGCCTGCAAGCAGTTCTATTTAAAGAACGTCACACTGTGTTTTCTACTAAGGCAAGAAAGGGAGAGAAAAACATTTTACTCATCTCATTTTACTGACCAAAATATATTTTGTACATCTTTGTTCATAGACTCTGCAGAATGTCTGCTTTCAGTTACCAGAAATTATTATATTTTTAGTTTAAACATGGCCTATTTAAAGGATGTCTGTCCTGTTTATGTTCACCCTGATTCCTTTGCCCCATTGGTGGCCGGGTCTTTAGTAGAGG
Organism: Cetorhinus maximus; assembly: GCF_964194155.1. Classification (NCBI taxonomy): domain Eukaryota; kingdom Metazoa; phylum Chordata; class Chondrichthyes; order Lamniformes; family Cetorhinidae; genus Cetorhinus; species Cetorhinus maximus. Next base: position 118,203,171 of record NC_135886.1, read on the forward strand.
CTCTAAGCTCTTGGAAGTCCCACCCTAAACCTTTCTACCTCTCCACCACTAATGCTATAAAACCTACCTCTTTGACAAAATCTCTGATCATCCGTCCTTAATATCCCCTTACAGGGTTTTTTGTCAAATTTTGTCCCATGTGAAGGACATCGGAATGTTTTACTATATTAAAGGCGCTATATAAATGTAAATTGTTGTTGTATGTTTCCAAGTACTTCTAAATAACGTTACAATATGGCAAAAGCCTCCGAATGTGAAACATTCCTCAGACAGGGTCTATGATGCAATGTGGCAAGTGTATTGATGAGGCTATTTACAAAATAATGGCACCCTTTATTCAGTCCTTCTGCGGGGCGTGCACTGTTGGGTGTCCAGCCAATTTATTGAGTGGTTTGAGCAGAAATTCTTTTGAAATCAATTGATCTATTGGCAGGTTGTCCATTTTACATAACTATTATGTTGCACAGATGGTGAGCTGGTTCAGTTTGCTTTTATGCATAAATGACTACCTTGATGGTATTCAAATATTATCTTTTGTCCTCTGTTTCGAATGCACTGACGTGTTGGCAGCCCAGTGACCATTCTTCACATGTGTCAATGTGTGTTGGCCGGCATTCTGATCACGGGGAACATAACAGCTTAGGCCAGTTATGATCCTGCCAATATCCACATACATATACGTCCAGCAGATGTCATTGGATAATATTCTGAAACAGGAATCCTTTTTATACTTAAGAGAGAGAGATCTGTTAGGGGTGAATTGCCTACTGTGCTGTGATCCCCAAACAGCCACAAGATTCTGCAAGTGTGTCAAGCTCTGTGGGATCCCAGCAGTCGAGTTTTCTCCCCTTAACCTAAGACATGGCACCAGTTTTACCTAATTTTTTAAAGAACAGGTTTACTGTTTTCAGCTAATAAATGGAACTCTTTTCTGTTGTTTTAGACTGTGAGCACTCTGATTGTGGCCGAAGCCAAGGTCTCAGGTAATTATCACTGCATAGCTACCAGTGAGTGTGGTGAAGACAGAAGAAGAATTAACTTTTACGTTACAGGTAAGCAATTGTTTGCTATCAGGAGACCGTGCACGATCAAAATAAAGATTTAAAGCTGACAATCGATATTTCAATCCATTTGCCAGCTTGTTAATATTTTACAAAGGGGAAAAAATCACATTTGTTTATTGTAATTGGAGGTTTTCATTGTCCAGCAACCAGATCAGTTGGAGAACTGGACTGGAAACTCTTAGAATGAATCAATCAGACATGACCCTCTTGCACTGCTGGCAATACACAAAAGTCAGATTGAAATGTTTTAATATGAGCTGATCACTTCTCAAGAGTGAAGGGGCTGAATTTTGGCTACTGAAAAATTTCCTGACTCGTCAGACCAGCCTCAGTAAAAAGCACCCTGCGTCGCGAGATTTTCACTCCAGGAGCGGGGGGTGGGTGAGGGCTGAAGTCAGGCCTGCCGGAATCAGGTGCTTGGAGAACCCGGTGATGGATGAATGCCGAAGTCAGCTGGAAGGCTCGCCTCAGTTCTCTGGGACTTGGTCCCAGTTGTTTTAGAAGATTTTAGGCCCTCTAGCCCTCACCCCTCACCCCCACCACCCCCCCCCCCCACCCCAAGCCCCTCACACCCTCCATGCCATCTCAATGCCAACTCCTTCCCCCCACTCATACCCCATAGCCCCTTTTTTACACACATTTACATACACATTACTTTCCACAGTATTAAAACAGGGATTTCATCCTGGTTGTCATGGTCGATAGGAGTAAGTTCTTTTTTGGTAGGCATCCTGCCCACTCACTTATATCCTGTGCACACCTATGCCTGTCACCATATAATGATTATGTATTGTTCATATATTTAAAATAACACGCAAAATGATATTTTCAATTGAATAAAAGCTCCCTTCAAGGTTTGTGGGATTTCCTATTATACAATTCTACAACATAACCCCTTTAAACCTATAAAGGACTGACTTCTCAGCTGATGTGCACCATTGTTATTCTGTTGGATGCTGTTCAAAAATATTATTTGAAAAGCAAGAATTGCTGGTACAATAGTTGAGAAAATCTACTTTTAAGTTGCTAGTTCTGAAACCTGTTATTTTATATGACGAGTGGCAGCATTTTTTAGGGAGATATTTCTAGGTATTTTAAACTTCAGATCCTGATCGGACCTGAAAAGGGACACTCATTAAAATTCATGCTAATGTGCTCATTCACGCACATGCCAAATCAAAAACTAACGGTATCCACAGTCCCCTCACCTTCAACGTTAAACTATTCAAACCTGAAAGTTCCATGCTTAATTTGTGTTGGGTTAGATAAATTGACCTGGGAAACTGCAAATGGTTTGCAAATCATGGGATGGTGAAGGAAAAAATATCCGTCAAAGTTCCCACTGCTTATCACTATCCAGTGAATGATGTTGGAGGATGAAGGCCAGGTAGGATCAGGCTCAGCTGTCAGTACAATGAGATAAGCTATCTTTGCTCGTGCCTGGATATTTACGAACACCTTCAGAACTGTAGCCTCAGAAAAGACATAAAACCTAAGGAAAGGAAATTAGCAAAGAAAAATGACGCACAATACCTTTCATTCAGCTTTTTCCTTTCTCTGTTCCAAATTATCTCTACATAAACTAATAAGTTGAGTTTGAAGAAAAATAATTTTTAAAATTTGTTCATGGGATGTGAGTGTCGCTGGTTAGGCCAGCATTTATTACCCATCCCTAACTGCCCTTGAGAAGATGTGGTGAGCTGCCTTCTTGAATGTCTACAGTCCATGTGGTGTAGGTACACCCACAGTAAGCAATTGGATGGAAGCGTGTTTTTTTAAACACAATCTTAGAGCCTCAGGGTTCCAATCTAAATATAAGCACAGTCCAAACTGTGCAGCAAAGATTGTAAGTATTGTTTTCCACAATAAGTATATGCATGTGAAGGTATAATCTTAATTACTATTTTGGGCAGCCTCACATTGTCCCAAAATATTACAGTTGAGTAAATGTTGAGTTGAACAATAATTCTATTTCTCTACAACAATGGTGATATTTGCCTAGTGGTGGTCTATTTGCTCTTGTGAGATCTTGTGGCGCAGTGGGTAGCTTCCCTGCCTCTGAGCCAGACTCCTACCTCAAGACCTAATGGCCAAGGAAGGTGTGTTCACGATGCGGCCAAACAGGTTGAGTATCAACCTGCAAATCTTTCCAACTCACATTAACGGCAGGTCATAAGAGTGGGAGAGATTCCTGGTCAGCCATGTGATGGAAAGAATGTTGGAGTCTCTACCATCACTATCCACAGCTCTGGACTACAATGTGTATGTTACCACAGCAACTTGGACTCTATGAGTAAACTGTAACACACCATATTTGCTGGTATCTCAGTTCATTTCCTTTCAGTTGATAACAGTGGTAAAGAAACTCATATAATCAAGGACAGTTTATTCCCCTGTTAAGGAGGCTGTGCTAGGATTCTTGCAGAGACTTTTCTTTGTTGTAGCATGGTAAATAAAGAGTAAATCTTTGTCTGTTCTGTCCCACCACCAATAAAACATCCCCTATTGCATCAGTATGATATTTTCCTAAAGCTTGTAATTTAGCTGAGTGAAATTGCCAAAGTAAAAGCAATTATCCAGTAAGCTGCAGTTTTATGTTGCGGTGACTAGTGATTGGTTTAAGATTGGGTTGACGTAACCCAGATTCCAAAGATGAAAGGATAATTTCTATCCCATTTCTTCACCCACTCTTCTGTTATACTCTAATAGCCAACATTGAAGATTCTGACACTGAGTACAATTTTCCCATCAGCTTAGTCCCAATTATTGCCGAAAATACTGACCCACCTTATGCTTGTGGTTTGGCCTCTGTGGACACTATGGCCCAGATATTTGCTCCCAGGTCAGATGCGCAGAGTCGGGAGAAATCCCAGTTCTGCAAACTTGACCTTTATAAATGGCTGCCTGACATCAGATTTTTGGTCCGGGCAGCAGGTTGGATTAGAATTTGGGGTGGGTGACCCTGGAAGAACTCAGTAGTTGCCAGGTGTGGAGGTGGGCTGGCTGGCCTTGGTAATCTGGCACTGTGTCCAAAATTAAAAATAAAGAATAAAACATGAAATACCCTTCCAGCCCTCACTCCTTACCCACCCCCCACACACTGCCCATGCCCCATCCATGCCACCTCATTCCCTGTACCTACCCCATAACCCTTCATACTCTCCATGCCAACCTATGCCCCTATACCCAACCCATTCCCTCTATGCCAACCTGTTCCCCTGTAAACACCCAATAACCCCTCATACCTTCCATGCTAACCTGTTCCCCTCCACCCACCTTGCATGTCCCGCTATGGCCCCTATGCCAACTTAGTGAGAACTTATGCCAACCCATGCCCCCAGCCCAATACCATTTGCCCTTACACCTACCATGCGAACTCACCCAGTATCCACCATGTGCAGAACTTGGGATCCATGCAGAGATGAGATAAAATGAAGTTCTATGAAATCAAATTCGAATATCTATTGCAGTCTTCACTATGTTGAAAAAAACTTTCATCCATAAAAATCTATTAACTACATTTATATTCCATCAATTAAATGAAGCCAAAAACAACAAACATTTAATTCAAGTGCACAATCCCTTATAGCCAAGCAGTGGAATTCATAGCCCTACTTCAAAGAGTCTATAACCACTTGTAGCAGTCAATCAAACTGTGAAATGGCAGGCACTCTATTGTGATAATGGGTGGTTGTGAAATCAGTTATGCAGCAGTAATCTAGTAATGGAAGCCCTCAGGCTTATGTCAATAGACAGAGTGAAATAGCAAGCAATGATTTTTTAACGCTCCAGGTTTTTTTTCAAAACTTTAAAGGGCAGGACTTTTAAATGTTTTGACAGATTGACAGCTCCCTGTGACAGGTCCCTTTGGCATGTCCTCTTGATACTTTTGACAGATCCCTTTAACAGGTACTTCTGACAGTTTTGACAGTTGATTTTGACAGATCTGTTGACAGTTCCAATGAGCTTGGCAGTAATGAGCTAATGCATTTTTTATGTATGTTTATGCCTACTTTTAACAATTCCAAAGAGCCAGTTACCTCCACCAAAGGGTACCTTATCTTCCCTAAAGGTGCCCTGGGACCAGATCCAAGGGGTACCTTACATCTCCAAAAGGGCACTCAGGCTATCCAAATGAATCCAAAAATTTTAGATCTGCTCCTACCAGGTCTAATCTTCACACTTCACGTTTCACACTCCAAGGCTACCAAAATCCCACTCAGTGGAGGCTGCTGGTGATTTAAACAGCCAGCTGCCACATATACACAAAACAAACCCCACCCCCATTCCCGCCCCATGAAAATGAGAATTGCCATGTTTGGGGGTGGGACTTATGATTTTCAGCCATGTTTGCCATGATGGAGAGGCTCTCCATCATGTCGAAAATCTGGGCCTACAGCTTTAATCTTGTCCACAGTTGCGGTGCTTTTTAAGCATCAGCTGTGGCTCAGTTTGTAACACTCTTATCTTTGTGTCCGAAGGTTGCAGGCTCAAATCCTACTTCAGCAAGAAGTCAATGTTGACATTACAATGCAGTACTGAGGGAGTGCTGTACTGTCAGAGGTGTTGTCTTTTGGATGAGATTAAACCAAGGTCCCGTTTGCACTGTCAAGTGGATGTAAAAGATCCTATGGCACTATTTTGAAGAAGAGCCTAGCTATCCCTGGTGCCCTGACCAGCATTTATCTCTCAAAAACATACAATCTGGTCATTGCTGCATTGCTGTTTGTAGGATCTTGCCGTGAACAAATTGGCTGTGCATTTTCTACATTGCAACAGTGACTACACTAAAGTACTTCAAAGGCTGTAAAGCATCATGAGATGTCCTGTGGACTTGAAAGGTGCCATAGCAATGCAAGTCCTTTTTTTATTGTATTCCCTCAAGCATTTGCGTTAATTGCTGCACTGTTGCGGTGTCACCAATGGATACGTATTTAGTTGTATCCTATCCTCTAAATACTTGGGTGGAGTACATGGAGATTGGAAGCAAGTCTTGCTCACTCATCCATTCTGATTTTTGAGTACCAAATTCTGATCAGCAGATATTAACAATTATAACACATGTCTATGCTTGTAGAAAAGTGTGTTTCAAAGAAAATTGAAAACTATAACTGCCGCGATTCTTCTTCAATTTCACTAAAGTTATTTTGAATTAAAGGAGTATTGTTCTCTCTTTGAGAAACTTTAGTTGAACCCTTGAACTGAAACAGTAGCTTGATCTAGGAATGATTCTGCTTGGCTGAGTGAGAAGCTATCAGCTTTAATGAGAGTTTCTACAATGCAATGTTATAAATTAAAAAGTCAAATAAAAATAATTAATTTATAGCATTACACATGATTGCAGACCCTCTGTTTGAAACACAAATATCTCTTTTTTAAATTAATCATATGAGATGCGTGATGTACCATTAACTTCCTTGAGTCTATTATGAGGCATTAGAAGCCATTCACTTTTCAGTAAGTCATTCAGATGACCACTGGCCCACTCTCAGTGCACTTTCCCGCCAGTGCATTGGTGGATTTTTGAGCTGTATCGTCCGCTTCCCGCCTCAGTAATTATTCAGCCACATGAAACACACCATCTCACTGGCGGGCAGCCTCTGAATCGCCCAGCATGCTGTTGCCTCACCATTTCCTCACTCTGGGTGCCATATCTAAAATGCAGCCATGCACACAGTTCTCAATGCTTGCAACCCAGGACTTCTCCAGTGAAGACATGACACTGAAAGCCAAGAGTCAGAGTTCAGTGACCTGTCACTGGAACGCCTTTTGGAGGCCACCATGATGTCCTCCACCCTCACTCTGGTCGTAGGAGGGCCAGCAATCTCACCACCCCAGATTGGAAGGCGGTGGCAGTGGTGGTCAGTGCCAACACTGCATAGAAGTGGTTGGCCATCCTGCGCAGACAGAGGATGAATGATCTCACCTGTGCTGCCAGGGTAAGGCAACCATCTCATCACTCTAAACTCACACACTGACAAAGCCAACACACATTCACTGGCAACTCACTCACTGCCAGCTCAAGGGACATCACCACCCATTCTTGCACACACCCTCACATCTCCATCTGGCCTCATCTCCTCTGGAGACTGCCTCCTCAGCCCTCACCATCTTGAGGCCACTTGCACAGATCAACACGTGCCCCACATACACACCCTGGGATACCCCCTTTCCCCAGTACAGCCCTCGCCCTGCAGCTTCTTCCTTTGCCTGAGGCCACATCTCCCCCTTCCCCAAGCAAGTCCTAGCCCTGCAGCCACCACCACCTAATGGCTGGTACGGTAGGTGGAGACCTGCCCGTGAGTGCCCCTAAAAGTGATGTGGTGCTGCCTGTGAAGCCTGGCGCTGATGGCTGTGAGTGCTGTCCAAAGCAAGGTGGACAAACAAACCTCGAAGTCCCGAGCGAAGTGCAGCCCACCAGGTGCTCGTCGCTTATGTACATTTGTGAAACATGTCAGTGTGTGCTCGGATGATCCAGCGCGGGAGTTATTTCTGGAGAGCAGGGCTTATAATGAGATGTTAAAGTGTTGAAATTAGCTTCCCGATAGCAGCAGTGGGAAACACAGCCCACCAATGACAAGTGAGCAGACAATCGCAAACTGATTTTACGACGATGTGAAATCGATTTTTGCGATCTCCCTATATTTTCTGCTCCTGCTCACTATGACGCCCGCCGCAAATGGAAGTGGATGATTCCATCCATTGTCTCAATATTCTAAGTCTTCTGTTCTGCCAAGTGTGGTGAAGAAGAATTTCCATTCATCCATTAGCTAGAGTGCAGATCTCATCCCAAATTGCAAGGCAAGCATAATTTAAATCTAAATTATTAATTAATAAATATTAAATATTTACATTTTTGATGGTACTTAATATTTATTAAGAAATAACTAATTTATTATTTAATTAATATTTAATATTAAAATCTTAATTATTAAATTAATTATTTAGGTGCTTAAATATTAAATATTTAATAATTAAGATTTTAATATTAAATATTGATTGCTTACCTGGTAGAGGTAATCCACCCCTTCTGGGTTGGATTAACTTTCTGGGCAGAATTTTATGAGTCGGCGAGCGGGGTCGGGGCCTGCTCGCGGACATGTAAAATGACGCGCGATGACGTCAGGGGGAACTCCCAACATCATTGCGCCCGATTGAAATTTTCAGGAAGGCGGGAGCGCAGCAAAATCAGCTGCACGTCCGCCGACCTGTCAATGGCCAATTGAGGCCATTGACAGGGTCAATTAAGTAATTAAAGGACCTGCCTGTCCAACCTTAAAGTTGGCGGAAAGGCCCGGAGCCCCGGCGGGAACTAGAAAAAGCATGAAACCTCATCCACAGGCGGGATGAGGTTTCGTGTAGTCTTTAAAAAATTTTAATAAAGATTTTGTAAAAATGATGGACTTGTCCCAACTCATGAGACATTGTCACATGAGGGGACATGTAAGAGAAATTTTATTTTTCTATTTTTATCTTTTTTACACGTGCAGCCGATCTCCCTGAGGCTGCACTTAGCCTCAGGGAGATGAGTGCGCTCTTTCGTGCACATGCGCGAAAGAGCACTCTCTCGATTTTGGGATTCCCCCCCCCCAGCCCGCATAGGGAGCGCCCGCACACGTAAAATGGCGGCGCGCCTCCGATCGGGGGCGCCGATCGGAAGCGCGCCTGTACGCGCCCGCCCATCAACTTCACCGCCAACAGGGGGAAATTCAGCCCTCTAGGTGCAGATCTGGGGGCTGTACTAAGCCCTACATAGAAAACTGGTGAGAATTCCATATGGTTTAATTTTGCCATGTGAATGAATCCTTGGGGTAGAATTGCCTGTTTCCTCCAACCCTTCCCCTACCCCCTCCTCCAATTGGAATTTTCTATGCCTCTTGCACAAGACAAATTTCTATCAGATCTAGTTTCTGCTTCAACTTCAGTTCCTAGCTAGTTGATGCACCTTGGTACCCAATCAGAATTTCAATCCTGGGGCAGCATTTTCTGCCTGTCGTGTGGGTGGGCCCAACCCAATCTCCAGCGGGCAGGGAGCTGATCCCCCCCGGAGAAGTGGGCCCCGCCACCATTTTATGTGGGTGGGCCAATTAAGGCCCGCCCAGCGTGACGTCCGCCGGGAAGCGCTATGCACTTCCTGTGCAGGCGGGCGGGGATTCCCCAAAAGCGAGAGTGCGTTCTTTCGCGCATGCACACAAAAGAGCACACATCTCCCTGAGGCTAAGTGCTGCCTCAGGGAGATCGCTTCCACGTTGAAAAAATTTAAAAGTAGAGAAAAAAAATTCCCTAACATGTCCCCCTCATGTGACAATGTCACATAAGATGCGACCTGTTCATAATTTACATAATAACTTTATTAAAATTTTTGAAACCCTGTATGAAACCTCATCCCGCAGGTGGATGAGGTTTCATGTTTTTTCTATTTGCTGCCGGAGCTCCTGGCCTGATTTTGCTGTGCCCCCGCCTTCCTGAAAATTTAAATGGGGCAGGATGACGTCGGGGGTTCCGCCCGACATCATCCCGCATCATTTTACGCCCCCTGCTCGCCAACGGCAAAATTCTGCCCCAGGGGTTCCAAAGGATACCAAAGGTATCAAAGGTCCCAAAGGTTCTTTTGATAGTTTGATATTATTCGAAACATTCCTAACAATAATGTCACATCCAACACACTGAAAACTATCCAATTAATCGATCTACTGCAAAGAATTTTATTTTAAAGTAACAATGGAGCAAGACACAAAAGAAAGACTTAAGTATTGATGCACATCAGTCTTTCCAACAGTGGCTATCACTGCCATCAGACATTGTGATTTCTCAACAGCTCACAAGGGCTTCTGCAATCTTATTATTACTTTGCAATTTTTCTTCCAGGCTCACATCTGCATTTTTTTATTATTCACACATCAAAGTTGTCAGAACACTACAATGTAGATTCTGACAAGAATAATTAACAAAAGCACAAGCAAACCTTTCACCTTAACTCTGTGTTACCCACCCAATTTATGTTAAAGGTTAATGATGCCTAAATTTGGCTTCTGGAACTGTCTTGCAGCCACCAGTTTAGATTATTTTAATGCATACATTAACACCACCACAAGCGAGCCGTTTGTGCCAATTATCAAAGGAGAAATCAGGGCAGAGCCATGAACTAGCCACTGTTTATTAGCCTTAGAATCACCATTAAATTTAAACATTGAGACCTGGATTTTCGCTCCTGAGTCTGGAGCACAGTCAGGAAAATTCCCAACTCTGCAAACCTGGCACAGGAGTAGGCACCCCAGGCAGTCGGACTTTCATTGTGGGAGGGCCAGATGATAACTGGAGTTGGGTCTGCCGTCCCCGGAAAGAGTTTGGAGGCAGCTACAGCTGGGGGCAGGGGCCGCCAGTGCAGTGGCAGGCTGTGGGAATAGCCCGTCTCAGTGAAGTGGGACTTTGTCGCAATTGTTAAAAGAACAATGAAACAAGAAACTGCCCTCGAGTTCTCACCCCTCACATCTTCTCAATGCCCACACGCTCCCTATGTCCCATCCAGGCCACATCAAGTGCCACTACCCACCGCCCATGGCAACTTATACCATTCATATCAACCTATGCCCCTCTACCCAGCACCCCATGGCCCTTTATAGCCCCTATGCCAACTAGTACCAACTCATGCCAACCCATACCCCCACCCACCACCCTTTGTCCCTACATCCTCCATGCCAACTCACCCACTAATCACCATGGGCAAACTTCAAGACCCATGCTGAGATGAAATAAAATTAAGTCCTTAAGTGTCTATTGATGAATTCACTATTTAAAAAAAACACTATCATTGATTTAAAAAAAACATTCACTACATTTAACTTCTTTCAACTACTTAATCCCAAATAAAAGCAGGGATTTGAATTCATTGCCCCACTTTAAAGACTTTACAAGCACGTGGAGCTGTCAATCAAACTGTGAACTAACAGGCTCCCCATTGTGATAATGATAGGTTGTGAATTCAGTTATGCAGCACAAATTCTATAACCCTCAGGCTTGTATCAACAGACAGAGTGAAATAGCAAGAACTGATTTTTTTTTTACACTGCAGACAGTTTTTTTCAAAAGTTTAAAGGACAGGAGATTTATATACCTTTAAACTTGACAGTTTCCTTGACTCCAATCAGCTTGACAGTTCCAGTAACCTTATCCACTTTTTATGCACATTCATTTCTACTTTTAACAATCCCCAAGAGCTGTTGACTTCTCCCAAAGTGCATCTTACCTCTCTCAAATGTGTCTCTGGATCTATCAAATAGGGTATCTACCTCTCCGACAGTGTTAGACCTTCTCCTGAGAGGTTTAAAGCCTGCAAGTCATGTTTTGGACATCCCACTCATGAAAATTGGATCTGAGTTAACCATGGATGTGCAAGTACAATCCGCCTCTGTTCTCCACTTCAGCAAAAATGGTGGGGGCAGGACTTCCAAATTCTGGCCTCCAGTTGCATTTTGGATAAGCCTGAGATAAGCCTTTCCATCATGAAAATTCAGGCCTGAGTATACAAATATTTAGTAAACAGATTCTTTTTCAATAAATATTAGAGGCTATAATATCAGTTCAGTTATGTCAAAGTAATTCAGCATTTCCTGCCACTTGATTATAAACTTACTGTTGCAATCAGTATTTGAGATAGATTTACATTTTGCATTTAGTTAGGATTAGGCTCTAAGGGGAGCCCTTAAATTAATAGCATTAAATAGCCAGTCTTTTTAATAGAGCCTATAAACTTGTAGTTAGTGATGTATCCAGAACTTTAACAACATCAGGTGTTGTTGCAAGTGAACTGATTGTCTCTGGTTGGCTGTGGGACAATGGTATTAGCATTCTGAAGTAACAAAGTGATGAACTTTCATCTATCGCAGTGTTACCTATTCCTCCTGGATCCTCGGGTGATAGATAAATTCACTTTCTGCAAATGTTCCACTTAAGCATATATAAAGAAACACTTATTGAAACCGTTATTTAGTTGGGTTTGGAGATATACGCTTGAGATGCTTCACTCTGTAAATAAATGTAAACATGATTAAAGATTGGCCCCAGTACTATCCTTCACCAACTGGCTTTCAGGATTAGAACAGTCTCTACTGATATTTAAATCACTTCACACAAATCTTAAAGTCAATATACTTGAATAAATTTGTGAACATTCAGTGTTCAGACAAAAAATATTTTATAATCCATGCAAACAGAAATGAAAAGGAAGTTAGCATTAATAATAATGCTTCATAATTGTGCTTTTAAAAGGGATACTGAAGTGAAATTCTATCTTTCTATTTTTGAAAAATTAATTATTTATATAAAATTCCTGGTAAATGGACAAGAGTATAGGACTTTCAATAGACTGATACATGTTTGAAGTAGTACTGAGTTGTCGGGTCCAAATTATACTGTAGTCCCAATGAATAGATGTTTTTTTTTGCGTGTGAGTTTTCTTTAAATTGGCATTATGTGGAGAATTCTACCTCTTGGTAACAATCACTGAAGATGTTTTACAAAAAGGCCGATAGGATTCAATGTATCACTTTTGTTTACTGTCTTTGTCTGTTTTTGATTAGATCAGCCAGATGTCTTGCATCTCAAGGCAAATATCAACGAATCTCAAACTGAGGGAGGCGACCTAACTCTTACCTGTATAATTAGAAAGTACCTCATGAATGAATTTACCTGGTATTACCAGTCCTTGGTGAAATCGTCTGAGATTAATCTGAACAGTTCCACTCAGACAGTTTATGGAAACTACTCCAACACCTTGTCTCTCCATCTCAGAAATGTGACTGGAAGGGATACTGGCATTTACAAGTGCAGAGCAATGAACAAGACTTCCAAGGAGCAGTACGAGAAACACACTATGGTCTACATAAAACGTAAGTGAGTCCCACAAGAACAACTTTAGCTATTTAGATGCACTGTTTGTTTTTATTTTGGCCCAATTAAGAAATGTTTAAGTCTGCTCCAATGGCTTAGCTGATAACTATACCACTGTAGTGGCTGTGCCATACCATTCAAGAAGGTCCTCAGCTTGATCCCTGGTCTGTCCTGAGTTAGCTGATGTCAGCTGAGTCAGAGGTCGAGAGCCCATAATTTACATGAGTTCACGTGGATAAGGGAAGGAGAAAATGATCACGGTTCCTGAACACGATCACAATCCAGAAGGCCTGCTGGAGGTGCATATGTGGCTGTAGATGTGGAAAGACCTGTGTTGAGCTGTGATTCCTCTAGCAGTTAAATAGTTTAGATACTCTCATAAAGAAGAATGCTCCCTTGGGTGAGGTATCTGGAATCAACTTTTCCCGGCGGTAGCTATCCCAGCAAGGTCAGTGGAAGGGAACAATAGGGGAGAAAATTGGTGGAAAAGGTTGAAACTAAGTTAGATACTTAAGGAAGATACTTAACTATTTAGATCATATTGTTATTCCACATCGTACCTGAATATAACTCCACCCATTAGATCTAGCATTGCATAGTTACTGAAACAAATAGCTTTTATTTAATTTTTATGTTAATTGGGAATGTTAATGCTGGGATGTGGAATGCTTACCATTTCAGGTACCCAGCATCAGCATCAATGACTCTCAGATTAGCTACAGCATGATCTGGTGCAAAATAGAACTTCTCCACTGAAACAGCATATCTCAGCCCAACTTCTAAAGGGCACATGCTAATTCAACAGGGTGACACTTTTCTGTTAGCACATCAGCCAGATTGTGAAATCAGTTCCAAATTAAGGACAGTTATTAGGTGTAGGTCCACTAACAGCTCGATTGAGGTCACCCAAGCTCATTTTCACATAGGACCTTGACAGCCAGCAGACACACAAGACTTCCATCACAGGGCAGGATTTAATGCTCTCCCCGGTGAGAGTGTGGTGGCAAGGGGCTTTTAAATCAGGTGGGTCTGCCAGGTGGGGGCCCTTCCTGCTGCCTTCTCGCTTCTGCCCCAACTAAGTCCAGGGCAGCAAGTCTCATGGACGGCCTATTCCCACCCACCACCAATTAAGCCCCTTAAGGGGGCAATTAATGCCCACTTAGGGGCCTCACCCCACCACCACTGGTATCCAACTAGCATCAGGCAGGGGACCCATCATGAAGGGAGCCCAAAAAAGCAAAACCCTGCAGGGTCTACTTGCAGGGTGCTGGGGGGAGGGGAGGGTCCCTCATTCAAAGGCTCTCAGTGCCTGATAGAGGGACCTGGCATCAGCAAGTGGGGCGTGTCCACTGAGAGCCACCCCCAGCCCATGCTGCTTAACACCCCCACTCTCCAATGACACCTGCTACATAATCCCTATTCAGCCCTCAATCAACTGTGGCTTGGGCCTCTGATGGGTACATTGCCAACGGCAGCCGCTGTTCCTGCTGGCACTGCCTGCACTGGAGAGTTGCCAGCCTCTGATTGGCCAGCAGCTCTCGAGGGGTAGGACTTCTCCCCCCCCCGCAGCGTCCTTGATCTCAGGTAAGGCCCCGCCACTGGCCACTTAAATGCCTGATTTGCACCTAATACTGTGGGCCTTCTCCAAAGGAGGCACCAGGGAGCTTTTGCTGGCTCCCTAGCCAATGGACAAGGCCCCTGTCATCTAGATTAAATACCACTCATGGTGTGGGCTGGATTCAAAACCTGAAGTGAAAGGATAGTTTCGAACCTACTGCACATCCAGTTACCATAACTGTCTGTATATTCAAAAGGAAGCCAAGTTGCAGATAACAACATAAGCCAATTACATTTTATAACAGCTAAAACATTTTGAGACTTTAATTTGAGGGGAAATTGAATAGCATAGTTGAAATATATTATACTATTAGTATGTTAGTGTAACTGACCTAAAGGTCATTAAAGTGTTACATAGGATTACGTAGGAATTATACATGAAATAGAGCATTCAGCATAACCAGTCCAGATTGGTGGTTATCCTCTGCATGAGCAATAGTCCGAATCCCACGTGTCCACTCATGTTCCCATATCAATTGTTCCCCCTTTCTTCATCTATCCACATTAATAAATGACCCTTAAATTCTAACACAGGCTGGAGATTTCCTGGGAGTTGCTCCAACCCTGCGGCATAACTTCACTGGAATTGTGGAGAGAAACCCAGCTTATCCACATGGGCCAGGATTTTACATTCAGTGAGCGGGGGCGGGTCCAGCACACCGGAACGTAAAATGACGTCAGGAGTGCGTCCCGATGTCATCACACTGTCTCGCGATATTTTGTTTGGCGGGCGCGGGCCAGAGTTGGCTGTGCGCCTGCCGATAATTGAAAGGCCTATTAAGACCGTTAACGTACTAATTAACTCCAAATTTACGCTGCCTGTCCAACCTAACAGTTGGTGGGCAGCAAAAAGACCAAGCGGCCTTTACATTTTTTAGGAAACCTCATCCACAAGCGGGATGAGGTTTCCTAAAGCTTCTACAAATTGAATAAAAACTTCTTTTGAAAAATAAAAACATGTCCCATCTCATGAGGGGGCAGGTTTTATAAAATTTTTAACGTTTTTAATAATTTCTTTAAACCGCGCTTCAATCTCCCTGAGGCAGCTCAGGAGATTGAAGCGCTCTTTCGCGCTCATGCGCTGGACCCAACTCTCCCTCCTCCCCCCACCACCCACACAGGTAGCACTCAGCGCTACCACTTGCGATCCACACTGGGCGGGCCTTAATTGGCCCGCCTGCATGAAACCACGGTGCCAAGCCAATCACGGGCAGTGGTCGGCTCTGCCACTGCCCGCTTCCGTCGAGCCCGCCCGACGTATGTAAAATCCTGGCCATAGAGTTCCTGCCACACCTACAGCAGAGTAGGAGCAGTTCCAAGGAAATTTTCAGGCATGGTCTCAGCTTTGTTCACTAACTCTGTTAGTGAATTCCACAATCTCACAAGTCTGAACTATTCTCTGTCCTAAGTCTCTAACATTTCACCTGAGATCTATGTCCCCTTGTCTCAGACTTCATAGCCTGTTTCAATTTACCCATCTCTTCATATTTTTAGCCGCCTCTATCAAATTATCCCATAATCTCCTAACAAAAACAGCTCCAACATTACTGATATTGTTATTCCTGTACAGCTGTAAAACTATGTTTAATGGACCATGTCAGCTACAGCGTTTTGTCAATGTGATTTTAAGGGAAGAATTTTCCTCCTGTCCGCGGGGCGAGGGGTAATGAGGGGGTGGGAGTGAGCCCGAATACGAATGGCGCCCCCGATCGGGTGGGCGCCGCCATTTTACGTTTACCTTAATTGGTCCGCTCAGCATGACGCACACCCGGAAGCGCTGAGCGCTCCCTGTGCGGGCGGGGGGGGGAAATTCCCTGAATCGGGGCCTAGGCGCGAAAGAGCGCAGAAATCTCCCTGAAGCACGGGTTTGACCCAGGGAGATTAGTTTAAGCTGTGGAAAGTTTAACAAAGGTGGAAAAAAATTTTAAGGACATGTCCCCTCATGTGAAACTGTCACATGAGCTGGGACATGTCAATGAATTTTATTTAAAATTTTTATTAAAAGTTTAAAAACCTTCATGAAACCTCATCCCGCCCGTGGATGAAGTTTCATGATAAATGCAAAGGCCGCCTGGGTTCTTCGCCAGCCTGCCAACCTTAAGGTTGGGCAGGCAGCTCTGTTAATTCTTTTAATTGATATCTAAATAGCCTTAATAGGCCTTTGACAGTTCAGCGAGCACACAGCCGACTCCAGTGTGCGCTCGACGAACTGAAGATCTGAATGGCGCGCGGTGGATGTCGGGATGCATGCCCGATGTCACCACGCATCATTTTACGTGGTCAGCGAGCAGGGTCCACCCCCACACACTGACAAGAATATTCAAGCCCAAGTATTTATCCAATTTTGAAGGTTACTATTGAATCTGTGTCCACCACCCTATCAGGCAATGCATTTCAAATCCTAACTACTCATTGCAGAAAAAAGCTTTTCCTTTTGTCACCTTTGGTTCTTTTGCCAATCGCTTTAAGTCTGTGCCCACGGTTATCAACTGTTAGAAAGAGTTTCTCTTTATTTACTTATTTATCTAGGGGGGAGAAATCTTCCATTCTTATCTGGCCTCACCTGTATATGAGCCCAGTCTGACGCCGACACAATTGACTCTTAACTGCCCTCGGAGGGAACCTAGCAAGTCACTCAGTTGTGTCAAATTCAGGGCAACTTAGCAATAACCCACATCCCAAGAATGAATTTTTAAAATCCCTTAGGTTTCAGGCTAATTTGCATTGAGTGATTTTGCTTATTCAGACTATTCCCTTATAGTAGCTCAGCTTTAGAAGACAATTATGCTGTCTTCTGACTAAATTTGCAAGCTCTGTCCATCCACATTCGTTTTAGGCCAAAAGATTAGTTCAAGTATTTGCTGCCCTAATATGAAAGAGTCAACACAGAAAGCCAGAAATGGGGGGATTTCTACTGGTTAAATCTTAACATATTTGGGCTTACTCACTGTGAAAAGTTTTCTTGCCTGTTTCGAAGCCAAGTTCTCATCTTTTTAAACAGTTATTACATACACCCACATAAATTTGGTAAATCTACACAAAGGATGAGTCACTAGTTTTCCGGAATGATGAGGTCACCTGAATCTGACATCTTTAAGCCCACAATATGTTTTGCTGATTCTCCAAATTAACTGGCCCTCAACTGACCCTGGCCTTCCATTGACGAAACCGTTAAATCAGAACACAAGAAGAAGTATAATCACTTTATTATTTTGAAAACTGCTGAATGACAGGTTGGAAATGTGCAAAGTGGAGGGAGATAATGTTTTACTTACTTATAGTAATAGTATGTTCTTTGTGAATATATCAATCTGTTTATTGCATTATGCAGATGGATTTCCACCAGCTTTGTAAAAAGCAATTTGTTTAATCAATTATCATTTATTGTTCCATCCATTTTGCTTCTGTTTTTTGTGTAAAACTGTTCTCCTAATGTTTAAAGTAATAGAGGTGATTCCGTGTTAAGAATACAGTGAGGAGCTACTCTCAACAGAAGTGTGGGTCAGAAAGTCAGCATTCAGTTAGAACAAAAAATACATTTTAAAAATTACAATGTATGTGCCGGACCATAGAACCAAGTAGTGGAGATGTGAGAATTGGCACTGTTCTTCCTCTCTGGGCTAAGGAAGGAAATGATAAGCTCAGGTTCCTATTCCTGATCTCTATTCAAATACTCTTGCTGAATAGTGTGCCTGTGGCACTCAGTTCAGGATTATGATGCCCTCCACAGTTCAATATTTTGATGGACTCACTGTCTAGGCCCACATTTGAGAAGTAGTCTTATGGGAGGTGTCTATCCTCCATGAAACCATACCTGACAGAAATCCATGCAAAACATACAAAAATGATGGGCAGGAAAAAGCCACATGGTCCATCAAACCAGTGCCACACTTGTAATACTCAGAACTTTGTGACTAAACACTTCCCCCCCCATCCACTCCCCCGTAGCCATGTAATCTTCTGGGGGAGACAAAAACCCAGGTCTGACATAGGGGAAAATCTCTGCTTCCATCTCCACCGGCAATCAAAACCAGTCTAGAAGATCACATTTAAATCATTACTTTCAGGGGAAGAAAAGGGGAAGAGAATTAGAAAAAATAAAACTAATAAGTA
This sequence comes from Cetorhinus maximus, assembly GCF_964194155.1. Lineage (NCBI taxonomy): Eukaryota > Metazoa > Chordata > Chondrichthyes > Lamniformes > Cetorhinidae > Cetorhinus > Cetorhinus maximus. The sequence continues at coordinate 118,221,854 of NC_135886.1, forward strand.
GAAAAAACAAAAAAAATGTGTATTTCATTGCAGCTAAGACCATTCCAGTTCTGCAGAAGAACCTGACAAGCCTGGAGATCAACAGCAGCAGTACTGTGATCCTGAGCTGCGATGTCAATGGGCGACCCCCTCCCAGCATCACCTGGTACAAAAATGAGCAACAGGTTCTCCCAGCTTCAGGTGCACGATATTTACTATTCCTTTCTCTTTTTTTGAACAAGGTGATGAGGATAGTAGATGGGTGTGTTAGTTAGTATGAACAGAAGTGGTCTCTCTTATTCTTTTCAAACATGGTCATCTTCCCATACAGTGGGCCTGGATGCTTCACCTGGATTTCTCAATTTAAAAAAAGTTAAACTCCATAATAATGAAAGGAGATTTCAAAGCTGATGTTTTTGGATACATTTGTTTGTATCTTTAAACAGTGTTAGCTGTTAACAATTTTTTGGCAGCTCCATCTTCTGTCCATCTGGAAATGGTATTTGAGGCATGTGGGGCAGCTGTCAAGAGAATAACTGTCCTGTCACATGTGGAACATATACACAACATTTCTTGGCAGATCTCTTAAGGGTTTTTAGTTCAGACAGTTGCCTTATTGGTGGTGGTTTATATTCTAAAGTCACGTTCACCATGAACTTTGACAAACATTCCTATCTGTCTACGTAACAACAGCCACTGTATTTATTGTTGCACAGAGCACTTTGAAGTGCTTTGATCTGAAGGATACTGTAGAAATCCAAGTATTATTCATGGTATTTTTGCACAACTTCAATGCATACTAGTGCAAGAGATATCACATTCTGTCTGTATCATTGTTTCAATGTGCGCAAAAATTCAGAGACTCAGAATATTTTCTTTCATTCTCTCATTCCCAGCAATTTGTCCTTGATCAATTTATTCCCATCAATTCATTTTTATTAATTTCCAATTTTTTGATTTTTTTTCTTTATATTCATTTAAATTTTCATCGTATTTTTTATTTATCTATCTTTTGTGCAATAAAATCCAGAGGGTGAATCAGCGCAGGTACTATGAGTAGCAGCATTGCAAGTGTGCTTACTGAGTCAATGACACAACAAACATATCTTACTCTCAAAATGAATCGTATCATCTTTGTGCCAATGTTTGTGTTTTCCAGCATGTGCCTTATAAATAAATCTGGTTTATAGGCAACCATAAAATAAAGAAGTGCAGTATATAAACCAGATTTAACTGTGATTGCCTGAAAGCAGATACAATTAGCTTTTGTAAACCAAAAAGTTATGTGGTACTGAGGCCTACCGACTAGGAAGGCCTCAGATTATTTCCCCAATGTCATCAGGCTACCTGATTTCAGCCAGAGTTTCAGTGCAGATGCAATAACTTGCCTCAGCAGCCCTGGGTTAGAGAAAGTAAGGGTACCTGCGCTTGATGGTCGATAGTGTGCATGTTTGGAGGTTAGAGTGAGAACTAGGATCAGGCTGAGCTATAAGGCCCTCCATAATTAGATTGCTTAGATTAGATTGCTGACACTCACTGTAACGTATCAAACATTAAAAAAACTGTAACCATGGAACTGCCACACAGCATGAATCAGTGCATTGGGGGAGGAAGAGATAAAAGTAGGAGGAGTGGAGGTAGCGTGGGGAATCTGTGACATTAGCATTGTTTGAATTGTGCTGGGGTTCTGTCCTCACCCAGCAAAAAAATGTTTTAAAAATTGAAGCCACCATTAGTGAAGAGTATAAAAACAGTTGAATCGCAGACACAGTTTGGTTTTCACATTCGCCTCGGCTCTGTGTATGTTTCCCCTCATATAATTGCTCTTTATATAGCACCTTAATAAGATGTCATGAAAGTGTTATACAGCCTCCACAGTGCAATAAATCATGACAGAACAAAATAAAGGAGTTTCTTACATCATTGCATTAAAATAAAATCAGATGTAAGCATGTGGAGTCAAGGTTATTTCATTGACTTACCGAATGCTGACAACTTGGCCAAGAAATATCTTGTTTGCCTGAGGATTTACCATGTAGATTAAAAAAGGAGGATTGGCAGATTTCTACACTCTTCTGTATTTTTGGATGTTTCTTCTTTGGCTTCAGTTGGTGACCCTCGCTGAGGTGCCGTTCCACATGCACTACCAGCTGCCTTGTTGCCCCACCATGTGGCCATTTGTCGTCTTTGAGACTAAAACGTGAGTGTTAGCAGGGTATGAAGGAAATTAGATTCCCACTCCTGATTGCACTCCAGCGATTGTTGCTCCATGTAGAAGAAATTCAGACATCAGGTGAGAACAGAATCAGAACTGTGTACTGTTCCCTCAGTCTCATACTCACAGCCAAGGCCAAGGTATAAATAATAACTGTTTGAGGAAGGCATCAGAAAGGGTATCCCCACAAGCAGACATGGTTATCAGAAAAGGAGACAAATGCAGGAATTTGGTAGGAAAAAAGGCACAGATTAAGAAGATAATACTGATCCATGAGAGTTCTGGACTGCAAGTGTCCATTGACACTTGACTGAAATGTCATAGGCTACAGTCTAGAAATGATCACTTTTAATATAAGCATACAAGTACAATACATTCATTTAATATTCCTGTCTCTGTCATTTTAATTTACAAAGTGCTGGTAATGTATGAACATGTCCCACAGAGGTGCAGGGGAATAATAGAGATGTCAAGTTTTGGGAGACATAAGGAAGGTTAACTAATTGATGAAAGTGATGGGAATTAAGGGGGTTCTTAAAGGAGAAGAACAAGGTGGAAAGGCAGGGTGTCCTAAAGAGGCAATCCTGGAGAGTGGGACCTAGGCAACTGAAAGCACAGCTTCCAATGGCGGGTTGAAGGTAATGGGAGAAGTGCAAGAGGCTGGAGCCAAAAGAACAGAGAGTTTCCATGGGTTGTAGTGTTGGAGGGACTTACAGAGGTGGTGATGGACGAATTTTAACACAAGGATGAGGATTCTATTTATATTAGAGACTGTCTTTGTGGTGCAGACAATATGACCTTGGACGGTAACTCACCGTTCAATAGAGCACCAAGGTTGTGAACTATGGAGGCATTAACCCATTTAAAATAAATGGATTAATGCCTCTGCTAAAAAACGGACATGGGGAAGATACCAGGGGTTCCATCCCAGCCCCCTGAAGAGTTGGCAAGGAACCCAATCCTGCCGTTCCTGGCTTCCCCACAGCCGTTTAACATTCCACAGGCCACTAATTGCCCAAGTTCGAGGTTTCCACCCCATCTAGGCATTTCAGCAGTGCAGAGCTGGGACCACAGGTAGTCCTTGAAGAAAAGGAGGTTGTGGATGACGGTCTTTAGATAAGCCCAGGGTACCTTTTGGAGGGGAATGAAGGTGGGGGAAAGGTTGGGTTTGAGAGGCCAGCGGGGGAGGGTTAAGGGCAGAGTATAACCTTTTGGGGGCTGCCTCCAATGGGCACAGGGGGACCCCAAAGCAGGCTCCTCTCCTTGCCCATCACCAGCCCATGCAGTAAAAGTTGCTGGGCTACCCACCTGGGTGTGGACCTTCCCCTGCCACAGGTAAATAGCGGCAGGGGCGGGATGAGATACTTGAGTTGCCATTAATTGGCCGCTTAAGGGCCTCAACAGGCCCAAGGGTGACACCTCAACCTCCCAACTATAAAATGGGGGACAGATTGGGTGGGGCAGTTAGGTGGCGTGCAGGACATGTTTTGCATTTTACAAGACCCCACCTTCAAACCTGTGGATGGGGACCATAAAATTTTGCTTATGAAGTGCTCGTATCCTAATATAGCACTCAGTAATTTCCAGACTGTCTATTTACAAATTAAAGGTAAAACCTTTTGGGAAATTTTGTAATCTGGACTAGGCAATGTAAATGAATACTGATTGTATTTCAATCGGTTCATAGAATATCTATAGCAAAGATCAATATTTATTTATAATCTAGAGTCATTCAATGACTCTAGCTTATCTTTTATTTGTACCAGAAATAGCCTTGGAAACAAGTACCATGACTTTGAATGGGAACAGAGGCCTCCTTAAATCTTGATACCCAACAATGTGATTTTTTTTCCCCACCCAGGCATTTTTCTGGAAGCAGGAAACAAAACTTTAATCATTGAAAGAGTCAGGTTTGATGATGAAGGAGAATATAAATGCAAGGCCACCAATGAAAAGGGCACAGTGGAAACCTCTGCATACGTATCTGTTCTAGGTATGGATCGGCAAGAATTTTCTTCCTCTTTTTGATAGAAATTGTGGGTAGTGGACCATGACAGTGAAATGTCCTTCTCCTACTATGTTCACAATCCTCTTTCAAATGGTGGAAAGTGAAATAATGAAACACACAAACACGCACACTCAAGCACACTTATCTATCATTTTACCAAAGAATGCTAGCCCACAACGCTAGTATTTACATCACAGCGCTTTTCCTACAATATAGCCCTGGCCACTGTTTCTGAACTTCATTTAAAGATGGCCAAAACCAGAGAAGTTGATACCAGAATACAAGTGAATTTTTTCAGAATCTCATATAATAAATAAAGATTTTGATGCATTCAGTCACCATAAACAAATGACCCATGATATAACCCGTATTTTGCACTGCCTATCTTCTCAGTCATTGCATGCGTAAGTGTTTCTGTTACTAATTTTTTCTGGTGCCGTGGCAAATGTAATAGTGAATAGGCTATATGCCACAGCAAATTTAAATAATGGCTCCTCTCCTAAGACATGCATGCACATTCAAAGTTCAGGAGATATCACAGCATCAGGTTGATTGCAACTTTGTGCTGTAAGTTTTATACTGTAAGTTTTTCATCCCATCAGAGGTGTGTGGTATTATAATAAGCTGTGTTTGTCACCCCTAATAAATTTAATTCCAGGGCATATAAAAACTTTTTCCATGAACAAAGACAATTTTTTGATGTCATTTAACACTTTTTTTTAAGGGTCCGAGGAAAAATCCAACTTGGAACTGATTATTTTGGTCTGTACTGGGGTAGCAGCCACACTATTCTGGCTCTTACTTACACTTTTTATCCGTAAACTCAAGAAGGTAAGGTTATAAATTATCTTTCCGGTTTGCTAACTTTATGTTGCACCATGAAACAAAGGAGCAAAATGTCAGATGAGGAAAAAATGTGCAGATTTATGGCACCACATCGCTGCAAACTGAATGACTAAAGCATCCACCTCCATTCAGAGTTTCCAGTTTACAATATCTGAAACTTTGCAAGGGTCATTACACACATCACTAATTTCTTAATGAAGCGTAAGCCCTAGAAAAATAGTGATAAGAATATTTCCACTTTTACTATCAGTTTTCAGCCCTTATTTCTTAAAGGGTGGAACTTGTCTCGATGGTTTAAATCCAGGTGTTAGCCATGGCTCAATGGTAACACTCACCTTTCAGTCAGAGGATCATGTGTTCAAGTCATTCTCTGGAGACTTGAGCATATAATCTTGACTGACACTCCACTTTTGGAGAAGATATCTTTCAAATGAGACTTTGAACGTCTGCATTCTCAGGTGGACGTAAAAGATCCCATGAAACTATTTGAGGAAGGACAGGTGATTTCTCCCCAGCGTCCTAGCCAACATTTATCCCTCAATCAACACCGAAAACAGATCATTGCTTTCATTATTTAATTGCTGCTTGTGGGAAATTGCCATAATTGGCTGTCCTGTTTCCTACATTATTGCAGTGATGACACTTCATGAGTGCTTAATTGGCTGTAAAGTGCTTTGGAACATCCTGAGGTTGTGACAGGCATTATATAAATGCAAGTTCTTTCTATAGCTGCTGGGATCCCTCAGGGACTTTATTTAAATTCTCACTCCTCATATCTAGCCCGAAATAATGACTCCTGTATCCTGCTTTGCTGGAACTGGGTTCATTTCTGGCAGGTCTGACCTCTAAAACACCACAATATGTGCCCCGACCCTTACAAGTTTACTAGGCTCACAGTTAGTGAAATATTTTTGGCAGGCCCATTGACTTCTACCGGGACCCCACATGGTCTGAAGAGGAAGGTGACTGGCTGCGACAAGACTGCCACAGCATAACATGGCCAGCATCACTTGTTACACCATGAGAAAACAATTTAAGAAAAAATATTTTTTTAGAACCATCACACAGTAATCGATGGTGCAAATTTTCTGAATTTTAAATTTTAAACAGCATTCTCCCCCCCACCCCGCCACCCCCTGGCCCCAATGCTCCACAACCTGGAACTTGAGGGCCTGAATTTTTCAGTCAGCGTGTGGGGGCGGGCCCGACACACCAGGGGCATAAAATGACGCGCGATGACTCACGATGTTTCGTTCGGCAGGCGCACGCCAGAGTGGGCTGCGCGCCCGCCGATATTTAAACGGCCTATTAAGGCCATTAAGGAAGTCATTAATGTAACTGTTAGTGCTTCCCGTCCAACCTTAAGGTTGACGGGCAGGCGAAAAGGTCAAACGGCCTTCATGTTTTTTCGGAAACCTCATCCACGAGCGGGATGAGGTTTCCTAAGGCTTTTATTAATTTTTTTAAATCTTTCCGAAATATAACAACAAGTCCCATCTCATGTGAGACACAGTCACAGAAGGGGACATGTTTAAGTAAATTTTTAATCCATTTATTTAATAATTTCAATAGTGATTCAATCTCCCTGAGGCAGCTCCGTGCCTCAGGGAGATTGAAGCGCTCTTTTGCACGTATGCAGGAAAGAGTGCTGGCCCCGACTCTCCCTCCTCCCCCCGCCAGCACAGGTAGTGCTGAGCGCTACAACTCGCATCTTACGCTGGATGGGCCTTAATTGGCCCGCCCGTGTAAAATGGCGGCACGGAGCCGATCGGGCATAGCGGTCGGTTCCATGACCACCCCTGCCCACTCGCACCGAGCCCACCCACCAGCTGAAAAATTCAGACCGTGATGTTCAGTTTGGTGTGGCATAAATAAGGGAAAACACATCAGATGATATTTTTCTGCTATTTGAATGCTATTAGAACATGCCAACCCATAAAATGGGTGGAAATATCACGTCATCCATTACTTCCAGCAGAAAAGTGGAAGGACATTTCCTCTTTCCACCCCTGTCCACTTTGGTTCTGCTGTAAAATCAACAGAAAACCTACTTCAGCTGATGTTGACAGCCTACGCAATCACGTGGGAAAGTTGCATTAGCACATACAGGTGTACAAATTTCCAGTGGGATTCACTAATTCAAGGCAGGAACCCCTGGCTAATTTTTTAGAGCCCAAGTGCGCCAAGGTCTACTGTGGTGACCCCACCACGAGCCTGGCTTGGAGTAGCTAACTCAGCACAGGACAGAAGCACAGGACAAGATGTTCCAGAACTGTATGGTTCACTAATACACTAAAGGTGGTTTTGCTCTCTAAACAATCAGGAGAGCGATTCAGGCAGTATTTTTGACAGGAACAAAAGAATGAGCTGCATGTGTGTGAACTGACAATGGCACATAATATCTTTGCAGCCTAGTTCTGGGGATGTTAAAGCTGGATATCTGTCAATCATAATGGATCCAGATGAAGTGCCACTGGATGAGCAGTGTGAGCATCTCCCATATGATAGCAGTAAATGGGAGTTTCCTAGAGACAGACTCAGGCTCGGTAAGTACAGCACATTTACAGTTTGGGTGTTTTAAAAGATGTAATAATGGAACTAAAGCCATAAATTAATCTTGCGGCCAAACTTTTCTTTGTTTTGACATTTTAGTTTCAATTTGAATTGACTACTTCAAAACAGTCACCCAATTCTATCAATGGCTGGTTTAATAGCAGCCTTGAAATCTAGGCTCAGCTCAGCCTTTCCCCCTTATTAATCAGGCTGGATTTAATGCAGCTCATCCTGGTGCCAAACATGGCAACCAGACCCACTTGATCGTGAGCGAGGCCCCATGTCAATCTCTTGCTGGTTGCAAAACCTTCTCTGATTAAGTGGGAGGGCGGAAGGGTCTGATGTGAGATTCACGGCTACCGGCAGCAGGTTGTCAATTGACGCCAATTATCCCTGAACCCACCGCAATTTAGTCGTGGCTCAGGGATTAATGAGGCCCGCAAGTCTTTCCCGCGCCCTTGGAAGGCTGCCCAGCAAATCCTTTGGCCTGGGGTCCCGTGATAATCCTGGGCCTCTGGTGGGTGCAGTACTGCCAGCAGCCACCACTCCCGCTGGCACTGGTGGCATGAAGAATTGCCAGCCTCTGATTGGCCAGCAGTTCTTGGCAAGCAAGACGTCTGCCACTGGGGACCTCAATCGTGGGATAAATCCACCGGTGGACACTTAAGTGTCTGAGGGCACTTGATTCCGTTGAGCCTCCCCAACAGAACAGTTGGGGGTTTCCCGCCAGGTCTCTGACCAGTGGGCAAGACTCCTGTCAGCCTGACAAAATCCCGCCATTCTTTCCAAGGATCTCAAATTGTGGTAACTATTTGTGTTCACTCTGTGTTGCTGCATCCTATAATCTACAAACCTTTAAAACCCAAGCTTGTGTCACCCAACCACTACTTGTTGTGACTCCTCTTCCATCCTACTGTTTTGAAGATTGGCATTGTCCTCAAAGCGAATTGATCCTTCATCTAGATTTCTCAATAAAATTCCACGGCCACATTAACACACAGACCTGTGACCAGTGACCTTGTGATCAGAGCTCAATATAAACTTAAACAGGGCTGTCCTAGTTGTATTGCTTGTAATGCACAGGAGGCAGTTACTGGAACATGAGTGTGTGGAGTGAAAAACATGCTTGGGACCTGGATTGCTATTTACACTAACCTGGTCAGAGTGTGCACTGTGCCCACTCTGACCTGTTTTATCTGGCAGCCCAGCTGATGAGGATCTTATTTTTAAGGACCTCTTCATATTTGTAAAGTCTGGAGAAGCTGTAATGCTCCTCCACAAAACCAGCCTGGACCCTGTCATATTGACTTCCTACCAAACCCCCAGAGATCAGTCTTTCCTCCTGCCTACCTTCTTTCAGCACCATAGGCAATAACTGCCCCAGGATGCTCAATCTCTGGCCATGATCCATTGTCCTGATGACAATGAGGTGCAGCCTTCAAAATGGCCAACGTTTCCCCCCCCCACCGACCCCATCCTCCCCACCCCTCCAAGACTGTTCCAAGGAAAGTCCACTCCCAACTTTCACCTCATTCCTTGGGCTTTTACTCTATCTTCAGTAAAGCAAAGCAGTGTGCATGCAGCTCTGTAGAAGAGTCATACAGTCTTGAAACGTTAACTCTTCCTCTCTCTACAGATGCTGCCAAACCTACTGAGATTTTCCAGAATTTTCTGTTTTTATTTCAGATTTCCAGCATCCGCAGTATTTTGCTTTTGTAATATTGTATACTTCATTGTTTAGATCGACTAATGAACAATTATTGTATCTAATCAATTTTAGAAACTTACCATTATTGTGGAGTTTGCTTCATTTCACATGGTGCCAGATCTTTAATATTGAATTGCATCTTTCTACTCGTAAAAGTTGTACAGCCTGGTCTAAAAAAAAGTTGTAAACTGAACCCTTTCTCTTTATCTAATGCACAGGCAAAACTCTTGGACTTGGTGCATTTGGCAAAGTGGTGGAGGCATCTGCTTTTGGGATTGATAAATCTTCAACCTGTAAAACAGTGGCTGTAAAAATGCTGAAAGGTACTTTCTTGTGCCCTCAATAAATATAGATTTCATGGAGATGTAGCAGTCATTAAAGTCAGCTGCCTTTAAAGTACTGTGCATCCAACCACAAACAACTTCTGCATGTTTCACTGGGGATTATGCTGATGCAGCTTCCAGCCTCACACTAGATCTTCTCAAATAAGTAATTTGCTGGTACAGAATATGGAGCAGGGGGAAGAGGAAGGCAAAAACCCATCCAACCCAAACTTTGCAGGACACAGCAAAGGCAATTTTCTCCTGCACCTTGGGAGTAGAGGGAAACCAATTAACGTAATTGTGGAGGCAACCAGCAGGCATTTTTGGAAAGATGTAGAATTTAGTCAACGATGCATGAAGACCCCTGTGTGTCTTCAACTTGTCTACTTTACAAGAAACAAATTACTCTTGAAATGTAGTCACTATTGTCTGCTCAGCAAGCACAAAGCCAAAATACATACTGTAAGACCCAACAAACAGCAATGGGATGAATCACTGGTTAATTTGTTTTGGTAGTGTTGGTTAAGGAATCATTGTTGAGCATGGCATTGGGAGAACTATTTACTCTTCTTCAAAAGTTGCCATCAGATCTTTGACTTTGAGCTGACTGCATATAGGACGGAATTTGATGTTCTCCCCTGAGGTAGGCTTGACAATGAAGGGCAATTAATCAGACAGAGGGTGGCGGGTGAGGACCCTGCTGTCTTCATGCCTCCAACCTAGTTAAGTTCATGAGGAGAAGGCTTGTGGAAAGCCTTCCTGCAACCACGCACCCCCCCACCACCACCAATTGAGGCCTTTAAGTGGGCAATTTAAGGGCCTTATTCCGCTGCCACTGGTATTTACTCAGCAGCAGGTGGGGAAGTTGCCTTGCGGGGATCATGATGAGCAAACCCATGCAGGATGTTTGCGGGCTGTCAGAGAGGGTCCCTCTTCTAAGGCGCCCAGTGCCTGATTGAGGGGAGAGTGACTGCCCTTGACATCAAGGCTGCATTTGACCGAGAGTGGCATCAAGGAGCCCTAGCAAAACTGGGGTCAATGGGGATCAGCGGGAAAACTCTCAGCTGCTTGGAGTCCTGCCTAGCACAAAGGAAGATGGTTGTAGTTGTTGGAGGTCAGTCATCTCTGCTCCAGGGCATCACTGCAGGAGTTCCTCAGTATAGTGTCTTCGGCCCGACCATCTTCAGCTGCTTCATCATTGACCTTTCTTCCATCATAAGGTCAGAAGTGGGGACGTTCGCTGATGATTGCACAATGTTCAGCACCATTCGCGACTCCTCAGATACTGAAGCAGTCCATGTCCAAATGCAGCAAGGCCTGGACAATATCCAGACTTGGGCTGACAAGTGGCAAGCAACATTAGTGGCACGCAAGTGTCAGGCAATGACCATCTCCAACAAGAGAGAATCTAACCATCACCCTTTGACGTTCATTGGCAGTACAATCATTGAATCCCCCATTATCAACATCTTGAGGGTTACCATTGACCAGAAACTGAACTGGACTAGCCATATAAATACTGTGGCTATAAGAGCAGGTCAGAGTCTAGGAATCCTGCAGTGAGTAACTCACCCCCTGACTCCCTAAAGCCTGTCCACCATCTACAAGGCACAAGTCAGGAGTGTGATGGAATACTCCCCACTTGCCTGGATGAGTACTGCTCCCACTACACTGAAGAAGCTTGACACCATCCAGGACAAAGCAGCCCACTTTATTGGCACCACATCCACAAACATTCACTCCCTCCACCACCAATGCACAGTGACAGCAGTGTGTACCATCTACAAGATGCACTGCAGGAATTTACCAAGGATCCTTAGACAGCATCTTCTGAACCCATGACCACTGCCATCTAGAAGGACAGGGGCAGCAGATAGATGGGAACACCACCACCTGGAAGTTCCTCTCCAAGTCACTCACCATCCTGACTTGGAAATATATCATTGTTCCTTCACTGTCGCTGGGTCAAAATCCTGGAACTCCCTCCCTAACAGCACTGCGGGTATACTTACACCATATGGACTGCAACAGTTCAAGAAGGCAGCTCACCACCACCTTCTCAAGGGCAACTAGGGATGGGCAACAAGTGCTGGCCCAGCCAGCGAAGCCCACATCCCGAGAATGAATAAGAAAAAGCTCTTTCTTTAACTTGTCAAGAGAACATGGACTTCCCTATTTATCCTTAAAAAAAATTAGGTATATAAAAAATGAAGTTTAAATTTTTCTATCAGATATTAATCACACAATTACAAATTCCACAATGCAATAAGTAAAACATAAAAGCCAGTACTTGAATATTGGTGAAAAGGGAGACGTGTAGCCAAAGCACCCTTTTCTCCTGTAGTGTAAATTGTTGTGATCATTTGAAATTTGGTATTCTTGTGTTTGTCCTGATGAGCACATGTCTCTCTGGAAATTTTCAAGTTCTGCACTGCCAATAAAAGCCAGTATTGAGATTTCTATAATAGTTTATTTTAATCTATGGGTTCTACTGTATAATTCACAGAACAGGATATATTCATTTGGAGGTTTCTGGCTTTGTGTAAAGTAGTAAGTATGACTTCAAATGGATTGTTACAATACAAGGGCACAGCCCTCCTGCAAAAGATCAAGCTCAAATTTCAACCTCATTCACTTCCAAGTTTCTCTGGAAGGGAAGTGGCACATTTTCAAATTTAGCAAGAACTGTCTCACAGCGAGACAAAATCTGACCTAACAGAATAACCAAAGAGTGTCTCTGATCTTCTAGATATACCTACCAACTGAAATCCATAGTAGTAAAGTTGGGGAAGTGGGAAGCTAGAAGTACAAAGAAAAGGTAAAGAAAAGAAAGATTTCAAGTGTTAATTAGTTACATTCATTCTTGTTATAAGGATTTTTTCTGCAGCAAGGTGACACTGAATTTTCCACTACCAATGAATGCTGGAATGTCAATGCAGGACAGAGGATTGATCCCCAGCCCCCTCCCCCACCATGCCTGCACAGCACCAGCCCCGCCACCCTACCAACCTCTCGTGTATCCGACTCGTTCAAACTGCAGGTGGTGAGGACAGCCATCCCCCCACAGAGGAAAGGAAAAAGAATTCAGTCACTTCCAGGTAGCTCTCTGGTTAAGACAAGCATGGAGAGAGAGGATGAGGAGTAGACCTTTCATACCCCAGCCACACTAAGGACAGGGGTCACATGGTTTGAGAGATCAAGGGACAGGAAAAACTGAGGAATTCAAAACCATAAATTTTACTTTACTAAACAAGGAAACAACATATTTTGGCCACTCCATGTTCCAATGTTAATTGTATTACCTGCACATTTTGTTAATGTATTGTTTGGAATTTATTACCTTATAATCCATTTATAACACTAACTCAAGATATTTATTATTAGAAGAAATGAGATCAAAGCCAAACCTTGAGTTAATACCTTATCATTTCATTGTTCTGTTAACATTCTAAAAACAGCATTGCAACCTTGGCTTTTTAACCTTCTTTGTAGACAGACCAAACACGTTTCCCATTCTGTGAATTCACTTCAATCTCATTCTTTAACAGAAGGGGCTACAACAAATGAATGCAAAGCACTGATGTCAGAGCTGAAAATTCTTATCCACATTGGCCACCATCTGAATGTCGTGAACATGCTGGGAGCCTGTACCAAGCCTGGAGGTAAGAACTGAAGACTCCACACACATGAATTTTGATGGATCCTCCAAACTACCCCACCTACTCATAGGGCAAAATATTTACCGTGGTGGTCGGGCATAGGCCCTGATCCGCTCGAACGTAAATTGACATGCATTGATGTCGGGCAAGTGTCCCAATGTCAACACGTGGTCGCGCAATATTTCAGTCGGCGGGTGCACACAGTAATTGGCAGGGCGCCTGCTGACAATTAAAAGGCCTGTTAAGGCTATTAAAGTCTCAATTAACTGACATTTTTCACTGCCCGTCCAACCTTACAGTTGGCGGGCAGGTGAAAAGGCCAAGTGGCCTTTGCACTTTTTAGGAAACCTCATCCACGGGCAGGATGAGGTTACCTAAAGCAAATAAAAGTAAAATAAAAATGTTTAAATTTAATTAATAACATGTCCCTGCTCATGTGACAGAGTCACTTGAGGGGACATGTTTATAACATTTTTCTTTTATTTTTTTTTTGGAAAACTCTACATCTCCCTGAGGCAGCTCTGTGCCTCAGGGAGATTCTCAAGTGCATGCTCGCCCTCCTACCCCGCCCGCACAGGCAACGCAGAGCTCATGCTGGGTGGGCCTTAATTGGCCCGCCGGTGTGAATCACCTTCTGGCCTCGATCGTGGGCAGTCGTCGGCTTCCTGACCACCTCACCCACCCCGGCCGAAGCCGCCTGACAAAGGCTAAATTCTGCCCATAATATCCCTCCTCTCTCCAGAAACATTTCTAATTGTCTCATGAGCCTGTTAATACTGAACACTTGAATGAGCTTCCCTGCTAATTTACTGCCCAAGTCTGTTCCCTTCATATCAAAAATAATCTAACTTCCTTTCTTGCTGCTCACTTTCCTAATTTGGGATAAGATAACATAATGGCTTTCTATAGGGAAGGTAAAATTAACCAATTGTATGTATTGTATTGTTCGCTTCACTGCAGCTCCAGATAATAGATGTCCCTGACCTACCTACAGCCAAACAATTGCAGTTTATCAAAATTAAACATTGCAATTGTGCATGTCAAAGGAACTCAATCACAGCTTTATATTCAGCTTCGGAACATTGGTTTGTGAATCTCTGGCTCCAACATTTATTTAATGATTTGTTAAGCATACAATTCAAAGGGAGGTTCCATATTATATGTCACATTTCCTATCATTCTGTTTACTAAGAATAGCAGAGATAATGGAGTTGAAATTGCTGTGACACACATGCAAAACATATCAGTTTAGATGTGGAATGACCTGCACAAATCTGTGCAGGTGTTAGACCCACTGTCATAATTGTGGAGCTGATTTTTTCAGGCGTTTGTTTAACAAATTGATCACCTCGTGAACGGAGCAGATATCAGGTCACCCGTACTCAGGATTCTTCAGCAGTCCCTGTGCCACCAACCAGTGATATGTTTTTGACATTTTTTTCTTCAAAAGCACCTTCTGGTGGAGCCAGAGTGATTGGAGTGCTCCCCCATCATTCCACAGGTGTCAGAATCACCCTCACTAACCCCCCCCCCAACTCCACCCCCATCCCCCCACCCCCTAGTCCATTCCAACACCTGGAACCTACTGGTCCACTGTCGGCGGAGGCAGGGAGGAGACTGATTCAGATGTGAAGCTGAGAACCAATTCATATAAACCATCAGCCTTTGTGCTTCAGGCACAGACTTTCTCCACAGCCTGAAAAGGGCTGCAGACTAATTTCTACTCCAATGTCTGGGACTTGGATGAATCAGTACAAGTGAATTATAGAATCATAAAATGGTCACAGGATAGAGGAAGCCATTTGACTAGTTGAGCCTATGCCATACCTAATTTTAAAAAAATTAAATTAACTAATATTGGCCATGTTTTCTTTATTGTTATTTTAGCGCAATAATCAAATTGCAATCAATTACAATAATTAAAACTTATTTTTATTTCATGTTCAAACTTTTCTATCATAAACGTGTTTCCTTACTGATAAGACTATGAAAACAAACTGACAAAGTTAACAATCGTATCTTATTAATTGTTTCATAAAAGGAGTCTGCCCAGTCATGCAATAAGCCACATGGGCCAAGAAAGTTTGAGGTTTGGTCCCCAGTCTGTGCTGAGTTTGCTAATCATAGCATGACAGTAGGAATGCTTCCAATGGCTAAAGAGCTAAAGCTAAGGAGAGGAAAATCAGCCAGGGTTCCCATTCCTGATCATTGTCCAGTGATCCCAGCTGCAGAGTTCTTAGTCATTCCCATCGGATTATCACCCACCACACACATAAAGAACGACCACTTCCAAGTTCTGACGAAAGCTCATCGACCTGAAATGTTAACTCTGTTTCCCTTTCCACAGATGCTGCTGAGTATTTGCAGCATTTTATGTTTTAATTTCAGATTTCCAGCATCTGCAGTATTTTGCTTTTGGACCAGATGTGCAGTCCATATGCTCACAGACCTTTGCACTGGCAATTTGCTGCATAAATATTATTTTCTTTCTGTCATCTGGGAGAGGACCTAACCTTCAGTAGCGCCTACCACTGTCAAATCAGGAAAGAAAGGAAACCCATCACCTGGGGATCACTAAATTCTCTTGTATTTCGTTATACTACCTCCATCAGTACTAAAAGGGTTACGCTGTGGTATTAGTTGAATGATGAAGTCAGTAACTACAACTAATTAGCTACTGTCTAATGTATACCCGTATTATTCTGATTGATGAATTCTGAAAAGCAATTCTTTACATATCGCTCACATTTAGCATTATGAATAGTAGGTTCTTGTGGCTATTTCCTCACGCATAACCTGTCAATCCAGAAGCAAGAGCTTTTTCCAAGCTTAATAAGTTCTTCGTAAAAATTAACATTTTGTGGTCAAGTCACCAGCTTTAAGCCAATTTTCCATTCGTTGGTGTGCTTGTGCAAACAAGCACAGTGTTCTGTGCAGAAAAGAAAAGTTCCCATGAGATGGGTTCACTGTCTGTTCTCTAAAACTTGTTTTGTTTGTTTTTCACCAGGCCCTCTGATGGTAATTGTGGAATATTGCAAGTATGGAAACCTATCCAATTACCTCAGGAGCAAGAGAAATGACTTCATTTTAGTCAAGGTATGGCCAAAGACTAAGAGCATGATTGAACGTTCCAGGTTACTTTGGTAACCTGAGGGGTAGTGGTTTATCTAACAGCCCAAACTCTGCAATCAGTACATCTTCTTTCATTAAACCCTTCGGAATACAATTTTGTCTAGCAGCGTGCTAACTCATTTGCATTCAGCATCATTCTATTGCAGTCATTAACTAGTTTGAAACAAAATATATTAACCACTGCACTGAAACAACTTGCAAAAGAATTTTAACTGAATGATAAAATGAAACTTCTTGTAAGCTCCTTTTTTAAAAAGAAAGTCGCAAAGAAACATAAACACAAGTACCATCACGCCACTCGGAATAGTAGAAAATCATAAAATCAGGAGGAGGGAAAAAATATAAGATGAAATATTTTAATCATGTGAATTACAGTCTACTATCTAAAGGCTTTGTCTTAGAATAACAGCATCCCATTAAAGTCAAGCACAGTCGCCACACATAAGGATATTTCAGCTATTACAGGTCTGAGCAGTATCTACTCATTATGGTGTTGACTCTTTGCCATTAGCCCCGATCATGCAGGGTTACATCTATTGCATGCACCTGTCTTCCTGCAGTCTCTGTAAACTTGATGTCTATTTCCAGTGTCAGAAAAATGTCAGCCAGCCTGAAACACTTGTAGATGAAACCAGTTCCGAAGTAATGGAAGGCATAAAGCGAAGATTGGAGAGCGTGGCGAGTACAGGAAGCTCAACAAGCTCAGGCTTTGTGGAAGATAAGAGTTACAGTGACGCGGAAGAGGAAGAGGAAGGTACGTTCATCTTCCTTCCTCATGTGTACTACATTGGGAAAATAATTGAATTGCCATGATTGTTTTCATTAATGTAGCAAGACTATTAAAAATCTATAACAAGAGTAATTTACTGTATGAATAGGGAATTTCCTTTTAAGCTAAACTCAAGTGACCCTCTGAAAGGCTCCAAAAATACCTGCCAAAGGATCAAAACATCCTGTTGTACTTTACAATATCATTAACTTGCTTGGACAAATTGCATTGTGTACTTTATGCTATCATTAATAATCACATTGCCATTCTCAGTAAACTTACTGGTATCAGAAGTAAACAACCCCGATAAGCTTGCAAGCTGATAATACTGTCTCACAAATCCATAGAAAAGTTAGCCCTTTGAGGGCTGCAAACTTATTCCAGCAACCTAATTTGTGCTCTCAAGGTGAGGGAAGCCAATGTTTGGGAATGGAACATGTTTCCATTTCGAGCACCATTTTGATCAGCATCAAGCACTCTCAGGTCAGCCACAGCACAGTAATATGCAGAGTAATACCAGTTTTGTGCTGAGGACCCATGTCCACTGCTAATAGTTCATTTCATACAGAATCTTCATAGGTAGCCAGAGAAGATTTTCATCTTAACTACTGGCCCACCTGGTTTCCATACCCTTTTAGACTGTCCCTGTGCTGCTACCAGCAAATATGCAAAGGCGCTGCCGCTGAATGGCATTTGGAGTAATTTTCATCCAGTTTTAAACTCTCAACCTATCTCTTGTTGGTCAATAATGAGGCTCTTACATAGTTAGCCTGTGTGGACCTTCCTTTGGTACTGAGGAAGATCCATCGATGGAAACCTAACACCAAGACTGTGAGTCGGAAGCAACTGCACACCTGTGAGATTGCATTTGCACAATATCTATGAAGCAGCAGTATGACTTTTGAACAAGGGCAAGAAGGAGAACTGGACAAACCAGTGAATGTGCAGTGGCTCCAATGCTTTTACCAGTGTTCTGAACTCCACCCAACAATACAGAGAGGGCAAATCCAAACAGAAGCTGCTGACTGCAACACAAATAAGATCTATTGAAAATTTAAAAATGACAGGCTATGATAAATTTACACCCATTCTGCTGTTACTGACACTTGACCTGTTTTGCAGATGCTGAAGACCTATATAAACGACCAATGGCTATGGAAGACCTGATTTGTTACAGTTTCCAAGTAGCCAAAGGCATGGAATTTTTGGCTTCAAGGAAAGTAAGTTGTTTCCAATTCTTACAAACATCAGATTTTGCCCTTTACAGAAATTTGCATTTTCACTATTGGTACTGACCCAAACCTTCATATCCAGCATCAATCATTGATACCCTGGTCAAAATTGTTTTAATAAAATTGGACAGCATATAATCAATGGAGTTCAACATCCGGTGCTCCAGATTCACCACATGGAAGGGCCAAGTTTAACTTCAGGTGGAGAATGGACAAGGTGTACCTGCCAGGCTGCCACCAGCCCAACTTTCGGATTTGAGATCTGGACCAGGTTTAAGTGCAGAACTCGCTACCACCAGAAGTAGTTGAGGACAATAGATGCTTTCAAAAGGAAACTGGACAAGCACATGTAGAAAAATATGCTGGAAGTCTAAGGTGAGGTAGGCAGAATAGAAGGAGATTCAGGTGGAGGATAAACACTAATACTGACTAGATGGGCTGAATATCGTGTTTCTGTGCTATATATTGAATGTAATTCTATGTTATTTGCATGCCACTGGCAAACAACAAGCACCAAGCAATTGCTCTACTACACCACAGCTGGAGGGCAGGAAATCAACTGACTCCCACTCTCACCTGGCTGATAATTGGAGGCTTGTATCTGAGGAGGGGAGGTGATCCTCTGACAGGCCTGTAGCAAGCCAAAGTTCTCAACCTCAACTAAGGCACCCATAAAAAGGCACTAAGCAGAGCGTAGTATTTCCCCATAGGGAGGGAAAATCTTTGTGTCAGGCAAGCCATGTTACTATTGCACTCTTATTGGAAGCCAAGGGCTGAATAACACAGGAGGGTAGGGATTGGGGGGACCGGGGCGTGGGGTGCTGCAGACAGCATGCCCCCACCTCAAACCCCGAAAATCACACTGCAGGGCTCCTTAACCAGTGCTGAGTGTGACTACTACCCCTCATCAGATTGGCTGGCAACTCCATCAGTCCCAGCAGTGCTAGGAAGGCATCAGTGGCTATTGCTGGGACTGCAAGTGAGGAGTGGAGCCCAAAGCCTAGGATCCCCCGAGAAGGTAAGTCTGGGGTCTTGGGCTGGGAGGGTTTGGGAGTGTTAGGTACGGGGGCAGTTGGCGGGGGGAGGGTGGGTTTAGGAGAGGGAGTGGGTAGGAACCAAGTTGGGGGGGGGGGGGTTCAATCTAAGGGGGGTTGCTCCATGATTACCAAAGGGCAGCCCCCAAAGAGTAACCCCCCTTTCCTTCCTGCCCTTTAACCATTTCAGGTTAAAATGGTTCCTGCTCCGGCCCCACTGCTCATGCCAAACGTATTACAGCATGGGCAGCATATTATTAGGGTCAATTGATAACAAGCCTAATTGACCCTTAATTGGCCATTTTAATATGGTGTCTGCCCAGCCCCCCCATATTATGGGGATGAGTTCCAGGGTGGGTGGAAGGCATTGGGATGGGCACCCACCCCATTTTACATGCACCACCACCTCTCCCCATAGGAAACACAGCCACAAGGGATACGTCAAATTCAGCCCCAAGCATTTGTTGGCATTGACAGAGATCTGGCAATGGGGCTTTTGGCTTCCATTTTCAGCGAGGGTGAAGGTAACATTACAAAACCTCAAAAAATGAATATCAGTGTTTATTTTTTAAAAACGCAATCAAAAGAACATAATGGGCTTTGTTTCTAAGCTCTTGAATATTCCATTTTAATTCCAGTGCATCCATCGAGACTTGGCAGCCCGTAACATTCTTCTGTCTGAGAGCAATGTTGTGAAGATCTGTGACTTTGGGCTGGCTCGTGACATTTACAAAGACCCAGATTATGTACGGAAAGGAGATGTAAGTTTACAGCTTCCGATCACAGAAGCTGAATTACCAGTGCTCTTGTATCTCTGTCCAGTGGCTGATAAAGTCTTGTGCATCATTGCAGGCCCGACTCCCACTCAAATGGATGGCACCAGAATCCATATTTGATAAAATCTACACCACTCAGAGTGATGTCTGGTCTTTTGGAGTGCTACTGTGGGAAATATTTTCCTTAGGTAAGTCTGAAATAAAAAGGAATAATTAACATCAGGAAGCAATTTTGAGTTTTACATTTAAGTTCTAAAATGTTGCCAGAGGCTGCATGTCAAAAATTAGGATTAGATGCCAATTTTCAAACTACTAGTTCGCCCTTAGAAAATGTTTTTTTTTTTATTCATTCATGGAACGTGGGTGTCACTGGCTGGGCCAGCATTTATTGCCCATCCTTAATTGCCCTTGTTCAGAGGGCATTTGAGGGTCAACCACATTGCTGTGGGTCTGGAGTCAAATGTAGACCAGGTCAGGTAAGGACATTGGTAAACCAGATGGGTTTTTACGACAATCGGCAATGGTTTCATGGTCATCATCGGACTTTTAATTCCAGATGTTTATTGAATTCAAATTCCACCATCTGCCGCGATGGGATTCAAACCCAGGTCCGTCCCCATGGCATTACACTGGGACCTCTGGATTACCAGTCCGGTGAAAATATCACTACCTCACCTTATCCAGTTTATACTTTGGGCATAACTCAATTTTATACAGATCACTACGGGGAGAATTTTCTCCCCGTCAATCTGGCCACTTGGGAGCGGGCATGGGCGGACGTGGAGCCAATCGCCACCCGCGATCAGCTGCGCGCCGCCATTTTACATGGGCGGGCCAATTAAGGCCCACTCAGCATAACGCGTGACCGGTAGTTCTCAGTGCTACCTGTGCGGGAAGAGGGAGAGTTGGGGCCTGTGCTCTTTCACGCATGCGCGCGAAAGAGCGCAGAAATCTCCTTGGGGCACAGAGTTGCTTCAGGGAGATTAAGTTCGGGAAGAAAGTTTTCATTAAAGACGGGAAAACATTATTTGGACATGTCCCCTCATGTGACAATGTCGCATGAGCTGGGACATGTTTATGAAATGCCAAAAATGTTTTTATTTACTTAATTAAACCTTCATGAAACCTCACCCTGCCCGTGGATGAGGTTTCATGAAAAATGCGAAGGCTCCTTGGGCTCTTCGCCTGCCCACCAACCTTAAGGTTGGACGGGCAGCCCTGTCAATATCTTTAATTGGATTAATTGTGGCCTTGACAGGCCTTTGACAGTTCGGCAGGCGCGTAGCCATCTCCGGTGCGCACCCGCCAAACGGAAGATCGGAATGATGCACGGTGACATCGGGATGCACGCCAAACATAACTGCGCATCATTTTATGCGTCGGCATGCTGGGTCCACCTCCACACGCCGAATAGAGAATTCTCCCCTATATGTTTGGGGATCAGCTGATACCATTAGAATTAATAATGCATGGATTCAAAGAATGTTTAATTAATTACATTTCATGGAACAAGTGAGTTTATCATAAATCTTAACTTTCGGAGAATGTCAATGGCAAAGGCCTAGAAATGAGGCACTCATTTAATCTGAATTGAGGATTTGTGCTTGGCATTTTAATTGAAAGAGTTTCGAAAGTGTCAAGAAAATCTACACCAACTGCACCATTGTGTAAAGTAAAAAATAGAACTAGTGGATGATGTCTTCTGGTTATTAATGTAGTAGGCAGATTTCCTAATTTCCTTTGCAATGCTTTTACAATTTTGCTAGAAATAACAAACATTTTCCCTTACCTTTACGCATAGCAAACAAAAGGAATCTTATCTCCCTGCTGGTATGATCTTATCAATCTACAATAGCTGGATTTTCATTGGCTGAAAATCAGCTGTGAAAACCTATCAGCCAATTTGTTTGTTCAGCTGTTTGTTGTTCCCATTTTCAAACTGGACAATGGGAATGGAATGTGCAAGGCTACGAGAATAAAGCAAGGGAGTAGGACTAAGTAGAATGCTCTTTCAGAGATCCAGTGCAGATTTAATGGGCCAAATGGCTTCGTTCTGCACTGTAAACATTCTGTGATTCTGTTCTATTACAGAAAGCCAGGTAGAAAAAATTGAAGGGCAAACAAACACTGACACACTTTCTAAGTTTTTATTTACAGAGATCTGCATTACAGACATGCACCTCTGAAGCAGACAACCATGGTTTCAATTTGTTCCTATTTACAGGAGCACAAGTGAATCCTCAGATAATGCCCACCACCTGAACGCTGTTAAATACTCAATTAGCAGACAATTAACACAGAGCTATTTAAGAGACGTGGATAAAAGATTCTGGAGATTAATTTGCTTGCAATGGTATGAATTAGCCTGCCAATTCACCATCACCTGTTTTCTGCTTTTGTCAGAGACCAATTTCACAAAGAAAAAGAAACATGGTTAGAGTAGGTTAAGAGTAAAACCAAAGTTAATATGAAAAGGGTCAGAAAGAATACAAGAAAATGCAAATGGAAAAATGCATGGTAGGACACATACAAATGTACTTACCTTGATATCAATTTGTGTTGGGTTTTTAATTTAGTGGTTTAGCATTAATCTTATGATAAAGTTATTCTTGATTTGCAATATTCATGTTAATACCAGTGACACAGGATGTAATAGCTGAAAACTAATCTTCAGCCCAGAAAGACAACATTTCCCCTGAATCCATTGATTTCCCCAAGGTTGAAAGATAACCAGAAAAAAATATTTCTACTTCCACGCCACTCAAAGGGTGAATAAGTGCAATATTTGAAAGATAATTGTTAGCTTGCGGGCTAGATTAAGCTCAGAAATTTTAAGGCATTTTAGGACTTGATTTCTTATTTATAAAACTGATGATAGTCATGTGGCACAATTGTGGGACGTATCTTTGTTATTAGATGGCTGACCTTGAATGGTAACAATTATAGCAAGTGGTTCTTAACAGGTATTCAAACCACCATGTCTATTTTTCCTGTATTTTCAAAAGCCAATATATCCAATTTTGTTTTCTGACTTAGAATGCAACTTTGCAAAGTTATGAATTGAATCTGTTCAATGTGCATTTTAGATGTTGCAGCTCCATGGGATTTCAGTTTAATTTGTTGTTCTGCTGCAAGCTTCTTTTCAAATCTCATTTTAAAGAAGTTACAGGATTCTGCAGTACTTGACTGTATTCATATTTCTTGGTTTGTTGAACATTTTTTCCCATTTTCTCACCAAAAGAGCTGATATGTGCATGCTGGGGTACAGTTCCGAGGACATTTCCTGCTTCTGTGGACCTCACCGTGATGACCATTCTTCATATCTGAGCCTAGGTCCTGAGTGCCAACAGGCTGTTGAACTGTGGGGTTATGGAGGTTGAGGGAGGTGTGGGGGGGTTGAGGGAGGTGTGGGGGGACCCTTGCAGTCCAAGTTTAATCCTGCCCTCACCCAAACATCCACATATGACCACTTTCTAACAAAATTAACTGAATACCAATCAAAGAGAGAATCTTGATCAATTCTGTCTTGATCAACTCGTTTTCTCTACTCTTGCTCAAGGCACTGGGGTCCATTTAATACCTTTAGTGCCTTCAACTGGTGTCAGCCAATTCAGCATGGCACAGTAACGTAAACTGGGTCTGTCTACCTTCCTGGTTCATGTGACACGATTCCCCAGCTGTCTGTGAATATTTACTGAGCTTTTCCAAATTCCTTTCATCCATGATCATTACCATCCTTCATGGTAAAAGAATCTTCCCCAACAGCTAGTGTTGGAATTTTTTGAGTGAATTATGATGTTTGCTCCCTTCACCTCCCATATAAAATAAAATCCTTCAGTTTTAGCGAAATGCTCCTAAAAGTGTGCAAAGTTAAAACAAAAAGTATTCTATGGCTATAAAGATGTTATAGATACTACAATTCAGTAGAATATTTTGGTTTCTTCAGGGCTGCTACATGTTATGAAATGATTCACACCACAGAATGGCCAATATTTTGAATTGGTTTCATGTGAAGTGTGACTATTATGGTAAAAAGGATGATGTATCTGCTTAATGAGGAGTGAGGAACTGGCACAGCTTGTAAATACAGGAAATAAACAAAAGGTAATGAGGATTGAACAGCAGCAAATTGGCCACCCAGTCAGGACATCTTTTCAAATTTAATTAAATGTATATCCAGTTTACAAACACCTTCTGTACCAGATGTCACTGTACAGTGGATTGGCTGAACTTAGTAAAAGCAATAGCCAAAGTTTCACCTTCTGCAGTAAGGTAAGAATGAAAACTTAAGGAATGTCTTGTGGAAAGAGACAGAATGAATAGTTGTTTCAGTCTGAAAGCCTTTTTCTGGTCGTATAGATCCTTACGTACTGCTTCTGTCACAGCTACATAGTGGCAAATAAAGCTAAGTAAACACTTAGGCCTGAATTTTTGCAGGTTTAAGAGAGGGCCCCTGGCTTAGCCAGACTGGTGGTGAAACCCCGATTTTAGAAATCCTGCCCCAAATCCAGCACCCACCATTTTTGCCAGAGTGGGGGAATGGGAATGGATTGCATTTTGCACACCCATGGTTCATGGAGGCAACAGCACATGTAAAAATGCAGCTGCCTTCAGTCAGATGCGATTTTTGTCACCTAGACTTCTGAAATACAACTTGTGGGCTTTATGCTTTTCAGGAGAAGGTCTAAACTCACTGGAGTTCTTTGGAGAGATAGGGTACCCTTTTGGAGTAGTAAGGGAGAGGTCAAGTACCCTTTGGGATTATTAAAAGTAGATGTGAAGTGTATTAAAAAAATGGATAAACTGATTGGAACTGTCATTTAAATAATAAGACATTTAAATTTCCTGCCCCTTAATTTAAAAGTCTGCAGTTCTTAAATAATCAGTATTTGCTATTTCACTCTGTTGACATAGGCCTGAGGGTTATCATTAAAGGATTTGTGCTCCATGCCTGATTTCACAACGTTGCATTATCACACTGAGGTGCCTATCAGTTCAGTTTGATTGACAGCTCCAAGTTACGAAGTCTTTGATATGGGGCATTGAATACAAATGCTTGATTTTATAAGGGATTAAGTAGTTGAATGAAATTTTTGCTTTTCATAAGGGATTAAGAGGACATTGAATGTAGTGAATGGATTTAATCAATGAGAGCGTTTTTTTTTAAAGTGAAGTCATCAATTGACACTTAGATCTTTATTTCATCTCAGCGTGGCTCCTGAGGTCTGCCTATGGTAAATACTGGCTGGCATGAAGGGTGTAAGAGAAAAGGGTGGTGGGTATGGGGTATGAGTTGGCACTACATTAGCATAGATGCTATAAAGAGCCCTGTGGGTAAGTAGAGGGCATAGGTTGTAATGGAGGGTAATGAGAGGCCATGGGGGTTGGGTAGAGGGGCATAGGTTAGAATGGGATTTAAAAGGCAATGGGGGGGTAAATGGTCATAGGTTGGCATGGGGTATGAGGGGCCATGGGAATGGGTGGGGGCACGTGATGGCATGAGTTGGCATGGAGAATGTGTGAGGGGTGAGGGCGTGGGGTCTATTTTTTAGTCTTATTCTTCTTGCACGTTCCTGAGCACCGAGATTAGCCTTTCACACAGCCGTCCTCCTCTGCACCCAGCAGCCTATGTGGCTGCCTCTGCAGTGTTTATGGAGGGCAGCGGGCATGACTCGTGGCCTCCCTCCAACCCCTGAAACGAAAATTAGGATATCCGGAGCACTTTCTCCCAAATTGGATATATGGAGCCAGGACTATTCCTGACTCTGCGCTCCCAACTCAAGAGTGAAAATTCAGCCCTTACTATGCTTTTGTGCACTGTATATAACTAGGTGAAAGTTCACCTCAGTCATGATTTTCCTGGGCACCAGACCACGTGAAAATACTTTGTAGAATAATTTTGTAGAATAGTGAAAATACCAAGTTGGTACAGTATGGAAACAACAGTGCAGATTTTCCTCTTGTTGTACTTGGCATTAATTGCCTGGATAATGTACAGAGGAAATTCTGCAGGGAAGGATTCCACACCTGCGATGGAAAATCAGACAGGCTTCATTATGGGCACTTGTCCTTCCCACCCAGTTTTCCTCTATGCGTTACACCCAGGCGACCTTTTATGTCAAGTTCAACAGTGTAATCTTCCTGAATAAATCATGGAATTATGAAGTGATAGCCACACTATCTAATTGACGATAAAGTTGTCTCTGTTCATTCAGATAACCGAGCAGCAACTCTATTATTAACCAAGGTAGGAAGCCCAGATCCTATGGTGGAAATTTTATTCCATTTTCATGAGATGGAATTTAGAGAGCGGGCGCATGCTGCTGAAGATTCACAAGCATTAGTGAGCAAAGTGGGCGTGGGAAGTATTTCAAACTTCTCACCCTTTTGCTATACAAGTCTGCCACTTACCTTCAAGCATGGCCGCTGACACCAGGCATTGTAGAAGCTGTAACTGGAAAACCGTGTTGCAAATGGCAATTTTAAAAAACGTGTAATTGCTTTTTAGATTCCATTGCAGAGGAATGCCTCTTGCAAAGTAAATGGAGTGGATCAATATAGCGCCACAGACTAAAGGCACTGTTACAGTGCTGTTGAGGCAGACCTATAATGCAAAAGTAGATTGAATGTCCTTTGTTGGCATTTTTGGCATAACCCTCTCATTCAGAAAACAGCTAATCAGTCGTCGGCTGTTCCTTGATTCGAGGATGATGTCAACTCAGGTTGGCGAGTTTCTCCCACGGCTCTTCACGTGACTGAACAAACAGGCCGATTCTCAACCTGCAGATCTTTGGGCACATGGGGCACACTTCCCAAGAAGTAGTGGGACGTGGAGTGCAGGATTTGCTTGCTTTTCTTTCCTTCTCTGCCACCACTCTGCCTTATCATTAAAACATTACAACTCAAAGAATGATGGAGCTTGATGGACAAATTATCACTTATTTGAACGATTGATAGCAATCCCCTCCCAGTCATTAATTTCAATGCTGCTGCACTTCAAGGAGAGCTTCAGAGTGTCTTTATTGTGTTTTTTTTTTGTTCTTCCTGGAGTGTTGGCTATTTGAAAGTTGAGAAAACAGGACCTGGTGGGGAGATGCTTTTCAGCCATCCAGACAGTGTTCAGTCCATCATAATTGATTTTGCAGGAATTTTGCCTGAATGCTTGTGGAGCTGTCTTCAAGAAGGACACAGTTAATCCATAGATGGTATTAACAAAGTGTACACGTCCACTTGTGACACACTGATGCTGACTGAACATCTATCATTTGTTAGTCTCTGCAGTTACTCACTGAAAAGAAAATCCTTCAGTCAGTTCTCAGATAGTCTGTGGTTTTCGGTTTATATTATGAAAATAGAACTTTCACATGTCAAGCCAATTCTGCATTAACAGTATCATTGAACACAGATGCACAATATTCCCATAGTTAATAGTACTCCATAATGGTCCACTTTATGGAGATCAGAGACAGACACAGATTCCCACTCTTGTAGTAAAGGAAGGGGTAGATTTTCAGTCTTGACCATGAGTGGTGGCAGAGAGGAAAGTAAATATGTGAGAGTAGTGAGACATCTCCAATTAAATGATGATTTCCGAAGATCACCCCACAGAACGTAAAGGGGATATTAAATAAAAGTATCATGTGGAAACATTAAAAAGACGATTAAAACATTACCTCTGGTATGAAGAAAGGACTAGCAAAGAATATTATCAAATTCAGCCAAGTTTCTCATTGTTCTGAATGTACTATCCCACATTAGTAAGGCTACGCAAATATAGGTAGGGCTGGTCTGTGACTGGTTCAGAGTCTAGAGTTAGATCTCCTTATCTTGTTGATTTAGGTTACACAAAGGAAAACCTGTCTCATTTTAATAACACACTTAGTTGGCCAGGTATCCCGTTCTGATTGAATTCCTCATTTTGTAAGATACTTTGCCTGTAACGTATTGAAATACAAATGATGGAAAATTAGTGGCAGGAAGTAATGTGGGAGTGTATTTGCTGTTGTAGTTACTGTGTACATGGCGAATGAATGAAACAATTGCAATTGTGGCCAGTTTTAGAAACAAGCTGTTGGGAAAATTCTAAAATCTGAAATAGGCCATAGAAGCATAATTTCTTCATAATTGAAGTCTTTAAATATTAACGTTTGAATACTTAACACATTGTATCCAGTTTTGTTGTTCACACTGCTAACAGATGCATTATCCATCAAAATAATGAACACAGGAATTCCTATAAACATGTGAAGTATGCATATGCTAATAATCAAAGAGCTCACATTCAAGAGAAATATTTCATATAGAAGTCTATTTGTTTCCAGGTACTTTCATATTTTATAGTGTGGAAGTATTGGTTCATAGACTTTCATCTGTAATAAAGGAAGCCAAAAAACTCAAGTTATGATGAAAACCATCCTGCCTCGTCTGAGTTTTTCTAACACAACAGTCCACCTGATAGAGTGCACTGTGCTCCACAAATGAATTGCTGCAGAGATTTATCAGTTCAATCATATCTTCAAATATGTTAGGGGGAGAGGAGACGCCACAAGAGCTTTTTATTCTTCCACAGGTAAGTTATATTGAACATTAATTGGCGACATTTATACAAAGCTCTGTAAGTTTGGCAATAGTTTACCCAAGGGCAGTTTTCTGCAAGCCTTTTAAAATGCTTTGAAATGTTTTTGGTTATTTCACAAAAGGTTAGAAAGAAATATCATTCCTAGAAGCACCAGCACTTGGTTACATTTCAATTTTAGAAATAAAATTTTTTAATCTTTAATGATATTGGCAGGCAATACTGACTTCCCAGTAGTGTCCCTGGTGGGGTTACGATGATGAGAACGACATTCTTGCAGCTACTCCTTCATTTCCATATGACTTCTTTAGAAATTTTCCTTATGGTTCCTGTTTTTGGAGGTTGTTCTAGTGACTCTTAAAATAACACAGGGCAGAAGTTTCCCCCGATCCGGGGGTGGGGGGGGTAGTTCAGGAGCGGGCGCGTGCAGGCGCGCCTCCGATCAGCACCCCTGATCGGGGGCGTACCGCCATTTTACGTGGGCGGGCCAATTAAGGCCCGCCCAGCGTGACATCCACCAGGAAGCGCTATGCGCTCCCTGTGCAGGCGGTTGGGGTTGGGGGGGGGATTCCCAAAGCCAAGAGTGTGCTCTTTTGCACATGCGCGCAAAAGAGTGCACTCATCTCCCTGAGCGTAAGTGCTGCCTCAGGGGGATCGGCGCCAAAAATTCAAAAACGTTAAAAATAGAAAAATAAAATTTCCCTGACATGTCCCCTCATGTGACACTGTCACATGAGTTGGGACATGTCCATCACCTTTAGTTAAACTTTTATTAAATTTTTAAAAACCTACATGAAACCTCATCCCGCCTGTGGATGAGGTTTCATGCTTTCTCTGAAGCCCGCCAGGGCTCCCGGCCTGCCCGCCGACCTTAAGGTTGGACGGGCAGGTCCTTTAACTACTGCAATTACTTTCTAAATGGCCTCAATAGGCCGTTGACAGGTTAGCGGTCGCACAGCTGATTCGGCTGCGCCCCTGCCGACCTGAAAATTGAAATGATGCGGGGTGATGTCAGGAGTTCCGGCCAACGTCATCCCGTGTCATTTTGCGCATCGGCGTGCGGTTCCCGCCCCCCCCCCACACGCCAACTGGGAAATCCTGCCCATAGTCATGGAGTGTTATAACAGGAGTTGCTAGTCTCTGCTGATGGTTCAGCTAGTAATGGCATTAGTAGGTAGCCTGACAGATCAGGATGGTCCACATTCAATCCCCAGTCTGTCGTATCTTAGATCATTTCCATAGAAATAGTAGCAGGGGGTGTTGCAGTTTTACCCCCATTCTGAGGACGAGGAAGAAACGTTGGTTAAGAACAGGATTGAGCTTGATTGCATTGTCTATTGTCGTCAAGTGGTCTGCTGATGGTCATTATCAAGGCACACATATTATCAATGGCCAATGGGACAAGCATCTGAGGGTAGCCAATACTTGTGGAGTCAACGAATGGAGAAAAATGGTGGTAAAATAAGTAAATGTTGTCTATTTACATTCCTCTGCTCTAGGTGCCTCTCCCTATCCAGGAGTCCAAATCGATGAAGAATTCTGCCACAGGTTAAAAGAAGGAACAAGGATGAAGCCCCCTGAATATTCTACACCAGAAGTGTAAGATTTTGCTGCTAATGTCTCATGTTTTTTTTTGAAGCAGATCTGTTCCAATTACAGTTGTAAATAATGAAAACCTCTCATTTAGGTGAGCTTTAGAAGAATCAAGTGATGAACCAATGGTGTGACAAAACAGGAGATAGAATTTAAAGAAAATCTGATCCCAGTAGGGTGGAATAATCTGTGGCAAAACCCAGATCCACCAAGTTTGTACTTCATTGATTAAAAAATAAAGTTGGGATTTGGGGTGACGGGGTGGGTTATTCATCTACTCAGCCCTGCTCCAACAGTTTGAGGGTATGTCAGAGGCCTTCTCCCCTCTCCCAACCCTCCCCACCAAAGAATCCTCCCAGTGAGACCAATATCTGCTGAGAGCTGGCCTAGGTGGCCACTGTAAGCCTGAGTTGGGGCCTGAAGCTGAAAGGTAAAATGCCAGTCAATCATAGAAGGATTGATTGCATTACCAAAGGAGGTGTAGAGCTTCCTGGAAGTTTTTTCAATTTGGTTTGGTCACTTCATCTTTCAACCTGTCTCATCTGCACTTCGAAGAACACCAGAAGATCACACTGTGATCCACCATTTCCATGGGTTGGGGGTCTCTCTCTCACACCACTACAGCAGCAATCAGCATCCAGTTGTGTGTAGTGGCTGGAAGATTTACGCCCTCAAACTTCTAACAGTTCCAATGATTCTGTGGGATTTCTACCCCTTGATGTATCAACTGTGCTTTGGACAGGTTTTATGACCAGCAGACCACAGGCTGTATCTTCAGATAAACTCTGTCACTCGGGCGTTCAAAGTAAAAGCTAGAAGTGCAAGTTAAATGTTTTTTAGCCAGTTTTCACCCTTTGACTTAGTGTACATGCCATTATTGCACCTGCCTTTACCAGCTACAACATGATGGGAATCCACAGATATGACTTTTAAAGCAGTATGACCAATACACCACTTTGCCACAGAGAGAACTAATGAGCAAACAAGACAGCATCTGTGCCAAAACAGCAAACACTATACAAAGTCTAAACTGCCTTGTACTGGATAGATGCAGATATATTCAAGTTTAGGGCTAAACTCACTTGATTCTGCTTGAAAGCAAGTCCATATTTCTGCAAAAACTCAGATCTCTCTTAGAGCTTGCACTAGTTTAAATGGTTTAATACGTTGCTAACCAAGTTGTCTAATACCCTTGCTCTGTTTCTGTTTTAGCTATCAGACAATGTTAGACTGCTGGCATGGGGACCCAGGAGAAAGGCCTACCTTCAGTGAGTTGGTGGAACAGCTGGGAGATCTTTTGCAGGCCAATGTTCAGCAGGTAGGGGAATCTAAACAGGTGGATATTATCAGGGGAGCGGGGGAAGCGCGTGAAAGAGTCAAAAATTCCTGAAAGCAGGGGTTGTACAATTTTTTTAAATCCTCCTGCCAATGAGGGTTGTTTACTTTGGGCAGAATCACCCCAGATTTGCACTATGTGCGGTAGTGGGCCACAATGGCGGGTTTTCGCGCTGTATCGTCCCCTTCCCATCACATAAGTTATGCAGTAACTGGAAACACACCGGATCGCTGGTGGCAGGCCTCCGATTGACCCACCTTGCCATTACTTCGAGAGCTGAGCTTCCTCACGGCGGGCGCCATATTTAAAATGGAGCCACGCGCACAATTCTCAATGTTTGCAGCCCGGGACTGCTCCACTGAAGACATGGCCCCAAATGCCAGGAATATTGCAGCCCCCCCCGATTCAGTGACAACTCCTAGAGACACCTTCTGGACACCATGAAGGCCCACCACGAAGTCCTCTACTCTTGCTCTGGCCGCAGGAGGCCCTCAGTCTCACCACTCTGGCTTGGGAGGAGGTGGCAGAGGTGGTCAGTGCCAATGCTGCACAAGAGGTCGGCCATCCAATGCAGAAAACAAATGATCTCATCCATGCCGCCAGGGTAAGTCAACCATCTCATCAATCTCAACTCACCCACTCACAAGCCCATCACACATTCACTGGCATCTCACTCACTTCCAGCTCCAGGTACATCACTACTCACTCTCTCACACACACCCTCACATCTCCATCTGGCCTCATCTCCTCTGGAGACTGCCTCCTCATCCTATCCACGGCTCCACTCAGCACAAACGAACGCCTGGCATCCTTCTCATAAGGCCTAGCATGCGCCTTGCTCACACTCTCTCCATATTTACACAGGACAAAATCACGCACAATCACTGGGAGGTGTCCCAGACCAGGGGTTGGGTGGGGCCGGACATCAAGGTCCTCACTCCATTCAGGAGTCAAACATTGGAGCTGGCTGGAGAAGATGTCGACCGTTCCTGCGGCGACAGTGAACACCCATGTGAGGATCCTGCACCACGTGATCACTCTCTCAATGCTACTCTTGAGTCCACTGTTCTGTGTTCAACGCGGTTGCCCAGCACTGATAATCTCCACTTTCACTCTTAGGCACATCTGACACATCGCCCTCAGGCAACCGTGACCCCGACCCCAGCGCCAAGAGCAACACCATTGAAGACCCATCACGACACTCACCCACACCCTCCACCAGTGCAGCGGCACACACCTCCATGGGACCTAGATGTAGAGTGTACCTCGGGATCACAATCTGGTGAGCACAGCTCACAATCTGTTCACAGCAGGCGGAGGCAGCAACATCCTTGGTCGCCAGCACTCGACAGACTGCTGGAGGCAAGGAATCTGCTGAGTCCGAATCAGATGAAGAGCCTCTGGACTCGGTCCTCGATCAGTTGGTGGAGCTTTAAAGACAATCACAGAAACATCAGGAAGGAATGTCTGGTTCGCTCAGCAGAATGAAAGGGGCATTGGAGGTACCATCCACCTTCAGTCCGAGGTGATAGCACCGGCATGCTGATGCAATGAAGTCAACATTGCCAAGATGGTGGCTGCCATGGAGTCGTTGGTCCAGGATGTCACTCCTGCACTGCTGCATGAGTTGAAATCCATCACTGATGCCATAGTTGGCCTCCAACAGTGTCAACACAAGAGGGGTGCAATTTCTCAATTTCATTCCTGCTTCCCCTTCTCCTCAAGAAGTCAGCCAGGGGCCATTGGACACCCATAGAAAAGAGGATCAGCAGCTCGACACCCCGGGGCCATTCACCCAGGTGACTCCGGGAATGTCCAGCCGATCCAAATCCCTTCTTCCTGTGACCCTTGCGGCTGTAGCTCAAGAGGCCGAAGAGGGTACAGCCGGCCCATAGCAGGACACCCAAAGCAGGCCGGAGCCCTCCAGGTCTCAGCCCTCCAGCGGACGCCCGCCAAAGTTATCACAGACAGGGCGTAGCGGTCAGCAGGCTGCCTCCATCTCCGCTGCGGATGTCGGGGGAGCACCAGGACGTAGCGGCAGGGCTAGGAAGGTTAAGGAGATGTAGTTGCACAGCCTAGGCACGGGCATTAATCACTTGTACATAATGTTCACTATTGTAAATGAACCCACAAGAATGTCTCCCTGCCTATGGCTCCTTGTTATGATGAGCAGTATTCATGTCACTCAGATGTGAAACCCTGGTTCCTGCACAAGATAAAGGCAGGTGTCCCAGTCCAGGGCCTTTTCCCAGTGTGTAACCTTCAGACCAAAGTGATGGTCCAGCTTCACACTCCCTAGACACATTACTGATGCCTGCACCTCGATGGTGCTTGTTACTGCTGCCAGAATGTCATGGGCAGGCGTCACAGAGTTCCGTCATTCTCTCTGTGTGCTCTCAGCACCTTTAAGGTGGGGCTGGCCCCCATCTCATCAGCATCTGTGACCAGTGACACTGTGCTCCTGAAGGGGTCAGATGCTGAAGGCTGACAAAGGATCAGGTGCATTTAAAGTTTCATGGCTGCATCTCCACGATATGACCCTGCTCAGAGTGCAAATACTACAGTATTCGTAGGTAGCCTGACAGATCAGGCTTTGGCCAAACAGGAGTCAGACATTCACAGAGGCAATGTGAAGATCTATGGAGTGTCCTCACTGCATGTCGTCATCATGCTCCTGCAATCGAGCAACTATTAGGACCTCCGCTGCATCTCCATTACAGGAGACTAAGCACTGAGGGTATTTGCGCTGCCATCAGCCACACAGGAGTCAAACATTCACAGATGCAAGGTGAAGATGTCAGGGCTGTGACTGTCCTCACTGCATCTCGTCATCATCCTCCATTAATCTTGCGGCTGTGAGGGCCTCCTGAACGTGCCTGCCTCATCTGGCCAGTACAATGGCTTCATTGCTGGCATCCCCGCCTTCAAGGACCTCATCACCTTCGACGTCCTCCTCATTGGAGGAGACATGCAGATCTTCCATCTCCTCCTCAGTCAGGTCCTCCCCCATTGCAGTGCCAGGTTGTGTAGTGTGCAGCAAGCTACGATGATACATGACACCCCCTGTGGACAGTATTGCAGTGCTCCACCAGACCTGTTAAGGCGCCGGAACCTCATTTTCAAGATGTCTATCATTTGCTCCACCAAAGTCCGGGTTGCGGCATGAGACTCGTTATCCCATCGCTCTATTGCAGTCTGAGGCCGCCGCACAGGTGTCATCAGCCACATCCTCTGAGGGTAACCCTTGTCCCTGATGAGCCAACCCTATGGACCCTGGAAAATGTCAGGTATCTGAGACCTGCTAAGGATTTAGGAGTCGAGGACATTCCATGGGAATCATGTGAGGACCTGTAGGATGCTTTTGTGGTGGTCACAGACCAATTGAATATTCAGCAAATGGAAGCCCTTGCGGTTGACATAGTTGACTGCTTGTTGCCACAACCAAAAATTAACCCATTAATATGGACCTATAATTCTGATCTTATAGCGCTTTTCTCATTATGTAACCATGTAACCGGCCTAGTTGATGAAATGTTCAGTAATTCAGATGGGCTGTGCACAACTGTGTGCAGAAAAATTAACCCTATGGAAATTCTGGTTGATGCAGCAGGCGTCACACATGGTAGGAATTCCAGTAGAAATAGAAACCAAGATAGAGTGGTTAATCCCTGGGAAAACTAATTCTGAAAGTAAGTGGATTTTTTTTAAAAGCCATCTGTATTTCCAAGTATAATAGGAATTTTTAAGAAGAAAAAAAAATATTTCTCACAGGTTATGCTTATCACGACTATATCAGGGTATGAAGCAATAGTTTGGATACTGTACAGGAAAAGAATTTCATAAAAGTTGGACTTCCAAAAATATTTGCATTCAGCTTCTAAGTAATGTAATTACTTTCGCCACACACATTACAACCCTCACAAGCCACTAATATGAAATTTAATACTCTCCTGCCTTAAAGAATCATGTTGCTCATTTGCAGAATTGCATGTTATACAGTCAGTTTGCTTTAAAACAAAAGTGCCGCTGTGCACGTTGTTTACAAGAGTCTTGGGTTATAACTGCATATTGTGATGACATGAACCGCACAGCAATGTTTAAGCTGTGTTTGAAATTTTACTCATAACCTACTGCTTTGTGAGCAGGGATGTGTCCCACGTGTTTTCAATCTCATCAACAATAATTTATGAAGAAATAAGATTTTAACAAAAAGGTCATGCTTTATTATACCCAGCTAACTCCCAAAAGTAGATAATTTTATAACCAGACTATAAATATCAGAAGCTTTCTTAGATTCCTTTCCCCTGAGAAAGACAAGGGTGAGTTTTTAAAATTCTGTTTGAATTAGCCTTGGCTGACATCTAAAGGGGTTGAGAGAGAGAGAGAGAGAGAGAGATACAGTTGTATTCTAAATATTACTATTAAAGGAAAACTGCCCGCAAGTAAACGTCAACTCTCCCTCACAAATTGAAATTGTGTGCTTGACATTAAAGGTATGAAATTATTTTCTCTGCTAATTTAAAAGGAGCATTATTCAATTTGTTTTCGGTGGTTAAATGCTTTCATTAAAATAATAGTAAGTGGAATTATATACGTATGCATTAGCACTATTACTGAGATCACACAATAGCATTCAACCCCTTTCAACATCTTTCGAATCAACTGCTTTAATGTTGCGACTGACAGTCCCGTTACCTGACTGAAATCTTTGTCAGCAGAAATATGTAAAAGTAGAAGCTCACTTTCTGATAAACAATTCCAAGAAAGAGCAGCTGGCAACACAAGATCATCATTTCACATGTGTTGCCATCAGCTGGGAGTATATCACTAGCTTTTTGACAAAAATCCACAATCACGTGCTCACAGGAATTTTTTTCATTCATGCATGGGATGTGAGCATCACTGGCCAGGCCAGCATTTATTGCCCATCTCTAATTGCCCTTGAGAAGGTGATGGTGAGCCACATTCTTGACCTGCTGGTCCACCTGGTGAAGTTAAACTCAAAATGTGTTAGAGAGGGAGTTCCAAGTTTTTGACCCAGTGATGGTAAGGGAATGATGATAATAGTTCAAGTCAGGATGGTGCGTGGCTTGGAGGGGAACTTTCAGCTGGTGGTGTTCCCGTGCCCCTGTTGCCCTTGTCCTTCTACGTGTCAGACGTCATGGGTTTAGAAGGTGCTGTCGAAGGAGGCTTGGCAAGTTGCTTCAGTGCATCTTGGAGATGGTGTACACAGCTGTCACTGCTCATCAGTGGTGGAGGGAGTGAATGTTTATGGTGGTGGATAAGGTGCCAACCAAGTGTCAAGCTTCTTGTGTTGTTAGAACTGCACACATCCAGGAAAATGGGGAGTATTCATTCACATCCCTGACTTGTGCCTTGTAGATAGTGAATATACTTTTATGGAGTCAAGAGATGAGTTACGTGCTGCAGAAGCCAGGAGCTTCGACACTTATATACAATGACTAAGACCTCAATTAAAATGGTAAATTCTAATAATTTGGCATTAATTGCTGCAGAAGCTCACTTTGAGAGGCTGCAGAATACACCTTCCAGGAAAGCTTTGGCACAAAAAAATTATTTTAATGTACTCTCCCTCCAAGCACATGTAAATCAAAGTGCAAAATGGGTTAAATAATATGAGTTCAATTTAAACAAATCAACAGTGAAGACTGCTGAGAGGAAGAAGTTTGAGCTGGTCAGTCTCTGGTGATGAATTCTGTGCACGTTTTTTTTCCATTTTCTGACTTGCTTTCTTTTTTTGTTAAATATAGGATGGAAAGGATTATATTCCTTTGAATACTATGTTGCCAACAGATGGTGATTCAAGCCTCTCTGCAGACCCCAGCCTCACAGAAGACATAACAAATCCAAAAGTTAATTACAATTGCACAGGAGTCATTGGGTTAGTTATTTATTAGACTAATCAAGAAGTGCTCATTAAATTGTACAAAAGAAAACAAAGTTCCTTTCCTGTGTAGAAGATTCTGGAAAATTACCCTGATATTTGTATTATTGTGCCATGTCCTGTTCCACATTACCAAACTGCTTGCACTAAATCTTTATCCCTTTTTTGTTGATAGACTCAATTGCAATAATGCAAAGAAGAGGCCACTGAGTGTAAAAACATTTGATGAGGTTCCTGTAGAAAATAAGACCACCGTGATACACGAGGTAAGTTTTTAATATGGATCCTGTCAATCTAGAATTGAATGATGAATAAAGTTGCACACTCAATTTAGGAAAATGAAGCTTGAAATGAGAAACGATCATTTGAATGACCAAGGATATTCCAGCCACAGTCCATGTGGGACCTCAATCGGAGACTATCCAACTCCCATTCACCTCACCCAAGATCCTTGCACTTTCTCTTTAAGCTCTGCTTCAATTAAGCAGATCTATTTTGCCATAACCATATTCTTGACAGGAATTTGTCCAGTTCCTTTTTAAAGGTACATACGAACAAGGAGCAGGAGTAGGCCATTCAGCCCCTCGAGCCTGCTCTGCCACTCAATAAGATCATGGCTGATCTGATAGTAACCTCAAATCTGCATCCCGCCTACCCCCGATAACCTATCACCTCCTTGCTTAACAAGAATCTATCCAGCTCTGCCTTCAAAATATTCAATAACTCTGCTTTCACCGCCTCTTCAGGAATAGAGTTCCAAAGACTCATGACCATCTGAGAGAAAGAAATTCCCCTCACCTCTATTTTAAATGGGCAACCCCTTATTTTTAAACAGTGACCCCCTAGTTCTAGATTCTCCGACAAGAGGAAACATCCTCTCTACATCCACCCTGTCAAGACCTCTCAGGATCTTATATGTTTCAATCAAGCCGCCTCTTAACCTTCTAAACGCCAGTGGATACAAGCCTAGCCTGTCCAACCTTTCCTTATAAGACAACCCGCCCATCCTAGGTATTAGTCAGGTAAACCTTCTCCAAACTGCTTCCAATGCAATTACATCCTTCCTTAAATAAGGTGTCCAATACTGTACACAGTACTCCAGATGTGGTCTCATTAGTACACTGTATAACTGAAGCATAACCTCCCTACTTTTGTAATCAATTCCCCTCGTAATAAATTATAACATTCTATCAACTTTCATAATTACTTGCTGTACCTGCACACTAGCCTTTTGTGATTCATGCACTAGGATACCCAGATCCCTCTGCATTTCAGAGCTCTGCAATCTCTCACCATTTTGATAACATGCTTCTCTTTTATTCTTCCTGCCAAAATGGACAATTTCACATTTTCCCACATTATACTCCATTTGCCAGATCTTTGCCTACTCACTTAACCTATCTGTATCTTTTTTTCGCCTCCTTTTGTCCTATTGTCAACTTACTTTCCTACCTATCTTTCTGTCATCAGCAAATTTAACAACCATTCCATCCATCCCTTCATCCAAGTCATTTGTATAAATTGTAAACAGTTGAGGTCCCAGAACTGATCTCTGTGACACACCATTCATTTTGTCAAATTGTAAAAGACCCATTTATGCCTACTCTCTGCTTCCCGTTAGCCAGCCAATCTTCTATCCATGCCAATATGTTACCCCCATATCATGAACTTTTATTTTCCACAATAACCTTTGGTGTGGCATTTTATTAAATGCCTTCTGGGAATCTAAGTACAGTACATCCACTGGTTTCCCTTATCCACAGCATGGCCAGGATTTTCCCCTCAGTGATTTAGGGGCGGAGTCTGCTCGCCGAGGAGAAAATGATGTCGGGAGGAATCCCCGACGTCATCCCAAGCCATGTAAATTTTTAGGGAGGCGGGCGGACAGCGAAATCAGCTGTCCTCCCGCCGACCTGTCAATGGCCAATTGAAGCCATTGACAGGCTAATTAAGATAATTAAAGACCTGCCCGTCCAACCTTAAGGCTGGCGGACAGGCCAGGAACCCCAGCGGGCTCCAGATTATTCATGAAACTTCATCCAATGGCGGGATGAAGTTTCATGTCCATTTTTTAAAAATGTAATAAATTTTTAAGTGTTTATTATTAACATGTCCCATCTCGTGTGACATTGTCACATGAGGGGGACATGTTAATAATTTTAATATTTTTCTATCTTTAGACTTTACTTACCTGTCACTAATCTCCCCGAGACAGGACTTTGCCTCAGGGAGCAGTGCGCTCTTTCGTGCGTATGCGTGAAAGAGCGCACTTTGACAGCTGGGGATTCCCTCCCACCCCCCCCCCCCCAGCACAGGAAGCGCATAGCGCTTCCTGTCGGGCAGGCCGCTGGGCAGTCCTTAATTGGCCCGCCCACTCAAAATGGCGGTGGGCCCTATTTCGGTGGAGGGGGTCAGCTGTCTGCCCACCACCGAGCCAGTGGGGCCCGCACGCCAAGCGAGGGCAAAATTCTGCCCCACATGTTACTTCCTCCAATAAGTTGATAAAACATGTTTTCCCTTTCACAAAACCATGTTGACTCTGCCTGACTACCTTGAACTTATCCAAATTCCCTGCTATAGCTTCTTTGATAATATTTTCCCCATGACATATTAAGCTAACTGGCCTATAGTTTCCTGCTTTCTGTCTCCCTTTTTGAATAATGGAGTTGCATTTGCTATCTTCCAAACTAATGGACCTACTAGGGAGTTTCGGAAAGTTAAAACCAATGCACCAACTCTCTCACTAGCCACTTCTTTTAAGACCCGGGCACTTGTTAGCCCGCAGCTCCAACTATTTACTCAGTACCACTTCTCTGGAGATTGTAATTTTCCTGAGTTCCTCCATCCTTTCCATTTCCTGATTTATAACTGCTTCTGGGATGTTATTTGTATCCGCTATAGTGAAGACTGATGCAAAATACCAGTTCAATTCATCTCCATCTCCTTGTTTTCCATGATCAATTCTCCCGGCTCACTTTCTATAGGACCAACGGTCACTTTGTTAACTTATTTCTTTTTTAAATATTTATAGAATTTCTTACTATCTATTTTTATGTTTCTAGCTAGCTCTCTCTGGTACTCTAATTTTTTCCTCCTTTTTAATCTCTTAGCCATCCTTTGCTATTCTTTATATTCTGTTCAATCTTCTGATCTTCCACCTATCTTTGCACAATTATATGCTTTTTCTTTAGGTTTGATACTATCTTTAACCTTTCTAGTTAGCCACGGATGATGAGTTAGTTCCTTGGACTTTTTTATTACTCATTGGAATGTATCTATTCTGTGTATTCTGAAATATCTCCTTAAATGTTTGCCACTGCATCTCTGTTGACCTGTCCCTTAACCTAATTTTCCAATTCACTGTAGCCAGCTCTGCTTTCATGCCGTCATAATTGCCCTTATTTAAATTTAAAAACATAGTCTCAGACCCACTCCTCTCTCCCTCAAACTGAATGTAAATTTCAATCATATTATGGTTGCTACTACCTAGGGGCACCTTCACTATTAGATCATTAATTAATCCCATCTCATTGCACAATACCAGGTCTGGTATAGCCTGTTCTCTGGTTGGCTACATAACATGCTGATATAAGAAACTATCCAGGAAACATTCTATGAACTCATCTAAGCGACTTTTGCCCATTGACTTTTCCAGCCTATGTGTAGATTAAAATCTCCCATGATTATCACCATTCTGACAAGCTGCCATTATTTATTCCTTTATGGTACATCCGAGCATGTGGTTTTTATTAGGGGGCCTATACACTACTCCCACAAGTGACTTCTTGCTTTTACCATTTCTCATCTCTACCCAAACCATTTCCACATTCTGATTTCCTGAACTTAGGTCATCCCTCTCTATGGTACTAATACCATCATTTACTAACAGAGCCAATCCTCCACCTTTTCCTCGCTTCCTGTCCTTCCTAAATGTCCCATACCTTTTAACATTCAGGTCCCCATCCATGTCCTCCTGCAGCCATGTCTCTGTAATAGCTATCAAATCGTACTTATTTATTGCTATTTGCGCTCTCAATTCATCTGTTTTGTTTCAAATACTTCATGCATTCGGATACAGAGCCTTTAGTTTTATCCTTTTGTTCTTTTTACAATCTCTGGTCTCATCTGTTGATTTACTGTTAGATTTGTACTCTCTATCCCTTCCTGTCACGGTCTGTTTTTCATTTCCCGTAATAATACCTCTCTCTTTTGCCTTGTCTCTACTGTTTGATTTACCACATCTTCCCAAATTTGATCCCTTGCCCCCACGACTTAGTTTAAAACCCTCTCTACTTCCCTAGAGATAGTTCTCGCAAGAACACCAGTCCCAGCATGCTTCAGGTGTAGACCAGCCCGACGGTACAGGTCCCACTTTCCCCAGTACTGGTGCCAGTGCCCCACCAACCAGACTTCTCCAACTCCAGTCTTTCACCTCCTGATTTGTCCTATGCCAATTTGCACATTGTTCAGGTAATAATCCAGAGATCCTTTGAGGTTCTGCTTCTTAATTTGGTGCCAAGCTCCCCATACTGACTATGCAGAACCTCCTTCTTTCTCCTGCCTATGTCATTGGCACCAACATGGACCATGACAATTGAGTCCCCCCCGCCCACTGCAAGTTCCTCTCCAACCCTGAGCAGATATCCCAAACCCTGGCACCAGGCAGGCAACACAGCTGCCTGGACTCAGGCTCTTTGCTGCAGAGAAGGTGTCAATCCCTCTGACCATACTGTCCCGTACTACCACTACATTCCTTGTAACTACCCCCCATTTGAATGATTTCCTGTACTATGGCGCGCCATGGCCAGTCAGCTCAACCACCTTGCAACCCACATATCATCCAAACAAGCTGAAAAAGGCCTCAAACCTGTTGGACAATTGCAAAGGCTGAGACTCCTGTCCTCTGGGTCCCCCTACCTGCCTTACTTGCAGTCACACCCACCTGTCCCTGACCACTGACCAAATCAAAAGACCCTATTCTAAGGGGTGTGACCGCTTCCTGGAATAAAGTGTCCATGTAACTTTCCCCCTCCCTGATATGCCGCAGTGTCTGCAGCTCGGCCTCTAACTCCGAGCCAAAGTTCCTGCAGCTGCAAACACTTACTGCAGATTTATTTCCCCTAGATCACACTGGTATTCAGAAGCTCCCATATCCTGCAATCACAGCACATCACCTGCCCTGCCATCTCCAATATGTGTTAATTAATTAATAATTGCTAGTTAATTACTTCTAATTAATAAAGCTGACACCTCCCAATAGGTTTCGGCACTGTCAGTAAACCTTTACAATACGGATAAAACAATGCAGTACTTAC
Organism: Cetorhinus maximus; assembly: GCF_964194155.1. NCBI lineage: Eukaryota > Metazoa > Chordata > Chondrichthyes > Lamniformes > Cetorhinidae > Cetorhinus > Cetorhinus maximus. The sequence continues at coordinate 118,264,812 of NC_135886.1, forward strand.
AATACTAATAAAACTAATAATACCAGTTACTGGTTTACCTGCTCCTCTTGCTGCACCAAAGTGGAAATCAAATTTTGGAGGCTGAAAAAGAGTAGAGAAAAAGAAACGTACCTCCTCCCCACCCTTCACTGAACTCCCCACTCAGCACACTTTACTTCTTGCAGTAAACCTTACCTAAAGCACCTCTTTTCTCCCTATGTACCAAATTCCCAAATATACTCATTTGGTCACTGTCTCACTCAGGGTGAAGTCTCCCCTCACTGACCATGCAGCTCATACTGACAATACACTTTAAAAGTCCCTTTCCTACATATGAGTCGCTCTCAAGCTTAGCTTCCTGCTACAGTAATCAACACTTATTCAGGCAAGGGTTTTGAGATGATTGACAGTTAACTGCCACTAAGGCAGCTGCCTGTTAAATTAGGCTATTTAACTTACTTAAAGGCTGCTAATTCTAAGTAATTAGTTCTAGGTCAGAATCTGATCTTACTCTAAAATTGAACTTGAAAAAGATTTACCAGTTCAATTCCCGCTTTGAACCAAATTCCCAAATATACTCACTCAGTGGTAGTCTCACTCAGGCTGAAGTCTCCCCTCACTGACCATGTGCCTCTCTGTATATCAGTTGATGCAGACATAACTGGAAATGGCTTACACCACCTCTCTTGCACAAAAACATCAACCTAGTAATATGTCACACAGGAAGTGTAGCATACTCCCCAAACTACCCTAGCCACTCTTCAGCAACTAACATCCTGATTTGTGAAGCATGTGACACAATATATGTCACAATACACACCCTGTGTGACTGGGTGGATGTAGATAAGATGTTTCCCCTAGCTGGTGAGTCTAAAACCAGGGGACATAATCTTAGAATAAGTGGTAGGCCATTTAAGACTGAGATGTGGAGGAATTTGTTCAGTCAGAGCGTGGCGAACCTTTGGAATTGTCTACCGCAGAGGGCTGTGGAAGCTTAATCATTGAGCATGTTCAAGACAGAAATCGATAGATTTCTGGAGACTAAAGACATCAAGAGATATGAAGATAGTGTGGGAAATTAGCCTTGAGGATCAGCCATGATCTAATTGAATGGCAGAGCAGGCTCAATGGTCTGAATGGTCTACTCCTTTTCCTATGTTCCTAATACACCAACATTGTTAATAGACTAATTATCCTAGAAATTAAACTGCAATATTTGAGTACATATGAAATTACTTTGCCTATTGTTTTAATGTTGGTGTCCATTAAATCCATTTAAAATAACAACTTAGCAACCCCCATATTTAGCAGCATAATTTTATACCACCTTATTAAACATTCATGCATTCATATTATACAAGGTAATGTATATGTTTTTATGTCCTCCTAAATGTTTAGGCAAAATGCACAACTGTACAAATATGGAAGTCAGTATAAAGTTATGAAAAAGGCTTTTTCAAAAAAAGGCTTACAATGAAAATAACTTGGCATCCTAATATTCATGGAAACTTTAAGCAATTTCTCTGTTCCTTATCTGGGAGGAGTCATTGGAGTAACATAACTCCACCAATGTTAATTAAGACATTCCAATATACATTCCTGTGGTTGCACAAAAAGTCAGTAGAGGTCAGACTAAATGAAAGTCCCTCTTATTATTGTCTAGTGTGTTATTTTTTCAACAAATTCAAACTGCTGTCCCAGGTGAACCAATAGTTCACAGACAGACTACATAAAGCTCCCCTCAAATAAAATTACAAATGAATGCCATGGATAACCAAACAAATATGCTTTTTATTTTTACATTCCCACAAGTAAAATAGCAGAATCTATTTTTAGAAATGGCAGCTGAAGCCTAGTAAAGGATTTGACAGCAAACTTGCTCTAGGGTTGTCAATCCTCCAGATTTGACCTGGAGTCTCCAGGAATTGAAGATCAATCTCCAGGACACTGCTGTGTGCAATCCTGGAGAAAAATCATTGGGATATTAAAGAAGATAGTTTTTCTTAGTGTTCTTTGAACACTTCTCTTTACCTGATATAAAAATGGGAGGTAAAAAGGCTGTTTGCCTGATTGTTAAGCATTATCCTATTGAGTAATGAGTCTTTTTGCTTTCCAATTGGCGTAGGGAGGCAGTGCGTCACAAGGATGGGTTTGTTGGCCGACTAATGGCTGGAACATTGGGGCAAGTCATGTGATGAAACATCCTGGAATACATTTAATCACAGTTGGCAGCCCTATTTTCAATGCAGGTTATAGCTGATTGCAACATGCTGGGAGCACTAGAGAATAATCCTTCACTTCCTTTTGCTGGGTCTTCTGTCGATATATGTTGCAAATGGGAAATTACAGGCAGAATCTTCTGTTCGGCGAGCGGGGGCGAGGCCCGCTCACTGACCCGCAAAATGACGCGGGGTGACATAGGGTGTGTGTCCCGACATCACCCCGCATCATTTAGATTTTCAGGTCGGCCTATTAAGGCCATTAAAAAACTAATTGAAACCCTTAATGGACCTGCCCGTCCAACCTAAAGGTTGGCGGGCGGGCTGGGAGCTCTGGCGGGCTTCTGAAAAAGCATGAAACCGCATCCACGGGCGGGATGAGGTTTCATGAATGATTTAAAAATCTCGGAATATTTCAAGATAAAAGTTATGGACATGTCCCAACTCGTGACAGTAATCTGAGCCGATCTCCCTGAAGCAGCACTTTGCCTCAGGGAGACCTGTGCGCTCTTCCGCGCGCATGTGCGAAAGAGCGCACTCCCGGCTCAGGGAATTCCCCCTCCCCCGCCTGCACAGGGAGCACATAGCACTTCCTGGCGGATGTCATGCTGGGCGGGCCTTAATTGGCCTGCCCGCCTAAAATAGTGGCCCCAATAGATAATACTGGGTGACATTAGTGAACCACTGTGTCACAGGTAGTAGGTGCTGAATTTTTTAACAATGCAAGAGGTCCCTGATCTTGTCCAGCACCACCAGGGGAGCACACAGCCAAAGCAAATCATTTTCTGACAGGAGAATCCGACGATGAGTTACTTTCCATCCTGTTTGATGCAATACCAGCATGGGGGACTTGTATTAAATCTCCCCCACTTGAGTTCAGAATTAAAGCTGTTTAACACATCCAGGGGCCGAAGTTCCACCTCAGCTGGGGGGACGCGTGTCCAACCCGCTTGAGCGTGAATTGATGCGCATTGACGGGCAAGCGTCCTGGCATCAACGCGCAGTCATGTAATAGTTCGGTCGGTGGGCACATGCGGGAATCGGCAGCGCCCCCAATGACAATTAAAAGGCCTGTTAAAGCCATTAGATTATCAATTAAGTTAAATTTTTCATTGGGCAGACAGGTGAAAAGGCCAAGCAGCCTTTGCACTTTTTAGGAAACCTCACCCAACGGCGGGATGAGTTTTCCTAACAAATAAAAATAAAGTAAAAATTTTTAAACTTAATTAATAATGTGCCCCTACTCATGTGACAGAGTCACATGAGCGGGGACGTGTTTTATTACATTTTTAATTTCTTTATTTTTCTTTATAATTCTTCATCTCCCTGAGGCAGCTCTGTGCCTCGGGGGGATTATCAAGCACCCGCTCACCCCCCACCTCCCCCCCCGGCACCTTGCGCAGGCAGTGCTGAGCACTGCCGCTCGCGTTTCATGCTGGGTGGGCCTTAATTTGCCCGCCGGTGTGAAATCGCCGTCCGGCCCTGATCGCAGGCAGCGGTCAGCTTCTCAACTGCCCCCGCCAAGCCTGCCTGACAAGGGCAAGATTCTGCCCCAGGTGGATAAATCTGGTGCGTTCTGGGATCTATGTGTACAGGTGTACAGATCTGGTTAACATTCAGTGCAGCTTAGTTGACTACTAATTGTACAGTTAACATAAATTACATTTTTAATCAACTAACCCCGACATTGTGCAGGTAATGGACATCAAGTTGCAGAGTGGCACTTGATATGTTTTCTGTCCATCCTGTTAACATGTCACAGGTGAAAATATATTTTAAAAGGATGATTTTTTTAAAAACTCCTGTTTGAATTGCTGTTACTAAATTATATTTAAGAATAGATGTAATGATCCCTCTGTTCAACAGTATTTTATTTACCTACTGCCAAAGTCTCCCAGGTAATGTAACAGTAAAACTCAAAAACACCATTCCACGGAAAGCCACCCACGCAGAACCTTGCAAAACAAATACTGTCCAATAGTGTCTATAAAAGGGCAGGACCTAAGCCAATACAAATAACAAATAAGTCATAGCACCAGTGAATGGTTAAAGTTTAATCTGACATATGACAGTTTATGTGAGATATTATCTGTAAGTGATGAAAACTAATCTGATATAAGTGATATAACTGGAATTCTTTCCATCTTTACCAGTAAAGGATAATCTTTGAAACATTCTCTACAGTGACCCAGTCAAGCCAGCAGCATGCATTTGCTAGTGCTAACCTCATCTGCTTCATTTATGGTGGGTTAGGGCACTGGTGGTGCTCAAGTGGAGACCTCTCCTGTATGAGTGCTCCAATCGTTGTTTTTTTATATATAGTGTGGTGTCAGTCCATATTGGGTCCGATGGAGACCTCCACTTTGTGTGGACCCCAGTGGGTTTATGAAAATGGTGTCATGGGCACTGTGCCCATGTGTCTAAGTGAGAGCTTGGGACCAGGATTTTGCATGGAGGCGATGGCCCTGTCCACAAGCCGAAAGGTTAGTGCTAAGCCCCCACTTCCACCGGCCCTGGAAGCCAAAGCTCAACTTTTCGTTGTTCAGGCAATTAATTGCCCACAGTTGTGGCTTCCACTCCTCTGAAGCAGGTATCCCAAACTCAAGAGCAACTGGTCACTCAGAGTGCTGGCATCTCTTCAGCCCTAGCAGCGCCACAAGAAGCAGTGGCCACTGCTGGGATTGCAGCTAGTCCCAGGAGCTGCCGCAATGGAGGCAGCCAGTCCACACTGCACAGACTCCTGAGTTAGCACATGGTTTATAGTTGATAAGAACTTTCCACAACCCTTAGGATCTGGAAATGACTGGGAGAAATGTTCTCATTCAAACATCTTTGAATAAAATTCCTCCCTCCACTATCTTAATACATCTTTTAAATTGCATTTATTAATATCTCCAGTAAGAGAGTGGAGAGAAAAGTTTGAGAGTGCACTATTTTCTCATCCTGAACCAAAGGTTTTCCTAGGGGCCAAATAGCCAATTAGCTCAGTGGTAATATGATTGGTTGTTTTCACATTCTTGTTTTACTTTGTTTTTTGATTGGTTGCAAAATCCTGGAGCCCCCTCTCTCACAGCACCGTGGATGTACCTACACCACAGGGACTGCAGCGGTCCAAGAAGGCAGCTAACCACCGCCTTCTCAAGGGCAACTAGAAATGGGCAATAAATGTGGCCTAGCCAGCAATGCCCGCATCCCGTAAATTAATTTTTTTAAATCAGCAAACATTTTTTTTCAGCACTACTTACATAGAATGAGTTCAAATAAATAATTTTACTGTAGTTTAGGTTTCAGCAAAATAATTGGGGAATAGAGCTAAGTCCAGGAAAGGTTGGAGCTTCTTATCTCACTGCTCTGATTAGGTGTGATTTGTTCCACAGGAAGGTGAAACTGACAGTGGAATGGTGCTAGCCTCTGATGAGCTAAAGTCCCTGAAGCGCCTGGAAAGCAGATCCCGCCCTTTTGGAATAATTACATTAGCGTGAGTACACCCACTTCTTTAAAATTAATTGCAAGAAACTTTCAGGATGCATCAAGACATTTGGGCACGTCAATAACCAAGGTCATTGGTTTGGACAAGTGTTATATTTGGGAGTTTAAGAATCATGTTTCTCCCATCACCCCAAGAGAAAAGCAGAAAGTTATATTTAAATAAGTTCAAAGTTCTCCAAAAGTAATTTAATATTGTTTCCTAATTTACTGTTATAGCATATTTACACACTGAAAATAGTTCTACTCTAAATTATAGATAACACTTCATCTCCTCCTAAACCTTTCTCCTCACCCCTTTCCTGATTAGCAAAGTGCCAAACAGTACCAAAAAGTCCATTGTACACGTACCAGATGGGACCATTCTCTCAGCTTCCAGTAGTATAAATGCATCAAAGTTATTGACTGAATGTAGATTTCACACCCGTCCAGAGACCAAAGCAAATTGCTGATTTCCAAAGGCTGCTACTTAAATTCCCTAATTGCCTTGTATCCCAAAGCTTTCTGGTTCTGGCTCTAGTGAGACTTTGTGCATCAGCTAACGCACAAGACTAGTTTTTTGTCCTTGTTTTAGATCAATGTTGATGTAAAATGCTACACCAGGCTACTCAAATTAATTCTGAATATAGGTATAGAATATGAAAATAGTGAGAAGGAGAAATCAATAACAACCAGGGTGATCTATCCCTCAAATGGCTTTTTAACATCTAGGATGTCAGGCGGCCATAGAGGGAAATAAGAACTGGGCTATGGTTTTGGCCAGGCATATATAGTGCATCTCTAGTGAACCTAGAGAGAAAATATTACTTGTAATGCAGAATAAATATCACGTAACCTATTTGGATGTATCACAAGATGTTCTATGTCAGCTGATGAGCTATCAAGTGGTCAGCTTGTCAGGACAGAAGACAAAGCTGTCTAAAGAAAGGCCAGCCACTATGGCTATCCCATTTCAGAACCACAGCAAAGGGTGAATTGCCAATAGCTAAAAAATAACAGAGAGGAAATAGAGGCATATTTGACTCAACAGCATCAAAGAGGAAATTTTAACCCTACCCATCTAGGTGACATACTCACAGACATGATTCCTTCCATCTTTACTCTACTCTTCTGAGCAGGCAACCAGTGCACCCACATACAATTTTAACTCTGGCCTAATCAAGGAAGTCTTTATGGCTTTACGGCCAGTTGAAGAAGGTAGGAAGAGAATATGTGACCAGAAGCTGATACTTAACGTAAGCTTTTCTTAATGCCTGCCAGGTCCCACAAGAAAGGTTAAGGTCTCCCCTTCCCTCAAAATGCTTTCTGGACCCTCTCCCCTTGACATAGGTGCTGCCAAGCCTCACCCTTGCAATATTGTGCAACTCATCGCTAAAAGAAGCAATTGGTTTACTGCTGAGCACTTTTAATGCTTATGTATACACGTGAGACTGAGGCTCAATGGTGCAATTATACAATTTAATGAGTCAGCCTGTATTTTACGACTAAATCATTGTCATGGATATTTGGACTGAATTCTAACCTTTCTTGTTGATTTGTTGCTCTTTATAATTGCTGTTACCTGGGGCAGTAATGTAAGGTTTTTTGCTGTTGTTCTTTTAACAGCCATGGTTTCTGCTGTTGTATAGCAGCTTCCTCAATTGTGAGGCTGACCAAAATTTACCTTGCTGTGTTTTCTTTAATCCTTTCTTGTAATTTATGTTTTGTTTTAAATGTATGTTTTCAAATATTTCTGTGACCAGTGGTGTAAAACTCTTTTTAACACCTCTCTAGAATAATCTGGAAGAATTATTTCATGAGATCAGAATACTGAGGATCCCACTGCTTAACCAAATACCGTGAAACCTATGATAAAAGCAAAAAACTGCGGATGCTGGAAATCCAAAACAAAAACAAAAATACCTGGAAAAACTCAGCAGGTCTGGCAGCATCTGCGGAGAGGAGCACAGTTAACGTTTCGAGTCCAAATGACTCTTCAACAGAACTAAGTAAAAATAGAAGAGAGGTGAAATATAAGCTGGTTCGGGGAGGGGGGGGTGGGGTGGGGTGGGGTGGTGGGGGGGGAGGGGGCTGGCCCTCTGTCCAGCTCTGCTTGTCCCACCCCACCTTGAACCAGCTTATATTTCACCTCTCTTCTATTTTTACTTAGTTCTGTTGAAGGGTCATTCAGACTTGAAACGTTAACTGTGTTCCTCTCCGCAGATGCTGCCAGACCTGCTGAGTTTTTCCAGGTATTTTTGTTTTTGTACTGTGAAACCTTTGTTTAACAGCCAGGGTAATCTGCCTTGACAACCTCTTCCAGGAGCCTACCGCTGAGTTACGAAGACCGTCCAGACGTAATTCCCTCCTTCCAATTTTACACCAGCTTGCCAAAAATGAATTACCCCGCAGATTGAAAACCGCATCGAGTTGTATCCATCCCCACTCTGTTGCACTGTGTTAATTCATTAGTGTTGAGCACCATTGTGCATACTAAGGGCAGAATTTAATGCACCCCTTCCCTCCGCCCGAAACCCACTGGGAGCGAATTGGAAGGAAAGGGAGGCCACACAGATTGGGTGGGAAGGTAGAGGGTGGAGAGCCCGACTTCCCCTCATTAATTGAAGGGCGGAAAGATTAAGGATGACTTTCCGACCCCTTGGCCAAGTGAGGCCCTTAAGTGGCCCTTAATTGGCCACCTAAGAGCCTCATCCCACCACTGCTGGTATTTTGCCAGAGGGAGCCATTTGGGGAGGTCGCCAGGTATACACTGGTGACTTCCCTGCAGGCTCAGGTGGGTGGGGGGCCCTCCAGATTGGGCACCATGTGCAGTAACTGGCCCCACTGATAGAGACCCCCTGTCGTCCACACGGATACCCCTCTCTCCTCCCGACCTTGCTAGGGCCTGCCTGACTGGACACAGCGAGCTCACCCCACTTATCTCTCACTGGGGCCTCCATCGATACTGCTGCTCCAAACCTCCTATAGTCCCAGCAGTGACCACCGCTCCAGGTACTACTGCTGGGACTGAAGAGCTGCTGGACCTCTGATTGTCCAACAGATCCTGGGAACAGGCTCTTTAAAGGCACAGAAACCCCGGCAACAGATAGTTAACTGTCGGATTGACATTTAATCCTGTGGAGAGGTTGCCACTGGCTTTCAAGACAGTGGACAGGGCCACTGCCACGGCCATTAAATTCTGCCCTAAAGATTTGGCCTGCAGATGAGGCATTTACTGCTGCATGAATCTGTCATGGCAAATTTTATAGGGGCACCTGAGTGAAGCATTCAGAGCAAACAGTTTGTCGCTGTTTCAACAACCAAGCCTGCCTCAACCTCCCCGACAGAGGTGACCATCCCCTTTTTTGTGATCTCACAAAATGCTCATCAAAGTGAGGATTGTTAGTGTTGGAAATCGGATCAGTTTGACCACAGCTACTCAGTATAAAGCTCCAGCTGGTTAGGTACAACACCATTAGTTTCACAGCAAAGCTCTTTCGACTCTGCCCTAACCTCAGAAAAGTGTCACAAACTACACCGCTGAGATTTTTTACTATTGCCAGCAGCTACCTGATAAGTACAACTGAATGAGATTGCCAATTGGTGCCATGTTAGTGGTAGCTTTAGCATTGGCCCATGTTCACTAGAAATTGAATTTAAACTACCTAATCTCATTTATGTGGGAGCAGCCAGACAGAGAAAATATTTGTTTTTCCACTTTGGACTAGATTTGAATTCAATGGCCAGTGTAATAACTCACTTTAAAGTACGTTTTTTGTCCATTAATTCATATCTAGAGGCAGCATCCTCTAACCTTTTTTCGGGCATAACTTAAATGTGAAAATTGCCATTCTTCCACTAAACCAAAGCCATGTCTTGATACATTGACTACAATGTCATGGAATATCATATATTGTCTAACAAGCAACGATTAAGACACTTCTTTTCTCCTGGGGTTTCAAAATAACTAGCATTTCCCTCAACTGTCCATACTCACATATGAGCAAGAAAATCATGGACTGAATCTTCGGCTCGGCGAGCGGAGACAGGGCCTGCTTGCCGAGGTGTAAAATGATGTGGGTTGACGTTGGGCGTGCGTCCCGATGTCACCACGCATCATTTAGATTTTCAGCCAACTCGGCTGCGCACCTGCCGAACTGTCAAAGGCCTGTTAAGGCCATTAATGAACTAATTAAGCCTATTGAGAAAGCTGCCCCCTTAAGGTTGGTGGGCAGGCGAAGAACCCAGGCGGCCTTCGCATTTTTCATGGAACCTCATCCACAGGCGGGATGAGGTTTCATAAAGGATTTAAAATTTTCAGAAAAATGTTTATTAAAATTAATGCACATGTCCCAGCTCATGTGACAGTTTCACATGAGGGAACATGTCATAAAATTTTTTAAAACACTTTATTGAACTGCTAAAATTTAAAACTAATCTCCCTGAGGCACAGATTTCTGGGTTCTTTCGCGGGCGTGCGTCACGCTGGGCAGGCCTCAACTGGCCCGCCCACGTAAAATGGCGGCACGGACCCGATTGGGGGTGCCGATCAGGTCCACGTCCACGCCCGCTCGCGATTTCCCCCAGCACAAACCCCCCCCCCGGCCAATGGGGGGCAAAATTCTACCCCATGTTCCTGAAAATTTTCACCTCCAATATTAGACATTCATTGTTCTGTTACAACTGTGATATGAATGTATTCCTGAGTTTTCACTGGTAATGTTTTGTAACCTGTGCTTTCAGCTCACTGTCACTCATTGAAGTTTGATTTTCACAAACAGAAGTGGGATAGAATGCTTCACATAAAGCATACGACATAAAAATTATTAAGCAAAGAGCATAGGAATTTAATTGCAGGATCTTTTGTTGGCTTTCAAATTTTATATGCACATCTAGCAGGCTCAAAACCAATTGAAACTGTTTACAGATTCGTAAAGATACAGTACCCAACTCTAATTCATGATGAAAAAAATTAATGTCCTCTCACGTTCATTCTCTATTTTCCCCAAATAGGCACCAGTAATTAAAGAGTTACTTAATTAGCTTCTTGTAAATGAAATACTATTCTGAATTTTCCTTCCTTAATAATTTTACTGTAGCATTCATGAGGTTAATCTTGGAGGTTAATCTTAGAGGTTAATCTTGGCTGCATTAATCATTCCGATGAGCTGCAAGGATATCATTAAAAATATTAAATGTCAAAATCAACAGTTAAACTTTGGTTAGGAGTGTAATTTAAGTGATGGACAACCCTTCCCAAACAGCAGTTCCTACCCTTAGGACAAAGTACAATTGGACCACTGGCTGTGAATCTGTAAGTCTCACAAAATCTCTTATTGTGTGGTCAACTATCTCTAATGCTATTTCTTTTATCTCACACTCCAGTCATCTGGATATTTTCCAAGAAACACAGATACTTTCATGTTTTCTCTTGTCTCTCTAGACAACTTTAATGCATGAAAATTAAAAACAGAGTATCAGAAGAAGTTAGTTGTTGAGAGTTAACAGAACTTTGAACGAAGCCCAGTTTGCCAAGAAAGAAATGTTACCTTTTCATGAATGGACACTTTGTTTAAAAATAGTCACTATTTCTGCTCATTTCAGCTTAATGGACGGTATATGTATTTTAATAATGTTTTGGCAAAATATGTGGATACTTGAGCCTGAATTTTCCCATCGGCGATTTGGGGGCGGGGCCCGCTCGCCGACGGGAAAATGACGCGGGATGACCTCGAGAGGAACCCCCGACGTCATCCCGGTCCCTTTAAATTTTTAGGAAGGCGGGCGGACAGCGAAATCAGCTGTCCACCCACCGACCTATCAATGGCCCATTAAGACCATTGACAGGCTAATTAAAATAATTATAAAGACCTGCCCGTCCAAGTTTAAGGCTGGCGGACAGGCCAGGAGCCCCAGCGGGCTTCTGATAATGCATGAAACCTCATCCACTGGCGGGATGAGGTTTCATGTCCGTTTTTAAAAAGTCTAATAAAGTTTATGTCATTTTTATTAACATGTCCCATCTCGTGTGACATTGTCATATGAGGGGGACATGTTAATAATTTTTAAATTTTTCTATTTTTTGACTTTTCTTACCTGTCACTAATCTCTCTGAGACAGGACTTTACCACAGGGAGCAGTGCGCTCTTTCGCGCACATGCGCGAAAGAGCGCACTTTGACAGATGGAGAATCCCTCTCCCCCTGCACAGGAAGTGCATAGCGCTTCCTGTCGGGCAGGGCGCTGAGTGGGCCTTAATTGGCCCGCCCACTCAAAATGGCGGCAGGCCTCATTTCGGTGGTGGGGGTCAGCTGTCTGCCCACCGCCGAGCTGGTGGGGCCCGCACGCCATCCGAGGGCAAAATTCTGCCCTTGGAGTTCAAATGCAAGTTGGAACATAGTGAGTTCTATAACTATTTTATAAGTTTCATATTCAAAGGCCATGTTTTGCCCTGTTAATTGTTTTGGCTAGACATGTGAACTCTGACACAGTTGAAGCTACTTCCAGTAATAATATAATCTGAGAAGTAGCTACTTAACTACATGACCAGGCATTTCCAAAGGCTGGTGTGAACACATCAATGCATTCTGATGTCATTGAAATTGATTATTTGCTCTTGGCTACTACTTAGTAAGTAGCTACAAGTAACAACAAGTTACTACTACCAACTAGTTAATCATTACAACTCCACAGATCATGCACCTATTATGGCTTATCAGTCGACAGATTGGCTTGATTGATATTACTTCAAGTCAGAAGATTGAGAGTTCAAAGCTCCTGTGCTGAATTTAAGCACATAATCTAGGCTGACAGTTTAGTATAGTATGAAGGAAGTGTCACATTGTCAGAGGTGCTGTCCTTCCTGGTGGTTATTGATGATCGCATGGAAATATTTAATGAGGATAAAGAATTATTCTGGCCAACATCCCTTCCTCAACCATTGCAACCAAAAATAGATTATTGGTTATTCATCTCATTCCTAGGTTTTTATGCACAAATAGTTGCCCTATTTTTTTTTTATATATCACTGCACTTCAATAGTTCGCTAAATACAAAGTGTTTTAAAAAGTCATTGAGAGAAGAATATAGTGTAAATTTCAAAATCTCTTTTTCACATCTATTCACAATCTACAGTTTATCTATTTGGCTGTCCTTTCTCTTCAAGTTTTTATAAAGGTTGTATTCAGTCTTTTGGTGTTTCTCCTTCACACCTTATATGAACCATTTCAAAGAGAACACTCTCAGGTTTTGCCAGTAGTACTTTGGGATCATCCATTGGATCTACATGTGTCAAGCTCCTGGATAACATTGTGATCCAGGGCAAACACATCTGCAGTGAGTGTTTGCAGCTTGAGGAACTTCGGCTCAGAGTCATTGAGCTGGAGGCTGAGCTGCAGACTCTGTGACACATCAGGGAGGGGGAAAGTTACCTGGATGCTTTATACCAGCAGGCAGTCACACCACTTGGGATAGAGTCTTCTGATTTGGTCGGTGCTCAGGGTCAGGAGGGTGTGACTGCAAGTGAGGCAGTTAAGGGGACCCAGAGGGCAGGATTGCAGGAGTGTGAGCCTCTGCAGTTGTCCAATAGATGTGAGGTTCTCTCACACAAAAACAGAAAATGCTGGAAAAACTCAGCAGGTCTAACAGCATCTGTGGAGAGAAAAACAGAGCTAACGTTTCAAGTCCATATGACCCTTCAGTGCCTCTTCTTTTTCATGCCTCTTCTTCTCTCAGCTTGATTGGATGAGAGCAGGGGCTGCAGGGTGGATAAGCAAACTGACTGTGGTACAGGAAGGCATTCAAATTGGGGGGGAGCAAAAAGGAACATAGTGATAGTAGGGGACAGCTATAGTGAGGGGGATCAACACCATTCCCTGCAGCAAAGAATGAGAATCCAGATGGCTGTGTTGCCTGCCTGGTGCCAGGGTTCAGGACATCTGCTCAGGGCTGGAGAGGAACTTGCATTGGGAAGGGGAGGATCCAGAAGCTGTGGTCCATGCAAGCACCACCAACATAGGCAGGATGAGGAAGGAGGCTCTGCATAGTCAGTATGAGGAGCTAGGAACCAATTAAGAAGCAGAACCTCAAAGGTCATAATTTCTGGATTGTTACCTGAGCCACGTGCAAATTGGCATAGGACAAATAAGATTAGAGAAATGAATGCGTGGCTCAAAGACAGGTGTGGGAGAAGTGGGTTCTGGTTTGTGGGGTACTGGCACTAGTATTAATGAAAGTGGGATCTGTACTGTTGGGCCCGTGCTGGGGCTGGTGTCCTCGCGAGTCACATAACTAGGCAAGTAGGGAAGGTTTTAAACTAAGTAGTGGGGCAAAGGATCAAATTTGAGAAGATGTGGTAAACCAAAGAGTAGAGACAAGGCAAGAGAGAAAGGTATTAGTATGGGAAATGGGAGCTTTTCAGAAAGATATAGCAATAATCTTGGGAGATTTTAATCTAAGTATAGAATGGAAAAATCAGATGGGCAAAGGTAGCGTAGATGAAGAGATCATAGAATGTTTTCAAGATAGTTTCTTAGAACAGCACATTCTGGAACCGACCAGAGGGCCAGCTATACAGGATCTGGTATTGAGCAACAAGGTAAAATTAATTGCTAACCTCATAGTGAAGGCACCCCTAGGTGGCAGCGATCATAATATGATTGAATTTTACATTAATTTTGAGGGAGAAACGAGTGCATCTGAGACTAGTATTTTAAACTTAAATTATGAGGCATGAAAGCAGGGCTAGCTAAAGTGAATGGGCAAATGAAGTTAAGGGATATGTCAATAGAAGTTCAGTGACAGACATTTAAAGGGATATTTCAGAATACACAGAATATGTACATTTCAACGAGGAAGAGAAATTCCAAAGGAAGAGCCCACCATCTGTGGTTAACTAAAAAAGTTAAAGGCAGTGTCAAACTTAAAGAAAAAGCATATAATTACACAAAAACAGTGGCAGGTCAGAAGATTGGAAAGAATATAAAGAACAGCAAAGATTAACAAAAAGATTAATAAGGAGGGAAAAGTTAGAGTACGAGAGAAAGCCAGCTAGTAATATAAAGACGGAGAGTAAGAGTTTCTATAGATATTTAAATAAGACAAGTTAACAAAGTGAGCATTTGTCCTATAGAAAATACATCTGGAGAGTTGATAATGGAAAGTAGGGAGATGGCGGATGAATTAAACAGGTATTTTGCTTCGGTCTTCACTATATAGGACATATGTAACAATCCGGAAATAGCTGTAAATCAGGAAATGGAAGGGAAGGAGGAACTTGGGAAAATTACAATCATCAGTGAAGTGTTATTGAGCAAATTGTGGGGGCTGCAGGCTGACAAATCCCCAGGTCCGGATGGACTTCCGCCTAAGGTCTTGAAAGAAGTGATTAGTGATTTAGTTGATGCACTGGTTTTAATTTTCCAAAATTCCCTAGATTCGGGCAAGGTTCCATTAGATTGGAAAATAGAAAATGTAAGTCCTTTATTCAAAAGGGGAGGGAGGCAGAGGGCAAGAAACTACAGGCCAGTTAGCCTAATGTCTGTCATAGGGAAAATGTTAGAAGCTATTATTAAAAATGGTATAGCAGGGAACTTAGAAAAATTCAAGGCAATCAGGCAGAGTCAACATGGTTTTATGAAAAGGAAATCATGTTTAACCATTTCATTGGAGTTCTTTGAAGAAGTCACATGTGCTGTGGATAAAGAGGAACCGATGGATGTACTGTACTTAGGTTTCCACAAGACATTTGATAAAGTGCCACATCTAAGTCTATTGTGGAAAATAGAAGCTCATGGCGTAAGGGGTAACATATTGGCATGAATAAAAGATTGGCTAGCTAACAGGAAGCAGAGAGTTGACATAAGTGGGTCTTTTTTCTAGTTGGCTGGATGTGACAAGTGGTGTGCCACGGGGATCAGTGCTAGGGACTCATCATTTCACAATTTATATAAATGACTTTGATGAAGGGATCAAAGGAATGCTTGCTAAATTTGCTGATGACACAAAAATAGGTAGGAAAGTAAATTGTGAAGAGGACATAGGGGGGCTATGAAGGGACATAGATAGGTTAAGTGATTGCGCAAAGATCTGACAAATGGAGTATAATGTGGGCAAATGTGAAATTGTTCATTTTGGCAGGAAGAATAATAAAGAAGCATATTATCTAAATGGTGAGAGATTGCAAAGCTCTGAGATTCAGAGCGATCTGGGTGTCTTAGAATGAATCACAAAAGACTGGTATGCAGGTACAGCAGGTAGTTAGGAAAGCTAATAGAATGTTATCATTTATTGTGAGGGGAATTGATTACAAAAGTAGGGAGGTTATGCTTCAGCTGCACAGGGCATTGGTGAGACCACGTTTGGAGCATTGTGCACAGTACTGGTCTCCTTATTTAAGGGAAGGTGTAAACGCATTAGAAGCAATTCAGGGAAGGTTCACCAGACTAACACCAGGGATGGGTGGATTGTCTTATAAGAAAAGGTTAGACAGGTTAGGCTTGTATCCACTGGAATTTAGAAGAGTAAGAGGCGACTTGATTGAAACCTTTAAGATCCTGAGGGGTCTTGACAGGGTGGATGTGGAGAGGATGTTTCCTCTTGTGGAAGAAGCTAAAACTGGGGGTCACTGCTTAAAAATAAGGGATCACTCATTTAAGACGGAGATGAGGAGAATTTTTTTCTCAGAGCGTACTGAGTCTTTAGAACTCCCTTCCTCAAAAAGCAGTTGAAGCAAAGTCTTTGAATATTTTTAAGGCAGAGCTAGATAGATTCTTGATAAGCAAGGGGATGAAATGTTATCGGAGGGGAGGCAGGAATGTGGGTTTGAGGCTACAATCAGATCAGCCATGATCTTATTGAATAGCCGAGCAGCATACTCCTGTTCCTAATTCATATGTTCGTTTGAGGGACGTCCCATATTCTTGCACTACCTCCCAGATTATGCTAAAAGTGTATCTACAGATGTCTTAGCTGAGCTTCATATTTTTTTATTGTTTTATAATGCTGCACAGCATTGTGCATTGCACTGGTGCACTGGTTTCCTCGTTCCAGTTTTATAATTATTAAGGAAGCTTTGGATTCAAAGCATTTACCAGCCTCAACTAAAGACAGTGGCCTGGATTTCCATCCTCGAAGCAGGTAGCGGGAATCAGGAAAATTCCCATCTCGGTCCACCTGCCACTGGAAAATGTACCTGCAGGAATGGAGTTTTCATTGTGCTGTCAATTTCACAATATTTATTTACACAAATTTAAGAGGTTTCAAGTGCTTGCAGATTCAGCTTTATTGATCGATACTTTAAAGGGTCTGGATCATTGACACTTTTTTATTGGGCTGTAGTAAAAAGGATTTTTTAAAGAAAGTGGAAAGTTATCAATCGATGTTTTTAAAGCTTTTTTTTTTACACATCCTACTTTACACTATAGAGTTCATTGGTTCTATACAGTGTATAGCAGGTAAATGGGTATGGAAGTGCAATAGCATTGGCATGATAGGCATGAGGGCCATAAGGGTTGTTTGGGGGTATAGCTTGGTATGGGGGCATGAGGGGCCATAGGTGTGTAGGGAGGCATACCTACACAGGAGGAACATGAGGAGGACCTTTTGAACTTACCTTTTAAAAGGTCCCCTCACCTCTGAGGTGCTGTAAACCAAGATTCATTAGGAACCTGGCTCGACTCACCAGGAATTCACCAAGGCTCCTTAGGCAGCAACTTCTAAACCCACAACCACTACCACCTAGGAGGACAAGGGCAGCAGATTGATGGGAACACCACCACCTGGAAGATCCCCTCCAAGTCACTCAATATCCTGACTTGGAAATATATCGCCGTTCCTTCACTGTCACTGGGTCAAAATCTTGGAACTCCCTTCCTAGCAGCACTGCAGGTGTACCTACACCACATGGACTGCAGCGGTTCAAGAAGGCAGCTCACCACTACTTTCTCAAAGGCAACTAGGAATGGCCAATAAATGCTGAACCAGCCAGTGAAGCCCACATCCCGTGAATGAATAAAAAAACAAAAATTGCGGAGAGCTAG
Source organism: Cetorhinus maximus (assembly GCF_964194155.1). Taxonomy (NCBI): domain Eukaryota; kingdom Metazoa; phylum Chordata; class Chondrichthyes; order Lamniformes; family Cetorhinidae; genus Cetorhinus; species Cetorhinus maximus. Next base: position 118,282,512 of record NC_135886.1, read on the forward strand.
GGCACGCCTATCCTCGCAATGGAAGGTCAGGAGTGCAAGGTTCAGGCCCATGACCCAACCCAGTCCACTCCCTTAAAAGGCACTCCCAAAATCAGAAACCCCGGGAAGGGGGTCAGGAGTTTTGGATTTGGGTCTCAAATGCCATTTTTAAAGGGCTCCTGAGTCATGCCATCTCGGTGAAAATCCAGGCCAGTATCTCTGTCAGGATAAATACAAAAACAAAGCCGCGTCATTTCTATGGTGGCATTTATCATATCAACCATTACACTGGCTTGCCAGTGCATAACAGTGAATATTACATTAAACAAAGTATTCCTCCTTCAAACAATATAATTTAAACCGACTAACTAATCACTCACTTCACTGTGGGTTATTTCTGTGTGTGCAAAATAACTGTAATATATGCCTGCATAACAGCCACTGCATTCAAAAATATTTTATTATTGAGTAAATTTACCAGTCCCACAGAATTAGCAGGGTACACTTTGAAAGAAGTATATGTTGAGGAGAGGCTGCTACAGCGTTGCACTGACTCTCTGACCCATGCTCTCTTTGACTTTAATTTCTTGCTGAAGCACTGATCAGTGAATTTATCCTTATATGTGAATCACTTAAAGGCAGAGTTAAATATTATGGGACTACGAGCTTTTTTTTTCATTTTCATATCCACTGCACTTAAGGTGCCCCAGAAAACAACCTTGTTAAAATGCTACTTACCTGACCACATTTGCTTTTAGAATTTTTCTAAAAAATTGCAGCGATTATTTCTTCTATGTTTATTTTTCACAAGGCCTATTCATCACTGTTTGTCTTCAATAAGCTCCGGTAGAACGATTCCATCAAAATTAATTGCTTTTCTTTCATTTTCTCTTTCTTAAAACAGAATGAGAGCTGTGAGTAAAAGCAAAGAGTCTGTATTGTCTGAGTCTGAGAACCATGCTAACCCACTCCAGCCTGCTGTGTGTGGTACAGAGGATGAAGGCCTGGATTTTGCCCTGGAAGATTCAATCCTGTTACCTATGGATCAAACTTTGGAATGCCACAGCCCACCGCCCGATTACAACTCTGTCATTCGCTACACCACACCACCAGTCTGAATAAACTGGATTTTCTGAATGCTACCACACCACAATTGTCAGTGCAGCCTTTAATGAGGAATGTACCACAGCACAACATCCTGGATATTGTAAACCAAACTCTTCTTCGGCTAAAGGGATATAGAGAGAGCCATATAACCATGGATGTCAAATCTACTATAAGTACTTGTGTTAAAGCCCTACTATTCATTCAGTAAAAAATACCCCTGCAGGTAATTTTCTGAAAAGTCCCAGGTCTGTGAAAAACCCCGCACAATATCATTATTATTCCAGTGCTGAGTGGCTGTGGGTATAGCTAGTGATCTCACAGCTGTGGTGTGTAGTCAGTGAATCAAATTGTATCAGTGAAATTCTCCAAACATGTCCAAAGTATCCCAGTCAATCATGGGAATGTCACTCAAAAAATTGATTTGTATGTGTATAAAAAACATATGTCTGTCAACTGTTTTGCTAACTGACTGTTGTAAAGAAGGGTCAGTGCCTGAAACCTATCTGTTCTCTCCGCAGATGCTGACTGACCTGTTCCTTGTTTCCATTTTTTATTTCACCATCTGCAGTATTTTTATTTGAATGTTTTGATTCCCTTACTCAAATGAAGATATCGTTCCATATTTTCCAATGTTCAACTTTCACATAGTTCAGTCAACAGGAGGTCCAGTGTTGCTATCATTCACCAAAAGTTAAAATGCCCTAATTTTGTTTCTTTTCCTAATTAACTGTTAAGAAAAATTTCCCACACATGAATTGGCTTCAGTGAAATGCTGAATACTAGAAGAGATGTGTGTAAATTGTATCACTTTAATGATGTTTTAGCAGTCTAAGGTCCCTGACACAAAGTTGTGAGTTCAGTTCCCAGGATTGCATGTTGCAATTTAAGGTGAATTTGAGTTGGGCCTCCAAATGAAATACATCTCGCAGAAATAAGCTGGTCCATCTCATAGTAAGGAGCAACAAGCTGTACATAAAAATTGTATTAATGGTGATGATAAAAACACTGTGGCACAGAGTTTCTGATTCTAGTGAAGGCTGTGGGTATGATAAGCTATTGAGGAGATAATGATGGAGAATATAAGATGGGGGGAAAACAATAAGAAAATGGCTAATTGAAAAACAGTGAAAGAATTTTTTGCTAGTCACAAACTCTGTTAGAATTTCCTCTATAACATTGAGGGTAGCAGACAAGTTGAAAATATCATTATGTTCTCCAGGCATGATGAATTTTAAATAGTTGCAGCAGGTAATTAAAATTTGATTATTCCACATCTAACTGAAAGCAGTGGAAACTAGAGCCATATAAACTGTAGGATTATGTCAATGTGAGGATATCTCCACTATTATGTACCCATATTCTGATGGCTTTCCAAACAAGATTAGCATTCAAAGGAGTTTTTCTTTGTTATTAATGCTTGTTCTTTGTGGATTCTTCATGAATTTTGTGTTGAGGCTTTTCCTGGTATCAGATAGTTAACAAGAAGTGTGAACAATGAAACCCCCCACCCTCCCAATGCACATTGTCAAACACATACAGATTTGCTATTGTACTCTCAATAATGACTGGCTTGTTCTAAGATCATGAAGAGTATAAGTTTTGCACAACAATTAGCTTGTATCCCCCTGCTCCCATCCAATCATGGAGAATGAGACAGCTCCCACTGGACACAATTTAATGCCATTCAATGCATTCTTGTTTGGCAGAGGCATATTATGTTCTACAATGTTGAGAAAAGTAGTTGTATATTATAAGGAGGAGACAATCCTGATCCCTCAAAGTGAGAAAAAATGTGTCAATGCTCCAGAAACAATATTTTAATCTGCAAAAATGTTTTAGAAATATTAATGGCTAATTTTCAGGGCTAACAGCTTTAAAACGGCAAGAATTAGACTGATCAGCAATGATAAATACAAATTCAATTGCTTTATAAACTCAGACTATTTTGTAAGGATAATGTAAAATTTGGACTCTACACTCCTCCCCAATTGCCCCCCCGCCCCCGTGTAACGCCCCGCCCACACCCGCCCCCACCTTAAGAGAGTGTCATTATTGGGCATTAGCTTTAATTAACGAAGGTATACTATTTGCACAAATAGAATATTTCCTTCATCTATTTTTAATTATCAAGAAAAACTATCTGAGTGTTCTTAGGTGGGCTGGGGGAACAGCACAACTGCTTAAATGAAAATTACCCCAAAACTTTCCTATTCAAGGAGAGGGTTTGAATCTGAACATGTTGTATCCAGCTGATTGGTTTTATGCATCTTCTAATATTTTACAAATTCCAGTATTTATTTAAAAATAAACTTACTAATTTAACTTTACCTGGTGTTATTAACATATTTCCAATGCTGAATTTAGTAAAACAGCAAAATAAAATATCAAAAGTATAGTTGCTAAAGCAAGAAGTAACTTCAATATTTCAAATTAGTCATTTACCTCATTACAATATTTCTAATACTGAATTTATATATTTTATAAAAGAATCAGACTGCGAATTTTTCACATCTTCCTAGCTTATCATCAGGATGTTACCAAAAGATGTAGTCAGAAATTCTAGGAAGAACTGTTATGGCTGTAATTACTCTCTGCCTTTATATCAATATTTGTAATTAGAGTGAAAAAGGTCTCAGGTAATCTCATGTTGCTGTATCCTTTTTTTCTAGATCTTGCACAGGTATTTGTTATAACAAATTAAAAGCAATTAACTGTTCAAACCATTCCAAGTATATTAGAAATGTCCCTAGGTGACAGATTGTGAATGGCTTTTTTTAAATAAAGTGGAAAAGGAACACTGCAGTGTAAAACAGGGAATATTTTGCATACTGTGAATTTACTGTTCTTTAAAAGAACTCTGGAATTAGAGTTCTTTCATTAATATATGAGGAACAATAACGAGAAAATGGTTATTTTTCACTGAAACTCCCAGGATGCTGTAAATCCCTTAGATTGTCCTATGAACAATTCAGATAGGTCACATTCCAATGGGTCTACTGTGAATGTTACGAGTATAAGGAGGTGCCCAGTATTGTTGTGTTATGTTATATAGTGTATAGTCACAAATCCAGTTATTCTACATTGCAATATAGGAATTAAAGATATCTGACATCGCACCATCTCATATATTTTCTAGTATTCTGTTCCCTTTATCACCCATTCACATTGTTCCTTCCACAAATCATGGCCAAATATAATTGAGCGCGTAGAGAAATTAGCAGCATTGTAAATTTAGAATGAGGAATTTAGCCCTGAAATTATATTGTAAGAAAATAGCACAATAGAACATAGGAACAGGAGTAGGCCATTCAACCCCTCAACCCATCTGCCATCGGCTGATCTGTACCTCAACTCCATTTACCCAGCTTTGTTCCATAACACTTTGATATCCTTACCTTAAAAAATGCATTACTTTGACATTCCTCTCTCCGCTACTTTACAGAGATGTTAACCCATTTCAAATAAATAGATCACTGATACTGCTGAAATAGTGCACAGGGGAGACACATCCATTAAACATTGGTGCGTTATTTTCACAGTGTGCTTTCAAGACTGTGGGTTTTTTTTAAAGAAGGGCGTCAAAAGATTGTAACAAAGTGGTGGTGTATGACCATGATAAAATAATCATACATGGGCTCAAGATGAAGTGAACTTGATGGGGCAGCTGGTCTTTTCTTGCTGCAGGCTTACTTTTTGTCTTAATTCCTTATTCAGAATTGTTATTTTAAAGCTATAGACTATATAATATAAAAAATAAGCAATGTCTGGGTGTGAGCTTCAGTAATTTGAATTTGTAATCCTGATGATGTTTCTTGACACTCGAATGCTGTTATCACGAGTTATGATGTCATCAGGACCGCTTGATTGAATTCCTACCAGTTATCGATTATCCTATCTGTTCAGTTGCACTTATTTGTAGCTTGTTTTTGTTTATGTACCATTAACTGGAAATGTGTTTATTTTGCATTAGCTAACTAGCAGTAAGCTTTGGAAAGCAAATAACATTTAAGTAAGGGGAGTATATGGTTTCAAAGTGTGACAAATGAACTTTGTCTACGAAACAGCTAATATTAATTATCATTATTTTATACATGCAAAATACCAATAACAAAGTCTTATGCTTCTTTAAATTACCCAATCCATGGATTAGCCTGTAATGTTTTCTTTGCCTTATATCTTTGTGTCTATGCAGCGTTTATGCAGAATGTAATGGCCAGCTTCAATGCCAAGGTGGTGAAATTGCATGACTAGTTTGCCAGCACAAATATTTTTAATATTCAACTCCGTAATTTCCAGTGTTCTGAAATTAAAATATAAGTATCACAGATGTACAATGAAAGGTCTTAGTAAATGCACAAAAGTTTTAAATGGTATTCTCTTCAGCCATTTTCAATGTATTAATATTATTCCTGATAAGACTTAACCTAATACATATATACAAATCATCATGTACCAGAATTTTTCATCAACACAGATGGGACAGTATAACAGCACACTTCAAGAACGAGGCAACTTTAGTTGTAATTCCAATGAAATGTCCAAGTACAGAATCTTGAAAATTCAAATAGATCATTCTTGTTAATTTTTCATTCATACTATTAGTTTCCCTTTGCTAACACTAGTGAGCTAGCTATTCATTAGCGACTTCTTTTACAACAATGGTGAGAGGTGTATACTCTTGTGTGTACAGATTCTCTCCTCAAGGATCCTCTCCTGCCCATTGAATTGTCAGGGCATCAGAGAAGTGGTTGTATAGTATTGGAGAGAGTTGGCAGAGACTAAAGTCAAAACCCTCAAAATTAGAAGTGATTACTGACACCGTGCACTTATTATAAGTCATTGTTACTCATTAAGTTGAACTTTTAATACTAACAAATTGTAGCAAGTCAGCTCTTGAAATACCCTTACACCCCTTGAGAGAGTTGTTGGAGATGGCAGGTGTAAGTGGAAGGTATAACGTGAGGTTATTTGAGGGCATTTTGCTACTAATTTTTAAGAAGAGTCAGCTGAGGTCTTTTCAAGCAGAGGATGGTTCCCACTTATTCAGGCATGATGTAGTGAATGGCAAATCCTGTTATAAGTCAGCTCCAGTACGTTGATAGACATGTGCTCACACCACTCACAAACTGCCTACAAATATAGGACAACTTACAGAATCAGTCAAGTGGATTGTTGGAGACACCAGCTTTCTGTTAAAAATGAAAATTTCAGCAGCCATTAAACTGGAATATTTGCTAAGCATCAGAACGTGAGGTTGTTTCCCTCTTTCAATTTTGCACATGGAAGAACTTTTTCTTTAAAATAACATAGTCAGAGAAAACTAATATCAAAATAACAACAAATGAGAAAATACTAACAAGTTTTCAGGAAGCTCGTGTAGTCCTCAAACAGTTCTGAAAAATGTTCCTTTTCTGCATATTTTACTGACAGATTTTGAAGAAGTAACACAAGCATTCCATACTAACTATTCGAAAGCTTGATGTATGTGCTATAAGCTCTCAAACTCATAACTCATGGTCCTTTTTAACACTCTAGCTTATCCCTACTTTTGAACTGAAATGTGATGCAGAGATAAAGGTTTGTTTCTGAATCCTACTCTCATGCTTGCAGGACAGGCTAATCCTTTGTATTAAAGAAGGATATCTATTCATGTCAAGACAACTTCTTTCTCTAAGAACCACTTGTTTTAAAGTGCTCATACGACTCACTTTTAATGATTTCTTTTCTTAAGGAACAGCAGAGAACTGCCATTTATTCTGTGGGAAAGTAATAAGGAATGTCGATGTATTATCTGTGGAAGAATGTATGCACTGGAGAACCTCTGTATTTCATATAGCCTAAGCTCTATTGGAGCTATTAACAAAAAATAAAGTTTACATATATTTATAGCTTTGTTAGTTCTGTGTTTCTGTCTTTTAATGTTTTCATTCAGAAGAAGAAACATCCTTCAATGGCACAACAATGTGTTGTGCTGAGAATATGGGTGGAATTTTGTGCTCTCGCTCGTAGCGAGTTTGGAGGCGGGAAGGGCATGTACTGAAGCAGGATGGTGGCGTATCCAAACCCGCCACCTTCCTGCCACCGCCCAAATTAAGTTCTGGGCAGGAAGGCCCATTGCCAACCTTCCAGCCCTGCTGCCCTTAAGTGGCCAGTTAAGGACTACCCAAGGGCCTCATCCTGCCACCGCTGGGGTTAACCTAGCTGCTGGCAGATCTGTCGCCATGCAGCATACACAACAGCTGCTATCCTGCAGCAGCTTGTCACCTCCGGGAAAGGGGTTGTCCCTTGATCAAAGGCACTGAGTGCCTGGTTGAGGGACTGGACATTAGGAAGGGGAGCCAGCTTCCTGTCCTTGCTTCCAAATCCCCTGCACCCTTCTCCCCACGATCCCCACTCCATTAACCCATCCATCCCCCCCCACTCCCCGATAATTCTTACCTTTGTCCTTGGTTGCTCCATAATCCTGGGACTCCAGAGGCTGTTCTTCTGGCAGCAGCCACAGCCCCCTCCATGGCACTACTGAGCGCAACAGTTGCCAGCCCCTGAATGGGCGACACCTCTCACTAGGCAAGACTTCTTCCCATGGGGACCTGCCAGTGGCCTCGCCACTTCCTGAATGGAATGTGGCTCAGCAAATCTTCTCTTCAGCCAACAGCCGAGATCCCCGGTGCCTCAACAGGTTCTGCCCCATATCAGATCTGCTGTGTTCAGGATTACCAGGCTCACTGGTAATCAACTGATTTGCCATTGCCACTTGCTATACCCACAACTGTTCAACAAAGCTGCAGGATTGATGCCCTCTCGTGTTTTGGTTGGCAGAAAATGGTTGCACAAAAATGCACACTCGATCACATGAGCACAGGTAGGAAGGTAAATTAGTGAGAGATCTTCATCATAAAATAAGTGAGTTGCCACGCTACTAGCAAGATTGTTAGCTTGTCAGCTTGCCTAAGGGGATCTACATCTCATAAGGGGAAGATTCAGTGTGGTTGCAGACACATGCATTCAATTCAACTTGCAAAATGGCAGGCAAAAGAGAAGCAGGAAGAACCCCTCCCCTTCCCCCCCACCCCTGGTTTTCGAATACTGCTTGGAGGTCCTGGAGGAGGAGATGTGCAGGAGGAACGGACATCTTCTTCCCACCAGGCAGCAGTGAGCAGAGGTAGCAGAGCAGGTCAGCGCCAAAAGCAATAATCCACAAACCTGGCTGCAATGTTGCAAGGATTATCTGACCGGGGTGGATAAGGTAAGACTCCTAGCTCAGATCAGCTGCCCTTTTTGCTGTCATTGCTGTTCTCCCTGGCATTAAGACTCAATGATAATCTCAGCGGCATCACCAGACTCCTTAATATAGTGCAGCCAATAAAACAAAACCATACAGTGACAGACAAATGTCAGTTTCTCCCACAGCTCTGTGCTCTGAGGAACTGCCAATACTCAGCCAAAACAGGGCAAAATGATCCCAACAACCTTTTTGTTTTATTCATTCATGGGATATGGGCTTTGCTGGCTGGGCCAGCATTTATTGCCCATCCCTAGTTGCCCTTGAGAAGGTGGTAGTGAGCTGCGTCCCTAAACCACTGCAGTCCATGTGGTGTAGGTACACCCACAGTGCTGTTAGGGAGGGAGTTCCAGGATTTTGACCCAGCTACAGTGAAGGAACGGCGATATGTTTCCAAGTCAGGATGGTGAGTGGCTTGGAGGGGAACTTCCAGGTGGTGGCGTTCCCATCTATCTGCTGCCCTTGTCCTTCAAAATGGTAGTGGTCGTGGGTTTGGAAGATGCTGTCTAAGGAGCCTTGGTGAATTCCTACAGTGCATCTTATAGATGGTACATACTGCTGCTACTGTGTGTTGGTGGTGGAGGGAGTAAATGTTCATGGATGTGATGACAATCAAGCAGGCTGCTGCATCCTGGACGGTGTCAAGCTTCTTGAATGTTGTGGGAGCTGCACTCGTCCAGGAAGTGGGGAGTATTCCACCACACTCCTGACTTGTACCTTGTAGATGGTGGACAGGTTTTGAGGAGTCAGGAGGTGAGTTACTCATCGCAGGAATCCTAGTCCTTGGCCTGCTCTTGTAGTATTTATATGGCTAGTCTAGTTCGGTTTCTGATCAATGGTAGCCCCCAGGATGTCGATAGTGGGGGATTCAGTGATGGTAATACCATTGAACATTGAGGGGTGATGGTTGGATTCTCTCTTGTTGGACATGGTCATTGCCTGACACTTGTGTGGCACAAATGTTACTTGCCACTTATCAGCCCAAGCCTGGATATTGTCCATGTCTTGCTGCATTTGGACATGGACTGCTTCAGTATCTAAGGAGTCGCGATTGGTGCTGAACATTATGCAATCATTAGCGAACATCCCCACTTCTAACCTTCTGATGGAAGGAAGGACATTGATGAAGCAGCTGAAGACGGTTGGGCGGAGGACACTACCCTGGGGAACTCCTGCAGTGATGTCCTGGAGCTGAGATAACTGACCTCCAACAAACACAACCATCTCCCTTTGTGTTAGGCATGACTCTAACCAGCGGAGAGTTTTCCCCCTGTTACCCATTGACTCCAGTTTTGCTACGGCTCCTTGATGTCACAATCTGTCAAATGTGGCCTTGATGTCAAGGGCAGTCACTCTCACCTCACCTCGGGAGTTCAGCTCTTTTGTCCATGTTTGAACCAAGGCTGTAATGAGGTCAGGAACTGAGTGGCCCCACCGGAACCCAAACTGGGCATTAGTGAACAGGTTATTGCTAAGCAATAGCAATTGATAGCACTGTCGATGACCATTCCATTGCTTTACTGATGATCAAGAGTAGACTAATGGGGCAGTAATTGGCTGGGTTGGATTTGTTCTGATTTTTGTGTATAGGACATACCTGGGCAATTTTCCACATAGCTGGGTAGATGCCAGTGTTGTAGCTGTACTGGAACAGCTTGGCTAGGGGCGCAGCAAGTTCTGGAGCACATGTCTTCAGTACTATTGCTAGAATATTGTCAGGGCCCATAGCCTTCAGCCATTTCTTGATATCATGTGGAGTGAATCGAATTGGCTGAAGACTGGCATCTGTGGTGCCAGAGGAGGCTGAGGTGGAACATCCACTTGGCACTTATGGCTGAAGATTGTTGCAAATGCTTCTGCCTTAACTTTTGCACTGTTGTTCTGGGCTCCCTCAACATTGAGGATGCGGATATTTGTGGAGCCTCCTCCTCCAGTGAGTTGTTTAATTGTCCACCACCATTCGTGGCTGGATGTGGCAGGACTGCAGGGCTTAGATTAATCCGATGGTTATGGGATCACTTAGCTCTGTCTATCATTTGCTGCTTATGCTGTTTGGCATGCAAGTAGTCCTGTGTTGTATCTTCACCAGGTTGAAACCTCATTTTTAGGTATGCCTGGTGCTGCTGTTGGCATGCCCTCCTGCACTCTTCATTGAACCAGAGTTGATCCCCTGGCTTGATGGTAATGGTAGAGTGGGGGGTATGCTGGGCCATGAGGTTACAGATTGTGTTCGAGCACAATTCTGCTGCTGCTGATGGCCCACAATGCCTCATAGATGCCCAGTCTTGAGTTGCTAGATCTGTTCGAAAACTATCCCATTTAGCATGGTGGTAGTGCCACACAACACAATGGAGGTTATCCTCAATGTGAAGGCAGGACTTTGTCTCCACAACAGCTGCGCGGTGGTCACTCCTACCGATACTGACATGGACAGATGCATCTGCGGCAGGCAGGTTGGTGAGGATGAGGTCAAGTCTGTTTCTCCCTCCTGTTGGTTCCCTCACCACCAGCCGCAGACCCAGTCTAGCAGCTATGTCATTTAGGACTCAGCCAGCTTCGTCAGTAATGGTGTTACCGAGCCGCTCTAGGTGACGGACATTGAAGTCCCCCACCCAGACTACATTCTGTGCCCTTACCTCCAGCAGCCTATCCAGAGACTCACCTTAAAGAAAGTGACTTTAAATATAAGTGCCTCAGCCTGCTTCCTGTGTGTTCCTGCTGGGTGCCTTAAAAGAGCAAATAGGGCACCTTCGGGGACCAATTTCCCAAAAGGCTCCTAATTCAAGTATAGGACTCCAGGGGCTTATAACCTGCTCATGTATTCATTACAGGCAGCCACTTAGCTTACCATTGAAGTGCCTAAGCCAAAATGGCAGGTTTAACATTCATTTTATACACTTAAACTGGTGAAACACAAGCAAATTTCCTCCCAAAGGTTTTCAGGTGAGAAGGAAAAGGCAGAAACATTGACAGAGAAAATTGATGAGGAAAAGTAACAGAAGTGCACAGCCCACCAGCCAGCCCCTGACCTGTCTGAAATTTTACAGTGGATTGGGGGGTGCTGGAGGTGTCAGGTGACCTGAACGCCCTGGGTCTATTGAAGCCCTTAAGTATCCAATTAAAGGCCGCAAGGGCCTCATCCCAACCCTGCTGTTATTTTACCCGTGGCAGGAGGAGGCCCACGCCAAGCGGGTAGCCTGGCAGCTAGGGTTGGGAAAGGGGTGACCTCCTTTGCAGGTTCCCAGTGCCCATACCCCTCTCCCCAGGTTATACTTCCCCCTTTACCTCCATCCCCAGCCTCTCAAATCCGGTCCCCTACCCTCTTCATCACCCTCTCCAAGGTCTCCCAACCTGGCCCCGGCAATACCCCGAACTTACCTTAAGTCCGGACTCCACTTCGTCAGGGCTGCCTGTAGTCCCAGTAGTGGCCACATCTCCCACATGGTGCTGCTGGGACTACAGAGTTGTTGGCCATGCGATTGGCTGGCAGATCTCCAGGATAGGACTTATACCCGAGATAGGGGCAACAGTCTTGACTTAAAGGGATTAGCTCTGCAGCCAGCATTCAGTTGCTGAGGGGCAGCTGTCTGTATGGTGGGCAGGCTTGCCACTGACCTTTTAGGGGGTGAAGACCACAGTGTCCCATAAGATCTAGCCCACATAGAGAGAAGCTGTCCAGTAAAGAACCATCAGCCAATCCATTTGAATTCAATAAAAATCTGGAATTAAAAGTCTAATGATGACCATGAAACCATTGTCAGTTGTTGTTAAAAACCTATCTGGTTCACTAATGTCCTTTAGGGAAGGAAATATGCCATCCTTACCTGGTCTGGCCTACATGTGATAACCCACAGCAATGTGGTTGACTCTTAAAATGCCTTCTGAACAAGGGCAATTAGGGATGGGCAATAAATGCTGGCCTAGCCAGTAATGCCCACATCCCATGAACAAATAGTAAAAAAAAACAATTTGGAGTTTATTAATTGGCAGCTATGATAAAATAAGTAAGTTGAAATGTCGAATAGGGATTGTGAGTTTGGCCTGTTGGTGTACTGCAACATATTCTGACACAGATCATTGGGTCCAGACTTCAGCACTACAATTCACAACAAGGAGAATTTCAAATGAGTTACATAAGATCAGCCCCAAATACGTGCATGGAGATCGAGGTTTGCTATTAACCCACACCCTTTCATTGGTTGCAGCCAATGCTTTAAATTGACACCGCCTGTTACTTTATATGATTGCTGCATACAGACAGCTAGTTCCAGATTGTTCATTGGCTAGTGCTACTTAAAGGCATCCTGTACCTCTTAATGAGGATCTGCAATACATCTGGAAGAATTGGTGGAAGTCCTTGAAAAGGACATCTGTGCTATGATACATTGGGATATGGCTGAACATGCAAGCAACACATTTTTCTAACAATGCTTTGGTGGCCTTGGTGTAAGAAACAAAGAAAGATTTACTGTTTTTTTTTTCTTATTTCTCCATCCAAAGGCAGGATAAAAAGGGACCAGAGCATTGACAGTGAGAGTTGTTAGGAGTTCAGGTGAGAGTTTGCTGCTGTTTTGATGCTGAGATTTCATACCTCTTCCTGTGGTTTCTGCTGAAGCATTTGCTTTGTCAGCTTTGTTTCGAGGACTTTTGTTTCATCAGCTCTCCTGGAGGATTTCTGCCAAGTGCACCCTTCAGTGCACGAGACAATGCCATCTGCACTTCAGCAAATGGGGATTGTTTACTCCGTCGGTGGGACCTCCTCTGACGAGGAAGAGAGGGGCAGAAGAGAGAGGAGGCCAGGTGTCTGCAGGCAGCATCCCAGGGAGAGACCTGTGGGAGGAGAGGCATAGGGGCAGGGAATGTAGGGCCAGCAGGGAGAGCAATGTGGAAGGCACCGCAGACGACTTCACTATTCTGCTGCCAGAGTATACAGGCAGCAGTCCAGCTAGCTAACCATGTCTGAGGTCCAGTGGCGTAGCAGGCTTCGCCTCACTAGGGACACCATGACATCCATATGCTAGATGATTGGGCTGGAGATTGCCTCCAACTGTATGGGTGGGCACCCAATGCCAGTAGCCCTCAATTTTTTCAAATCCGGATCTTTCCAGGGGTCAGTGGAGGGGTCTGTGTGGAGTATCCCAATCAGCTGTCCAAGGCTGTGTCAAGCTGATCACTGACTCTCTTTTCAGAGAGGTCATGACCTTCATTCATTACCAGACAGACAAAGCCAGCCAGGTTGAGCAAGCCAGAGGCTTTGCAGCTATTACTGGGTTCCCCTGCATCCAAAGTGTCACAGACTGCACCCATGTGGCCATAAAGGTGCCAGTGGGTCAGCCGGGTGCTTTAATGAATAGAAAGGGCTTCTACTCCACGAACGTGCAGATAGTATGCAACCACAAGACAAAGATACTTCAAGTCTGTGCAAGGTACCCTGAGAGTTCCCATGATGCATATATCCTGCGACACTCCCAGGTGCCAAGGCTGTTCGTGGCTCCAGCTTGGCTGGATGCTTGGCTGCTGGGTGACAAAGGATATCCCTTGAAAAGGTGGCTCATGACGCCACTCCAGCATCCAAGGACAGAGGCAGAAGAGAGGTACACAGGGAGTCATGCCTCCACAAGGGCAGTGGTTGAGAGGACCATTGGGCTGCTGAAGGTGAGGTTCCTCTGGCTGGACCGATCAGGGGGTGCCCAGCAATATCATCTGGAGCGCATGTCGCTTATAGTCGTTGTGCTGAGCGCAACGCACCATCTGGAACTGGCAAGGGGGACCCACTGGAGGATGAGGATAGCGAGGCAGCTCCACAGGCCTCAGAGGAAGACTCCATTGGTGGATCTGATGAGGAGCCCAGGCTGGCACAGGGTGACGACGTGGAGGCAGACATAAAGAACCTTCCGGGAGGCAGGGACACCAAGGAGGCCTTGATTCAACGCACCTTCAGCTAGGCTGCCAAGGCATGGCTTTGCTCTCATGGCATGTGTGCCACCTCCTTCAAACGCATTTCTGAGGAGGAAATCCCATGATCCTAATGTTGCCTCACAACCTCTGTAATAAAGTTTGCTTCCCCTGGCATTTATCATAAGACACTGATGAGGCCTGCACCTATGGAACTCATGAAGGACACTCGGAGCATTGAAACAAAATCTAGATTTATATCTTTCCCAGAGTTGCCAAAAAGGAACATAGCATAATTTTGTTGCTACTGTCACACAAAAACAATACATAACACTGATGAAATGATAGAATGCCACCTGTAAAAACCCCATCCTATGCTACAGTACCTTAAACTTACACTTGCGAGTGCTGCGTCTTGATGCCACCCCCTTGCTGGCAGTGGCATTGGGGGCAGGTTACTAACTATGTTGTTGTATCGGCCCTGCTGACCTTAGCGATCGTCCTCTGGCCAGCAGGGCCTAAGCACACTTTGCCTGGGAGGGTGCAACCGTCAGTGTAGCTGGGCACTCCTCAGTCGTTACAACCTCATCAGCTGCCACAGTCACTGGTATAGGGGCAGAAGAGCCCTCATCCGGAGTGCTGTGAGAGAGACGACAGGCAGCTCACCTCCTGAGGTCACTGCCAGTGTGTGGGCTTGCAGGTCCGAGTGCAACCCCAGGAACCCCTGATTCCATTCCTGGAGCTGCCTCTCCATCAGGGCCGCCACTCTCTCAATGGTGGAGGCTGTGTGCATGGTGCTCAGGGCATGGACACCTCCATGACAGAGACCATGGCACGCAAACCCTCATGGATCTCCGCCAGATCTTCCTGCACATTCCACTGGACCTCCAGCATCTGCTGTCTGATGGATAACACCAGGGGCTGATCATCTGCCTCAGGCTCAGCATCATCCTGGCCTCCAAGCAGTTCTCAGACAGCTGGCATCCGAGGCACTCTCTGCCTCTGCAAGCACTATCATCTGAGCCAACAAACTAATGTCCACTGATGTGCTTGTATCTGCCCTAGTGCCTGGTAGCAAGAGAGGATGTGACGTTGGTGGATCTGTCTGCAGCTGCTCCTCAGATGTTAAGGGTGGGTCCTCAGGTTCCTGGCAGCCTCTGGAGGATGGTTTATCTGAGGTAGGAAGAGAATATCAGTATTATCAATTATCACATAGTCAAAGCACATGCTAGGCAGGCGGATGATGCTATGGGCAACTGCATCATGGTGGCATCGTGATTGCTGAATCACTGGGGACTCTTGCTCAGAAGTCTTAATTTGAGATGAGATGACCCTACATTGTTTGCACTCTCTGCCAGTCTCGTATCTGCCCACCAGACTCTTACCTACCTCCAACACACCTGCCTCTCTGTGACCTGAGGACAGTGAGTGCTCCTCACTGGCACACTAGCTCGACAGCACCTATCTGAAATTTGTTCAGTATGAGCAGTTTAGCCACCCCACCACCCGTTCGTCTGCGCTCCACAGCATTATGGCTTCTCTTCTCCCTTTCAGGACCAAGTGCATTCATTAGTCCACACTTTACCTTCAACACCATACCAGCCTTGCTCCCTCACGACCCCCCCCGACCCACCACCAACCCCACAGGACCACGTTGAGGAGCCCCCAAGTCTGCACATCCCACACTTCTATGCCCCCAAGGCTAGCGGCCACAACTCCCAGCCTTGGCTGGCACATGTATATGTGCCATTTGTCACTCTGATTCTTATACCCCTGAGTGCCATGAAGGGCGGCCACCCTTCATGACATCTCCACACAGTACCATGCCAACTCGATACTCCCTTGCCGAGTGCAAAAGATCATTAAACCGTTTGTGGCACTGAATCCAGGAATGATCCACTACGTCATGCCCGCTGACCTGGGCTGCCACCTCTGACCAGGCTTTCTTTGACTGATGTGATGGCTTCCTCTTGCCATCCCACGATATCAGACTGTACGCCTGGCATTCACTGCCTCCACTAGAGCACACAGGCACTCGTGTGGCGGGCAGAGTGCCCACAGGCATTGCCCTCCTGTCTTCCATGCCCAGCAGATGCTGAGGCCATAACCCCTGCAAATTTCAAAAGTCTCTCCAAGGCAGCTCCCTGAGGCTCCTCAAAACCTCCTGGCAGCTTTCAGGGACCTGCCTTTGCTGTTTTGGGACCCGGTGCCCACCACGCTCTCGCCCCTGCCGCCAGCACATCGCCAATGTACGGGTGCGTTTCACACTGGCTGGCCCTTAATTGGCCAACCAGCGTGAAATCGTGCTCAGGGTCCAATCACAGCCGGAAGCAGAAATCACAGTCACTTCCGAGCCTGCCGATCAAGCGTGCCTGACAAGCACAAAATTCAGGCCAATGTTTATTTACCCAAGATAACCAGATTTCAATTTCTTGCAGTTTCAGCTATTGGTTTTATAGGGTTTGGATGATTGACACTGTTTTGGGGCTGTAGTAAAAAGGAGACTTTTGTAGGAAAGTGGAAAGTTATCAGTGAAAGACAGTTTTTTAAAAGCTGTTTTGTACACGTCCTACTGTCACTGTAAGATTCGTTGGTTCTTTACCGTGTATAGTGGGTGTATATGCCTGGAAGTGACACAGCATGGCATGAGGAACATTAGGGGCCAAAGGCATTGTATGGGAAATATAAGAGACCACAGGAATGGGTAGGAGGCATACCTTGGCATGGTGAGCATGAGGGGCCAGAGGGGTTGGTTTTGGGAGGATACCTTGGCATGGGAGGTATGAGGAGCACCTGTTAAATGTTGGTTCACGACACCTCCAAGGTTCCGTGAACCTTGACCCTTTGAAAAGCTGGCTCAACTGAAAATTGCGGAGGCCAAGGACATGCCTATCCCCACAATGGAGTGGCCAGGTCAGGAGTGCAGGGTTCGGGCTCACAATCTGAACTAGCCCACGCCCTTAAAAGACCCTGTTAAAAATTGGGAACCCTGGGAATGGGGTCAGGAATCCTGGAATCAGGAGCAGCCTGCCATTTTTAAAGGGCTCCCAAGTCATCCTTACTTGAGGAAAATACAGCCCTTCCATCCTTTTTCTTCATGGAAGCATTATCATTCTGAACCCTCCCCTGAAATATCGAGTCCAATGTTTCAGTATGATGGCCTTTCATCATCTACATTGTAGCTTTCCTTCCTCTTCCAGTTCCTCCAATTCCTGTTGCACTTCCTCCTCCTACTGTTCCTCCACCTCCTCTTCCTTCTCCTCCTCTACCTCATGCTCCTGTTCTTCAGCTTCTCCCATGATAGGTGGTGACAAGGACAATCCCTTCATAATGGCCATGTTGTACAACATGCCATCACAAATCTTGATACCGACTCAGCTGAGTGCTGAAGACCCCCTGGAGTCCATGTGGCAGATGGTTTGTTTGGGAATGCCAACAATATGCTCTGTAAGATAGCTTGCAACAGTATGGCTCTCATTGTAGGCCTGCTCAGCACGTGTGCTTGCAATCTGGACCGGAGTTGAGAGTCATGCCGTGAGTGATTAACTCGTGTTTCTTAGTGCCAACACTCCTGTCCTCACTGATCTGCCTTGGGTCCTAGTCCTCCAATGCTTCCAAATTTCAAATTCCCACCTTCATATGCCAAATTGATTCATTAGTGTCATAAGAGTTATGCTCTGTACAATGGAATATTCTCCCACACGCAAGCAGATCTCCTCTCAATTGTGCAATACAGGGAAGTGTCAAATGGAGGGAACAAGTCAGTGTTGTCCTTTCACTTACAGCTGATTCCACTATTAGATGCCAATGGTAAAGTTCGCTGTTTTACTGGGACAAGGCAAGGAGAAGTTAGTAAAGGTGTTGATGAGAACACATTCAAAATAAATCCTTAGCCTCCAATGAGCAGGAACAAAAACAGGTAACAAAAAACAGGCAGCCACTTAAAAAAAATGTCATTGAAAATATGTTATTTTAAAGCACCACTTGCTCAGAATGAATGGCAGATGTACAGCAGATGTTTACTTGATCTGGTAGATTAGCTCTTAGTGCTTCAGTGCATTCCACTTCTCTTCAATATTCCTGTTAAAGTGATTTAAATCTGCTCCCTTTTTCTACTTCCAGCTTATTTCAAGTTTCTAAGGAGACCAGAATGATATAATGTAATAGATTTGGGGCTTGAATGTAATGTATGAGGGAACACTGTCTGCTGACAGCTGCATGTGACATGAGTAGAACCCTCTCACAGGACTATCTGATAGAACTGTCACCATATTCTTGGATTTCAGTATTTGCAAAATGGGAATTGAGTGACTTAACTGATCTTATCCTGTTAATAAATCTTGGGCATAAATATGCTGGGCACAGTTTAATAGAATTTGTTGTTGGCAATTGTCTAATGCTTGGACAAATTGTAGTTACTTCAATTTTCAACAGCACTTGCGTGCTACATTTTGTTGTTTTATTTTTGGTCAGCCAGGCATATGACATACGTGGGAGCCCGGCAACATGTTAAAACCTCCCAGTTCAAGCTTTGGGAAATCTACATTTGCCAGTATGGTTTATGCTTGTTTAGTATGAAATGCATGCTTTCTCCCAATAAAGACACGTTGCTTTTGCCCAAGTTTAGAGAGCTTTGATGCAAAAATGTGTGAACAGGGGCATTCCTGGAGTTTATCTGGCTAAAAACAAACTCCTTCCACCCTATCCATTTTAACATTCACTTGTAGGTTCATCAAGAGCCAAGAGAGTAGAACCTTGGCCCCCAGTGACTGTGCCATCCCTCCATGCTTTATTAGTAAGCTAAAGGGTATTCCTCATGAGAAATTGACTCTCCTCCAGAGTACTCAGTGATAGATTAGTGCAGGCTAGAGCTCTGGAACCACTGCCTCTTCATTTTGCCACAACTCTTCCCAGAATCTTGCATGTGCATGAGAGGAAGACTTGTATTGAGTGCTAATATCTAGAGCATGAAAGGAAACTGTGTGGGCACAAGCCTCATATATCACAAGTTTAACCTGTATAGTGATTTTGCATGAAAGGAGACGAGCAATATCAAAGCACCCTTCTCAGTGAGACCTGCAATACTGCATCCAAGTTGAAGTTGGCATCCACCAGCATATTAAGGTAATGCTATGAATAAAGAATTAGAAAATATATTTTCCCATCATTAGCATTGAGGTTCCCTCTTGGGCCATACAGGATCATCATACCACAATTGAACCCACCATATCCCAATGGTTAACCCATGTTCATGATGGTGAAGAGCAGTTGTTTCCACCAGAGACACTCTCATTAGTGAGGAGGAATGCTGAAATATTTTGAGAAATGCCTGGAAGTGACACTCCAAAGTCATCTCCAATGATAATTGATGAAGACATTGAATAGGATGGACAGCAATGCCTAACTCCTTTTCCAAGGTAGACAGGTTCAGATCATCTACCCATACACAAATATTAGAGCAGGAGTACACATCCCAGGTAAAAGCCAAGATTTGGCTTTGTACATGGAAAAGCTTTCAGCTTCATCATGAGGACTACATGAGAGAGTAGGTTAAAAACATTATGAAAATCACGGAGTTTTCCTGGGCCATGTGAGGATCTGCAATTTTGAATAAAGCCACAAACTGATCTATACATTCCTTATGTAAATTTGGATGATGGTGTAGTCAGGTTTCTGTTTTGTCTGCAGAGAAATTGTTTTGCAAATCGTTGATATGTTCAACAGTTAGTAGCTTACCTTAAAAACCTCAAACAGAATATCGTATTTTATTAGGAGTCAATGAGGCAAACTCGGCAGAATGTCAAGAAAGACATCTTGACTATGTTTTCCTTATATTGTTTCCTGTGCTTTATTGTATCGTCCATGCACCTGAGACAGGAATTCATTTTTAAATACATGTAATCTGGATAACCCTTATAAAGAGAAAGAGGATTCTAAAAAAAAGGACTTACTGACTACCAAATAATAAGTACACAATACATGGAGTTAAAGTTGATGGTTGTCACTATGTATTTCTGAAATATTGGGCAGAATAGTCCCAGATTTGCAATAAGTACGGGAGCGGGCGGGGAAAAGAACATTTTACTCACCAGCCGTAATGGTCGCTTCTCACGCCATATTGACCCAATCCTGCTTCATTAATCATGCATTCCCGGGAAACACAGCGTTTTGATGCCAGGGCGCCTTCGATTCACCCGCCACACCATCACCTCACTGCTTCCTCACGCGTGGCACCATATTTAAAGTGGAGCCATGCACACACCTCTCAGTACTTCCAGCCTACGACTGCTGCACAGAAGACATAGCCCTGAAAGGCAAGAAGGTTGCAGCCCCCCCGATTCAGTGACGCGTCACTGGAACGCCTTTTGGATGCCGTGGAGGCCTGCCGCTCTAGCTGCAGGAGGGGCATCAACGTCACCAATCCGGCTTAGATGGCGGAGGCAGCAGGGGATAGTGCCAACGCCCTGCAAAAGAGAACAGTCACCCAGTACCGAAAGAGGATGAATGGTCTCCTCCGTTCCACCAGGGTAAGTCACTCTTCTCATCGCTCTCAACTCACACACTCACAAACCCATCACACACACACAGGGCCCTCACTCACTGCCAGTTCAAGGGACATCACCATTCACTCTCTCACACACACCTTCATTGTCCTCATCCATGGGACCACTGACCACCCACACATGCCAGGCATACTTATCACCTGGCCTGGCAGGCATCCTGCTTACTCTCTTTCCATTTGTATTCATGCAGGACAAGCTGGTACACAACAAAGGGAGAGGTCGCAGACTGGTGGAGGGATGTCTGAAATCAAGTTCCTCATGGACTTTGAAAATAGAGTCATGCAGAAGGCCGGCTAGGATCTGGACCATTCCTGTGCTGATGGTGAGGTTGATGGTGCTCAACAAAGTGAGGATGCAGCAGTGCAACATCCATCAGACAACCATGCTGTGAGTGATGTGCCCTGTTTCATAGGCCACAGCCATGCACTAATTATCTCTCCTTGCTTTCACTGGCAAATCTGGCAAACAGCTGATGGAGCCCATGACCCAGGTCCTCAACTCAAGCCCCGAAGACACCTCAGAAGCAGAATCTCCTGAAATCCTCATTGATGACCCTCACCGCTCACCCACACCCTCCACCAGCACAGAGACACACGTCTCGGTGGGACCTAGCTTTAGAATAGCCTCAAGGTCACAATCTGGTGAGCACATTGCTCTGTCTGATACATAGCAGGCTGAGGCAGGGCCTTCCCAGGTTTCCGGCACTCGGAGGACTGCTGGAACCCAGAAATCTGCTGAGTCTGGGTCAGATTACAAGCCTCTGAACTCGGTCATACCTCAGTAGCTGGATCTGTGAAGGCAAGCTCGGGAACATCAGGAAGAGATGTCCATTGCACTCCTCAGATTGCAAGGCTCAATGGAGGAGTCCGTCTGCCTTCAGTTTGAGGTAATAGCGCCGGCATGCCAACACACTGGGGTCAACACTGGTAGGGTGGCGGCCTGTCCTGCACTGCTGCGCGAGTTGAACTCCATCAATGACGCTATAGTTGGCCTCCAACAGTGTCAGCACAAGAGGGGTGAGGGGCAACTCAATTTCACTCCAGCTTCCCCTTCTCCTCAAGGAGTCAGCCAGTGGCCCTCGGGCAGCCATAGGGAGGAGAATCAGCAGATGCACACCCCGGGGCCATCCACCTAGGTGACTCTGGGAGTGTCAGGCCAGGTGCATGCCTTATAAATGCTGTTTTGAAACACGGCAGCGTGATACTCAGATGATCCAGCATGGGAGGATGATTCCAGTGAGCTGGGCTTATAATGATATGCAGATGTGTTACAATGAAGTTCCTGACATGCATCGGCAGGAAACACAGCCCGCCATTGATGGGCAAAGCAGACAATTGCAAACTGGTTTCATGGCATCGTGAAACCGATTTTCGGTCTTCCTCCCATATTGTCTACTCACACCTGCCATGATGCCTGACGCCAGCAAGCACAGAAAATTCCGCCCATTAACTCTGTAATCCACCCTCATCTGATGTCACGATAGGTTGCTCATCAAGACAAGGGATGTTAGTGCTTGGAAACTGAATACTTCTCTGTCAGGCTCTCTGTGAAGATTCTACAGCTTGCATCTTGGGTTTCTTAATGCAGATGCATGTTTGAAAACTGTGAAAGAAGGGCTAAAGAAAATCGACCCCATATTTTAAGTTAGGAAAGTTGTCCTGGGTTCCTAGAATACATACAATTCAATGAGTTGTTATTCAGCATGGCGGCATGAGACTTCATCAACAACTACAATATTATACAATGAAACATAGTAAGTTTTACGCTAGTTTGCTAAGAAATTATATGCTCAGAATTGTAGAATCATACGGCATAGAAGGAGGCTATTTGGCCATCATGCCTGCTTGAAAAAGGCTATTAGAAAGACGTATCCAATTGGCCCCACTCCACCACATTTTCTTGATGGCCCTGCAGTTTTTTTTCTTTTCAATTATATATCAATTCCCTTTTGAAAATAACAAATGAACCTGGTTACACCACCCTTTCAAGCAGAGCATTCTAGATTACAGCAATACACCGCGTTAAAAAAATTCTCCTCATTGACCCTCTGTTTCTTTTGCCAATTTTCTTAAAGTTCTGTCTTTTGGTTACTGACTCACCCAGAAATGGAAAACAGTTTCCTTTTATTTACCTTATTGCAATTATTTTATGCTTGATTTAAAGCTGTTATATAAATTGTAGTAAATGGGATGGGCACGTTGGATCAGATACAATCAAGTAGCAACTAGTTAGGTAGTTGTGGATTAAGTTTGTTAGACAGCATATCCACTATATTGGATCTTGGCAAAAGTAATTACAATATACTCTTGAACATTGCTATAGTGAAGAATATACTACAAAGTTCAATAATATGGGCCAAGCTTTAAGTGAGCGCTAGTCTTTGGTTGCAGTATGTGCCAATAGTGATATTAGCTGACCTAATTTTTGCATAAAGTTACAGTGCTCTGAGATCAAGCCGTATGAAATGAAACAACATTACTTAGTACCAGCAGCTTTCAAAGGGATGCTGGTTGCTTTAAAGCTACACTGCTACTAAAATCATGAATGCAGCCCTTCCAGGTGCAGCACCGAGGCCCTCTGTAGTACCACTTGCTGGGGGGAAAGTTAACTCATTTTGAATAGAAGGGCATTCTCCTCTGAAGAGCCACACAAAAGTGACCTGGAGAGAGATAGTGGAAAGAACAAACATGGTCTTATCTGTAACTAGATCCTGGAACACAAAGGAGAAATCTCCTGCTTTCCAAATGGTTACCAAAAAGGGAGGGCAACAAGAGGGATGGACATGGGGTTCAGTAAGAGAAGAGGATAGGGGCAGTGAGAGAGGAGGATGGGCAGTGAAAGAGGCAGCTATAGAGGGAAGCATGTAAAAGGACATCAAAAGGACAAGACATGAGAGTAGCAAAAGAGAAGTGATTTGGGCACATGCTCAGAGAAGAGATAATAGGTAATTGAGAGCAAGGGTCAAGGAAAGTAGACATTTGATTTAGCTGCAGCACAGGGGATCAACTAGTAGTATGTTAAAATCCTTATCTTTTTCTCCTTTGTCATGATCGTGACACCAGACCATTAAAATCAATGGGCACTGCTGTAATGCTGCAGTAAACATTCCTCTAATCAGTGTCTAGTTTCTCCACCTTAGTCACAAAGTGAAATATGTCCTGCTCAGACCAATACTTAGACCAATCAACATTTTGCCTGATTTCAGTTATATATTCATCATCCAGCTCTTTAGAGAATTTAATTCCAAGCACTAACACAAAACAAACAATGTCTTCAACCATGCAGGAGAATCAGTGTAATAAATTACAGTGCACTGTTCTTTACGTTTAAGGTTGAATACCACTTAATTAATGCTCTTGTGCTATTTTGGTGATTTATTTCACAGCCTTACAAATAAAGAGAAAAATGATGTCAAAAACTAAAGGACAAAAACAATTCTGGTCATTTCTATAATCTGTTTTGAAAGGCTCAGGTATCCAGGCACTAATCAATTCCCAGAGACTGTTCATAGCTCATTGCTTTTCAATGCCTGCTAAGTTTCAACTAACTTATTTAAACTTTACAACAAAGCTGCTGATAGAGCTTGGATTTTTTAAATGTTACTAACGTCTATTATTTTACCAAAGCTCATTTTCTATAATTAAAATTCTGTTTGAATTGCTTCCCTTCTGCATGTGTTTTGCAGAATACCACACTCAAACATATGTAAAATTATAACTATGAAAAGCATGAAGAAAATGAAAGGGTAGTAAGAGGCCAAAGAATTCAAAGAACTCTTTCAAAACAATTCAGAGAGTAGAGATTTCTGCTTCACAGATTCTGGTGGGACTGGCATGATACTGGAGATATGCCCGGCTATTAGCGTATGGCTAAATTTTCTCACAGGAATCCCCAATTTGAATTAGGCAACACTGTAACTTTCTCCTAGCTCAGTCTGATCTTGTAGAACTAGTTCTTCTCAATCATTGTCAAATGGCTGTGCTGAGGTCTGCTGACATGAATGGTGACACATTGCTGTGTGTGGGCACCTTCTGATGCCACCTACTCTTCCTGACATGCCTTCATTGTTCTTCTTTAACTAGCAATAACCTTCCTGGCCTTTAATCCCCATTTTAAATGGGAGACCTTATCCCTGGGTAAGAAATGAGCAAGAAAACAAGAGATGCTACATGTTGTACGGCTTTAAATAAAGTTTATGCTATCAAATGAAGCTCTCATAGATTATTTGTGACAGTGAGGACTGTTAGCAAATAACCAAGCTGGGATCAACAACAATAACTTGCATTTATATAGCATCTTTTACACAGTATAGGGTCCCAAGGCACTTCACAGGAGCGTTGCCAGACAAACTTTGTCACCAAACCACGTAAGGAGATATTAAGATTGATGAGCAAAAGCTTATGCAAAGAGATTAAATGAGCAACTTAAAAGAGGAAGAAGTGGAGAGGTGGAAGGGTTTAAAGGCAGAATTCCAGAGCTTAGGGCCTAGGAAGTTGAAGGCACAGTTGCTAAAGGTGGAGCAATTTAAATACAGGATACACAAAAGGCAAAAATCGGAGGAGGATAGATTTCTCTGAGGGCTGTAGGGCTGGAGAAGATTAAAGAGGTAGGAAGACCATGCAGGTATTTGAAATCATGGATGAGAATTTTCAACTCCAAGTCCACATCAACACAATACAGCCTAGTTGCATCAACTCACTACAAAGAATAAGAAGAATAAACCGGACAGACCACACGGCTGAGAATTACATTGTACCCTCACCAAAAGGATTGCAGTGGCTCTTGTCCCTTGTCAAGGGCATTTAGGGATGGACAAAAAATGCCCCTCATGCCAACGATGGCCCACATTCCAAAAGATACTTATAAAATGTTCAGCAGGGAACTTGGCTGTTTATTTATGACTAAATTAGCGTCTCTATCTGGTATTATTGTCTAATTATCTTCACCTGATGTACCAGGCCCAGTTTATCGAATATTCTGCTCAAGAGGCTCACGTATTTCACACTTCCATTCCTTGCTGCATTCTGTTATTAGCAAACAAGAATATTCACTTTTCAGGTGTCAGCATTACTATTCTGAACAAGATCAATCAATCTTCAAGAAACGCTGACAAGCTGTAAGGTCTACCATGCCTGTAAAACATGTTTTTTTTTTTCTGTACCCAATAATCCATCTTTATTAATTAGAAATGTTACAGAAATAAATTTATTTTTTCCCTGAAGTCAAATCTCCAGACTAATCAATGCAGCAAGGAAAGCTGTTGGAAGATAACAAGGGATCTTGCTAATTTTTGCTCATCTATAATGTTTAGAAGGCTTCAACTAAATTAAATGTACTAGCTGAACAAACCTCATCCAAAGGAATTCTTCATGCTTCGTAATTGCAGATGTCTTACTGCAATTACCTAGAGCCTTGGTGAGACCACACCTGGAATATTGTGTACAGTTTTGGTCTCCTTACCTAAGGAAAGATATGCTTGGCATAGAGGGAGTGCAACAAATGTTCACCAAACTAACTCCTGGGAGGTTCTATGAGGAAAGATTAAATAGATTGGGCCTTTATTCACTGGAGATTAGAAGAATGAGAGGTGGTCTCATTCAAACATGCAAAATTCTTACAGGGCTCAACAGGGTGGATGCAGGAAGGATGGTTCCTTGGCTGGGGATTCTAGAACCAGGGGACACAGTCTCAGAATAAGAGGCAGACCACTAAGGACTGAGATGAGGATGGATTTCTTCACTCAGAGGCTGATGAATCTTTGGAAAACTGTGACCCGAGGGCTGTGGAGGCTCAGTGGTTGAGTAAGTTCAAGACTGAGAACGATAGATTTCTACATATTAAAAACATCAAGGAATCTGGGGATAGTGCAGGAAAATGGCATTGAAGTAGAAGATCATCCTTGATCTCATTGAATGGCAGAGCCAGCTCGAAGGGCTAAATGGCCTACTCCTGTTCCTTTTTCTTAAGTTCTTGTGTTATATGCAGGACAGAGAATTATTTCATGCAAGGAACAGCAAAAAAGTAACAACAATAATTGAGGCTGAACTCCATTCCCTGCTGTTGCCATTTGGCATGTGGAGCATAATTGTGCTATTAGCGCAACCGCACATAAGCCAAAATACTTTCATGTTTTTCCAGTGTACTTCTATCGGCACATTCTTAAATCATTAACTCAAATTGCTTCCTACACTACCATCACCAGTGACTATCATTAGTTCTTCATTAAGCTGTCTAGTTCAAATGTTCTCTTCGGATACAACCCAAATTTAGAACAAAATTTATTATTTAGCATTCAAGTGGACCTAAGAGGGTAGAGTTTTGAAATCCTTACTCACAGCATGTGAGACACTTTGTTGTGTGCTGGTACTCAGAAAAGCTATCTTCTTATGAAAATAGGCTGAAGAGTTGTTGTCAGAAAGAGGGGTTCCTTTTCACCAGACACTGGCAATGGTTCTGGGACAGGAAAGAACTCTACCAATGGGATGGGCTCCACCTAAACAGGAAAGAGATCCGTGTGCTGACATACAATCTAAAAAGGAATAAATAGTAAGGGGGGAAGGGATCTACAAGAAATGTAAGCAACCTAAATGTAAAGGGAATAGGGCACAAAAGCATAGGAAAACATAAAGTAAGGGAGGACATTGATGGCAAGGAAATAAATAGAGTTGTAGAACAGAAGTGTCAAAAGATGGTTAAACATAACGTGAGAGGAAATCCTATTAAAATGACATAAGATGTCAATACAGCAATGCACACAAGTGTCCATGATAAAACAGGGGAACTGGAGGCACTCATTCAGTAGGGATACTGAGACATGACTACAGAAAAATCAGGACTGGGAATTAAGAGGAAAAAGGGGAGGTGGATTAGCTGGGATAACATAATGGTAGTAGAGAAAAGGGACACAGCTATCAGGAAGATAAAAATAGAATCCACATGAATAAAGATAAAGGATAATAAAGGATCAATCATACTAATGGTTGCAGTTTACAAACCATAGAATAATGGAAGGAAAGTGGAGGAAGAAATATGCAGACAAATCAAAGAATTGAGTAAAAAACATAGAATAATAATCATGGGAGATTTCGACAACCCTGGCATTAATTGGGCAGAAGAGGTAGGTAAAGGAGAACAACCGAGGGATAGGAAAGAGGCATACATTAGGTACATAGACAAGTAGTGCATGATGGCACTTCCAAGGCAGCTTTGACAGCACCTTCCAAAACTGCAACCTCTACCACCTAGAAGGTCAAGGGCAGCAAATGCATGGGAACACCACCACCTGCAAATGCCCATTCAAGCGACACACCATCCTGTCTTGGAACTATATCACCATTCCTTCACTGTTGATGGGTGAAAATCATGGAACTGCCTTCCTAAAATCACTGTAGCTGTAATTATACCAGATATTGTCTGCAGCAATTCAAGAAGGCAGGTCCACACCATCTTAAAGGTAACTAGGTATGAGTAACAAATGCTGGTTTTGCCAATGATGCTCCCATGCAGTGAAAGAATAAAAAAAGATAAGCAAGAATATGAAGTGATAATGAGAAAAATCAAAAAAAACAATTAGGAAGGCAAAGAAGAACTATGAAATTAAATTATCAAGGAACATAAAACAAAATAGTGAAATATTTCACAAGTACATCAATAAAAGGGGAAGGCTGTGATAGGAGTAAGACCATTAAAGGATAGACAGGATAATACCACAGGTAATGTTAGAGGGGTGGCAGAAATTTTGCGTCGGTACTTATCAGGGAGATAGACCAGGTAGACATGTTATTGAATGATGAGATGAGTAATGAGATAAGAGCATTTAAAATAAAAAAGAGGATGTATTGAACAAACTAAACAAACTAAAAGAGGATAAAGCCCCTAGATGGATGTATTTTAAAAGGACGTAGGAAAGAGAGAGCAGACTCATAGTAAATATTACTGATAAGATTACTCATTGTTAATAATTTGTTAGAAAAAGGTGCTAGAGGACTGGTGGATAGTTAATTTAATTCCAATGGCCAAAATTTCATACTCGCCCTCCCACAGGGACATGATGGAAGGCAGCAGGGGCGTAAAATTTGACCATATAAGTTGTGGTGTGCCTGCTGTCTAGCCATTCCCACCCACCCCTGCAGGTATTTTACCCATGACAAGAGTGGTGGTGGGCAGCCCATTCACCTATTGGGGCTCTTTAATGGTAAACTAATGGCTACTTAAGAGCCTTCTTGCCACCTCTGGGATATTTCCGGCAGAGGGGAGGCCAATACCAAGTGTTCAAGCCACCAGGTGAAACTTGGCGGCATTGTGACCGGGCTTGGAGTCATGACCAGGCTTGGAGAGAGGGGGGAGGGGAGGGGTGTGGAGGAGAGAGGGAGGGGGGTGCTGGGTGGGACCGCCTCTTGGTTGGGCATCCTGTGCACATTAGAGCCCATGCCCAAGGTATGAACACTGGACTGAATGGCTTGTTTCTGTACTGTACATCCAAACAATCCTATGTAAAATTTCACATGGCCATCATTAGACTTCATTGAATCCTAGTGACAACATTGCACTAGGATTGACTTTCTATTCAGGCTAAAAGAAGATCATTTTGAGTCGGGGCAAAATAAGAACTTTTATTAACTAGTGATATGTGAATTCCTACACATTTGGATGATTATTTCAAACAATTAGTAAGAAAATAAGGAAACTATTTGACAACAGCAATAGGAAGTCTATCTCCAGAAGCTTACAGTCTCTGAGATGTTAAAAGGCTTGATTTAAAGAGATACTTATTTAAATGTTAACCACTGAACATTTGCTCCTTTCTAAACAATGTTGAGTATGGTTTTATGAAGCTTTCCCTCACTATGGTGTGTGCCAAAAATGCTATCAAGCATTTGTATAAGCCTGCTCAACCCTCCAAGAGTTATTAAAATACTGCAATGTTTCTAGTCCATTATCTGGTTGTATAGAGGCTTTGTACCTGAAACTTCAAGCATGTCCACATCTTGTTCCATAAATGTACCAAGTAGAAAATTGGGTAAAATTGGTTCATCCAGCTGTCTGCTTAAAGTCTTGTAAACCAGTACCATCTTTTTTCTCCTGAGGTAAAGTCCATCTGTTTTTTTTCCATCTACTATCCTTGGGCCCTTACAGTCGCTGAGCATGAGAGGGCAGACTACTAACATACATCCACATTTTTGTCAATCCCACTAGAAGCTGATCATTGGGAGTTCATAAACAAGCTCAAAAGTGACTAGTGTTTCATTTCTCCCCCTCCCTGTAACAATTAGTTCCTACTCTCTGCTTGTCCTTACATGTTGAATGTAGCTACAATTCAAATATGCATTAAACTACTGGTGATGTTGCATGCCAATGTTTGAACATGCAATGCCAAACTGTGCTGGGCTGCCACATCAGGTCTACAGTTCCACATTCAGTGAGTTCCCAATCTTGGTGCCTACCCAAAGGCACAATACAAAGGCCTTCTCTACTGAGGTACATGGGATATAGCTCCGACAGTGACTAGTTACAAGCCAGCGTCAACAGAGCACTTGACTGACCTTTCACCCACTCAGGGAATGGCACATAGCAGAAAAAGGTCTTAAGGAGAAAAAGGGAAGAAAATGACCAATTCAAAATGAATTAATAGGTATGATAATTAAGCCCCTCTCCATGTTGGATGATAGGCTTGGGGAACCACGTTGGATTCCTGTCTGTGCTGTTAGTTAATCTCAATCAGATTAATGTTAGACGCACTTCCTGCTCTTGTTCACAATCCAAGAACCCTTGCTGAAAGTATACTTCTGTGCACACTAGGTGAAAACAATTTGGACATTGTTGTAATTCAAACTGCTGAAGCTACTCTTCTCACCTTAACATGCCCTGTTACCCTTGCCAGCTATTCCTACTCATTACTTCAGTGTTGGCCGCTCTATTTTTGCAGACAATAGAACTTCCTCCATGCACAGTACATTCCAAAACCATCAATTTCTGCTTTTGAGAGGAGTCATCCCGGATTTGCTCTAAGTGCAGTAGCAGATGGGAAAAAGAACGTTTTACTCGCCGGCCGCAGTGGCGGCTTTCCACGCAGTGTCGTCCCAATCCTGCCTCATTAATCATGCATTCCCGGGAAACACGCTGTTCCGGTGGCAGGCAGCCTCAGATTCGCCTGCCACACCATCGCCTCGCCACTTCATCACGCTGGGTGCCATAGTTAAAGTGCAGCCGCATGCACGCCTCTCAGTGCTTCCAGCCCAGCACTGCAGCAAAGAAGGCATGGCCCTGAAAGACAAGAAGACTGCAGCCCCCAGTTTAGTGACGCATCCCTGGAATGCATTTTGGATGCCACAGAGGCCCACTGTGGTGTCCTCTACTCCACTCTGGCTGCAGGAGGGGCAACAACATCACCAATCCAGCTCGGGAGGCGGTGGCAGCAGTGGTCAGTGCCAATGCCCTGCAAAAGAGCACAGCCACCCAGTGCCGAAAGACGATGAATGGTCTCTTCCGTTTTGCTAGGGTAAGTCACTCTTCTCATCACTCTCAACTCACACACTCATGAACCCATCACACATCCACAGGGATCTCACTCACTGCCAGTTCAAGGGACATCACAATTCACTCTCTCACACACACCTTCATTGTCCTCGTCCCATCCATGAGGCCACTCATCACCCACACATGCCAGCCATACTTATCATCTGGCCTGCTAGGCATCCTGCTTACCCTCTCTCCATTTGTATTCATGCAGGACAAGCTGGCACACAACAAGAGGGAGAGGTCACAGACTGGTGAAGGAATGCCTGAAATCAATGTCCTCATGGACTTTGAAAACAGAGCCATCCAGCTGGCCGGCGAGGATCAGAACCATTCCTGTGTTGACGGTGAGGTCAGCAGTGCTCAACCAAGTGAGGATCCAGCAGTACAACATCCATTGGACAACCATGCTGTGAGTGATGTGTCCTGTTTCACAGGCCACTGCCAAGCACTAATTATCTCTCCTTGCTTTTGTAGGCACATTTGGGAAACAGCCGACGTAGTCCACAACCCAGGGCCTCCGATCAAGCCCCGAAGATAAATTGGAAGAAGAATATGAAGGCACCCTCATTGAAGACCCTCACAGTGCTCAGCCACACCCTCCACCCGCACAGAAACACACACCTTGGTGGGACCAAGTTCTAGAGTAGCCTCAGGAACACAACCTAGTGAGCACATCGCATGTCTGATCCACAGCAGGAGGATGCAGGGACTTCCCATGTTTCTGGCACTATTAGGACTGCTGAAGGCCAGAAATCTGCTGAGTGATTCAGATGAGGAGCCTCTGGGACTTGGTCATACCTCAGTTGCCGGAGCTGCAAAGGCAAGTTCGGGAACATCAGGAAGGGATGTCCGCTACACTTCTCAGATTGCAAGGCACGATAGAGGAGTTGTCCGCCTTCAGTCTGAGGTGATAGCGCCGGCATGCCAATGCACAGAGGTCAACACTGGTTAGGATGGCAGCCCATGGGAACCTTGGTCCAGGAAATCTGTCCTGTACTGCTGGATGGGCTGAACTCCATCCCTAATGCCATAGTTGACCTCCAGCAATGACAGTGCGAGAGGAGTGCAGGCAGCTCGATCTCACTCCAGCTTCCGCTTCTCCTCCAGGAATCAGCCTGGGGCCCTCCCACCCATAGGGAGGGGGATCAGCAGGTGCACACCCTGGGGCCATCCATCCAGATGACTCCAGGAGTGACCGGCCTATCCAAATCCCCTCTTCTGGTGAACTCAGCAGCTCCAGCTCCACAGGTTGAGGAGGTGCCACTCCCACACAGCAGGACCCTGAAACAGGCTGGGGCCCTCCAGGTCTCAGCCCTCCAGAGTGCGCCTGTCAAGGTCATCACAGACAAGGTGTAGAAGTCAGCAGGCTGCCTCCACCACCACTGTGGACGTTGGGGGAGCACCAAGACGTAGTGGCAGGGTTAGGCAGATTAAGAAGATGTAGTTGCACAGCCTGGGTACGGGCGCTAATCACTTGTACATAACGTTCACTATTGTAAATAAACTTCCAAGAATATCCCCCTGCCTATGGCTCTTTGTTTGATAAGCAGTGTTCATGTCACTCAGATGTGAAACCTTTCTACACAAGATAAAGGCAGGTGTCTCAGTCCAGGGCCTCATCCCTGAGTTTTTTCAGCCTTCAGACCAAAGTGATGGTCCGGCATCACACTCCCCGGAAACATTACTGATGCCTGCACCTCGATGGTGCTTGTCATTGCTGCCAGGATGTCGTGGGCAGACATCACAGGGTTCCATCATTCTCTCTGTGTGCTCTCAGCACCTGTGAAGTGGGGCTGGCCCCCATCTTGTCAGCATCTGTGACCATTGACGCTGTGCTCCTGAAGGGGACAGGTGCTGAAGGCTGACCAACGATCAGGTACATTTAAAGTTTCATGGCTTCATCTCCGCGATATGACCCTGTTCACAGAGTGCAAGTGAGCTGCCCACAGCCAGACAGGAGTCAAACATTCACAGAGGCTATGTGGAGGTCTATGGAGTGCCCTCACTGCATGTCATCATCACCCTCCTGGGGCATCTGCTGCATCTCCATGACAGGAGCCTTATCACAGAAGGTATGTGTGCTGCCATCAGCCAGTCTGGAGGCAAACATTCACAGATGCAATGTGAGCACCTATGGTGTATCCTCTCTGCATGTCGTCATCATCCTCCATGAATCTAGCAACTATGAGGGCCTCCTGAGTGTGCCTGCCTCATCTGGCCAGTGCGATGGCCTCATTGCTGTCATCCTTGCCTTTGAGAACCTCCTTACCTCATCCCCTAGACATCCTCCTCATCTTAGGAGATGTCCAGCTTCTCCATCTCCTCTTCAGACAATTCCTCTCCCCGTTGCTGCTCCAGGTTGTAAAGGGCACAGCAGGCATTGGTGATGCGTGACACCCTCTGTAGATTATATTGCAGGGCTCACCAGACCGGTCCAGGCACCGGAACCTCATTTTCAGTGTCCCGATGATTTGCCCCACCAAGGTGCAAGTTGCAGCAAGAGTCTTGTTGTACTCTCGATATGCTGCAGTCTGAGGCCACCGCACGGTGTCATCAGCCACTGCCACTAGCCCTTGTCCCTGAGGAGCCATCCCTGCAGCCTCTGTGGACCCTGGAAGACGTCATGGATCTAAGGGTGACTGAGAATGTAGGAGTCATGGACACTCCCTGGGAACATTGCGCAGATCGGCAGGATGCATTTGTTGTGGTTGCACACCAGCCTAACATTCAGCAAATGGAGTCCCTTGTGGTTGATATAGTTGAACACTTGTTGTGACAGAGTTCTGAGCATCACGGGGATGCAGTCGATGGCACCCTGCACCTTTGGGAAAGCTGAGATCTCGGCAAATCCCAGAGCTCTTGCATCCAGGCTTTCCTGTTACCGGGTGAAAAGCACAATGTTGTGTGCCTTCGCAAAGATGGCATCCGTGACCTCACGGGTGCATTTATGGATGGAGGCTTGCGATATCCCACAGAGGTCACCTGTGGAGCCCTGAAAGGAACCACTGTCGTAAAAATTGAGCATCACGGTCACTTTCACGGCAATGCTGCCAGAATGTCGTGGGCGGGTGTCACAGAGTTCCGTCATTCTCTCTGTGCGCTCTCAGCACCTTAGAGGTGGGACTGGCCCCCAACTCTTCAGCACCTGTGACCCGTGTCGCTGTGCTCCTGAAGGGGACAGGTGCTGAAGGCTGACAAAGGATCAGGTGCATTTAAAGTTTCATGGCTGCATCTCCATGATATGACCTTGATCACAGGGTGCAAGTGAGCTGCCCTCGGCCAGACAGGAGTCAGATGCCCACCATGTCCGTGTGGCACCAAATCCTGCAGCAGGTGGCAGATGTGACTGACCAGTTCCCGAGACATGCGCAGTCTTTGGCGACACTGGTTCTTCGATTTGCAGGAATGAAAAGGTGGCAGCCATAGACCCCACTTCCAGCTAGGCACCAACCAGTGAAGGCTCACTGTGGCTCTTCAGCACCTTGTGTGGGATATCCAGCCGCCCCTTCTTCCTGAGAGTGTTGCTTCCTCCCTTTGCCCAGCCAGGCACCTCTGTCACTCTCTTCTCCTTAGTCTCCACGCTCTGTACGCCATGAGACATACAACTCGGTCACCTGACTCCCTGCTCCTGATGTACTCCTTCTGCAGGATGAAAGAGAGAGATTTGTGGGTTAGCTTGGGTGTTTACGAATCTCTTTTGGTTAAGTCTGAAGGCCCCTTAATGCATCCCAGAGAGTGCTGGCCACCACTTAGATGACCAGAGATTAGTGCGCTGCATGGCTGCCCAAGATCCCACCCAAATCCATCCCATTCCACCTGACCAATTGGCGGCAGCTTCTCCCAAGGGACTGCAAGCTGTGCTGTCAGCTCAGACGCAGGCATTCTCCCAACCCGCACTGCAAGGCTGCACTGTTAGCTTCAACCTGGGAGGAAACTGTTCCAAAACGGGATGATGACATTGCAAGGGGCTGTGAGCACCTCCAGCAGTGACTGCTCCATGGCCAGCTTTAGCAAGGAGATTGTACAACAAGCCCAGTCATCAGATTGTTCTGTAGTCCACTAAAACACCCATTAGTTTGCCGCCTGTGCCCGAGGGGTGAAAAGCTCTGGAGCACTTGGTGGCACTTTCAGCATCTTCGTTGCTTGAGTGGACCGGTAAGCTAGAGACCCGGCTCCAATTATGTCAGTGTGGCTGCGTCTGAACTGTCTCAGCTGTGGAGGAATGGTAACTTCATACAAGGTTTTCCTAATGTGTGACCACATCCCTACCCACATGCTTGTGTCCTATCATCAACTACAGTGCAGCCCTTGCCCCCCCGGCCACACAACTCACCTCAACAGCAGGGCAGCCCTTGCACCCGGCCCAACAAGTCGCTTCAACCGCAGGGCAGCCCCTGCCCCTGCATCGTTCTATCAGCCAGTTGGGGAAAAGTGACTTGCCTGTACCCTTGCCTGAATGTGCAGTGCTTCAACCTTGACATCCAACAGGCGACCCTCATGAGCTTTACTGTGCGCCTACATTTCAAAGTGCAGATCGCCAGGGGTGCATGCCTTATATAGTCTGTTGTGAAACACATCGGTGTGCAATCATGCCAACATGCTCAGGTGATCCTGAATGGGGGAATGATTCTGGTGGGCTGAGCTTATAATGATATGCAGAAGTATTATAATGAAGTTCCCGATATGAAGCAGCGGGAAATGCTGCCCGCCATTGATGGGCAGAGCGGATTATTCCAAACTGGTTTCACAACATGTGAAACTGATTTTTGGCCTCCTCGACATATTGTCCGCTCATGCCGTCAAACACTCCCACCGCCAACAGGCACAGAAAACTCCGTCCTTTGCGCCATTGTTACCCTTTTGTAAATTGTACTACTCAAAATTGAAAACAGCCTGAGAACAAGCAACTTGTGTCATAACTTCTTTCATGACATCCTCAAGTTCTACTCCAGTGACATTGTGCACAGCTCAACAAATTGTGCTCAGTTTCCTCGCTCAGGACGACGAACAGAAATTACTAAGTGTGTGGGTATCACCCTTTATATCATTTGGGATTATGTGATAGATCAGCACAATGTACTGATCAACAAAACATGTTTTTAAACAATGAAGTCTGACACTTGGAAAGATTCAATTCTAAAGGTACCATGAGATGACATTACGTGGTAGCATCTATTATACACCATCTAGGTCTGGATGTGATAGCCTTGCTAAATAGAACCACAAATACCATATGCAATATATCAGTCAAAAATGCATGCACGTAGTTAATGGAAGGTCAAAAAGAGATTGAATCAATTTCCAAAAAATTGATAGCCCTTGCAGGGAATTGAATTGACTCTTCAATGTAAATTATCAATTTGGCTCCAGAATTTTTATCCTTCTTATAATCTTTAAGACTGTTTTCCCATATTCTCTCATGTGCTACATATCAGACCTTCACCAGAGGATGGCTTGGCAGCAGGCCTCAGCCAATTAACAAGTTCTAAAAGATGTGTGAGAGGACAGAGGTGACAGATTCTTTCCTCCCCCTACTTGCGAGAATCATCTTATCTATATATTCTCTAACAGCTCTGTGAGTTGCTTTTTCATCTCTGTGCAAATGTGCTAAGCCTTCAAATTTATCATGGAGCATTCCGTCTGCTGTCTGAACTTATCTTCCTCACTGTACTTGCGCCAAGATGGTTTTGTGTTGAAAGGTAATAAATAACTGACAATAAAATATGGTATTAATTTAACAAAAGCAGAGAAAAATATCAGAACACACTGATTGTAGCTCGTTATCATATATCCCACTTCACTAAAGCATCATGCTCTATGTTTGCAATGGGTATCAATAGATAGATCCAACACATACACAACCACACCAAGACTATATGGATTTTCACCTTGACTACTTGGCTTTCCCCCTTCTAATGTTGTGTTGGTTCCCAAAGGGTGTATATGACACCAACACAGAATATAATTTGTGTTATGACATAGCAGATGATGTGTGCCAAGTGGACCAAATCCACAAGGGAGAGAGACTTGGCCATTATATCACAGCAGTTTTGCAATTTGTATTTATAACAAGAAGATGTGTGCACTGAGTTCAGAAGTAATGAGTCCACTAAAACCTTTAGAGAGTATAAAAATTTAATTAAAATATTTATTAACAAAATAAATTTTTCAAGCACATACATAAGACTACAGTTACTTAATACTGTAACAAATCCTAAAATTCCGAATTAACCTGATTCCCAATTACGCACCCCCTTTAAGGTAACAGTCCAAAATAGATTTCAGATTTTTTTTTTAAACCAGCAAGTTAATACAGTACCCACTTGACAGTGGAATTCCAAATGGCTTTATCCAACTTTAGTTACTGGACACGACAGACTTATGCACAAATGGCTGGAGGTTTCTTCAAGGCCATTTCATACACTCCTGTTAGATTTTATATGGCCCCAACATGGCCTTTCATTCTCCTTTATATATGTTTCTCTCTTTTTAATATGTAAATTCCATTGTTCCATATGTCTATGGGACTGTACCTTTCCCATAATATCAAAACTTTCATGATGCCAATATTGTCAGCAACATTTGGGAAAAATAAATGCACTGCTTAGCCTTGCTTATCTGGCTAGTTATAAATATGCGAACATCTCTTTGAAATCCAAATAATCCCTTCACTTATCTAAAAATGCAAATTCCCTTCACACTTTACATGCTAAGACAGCATCTATGTTTAGTCATTAGCATTTCTAGTACATTTCTACACCCAGCTTCTTATGATAATTTCAAGCTTGCAGTCTACCTGACTCCAAATGTAATTAAATCACACAGACAGAACCATCTACACTCACACCCATAAACCTACTTTACAACAAACCAAAAAAAATTATGAAAATCATTATACTTTCATAACATTTGCAAAGATTGGTACGGCGGGTGGTTTTGGTTACTAAGTGGTCTGTCTGATTGGATTATCTTTTCCTTAGGGTCAATTTTTACGTGACAGCTTCCATTAGTCAAAGCAAAGCCCCCCAGCTACCTGATGGAAACTTCCAGAGCCCAAATCATTTTGATTGTCCCCTTACTTACCTGACTGCAGATGGGATGAAGATTTTTCTGTCAGTTTAGAAATTGAGTAAGAAGAATCTTAAGCTACTGTAAATATAACTTATGGGAACTGTTATATTATGGCCAGAAGATTGACCAGTGAACAACATTGTGTATTTATATAGAGTCTTCAACGTAGTAAAACATCCAAAGGCACTTCGCAGGAATTTTATCTAACAAAATTTTAGGGATGGGCAATAAATGCTGGCTTAGCCAATATTTCCCACATCCCGTAAATGAATTTTAAAAATTAAGCCACGTTAGAAAATATTAGGGCAGGTAACCAAAAGTTTGGTTGAACAGATAACCTTTAAAGAGCACATTAAAGGATGAATGGGAAATAGAGAGGTAGAGGGCTTTAGGCAGGAAATTCCAGACCTTAGGGCCTTGAGAGCAGATAGTATGGCCAACAATGGTAGAGCGATTAAAATCTGGGATGCGCAAGAGGTCAGAATAGGAGGAGTGCAGATATGTTGGAGGGTTGTAGATCTTGGTGAAGATTGCAGAGATAAGGAGGAGGTGAGGCCATGGAGGGATCTGAAAACAAGGATGAGAATTACTATTTCCCTTGTTTTAATAAATGTAATTGGCTATGTGCGAAGTAAGTTGATTTTCTGTTGGGAACAATTAAGTTGCATCATTTGGTGGGGGCTTTAAGTTCATTAAAACTCTTGGGGCACTGCTGCCAGACCCTCAGGAGCAGACTCCAGGAGTTGGCCTCCCTCACCATCCACCCCTACTCCCTCAAGGGTGCTCCTTCAGGGTCTCCTACCTCCCTGTAGAAACATGGCCTTTCTCCACCTGTCAACTGCTATCACTAAAGCCTCCAGCACTGCATCCAGGGACCTGGGAGCCTTCACCTTTCTCTGATGCTCTACTTGTTTAGATTCCAGCCAATTGCACTACAGTCAGCAACAGCTTCCTTCTAATGAGTGCAGCTCCCCTTTAAGAGGGAAGGTTGCCTTCAAAAGGTGCAGGCTTGCTGGAACATGTGCTAGCCTTGCATGTCGCTAGGCACTCTGCTGATCCTTCAGCCAGCAGCAGGAGGGGTGGCACTCAGCCAAATGCTACAATCATTGAATTGAGGAAACGGCACAAGATTTGTGTGCTACCCGCCTCAACAGGACACGGCCACAAATCACGACTTCCTCATCCAGAAAAAGGCTAAATTCTAGCCATCTATACGCTTGGGTATTGAAAGAAAACTCACCAAAAGAAATGCTTCCATCTCCAGGTGGGAATGTACTTAGTAAGAGGTGCAGGACCATGATAAGGGATAACAGGAA
Source organism: Cetorhinus maximus (assembly GCF_964194155.1). Taxonomy (NCBI): domain Eukaryota; kingdom Metazoa; phylum Chordata; class Chondrichthyes; order Lamniformes; family Cetorhinidae; genus Cetorhinus; species Cetorhinus maximus. The sequence continues at coordinate 118,322,243 of NC_135886.1, forward strand.
CCTTGAATGCCTGCAAGTCTCTCCAAGGCATGATCCTCTTCCATCAGGGCAGCTGCAGCTTAAGCAAAAATAGGAGGAAGTACTGACAGCTTGTGAATCATTTTAGGGGTTCTAGAAATCAGCATCCAGTCAAATTGCTGCAACCCTATCTTCTTATTCCCACAGCAGATAATATATTCTTTCAGATGTAACTTAATGATAGCAGCTCAGTCAAGGTCTTCCACAAGGAGTACAAGAGTCCATCCAAGCTTAGTTGTGCATCCCTTGTTTGACCTGATTGAGACTTTATTAAAAAGACCCACTACAAAAGTAGCGTGCTTGCTAATTTCAAAGAAACAGACTAGCCCAATAGCTGGCTGCAGGTCTTACAAGCGGCTGTTGGAGAGGTATGGCCTTTATTTCAGCTAATGAAAGTATTTAATGAGTATATGCAGAAAGAAGGGACATTGCAATGGTATTCTCAAGTTTTGTCATAACTGCATCAGTAGGCAGTCAGAGGAGATGGTTGGAGCTTGAGGATGATTAGGGAGAGGCAGGGATTTTTATGTGATTAAGCTAACCTAGAGGAAGAGGAAAATGTTGCTTTGAAAATCAAGCACCATTGCAGTGATATGTGGATTGCTATTGACTAAATGCCAAGATAAGTGGCTAAATCGTCCGTGCCCACTGGTCTCTGGCATGTTTGGTGGCATGAGCAGACAAAATGGCAAGAAGGCCAAAAATCTGTTTCACAACATCGTGAAACCAATTTGCAATCATCTGCTCCACCCGCCAATGGCAGGCTGCGTTCCTTGCCATCGGATGTCGGAGACCCCATTGTAAAACATCAACATATCATTGTAAGGCCAGCCTACTGGACTCATCCCTCTCCGCTGGTTTGTCCGCCCACCTCGGCGGGAAAACACACCAGTATAGAACACGTCTTGTCAAGTGTGATGCGCAGAAGTTGGGACTTACCCGCCAGGGCCTTGCTCACATCGTAGACATCTGAGGAGCAGAAGATGCTGGAGCCCGACAGCAACAACACACTGGAGGAACATCCATGGCATGCTGGGTGGATTCTCATGGACATTGCTCTGCTGTGAAGCAGCTCATGGAAATTGGATAGTCACCGTTGATGTTCACAATAGATGATGTTCAAGGGGTTGGGAGAGGAAGGTACATGGTTCGCTGGGAGTGAAAGAGGTGAGGCCAGGAAGGGGGAATTAAGGTGTCGGAGGGGTGAGGTTGGGAGGGGAGAATGAAGGCGTTGGGGGCTGAGGTTGGGATGTGGGGGGAATAAAGGTGTCGGAGGGGGTGAGGTTGGGAGGGGGGAATGAAGGTATCGGGGAGGGGAGGTTGGGAGTGGGGAAGAGTACAGGGAGAGGAGGGGGTAACAGGGGAGAAGACGGCAACTGGGTAGGTAGGTATAAGGCCGGTGTAAGGTGTAAGGGAAAGGGTGCGGAGAGGAGAAGAAGTGCAGGGAGAGGAGGGGGTCCAGGTGAATGAAAGAGTGTGGAGAGGGGAAGTAGTACAGAAAGGGGAGGGAGTCCAGGGGAAAAAGGAATGAGGAGAGAGGTGGGAGTCCAGGGGGAGGAAGGAATGCAGAGAGGGGAGGGAGTAAGGGTGAAGGAAGAAGTAGAGGTGGGGGAAGGAGTCAGGAAGAGGGAAGGCGTAAAGCTGGAGGAAGAAGTAAGGGTGCCTGAGGGTGTCAGGAAGGGGGAAGAATGAAGGCTGGAGGAAGGAGTGAGACTGGAAGAGGTAAGGCTGAATGAAGGAGTCGGGAGCGGGGAAGGACTAAGACTGGTGGAAGAAGTAAGGGTGAAGGAAGAAGTCAGGAAGTCAGAGGGACTATGCGGAGGGGAAGCAGGGTGGGACGACTAAGGGGGAGGAAGGGGTTCTGGGGGGAAGGGATTCCAGGAGGGGAAGGGGTCCAGGGGGGAAGGGGTGCGAGGGGGGGAAGAGGTGCAAAGGGGGGAAAGGGTTCAGAAGGGGGAAGGGGTCCGGAGGGGGGAAAGGGTCTGGAGGGGGGGATGTGCAGGTGAACGTGCAAGGGAGGGGTGTGATAGGTCCATGTCTGCATCCTGGGGAGCAAACTGAAGATGGGCATGGTATGAAGGAATGGTGACAATGACCAAGGGCAGAGTGAGACAGTAGAGTCGATAGAAGGGACAGCGAGGGTGGTTGGTGGGGACTCAGAGGCAGACAAGGACTCTGGGAGTGGGAATGAAGAGGGCGGGGGTGTTAATGTGGAAGGGGGGTGGGATTTTCAGGAAAGAAGGGAACATGCACAATGATGCCAGTTGGGGAGGGTGGAGGGGGGGGGGGGGGGGGGGTCGCGGGTGGTGGTTGGTTGGGGTCAACTGTGTTGGGGAAAGGAAATTGGTGACTTGGGGAGGGGAATGCAGGCCATTCTGTCCAAATCGAAATTAAAACGAAAGTCATGGTGGGCAAGATCAGGTGCTGTATGGGAGTGTGATCATTGGGTGGGCGGAGATGCAGGTCAGCTCAGATGGACAACTGAAAGTGAACCCCAGCAGGCAGCATTCAAAATACTCAGGACATTGAGGTGAGTGTGATATATGAAGGATTTGTGTGCGTGTGAGAGTGCTCACACGAGGCTCCAAAAGGCCCTGCCATACACACACTCTTCTCCCTCCAGAATCACTCGTTGGCCAGCTGCTCCCTCTGTGGTAACAGAGGACAAGGTTGAGGGGTCACAGGCAAAGGGGACTTGGAGGGAGAGGACAGCCTCTGAGATTGCTCAGTGCATGACTCTGGGGAATCCAGCTGCCGCTCCTCCTCCCTTCGAGTACCCGAGGGCCCTGACCTGACTCATTGAAGGGAAGGAGCACCCGGAGCGACGTCAAGGTTTCCCCTTTCCCTTTCAAATTGTCACTGCAGGGACTCACCCATGGCTCCCACAATGGGTTGTAGGTCTGCACATATCTCTGCATTCTGCTTGACTAGGGTCTCTGTGGTGTCCGCCATCCTCCCCATGGAGACCTCTATGCATGCACATGTGGGCATCACTTCATCAGGGAGCAGGCGGACGCACTCCATCAACTCACGTGCCAACAGTGCTTCCAACAGCTTTGTATGATGTTACCCTGCCTTCTGCTGACTCTCCAAGATGAGTTGGAAGGCCAAATCCAGAGGTTCATCATCTGACTCAGATCTCACAGATGCCTCCTCTCTAGCAGTCCGAATGTCAGGGAGCTCGGCTGAAACTGCCTTCTCCTGCTCTGGATACATGTCCGCGCAGTGACCACCAGGTTGTGGACCCGAACCTGCTCTAGATCTAGGTCCCACCAAAGTGTGTGTCTCTGCGCTGGTGCAGTGTGTGGGTAAACGCTGTGATGGGTCTTCCAGGCTAGTTATTTCTACTTCTTCACTGGAGGAGGTGTCCTCTTGGCTGCAGAGGACACTGTGGATGGAGCTGAGGTATTGGCGGCTGAGGGTGTCGGTCCCTTTGCAGAGCTCCCTGTGAACCAAAGTAAAGATAATTAGTGCATGGCAGCAGAGTCAAAAACAGGAGAGAGAGCACGCACAGTTGCATTGAGGGAGAGCTGATGTGGTGTAGCATCCTCAGGTGGGGATTCACTGCCCACTTCACCAGCACCACAGGCACGATCCACATCCTCACCAGTCAGCGTGATGGTGTGTGTGAGAGTTAGTAGTGTTGTCCCTTGAGGTGTGAGCTCCCTGTGGATGTGTGATGGGCTTGTGAGTGTGTGAGTTGAGGGTGATGAGAAGAGTGACTTACCCTGGCGAAGCAGATGAAACCATTCATCCTGTAGTAGCACTAGGTGGCTGTCCTCTTTTGCAGGGCATTGGCACTGACCACCGCTGCCATTGCCTGCCATGCTGGATTAGTGGTGCCATTGCCTGTGGGCAGACCGGGGGTAGAGGACGTCCTGATGGGCCTCCACGGTGTCCAAAAGGCATTACAGTGACGCACCTTTAAACAAGGGGCTGCAGTCTTTTTGCCTTTCGTGGACATTTTCCCTGAAGTAGTTGGGGGCTAGAAGCACTGAGATGTGTGCACGCAGCTGGACTTTAAATATGGTGCCCAGTGTGATGAAGCAGCGAGGTGATGGTGTGGCGGGCAAATGAGAGCGTGCTGGGAATGCATAACTAAGGCGGCGGATTTGGGACAATACAGCGTGAAAAGCCACCATTGCGGCCGGCGAGTAAAACATCATTTTACCTGCCCGCTACCGCACTTAGTGCAACTTTGGGACAATTCCACCCAAGGACTCTATGCCTGACTATAATAGAGCACAACTCTCTTCACCTATTCAGCCAGCCAGTGGCGAACCCGAGGTGGGTAGAATGTAAGACTGTATTTGTCACACTATTTCACTTACTCAAGTACATCTGGATTTCATTTGTTTTGTACAATGTGCTTTCAATTTTCCAGCAGCTGCGCAAAGCACAATGCCCGATTTGAACTCGGAGATCTTGCTTGCCTAGAATATTTGAGAACATTTCCACAAAGCCCATTTTGAATGAGTGCAGAAGAAACTCTCACATGTGAGTTGGAGGGAACAAGCTTTTAAGATGTGTTAATACGGACATTTACAGTAATGCTTTTAGTGCCTTTTAAATAGTTATGAACTTTATTAATATGCATGTTTGCAATAATGTTTAGGGGCAAACTTACATTTAATCATTAGTGCACATTTGTTCTTGTGCACAAAAAAGTCATAGCCTGCTAAGTAAGCAAGAAAAGGAACCAAAAGTGAATCATGAACAAGACTTCAACAGAATTGGAACAAATGAAAAAAAATGGACACATGAAAAGGAGTTTTCCAATTCAAATTATCACAACTACTCAAGGAGCCAAAAGACATCAAGATGCAAGCTGCAGAGTGCTGGTATGACAGAATTCAATTTCTGATTGTCAGTTGTCAGGTGCCAGCTACAGGAGTCCCAGGTGGCAAGTGAAGGTAAAGTTAATGATGCAGATTGATTTGGATATTCACAAATGCAGTCCTTCATGGCTGAAGTGGTAAAAAGATGGTCAAGTCGGAGCAACAGGCACCTGAACTGCACTGGCCATGTTGGGCCATGGATCATATCTGTAGGCCTTCACATAGCCTGCCATTCACTGAGGACAACCACTTCTGTAAGCTCAGGCTCGACAGTGGACAAGTTGCAGAGCTTCGTCAGCTGCTGCAAAGCAGTCTGATTTCAAAGCTTCGGGAAAAAAGCAAGGCAGGTTTGCCTAGAATTTCTGCATGGGTTCTCCTGATCTCCCACCATAATTTCGACAAACGATCGGCGAAAACCCTACCAGGCTTTCCACCAATCTGCTACTAAACTTAAAGCAGGGGCCCACCTGGGAGATCCCAGGTGAAGTGGAGTTAAACAAACTAATATGTCACTTTCATAGAATCCTTCTATGCGCAAAAATGTCTTATCAAATACTGTAAAATGTAGTTTTTTATTATATTAAAGATCTCAATAATTAGTGTCAATTGTGTTTCAGTTGGTCGTACTCTTGCCCCTAGGTGTTACAACCAGTCCCTGGGCGAGGTTCCCCCAATTTTCTATGATCCTGGACAAGGTGCCCTAAATTGTTGTGTTCCCGGGGTGAGGAGGGATGAACTGGCTCCCTTTCTTTCCTCAAACCCCTCAGTTAGTTGCAACAAGGTTAATTTAAAAAGGACCCTTCCCTCATGGATACTTTTACCCAGTCCAAATGTATTTATGTTTTAAAAGGAGCCAAGTTAACCAGGCTGTCTTGAGTCAAAGAAAGAGTGAGTTTATTAGTTACTAAATGCGAGAAAAAATAATAAAAATGCAACACACATGCACACAGATTAGAAATGAGAAACTGAGTCCAAAAATAAAAGTTAAAAAAATATACAAATCAGTCCTTTGGCATGTCCGTGAGGGGTAGATTGTGAAATGTTGCGGCCATTAAGTTGGGGTGAATCCGGTAGCACTGGCTTTGGCAGTTGAGCAATTGATTTGGAGATTCTTGGTTCTGCAGGTTAGCTGAAAGGAGTTGTCCTCTTTCCTTTTCCACTGTTGCTTTGCTGACTTGTGACTTGCTTCCAGCAATCAGAGAGAAAGAGTTATTTACCTGAAAGCTGCAGGGATGCCCAGTTGGCATTCTTCAGCTGTGACCTTCACAGCACACACATACCAGAAAAGAACACCAGGCTAACACACAGCAGTAGGATTGCAGTGGGTTTTTTTTAAACCCCTTTCCTTGTGTATTCCTGGAAAGGAGAAAACAAACATGTATTTCACCCAGATCTGTTTTCTTTTCAACTCAGTTCATGTTTGCAGTCTGGGATATAACTCAAAAGGAAGTGGTTTTGGCTGAGATGGTAATCATTTTCCATTATCTTTGCAACTACAGAAGATTACAGTTCAGGTTGCATTGTATCTTTTCCTTCAAAGTGCCTTTGTCTGAAGTAGGCTGTGTCATAACTTTTAGGTGGGACATTCCATTCTCTCTGAAATAGTTGGTCAAGTAATTTTCCAGCAGATGGTTACCTTACAGTCTCTGTATGTCCTTTTTTAAAAAACACATGTCTTACTTAAAAGTTCAATATGTCCAGAAGCTTTCGGGGCTATGATCCATTGTCATGACACTAGGTCAGAAGGTTTTGGGCTCACATCCCACTCCAGCACAAAAATCTAAGCTGATGCTCCATTGCAGTATGGGGTATGCTGTTCACTGTTGGTGCTTTCAGTTGAGATGTTAAACCGAGGCCCCATCTGCCTTCTCAGGAAAACGTAAAAGAGCCCATGACACTATTCGAAGTGCAGAGGAGTTAGCCTGGTGTCCTGGCCAATATTTATCCTTCAATCACAAAAATACATTAATTGGTGATACTGTTAATAGGAATGTTGCTGTTTGCCAATTGGCTACTAAGTTTCCCACATCACAACACTTCAATAGTACTCCATTGGCTGTAAAGTGCTTTGAGACATCTGGTGGTCATTGAAGGTGCTATATAAATACAAGTCTTTCTCTTTCTCATTAGCAAATCCACTGACTTTCCTCACTGCAGTGTTAACCAGCTACATCATACCAAACCTTTCCTGTGGAATACTGTAGAATGATAACAATGGGTCCATTTTAGGCAGCTATTATATTTTCCTTTTCAGTGTGGATACTTCTGACCAATCCACGACCCATCACTGTTAGTGAAGGAATAAATTCAAATGGGCCAGAGCTTCCAAGGAGTTGTTTCAAGGTGTATCAATCCAGGATTTTGTGAAAAGCTGCCTTTTTCAAAGCTTAATTTGGGATGCTGCCAATGCTTTTGGCTCATATAGCTCTGTCAGTGAGATAACTAATTTTGGCATTACATAGTCGAGCGATCTGCTGATGATACAATCACTGGGAATACCTGACTGCAGCAATAAAAAGTATCATTGTTTTGACGTGCTTGCTCCAGTGATGTAACTAGGTCAGCCTTGAATGGTGCAGTTCTTTATTGGCTGAAAATCTACTGTTTGGTGTCAACTTACAGCCAATTAGGAATCATAATTTCTAAGGTGTGGTCCCAGCTCCTTAATGAACAGTGAAATGCTAGAGCAGCAGAAATAAATAACAATTGCATATAAACATAAAAATTGGATTGATGGTTGTATAACTTCCTTGTGTCAAACAGTAAACAACTCTTTATTATATCTTTTTGTACGCCTTTAAATACATTTTTTTAATTCATTCACGGGATGTGGGCTTCGCTGGCTGCGCCAGCATTTATGGCCCATCCCTAGTTTCCCTTGAGAAGGTGGTGGTGAGCTGCCTTCTTGAACCGCTGCGGTCCATGTGTTGTAGGTACATTCACAGTGCTGTTAGGAAGGGAGTTCCAGGATTTTGACCTAACAACAGTGAAGGAACAGCGATATATTTCCAAGTCAGGATGATGAGTGGCTTGGAGGGGAACTTCCAGTTGGTGGTGTTACCATCTATCTGCTGCCCTAGATGGTAGTGGTCGTGGGTTTGGAAGGTGCTGTCTAAGGAGCCTTGGTGAATTCCTGCAGTGCATCTTATAGGTGATACACACTGCTGCTACTGTACATCGGTGGCAGAGGGAGTGAATATTTGTGGATGTGGTGCCAATCAAGTGGGCTGCTTTGTCCTGGATGGTGTCCAGCTTCTTGAGTGTTGTGGGAGCTGTACTTATCCAGGCAAGTGGGGAGTATTCCATCACACTCCTGACTTGTGCCTTGTAGATGGTGGACAGGATTTGGGGAGTCAGGAGTTGAGTTACTTGTTGTAGGATTCCTGACCTCTGACCTGCTCTTGTAGCCACAGTATTTATATAGCTAGCCCAGTTCAGTTTCTGATCAATGGTAACCCCCAGGATGTTGATAGTGGGGGATTCCACATGGAGCAATATGAATTAAATTTGGATTTTGATTAACAGTATCTAGAAAAGAGATGTAAATGTCAGAAGCCAATACAAACAAATCTTCTGATTTAGCCACATTTCAACAAGAGTTATCTGTCCTAAATGGCTGTCCTCATTGAGGTTGCTAGTATTCAGAAATTATTTGTCAGAAAATGGTTTTGGGGTAAAGATACATTGTTAGAATAGTTAGAGCATGAATTGGCATCTAGTTGCTTTGGGCCTGACCTCAGTGCTTTGTGCTAACATTGTATGATTAATGCAGTAACTTGTTGCAATGCAAAATAGTGCCCAAGACCAAAAAGTATGCTACATTACTGAAAAATAGTTTTCAATACCATATATAACTGCCTGTTGAGTACTACTTTTATGTCCCATTAGTTCATTGCTTTCTGCTACTTATTCTGAGTAGAGAGCTGTATCTTAGCAACAGCTATTATTTATATCACCTAATTGAAGCTGTAGGCAGCTTTTTCACATTTCACAAATAGTGCAATACAAATAACAGTAAATTTGTTTTTAACTGAATTGTGCAACTCAACCGACAGACTAGGTAAGCCTCAATTTCAATCCCTTGTCTACGTTGAGTTAATTAACATCAGCCAGATGGAAGGAGTGTTACACTAAACTTCAAACCCTTCAGACACTGAAGGCAAAAATCAGCCAGACCCTTAACGCTACTACATCATTCTTGCTGGGGAGTATGAATGTTGGATGAGAACAGGATTAGATTTGGTCATCATCCCCTCAATTACTGAATGCTCTGCCTGCACTCATTATCTGGGCACATATGAAGGATGACAACAACAACAAAAAAATAACTTGTAGTTACATAATGTCTTTAATGTAGTAAAGTGTCCCAAGGCATTTACAGGAGGTTTATCAAACTAAATTTGACACTGCGGCTCTTAAGGAGACATTAGAGTAGATGACCAAAATCTAGATCAAAGAGGTAAGTTTTAAGTAGCATCCTAAAGGAGAAAAGAGAGGTAGAGGTGTTGTAATATGACTTTAAGTGATAGCTGCATGCCATCACTAAAGAGGTAGCGTGTCATGTGATCCAGTTTCAATTTTGTTTTGGCCTGTGAGCAGAACACAGCACATATACCTCTGCTGCTGTCTTCAAGCTTTCTATCCATGTATATATGCTATCATGTGCCTAGTCTCAATAAATGAACCCACAATGTGTTTGCACCATCCCTTATGAGCAATTGGTGCTTTTGTATTAGAAAAACACATGGTTTTTAGTGGGGGTCAAACAGCATGGCAGTAAGATTATGTACAGGTACGACATGGTGAACAGCCTTAGATTGTGTTACATGGCATGAGATAACTCTCAACATTTTGGTCAGACTGCAACAAAGCTGCAGCATCGGAGAGTGTTAAATCCAGTGTGGTGACTGCATAGAAAACAATTGGTATTGTGCTTAGGGCCTGTAAGCTTCGTCAACCTGCAAGAATTGCTTCATACTTATGTCCAGCCTTGAGTAGTTCTTCGATGCAATACACTTTGGGCTTGTCTAATGGATCTTTCTGGAATTCTTCCATGGGAGTGGAGTGGAATGATATGGACGACTAAGTGCAGAGATTGTGCTCAAATAAAGAGCTAGTGAGCGGATGGATCCCTCGTGGTGAAATTGCAATACGTAGCCTATCAGTTCAGTGAGTGGGACAGCAGGCAAGAGGAACAGCACTGGATTAGCTCAGTCCGGAAAGGCATGTGACCAGGGTGGGGCCAGATCAATAGCGAGCGAAGGAGAGTCATACAAAAAAAAATCATAAAATCTGGCCAGAGAAAGTTGTGATTGTAACAGGTGGCTTTGAAATTTGTTGAAAAATAAATTGAATAAAACAAGGAGGAAGGTTAAAGGAATATTGTCAACATGACCATAAAATTCCAATTTTGAATTAGGATGCAGTTGACCTACTATCCAAACCCAAAATGTTTAAACAGCATTCAGAGCTTTGGTTTCTTGATTCAGGTTTGTCTGAAACAGACAAGCAAGTCATAAAAATTCACCTAGCAATTGGGAATGAAGGCCTACACAGGCTGAACACATCAGGATTAACAGCAGAAGAGCTAAAGGATCCTTAAAAGATATGGATTATATTGGAAGAGCGGTTCAGAATCAGGTTAAACTTCCATATTCATCACCTAGAGTTCATGTCATTTCCACAACCTACAGAATCCATGGACTGCTTCATCAGCAGATGCAGAGAAAAGGGTACATACTGTGATTTTTCAAACGCAGAGCTAACAGACAGAATTGTTGAGTTGGTGATCACCTCCGCTCCCATGGAAGCATTCCAGAAAAATCTGCTAGACAGCCCAAAACTTATAGCATTGAAGAGCTACCCAAGGATAGAAATAAGTACGAAGCAACCCTTGCAGGTTGACGAAGCTGACAGGGCCTAAGCACAACACCAATTGTTGATGCATTCACTAGCACACCTAAACCTAGCAAGACATGTGGAAGATGTAGCCTTCTGTAAGCACCAAGGAAATGCCGAGCTTTCCAACAATCCTGCAAGGCATGTGGCAGAAAGGGCCATTGGCAGTGGCGGTGCACTAGAGCAAATGATGATGCAGCTACAAAGAGCCATGCACTGATTCAAACACCCCATAAATAATGGACACCTTCAAGCAATAAGACTGACCATCTGGTATCCAGTTAGAAACATATACATGAGGTGATTGACAAACCAGAAAATGATGATGAAGTGCACGACAAGTTGAAGAGTGGTGAACACATGTTTCACACCATCAATCTCATGGAAACCATAGATACCGTCACACCACCCAAAGTGTTTGCCAAAATTCAAATTATTTGCCCTAAAAAAGTTGGCAACTACTCGTTATTGGCCAAGGTTGACACAGCGGCAAGTGTTAACATACTACCTCTACGGATTCTAAAAGACATGCATCCACAGACATGGAAGGCCAATGCAAAACCTACTACTGTGCACCTTTCAACGTACAACATTCCATGCTCAGGACCCATAGTCATAGTCATTTTTAATGGCAGACGGGTGATCATACCGCAATATTTGTGACTTGATATTCTTCAACAACTTAATCGTTCACACATGAGCATGGATTAGATAAGAAGACTCACAGGAGAGACAGTCTATTGGCCAGGCATGAACAATGACATTGAATTTGTCATCAAGAAGTATGAGACATGTCAAGAGCATATGCCAAGCCAGCACAAAGCACCATCGATATCGCATGAAGTTCCTACCCATTCTTGGTCCAAAATCAACCACTTTTATGTCCATGGCACTGACTTCATCATCATTGGCAACTACTTTACCAAGTACCCCATTATTTGACAACTGCACAATGTGGCAAGCGCAACTGTCACACACACTCTAAGTGCTATTTTCAGTTTATTTTGTGTGCCCGGAGAGATCATTATGGATAACAGTCCACAATTTATCAGTAAACCATTTCAGGATCTATGTGAGAAGTGGAATTTCGATCACGTTACTTCTTCTCCTCATTACCCTAGATCTAGCTGAACGAATGATTCACATAATGAAATTCCTAATTCTCGAATGTAGACAGACCAAGCAAGATCTACACATTGCAATTACACCTGAGAGCAACACCTTTAAGTGCAACTATTACATCACTGGCAGAGCTCACTTTTGGCAGACCAGGGCATACCAATTTACCTATTCTTACCCACTCTACTCCCTCAATAACTAGGGAGCAACTTTTAAACCTGCAAGAGAAGATGACCAACATGCACAATAAAAATGCAGGAACAGAATTGCCAAGTTTGGAGTTGGGACAATATGTTTGCATCCAGAATCCCACAGAAAGTACATGGCAACCAGTTGAGGTGACAAGCATTTGTTCAGAAACAAGTTCCTCTGAAGCCATTACACACAAAGGTACAATGGTGAGGTGTAACCAAGGACAATCAGATCCATGCCAGCTCCTCAAAAACATCTAGGACAAGGCCCAAATACAACCAGGAACAACATCCAAGAATGACAACTCCACAGATCACTGTAATCAATTAAAGAAAACACCAGACAAGGTTACCATCATGAGGCCTGGGCGTACTAGCAGATGACCTCTCGCTTTAGAGACTCATAGATTCACCAGTCCTATACACTTATGTAATGGTAACTTAAACATGAACATATATTGTAAATAGTTATACTTCTTTGGAAGGAAGGACTGTACCTTAGAAAAGAAAGGCAGATGTTGTAAAATGTCTTTAAGAGATAGCAGCATGCCATGACCAGAGGGGAAGTGTGTCATGTGATTCAGTCTCAGTGTCACTTTGGCCTGTGAGCAGAACACAGCACACACAGCTCTGCTGCTGATGTCTTCAAGATTTCTATCCAAGTTTATCTGTTCCCATATGCCTAGTCTAAATAAATGAACCTACAACGTGTTTGCCCAATCCCTTATAAGTGATTGGTGCTTTTATATCATTATAAAAACATGACAAGAGGTACAGAGGATTATGAAGAGAATTTCACAGTTTTGGACTGAGGCAGCAGAAGAGACGACCACTGATAGAGCAATAAAAATCAGGGATGGCCAAGAAGCCAAAATTGAAGGAGTGCAGATACCTCAGAGGGTTATAGGGCTAGAGGAAATTAAAGAGATACAGAGGGGTGAGGGATTTGAAAACAAAGCTGAGTATTTTAAAATCAAGCTGTTGCTTAACCAGGAACCAATATAGGTCAGCAAACACAGCGGTGATGAACAAGATTTGGTATGAGTCATGTAGGGAATCAGTAACTGACATTGGAGCACACAGCCACCAAACTGAGAACCTACACTGGAGAGCCCATTCATGTCAAAGGCATTGCTGCATTTCCAGTCTGCTACAAACAATAAACAGCCCAGCTTCCTGTGATGGTCATTGAGGGGGAAGGGCCCAGCCTTTTGGGTCAAGATTGGCTGCAGAAAATAAAACTAGACTGGTCAGAAATATTCCATTTGAAGTCCGCTGGAATTCCAGAGCTCTTGAAGAGATATGACACTGTTTGTTCAAGACGAATTAGGAAAACTGAAGGGCATGCAAGCTAAAATACATGTCGACCCCAGGCAAGACCACTTTTCTTCAAGGCCAGACCGGTTCCTTACTAAAAGAAAAAGTCGAAACAGAGTTGTGTAGGTTGGAAAACCTGGGAATAACTCAGCCTGTCCAGTTTTCTGAGTGGGCCGCACCCACAGTCCCAGTTGTCAAGCGAGACCAGACCATACATCTATGTGGTGACTACAAGCTGACAGTCAACAGAGCAGCAAATAACACATTCCAAAAATCGATGACTTGTACACCAAGTTAGCAAGAGGCAAGCCATTCGCAAAGCTAGACATGAGTCATGCCTATCAGCAGTTGGAATTGGACAGCACATCAAGAGAGTATATGACGATCAATACCCACAGAGGCCTCTACCAGTACACCCAGTTGCCTTTTCGAGTTTCCTCCACATGTGCCATTTTTCAGCAAACCATGGAGAGTCTCCTGCAGGGACTTCCCCATGTGGTTGTGTACTTAGGTGACGTCCTTGTCAATGGACCGACTGAAACTGAACATTTAGCTAACCTTGAGAAAGTGCTGAAATGATTTATGGAAGCAGGTGTGCGTTTGAAGTGAGAAAAATGCACGTTCCAGGCATAACCTACCTAGGCCTCTATTATAGTGTTGATCTTCAGACAACTTTTCTTAGTGGAAACTTATAACTTTATTTACAGCAGCAGCAACTACATGTATGCATCAAACTCCATAACTAAAGAAGAACTCCCTCCTACAGGTTCCCCGCGCTGCTGACACATTGGTTTACACACATCATGTGATCTTACAACACAGGGTCATTCTTAGAGCTACAGTCCTACATTTCCCAAAACTATAATTACTACATTCCTCCCCCTTTAACTTTTCTGTACATTTTGTATTTACAAGGATATTTATCTAATGACATTACAATATTTACGCAGGTCATGAAATTACTAGTTCAGTCTTTCAGATGGCTTCCTGTTCCGTGTGGAATGTCGCAACTCCGTGACTTTGGATTTTTTCATAGGAAGCACGTTCTCTGTAACCACTTTAACATCAGGTACCTCATTAGGCACATGCAGTTCAGTGTCTTCGACTCTGACAGAGACATCGGAAATGCCTGACCTTGGTTGAGCAACTTCAACAGGAACCACTGGTTCAGTAATGGTTACAGGTAGAACAACATTTTGTTGGGGTATCTCTCTTTTTCTTAAATGACCCATATGCTTTCGGGTGATCTGGCCCTCCACTTCCATGTGGACCGGTCACAGAGCTCACTTTACCAGGTAACCACTTTGGTCCTCCACCGAAATTCTTTACAAAAACTGCTTCTCCAATAGTAAATTGTTGCTCATGACTATGCAAATCATGAGTCGCTTTTTGGTTCCCTTGAATTTTTACACCTTTCCCTCCAAATTGGGAAGTATTAGGCTTAGTCTTGTCCAAAGACAGCGCCTCATCAGTAATTTTGCAGGTGTTGCTCCTGTCGTAGTATGGGGGGGTCGTTCTGTAGTGAAATACGAAATGAGCAAGTTTGATCTCCAACGAATCGCCTGTCAACGTTTTCATTCCCACCTCAAAAGTTTGTAATGCACTATTTGCCAGTCTGTTTGATGACAGGTAGTGCGGTGCAGTATTCATGTGGTTGATACCATTGAGGCCGATAAATCTTTGGAACTTAGCGCTCATAAATGCAGTCCCATTATCTGAGACGCTTACCTCTGGCAATCCGTGGGTGGCGAGGCTCTGGTCTAGTTTTTCTACAGAAGTGCCAGACGTTGGCGACTTTACCTCATAAACGTCTAATCACTTGCAATGAGCATCTATAATCAGTAGAAACATGGTTCCAAGGAAAGGGCCTATTTAATCAATGTGGGTCCAACCAGGGTCTACCAGGCCACTCCCATGGGTGTAATGGGACTGCCACTGGTAACTTTTATAGCTGTTGACATTGCACGCAGTGTTTTACCACATTTTCAATATCACCATCCATGCCCGGTCACCAAAGATAACTCTGTGCTATTGTCTTCATCCGGGAGGTCCCTGGATGGGCTCTGTGTAGCTCCACTAAAAGTGGTTCCCTTCCTTGTGCAGGAACTACTACCCATGCACCCCATAATAGAATATCATCTTGACACCTCATCTCATGTCTTCGGTTGAAAAACGGCTTCAATTCATCAGAGACTGGTTCCTGGGACCATCCATGTAACACTTGGTCTCTCACTCGAGACAGGACTGGATCACGATTCAGCCAGTTTCTTATCTGCCTGGCACAGACTGGTGAGGAATCTAGGAAATTCATCACTAACATGAGCACCTGTGGGATTGGGGCATGGTCATCATTCTCTTACAAAGGAAGGCGACTTAGGGTGTCGGCATTTGTTATATGAATCCCTGGTCAATGTACAAAGGTGTATTCATATGCTGCCAAAATTAGGGCCCATCTTTGTATTCTTGCAGAGGCAAGGATAGCATGGGAGGTATAGCCTTTTACTCGCTAAACAGATCCAAAAGCGGTATGTGGTCTGATACTATTGTGAATTGTCACCCGTGCACATATTGCTGGAACTTATTTTACACAAAGAATAATCAACAGGCCTTCCTTTTCAATCTAAGAATATCCTTTTTCAGCTGTGGTAAGTATCCTGGATACATAGCCTCTTGGCCTCTCTGTGCTGTCGTCCATGTTGTGACTCCCACTCCTATAGCTTCAGCGAGAATCCAGTGCTGGGCCCTGACCCTATCAGCTTATGAGTACACATTCATGTATTGCCCTGGGTCACATATAGCCAATGCAGGCACACTCAGTTGTCTTCCATTACCTGGCAGACCTGCTAACACACCTGTTCCAGAAGAGCTAGTGTTGTTGTTAAAAGTTTTGGATTCATCATCTGTATGTGCTAAACAGGTCAAGAATTGTATGAGCAGAGGCCCAGTACTGTCAAAAGTCAAAGACTTTATTTTACAGGGCTGGCAAAGTGCACTTGTGGCTGATGACCTGTGTCCCTTTTATTCCAGAAGCACTGAACTGAGTTGCCAGGGCGGAATCTTGCTGTGGGGTGCCAGACTCATGGTCCCTTCCCAGGGCAGACAGCCACTCTTGGCAGAGCTCCACAGTGCACACCCAGGCACATCAAGGATGAAGATTTTGGCACATAGTTATGTCTGGTGGCCAGGGATGGACAATGACATCGAGAACATGGTTAAATGCTGTTCCCTTTACCAGCAACACCGGAAGCAACCTGTTTCAGCTCTTCACCCATGGGAATGGCCTGGCCGTCCTTGGGTCAGACCGCATACTGATTATGTGGAACAGTTTCTAGGCACCATGTCCCTGTTACTCATTGATGCACATTCGGAGTGTCTTGATTTCTACGAGGTAAAAATGCCAACTTCAGCTGCAACTATTGAGAAGCTTTGTCATTCCTTCAGTATACATGGTTTGCCTGAGATTATTGTCTCTGACTATGGATCAGCTTTCACCAGCATCGAATTTCAGAGGTTCACAAACCTGAAAGGCACATAAAGACTGCTCCCTGGCATCCTTCGTCAAATGGTCTTGCCAAAAGAGCTGTCCAGACCTTTAAAGCCGGTGTGAAGAAGTTGTCTGGAGGTACTTTGGAGTCTCGTCTTTCCAAATTCCTTCTGAGTTACCACACAACACCACAAACTACTATGGGCTCCAGACTTTCAGAGCTGCTGATAAAGCGGCACTTGCGCATGTGTCTGGATTTGGAGGGGAAGGTGAGATAGAAACAAACTACTCAGAAACTGAACCACGACCTACACACGTACGTTCAAAGTAGGCAACCCTGTAAACGTGCGTAAAGGTGGACCATGCTGGACTCCAGGAGACATCATTTTGGAGGCTGGTCCATTATAATTTCAAGTTCAAATCAAGAACAGAGTAATGTGCAAATATGTGGATCAAATTTGAGCAACAGGAACATCCCAATGAATGTAAGCTCAGCCTTTGATTGACGTTTTGCTGCCAACCTCTGAAGTGCGTGATCGCCCAACAGCTGCTATTGCTGGCACATCCAATGAACTGCTGAATGCAGAACCAAGTGATGCATCTTTCTGTGCACATCAAGATCCCATTGTCCCTGTTCCAGAACCTCCCTCAGTAGAGCCGCATCGCTCTGACCGTCCCCATAGAACACCTCAGATACTTAACCTGTAGTCACAAGAGATATTACAAATATTTTGTTAATTTTAAGATGTGATAATGTTTTTAACACAAGGAACTTAAGGGAGAGGAAATGTAGTAATTAGATTTGTTGTCCTTCCCTCCTGTCACTCAACTACCATGTGACACAGTTATGGAGGCTTCGACCAATAAGCTTCTTGCGCAAGCTATGCTTTGGGGCGTGGCTTCCCAACAGTGAGATGGTGACAAGAATGTAAGCATCTCTACATGTGTCCTGAATAAAATTTAAGCCTTTTTGCACCAAACCTGCTCCTCCCTCAAGTTATTACAGCCAGTTAATTTTGTGATGTTGATTGTGGGAGGAACTGAAGGTGGAGCATGGCTTTTATCAATTCATCCATACCTCATCATCCCCAATAATGTAGCATTCCCTCAACATTGCACTAGTTTTTCTGCGTTTGAGTCTTGGTGTGGACACTGAACACATGACCTGTGAAGGCATTATGATGATTATCAACAGCTTCTGGCTAAAATCCAGGTACTATGGACAAGTATTAAAACAGTGCCTGGAATTGCCATGGGTACGTGCAGATCTGCGGAAATCTTGGCCCCACCCTTGCTATGTAAAGGAGGAAATGGGTGTCTTTGTATTTAATTAATAGTCTCAATGGACCATTTCTTTTATTAACAATATAAGGGTAAAGAAAGTCACAAGCCAGAATAAACCAAACTCCATGTCTGAATCACACTAGGGCCTCATGCAATCAGCTACATAAATGGAAACCTATCAATGCCCACAGCATCTTAATTGACCACAAAATGTTTTACATGACTGTAGTTCTGTTTAAAATAATATAAAATGTCAGGCTTAAAAAAAACAAACGTATGTGGGGTTTTTAATTCATCCCACATGTCCCTTCATCTCATTTCCAAAGTTCGGCTAATTGCAGACAAAGTTACTAATCCTATGTTTAAAGCAATATTGCTGATTGGCTAGTGAAACGAAAAGTAAATTGTATCACTGCGCTGCAAACTGTGTTTGACACGATAAATTTAATATTTTTAAGAACTGCTAAGATTTTAAAAAGTAAACTGGAACTTAAAATGCTTACACTTTGCTGCCTGTTAGCTCTATAGGTAAATACATCTCAATGTGATAACAATACAGCGAGCAGGAAGACCCCAACGTTCACTTACTGATCAGTTTTATGTTCGGTGATCTCACAATAAGAACAGTAAAGAAACAGCAGGATTTTGCACCCCTGGATGAGGGGTAGGAAAGAATTCAGACTTGGCTTAAGGGCCTGATGGAAAGTGTGTTGGTATAGATAAGGGTTGAGGACAGGATGGAACTGAACTATGAAGTTGTTGCATTAAATAACCTGCTAGTAGTCACTGTGTTCATAAATGAATGATGGATACTTGAACGAGGTACCAGATGATGATGAATCATTTCCAGCTTGAGCTGGAGACTTCAGGAAAGGATGGAGGAAAATTATGGAGGCAAGGTTTTTAAGAAGTTCACATTGTAGCAGACATACCATCTGCTGTAATACAAACTTGACATTGCACCCAACTGAATTGCTGAGTTTTGAGAGAAAGTTATTTTTGGAAGAAAGCCTGTCCTGATATGGCTAGGCCAACTTTTAATGATATTTATTCTCTTAAGGTAACACTATGGAAGCCAGGTAACAAATAAATAGTGAGGAGGTACTCTTGTCAAAACCTTCCACACACTGATCGCCAGATTTTGAAGTGGAATAATGAGCCCGTGCGTGTGTGCGCCAAAAGCATGGAGAGTGGACAGATTGTGGCATCAGTCAGTGTGTAATGATAATTCCGTGTCCAACCTGCCATACTGGACTTTCTCAGTCCTGGTAATGCCTTCCCTTAAACCCGCACAGCTCTGCATGTATTCAATTGCACAAAAGACCTAACACTACTGTAATTTAAAGTCATCACCATTAAATTTTCAGATGAAGTGCTGTTAACTATCCTGTTGCTGTGAAGAGTGTTGGAAGAACAGTGGTGTTGAAGGAATTGAAAGAAGTTGTTTTAATAAGAAGGGATTGGTGCTGGACTTTTGGAAGGAGCTGTTCACAGAGGGAGGAGGAGGAAGTATCTCCTCAGGAGGCCTTGGCCACCTAGGGTCTTAAGAAAGCACGTCTAATATATCTCAGTTTGCTGTGTCCAGGTGGTCATCTCTGCTTCCAGGCAAGAGCACGAAAGATGGAGGTGGAGCATGTTCCAAATTTGGGCCTTCAAATGTTCACTCACTCTTATAAACAATCCGAGTGTCTTACCTTAATAGGAGATCATTCATATTTCTATTTTATTTCTAATTTTACAATAGCATAACTCAGGGTTTTGAACTGCCACAACTGATCTCCTTGGTGATTTAAGTGACATCAGCCCTCAACTTTTATACTTCCAGATCTTTCTAACTGCCACAACTGATCTGAGTGACATTAACCAGGATGGTATCAGGTAAAGCATCCAGCAAGTGATGCCCACCATCTTTTGGAGAGTAGCCAAGCTCATCCCTACTGCAGCATCATCCCCAGACAGCAGAGGCGCAGAGCCAGCGACTTCTACAGGATAACTAAAGCCAAATACTGCATATGCAGTTCTAAAGAAAGATCCTTGACCTGAAACGTTAATTCTGATTCTTTCTCCACAGATGCTGCCAAACCTGCTGAGTATTCCCAGAATTTTCTGTTTTTACTTCTATCGGATAGAATTCTACCGTGGCTAAAGGAGTGGTGCGGGAAAGAGGGGTTCCATTTCGTGGGGCACTGGCATCAGTATTGGAACAGGAGGGATCTGTGCCGTTGGTCTCCACCTGAATCGATCTGGGACCAATGTTGTAGCGAAAAGGGTAAATAGGGTGGGCAACAGGACTTTAAACTAGAAAGTGGGGGGGAGGGAAGGGTAAAACTCCAAGAAGTATAACTAATGGGAAACAAAGCAGCAGGTTAGCGTGTGGGGGGGTGGATTCAACTTCATGGAAAATTATGAAAAAACTGAAAAGAAAGGAGAGCCCAGGAGAGGCTATTAAAGTCTCCAGAACACAAAATAGGACAGAGTGTTTGGAAAGGGCTAGGAATCTAACTTCAAGCACATCAGATAAAGGGACGACAATGAGAAAAGGGACGGGAAATACAGGACTGAAGGTGTTGTCTCTGAATGCACACAGTGTACGAAATAAGGTAAATGAGCTTGTGGCGCAGATTGAAAATGGCAGGTATGATGTGGTGGGCATTATGGAGACATGGCTGCAAGGGGATCAGGACTAGGAGATAAATATCCAAGGATATACATCCTATCGAAAAGATAGGCAGGTTGGCAGAGGGGGTGGGGTTGCTTTGTTAGTAAGAAATGAAATTAAATCGAAAGCAAGAAATGATGTCGGGTCAGATGATGTAGAATCTGTGTGGGTAGAGTTGAGGAACCGCAAAGGTAAAAAAATCATAATGGGAGTTATGTACAGGCCTCCAAGCAGTAGTCAGGATGTGGGGCACAAGATACACCAGGAGATAGAAAAGTTGTGTAAGAAAGGCAAGGTTACAGTGATCATGGGGGATTTCAATATGCAGGTAGACTGGGAAAATCAGGTTGGTAATGGATCCCAAGAAAAGGAATTTGTGGAATGTCTACGAGATGGCTTTTTGGAGCAGCTTGTGGTGGAGCCCACTAGGGAACAGGCAATTCTAGATTTAGTGATGTGTAATGAGACAGATTTGATAAGGGAGCTTAAGGTGAAGGAACCCTTAGGAGGAAGTGACCATAATATGATAGAATTTACCCTGCAATTTGAGAGGAAAAAGCTGGAATCAGATGTAACGGTATTACAGTTGAATAAAGGCAACTACAGAGACATGAGGGAGGAGCTGGCCAGAATTGACTGGGTGATGAGCCTAGCAGGAAAGACAGTGGAACAGCAATGGCAGGAATTTCTGGGAGTAATTTGGGAGACACAGCAAAAATTCATCCCTAGGAAGAAGAAGCATACTAAAGGGAGGACAAGGCAACCATGGCTGACAAGGGAAGTCAGGGACAGCATAAAAGCTAAAGAGAAAGCATACAATGCGGTGAAGAGCAGTGGGAAACCAGGGGATTGGGAAGCCTACAAAGACCAACAGAGGACAACTAAAAAAGAAATAAGGAGGGACAAGATTAAATATGAGGGTAAACTAGCCAGTAATATAAAAGAAGATTGCAAGAGTTTTTTTTAGATATATAAAGGGTAAGAGAGAGGCAAAAGTGGACATTGGGCCGCTGGAAAATGACGCTGGAGAAGTAGTAGTGGGGAACAAAGAAATGGCGGAGGAACTGAATAGGTACTTTGCGTCAGTCTTCACGGTGGAAGACACGAGTAACATCCCCAAAGTTCAAGAGAGTCGGGGGGTAAAGGTGAGTATGGTGGCCATTACCAAGGAGAAGGTGCTAGGAAAACTGAAAGGTCTGAAGGTGGATAAATCACCTGGACCAGATGGATTACACCCCAGAGTTCTGAAGGAAATAGCTGAAGAGATAGTGGAGGTGTTAGTGGCGATCTTTCAGGAATCACTGGAGTCAGGGAGGGTCCGAGAGGACTGGAAAATGGCTAATGTAACCCCCCTGTTTAAGAAGGGAGTGAGGCAAAAGACGGGAAATTACAGGCCAATTAGCCTGACCTTGGTTGTTGGTAAGATTTTAGAGTCCATTATTAAGGATGAGATTTCAGAATACTTGGAAGTGCATGGTAAAATCGGGCAAAGTCAGCATGGTTTCATCAAGGGGAGGTCATGCCTTTCAAATCTGTTAGAATTCTTTGAGGAGGTAACAAGTAGGTTAGACAAAGGAGAGCCAATGGATGTTATCTACTTGGACTTCCAGAAGGCCTTTGACAAGGTGCCGCACAGGAGGCTGCTCAGTAAGATAAGAGCCCATGGTGTTAAAGGCAAGGTACTAGATTGGATAGAAGATTGGCTGTCTGGCAGGAGGCAGAGAGTGGAGATAAGGGGGTCCTTCTCAGGATGGCAGCCGGTGACTAGTGGAGTTCCACAGGGGTCAGTGTAGGGACCACAACTTTTCACTTTATACATTAATGATCTAGATGAAGGAATTGAGGGCATCCTGGCTAAGTTTGCAAATGATACAAAGATAGGTGGAGGGACAGGTAGTATTGAGGAGGCAGGGAGGCTGCAGAAGGATTTGGACAGGTTAGGAGAATGGGCAAAGAAGTGGCAGATGGAATACAACGTGGGGAAGTGTGAGGTCATGCACTTTGGTAGGAAGAATAGAGGCATAGACTATTTTTTAAATGGGGAGAGAATTCAGAAATCTGGAGTGCAAAGGAACTTGGGAGTCCTAGTCCAGGATTCTCTTAAGGTTAACTTGCAGGTTGAGTCGGTAGTTAGGAAGGCAAATGCAATGTTGGCATTTATTTCGAGAGGACTAGAATATAAAAGCAGGGATGTGCTGCTGAGGCTTTATAAGGCTCTGGTCAGACCACATTTAGAATATTGTGAGCAATTTTCGGCCCCGTATCTCAGGAAGGATGTGCTGGCCCTGGAGAGGGTCCAGAGGAAGTTCACGAGAATGATCCCAGGAATGAAAGGCTTAACATATGAGGAACGTTTGAGGACTCTGGGTCTATACTCGATGGAGTTTAGAAGGATGAGGGGGGATCTGATTGAAACTTACAGAATACTGAAAGGCCTGGATAGAGTGGACGTGGGGAAGATGTATCCATTAGTAGGAGAGACTAGGACCCAAGGGCACAGCCTCAGAGTAAAGGGAAGACCTTTTAGAACAGAGATGAGGAGAAACTTCTTTAGCCAGAGAGTGGTGAATCTATGGAATTCATTGCCACAGAAGGCTGTGGAGGCCAGCTCATTGAGTGTATTTAAGACCGAGATAGATCGGTTCTTGATTGGTAAGGGGATCAAAGGTTACGTGGAGAAGGCGGGAAATTGGGGTTGAGAAACTTATCAGCCATGATTGAATGGCGGAGCAGACTCGATGGGCCGAATGGCCTAATTTCTGCTCCTATATCTTATGGTCTTATGGCCTTATAGCTGAGTTTCCCAGGGTGTTGAGTGCCACACTGAGGTGCACATGACATTGTAAGCACCAACCGAATGAAGTATGTGAATAGGGCAGGGTTCCATTCCAACAGGTCATTGTTGCACATCTTCCTTTCATGAAGCCAGGCACTAATATTGGTCATGGTGCCTGCAGGGAGCTGACACTGGCACTGTCTTCCAACTCCTTCACATCCAGGACAAATCAACGGTGCAGAAAGAAGTGAAACACTTCACAACGTGAGGCAGGGGTAGCATGTCACCATAATTTCCCTTTCCTCCCTGTCCACCTTGGATACCACCAAATTTTTTCACCCTCTTAAAGAAACAGTCGCACTACTAGGCCTTCAAAATATACATAACAATTATCTTGTTCAACCAGGCCACATCGTGGCACACCACTGCAAGGGGCATCAGAGGGCAGATTCTCAGGATGGCTTCATCGACTGATCAATTTTAATAGCAGCACCTTAGCATTACCTTCTCCTAAGCAATCTAACACATGACACTAAAGCAGATTTGTTTGGTCCGGCAGGATTGTGCCAAGAATTTTCAGCCATGCAAAGAGCTTACATAATGGTCTATTTCCTGATCTGCTGTAATATTCATAAAACACAATAACAACCCACAAGACAAGCTCCTGGTGCATTTCAAAACAAACATATCATTTCTTGCTAACTAAGGGTTGGAAGGCTGTGTGTGTAAGGACTGTGGGGCAATTGTGTTGGTACAAGTGAAGTGAAACATGTGGGAATGCGAAGACGTTAGAGAGGAAGAAGGTGTTCTGGGATTGAACAAGATAATTTTGAAAGCTTATTAGTGTGACTGTTTCTTTAAGAGGGTGAAGAATTTGGTGGCATCCAAGGTGGACAGGGAGGAAAGGGAAATTATGGTGACATGCTACCCCTGCCTCACGTTGCGAAGTGTTTCACTTCTTTCTGCACCGTTGATCTGTCCTGGATGTGAAGGAGTTGGAAGTCAGCGCCAGTGTCAGCTCCCTGCAGGCACCATGACCAATTTTGGTGCCTGGCTTCATGAAAGGAAAATTTGGGACACTGAGGTTCCTGAATTGTGACTCATAGAACCATAGAACCATAGAAAAGTTACAGCACAGCAGGAGGCCATTTGGCCCATCTTGTCCATGCCAGCCCGAAGACACCCAGGTGCCCTTTCTAATCCCATGAATGGAGAACTTGACAGTCTTCGTCTGAGAAGCCAGTTGGGCTTCCTCTGCCAACTGCACTAGCATAGTGCTGCAATGGGCACTTCTGGCACATAAATGGCCATGATGGCGCCAATCTGCACTGAAGCTGTGCGTGAGAGATGCTGTCACCTGATTTGCTGACAATTGCCAGTGAAACCATTTGTCAAATTTTTACCTTGTTCCTGTTAGCCAAAATGTCTATGTGGTGCTTTTAAAGATATACACCATTGTTACACGATGGTTTCCCAAAAGAGGATGTCAGCAACTTACACAATTTATACAATCAAGTTATATTACAGGCGCATCAAAAGTATTTAAATTAACTTTTCCCTGCCCAGTCCTAATTTAGCAGAGAAGCTCGAAGGGCTGGGGGGCCAACTTTCTAAATCTCAGTGTAACTTACTCTGGTGGTGAAAAGTGTAATTTTCCAATACAAGAAGGAAATTCAAGGCCAGGTCTATGAAGCCAGATCAGAACTCCCTAAGTGGAAACCTGAAATACACATTAGGCTACCCCTTAAGAGGAGTGTTAATAGATTCAACACAAAGCATATCCAACCAATACTCCTCTTAATACTCCTCTAAAAACTGCAGATTAATTGTATGGGAAATGGCAATGGGAATGGAGAGGTTAATGTGTCAAAATTAAATGCTGAGGCCTCGTCAAAACTGTACCATAGCCACTGCTTTGAACTCATTGCTCGTAAATATTGAGCATTGGCAAGACAAAGCAAACCAAGCTGATACTTCCTGATTTGTGTTTCCCATTGGAAGGAGCTTCAATCTTCAAACTAAAGTCCTCTGAAAATCTGTTTATAATTTACACTTAGAACAAAATTTCTACTACTGAAAAGAATGTTGTCCCTTAGGTCCAGAAACACCCTTTCCTGCAGCCCAATAACAAAGGTCTTAAAACATCCTGTAAGGTCCATGAATGGTTTCTTTCCTAAAATTACAACTGAAGGAAATGCAAAGGCTCTCTTACCTAAGAAGTGTATTTAACAGAACTATGCCTCTAAATGCACAGAACCAGATTTCGTACATGTGTACAAAGTCCTGCTACAATTGTAGAGCGCTGTTTACAGTGTCTTATTCAGCAAGTCTCAGAACTCAACATGTGCCAGAAATATAAATGTAAACTATTGGCAGCACAAGGTATTCAGCAATGGATCCCTCCCTGTTGCCTTTCCGTAAGGAGCTAGGAGAGTTCTCCTGTTGATGTTATTTTCTTGCTTTGGATAAACAGATTCTGAGTCCAGTTTTTAAATGCAATTCTTAAGAGAAGATCAAGAAGGATTTACGAATGTGATCACTACCTAGTGACTCATGTACATGGGTGAACATTGGTTAAGGACAGTATCAGACTTGGCTATGATGCTTTATCTAGCTAAATAGACAGAAGACATTCAATGTTTCAGATCATGCATTATATAAAAAAAAAACCAGTGGAACTAAAGTAAGGGTGGCCAATACAAGCAGTACTTAAAGGGCCAACTGCAGCCAATCTGAAAAAAAGACATGATTTTTGTGGAATCACAAGGAAGAATGCTCCTTCTGTGTCTACAAAAGCTTCCTGCTCACTACTGGAATTTATGGGTCTCCTTGCATTTCTCACTCCCTCCCTCCCCACCCCTAACCAACATCAACAGGTAGGGAGAGAGGATGCCCTGTCCACCACCTGCCTGATGTAACCCAAATACTAAAACCAACCAAAACAAAAAAAATTGTTTTAGGGAAAAATGGGGACGCAACCTTGGAATTGCTGAATGTTTCCAAAATGAGAGTCACTGTAGTTTCCTTTGGGAGCCAGGAGTCTGCAAATGAGTGACCTGTTAGTGGAAAAGAGGTGATGACAGAAGAATTGCTTTTACAATGTCTACAAGTAACACTTGGCAAAATTTACTCTGAATAAGCTGTGCCCGCAGATGTTGCACAACTTGCCAGTAATAAAACATCCCAATTCTACTTCACAGGAGCATTTAGTAGACAAAACGTGGCACTGTGTTTGTGGAGAGATGACTGGTATTATGTGTGTGTCCGAATGCCAACTGAATAGGTCCAGTGGCATAAATATTAAATGCTTTACTTTGGCAGGCACAGACAATGGAGTTCCTCTGATGGAGATGGGTTCCATGTCTAAGTCAAGCCTGTGATATAAGCCACAAGTCCTATATACTCTCAAGCAGGATGTGCAGCCCTCTTGTGCAGTGCTTGTTGCATAGATCAGGAATTGAGCACTTTTGGTCAGTAATACTGGTTTGCCAGTAGTTTTCTGACATCTCCTATGGTGCCTCATTAGCCTTCCCTCAACATCTATCTCCTCTCCATTCTCTTCCTTATCTGCCTGACACCAGCACTGTGGAATCCCCAAGGAAACACCATTACCTCCTCTTTGAGTGCCCCAAAGTACAGAAAGGAAATCCCCAAGCACAAAAGTAATGCTAAGTCTATCTTCAAGGTTCCTTTTGGAAAAAATGATATTTCCAGGGATTAGTCTCATGGAAAGTTATAATAATTACCTTATCCTATTAAGGTTCTCTTTAAATTCCATTTCATTTGTCAGCAGCTGCCTAACAATGCTGAACATTATAGCACAGTCTTTATAATGGGAAGAGCATAGGCAGCAACCAAAAGGGACTGGGCACCTGACATAACAGTAGAATTTAAGTTTTTTTTTATTCATTCATGGGATGTGGGCAACGTTGGCTAAGCCAGCATTTATTGCCCATCCCTAATTGCCCTTGAGAAGGTGGTGGTGAGCTGATTTCTTGAACCGCTGCAGTCCATGTGGTGTAGGTACACCCACAGTGCTGTTAGGGAGGGAGTTCCAGGATTTTGTGCCAGTGACAGTGAAGGAATGGCGATATGTTTCCAAATGAGGATGGTGAGTAGAGTTACATTCAACAGGCAGTGTATCCAGCCTCCAAATTCACTTCAAGAGGGAAACACTCATTTGGGACAGGAATGTGAGGTAAAACCTCATGGACCCTTTCCTATTTCTAGTTGTTCCAGGTATGCTGCAAACCAGAAGGGAAAGCAAGCCTTTGCCCTCTTTTACCATAGCCTCCACCTTCTCCCACCCCAGCCTCCACTCTCTCCCATCCTGACCTCCACCTTCTCCCACCTGGGCCTCCACCCTCTCCCACCTTGGTCTCCACCCTCTCCCAGCCTGGCCCCCACCTTCTCCCATCCTGGCCTTCATCCTCTCCCATCCGGGCCTCCACTCCCAGCTCTACCCACCCTCCAGTCACTGCTCAGCTCCTTCCTGGCCACCGTTACACTCCCTCTTGATTGCCTCCTCTCCCAATCTCGTCCCCCTTCTTGGGCCTCTTTAAGGATTCAGTGTAGGATTGCTGTTGACATTGCAGTCGTCTGGGCTTTAAGCTGTCATTTCCATCAAACTGACAATAAGCATCTGTAGCTAATTGGCTTGATGATAATGAGGCTTGAAACCCAATATTACGTGTGCATCAGGCCCATCCATTTATGCACAGGGATGGATCCTTGCACCCACTGGAGGGTCATTTCTAGGCGTGCTTGTATTTCTGGGTCACTGTATTGACACAACAACCATTGGATTTCAATAAGTAATTTGACATGGTAAAGCACCACATGAATGAAGTGTTCTACTTTCATTCCCACCCCAGATCACCCAAGGACCTCATCATGAAATCTAAAGCATTAGAATAATAGTGTGAAATCACTGCTTGCATAGTTTCTGTTAATAGAAATGTCTACACAGACAACTTGACTGGCATACATTTAATGCAAGTATATTTATCTAAAAGCAAATTGAAAATTAAAACTGACTTTATTACAAAATGGAAACGTTTTAATGACATTAAGATGCTGCCGTAGAGAGGAGTAGCACTGATTCATTACATATTGTTCCAGTTGCCTATGAAATATTCCTACACGGCAATACTGCAGAACAGCTGATGTTTTCTCATTAGGCTGGTCACTTTACCTCCAGTAAGAGCACTTCTAGAGTAATAAGTTAATAAATCCCAAGATAAAACCACAATAACAGATGAAAGTGCGGATTTAGCACACAATGCTGGTCTTAATTTCTGAATACCATAATTTGAATTTGCCTTGGGTTGCTAAACCAGAAAACTGCAGTTTCAGTACTCAAGTGCTGATTAGACATAATTTTCATGGAGCAGTAAATGTGGGTACTTCACACCCACATCTATTGAAGGCGTGGACCGCTCTGACTGGCACAAAGGGGCACATTGCAGGATGGCTCAGGGGCAAAGGGAGAGGGCTCACAGGTTCTCAGATGCAACTCTGGACATCCTAGTGAAGGAGGGACAGAGGGGGAGGGATGTCCTTCAGGGGGTAAGGATGCCAAATCTCCCTTACCACCCTCCTGTCCCTCTCTCTTGCAGCAACTGGCTCTGCCAGGGCTCATATCCTCCCATTCCTCCTTCAGGGATTTCTAGCAAGTACCAAGTATGCCCTTCCTCCTGGTAACTCATATAAAGTGTCCAGTAAGGTGGAGTAACACAACACTTATTCCTTTTGGATGGAGCCCTCAGGAAATTTCTGAAATTAATTTTGTTTGAGTGCTGGTAAAGCCTTTTATCATTTAAGTAATGCTTGAAATCAACATCATCCCTGTGTTTACTCCCAACTAGCTGGTCGCTGTTAGGAAAGGGCGTTAGTTGATGGCAACAAAATTTCATGCAGCCTCTTTAATGAGCACGAGCAGACATTTTAAGTTGGCTGCTTAACAAGATGTTATAGTGCAGACTTAACTCCTTCACCAATTTGACGTCTTGTGCTAAGTCGCAGTTTCTGATCAAGACCCCACCAGGCCACCTCAGTGGCTCTTTAATGCCTAAAGTATTTGATGAAAATGATCCCCCTGTTCATAGCCGGGGCTAAGGTTAAGTTTCTGTCTTTTGACTCTCTACTTTTAGGCGAGTGAATGTTGTCAGGCAATTTGGGCACTTGATTGTATTAAAGGAACTGGTTGGGTTGTTTGTTGTTGTGAAAGGTAATTCCACTGAAGAATGATTGCTCACTCATCATCTAACATATTGGACCAAGAAGCTCTTGTTTAATGGGTTCCTTTACATTGCTAGGGTTGATTTGTTTTTAATTCCTCCATTGCAGGTTTCTTCTTTCCTCTTCCGAAGGTATCAACCATATGTAAAGAAAACTATCTCCTAGAGTTCAAACAACAGAAATTTCCTATGTATTATGTTCCTAGTCATCTGCAAGAAACTGAAATAAGTATCAAAATTGTGCCTTTTCCAATGATAGCCAATGTTTCCTTATTAATATACTAATTGATTCAATTATAGGGTCTAGAGCCATTGAATGGAACATAGGTAATTTATTCATTATAATATTGCAAAGTTTTGTAAAACTGCTGTACCCCAAATTCTTCTTCAGTTCTCTGCCTGAAGACAGGTCCTTGGTGATTATTTGCTGAACCATAGCAAGGTGCTATGTTTTTTTTACTATGAGTAAGATAAAGAGGTGCAGGCCCTGAATTTACCTCAGCTAGAATGGGTAATTGACCCCTGTGCTATTGGCATTCATCTGATTTAGATAACTGAGCTAACCAACCCCTCAATCAAAATTGCAAGTTTGTAAAAAAAAATGTGCTGTTTGCAAGGTATACCTGTCATTAATAGATGCAGTTCCTCTCATAAATAGAGCTCCTGAGTCAAGCACAAGTTCTTAAACAAAAAAACCAAGCTTTAATATTTTCTAATTATCTGGCTTTGTAATGCCTAAGAAACTAAATGAAGTTAATTCACCGACAACTTTTCCCAAGAGTTAGTGGTTCATGAATAATGAAAAAGGCTCTGGTACTAGAAATTGCACTTTGGTCATTTTATCCTTGGGTTTCCAATTGAAAAATGTGAAACTATATTTAGTTCCATCTTGGATCAGTGGTAACGCTCTTGCTCCGAGTCCAAGCATTAGGGGCTGAAGGATCAAGCTCCATTCTAGGAACCTGAGCATGTAATCTGATTACGTGGAAGACTGAGGCGGCATTGTTGGAAGTGTTGTTGGAAGTGATGCATTTCAGATAAGATGTTAAACTGTCAACTCTCTGCCTGTTCAAGTGGATATAAAGAATTTCATAGCAGTATTTGAAAAACAACAAGGGAGTGTCCTGGCTATCATTTATCCATCAGCCAACAACACGAAAATAGATTAACAACAGTGGCTTCACTTCAAAGGTAATGAATTGACTTGGGCATTTTTGGAGAGCCTAAGCGTTTGGAGGTGTCAGGTAAAAACAAATTCTCCCTCCTTATTGTTTTCTCCAGCTGAAAGATATAACTGTACAGTGAAGAGGGCATTGTTAAATAGCTGCAGCAGGAAAGAGATTTTTGTACAATCATAACTTCATGGAACGTCGACAGGTACACTTTCTAGCAAAGGGTCACTTGGTAAGGATTGCCAAAAAGAACCCAGGACGATTTTCCCATCTCGAACTTTGGGGCACTGAGGGTCATTACATCCCAATGACACCCATTTCAGCCCAGACTATAAATTCAATCTGAGACCTCCTGGTGTGAATGTTTCACTTTACCGACTTCAAGACTTAACAACAACATAAAGCTGCATCTGAAAAGCAAGTTTAAATACAGAAAACAGTTCAAGGTGCTTTACAGACGCATATGGAAAAACAATGTGTATCAAGCCACAAAAGGGGATATTGTGGGGTTGACCAAAAGCTTAGTCCAGCAAGTGGGTTTTCAAAAGAATGACTCAGTTCATTAAACAAAATTGCAGCTGAAGTCAATGAAAGTGTCTGTGGTAGTGCTTGGTAGTGTACATGCCAAAATGCTACAACTGCACTACTGGCCTTACTGATATTAAGTGCTATTGGCAATGTACAGAAATAAGATGAGCAGAAAGTATCTAACAAAAAGTATTCTAACAATTCGTCATTTAGATATGAGTAAAATCAGTAGAAAATGTTGCGGATTGTGTAAATAATTATTGATTTGTGCTATGCTTACAATATGTGCAATCTGCAAAGATGGGGTCGACAATCTTTCTCTCTCTCCTTTGTGTAACATATGCCTTAAAGCAATGGTGCTAAACCAATAAAGGGCACCATTTTACACCATTCTGTGTAATTGAACAAATGACTAAGCTAAAATCACACCCAAATTGCTAACAAAACCATAGTTGAAATAAACATGGATGAAATTCTTCCATCCATTATTTTAATCGATGTAAAATATTTCCTCGAGTACATCGTCCAGTTCAATATTGACTGGAGCCTCCAGTAGAAAGACAGCTCAACATTGCACTCTGGTGGTATACTTTGAATGTTGCGTATTCCTTGTGGTAAAATAACAGGATATAATTTTTCAACCTCTTATGGTTGATACAATGACAGCTCAGAAAACTCGCTGGAGATCAATTTTGCTGGAACTTTATCCATTGTGCATATAAACTTACACTGCTTTTTATGGGCAATTTAAGGCGCTCTCACCCAAATTGGGGAGACCCTGATTTTAATCAAATTATAGGCAATAAAAATCATAAGCAGGTATTTATTGGAGGCGATGGGGGACTCATCCGCCAGCTAGAGAGCTGGCGAGAACCCCGCCTCTACCAATCAGAGGCCGGCAGCTGTACATTGGTTGGTAGTGCCAGCGGGAATGATGGCTTCTGTTGGTATCACACCTACTAAGGCCCAGGATCGCCAAGGGAGCCAGGTGGAATGGGAGAGGAAGGAGATCTGCAGTAAGGGCAGGGGGGTGGCTCTGCATGGGATTTAGGTGTTGCTGGCTAGGCCAGCATTTATTGTCCATCCCTACTTGCCCTTGAGAAGGTTGTGACGAGCTGTCTTCTTAAACCACTATCGTCCATGTGTTGTAGGAATACATACAGTGCTGTTGGGGAGTGGGTTCCAGGATTTTGACCCAGTGACAGTGAAGGAACAGCAATATAGGTCGAAATCAGGATGATGTGTGGCTTGGGGGGAAACTTGAAAGTGGTGGCGTACTCAAGTGTTTGCTGCCCTTGTCCTTCTAGGTGGTAGAGGTCACAGGTTTGGAAGGTGTTGTCGGAGGAGCCTTGGTGGGTTGATGCAATGCATCTTGTAGAGATTTTGTAAAGATCCTGATGCAAATTTTTCGGTCAGGCACTGAGTGCTGCCTTTGAACAAAGGACCCCACTTGCCAGCCAGAACATCAGGATTTGCTTTTCGGTCTTCTTGCATGGTGAATTCACCATCCACCGTTGGGTGAATACCTGTGGCATTAATTGCCCATTTAAGGGCCCCAGTTGGTGTCAGGGCAGGAAGGCCACCCACAAGCCTTCCCACTCCGGACTTAATTGAGGCAGAGACAGGGAGGTGTCAGGGTCAGCACCCTGCACCCTCCTGCCCAATTAAATGCCCCTCCAACAAACTCTTCTTGGGATGTTGTAATATGGGTTCTTTAGATGTCTCAATGATAAGATCTTGAGACTTGTATATTTAAACATGAACTCTTTATTGTTTACCTTTAATATTTACAGATCCCAGGCTAATGTCATGCATGGTGCTGTTACCTCCATGCAGGTTGGTTCCAGAGTGTTCTCTCTAGACTGTTCTCTCAGTCTATTACCATGTGACTCTATACATAATACTGTGGGTGGTGCTATTGTTCAGTCCTACATTAACCCATGCTCTGCCAAGCACCTTTACATTACAATGGCATGCGGGCACATACAACATCATACAACAGGGGAGGGCATTAAATTCCACCCCACTAGTACATGAGCACGCATTCTATTTCCCAGTTGTTTCAGGCAATGATAGACAAACATATTCTCAGTTGACCAGAACTAAAGATTTAAAAGGAGATCATGTGTGGTCTAAATTCCTGTGTATGTAAAAGTGAACTTAGTATCCCATTTCACTATTTTTTTATTTTTACTGAATGTTTCCATTCACGAATTTTGCCAAAGAGATATTTCCTTGCTACAAATTGCGTTATAGAAATGGGAATTACAACCATGATCCTTCTCCTTGGCATTATTATAGGAAGATGAAAGAAGAGTCGTTCAGGAGATTTACTTGCACCAGTGGTGAAGTACTCAAGCTTGGTCTGACCCACACAACAGCATGTAAGGACCTAAGCACATGCCACCTGGGAGGGACCATGTACGGATTGCTGCCTACCTTGATTTTTTTTTATTTGTTCATGGGTTGTGGACCTCGCTGGTCAGGCCAGCATTTATTAGTTCAGAGGGCATTTAAGAGTCAACCACATTGCTGTGGGTCTGGAGTGACATTTAGGCCAGATAAGGACAGGACATTTCCTTCCCTAAAGGACATAGCTGCTAGGCTGGGTCTGCGGCAGGTGGTGAGGGAACCAACAAGAGGGAAAAACATACTGAACCTCATCCTCACCAACCTGCCTGCCGCGGATGCATCTGCCCATGACAGTATCAGTAGGAGTGACCACCGCACAATCATTCTGGAGACAAAGTCCCACCTTCATATTGAAGATACCCTCCAACGTGTTGATGGCCCTATCACCGTGCTAAATAGGATAGATTTTGAATAGGTCTAGCAACTCAAGACTGGGCATTCATAAGGCGCTGTAGGCCGTCAGCAGCAGCACAATTGTACTCGAACACAATCTGTAACCTCATGGCCCAGCATATCCCCCATTCTACCATTACCATCAAACCAGGGGATCAACCCTGGCTCAATGAAGAGTGCAGGAGGGCATGCCAGGAGCAGCACCAGGCATACCTAAAAATGAGGTGTCAACCTGGTGAAGCTATAACACAGGACTACCTGCGTGCCAAACAGCTTAAGCAGCAAGTGATAGACAGGGCTAAGTGATCGCACAATCAACAGATCAGATGTAAGCTCTGCAGCCCTGCCACATCCAGTCATGAATGGTGGTAGACAATAAAATAACTCACTGGAGGAGGAGGCTCTACAAATATCCCCATCTTCAATGATGGAGGAGTCCAGAACATCAGTACAAAAGTTAAGGCTGAAGCATTTGCAACAATCTTCAGCCAGAAGTGCCAAGTGGATGTTCCATCTCAGCCTCCTCTGGCACCACAAATGCCAGTCTTCAGCCAATTCGATTCACTCCACGTGATATTAAGAAACAGCTGATGGCACTGGATACTGCAAAGGCTATGGACCCTGACAATATTCCAGCAATAGTACTGAAGGCTTGTGCTACAGAACTTGCTGCGCCCCGAACCAAACTGTTCCAGTACAGCTACAACACTGGCATCTACCCAGCTATTGGAAAATTGCCCAGGTATGTCCTGTACGCAAAAAGCAGGACAAATCCAACACGTCCAATTACCGCCCCATCAGTCTACTCTCCATCATCAGTAAAGTAATGGAAGGGGTCATCAACAGTGCTAGCAAGCGGCACTTGCTTAGCAGTAACCTGCTTGCTGACGCTCTATTTGGGTTCTGCCAGGGTCACTCAGCTCCTGACCTCATTACAGCCTTGGTTCAAACATGGATAAAAGAGTTGAACTCCAGAGGTGAGGTGAGAGTGACTGCCCTTGACATCAAGGCCACATTTGCCAAAGTGTGGCATCAAGGGGCCCTAGCAAAACTGGAGTCAATGGGAATTGGGGGAAAACTGGCTGGAGTCATACCTAGCACAAAGAAAGATGGTTCTGGTTGTTGGAGGTCAATCATCTCAGCTCCAGGACATCACTGCAGGAGTTCCTCAGGATAGTGTCCTCGGCCCAGCCATC
Source organism: Cetorhinus maximus (assembly GCF_964194155.1). NCBI lineage: Eukaryota > Metazoa > Chordata > Chondrichthyes > Lamniformes > Cetorhinidae > Cetorhinus > Cetorhinus maximus. Next base: position 118,357,767 of record NC_135886.1, read on the forward strand.
TTTGGCTGCTTCATCAATGACCTTCCTTCCATCATAAGGTCAGAAGTGGGGATGTTCGCTGATGATTGCACGATGTTCAGCACCATTTGCAACTCCTCAGATACTGAAACAGTCCATGTCCAAATGCAGCAAGACCCGAACAATATCCAGGCTTTGGCTGAGAAGTGGCAAGTAACATTCACGCCACACAAGTGTCAGGCAATGACCATCTCCAACAAGAGAGAATCCAACCATCACCCCTTTATGTTCAATAGCATTACCATTACTGAATCCCCCACTATCAACATCCTGGGGGTTACCATTGACCAGAAACTGAACTGGACTAGCCATATAAATACTGTAGCTACAAGAGCAGGTCAGAGGCAAGTAACCCATCTCTTGACTCCCCAAAGCCTGCCCACCATCTATAAGGCACAAGTCAGGAGTGTGATGGAATGATATCCACTTGTCTGGATGAGTGCAGCTCCCACAACACTCAAGAAGCTTGACACCTTCCAGGACAAAGCAGCCCACTTGATTGGCAGCACATCCACAAACATTCACTCCCTCCACCTCCAACGCACAGTAACAGCAGTGTGTGCCATCTACAAGATGCACTGCAGGAATTCACCAGGCACCTTCCAAGCCTACGACCACTATCATCTAGAAGGACAAGGGCAGCAGATAGATGGAAACACCACCACCTGGAAGTTCCCCTCCAAGCCACACACCATCCTGACATGGAATTATGTCGCCGTTATTTCATTGTCGCTGGGTCAAAATCCTGGAACTCCCTTCCTAACAGCACTGTGGGTGTACCTACACCACATGGACCGCAGCAGTTCAAGAAGGCAGCTCACCACCACCTTCTCAAGGGCAACAATAGGTACACCCACAGTGCTGTTAGGGAGGGAGTTCCAGGATTTTGACCCGCCGACAGTGAAGGAACGGCTATGTATTTCCAAGTCAGGATGGTGAGTGACTTGGAGGGGATGGTGGTGGTGGTGTTCCCACGTGTCTAGATGGTAGTGGTCACGGGTTTGGAAGCTGCTGTCTAAGGAGACTTTTCTTCTGGTAATGACCCTGGCATATTTTCTTATGTACTGGAAGTCAGGCTGTAATTAGATTAAGAGCTAGAGTGATGGCAAGGGTTTAAAGTCAACAGTAAGAAGTCGGTTTGATGTGTTAATGAACCAAGAGGAGCTTCAATCAAAGTTTTACATAAAGCAATAACAGGACTGTTTTTGAACTGAGTTGTTGTAGTTCAAAGGTGGATGGATATATGCAGGTTGTAAAAGGTGTAAGTAAGGAAGAGCTAGGGTAAGTTTTTCTTTACATGCCTAAGAGCTAAAGTAAAGAATAATCTAATAAATTCTGAGAGAAAACATTTCCGAAGAGACTGATTGAGATAATAGAGATCAAAGAGAAGGACTGCATTTAAGAAAATACTGAAGCCTATGTAAGAGGGTAGCTACTTACATCTGCCAGAAGACAGCAGGGTAGCTAGTCAGGTCTCACAGAAGACAGCAGGATAGTTGGTCAGAACTCCAAGAAGATAGCGTGAACAAGGCCATTCCCAGTTTTTCAGTGGACTCTGAGGACACCAAAACAAAAAAGCATTGTGTGATAAAAATGACTGGACTTCTATAATTCTAAAATCTATAAGGATAGTTGCTGAACAGAAAAGGGAAAGGTTAGCTCCGAGGGTAGTTAAGTTAAGATTTGTGGAACTGTGTTAAAGTACTAAAAACAAAAAACTACTGCGGATGCTGGAAATCCAAAACAAAAAGAGAATTACCTGGAAAAACTCAGCAGGTCTGGCAGCATCGGCAGAGAAGAAAAGAGTTGACGTTACGAGTCCTCATGACCCTTCAACAGAACTGAGTAATATTAGGAGAGGGGTGGAGTATAAGCTAGTTTAAGGTGGGGGTGGGGTGGGGGGAGAGAAGTTGAGAGGGTGGGGGGTGGTTGTAGGGACAAGCAACCATGGATTATGAAAAAAGGCAGGACACCCAACCACAACCAAGAGCAGAGCAAGGTGCTGACAGAAGAGATTTCTGTGGAATCACCATTTCATGCAGCAAGAGCCATCCAACAGACTCATTTAAGAGTCTCACAGCTCAGTGCCACATGCCCCCACTGCATTAGGATTGTCAGTATTACATGTGCATTATGCAAGAACCAAATACACCTTCAGGAACATTAGCCTGTGTATTAACACCTGTATCCATTTCTTTCATCAACCAATACCTTATGTTACAATATCCCAATAAAACTCTGTACAGTTTAAATAAAGTTCAACCAAATTTAATAGCTTAAGCCATGTTGTGTTTGTAGCTCATGTTTTCTGCTTAGCAATGGGGTATATTTGGTTTGTTATCATATCTAACCTTGTGCTTCTTCCAGGAGCAAGAGTAAAAAAGATGAATGGCTGCTGAATGTCCCTGGAAGTCTCAAGGAATTTAAGTTGCCTTCCCCCAACCGTAAGAAGCAAAATATAAACTGGATTTAGATACTTACGCGCGTCAGCTCTTTTCCTGATGCTTTGGAAAGTTTGTGTGTTTTATTGCTTTCAAGGTATTAAAATATTTTCTCTGGCCTAAATCCCTTTTAAAGTTCAGTAAAGCCACCTTCAAAATGAATCTCAAACAAATTCTCTAAAGTTTCCAAACATATCAACAATCAGCCAGTTGTAAAAGTGTCAAAGACCTGCAGACCACGCCAGGTTCAATATCCAGCCCAGGCTGAGTTATCTGATATCAGTTAAAGAGGACTTCAATAGCCTCAGTGTCCTTGATCTAGTTCTGTTATCAAAATAAATCTTGTGTTTGAATTTTCATTGCTCTTTTCTGTGTTTGGGGTTTCATAGTACAAAAGCAGGGAAGTTATGCTGAACCTTTATAAAGTTCTGGTTATACCACTGTAGGATTGATATCTCCTCCAACTGGGAAATTTATGGAACGTAATTTCAAACCCACAGGCATGTTTTGACCTCATGATTGGAACTACAAATTTCAAAAAGATAAGCTGCAGTCAGCAATACAGGGCTGGGCAGCAAGGGGTTAATTCAGTCATTTAGTGAAAACACAGTGACTCGTCAAATGGGTTTGGACATTGACTAACGCAATCAAGAAATCTGATTACCCAATACAATGGCACAAAGGGCACATCATCAATAGAATACACTCAAGGAATTATTCAACCACCACAGACAACAGTCCTGGAACAGAGTCATTCAAACCCTTATTAACTTTGGAGCCACGTGCTGTTACTGTGCCACCTCAAACAGCAGGAGAATTGCTCATACAGTGAGAACTGATAATATTCATCATGGAAAACCCTGTACTGTTTTCAACCAGCAGAAGCTGATGACATTTGTCTGGACTTTGCATGGAATCAACGAAATGGACTTTGGAACAACAGGAAATATGTTTTGACATGCCTGAGTTAAATTATTATAAAAGAAGAACAGATCTGAGGTTTTGGGCTGCAGTTGGAAGAAGGGTCAAGTTTGGTCACCTTGACTCAGGCCTACAGTCAACACTGGACAGACCAGCCGTGTTGGGGATTGTAAGTTTCGGCCAAGTCATAGTGATATTGGTCTGAGGGTTTTGTGAAGTTGTTTTGGGGGTGAAAACTTGATGTTTTTTGCTGCTATCTTGGAACTTGTTTCAGCCATTTCTTGGTGATATTTGTCTGAAGGATTTTTTCTTAAGGTTTCAGGACAGGACGTGGTGTTTTGCCTGTGTTTTTGTAAGTTATAACCAAGTCGTGGTGACTTTGTGTTGGGTATTGGGAATCTAAATTTTGGGGGTTGTACTGTGGGGTTGTGGAGGATTCAATAAAGCAATTGTGAATTATCAAAAGAAACTTGTCTCACTGGTCATTCTGTCCAAGCCATACACTTGTGAATACGGTGTCATGAACTTGAGTGTGGGGAGGGTCTCTGGGGGAAAAGGGTACCCCCTACACTACAACTAGAATATTGCATCCAGTGCTGGTTGCTGCACTTCAGGAAGGATGGGAGAGTCCTTGAGAGGGAGCCAAATAGCCTCCTTGTGTGTCATTAGATGGTCTCTATGACCATCTCTAAATTTTCAGTACCACTTCTTAATTGGCTGTTACTACAGCCACATAAGAATGCATTTTGTCCATAGTATGTACCTGATTTTGCCCATTCCTTCATTTGCAACAGTTAACATTGACATTACATTTGTTATATTTTATCTCTTCTCCCTTTGGCTTTGCATCATTGCCAATGATTCACATCAATTGTTTACCTGTTGTGAGTTTTCAAGTGGGAGTACAGTCCAATTCCAGGAAGGCATTGTCAGTTTTAGTGGGGTCATCATAGATTGTCGTTCCCTAATGCAGAGTCTACTGCCGCATGCTTCTTCCTGCAATGACACTTTTCTGTGGCAATTTGAAGATGTAATTCTTCAAATTTCTGTGCTGCAGTGTAGTGACTTCAGTGCCAGGTGCTTCAGTCATGTACAGACTGTTCCCAGTTGTTGAAGTCAATCTGGCATGAAATTATGTCTCAGTTGCATGAAGCTAGTTTTAGCCATCCAGCAGGTCTATTGGCACCATCAAGCTCTCCATACAATGCATCTTTTCATAGGTGACCATCATCCATTCTAACAATGTGGCCTAGCCATCATAGAAAACATTGTTTCAGCATTGCCTTGATACTTTCTCACTTAGAAAGCTGCCATATATCCATGTTGGGGATTCTATGTTGCTAATATTTGCCAAGGAACTATATTTACACATGCTTTCCAAAAGGCTTGGATTGCTTTTGGGTCTAATGCCATCCATGCAGTTTTCTCTTTTCTCTCTTTAATTTAGCTTTAATGAATTTCAGATTTCCAATTTGATTCTCCTTGATCTCTTTCTTGTCTATTGATTGGTTCTTGACATTTTCTTTGATTATTGAGTTAATCGCTTAATTCTCCTCTCTGCGTAGTTCTAGTTCATTCTTTTATGCTTCCTGCTGTCTTACAAATTTGTACTGTTGTATTTAACATCATATTCTGCTCTCACCTCAGTCTTTCTATGATGGTAATCTCTGATCGTCCACAGTTTATTCTATCATTTGTTAGTGATTTTGTAGATCACAAAATTAAGGCTCAAGCCCTCAATTTGATTTCTCCCATTTCTGTACTTGTGAAAAGTCCACCAATGTGAAGTCACATTTCATTGAGGATTCTGGCCTCTTGTTAAGAATAGCTATTATTAAAACAGCTTATTTCCTCAAAGCTGAAAATGTTATAAATCTCAACACTGCATATTTGCAGTACTCTGGCAGTATTAGAATAGTAAAATGAATTTTTTTGGCAACAAACTGGGGTCAAACATTGGGATTATGCTTCATTTTTGCTGTAGTGCAATCTGCTGTGGAACTTGGGACCTACATTTTCCCCACATATGTCTTCCTGTAGGACCCTATTTAAATATTGTTAAAGATGCTGGGATAAAGTAGGTAAATTTGTGAGCAATAGAAAACTTGGAAGTGTAGTATTCAATTGTTCATTTGTTTGGCGTTTGATTATGTGTGTCTGTTAACTTCTTTGTTCTCTGTGTGCAGTTAGTCAAGCATGGGTGTGGTCACGGAGAAACAGAAACTAAACTGAAGCAAGAAGCTGTGAACATGAGAGCTGTAATAAACTTGGAGTACTGGGCAGGTTTCTTGTAAGAAACAATAAACTTTATTTCCAGAGCTCCTGATAAAGCTACGTGCTTGTACCAACACCAAGGTTAGAAAACTCCGCCCCTAAGATCGCCCATGCTTAGGGCTGATTCGTCTGTACAGTCACATGATCCCCATAACAGTATGAAAGGTTTAACTTACAATTGCTACAAGAGCAAACATTTTCAAAGCACTATAATAAAGATCCTGCACAATGGAACCTGCTGTGTAATCTCTGCATATTTCCATGGCATAAAACACAACAACTGGTCTTGAGAAGGATAATAGTTTAAATTTATCAGCTCCAGTGCCATTCCTTTCTTCACCAGGAGATACACCCATGCCATGGGATCAATGGATTTTGGGGTTCAAGACCTACTTGCTCACGATGAGGATGGACAGTCCGGATGTAGCAGCATCCTGCAAAAAGGCAATACTTCTACTTGTCTCGGAGAAGGCGGCCAGCAAATATTTGAGCAGTCCTCAGAAGACATATCTACGTTTGATATGGCAGTTTGTGCTTTTGAAAACTACTTTGGGCCAAACAAAAGTATAATGATAGAATGATATACATTCCGCCAGAGATGCCAGAGAGTCCATCATCATCAGATACATTCAAACATTTGCCAAATTATGGAGGTATTCATCAATTCACAACACAATGTCCAACTCAAGGGAAAAGTGTAACTCATGCTTAAAGTGGAATTACTTCACTAAGGTATGCACGTCATCAAAGAAGAGGATTTCATCAGTTCCACATGTAGAGGAGTCTCTTCCTGAGAGTGAGGTGTGACATGTGTATGTCATCACAAACAGTAAAGCACCGAATCATTTTAAGGAATGCTCCATTGAGATCGCAGGCATCTCAGTGTTGCTTCTCATTGATGTCGGAGCGAAAGTATCTATTTCAAGTGACATCAGTATTTTTCGCAACTTTCTCTCATACCTGCGCCAGATACTCTTCAAGCTTTAGGAACAATCACAATTCAAGTCAATACAAAAATGTCATGTTTGAAAGCAGTCAAGGAGAAACCGAGACAGGTTCACATTCTATGTAGCCAAAGGTAGAAGGCTTATGGGGGTAAACCTTTTCGATAAGCTTGATTTCAAACTTGAAGACCCCACTTAAACACACATTAACATGGTCGATGACACTGACTATACCCAAAAGTATCCTTTCTAATTTACCGGACTTAGGGATATTAAGGGGCACGGTCATGCTCCTCCCATCAATTCCGCCAGTTTCTCAAAATTTGAGACAGATGCCGCTTGTGATCCATGCTGAAGTGTCCCAGGAGCTGAAATGATTAGAAGCAGACAGTGTCATTAAGTGAATCAACTCATCATCGTGGATATCAAACCTAGCCATTGCAGGATGCAACAATGGTAAACCTAGACTGCCTATTGATCTTAAAGTGGTCAAAAAAGCAATCATTCCAGGCAAGTATCCACTTCCTATGATTTAAGAACTATTGGCATCATTTCATGACTCCACAGTCTTCACAAAGCTTGACGTGTGATGGAGCTATCTTTAGCTATCACCAGCAGAGCACAGCTAACATCTTAAAGCTTTTGTTAGTCACAGAGATGTGTTTCAATACCACAGAATGCCCTGTGGACTAAGCTCATCACTTAGCACATTCCAGAAGATGGTTTCTTCATTCTTGACAGACTTTGAGGAGACATTCAACCTATTTGACAACGTCATTGCCCATGGAAAGGACAAAACAGAACACTATCAGTAATTATTAGCAGAGCTCACTTGACTCGCACAATGCGATTTGATGCTCAACAAGGACAAATGCACATTCATAGCATAGAAATTGACTTTTTAGGGTACAGAGTCACAACAGTTGGAGTAAAATCTACACACCACAACGTCAAAGCCACTCAAGCCCTTCCAATCCCATCTAATGTGAAAGAGTTGGCATCATTCCTTGTTACAAATCACTAATTCCTTTCTAAGTACGCAGAGATCATGGATCCTCTCTAAAAGCTGCTGCACAAAGATGCGCATTGGGAATAGGCAATCACATAGCAAACAGCATTTGGCACGTTAATGATGAAGACAGCATCTCCACCAGTCCTCACACATTTCAACACACAAATGGAAACATATGTCACAACAGATGCACCAGAAAATACGGCAGGAGCTGTACTCTCACAGTACATTGAAGGAAGTAAGTACATGCTAGAGGATCACAATTTGAAGTTGGGGATTGGTTTTACATCAAACGCCCAAATCGCAACCACAAACTTGCTTCATCTTTATCTGGACAAAAGCAGATCAAGTTGTTGCTCGGTACCAACGCTTATCTGTTGGATGACAACAGAGAATGGAATGCAAGACCCTTGATAGTGAGCAGACCAGGATATTTTGAGGATTATGATGATACATTTCCTTTTCCAATGATGTTGATCATCTGCTTCATCAAGCTGATCATGCAGAATCACAACCACAAATTTGTAGATCTCAGCATTGTCACCAGAGACCTTCATATCTCAAAAACTATTCCTGTACTTAGAGAAAACGAACATATTGAACTCTAAGAAATGATTTGATGCACATATATTCATTTTCTTATGATGGTTAATTTAAAATAAGTTCTTCTGGTTTTAAAAGGGGGAAAAGATGTAGGGCAGGGTTGTTCACTCCCATTCGCGCCAGGCAACATAGTAGGCAGGAGCAGAAAATATCACGAAATCGCAAAAATTGTTTCACGTCGTCGTAAAATCAGTTTGCGATCGTCCGCTCCACCCGTCAATGGCAGGCCACGTTTCCTGCCACCGCACATCAGGCTAGCTTCATGGTCATCAGCGCTAGGCTTCGTAGACACAACATTTTTAGGGGGACTCATAGGCAGGTCTCTACCGAACAGATCAGCCAGAAGATGGGTGAGGCTTTTCAATGGCTGCAGGGCTAGGGCTTCTTTGCGGAAGAGGCAGTATTGGCCTCAGGCAAGGGAAGAGGCTGAAGAGCAAGGATTGTAGTGGTGAAGGAGGGTACCCCAGGATGTGTGTTGGGTTACATGTTGATCTGTGCAAGTGGCCTCAAGATGTTGATGGCTGAGGAGGCAGTCTCCAGAGGAGGTGAGGCCAGATGGAGATGTGAGGGTGTGTGTGAGAGAGCGAGTGGTGATGTCTCTTGAGCTGGCAGTGAGTGAGATACCAGTGAACACGTGATGGCCTTGTGAATGTGTGATTTTAGAGTGATGAGATGGTTGCCTTACTCTGGCGGCACGGATGAGATCATTCATCCTCTTTCTGCACTGGATGGCCAACCTCTTCTGTGCAGTGTTGGCACTGACCACCACTGCCACCACCTCCCAAGGACCTTTCTGACCTACTGCGGCCAGTGCAGGGGTATTGGACATCATGGCCAGCCTCCAAAAGGCATTCCCGTGATGGTTCACTAACTCTCCTTGGCTTTCAGGGCCATGTCTTCACTGGAGCAGTCCTGGGCTGCCAGCATTGAGAACTGCGGCTGCAGTTTAGACATGTAACCCAAAGTGAGGATCCCACCAGCATGACATTGTGTTTCCTGTGGCTGAATAACTAATGAGGCAGGGAGTGGATGATATGGCACGAAAACCCACCATTGTGGCCAGCAGGTAAAATGTTTTTTTCACGCCTGGTACCACACACAGTGCAATTCTGGGATGATTCTGCCCATAGTATTCAATTGGTTAGTGTTTGATTATGTGTGTCAGTTGACTGTTCTCTCTTCTCTGTGTGCTATTAGTTAAACCTGGGTATAGTTACAGAGAAACAGGAACTAAACTGAAGCAAGAAGCTGTAAGCATGAGAGAAAACATTTTAAAAACACTGTAAATAAAGCTCCTGCACACTTAGAACCTGCTGTGTCATCTCTGCATATCTCCGAGGCATAAAACACAACAGGAGGTATTGTTGTTATAGAAAGAATTGTGAACTGTAAGGAGGATAGTGTAGAACTTCAATAGGACCATAGACAGATTGTTGGAATTAGGGGACAAATGGTAAATGAAATTTAATGCAGGGAAGTGTGAAATGATTCGTTTTGGTAGAAAGAACACAGATAGACAATATAAAATAAAAGGGTAAAATTCTGCAGGAGCAGATGGACCTGGGTGTACATGTGCACAAATCATTGGAGGTGGCAGGACAGAATAAGACAGCGGTTAGTAAAGCATACAGCATCCTAGGCTTATTAATAGGGAGATAGAGTACAAAAGCAAGCAAGTTACGTTAAACTTGTGTAAAACACTGGTTCGACCTCAACTGGAGAATTACATCCAGTTCTGAGTGCCACACTTTAGGAAGGATGTGAAGGCATTAGTGAGAGTGCAGAAAAAATTCACAAGAATGGCTCCAAAATGAGGAACTTCAGTTATGCAGATACATTGGAGAATGTTGTAGTGTGGCCTTGTCGCCTATTTGTAATAGAGTTGATCTGCAGTGGACTTTCTTAGTGGAAACATTAGGTTTATTTACAATACAGCCAATATCAACTAAACGTATGCTATCAACTCCATCTCTATCTCTACACTGACTGTGGAGGTTCCCTGTGCTGCTAACACATTGGCTTACATAGATCATGTGATCTTACATCACAGAACTATTCTTAAAGGTACAGTCCAAGATTTAACCAAATCATAATTATTACATAACAAAATCAAAAATAAAAATACCTGGAAAAACTCAGGTGGATAGGCCCTCTATCCAGCTCTACCTGTCCCACCCCCCCCCCCACCTTAAACCAGTTTATATTTCACCTCTCTTCTATTTTTCCTTAGTTCTGTTGAAGAGTCATACAGACTCGAAACCTTAACTGCATTCCTCTCCGCAGATGCTGTCAGACCTGCTGAGTTTTTCCAGGTATTTTTATTTTTGATTTTGTTTTGAATTTCCAGCATCCGCAGTTTTTTGCTTTTATCTTAGTGCATAATTATTACATTCCTCTCCCTTTAACTTTGCTGTACATATTGTAATTACAAACATATTCATCTCATGACATTATAATATTTACACAGTTCATGAAATTTACAAGTTCAGTCTTTCAGGTGGTTTCCTGATCTATGTGGAATGTTGCAGCTCCACGACATCTAGTTCTTTTTCAGGAACCACAATCTCTGGAGCTGCATGAACATCAGGCATCTCGGTGAGCACTTGCAGTTCAGTGTCTTCTGCGTTGGTGACTTCACTTCATAAACATCTAACCACTTGGAATGGGCATCTATAATCAGTAGAAATATAGCTCCAAGGAAGGGTCCAGCATAGTCGGTGTGTAACCGCATCCAGGGTCTGCCAGGCCACTCACATGGGTGCAATGGCAACCTTTGCAGCTGCTGGCATTGCACACACTATTTTACCACATTTTCAATATCGCCATCCATCCCCAGCGACCATAGATAGCTGTGCGCTATGAACTTCATTCAGGAGACCCCTGGATGGGCACTGTGTAGTTCGACTAAAAGTGGCTCCCTTCCCTTTGGTGGAACCATTACCTGTGCACCCACAATAGAATGCCATCTTGACTGCTCATCTCGTGACTTTGGTTGAAGAATGATTTCATTTCATCAGAGACTGGTTCCTGGGACCATCCATGTAACACTTGGTCTCGCACTTGAAATAGAATTGGCTCCTGACTCATCCAGTCCTGGATCTGTCTGACACATACTGGTGAGGAATCTAGAAAACTTAACAGTAAAACAAGTTCCTGTGGAACTGGGACAAGTTTGTCATTCTCTTGTAAGGGCAGGTGACTCAGAGCATCGGCATTTGCGATGTGAATGCCAGGCCTATGCACAAAGGTGTATTCATAAGTCGCCAAAATTAGGGCCCATCGTTGTATTCTTGCTGAGGCTATGGGTGGTATAGCCTTTTCCTTGCTAAACAAACCCAATAGTGGTTTATGGTCTGATACAATCGTGAAGTGCTAGCTGCACACATATTGGTGAAATTTGTTTAACACCAAAAATGATTGACAGACCTTCCTTTTCAATCTGAGAATATCCTTTTTCAGTTACGGTAAGCACTCTGGATACATAGCCTATTGGCCACTCTGTGCCGTCGTCCACTCTATGAGATAGCACCGCTCCCACTCAATAGGGAGACGCATTACATGTTAGCACCAAGTCTTTCATCTGGTCATAATGCACTAACTGATTGGATGAGCGTAACAGCTGCTTCACTTTCATGAAAAATCCTTTTTGGGATGCCTCCCAAGACCAACGTTGGTTTTGTCTTAGCAGTGAATGCAGAGGGGCCAGAACTGTAGATAAATTAGGTAAAAATCGCCCATAATAATTTATCATTTATAAAAATGATTTAAGTTCTGAGGCATTCTTGGGTGCAGGTGCCTCTCTTATTGCTTTAACCTTCTCTTCAACTGAGTGTAACTCCTGAGAATCTACCCGGCGGCCCAAATAGATTATTTCCTTTGCTTGAAAAGCGCATTTTTCCTTTTGCAGTCGCACTCCTGCTTGTAAATAACATTTTTAGGATTTCCTCTAGGTTAGCCAAATGTTCCTTTTCAGTGAATCTGGTTATCAACACATTCTCTATGTAGACTACAACCTGGGCTAGTCCCTGCAGTAAGCTTTCCATTGTCCTCTGAAAGATGGTACAGGCTGAGGAAACGCCGAAAGGCAAGCATGTATATTGGTACAACCCTTTGTGGGTATTAATTGTGATGAATTTCCAGGAGGCGTCATCCAACTCTAATTGCTGATATACATGACTCATGTCAAGCTTTGCATATGTTGTCCCTCCTGCTAGCTTGACATATAGGTCTTCAAGTTTTGGAATGGGGTACCTGTCCAGTTTGGCTGCTCTGTTGACCGCTAGTTTATAGTCCCCACAAATTCAGACGCTTTAGTCTGGTTTAAGGACAGGGGCTACGGGTGCTGCCCATTCTGAGAACTGAACCGCTTTTATGACACCCAGCCTCTCTAGCAGGTTCAGCTCAGCATCAACCTTCTTTCTCAGGGCACATGGCACCAGTCTTGCTTTCATGAAGTGAGGGGTTGCTTCTGGATCCACATAAATCTTGGCCTGTAGGCCTTGGATTTTTCCCAGTTCGTCCTTGAAGACGGTGGCATAGTTTTTAAGCAGCTCTGGTAACCCACTTGCTCTGAACTGGAAGATTTTGGGCCAGTTTAATTTAATCTCCTTTAACCCAAGAAGACTTGACCCTTCACCTACTACCACCATCATGGTCAGCTGTGTCGATTGGTTTCTATAATGGACAGTTACTCTGCTGATACTTTTACTTGGATTTCTTCGCCTATGTACTTTTTCAACTTGGCAGATGTTTGGTCCAAACGTAATTGATGTTCACTATTATTTAAATATTTGAAAGTGTGTTCTTCAATTACAGTAGTGGAAGCTCCAGTGTCTAGTTCCATTTTTACTGTGTTATCATTTACTTGTATTGTAACAAATATTGGCTCTGTCTTCCCCACTTTCATGTTAAACAATGAATAGATGTCAGAATTTGTTGTTTCAGGCTCTTCTATACTGTAGGTTTCATTGGGCTTCTTCTGTTATTTGCAAACCCGGTTAAATCTCTCTTTGCACTGTCTCATTATAGTTCACTTCTGTGACAAAAGCAACATTCTACTTTTTTAAACTGCCAAGACTGATTGTTTCCACGTCAATTAAAGTCATTCTTCAATTTAGCTGCTAAATTGTTTCTTCTTATTTCTTGGTTATTCCTGCTTTGCGGCAGAGTCTCACTTTTCCGCACTACTTTTAGCTGGCTGTTCCCACCCAATTTGGAGTATGGCGCCATTTTGTGCCCCTTGTATTGCTTGTAAGTCTCATTCAGCACTTTCCATGGCCAGCGCTATTTCTAATGCCTTTTTAAAATCCAGATTCACTTCAGCCAGAGATCTTCTCTGAATAGTGTCTTCTTTCACACCAGGCACTAAACGATCGCTGAGCATGCCATTCAGAGTCTCACCCAACTTGCAAAGTTCCGTTAGTTGCTTCAAATTCACCATGTAGCTAGCAATTGTCTCAGTGGTGCTCTATTTCGTGAATTGAACCAAAACATCTGCATCGTGGCTGGGGGCTTGGATTGAAAATGTCCCTTCACGAGGTCCACCAATTCTCTGAAATTCTTCGAATCTGGGGCACTGGGTGCCATCAAAATTCGAATCAAACTGTAGGCTTCGCTCCCACAAGTACTCAAGAGGATCACTCGCCTCTTCTCCTCCCCGTGTTCTGGTTCATTTGAAAGAAGAACACCAGGCGTTCTATATACTGAGACCAATCATCTGTGGCTGGTTCAAAGGAGTCGATTCTACCAAATTGTGGCATTTTGGTTGATTATATCTTCTGTTAATTTTAAATGGACATTGGTATTCACAATCGCTGGGCAAGGTATAGTACTGATTCCGATTTCTCTTGATTTATCCTGATTTATCCTCATCACCAGTTTGTTGTAGTGTGGCCTTGTCACCTACTTGTAATAGAGTTTATCTGCAGATGACTTCCTTAGTGGAAACATTAGATGTATTTACAATACAGCCAGCAGTGACTACATATGTGCTTTCAACTCCATCTCTATCTTTACACTGATTGTGGAGGTAGCCCGCGCTGCTAACACATTGGTTTCCACTGATCATGTGATCTTGCATTACAGGACTATTCTTAAAGGTACAGTCCAACATTTAACAAAACCATAACTACTATAGAGAAGTTGGGGCTATTTTTCTTAGAGAAGGTTGAGAGAAGATTTGATAGAGGTATTGAAAATCACGAGGGTAGGCAGAGTAGGTAGGGAGAAACTGTTCCCATTGCTGGAAAGATTGAGAACAAGTAGGCACAGATTTAAGGTAATTGGCGAAAGAAGCAATGGGACATGAGGACAATTTTTTTCACACAGTGAGTAGTTAGAATCTGCATTGCACTGCCTGAGAGTGAGGTGGAGGCAGATTCAATCAAGGCATTCAAGAGGGAATTGGATTATCATTTGACAAGGAAGAATATCCAGGAATACAGGGAGAAGGCAGGGGAATGGCAACAGGTAAATTGCTCCCTCAAGAGTGGTTGCACAGACATGATGGGCCAAATGGCCTCCTTCTGTGCTTTCTGTAATTCTGTGAAGATAAAACCCCATGATTTGCAATGTCATTGAACCCAGTGAATTTCACGTCAAGATAAATGAGACATATCTGTTAACAGCATGAGTTGATTCAGACTTGCGACCTGGAGAAGCTGTTAATGTTGAACCTAGAACAAGCAGCTGTAAGGCACATTGGAAACGTCATCCCAGCACAGTTGTTGCCTTCAGCAGAGTTGGGGGATTCATTGTTTGGAACGCAAGGCAACAGTATGATAGGGCCAGACAGTTTATCATGTTAACCCCATCGGCCTTTCAAAATTCTGCCCAAATACAGAAAAAAGCTAGGAGGCCTGGCAGCATCTACGAAGAGAGAAACACAGTTAGCGTTTCAGGTCAATGACTTTTCATCAGAACCGGGAAAAGGTAGAAATGTACTAGGCTTTTAAGCAAGTGAAAGTGGGGAGTGTGGGAAAAAGAACAAAAGGGAAGGTCTTTGACAGAGTGGAAGACAGAAGACAGGGCAATTAATAAAGCATACAGTATCCTGGGCTTTATTAATAGGAGCGTAGAGCACAAGAGTAAGAAGGTTATGTTGAATTTGTTTAAGTCACTAATTCAGCCTCAGCTAGAGTATTGCGTCCAGTTCTGGGCAGCCCACTTTAGAAAGGATGTGAAGGCATTCGAGAGGGTGCAGAAAAGATTCATGAGAATGATTCCAAGGATGAGGAACTTCAGTTATGAAGATATGGAGACGTTAGGACTGTTTTCCATAGAGAAAAGAGGGCTGAGCGAGAGGTATTCAAATCATGAGGAGTCTAGGAGAGTAGATAGGGAGAAACTTTTCCCAATTGTGAAAGGATCGAGAACGAGAGGGCACAGATTTAAAGTAATTAGTAAAAAAAGCAAAAGTGATATGAGGCAAAACTTCTTTACGCAACAAGTGGTTAGGGTTTGGAATGCACTGCTGAGAATGTGGTTGAGGCAGGTTCAATTGAAACATTCAAAAGAGAATTAGACTGTTATCTGAGAAGGAAGAATGTGCAGAGTTATTGGGAAAAGGTGGGAGAATGGTACTAGGTGAGTTGCTCATTCAGGGAGCTGATGCAGACACGATGGGGCAAATGGCTTCCTTCTGCGCCACAGCAATCCTGTGATTGTGTGTAATGACAGAAGAGTTGATGGCGCAAATCCAAAGGTATTGAGACAAGGAAAGAAAAAAATAAAGGACTGAATTTAATGGAGTCCACCAGAGCGGGCATGATGGCAGGGAGACTGGTAGAATCAGGCGGGAGTACCTGTGTCTGATTCCCGGCTTCAGGAAAACTGTCCCAATTTCGTGCTGAGTGGGAAAGGCCAGCTGGTGCGGCGTGATGCTAATGATGGACTCATCATGAGCTACTTAGAGCCAACTAAAGCCTGTTGGGTTTGCCTATGACCTCTTAGGAGGGGTCTCTAGTTGACAGGTACTCAACGCCCAATCAAGGGACCAGCATTGGGAAGTGGAGTGCCACTGAAAGCCACCCGCCCCTTGCCCTTGCACCCAACACCCTTCCCCTCATGATCTGTGACCCCGCCCCTCCCCATGACCCCTATCAGGCCCCATTCACCCACTATTCGCTGTCTTCAGGGACCTAGCATCAATCCTTAGGTTAAGCCTCAGAGCATTATCAGCAGCAGTCACTGCTCGCAATGGAGAGATGCTGGCCTCTGATTGGTCAGCAGCTTTCAGGGACAGGATTTCTGCCCTCCTGGAGCCTTAATCACATGGGAGGTCTGACACTGACCAGTTAAGTGCCTGGCTGCATTTAAATTGTGTTGGGTATCCCACACAGAAGCGATGCATGGGATCCCACTGGTTCTTCAACCAGTTTGGGGGAACCTGCATTGCTGAAACTAAATTTGACCCAATGTTTGTAGTGGAAGTGTGAATGGCAGAATCATGGCAGACACAATTGTTCCTCCACTCCTTACAGCATACTGAAGGGACCGTTCCCTCCACAACACCCTGCTCCACTGCTCAATCACCCCCAACACCTCCTCCCCTTCCCATGGCACCTTTCCATTCAAGCGCAGGAGATGCAGCACCCGCCCTTTTACCTCCTCCCTTCCCACCATGCAAGGCCCCAAATCCTCCTTCCAGGTGCAGCAGTGATTTTCCTGTACTTACAATTTAGTATACTGTATTCACTGCTCACAATGTGGTCTCCTCTACATTGGAGAGACCAAAGGCAGATTGCGTAACTGTTTTGTGGAACACATCCTTTTACTCCATAAGCATGGCCCTAAGCTTCTGGTCACCTGTCATTTTAATTCTTCACCTTGCTCCCACTCTGACTTCTCTGTCCTTGGCCCCTGCAATGTTACAATGACGCTCAATGCAAGCTGGAGGAAGAGTACCTCAGCTTTCGACTAGGCACTTCACAGCCTTCCAGACTCAACATTGAGCTTAACAACTTTAGATTGAAACCTCTGACCCCATTTTGTTTCTGTTTTCTTTGCTGATTTTGTTTTTTATTCTCCCTTGATCTCTCTCCTTGTTTTTGCTTTCAGACAGCACTTATTGTTGATCCCCATGGATGGTACTAGACCTCTCTCTCCCACTCTTCCTAGCAGTCCCTCTAAGTGAGAAGGAAACTTGTCACGTAACCCGTGGCAAGGGTTTGCACATGGAGTCTTTCAATTTGTGAAAGCTGTTATGCTGCAGCTACCACACAATTCTGGCTGACCAGGATACTGTCCCACTCTTACTAACCTGCCTGGCCACAAAAACACACCTTCAATAACAAGCAAGTCCTGGAGTGGGACTCGAACTGGAACTTCCGGCTCGGAGGTAAGGATGCTACCCACTGCACCACAAGACCTCCCATAGGTGCCAGACGTACAAGGACAACAGCAATTTATATTTAAATAGTGCCTTTAACGTAATGAAAAGTCCCAAGGCGCTTCACAGGAGCACTATAAAGCAAAATATGACACTGAGCCACATGAGATGTTAGCTGAGGTGACCAAAAGCTTGGTCAAAGAGGTAAGTTTTAAGAAATGTCTTAACAGTGGACAGCGAGGTAGAGAGGCGGAGGAGTAGGGAGAGCATTCTAGAACTTGGGGCCTAGACAACTGAAGGCACAGCTACCAGTAGCAATTAAAATTGGTGACGTACAAGATATCTCAGTGGGTTATGAGGTTGATGGTGACTATAGAGATAGGAAGGAAGAATTTTAAAATCAAGATGCTCCTTGACCAGGTGCCAATGTGAGCACAGGGGTGATAGGTGAATGGGACTTGCTCTGAGTTAAAGCATGGGCAGCAGAGTTTTGGATGACCTCAAGGTTTTATGGAGGAGAGAAGGGAGGATATGGGAGACTAGCCAGGAGTGCATTGGAATAGTTGAGTCTAGAGGTAGCAAAGGTGTGAATGAGGGTTTCTGCAGCAGATAAGCTGAGAAAGGAGTGAAATTGAATGATGTTATGGAGGTGGAAATAGATGGTCTTAACAATGGCACGAATATCAGGTCAGAAGCTCATCTTAGGATCAAATGTGACACAAAGGTTGCAAACTGGCTGGCTTAGTCTCTGTTGCCAGGGAGAAGGGAGAAATTAGCAGCTAGAGAATGGACTTTGGAGCAGACACCAAAAACAATGACTTCAGTCTTCTCAATGTTTAGTTGGAGGAAATTTCTGCTTATCCAAAACTGGATGTTGGATAAACGGTCTGATAATTTTAGCGACAGTGGAGGAGTCAAGAGAGGTGATGGTGAGATAGAGCTGGGTGTTGTCAGCATACATGTGAAAACTAACAGTGTGGTTTCAGATGAGGTGGGGAAGCATATAGTTGAGAAATGGGAGGGGGTCAAGGATCAATCCTTGGGATGGATACCTGATGTATCAATGTGGAAGCTGGAAGAAAAGCCATTGCAGGTGACCCTCTGGCTACAATTCGATACTTAAGAATGGAACTAGATGAGTGTAGTCCCACCCAGCTGGACAACGGTAGACAGGCGCTGGACGATATTGTGTCAAAGGCTGAAAAGGACAAAGTTTACCTTTGTCACAGTCACATAAGATGTCATTTGTGACTTTGGTAAGAGCTGTTTCAGTACTCTAGAAGGTGTAGAAACCTAATTGGATGAATTCAAACATGGAGTTCCAGGAAGGAGAGGAACACATTTGGGAGATAAGTACAGGTTCAAGGACTTTGGAGAGGGGAGGAAGGCTGGAGTTGGGTCAGTAGTTTGCAAGGAGGGTGGGGTCAAGAGTTGGTTTTTTGAGGAGTGGGGTGAGAGAGGAACAACACCTGAAGAGAGTGAACTGCTTACAATGTTGACTAACATGAGGGACAAGTGAGGAAGTTAAGTGATCAGCAGTTTAGTGAGAATAGGATTGAAGGAACGGAAGGTTGGTCTCATGGACAAGATTAGGTCAGAGAGGAGTGAGGGAAGATAAGAGAGAAACTAGAGAAAAACGAGAGTTCAGGGCTAGGGCAGGGGGGAGCATTAAAGGAAGTTTGGCCAGATGGACTAGTGGAAGGGAATGTACTGGCAGAGGCACATGATTGGACCTGCTGAGTATTTCCAGCATTTGCTATTCTTTTTTAAATTTCTAGCCTCTGTATTTTGCATTTGTAGTTTTATCATGTTGATAGTTTACCCAGGGAGAAGTAGATAGCCCTCATGTTGCACCGAGACCGTGTGTTGTGATCTGTGAGAGAGAACAGGGATCTTGAATAGACCATTGAGAAAATATACACCAAATTCCACTGCCATACTCCTCCCACCCCCTATATCAATTGTAGGAAATATAAATGCACCATCAATATGACTGTGAATCCTAAAACATTTCCCCATGCCCCACCCACAGAGATCTGAATGCATCCACCTCTAGATCAGCTATAAATCATGCAGGTTGCCAGGTAGGTAAATTTATTTGGGATTATAAAATCGTGTCGCACTTGTATGGAAATCCATTTTGTCTAGTTGTGTGCAGTTGTCACTATTATTTTTTAGGAGGACTAGAACATAATAAACATCATCAATGTCAAAGTTGGAATAAAGTTTGGGTAGCCCAAGTAATTTTATGATACAGCAATGTCCCTTTAAACACAGCATACGCAGAACCCATCACAGTATTGCAGAAAATAGAAATATCACAGCAAAAACTTTTTATTAAAAGTCTTTGACACAAGTAAAGCATTTTGATCAAAGAAGACCACGGAACTGTTTGGATACTTTTTAAAACAATCTGTTTCTATATTGCATTTTAACCAACTATTGCTAGTGACATGCCCTTTGTTCTTTTTGACAGAAGTTAAATGCAATAAATATTTTATTATGCTCTGTTATTATAATACTTTCCAAATCTTCAGAGCTGCTTTTTTAGTTTTGGTTGGGCATTGGCCATCCATTTCTAAAGAACTTTAGCTCTTTCCCTTCTGACAAGTGGTTTCTATCCAAATAAATAAGGGATCAGATCAATTTTATATGAATAGGGAGCCATCCAAAAGTCAAAAGATTTGGAAAATTGGATTGAATTCCAATCACTGTGCCACAAAAAACAAATACAACTACAGAAGATGGTGCAGAGCAGAGAAACAAAACTAACTTCAAGGGTAAAGTGGATTTGAAAAGATGAAAGAAGTGCTTCATTTTTACATAGCCTAGATTATTTCAGTTTTCATAGATTACATCACTCTTGGTGAATTCCAACTTCCCTGTAATAAACTTGGAGCACAGGATGGGTTTCTTGTAAGAAACAGTAAACTTTATTTACAGACTCTAGATGAAGCTACATGCTTGTTCCAAGATCAAGGCTAAAAAGCTCCACCCCTAAGATTCCCCACGCTTAGGGCTGATTTGTCTATCCAGTCACATGATCCCAATAACAGTAAGAAATGGTTTAACTTACAATCATTACATTCCTCCCCTTTTTAATTTTGTCTTACCCTCTTATTTATGAAAACATCTTAACCTATATTATATACAATTATATACAGTTCATGCCATTATAAATTTAGTCTTTGAGGAGGTTTTCGGATTAAGATAGAGCGACGCAATTCTACAGCTGGAGGTTCTTCCATTGGATCGACTTGCACAGGAACTGCAGCATCAGGGACATCCCTAGACAATGGCAGTTCAGAACTATTCACTTCAGCAGAGACATCTGGTATGTCTATTCTTTGTTGATCTGGCACCTCAGGTGTCGAAGTTTTGACTTCGATTTCAGGTGGATTAACTGGTTGTTGGAGGGTTTCTCAACTTCTGAGATGATCCAAATGTTTCCTAACAATCCTGTTTTCTACCTCGACTTGATGAGATAAAGGTCCTGTTTTAGAGATGATTGTACCAAGGACACATCTTGGTCCAATTGCGAAATTTTGTACAAAAACTGCCTCTCCCACAGTAAACCCTCGACCTTTACTGTGAACATCATGATTCACTTTCTGACTACCCTGGTTTCTCTCCACCTTCCCCTCTAAATTAGGGAATACTAGACTCAATCTTGTATGAAGTTGGCACTTCATTAACAATTCTGAAGGTGTTAAACCAGTGGTCACATGAGGAGTTGTGTGATAGCTAAACAGAAATCCTGAAATTCATGCTTCCAATGCTCCCTCTGATAGTTTCTTCATGCCTGTTTTAAAGGTTTGTACTGCTCTTTTTGCTAACCCTTGGACGACGGGTGATATGGTGCTGTTCTGAAGTGTTTAATCCCATTTAGGTTCACGAATCTTTGGAATTCAGTGCTGGTGAAAGCCGTACCATTATCTGACACAATAACTTCAGGTAAACCCTGAATACTGAAACTCTGGCGCAGTTTTTCAATATTTGCACACGATGTATGTGGTCTCACTTCAAACACATCCATCTACTTTGAATGTGTGTTGATATTTACCAGAAACATGGTACCTAGAAATGGACCTACATAGTTTATGTGTAGTCTAACCCAGGGCTGACCAGGTGCAGTGGAGCTGAAATGGGCAACATCTGCTATTGCTAGCACTGGAGACAGTATTTCACCATTTTTTCTATATCAATGTCTATACCTGGCCACCAGGTATAACTTTGTGCGAGAATCTTCATTTTTGAAATACTAGGATGCGTACTATGAAGCTCTGTCAATAGTGGTTCTCTTCCTTGCACAGGAACAACAACTCGTGCTCCCCATAACAAGATACTATCTTGACAACTCAGTTCGGATCTACGTACAAAGAACGGTTTGTAATTCTTCAGAGACTTGTGCATTTGACCATACTTATAATACTTGTTCATGGACCCTTGCTGAAATTGGATCCCGATTCGCCCAATTCTTTATCTGTCTTGCACAGACTGGCGAGGAGTCTAGGAAATTCAATGTAGGTACTACCTCTTGAGGTACTGGAACCTGTGTAATACTATCTGGCAAAGGAAGACAACTGAGGGTGTCTGCATTTGTTATATATACACCTGGACGGTGCATAAAAGTATACTCATATGCTGACAAAATTAAAGCTCAACTTCGAATTCTAGCAAAGGCTATCAGTGGGATTGCTTTATCTTCACTAAACAACCCAACAGTCATTTGTAATCTGACACTATGGTGAAGTGTCAACTGTGCAAACATTGATGGAACTTGTTAGGAAATAGAGACACTTTAAGTAAGTTATATTGGTATTTGCAGGTGTAAGGAATGAGCTTTAGCTTTCAAGTTTAGGTTTGATTTGTATTTCTGTATCTGTGTGTTAAGAAAGGTCAACTTGCGTTTTAGTTTCACTATAAAAAGGTGACTGCATTTCTAATGACTTTTATAACTCCTAAAGAGAAGTTAAGCAAACACAGGTAGAAGAATTGGGCTGTTGCCTAGCAACAGCTAGGCCCAGGGAAGCCGGTCCCTCCCACAGACACACACAGAAAAACTAAAGAAACAGCAGTTTTAAGTTCAGTCTGAAGCCAGAACCCCAGAGAGACTGGACACTGGGAGAGAGAGCTGTAGATTTCCCAAAAGAACCAAAACATCCCAAGGCCAAAGGAGTGATACAGAAACAGGGAAAGTTCCAAACGCACCTTCTAGTCAAAGGAAGGACAGGAACCTGGGAAAGGTCCTGTTAAGTGAAGTTAAGAGCGAGGGGCAGAGATTTAAAGTGACAAAAGCTGTAGAAAGCAGATTTAAACAAGAACAGCTTACAAGAGGCAAGAAGGTCCAAAGAGACAACTGAAGGTCTGCATGGACCACTGCTTCACATGTTATGGACATGTGAAGCAATGGTACTGTTAATGGCTGAGTTGATGAGAGAGAGTGCATGGAAAACAGCTTAAATGCATGTGGTGACCCAGGGGAGAGGAATATCAGAAAGAGAGTTCGAAGCCCTGGAGGTGAACTCTTGCAGAAGGCATCTGAGAGAAAGCATCGGTTTGGGAGAAGATTCCAAAGCAAATTCTTGGAGAGTGGAGATTGGAAACCCTCGTGTGAAAGGCAGAGTTCAGTGAGACCAGTTGGCTCATGGTGGGACAAGCGTATGAAGGGAGTTAATGAGAGATCCAAAGCACCTGAATGAGGTGGCATCTGTAACTTGGTTTCAGAGTGTTGTGTGTCTGCCTATAGAATGCCTATTGGTTTACATGGACTGTGTATTTACTGTGAACATTGGAGTATAAGATAGCTTTTATAACTTGTGTTATCCTTACAAATCTAGAAATATATATATCTGTAAAGGTATAGTTGTGGAGTGTTGTAATATAGTTTATCTTTTCTTGTTGAATAAACGTTTTATTCTTTTGTTAAAAGTTCATCAGCTGCCTCCTGTGACTCTGTTCAGTAGCTGCTCTCCACATATCTAAACAAATAATTAAAAGTTAGGATCTATCAAGCTGGTTTCCACTCTGGGATCAGACTTGTCCAGGGGCAACCTCAACTGGG
Organism: Cetorhinus maximus; assembly: GCF_964194155.1. Taxonomy (NCBI): domain Eukaryota; kingdom Metazoa; phylum Chordata; class Chondrichthyes; order Lamniformes; family Cetorhinidae; genus Cetorhinus; species Cetorhinus maximus. The sequence continues at coordinate 118,381,372 of NC_135886.1, forward strand.
GTGGTAACAAACTTTTTTACTCCAAATACGATAGATAAGTCCTCTTTTTCAATTTGCGAGTAACCTTTCTCGGCTGCAGACAGGGTTCTGGTTACATATCCTGTCGGTCTTTCAGATTCATCCTCCATCTTGTGAGACAATACCGATCCCACTCCGTAGGGAGACGCATCACAAGTATCAATTCGTTAGACGGGTCATAGTACACTAGCAGACATGACGAGTGTAAAAGCTCTTTAACCCTTGTGAAGGCTTCCTCTTGCTGTGTCTTCCAGGACCATCTGTGATTCTTCTTCAATAATAAGTGTAAATGAGCTAACACTGTAGATAGATTAGGCAAGAATTGACCGTAATAGTTTACCATGTCCAAAAAAGACTTGAGCTCAGTGACGTTGGTAGGAGAGGGGGCTTCCTTGATTGCCCTGATTTTCTCCTCTAATGTATGCAACCCTTGGGCATCCATTCGATGACCCAGGTACGTAACTTCCTTTGCTTGGAAGGTGCACTTTTCATTTTTTAAACATAAGCCAGCCTTTAAAAATCTCTTCGAAACTTCTTTCAGGTTTTCCTCTTGTTCTGTGATTAGGACGTCATCCAGGTACACTATAACTCAGGGAAGTCCTTCTAGTAGGCTTTCCATGGTTCTTTGGAAAATCGCACAGACAGAAGACACACCAAAGGGTAGGCGTGCATATTGGTACAGGCCCTTGTGCGTGTTTATGGTGACATAACCTCTTGATGTGTTGTCCAGCTCAAGCCATTGATATGCATGACTCATCCAGTTTAATGTAGGATCTTCCTCCTGTGGTTTAGCATAGAGATCTTCAATCCTTGGTATTGGGTTAGACAAAATTTGTCTAATTTTGCAGCCTTGTTTACTGTTAACTTATAATCCCCGCAGATGTGAATGGTTTGGTCTGGTTTTAGCACAGGGACTGTGAGTGCTGCCCATTCTGAAAATTGGACTGGCTGTATTATTGCTAACTTCTCCAAATGACACAATTCCGCATCTATCTTTTTTTTAGAGCATAAGGCATGGGTCTTGCATTAAAAAATCGAGGTGTTGCTTCAGAGTCCATGTACATTTTAGTTTGTAGACCTTTGATTTTCCCCGATTCATCTCGGAAAACTCTGCCATACTTTTTCAGCAACTCTGGAATTCCTCATCTCCTGAATTCCAAATTCCAACCAGTTTAGTTTGATTTCTTTCAACCAACCATGGCCCAGAAGGCTAGGTTCTTCTCCTGTTACAACACTTATTGGCAGCTGAGATGTCTGTTGTCTGTATGATACAGGTACAGAGGTGCTGCCTTTCATCTGTATTGCTTCTCCTGTATGTGTTTTTAACTGAGCAGCGGTTTTCTCCAAACTCAATGGCTGGATACCTTCACTGAAGTATTTAGAGATGTGTTCTCCCATCACTGTGGTCAATGCTCCTGTGTCAACCTCCATGAGCAGAGGCTTTCCATTTACTCAAAGTGTAACAGCAATTGGTTGAGGTTTCCTGGCCTTCAGATTGTGTGGGGAATAAACGCCAGCCTCAGTAACTTCTGACTCACCTATATGTGCACTTCATTTAACTTGACCTGCTGTCCATACGGCTGTCTTGATCTAGTCCTACACTGTTTAGCAACATGCCCTTTTTTGCGACAGTAGTAGCCTTCTGCCTCTTTAAATCTGCAGACTTTGGGTGCATGATTTCCCCCACATCGCTAACACTTTAACTTTTGGGTTACTGGTGAGCTGCTTCCAGTATTTCTTTTTGTTTTTTAGCAGTAGGCACCGTGTCCCCCTTTGCTGTAGCCTTCCTGGCCTTCACACCACGCCCGGCAGCAGGTTCCCGCCCTAACTGCAGAACGATACCATGCTGCACACTCTGCAAAGCCTGCAAGTCCCTCTCAGCACTCTCCATTGCTAGCGCTATCTCCATGGCACACTTCAGGTCTATATTAACTTCTGCAAGCAAACGGCACTGAATGGTGTTGTCGTTTATGCCGCAAACCAAACAATCTCACAACAGGTTGTTTCAAGTATCACTGAAGCCACAGTGCTCTGCTAGCTGTTTTAACTCACCGGGGGGGCCCTTACTTGAGAGTTAAACTTGAATCTTTACATGATCACTGAGGGTTTCATGATGTCTACAAGCTCAGTGAAGGATCTGGAAGTTGGCACGTTTGAAGCCATCAAGCTACGGATTACATTTTGCTCCACAGACATTTAGGAGAATTGCCTTCTGTTTCTCCTCTGCTGCTATTTCATTAGCTACAAAGTTGAAACCTAATCGCTCAATTTATTGACTCCAGTCCTCGACGGATGAGTCGTATGGGTTAATTCTGCCAAAGAGAGGCATTGCTGGTGAGTATACTTCTTTTCTTTCTTCCCTTAAAATGTCAGAATACTCACTGTAGCAAGGCAAGGTGCTGCATCAGTGTTATTTATCCTCGTCACTAATTGTAATGAACTTGGAATGCAGGAGTAGTTTCTTGTAAGAAACAGTAAACTTTATTTACAGACTTCTGATGAGGCTACATGCTTATTCCAAGACCAAGGCTAAAAAGCTCCGCCCCTAAGATTCCCCACGCTTAGGACTGATTCGTCTATACAAGTCACATGACCTCCATAACAGTAAGAAATGGTTTAACTTACAATAATTACATTCCCAAACCTACAAGAGTATCTATCCTTGACTTGAGATTTATATAAGCATGCCTGAGAAATGTTGAGCAAACCCTGTTTGGTAATTGCTTTTAAGTATTGGGGTCATTGAATGCCTTTGTAAGATCCTGCTTCAGTCTTTGAAAACATTAAGAGTATCTTGTATGAAGTGGAAATATGCAGCCAGTTTATAACACAAATAATGTACAGGAGAATAACTGAACAGTGATATATATGTTTGTCAGACTCCTCAAATGGATAAAATAATAAAAGATTGGAACTCTGACTTTTAGGTACAAATAGCATGGGCTAGAAATTGAAGCTATGCCTTGCTTTTCTACATTATTCTGAGAGGCAGATGGATTGTCACTGAGAGTTCAAGCCTTTATCCATCTCTTCTCCAGCATAACCAAGTGGTTCATTGCTCCTTGCAGTTAACTGGCCATAGTAGGAAGTAGCATTAACCAGTGTTAGGGTGCCATCAAGGTAATCTCAAATCAATCCCTTAACCTCTGTAAATTGGAGATTAAGATATGAATAAAGGTAGACCCAAAGTTAACAAGTAAAACATTTTGTTTGTCTTTGGGTTCCCTCTCAGGATGCCCTAGAGTGTTCCATGGTGCTTTGCAGGTTTTCCAAACTCTCCTGATTCTGTACACAGATATTATAAGAATATTACATTTTCATCAAGATCCCATTTGAAGATTCTCAAATGAATACATCAAGAATTTCTACTAATTAATGAATGCAGCCCTAGTAAGGTACAAATCTGGAAGTCCCTAACCCTAAGATAAAAGCAAAATACTGTGGATGTTGGAAATCCAAAACAACCCTAACCATCCTTTTCTTCCTTCTTGTCTGCTGTTACCTTCACTTATGGCCCTAGTCTGGTGTTCAGTGCTTCAGTCATGCTCCCTCCTAACTATCCCTATCTCATTCCCTGTAGTAAATGTAGCTGGGCTGGCATTTGCAGTTCTTCAGTCCATGGCAGGTTTTTATGTGATGGGGCTACTTCCTGAAGGGGTTGGGACAGGTGGAGGTCCTGGATGACCTGGGTGACCTGTCTTCCACACCCTCCACTCCCCAGAAAGGTGAGAAGCTTGCTCCCAGCAGCCCACTGTATAGGAGACACATAAAGAAAATATTTTAATTGCACCCCTCATCTTTGAGGGTTTCAGGACTTGATGTCATCTTGAAATGCAGATGGTTCCCACATCTGTACCATGCCAGTGAAGTTTGTGCACCTGCAACATCCCAACCCCTGAGGCCCAGAGCATAGAAACTCCCAACTTGCTGAATCCCCATTGATCTTTACACCAGTGGTTTTGTAGGAGTTGTCAGAGTTTCCGTCCCACATGACTCTCCTAGTAACCCAGTAGCTGGGACCTGTCATGTCCTGTTCTCAGGAGAGTTTACAGGCCTTCTGGCAGGCTTCCATTGACCTAATGATAGAGGTCCCCCCAGGACGGCCATACTTTTTCAGCACTTTAGTGAGTTTGTGGCAAAACACGCTTTGAGTAAATGGGAGCTTAACATTTTAAAAGCCATCAGGTATAGGTACCAAGGAAGTTTAAGAAGAAAGGGGTTGGCCATTGCTGTGTAGGTTGGGTTGCAGATGTAGAAGCATACAATGGGCTGAATGAAGTTATATTATTCCCTGGCTTTCAGTAGCCACCCATTGCTGCAATAACATAAAAGCAAAATGCCACAGGGATTGGAAATCTGAAATAAAAAGTGAAAATGCTGGAAACGTTCAGGAAATCGGCCAGGCAGCATCTGTGGAGATAGAATCAGAGTTAACACTTCAGGGCAAAGATATCTTGTCAGAACTGGGAAAGGCTAAAGATATTACAGGTTTTAAGCAAGTACAGAAGCAGGGCAAGGAGGAAAGTGAGGAAAGAACAAAAGGGAAGGTCTGTGATAGGATGGAAAGCAGGAGAGATTAAATGACAAAAGGAATGATGGTGCAAGGCAGAAGGAGATTGCAATGGGACAACTAAAGAAATAAAAGCTGTGTCTAGAGGAGCTGCAAATGCCAACAATAGAATGGTTACCAGCACTTGATGGCTGAAAAAATGAAAGCAGTGGTTATGCTGCCAAATTGTTAAACTCAATGCTGAGTCTAAAATGTTGCAAAGTGCTGAATTATAGTTCCCTACTTTGGCACAGCTCCCGATCCCAGAGATAGTTCTCATTTACTCCCATGAGTGAAGTATTGTATAAACAGCAAGCACCTGATTGGTACCTCTCACCATGGGCACAATTTTACCCTTGATGGGCAGGTGGGCCTGACCGACTTGGTGGCGGTGGGCGGGCAGCCGATTGCCGCCGCTGAAACGGGCTGCGCCGCCATTTTGCACGGGCGGGCCAATTAAGGCCCGCCCAGCGGATTAGCGACTCCCGTGTAGAACGGGAAAATTGTTGCAGAGGCGGGCATCGTCAGACCGCCAGTTCCAATAGGGAACCGACAGTCTGTATAAAGAGTGGCCAGGCAGCCTCGTTGAGGCAGTGCACCATGGCCACTCGAAGAGAGAGAGAGGCTGCTCTCAGAGGGCAGGAGCAGGAGCAGGAGGAGGGGGGCAGGCTGCAGGATAGGCCAGCGGGGGGGGCGAGTGTGCCCCTCGGTTCTCAGGTGCCTGCCTTGCTGTCTTCCTCCAAGAGGTGTCCAACCGTCAGGATATTTTGTATCCGGAGGATGGGAGGAGGTAGGACCCCCCATGTCCCCAGGCAGGCGTGGGAGGAGGTGGGTGACGCTGTAAGTGCCCATGATGAAGTGCATCACACAGGAACGCAGTGCCGCAAACGATTCAATGATTTGCTGCGCTCTGGAAGGGTGGGTACCATGTCGGCCTTGGCCATTTGACCCAGCAGGTAGACTTAGCCTTTGAGTACCCCCCACCCCCACCCCCCCACCACCACCCACAACTTACTGTCGTTACTGCATTGGGCATTTGGCACGCGCTGGGTGGGCAAACAGGTAGTGACCATGCTTACATCAGCCTTTGTGGTATTCCTGAGACCATCTGACCAACCTGTCTGCACGCGCGTCTAATGTTTGGGCCTCCTCTTGACTCTTTTCCACCCCACCAATGTTCATCTCCTTAGGGTCTTGAAGGGTGAGCAACTTATGAGGCTGGGGAGGAAAGGGATGAAAGGTTTAACTGACTGAACACTGACTGATGCACTGTACTTGTTGTTAATTTCAGCATCACCACCGCATGGCCGCGCCCAACGACACCGCAGCCCCCCCTCCACACCTGAGGGCCAAGACGTGCAACTTGCTGCACATCATTTCAGCCAGCCAGGCACCAGCGCAGACACAAACACTTCGGTGGGGAATTTACTGTCGGCTAGTGTCCCGGGTCACAGTGGAGTGGGCACTTCACAATCGCTGGAGGAGATGGCACAGACAGAGAGTGCTGATGGTGCCAGCAGCTGGGGGACTGCAGGGGACCAGGCACATGCTGAGTCCAGTACTGATGATGTGCCTCTGGAGTTGTCACCAATGCAGCAGCTGCAGGACAAGTGGCAGGAATCGCGTTTGCATCTGGCAGGGTTGCATGAGGGTCTGCTTCAGTTGGTCTCTGTGGTGGAGGAGTCCAGGCAGAGAGTAAGTGAAGGCATGAACCTCAGGACAGAGCTTCAGGCTTCCTCCACTGAGAGATTGGCAACTCTCATGGAGAGGGTCTTCGATCGGATTGAGACTCTTCTGATTGGGTTACGCTCTTACCTGCAAGCTCTCACAGCGGTAATGGCCACGGGTGGTCATTCCCAATGTGGGAGATGTTCTGGGCACCAAGTGTCTGCGCTCAGTGCCCATGCATCTGCGGTGAGCAGGGAGATCCAATGTGACCTCACGTCGGTGCAGCAGCTGCCTGTCGTCGCTGCGAGCTCCTCTCAGGGCACTCCGGATGAGGGCAGCAGCTCCTCCGCCCTTCTGCCAGTCAACGTTGCTTCAGTTGGGACTGCGACAACTGAGGAGGTGCCAGTTCTGGAACTAGCCACTCCTTCCCAGGCAGGGTCATCACAGGCTCCACGGGCCAGAGGATGCCCGCCAAGGTCATCGACGCCAACAGGACAGCAGAGTCAGCAGGCTGTCTCACAAGCCACTCCGAGCAATGGGGCAGCACCTAGACGTAGCACCCGCAAACATGAGCATAAGGCAGATTAGGCACTCCGCAGGTATGTCACTGGTGATTTTGTGTTGGCCTTAGATTAGGGAACAAATACTTATGTTTGTCATAGAGATGTTTCTGTTTTATGTTGGACAGAATAAAGTCCACTTTTCTGACCACGGCTGAGGGTGTTTCCTTTGTGCTGCATTTGTATTTTTCACAGACGTCTCATGAGTGTTTGAGTGGACATTGATGTTTCTGTACTAAGCCTTTAGTTGCAACTGATGAGGTGGAAGATGTAGCACCTAAGTGCCACGTGTGGAAGTGACAGGCAATGCTGGTCCTGCGGATCGATGTGTGTGGAGCTAGCTGAAGGTTCATTGGATTAAATTGTCCCGGATGTCCCTGCCGCCTTGGTGTAGTAGCGGGTCGGCGTGCTGCCCCTCATCATCACCCTGTGCTTCCTCATCCTCTGAGGCACTGCTGGATTCATCATGTGCAGCCTCATCCACTGCGTCAAAGTCTTCATCGTCAACTGTATCCCCCCTTTCCAGCGCAAGATTGTGCAGAATGCAGCAGACTACCACTATCACAGAGACGCGATCTGGGGGGTGCTGGAGTGCAACCCCTGAGCGGTCCAGGCATTGGAAGCGCATCTTGAGAAGACCGATGGGTCTCTCCACCACAGCCCTTGTGGTGCCCTGGCTCCTATTGTAGTGCTACTCAGCTTCTGTTCTTGGATGGCGGAGAGGTGTCATGAGCCACCTTCTGAAGGGATAGCCCTTGTCACCCAGCAGCCAACCATCCAGCCGAGCCGGAGCACTGAAGAGCCCCAGCACCTGGGAGTGTCTGAGGATGTAGGTGGGAGCTGCCGGGGTACCTTGCAGACTTGTAGAATCAGCATCCTGTGATCACACACTATCTGCACGTTCATGGAGTGGAAGCCCTTCCTGTTGACGAAGGCACCGGGCTCACCCGCTGGTGCCTTGATGGCCACATGTGTACAGTCTTTTGCAGCCTGGACGCGGGGGAAGCCAGCAATGGCCGCGAAGCCGCTGGGTCTCTGTGCCTGACTTGCCTGGTCGCAGCAGAAGTGGATGATGGTCAATGCCCGTCTGAATAGAGCGTCTGTAACCTGCTTGACACAAGCGTGGACAGCTGATTGGGAGACACCACAAAGATCACTCACCGAGCCCTGGAAGGAGCCAGAGGCATAGAAGTGGAGGGCAACTGTGAGCTTAAGAGTCGCTGGCATGGGATATCCACCCACACAGTTAGGGGAGATCTCAGGGCCAATCATCTGACAGATATAGTTGACTGTCTCCCTTGAGAGACTGAGCCTCCTTCGGCACTGCACCTCAGTCATATTGAGGTAGCTGCTTTGCCGCCTGTTTACCCTAGCAGCAGAATAATGGCGTCTTCTACGGCCCCTTCCACCTTAGACAACCTCTTGGCCCTGCGCCCCTTGTGCCTGCGCCTGGCCTCCCAAAGGTGGCTCCCCTGGAGGCTGATTGTCCACTCCTGGCCTCCTCCTTATTCTATCCCTCCCTTCCTCCTCAGGGGAGCTGCCTCCAGTGGAGATGTCAGAACCCATACCCAGGCTAAATGGAGGCCTCCGGAAAGCTGCAGGCCTGATAAAGAGTCCTGTCTACAGACTGGTTTCAAAATACACAAAAAGCTGTTGGAAATCGATGTGAACTGCTAACAATCACACAGGCAAGTTTAAAACACTTTCTGCATTAAATACTTCATGTAAAACATGAACAACCCCTCTGAGCCCACATATCCCGACATTGCATGAGTTTTAATAAAAATCTCCTACCCGTTTGCCACTTGGGCCCATGCATTGAGCCGAAGTTCGCACGGGCCCCTCAAAATCGTCGACGATTGGCAAGTTAAGGGCCTTAACGAGGACTTTAATTAATGGCGGGTGCGCGTCCCGCTGTATACCGCGCCCGCCAATCTAAATATCGCAATGCCGCGCGCTGACGTCGGGACGCTCGCGCGACATTTTAAGCACTGATGTGCGGGCTCCGCCACCCACACGTCAGCCAGAAAATCCTGCCCCTGCTTCTACTTCTAGTTCTACTTCTCTCTTGCCCCAAAAGCTGCCTCTTTCCTCAGGGCCATCTCCCTTAATAAAAACTTCAAACTCTCTTTATTAAAAGGGACAGTCCGGAAATCATCTCTAGCCTTTCTGTGTATTGGTCAGCCTCCAAAATAAAAAACTTGCCTCCTTTTAAGAGCGCTCTTTAAGAGAAGCTGCATTCATGATTTCATATATGTTTCCCAAGTATCTAAATCACATCAGAAAGCCGTGTAAGAAGATGTTTGACTGATCGTGGAGATCATCGGAGCATGGATCATTTCCTGGCCCAACTGCCAAATTGGCCCAATTATTCTCTGGGAAAGCCCACTGGCCTGTGCGTTGACATATGTAACTTCAAACCTTAGTTAAATTGGCCATTTTCTTTTCAGAGTGGGGTTCTTAGCATCTGGAGAGAGGAGAGGCAGGTAAACGTCACTGAAAAGAGCTCCTGTGGCTGGGTGACAAGGGGAAAGGTTCTAGAGCTGGAACGTTGACCTGTTTTGTTCTAGTTTCAGTGCCAGTAGATCTTCTTTGTGTCGACACAGCCCCATTGTGGGTGATTTCTGCCTCTTTGTAGTGCAAAAAAGGCAGAAGAAAGAAAATTAGAAGTGAAAACCCTGCTGAGTTTCTACCCAAGGCCTGTCCATTATAATTTTTGAGTGGGCCTCAATTTAGGCGGCCAGTTCTCTCACCAGGTACAGGCAGGCATCTCACGCGTATATTTCAATTGAGGCCCTATGACGAATGACCAAACAGCACTGTGGGTGTCCCTATACCATATAGACTGCAGTGGTTCAAGAAGGCAGGTCACCATTTTAGGCTGTCACTGTGAAGGGTGCTCAATTCTTCACCACCCAAACTGGATGCAGAGCAGCCAAACCAATGACTCTGAAAGGAACTGCTGGAGGCCACTTAGAAAACACGACAGTAAATTTTTTCACCAAATTTTTTTTAAAACCCCTCCCGCCTTCACCTGCTGTCCTTTCCGACACTGCCCCCAACAACTGCCCCCCATGATCATTGCACCCCCACCCCACACCAACCACCCCTCCCCCCCATCTTCCACCCTTATCGCCACCACCATTAAGGCTTCCTGTCAGCTCAGCATGGAGGAGGAACTGCCAATTTCCTTTCCCGGTTGACAAACTGTTGGCATTCATTCAGCTTGTTGCATTTATCTAAATGAGGCTGAATCGGCAGAACTGGTTGGGCCTCCCACTGGTGCCTTCAAGTGGGCTGTGCAATTGCTCCACCCACCATTCACCCAATGTACACAAAATCTTTTCGGTTAGATTTTTTTTAACCCCCAAACGTTTTTGAAACCCTTTCATAAATGGGTCTACTTTCACCACTAGGTGGAGAGAAAGATCACATAATGAACAGGATCCAAGCTGAAACCTTACCACAGAAAAGGAAAAAACTGTGAATACCACAAGTACAAAGCAGATCAGTCAGTGACTGTAAAAAGAAATAGACTGGTTAATATTTCCAGTACATAGGTTTTGTCATTTTTGAGTGAAAGTACCCAACTGTAATGAAATGCCTTTAATTTGAGAACCAATTCAATTATGTTCTACAGTGAGTAGAGTGTTGTTTATCAAACAAATCATCAAAGGTTGAAAAAATAGGGAACCCCTCAGGTTAAAACTATTTTTTTTAAAATTTATTTTGTCTTTCTTTCTCTTTTTGTGTTCCACTCACCAAAGAGCAAAGATTTCGATCCCATCACTCTGCACTAGACTGAAACTTAGGTCCCCTAATTTAAAGCTAGTTCATCACCCAGTCCTACTCAACAGTCAATCTTCAGCCAGGAGTGCAAAGTGGCTGATCCATCTCGGCCTCCTCCGAAGGTCCCCAGCAGCACGGATGCCAGTCTTCAGCCAATTCGATTCATTCCACGTGATATCAAGAAACGGCTGAAGGCACTGGACACCGCAAAGGCTATGGGCCCTGACAATATTCCGGCAATAGTACTGAAGACTTGTGCTCCAGAAATTGCTGTGTCCAACATTGGCATCTACCTGGCTATGTAGAAAATTGCCCAGGTATGCCCTGTACACAAAAGTCAGGACAAATCCAACCCGCCCTCCATCAGTCTATTCACAATCAACAGTAAAGTGATGGAAGGTGTCATCAACAGTGCTATCAAGTGGCACTTGCTTAGCAATGACCTGCTCACTGACACTCAGTTTGGGTTCCGCCAGAGACACTCAGCTCCTGACCTCATTACAGCCTTGGTTCAAACATGGACAAAACAGCTGACATCCAGATGTGAGGTGAGAGTGACTGCCCTTGACATCAAGGCAGCATTTATCTAAGTGTGGCCTCAAGGAGCCCTAGCAAAACTGGAGTCAATGGGAATTGGGGGAAACTCTCTGCTGTTTGGAGTCATACCTAGCACAAAGGAAGATGGTGTAGTTGTTGGGGGTCAATCATCTCAGCTCCAGGACATCACTGCAGGAGTTCCTCAGGGTAGTGTCCTAGGCCCAACCATCTTCAGCTGCTTCATCAATGATCTTCCTTCCATCATAAGGTCAGAAGTGGGGATGTTCGCTGATGATTGCACAATGTTCAGCACCATTTGTGACTCCTCAGATACTGAAGCAGTCTATGTCCAAATGTAACAAGACCTGGGCAATATCCAGGCTTGGGCTGACAAGTGGCAAGTAACATTCGCACTGCACAAGTGCTAGATAATGACCAAGTCAAACAAGAGAGAATATAACCATCGACCCTTGAGATTAAATGGCATTCCCATTGCTGAATCCCCAACTATCAACATCCTGGGGGGTTACCATTGACCAGAAACTGAACTGGACTAGCCATATAAATACTGTGGCTACAACAGTAGGTCAGAGGCTAGGAATCCTGCGGTGAATAACTCACCTCTTGACTCCCCAAATCCTGTGCACCATCTACAAGGCACAAGTCAGTATGATGGAATACTCCCCACATGCCTGGATGAGTGCAGCTCCAACAACACTCAAAAAGCTTGACACCATCCTGGACAAAGCAGCCCACTTGAATGGCAACCCATCCACAAACATTCACTCCCTCCACCACCAACGCACAGTGTCAGCAGTGTTTACCGTCTACAAAATGCACTGCAGAAACTCACCAAGCCTCCGTAAACAGCACCTTCCAAACACACAACTGTTACCATCTAGAAAGACAAGTGCAGCAAATACATGGGAACACCACCACCTGGAAGTTCCCCTCCAAGCCACTCACCATCCCACCGTTCCTTCACTGTCGCTGGGTCAAAGTCCTGGAACTCCCTCCCTAACAGCACTGTGGATTTACATGGACTGCAGCAGTTCAAGAAGGCAGCTCACCACCACCTTCTCAAGGGCAGTTAGGGATGGGCAATCAATGCTGACCTAGCCAGAGACACTCATATCCTGTGAAAGAATTTTAAAAATTGAATGTGAAAGTTAGTTAAGGCTCATCCATTAAAGCTACTGCATGAGATAATATTTTAATAACTATGTATATAGACAGGTTTGGTGTTTCCAGGATTTATAAAGTTTGGTTTCTATTTTCTCTTTCTAGAATAATCTACCTTGATAAATTCACATAAGTGACCTCTGACACAATTGCAAGGTAAGAAAATTATACCACTGAAAATATAAATGAAATAGTATTTTCTTAAATCTAATGTAACGAAAAAAATGTTTGTCGCTACATTGTGTCTTATTGTCTTGAAATATTTAAAAGTATATAATGCAATAAATATACTTCAGCTCCCAGTTAAAAAACACCACGATTTTAAAATTTTCATCCTTGTTTGCAAATTCTTCCATGGTCTCGCCCCTCCCTATTTCTGTAATCTCCTCCAGCCCCACAACCTCTGGGATATCTGCGCTCATCCAATCCTGGCCTCTTGAACATCCTCAATTGGTTGGCCCTGTCTTCAGCTGCCAAGAACTGAGCTCTGGAATTCCCTTCTTAAATCCCTCTACCTCTCTACATCTCTTTCCTCCTTTAAGATGCTCCTTAAAACCTATCTCTCTGAGCAAGCAGTTGATCAACTGCCCGAATATCTCTTTATGTAGCTCAATGTCAAATTATGCTTTAAAACCTTCCTGTCGGTGGGGACATTTTAGTATGTTAAAGGCACTATATAGATATAGGTTATTGTTGTTAAAGTGCAATATTACTCTCCTTAGGTGGACATATGTGGTAGCTATCTGTCCATCAACTTCACATAAATAGCAATGAGATTCATTACTAATTTGTCTGTTTTTGGGTGTCATTGTTTAAAGTTAATATTTTAGCCTGCTAAATTTTAATATTTTAGCCTCTCTGCTCTTCTCCAAATACTACCATGTAATACACTATTCACCTGAGCTAGCATGCTGGACTTCAGTTAAGTATCTTATCCAAAGGGCAGCATTTCCAACAGTGCAGCACTCCCTTGACACTGCACTGGGTTGTCAATTTAAATTATGCATTCAGGTCTTCATGTGGGATTGAAATCCCTAATCTACTGAGTCAGAAATAAGAGCATTACTAACTGAGTCAGCTCTTTAAAAGGCAACCTAAGCAAGGAGCAATCACAGAATTAGCATGTGATAGTACAGAAAAGGCCACTCAACCCATTAAGTCTGTGGCTGTATTTTACCCTATATGTCATTTTCACTGAACATATTGTGCATTTTAACATGCAAATCAATTAAACCGATGTTTTACATATATTTTACTTTGAAAATTACTTTATTTTCATTATATATCTGGTCTCGTCAACCCTAAAGTGTGAATAGAGGTCTTTAAGGATTTAACTGTGAACTGTCCACCAGATGGTGCAAGAGCCCATGCCTGCCTGCACAATCATGGTCTTGGATTTCACTGATGAGACTATGGCCTGGATTTTCCATGCACACCAGTATCAGGTGTGTTCGGTGGTATGAACAGGCAATATGGTGAGAAGGCTAAAAATCGGTTTCACAACGGCGTGAAACCAATTTGCGATCATCCACTCCACCCGCCAATGGTGGACTGCATTCCCGGCCATCAGACATCGGGAACCTCTTTGTAATATATTAGCATATCATTATAAGGCCAGGCCGCTGGACTCGTTCCCCCCCCCACCCAACCACCTCCCTGCCAGCTGGAGTATCCACCCACGCCAGCGAGAAAACACACTGATGTGTTTCACAACAGCATCTATAAAGCGTGCACTCGGCAAGCTGCACTTTGCTCGGGGCTTCAAGGTTTATTTGCCGACCTTGCTTCGGGCAGCATTCACAGTCATCAGCGCCAGGATTCACAGGCAGCATCACATCACTTTTAGGGGGGCTCACGATTGGTCTCTGCCTACCAGATCAGCCATACGTGGGTGGCTTTTCAATGGCTGCAGGGCAAGGTCTTGCTTGGGGAAGGGGGAGAAGTGGCCTCAGGTTGAGGGCTGTACTGGGGAAGGAGGGTATCCCAGGGGGTGTGTGGGGGCACACGTTGATCTGTGCAAGTGGCCTCAAGATGGTGAGGGCTGAGGAGGCAGACTCCAGGGGAGGTGAGACCAGATGGGCAAGTGAGTATGTGTGTGAGAATGGGTGGTGATGTCCCTTGAGCTGGCAGTGAGTGAGATGCCAGTGAATGTGTCATGGACTTGTGTGTGAGAGTTTAGAGTGATGAGATAGTTGCCATACCCTGGCTGCACGGATGAGATCATTCATCCTCCATCTGCATTGGATGACCAACCTCTTCTGTGCAGCATTGGCACTGATCACTACTGCTATCATCTACCAAGCCAGAGTGATAATGTAGCTGCCTCTCCTGCGGCCAGAGCGGGGGCAGTGGACATCACAGCCGACCTCCATGGCATCCAAAAGGCGCTCGAGGGCTGGAGTCGTCTTGCCTTTTGGGGCCATGTCTTCTTTGCTGCAGTCCTGGGCTGGAAGTACTGAGTACCTCTGTGGTTTAAATGTGGTGCCCGACGTGCTGAAGCAGTGAGGTGATGGTGTGGCAGATGAATCGGAGCCCGCCCGCCATCGAAACAGCGTGTATCCCGGGAATGCATAATGAATGCGGCGAGTTTGGGACGATACGGCGTGAAAAGCCGCCATTGCGGCCAGTGAGTAAAACGTCGATTTACCAGCCCGCCACAGCACCTAGTGCAAATCTGGGACGATTCCGCAGTAGCGAGTGGGAAAAAGGATGTTTTACCCGTTGGCCACAATGGCGTATCGTCCAATTCCCGGCACGTTCTGCCTTATTATTAATGCATTCCCAGGAAACACGCCGGATCACTGGTGGGACAGCCTCTGATTCACCTGGCCCACCGACACCTCAGGCCTTCAGTAACCTGGGTGTCATTCTTAAAGGATGCCCCTGCACAGACCCAGCACTCTTCAAGGGATAGCATAGGAAGCTGCTGGGAACTGGCAAATGACTGCCAAATGGAGGAAACATGCAGCCCCCAAATTCAGCATCACCTCCCTTTAGCACTTACTCGATGCAGTGGAGACTCACTGCAAAGTCCTCTACCCTCGCTCTGGGCGAAGACCAGCAAGCAAGGTCACCAATCCAGCATGGGAGGCGGTGGCAGTGGTGGTCAGCGCCAACACCCTGCAAAAGAGGACAGCCACTCAGTGCTGAAAGAGGATGAATGATCTCCTCCCTTCCACCTGGATAAGTCACTCTTCTCATCACTCTCAACTCACACACTCACAAACCCAAAACACATTCACAGGGATCTCACTCACTGTCAGTTCCACTCTCTCACACACACCTTCATCTGCCTTGCAGATCGTATCCTCATCCCATTCATGGCAACATTCACCACCCACACGTCAGGCATCCTTCTCATCTGATAAAAGCAAAATACCACGGATGCTGGAAATCTGAAACAAAAACAGAAAGTGCTGGAAAATCTCAGCAGGTCTGACAGCATCTGTGGAGAGAGAAACAGAGTTAACGTTTCAAGTCCGTATGACTCTCTGAAGAAGGGTCATATGGACTCAAAACATTAACTCTGTTTCTCTCTCCACAGATGCTACTACACCTGCTGACCTTTTCCAGCATTTTCTGTTTTTGATTCTTCTCATCTGGCCTGGATGGCACCTGCTCATAATCTCTCCATCTGTCTTCATGCAGGACAAGCCAGCACACAAGAAAAAAGAGAGGTCACAGACTGGTGAAGGAATGCCTGGCATCAAGGTTCTTACAGACTTTGAAAATAGAGTCACCCAGCTGGCAGCCAATGACCTGGACCGCTCTTGTGCTGATGGTGAGGTCGCTGGTGCTCAACCAAGTGAGGATCCAACGGTGCAACATCCATCAGACAACCATGCTGTGGGTCACTTCCCCTGTTCCGCAGTGCCCTGACATGCACTAATTATCTCTCCTTGCTTTCGCAGGCACTTCTGGGAAGCAGCGGAGCAGGTCCATGAGCCAGGTCCTCAACTCAAGCTCTAAAGACACATTGGAAGACGAATCTGATGACACTCTAATTGAAGACCCATTACAGCGCTCACCTCCGCCAGCACAGAGACACACACCTCGGTGGGACCAAGCTTAGAGTAGCCTCAGGGTTACAATCTGGCGAGCACATCACACCGTCTGATCCACAGCAGGTGGAGGCAGGGACTTGCCAGGCTTCTGGCACTCAGCCAAGTCAGATGAGGAGCCTCTGGGCTCGGTCATACCACATCAGCTGGAGCTGCAAAGGCAAGCTCAGGAACATCAGGAAGGGATGTCCGCTGCACTCCTCAGATTGCAAGGCACAATGGAAGGGTCCGTCCACCTTCAGTCTGAGGTGATAGCGCTGGCATGCCAACGCACCAAAGTCAACATTGGTAGGATGGCAGCTGCCATGGAGATCTTGGTCCAGGACATTGGTCCTGATCTGCTGCGCAGGTTGAACTCCAAATGTATCAATGCAAGAGGGGTGTCGGGCAGCTCAAGCTCACTCCAGCTTCCCCTTCTCCTCAAGGAGTCAACCAGGGGCCCTCAGGCACCCATAGGGAGGAGGATCAGCAGGTGCACACCCCACAACCATCCACCCAGGTGACTCCGGGAATGTCCGGTCCGTCCAAATGCCCACTTCCTGTGACCCCAGCAGCTCCAGCTCCACAGGCCAAGGAGGGTGCCACTCCCTCACAGCATAACCTCAAAAGTAGGCTGGGCCCACCAGGTCTCAGCCCTTCAGAGGACACCCACCAAGGTCATCACAGACAGGGTGTAGCAGTCAGCAGGCTGCCTCCGCCTCCTTTGTGGATGTCAGGGGAGCACCAAGGCAGCATTAGAAAGGTTAAGAAGATGTAACTGCACAGCCTGGGTATGGATGTTAATCATTTGTACATAATGTTCACTATTGTAAATAATGTCTCAAGGATTTCTCATATCATTCAGATGTGAAACCTTGATTCCTGCACAAGATAAAGGTAAATGTCTCCGTCTGGGGCCTCTTTCCTGTGCAGTGTGTAACCTTCAGACCAAAGTGATGGTCCGACCTCACACTCGCTGGACACATTAGCGACACCTGCACCTCAATGGTGCCAGAATGTCATGGGCAGGTATCACAGCGTTCCATCATTCTTTCTGTGTGCTTTCAGCAAATTTGAGGTGGGGCTGGCCCCATATCTCTTCGGCATCTGTGACCAGTGACACTGCTCCTGAAGGGGTCAGGTGCTGAAGGCTGACAAAAGATCAGGTGCATTTAAAGATTCACGGCTGCATCTCCATGATACGACCTTGACCACCGAGTGCAAGTGAGCTGCCCTCGGCCAGACAGGAGACAGACATTCACAGAGGCTATGTGAAGATCTATGGAGTGTCCTCACTGCATGTCGTCATCATCCTCCTGGAAACTAGCGAATATTAGGGACTCTGCTGAATCTCCATGACATGAGCCTAAGCACTGATGGTATGTGCGCTGCCATCAGCCACACAGGAGTCAAACGTTCACAGATGAAAGGTGAGGATGTCAGGACTGTGACTGCCCTCACTGCATCTCGTCATCATCCTCCACGAATCTTGTAGCTATGAGGGCCTCCCAAGCATGCCTGCCTCATCTGGCCAGTGCAATGGCCTCATCGCTGGCAGCCTTACCTTCGAGGACCTCATCACTGTCATCCCCTTCGACATCCTCCTCATTGGAGGAGGCGTGCAGCTCATCCATCTCCTCCTCAACCAGGTAGTCCCCCCAGTTGCAGCGCCAGGTTGTGGAGCACGCAGCAAGCGACAATGATGTGCGACACTCTCTAGGGGACTGTATTGCAGTGCTCCACCAGACCTGTCTAGGCACCGAAATCCCATTTTCAAAATTCCTAGCGTTCATTCCACCAAAGCCCAGGTCGCGGCATGAGCCTTGTTATACAGTCACCCCGCTGCAGTCTGAGGCCACTGCACGGACGTCATCATCCACGTCCTCTGTGGGTAGCGCTTGTACCCAAGGAGCCAACCCTGCAGCCTCTGTGGAAGATGTCAGGGATCCAAGACCTGCTTGAGGATGTAGGGGTCATTGGCGGTCCCTGGGAATTGTGCGCAGACTTGCAGGATGCATTTGTGGTGGTCGCACATCAGCTGAACATTCCACGACTGGAAGCCCTTGCAGTTGATGTAGTTGACTGCTTGTTGCCATGGAGGTCTAAGCACCATGTGATTGCAGTCAATGGCACCCTGCACCTGTGGAAAACCTGAGATCTGCGCAAACCCCAGCGCTCTTGCTTCCTGGTTTTCCTAATCCCGGGCGAAATGCACAAAGTTCTGTGCCTTCATGAAGATGGCATCCATGACCACCTGGATGCATTTGTGCATAGAGGCTTGCAAGATCTCGCACAGGTCACCTGTGGATCCCTGGAAGGAACCACTGGCATAAGAATTGAGCGCTGCGGCCACGTTCACGGCCACTGGCAATGGATGCCCTACTTGTCCCCATGGTGTCAAAACCTGCAGCAGGTGGCATATGTGACTGGCTAGTTCCCTAGACATGCGCAGTCTTTGGTGACACTGGTTCTCAGTCATCTGCAGGAATTACAAGCGCCGCCTATAGACCCTTGGTCTAGTGAGGCACCTACAAGCAACAGCTCTCTGTGGATCTTCAGCTGCGTGCGCAACAGGCCCTTAGCACCTTCACCTTGAAGGAGGCAGTCCTCCTCTTGCCAAGCCAGGTGCTTCCGCCTCTCTCTTCTTCTTCTTCTCTGGTCTCTGTAAGCCATGAGGCGTACCATTAAATCACCAGGCTCCATGATCCTGATGTTCTCCTCTGCAGGATCAAAGAGAGAGACATGTGGGTTAGCAAGAACCTCTCTTGGTTAAGTCTGAAGTCCCCTTCACGCATGCAGGAGAGTGCTGGCCACCATTTGGATGGACAGTGTGTAGTGCGCTCATTGCCTGTCCGAATCTCCACCCACTCTGCCATACTCCACTTCACCAATTGGTGGTAGCTTCGGCCACAGGACTGCATGCTGTGCTCTCAGCTCAGGCACAGGCATTCTCCTAACCTGCACTGCAAGGCTGCGCTGTTAGCTTGAACCATGAGGGATACTGGTCCAAACCTTAACAAAGACATTGCACGGGACTTGTGAGTGCCTCCGCCAGTGACTGCGCCAGGTCTGCCTTTTGCAAGGGGATTATACCACTTGCCCAGTCGGCTAATTGCTCTGCTGCCCCCTAAAATGCACATTAATTTCCAGTCTGTGTCTGACAGGTGAAAGGTTCTGGAGCATTTGGTAGCACATTCATACTTTTGTGTTGCTTGGGTGGGCAGAAAAGCTTCAGAGACCCGACTTAAGCATGTCAATGGAGCTGCAACTGAACAGTCTCAGCTGTGGCAGAATGCTCAGTTTTGACAAGCTTTTCCAAGCATAGGGCCACTTCCCTCAGCACCCCCTTCCTTCAAACCCCCAGCATGTGCTTGTGAACTTCCTTCAGTCTGTGCTGCCTTGCCCTCACCCCCCTGGCATCTGCTTGTGAACTTCCTTCAGTCTGTGCTGCCTTGACACTAACCCGCCCCCCCTCCACTAATCCTGGCTTGACCCACACTGGAGCCCTTGCCTTGGCACCCCACAGGAAGCCAGCCAGGAAAAGGCAACTTCCCTGAATGGGCAGTGCTTCTTCCTTGGTGTCCTATTGCCAATGCTCACAAGTGCTGCGCAATGTTGTGTGCACTCACCTCCAAGTTCCCCTTGAATTTCAGGTCGTCAGATGCACGCCTTTACAAGACAGTCGCAAAGTGTGCCATTCAGAAGACACACCAACGTCGGCGGTAAATTTGACATGGGAGGATGGTTCCAGCTAACAGGGCTTATAATTAGATGCAAATATATTAAAATGACATTCCTGACGTGCGGCGATGGGAAACGCGGCCCGCCATTGACGGGTGAAATAGACAATTGCAAACTGGTTTCACGACGGTGTAAAACTGATTTTTGGCCTTCTTGCCATATTGTTCCCCCTGCCCGCCATGACGCCCGAAAATTCCAGATTATATTTTCCTGTTCAAACCAAGGTAGAAACAATATAGAGATCATTGTAGAGATTTTTTTCACAATCCGAAAATAATGATAAAATTATTTTATTTAGTGCAATAAAGGTACGCAGAGTAGTAAGAATGTGGTATTGCAAGGAGCAGCGTAAATGGGGTTAAGGGAATGTTGCATAAGCATATGAGGGAGAAAAGATCAGAGGGTTATATTGACAGGGTTAGATGAAGTAGGAAGTTAATTTAGAACATAAAAACTGGCACAGACTGGAAGACCTGAAGAGCCTGTTTCTGTGCTGTACATTCTGTGTAATCTTTATAGATAACGTGCAATTGTTTAATTGTATCCAATAATATTTAGTGTACCTTCAGAACAAATCTAAGTAAAAACCTTGTGATAATTAGCTATTTATTTGGTAGAAGTAAAAAAAATCTTCATTACACATTCTGTTTCTATGGACAACACTTTGTTTACTAGACTCTGGTAACATTTAGCATGATGTGACTTTACAGGAGTCTTTATGACAATGCAAAATAACATTAGGGTTTTGGTCCTCTTTTAGCCAGTTTTGTTGAAGTTGTCACTGTACATTGATTTGTAGTGTTTATTCCTGCTGCTAAAAAAGCAAAGAAATAATCTTTTAAGAAATGCAGCTTACAGCTGATGTCCTGTACAAATACTGGCTATCAAAAAATGCCTGAACTTAGCATAGAAATGAATGCATTTGGGTCAATTTAATCCTACGCCTATGTCAATATAAATATGTAATACATCTGATAATGTATTAAATTTACAGTTCCCTCTGCCCCAATACAGAAAAATAACTTTTATCATCTTACCATTCTTCCTGCACCTTTGAGGTGTAAGAAGCATTAATCAATCAATGCCATCCAATTCTGTCTGGGACCTTTACCTCCAGCTCAGGTATTTGCAAGTGCACTTTACCTGCATCATTGTTATGGTGTTGGGTAGGAGTTCCTCTTCATCAGATTCTAGCTCTTCTCCCTCAGGGCTTCCATTTCCACATTTACTTAGGGATCTTAGTGTCAAGCATTCTTAAAATGCAGCCATTGTAGATCCATCATCTCTTCCAGACAGTTACAGTCATTGGGAACATCCGCGGTTTTTATTCTTCACTTTCTTAAACCATCTGATGTTAAGAAGTCATCACAAGTGTCCACACTGGAATCTATTGTGTGAAACAATTAGATGGAGGCTGTATGTCAGGCAAAGTGCTGGCTGCAGATCAGAAGCATGGCCACACAAAGAAGTTCAACAAGTTCCAGTGCGGAAAATAACTACAGGGTGATACAAAACCTAAAGAGGTGATGTGCTGTAAATCCTTGCACCAAAGGCTGTAACCATTATGATACAAAAGCTGAAAAGAAGTTGCACATTATCTATAGTTTGCTTGAATCATACTATTCAATTCTCAATTAATCAAATAAAAGGTGATGTGATCATCCTAAGTCAATCCTAAGAAGTAAATGTGCAAAAAGCACTCTCCCCTATCTCAGTAATTAATAAGGGTAATGAGACAGTCATTCAAAGGCTTGCAAGGTTCTGACGTTCTGTCACTTATTAACAAGCCCTCTTTGAATTTATTACTCAGTTTTAAAGGACATCTATCTTTAACTGTGCTTTTTGACTAAGCATTCACAGCCTGGTTTGATATAAATTGTTCATAGTGTTCACTTTTATATGATTGTTAGGAATGTCAGTAATTGTTAGTCAGAAGCTCATTTCCTATAAGTAAAACAGACAGACTTCAGAAACATGGTACATGGCAAATAAGCCAGAGTTATTTGACAATATGAACACCCCAATAGTTCATACATATCCTAAACAGCTTATGTTTAAGGACATGATATGGCATGCTTTCTTTCTATTAATTGTCATCCATTTTACCTCTTTACCTTTTCATTGCCATCAATTTCCTTTACCCCAGCACAGTTCCTAGCCAAAACCTGATGCTAATAGAAGCAATTTGAGGTGCTATATACTATGGGTGGAAACAGGCAGGAACATTTCCT
This sequence comes from Cetorhinus maximus, assembly GCF_964194155.1. Lineage (NCBI taxonomy): Eukaryota > Metazoa > Chordata > Chondrichthyes > Lamniformes > Cetorhinidae > Cetorhinus > Cetorhinus maximus. Next base: position 118,403,687 of record NC_135886.1, read on the forward strand.
TTCATAATAGGGGCGGTACTGAGGGGAGAAGCTCCTGCTGATTATTTTTCTCAAAAGATGCTGATTTGCAGACCAAGGCCTACAGTCTTCATTGTCAGCTGTTACAGACCAAGATGGGAGGAATGCGCAGTTAATTCTAACCACACTCCTCCACAGGTCGTAACAATAGTTTAAATGTTTACTTCACCCACAAAGCTGGCCAATTGTTTACCTTTGATACTGTTGTTCCCAGCATAACAAAATGCTAACCAGGTTTCTTTCATTAAACACCAAAAAGAATAATTGATTTATTATAAAACAAATTTCTTTTTTAACAAACAAGTTATAAAATTGGTTAACATGCAAGTTGTAGTTTAGAAGTGTAACAATTTTCCCTTTTTAAAAAAAACAGATATTCAAACCCCATACACTCACACACAAACACAAAACAGGACAAAACAAGCACAGTCTCCTGCACAGGCTGGAGTATGGGAAAGTTTCTTTTAAAAGGATGAAAGGATAAAATTCAAAGAGATCCCAACACTGTTGATCTAACAGAATTCTGGTCGCAATAGGTCTGGAAGTTCCTTCAAATGGATTTTTTGGTGAAACTGTCCTTGATGACTTATTTATCACAACTTTGCAGACTTTCAAAAACAGATGAGTTATCGTAATGAGACAGTACTGAGGAAGGTGGGGAACAGAGGGAAAAGGAGAGTCTTTTCCTTGTGGCTTGCTTCTAAGGCACCCAGTACTCACTCTGACTGAGAGTTTTAAAGACTAAGATGTTCAAAGAATACTTCTCTCAGGCCAGGTGTTTTTGATCAATCAGCAAGAATCTTTAGCCTGGCAATGGCAGTTCTTTGTTAATTTAGATATACAAAGAATCTTAAAGAATAATTACAAAGAATCTCATGAGGTGCTCCCTGCTGGACATCTATCTTGACCTTTGGTTTCCTGAAGAATGGCATAATCACAGCCCCGAATTAATATTGCAAACTGTTAAAAATAAGTCAGGAGGAATAATGACCTTCAAATTTTCCAAAAATGGGTTCCACACACAGCATAAAATATTAATGGTTGGAAAATCTGGGATTGATAAGTATTTGTTAACTATTGGCATTAAGGTGTCTTGGGGGAAAGGTATATATGGCATTAAGTCTCAGATTAGCCATGATCTCATTGACTGGTGGAGCAGTTTGAGGGACTAAATGACCTACTATTGCTGTGTTCCTAAGTATAACAGGTGTTTTTTTAAAATCTTTGTTATGTTCTCATGGCAGCATGTACCTCCTCCAAAGCCAATATTTCCTACCTGATGTACAGTCCCCAGAACTAAATGCACTTCTCCAGATGGGGTCTGATTCAAGGTTCTATGCAACTGAAGCATAACTTCCTCCCTTTTGTATTCCAGTTGCCTTGAAATGAAGGCAAATGCTCCATTAGCCTTCACCATTACTTATTGCACCTGTTCACTTTTAGTGATCTGTGCGCATGGACAGCTAAATCTATTTGTTCTGCCACAGTTCCTACTTTATCACTGCTGAGAAAATGCTCTGATTTTTATTTCTTTGATACCTCAAACATGGATTCCATCCCTGTTGCATTTCCCAATCTCTATACTGTCTTCCTGACTCCATCCTCTCCTGAGGTGTTTGCAGCGTGTCAACAGTGATAAATATTTCTGGTTCTTTCTGATCGCCTTTTAGCTAACTTGTGTTCAAAATGCCCATTCAATTTTGTTTCTAAATGGTGAGACCAATACAATAATAAAAGCATAAAGTTATTCTGTAATTCTATAGAAAGATTAGACTCGGAGTACAGACACTCAAGGCTTTTCCAAGTTTTGCCGAACAGATACACTTATCCAAAGAGGGAGAAACTAGCAATCATGTATGGGATTATAGGAAATCAAGCACCTCACGTCACTAACAGTTATTTTTGAAGATTTTGGCCTTGATTATAGTCTTTTGGGCAGTAGGAAAGTGGACTCTTGGTGATTCGAAGCTGGCACAGAGCGCCGTCTACAATATAAAACAGCATATTACAAACATCGTCCGAGAGATAATGGACAACTCAATGTAATTAGATATAGGCTGGGATTGAACTGTAACCTACATTATTGTTAAATTACTGACAAAACAATGTCCCATGAATGCATAAATATATCTATATATTTAAGATTTTGGAGATAGCCAAAACGTGCATTCACAAAAATGTCCCCTGCATGTACTAGAGCAGTTTAAAAAAGGTTTTGCGATTTGCAGATCCTACTTCTAGTCCCTAATTTTAGGCCAATACTTGAGTATAACTGCAGCCGTACACTCAAAAGAAGTCAGGTCTAAATCCAGGTAAATTTCTCCCATTGGAGTGTGGCTTTGTAACAACGCAGTCCCCTGGATAGAAAAAGCATATTTATTCAGATCGAAAGTGAAGCCTTGATCAGATACACATTCCCTTTGAGCTGGGATGGATTTAACAAGTGGCACTATAACTGTGAAGAACTTTCAACTGTAATGTTGAATGAAGAAACCGCTTCATGATACTTTGCACCTCTTCGCATCGTCAATAGCTGTGTCAAATGGACATGGCCCTCATCTGCATGACAATCTGAAAACTTAGGTGGACAGCATCCCTTTCCCGTGGTTTTACATGTTAGAGTCGAAAGAATCGCAGCCACATACAGTATTGCTGAACAAACACCTAAGGCGGGAGCAAAATGGCTTAATTTGGTAGCTCCCAGAAAGCTATCTCATACCAGATTGAATTCACGCTTTCACAGATAGTTTTAGACCGGAGTTATACCGTGAGTTATCGCGATGAGCCAGGTAAGCGCGGAAGGATAAGGATCAAATTTATCTTTGAACAGCTTCCTGAAAAGAGTGTACATTTTTGGCCCGCACAATTGAATCATTTCAATTTATCGAATGGATGGTTCAATTTAGAGGGTTTTCTCTGACCAATGTATAAATAAAATAAGAAAAATGGTCTTCACTCTTTAACAAACTTCATTGACCTTATAATTTCTTGTCCAATTTCAGCAAATCGTGAATCAGCAGGTCGTCAGTTAAACTACCTCAAGTTGTGTTTGGCTGAAAATGAACCTGGTGCATCTTGGCCGCTGGGGTTAAAATCGTTTGTTTTATATATCATTTGTTTTTGACGGCCAGGTGCCATTCAACCTATTTGCTTGGCTTTATACTAACATAGTGACATTATATTCGAAGCCAGGCTTAAAACCTTCAAGGTATCTAGACCACTGGATAAAAGAATGTTGTGTGATTTTCTTTAATGATGAGATGGATTTATCTGGCAATAGGAAGTGCCACAGAGCAGAAAGGTGTTTTTTTTATATATACCAGAGCAGCATCAGTTCTTATTTGAATGCAAATCGATGGCCAGGCGTTGCAATGACGTCGCGGCGCCTTTGGTACACCGTTAGTAGCAGGGTCCTGTAAACAATGGTTAATCATGTGCGATAGGGGCAGTTCAGCATGAGCCTCACCAGACCAATGCCAGTCCGAGTAGACAGCCGCATCTGGCTGCAGCATGCGCGCAAACCCTAACCCTAGCCATGTATGTGGGCTATATATTGGATAAAGAAGTAAGCATGTACCCAGGGCCCGTTAGACGACCAAGCATCAATCTATCCACACAGAACTTCGTTTCTCCTCCACAATATTCGGAGTACGCGGGATATCATGTGCCTAATATGGAAAATCACCCCCAAACCTCGGTGTCTTGGACCTCTCCGTATGGTCCACCAAGGGAGGACTGGAGTTCTTATGGACCCGGCCCATCGAACGCAGTGCCAGTGCAGATAAGTAACTCTACTCCAGGGCAGGTTCCTTACAGCCCGCCTGACTATAACGCCATGAACCCCTCTGCTGCAGGGATCCTTCCTCCTTTAGATGCAACTTCAGGGGGACAAACGTCGCCTAATAGCCAAAGGCGGAACCCTTATGAATGGATGAAGAAAACAGCACAGATCTCTGCTGCAGGTAAGAACTCTCTAAGACTTGAAAATTCTCCAGGTGAAGGCACGAAGTTAGGCAACTGCATATTAAACAGTAGGTTCATCAAGGAGGGCAAGGAGCTAATGATCAGTACAAACATTCATAACTTGCAGCCGCTGTATTTAATTAAAACTATCAATGCAAGCACCAATTTTGGTTTCTAGAAGGATATTGCAATATTATTCCTTCTTGGCTTTCTGTAATATTGGAATCTTATGATTAAAGGACGATGACGGTTTGGTGTCTTCGGCAGAGTCAGAAATTCGTTTTATCTCTGAACCAGGCTGAGCAGTCTGTGGGAAACACTTGAGTTGATTGTCGCGCACTCTGTTACACTTTTACTGTTAAGCTTGCTGTTGCGTTTGATTACAGTAAAATCCAGTTTATCAGTTTGTGTGCTATGAGCTTCAAATTCTGGAAGTATATCTCTTTTTCTCGAGGGAGAAATTGGGTCAGGAAATTGGGGTCTTTTTTTGCAAATCTGATTTTTATGCAATTGCATTACTGGCGGAATACTAAAGTTTTACTAACTTCAACTTTGCAATATATAACATCATTGGCAATTACAGAGCCGGGATTTTAAAAAAAAATACAACCAAGACTGAAGGAACTGTAGCCAACATGATGTTTTAGCTATTACAGGGCACTTAATGGGGATAGACCCGGAATCCCATTGAACTGGATTGAATGGGAAAGCTAAGGCCAGCGATACCTAACCCCTAATGTGTTAAAGAACATGAAAGGCTGGGCGAAGCCCTTCGTGTGTCCCACCACAGTGTGACTGCACGAAACACCTTTCACATGCTGGTCAGCCAGACTCTGCTTGTGAAAGCACACCACTTTATGTAAGGTCGTACAGTCCAGGAATATTACTGCCCCCACGTTCACTCTACACTCAAGACTGTTGAGGAGATGTCAACAAGGTCTCATGGTTTACTGGATCAAGGATGTCAAAGAAATACTGAACATTAATGTGTGATAACTACATTTAGGTTAATGCCCTTTTACTTCAGACGGAACTGATTGCTCTCATTTTTGTCAAATTGGAACAAAATACAGATGGTTCTGTCTCGCAGCCTCGGGTATTAACCATTTGAAGTAAAGTATTAAACCATCCTACATTTAGTGTCCAAACTCTACTTCAGCCGAGGAGTTTTGTTTGCTGTTTCTTGTTTGTTAATCACATTTGCTAAGAGTTTGAGAATAAACGTTATGATTTGGAGCCAGTTCAGAGTTCATTGCTGGATATCAACAACAAAGATCCAGGTTCTATTCACTTGAGGGTTTCGGGTTGATCCGCTTCTGCAAACAGAACTGGGAAGATGATGGGATCTGATCATGATTGTTGTAATCTTATTCCCGTTTTCATCGGTTGAAATGCCGGTGACAACAAAATCGTTTACTGAGCTACTGAGCGCTTCGGCATTGCACCATTGTTCGGGTGCCAGTTATCAACCAGTAAGCCGACACTACTCCACATATTGCATCTCCAGAAGCACATTGAACCCTAGTGTCAAATATAAGTAATCAGCTTGACAGTGAAGACGTTTTAGGGCCGGGAAGTGAACTGGAAGGTGTTAGCTTCAGGCTTGGGTTTTTGAAGACCTGGGGTGGATGTGAGGCCCATTTTAAGGTTACACAAAGGTTACAGAGTGTGTGAACAAACCTGGGTCCCTCTTCGCAAGCTCCCAATGTTAGGGCCTACATACCGTGTTGGCTTCAACCCTGTTCCTCTTGTTGGTGTCATGTAACACTCCCTTCAGAATTCGGCATTTCAGCACATAATGTATTTCTGTATCTAAATAAAGCTCTTCGTCACTTTAATCGCGTGGAAGTCTTTTTTTTTAGAATAAGATTTCTACCAGTGTAACAAAATGAGGCTTTTATTTTTTGGAGACGGAATCATTCAGCTAAGAGCCTAGTCCCAGATTCCAGTGATAGAATCCCATGTAAATTGCAAGAGGTGGGAATGTAGCCAGGCGCCGGTCTCGGTTTGAATGCTAATTTGCCATCCTGTAAACTAGCTGTGAGGTCCCGTTTCTTCAGTCACTACATTGTTATTTGTCATATTCAGGCGGCATGCCCTTTCAACACTTTGCTCGCTTTGATATGCGCCCTCTTACGCTTCCTAACTCCTCATTATCTGAGAACATGGCCGCTTTATATTACCGGAAAGGGTGACGATTTTCACAATAAATAATGAATCTTGTCCTTGTAGCATTGTCTGGCTCGCAATGTCTCCTGAATTTTATTACCAAGGTGAATAATGCGAGTGCGGATGGCCGCGTTATAAACTGAGGTCATATTTACTTAGGCTTCGTATAACCTGTTGAATTTTAACCCTTGGCACACCCGCAAGACAGGTCAATTTTTGTTCAAATGCAAATATATTTAATCTGTGACCTGGGTGTGCAAGTCAACTATACATCAAACTCAATTCTGATTTGGATCAAGGAGGCTGGAATTGGAACGGTATTTTACTGACTATAAATAATTTATAAGACTCTTGAAATTAAACACGTGTAACATTTAGTATTCTGCATTTGTGTGAGTGGATCATGTTAAACCAACTTGCCCTAAACAAGTGAACAAAACTAAAAGAAATAAGATTCCAAATGTTAAAAAATCGGAAAAAATTCAGATTGTGCAGGAAACACAGCAAGTCCGTCAGCATCTGAAAAGGAATTGATCACCATCAAGTAGAAAAGGATAAAATGTCATTTTCTACGTGCCTTTTCAAATATTTGATGCAGCAATATTGGTCCTTTTGGAATGAGTGTGATGATCATCAATAGCCTGACCCCTTAAAGAAACATAAATACTGTTGGACAGGGACTGGAGGAACAGAAATAGCACATTGGTTGGAAGCCGTTCAACTGACAAGACAGAATGGAGATTCAAGAATGATTCATAGAAATGAATAAACTGCATAATTTTCTGGCTCCTAAACACATTTCAAATTGTTTGAATATAGTTTGCATGCTTCTAAGTAAATACAAGGAATGTTATTTTGAGAAGGCAATGTTTGTCTCAGTAGATTCTCATTTCATCAATCTTCAGGCTATTTATCCAAACGCTACACTTTGGGCGCTTAGTTGGTTAAGATTCTATTGAATAAAATAAGCTATTTAAAACAGATTCTTATATTTTGCTTGTATTTGTTAAATGGGTAAATCAGGAGGTGGTCCATGAAACAAAAATATGATTAACATTAGTGTTAAACAAAGCAAAGCTGTTTATTGCTTCCTCTATTATCACTGGCTGCAATAAAGATTCCAACTTGAATACCAGATATCAGATTTAACATTTCCTTTGCAAAAAGTTTGGTTCCCTCGTTTTCTTCGTGCCTTTTGGGCCCAGGGGCCTAGAGAAGTTCAGGTAAAAGACAGCTTTCAGCAATTTTTAACAAAACAGAAAAGATGCTTTTAAGATGAAAGTAGATGCCGCCATTTGTTTACGTGAGGGAAATCAAACAGATTGCCCTGTGATCCAGCTATTAGAAAGCCACCCTTTTGTAAAATTGACTTGTAGCTCTTTGTGTGGAGTGTGTTCGCTTTATCATATGAATACCGCGTTGTTAACTTGTCCAAGTGGGTGTATGCTCCATAGTGTAGTCTGGTCCCATCTTTCAATTACTGGGAGCGAGCTGCAAAGCTGCAAACATTTACAAGAATTAAAGAATGAATTTGGGGAAAGGGCGAGGTTTTTTCTTTCATTTCATTTCAAGTACAAAGCACTTACATTGAAATCCTAAATATTACACATGACAGTTTAACCTATCGTGGCCTGGAAATAGATTGGCTCCTAATACAATGAATTATATGTGCAGACGGATCTAATCATTCGTTTGGATTTCCGTGACTTCTTTCCCAGTGTTACAATACTTGGGGTAGATTTTTTTTTGTAGCTCGAAAAAGCCGCGGTTTGAGCAGCGGGCAGCAAGAAATCATCTTGAACAGGAATGTTTCATTATCGCTAGGAGAGACACTGCAGAAGGCAGCGCTGTCGAAAGCGACACTTGGCTGAAGTGTCATTTTGCACACTTAACTACATTTTGTTTTGAGAATTTACTTATCTGGGACACAGTTCTGGTGGGAAGGTAAATATTTATCGAATTACAGGCGTGTACGTAAGACAACACGCTGAATTTGGATAGCTGTATTGAGAAGTTTGTAAACGAGTAATGACAGTGAGATGAAGAATTCAATGAATTGTAATCACTTTATACTGTTCAGTGATTATAAATAATACTCTCAATTTAAACTGATTCAAATCTGTTAGTAACGTATATTGATATCTCTAAGCGTTCACTTGACAGCTTGTGTGTGAGGAATGTTTAGTAAACCAGTTCCTCTCATTTATTACCATTGCAAATACTGCGACACGACATTTTAAAAACTTAATATTCTGCGTTAGCATATATCAAAGCGTACTTATTCAGTGGAGCATTCGAGTTTACCAGGTATCTTCAACCGATTAAACACAATTTAGGAATGGGAGGAACCGCTACATTTGGGCTGAAAAGTATTCTTCACAGGTGGTGCATCTTAATTTTGGCTGAAATGATACTAATTCTTGCCATCAGTAACGATGCTAATTAGTTGGTCAGTTTGCACGAATAACTTTCAAGAGTGCGAAATCCAGTTTTACTGGACCCCTCAGTTATTTAATGAGTTCTCGTCAAAAACGAATAAACCGAATATTCGAAATGCAAAAAGAAAGCCAAAATGAGTACACAGCCTCTAGCACCATGCTCTGGAATATTGGGATCCCACTGATGCATACAACAGATGAATGACCAAGAATTAAAACAAAAAACTACTGCGGATGAATTAATGCCGACATTTAAACAAGGTGTTCCATTCGAGTCTGGTGGCCAAATAAAAGAAACACTCTCACTTTCAGGTTTGAGTTTGTTGGATTGGTAATGATATTATTGCTTTAACATCCCTCGCTATCGTTCTACAGGTAAAACCCGGACAAAAGACAAGTACAGGGTAGTTTACACAGATCATCAGAGGCTTGAGCTGGAAAAGGAATTTCACTACAACAGGTACATTACTATCAAGAGAAAATCGGAACTGGCAACCATCCTGGGACTCTCAGAAAGACAGGTTCGTTAACACAATATTGAGTAAAGAAATCTGCGGTGTGTTGGAAGATCTTCGTCGATCTCTTCCCAGATTGTAATTGCTTTCCGTGAAATTATTCTCAATTTCAACATTTACTTCCCAATAAAGCCTCAACCTATTCATCTGGAGAATCTCATTGCCTCTTCCGAGCCTTAACTCCGTCAGATGTCCAGACACCTGCTGCGTATTTCCATAATTTTCTGATCTTATTTCTGAAAATCCACAATTGCATATGTCCTTTAAAAAGGGAAACACCGCGTGATGTCGCAAGCATTGCAGAGAAAATGCGACTTTTTCTAAATGCCTGCTGATAAATCCTTCAACCGGTTTCACTCTTGTAACCAATGTACTATTAAATGGCAATCACTTCATGGCTGGGAAGAAATATTCTTTCTGCTAATTTGTGTGAGGTATTTATGCAGGTCAGTAAACCATTACTTGGGAACTTAATTCATCATTTGCAATATTTGACACTATGCAGCTCATATATGACTCTTTAAACTGAGAACCTAACAAAATGGATCAACAATTGACAGCTTTAACAGAAGCAAACAAGGTAGTTTACAAAAGTAAGTTGGTGGTGGGGTGTTGGGGGGGCGGGGGGTAGTGTGGTGGAGGTCGGTAGCTGGTGGACCTGACCAAAGACTTGTCCATGAGCTGGATTTAGCGCTCACTTTTAAAAGAGGGGAGATAATGATTTGAAAATAAATTTCAGATGATGGGGACATGCTCACGAATGTCAAGTTTCTTAAATGAAAACAGAAAATGAACAGGACCAGTGAAAGAACAAGAAAGTTAATGGCACCTAGTTCCTGCACACTAAACATTAATTCCTTCTTTCAGATGTTGACTGCCCCATGTGTACTTCCAGCATTTTCTATGTTCATTTCAGAACATCAACATTCGCAGTCTTTTCTTTTTCTCTTTGAAAGCTGCAGGTATGCAACATAAGGGTGAAGATGGTGGTGTAGGGATAATGTCAATGGGCTTGTAATCCAGAGTCCCAGGCTAATGCTGTGGGGATTGAGGTTCAAATCCCACCACAGCAGCTAGTGGAATTTCAATTCAATTATACCTGAAAACCTGTCTAAGCAATAGCTATCATGAAATTATCTTGGATTGTTGTAAAAACCCACCTGGTTTATTAATGCCCTTCAGGGAAGAAAATCTGCCGTCTGGCCTATACCTGACTCCAGATCCAAAATAATGTGGTTGACTCTTAATGGTGATTAGGGCTGAGCAACATATTGCTGGCCTTTCCAATCAAATAAAAGAAATATATATATATATGTTTTATACATATATAAAACAATCTCTACACTGCAAAAAGTAAGGCCTCATGTGAAGTGCTTTAAACATTCCAGGCTGTGATATGATGCTTAAGGATATTGGAAATATAGAGCTCTCTACCCCAAAAGGCTGCTGAGGCTAGGTCAATTAAAAATTTTGACACTGGGATTGATAGTTTGGTAGGCAGGGACATTAGGGGTTGAGGTAACAAGACAGATAGATAGCTAGATGCACATTAGCCATGATCTGATTGAATGGTGGGCTTGTCTCAACAGGTTGAATGGCCTACCTGTCCCTATGTTTCTAAATAAACACATTGGCTTCTTTCTCTTAGAAAATTTCTTGCAAGTTAGCCTATTTATTTTCCATTCATTTGAGATATAGTTTACTGTTTTAAATCTATTTCCATTTAGGTGAAAATCTGGTTCCAGAATCGAAGGGCCAAGGAACGGAAGATGACCAAGAAACAGTTGGCTCAGTCTGATGGCTGTCTGGCTCCCCACGGCCCAGGTCCAGGGAGTCCTGTAGAGATGGCAGGGCAGATGCTGCTTGGGGGCCACATCTCAGGGGGTCCGCCTGTGGGGAATATGGCCCAAGTAACTGTCACACTCTAACCACAATGCACAATAGCAAGGACTTCAGAGCTTGTGAGAATGACCCAGCCATATGCCCAGGATTATGTACAGAGAGCACTCCATTAGAGAGAGAAAAAAAGGCGCTTTACATTTTCGGAAGATGTGAATTTTACGGATATCAGGGAACAATTCGCAAGTTATAAAGTCACATGATTGCAAGTGAATGTTTTATATACGGACCAAACTTTGACTTGAACATTAAAGTTATTTGGAAGATTTTTTTCAAGAATCTTGATAACATTCCTGGCCATATTGCGTTGATGATTTCCTTTTTTATTATAAGTTTGGATGCATAAAAGTAAAATCAATATATGTTTAAAAAGCTTTTCATAAACTTTCCAAATACTTTAAAATGGAGGGGAAAAAAATCACCTCTAAACATAAATGGACAGCAGAGTGCATTGTCTCACCTGTTGTATTATTAAACGCGGAGTCATATTCTGTAAACTATGCAACTGCATACTGTTATGCAGTCAAAATACAGTGTTGCCTGGTGCGTGTTCAGCAAATTAATCTCTGTTCCCAATTGCTGTGCCTCATTTTTAAATCTAGAAATGTATTAACCTGCAGGAGCTAGTTTATTGAAATCTTAAGGTACAATTCTTTATCTAACTTGTTAATAAAAGGGTGTTTTGGGCGCATTTCCGTCTGTTTTTGCATTTCAGTACCAGCAAGCAAAAATTGCATGGATTTGGTCAATTTGGAATCTTGTAGGTTTTCAAGTATGGGAGTTAAGTCAGTAGTTAACAGTTAAAGGCTTAAATACAATTCTCAAAAAAATAGAATATCTAACACAGGATGTTGGGCTATTGGTTTGGAATGACACCAGTTGGTGCACCTGTGATTTGGGTCTCCTAACATTGGCCAATGTAATGTAGGGATTAGATTTAATGTAGGGATCATTCCTGCACACATGAGTTGCCAGGTTCAAGGATTTGAGCTGAATTACATTTCCATAGAGCAGAGGGTGCAAAGATTGGGGTGAAGGAGTGCAAACGACTGCAATGGGAAAGAATTGGTGAACGTATCAGCTAAAAGAGAATATCCTCATGGACTACCTTTGGTCTGGTTCAGAAGTCTCAATAAAACAAAACTACTCAACCAATTTGTGATAATGGATTATTTAAGGAAATAAAAACAGAATTATAATTTGGAGAGGTTTTAGCTTCTATTGCTTTTACAGTCAGAAAATCACCAAAATATTATTTATACTCAGGCTGGTTGCTACAATCTTCAGCTGCAGGGACTGTTCCAACCAGACAGCTTCCTATTTACACAGCCTGGCTGGAGCTTTCACTTCTACTGGCCAGCAGAAAATTTAGTGCATTTGTGATTACAGGCATACTCGCAGCACCCCTCCCAGCAATTACACGTAATGTTTAAACATTATAGGTGGCAGTGTCTGCATTCTTAAACATTTGAAGTAACTGAAAATATACTTTACAATTGTCCAGAAGGTCTAAGGACCTATGGCCCATTTCACACGTTCTTTCAAACCTAAATTTTGCAGTCTGCTTTTCCAGGTTCGCCTTTCAGCAAGTTTGAAATGTTTCAGTTTAAACAAAATGAACTTCATAGTCTGAGGCACCTGTCAAAGAATGGGGTATAAGTGTGATTGTTGACTATATTAACTCTGTCTCCTTGCCTTGCCTCACACTTGTGGTGTGGTGCCCTCAATCTATATATAACCAATTGTCTCTCTCTAATGGAGAGAGATGCTTATTATACAGTGTGGTCTGGGCCAATTACTTTACCTTAACTCTGTATATAAGTTGGCAAAAATGACCCACTTTGATAAAGTTCACGGGTCATATGTCTGGCAAACTGGTCAGATGTTTATATAAAAGCTTACTAAAAGCATAACTTAGGGCCGGGTATGTATTTTAACATCTTAACATATGTAAGCTATTTCATGTTTATATATTTTATTAAATCACGGGTTGTATATTCTAACATCAGAATGTGCACACTGTGCTATTGTCATTTTGCGTTGATGTTGTACTTGTGAAGTTTCCTCATCCTGCCTGATGCCAGCCATTATCAAGGATGAAAATAACAAAAGAAGGTATATTTTAAACCTTTTATTATCAGTTATGCTCCCTGCTGTACTGAAGGTATTAACTCTTGCTGAGGTATGGGACTGGAGGCTATCTCTGGATTCCAGGGCTTCTGGGACAGTCTCCACTTTTCAAAGTGCTGGCAGGGAACAGGGAACCTACTTGCTTTTGATTAATGACCCATTAGTCTCCTTAGGAGCTTGGTAACAGGCCGGGGAGGTGGAGACTGTAATTATTAGAGATTTCAGGCAAAGTGACCAACTCGGAGGAAATAAAATCAGGAATGCTAGCGAGACTGGGGATTGGGAGAGAGGTTGCTGGTGAGAGAGCAAGGTGGGCCAAGCCCAAGCTTTCCAAATTCCCCTGTGGCAGAAGACAGTGAAGACCCTTTTCCCGCATCCCACCCCACCCCACCCCGCACACAAATGCACATATAATCAACCCCTCACATCCCCCAACACACACATGCCTCTTCCCATCACCCCTCCCAACCCTACTCGCTCAGCAGCCATGCTCTGACGGACCCCACCGGAAAACAAAATTTGGGCTGTGCTACTTTACCGCTGGTATTCTGCAGGCAATTCCTGGAGACATTCGGTGCCACTAATTGGGTGATGTGCTCACCTCCTTTCCAATTAGGGCGCTTGTATTTCGAAATAGCGTTGCATGAGTGGCAGGCACACTTGAAGTGCGGGGTCAGGACCCAGAGTCTATCTGGGGGCTTAATTATGCACGCCACAACAGTCCCCTGCCCCGCAGGCTAATAAGTGGGGTGGAGCCTACCCAGGGGTAGAATGGATGCCCTGCAGTCATTTAATGGACAATTGGCTGTTAATAGGCAGCAGTTCCACCCCTCAGGAACAGGAAATCTAGCCTCAGAGAGTTGCCTGACAATTAGAGGAAGCTCTCGATGTACCAGTAGCACCAGCAGGAGTGGTGGCCTCTTCCAGTACATCGCACATAGGCAGTGATTGATCAGAACTTTGTAAGTGTTTGGGTATCAGCAAGAGGAATCGGTGACGGGGTGGGTGCTGGGATTTGAGAGGCCATGGGGCAACCTGGGGGGGCCCCTCCAAGGGGTTAGCTAAGGAGATACTCCCACCACCGTCCGCTACCAGCCCACGCAGGGAAACCTGCCAAACTGGCCGCTTGGTGTGGGCCTCTCCAGTTCACAGGTTAAATGTTGGCATTAATTATCCACTTAAGGCCCTCAATTGGCCACTGGCAGGAGGACTGCCTGACTCCGCTACCCTCCGGTGATATATTTACATTGGAGGCACGGATGGACGGATAGGTGGCAGGTTACCTCAACCCACTGGATTTAACATGCCAACCTTGCCTTCAAATCCACCAGTGGCGGAGCATTAAATCGAGTCCCTGGTGTCAGGTTCCTGAACCTCCTTTCAAAATCAAGCCAATGGTTTCACAGTTGCTGATAACCCTACTTTGTCCATGTTACCACGTGTCATGTGTGAACCAGAACAGTAAGTATATGCGAATATCAACCTAGAAGTAGTGTAAAAGGCAGAGATCTATTACGCCAGGATAGATCCTCAACTGCCAGAAATAAATCTCGAGCAGGCAGTATATATATGTATCTGAATAAACATTGATGCTGAAATTTTCAGGTTAGGAAACATATTTGCCTCACTAAATTTGAATTACCATGTGTGGCTTTTATACTCTTCTATTTGCCCCTTGAAATCAATCAATTATACATTAGCCGGAATTTTCCACTCTCATTGGCGGCAAGTGTCATGGCGGGCGTGAGCGGACAATATGGCGAGAAGGCCAAAAATCGGTTTTACGCCATCACGAAACCAGTTTGCAATCGTCCGCTCCACCCGTCAATGGTGGGCCACATTCCCCACCGCCGCATGTCAGGAACCTAATTTCCGTAATTTAGCATCCCATCATAAACCCTGCTCGCTGGAATCATCCCGCTATGCTGGATCATCCAGGCACACGCCGACATGTTTCACAACTGTACATCAGTGATGTGCATCTGGTGAGCTGAACTTCACTCGGGACTTTGTGGTTTGTTTGCCCACCTTGTTTTGGGCAGTGCCAGGCTTCACAGGCAGCACCACCTCACTTTTAGGTGGGCTCATAGTAGGTCTCTACCTAACAGACCAGCCATAAGGCAGGGGGTGGCTTTCCAATGGCTGCAGTGATAGGGCTTGCTTTGGGAAGGGGAGAAGTGGCCTCAGCCAAAGGAAGAGGATCAGGGTGAAGGCTGTACTGGGGAAGTGGGTATCCCAGGGTGTGTGTCGGGGCTCATGTTGATCTGTGCAAGTGGCCACAAGGTGGTGAGAGCTGAGGAGGCAGTCTCCAGAGGAGATGAGGCCAGATGGAGATGTGAGGGTGCGTGTGAGAGAGTGAGTTGTGATGTCCCTTGAGCTGGCATTGAGTGAGATGCCATGTGAGTGTGTAAGTTTAGAGTAATGAGATGGTTGGCTTACCCTGGCGCCAGGGGTGAGATCATTCATTCTCTTTCTGTACTAGATGGCCAACCTCTTCAGTGCAGTGTTGGCACTGATCACCACTGCCACCGCTTCCTACACTGGATTGGTGAGTTTGCTGGACCCCCTGCAGCCAGAGCAGGGGTGGAGGACATCATGGGCCTCCAAAGGCATTCCAGTGACAGGTCACTGACTCTTCTTGGGTTTCAGGGCCATATCTTCACTGGAGCAGTCCTGAGTTGCAAGCATTGAGAACTGTGTTCATGGCTGCAGTTTAGATATGGTACCTGGAGTGAGGAAATGGTGAAGTAATGGCATTGCAGGTGATTCAGAGGCCACCCAACAGCAAGACATCGTGTTTCCTGTGGCTGCATAATTACTGAGGTGGAAAGCGGATAACAAGGCATGAAAATAATGGCTGGCTGGTAACACATCTTTTTTCACGCCCACTACCACACTTAGTGCAAATCTAGGAGGGGTGGAATGCCCATTATTTTGGTATATGTTCCATTGGATGCCAATATGCAGGAGGAGGCAGGAGTTGTTTATGAAACAGCCCAAGAACCAGCTGCTCCCTCTCCAGATTCACTGAAGAACATCCTTAGTGATATCAGTCATTGACTTGGCTTTGACTCTCTGTAACTACACTAGGTGCGTTGGCAGACCAACTTCTGGAGAGAAGTCATTGGATCAATGTTTTTGCTCCATTCTTGACTCCTGCAAGTCTTTGATTTGACCAAGATTGTAGATTCAGACCACATTGTTGTGCATCTCCTCCCTGAATATCAACAAAAACTGAAAACAGTAAAAACAGACAGGAAAATGATTAAAACCTGGGAAAATGTGGCCACTCCAGATCCGCAAATTTGCTTTGATAGCACGAGTTGGAACATTTTTATGGAGGATGAAGACATAAATAAGAGCATCTATAATCATAAACAATTATACCATCTTCTGTGAACAGCTTCATGTCCAAACTAAAACAATTAAGATCTTTCCAAACGAGAAACCTTGGATTATAAAGGACTTAAAAGCAATAATGAAAGAAAGACAAACTACATTTAGTGTAGGGAACCAAGACAAACTTGATGAATTAAAAATCAATGTGAGTAAGGCAATTCAGAATGCGAAAGATGAGTACAGAAATAAGCTACATAATTGTTTTAGGGCAAATAATCCCAGAGATGCATGGAAGTGTATGCATAAAAAGTCAGGCTTCATGCCAAAAAACAGAAACCCCTGTTTGTCCACAGAAAATCCTCATGATGTTTCGAGTGAATTGAACGGATTTTTAGCAGGTTTGAAAATGGTGAATTTGTGGAACATGTGGTTTTGCAGTAGGCTTCACTTTGTGAGTTAGAAGGATCTTGTGTTACTATTAACAAATGGGAGGTAGAGAAGCAATGCAAGCAAGTAAATTCACAGAATGCATATGGCCCAGGTAACATAGAGGGTTGATGGGGATATTGCTGTTGATGTGATGTACATGGGCTTCCAAAGGGCAATTAATAAAGTGCCGTACGACAGACTTGTGAGCAAAGTTGGAGCCCATGAAATAAAAGGGACAGTAGCAACATGGATATGAAATTTAATGAGTGACAGGAAACAGAGTAGTGGTTAGTGGCTCTCTTTTGGACTGGAAGAGGGTTTGTGGTGGAGTTCCACAGGGATTGATGTTAGGACCTCCACTTTTACCAGTATGTTGATCTATTTTTTTCCCTTTATTCTTTCATGGGATTTGGGCATCACTGGGAAGGCCAGCATTTGTTGCCCATCCTTAATTGCACTTGAACTGAGTGGCTTGTTAGACCATTTCAGAGGGGAATTAAGAGTCACATGTTGGCCAGACTGAGCAGCATCTCCTTCCATAAAGAACATTAGTGAACTAGATAGGTTTTTACAACAATTGATGATAGTTGTCATGGTCACCATTACTGAGACTATCTTCATATTCCAGATTTATTAGTTGAATTGAATTTCCACCAACTGCCATGGCGGGATTTGAATCCATGTTCCCAGATTACTAGTCATGGTGACTTTAGCACTGTACCACCACCTCCCCCTTAGCGTATAGGGCACAATTTCTAAATTTGTGGATGATACAAAACTTGGAAGCATTGTGAACTATGAGGACGATAGTGCAGAGCTTTAAATGGACGTAGATGTTGTGGAACAGGTGGGCAAATGGCGGATGCATTTTAATGCAGAGAAGTGTGAAGTAATTAATTTTGGCGGTAAGTACATGGAAAGAATTTAAAATTCTAAAGGGGTGCAGGAGCAGAGGGACTTGGGTATACATGTGCATAAATCGTTGAAGGTGGCAGCACAAGTTTAATGGTTAATAAAGCTTACAGCATCCTAGGCTTTATCAGTAGGGGCATAGAGTACAAGAGCAAGGAAATTATGTTAAACTTGCATAAAACACCAGTTTGGCCTCAACTATAGTGTTGCGTACATTTCTGGATGCCACACTTTAGGAACAATGTAAAGGTGTTAGATAGGGCGCAGAAAAGATTCACAAGAATGGTTCCAGGGATGAGGAATTTCAGTTACAGATATAGATTGGAGAAGTTGGAACTGCTTTCCTTGGAGATTTGATAGAGGTATTCACAATCATGAGGGGTCTGTACCAGGGGCAGATTTACAATGAAACACACCATGCCATGGCATGGGGCCCCCAAACGACAGGGGGTCCCCAAAATGAATGAGTTTCAAAACATTCAAACTGGGTGCATGAACTGATGCTGCATTTGCAAAGTTAGAAAGAGGAGCACCAAGTAAATGAGTTATTTTTGGGACCAAGTCCCATGTGTGATGGAATGACAGGCACCTGGGGTGATCTCAGCAACATCTCTGCCTCTGATCAGCCTCAGAAACATACCCGAAGAAAACACCTTTCCAATGCTCTTGCTGTACTGAGGATCATTTCACAAAGTGGGCCTATCTCAGTCTCTGTCAAATCTTCACAAAGTAAATAGTAAGACTCCGCTATTACACCAGGAAAATGATGCTAGGGAAAGTAAGTTGGAAGGGAGATTGAAGTGTGCAGAGATGATATTAACAGATAGCTAGGAATTGCTCCTTTTCCAACCAGGTTGCCTCAGCAATTATATTTCCCCCTATTTTTTGATAAATCCCTCTCGTCCCACATACACTCTCTCTCCGATACAAGGCATGCCACTTGCTAGCAAGCCTGGAGCAGACCGCTAGGGGCACACGGTGAGCCAACTTGCTTTACCCAACAATAGTGAAGCCCGTCTGCTCCCCTCAGCCCATGAGCAACAATGCAAGTAGGGAGCTCACTCACTGGTTATTTGAATGAATAGCCACGGCCATAGATTAAAGGTGTCAGCAGTGGCTCCGGCGCTAGCAGTTTGGCCTCTGGGTCGGAGGTTGTGGGTTCAAGTCCCACTCCCATCCAGGCAGACACTCCAGGGAAATGTTGACCTGTCAGAGATACCACCTTTGGATGTAAAAGATCCCATGAGGCTATTTTGAAGAAAAGCAGGTGAGTTACCCTTGGTGTCCTGGCCAATATCCCTCAATCAACATCACACAAGACAGATTCTGGTTACTATCACATTGTTTTTAGGAGTTTAGGGGTGCAAACTAGCTGTGACGTTTCCCACATTCCCACTTCAAAAGTACTTCATTGGCTGTACAGCTTTGGGACTTCTGGTGGTCATGAAAGGCATTATATAATTGCAAGTCTTGAAATTTTGGCATGGCTATGAGGTGGTCATGCTGGGACATGAGGAATTGTAGTCCACTCAGCTTACGGCTAGATTCTTACCTCAATAATGCCAAGTTAGACTCAATGACAGGAAATAAATAGAGACAGATTCACCTGACACTGCTCTGAACTCCATCCTATCAGCTAGTTTCATAATCACATCTTCAGAATCATTTCTTGGCCCTCACTCCAGACATTGTGTCCAGCGCAGAGAGACACCAGAAACTGGATTGGAAAACAGACCCTGGTCAGGTGTTGGAGGGAAGATGCTGAGCAGTCCCAGAGCCTCACTCTACACATTCCCATTGTCTCTTAATAATCAGAAAGTTTTGATGGGGAGAGGAGTTTCAGTAAAATCTCGCCAGTTTGGTCAGAGATTGAAATATTGACCTGGAGCCAACATTTTAATTTGATTTAATTTAATTGATTGTAATGTGGGCCAGCCTGAAACCACAACAGCAGCTCATGCTCTTCCACTGAGTGACACTGTTATGAGATTTTCCCATGAGTGATGAGATCTCAGCAAAGTGCAATATTTCTCGGGTGTCCTCGGTATCAGATGTGTTGTCAGTGCTGTTTTGCTCCAGCAAACTGTCGGCACCAGAGCAGGGCTCCAGTCTGCTGTCTCTGAACAAAATTATATCAACACACTGGCATATCGATGTTCGAGTGGGCATCTAGTCAGCTTCCCTCTCCCACCTGTAGACACACTCTCTCCCTCTCTCTCTCTCTATGTATAATCTGCCCTTGGTTTGTTGCTTTTGTAGTCAGCAAGTTCCATGTTTGCTCACCTTGCATCGCAATATTTACCATCTTTACCATCATTCAGACAAGAGGTAAACTTAGTATTCAACAAGGTAATAATTCATACAGCCATGTTTTTACAAGTGAAGAAGCACTGATCAATTTGTGTATTTTCTTGGATTCACCTTTCAGGTCCTGGGGATGGTGGGGGTAGGGGGGCCCAAAAATGAAGTTGAGCATAGGGCCCCATTAACGTTAAGTCCACCGCTGGTCTGGACAAGGTAGATAGGGAGAAATTGTTCCCATTAGTGGAAGGATCAAGAACCAGAGGGCGCAGCTATAAGGTATTTGGTAAAAGAAGCTATGGCAACATGAAAAAAACTTTTCATTCAGTGAGTGGTTAGGATCTGGATGAACTGCCTGAGAGTGCGGTGGAGGCAGATTCAATTGAGACATTCAAGAGGAAATTGAACTATAATCTGAAAAGGAAGAATGTGCAGGGCTATGGGGAGAAGGCGGGTGAGTGGCACTAGGAAATTGTTCCTTCACAGAGCCAGCATAGACACACAGACCAAATAGCCTCCTTCAGTGCTATAACCATTCTATGATTCTATTAAATTATTTTGGAGGGCATGACAACCAAGCCCAATCCTGCTCTTACCCAACCTTCATGCATCCACTTTCCAGGAAGTTAACAACTTTCAGCAATGGTAGGCAGGTAATGATCAAGAGTAGGAACTGTGGATGATTTCCACCTTTTGAACCCCAAGTGCTCAGTTCAAACCACCTTGGCCTATTGTGGAAACCTAACAGTTGACCATCTTAGATCATTCAACTGAACCCTTGGGAATTGAAACCAGGATCTGGTGATTGTTATGTCTAGGTGCTCTGTGCTACTATAGGCCAAGTGGGGAAGCTCCCTTATAAAACAATAAGAGTTTTGTCAAGATATAATTTACAAACATGTATGGATCCTAATTGATTTCAATTATGTATGTACCAATTGGTTGCACAGTTTGGGCAGATGGTGCCCTGCAGCTAATTCAAAGTTATTAAGTGCTTTGGGATGTCCTGAGGTTGTGAAATGCACTCTAAATGCATGTTTTCTTTATGTATGTCTTTGAAAATTATACATTATTATACATTATTCTAAACTTGCTCGATAATGGGAATTATGATTCAGCTTCTGAACTAGTAATTATTCTGCAAAATGTCAGAGATGTGACTCAAAAGTGTTCCATTTGCATAAAGAAAACAAACACAGTTATGCATATGTGGGCATGCATGAAGTTAGTGATTTAGGTTGCTTTCGACCTTCATTTTTCTGTCATCAGCCATTGTTCATTTTTCACGTTCCCTCCATCTGCGCATTGGCAGCCCATTATGGTAGACGCCCAGATTAATTACTTTTAGTTTAAAAGTCTGGAAAGTGCTTGAAATGAGGACACAACTCAGGATAAATATTCATTCAATGCAATCTTTGGTATGATTTGAATTTTGTCTGTAAAATTATGTTTGAAAAATAAACTTTGTATAAAATAACAATAATACTATAAAGTATCACTGTTTTACTTTTAGGTAAGTTCACATTGGTTAGTTTTATGGTTTCTACAAAGAGAAATTATTAGTTTGGTAGGTTTGAGTGTGTTAAATGGCCTGCTTTGTCAATTTAATTTATATTTTAAGTCTGAATTAGGTATCACAAAAGTAGGTTTTGCATGTTTCTAATCATAGGTGAGGAAGAGGAATGTAAAAGTTAATCATCAACTTGGAAATCAGATGCATTAAGTGGGTGAATTGATGCTGATCATCCTTAAGGGAGGATCAAATATGTTATGCGATTTTAATAAGAGCATTAAGAGCTTAAATTTGTCTTAAATGCATCTTACAAAGTCTATGCTATTTACAAAGCTAAACTGTACCTATCAGTTCAACCCAGGTAACAATTGTGGAATGGTGTGAGCACATAACGTGAGGAGTTATATTGTTTGCACTGTTCTCTGCTCAGGCAAAGTGAGTCTAAGATGCTTGTTGTGCATGTATTTAATACATGTGCAGAGCTCTGGCTGCATACCTCTAGCTGTTGGTGAAACGTCCAGTGCTCATAAAGAGCTGATGGGGCAGCTGGCTTTTTTTCAAACATTCGAAATGGAAAGGCATCAGTTGGCTCCCATATCTTCTCTAATGTTACCAAATCATTTCATAGAAATCCATCTTTAAAATGAGTCAGTCATTGACTTGGGCCTGAAGTTTACAGTTACAACTGCTCTCAAAGGAATTTTGAAGAACAGCACCACATCTTTCAATTAGGCACTTTATAGCCTTTCATACTAAACATTGAATGCAACAATTTCAGATTATAAGCACTGCTTCCAGTTTTTCTTCTCTGCCAAAGTTGCTGGTAATATTTCTGCTTTTCTCATTTTCAGTTCCTCTAGATGCATCTTTTATTCCTTTTCTTATTTCATTACCACTCTCGTTAGCCTTGCACTATCATCCCTTTTGTTATTTAATCACTCTTGCCTTCCTCCCCTACACACAGGCCTTCTCTTTTGATCTTTTCTTCTCTCCACCCACTTTCCCTGCTTCTGCATTTGCTTAACATAGAAAATAGCAGTAGGTCATTCAGCCCTTTGAGCCTGCTCTGCCATTCAATATGATCATGGCTGATCCTCTATCTCAACGCCACACACCTGCTCTCTCCATACCCTTTGACGCCTTTAGAGTCCAGAAATCTATCTATTTCTTTCTTAAATATATTCGGTGATTTGGCTTCCACAGCCTTCTGTGGTAGAGGATCCCATAGGTTCACCATCTCCTCATCTCAGTCCTAAATGGTGTACACCGTATCCTGAGAACCCCTCCTCTCGACACCCCCCCGCCCCCCTAGCTAGAGGAAACATCATCCCTGCATCCAGTCTGTCCATCCCTGTCAGAATTTTATACGTTTCAATGAGATCCCCTCTCATCCTTCAGAACTCCAGTAAATACAGGTCTAGTCAGCCCAATCTCTCCTCATAGAACAATTATGCCGAGAATCAAAAACAAAAAATGCTGGAAAAACTCAGCAGGTCTGACAGCATCTGTGCAGAGAAAGACAGAATTAACGTTTCGAGTCCGTATCACTCTTCTTCAGAGCTCTGAAGAATCATATGGACTGGAAATGTTAACTCTGTCCTTCTCTCCACAGATACTGTCAGACCTGCTGAGTTTTTCCAGCATTTTTTGTTTTTGTTTCAGATTTCCAGCATCCGCAGTATTTTGCCTTTAGCTGCCGAGAATCAGTCTGGTGAACCATCGCTGCACTCCCTCTATGGCAATTATATCCTTTCTTAGGTAAGGAGACCAAAACAGCACTCAATGCTCCAGGTGTGGTCTCGCCATGGCCCTGTACAGCTGCAGTAAGATATCCTTGCTCCTGTACTCAAGTCCTCTTGCAATGAAGTCCAACACACCATTTGCCTTAACTACTTGCTGAACCTGCATGCTTGCTTTCAGTGATTGGTGTACAAGGACACCCAAGTCCCTTTGTACATCATTTCCCAATCTATTGCCATTTAAATAACAATCTGCCATTCTGTTTTTCCTACCAAAGTGGATACCTTCACACTTGTCATACTGCATCTGCCATGTATTTGCCCACTCACTCAACCTGTCTAAATCGCCTTGAAGCCTCAACACTCTCCTCACCACTCACATTTCCACCAAGTTTTATGTTTTCAGCAAACTTGAAAATATTACATTTGGTTCCCTCATCCAAATCATTGAAATATATTGTGAATAGCTGGGACCCAAGCACTGATCCCTGTGATACCCCACTAGTCACCACCTACCGCTCCGAAAAAGACACATTATTCCTACTCTCTGTTTCCTGGCTGTTAATCAATTCTCAATCTTTCCAATATGTTACCCCCAATCCCATGTGCTTTAATTTTACACACTAACCTCTTATGTGGGGCTTCATCAAAAGCTTTCTGAAAATCCAAATACACCACATCCACTGGTTCTTCCTTATCTGTTCTGTGCTCAAAAAACTCCAGTAGGTTTGTCAAACATGACTTCCCTTTCACAAATCCATGTTGACTTTGTCTAATCCTGTTGATATTTTCTAATCACATCCTTTATAATAGACCCTAGAATTTTTCCTACTACTGAGGTTAGGCTAACTAGTCGGTAATTCACTGTTTTCTCCATCCCTCCTTTTTTAAATAGTAGGGTTACATTTGTCACCCTCCAATCTGCTGAGATTGTTCCAGAATCTACAGAATTTTTGAAGGTGACAACTAATGCATCCACTATTTCCATGGCCAACTCCTTTAGTACCCTGGGATGTAGATTATCGGGTCCTGGGGATTTATTGGCTTTCAGTTCCATTAATTTCTCCAGGACTATTGTTTTAGTAATACTAATTTCCTTCAATTCCTCCTTCTCACTAGACCCTTGGTTCCCTAGTATTTTTGGGAAGTTATTTGTGCTTGGCCACTCCCTTGTTCCCTACTATAAATTCTCTCATTTTGGACTGTAAGGGACCTACATTTGTCTTTACTAATCTTTTTCTTTTTATATACTTTTAGAAGCTTTTACAGTCTGCTTTTATATTCCTTGCAAGTTTAACTCTCATACTCTATTTTTTCCCTCTTAATCAATCTTTTGGTCTGCCTTTGCTGAATTCTAAACTGCTCCCAGGCTTGCTACTTTATCTAGCAACTTTATATGACTCCTCTTTGGATCTAATACTATCCTCAATTTCTTATGTTAGCCATGTTGGACCACTTTTCCTGTTGTGTTTTTGCACCAGAAAGGAATGTATAACTGTTGCAATGCATGCATTCATTCCTTAAATATTATCCATTGCCTTTTAATGAAGTTCCCCAATCTATCTTAGCCAACTCACACCTCATAACTTCGTAGTTTCCTTTGTTTACATTTAGGACCCTAGTTTCAGGTTGGACTGCTTCACTTTCCATCCTAATGAAGAATCCTATCATGTTATGGTCATTGTTGCCTAAAGGACTCTGCACAACAAGGTTATTAATTAACCCCTTCTCATTGTATATTTGTAATTCTTTCCAGTTCTAATGAAAGAATGACTGAATCGCTAACTCTGTTTCTTTTTACAGATGCTACCTAATCTGCCAAGTATTTCCAGTATTTTTAATTTTTGTCCCAGACTTCCAGCATCTGCAGTATTTAGCTTTTACACAACTGCCCTCTGATTGACACCATCAATTTATAAGTAGTTACATTTACCTGGATTTGCCTATTTAGATCAAGGACCTTAAAGTAACAGGCCAACAGAAACTACTAAGCATGGACTCCTCAGACGTTACAATCTGTAATTCCTGTTTTGATACAATCTTTCTCCTTGTTCTACCATGGATACAAGTTTAATTTGAATGCTTGTGCGTTGTTTTCTGAAAGTCCAAATTAATTGTCGCATAGAGAAATGCACCATCTGCTTTATTTGCAATATATCGGATGATCGACAAATACTCCTCTACTAAATTAATAACATAAAAGATAGGAGCTGGAATAGACCACACAGTCCCTCGAGTCTGCTCTGTCATTCAATGTGATCATGGCTAATTCTGCCTCAACTTCACTTTCCCGTCCGTTCTCCAATAGAAAATTCTTGTTAGCCAGTCTCTTATTAAATTGCTGCTACTCTTACAGTCTTCCACCTTATTCCATTATATTACTTTTCTTGTTATTTACCCTGTACTGAAATGCCTGCGGTTGATCAGATTTAATTTGGTAAACATAGGTGCTGCTTGCTTTCGGTTTTGGGAGACCACACCAATACTCAGTGGTGCTATGTCAATAGCCAATGCCGCAGAAATTTCCTCTCTAGGGATATTATTTACCTTTGGTTGCATATTTGGTAATGTATTTATGTGAAATATGGATGATTATGTTTTGTGTGACTGCCTTAAATAGCAAGCAAAGGAATGTTATGCCAATGTGGACCACCAGAATAAATTAAACTCCCAGTCTCCTGCAAGACTCTTGGGTAAAAGGCCATTGAGTGAAACTTCTAAATAAGCAAGTCCTTTGCAAGTGTTGCAAAAGCGCTGCTGTGAAATTGTGTGCCAATGGGTAGCATGTCATTCCAAAGTTTCCCCAGCCTTGCCCAGGCTTTCCAAGCCTTACCTAGCCTTGCCCAGGGTTTCCCAGTGTTGCCTAGCATTCCACATGCTTTCCCAGCTTTGCGCAAGGTTACTCAGCCTCGTCCAGTCTTGCTCGCCCTTTCCCAGTCCATCTCTGTCTTTCCCAGCTTTGCTCAGCCTTTCCCAGCTTTCCATGGCCTTGCCCAGCCTTGTTTATCCTTTCCAGGCCTTTCCCAGCCATTCCCAGCTTTGCATTTTCTTTCCTGGCCTTGCCCAGTCTTTTCCAGCCTTCCCTATTCTTTCACAGTCAGTGTCTGACATTCTCAGCCTTTCACAATCACACCCAGTCTTTCCCCATCTTGCCCAGCTTTGCTCAGCCTTTTCAAGCCTTGTTAGGCTTTGTCTATCCTTAAGATAAAAACAAAAAGCTAAAAGCTACTGCGGATGCTGGAAATCCAGCATCCTTCCTCAGTCTGTGCCTGCACTTCCTAACCTTGCCCAGCCATTCTCAGCCTTGCTCAGGTCTTATCCAGTTTTGTCTATCTTTTCTCAGTCAGTCCCTCACTTTCCCATTGTTGTCCAGCATTTCCCAGGCTTTTGCAGCCTTGCCCAGCTTTCCCACCCTTGCTCAGCCTTTTTCAGCCTTGCAAGCCTTCTCTATCCTTTCCCAGTCTGTCCCTGTCTTTCTTAGCCTTTTCCACCCTTACCCAGTCTTTCCCAGATGTATCCAGCCTCTTCCAGTTGCTCCTGTTTTCCCCCTGTCTTGCCCAGTCATGCAAAGTCTTTTGAATCCTTGTTCAGCCTTTTCCAGTAATGCCGAGTGTTTCCCAGCCTTGTCCATCCTTTCCCAGTCAGTCCCTGTCTTTCTCAGCTCTCTCCCAGCCTTTCCCAATCTCTCCCAGCTTCCCCCAACCTCTCCCCTCTTCCAGTCATTCCCAGTCTCTCCCATCCTCTCTCAGACTCTCCAAGCCTCTCCCACCTTCCCCCATCCTTTCCCACCCTCTCCCATCCTTTCCCAGACTCTCATACTCTCTCCCATCCTTTCCGAAGCTCTACCACTTTCTCCCACCCTCTCCCAGCCTGTCCCACCCTCTTCCAGCCTCGCCCACCCTGTCCCAGTCTATTCTACCCTCTCCCTTCCTCCCCCAGCCTTTCCCACCCATTCTAAATCTCAAACCCACTCCCAGCTTCTCCCATCCTTTCCCAACCTCTCCCTCCTCTTCTACCCTTTCCAGTCTCTCCCAGTCTTTCCCACGCTCTCTCAGTCTCTCCGACTCCTTCCCAGTCACTATCATCCTCTCCCACCCTCCCCCACTCTTTCCCATTCACTCCCACCAACTCCCTGTCTCTCCCGCTCTCTCCCAGTCTTCCCCACTCTCTCCATCCTCTCCCAATCTCCCCCACCCCACCCCCTGTTGCTGCTCCTGCGATTCGGCACGTGGCCGTCAAGTAGCAGTGGGCTGCTTGTGACGTTAGCGGGGGCCTGGGTGTGCGCATGCGCAGGCGCGGGGACGGCTCGTGCCCCTCATCAGCAACATGGCCGACTTCGACACTATATATGAGCTGGACGAGGAGGACGAGCGGGTGGTGATGGACGAACATTTGATCCGATATACTCCTGACCCCGTGGTGGTGCGAGGGGCCGGGCATATAACAGTGTAAGTTGGGACACAGTAGGAGCGGATTGGGTGGAGAGTTGATCCCCCCCCCACCCAGCTTGTTCTATCCGCCGGGAGGTTTTGCTCAAAGTCGGCCCCAGTCCGGCTTCCGGCCTTTGCTGACAACGGCCGAGCCTGATGCGGTTGTAACCAGGCGAAGGGACGCGGAAACATTGTTAAGGAAAAGTGAGCTGGCAGGCAATTGTACCTGAAAGGGATTAGTGTCGGTGTATGTTATCCTGCTCGTTGCAGTCTGCATCCAGCCTCTGTGATCTGTACGTTTAGCCAGAAAAGCTGGTCTGATTTTAAAACTGCCCAGTGTCCCCACTTTGTTGTTTAATCCCGTTTTCGAGAATTAATTGCAATGGTCATCTTTTATAATAGCAGTTGTTACGCTGTTCTTGAAAGCTCGGCATTCTGTCACATGTAAGAAACAGTGATTAGTGAGATTTATATAATCTGGACGGTTTGATTGCGAACCCATTCAAACAAATGGAATTGTTTACCTTTTAAGCGTGTGATGACATTTAAATGTGGCACTTTTTATACCAAAATTAATGTGATTAGTTGGGCTTGAGATGGTCCTAAAATCATGAAACTTGTAATGCTATTAATTCACTTGTATTTCTCGTAACTACCTGTGCAGTTTTAGCTCTGTTGCAACCCTGCTTGGTCGCAACGTCGGCTTTGATTACTCCTCCCCTTTAAAGTAAAAATGTATAGGCAATGTCTGCATTGATTTTTATGCTTTTAGTTCACCGCTCTGTTTCGGGAACACATTCTGAAGAAAATGTTTGTTGTCAACATAATTCGTCAAACTAAACATGTAATTTTAGAGATGCTATGAAACTTAGGAGAAGAGTAATAGTGCAGACATTTTCCAAATAAAGACACTGGTTGCAATTACTTTTGGAGTGAGCATTTATATAGTAGTGTATTAATGCAGGAGAGGAATTTTGCAGGTCACTGTAATTTGCTATCTCAGTGCTTGCCTATTATGGATGTTAAAAGTTGAGGTATACAAATACTATTGGGGTACAGCAGCCTACTGCGACAGTTCAGTTCAGATACTAGTAATCCAGCAGCCTGGACGATTGATCTGATGACATGAGTTCAAACCCCAACATGACTGCTAGGGTGTTTTAAATTTAATGAATGAAATATGGAATAAAAAGCTAGTTTCAGTAATGGTAACCACAAACCACTGAACTGTTGTAAAAACCCATTTGGTACACAAATTTACTTTAGGGAAGGAAATTTGCCATCCTTACCTGGTCTGGCCTACATGTGACTCCAGACCTACAGCAGTGTGGGTGATTCTTAACTACTGTGTGAAATGGTCTTGCAAGTCACTCAGTTATATTCAGGCAAATGGCTCACAACCACCTTCTCAAGGCTAACTTAGGGGTAGGCATAGTGACGCCTATTTCCTGTGAATGAAGTGAAGAAAAGGTATAGAGAAAATTTACTGTTTTGATACTTGTGGAGCACACTGGGGAAATTGCACAACCTCGACCCTCAATTTCACAAGCATTAAAATTACTGAATGGAGAATCTCACACTAGGGATGTGCAGTTTCAACATCAGAAAATGCTGCAAATATTCACAGGTCTGGCGGCATCGCCCTACACCACTGGGTGCAGTGGCAGCAGTGTGTATTATATACAAGATGCACTGTAGCAACTCGCCAAGGCTCCTTTGACAGCACTTTCCAAACCTATACTCTCTGTCATCTAGAAGAACCAGGACATGGGAACATCACCGCTTGCAAGTTCCCCTCCAAGTCATAATCATCCTGGTGTTGCAGTTCCTTCATCATCGCTGGGTCAAAGTCCTGGAACTCCCTACTTAACAGCAATAATGTGGGTGTACCTACAATACCCAGAAGTCAGCAGTTCAAGAAGGTGGCTCACCACACCTTCTCAATGGCAACTCAGGATGAGTCTGCAACTCCCACATCCTGTGAACAATTTTTTTTTATGTTTCAGTTTTAACGAAAGGTCATCAATCTGAAATGTTAATTCTGTTTCTCTTTC
Source organism: Cetorhinus maximus (assembly GCF_964194155.1). Taxonomy (NCBI): domain Eukaryota; kingdom Metazoa; phylum Chordata; class Chondrichthyes; order Lamniformes; family Cetorhinidae; genus Cetorhinus; species Cetorhinus maximus. The sequence goes on from NC_135886.1 coordinate 118,433,536, forward strand.
CACAACACTGCCAGACTTGCTGAATTTTTCTAGCATTGGTGTTTTTATTGCAGATGCTAGAGATCTGAATCATTTTTGCCTCCGCTGCTGAAGGTGGGTGGAGGTAATGTTTTCGCCCCTGTTTGTTACTCTATTTGACTGTAAACAAGATATCTCAAAAGCTGGCGGACTGATTTCAACAAAACCTGGTGCACAGATAGGAGAGTATGACCCAGGAAGAACTGATTTTTTTTCTTGGATAAGATGCGGATCTGGATCCTGGTTTTTTTTTTAAAGGATCTGTTAACATTGGGAGATAGGGCAAATTGATTTTTTTTAGAATGTTGTAGATTGTCTCTGCTGCTATAGTGGAATTCGTCATAGTTTTCAAAATGTGAGCAGAGTTTTCAGAACAGGTTGTTAGATGTAGATTGGCCTGAAGCTTCTTCAGTGAGATGGAAGCTCTTGCTAAAAAGATTGTTTTTTCAGTTTTGTAGTTAAAGCATAAACAAGATGGCGATAAACCTCAAGGAAGGACTGCTCAATTGTAATAAAGTTAACACAGCATGGCGGAGATATGTGCTCTACTGAAAGCCCTCTTGTTGCTCTTAGGACAGGCAATTTCTCATTGTAAACTTGCCAAAGCAGAAAGTACCCTTAAGTTGCCTTGGAGTGGAATCTTAATACAATGTTGCAGTGTAATGCAATTGGCTTGATTTGTTTATTAGTGTTAATCTTTTCTCCATGCATTATAATAATATCATGGTCTGTTTTTTACATTCAATTCTATTGGGGAATATGGCGCTTAAATGGTGGACTTGAGGGAATGTGGTATAGATCGTTATGCACTTAAATATATATATATTCTGCTAGAAAGGTTTTTTTTCTGCTCTTTTAAGAATCTCCAAATATATTCCTCAAACTATAAAATATGCAAGCTTTTCCTGAGTGCGCCTGTTCAGGCAGCTGTCTCAAACCATTTCGGAAAATGTCCATGTCTCATAGTGCTAGTACTTAAAGTATATAAATAAACCACATGGTGCAGTATTGAATCACTGAGTACATCACCTGATGAGAAATTGAGCCACAAAAATCAACAATTTCCAAAGTTCAGTTCTTAGCTTGCTCCATTAGCTGATAGCCTCAGTAGATGGAAGTGCTGCAATTCGTCTTAGAACCCCTGTATTAGGGAATGGGAGAAATTCAGCCACATGTTTCAACTTCTAATTGCTGCCTCATGACCCTGATGAACATCTGTTGAAATTAACTACAGAGATATAGATTTTCGTAAAAGGTGGTTGTGTAGCTCTATATGTAAGTTCAAGATGTTGATCCTACAGGTGGTGAAAACTTTCAACTGTACATTGGTTGGATATCTTTAATATGTAAAGGCAAAGTTGACATTATGTTGTGTGTGTTACGTGAGGCCCATATGATGGAAGACCATTATTTCTATGAAGAAATGAAAATGGTGCATGGAAAAAAGATTTCTCTAAATCGCTACTTCAAATCCGTCAATCATTTAAAAAAATGGGAGTATCCAATTGGGATATGAATTAATCATGCATTATTCTCATTGTGTTAGAGAAGCTACCACAGGCTGTGCATGTTGTGACTTGATAACGGTAAATGAGATGCTTAGGAAAAAGAAGTCATGGTACTTTCAAGTTTTTTAAATTATGCAGCGACATCTGGAATGCATCGGCTGAAAGGGTGGTGGAAGTAGATTCAATTGTGATTTTCAAAATAGAATTGGATAAAGTCTTAAAGGAAAAATCTGTAGGGTAATGGGGAAAGAGTAGAGGAATGGAACTCTGTCACAGATATAATGGGCGGAAAGGTCTCCTGTGTTGTATGATTCTATAATTCAATGAACCAGACTTCTTTAAAAGGAACATTAATCGCATTTTAAAGATAAAATACTGAGCATGTACGATAAATCCATATCGAAGATTATCAAACCTAGAGCAAAGATACATATGTAGAAGTTACAACATGGAACTAGGCCAATTGGCTCAGCCAAACTGCACCAGCATTTCCACTCCATGTGAGCAATTATTTATCAACGATGAGAGACCATATTTATGAAGAATGACTAAGTTGTTGGGACTATTTCCACTGGAGCAGAGAAGGATGAAGAGATTTAATAAATGCTTTCAGAAGTATGAAGGGTTTTAATAGGGTGAATAGGGACAGATTTTGTTTTTCTCAAGTTCGGTAGCAAATGATAGTGGCCATCAATTTAATTGCTAAGAATAAGGGAAGAGGTAAATTTCTTTTATGTGGAGCATTGTCAGAGCAGCAACTGCTTTATCAATGGCAGTAGTTGAGGAATACAATAATGGAAAGATGGATAAACTCTTGAACCAGGCAGAGGATGAAATGAAGCTGTAAAGAGAGCGCAGGGCAAGGGGATTAGTTTCAAATACTCTAGCAAGGAGTAGGCACAGATATGATTGTGTGGATGCCTAACTTCATTATGGTAAAGTTTTATAGTTTACATACACAACATAAAATGGATTAGCAACATAAGGGAAAAAAAAACCTCTAAATCCTATAAAAACAATTGTGAAGCAACCCTCCTAGATGATTACAAAACAAGTGGATATACATCAAAATGTTGAATTTGGAGGGGAAAAGGTGTTTGGTTCAAAAAATATCAGAGTACTAGAAGGGCAAGTGGAGTAGAGGTAAAAACTGCAAAAGATGCCAATGAGGCTGAGATCAAGGTTGAGCATAAGATATTTAATGTATACTATATAAATTGTACACTTCTCCAAGCATTTACTAAAGAAGATATAAGGTAAAGTACCATCCTCACATAGCAATAATCCAAGTAGAATTAATTTTATATTAATGATTTTGGATTACCAGGCAGGTTGAAATGGCTCCAAGAAGCAAATTCCTGTGGATGGATGGATGGTATTTATTCCAGGGCACTAAGGGAAATGAGGACTGAAATTTGTATGATGTGATTCATCAGTTTCCCCCATAAGGGAAAAATGAAGTAATGTGGGCACGTTTCCAAAAAGAATGAGAAAACAAGTCGGGTAGCTGAATGCTGTTTAGTCTTCCTTTGCTATTGGATAAAGTAATGGGAACTTGAGAATTCCCTGTAAATTCAACAGCCTACTCGAGATTTAGACAGGAAAGAATCTGCCTGATCATCTTCTACGACAAAGTGTATACCAAGCAGCCTATGAACATAAGAACACAAGAAATAGCAGGAGTAGGTGATTTGGCCCCTCAAGTCTGCCCTGCCATTCAATAAGATCTACCCAAGGCCTCAACTCCTCTTTCGTGCCAGCTCCTCATAGCCATCAACTCCCTGATATTTCAAAAATCTATCTACCTCCTCTTTAAATACTTTCAGTGACCTAGCCTCCACAATTCTCTGGGGTAGAGAATTCCAGACATACACTACCCTCTGAGAAAAGAAATTCCTTCGCATCTCAGTTTTAAATTAGTGTCCACTTATTCTCTAACTATGTCCCTTAGTTTGAGATTCCCCTGCTAGTGGAAACATCTTCTCAACATCTACCCTGTCAAGCCCCTCAGAATCTTGTACATTTCAATAAGATCACCCCTCATTCTTCTAAACTCTAGTGAATAAAGACCTAACCTGTTTAGCTGTTCTTGATATGTTAACCCCTTCATCCCAGGAATCAGCCTAATTAAGCTCTTTTGAACTGCCTCCAATGCCAGAATATCCTTTCTGGAATATGGGGACCAAAACTCTACACAATATTCCAGGTACGGTCTCACCAACACCCTGTACAGTTGTAACAAGACTTCCCTATTTTTAAACTCCAACCCCCTAGCAATACAGGCCAAAATTCCATTTTCTGCCTTAATTACTTGTTGCACCTGCATGCTAACTTTTTGTGTTTCATGTACAAGAACACCCATATTCCTCTCTGCTGCACTTTTTTTGGAGTGTCTCTCCATTTAAATAATCTGCCTTTTGATTTTTCCTTCCAAAGCCCAAGACCTCACAATTTCCTACATGAAACTCCATCTGCCAAGTTTTTGCCCACTCACTCAACCTTTCTATATCCGCTTGCAGATTCCTTATGTCCTCATCACAACATGCCCTCCCACCTATTTTTGTTTCGTCAACAAATTTGGATACATTACACTCTGCCCCCTCCTCCAAATCATTAATATACTTAGTAAATAATTGAGGCCCTAGGACTGATCCTTGTGGCACTCCACGAGTGAAGTCTTTCCAACCTGAATAAGACCCATTAATCCCGACTTTGTCTTCTGTGTGTTAACCAATCCGCAATCCATGCTAATACATTACTCCCAATACCGTGAGCTTTTATCTTGTGCAGTAACCTTTTATGTGGTACCTTTTGAATGCCTTCTGGAAATCCAAATACACTACATCTACTGGTTCCCCTTTATCAACACTGCTTGTTATATCCTCAAAAATCTCTAGCAAATTTGTCAAACGTGATTTCCCTTTCACAAAACCACATTGATTGCATTAAGCTTTTTTAAATGTCCTGCTATTGCTTCCTTAATAAGGGACACTAGCATTTTACCAATGACAGATGGTAAAGCCTATTTCATATAATGTACCTTGATATCCAAAAAAATTTGAGTAAGTTTTACAGGAAGTTTAGTGTTGGGAATTTGGGATGAAACTTGGGAACAGATAAGAAATCAGTTGATGGGAGTAAGTTTAGAGAGTTATTTTAGGGTGGGGGAAGAGCTGAGTTGGGAGCCCAAGATCAGTATTGGGGCCCTTATTATTTTTAACTTTGATTCATGATTTGGATGCAGAAACCCAATGCAAACTAGGAGTCACATTTGTTAAGATAGCTCGGCAACAATAGAATAAGATAAAATATTTATTTGGACAGAACAATTTCATATGAAGATTAGTTGGAATAAGTACACTGGTGTCAAAGTAGTTTAATGATGTAATTGAAAAAGTTTTAGTAAACTCTATATTTCACATGTACAACTGCTGCAGAGCAGCAATTGAAATAATAAATAGAATGCTGAACTATATGGTCAAAACAAGCATGCGATGTCCACCATTATGCTTCAGTCCTCCTGCAACCGGGGAGGACCGGAATGCTGTTTTAATTCTTTATTCTTTCATGGGATGTGGGCATCACTGGCAAGGCCAATGTTTATTATCCATCCATAATTGTCCTTGAGAAGGTGGTGATGAGCCACCTTCTTGAACTGCTGCAGCCCATCTGGTGCAAGTACACCCACAGTGCTTCTAGGAAGGTAGTTCCAGGATTTTGATCCAGTGACAGTGAAGAAACGGTGATATAGTTCCAAGTCAGGGTGGGGTGTGGCTTGGAGAGGGACTTGCAGGTGGTGGTGTTCTGATACATCTGCTGCCCTCGTCCCTCTAGAAGGTACAGGTCATGGATTTGGAAGAAGCAGTTGACAGAGCCAGTGAGTTGCTGCAGTGCATCTTGTATATAGTACACACTGCCATTGTGCGTCAATGATGGAGGGATTGAATGTTTAAGTTGTGACCACAGTTTGGATGCTGCATTCAGTTCTGTCACTGATAACCAGGCAGCAATGATATCTGTGCTCTTATTTGATTAGGAGATTTGGACAACCTACAGCAGGCACCTCCAAAGCACTGGTGCCTTTGCAAGATCCTCCAAATCCAGTGGCAAGAAAGATGGTCCAACAGCAACGTCCCAATCCAATGTGCCCAGCATCAAAGCATTAATCACTCAAAACCAGCTCCGCTGGATAGGACATGTAATTCGAATGTCTGAAACCAGACTCCCAAAGCAACTGCTGAATTCAGTCACAGCAGAAGATTCCCAGGGGGACAGCAGAAACGTTTTAGAAACATAGAAAATAGGAGCAGACCATTCGGCCCTTTGAGCCTGCTCCACCATTCAGTATGATCGTGACTGATTCTCTATCTCAACGCTGTACTCCCGCTCTCTCCCCATACCCCTTGACGCCTTTAGAGTCCAGGAATTTATTTCCTCCTTGAATATATTCAGTGACTTCACCTTCACCGTGCTAGAGAATTCCATAAATTCACCACCCTCTGAGGGAAGAAGTTTCTCCTCATCTCAGTCCTAAAATGGTCTACCCCATGTCCTGAGATCGTGACCCCTTATTTTAGATCCACCCAGCCAGAGGAAGCATCATCCCTGCATCCAGTCTGTCCACCCCTGTCAGAATTTTATACGTTTCAATGAGATTTAGGAATGTGCTCAAAGCACCTTTTTGAAGAGGTCAAACATTCCCACTGACTCATGGGATTCCCTGACCTGTGAGCCACCAAAATGCAGAAGATTCATTCGGAATGGCACCAAACGAATCAAGAGGCTTCACCAGGAACATGCAGAGGTGAAGTTGGAGGGAGTGTACAAACCTCCAAACATTTCATTGAGCCAGCCTTTCAAGCACTGCCCGCCCAACAAGTGGCAGAGGCTGCAGATCACGCATTGGACTTATCAGCCATCTCGGAACCCACTGAACCAGAGTGGAAGCAAGTCGTCCTTATCCCAAAGGACTCTACACAAAGAGGACTGACAAACGGGAAAACATCAGGCTCTAGAGATTGTTCGGAGAGGAACGTGAGACCGATGGAGAAACAGGAAATGTTGGAAATACTCAGATCTGGTGGAATCTATGGAGAGAGAGAAACAGTGTTAACATTTAAGGTCATGACCTTTCATTAGAAACGTGAGATTGATGCATAGCATCAGAGGACTGAGTTATAAGGAAAGACTTGAAAGGAGATGACAACTTACATTTATATAGTATCTTTAACATAGTAAAATGTCCCTCGGTGCTTGACAACAGTGTTGTTGAACAGAGTTTGATACTTCATTACATAAGGTGATATTGGGGAATTGGGGAAGATAGAGGTAGCTTTTAAGGAGTGTTATAAAGGAGGAAAGAGAGACAATGAAGTGGAGAGATTTATGAAGGAAATTCCTGAGCTAAGGTCCTTGGCAGCTTAGGACTTTGATTTTAAAATTCTCATCCTTGTTTTCAAATCCCCCCCCCCCCCCCCTCAGTGGCCTTGCCCCTCCCTGTCTCTATAATCTCCTCCAACCCTAAACCCTCTCTGGGCTCCTCCAATTCTGGCCTCTTCTGCATTCCCAATTATAATTGCTCCACTAGTGATGGCTGTGCCTTTAGTTGTCTAGGCTAGAAGCTCTGGAATTCCCTCCCTACACCTCTTCCTCCGCTCTCCTTGCTCTCCTCCTCTAAGACACATTCCTTAAAAGCTACTACCTCTCTGAACAAACTTTCAGTCATCTGACCTGATATCACCTTGGTGTCATGTTCTTATTTTTATGCTGCTGAGAAGGACCTTGGGATGTTTCATTGTGTTAAAGGCAATGCATAAATACAAGTTTTTTTTTTAGCTGAAGGCACGGCCTCCAATGGTGGAGCGATTGAAATTGGGGATTGTCAAGAGGCCAGATTTGGAATGAGCCAAATGAGGGGCAACCTTGCAGAGGTATATATGATTGCCTGCAATGTGAGCATAAGTAGATCTGATAACTATTTCAGACTAAAGCAGGATAGTGGGATGGAGATAGGTTAAAAGTAGTACAAAGGCAAATTTAGGGCTGAAAACAGGAAACTTCACAATGGTTAATATATGAAATGGAATTCGAGATAAAGTAGTGTAAGTAAGAGGTTCAAATACCGATTTGCAAAAGAATGTAGTGCCCCATGAGATGCATAAGCAAAGTTGGGCCAAAAGGCCTTTCTCATCTTTATCAGTTCTGTGATGGGACTGGATTCAATTGTAATATACCACAACAAAATAACCTGCAAGCACTTGCAGATGGGTTCTATTCAGATCATATTGTTTCTTTTGACAAAACTGATTTTTCTATGTACCTGTCAACTTTTTTAGATAAATAATTGCAATGGAAGAGGGGGCAATATACATCTCGTGTACAGTTGAAAAGATGATCTTTAATATAATGGATGAATTATTAAATTTGTGTCTCCCGACATTGGCTGTACTGTTTTGGAAAGGACTTTTGTAGAAGGATCCACACCCAAGACATTATCTGGCCCAACTGATCTCTCCACAGACGCTGACTCACCTGCTGTGCATTACCAGCATTTACTGTTTTATGTTTAAGTTCTGAACTTCCTGGGGAGGGGAAATTAATTCAGAGTTTCAACGTGATGCTGTCCTATGGCTCAGGATAGCTGCTTGAAGAGCAATATTGATTAATCATGGAAGCAATTTGATTAAAGAATATGAAGGGCCTGAAGGGAAAATATTACAATTCATATCTTTGCCCCCCCCCCCCCCCCCCCTTATAAAAGAGAGAAATTACGCATATGATTTATTACTTGGACATTTGCATTGTATTGTATTTCCTGTAGTTATAAAGAACTTAATGCTCTCATTTGAGAAGCTTTTAACATGTAATTATTTACTTGTGGTATCAATCCTCTGAGCTGCAAAATTAGTTTCTACTTGTTACAACTGATATTGACAAGCCTGTCCAATTGAGATGCCTTTGATCCTTTCAATTAGTGTGGACTGCACGTCAAGTTGTCAGCTGCTAAGGTGATCAGATGGCTAGATCGAATATTGCTTTGCTATGGAGAAGCTGACCATAGGATAGACAATATATCCTGTTTGCACACATACAGTCAATAAGCAGTTTGGGGATTGAGGAGAGACTTATTATACCATAGCAATAAAAGTATTCTGAAATAGATTCTGAGTAATCCCTGAAAGCCAGTAAACAATCTTGGATACCTTTTACATTCCCTCATTGGCTACTGGTGAAATGGAAAGTGCAACTCGAGCTTCAGAGTTATAGGTCAACTTGTGTATATATTTCAGAATCTAACAGGGTACTGTTGCAATAATTCTCAAAACAGAAGGGGGAGTAGATGCCACTGTATTTTAAGGCTTTTACGTTTTTTAGGTCCCTCTAAGATTCCTGCCTTTAGCTTTAGTTGGCAGCAGTATCCAATTTTTGCTGTAAGTTTATATTCTTAAAAGATAGCTTTGTTACTGTAAATGTTAATTCCAAAATGGCGTTACTGAAAATACTGAAGGTTACACCAATTGTCCCTTTCTTCCCCAGTTAGTAGTTTTTTATTTTAACCAATAGTATCTGGGCATCAAATAAATTGCAGTTTGTGAATTTTTTTACGGTGTGTAGTTTCTCTAAATTTGTTGCAAACTCCGTGCTTGTGATTTTTTTTGAAAGCTTGTAATTTGAACTTTTTATTGGGAAGAATGAAGAATTTTCTGCATTTAATTCAGGGACTATTTGCATATTTTTGAATTCTGTCTTTCTTGCCCCCTCCCCCACTCTGTGTGTGTGAAAACAGCAGGAAATAAGTGATACTAGATTGGATTAGTTTCTGATATGTGCAGTACCATTGATGGAACGTAGTCATGAATGTCTGCAGTGAAATTGTTTGCCTCTCTTATCATTCATAATCAAGTTTGGAGATCACAAAGGCCTAGATAAGCATTTCAGTAGCTGACGGCTGAGGCGGAGATGGTGATATTACAAAGATAGATTACTTCTGCCTGGTAATGAAGGGAATATGGGGTTAGAAGCTCAGCCCAGGGTCAAATAGGATACCTAAATTTAAAAATAGTCTGTTTCAGCCTCAGACAGTGGCTATGCTAAGGGATGGAGTCTGAGATTAAGGAATGAAGAAGACAATGACTTTGGTCTTCCCAATATGTAATTGAAGGAAATTTCTGCTCTTCCAGGCCTAGATATTGGATAAGCAGTGTGACAAATCGGAGGAAAGGGAGGTGGTGGTGAAATAGAACAGGATGTCATCAGCAACAAGCAGGACCTGTTTTCTGATGTTACTGAGGGGCAGCAAGGACAGAGGTGTTAAGAATGGCTGATGTACCTTCCCCAAGCAGAGTAGTCATCAGCTGCTCATTAAACAATTGACAATGCAATATTGAGGCTTTACTAAGTTCAGCTTGTTTAAATCCATTCCTAAAAAAATGGGAAAACAGTTGATTTTTTTGCGGCACTCTGCAACTTTCTGATGAGGTTTCAAGAACCTGGGAACCTAATAACTGCCAAGATGGACAAGATTTTCAATGTAATTGCTTTTCTTTATTATGTTCTAAAAATGTTTTGCATACTCTTCCATTGTATTCTAATCTAATCCACACTGGATTGGAAGATCTTGTTTCTATTATCCAGTAGTTCTTGAAACTTGATACATTACTAAACTTGCTGTTTATAGTAAACAGCGAATTATGATCCTTACTAATATTATGTATTTGTGTGCACTCCATTCTGAGATGGAAAAGATTTTATTTAAGTGAAGCAGTAAATGTCGCCTTCTCTCCCTTGATAGTTTTTTTCTTTTATGTAATGTGAAATCTTCCTGTGGCATTGAACAACTTTCATAGGCTTTATTTTCTCACATTTGAAACATCTACAAATTGTTTTGACATAAAGAATACAGTATCTGCACAGAATTGCTATTTCGATGACTATGCAGTAGACCAGGTATTCTCAATCAGGAGCAATTACTGTTCCTTTTGGAGTAATGTCCCGAATTAAAATGCTGGTTTGAAACTAATTAAATTGTCTTTAGAATTTTTTTTAAAAATTGGACCAAGGTGCTCTTTGATAGTTAGCTGGCTCTCTGGTGCTCTACCTGCCACTTGTTTTGAAAACAGTACCATCATTTGGAGGTAACCACCATAACTTGGTATGGACTAATGGTGTTTATGTTTAAGTAAATCTGAAAAATTTCTTGGATCTTGCACAAGAAGTGTTCTATAGTTGTGAAAATCCATAGGATATTGAAAAGATTTCATCCAACATTTAAGATTTGGTTTTTTCAAAAATGGGCAAATATAATTTGATTTGAGTGACTTTTTTTAAAGGAGCTGTGATGTGCACATTATATTACTGAAATCAAGTCTGTCCAAAAAAGATATGACTTTCAGAATGGCTTGAAATAACATCTTCCTCAGTATCAACTCTTAAGGGTTTGCTTGTGAAAAAGGGCTTTTTCTCATTACAGCATATATATATTTCTCAAAAAGGGAATACTTGCATAGTAGCTTTTGCTATAAAGTCACTCTCCTTGAGTAGCAAGCACTTCATCATTTCTTTTATGTTTTCTCCTAAGGTTTGGCCTCAGCAACAAATTTGATCCAGAATTTCCCTCGGTGCTTACAGGGAAGGTGAGTTGTTCTCAAACTGATCATTTCCGTCTTAGGATCCTACTTAATTTCTTTTCCTCCTTCCTCTTTCACTAGGTCTGTCCCTGCTGCATAGCTTACATTGGCACCCAAGGCTTATTCAGCATATACTCTACAAAGGTCAGATGGTTAACATGAAGTAATTTGAACCATAGCTAATTATTTACTGACCAGACTGTTCCTAACCTACTTTAATTCCTAATATACAGCTGGTATTCTAGACCCTTCAAAGGGATGCATTTGTATACCTTATTTGATTGCAGCAACTGAACCAAGGATGAAGGCCTGGGGATTTGTTGGCCTTTAGTTCCCCAAGTTTCACAAATATTAATTATTAATTATTTTAAATGTCTCTGTCATTAGCCCCTTAGTTACTCTATTTCTGGAATGTAATTTGTGTCTTCTCCTTTTGAAGATAAACACAAAAAGTATTTGTTCAACGTCTCTGCCCTTTCCCCATTCTCCATGATAATTGCACCTGCCTCTGCTTTTAAGAGACCAATGTTTACTTTACGTACTCTGCTTTCTATCTACCTCCAAAAACTCTTACAAGGTTTTTACTTTCCTGGCTAGTATACTCGCTCTCAGTCAACGTTTTGGTTGCCCTTTGCTGTTTTTGTTTTATTAATGGAATGTATTTTTGTTCTATCTTTTGAATCATTTCTTTAAATGTTTGCCCTACTTTATTTACTGCCACACTTTTCAGTCTATTTATTGAATAAGCCTTATCCAGCTCTCTCTTATCCAGCTTTCCCCTCATACCTATTAAACTGCCATTGTTTATGTTTTAAGATTCTTGTTTGGATTTGATTACGTTACTCTCAAAATTAAACTCCAAATTAAGATTATTATGATCACTTTTCCCAGAGAGTCTTTATTGTGAAATTATTAAGTAATACAGTACAAGATCTAAAATAACTTTGTCCTTCATTGGTTCTGCAACTTTTTGTTCCAGGAAACCATTGCAAAATCATTGCTACAAACTCCTCTTCCAGATTACCTTTGCCAATTTGATTTGGCCAATCTACATGAAGATTAAAGTACCCCATGATTATTAAACACAGCTTCTGAAATATCCTGATCTTTGTACTATGTATTGTGTTAATGATTGAAACAAGGTGTAATACAAATTTTAATTAATTAATTATGAAGTTAACTTTTGAATCAGAATTCTTTGTATAATTTATTTTTGTTTTTTCTAAAATCCTTCTTCCTTTTTCTGTTTCCTTTTTTCTTTTTCTTCCTTCTCCTTCCTCTCCATGAAGCAGTTCTGCAGGCATGCTTTGGTACCTCCTTGGCTCAATTGCTTTCAGTGTAGTGGGCATGGGGATAGGGGAGCTGATCAGAAATTATTTGTTTGCAGATTGTAAGAATGAGTATATTGAAACCCTGAATTGAGTAATTCTAAGAAGCTTTCGTTGCATAAATGCTACTTAGTAAAATTGCTCATTACAGCTCGGATTTTAAATTCATGTTTACACACACAATCTGGAGTAGTACTTTTCACCTGAGAACATACCTGCCTTATCAGAGCAGATGGGAGGGGAAAGATGCTTCCAAAGGTTTACAGATATCTGATGTATGTACTTGGTTGAATTTATTAAGAAGAGGAGTGTTATAAATATACTTTGCATATTAGTTTACAGCTTCATTTAATTGTTTTAATGTAGTCAGGGAGCAATATATAAAGTTGCCATTGTTACAATGAATAAAAAATGTAGCTTCAGTAAATAATTGCAATATGCCAGCTAATTCTAATTTCTTATCCTGATTGCAAGTGATAACTAGTATTCTTTTAAATTGTATCCTTTCGGATAAGATGTTCCTCTTACAAATTTTGAGTGGAGCAATGTTGCTTCAGGCCATAAAACTACATCAATACAGGATCTTGCAAGCGCAAATGTAATTTCTACCAATTTCTAGAATTAAAGCACAGTAGTTTTGCAGATTATGATCTAATTTCATTTAATGCTGCAGGAAAGGGCATTAAAGAAATTGGCAGATTTATCCTTTCTCAATTTTGAGAGAGTATTTGCAATATCTGTTGTGAATTTTGTACACTTTACTATTCCTGCTATGTACGTTAATTTTTTAAATCATGTCCCTTAGTGCCTTTTGCCATAGCATTCATTTAATGGCTTTGCTGTCGACAAATCCATGCAGAATCCTGCTCTTGACATGTGTATCTTCTCTTTCCCCTGCCCGCTATATATTTTTATATATATATATATATATATATATATATATATATACATACACACACACATGAAAGTGCAGTGCAAATGTCACTCGTGGTGTAGTATGTAGCCCCAGCTTCCTACTCTAAATCTGCAACAAAGAATGAGCCTGTGGAGAGGGTGGTTGTGCATTGCAGAGAAGTGTAAGCAATAAACGAACGAGTTGCATTGTGACAATACCTGACAGTTGATAGATTAGAGGGCTTGCTTATTATGATTGAAGAGGCATGGTTAGCCTGCTGGGCTTTGCCAGTCTTTTCACTGTTTGTGAAGTGTTTTTGCATCCTGTCGTAAAATGTTACAACCCTGCTTTATTGGCAGGACCAATATAAAGCTAAGAGGAAGTAAGACTCATTTGCAATGTGGGAAGCACACCTTACTGACCAGTAGCTGGATGCTCATTTGCATTTTTCTTATGGCAATGCATGGCTTATAATTTACAACAAATATATTTTGCTTGTAGTTATGATTCAAAGGTTTTCTTCTGACATTTGATTACATTTGCAAATACACCATAATAAGATGCTCCCTATTAGGATGCCTTATACAAGTCATACAAAAAGATAATAAATATGTTTGAATATGTGCTTTCTGTTAATGCAGAAGCCATAAACTGCTATCTGCAAGTATTGAAATGATAACTGTTGAATAACTTTCAGGTTTATGCTTGCTATAGAACTTGTAAGCCTCAACTGAAATAATGCCACCACTGAAACTAATCTTAAGTTTATCATAACTGTTATTTTGCCCATAATCTGAAATTGGCTTTTTTGACCAAGAAGATATTAGAATATATATATCTGTACATTAATTGAAATTTTAATGCAAAATAATGAGCCTTTGCATTTTTCCCCTTTAAAGACCAATGGTAGAAAATTGTATGATTCTATTTGAAGTATTTTTACTCATCTGTTAAGCTTTTCAGCTACTCTGTAATACACTGTCTATTTCAATGTTAACATTTTAGTGTTTTGATAACACTTTTTAACATTTTTTTTTAAAAATGGTTGCAAACCATTTTTAATCTTCAAATGCATGCTGACAAATACTTTCCCAATTATAAAAATCTATATTATCTTAAATATACAAAAATAAAATTTATAATTAACCTCTTCAGTTTTTGACTTAATGAAAATGTGTATATGCCTGTTCCACTTGTAAATACTGAGTAACCTTGCATATCAGGGGCATTGGGTCTTCATGAGTGGCTTCCTAGCAATTTTGGTTGGCTTTTAAAAATTGCTAATGATTATCCATACAACTGTCTGTTATTTTAAAGAGATAGAGACAAAAAAGACCTTGCATTCCTAAACCCAAATATTGTAAATATAAAACAGTTGAAGATTATTGTAGAAAATGATCCACTGGAGTCCAGTAACCCAAATGTAGGGTAGGGAAATCACCCAATGTAGGGTAGGGAAATCACATTAGGATTGTCACTGTATACATTTTCTTTCTACCTTTTTGAAGTTAAGGGAAAGTAGACAAAATTAGGAATAAGGATGGCATTTTAATACAATTTTTGCGTGGGCTATTTTGCTTTTGATTTCACAGCAACAGCTTCAAACTATTGGTAGAAATGAGCACAACACAAATTCCTCGTTTACTTTTGTGGTGTTATTTGATCTGCAGTGATATCCAGCAAATTATCTATTTGAGTTTTAAAAGTAATATCTGATTTCACTTTTGTGGTGGATGTTTTGCCTATACACAGTATGTGAATGGATTCATTAGCATGCACGTGTGCATGCACACGCACGCGCACACCCCTTCAGTTTAATCTCATGTCACAATGCTTAAAATTGGTTCAAAGTCCTCTGTCAAATACTCATTTGTTAACTTGATTTGAAATCTGCCTTTGCTACATATATCTACATTTTTATGTGCGCTGCTTTCTTTTATTCTAGGTGGCCCCGGAGGAGTATAAGATGAGTATTGGTCGGGTAAATGGATGCTTAAAGAAAAATCTTCCCATCAATGTGAAGTGGCTTTTATGTGGTTGTCTGTGTTGCTGTTGCACCTTGGGCTGCAGCCTGTGGCCTGTCATCTGTCTTAACAAAAGAGTAAGTACTTATTTTTAATCCTCCACATATTAGACCATATGTACACACCATTTAGAATAAATGGGACTAATGGTAGCTGTTGCAAACTATAAAAGTAGAGCCAGTCCTGAAATCATTTTTTTTAACCATCTTTCTCATTCTCATGAAGACATTAATATTTTTACTGTTACACATGTGCGACAAGTGGTGGTCACCCTTGGACATGTTGCCCAAGCAGCCATTATTCATGTGTGCTCTTTGGTAAGTATCAATAGGCAATTAAATTATGAAGCATTACAGTTGAGCCCCTTTCTATCCATACATATATTTTCAGCTGGCCAGGAGAGCACAGAAATAGGCAAGTCTAGAGGTTAAAAAAGGCATGGATGAGGCTTTCAGCAACAGATGAGCTGAGGCAGGGTTGGAGTTCGGTGATGTTATGGAGGTGGAAATAGGGAATCTTGGCGATGAGTGGATCTGTGATCTGAAACTCTTAAGGTCAAGCACAACACCCAAGATTGCAAATGGTTCAACTTCAAATGGTTGACAGGGAGAGGGATGAAAATGATGACCAGAGAATGGAGTTTGTGGAGAGGACCAAAGACAATGGGCTGGATTTAATGCTTATCCGCTGATGAGTTTGAAGTGGGGGTGCTCCCCTGTGATTTTTATTTTTTTAACTGGGGGTGGGGAACCTGTTTTTTTATAATTCAGCACAATGGCATAAGTCTTCCCAATATTTAGTTGGAGGAGATGTCTGCACATCCAATACTGGATGTCAGACAAGTCAAACCTGAGACATTGGAGGTGTCAAGAAAAGTGGTGGTGAGATAGAGCTTGGCATACATGTCGAACCTGAGGGGCCATATGGTCTACTCCTACTCCTATTTCTTATGTCAGGATTATCAAAGTCAAGACCAGATCATCACTTTAGAATGTAGTTAATTGTTTTCAAGGTGTCTTTAGTGAGACTCCTGGGCAGGATTTTACTGTGGACTTCAGGATGAAATGGGGGTCCTGAGCCTGCACTTGCAGGCAGTGGAACCCATTCAGCAATTTTTACCAGGGGTGGCCTCCTAATTAGCTGCCTCCAGGCTCACTGTCCAATTAAGGATGGCATGCTATTTCCCCATGCTACTGGCAGCCCCACTGGGAGAAGTTGGCTGAGGCAGATTGGGGACTGCAAAAGCACCTCAAAATGGAGGTACCTTCAAGAGGGGCAAATTTCTTTTTAAAAAATGGTGCAGAGAGCAGAAGGTCTTTCAGAACAGCAGAGGAGGCCGTCTGGGGGAGTCTTTTGGCCATCAGAACGTGGCTTTTCCTTCATGCAGCCCCTTCAACGGGCCAACGAGCCTTCAGTTTTGATGGCTTCCTGGGTTGCCGCTGGCAGGTTGCCTGGCTTCAGCTGGTGGCCTACCCATGATGTGGGCGGGGGGGGGGGGGTGCGCGTACACTCTGCCGCCAACATAATGCCCATGGGCCTGAAATCAACCCTGATCAACTCCTTAAATATTTAAATTGGCTGCATGCCTCCATCCTTTGTAGCTGATTTGGGTGCTAGCTCATCACTGGTGCTGGTGGAAGGGGAACTAAACTATTAGATTACTGGAGTAGTTACAAGATATGTTGCTTTATTGAATCAGAATTTTATGTAGAAACATAGAAAATAGGAGCAGGACCAGGTCATTTGGCCCTTCGAACCTGCTCCACCATTCAGTATGATCGTGGCTGATCCTCTATCTCAACACTGTACTCCTGCTCTCTCCCCGTACCCCTTGCCGCCTTTAGAGTCCAGAAATCTATCTATTTCCTTCTTAAATATATTCAGTGACTTGGCCTCTACAGCCTTCTGTGGTAGAGAATTTCATAGGTTCGCCACCCTCTAAGTGAAGATGTTTCTCCTCATCTCAGTCCTAAAATGGCCTGCCCCATATCCTGAGACTGTGACCCCTTGTTCTAGGCTCCTCAGCCAAAGGAAACATCATTCCTGCATCCAGTCTGTCCATCCCTGTCAAAATTTTATACATTTCAACGAGACCACACCCCCTGCTCATTCTTCTGTACTCATGAAGACGGGGTTAGTCAGCCTATTCTCTCCTCATATGACAATCCTGCCATCCCAGGAATCAGTCTGGTGAACCATCGCTGCACTCCTGCTATGGCAAATATATCCTTTCTTGGGTAAGGAGACCAAAATTGCACACACTACTCCAGGTTTGGTCTCACCAGGGCCCTGTACAGCTGCAGTAAGACATCCTTGTTCCTGTACTCCCGTCCCTTCATAATGCACACCAACATACCATTTGCCTTCTTAACTGCTTGCTGCACCTGCATGCTTGCTTTCAGTGATTGGTGTACATCCAGGTCCCTTTGTACATCAACATCTCCTAATCCATCACCATTTAAATAATACTTTGTCATTCTGTTTTTCCTACCAAAGTGGATAACTTCACACTTGTCCATATTATACTGCATCTGCCATGTAATTGCCCATTTATTCAACCTATCTAAATCACCTTGAAGCCTTTTAACATCCTCCTCACTGCTCAAATTTCCGCCAAGTTTTGTGTCATCAGAAACTATTAAATTTGGTTCCCTCATCCAAATCATTGATTGTGTATTGTGAATAGCTGGGGCCCAAGCACTGATCCCTGTGGTACCTCGCTAGTCGCCGCCTGCCATTCCGAAAAAGACCTGTTTATTGCTACTGTTTCCTGTCTGCCAACCAATTCTCAATCCATGCCAGTATACTACCCCAATCCCATGTTCTTTAATTTTGCACATTAACCTCTTATGTGGGACTTTATCAAAAGCTTTCTGAAAATCCAAATACACCACATCCACTGGTTCTCCCTTATCTATTCTGCTAGTTATGTCCTCAAAAAGCTCCAACAGGTTTGTCAAGCATGATCTCTCTTTCATAAATCCGTGTTGATTTTGTCTAATCCTGATATTTTCTAAATGTTCTGTGATCACATCCTTTATAATAGACTCTAGCATTTTCCCTACCACTGAGTTTAGGCTAACCAGTCTGTAATTCATTGTCTTCTCCCTCCCTCCTTTTTTAAATAGTGGGTTACATTTGCTGCCCTCCAAACTGCTGGGACTGTTCAAAAATCTACAGAATTTTGGAAGATGACAACCAATGCATCCACTGTTTCCATGGCCACCTCCTTTTAATACCCTGGGGTATAGATTATCAGGCCCTGGTGATTTATTGGCTTTCAGTCCCATTAATTTCTCCAGCAGTATTGTTTTAGTAATACTAATTTCCTTCAATTCCTCCTTCTCACTAGACCCTTGGTTCCCTAATGTTTCTGTGAAGTTTTGTGTCCTCCTCTGTGAAGACAGAACTCAAATAGTTGTTTAACTGCTCTAATATTTCTTTGTTCTCCAATATAAATTATCTTGTTTTGGACTGCAAGGGACCTACATTTCTCTTCAATTATCTTTTTATTTTTACATAGAAGCTTTTACAGTCCACTTTTATGTTCCTTGTAAGTTTACTCTCATACTCTCTCTTCCCTCTCTTAATCAATCTCCCGGCACTCTTTGGCTGAATTCTAAACTGCTCCCAATCCTCAGGCTTGCTACTTTACCTAGCAACTTTTTAATACAACTCCTCTTTGGATCTAATACTATCCTTAATTTCTTTTGTTAGCCATGGTTGGGCTGCTTTCCCTTTTGTGTTTTTGCATCAGAAAGGAATGTATAACTGTTGCAATGCATACATTCATTCCTTAAATATTAGCCATTACCTAGCCACTGTCATGCTTTTTAATGAAGTTCCCCAATCTGTTTTAGCCAACTCACGCCTCATGTCTTCGTAATTTCCTTTGTTTAGATTTAGGGCCCTAGTTTCAGATCAGACTACTTCACTTTCCATCCTAGTGAAGAATTCTGTCATGTTATGGTCATTGTTGCCTAAAGGACTCAGCATAATAAGATTATTAATTAATCCCTTCTCATTGAACAATACCAATAGGTAGGCTTGCCTGTTCCCTAGTTGGATCCTTGACATACTGGTCTAAAATACTCGTGTACATTCCAGGAATTCATCCGCCACAGTATTATTGCTAATTTGGTTTGCCCAATCTATATGTAAATTAAAGTCACCCATGATTACTGTAGCACCCTTGTTACATGCATCTCTTAATTGCCTGTTTAATGCCATCCCCTACGTTATCGGCCCCTTGTTGCTTCTTAGTTCCACCCAGACTGATTTCTACACCTAGATTTTCTGAGCCAATATCCTCGCCCACTATCACACTGATTTCACCCTTAACTAACAATACCATGCCACCTCCTTTTCTTTTTTGCCTGTCCGACCTAAGTATTGGTACCCTTGGATATTCAGTTCCAAGCCTTGGTCACCCTGCAACCATGTCTCTGTCATCGCAATCACATCATACCTATTTACACCTATTTGCACTACTAATTCGTCTACCTTGTTGTGAATGCTCCGTGCATTCAGATACAGTGCCTTTAGACTTGTCTTTTTAACATTTTTGCACACTTTTTTTTTGTACTATGGCCCTATTTGCTGCTAGCCCTTGTTTTCTCTGCCTTCCGCTTTTGCTTTCTACTTTTCTGTCTTCCATTCCTATCTCTGTTTCCCTCTCGTGTCTCCCCACTCAGATTCCCACCCCCTGCCAATCTAGTTTAAATACTCCCACCAGGGTGCAAGCAAATATCCCAGTGAGGATATTGGTCCCGGTCCTGCTGGGTGCAACCCGTCCAGTTTGTACAGGCCCCACCTTCCCTGGAATTGGTCCCAATGCCTCAGGATTGATACAGCATCTCTCCAGCCATGTATTCATCTGGTCTGTTCTCCTATTCCTGATCTCATTAGCATGTGGCACTGGGAGTAATCCTGAAATTACTACCTTTTGAGATACTGCTTTTTAATTTATTTCCTAGCTCCCTATATTCTGCTTTCAGGACCTTGTCCTCTTTTTACCTATGTCATTGGTGCCGATATAGACCACCACCTTTGGCTGTTCACCCTCCCCTTCAGAATGTCCTGCATCTACTCAGTGACATCCTTGACCCTAGCACCCGGCAGGCAACATACCATCCTGGTGTCACGTCTGCAGCTGCAGAAATGTCTAATCTGTTGCCCTGATGCTTTGAGGGACAAGAGCAACTGGGGCTCATTTCAAGATGACAGATCAAATAGAGCTGTAATGAGTAGTTTTGGTTTTACCAACGGGCAAGCTAGTAGGTATCCCCTATCACTATTGCGCATCCTCTCTTTTTTCTCCCCCTCCCTCCCTCTTTGCAACTGAGCCACTCATGGTGCCACGGACTTGGCTCTTGCTGCATTCCCCTGAGAAGCCATCTCCCCCAGTAGTATCCAAAATGGAAAATCTGTTAGAGAGGGAGATGGATTCAGGGGACATGAACTACCTGCCTAGTGCTTTTACTCTGTCTGGTGCTCCATTTCCTTTCTTCCTGTGCACTCTTTACTGTATTGTGACCACTTCACTGTACATGCTATCCATGAAGATCTCATCTTTGCGGATGCTCCATAGTGACTCCAGGCGCAGCTTCAGCTTCGAAACAACATGGATTTTGAGTAGCTGCAGTTGGAGACACTTTCTGCACACATGGTCACCTTTGACACTAAAAGTGTCTGACTTCGCACCTAACACAGTGGGAGCATTCCACTTGGCCAAGCAGCCTTGCCATGACTTACTTCCTCTAGTTTAGAGAAAATTATTAAGGACAGAAGAAATACTTACCAGGTCCAACTTACCAAGGCTGCCACTCTTACTGAGGAAAGGTCGAAAATGAAAGGCTCCCTCTTCAACAAATTCCCTCTTTCGCCAAACTCCAACTGAAGCACTCTAATGCAGCCCAAAGGAGCACTCCAGTGCAGACAATTTTAGAGAATGGGCCACTTGATCCATAGTTGCCTGTGGGCCTTTGACAGAGCCGTACCTTTAGCCCTATACCCATTTCTTTCCCCAAACGTTGGTTATAGCTGATGCTGAGCTCCCCACACCCCAGCGGAAATGTCAGAGAGAAGCCCCCCTCTGATTAGCTGGCACATCCCGTTTTAATGTTCGGTTAACGGCCCTTTAATTTGTATGAGACAGGTCTTCAGTCCCTCTCCAGGAGGAAATCCCGCCTAATAGAGCTGCTGGCCACTTGGTGGCCAGCAGTTCTGCATACCCACACCAGCAGGAGCAGTGGCTGCTTCAGGTAGACAAGGTGGCGGCGTTCAGTGATGGACCTGGGCATTCAGGTACATCTGGGATCTTGCTGAGGCCAAGCTGATTGGGGAGGCAAAAACTGTGGGGAGTGGCATTCAATTGACACTAGGGGTCCTGGCAAGATTGCACAATGCCCTAATTTATGAGTCCTCCCACTTGCTTTCCTGCCCCTGGGTGGCTTGTAAAATTCAGCCCATCGTCTTTGTTTTTCAAATATTTATTCTCTCTTCTTGAAAGCTATTATGGACTCCGCTTTCATTTTCTGGTAGGGTCAAGTTTTAGCAACCCTCCTTTTAAAAAGAACGTAGTTTCCTAGCTTTTTCCATTCCTTTGGTGGTAAATTTGCGAGCTTGCCCACTGGTAATATATTTTCTCTAAAACCACTCATTACAGCTCTATTCAACCTGTCCTCTCGAAATGAGCCCCAGTTTCTCTAATGTCTCATAAAGAAAGCGTCTTCTTGGTAAATCTCTTTTGTACCAAAACTCAACACCAGAGTCTAGCTGAACTCTGCTCAGTGATTTTACATTCTAAAGCATTACCTCCTTGCTTTTGTACTCTATGCCCTTTAGCGATCTTGAGTTTTATTAATAATGCTTTAATTTGTATTTTACTAATAATGCTCATACAAATTAAAGGGCCGTTAACCGAAAATTAAAATAGGGTGTGCCAGCTAAGCAGAGGCGGGCTTACCTCTGACATTTCCGCTGGGGTGTGGGGAGCCCAGCATCAGCTATAACCAAATGAACTTGCCTTCCAACTTTTACAGATTTATGTATATGAACCCCTTAGTCTTTCTGCTCTTTTAATCTTTTTAAAATATTGCCATTGTGTTGCATATTTCTCAACATTAATTTTCATCTGACTTCTACCTGCCCAATTCTCTAACCTGTTTACATTCCTGGAAATCTTCAGTATTGACACAGCTCCTTGAAGTCTCATAGCATCAAGTAAGTTAAGAGCAAGGAACCATTTATTGATCACCATCCCCCATCCCCATTCTCCTGTGTTGATTGTCACTGAGAGGAAGCAGGAAGCTCTGAGGGACTTTAAGTTTGCACTACTAGTGATGGAGCTGCCAAGTTCTTCAGGACTTGGCTTCCAGACTGGCACTATATTAGGTGGTGAAGAAACAAACACGTTGACTATTTGATCTTCTACCACCTATTTTTCACAGACTCAACTGTCCACAGTATTACTGGCAGAGATACCACCATTCAATCATTATGAAGATGACATCTCACCTCCACCATCACAAAATCCTGTATCATGTAGTGTGACATAACCACTGTGCTAAGTGGGGAAAAATAAAGGATGGATCTAGCCACCTAAAGCTGTGTGTTTGTGATGTTGGGAAACTAGAATATAGCTGGTTTGACATAGATTGTAAGACTGTACCAAAATTGAAAAGTTCATTTTTTAAAACTTAGAAGCACTGGAGCTTTCGTTCATCTGACTGAGATGTTAAAATCTTGTATCCTATTGTCCAAACCAGCATTATGTTCATATGAAAAGACTTGGAAGAGCAATACATGGAGATCAAAAATAAAATGAGAAAATGCTGCAAATTTTTCTTAATGCTAGTTTTTAAATTTTTCATTCTGTTCATCCTTTCTCTCTTCCTACCCCCTCCCCAATTCAACCTTGTGCATCTGTTTTATCAATACTGTGATGATCATTCCTTTGGACCTTATGTCTTGTTTCTCTTAAACTCCAAATATGCAGTGCTTCTCAGTTTACTGAAATCCAAATTCTTTTGCTCACTCATATATTCCAATTCAAATTCTTAGACCCTTACTTCCATACAAACTCTCGCGTCCCTCAGCCTTCTCTTCTACTTTCATGGTACATGCTTTTAAAACCCATTATATCTAGAATGTTATCTTCCTTTCCTGATGTTTTAACCTTGCTGGCATCCTCCATTCAGTTTGTCACCCTATAGAGTGGCCCTTTGTGACTGTCAAGCTTTGTTTCTCAGCATTGGTTCTCACTGTAATCAATGCAATTGTGTGAAGTGATTCACAGGGGAACATCAAATGAGTGTGAGAAAAGTGAGACGTAGTTCTCTCTCCCTCTGTTGAATGGATATTTAAGAATATATTAACTTCTGGTTCAAGTAAAACTTAAAATTGCCACAAAATGGGTTAAATATAATTCGGTTTTTATGATTGCAAAGATTTGTGATTTTCATTTTTTTTTGTTTTAAAGAATGGATAACCATTGCGGATTGCATTAAATTAATTAGTGTGGTGGGATGGTCTAATTACTTTAGAAAAGGCATGAGGAAAAACCAACCTAGCTCTTGTGGATTTTAGAATGCCCTTGTATTGTTTCACATTACCTCGCTGCTACCAAAATAAACAAGGGACGCTGCTACATGACCACCATGTACACTGTTGGTACTCTTAATGGGGAAGAGGGAATAACATTTTTAAGTATTTTTTTCTCGAATAGGCTGGTTACAAAAATTACCAAATATTTTCCAAGTGAAAGATAATATACATCTTCATGCAGATTGATATACCTGTCCAGAGAAGGCCTGCATGGAAACTATTGAAGAAAAGGAAAATAGACTTATGCTTATATTTATCCTGCACATTCCTCCAAACCTTTTGGATGTTTTTGCATGCAATGAATTGTTTTGAAGTGCAGTGACTATTGTTACGTAGGCAATTGTGGTAGCCATTTTGCTCCCCATTAGATGCTACAAACATCAATTGATTTTTTTTTTATTTGGTGTTGACTGAGGAAGGGCAGATGTGACAGTTTAACATGTCACCTGAAGGATGTCTTATTTAACAATGCAGCATTCCCTTATAGCTACACGGGAGTAATATGGTGCGATCAAGTCTAGAGTAGGGGTTTGAACCCATAATCATCTGACACTTAAGGCGATGTCACTACAAAATGAGCTAAGCTGACGAGACAGCCAGAAACACCTGTTTCACTTTAGGAATCTCATTCCAATAACCCCAGGATTGTCTTTGGCAAAATGCATTTCAGCATTAGCAATCGGTTACGAGAATGCACTCTTTTGCTCAGAAAATCTATTGGGAGAGTTATGTTTCCTATTAACATTTTAGCATTATTATTGGAAGTAAATCTGACCACCGCACTATTGCAATGCCAAGTAATTTTAGCTGATAACATGAAGTTTTAACCATTTTCAGAATTTGGAAATTTTTTTTGCATAAAGCCATCTTGGTCTGTGAACTGTATGATGCCCTTAATTGCTGTACCTAAGTGATCCTGCTGCATGTAATATAACTGACAGGAGGGTGGAGCTTATTTGCACTCTTGCGTAAAAAGAAAGGAGAACTTAAGAAAATAAATGAGTATTTAAAAGTAATTAGCGTCCATTTTTTTGGTTTTAAAATCACTGTGCAATGATATTTGCTGTAACTCTTAGAGTATATACACACTTTTAAAATTGCAATGAACTTTAACTTTGGATTCTAATATTTGACATTTAAATTGTCATATTTGAAGCTTGTGAATTGATTATTGTACATTCATGTGTTTAGTAATACAAATCAGCAAAGTATTACTAAGATTTGAACTTTATTGAAGAATGCAGTTGCCAATGTGAACTTGATTTTCAAAGCAACATTTTTTCATGGACTTTCAGTTGCAGCATCTCTGATATTCACTTATTAAAAGTTAAATCAAACAACGTTAGTGTACTGAGTGTCCAATTGTTTTTATGGACTCAATGCACAAGTTTCAGTTTTCCAGAGCCAGTTAGCAATTTAGTAGAGTGGCATGGCTCTGTAACCTCCAACTTTCATTCTTGGCACAATTCTGCTGCCCAAGAACCCAGTCTTCCGTGCCTGCATCTTCCATATATCCTGCTTTTCTATACTGTAATTTTAAAGTGCTAAAATGCACGAGTGGCAGAGCAGATGTAGTTGGATATAGAATGAATACATGACACAAAACGTTCAATTAGGGATTGATTTTTTAAATCCGGCTGCATAGCTGAGAACATCAAACATACAATGAGAAGATTATTTGCCCCATGAAGCTTACAGTTTCCACAGACTAGGGTCCACTCTTATTGGCTTACCTATTTCCTGAGAGAAAGCTCTGCAGAAATATTTCCTGGTCCCCCACAAGTAAGCCTTATTATCCAGTATGATGTAATGCTCTCCACAAATAGTAGCCTCTCTCTTGTCATTACCCACTGGCACAGTTCCAAATAACAACTACTGTGGAGTGTTTGAACATCTTGTTATCCCCTTAATTTCTGATTCCCTTCCTATTCACACTTCCATTTTGCTCCCTTTTGTTGTTTTTTCACACATTGGCAACAAATTCAGCAAAAATAGCTGGTAAATTCAGGAGTCCAAGGTGACCACAGATATTGCTCAGGCAAGCAAGCAAGAGGCTACAGACAGTAGAAATATTTGGACCGAAGTACACATCTTTTCCAGAGCAAATAAGGAGGAAGTTAGCAGTAATCCATGTTTTAGGAGTACAGAGAGAGCCAAAGAGAGGAGTCAAAAATAAATAAGAAACTGGAAATCTGTGTATTTGCCTAATCTAGTAACCTGCACTCGATACTCTTTAAATAACTTCTCTCCAAGAGAACAAATCAAGAAAAGGTACTACCCATTGTTGCTATTGGCTTTTTTTTTTCTTGTTTTGGGCTTTGTGGACTTTTGGTCATGATAATTAGCCTGTGCAGAGCTTCTTGCTGCTGGATCAAATACTCTGACAATAATGTTGGCATCAGGTTTTTTTTTGGGGGGTAGCACCTGATCTATTATGAATAATTTAAAGCATTGGCAGTGTCGCACACAGTTTTCCCCTAGTGCAGCATGGTATTAGGAATAAAATGTTTGGTTCCTTCTATTTCTTTACACTGAGTCTGGAATGTTTTCTAAGACCTTCCAGCAGACCATGTTATGTGGCAGAATTGCCATTTTTTTTAGTCAAATGGTAACGCCAGTTTTCACCTGTGGCCTTGAATTCATTGCTGTTGGATAACTGCACCAGATATGGGAACTGCAAATGAAGTTATAACAGTGCTTGCATCCATATTTACCTGTTGCTAAGAATGACAGGAAAATGTCTTTGCAGTGCTGTTTTGTAATTCTTCACTAGGGTGTGTATTGGGCAACTCACTCTACAGGCAACATTTAAACTTTTATGCCTGCCTGATAGCTTTCCTGAAATCCCCAATATAGGATAGTGGAGGTGCGAACCCATGTGTCCTGCCAATTGATGTCATTTTTTAATTCTTTAAAAACTGGGTCATGAAATTTTATTAATTTAACTTAAGTCTTTGGTATAATTTTTTTTATTATGTAAACTTGCTCCCATCTCTTCAGAAGTTACTGATTAAGCAAGTAAAAGTTGGGGAAGTTTGTAATGGGCTACCCTTTATAATGTCAGAAGTCCAAAATGCAAAGTGATAAAATGTTTCACGTCACTAAATCTTCTGATTTATTAAATACCTTGCTACTAGCATCTACCTGACAATGTGGAAAATTGCTCAGGTATGTCCTGTACACAAAAAGCAGGACAAATCCAACACAGCCAGTTACCACCCTATCGGTCTGCTCTCAGTAAAGTGGTGGAAGGGTTCATCAACAGTGCTATCAAGAGGCACTTGCTTAGCAATAACCTGCCCTCTGGCGCCCAGTTTGGGTTCCGCCAGGGCCACTCACCTCCTGACCTCATTACAGCCTTGGTTCAAACGTGGACAAAAGAGCTGAACTCCAGAGCCGAGGGGGGAGTGTGAACGCCCTTGACATCAAGGCCGCATTTGACTGAATGTGATATCAGGGAGCCCCATAAAAACTGGAGTCAATGGGCATCAAGGAAAACTCTCTCCACTGGTTGGAGTCATACCTAGCACAAAGGAAGATGGTTGTGGTTGTTGGTCAGTCATCTCTGTTCCAGGACATCACTGCAGGAGTTCCTAAGGTAGCATCCTCGGCACAAACATCTTCAACTGCTTCATCAATGACCTTCCTTCCATCATAAGGTCAGAAGTGGGGATGATCACTGATAATGATTGCACAATGTTCACCATTCGCAACCCCATAGATATTGAAGCAGTCCATGTCCAAATGCAGCAAGACCTGGACAATATCCAGACTTTGGCTGACAAATGGCAAGTAACATTCATGCCACATGAGTGCCAGGCAATGACTATCGCCCCTTGACGTTCAAAGGCATTACCATCATTGAATTCCCCCATTATCAACATCCTGGGGTTACCATTGACCAGAAACTGAACTGGACTAGCCATATAAATACTGTGGCTACAAGAGCAGGCCAGAGGATCGGAATGCTGCTGCGAGTGGCTCATCTCCTGACTCCCCAAAGCTTGTCCACCATCAACAAGGCATAAGTGAAGAGTGTGCTGGAATACTCCCCCACTTGCCTGGATGATTGCAGCTCCAACAACAGTCAAGAAACTTGACACTATCCAGGACAATGCAGTCCACTTGATTGGCACCACATCTACAAACATTCACTTCCTCCACCACCCACCAATGCATAGGAGCAGCAGTGTGTACCACCTACAAGATGCACTGCAGGAATTCACCAAGGCTCCTTAGACAGCACCTTCCAAACCCACAACCAGTACCATTTAGAAGAATGAGCGCAGCAGGTAGATGGGAACACCACCTGGAAGTTCCCCTCCAAGTTACTCACCATCCTGGCTTGGAGGTATGTTGTTGTTCCTTCACTGCCATGGGGTCAAAATCCTGGAACTCCCTTCCTAACAGCAGTGTGGGTGTACCTACACCACATGGATGGCAGCTCATCACCTCAAGGGCAACTAGGGATGGGTAATAGGTGCTGGCCCAGCTAACGAAGCCCACATCCCATGAATGAATTTTTTAAAAA
This sequence comes from Cetorhinus maximus, assembly GCF_964194155.1. Lineage (NCBI taxonomy): Eukaryota > Metazoa > Chordata > Chondrichthyes > Lamniformes > Cetorhinidae > Cetorhinus > Cetorhinus maximus. Next base: position 118,462,073 of record NC_135886.1, read on the forward strand.
AAAAACTTTTAAGTATAATGTCAAGAGAAAATCTTTCATTTAATGTTTTTCAGACTAGAAGATCAATACAAAAGCTGTTAGAATGGGAGAACAACAGATTGTACCACAAGGTGAGAAAATTAATGTTTCTGTATATATGAAGTGCATAAATAGTCATTTGTTTTATGAATTGGTAAAAACTGTACTGATTGAAATTTTCAACCAGTAAATCCACATGGTGGCGCTAATATTTTGCTTGTACCTGTACATGTCCATACCTTGACTTGTGAGAATACAAATGGTTGTTATAGCACAGAAAACCATTTGGACTGTTGTGCCAATGCTGGCTCTCTGCAAAAGCAACATAACTAGTTCTGCTGCCTTTTCCCTGTAGCTCTGAACATATTTTCCATTCAGAAGATTATCCAATTCCCTTTTGAAAGCCATGATTTGAATCTTTCATTTAAATGTCCAAGGTATTATTCTCTGTATTTTCTACATTGCCAAAGTTATATGGTTCAGAATTATTACATTGCTTTAAGGGAGAATTCAATCACCACCTCTATCTAATCTGATTGCAAATTAATAACTTCATTACAGATGCTTGTATTGTGGGATTATTTTTAGGAGAGAGATGACGAAAGCTCAACTAAGAGCGACACCAACATATTTAGCATGTTGACGTGAATATGCTCAACTGCATGGTCAACTCTCCCAAAACCCTGTTTTAATCTGTGTAACCCAGCCTTCACCACACTCACTGCATTGAAATTGCCCTAGTTCAAGTTTCAAATTACAACCTGTATGACCAAAACTATGACGTATTATCCCTACTTCACCTTTCTGAAATAGCGATGGTTTCATTCTCCTTCACTATCCTCTAATTAGACTGCTTTTGCATGGAACTACTCCAGTCTATCTGGATGGAGCCAATGTATTTCCAACAATTGCTTTCGTCTTTACAGTCATCTTAAGCCTTCTCCAAGGATTGATTCTTGCTTCCTTGTCTTCCTTAACTACATGTGGTCTCTCAGCAATATCATCCATGGGCTTTGAATCAGCTTCTGTGTATTTTTTTTATTGATTTATGAAATGTGGGTGTCGCTGGCTAGCTAGCATTTATTGCCCAACCCTATTTGCCCTTGAGTAGGTGATGGTGAACAGCTGCAGCCCATCTGGTGTAGTTACACCCACAGTGCTGTTACAGAAGGAGTTCCAGGATTTTGACCCAGTAACAGTGAAGGAATAGGGATATATTTCCAAGTCAGGATGGTGAGTGGCTTGGAGGGGAACTTCCAGATGGCGGTGTTCTCATCTATCTGCTGCCCTGGTCCTTTTTAGATGGTAGCAGTTATAGGTTGGGAAGTGCTGTCGAAGGAACCTTGATGAATTCCTGCAGTGCATCTTGTAGATGGTACACACTGCATCGCTAGTGGAGGGAGTGAATGTTTATGGATGGGTTGCCAATCAAGCGGGCTGCTTTGTCCTGGATGGTGTCAAGCTTCTTGGGTGTTGTTGGGTCTGCACTCTTCCAGACAAGCGGAGAGTATTCTATCACATTCCTAACCTGTGTCTTGTAAATGGTGCACAATCTTTGGGGAGTCACTTTTTCTGAGTTACTTGCCACAGGATTCCTAGTTTCTGTTACTCTTGTAGCGGCCATATTTATATGGCTAATCCAGTTCCGTTTCTGGTCAATGGTAGCCCCTAGGATGTTGTTAGTGGAGGATTCAGCAATGGTAATGCCATTGAATCACAGTATCTTTACAGTGCAGAAGGAGGCCATTCAGCCCATTGCATCTGCCCCGGTTCTCTGAAAGAGCATTTCATCCAAGTCCCACTCCCCTGCCTTAACTCCGTAACCTTGCACATTATTTTTGGGTAGCAATCTAATTCCCTTTTTAATACCTCGATCGAACCTGCCTCCACCGCCCTTTTGAGGAAGTTTGTTCCAGACTCTAACCACCCTCTGAATGAAAACATTTTTCCTCACATCACATTTATCCTTTTGACAATTATTTTTAATCTGTGCCCTCTAGTTCTTGATGTTCTCTTAAGTTGGAACAGTTTCTCACTATTTACCCTGTCCATACTCCTCAGGATCTTTAATCTATCAAGTCTCTTCCCAGCTTTCCTTTCTCCAAAGAAAAAGAGACCCAACTTCTCTCATCTATCCTCATAGCTACAGTTGTTGATCCCTGGAATCATTCTTGTGAATCTCCTCTGTACTCTCTCCAATGCCTTCATGTACTTCCTCAAGTATGGCACCCAGAACTGGACACAGTACTCCTGATGAGGCTTAACTAGTGTCGTATACAAATTCAACTTGACTTCCTTACTCTTGTACTCAATGCTCCTATTAATAAAGCCTAAGATAATATATGCTTTATTAACTGCTCTATTAACATGCCCTGCCATCTTCAATGAACTGTGTATGTACATGAGGTCCCTTTGTTCCTGCACCTCCTTTAGAGGCTCTCCCTTTATTTTATACTGTCTCACCATATTTTTCCTGCCAAAATGAATCATCTCACACTTCTCTACATTGAGCTTCATCTGCCACATGTCTGCCTAACGTGTCCATGTCCTTTTGAAGTTCAAGATTATCCCCATCACAGTTGACAACATTTCCAATCTTCATATCATCTGCAAATTTTGTAATCATGCCCTGCACACCACAGTCTAGGTCATGAATATATCCAGAAGAGCAAGGGTCCCAACACTGACCCCTTGCTAAAGTCCATGTAGACCACATCAAATGCATTACCCTCATCAACAGTTCTGGTTACCTACTCAAAAAATTCAATCAAATTTGTCAAACACAACCTTTCCTTAACAAATCCATGCTATCCCTGATTAATCCATGTCTCTCCAAGTGCAGATATATTCTGTCCCTCAGAATTCTTTCTAGTAACTTCCCCAACACCAAGGTTAGACTGACAGGCCTGTAATTTCCTGGTCTATTCCTTTTTTTAATAATGGGACAATATTAGCAGTCCTCTGGCACCTCACCTGTGGCCAGAGAGGATTTGAAAGTTACAGCCATGATATCTCTTCCCTTGCCTCCCTCAACAGCCTGGGATACATCTTATCTGGGCCTGCGGATTTATCCACTTTTAAGGCCGCTAAACTCGCTAGTACCTCTTCTCTCTATGTTAATTTCTTCTAATATTTCTCAGCTCTCCACCCTAAACCTTCCTCCAATCTGAAAAACAACCATTTGTTACTACTATAATAAAAGCAAAATACTGCGGATGCTGGAAATCTGAAACAAAAACAAAAGTAGCTGGAAAAACTCAGCAGGTCTGACAGCATCTGCAGAGAAGAATACAGTTAACGTTTAGAGTCTGTATGACTCTACAAAAAAAACATTAACAGTATTCCTCTCCACAGATGCTGTCAGACCTGCTGAGTTTTTCCAGCTATTTTTGTTTTTGTTTTTGTTTCATTTATTCTACTATCTGTTTCCTGTCACTCGGCCAATTTCTTATCCAAGTGCCTACTTTCCCTTTTATTTCATGACCTAGAATTTTGCTCAAGTCTGTGTGGCACTGTATGAAATGCATTTTGAAAATCCATATACACCGTATCAACAGCATTTCCCTTATCAACCTTCTCTGTTACCTCCTTGAAAAGCTCAAAAAAAAGTTAAACATGATTTTCCCTTAATGAATCCATGCTGGCTTTCCTAATTATCCTGCACTTGTCCAAATGACTATTGATATTATCCCATACAGTAATTTCCAGAAGTTTCCCTACCACTGAGGTCAAACTGACTGATCTGTAGTTTCCAGCTCTATCCTTGCACCCTTTCTTGAATAAGGGAGTATTCTCCAGTCTCCAGGCACCTCCCTGTATCTAACGAAGATCAGAAGATTATCACTAGTGCCTCTGCAGTTTCCACTCTCTCTCTTCCCTCAGTACCCTTGGATGCATTTCCTCTGGTCCGGGTACCTTATCTATTTTAAGCAAAGATAGTTTTTCTAAACCTCCTTCCTTCTTCCTCTCTATCATAAGCTATTCTAGTGTACCAGTTGCCTCCTCTCTCTCACCCCAGCCTGGGTAGCACCTTCTTCCTTTGTAAAGACCGATGCAAAGTACTCGTTCAGCACCTCCGTTATTTCTCCAACCTCCACGTGCAAGTTCCCTTTTTTTGTCGCTAATCGACCCTACTCTTTCTTTTACCACTTTTTTATTATTTACATGCTTATAGAAGACTTTGGGATTCCCTTTTATGTTCGCTGCCAGCCTCTTTTCATGCTCTCTCCTTGATTTTTTTTTTGTTTCTTCATTTACCCTTCTGGCCCTTCTATATTCAGCCTGATTCTCCATTGTATTTTCTACCTGACATCCAACGTTTGCATACTTCTTCCTTTTCATCTTTATCTCTCTCTCTCGCCAAGGGTGATGGTTAGATTCTCTCTCTCGTTGGAGATGGTCATTGCCTGGCACTTGTGTGACACGAATGTTACTTGCCATTTGTCACTTGTCAGCCCAAGCCTGGATATTGTCCAAGTGCAGAAAGACCTAGGCGTGGACTGCTTCAGAATCTGAGGAGTCACGAATGGTTCTGAACATTGTGCAGTTATCAGTTAACATCTCACTTCTGACTTTATGTGGAAGGAAGGTCATTGATGAAGCAACTGAAAATGGTTGGGCCTAGGACACCACCCTGAGGAAATCCTGCAGCGATGTCTCTGCAAGGACTGAAATGATAGACTTCCAACAACCACAATCATCTTCCTTTGTGCTAGGTATGACTGCAGCCGTGGAGAGTTTCCCCCCGATTCCCATTGACTCCAGTTTTGCTCGGGCTCCTTGATGCCGCACTTGGCCAAATGCTGCCTTGATATTAAGGGCAGTCACTCTCCCCCTCGGCTCTGGAGCTCAGCTCTTTTGTCCACGTTTGAATCAAGGCTGTAATGAGGTCAGGAGTTGATTGGCCCTGGCGGAACCCAAACTGAGTGTTGGTGAGCAGGTTGCTGCTAAGCAAGTGCTGCTTGATAACACTGTTGATTACCCCCTCCCATCATTTTTACTATGTGCTCTGTGTATATATGCTGATGCAAACTGCTTCACCTCTACCTCTGCCACTGCTCTTATCCACATAATTTTCATGCTGTTGGATGCCTTCTGCCATCAAATCTTGGACACATCATGGCTTCTTTCAGCTGAACCTCAGGAAGACTAAGGCCTTTTTTTTTGGCAATTGGCATAAATCCAAATACTGATATCATTTGCTCAAGCTGAACTGAACCATATGCAGCCTCTGGATCATCCTCAATTGTCTCTGAAGTAGGTTTCACTATTTTCATCACCAAGATGGCTTGTAATTAGAGATTAATCTCTGTAGCATTACCTGCCTCTGCCCTTGATTCATCTCTTCCTGATGCTGGGCCCTCATCTAAGCTTTACCTTTCATACTTAATTACCTCCTGCCCTTTTTGCTGGACTTCCATTGTTCGCACTTGGAACTTCCACTGCAGCTTATCCAAAGTGCAGCTGTTAATATCCTGTCCAGCATTGTCTCACTCACCCACTTAAATCTTTCCCCAATAAATCAATTTTATATATTTCATTACATATTCTGCCATGGCCTTAATCCTACTTTTGTAACCTCCTCCAGACTAACTTCCACTTTCATATCTTTTAATCCTCCAACTTTGATCTGCTGTGAATTGACCTCGCTTTGTCCTACCTTTGGCAAAATTTTTAGCTGTCTACCGATACTCTAGAACTTCCTCTCTAATCTCCAATATCTCTATACTTGTCTGCCCTCCTTCACAAACCTTCCAAAAACCTATCTCTTTTACATAGCCGTAAGTCATCTCTTTGATCTGTATCCCATGGGCTGGGATTTTTATCAGGTGGGTTGGGAGATTGGAGCAGCAGGAAAATGTTATCAGGAGGGTTCCCGACACTGTCTCACTGGCAGGCCATTTTACCAGGAACCGCAGCAGCTCGGTCACCACCGACCTGAGGCGGGCGACCAATTTATATAATTCAAAGGCTAGTTGATGGCCACTTGTCTAGTCAGTGGTGGCGCAGCCCCCATGGAGGCAGCTTCCCAACAGTGTCTTGGGGAGGTGGGGGGGGACCCTTAATTTCCAGAGACTCCAGGCCCTTCTGGTAATGGCCAACCCTATGGCCCCAATATCACTGCTGGAGGGGTTACCTCTCTAATCACTGGCGCCTGCCTGGCCCTGGCACAGAAATAAAAGTTTCATCTTTCCTGTGAGGACATCTTAATTGGCAGCCGCTGGGAAGACTGCAGCCACAGTCCCATTGCCCTCTTGCATGGGCATGTAGGACTCATGTTGGGTCCTTACATCAGGACTTGCCTCACATCAGGAAAATCCCAGCCATTATTTCATCTGTTTCTCTTACTATATCTCTGAAGCATCTTAAGATGCTCCCAACATTGGAGTTGCTATGTTAACGAAAGGTGTTCTTCACCTGAATACTTTATTTGCTGAATGTGCAAGGAAGGAGGAATAATAATCTTGTCACCATTGACTGATAGCAATACCAGTTGAATCACCACTTGTAGCAGAGAAGAGTGAATAGTGAGACTGAATAGATAGACTTTCAGATAAAGGCAGCTGCTTTTTGTTATAATGTTCATATACAGAAGTAATCAAATTACTCCAGAAATTGATATCTTTGGCTTACCTAATATAGCACTCGCACTAGGATTTTTTAAATTGAAAGTTTCATTTGTCTTCAGCTAAATGTGTGTTTCTTGTTTTGGGATTAGCTTGGTTTGCACTGGAAGTTAAGTAAAAGGAAATGTGAGTCCAGTAACATGATGGAATATGTAAGTACACCTTCATTTTGATAACCTTGTTATAAAGCTTTTTTTTTTGCTTTGCCAATTTTCTCCCTTGCTCCTCTGAAGACACTGATCCTTTTTAGGACGCAATTCCATGGACACTGCCTATGACCAGTCTTCACATTGATTCTGGCCAGTGAATGTCAGCGGAATGTTTGCAGACATCACAACTGAGTGATTTTATCCTTGCCTAACATCCACATAAATATTTTCCAGCAATAATTGCTGGAAACTGAGCAAGAGTGGGAGGTTTATTTTCATCAAGTTCACTATTATCACTGCCCTGATTGCTGCTGGTTGGCTAATTTCAGACCTGGAATTGAAATGAGGAGAGGAAGCAAAAATCAGTAGGCTGGTCACCTCCACTCTGATTCGTGAAGGCTCACTCAAGATCGGCTTTTCTAGAGTTCTGAGACTAGCTGCCCTTCAATGTTCTTGATTTGGAATAGCACAGCATGCACGATCTAAGGAGTTATTTTCTGTTTTGTTTATTAGTTGTGCTAACATGTATGAAACCCACCTCTTGGTATCTAGGTAAACTTATTTCTACACTGCAAGTATTTTATTTGGTTCTCCTGTAAGTTTTTGTGGACTGAATGTAAAACAGTATTTGGTATTGAACAAACAAGTAAACTTCTTTCTTATTCTTTGCAGGTAATACTAATAGAATTCTTACCAAAATTTCCTATATTCCGACCGGATTGAAAAAAAACCCAACCACCGAAGTAACAGCATATCATTCCTGCCCTTAGTGCCTTGTAGATATCTGAACAGATGACTGCCAATACACCTGTTTTAACAGTAATCTACTGTAGTGAGTGTCAATATCTTTCTAATCTATTTTCTTTCTTTCACAAAGCACATTTTGCACATGTATTATTTTCCCTTTCTCTGAAGTGTTGCACTCAATCTGTTACCCCATTCACTTGTTGAATGTGGAGATTTTCACTTTGAAAGAACTCAAATCTTGTACATAGTGCTTCAGTCCATATTGTACAGTGTGGTTATATTAATGTTTACAGATTGTAATGTTACTCCTTTACTACATCCCAAGAATCTAGAAATATGGAAGGACTTTTTGATCGTGTGTATTTTTGTGCAGATTTTAATCTGCATACCATATTCATGATGAGATTAGCAATGCAACTGGAAGTGGAAGTGCCTTTTACACTAGGAACAATTCCTCCCATTAAAGTCAAAGATAAACTCTAATGTACACTGCATGCTAAGGAAGTTAATTAGATGAAAACTAATTTCTGCAATAGGGCTACTGAATTTAAGTATTCTGATCATTATTGCCGTCTACAGGTAACTAAATTTTATTCTATAACTCGCAAAGCATTACTATGTTGAATATTATATTTCATTATGGATGAAGGATAAAATGGATGGAAGATTCAGTGTATGGTTCCTATTAGTATCAAATTACCCTTAGTTAATATGTTTTCCTCACTCCCACAATACTTTGCTTTTTAACCTCTGCTTTAGCTTGGGTAGTCCTGCTGAAATTTTACTAAATGATTCATTTCCCATTTGAGAATCATTGTTTAATTGGTAACACCTAAGTTTTAATCATGTTGCTAAATAACAGTTTTATGTAATTGGAAGTTTTCATTGTGAAAGAAGAATACATTATGAATATTTGTATCAACAAGAATTTTTAATTTCTCTCGCTCCAAAGCATACTCCAGGAGACTTTGTGTTCCTGTTCTACAAAGATTTGGGGGTAGGGGGGAAGTTAGTAAAGATGCAAGTTATACATGTTGAGCTCTCTTTTCAGGAATATTAAGTTTTGTGGATTTTATTTTTAGTAATTAGCACACTTTTTTTAAAGTAGATGGAGTTGGCCACTCTGCTTAACTTTAAGCAGTGGAGCCAAAATTCATTGCCTATTTTTTTTAGTACCTTGTACTTTCTAGTATAGAGATATTTAATTACAGTAGTGTAATACGAATAGATTTTTTGCAACTTGGGAAGGGCAGAATATTTGAGAATTTTATAAATCTTTTAATATATATACCTGCCACACCTGTATTGCATTCTGTAACACAATTCTTCTTTGGGTCACTGTAGATAGCTGTAGAGGGTGCCTCATTTAGTGTCAGGGCAGGAAGACAAAATGGCCTTTGGTACACTGAAGCTAGTCTCTCTAGTACCCAAACTCACTCTCTCGTCACAGTATCCAGCTGCATTTTTAATGACCTTTTAATGTATTTGGCTCCACTGCCCTTGCTGGTAAATTATTGCAAGCATTTGATCCTTTAAATAAAGAATGCCCTAATAGCTGTTTTAAATTTTGTGCTTGCCTTAATATTCCAGGTTAACATTGTCTCTACATTTTAATATATTTTGAGGACCCCTCCTTCCTTTTTGTTTTCCCCGCCCCCAACTCATATTTTAATTTAACATACATTTCCTCTTCTTCCTCTTAGTGCCAGAACTGAATTTTTTTTCCATTTTGGAACTTCTAAGAATCAATCAAATGTATAAATTTGTCATGTGGATTTTAACCAGTTGTTGTTAAACTGAGTAAAATTGGTCCAAAGATGTGGAGAAAGTGCCAAATTAACTAAATGGTTTACCTGTGGAAGTAGTTGTCTATTCCCGGTAATCACCTACACATTTGCCTGTGAATCAGAATTGATAGATCTCAAGATAACTTACACTTGAATTATCTTGATTTTATTCTATGGATTATCACTTTGCCCAAACAATTTGACCTGGATTATTTCACAGTAACTTCTAAAATTATGAAAAAACAAAACTATTGGATAAAATAGTTCCCAGGAGCAAAAATCATGTTAATTACCATATGGCTATTCATAGCCACACTTTTTAAAAAAAAATGAACCACCTCCCCTCCTGCCTTGTGCATTCCCTCACTTTAATTTTGTTGGGTCATTGATCAAATTCAGGTGGGTTATTTAAAGACTATCTAATTGCATCAATGTTGCTAAAGTGTTAATAAGAAAGGGATAACTGCCAGGTTGCATTGAAGTAAAATGTATTACACATCAGATTTGTAAAAACTGACCAGACATTGTATGTTTAGCATGTTAGAACACTATTGGCCTGATGATTTTGTAATGCAGCTTCCTGCATACCGACTTTTTATAATAAAAACAGTGCTGGAAAATCTCAACAGGTCTGACAGTGTCTGTGAAAAAAGGAAACAGTTAATGTTTTCATATTGGACTTGAAACATTAACATTTTCTCTCTCCACAGATGTGGCCAGATCTGCTGAGTTGTTCCAGCACTTTTGTTTTTATTTCAGATCCCCAGCATCTGCAGTATTTTGCTTTTATATTACTGACTTTTTATGTTGCCTATTTTTAACCATAATTGTGCTCTTTGCCAGAATTTTACATCAGAGTTTAATAGAAAAATATTATGAAGTAGTAATTTGAAAAGTTACAAGATAGCTATGTGTACCCTGATATTCCTACACATCCCTTTTTTAAAAAATCTATATAGTTTGTTTAATTTGAATGTTGCTAGTACAGGTCCTAATATGGAGGAGAATGTTCCATTTCAAATTTTTGATTAACATTTTCATGTTTTTTATTCAATGTAATTTTTTTGTTTATTTGAAAGTGCAACAAATTGGTCTTGTTAACTGCAGAAAAACAAAGTTTCAAATGCAGGTCTATGCTGTTTGGAAGCACTTTCTTCAAACATGCTTGTTGCTTGTGGATGAAGCAGTTTAAAAATTGGTCCAATAATCAGGACTGCAATGTGGTTGCATGATAGATTGTACACAGTTGTAAATGACATCAAAAATTAAAGCAATTTTTGCTGGCAACACCATGTGAAGAATGTAGAATACACATTTCACTACATGTAGTTTTTAAAACTAATTTTAGTTGTTTAAGTTATTTGACAGATTAAAAGATCCTTTGTCATGTGGAGCATGTTTTCAGTAGGTACTCAAGTGATGTCAGCAGAAGAAAGTAAATTAATTCAAACACTTTATTTGAATAAAGGGGAAATTTTGCAAAGGTTCACCATTGTTGCATAATATTTGTTGGTTGCGTTATTAAACATGGCTGTGGAAAGAGAAGAAAACCCCAAATTTCCAAACATAGAATTCAGTTTACTATTGTCAAATCTAGCCTTTGTACTGTATTTCAATTACATCATCTAAACCGCGTTGTGCTGAACGTGCTGTAGACCAATGGATAAGCATATAGATAAATATCAGTGTTTTATGAAATCTTTTCAAAAGTATTGGCCTAACCAATAAAGTGCTATACTTCTGAGTTGCACCTAGCACTAGAAATTCATAACGTGTCAGTAATTCAAACAATCACATTGCCATTGTTTGAATTTTTGCCAATTGAAGTATCTAATTTTCTTCTCTTCTCCACCCCCTCCCAAAATCTTCTGTCGTCATAATTAAGCTTACAGTTGACTGTTTTGTGTACTTATAGAATGTACTACTTTCCATCCCACTAGGTCATTTATGAACATGTATAAATAAAACAAGTTTTAAGTATAGTGTGGTGTTTTAACTTCCTCCACATCTCCCACCCCTTACTTAAATCTTCAGTTAAAATCATCTAGGATTTGTTCATATTACAACAATAAACAAAACGGACTATTTTAGTTTTGCACCGGTGGTGATGTTGGAATGGATCACTTGCAAAACCTACCAGTTAATTCCTGATTCATTTCACCTGATGAGTCTCGTTATGTTTTCTCTTTGGAAGAGTATAGTGGCAGTTGGACTCTTCACTGCATGCTAAATGAATACTACTGTTTTTTAAGAAAAGGTTACAAAAAGACTACCTGGTCATTATCACATTGCTGCTTGAGAGAGCTTGCTGTGTCCAATTTGATGTTGCAATTCCTGCATTACAACAATGTCTACACTTCATATATAAAAAAAAATAAGTACTTTGGCTGTAAAATGCTTTGAGAAGCCCTGTGATCATGAAAGGCATTATGTAATTTTTTTAAAGAACATGATTATACCTTCACCCCTTTTCCTGAGCTTTTGCTTGTCCTAAAGCACTAATTGCTCCTTTTGTCCATTTGGTTTTGATATTGTAACTGGTGTGTGCCACCTCAAAGGTATCAGCCTTTCAGAATTTTTCCAATTTTTTGAATATTTTTTGTTCACCTGCTACTATAGCATTGACTGTACTAAATAATTTTTTTCTCCAATCATTACCTCAATTGAAAAATATGCCTTTTTTATGCATCAATATGATTTGGTGAAATGGAGCATTTTTCACTCTTCACCTGGGTGAAACTGGCACTCTTATCCATGTCATGTTTAGTAAAGCTCCTTTTCCTCTCTCCAACAATATTTGCCTCATCACTAACTACCAGAAAAGTGAAAATACTGGACTTCCAACACCATACATGCTTATTGAAAATTTCACTTGGGTCATTAGTAAAGCAGATTTGTGCTATGGGCTTGTGCTTTTAAAAAATACGAATTGAGACTGCTCAAACTCATTTTAGCATCCAGCATTAAATAGTTTAAAGCAATTCTCGCATAAGCTTTAAAATGTTAAGGTCCCAATAATCTACCCTATCTTCAGACATGCAACAGCTATTGCTGTAGACTTTTAAACCAAATCCAAACAACTGCAGTATTATGAGCAGTTTTATGGTATGAGTTCACTCCTAATTGGAATTGGATTGAGATCGTCCCACATTCCATTTGAACACAAGTGAGAGGAGATCGTCATTCAATCAGTTTTGAATGGTCTCAGATCCACATTGAATAGCTGAAGTATCTGCACTTAGGCATTGTTCCATCTAAGGCCTGAATGCATACTGATTAAGTGTTTCAAGAAACTGAAAGGTTGTCAAAAATTTCGGTTGGGTACCTTTTAATAATTAATACCCAGTGAATTCATGAGTTACATTGGGCTAAATGACCATCATTCTGTCTAAATCCATGAGAATAATACTCTTTAATTCAGTTCTTTTGCTCTTGTATCCTTTTATTCTTTTGTCCTTTATTACTATTTTTAGACAAATTAAACACATGTAATTGAATTTAATCCACCATTAAACACCCACAGTTCACTCTATAGTGATTAAAGAAATCTACCACAGTGGAGAAAAATATACTGGGTATGCACAAACATGGTTCAAGTGAGTTCATATGCCTGTCTTATTTCTACATGTAAATCAGTGTCTCTCTGACCTAGGATTGCTGAGAGTTTTGGGTTTTAAAACAATTCCGATTTATACAAATTTACATAATCCAATAACCACCTACTATAAGAAATTAGGTAGGGGCCATTAAAACTATATGCTGCTGAAGCATTAAGGCCATCTAAAACTGTTAAACAATTGTTAACCTTATGTTCTCAATACCACTGTTTTCTTGTATACAACTTTGATAAAATCAGATGTCATATTACACTAACATTTTCTAGTTCCCTTGACACCTGGGCCAGTAAAATGTAATTGTGAATTAATATATGCAGTGCGTTTCACTACTTTTCCAAGTCATGCTAGTTGAAATATGTATTTGTTCCACCTATATATGTACAATCTTTGATCCTACTATAACTCAATGAGCAATGCACTGGCATAATGCTTTTTATGATTAGTGTCAAGGAAATTGAGTTGTACATTATAGAATTTCAAAAGCAGCTGATCCATAATGATGCTTTTATGATGGTTTTGTTTTCCAGCGTTTAGTTGTGCCTAGGGTAATAAACATTTCATAACATGTATGAAATACAACAGCTTCAACAAATAAGAAAGTTCCTTCTTGAGCTGAATTTTAAATCAGCTGTAAATAAAAGACTATGCAAGTGTCAGACAATGACTTTCTCTAGCAAGAGAAGGTCTTAAACTACTTCCCCTTAGGCAATGGTAATGGTGTTGAATGCCAATTTCCCCCCACCATAGATGTCGTAGGAGGTCACAATTGACGAGAAATTTAACTTGACCAGCTACTTAAGTACTGAAGACTACAAGAGCAGATTAGAGGTTGGGAATTCTGCAGTAAGTCAGTTACCCTCATTCTTCCCCAAAGCCTTTGGGGTATGGCATAATTCAGCAGTGTGATGGAATGCTCTCTACTTGCTCTGAAAAGGCAGTCAAGAAGCTCGACACCATCCAGCCAAAGCATCCTGTTCGAGCAGTGACCCTTCTACCACTCTAAATATTCACTTCCTTCAGTACCAATACACTGCAGCGTGTACCATTTTAAGATGCACGGTCGGAATACTAGCAATAAAGTTCCCCTGCAAGTTGCATGCCATTCTTACTTGGAGATATATCACTGCTCCTTCATCGTCACTGGGCAAAATCATGGCACTCACTAAGGGCACTGTGGGTGTAACTTCACCACAGGAACCGAAGCAGTTCAAGAAGGTCGCTCACCGCCAACACTTCTCAAGGGGTATTAGGGATGCATAATAAGTGCTGGCTTTGCCAGCAATACCTGCATCCTATGGAAAAAAAGATCCAAATCGGCCTGCCAACTCTCACAAAGTTAAGTTGTACCCAGTATCTCTCTTAGGATCCCCAGGCTTGCTGCTTCTCCCCCATCACCCCACCCCTCCTGCCAAGTCAACCTTTACACCGCTCCTAAAAATCCCTGACCATTTCTTAGGCCACATTTCCTGAATTTTCTGCTGTTGTGTGAAGTGCCTTGGAACATTTACTTTGTTGAAAGACCTCTATACAGTATAAGCACAGGTTGCAGTGGCATTTTATCAATGGACTCATTTAATCCATTCTATACAATGGCAAGGTTTCTTGAAACCAATATTATTTTCAACATAAGTCATATGAACAGTGAAAAAATTAACTCCTCTGACATTCCAAAATGGTGAAAAAAATCACCTCAATTTTTAAAATAGAATTTCAGATTCTTATTAATTTTTTATAAAATAAGTTTAAGATAAACTAAATTAGCTCTAGTTTACCACCACCTTGTCAGTTCTAAAGTTTGCATAAGAGTTACATATCGCTTCTATCCTATACATCACTTCTCTAAACCAAGATGTCATAATGCTCACTGATTTCTATGTAGTAATTGCTTCCACAGTGCTTGTATTCAAACTGTTTGCATTCTCAAAGTACCAGAGTGGAGCATTTTGATACATTAAGCTATTTGTTATAACATTTGGAGCACAAACAATAATCCAGCATTGCATGGATACTGAAATAAGCTTTTTTAAAAACTCAGTACTCTGGTCTCCCAAGACACATTTTACAACCAAGCTGCTTCTAAGGCCTCTGCCAATACAATTCTGACCTGGCTGATCTGATGCTCTCCTTAGTGGATTAATAGATGTGGTGGAAATATTGGAGTAAATTATTCGCCTTTTCCAGCAACCGAGGAGCTGATGATCTGGCTCCAATATTGACCAATTTCTTTCAAGTGTCAATTAACACCAGCTACTGATCAGACCAGTGGAGAGACCAAAAAGGAGATACAAAACTCCTAGAAAACTACAGACGCATCAGCATCATTTACAAATTGAGTGAACATATTGTTCATTCTCATGTCATGAAACGCTTTACTCACAATATCCTGGTAGATATTCAGTATGGTTTTCAGTCAAAAAGATCTACCGCAACACAGCTATTGATCACCGAGCTTTAAGTCTTGAAAGAGGTGAAACTACTCACATGGTAATACTAGATTTCTCAAAAGCCTTTGACAAAGTTCCTCGTGAAAAGCTCTTGTCCAAACTTCACTACTATGGGATCAGTGGGACATTGTCTTTTGTTGGTAACAAAGTGCCAGATCCAATTTAACAAAGAGAGGTATGCGATGGGGAATCCTCCTATCCTAGAAATATCCTCTCCGATGTGCCCTAGGGAACTGTGTTGGGACCTTTACTCTTTGTAATATAGGCCCCGCTAGCCTCCTAATCCTTTCCAGATATGAACAAAATGCCCTGGAGCTAGAGAGACATATTGGGCATGGAAAGGCGGGGGTGCCAGAAAAAGGTAAGAGTGCAGTGACCATAAGACCATAAGACTTAGGAGCAGAAATTAGGCCATTTGGCCCATCAAGTCTGCTCCGCCATTCAATCATGGCTGATAAGTTTCTCAACCCCATTCTCCCGCCTTCTCCCCGTAACCTTTGATCCCTTTACCAATCAAGAACCTATCTATCTCAGTCTTAAATACACTCAATAACCTGGCCTCCACAGCCTTCTGTGGCAATGAATTCCATAGATTCATCACTCTCTGGCTAAAGAAGTTTCTCCTCATCTCTGTTCTAAAAGGTCTTCCCCTTACTCTGAGGCTGTGCCCTCGGGTTCTAGTCTCCCCTACTAATGGAAACATCTTCCCCACGTCCACTCTATCCAGGCCTTTCAGTATTCTGTAAGTTTCAATCAAACCCCACCTCATCCTTCTAAATTCCATCGAGTATGGACCCAGAGTCCTCAAACGTTCCTCATATGTTAAGCCTTTCATTCCTGGGATCGTTCTCGTGAACCTCCTCTGGACCCTCCCCAGGGCCAAAACATCCTTCCTGAGGTACGGGGCCCAAAATTGCTCACAATATTCTAAATATGATCTGACCAGAGCCTTATAAAGCCTCAGCAGCACATCCCTGCTTTCATATTCTAGTCCTCTCGAAATAAATGCCAACATTGCATTTGTCTTCTTAACTACCGACTCAACCTGCAAGTTAACCTTAAGAGAATCCTGGACTAGGACTCCCAAGTCCCTTTGCACTCCAGATTTCTGAATTCTCTCCCCATTTAGAAAATAGTCTATGCCTCTATTCTTCCTACCAAAGTGCATGACCTCACACTTCCCCACGTTGTATTCCATCTGCCACTTCTTTGCTCATTCTCCTAACATGTCCAAATCCTTCTGCAGCCTCCCCGCCTCCTCAATACTACCTGTCCCTCCACCTATCTTTGTATCATCTGCAAACTTAACCAGAATGCCCTCAGTTCTTTCATCTAGATCATTAATGTATAAAGTGAAAATTTGTGGTCCCAACACTGACCCCTGCGGAACTCCACTAGTCACTGGCCGCCATCCTGAGAAGGACCCCCTTATCCCCACTCTCTGCCTCCTGGCAGACAGCCAATCTTCTATCCATGCTCGTACCTTGCCTCTAAAACCATGGGCTCTTATCTTACTGAGCAGCCTCCTGTGCGACACCTTGTCAAAGTCCTTCTGGAAGTCCAAGTAGATAACATCCATTGGCTCTCCTTTGTCTAACCTACTCGTTACCTCCTCAAAGAACTCTAACAGATTTGTCAGGCATGACCTCCCCTTGATGAAACCATGCTGACTTTGCCCTATTTTACCATGCACTTCCAAGTATTCTGAAATTTCATCCTTAATAATGGACTCTAAAATCTTACCAACGACCGAGGTCAGGCTAATCGGCCTGTAATTTCCCGTCTTTTGCCTCACTCCCTTCTTAAACAGGGGGGTTACATTAGTGATTTTCCAGTCCTCTGGGACCCTCCCTGACTCCAGTGATTCCTGAAAGATCGCCACTAACACCTCCACTATCTCTTCAGCTATCTCCTTCCGAACTCTGGGGTGTAGTCCATCTGGTCTAGGTGATTTATCCACCTTCAGACCTTTCAGTTTTCCTAGCATCTTCTCCTTGGTAATGGCCACCATACTCAGCTCTGCCCCCCGACTCTCTTGAACTTTGGGGATGTTACTCGTGTCTTCCACCGTGAAGACTGACGCAAAGTACCTATTCAGTTTCTCCGCCATTTCTTTGTTCCCCACTACTACTTCTCCAGCGTCATTTTCCAGCAGCCCAATGTTCACTTTTGCCTCTCTCTTACCCTTTATATATCTAAAAAAACTCTTGCAATCTTCTTTTATATTACTGGCTAGTTTACCCTCATATTTAATCTTCTCCCTCCTTATTTCTTTTTTAGTTGTCCTCTGTTGGTCTTTGTAGGCTTCCCAATCCCCTGGTTTTCCACTGCTCTTCGCCGCATTGTATGCTTTCTCTTTAGCTTTTATGCTGTCCCTGACTTCCCTTGTCAGCCATGGTTTTCTCGTCCTCCCTTTAGTATGCTTCTTCTTCCTAGGGATGAATTTTTGCTGTGTCTCCCAAAATACTCCCAGAAACTCCTGCCATTGCTGTTCCACTGTCTTTCCTGCTAGGCTCATCTCCCAGTCAATTCTGGCCAGCTCCTCCCTCATGCCTCTGTAGTTGCCTTTATTCAACTGTAATACCATTACATCTGATTCCAGCTTTTTCCTCTCAAATTGCAGGGTGAATTCTATTATATTATGGTCACTTCCTCCTAAGGGTTCCTTCACCTTAAGCTCCCTTATCAAATCTGCCTCATTACACATCACTAAATCTAGAATTGCCTGTTCCCTAGTGGGCTCCAACACAAGCTGCTCCAAAAAGCCATCTCGTAGACATTTCACAAATTCCTTTTCCCAGTCTACCTACATATTGAAATCCCCCATGATCACTGTAACCTTGCCTTTCTTACATGCCTTTTCCATTTCCTGGTGTATCTTGTGCCCCACATCCTGACTACTGTTCGGAGACCTGTACATAACTCTCATTATGGTTTTTTTACCTTTGCGGTTCCTCAACTCTACCCACACAGATTTTACATCATCTGACCCTTCCGTCATTTCTTGCTATCGATTTAATTTCATTTCTTACTAACAAAGCAACCCCACCCCCTCTGCCAACCTGCCTACCTTTTCGATAGGATGTATATCCTTGGATATTTAGCTCCCAGTCCTGATCCCCTTGCAGCCATGTCTCTGTGATGCCCACCACATCATACCTGCCAATTTCAATCTGCGCCACAAGCTCATTTACCTTATTTCGTATACTGCGTGCATTCAGAGACAACACCTTCAGTCCTGTATTTCCCGTCCCTTTTCTCATTGTCGTCCCTTTATCTGATGTGCTTGAAGTTAGATTCCTAGCCCTTTCCAAACACTCTGTCCTAGTTTGTGTTCTGGGGACTTTAATAGCCTCTCCTGGGTTCTCCTTTCTTAGTTTTTTCATAATTTTCCATGAAGTTGAATCCACCCCCCCCCCCACCACCATATGCTAACCTGCTGCTTTGTTTCCCATTAGTCATACTTTTTGGAGTTTTACCCTTCCCTCCCCCCGCCCATTTTCTAGTTTAAAGTCCTATTGACCACCCTATTTACCCTTTTTGCTAGAACATTGGTCCCAGATCAGTTCAGGTGAAGACCGTCCCAATAGTACAGATCCCTTCTGTTCCAATACTGATGCCAGTGCCCCATGAAATGGAACCCCTCTTTCCCACACCACTCCTTTAGCCATGTGTTTACTTCCCTTATTCTCGCGTCCCTATGCCAATTTGCATGTGGCTCGGGTAGTAATCCGGAGATTATAACCCTTGAGGACCTGTTCTTTAATTTAGTTCCTAGTTCCTGATAATCCCCAAACAGGTCCTCTTTCCTAGTGTTACCTATGTTATTTGTCCCGACGTGGACCACAACAACTGGATCCTCCCCCTCCCTCTCCAATATCCTTTCAAGCCGGTCAGAGATGTCCCTCACCCTGGCTCCGGGCAGGCAACATACCATGCGGGACTCTCGATCCTGCTTACAAAGGATGCTATCAATTCCCCTAATTATAGAATCCCCTACAACTACCACTTGTCTTTTCGCTCCTCCCTCTTGAATGGCCTCCTGTGCCATGTTGCTGTGGTCAGCTGGCTCATCATCCCTACAGCCCTGTTCCTCATCCACACAGGGAGCAAGTACCTCGTACTGTTGGACAAGGTCAAGAGCTGAGGCTCCTCTGTTCCTGAACACAGGATCCCTCTACCTGCCTCACTTGCAGTCACACCCTGCTGACCCTGACCACTGACCAAATTTGAGGTACTTAATCTACCGGGTGTGACCGCCTCCTGAAACAAAGCGTCCAGGTAACTCTCCCCCTCCCGGATGTGCCGCAGCGTCCGGAGCTCGGACTCTAGTTCATCAATTCTGAGCCGGAGTTCCTCCAGCAACCAACACTTGCTGCAGATGTGGTCACTGTGGCTCGCAATGGGATCTACCAGCTCCCACATCATACAGCTACAGCACATCGCCTGCCCAGCCATCTCGACTTAGATAAATAGTTTATTAATTAGTTTTGCAGTGTTTTTTTTTCAAATTTGGTGCAAGTTTCCTACCAACCAATCAGGTCACAGCTTTCCTGTGATGTCACTTTTTCAGTTTAGGCTTCAGTTACTCTGTGCCCCAAGGTCACCGCTCCGGTGCTCCTCTCTCCGAGACTGCTCCCTAGAGACAAAGCCGCGAATCCCCGTGGTAAGCTAGATTGATACTCACTGCTCCAGTACTCCTCCCTCCGAGTCTGCTCCCTGGACACAAGGCCACGAATCCCTGAGGTAAGCTAGATTTATACTCACCATTCCGGTGCTCCTCCCTCCGAGTCTGCTCCCAGGATTTACTCACCAATCAGCTGCTTTTTCTTTAAAATCCACTTTCAGAAGAGTGTCCCTCACAGGTCTGGTGCGCTCCTTAAGGCACTGCCTCTTCCTCTCTCTTTTTTTTTAGGTTTGAGGAGGAGGGAGGGATGGAAACACTACAGCAATGTAATGTTTGGGGCTATTCCGTTCTTTGACAGTGGGTCCTCCTCGATCCCCTCCTGAGTCGCGGTGACTGCGGTGATTTCTCCGAGAATGCTTCAGTCACTTCTCACCAGCGCCCTCTGCTGGAGTGCACAGAGGTGAGACTTTTGGTTTGTGCAACATTCTAGTGTAGCTTCTTCATTGATGTGAGCCTCGAACCTGGAGTCCCCATTGATCATTGGAAGACAAGGCACCATGATGCAGATCTCCATGGTCTTACCAGGGTGCCTGTATGCACAGTGACAGCGTGATGACTTTAACTAATGACATGTCCTTGTTCTCCCTTGTAGGTTTGCCAGCAGGCGTGCACTCTGCGGACCCTGAAGGGCCACCCTGACACCGAGGACCACCAAGCTTCTGTTGCACCTGCGTCACAACCGTTCTCTGAAGCAGGCACCAGCATAAATCTATGCCCACCTTAGGTCAATGGCTAGTACCTCGGTGCACATTGGTGAGGGCACTTCACACCCGCTTGAGGTGCAGGCGGAGGCAGAGAATTGCAAGGGCGCTAGCAGTTGGAGGACTGCTGGGGACCAGGACGATGCTTATTTGAAGGCTGATGATAAGCCTCTGGAGTCGTCCGTTAGGCAGCAGTGGCTGGATGTCCAGCGAGATGTGCAGGTGGATCTAGTGGAGATCCATGAGGGTATGCGTGCCATGGTCTCCATGATGAGGAGTCCATGTGGAGCATCAGCCCTGTGTTGACTGTCATGGGCAAATGCATTGCTTCCTCCATTGAGAGAGTTGCGACTTTCATGGAGAGGCAGCTCCAGGAACAGAATCAGGGGTCCTGGGGTTGTGCTCAGACCTGAAGCCCTCACACAGGCACTGACCTCAGGTGTTCAGTGTCCGTGTGGGAGATGGATGAGGCACCCAGTATCCCAACTAGGTGCCTGTCCATCAATGGTGAGCAGCGGGGTCCAGAGCGATCTCACGTTGGCGTATGAACTGTCTGTCATCCCTGCCGCTCCTCTCAAGGCGCTCTGCATGACGGCAGCAGCTCCTCCACCCTTCTGCCATTGACCGTGGCAATTGATGAGGCCGCGACGACTGGGGAGATGCCAGCCGTGGCACTAGTCACTCCTTCCCATGCGGGGCCAGCACAGGCTCCACTGGCCAGAGGACAACTGCCAAGGTCATCAAGGCCAACAAGACAGCAGAGTCAGCAGGCTGTCTCCAATGCCAATGCCAGCGAAAGGGGAGCACCAAGACATAGCAGTTGCAAACCCAAGCTAAAGGCGCCATGAGCACAAGAGGGACAGGCCACACGCGACTTTATGTTCATTTATGTTTATGTATACTGGTCTGGGGTTGAAGACCAGAAACATTTATTTAAATATTATTGAACTGTCAGAATGACATGAGTTGTGTTTTTGTCGTCATGGCCTGAGTTTGCTTCACCTTTTTATTTCATTGGTGCAGGGAACGCCAGTATGTAATGCTGGACATAGGTGGCTCTGAACTTCATTGCACAGGCACTGAGTGTTCTTTGTGTTCAAATGAAAGGATGGAGGTGGCGGCCCAGGCATGCAGTTGAAGCTGATCCTTAGTAGCCTAGCTGAAGGAGCATTGGATCAAGGCATCCCTGGTGTCCCTGCCTCCCTGCAGTTTATCGTGGTCTGGCTCCGCGCTCTCGGCGTTCTCCTCACCGTGCTCCTCTTCTGACTCACTATTGGACTCATTATCTGTGGCCTGTGCAGCTGCATCAAGATCTTCTTGCTCCAGTGACTCCGCCTTGCCAGTGCCAGATTGTGGAGACTGCAGCATGCAACCACTATCAGTGACACCCGCTCTGGGGGGTATTGTAGTGCTCCCCATGAACGGTCCAGGCATTGAAAGCACATCTTGAGAAGACCTATGGTCCTCTCTACCACCGTTGTTGTGGAGGCATGACTCATATTATAATGCTTCTCTGTCCCTGTTCTTGGGTTGCAGAGAGGCATCATGAGCCACCTCTTCAACGGATAGCCCTTGTCACTCAGCAGCCATCCATCCAGTCAGGCTGGAGCAATGAAAAGCCTCGACACCTTTTCTTATTTATTCATTCTTGTGATATGGGCTTCGCTGGCTGGGCCAGCATTTGTTGCCCATCCCTGTTGCCTTTGAGAAGGCGGTGGTGAGCTGCATTCTTGAACTGCTGCAGTCCATGTGGTGTAGTACATCCACAGTGCTGCTAGGAAGGGAGTTCCAGGATTTTCACTGAGCGTGAAGGAAAGGCAACATATTTCCAAGTCAGGATGTGAGTGACTTGGAAGGGAACTTCCAGGTGGTGGTGTTCCCATCTATCTGCTGCCCTTGTTCTTCTAGATGGTAGTGGTCATGGATTTGGAAGGTGCTGCTGAAGGAGCCTTGGTGAATTCCTGCAGTGCATCTTGTAGATGGTACACACTGCTGCTTCTGTGCATCGGTGGTGGAGGGAGTGAATGTTTGTGGATGTGGTGCCAATCAAGCGGGCTGCTTTGTCTTGGATGGTGTGAAGCTTCTTGAGTGTTGTCGGAGCTGCACTCATCCAGGCAAGTGGGGAGTATTCCATCACATTCCTGACTTGTGCCTTGTAGATGGTGGACAGGCTTTAGGAAGTCAGGAGGTGAGTTACTCACCACAGGATTCCTAGACCCTGACCTGCTCTTATAGCCACAGTATTTATATGGTTAGTCCAGTTCAGTTTCTGGTCAATGCTAACCCCCAAGATGTTGTTGATGGGGGAATTTAATGATTGTTATGCCATTGAATGTCAAGGAGCGATGGTTAGATTCTCTCTTGTTGGAGATGGTCATTGCCTGACACTTGTGTGGCGTGAATGTTACTTGCCCAATCCTGGATATTGTCCAGGTCTTGCTGCATTTGGACATGGACTGCTTCAGTATCTGAGGAGCTGCGAATGATGCTGAACATCTTGCAATCATCAGCGAACATCCCCATTTCTGACCTTATGATGGAAGGAAGGACATTGATGAAGCAGCTGAAGATGTTTGGGCCGTGGACACTACCCTGGGGAACTCCTGTGGTGATGTCTTGAAACTGAGATGGCTGACCTCTAACAACCACAACCATCTTCCATTGTGCTAGGTATGACTCCAACCAGTGGAGAGTTTTCCCCGGATTCCCATTGACTCCAGTTTTGCTATGGCTCCTTGATGCCACACCCTGTCAAATGCGACCTTGATGTCAAGGGCAGTCACTCTCACCTCACCTCACCTCACCTCACCTCAGGAGTTCAGCTCTTTTGCCCATGTTTGAACCAAGGCTGTAATAAGGTCAGGAGCTGAGTGGCCCTGGCGGAACCTGAACTGAGCGTCAATGAGCAGGTTATTGCTAAGCAAATATTGCTTGACAGCACTGTTGATGACCCCTTCCATTACTTGACTGATGATGGAGAGTAGACTGATGGGGCGGTAATTGGCCGGGTTGGATTTGTCCTGCTTTTTGTGTACAGCACATACCTGGGCAATTTTCCACATAGCCGGGTAGGTGCCAGTGTTGTAGCTGCACTGGAACAGCTTGGCTAGGGGCGTGGCAAGTTCTGGAGCACAAGTTTTCAGTACTATTGCCGGAATACTGTCAGGGCCCATAGCCTTTGCAGTATCCAGTGCCTTCAACTGTTTCTTGAAATCATGTGGAGTGAATTGAATTGGCTGAAGACGGGCATCTGTGATGCTGGAGACTTCCGGAGGAGGCTGAGATGGATCATCTACTCGGCACTTCTGGCTGAAGATTGTAGCAAATGCTTCGACCTTATCTTTTGCACTGCTGTGCTGGGCTCCTCCATCATTGAGGATGGGGATATTTGTGGAGCCTCCTCCTCCAGTGAGTTGTTTAATTGTTCACCAACATTCATGACTGGATGTGGCAGGACTGCAGAGCTTAGGTCTGATCTGTTGGTTGTGGGATCGCTTAGCTCTGTCTATCATTTGCTGCTTATGCTGTTTGGCACACAAGTAGTTCTGTGTTATAGCTTCACCAGCTTGACATCTCATTTTTAGGTGTGCTTGGTGCTGCTCCTGTCATGCCCTCCTGCACTCTTCATTGAACCAGGGTTGATCCCCTGGCTTGATGGTAATGCTAGAGTCGGGGATATGCCAGCCCATGAGGTTACAGTTTATGTTCGAGTACAGTTCTGCTGCTGCGATTGGCCCACAGCGCCTCATGGATGCCCAGTCTTGAGTTGCTAGATCTGTTCAAAATCTATCCCATTTAGCACAGTGATAGTGCCACACAACACAATCCTCAATGTGAAAGCGGGACACCATCTCCACAATGACTGTGCAGTGGTCGCTCCTACTGATACTGTCATGGACAGATGCATCTGTGGCAGGCAGGTTGGTGAAGATGAGGACAAGTATGTTTTTCCCTCTCGGCTCCCTCACCACCTGCTGCAGGTTGTCTAGCAGCTATATCCTTTCAGACTTGGCCAGTAGTGGTGCTACCAAGCCAGTCTTGGTGATGAATATTGAAGTCCCCCACCCAGAGTACATTCTGCACCCTTGCCACCCTCAGTGCTTCCTCCAAGTGGTGTTCAACATGGAGGAATACTGATTCATCAGCTGAAGCAGGGGGAGAGGTGCGTGGGGAGGTGCAGTGGCACGGTATGTAGCAATTGGCAGGAGGTTTCCTTGTTTGACCTGATGACATGAGGCTTCCATGGGGTCCATGTCGAGGACTCCCAGGGCATCTCCTTCCCGACTGTATATCACTGTGCTGCCACCTCTGCAGGGTCTGACCTGCCAGTGAGACAGGACATATCCAGGAATGGTGATGATGGTGTCTGGGACATTATGTGTGAGCTATGATTCCGTGAGTATGACTATGTCAGGCTGTTGTTTGATTGATTTGTTTGATTAGTCTGTGGACAGCTCTCCCAATTTCAGCACAAGCCCCTCAGATGTTACTAAGGAGGACTTTGCAGGGTCAACAGCTGAATTTGCCATTGTCATTTCAGTTGGCTAGGTCGATGTCTGGTGGTTCACTCAGTTTCATTCCTTATTGACTTTCTGGCAGTTGATATAATGGAGTGGCTTGCTGGGCCATTTCAGAGCGGTATTTAAAAGTCAGACCATGTAAGGACAGCAGATTTCCTTCCCTAAAGGGCATTAGTGAGCCAGATGGGGTTATAGCACAATCATTTCCTGGTCATTATTAGACTTTTAATTCAAATTCTACCATTTGAACCCGGGTCCTCAGAGCATTACCTTGGGTCAAAACAAAAAGATAAAAGCTACTGCGGATGCTGGAAATCCAAAACAAAAACAGAATTACCTGGAAAAACTCAGCAGGTCTGGCAGCATCGGTGGAGAAGAAATCAGTTGACGTTTCGAGTCCTCACGACCCTTACCTTGGGTCTCTGGATTGCCAGTCCAGTGACAATACCACTATGCCATCTCTATCATCTGCCTCAAAATGTGCAGGGAGTTGGTGAAGGTAGTGCAAAGAGTACAGCTGGGGTTACTGAAAGTTCTCCCACCTCTGGTGGTGCAAAATGAGGGGTGTATGCACAGGAGGCCAGAGTTTAAGAGCTAAACGATGTCAAAAAGGAGATAAGACTGGAGGAGTTTACAGTGATAGTAAGTGCAAAGGCAAGCAGAGATTTGAAGATGTGGACAAAGATTTAAATTGAATGCATTGACAAACCAGTGTAGTTCAGCAAGGATATGGTGATGGGTGAGCAGAGATTGGGACTCTTGTGCCTTGCATTTTGGGCAAGTATGAGTTTGTGGGGGGTGGTTGATGAAACACCAAAACATAAAGTGCTAGACTAATTGGGTCTGAACATGTCTAAAGCACATTAGGGATGTAGATCACTGAGGCAAGGGCAGAACAGTCAAATTTGCAGACAGGGTAACAAGAAGATGATGGAGAGAATGTGAAGTGTGAAGCACAGAAATTGAACACAACACTGAGGATGTATTTACATGAATGTGGAGGTGGGGATGGCATCAAAAGCATGGAAGTAGAGTTTGTGATGTGACCCCAAAATGATGGCTTTGGTCTGCTCAATGTTCAGCTGAACAAAGTTGCATAGAAACTGATCCAACTCTCTTATTGGGTATGCAACAGAAGACTTCCTCACTCTGGTCTGAAGTCAGCTGATTTCTTTCCTGTTTAGGTTTCTTTCTGCCTCCTGGATTCTGTATCCTGGCTGCATCTTTTGTTTTAGGATTGATATTTCTCAATCTTATTTTTGCTCAGGTAAACTCAGTTGAGTTTTCAGGTCCTGTAGGGGCTGTTATGGAGGTGGGCAGGGATGAAAATACACATGCCAGTTGACATGTCACTTTTCCAACACCATTCTCATCACTGACGGGTTTCACCAGGGCGGAGTGAGGGAGGCCCCGAGATGCCCTCCAATCTATTGAGAAGGCCAATGCTCATTGAGAGTTCATTAAGTAGCATGTTTGGATTTTGATGGGGATGCACAGGCTGCACACGCTGACTGAGGCAGACCAGGTGCATGAAGGCAGACACACGCTGGTAAGCCGATCATGGCTGCCCAACAAATTAGATGGACCTCATGAAAGAGTGACTGGCGCAGAGAGGGACTCAGCCATTGGCACAAAGATGCTATCAGATCAGTGCAGGTTGTGGGGAGAGTGGGTGATAAATGCTCAGGCAGTGCAATGGGTCATCATACTCCAGGCATTGCAGGAGCCTAAGAGAAGGCGCCAAGGCTGCCAAACACAATTGGAGAACCAGCTAAGCATAAGGAAGACAGCAGTTGTCAGTGGGGGCACAACACTCAGATTTTGGGTCCAATGGCACTGAGGAATAACAGCCTCCACAGGAAGGGCAGAGACCTGGGCATCAGGAGGACAGAAGAGAGGGATGAGGAGCAGAAAGGACACAGAGGCCATATGTGATAACACTTGACCTGGAAGTAGAACAGTAAGGAAAATTTGTACTTTTGTTAAAATGTGTGTGGAATTCATATTTGGCCTTAAGACTATTTGAAAAGAACTTTTAAGAGTTTGCATCAATTGTAATAGGAGTGCTGCTTAGGTCTGCATTAGAATGCTTCAGTTGGAGCTTAGTGAGAGATGATGTTTGGTGAAGAAGGATAGAGGTGATCCTTTCATTTCCTACCTTTCCTCAGTAAGAAGAGCAGCAGCCTTGGTAAGTAGGACCTACTAAGTATTTCTTCTGTCCTTAATATTCTCTAAACTAGAGGAAGTAAAAGTAAAGGGAGTAATTTAAGGGTAATTCATGGCAGAGCAGCTCAGCCAAGTGGAATGCTCCTCCTATGCAATGTGGGAAGTCAGGGACACTCCCAGTGTCCAGGGCAACCATGTGTGTAGTAAGTGTCTCCAGGTGCAGCTACTCAAAACCTGTGTTTCAGAGCTGGAGCTGCGCCTGGTGTCACTGTGGAGCCTTTGCAAGGATGAGATCTTCGTGGGTAGGAGGTACAGTGAGGTGGTCACACCACAGGTAAAGAGTGCACAGGCAGAAAGGGAATGGGTGAGCACCAGACAGCGTAAAAGCACTAGGCAGGTAGTGTAGGAGTCCCCTGGGTCCATCTCCCTCTCCAATTGATTTTCCATTTTGGATACTACTGGGGGAGATGGTTTCTCAGGGAATGCAGAAAGAGCCAAATCTGTGGCACCACGAGTGGCTCAGCTGCACAGATGAGGGGAAAAAACAGTGGGAGAGTAATAGTGAAAGGGGATTCTATCGTAAGAGTAACAGAAGACATTTCTGTGGCCATAGACATGACACCAGGATGGTATGTTGCCTCCCTGGTGCCAGGGTCAGGGATGTCACTGATCAGCTGCAGGACATTCTGAAGGGAGAGGGTGAACAGCCAGAAGTCATGGCCCATGTCGGTACCAACGGCATAGGTAAAAAGAGGGATGAGGTCCTGAAAGCAGAATATAGGGAGCTAGGAAATAAATTAAAAAGCAGGACCTCAAAGACAGTAATCTCAGGATTACTCCCAGTGTCACTTGCTAGCAAGATCAGAAATAGGATCATAAACCAGATGAATGTGTGGCTGGAGACATGATGTAGGAAGGAGAGATTTAGATTCCTGAGGCATTGGGACTGATTCTTGGGAAGATGGAACCTGTACAAGCTGGACGGGTTGCACCCCAGCTGGACCGGGACCAAAATCCTCACGAGTATTTACTGGTACTGTGGGGAGGGTTTAAACTTGATTGGCAGGGGGATGGGAACCTGAGCAGGGAGACACAAGAGAAGGAAGCAAAGATAGGAATGAAAGACAGAAAAGTAGAAAGCAAAAGTGGAAGGCAGAGGAAACTAGGGCTAGTAGCAAACAGGGCCATAGTGCAAAAAACAAATTTGTAAAAATGTTAAAAAGTCTAAAGGCACTATACCTGAACGCACAAAACATTTGCACTAAGGTAGACAAATTAACAGCACAAATAGATGTAAATGGGTACAATACGATTGCAATTACGGAGACATGGCTGCAGGGTGATCAATACTGAGAACTGAATATCCAAGGATATTGGATATTTAGGATGGTCAGGCAAAAAGGAAAAGGAAGTGGTGTGGAGTTGTTAGTTAAGGATGAAATAAGTGCGATAGTGAGAGAGGTTATTGGCTCAGAAAATCTAGATGTAGAATCAGTCTGGGTGGAGCTAAGAAGCCACAAGGGGTGGAAAATATTAGTGGGAGTTGTCTATGGGCCTCCATACAGTAGTGATAAGGGGATGGCATTAAACAGGAAATCAGAGATGCATGTAACAAGGGTGCTACAGTAATCATGGGTGACTTTAATCTACATATAGACTGGACAAACCAACTTAGCAATATGACTGTAGTGGATGAAATTCTGGAGTGTGTACAAGATTTTTTTTGGACCAGTATGTCAAGGATCCAATTAGGGAACAGACTATCTTAGATTTGTTTTTTGTTCAGTGAGAAGGGTTTAATAATGTTGTTGTGCCGAATACTTTAGGCAACAGTGATCATAACATGATAGAATTCTTCATTAGGATGGATAGTGAAATAGTCCAATCTTAAACTAGGGTCCTAAATCTAAACAAAGGAAACTACAAAGGTATGAGGCATGAGTTGGCTAAGATAGATTGGGGAGCTTCATTAAAAGGCATGCCGTGGATAGACAATGGCTAATATTTAAGGAATGAATGTATGCATTGCAACAGTTATACATTCCTTGCTGGCTGAAAAACACAACAGGAAAAGCAACCCAACCATGGCTAACAAAATAAATTAAATACAGTATTAGGTCCAAAGAGGAGTCATATAAAGTTGCTAGAAAAAGTAGAAAGCCGAGGATTAGGAGCAGTTTAGAATTCAGCCAAGGAGTGCCAGGAGATTGATTAAGAGAGGGAAGAGAGAGTGTGAGAGTAAACTTGCAAGGAACATAAAAGTGGACTTTAAAAGCTTCTCCAAGTATGCAAAAAGAAAAAAAATTAGTGAAGACAAGTCCAAAACAAGAGAATTTATAATAGAAAGCAAGGAAATGGCAGAGAAATTAAACATCTACTTTAGTTCTGTCTTCACGGAGGAAGACACCAATAAGTTCCCAGAAATACTTGGGAACCAAAGGTCTAGTAAGAAGGAGGAATTGAAGGACGTTAGTATTACTAAAATAATAGTGCTGGAGAAATTAATAGGACTGAAAGCCAATAAATCCCTAGGTACTGATAATCTACATCCCAGGGTATTAAAGGAGATGGCCATGGAAATAGTGGATGCATTGTTTGTCATCTTCCAAAATTGTGTAGATTCTGGAACAGTCCCGGCAGTTTGCAGCGTGGCAAATGTAATGCCACTATTTAAAGAAGGAGAGAGGGAAAAAACAGCGAATTACAGACCAGTTAGCCTAACGTCAGTAGTAGGGAAAATGCTGGAGACTATTATAAAGGATGTGATAACAGGACATTTAGAAAATATTAATGGGATTAGACAAAGTCAACATGGATTTATGAAAGGAAAATTATGTTTGACAAACCTACTAGAGTTTTTTGAGGATGTAACTAGCTGAATAGATAAGGAGAATCAGTGAATGTGATGTATTTGGATTTTCAGAAAGCTTTTGATTAAGTCCCACGTAAGAAGTTAGTGTGTAAAATTAAAGCACATTGGATTGGGGGTAATATATTGGCATGGATTGAGAATTGGTTAGCAGAGAGGAAACAAAGTAGGAATAAATGGGACTTTTTCAGAGTGGCAGGCAGTGACTAGTGGGGTACCACAGGGAGCAGTGCTTGGGCCCCAGCTATTCACAATATATATCAATGATTTGGATGAGGGAACCAAATGTAATATTTCCAAGTTTGCTAATGACACGAAACTTGGTGGGAATGTGAGCGATGAGAAGGGTGTTGAGAATCTTCAAGACGATTTAGACAGGTTGGTTGAGTGGACAAATACATGGCAGATGCAATGTAATGTGGATAAGTGTGAATTATCCACTTTGGTAGGAAAAACAGAATGGCAGAGTAATATTTAAATGGTGATAGATTGGGAAATGTTGATGTACAAAGGGACCTGGGTGTCCTTGTACACCAATCACTGAAAGCAAGCATGCAGGTGCAGCAAGCAGTTAAGAAGCCAAATGGTAAGTTGGTCTTCATTGCGAGTGGACTTGAGTATAGGAGCAAGGCTGTCTTACTGCAGCTTAACATTGCCTTGGTGAGACCAAACCTGGAGTATTGTGTGCAGTTTTGGTCTCCTTACCTAAAAGGATACACTTGCCATAGAGAGAGTGCAGCAAAAGTTCACCAGACTGATTTCTGGGATGGCAGCATTGTCACGAGGAGAGATTGGGTCGACTATGCCTATATTCACTGCAGTTTAGAAGAATGAGAGGGGGTCTCATTGAAACATATAAAATTCTGACAGGGATAGGCAGACTGGATGCAGGGATGATATTTCCTCTGGTTGGGGGGATCTAGAGCAAGGGGTCACAGTCTCAGGATACGGAGTAGACCCTTCAGGACTGAGATGAGGAGAAATTTCTTCACTCAGAGGATGGTGAACCTATGGAATTTTCTACCACAGAGGACTATGGAGGTTAAGTCACTGAAAATATTTAGGAAGGAAATAGATTTCTGGACTCTAAAAGTGTCAAGGGGTACGGGGGAGAGTGCGGGAGTATGGCATTGAGATAGAGTATCAGCCATGATCATATTGAATGGCAGAGCAGTCTCGAAGGGCCAAATGACCTACGCCTGCTCCTATTTGTAATTTTTTTGGATAGTAAGAAATACTGATCTATATTACTTAGTAACCCTTGACCTGTAAACAGTACCAACAGGAAGGAAGTTAAGATAAGGACACTGTGGCCAGAGACAAAGAAGTGGCAGTAAGGGAAGAACAGAGAAGATATATTTATGAGGAGCTGCTTGTGTAATACAGTTAAAAGGGACAGAAAGCTGAATACAAGGTGAGAGCAGGGATTGTGAATTGGACAATTTCACTGCTATGATTTCGTTTTGCCAGAGCTGACCAGATTGTTTACAAAGATTTATAAAAGGAGTCAGCTAAAAGAATTTCTGGGGAATCTGCGCCATTAAGACTGACATGAACCTGGCGAAGGAGGTTCTGCATGAGTGTACATTTGGGTGATGACTGCGGAGAACTTGGAAGGAGTGGAGCTACTGTTGCAGGTGACTTGAGGGCCAAATTAACTGAGTGAGAAAAGTGATAGTTCCGATGAACAGGAGGCCAAGTTGGAAAGACTGCAAGATTGCACGTAGTGCCACATTTGTATGGGAGTGATGCGAATGCTTGTAATCTCATGAGATAGTCTTTGTTGTATCTTCTATTTCATGTGTAATTTATAGTTCATAACTGCAATTTGCCTGTTAATTCATGTTTAATGTACATTGATTCTGTTCATGTTAAAGTAAAAGTTACAAAAACTGAAATCTTGTTGGTAACTTCTTCATTTGGGGGTCATTTGGTAAATTTGGCTATTTTGGTTTACAGTTCTCTCCAGGGGATTGTAACACCATATCCTAAACATAGTTCCTTCTTCCTGGTGGATCCTATCTTGAGATGACCGAGAATCAGTGCCACAGGGGACTGCAACTCCAGAGAGATGGTCACAGATATCTGTGCTCTCATCACCGAAGACCTCACATTTAGCAACATTACATGCCATGCCCTGCCAGTGGCTGTCAAAGTTACTATGGCTTTGATCTTCTTCACTTTTTGTTCCTTCCAAAGATCAGCTGTGGACCTTGGTAGCATCTTGCAAACTGCTGCACACCACTGTATTCTGCAGATCACTGATGCCTTTTTTGCTAGAGCTGGACAGTACATCCAATTGCAGACAGACACAGCCTCACAGGCACAGAGGGCACTGACTTTGCCTCCATTACTGGGCATCATTGATTGCAACCATGGGCCTCCAAGGCACTGACTGACTTCCCAATGTGATTCATCAACAGGAAGCTTTTCCAAACTGTTATTGCACAGCTGAAGATAAATGATGAGCTGCCCAAATCCCAGAGGGAAACTTGAAACAGCTGCCAAAATTGTTTTTGCAATTTGTATAGAATGAAGAGAGGTTCTGAAATCAGGAAATTATGTCCCTAACTGCTTGTGATGATTTTATAGTAAACATTTATTAAAAGAATAAAAGAGAAAACACAATTACACTTAAACACAAGAATGGCTTTACACAGTAAACAGTACTTTAAAACAGTTCCACCAATCCTAACAACCCTCGGAGCTAACCTTTCCCTTTTCTGTTCAGGAACTATTCTTATATATTCTAAAATCTATAGAATTCCAGTAATTTTTACCAAACCGTGCCATTTTCCCTTGGAGTGTCCCCTGAGGCTGACAGCAACTGGGTCTTTAGGTCTTGCCTTGTTCACACTGGTCTTCTTGGAGCTCTGCCCAGCTATCCTGCTGTCTTCTGGGAGAAATGACCAGCTACCCACTCACATAGACTTCAGTATTTCCTTAAATCATTCCATCCCTTTGATCTCTCTGTTGTTTCAACCAGTCTCTTCAGAAATGCTTTCTTCCCAGAGTTGATTAAATCATTCTTTACTTTAGCTCTTAGACTTGTAAAAGCAAACTTACCCTATCTTTACCTCATTTGCTTACACCTTTTTACAACCTGCATATATCCCAATTTGAACTAAAACAACTCAATTCAAAAACACTCCTGTTATTGCTTTATGTAAAACTCTGATTGAAGTTCCTCTTGGTTCATTAACATATCAAAACCACTGTTGGCTTTAGACCCTTGCATAACCTCTAGCTCTTACTCCAATTACCATATCTACAACCCCAACAGCCTGACTTTCAGTACATAAGAAAATATGCCAGGGTTATTACCAGAAGAAAAATGTTACAATTTCTTGTTTTCTTGACAACAGCTGGTCTGCGACCATAACAAGTGCTTCCTCCATGTGTACATTTCCTTTCCTGGTAGCTGTCATGATCCATTCATCCTCACCAGTTCAGATTGCTGCAGCTCTTCACTCCACCAACACCCCCAAATTCTGTAGATGCATTCCAGGGGACAAGATACTCACCAAAGGCAATACAGCTTTTTTATATATTCATTAGATGTGGGCTTTGCTGGCTTATTGCCCGTCCCTAACTTAAGAGTCAACAACATTGCTGTGGGTCTGGAGTCACATGTAGGCCAGACCAGATAAGGACAGCAGATTTCCTTCCCTAAAGGACATTAGTGAACCAGATGGGCTTTTAATGACAATAGGCAATGGGGTCATCATCAAACTTTTAATTCCAGATTTTAATTTAAATTTCACCATCTGCCATGGTGGGATTCAAATCCAGACCCAGAGCATTACTCTGGGACTGTGGAATACTAGTCAGTGACAATACCACTATGCCACTGCCTCCCTGAACTGAAGCCATCTCACTAGGACAATTATTGAGCAGGCCATTGATTTCTGAAGATGCAAGGCCCTGGAAGCACACAGCTCATTGGAGGAAGAGAAGCAGTAGGACGTTGAAGAAGACCAGGAGGAACAGGATGTGGAGGGGTTACATCAGGAATCAAACCTAGGACCTTATAGTCTGCATGGTTTTGTATACAGTGGGGGCTAAATTGAGTTCTGTAACACTTGTTTTTTAGTTGTTAAGCGAGCTCCTAACAGTTGAAAATAACATCCATGATGTACAAACACACTTGTAATGAGAAGTGCACTGGATGCCATCTTGGTAAGCGGATAGTGCAAACGCACCTAATGAATACAGGCAGAATGCAGAACAGGCAAGTTATAACATCAATCAGTGTACAATGTTGATATATAGTCAACATTACAATTCTCAAATGCCACACTCCAGCCCATGCCCTGTCTTAGCTAAGCACGACTGAACATGATGTTAAGTGGCATGAAGACCCCAACCCACCAGCACTACTTAAAGGGATCTTGAATTATTTACAGGTTAGTTGCTGGATTATTTCTTCCAGGTGCTGGTGCAATTGGATGTGTTTTTTATGTTTCTCTATACTTGCCTAAAGTTTCAATAATCTA
Organism: Cetorhinus maximus; assembly: GCF_964194155.1. Classification (NCBI taxonomy): domain Eukaryota; kingdom Metazoa; phylum Chordata; class Chondrichthyes; order Lamniformes; family Cetorhinidae; genus Cetorhinus; species Cetorhinus maximus. The sequence goes on from NC_135886.1 coordinate 118,496,900, forward strand.
TAGGGTGTATTGCAGCATAAGGGTCACTGAGGCTTTCCATACACAGACAGATTCATCTCATTCCCTCTTGCCAAAGACAAACAGGTAGAGTGAGAACAATGGTTTGCACAGATTAAAGACTTCCCCATGGTGCAGGGTCCATTGACCATCTTGCCATTTTAATGAACTAAAAGACATTCCACTCTCTCACTGTGAATTTGAGGTCAGTATTTACTGTGGAGGCAGTGGCCCTGCCCACTGGCTGGAAAGAGGAGGCTGGCCCATCGCCACCAGCCCTGGAAGTCACAACCAGATTTTAAGGCCCTCAGGCAATTAGGCGCTTGAGGTGTGGCATCCACCTCCCAGAGGAAGGATGTCCCACCAATCAGAGTCCTGGCACCTCTTCAGTGCCAACAGCGCCACTGAGAAAGGGTGGCCACACTTGGACTGCAGTAGGGTCCAGGCCTGTTGGCATCATTCAGGCAGGCCCCAGCAACTGAAGGAAGATAATCGAGAAGCTGGTCGGGGGTGAGGTAGGGGGTACGGCGGTGGTGTTCTTCAAGCAGAGAACCTCCCCAAGCCCACAATTGGGCTGCCAGGGTAAGGGTATACTTGGCAGTCTTGCCATGTGGCGTGGGCCCCCCAACCCCACCAACTCTGCTTCTGGTAAAATACAAGCAGTGATGGGGAAAGAGGCTCTTAAGGGCCTCAGTTGGCCCGGGGGGGGGTTTGCCTGCCACATTCCCCACCACTGGTCAAATACTAATGGAGGCATGCATGGCACCCACTTCCACCATTCCTCCTAAATTTACGCCCCTCTCCTGCTTGCCAGCCCTCTTTTGGGTGGAGGTATAACATTTTGGCATGTGTGATTATAGGGTGCACATCATGCCAGGGAATATCCATTATCCTGGCAGCAGTCACAATTCCAACAGAAGTGGCAGTCCTCTCTTCTGACAATATTTGAACCACCATGGCATATCAAAGGCTGGCTACTGGGCAATGAGGGTGATCCACTCATGACATGACTCGACTTCGGTCCAGAATCCATGGTACACAGTAGGTCTACAATGAGAGCAGTGCTGCCATAAGTAATCTTATAGAGGACACCATTGGTATCTTCAAACAATGCTCCCACTGCTTGGACTGTACTGGAGAAGCCCTTTAGTACTCAGCTGAACGGGTATCAGGATTTGTGAGATGCTGCATAACCTGGCTGTTATGAGGTGACAGCCCTTGCCACCACTTTACAGGCAAGAAACTGAGGAGCAGAAGCACAAGGAAGAGGAGGATGAAGTGTAACAGGAAGTGGAGGAGGAAGGCAGTCTATAATAAAGACTCTATGTGATGAAATAATTAATCAGCAGTAGCAGTAACATTGACCAGACCTCCACATTCACAACAGTCCCACACTTTTTATCTTTTCTCTATCACTATCACATCATCCTCTTTGACAAACAAAAAAACCTACCTGTTGCAATCCAAGTTTATAAGTTCAAAAATTACAAAATGCAAACAAAAATAAAACTATTCATCCACATGTATTCCCTTAGTGCTGGCCTTTGCCTTCATTAATGCTCCTACAAGGTATGTCCCCAGTGACTGAAGGTGGAAGGGTACTGACCTGTTGAGGAATCAGCAGATGGCATTGCAGGAGGGTCTCAAGCAGCTCTGGGCTTGGGAAGCTTGGCTTTAGACTGCATCATTTCGGTATGGACAGCAGCAATCTGAGCTGACTGGGAGACAGCAAGGTTACCTGGCTGAGTGGCAGAGGTGGGAACACGAATGCCATCATCCCGAGAGAGGAAAGCAGTTTCATGCTCCACAGAGCTACTGCCATTCTCTATAAGCAGTGCCTCGGCAATCTTACTATCTATTGGAGAACTGATATTTGGGCTTCTGTGATGCCTGGGAAGCCAGACAGTGGTATCCAGGATCATGATGCCAACAGTTTGAGTTTCCAATGCAGCACCCAGACCTTTGATGGAAGCTGCTTGTAATGCAATGGAAGCTGTGACACTGGCCATCAGATGCTGCAGCATGGTGGGTTCCACAGGTGTGCTGATGGAGGTGATCACCCAGTCCACAATGGAAAGGATGGGCTGTGTGCCAAGCCCTGTGCCAATTAGGTGCTGAAATCCTCTATGCTCTTTGACATTGAGCATGGCTTTCTGGACAGCTTTCCAATGCACTAAACATTAGATTATGTACACACTTAAGCCTTCTTCTGTAGCCTGGCCTATGAACGTTCTTATCTGAGTCCTTTGCAGCAGAACTAGTTTACTACCTCACTCTCTTTAGAGCATATGACTGGCACCTACATTTTCTTCGACCCCTACCATAGCTGCAGACCATCTGTGCTTTCTGCCTCAGCATGTGACAGGCTTTCCAGTCAGTGGAGGAAAAAGAGGGAAATAATGAAGATGAACACACAATGTCAATCAATCTTTTATTTGCAGCCAACAACTTAGAAACTGACATTGCATGTATTTTAAAGGCTAAGATAGAGGAGGGTGCATGTAAAACTATCAATATTGTCCCCTTTAAAATTTGAATTAGGATTTGCTTAATAAAATGGTGCCTGCTGTTTTTCCTCATGCTGCTTTTGTTTCTCCTCCTGTTGATGCAGTTTCTCCTCATGTTGGTGCTATTTCTCTTTATGCTGCTTTGCTGTGGGAGCAGGTTCTACCCTGCAAGTGGAAATTCCTGGTCTCCCAATACATCATGAATTCAGATCTGCAGCTCAAAGTCTCCTCTTGGAGTAAGGCATGAGTTGCAGTTAGGACTGGCAGTGAGAAGAGCTTCAAGGGAGTAGGATGCCTTTGTGAACTGGAGGGCAAAGAGGAAGAGATTAGAGAACGTAGAATGCTTTCGTGAACTGTCAGATGAATGGTAGTGTAGTTTAATGAAATAAGTGCAAGGTTTAAGTAAGTAGAACACCTCTATGAACTGTAGTTTAGAAGGGGAAGAGAGTTAGAAGTGCCTTTCTGAGCTCAGTGGAGAGATTAAAGGGGAAGAAAATGTCAGTGAAAGGGAGGGTACTATAGAGTGCCTCTGTGGAAAGAGAGAGGGAACTGACTGTTTGGGTAGAAATATGGTTAAACTCAAATATTATGTATTTTTTCTATAATTTAAAAATCTTTATGAGAGAAAACAATAAAATGGGTATGGTTCACCATTTCAAAAGAGCATGTTTAATTCTAAATTTGTTGCCTACTGCCCTTACTCCTGCCTCTGCATTGCTACTTTTCCACCTCATCCTTTTTTTGAAAACAAAGATTTTTACAAGATATATACAGGTGAGAAGGACATTCTATGCACCTTACCTCATTCATCTAAAAAGACCTTGCAGTCTGCCCAGTATACCATCCTACTGCTTCTTAAATGATTCAAGGGTTTTGCCTTCATGATCCCATACAGAATTTCATGTGTTGATCACTCATCTTATGATTTATAACCCACTCCTAAGTTTGCCTTTTACTAGTTTGGACCTATATTCCCATCCTAATATTGCCATCTATTTTAAAGAAGTGTTCCACATTTTTTTTTCTTAAATGTGTACTATTTTATATACCTCTCATTTGTCTGTCACATTCCTTCAACACAGACCAGCCCAATTTCTGCAGTCTTACCTTAAAACTCTGGCACCAGGAATCATTCTCATAAATCTCCTCTGAATGATTCCAGAGCTCTATATTTCTTCTTTATGGTATAATGCAAGCAGAAAATGCTGGAAATACTCAGGAGGTCAGACAGCATCTATGGAGAGACAAATAAAATGAACATTTCAGGTCAATGACCTTTCTAAAACCGTAATAGGGATTTATTCCACCTATTGGAGTGGGCAGCTGATACCACTGATAATAACCCAGATGTAAAAGAGTAGTTCATTAGCCCAGAGGCATGCTAAATCCCGCTCACTACATGATTTAAGACTGAGTTTTAGGTCTGGTTTACAGAAAATACAGCTCTGCCATTGAAAGCTGGCTTTTTGCAGTAAGCACCAGTTAAGAGGGTTAGGAGGCAACTCAATTGCAGCACTTTGTGATGCATACCTTTAGTAGTTTGTGCTTAATTATATTTTAATCTTCCATTGATCTGTTTACTAACATATTTGTACAGGCAAGGCACATTCCCATGAGGCTGACATTTATACAGGCAAGGCACATTCCCACAGGGGGAAAAGAAGAGCATCCAAAGCTATAACTCCCTAGATGATTAAAGATGCAAAAATTAATTTAAAACAGATAAAGGAGGTTTATGGTAAATGTCAAGTTTATAATTCAGTGAAGAACCAAACTAAATACAGAAAATACAGGGGAGAACTGAGAAAGGAAGAAAGAGGCAAACAGAGAGTATGAGAATAGTAGCTAATATGAAAGAGAACCCAAAAGTTTTTTTATCAACATATAATAGTAAAATGATAAGCAGAGGCATAGGAACATAAGAAATAGGAGTAGACCACATGGCCCATCGAGCCTGCTCTGCCATTCAGCACGATTATGGCTGATCTTGGGTTCAACCAAAAGTCTCTCTATCCCAGCCTTAAACGTATTCAATGATGGAGCGTCCACAACTCTCTGGAGTAGAAAATTCCAAAGATTCAAAACGCTTAGGGTGAAGTGATTTCTCCTTATCTCAGTCCTAAATGATTGGCCCATTATCCTAAGACTGTCCCTGTGTTTTAAATTCTCAGTACAATAGAAACAATCTCTCAGCACAATATCAAGCCCTTTCAGAATTTTGTAGGTTTCAATGAGATTGCCTCTCATTCTTATAAACTCCAGAGAATATAAGCCCAATTTACCAGGTTTCAATGAGATTGCCTCTCATTCTTATAAACTCCAGAGAATATAAGCCCAATTTACCAGGTTTCAATGAGATTGCCTCTCATTCTTATAAACTCCAGAGAATATAAACCCAATTTACCAGGTTTCAATGAGATTGCCTCTCATTCTTATAAACTCCTGAGAATATAAACCCAATTTACCAGGTTTCAATGAGATTGCCTCTCACTCTTATAAACTCCAGAGAATATAAGCCCAATTTACCAGGTTTCAATAAGATTGCCTCTCATTCTTATAAACTCCAGAGAATATAAACCCAATTTACTCACCCTCTCATCATAGGACAACCCCCTTACGCCAGACACCAATTTAGCGAACCTTCTCTGTACCAATCCAATGTAAGTATGTCCTTTCTTAAATGTAGAGACCAAAACTGCACATAGTATTCCAGATGCAGTTTCACCAAAACCTTTGCTATACAACTATAGCAAGACTTCTTTATTCTTGTAATTCAATCCCCTTGTAATAAAAGCCAACATGCCATTTGCCTTCCAAAATGCTTGCTAACTTTCTGCGTTCCTTGTACAAGGAACGGAAAGGCAGGATGGAGTGATTAGGTACTTTGCAGCAGTGTTCATTAAAGAAGAGGATACTGCCAATGTCAAGCAAAGAAACAGATAAAGTGGAAGTACTTTAAAGATTGGCAGTACTCAAATTAGAAGATAAAAGCAAAAAACTGCGAATGCTGGAAATCCAAAACAAAAACAAAAATACCTGGAAAAACCCAGCAGGTCTGGCAGCATCTGCGGAGAGGAACACAGTTAAATGCTCAAATTAGAAGAATCTTCCAGCTCAAAAGGAATACGTTCTAGGTTGGTGAGGGAAATAAGGGTGGAAATTGCAGAGGCCCTGACCACAATCTTCCAATCCTTCAACATGATAGTGATGCCAGGTGACTTGATGGTTGCAAGTATTGCACTTCTGTTTGAAATAGAGGAGTAGGATAAACCCAACAGGATAAATCCAAGCTACGGGCCAGTCAGCCTATATGTCAGTGGTAGGGAAACTTTTAGAGATAATAATCCAGAACAAAAATAATTGACAACTGGAAAAATATGGGCAAATAAATGCTATCCTGGCAAGGTGATACATATGCTCCTCCTGCTTCTGTCTGTTCTCTCTCCTGACATACAGGACCTCTGTCACCTCTCAGTTGCAGCAATGGATGGCAAACTGCGAGTTGTTTGCTTTGATATCTGTTTTAGCCTTGAAGGATCCGTCTGTGAAAATAATTCAGGGGCACAGCCAAATTGACTGCCACTGACAGTGCTGTCCTCACTCTGCTTGGAGGCTACAGGTCTGGTTCCAAGGGGTGGCACACTTCTGTAATCACCTCCTTGGTGAATTGCATTCGCTCAATGTACTGCCAGCCAGATTAGTCAAAGGTTGGAGAAGTACTCCCAAATGTTGTAAGTGGGTAATGCTTCCTGCTGAGAACCTTTCATCCCCTCCTCCTCTTCCCTCTGCGAGCAAATTGTCTTCTTTGCTGTGTTTGCTCCATCTTCCTCTGATGCTGCAGTGCAAGGAGGAGTGGAACGTCAGCCCCTATGACTGGGAGCAGGTGGTGCACTGTGAGCCCTTGTAATAGCAATCAACAACTCCCCAATGTCTGGTACCACTTGCGACAAACTTTACCAATTTTTCTGAAGTGCTCCAAGTGCACAGTACTTCCAGAAACTCAGCAGAGTTTCTCCAACAGTCAGTAGAAAGTATTAAACAACTAACCTGCAAGTTGGATGATGATGCCTTTAAAGAGCTCTATTGGGGTGGGGGAAGGGTGTCAGTCCCTTGTGCTGCTAAATGCATGTTCAGCTGTGTGTACTTAAGAGGGGACCTAAAAGAGCGTGCAAGGTTGAAAATGGCAGGCCAGGTGTGAAATCAATGTTAAACACTGACAGCCTCCTTGTGTACTTCCAGAGCATGCACATATAGCCCATGCTAATACCCTCAACAATATGGTGTTTTGCATGCTCATACTGGAAGTAGGTTGGAGTGACATTCATGCCCATTTTTACTAAACCAGCACCCATAATACAAAAACTTACAGAGCCAAATTTTGTGGCCATGATTTTGTAGTCATGCCCAGAGACTTCTGCACCTCTCTCCCAAAATAATTTGTAGATTTTGTTTCCTTCCCTATTTTACGAATAATTTGGCACCCCACTTGTACTCATACTCATGGGAAAAACGTACTTGACCTCATCTTCACTAACCTGCCTGCTCCAGATGCATCTGTCCATGAGAGTATCGGTAGGAGTGACCAGCACACAGTCATTGTGGAGATGAAGTGCTGTCTTCACATTGAGGATACCCTCCATCATGTTGTGTGGCACTACCACCGTGCTAAATGGGTTAGATTTCGAACAGATCTAGGGACTCAAGACTGGGCACCCATGAGGCGCTGTGGGCCATCAGCAGCAGCAGAATTGTACTTGAACACAATCTGTAACCTCATGGCCTGGCATATCCCCCACTCTACTATTACCATCAAGCCAGGGAATCAACCCTGGTTCAATGAAGAGTGCAGGAGGGCATGACAGGAGTAGCACCAAGCATACCTAAAAATGAGATGTCAACCTGGTGAAGCTATAACACAGGACTACTTGCATGCCAAACAGCATAAGCAGCAAGTGATAGACAGAGCTAAACAACCCCACAGCCAACAGGTCAGATCTAAGCTCTGCAGTCCTGCCACATCCAGTCATGAATGTTGGTGGACAATTAAACAACTCACTGGAGGAGGAGGCTCCACAAATATCCCCATCCTCAATGATGGAGGAGCCCAGCATGTTAGTGCAAAAGTTAAGGCTGAAGCATTTGCTACAATCTTCAGCCAGAAGTGCTGAGTGGATGATCTGTCTCGGCCTCCTCCAGAGGTCCCCAGCATCACAGATGCCAGTCTTCAGCCAATTTGATTCACTCGATACCAAGAAGTGGCTGAAGGCACTCGATACTGCAAAGGCTATGGGCCCTGACAATGTTCCGGCAATAGTACTGAAGACTTGTGCTCTAGAACTTGCTGCGCCCCTAGCCAAGCTGTTCCAATACAGCTACATCACTGGCATCTACCCAGCTATGTGGAAGGGGTCATTAACAGTGCTATCAAGCAGCACTTTCTTAGCAATAACCAGCTCACTGATGCCCAGTTTGGGTTCCACCAGGGCCACTCAGCTCCTGACCTCATTACAGCCTTGGTTCAAACATGGGAAAAAGAGCTGATCTCCCAAGATGAGGTGAGAGTGACTGCCTTTGACATAAAGGTGGCATTTGACCAAGTGTGGCATCAAGGAGCCCTAACAAAACTGGAGTAAATGGGAATCAGGGAAAACTCTCCACTGGTTGGAGTCATACCTAGCACAAAGGAAAATGACAGTCATCTCAGCTCCAGGACATCACTGCAAGAATTCCTCAAGGTAGTGTCTTTGGCCCAAAAATCTTCAGCTGATTCATTAATTACCTTCCTTCCATCATAAGGTCAGAAGTGGGGGCGTTCCTTAATGATTGCACAATGTTCAACATCATTTGCAACTCCTTAGATACTGAAGCAGTTCATGTCCAAATGCAGCAAGACCTAGACAATATCCGGGCTTGGGCTGAAAGATTGCAAGTAACACTTACGCAACACAAGTGTCAGGCAATGACCACATCCAACAAGAGAGAACCCAACCATTGTCCCTTGATGTTCAATGATATTACCATCACTGAATCCCCCACTATCAACATCCTGGGGGGTTACTATTGACCAGAAACTGAACTGGGCAAGCTATATAAATACTGTAGCTACAAGAGCAGGTCAGAGGCTAGGAATCCTGCAGCGAGTAACTCACCTCCTGGCTCCCCAAAGTCTGTCCACCATCTACAAAGCACAAGTCAGGAGTGTGATGGAATACTCCTCACTTGCCTGGATGAGTGCAGCTCCGACAACACTCAAGAAGCTTTACACCATCCAGACAAAGCAGCCTGCTTGACTGGCACCAAATGCGCAAACATTCACTCCCTCCACCACCGATGTACAGTAGCAGCAGTGTGAACCATCTACAAGATGCACTGCAGGAATTCACCAAGGCTCCTTTGACAGCACCTTCCAAACCCACGACCACTACCATCTAGAAGGACAAGGGCAGCAGATAGATGGGAACACCACCACCTGGAAGTTCCCCTCCAACCTGACTTGGAAATATATCGCCATTCCTTCAATGTCACTGGGTCAAAATCCTGGAACTCCCTCCCTAACAGCACTGTGGGTGTATCTACACCACATGGTGTGCAGCGGTTCAAGAAGGCAGCTCACCACCACCTTCTCAAGGGCAACTAGGGATGGACAATAATGGTGGCTCAGCCAGCGAAGCCCACATCCCATGAATGAATAAAAAATGTTTCTGATTTCTGGTTTTTGAGTATGTATTTTTATTTATGCATTATGCATTTAAATGTGTTTCATATGTTTTATTGAATAAACTCCCCCGGTCAATTATGGACAGCTGTGTAATTCATTTTTGTTTATTTTCCATCACGTGTTATTACTTCTTCTAGAACTATAGCTCTGCTCTCCTGCCACATCCAGTCATGAATGGTGGTGCACAATTAAACAACTTACTGGAAAAGGAGGATCCACTGAATATCCCCATCCTCAATGATGAAGGAGCCCAGCGCATCAGTGCAAAAGTTAAGGCTAAAGCATTTGCAACAATCTTTAGCCAGAAGTGCCGAGTGGATGATCCATCTCGGCCTTCTCCGGAGGTGACCATCATCACAGATGTCAGTAGTTAGCCAATTCAACTCCATCTGATATCAAAAAACGGCTGAAGGCACTGGTTATTGCAAAGGCTATGGGCACTGATAATATTCCAGCAATAGTACTGCTCCAGAACTTGCTGCACCCATAGCCAACCTGTTCCAGTACAGCTATAACACTGGCATCTACCTGGCAAAGTGGAAAGTTGCCTAGGTACGTTCCATACACTAAAAGCAGGATAAATCCAACCCGGCCAATTACCGCCCCATCAGTCTACTCTCCATCATCAATAAAGTGATGGAAAGGGTCATCAACAGTGCTATCAAGCAGCCCTTCATTAGCAATTACCTGCTCACTGACACTCTGTTTGGGTTCTGCCAGGGCCACTCAGCTCCTGACCCCATTACAGCCTTGGTTCAAACATGGACAAAAGGGCTGAACTCCAGAGGTGAGGTGAGAGTGAATGACCATGACATCAAGGCAGCATTTGACCAAGTGTGGCATCAAGGAGCCCTAGTAAAACTAGAGTCAATGTGAATCAGGGGGAAAATTCTCCGCTGGTTGGAGTCATACCAAGCACAAAGGAAGATGGTTGTGGTTGTTGGAGGTCAATCATCTCAGTACCAAATCAGTACCAATGCAGGAGTTCCTCAGGGTGGTGTTCTAGGCCCAACCATTTTCAGCTGCTTCACTAATGAGCTTCCATCCATCATGAGGTCAGAAACGGAGATGTTTGCTGATGATTGCACAATATTCAGCACCATTCACGACTCCTCGGACACTGAAACAGTCCATGTTCAAATATAGCAAGACCTGGACAATATCCAGGCTTGGGCTGACAAGTGGCAAGTAACATTCGCACCATACAAGTGCCAGGCAATGACCATCTCCAACAAGAGAGAACCTTAACATCACCCCTTGGAATTCAATGGCATTACCATTGCTGAATCCCCCATTATCAACATCCTGGGGGTTATCATTGACCAGAAACTGAACTGCACTAGCCATATAAATACCATGGCTACAAGAGCAGGTCATAGGCTAGGAATCCTGTGGTGAATAATTCACCTCCCAACTCCCCAAAGCCTGTCCACCATCTACAAGGCACAAGTCAGGAGTGCGATGGAGCACTTTCCACTTGCCTGGATGAATGTAGCTCCAACAACACTCATGAAGCTTGACACCATCCAGCACAAAATGGACCATTTGATTGGCACCCCATCCACAAACATTCACTCCCTCCACCACTTCGCACAGTGACAGCAGTTGTACCATCTACAAACTGCATTGCAGGAACTCACCAACTTAGACAGCACCTTCCAAACCCACAACTGCTACCATCTAGAAGGACAAGGGCAGCAGCATCACCTGGAAGTTCCCCTCCAAGCCATTCACCATCCTGACCTGGAAATATATTCCCATTCCTTCACTGTCACTGGGTTAAAATCCTGGAACTCCCTCTCTAACAGCACTGTAGACGTACCTACACCACATGGACTGCAGCAGTTCAAGAAGGCAGCACACCACCACCTTTTCAAAGGCAATTAAGGATGGTCAATAAGTGCTGGCCTAGCCAGGAACACCCACATCTTATGAATGAATGTTAAAAAAACTGTTGTATGGTGAGAAAGATTTATAATGGGACGTCCAATTTGACTATCCATATGGTGGCCTCCTGAGACGTGGAATGGAGACGTGAGGTGCCTCTTAGTGGGCAAGTGATATGTTCCAAGGTTTGGGACTCATGGTCACAGTTGCACTTTGGGTTGTCCGCTATCTTTGAAATGTCCCATGCATATTTGGTTGAGTGTTGTCCACTCTCTACGAGGACGATTGAAGACAAGGACCTCGGCTGTTCAGTTGGTGATGAGGTGCTAATTCTTTATGCTGCGTGTCCCCATGATCCCGTAGATCTGGACAGCGTGTTGATGCCAGCTGCAAGAATATTAACTACTGTGTCCCAGAATAGCTGGCTTTATTTTAAACACTTTCATGGTGCATTATTCAAGTCTTCGTAAATAGAAAGGCCAGTGTTGTTCATGATTTTTTTCCAACTCACGGACCACAGTGGGGTAAATACCACTCAGTTGGTGTTGGATCCTAGTCACTAGTTTGGTAGGACTTACGGACGCAGGTTGCATGCTTGTTTCAGGATGGCCGAGTTAGTACCTAGACAGTGTAGGTCAGCAGACAGTTCTTAGGGAGAACATATTCTATTTATTTACAAAGGAACTGAACAGCTACACTTGCATGCTTTCAACTCAAACCCTGTCTCTACATTACAAATTCCAACTAGGGACTAGTGACTACTAAGGTCCTGCTCTGCTATTCATGTGATCTTCTATTCTAACACAGTTAGATTACCACAATTGGAGTGACCTTAAGCATCTCTGACACTGTTGTCATGTAGCAGCGTTTAACTGCACAGTCCAAAGTCTTTATCTGGCGGCTGCAGAGCCATGCATTTAAGCACCATCAACATTGGCAAAATGCAGGCATGCTTGCCTGCAGGATGATGGTCCAGATTATCAATTCATTTAAACACATGGAACTGTGCTTATTTTTAAAAGCGGTTTGCATCAAAATAGTTCATTAAAATACGAATGTTTCTTGCTGCAAAATAATTAAACTGGGTAGATCTATAAAGTTGATTGTTGCTGAAAAAAAGAGACGTGCTATCAAAGCTTTTCGTCTTGCACTCATCAGGATAGCTCGCAGGAAATTACCAACAGTAACTGGGGAACAAGAAGTTATCTTGTAAAAATATCAGCAATACTCAAGTTCTGTACTACCAAACGACTATTTAAAGTTGATGGTATTTGTGCAGTGTACAGTGATAGGGTTTGAAATGCGGACGGGCGCTATGACCCGGCGGAGGAGTGTTTGGAGCTGATGGCGGCGCGGACTCGATAGGGTGGACTGGCTCTGATCGGTGGAGGAAGCGAACCGAGGCGGCGGTGTGTGACCGACTGACCGGGGCCTTGTACCGGCTCCATCCGTTCCTCTCCCCTCCCCCTCAATCTGTGAGGACTCCGCCACTCGGTATGGCCACCGAAATGGATTCGCTCAGCTCGGCTGCAGAGAGTACGGCAGCGCCTGGCGGCGGCCTGGACGCCGACGATGATGAAGAGAACTGGCTGTATGGAGGTGGGTTAAACCCGGGGAGGAGGAGAAGGAGGAGGGGGAGGAGGAGGGGAGCGGGGGGCGGGAGTCACTTTCTCAAGAGTTGGGGGTTGCCTTGAATTGATGCATTTTATTCAGGAGTGAGTGGGGCGTTGGAAATGCACATTGTGCTTTTGTTGGAAGTGTCTCCAGAACATTAACTGTCTGGGGAATCAGCCAATATTTCCCTTAAAGGGACAATGCCCTTTGTGTTGGCCTAGGACCCAGAAGCAAAATGCGCGCACACTTACTTTTGTACCACTCTTGTGTGTTAATCTTGCCTTGCGTTCGATGTAAACAGATTAGCAGTGTCTTTAGCGTTGAGGCATTGCATTGCAAGTGATCCATTGAAACTTATTCCAAAAGCTCCTTAAGTTTATTGCAAGGAGAAGGGGGTAACTGTTGTACCGAGTTTCAATTTTCTCTTCCTGTGAGCTCTTTGGGAGGAATGCGATGGTGAGATTTTACTGGATTTTTAAAAAAACACGAGTTAACTACAGTAAAGAAATGACTTGTATTTACCTCCGCAGGAATTCCCACAGTGCATCTCAACGGATGAGTCACTTATCACTCTTATGTAGGTCTATTGCAGTGTCCCATAATGTGGCTCAGTTCATAGCACCCTCGTCTTTGAATCAGAGGGTTGTGGGTTCATGTCCCACTCCTGGAAAACCAAGAACTGTGATTGTACTCAAAGAGTTGCAATCTGTGACATTTGATAACTCGAAAGAGTGTAAATAATTATTGGTTTATAAAATCCCCCACTCTAGTGCACCTCTTCTTTTGTAACCTGTGCAGACGTACGGTTTCGCAGATGCCCTTCAAGCCAGGGCATTTATTGCTTTCCTGGCTGAGATCAGTTAACTCAATGCAGAGCGAGGACTGAACCTCAATCCATCCTGTTTTGTGTAGCTATATATTGGATCAGAATTTGATGCCAACATAACAGCAAGTGCCATTAACTCACTATTATTAATGTTCAGATTGCTCAGCAACTTTTGCCAAGGAAGAGAGATGCTGTGAATTAGGAATTTCCACAAGTTGCTGGACGATTTGTGCCACTGCACTGTCAGCCTCACCAAAAGAGCAGCTTGCCCTCAATTTTCCTGAGAATTAGAATACATAGCTCTGATGGGGGAACTAATACTGCACAGACTGAAACTTCTGTGAAGGCGAATTCTTCATAATGTGCAGCCTTAGCATGCTCTAATCAGCAAGTTATAAAAGTTTGTAGAAAATATTGAGAGATAACTGAGAGCAGTGAGGATTACTTTTGATTTCGGGACAGTTCAGTAGAACATATGTCTAAAAGGATGGGTTAAAGAATGAATTTCACCACTGACACTTTTTTAAAAATCTGTTGGGAAGTTTGATATTTAAGCCGTCTGTTGATACCTTAGCCAAATGGCCAGTCCATGTGGGAACCTAAGAGTCTGACCATTTGACGTGGATGGCATCACATGGAAGCCCCAGGCACCAGTCAGGAGATGGAACCTTTGCTATCCTTTTCCCCACCCTAGCACAGGGATGCAGAGGCATGTTGTATGCCTATGGCTGAGATCAGCAGCATTGTCTAAGAATCAAACTTGGAATCTTTTGCTCCCTATGACTCCATGTTACACTGTGTGGTACAGTTAACCATCAGTCAGATTTCTAATTAGTTAGTCATATGTCTGTTGAAAGCTGCCTTGCAGGCTTGGTGGATAATGGCATGATGTGGCTTGGTATTAAGCCGTACAGAGCAGAAAGATCCCAGATTTGTTCCGTGGTTTTGTGTTAAATAAGCTGATAGTAGTGTTGGTGCTATAACAGTTCTATATCTTCAATCATGGGGAGAGAGATATCAGCTATGGGTGCTACCCATCATAATTGCCCATTGACTCTTGATTGATGGTGCTCGTATGTGGGCATCACGTGAGAATATAACTGCATTTGGTTGAGCTGCCCATTATGGTTTAATTGCCTGTTGACACTCACTTGGGGTCACATGATCAAAAGTAAGAAAGAAAGACGTGCATTTATATCATGCTTTTCATAACCACTGGACATATCAAAAGTGCTTTATAACCAATGCAATACTTTTTGAAGTGTAGTCACTGTTTTAATGTAGGAAGTATGGCAGCCAGTATACACTCGGCAAGCTCAAACAACAATATAATAATGATCAGATAATCTATTTCTTGTGATGTTGATTGTGGGATAAATATTGGCCGGAACACTCGGCCATTAACGAAGAGCTGTAGGTGTCTGAGGAACTATATCTATAAAGTTAGTGCCTTCAGGGGAGATTGGAATAATAAAAAAATGAGCTCTTGACAAAATTCAGAGTACCCTCATGGAAGAGAGATACAGCCAAACTCTCATATCCATCCATCACTCCTGTTTTCAAATAATTGTCTTTTCTCCTGCAAACTTAATTAAGTTTGATTTTTTTTTGAGAATACACCTGAATATTTTGTGCTCCAGTCTTTAGAAAGGGTTTAAAGTCATTATTGCTGCTGAATAATAAATATATAGGCTTGTTGAAAACCACCCAACAATATGTCAAATCATTGCTTGAAAATTGACCCTGACCTTCCTCAAAGTAACACTATTCAAACAAAACTAAAACACTGCAGATGCTAGAAATTTGAAATTAAAAACAAAATTTTGGAAATACTCAGCACGTCAGACAGCATCTGTGGGGAGAAACAGTTAATGTTTCAGGTCATTGATGATCCTTCATCAGAAGTGAAGGTCATCATTAACCTGAAACGTCAGCCTTGCTGAGTATTTCCAGCATTTTCTGTTTTTAACGCTGTTCAAAGTTCTGAATGTGCTGCGTCCTACTGTGGTATGGGTTTATGAATTATTGGCAGCCTTCCTGTATCTCATCCAGTGGCAGTGGATGAGGCATTAAGTGTCAGCAGGTTATTTCAATGCAGTGGGTTCCATAATCAAGTCCAAACCTCTCCTCAGCTGATGCTCACACACGTACACTTCCCAGCAGGGTAAGTAAGGCGTGAGCAGGAATAGGAAGCCTAGCTTATTTTGCCCCTTACTGGCTCGGGTATGGACTCCGCAATGCCATAGTGGCGGAGATTAGTTTAACTCGGCATAGACTGGGAATTGGGCCTGTATAACCTAGTACTGTACCAGACGGGAAGTTTTTAAACTGTAAGGTTTTACATGTCTTTTCACCATTCAGTGGCAGCATGCCGACTTTTTTACTTGCAGCTCTTCATTTACAGCACTCTTGTGTTGTGAGGCCTTTAGTAAAGCTTTTATTTACCTTTTAAAATTTCTATGTTTGTATACATGCTGGTTTGAGGTTGCATGCCAGAGATGAGCAATGCTAAAGGCAATGTGAAGTTTCATATATATATCATTGCAGACAGGAACAGGAGTAGGTTATTCAGATTGTCCAGCCTTTTCTGCCATTCAATTGGATCATGGATAATCTGTATCTCTTCCCGCCCCCCAACCCCCCCCTCCAAACCAGTGTGATTCCATAACCCTTTTTGGGCTTTCCGGGTGGCTTCTGAGTGGTCAGCTCCCCAATGGAAATCCTTACAGTGCATCGCTATCCTCGATTGTCTGCTGCATTAATTGCTCCCAATCTCCTCTCTTTTACTGTTCTAAATTCCCCTGGTTCTTATGGTGGGTACTACTTAGCCCTAGCTACAAGGTAAATGCTACAGTAAGTCCTCACTTAAAGTTGTGATTTGCAGGAATGCAACCACAACTTTGTGAAACTTTGGCTCCTGTGGGAACTGCTGTTTAAACTTAGGTTCTGTAGAACCTTCCTTATCAGGAAAAAAAACAAATATTAAAACTTGAGTATTGCTGAAAAAAGACACGTTGAAGCTTTTTGTCGTGCACTCATCAGGACATTTGCAAGAATACCAAATGTAAAGGGATTGGGACTGATGTCCTAGGGGGGATATTTGCTAGAGTGGTTGGGGAGGGTTTAAACTAAAATGGCAGGGGGATGGGAACCTATGCAAAGGAGTCAGAGGAGAGCAAGGACAAGAACAAAAGACAGAAAGGGGAATAAGAAAAGTGATAGGCAGAGAAATCAAGGGCAAGAATCAAACAGGGCCTCAGTGAAAAATAGTGGGAATGGGACAAGTAATGTTAAAAAGACAAGCCTTAAGGCTTTGTGCCTTAACGTGAGGAGCATTCGCAATAAAGTGGATGAATTAACCGCGCAAATAGATGTAAACAGGTATGATATGGTCAGGATTACGGAGACATGGCTGCAGGGTGACCAGGGATGGAAACTGAACATCCAGGGGTATTCAGTATTTACGAAGGGCAGACAAAAAAGAAAAGGCGGTGGAGTTGCATTGCTGGTTAAAGAGGAAATTAACGCAATAGTGCTGAAAGATGTTAGCTCCGACGATGTGGAATCTGTATGGGTAGAGCTGAGAAACACTAAGGGGCAAAAAACATTAGTGGGGGCTGTATATAGACCCCCAAACTGTAGTGGTGATGTTGGGAATGGCATTAAACAGGAAATTAGAGACGCATGCAATAAAGGAACATCTGTAATTATGGGTGACTTTAATCTGCATATAGATTGGTCAAATCAAATTAGTAACAATACCGTAGAGGAGGAATTCCTGGAGTGTATACAGGATGATTTTCTGGACCAATACTTTGAGGAACCAACTAGAGAACAGGCCATTCTAGACTGGGTATTGTATAATGAGAAAGGAATAATTGGCAATCTAGTTGTGCGAGGCCCCTTGGGGATGAGCGACCATAATATGATAGAATTCTTCATCAAGATGGAGAGTGATGTAGTTGATTCTGAGACTAGGGTCCTGAATCTTAATAAAGGAAACTACGATGGTATGAGACGCGAGTTGGCTATGATGGACTGGGAAACATTACTTAAAGGGATGATGGTGGATAGGCGATGGCAAATGTTGAAAGAGCATATGGGTGAACTGCAACAATTGTTTATTCCTGTCTGGCGCAAAAGTAAAATAGGAAAGGTGGCCAAACCATGGCTTACAAGGGAAATTAGAGATAGTATTAGATCCAAGGAAGAGGCATACAAATTGGCCAGAAAAAACAACAGACCTGAGGATTGGGAGCAGTTTAGAATTCAGCAAAGGAGGACCAAAGGATTGATTAAGAAGGGGAAAAGGGAGTACGAGAGGAAGCTTGCAGGGAACGTAAAAACTGACTGTAAAAGTTTCTATGGTATGTGAAGAGAAAAAGAATGGTGAAGACAAATGAAGGTCCCTTACCGTCTGAAACGGGAATTTATAATGGGGAACAAAGAAATGGCTGACCAACTAAATGCATACTTTGGCTCTGTCTTCATAAAGGAAGACACAAATAACATTCCAGAAATGTTGGGGAACACAGGGTTTAGTGAGAGGGAGGAACTGAAAGAAATCAGTATTAGTCGGGAAATGTTGTTAGAGAAATTGATGGGATTGAAGGCCAATAAATCCCCAGGGCCTGATAATCAATGTCCCAGAGTACTTAAGGAAGTGGCTCCAGAAATAGCGGATGCATTGGTGGTCATCTTCTGAGATTCTATAGACTCTGGAACAGTTCCTACAGATTGGAGGGTAGCTAATGTAACACTATTTAAAAAGGGAGGTAGAGAGAAAACGGAATTAAAGACCAGTCAGCCTGACGTCGGTAGTGGGGAAAGTTCTAGAGTCCATTATAAAAGATTTAATAGCTGAGCACTTGGAAAACAGTGGCAGAATCGGACAGAGTCAGCATGGATTTATGAAAGGGAAATCATGCTTGACAAATCTACTGGAATTTTTCGAGGATGTAACTAGTAGTGTTGATGAGGGGGAGCCAGTGGATGTGGTTTATTTGGACTTTCAGAAGGCTTTCAACAAAGCCCCACATAAGAGATTAGCGTGTAAAATTAAAGCACATGGGATTGGGGGTAGTGTATTGAGATGGATAGAAAACTGGTGTAAACGGATCTTTTTCCGAATGGCAGGCAGTGACTAGTGGGATACCGCAGGGATCGGTGCTGGGACCCCAGCTATTCACAATATATATTAATGATTTAGATGAGGGAACTAAATGTAATATTTCCAAATTTGCAGATGACACAAAGCTGGGTGGGAGGGTGAGCTGTGAGGAGGGTGCAGAGATGCTTCAGTGTGATTTGGACAAGCTGAGTGAGTGGGCAAATGCATGGCAGATGCAGTATAATGTGGATAAATGTGAGGTTATCCACTTTGGTAGCAAAAACAGTAAGGCAGATTA
This sequence comes from Cetorhinus maximus, assembly GCF_964194155.1. Taxonomy (NCBI): domain Eukaryota; kingdom Metazoa; phylum Chordata; class Chondrichthyes; order Lamniformes; family Cetorhinidae; genus Cetorhinus; species Cetorhinus maximus. Next base: position 118,515,857 of record NC_135886.1, read on the forward strand.
TTATCTGGCTATAAATTGAGAGAGGGGAATGTGCAATGAGACCTGGGTGTCCTCGTACACCAGTCGTTGAAGGTAAGCATGCAGGAGCAGCAGGCAGTAAAGAAGGCAAATGGTATAACAAACAAAAAAACAGAAATACCTGGAAAAACTCATCAGGTCTGGTAGCATCGGCGGAGAAGAGTACAGTTGACGTTTCGAGTCCTCATGACCCTTCAACAGAACTAAGTAAAATTAGGAAAGGGGTGAAATATAAGCTGGTTTGGGGGTGGTGGTGGGGGGGGTGGGGGGGTGGGGGGGGGTGGAGGTTTGTTGGGACAAGCAGCCAGTGATAGGTGGAGATAACCAAAAGCTGTCACAGACAAAAGAAGAAAGAGGCGTTGAAGGTGGTGATATTATCTAAAGGAATGTGCTAATTAAGAGTATAAGACAGGACAGATAAGGTACAGATAGCTCTAGTGGGGGTGGGGGAATACTAAAAGGTAGAAATAAACAATGGTGGAAATACATTTAAAAATAATGGAAATAGGTGGGAAAAGAAAAAAATCTATATAAATTATTGGAAAAAACAAAAAGGAGGGGGAAGAAACGGGAAGGGGATATGTTGGCCTTCATAGTGAGAGGATTCGAATACAGGAGCAGGGATGTCTTGCTGCAATTATACAGGGTCTTGGTGAGACCACACTTGGAATATTGTGTGCAGTTTTGGTCTCCATATCTGAGGAAGGATGTTCTTGCTTTCGAGGGAGTGCAGTGAAGGTTTACCAGACTGATTCCTGGGATGGTGGGACTGACATATGAGGAGAGATTGAGTCGGTTAGGATTATATTCGCTGGAGTTCAGAAGAATGAGGGGGGGATCTCATAGAAACCTATAAAATTCTAACAGGACTAGACAGGGTAGATGCAGGAAGGATGTTCCCGATGGTGGGGGAGTCCAGAACCAGGGTTACAGTCTGAGGATACAGGGTAGACCATTTAGGACTGCGATGAGGAGAAATTTCTTCACCCAGAGAGTGGTGAGCCTATGGAATTCGCTACCACAGAAAGTAGTTGAGGCCAAAACATTGTATGTTTTCAAGAAGGAGTTAGATATAGCTCTTGGGGCAAAAGGGATCAAAGGATATGGGGAGAAAGCAGAAGCAGGCTATTGAGTTGGATGATCAGCCATGATCATAATGAATGGCGGAGCAGGCTCGAGGGGCCGAATAGCCTACTCATCCTATTTTCTATATGGAACAACAATTTATACTTCATGAGAAGAGGGTGCTGATTGGTTGGCAAGTGGGCTCTGATAGAGGTGTTTCCATGGAGGATGCACCAGTTAACTGATAACTGACAGTTAACTGCCAAACTTAATTTAAATTCACACCAAGCAGGTTGACTTGGATTGGTCAAGTCGTTGCCCTGGGGAATGAACCAGAGAATGGCTGTCGCCTATTTTGTTCAGTTGAAATAGATGCAATGTGTGTACATATTCTTTCTGTCTGCAAAGACCAGAGCTCTCATAAATGTGCCACACTGCAAGCCTGATTGAATTCATAGAACATTCAAGATTGCTGAGCAAATGATGTCCAATCGCAGAATCACATCCAATGTTGGACACTGTGTCATACTCTCTGGTTCGTGCCTTCACTGGTTTGTGCATTCTCTATGGCAACACCTCTAGCAATCGGAGTCCATTAGCCAACCAGTGACCACTCTCTTCTCATGAAATATAAATATTTACATTTGGTATTCTTGCAAATCCTGATGAGTGTAAGACAAAAAGTTTCTACATGTCTTTTTCCAGCAAGTTCTATACAACAAACAGCTATAAATATTCAAACATTATACCATCTAAGTTGAAATTTTTTTAAAAATTCTAAATTCCTACATTGGTAAATGAAATAACTTTTGAAATAAAATACATTTTTCTTTAATTTTTAAATTTAACTTTCTACTTACAATACCTCCTGCTTGCTGCGGATCCTGCTTCCTGAACCTCCCAACCCCTGATCCTTCTGGTTACTGCAGATCCTCCCCCTTCGAGTTGGGGCCTCTCCCTGACCTCTGAGTGAAGGCTCAGGAGAAGGGCAGCGAGGCAGGAGCAGCTTCGACAATCATTTGTGGGGAGAGGCTGCTGCAAAATAGTGCCAATCGGATCATGCAGGAAACGACAAAACAAATCTCACGATGTTCAACAAGATTACAGGCCACATTAACTTACCAACATTGAAGCAAAACAACGCTAAATGGGGAAATGTTAAACGAGGACTTACTGTAGGTTAAACTACCATTGCCCACCCCCCACTGAACCTTTATTCAAATTTGGCTTCCAAATTCCTGATCTTCTCAGGGTATCAAGACTACACTTCGGCACTAGACTACACTGTAAGACTCGGGTGCCGTGTTTTTATTCTGCTCTGTTGCTTAAATTCTAAAGTAACTTTGAGCAGCTTACATGCCTTTCTCCACTGCCACTGCCCTCTCCTGAGCCTGAAACTGGCCTACCAGTCATACTGGTTTTTCAGCTTCAGCTACAGTCTGGTTCCTGGCCAGAGATTCCCTCTCCTCTATCAAAGTATATTTCTGTGCAGCTTCTGGATATTTAAGGTGGGTCTCCAACTGCAACAATGTCCTTTAGCTACCCTGCAACTATATCTGCACTTCTGAATCTTCATTCCCATGGAAATTTGCCCATCAGTGCATCCTCTGATACTGTTATCTTTCAGACGGCTCCTGGACCTCACTCAACCGCCATACCTACCTCCAAACTTGAACAACCGTTTAATAAAAGCAAAATACTGCAGATGCTGGAAACCTGAAATAATGCTCGAAATACTCTGCAGGTCTGGCAGAACCTGTGGAGAGAGAAAATGAGTTAATATTTCGAGTTGAATATGACTCTTTTTCAGAATGGAAGGAGGGTAAACATGTAGTGGGTAATACAAAGTTGAAAGAGGGGAGAGAGAGGAAGAACAAGAAGAAAGGTCTGGGATAGGGTAGAGGGCAAGAGAGATTAAATGACAAATATGCCATGGAACAAAAGGTTTTTGATACGTCTTCCTTTTTCCTCAACTAAGGACCCCCCACCACTGTGGTTGACAGGGCCTTCAACTTTTCTGACCCATTTTCTGCAATGCTGCTCTCACTCCCTCCTTCCTAGAAGACTCTGTCCCCTCCCTCCTAGAACCGTGATAGGGTCCCCCTAATCGTCACCATCCCACTAGCCTCCACATTCAAAGGATCATACTCCACCATTTTAGCCACCTCCAGCATGATGCCACGACCAAACACATCTTCCCCTCCCCTCCCCTGTCAGCATTCCTAAGCGCTATGATCCCAGCTGATGTTACTACTGGACAAGCCAGATCTCAGGATGGAACCCGGCTGACAGATCCCAACATTTTTATTTTTTGTTTAGAAACATGGAGAGTGGCTGCTGTACAGAATCACAGGAATCAGCTTGTGAACTTTTAACTAAAGATTAAAACATCTATTAAAGTAGAAAAGATGAACAATATTACAATACTTCATCCCCAACGAAATCTTTACAGATATATATAGATTTGTAAGGATAACATAAGGTACAAAAGCTATCTTGTACCCTAATGTTCACAGTAAGTACACAGTCCATGTAAACCAATAGGTGACCTGTGGTCAGACGCACCCCACTCTGAAACCAGGTGACAGATGCCACCCTAAATGGATCTCTCCTCAACTTCTCACCGCCCCCCACGCCCCCCGCCTCAAAACCTCAGATGCTTGTCACACTGTGAGCCAACTGGGCTCACTGGAACTCCCTCTTTCACACGTGGGTTTTCAATCTCCACTCTCGAAGAACCCGCTTTGGAATCTTCTTCCAAATGACGCTTTCTCTCGAACACCTCCAGGGCTTTGAACTCTCCTTCTAATGTTCCTCTCCTCTGGATTGCCACGTGCATTCAAGCTTTGCCTTCCACGCACTCTCTCTCAGATACTCAACAGAGTTGCCTACAGAACACTACTGCTTCACATGCCCATAGTAAAGAGTTACAGACCTTTGGCTGTCTGCTTGGATCTTCTGGCTTCTCGCAAGCCTATTTGGCTTTAAGTCTGCATCCCACAGCTTTCTCCCTTTAAGCTTGGAGCCTTACTCTCTGCTCCGTACTTTCACCTCCACTGAACAGGATCTTGATCCAGATTCCTGTTGTTTCTTTGACTAGAAGGTCTTGGGACTTTTTTTCCTTTAGGACCTGCTCCCTGGTTTATAGGACCTTCTCCTGTTCTTATGGGTTACCTGCTCTCTCTTCAGTTCCCGCTGCTGTGTCTGTCTCTCCTGGCTTCAACTGAACTAAAATTGCTTTCTATTTTTCCCCGTCTCTGTGTGGGCCTCCTGTTGCAAGGCAACAGTACAGTTTATTTTTTCTACCTTGTGTTTGTTTTAATGTCCCTTCAAGAGTAGCAAAACCTCATTAAAATGCAAGCATCTTTTAAAGTGAAACTAAAACTCAAGTTCTCTCCTCACTCCCTTAACACACACACACACACACACAAATAATAATTAAACTTATACTTAAAGATATACCTTATTCGTAACACTCTCAGATACGGATGTAACTTACTTAAACTCTCTAGTTCCTCGCACTAAGGAACTGTGCCCTCCGTGACACCTTGTCCACTCCTCAATCACTCCCAACCCTCATCCCCCCCTTCTCACCGACACCTACCCATGCAATTGCAGGAGGTATAGCACCTCCCCTTTTACCTCTTCTCTCCTCAACATCCAAGGCCCAAAATACATTCTCCAGGTGAAGCAGTGATTTACTTCTACTTTCAATTTATAATACTGTATTCATTGCTCACAGTGTGGTCTCCTCTACTTTGGGAAACCAAACGCATGTTGGGTGACCGTTTTGCAGAACGTCACCACTCAGTCTGCAAGCATGACCCCGAGTTTCCAGTTGCTTGGCATTTTAATTCACCACCTTGCTCTCACGCTCATGTTTCTCTCCTCGGCCTGCTGCAGTGTTTTAGTGAAACTCAACGCAAGCCCGAGGAGCAGCACCCCATCATCCAATTAGGCATTTTACAGCTTTCTGGACTCAACATTGAGTTCAACAATTTCAGACCATGAACTTTGTTCTTTTGTCCATGAACTTTTGATTCTGTTTTTTATTACCTTGTGCCGGTTTGAATCTTGTTTTTCGTGGTTTTGCTTTTGGACAGAACTGTTTATTATTCTGGAATTTGCACTCTGAGCAAATGCTTTGTCTCTTTACTACAACCATTATTGCTCCTTTTACATTTTGTACCATGACATCTTTGTCATTTCATCCCTGGTGCCCTCTACCCTATCCCAGATCTTTTGTTCTTCCTCTCCACCTTTTCAACAGCATATAACCAGTCATATTTCTGCCCTTCTTCAGTTCTGAAGACATTATGTTCAACTTGAAATGTTAACTGTTTCTGTCTGCACGGATGCTGCCAGACCTACTTAGCATATCCATCACTCTCTGTGTTTATTATCACAGTATCTTTACAGTGCAGAAGGAGGCCATTTGGCCCATCGAGTCTGCCCTGGTTCTCTGAAAGAGCATTCCACCTAGTCCCACTCCCTTGCCTTATCCCCGTAACCTTGTACATTTTTCTTTTTGCAGGTAGCAATCCAATTCCCTATTGAATACCTCAATCAAACCTGTCTCCACCCCCCTTTCAGGACGTTTGCTCCAACCACCCTCTGCGTGAAAAAAATTTTCCTCACATCACATTACTCCTTTTGCCAATTATTTTCCAGGCAGACTCTACCCTACCTATGTCAATTTTATCCCCCCCCCCACCATTAACCTTCTGGCATTAAGCCTGGACTTCCTTCTAGTGTATCCTCTCTTTCCCATTTATTATGAGAATATATGTATCCTAATAACCAGACAACTTGAATTATTGCTGTGTCTATTCATGTGTGCCTTTTGGCTGCTGCTCCAGATCTGAGCCCATTGTTTCTATTTCCATTTTTTGTCTCCAGCCCTTGTAACTTCTTTTCTCTATACCTCCTAGACCCTATCTCCTTGCACCACTTCTTCCTGTCAGGTGCTCTGCCCTCTCAAGTCCTTATCCCAACCCTTCTGTATTCTTTGACCTTCCCACTCTCCTGCCTCTGTCCCAGGCTTGACTTTCTCTCAGATAAGCCTACAGTTCCTTCTGTGCCTTTCTTGGCATCCTTCAAAGTATTAAGGCAATCGTTGCTGCCTCCTTCTGAACAGCAACCCCAACTGCTTCATCCAACCCTCTTCTCAACGCTGCTGCCCGATATTCCTGTTTGGGGCTAATCTTGCCAATTCTTCCTGGTTCAACTCACCCTTCCTAGTGTTGACCTTGTGGAGTTTACCAGTGGATCAGTTATCACTGTGCATCTCCACATCTTCCACTAGAGTGTTTATTAATCTGTGACCAACGCCTTTGCCAAGTGGCTGATTGCATTGACATCATGGCACCGTTTCTCCCTAAATGAAACAATGCTGCCTGGCTATACCTTCCAGAACTTTCCCTGCCCACACCATTGCAGTGGCAGTGTGCCTCTTATCACCAAATTGTACCTTGGCCTGTCCTCTGGCACTTCCTCCTTTGAGCATCTCACCTTGCTTCAACCCTCTAATCTCATTTAAAATCCTCATCCTCTACCACCCACCCAGGTATCATAAAAACTTTCTCTCAAAAAACCTCTTCCATTTCACATACAACTACATTTTCAAAATCCCAACTGACAAGTTTTTGACTCTGCATTCACAACATTTCTGCAGCTACTGATCTGCTTAACCACACTGACACCTCCACCTTTAATGTCCTAATCCCCATCAAAACCATTACTCTCTTTCACCTTGCCATTCCTCTTGGTATGGCCCTCATCTCTACACCCTAAAGTGCAAAAGCTGCAGATTTGAAAAGATATGGTGGATAACTGATTTAGCCATTCACGACTAGATCTGTCTGAACCATAGAAAGCACTATCAGGCGCTGACTTTTGGGGGAGACCAAAGGTAACAATGTGGGAGTGGGAAGCGAAAGTCATTTGGGTGATTTTCTGGTTACAATTGCCTAGATAAGAATGGAACCAGGTAAGTGCAGTCTGAACTATCTGGATGACACTGGAGAGGTGTTAAGCCAAATTCCGCTAAGGTTCTCCCATGCCCTAACCTTGAAGTTGCATCTTTCTCTAATTTCTATAGCTATCCTCTCCAAGCTCATCTTGTCCATGAGACCCAGCAACTGTTCCCACCACTCTACTCCCCACTAAACAGCTGACCACCTAGATTCTCTCTCTTCAGGTACTGTTCTCTTCTCCTTCACATCTGCTGCCAAAACCAAAACAACTGTTGACCTCGCCATACTTGCAGTCCTATCTCCAACCTCCCTTTCCTCTCAAGTTCTTGAAAGGGTTGTCATCTCCCAAATCCAATCTATTTTATCTGGAACTTCATCTTTGAATTCCTTTAAGCAGGTTTCCACCATCTATCACCAAAACTGATCTTCTCAAAGCCACCAAATGACATCTTGTGTGACTCACAAAGGTAAACTTTCCCCTTTCGTCTTTCTTGATCTGTTTGCAACCTTTGACATGATTGACCACACAATCTTCCTCCAATGCCTCCGGGTTAGATGGGACTGCACTTGCCTTGCTCCATTCTTATCCATCCAGTTGTAGCCAGACCTACAATGACTTCTCTCTATTACAACATTGCCTCTAGCGCCCCTCAATGACCTATCCTTGGCCGCCTCCTATTTCTCATCCACATGCTGCCTTTGACAATGACACCAGAAAACACAGTCAGTTTCTTAATATATGCTGGCTACACCCAGCTCTATCTCATTACCACTGCTCTTAACTCTTTCACTGTCTCTAAATTATTATGCTGCTTATCCACCATCCAGTACTTGATGAGCAGAAATTTCCTCCAACTAAATATTGTGAAGACTTTTAGTCCTCGCTCCAAACTCCGTTCCTTAGCCAGTGACTCCATCCCTCTCCCTGGTCATCCTGTTTGGTTCACCCATTACCACTGTGCTCGTTGACCCACATGAGCTTCTAGTTAAGCAACACTTTAATTTTAAGACCCTCACTCTTGTTTTCAAATCCCTCCATGGCCTCTTCCCTCCTTATATCTTTAGTTTCCTGTAACCTCACAACCCTCTGAGACCTGTGTGCCCCTCTTAAGTTTGGCCTCTTGCGCATCCCTAATTTTAATTGCCCCACCATTGGCAGCCATGCTTTCAGCTTCCAACACCCTAAGCTCTGGAATTCCCTCCTTTAAACTCCTCTACCTTGCCTCCTTTTAAGACACTGTTTAAAACTTACTTCTGACCTAGCTTTTTGGTCATCTGCCCTAATATGTGATTTTCAGTTAAACTTATGTTTGATAAATGCTTCTGTGAAGTGCCATGGGATGTTTTACTATGGTAACGATGCTACATAAATGCAATGTTGATGTTAGTATCATTCTGGTGCTGCATTTTACCAGTAAATAAGCTATTCAATGTTTCTATTGGCAAGTGGCTGTTAAATTCATTCACAGCTGAGTCAACTGTAAGCTCCACCACTGTTGAAAAACATAACTTCTGTGCACGCACTGAGAAGCCCAACAGTTTCTTGAGGCACTGTGCATGAGTGACCAAGGAATTAATATGGGTTTTGGAGCAGAATAATGACTTTTGTTTAAAAAAAAGAAATCCATTATTTTGCCTTAACTAAATGCCTTTTCTAATAAGGATGCCTCCATGTTGCCATTATGCTATTTTGCCAAAAATGCTTAGGTCATTTACAGGAACATTTTACCCTTCACCTTGCTCAAGGTAACACCAGTACAATGCTCAAGCAGTGAAGTGTTACCTTCTAGAGGTATGCTTGCATTTCATTCTTTTTGTATGGTCAGGAATTGAATTGCCAATTTGACTCCCGTGAGATACTTCAAGTTTTATTGTTTTGTACATGCAAAGTTGCTTTGCTTCAGTGCAATAGTGATGGTGTAACTAGCACATCAGATTTTCCTCTAAAGGTTCAAGTGTTAGCTATTTTTCCAGATCATTAAATTTGAAATGATTACTTTTCTGTTGAAACCACAAATAACACTATTACTGTTTTGTTTATAGATGAAAACCCTGGTAAGCAAGAGGAGGTGGCATTGGTTGATGGGTAAGAATCAGGATTTTAATGTGCAGTATACTGCCTTAGGTAGTTTGAATTCCTTTCCTATTTCATCAGGAATTCTAGTGCTGTTCCTTATTCACTTACCTTGTACATACCAGCAGAATACACCATCAGGGTACTCATGCCTGCAGGTTTGGTCTTTTGTTCTTTTAGCGCTTTTAGAGAAATGGTTCTTTGTAAACTGTGTTAGCCTCCTCCTATTTCTGCACATATGTTGGGGTTCTTATATTTAATTTGGCTTTTCAGATGTGATTACAACATTAGAGGAATGGAATTTCCACTTGTGTAATTTTTTTGTTATAACTTTTTATTTGCGGAGTTGGAGTCTTCTTAGCTTTGCAAATCTGCATTCTCTCTGGGAATTCCAGCACTAATTTTTAATACCTGTGATACATGCGGTCTCAACCATTGACTGGCATGATCTCCGAGTTGGAGGTTCTCTTGTCTGATCTTTAAATTCTGGAAACATTATGATTTATGATGTTTTCCATCTATAAGTAAACTGCTGAAATTATTATGATTTGAAAACCAGTCTTGACAATGCGCACTGATTTCTGCTTTTAATTTTTGGGATCCTGCATTTAAAAACTAATGAAATATTGCATTCTAATATTGAGTCAACAGTTGCTTGCTTACTTCTAGTTCACCTTACCTCACCACTGTAATCATTGAGCTCAGATTGTGCAAAACCATTCGTCAAGACCATGTGGAATTAAAAGTGACAAATGTAGTGAATGCAGACTACCAAATAGATAGAATTGCTTTATGTAACTATTGAAATTATATTGGTGAAACTTATTAAATAAACAGACAATTGAATCATAAAATTTCTTCCTTTCCAATTTGAATTTTTTGTGTTCTTTACTACTGTCCCATGAGCCCCAAAGTACGATAGGTTACTTTCTTTGCCCTTGGTATTCTCTCATTCTAATTTAAAGAATGTTTGCTAATTACCAAAAAATGTTTAGTTTTTTTCCATCCCAAAAGGATTTCAATTTGGATGCAAATACCATAGCTGTGCCATTACAGACTGTACTCAAAAATTTAATGGGAAGTATCTGTTTTTTGGTTTCCCTTTAGAGTTATGCTAGCTTGGGATATCTTTATGAAAGAGCACTAATTACAGAGAATTCATAATTTTGAACTGAAGATTTGGGAATGATACTCAAGAACTGTGGTCAAAAGACCTATTGGTGCACATTGTCCAAGTTAACAGATAAGAGTGGCCATTTGAATAGAATACTGAAGTTACTGCCCGTTTCTATGCAACTATGGTTGCCATGTTTTAGTACCCTCAGAGTGGAGAAGATCGGTGTTTTAAAAGATTAATGCATTAATAGTAATTGTAGAAGAAAGAATGCAGATTATCTAAGCCCCCCTCTCGAGAATACTGCAGTTATTGAAATTACCTATCAGGTTTGGCAAATAGGTTCATCTTGTGTTTTGTTTTTATGTAACTTGGTTACTTGCTTTGTGCAGGGGAGAAGATTCTTTAAAACCGCTGCAGGAGACATCGCAAGAATTCAAAGTCAGCAACTTGGAAATGGCTGAAGGTGTAAGTTTCAGAATGGTGTTCCCAGCATTAGTTTGCTGTTTTGTATTTAATCGAGTGAAGTTTCAGACAAAAAGAATGAAATGTTTTAAATGGGGAGTTCTGCATGTTCTATGTAATTGATTTAAAAATTAGTCAGAATATGCTTTGGGAGTAGTAGGATTAGTTCATTAGGATTGTACTGCACTTGGGGGTGCTGCTTTTTGCAGGTTACATTGGTAAGACATTTTCTCCACTTTACTCTTAGGAGGTTGTAAAGTTGAAGGACGAGGGCTTTGTATGCTGATGACCAGAGAGTGCTGTTTTGCACCTTCTTATCTGTGCACACTCTGGCCATCAGCATACAAAGCCAATTTCTCTCTTTCTGGCTTTAAACACTGAATGATAAAATGCACAGACATGGGTTGTCAAGCTTTGGTCTTTGACATGAAGTGCTGCAGGTCAGCTAACAAAAGGTTGTGGGGAAATTAGACTGCAGGAGGTGACCTGTATATGGCAGTATAGTGTGCTAATTATTTTTGGACGATTACACAAAGATAAATTGTACAAATTGAGCTAAATGAATCTGATCATAACTGTTGCTCTGTATATTCGCTTGCTGTGAAATAAAGCAGCTTAATGATTTGTGAGCAGCTTCGTCTCCAGTGTTTGCTTGATCCACCTACAGAGCACTTGAAGAAGTCTAAAAGATGTAGAATATCCAGTCCAGGACACAAATCCCCATGCATTAAACCCCCATGTTATTTTATCATTCAAATTGATGTAGGACAGCAAAATCATTCATGTAGGGAAAACTTTTCTACTGAATAGATATCACACAGAATCAGCAGACACTTAATAATTGACCTAGGTGAGGAGGAGAAAACAGTGGGCGGAATTCAATGCTCCCTGCAGGGAGCCGCGAAGCAGGTTGGACATCCTGTCATCCGCCTTCCAGAATCTTCCCCCAATTAAGGCCGCTGGGGGAAGGGTAGAGATGGCTTTCCTACCTGGAAGCCAATTAAGGCTCCAAAATGGTCACTTAATGGCCTCATCCTACTGCGGACCACTCCAAATGGAAAGCCTGCAACCTGGTCAGTGGGGGGAGGAGGGTGGTGAGGGGTCCTTTCTTCTTGGGCATCCTCAGCCCAACAGAGGGACCCTCTGGAAGCCAACCCCCTACCCTTGACGACAACCATTTCCCCCCTTCCCTCCACCCTACACCTGCCAGGGCCTTACTAACTGGTCCTAGCAGTCCTGCCCTTGGCCCAGGGGCTTCAGCTTGCTCATCCTTCTGATAGATTCCACTGGAGTACCAGCATTGGCCATTGTTCCTGGTTGTGCTGCTGATATTGGAGAGCTGCCAGCCTCTGATTGGCTGGCAGCTCTCACAGCATATCCACTGTGCACCAGGAAGCCTGGTGGGAAATCGCTCCTTGTGGAGCCGGGAAGTCCAACAGGCTGCCTAATTGGGACTTAATCCCAATGAGACTCCCAGAAATGACCATGGCCGGGTTGCTACCGCCTCTCCAGCCGGTGGACAGGCATACCAGCACGACTACTAAATTCCACCAGTGTCTTAAATGGGAAGTGCAAAAATAACTGAGTGAAAGAAAGAGGAGGAATGTTTGCTTATTTTCTTGGGGGCGATTATTTAGAATATATTGGAACTCCCCAGTCTATAGCTTAATGGCTCTGGTGTAGCATCATTTCTGCTTATGCTGAATCAACTGATCTCAGCTAGGGCAGCAGTAGCCACAGCTGGGGTAGGCTGGGAAAATTGTCAGCAATGATCAATATCAACTATCCGGTGGTCTTGTTCAAAAAAAAATGAGGATTGGATTCAGTGTTTTCTTGGTTCTTTGAACAAACCTTAAAACAAGAATTTTGAATTTATCATAAATGTGACCGGCAAGAGCAAGTGATGTTACTCAGAAATAGAACGGTATCTGTTTCTAAAAATGCCAAAATAAAGTTCCTTTCATTGTTCCTTAACAACATGCCTTAAGTCGCATCTCAGAAGAGCACACCTTGCTGTCACCTGAATTGTTTCCATTTTCTACCCCAGTCATCCTTGAGAACACTCCCACTCAGACTGCCAAATTACAAGCAGCTGAATTGTGACTCGTGCCAGCAGAGAACTGGTTTGAAACAACATTGGCCTTTATACATGGAAGATCTTCCCACAGAGACATTTTATCGCATTAGTTTAAGTCATAGCCCAGATTAGTTGCCAGTGTGCTAACACACTTAAGTAGGTTGGGACAAGGTTAGTAAAGTCCAAGAAACTAACTCTGTAGTACCTTGGGAAAGGAACTTTCAACCACCCAACAACAACAAACTTTGAGTTTGTTTGTGGCAGGACAAAACAGCCTGTTTGATTGGCACCTCATCCACCATCTTAACCGTTCAATCCCTCCACTGCCGGCACACAGTGACAGTGATGTGCACCATCTACAAGATGCACTGCAGCAACTCACCAAAGATCCTTCAACATCACCTTCCAAACCCCTAACTTGTACCACCGAGAAGAACAAGAGCAGCAGGCTAATGGGAACGCAAGCAGCAGGAAGTTCCACTCCAAATCATACACCACCCTGACTTGGAAAATATTGTTGTTCCTTCAGTTCCATTATATCTGTATCCTGGGCCAGAATCTTCGGGTCGGTGAGTGGGGACGGGGCCCGCTCGCTGTCGCGTAAAATGACGCACGGTGACATTGGGCGTGCATCCCGATGGCACTGCGCATCGTTCAGATCTTGAGTTCGGCGGGCGCGCACCAGAGTCGGCTGCACGCCTGCCGAACTGTCAAAGGCCTATTAAGGCCATTTAAATAGTAATTAAACTAATTAACCGAGCTGCTCGTCCAATCTTAAGGCTGGCGGGCAGGCGAACAGCCCAGGCGGCCTTCGCATTTATTATGAAACCTCATTTTTGGGCGGGATGAGGCTTCATGAAGGCTTTTAAAGTTTAATAAAAATTTCTAATAAAATTCATTGACACGTTGCAGCTCATGTGACACTGTCACGTGAGGGGACATGTCTTAATTTTTTTTTCCCTTCATTAAAATTTTCAAACATCAAAATAATCTCCCTGAGGCAGCTCTGTGCCTCGGAGATTTCTGCACACGCGAAAGAGCACAGGCCCCGACTTAGCCTACTCCCCCCCCCCGCCCGCACAGGGAGCGCACAGCGCCTTAATTGGCCTCACGTAAGATGGCAGCGCGCAGCCGATCATGGGCAGCGATCGGCTATGCGCCCGCCCGTGCCCACTCCTGTCCAACCCCCCAACGGGGAGAAAATTCTCCCCCTGGAATTTCCTCCCAAACAGTACTCTGGGTGTACCTTCACCACAAAGACTGCAATGCTTCAAGAAGGCAACTCACCACCACCTTCATCAAGACATTTAGGGATGGGCAATAAATGCTAGTCTTGCCAGTAATGCCTACATCCCATGAATGAATAAAGTGCAAGTATGGCCACATCTGTCTCTTGCGTATTGAGCTAACGTGTCATAAGAGCCCCCAAGAAGAGATTTAATCAAGATGTCATCATCCTGACTTAGTATCAAAGCGGATGCAGGGTACTTTAAAAGTTTAGTATGTTGCTAGTGTGTTGATTGGTTGAGAAGAGTTGACTTTGTATTTTAGGCTTCACAGAATGGTGATGATGATGACAGTGACAGTGACAGTGATGACGATGATGTGAAGGTCACCATTGGCAACATTAAAACTGGTGCGCCACAATATATGTAAGTGAATTGGTGTGTTTCTAAAACTTCAATTATTAAGTTGCTTTATTGTATTGAAGTTTGTAGAATAAAACAAACATTTTAAGAACAAGGAAAGGCCATTACACTTATTTTTATCAGCATTCTTATTATATCTCTCAAATCTGTCTCCAGAAGCACATCTAATTGCAGCCTGAATTAATATTGCTTGCTTCAGTGAGATTTCCTGGTAATCTATTCCTCAAGTCTATTACCTTTCACATAAAGAAACAAGTTCCAACCATCTTCGTGTCTTGTTGCTGGCATTAACTTTTCAACTTCTGTGCTTTTGAAGTCTTAACAGTTAATAGTTTGCAAGGATCAATTTTTGTCAATTCCTTTCATGCTTTGAAAACTGCAATTAGGCCATCTCAAATTTGCCAGCTTTTCAAAGAAACTGAACTAGCTTCCTTCAGGATTTTGTGATTTAGATTCATAACAACCCAGAATCATCTTTGTTTCTTGCCTTTGTGCCCCAGGTCAGAACTGAACAAATTATGTAATATCTTGATTTTTCTCTGCTAATTCAGACCAGTATCTTTACAGAATAGTAACTCCTATGTTGCAAATGGCTTCATTCCCAACATACTATTTTACATGTGTAATTGTGTAAATGACCAACCTTTCATCAGCCTGTTGCCTTTACGCAAAAAAAAATGCATTGCCAAAAAGCAAAATTGTTGTTTATTGTACTAGCAGTTATTTTTGAGAGATTTTCAACCTCTGACTTATGTAATAATTTATTAAGGTCCAAAGGTGTGGGGTCAATTTCATTTCCGCTATGCCAACCACTTTCTTCTACATTAGTCCACATGTTTTTTTTAATGTTTGTTGCAATTTTTCAAGCACAATCATCTAGCGATTCTGCATCTCTACTTTTGCAATAGAACTATGTTAAACAAGTATGAATAGGGGAGACAGCATTTGTGGACGTTTCAGGTTGATGGCCCAAAAGTCGTCATCCTGAAGCGTTTATTGTTTCTTTCTCCACAGATGCTGTCCAACATGCTGAGTATTTCCAGCATTTTTTTTTTTGTTTTTATTTCAGATCCCCAGCATCTACAATATTTGGCTTTTGAAATATTTATAGGGACTAATACTGCAGGGATATGGATTTTTTTTCTCTGCACTTTATAAAACAGCACATTTGCTGAAAGCCCTGACTTTAGCATCATGGATTGACTTGTGAACTGAGGAATATTTGTGATTTAGGTTTAAGTTGGTTAAATTCACAGGATTACCCATTTTCTTGGATCATTAGTTGTTTGCAGTGGGTTTTTTTCTTGGTATGTCTTGATCTCATTTTTATGTCATAATTATGTTATAACAATGGAAAATTCTGACAATCCATGGGCCAGACAGCATCCTCAAAGGGAAAAGACAGATTCATATTTCAGTATTAACCCCCCCCCCCCCCCCCCCCACCACCCCCCAGATCCGTTCTCTTTGCCTGTACAAAGATAGTTGTCAGCATGGCTAAGTGGTAGCACTCTTGCCATTAAGTCAGAGATGTGGGTTCAGGTCCCACGCATATCAACATACGAACATACGAATTAGGAGCAGGAGTAGGCCACTCGGCCCCTCGAGCCTGCTCTGCCAATCAATAAGATCATGGCTGATCTGATTGTGACCTCAACCCCACATTCCTGCCTAGCCCTCCCCCGATAACCTTTCACCCCCTTGTTAATCAAGAATCTACCTAGCTCTGCCTTAAAAAAAATTCAAAGACTCTGCTTCCACCGCCTTTTGAGGAAGAGCTCCAAAGGCACTGAACCTTCTGAGAGAGTTTCTCCTCATCTCTGTATTAAATGATTGTAACCTTAAGTCCACATTCCCACCTATGCCCGATAACTTTTTACCCTCTTGCTTACCAAGAATCTATCTAGCTCTGCTTTAAAAATATTCAAAGACTCTACTTCCACCGCCTTTTGAGGAAGGGAGTTCCAAAGACTCACAATCCTCTGAGAGAAAAAAATTCTCCTCATCTCCGTCTCAAATGGGCGACCCCTTATTTTTAAACAGTGACCCCCTAGTTCTAGATTCTCCCACAAGAGGAAACATCCTCTCCACATCCACCCTGTCAAGATCCTTCGGGATCTTAAAGGTTTCAATTACGTCGCCTCTTACTCTTCTGAATTCCATTGGATACAAGTCTAAGCTGTCCAGCCTTTCCTCATAAAACAACCCACCCATTCCGGGTATTAGTCTAGTAAACTTTCTCTGAACTGCTTCAAATGCATTTACATATTTCTTTAAAGAAGGAGAACAGTACTGTTCTCAGTACTCCAGATGTGGCCTCACCAATGCCCTGTACAAGTGAAGCATAACCTTCCTACTTTAGTAATCAATTCCCCCTCACAATAAATGATAACATTCTATTAGCTTTCTTAATTACCTGCTGTACCTTATACTAACCTTCTGTGATTCATGCACTATGACATCCAGATCCCTCTGAATCCCTGAGCTCTGCAATCTCTCACCATTTAGATAATAAGCTTTTTTATTCTTTCTGCCAAAATGAACAATTTCACATTTGCGCACATTGTACTCTATTTGCCAGATCTTTGCCACTCACCTAACCTATCTCTGTCACTTTGTGGCCTCCTTATGCCCTGCTCAAAATTTACTTTCCTACAAATCTTTGTGTTGCCAGCAAATTTAGCAACCATTCCTCCGGTCCCTTCATCCAAGTCATTTATATAAATTGTAAAAAGTTGAGGCCCCAGCACTGATCCCTGTGGCACACCACTCGTCACATCCTGCCAACCAGGAAAAAGACCCATTTATGCACACTCTCTGCTCCCTGTTAGCTAGCCAATCTTCTATCCATGCCAATATGTTACTCCCTATACCATGCACTTTTATTTTCTGCAATAACCTTTGATGTGGCGCTTTATTAAATGCCTTCTGGAAATCTAAGTACAGTACCTCCACCGGTTCCTTTTTACCCACAGCACATGTGACTCCTTCAAAGAACTCCAATAAATTGGTTAAACATGA
Organism: Cetorhinus maximus; assembly: GCF_964194155.1. NCBI lineage: Eukaryota > Metazoa > Chordata > Chondrichthyes > Lamniformes > Cetorhinidae > Cetorhinus > Cetorhinus maximus. The sequence continues at coordinate 118,533,315 of NC_135886.1, forward strand.
CTTTCCTTTTACAAAACCATGTTAACTCTGCCTGATTGCTTTGATTTTTTTTTCTAAGTTCCCTGCTATAACATTTTTAATAATAGCTTCTAACATTTTCCCTATGACAGATGTTAGGCTAAGTGGCCTGTAGCATCTTGCTTTCTGGCTCCCTCCCTTTTTTTGAATAAAGGAGTTATATTTGCTATTTTCCCATCTAATGAAACCTTTCCCGAATCTAGGGAATTTTGGAAAATTAAAAACAAGGAATCAACTACCTGACTAGCCACTTCATTCAAGACCTTAGAGTGAAATCCATCCGGACCTGGGGTTTGGTCAGCTCACAGCTGCAACAATTTGCTCAATACCACTTCCCTGGTGCTTGTAATTTTCCCCGAGTTCCTTCCTCCCTTCCATTTCCTGATTTACAGCTATTTCTGGGATGTTACTTGTGTCCTCTATAGTGAAGACCAAAGCAAAATACCTGTTTAATTCATCCACCATCTCCCTCCTTTCCATTATCAATTCCCCAGTTGCACTCTCTATAAAACCAATGCTACTTTGTTAACTCATATTTATGTATCTATAGAAACTCTTACCATCCATCTTTATACTTCGAGCTGGCTTTCTCTCATACTCTAATTTTTCCCTCCTTATTAATCTTCTTGTCATTCTTTGCTGTTCTTTATACTCTTTCCAATCTTCTGACCTGCCACCCGTCTTTGCGTAATTATGTGCTTTTTCTTTAATTTTGATAATGTATTTAACTTTTTTAGTTAATCACGGATGGTGGGTCCTCCCCTTGGAATTTTTCTCTCTCATTGCAATGTGCATATTTTCTGTATTCTGAAATATCCCTTTAAATGTTTGCCACTGAACTTCTATTGACATATCTCTTAACCTCATTTACAGTTCACTTTAGCTAGCTCTGCTTTCATGCCCTCACAATAGCCCTTCTTTAAGTTCAAAATACTAATCTTGGATGCACTCCTTTCTCCTTCAAAATGAGTGTAAAATTCAATCATTATGATTACTGCTACCTAGGGGTGCCTTCATTATGAGGTTACCAATTAATCCTATCTCGTTGCTCAATACTAGGGTTAGTATAGCCTGCTGTCTGGTTGGCGCCAGAACGTGCTGTTCTAAGAAGCTATCCCGAAAACATTCTATGAACTCCTCATCTTTGCCTATCTGATTTTTCCAGTCTATATGTAGATTAAAATCCCTCATGATTATTGCTGTACCTTTTCTAGCAAGCTTCCATTATCTCTTATACTCTGCCCTACCGTGTAGTTACAATTAGGGGGCTTGTACACCACTCCCACAAGTGACTTCTTAGCTTTAATATTCCTTGTCCCAACTCAAACCGCTTCTACATTCTGGTTTCCTGAACTTAGGTCACCCCTCTCTAATGTGCTGATACCATCATTAATTGAAGAGACACACCACCCCCCGCCAACCTTTTCCTAACTTCCTGTCCTTCCTAAATGTCACGTTCTCTTCAATATTCAGGCCCCAATCTGTGTCATCCTGTAGCTATGTTTCTATAATGGCTATCAGATCGTACTTATTTCTATGCGCTATCAGTTCATCTGTCTTGTTTTGAATGCTACGTGAGTTTAGGTACAGAAGCTTTAGTTTTGTCCTTTATTATTTTTGTAACATCTAGCTTTATCTGCTGACTTACTCTTAGATTTGTACTCTCTGTCCCTTCCTGTCACAGTCTGTTTATCAATTCCCATATTAATACCTGTTTCTCGTGCCTTGTCCCTACTCTTTGGTTTACCACATCTTCCCAAATTTGATCCTTTGACCCCACTATTCAGTTTAAAACCCCCTCTACTTCTCTAGTTAGGCGGCTCGCAAAGACACCAGACCAGCACGGTTCAGGTGTACACTGTCCCAACGGTACAGATCCCACTTTCCCCAATACTGGTGCCAGTGCCCTACAAACCGGAACCCACTTCTCCCACACCAGTCTTTGAGCCACACATTCATTTCTCTAATCTTATTTGTCCTATGCCAATTTGCACGTGGCTCACGTAATCCAGAAATTATTACCTTTGAGGTTCTGCTTCTTAATTGATGCCTAGCTCATCATACTGACTATGCAGAGCCTCCTTCCTCATCCTGCCTATGTTGTTGGTACCTACATGGACCACAACCTCACCCCTTCCCACTGCAAGTTCCTCTCTAGCCCTGAGCACATGTCCCAAACCCTGGCACCAGGCAGGCAACAAAACCAGCTGGACTCCCGCTCTTTGCAGCAGAAAACAGTGTCAATCCCTCTTACTATACTGTCCTCTACTACCGCTACATTCCTTGCCCCCACCCCTGCCACGTCCCACGTGGATGGCTTCCTGTAGCACGGTGCTATGGTCAGTTTTTTTCAACCACTCTGCAGTCCCCACTGTCATCCAAACAAGTTGAGAGGCTCACACTCCTGCACTTGTGCCCTCTGGGTCCTCTGACCTGCCTCACTCGCAGTCACACCCTCCTGATCCTGGCTAGTGACCAAATCAGAAGACTCTATCCTAAGTGGTGGACTGCCTCCTGGTATAAAGCCTCCAGGTAACTTTCCCCCTCCCTGATGTGTCGCATAGTCTGCAGCTCAGCCTCCAGCTCAATGACTCTGAGCCAAAGTTCCTCGAGCCGCAAACACTTACTGCAGACGTGTTTGCCCTGGATCACAATGTTATCTAGGAGCTCCCACACGCTGCAGCCTTGACACATCATCTGTCCTGCCACCCTTAATGTGTTTTAGATAATTACTTAATTATATTAATCACGTATTTATGTTGCTTTCTTATATATTTTATTAATTTTATCACCAAATTGTGCACTATTTCAAGCCTTAGGGATAGAATAGAACTCACCCACTTACCAGATACACTCAAATCAATTTCTATGGAGTAAGAAAAATAGAAAGAGGAAACGAACAGCTCCTCTTCCCCTTTCACCGAACTCCCCCCTCACCAAATTCCAAGTCTTCACTCAGTTAGTCAGCTGCAATCTGTTTGCCCACGAGGGATTTGATCACAATCTAGGCTAACATACCACTCCTGTGCCATGATGAGACATTACGGTGAGGCATCGTTATTCCCTCGGATGGGCATAAATGATCCAGTAGCACTATGTTGAAGAAGATCAGATAAAATTTATAACAAAAACAGAAAATGCTGGAAAAACTCAGTAGGTCTAACAGCATCTGTGGCGAGAAAGACAGAGTTAATGTTTCGAGTCCTTATGACTCCTCTTCAGAGCTGAAGAGAAGCTAAAGAAGAAAAGAAAATTTATCTCAGCCAACACATAAGAGATTATCTAGCCATTATCATCTTGCTGTGCCCAAACTAGCTGCAGGTTTTCTGTATTACAACACAGATCACATTTCAAAACTTATTAATTGGTTGTAACGCACTTTAGGATATTTGCTATATTATTGCAAGTCTTTATAAAGCAGCACATCCTAACTATCCTATTTTTTTGAACTAAGGAAAACTGCTGTAAAATGTTACATGTCACTTTCATTCAAAGGTATATTTTACAGTACGGTGGGGTGGGATGATGGACAAATAGCAAATTTGAATCATTAGCTGGAACTTGCCAATGCTAATATGGTGTGTGTACTATTTAAAAATGTATATTTTCAAAATTGCTTAAATTCGGTGACTTTAAATTTATATAGGGGGACTCCGGTGAACTTGAATCTGAAGAGTGGGCGACCCTATGGTTCTACTGCAGGTCAGTGAGGGTGTTTATCCAGCAATTATTCAGTGATACTTAGTAAATTACTAGATTAAACAGGGCTGTTCACTTTGTTTGAAAAGACATATATTTTCATTGCTAGCCCATTAGATTACCCATGACCAGTTTTACTGGCATAGGAAGACTATTGGATCAAATAAACTGACAACGCAGAAAGAGGAATCAGAAATCTGAGAATGATTGCACTGCTCTCCTCCCTCCCTTAGCTCTGTATTCTCCACTGCTTCAAAGGTGCATCCACTTACTTCTCCCTTAAAATGTACAATATTTCAGTCTGGACCACTCTGGCAAAGCTTTGCATGCTACGTAAGGGTAAGGATATTTCCCCTGATCTCTGTGTCTCCATTTTCTTACTTGATCAGCAGAAATAGTGTCTCCCTGTTTGCTTTAACAAAACTCTTCATAATTATAATAAGTTACATTAAATAAATTTTCTGTTAGTCTTTTGGTATCTCCAGTAACTTTTTTCACCACTCCCCACCCTGCGGCCATTGTTCTGAATTTATTCCATACACTCCATGTGGCTTTAATATGCTTTCTAAATGGGTTGACCAGAACACACAGTACTCTAATGGACCTAACTGTTACTTTGTGCAAATACAAATTACCTGCCTTTATTTAAATTGATAGCCTTTCTATGTTGTATCAATCAACATTTCCACTTTTAACAAATTATGTATATGATTCTCCCTGGTCGTGTCTATTCACCACACTTTTCAGCTTCTTTACATGAAATATATTCATCCAATCCTTTTTCTTTATAAAATGTATTTCATCACACTTCTGTACATAATAATGCACCTGTGACAGGTCAACCCGTTCACTTAATATGCCTGTGTTCTTCAAATTTTGGACAATCCTCCTTGCTGTTTGAAAAATCCCCTTTTGACGCCAGAGATATGATGTACCTTTATATTCTATGGATACATGTTGAGTCTTGAGCTAATTGGGTACATTTGTTTTTTTTTAAACTACCTGGATTAATGCACCACTTGGCTTTGTGCTCAGCCAAACAGACTAGCAAAGACCTAGTTCAATCTCCAGGATTCCCTTTTAGGATTAGTTTCTGAAATAATTTCGGTACTCATTCATTAACAACCTGCACAGAGATAAAGAGGTGGTACCAGTCAGATGGAAAATTTTCTTTTGGTCAAACAATATTGTAACTTAGTTCAATAAATTTTAATACATGCCCTGGTAATTTTTAGTTAACTATAGATATAAGGTACTAGTAGAGAGAAAGTTAGTAACAGCAAAAACAATTTATTAATATCCTTGGGGCAATTTTAATAATACCAGCTTAACTGTTAAATGAAGCTTTGTCTGTAATACTTAACTTTTAGTTTAGGATTTTAACTGAGGAAAATTGATAGATCGCTTGATGTAATACTTTAAAGCTGATTTAAAGAAATCAAGTGCTTAAAGGAGTTAGTTCTTGCTGATGACTCGTTGAAATTATTAACCAAAGAAGGAATCAATACATTGAAGAGGCATAACGAGTTAGTTCTATTCATTTAAATTGCTACCTCTTCTTCGGAAAGGCGATATTACATTAAACCTATTTCAGATGTGTTGCATTTTGTGTTACTTGTCACATTGTCACATAAGCTGGAAAGGGCTAACATCACCAAACTACTTAAAGTGCAAAACACCTAAAGTTGTTCTGTGATTTTTGAAACCAATTTATTGTGCTTTTTCTAATGTTCATGTGAGGGCAATGTACAGGGCATTAGTGAGACCACAACTAGAGTATTGTGTACAGTTTTGATCTCATTTAAGGAAGGATCTAATTGCATCAGAAGCAGTTCAGAGAAGGTTCACTTGACTGATTCCTGGGACTTGTGGGAGGGGGGGTGGTATCTTATGAGGAAAGGTTGGACAGGCTGGGCCTGCATCCATTGGAGTTTAGAAGATTGAGAGATGATAATTATTGAAGCATATAAAGTCCTGAGGGGGATGCTGAAAGGATCACTCCCCTTGTGGGAGAGACTAAAACTAGGGGACACAGTTTAAAAATAAGGGATGGAGATGAGAAGAAATTTTTCTCTGAGGGTCATGAATCTTTGAAACTCTTTCCCCCAAGAGTGGTGGAGGCAGGTCATTGAATATTTTTAAGGCAGAGGTAGATGACTAACAAGGGAGTCAAAAGTTCAGAATCTTATCGGGTTGGTGGAGTGTGGAGTTGAGGCCATGAATGATCTTATTGAATGACAGAGTAGACTCGAGCGACCGAATGGCCACTCCTAGTTTGTGGGCTCGTATGTGATCATAAAAGTGGTGAAATAAAGTAGTTAGTGATGCTTCTGTGTCCCTTTTAGCCCATAATATCTCAAGTGAGTTATGTGTTAAATAGTTCTTCAACCAATATCGTAGCGCCATTCTGCTGGCAATGGAACAGGACTTTAATTAATGTAAATTGAATTGGTTTATGTCGGATGATTCAGAATGAGCTAAGTTGGACGCCACATGTAAAACCCTAAATACGATTATAAATCCTACATCAGCTTTCGCTGCAGATCGCTCACCAGTCTGTCCTAAGTCACATAACCCTGGCTGTGTTGTCAGTGGGTTCACTGCAGTTGGCTTTCCTATCCCCAGACTAGGAAGAAGAGTAATCACTTTGGGTTTTTCCCCCTCTTACAATGGTCATTGGGAGCAGCAAGTGAGTAATCGATGTCCTCACAGTTGAATAACTCAGCACAGATTGTCCAGGTTTACCTATGAATTAATAGCTATGTGAGTGAGATATTAGAGACTAACCAGTGCGCTTGGAACTGCACAAGGCTGTTGCATTTGCTATAAAATGATGAACCTTGTGAAAGTTCCTCATTTTAAGACAAACGCATTGATAAAAGATGAACTGGAAGTATTATTGCAGAAGCAATTAGAATTTTATTGGCTGTATATCAACGATGCAGTGTTTAATAAGGTTGTTTGAAAATTTATGCTGCAGTTTCTGCACAGTTTCTAATAAAATAGAGGGGAAAGGATGTAGAGAATCGACGGCAACAGAGGATGTTAACAGAGATGTTCTTAAGTGAGATTCTCCAATTCTCACCTAATCCATTCAGTTAGGAATTTTTATAAATTCAGTCAAATAAAACATTCCATTAAAAATATTTTGACTCCTGCTTGAAAGTAGATGGCTTTTCTCTTTCCAGTTTAGGAATTTTCTAATGTGAGTGATATTGTCATGGCCCTGATCACATTCCTATTATGTTCCAATGCAGTACTTTTAATATTGGTAGTACTTAGTGTATATGCAAATTAATTTGATTGCATTGAGTACTTGAAATTGTTGAAGTGATTGTCATGGGTAGTCAACTAGTTGTGGTGTAAAGACTTTGAAATTTGTACAATGGTAAATGTATTCATTATAAATGTGTCTTTTCTGTTCTCGCTACAGCAAAGTTGCATTCCAGAGGCATTGACCTAGATGCCCCTGGAAGCATTAATGGAATTCCAGTGATTGAGGCAGACTTGGACTTGTTTGAAGACAAACCTTGGAGAAAACCAGGTAAGTTTTGAATAAAACAAATGAACTTTTGGTCCCTAGCATGATTCTATTTGGTGCATGTTGCTAGTGAGGAACAATAGATCTTGCATTAATTTAACACCTTTCACATCCTCAGACATTCCAAGATTGTACAAGCAGTTGCTTTTGAACACATGTTTTAGCATATTTTTAATCAGATTTTCATGATAATTTGATGATTATTCATTTATATGTGATTTTGCTTGCTCATTAAATGTACCCACAATGAATCTCCAAATGGACAATGAAAATTGAATCAAACTGAATTGTACAATCAATTGCTTTTGAGCACGTTTTTAGCATATTTTTAATCAGTTAGATTTTTGTGATAATTTGATAATTATTCATTTATATGTGGTTTTGTTTGCTCATTAAATGTACCCACAGTGAATCTCCAAAGAGACAATGAAAATTGAATCAAATTGAATTGAAGTGTGGTCACTATTGTGTCGGTCAATGCGCAGCTAACTTGTGCACCGTCATAGCTCACAGAAAGAGTAGACTTGAGAAGGAGAGTGCTTTGCCCTTGCATTTTTAGCATTAGAATTTTTGATTGAAAAGTGCTAATACATTTAATATTATGGCGAGAGTACAGATGTCACCTATTTGACAACTCCCTTGGAATTGCCAGCAACTTCCGAGTTCCAATGAAGTTTCCAGACAGAAGTCTTTCCAGACATCACACCAAAATGAAGTCATTGGAGTCCGGGATCTTCAGACTCTTACTTGGATGGCTGCTTGGAATCCCTTTTGAGAGTTATGGGCGTTGGCAATGCTGAGTTGCTATTTTGTTTATCTTATATATGCCCCAAAGGTTAACATATAAATAGATTTTGATGTATGCTAAGTTGTAGACTAAGTTGTAGACTGAGAGATTAGTTAAGACAAGAAGTCTTTATTAAGTGTGCAAATTTAATTATGTGTTTCTTTATAGACATTTGAGACCCAGGTGATGAATGTTTAACTCCTCTGTGTTATGTAATTGCCCACATCCTTTTACAGTGTGAAAAGTGAGGAAATCCAGTCTTTATGAAGGACCATTGAATGTTTTGTCACAGGAAGCAGCTGAGACCGAGAGCATTGCATCTTTTAAGGAATAATGGACAAATATTTGAAGCTAAGAAGATATAGCGCTATGAAGAGAGAACAGGGCAGACAGTTCAGTTTTGGGTTGCTCTGGCAAAGAGCCACTACAGACAAGATGGGGCCAATACCAGCCTTCAGTGCTGTAGTCTTCTAATAGTTCAGTTGAGTGAGTGGGAGTTATCGAGAACCAATATTTCATTTGAAGGTGGGAGGGAAAATGTCCTATTAAACTAATTGACTTTTAAGCAACATGTGCCTTTATTTTTCCATTTATTTTCTTTCTTAGGTGCTGATCTTTCTGACTATTTTAACTACGGCTTCAATGAAGAGACCTGGAAAGCTTATTGTGAGAAACAACGAAGACTTCAGTTAGGACTTGATCCCATGCTTGCACCTGGTTCAGAGAACAAAATATTGGTATAAAATACTTAGCTGCTTAGTGACTGAATAGGATAATAGTTGGTTTGTAACTTCACTTTGTTTCACAGTTTTAGGGATTTTGCTTTCTGATTTGAGTGGACTACTGAAATAAAACAAGTTCAGAATGCAGTCAGAAGATGCTTGGACCCTTCTGTTACATTGAAAGCTAATGGGTCCGGGTTCCATTCTAGCCTGTGCTGAGTTAGCTAATTGCATCATTTTACTTGGAAATACAAGGACTTTCAGGCAGTGCCCTCACCAAAACTTCTCATTACAAATACTGTGTATGATATAATGCATATCAGTAGTAAATTCCCCAGTCAGTGTTCAGTTATGTATATGTAGCACACTCTGAGGGACTCAGATTCGATCTGGTTTCTACCTCTGTTGGTCTGTGTGTGTGGCTAAAGCAAGAACTTTCAGTTATATAGCAACTTTCATGTTTTCAGAATGTCTTTGGCACTTCATAACCAATTAGTTACATTTGAGGTGTAGTTGCAGTTGTCCAGGCAAACATGGTAACCAACTTGTGTAAAGCAAGGTCCAACAGAAAGCAATGAGATAAATGACTAGTTTTTTTGATAAATATTTTTGGTGGTTTTGACTGACAGAGAAATGTTGGCTAGGACACTCCTCACTTCATATTGAATAGCACCATGGAATCTTTTTATCCACCCGAATAGGTGGATGGAGTCCCTGTTTAACGGCACCTTTGAAAATGAAGCAGTTCGTCAGTACTGAAATCAAAGATCTGCCCAAATTATACGCTAAAGTCCTGGTAGTAGTTATGTAGTCTGAAATATGTTTAATGTTAACCTTATTTTTCAGTGTGATATGTATGTGTTGTGTGTTTTGTATAAGTTTTACAAGTAACCTGTGTGTTTAATTATTGTTTCCAACATTCTCCTTTACCTAGGTTCAGCAAGGGAGGGTATGCAACATAGAGAAGGACCTAGAAAACAACTTACCAAAAATGGAATTGAAGGCTGATTTTACATCTCCACCAGGTGGAAGGATGAAAGCAGGCCCACCACCAAATAGGTAAGAGGCATAGCTACTGAAGATCAGTGAGTATTTTATTTTGTGTTAAATAAATTGTAATACAAGGTACTGTAGGTACAGGTGAAGCTCAGTCCAGAACTGATTTTCTTCTGATGCCTTTAAACCCTCCTAGTGGAGTATGATTTTTTTTTAAGTAGTGGGGAGCTGTTTGCTTTGAATTCAGAATCTAATGATTTCCTGAAGTTAAAAAAAAGTAGTTTTTTAATAAGGTTAACATTCAGAACATTGCAGCTGGAACCCTTCTATAATAAAATCCCTTTTTTTGGCCCCTGTAGAGGAAACAGGATCCTACAGGTTTTAGTGTATATGAATGATGGCAATCTTTAATGTAATATTTTGATGCTTTTCTGATAATGTAAAGGCATTAAGTTGGCTGGTCTTGACCAGGTAACAGTAGGGGACACTGATTAGTAAACCAGAAGCCAACTTGTGAAAGATAGCCATTTAATCACAGCTCTCTTCTTCAAAGTATTACAAGCCTAAGAATGTTCCTTGGCCTTTGCTCTATCAGAAGCACCCTGAAAGTTTTCTACAACAACTTATATTATCAACCTGTGTGTCAGCCGGTGGCTCAGTTGGTAGCACTTTTGCCTCTGAGTCAAAAGGTTCCATGTTCAAGGCTCACTACAGGATTCCAGTGCAGTACTATTGGAGGTGCCACCTTTCAAATGAGATGTTAAACCGAGGCTGGCCTGCCTTCTCATGTGGATGTAAAAGATCCCATGGCGCCATTCCAAAGAAGAGTACGGAGTTATCCCTGGTGTCCTGGCTAATATTTATCCCTCAATCAACTTTACAGAAACAGATTATCTGGTCATTATTACATTGCTGGTTTGTAAGAGCTTGCTGCGTACAAATTGGCTGCCTCATTTCCTACATTACAAGACTGAGTACACTTCAAAAGTGCTGCATGGCTATAAAGTGTTTTTGAGATGTCAGGCAGTTGTAAAAAGCACTATATAAATGCAAGCCTTCATTTTCATATGGCATCTTTTAATGAATTAAAACTTCCAAGATGTTTCACAGGAGTGTTATCAAACAAAATTTTACGCTGGGTCACATGAGATATTCAGGCAGGGGATAAGAAATGGGTTTCAAGGAGTACCTTAAAAGAAGAGAAAGAGAAGTTTAAGAAAATTCCAGAGCTTGAAACTTAACGCCTAGGCAGCTGAAAGTATGGCTGCCAATGATGGACCAATTAAAATTGGGGGTGTACGGAAGATCAGAATTGGAGGAGCGTGGAAATCTTGGAGAGTTGTAAAACTGGAGGAGCCTACAGAGATGGAGAATGGCGTGACCATGAATGGATTTGAAAATGAGGAAGAGAATTTATCAAAATTGGCTTTTGGTCCATCAACACTTCAGTGTAGTTCAGTCAAGTGTGATAGGTGAACAGGACTTAGTGTGAGTTAGAATACAGACAGCAGAAATTTGGATGAGCTCAAGATTATAGAGGGTGGAAAACGGGAGGCTTGCCAGGAGTGCACTGGGATAGTCAAGTTTAAAGATAACAAAGACGTGGATGAAGGTTTGAACAGCAGAATGGTTGTGGCGGAGCCAGGGACAAACAGTGTTACAGCCTGTTTGTGGTCAGAAGCTCATATCCTGGTCAAATTGGACCTGAAGATTTCAGATGGCTTGGTTCAGCGACAGTGGCCAGGGAGAGGGATGAGTTAGTGGCTAGGTAATGGACTTTATGACGGTGACCAAAGACAATGGGTTCCGTCTTCCAAATATTTAGCTGGAGGAAATTTCTGCTCCACTAGTATTGGATGTCTTAATGAGCAGCATGACAAATCTCCGATGGTAGAAGACTCCAGAGAGGTGGTGTTGAAGTAAAGTCTTAGCTTCAGAAGTATATGATGTAAAGGAGATCACCACCAGTGTCACTACTTCTATTGCTATCCACCGATGTCCGAGTGGAGAGTGGCTATATGTGTTTGTGTGAAAACAGGATTTGGATACTCCCATGATTGAACTATTTGCTGTCTCTGCTCACTTGAAGAAAACAAGGTAGTGCAAGTGTACTCCAGCAGGGGTCAGTGTGTTTGGGAAGGGAGAAAATTGTAGTGGGAGAAATGTCATTTGTGGAATAAGGTATTTTAATTTCTCCATTCTTTTTAAAAACTCGAATGCTTGCAGCCAATTGACTACTTAAATTATGTTGATGTTGTAGCCATCTTTAAGTATGGTTGGTTTCAGTTCAGCTCCAAGAAGACATCTGTAATATATGACATAAAATTGACTCTAATTTGGCACCCAGATTCTTGTTTCTTGGACAGAGATTGCTGGCTGGGAATAACCAATTTTGTAGTAATGCTTCTGTCAGGCAGCAAAGGCTGGGGCTAACGCAGCAATTTGGAAGCGAGACACCTTTTCTCTGCAGATCTAATGATGACACAGTGAATCTGAGAGTGCTCACATCCTTCATCCTGATCAGCAACAAAAAAAAATTGTTTAAAAGAGATAGTGGTGATATGCTTGGAGGAACTTGTTGAAAAGAATGTGTGAGGCATCTTTGATTTATAAAAGTAGTTTACCTCTGATGAGGCATTTTATGCTTTGCAGTGCACTGCACTGCACAACAGTACTTGCACTGTTTGGTTCATTTCCAGCCAATTTTGTCTAAGATTGTTTAAATAGAAATATTCAACACATGGAGGTTGTGGGGTGGGGGTGGTGGGGAAGGATTTGTGCAGTGATTTTATTTTTAAAAGTGACTTTATTGTTAAATCATATTTGATCAAGTATAACTTTATCACAGGCTGGCCATATTACATAACTTGTTGAAGCACAAACAAATGCTTAGTCTTGAAACAATACCTACTTGATCTTTTAAACTTCAAAATTCAGTGTGGGATGCATAATTTTGGAGGGTTTTGTAATGACCTGCAAAGCTCAGGATATGACTTCTGCACTTGATGTGTTTTTATCAATAGTGGATTTGGAGGGAACTGTTAAGCTGCTACAGTTAGTCCATTGTATTTTAGAATAACGAATGTAAACTTACTTAAGCTGTAACATGGAGTCGCTCTTGTAGTATTTGGAGACTCTCAGCATCATCTACATATAAGTGTTCTTGATCACCTTGGCAATATTGCCATTCAAGTACACTGAAACATTATTTAACCCTGTCAGTGCTCAAGCTTCATTGTATTTCTGCATATTTATCATCCAGTATAATTAAATAATCTCTAGTCCTGAATGCTGAAAGCACAATTCAGTATTATAGGGCAGAATTTTCTACTTGGCATGCGGGCGTGTGTCCGACACGCTTGAGCATAAAATAGCACGAGATGACGTCAGGCGAGCATCCCAGCGTCATCGTGCACTCGCGCGATATTTCGGTCGGTGGGAATGCGCGAGTCGGCTGCTTACACGCCAAAAATTAAGAGGCCTATTAGGGCCATTAATCAGTTAATTAACCTGTGTTTTTTGCTGCGAGTCCAGTGTTACAGTTGGCGGGTGAGCGAATCAGCCAGGCAGCCTTTGGATTTTTGAGGAAACCTCATCCACGGGTGGGATGAGGTTTCTGTAATTAAAAAATAATAATTTGGGACAGAATTCAAATCTACATGTTAAGGTGAAGTGAGTCTGCTGTGTGGACGTTTTTTCCGGAATTCTAAAAACTTTCATTGGTTTAAAACACTTCAACTCCCGGAGGCAGCTCTCTGCCTTCAGGGAGCTTTCAGTGCGCGCTCCCCTGCGCCTAAGCAGACTTCAGCACTCGCCCTCCTCCCGTCCCCACCCTGGCAGCGTTGAGCTTCTCAGCATGCCTATCATGCTGGCTGGCCGTTAATTGGCCAGCCAGCGTGAAATCACAGTCGGGGACCGATTGCTGGCCGTTGCCCGCCTGCCTGATGACCCGAAAATCCTGCCCATAGAAAACCAAATATCTGTTTTGTCTCAGTATTGTGTGAATAGTTTTTTTTATAAAAGAAAGCTCCCCACCTTTTGTGTACCCACTTCGACACCACACTTTTGCTAAGTGCTGTTCCAGGATTGTAAAGGTTAAGCTTTTGAACAGACCTGGATGTGAATTGTGTACATGACTGTGTATTTTTCCAAATGCATAGCATTGTTGGAATACCCTATCTAACCAGTATCTCAAGATATTAAATAATGTAGTTTTTAAATGGGACAAATTCTTATAGTTCTTGTTATATTTGAGACCCAACTCTTTGGAACTATCAGATTTAATGTAATATTAAGTTTTTCCTCTAGAAAACTTGCTGGCACAATTGATGTTATTGGTGGATACACGGGTTCTATCAGGAGGGTAGAAGGAAGGCGACGAGACAAACATGGAGGAGACGAGAGTGCAATTCAGGTAAAAAAAAAATTACATTAACTTCGCATATAAAATTGAGTGACATTTATGGTTTAAAGTGAGTAACCTTGTCAGAGATTCTGTAGGAGATGATGGGCATAGTACATTCTGCTCCATTGTTCTGTACCACTGAGTTGAAGGTGGTGAAAAATGGAAATTTGAGACGGTTGCCAAGAGGTGCTTGGTGCCCATGGAACAATGCTACAGCCAGAAGTCAGAATTTTCAGCATTGGAGGGGAGGAATTGGAGAATTGTCAGGGGAAAAAAAGTGTTGAGTGTGATCTCTACCTTAGGCATTTGTCTTAGAGTTTGCAATAAATGGTGATCAATAGTCCAGAGTTTGCTTCCTGGAGAATGAAGCGTATTAGGTACTAGGGGAATAGTGCATTGTCCGAGACTGCCTTCCAGATCAGAAGTTAAATCATGGCCCCTTTGGCTTGTTCAGGTAAATGTAAAAGATTCCATGACACTATTCAGATATATGGGGGAGTTCTGCCAGTGTCAACATTTATTGCTCGATCAATAGCACCAAAACCAGACTAACTGCTCATTTATCTCATTGCTGTTTGTTGGGACCTTGCTGTATGCAAATTGGCTGACGTGTGCCTAGAAAACATCGACGACTAAATTTCGGAATCTGTGAAAACAGTGAACTAAGCTTTTAGCTTTTTCAGATGTCCTGAAGATGTGGAAAGTGTTATAGAATCCATAGACATTTTCTTTCTATCTGTAGATTGCACAGTCTATCTTATTAAGCCCTGGTTGGTTTTGTGAGCCACTTTATAATTGTTAGGATTATCTAAAGGCCACACTGCCTCAATCCCATACCCAGTGTCTTTTGGTCTGATCTGTTGAGTGCATTTTTTTTATTTTGGGTGATCGAATGAATTAGTTTACCAAATTTTCTAGCTAATAGTGTGGTCTTCTAGAATGTGGCTCCTTGGTTCTCAAGACAATTTTATAAGTCGTGGTCCTTGATGTTTAATATGGAGCCACTTCAACGTGCATGAGTTACTGGATAATTAATTAAAGGAAACCTTTCCCCTCTCTGAATCAAGAGAACTGAAATCAATTGTAATTCACCGATCATAATCCTAAATCATTAAAAACTAGGCAGTCCTAGGCTACTTCTTTCAGACAGTGCTATCCCAAGTGGATGCAGAGCCCTGTGACATAATGCATAATGTATCTAGAGGGAGAATTTTATCCCTGTCGGTGGCGGTGGCGGGGAGGAGGTGGCTGAGTGGGAGCGGGCGCAGATGGGTGCGCAGCCATTTTATGTGGGCGGGCCAATTAAGGCCCGCCCAGCGTGACGCGCACCCGGAAACGCTGAGCGCTCCCTATGTGGGCAGGAGGAGGAGGGAGAGTTGGGGCATTAGTTTGATTATTATGAATTAAAATAAAGAAAAAAAAAATTATTCAGACATGTCCCAGCTCATGTGACACTGTCAATGAATTTTAACAAAAATTTTTTATTCAATTTATAAAGCCTTCATGAAAACTCATCCCGCCCATGGATAAGGTTTTATGATAAATTCGAAGGCCGCCTGGGTTCTTCGCCTGCCTGCCTGCCAACCTTAAGGTTGGACGGGCAGCCCAAACAACCAGCTTAATTAGATTATTAACGGCTTTAATAGGCCTTTGACAGTTCGGCGGGCGCGCAGCCGACTCCGGTGTGCATCCGCTGAACTGAAGATCGGAATGACGCGTGGTGAAGCCGGGACGCACGCTCAACGTCACCGTGCGTCGTTTTGCGCGTCGGTGAGCAGGGCCCGCCCCCACACACCGACCAGATAATTCAGGCCCAGATTGCCAAAAGACATTTGACAAAATTTCCACAAAGGATTGCTGATTAAACTCAAAACTGTGGTGAATTAAAACCTGGGAATCGCTGAGAAACTGGATAAAGGATAGAAAACAGAGTACTTCTTCATGGAGTGATTGCAGGATGTGGAAAAGTACTCAGTAGTGTGCCCCCAAGGCCCAATGTTTATTTATAAATGCTTATGATTTTTATAAGTGCCCTAATTTCAGAAATTTGGTGCAGGGTGGTCAGATTTGCAGATGATGTCAAAATGGGAGGGCAGTTTGAATCTGAGGAGGCAGCCCGAAGTCACAGAATGAACTGGTCAAAGTGTGTGTGGACAGAAGAATAGCAAATAACAAGACAAGTGCAAAGTAATGCACCTACGAAGGAAAAATAGGTGATGCATTTACTCCGTAAATTAGTGTTGCAGTAGCTCCGGAAAAGCTGAAAGAAACTCATGTCCTTTGGTAATGTTGATGCTAAACATATCCAATGCCAAACTGCAATCAACAAAGTCAATAGAATGTTAACTACTATGCAAAACAGTAGAAAATTGGTCAGAAGAAATAGTGATCAAAACAGCACAGTGTTCTGGCCTGATCATATCTTAAATACCACATCCTATTCTGATTTGCCAAGACATAAGGGAGACATTGATGTGCTGGAAACAGTACTAAGAGTCATGAGGCTCATCTCTACTGTCAAAGGTCTGACTGATGAGGAACGGCAGCATAGAAATGAGGCATCTGAGAGGTGATTTTACAGAAGTTAAAAGACCAGTATGGGAGTGGAAAAGGTAAATCCGGAATATTACTAAAATAGGAGCAGGGACTGCTAGTTTGAAGAGCAAAAGGTAAATTTTAGACTGATATTACAAAATTTTTCACACATGCTGATCAACAAATAAAATTTCTGATAGGCAAGTGGACCCAAAAATCCTGGATTCATTTAAGAAACAAATAGGTAGTGCAATGAGATTTCCTGACCTTACGCAATGGATGAATTAAGTTGGATCAAATGGCATTCCTCATCTGTAACTATGTTGTGACCTGGCCCACTTTGGTCTCCATGGCTCATTAGTACATTGGGCAACTCTAGCTCAGCCATAGAGGCAGCTGTGATGTCAGTGGAGTGACAAATCAATGAAAGAAACCCGGCTGTATGTTAGAGGACAGTACTTTGCCAAAATTTCAATTAAAAATAAATTCAATTATTTTCTTCTATAACATAAAATATTTTGAACATAAAATACCTTTCTCTGGAATTTGCTCCCCATTTTACTTCACTGTCGTGTAGCTCATGTCTGGCTATTCAAACCGAGGTGTTCAGGTTTGGTCCCATATGTGTTGACTTCAATGATTTCTGCAGGGATGCAAGTAAGTGAACTGGTTGACCACTGAACTACAAGGAGGGTTCCTGCTTTGGCTAGAAAGGGTGTTTGTCTGATGATATCAACGGTGTCGCAGAACCTGCCAGCATTTGGAAAATGGCCACTTGGGCAAGATATCAGAGTGCTGCTGATGCATATGGAATCTTTAGTCAGCTCTCAATAAACAGGGAGCAAATTATGAAGGGATATTTTTCTTCTTCAATCGTATTTTCTGCTGTTACTAATTTGTTTTCTTTGTGTATTTGTTCTTTTGTTGGGGTAATATCTTGTGGAACAACTGAGCCACCGTGTGCTGTCTTTAACATATAGAACTAGCCATGTTGCTATACAGAGGGATCTGAGTGGGGTGAGGGAATGGAAAAACAAATGGCAATTGCAGTCTAATACAGATGCATGGTGATTGAACCTGGGGAAGGGAAATAGAGAGTGGGAACGCAAGTTTAAAAGCCTATTGTGCACAGTTTGAGTGTTGGAGTATTGGGTAACAGTCAATTAACACTTAAACTCCTTCGCTCTCATGTTCTGAAATTATTCAAAGTGTAAACCCTTGGTAACAGTAGTTATATTTTGTTCAGTATAGGTAATAATTGACACACGCTAATGTCTGAGCAGTAGTATCAAAGTGCAACAGCATTACAATTATACCCTGGGTAGAAGCACAAGCTCCTAAGTAACTATTCCCTGGCTGTGTCCCAGATATAGTGGCTTCAGTCAATCTCTGTGCTCAGGAAATCCCTTCTTATACTTTCTCTACATAACAAAGCCAATGGAGGCCGATTAAACCGAATCATTATCTCGCTATTATTTGAACAGCCCAATTACAAAAGACATCCTGTATTTATTTCCCTGCTCAGGCCAGGTAAAACTCGCAAGATCCTTGGGCTTCCCAAGCTCTGATTCTATCAGCTCGTAAACATTTCAATGCTGGCCTCTGGCCAGAGCAAAGAAAATACGGTGGCCTTGGCATCTAGTTATTTTGGCTTGTCTCTAACTACATCTAGGCCTTTGAGATTCTTATCTTTTTTAGTTCTGATGTAGCAACCTGCCTGTTTGCACACACTGCTAGCTTTCTGTTGAAGTTTACCTTTTTGCGCTTTAGTTCCTTTTAAAACCTTTGGTAGAACAAACATTTTGGGGCGGAATCATCCCAAATTTGCATTAAGTGTGGGAGTGGGTGTGATAAAATGTTTTCCCCGTTGGCCGCAACGGTGGGTTTTTGCACTGTATTGTTCCCTTTCTGGCGTGTCCTGCCTCATTAATAATGCATTCACAGGAAAGATGCTGGATCGCTGGCAGGCGATCTTGGTGCTTCCTCCCTCCAGGCGCCATACTTAAAGTGCACCAGAGCGCAGCCTACTTCATGTCTACAAACCGGACTGCTCCAGGTGACAGATGGCCCCGAAAGCCAGGAAGATGGCAGCCCCTCAAATTTAGTGATGCCTCTCTGGAGCGCCTACTGGACACAGTGGAAGGCTGCTGCAATGTCCTCTACCCCCGCTCTGGCTGCAGGAGATCCACCAGAGTCACCAATCTGGCCTGGGAGGCATCATTGGTTAGCACCACTGGAGCACAGAGGAGGTCAGCCATCCAGTGCAGGAAGAGAATGAATGCTGTCATTCATTCCGTCAAGGTAAGTCAACCACCTCATCACTCTCAACACACACTCCCAAACCCATCACACATCCACAGGGATCTCACACCTTAAGAGACAACACCACTAACTCTCACACACATACTCACATCTCCATCAGACTCCTATCCTCTGAATCTCACGTCCTCATACACACCTGTTCACCACACAAATATTCCGCGCAGTGCCACGTGTCCTGCTCACACTGTCTCCATCTGTTTTCATGCAGGAGCAGCTGCCTCACAACAGCAGGGAGAGGTCCCAGACCAGGGATGGAGTGACCACATTAGACCCCTCACTCACTTTGAGGAGCGTGCCATCATGCTGATTGGTGAGGATGTGGGCTGTACCTCCAGCGCCAGTGAGGTTGGCGGTGAACACCCACGTAAGGATCCTGCACCACATCATCCCTCTCTCAACGCAGCTGTGAGTGCTCTCTCTCCTGCTTTTGACTCTGCTGCCATGCATTAATTATCTCTACTATGGTTCACAGGGAGCTCTGCCAAGCGATCAATGCCCTCAGCCAGCCAGTCCCTCAGCTCCACCCAGGCCCTCACCTCCAGCCAAGAGGACACCTCCTTTGAAGAGCTGGAAATAAGCAGCCTGTAAGACCCACAACCTCCACCAGCACAGAGACACATACCTCGCTGGGACCTAGGTCTAGACCAGACTTGGGTTCACAATCTGATGGTCACCGCACGGACCCATGTCCACAGCAGCAGGAGGAGGCAGTTTCAGCTGAGCTCCCTGGCATTTTGAGGACTGCTGGGCAAGAAGCATCTGTGAGGTCCAAGTGAGATGACAAGCCTCTGGATTCGTCTTTCCAACTCATCAAGGAGAGTCAGCAGAAAGTGGGGGAACATGATGCAGAGCTGTTGAAAGCCCTCAACAAAGTGGCACGCAAGTTGGAGAAGTGTGTCTGCCTGCTCACTGGTGAAATGGTGCCCACGTGCGCATATGGTAGTCTCCATGGAAAGGATGGCTAATGCCATGGAGACCCTGGTCCGGCAGAACGTGGAGATTTGTGCAGACCTACACTCCATTGTGGTAGCCATGGGTGAGTTCCTGCATTGGCAACGCAAGAGGAAAACTGTGCACCTTGACGTCCCTCCAGGTGCTCCTTCCCCTCAAGGAGTTCGGTCAGGGCTCTTGGGCACCCAAAGGAAGGAGGAGCGGCAGCTGGACACCACTGGGTCACCTACTCAGGAATCTCAGGCTGTCCGCGCTCTTTGAGTCCCCTTTGCCTACGACCCCCTCATCCTCAACCTCATCCTCTGTCACCACAGAGGGAGCAGCTGACCCACAGGAGGACAGCCAAAGCAAGCCAGGGCGCTCAAGGCCTTGACTCTCCAGAGGACATACGTCAAAGTAATCAGAGACAATAAGGCCAACCATTGAATAGGCTGTCTCCACCCCTGCTGTAGATGTCAGGGCAGCACCTAGAAGAAGTGGAGGGAGGCAGTGGCATAATGATATTGTCACTGGACTAGTATTCCAGAGACCCAGTGTGATGCCCTGGGGAACTGGGTTCACATCCCACCACAGCAGATGGTGAAATTTGAATTCAATAAAAAAAATCTGGAATTAAAAGTCTAATGATGACCATGAAACCATTGCCAATTGTTGTAAAAACCCATCTGGTTCACTGATGTCCTTTAGGGAAGGAAATCTATCGTTCTTATCTGGTCTGGCCTACATGTGACTCCACACCCACAGCAATGTGGTTGACTCTTAAAAATGCCCTCTGAATGAGGGCCATTAGGGATGGGCAATAAATGCTGGCCTAGCCAGCGATGCCCATATCCCATGAATAAAAAAAATAGTGGAAGGTCTAGGTGTGAGTGGGAGAGGAACCTTCTCCTCCTATCACACATTCGGACGACAAGTAGTTCTGGAAGGAGAAGTGTGTGTGTGTTTCGGAGCCTTGTGCAATCGCACTCCCACGCATGCGGAGCCTTCATCCATCACACTCCTCTTACTGTGTTGAGCATTTTTCAATGGTGTTTGCTGGGGTTCTCATTCAGTTGCCCATCTGAGCTGACCTGCATCTCTGCCCACCCACTGGTCACACTCCCATGCAGCACCTGTGCCCATCCAGCATGAGGCTCTGCTTACTTTCGATTTGAAAACCATGGTCGTAGTCAAGTTTTTGATCAGCAATCCCGTCCTTTCCCCTCTTCCCGTCACCCATGTCCTTTACTCCATCACAGTGGACCCCCCCCGGCATCACCTTCCAACTCCCCACCATCACCTACCAACCTGAACCCTTGTCATTCCAGGGTGTCCAGGTGAATGTGCACGTTCCCCACCTCTGAGAACCCCACCCCCATTCACATTGACCCCCCCCCCCGCCCCGCTGACCACCACCTTCCCATCCCCTGCCTCCATGTCCTCACCAACCACCCTTGCTGCCCCTTCTACCATTACCAGTGCACCCTCACCCTCCCACCCTACCTGCTCCCTCTACCCCCCCTCACACTCGCCGCCCCCTGCTACCATACCCACCCTCAGTTTGCACCGCAGGAGGCAGTCATTGACTCCACAGACCTCCTCCCTTGTACGTGGCATCCCCCCACTTTACTTCCCCTCTCCACCCTTAATCCCTCCCCCACCCTTACTCCCTCCTCCCCACTTGCAGCATTCTTCCATGTTACACCTTCCTTTCTGCGCCCCCACCCCTTTTCCCGCTACGTGTTCCTCTCCCACTCACACCTACACCTCCCCCTCCTCCACTTTTCCGATTATCCGTAGCAGCCCATGGCCAAGACCGTGAAGCTCACGGAGCAGGCCCAAAGCATCAGCGGAGTTCTCCTACATTCCACGAGCTGCTTCGCGGCAGAGCCATGTGCATGAGGATCCACCCAGCATGTGATGCATGTGTTCCTCCAGGGTCCGGTAGCTGTAGGGCTCCAGCATTGTCTTCTCCTCGGATGTCCATGATCTGAGCAAGGCCCTAAAGGTAAGTCCCGACTTCTGCACATCACGCTTGTCCAGACATGTTCTGGGCAGGCGTATTACCTGCTGGCATAACGATAAATCGGGCATGGGGGGACGATTCCGGTCAGGCCTTTGCATCCCACTAGTGGGATGCAAATTGTGTTCAACAGGATTCGTCTTCCACCATGGCCGTCACCACCGGATGATCCCGCTGTGATTTCACGCCAGCATGAAACCGATTCCTATCCCTTGTGCTGAATTCTTTCCCCCTCGCCCAGCATGACGCCTGCTGCCAACTGGACCAGATGATTCCACCCCAGCCAATGAAGGCCCAAACGCAATTCCCCATCAAGTTAAATCTCTGCTGCTTCTACTTGGAGCATATCATAAAAAGGATTTAAAATTTAATTCATTATTAGAATCACTATAATGATGAAATTATGTCATGGTATTTAAGTTAATTTTTGTTAGTTAGCAAAAAAATCCGATGTATGGATTTCCCAGTATTTCACATGAGAGTCCTGGTGGTTAGCTTGTTGAAGATAGTGGAGCTGTGTGTAACAGATCGAACGATGAGTAGCAAGATCTTGGTGTAAATAACTATAGATTCTTGGGGCTAATGTTAAGATTGTATAGAACACTGGTTTAGCCCCACCTGGAAAACTATGTGACACTGGTCATTGCAATTCACTGGAGGCATTTTAAAGTTGGAAAGGATAAAGTGCAAGCTGATGCTGCTGATTTAATACCTGAGCTACAAAGAAGCACTAAGGAAAAAACCAGCATCAAGACCCTGCTGTAGTTTCCATGAATTTAAGGGGTATAAATAAACCACAACTTAAAATATCTGATTGAAAACTCTAACCGAGGCACAAATTAAGTTCAAAGTGGGGAAAGTAACTAGACAATTACAGATTTAGCATCTTTACATTAGGTGGGTAAATATGTGGAACAGAATGCCCAGAGAGATTGTGGAGGTGTCTGCAAATTCAAGAGGGAGAAATGTACAACTACTGTATATATTTGGGACTCGATGGTCTTTTCCAGTTTGTATCTTCCTAACTCCCTATCTCTAGAAAGTGCAACTCTGAAACGGAAATGTTATTGACTGAATTCTAAAAAGATATATTTTTTTTGGTTGTTGGGTGTTAGGTTCTCGGAGATCACGGAAACAAAAGACCGTCATTTCCAACCCCGACAGGTCCTCCTCCTCCAATACCCGGACCACCCCCTCATTTCTTACACCCACCCCCTCCTGTCAGTAGTGGACCACCACCCATACACCCACCAGGTATGTACCTTTGATTATGTTTGTTTTCTTTAGATAGTTTATTTTAGTTGTATTTTGTGGTTGTAATAACAGTTAAAGAAAGATTCAATAACGAGCAGGATACCAAAAAAGAGAGGATACTGGAATTTCTGGTGTCAGTGAAATTGCATTTCATGAATGCAGTGTGTGACAATTACAGATTTGAAAGTGTTGCAACCAGAAAATTGCTCAGCCAAAAACTAACCTGCTATATAGAAATTGGTACTTTACTCTTAGTTTGTCGTATTTATTTTAATTATAGGGCACAAAATTAATTGGAAGGTGCAAAACACTTACTAATTTATGAACATGACCTATCAGATAAAAAGGGTTGGGGGCATTTATTCAAACACTTAAAGTGAAACTGCCCTCTGATCTCTTGATTTTATTCCTTTTCGAAGTACTTCATTAGTGTTGTAATTTCCAGGAAAACATCAATTTTAATTCTCCATATATATTTTTCATTTATAATGTACCTGCAAGTTTGGTTTATAATACTCATTGTAAACGGTAGGGGGCTTGGCGTCTTTATTTGCAAGTCCATCCTGGGGCTAGGTTTATTTACACTCTGATTCAAGCTGTAAAACTCTTCCTTTGGTATGACGTAGGAATGATTAAGATGAATATAACTTCTGTCAGTGGGTGTAGTTAAATACGCTCTCTGCTGTATTCCTATATTTGATCCCTGGTCTGTGCTGAATGTTAACGGTTCAGTTATTTAGTATTAGCATCCCTGCATTAGGAGTGCTTGCCAGAATGTGCATGTGTGTGAACATGAAATGAGAAGGCGATCGGGTTTGGGTGTAATGCCTTTGTCTCGTGTAACCTGCCATCGTTGACCTAAAGTGAGGCTTCTTGCATATGATAATAGAGTACTACTGGCATGAATTGCTGCCATCAGAGGAAGGATGAGTTGGGAATTTACTTGCCCCTAAATAACAAATGATCCATTTCCATCAAATTGGCTTAACAGATTTCTATTGATAATGCACAAGCAATGGTTCAATAAATTAAACCTTCAACTGCAACATAAATTACACAACCAGATTTTTGTTTTCCTTGGTGACCGAAAAGGTAGATCCTAAACCTGTTCCTTACAATTTTCTTCACTCAAACTTCTGCCTACTGGACTTGCATCTATAACTACCCTCTTATCTTCCAACAGCAGAATCAGGCCAGGCAGACCAACCAGTTTCTTTTCCTTGCCTCAATTACTCATTTTCCTTCGTCTTAAAGACAAATGGATTAGCTAAATTCTTTGTGGGATTATGTAACAAATTGTAAAGAATAGAAGGTATTTTTTTAAAAGTTGTTTTTATTTAGTTGGACTCAAAACCATCACAGGCTAATGGAAATCTCTACTTACACTGGGGATGAGGGACCTAACTGAAGTAAGGAGGACATTCTCCGCGTTCATTTTTTTGTTTTACTTATTCGTTCATGGGATGTGGACGTTGCTGGCTAGGCCAGCATTTGTTCCCCATCCCTAATTGCCCTTGAAGATGGCTCACCATCACCTTTTTGTGAACTGTTGCGGTCCATGTGGCGTAGGTACACCCAAAGTGCAGTGAGGGAGGGAGTTCCAGGATTTTGACCCAGTGACAGTGAAGGAATGATGATATAGTTCCAAGTCAGGATGGTGTGTGTTTTGGAGAGGAACTTACATGATGGTGGTGTTCCCAGCATAAACACAGCATAAAGTAATCTCTGCAGGCATCAAACTGGCAAAGTTGCTTAGAAGGTGACACCCAGAATGTACTTTTTATGAAAAATGCAAAATACTTTGTTGAGTAGGTGATGCTCTTCTCAGGATGATGTTGAAACAAGTTGCTTGGGCACAGTGGAATTCCCTTTTACATTCATGTATTCAGTCAATGACATTAAAGTCAATGAAGTGCAAAATTGGGTAGGTATAAAATGGGCATCCCACCTGTAACTATGTTCATACCAAATGGGTTAGGTAAAAATGGAGCTTTCGTTTTCAGGGTCCAACTGAACAAAATGATCAGAGATTCAATAGATCAATGAACAACAATCCAATGTTTTATCAGTGTAACCACATTGTTGATGCCTGTTTACTGTAACTTAGCAATCCTATCATTAGTTTAAACTTTTTTCTTCCTTGCCTCGGGATGGTTCAGAAGGAACCACTCTTCCAGGTAATTGGAGAACATTTTTACCAATTAAACTTAATGTTAAGAGTTAGCTATTACTTTTTATACGGTTGGTTTGCTTTAAGCTAGTGAAACTTGTTGTGTTCACAGGAATGCCGCCACCTGGGCCTCTTCCAGGTAATTGTACTTTCAATTTACATTTATGAATGTAAGAAATGCACTTGGATATTTTAAAGGATCTACAGTTGAAATCAGAGAATTTTAATGGAACAATTTTATGCCCAGTTTGCTGCACATTTAGCATGCACAGAAATCTAGTAGGCAGTAATAATGTTGCTGATTACACAAATATTAGTAGCAAGACAAAGTTAAAGGCTCTGTATCTGAATGTGCGCAGCATTCATAACAAAATGGATGAATTGTTAGCACAGATAGAAATAAATATGTTATGACCTGATGGCCATTACAGAGACAGGGTTGCAGGCTGACCAAGGCTGGGACCTAAATATTGATGGGTATTTGACATTTTGAAAAGATTGGAAGTTGGGATAAGGTGGTGGAGTAACTCTGTTAATTAAGGATGTCATTAGTACCGTTGGCTGCTTTGTGATACCAACAGCATGTGTTCAATTCCTGTACCGGCTGAGGTAACCCATGAAGGCCCCAGCTTCTCATCCTCGCTTCTTGCCAGAAATGTGGTGACCCTCAGGTTAAACTCACCACCAGTTGCCTCCCTCTAATGAGAGAGCAGCCTATGGTCCTCTGGGACTACGGCGACTTTCATTTATTCATTCAGTAAGAGATGATCTTGGCTCAAAAAACAAGATCAGTTTGGGTAGAGATAAGAAATAGTAAAGGTAAGAAGTTATTTGTGGGGGTTTTCTGTCAGCCCCCTAACAGTAGTTGCACAGGAGGACAGGGTATACAGGAAGAAATAAATGGGACGTGCAAGAAAGGTACGGCAATAATCACGGATGATAATTTACATGTAGATTGGGTGAATCAGCTTGGCACAGGTAGCCTGAAACATGAGTTCATAAAGTGTTTTCGGGACAATTTCTTAGAGCAGTACGTTCCAGAGTCAACAGTGAGTAGGCTATTCTGAACCTGGTAATGAGTGATGAGACAGGATTAATCAAAAACCTCATAGTAAAGGAAGAGCCTCTAGGCAATGTCAATCATAACATGATAGAATTTCACGTTCAATTTGAAGGGGAGAAGTGGTGTAATTGGAGTTCCAGAAGGTATTTGATAAAGTGCTACATCAAAAGTTATTACACGAAATAAGATTACATGGTGTAGGGGTAACATAGTGGCATGGATAAAGGATTGGTTGGCTAACAGGAAGCAGAGTAAGAATAAATGGGTCTTTTTCAGGTTGGCAAGCTGTGACAAATGGACTGCCACAGGGATCAGTGCTGAGGCCTCAACTGTTTGCGATCTATATCAGTGATTTGGATGAAAGGAGCGAACATATGGTAGCTAAATTTCCTGATGACTCCAAGATAGATAGGAAAGTAAGTTGTTAAGAGAAGGTATAGAGTTTACAAAGGGTTATAGACAGGTGAAGTGAGTGGGCAAGAATTTGGCAGATGGAATATATTGTGGGGAAAAATGTATTGTCCATTTCGGCAGGAAGAATAGAAAAGCAGTGTACCATTTAAATGGGGAGAGGTTGGAGAACTCAGTGGCACAGAGAGACCTGGGTGTCCTGGCAGATGAATCACAGGAAGTTAGTATTTAGGTACAGCAATTGATTGGGAAGGCAAGTGGAATATTGGCACTCCCTGCAAGGGGAATGGAATATGAAAGTAGGGATGTTTTACTGAAGTTGTACAGGCGAGATAACATCCGGAATACTCTGTACAGTTTTGGTCACCTTATTTGAAAAAAATCTATAAATGTATTAGAAGCAGTTCAGAGAAGATTCAC
This sequence comes from Cetorhinus maximus, assembly GCF_964194155.1. Lineage (NCBI taxonomy): Eukaryota > Metazoa > Chordata > Chondrichthyes > Lamniformes > Cetorhinidae > Cetorhinus > Cetorhinus maximus. The sequence goes on from NC_135886.1 coordinate 118,560,611, forward strand.
TCAACTCATTCCTGAGATGAGGGGCGTGTCTTAGGTTGGACAGATTGGGCCTATACTCGTTGGAATTTAGAAGAATAGGTGGTGATATTATTGAAACATATATAAGATCCTGAGGGGGTTTGATTGGGTAGATACCAGGATAATGTTTCCACTTATGGGAGAAACTAGAACCAGGAGACAGTTTAATAATAAGAAGTCTACCGTTTAAGACGGAGATGAGGAGAATTGTTAGTTTCAGACGGTCGTTCGTATGTGCAATTCTCTTCCCCGGAAAGTAGTGGAGGATGGTTAATTGAATTTATTCAAGGCAGAGGTAGACAGATTTTTGATAGACAAGGGACTCGAGGGTTACGGGTGGCATACAGCAAAATGAAGTTGAGACAGCAATAAAATCATGGCTGGTCTGATCAAGGGCTAAATAGTCTACTCCTGCTCCCAAGTCCAAGTAAGTGGTCTCACAATTAGCACTAATTCTCAAAAATGCAGGCACAACTTGGGCCACCTTTAAATTTTTGGAGGAAAAGGGTGCCTTTGTAATTGAGGAAATTTCACCTGCATTCAGAAGTTGCTAATCAGAACTGAATGTATGCACATTTAAACTCATGTGCACAAAGTTTCCTGTCTTGTGCATTGTGAGTGGACAGCATAGATGTGTTTGCCACATGTGGCACTCTGCTCCTGATGAATCATCATGTTATAAATATAAATGGGACATCCGAGCAGCTTCCATGATGTTTGGATCTTATAAAAAGAAACAAAGTGATTAATTTTAAAACCTAATGTCAGTACTGAAGTAACAATGAATTCTGACAAGTTGCTGTACAGGATTCGGAAACTGTGTTCAATTTCCCCTTCCTAAATGTGATGTGCTGAGGCCACGTTGACAATCATTGATGCCCTAGCTAAGGTCTGCTAAAACAGCACCAATCAGGGATCAAACTTTGAATCTTTTCAGTCTGTATTGCTCTGCCATTTTCACGATAAACATTGGGGCCAGGGTTGGGATATATCCATCCAGATATTCAATGTGTTGTTTCTGCATGTGATGTGTTGGGATCAATCATAATATACTGAATGTTGCTCACCAGAGTGGTAAAAATCCAATATGTGTAAACCAGTCAGCAATACTGCCAAAGATAACTTTTGTAGTCTTAATGATGAGTTGTTCCACAGCGTAGTTTACTGGAGAAATAATAATATTTCTGAATTTATTCAGCTGTGTAAAATGACCTGAGCTCTGCTTTCTTTTTGCAGCATTATTTCCACCTCCAGTTGTGCCCCCTCCAACATTATTGTTGCCAACCATAGAAGGGTAAGAAACAGTGTGCCACCAGTATGACTTTCTGACAGCTGTGTTAGTGGAGAGAAAACCATTGTTACAAAGAAAGAAAATGGCACTTATACAGGGCAGCATTTTCCAGTCGGCGAGCGGGGGCGGGGCCTACTCACCGACATGTAAAATGACGCGGAGTGACGTTGGGCTGGCGTCCCGATGTCACCCTGCGTCATTTAGACTTTCAGTTCAGCGGGCGCGCAGCCGACTCGGCTGCATGCCCACTGACCTGTCAACGGCCTATTGATGCCGTTAAAAAAGTAATTAAAAAGATTAATGGACCTGTCCGTCCAACCTTAAGTTTGGCGGGCAGGCGAAGAGCACAGGCGGCCTTCCCAAAAAGCATGAAACCTAATCCACGCTCGGGATGAGGTTTCATGAGGGATTTAAAATGTTGGGAAAACTTTTAAATAAAAGTAATGGACATGTCCCAGCTCATGTGACAGTGTCGCATGAGGGGACATGTCAGGAAAATTTTTTCTTACCTTTAATAAATTTTTTAAAGTTCAAACGATATCCCTGAGGCAGCACTTTGCCTCAGGGAAATCTGTGCGCTCTTCTGCGCACATGTGCGAAAGAGCGCACTCCCAGCTCAGGGAATCCTCCCCCCACCTTGCCTGCACAGGGAGCGCACAGCGCTTCCAGGCGGATGTCACGCTGGGTGGGCCTTAATTGGCCCCCCCCATGTAAAATGGCAGCGCGCCCCCAATTGGGGACGCCGATTGGGAACCCGCCCGCTCCTGCACAACCCCCTCCACCCCCGATGGGGGGAAATTGCTGCCCATAGTGTTTTTCATGACTACAGGATATCCCAAAGAACTTCACAGCCAATTAAGTAAATTTTTTTGAAATGTGGTCACTGTTGTAATGTAGGAAATTTGGATTTTCAAAAAGCTTTTTGACTAGGGTACTGCATTGTAGAATCATGTTTCAAGGTCAGAGCATGTGGAGTTGTGGGGCAGGTAGCAGAAAGGATAGCGAACTGGATTGGGAAGTGATGTTCCACAGGGATTGGTGCTGGGATCACTTCACAATTTACATAAACAATTTGGCCTCGGTAATTGGAGGTACAGTTTCGAAATTTGCAGACAACACCAAATTGGGAGGTATAGTTAAAACTGAGGAAGAATTTACGAAATCTAAGACGTTAATAAACCTGCAGAATGGGTGTGCAATTGGCAAATTAATTTCAAATGGGCAAATGGTGAGGTGATGCATTTTGTTAGGAAGAATATGGAGACTACATACTGCTTGAATAATGAAGAGTACATGGGGAGAGGATCAAGGGGATCTTGGGGGTTGTACATGTCACTAAAAATAGGGTGACGTAAGTTTAAAAAAAGAGCAAGCCATTCACTGGGGTTCATTTCTATAGGGATAAAATTGAAAAGCTCTCTGCATTTCCAATTATATTATACTTTGCAAGAAATGGGGAAAAGTAATAAGTGACAGAGATACTGTTTTCTTGTACCTAACAAGTAATTTCTGACTCTTCCAGTGGTCCACCTCCTGGCTATGACAACAGACCACCTCCTTTATTCCCTTATAGTACTGCAGGTAATTGTTAATAAATTCTGCGGAAGTATTTTAATCTAAGAATAACATACATTGACTGTACAATTCATTTTAATCTCAAGTAACATTTCCCCAATGTATATACTTTTTTAAACTAAAAAATTAATTTTATTTTGTTCCCCATTTTGGTTTTGTTTTCTAAGTTTTTTCCCCTCTGTTCCTGAACGTGCATATTCATTCTGAAGCATGGTTCCACGGATGCTGGACACCCTCTAATACCTCGCGCAAGTGGCCATCACACACACATGCCTGGATGGTGAGTGACGGCAGGCTGTGTAATCGTGAGCATCTCACACCTGAGCCTGATCCTGTTTTCACTCAACATACATGCATGCGCTCTTCCAGTAAGAAGCTTTGAATAGATATCAGAAATGAGAACTCCAGTTGATCAATAATCCCACCCGCCACCTCCCTCTCCTTGTTTGAGAGGTGGTGGTGAGGCCAGAAATAAGCCTTTGCTAACATCATCAGCAGAATAACTAACTCACCATAGACTGGGGATTGAACCTGGAAATTTCTGGATTTTATCTTTTAAATCTACGTAGTGTTTACTTTATTCATTAAGATTGGATACACTTTTAAGTGTAATTTGTACAAGTTCTACTTGATGTTTTGAAACCAAACTAAATATTAGAGAAAATGGAAAGTGAATCATTAACTGAAGTCTGTAAATGACAGAGTAACATGTGATGGACAAAATCTAAATTATGTGCAAGTTCCAATAATATAAATTTCTGCCATACTTCGGGCACTAAGGTTCAAATTTGTTCATTGCAATGAGTTTAACTCTGACATCGGTTCCTTGAAAGAGAAAGAAAGGCACTTGTGTATACAATACACTGATTATCTACATTCATATTCTAAATATTCAATTATTTGAAGCTTTTTTGTGACAGTCATGGTTGGGTTGGAAAAGCAGTGGAAATCAGGCTAGTAATGTTATGTGACCCTCAGTTATCCATCGATTTCCGATATATTCAAGGGAAATTATTCCAGTTCCATGCTGTGTATGTGTATAAACTGATCCCTGTGGTTTAACTCTTTCTTATCAGGTTCTCTCCCCTGCTATCTGCCAACTTGTTAACCATGAGCTCATACGTTGTAAAGATAATTGTTAGTCATGGGAGCTCATTTCTAACGTCCAACTCACCTTCCTTAATTTTTTTCACCCCAGACTCTGGACTAATTGGTTATCCTGCTATCTCCACAACGCACACATCCTGGATGAACACTGTTGAAAAAAGCACCAACAGTCACTGGGAGTACCAAGGACCTCGGCGGGAAAGAGAACGAGAACCTGATCGAGATAGAAATCGCGAGCGAGATCGTGGCCCAACACCGACGACATCTGAATACAAGTGAGTGAATGTCATGATTAAAAGAAAAAACTGAGTACTCGAAATCCATAATTTAAAAAAAAGGGAAAAGTGGATGGACCACATAAATGCAAAAGATGGGTGGAGAGGGAAAGGGTAGTAAATGAATTTGTCCAGGTTGGAGCAAGAGGACAAAGCAGCAGCTGCAATGAAGATTAATATAATAAGATTATTAAGGGGACCTGATCAGAATTTAAATGTAATGTAGTTTGTGTATTCTATTAAAAACAAATTTAGTTTTGCTCCCACATTACACTTTTTATTTGCAGAAAGTATATAGAGTCATAGGAAATTGTTGCAGGAGCAGGTTGAGGCAAATGACTCCTTATGCAATGGCTTCTCTTCGCACTCCCATAGCTCTGATGCCCCACCCCCAGACCTATCGTCACACCCCATCCCCCTCCCTCCATCTTGCCCCTTGATGGCACAAAATTAGGGCTTGTGGGATTGGGGGTTACATATTAGCATGAATTAACAGACAGAAAACACAGTAGCAATAAACGGATCACCTTCAGGTTGGCAGACTGTAACTAGTGGGGTACTACAAGCATCAGTGCTTGCACCTCAGTTATTTGCAATCCAAATCAATGACTTCGATGAGCAGACCAAGTGTAATGTATCCAAGTTTGCTGATAATACAAAGTTAGGTTGTGGTCAGTCAGGGCCTTCAATAGCGAATTGGATAATTTTCTGAAAAGAAACTTGCAGGGCTATGGAGAAAAGGCGGGGGAGTAGGAGTAGATGAGTTCTTGTAGCGAGCTGGCAAGGACATAATGGTGTGAAAAATGGAAAAGCAGAATACTTCTTAAATCGTGAGAGAATGGGAAATGTTAGTACTTAGAGGGCCTGAGAGACTCTTGAGATTTCTACACAAATCACAAGGTAAACAAGCAGATACAACAATCAATTAAAATAAATGGTGTGTTGGCCTTTATTTCAAAGGGATTGATGTATAAGAGCAAAGAAGTCTTACTACAACTATGTAGAGCCTTGGTGAGACCGCACCTGGAGTATTGTGTACTATTTTCTGACTAAGGAAGGATATACTAGCCCTGAAGGGAGTGCAACAAGAGTTCACTAGTCAGATTCCTAGCAGGAGGGGCTCGTCCTATGAGGAGTTGTTAAGTAGACCAGGCCTAAATCCCCTAGAGAAGAAGTCAGCAACATTTTTATTAAATCTTAGGAGCCTTTGGCGGGGGGCTTAGGAAATGCCTAAAATAAGCTGCAAGACAAAAAATTAGTATTTCTGAACTGAATACTAGGCATAATTTGCATATATAATGAATAAAATACATGTATTGAATTTATGTATCAATAGTAAAAAAGAACTCTGAATTGTCGCTTTTTTTGCTTTTATTATAATTTTGTCACTTAAACCAACTTTAAAATAAACTTTAACCTATTATACATAGATTTAGGATTTCTTGGCTATTGATTCTCGTGATTAAAAACGTCTAGTGTCACATCGAGAATTTTAAAAAATTCTTTCATGGGATGTGGGTATCACTGGCTTGGCCAGCATATATTGCCATCCCTAATTGCCTTTGAGAAGATGATGGTGAGCCGCTGCCTTGAACCACTTTGGCCTGTGTGGTGCTGTTGGGGAGGGTGCTCCAGGATTTTGACCCAATGACAGTGAAGGACAGCGATATAGTTCCAGGTCAGGATGGTGTGTGGCTTGGAGGGTACTTTGTAGGTGGTGGTGTTCCCATGTATCTGCTAGGTGGAATTGATTATTAATAATTTATTGCCTTATCTATATTAGAAGCAATAATGGTCACAACCTTAAAGCCTGTTCCTAAAATTGAAAGATTATTCATAACTATGGTGCAACTGTACCACTCAACAGATTTTATTTAGAACACAATGACCGGTAATAATGAATAAATAATAATGAAGCTGCCTGTCTTCATTCATAAGTTTTTCTTTTTTAGTCACTGGCGGCTAGGTTTCCCGTACTTTGGGGAAACTCAATAACTAAAAGAAAACAAAAAAGGCTGAACCTGTGAGGTAAAATGCCTTTATAGCACTGCTTGTGGGCCAGGAAGTGGTGTGCTTACTTCAGTCCTAACAAGCTACCCAGTGAACCACCATTAGGACCCCACATTCTTCCAATACAGTACCTACTTTTGTAGGCTTCGGCCTTGCAAAGCAAGCTTCTCACTCAAAAGATTTCCAGCTCGTCAACCTTGGGGGGGTGGGGGGGGGGCGGTGAAACAGACCCCTGCAGTTAAAATTTTGGAGGGAATTCAGAAAACCTATCCTTCTTGCTTTCCCAGCCTCACAATAGCAACCCTGTTCCCCACCTGCTCAGAACATGCCTCCAGGCTGAAATCCAGGTCAGCCTGTCTGCCAGGATAGTTTCATTTGTAAATCTTGGGGGAGAAAATATAAATAAACAGTGCAGGGCAGAAAAACAATGAAATTGAACTGGAACTAGGAGGAAGCGCTCCAGGAGCAATGAACTCAAAAACAGTTTTGGAAATTTTGTGTTTTGAAATGGGGTCTTGATCCAGAGGCCCATTAAAGAAAGATTCAGATAGTTGCTGTTTGAACTGAAAGTAGGTTGAGAATTTAGCAGCAAACAGTTACTAACGAACAACCAACATGCAGAAGGGAAATCAGTGAAATAATTTGAAACATTGTTAATTCTTTTGGTTACTGTCTTGTTTTACCATTAGTAACCTGAAGAAAGAGAACTAAAATTAAATAAAGTTAAACCAGAGTAGGGTCTGGAGGTTACTTTTGCAGACACATGGTGGTTTAGGGGCAGTGGAAAGATGGCTTTAATTATGGGGAAATTTCTACTGTTTTTTAAAAATTCTTTCATGGGATGTGGCCGTTGCTGGCAAGGCCAGCTTTTGTTGCCCATCCCTAATTGCCCTTGAAAAGGTGGTGGTGAGCCACCACTGCTGGTGTAGATACACCAACAGTGCTGTGAGGAAGGGAACCCCGGGGTTTTTAAACCCTGACAGTGAAGAAACAGAGATATAATTCCAACTCCGGATGGTGTGTGGCTTGGAGGGGAACTTGCAAATGGTGATGTCCCCATGCCTCTGCTGCTCTTGTCTTTCTAGATGATAGAGATTGTGGGTCTCCTTGACCCTGAGACTACGAGGATTGCAGGGAAATTTCCATCTGCCCAGGCACACAAGGTTTGTCTAGCTCATGTACTGTGACCCTGAAAAAAGAGTAATATTACAGTGTATGACATTGAATCATAAGATGAGCAATAAGTACATTTAAAATAAAAGGGGATGTGTTAAATAAACGAATCAAACACCGACATGAAGCCTCTGGTTTGGATGGATTGCATGCAGGTGTTGGAAGAGAGCAGAGGGATTTCTATACATATTTAATAATTTGTTTAAAAAAGGTGTTGTGCGATTAGTAAAAGGTGTAGTGTCAGAAGACTGGGGATAGCTAAGGTAATTCCTATAATTAAAAAGGGGGCAGAACATGCCCAGCGAATTAGACCAGTCAGCTTAACATTGTTGGTAGGAAAAATGAAGGTATCCCTACTCATGAGAATAGAAAGACATCTAGAAATGAAAAATATAATAATGAATAGTCAGCATGGATTCTAAAGGGGAAATCTTGCTTGACTAACTTTATTGAATTTGAGGAGGTAGCAGTGAAAGTAGATATGGTAATACAGGGGATGTAATTTATCTGGATTTTCAGAAGGCCTTCAATAAGGTGCCCCATAATAGACTAATGAGTAAGGTCAAAATGTATGGATTTCGGGGCCAAGTGGTAGAATGGATTGCTAGCTGGCTTCCAAGACAGAAAGCAGAGAGTGGGAGTTATTCAGAGTGGCAGATGTTTTACAAGGATCAGCTGGGACTGCTGCTGTTCACAATTTACATTAGCGATTTGGACTTTGGAATAAAAACACAATTTCAGAATTTGTTGAATACACCAAATTGGGGGGAATAGTCAATATCGAGAATGACTACAACAAATTACGGGAGGATGTTAATAAATTTGCAAAAGGGGCAAATGAAGATTAATACAGATGAATTCTCGACCTTAGAAGGAACAGCCCGAGATGGAATTAACACTACCTTTATATAATGTCACTGGATAGTAAAACACGTCAAGGTGCTTCACCAGAGCATCTTGAGACAAAATTTGACACTCAACTACAGAGAAATTGGGATCCTATGTCACAAAATCTAAAGTTTTTGCACAGCCTGTAATTTTGCCTCCACTCACTTTATCCAGTGAAGATGTACACTATTGTTCTTGCAGCAGAGAACGTAACTACGACAGAGACTATCATCGGAGCAGAGATCGCAGTAGAGACCGAGAAGATCGCCACAGGGAACGACGGCACAAGGACAAAGATGATTCCAAGCACAAGTCCTCAAGACGGTATGTATTTGCTTTTCTCTTCAAGACTTCTGCAGTAGGGATTTTATTTGTAGTGATGTTTCATCTTATCTAACGTACCAGTTAAATGGAGCTACAGCGCACATCTCAGTTCTGGTGCTGTAAAGCTGAAGTGCAGCAAGGAGTTATGGCGACACCAGCCTTCAGTGATTGCTTCTGGGATTGTCTCATTATGGTTTGAAAACAATTAACACTTGTATCGCACTCCTCACATAATATATCTCAATACTCACGGAAGAAAACAGTACACATTGAGGAGAAAATGATGGAATTTTGTAGGCTGAAAGGGGAAAACAATACAGGCAGGGAGGGGTAGCGAGTGAAAATGATTTGAAAAGGAAAATCCAGTTAAGGGCAATGTTCCTTTTTTTTTTCCCCCACCCATGTGCAGAATGAATTTTATGTACACCAATATCAAGGCAATATGTGCCACCAGTGGAAACAAAACCAATAAACTTGTCTTGTATCTTTGTTTATCCCTTCATTTTGCATTCAGATTGTTGCTGTGTAGCCATTCACACCTCAACTGGACACATCTTTTGTTTCTTTATTATACCCAGTACCATTCTCTTTGGCTTTTTCACCATGAAATCTTTTGTTATTTAACCCCTCTTGCCATCCACCCTATCAGAGAAACATAGAAAATAGGAGCAGGAGTTTCAGCCTTTTGAGCCTGCTCCGTCATTTAATATGATCCTGACTGATCCTCTGTCTCAACGCCATACTCCCACGCTCTACCATATCCCTTGAGGCCTTTAGAGTCCAATCAATCTATTTCTTTCTCAAATATATTCAGTGACTTGGCCTCCACAGTCTTCTGTGCTAAAGAATTCCATAGGTTCACTACCCTCCTAAGTGAAAAAGTTTCTCCCTATCTCAGTCCTAAATGGTCTACCCCGTATCCTGAGACTGTGACCCCTTTTTCTAGACGCCCCCCCCGGCCAGAGGAAATATCATCCCTGCATCCAGTCTGTCCATCCCTGTCAGGATTTTATGTTTCAATGAGATCTCCTCTCATTCTTCTAAACTCCAGTGAATACAGGCCTTGTCGGCCCAACCTCTCCTCATAGGGCAATCCTGCCATCCCAGGAATCAGATTGGTGAACCTTTGCTGCACTCCCTCTGTGGCAAGTATATCCTTTCTTAGGTGAGGAGACCAAAACTGTGCACAATACTCCAGGTGTGGTCTCACCAAGGCCCTGTACAGTTGCAGTAAGACACCCTTGCTCCTGTACTGAAGTCATCTTGCAATGAAAGCCAACATACCATTTGTCTTAACTGCTTGCTGCATCTGCATGCTTGTTTTCAGTGATTGGTGTACAAGGACACCAGGTCCCTTTGTACATCAACATTTCCCAATCTATCTCCATTTAAATAATACTCTGCCATTCTGTTTTACCTGAAGTGGATAACTTCACACTTATCCATGTTATACTGCATCTGCCATGTATTTCCCCACTAACTCAACCTGTCTAAATTGCCTTGAAGCCTCTTAACACCCTCCTCATTGCTCACATTTCCACCAAGCTTTGTGTTGTGAACAAACTTGGAAATATTACATTTGGTTCCCTCATCCAAATCATTGATATATAGATCTTTTTGTTCTTCCCCCTGCCACCCCCACTTCCACTGGCTTAAAAACTCTTAGATTTCTATCTTTCTTTTGATGAAAAATCATTGATGTAAAATGTTAATGCTGTTTCTCTCCCCAGATGCTGCCTGACCTGCTGAGTAGTTCCAGCATTTTTTATTACTAATTAACTCACCAGTTGATAATCGACTGCAGTGTTTGATAATGTGAGCACTTTCTACATAAAAGAGCTTACATTTATACAGTGCCTTTCACCACATCAGGATGTCCCAAGGTACTTTATGGTCAGTGAAGTACAGCCATCCCTCATTTAGCACTCCTGATGTGTTTCTAAATAATGTCATGCTAAACGAAATCAGTTTCACATAAGAAAACATATGAGGGCGGGTTGCATTAAAATATCGGCTGCATTGTACCTAACTGGCCCAAAAATCCTATTATTCACTCTCTTTCTACTCGCCACTCCTGCCAAACCACTTTGCTCCTGAACCCTCCTGGTCCACACTGGATCCTTACCAGTGAGCAGCTGCATCTCTGAGGTAATATCAGTCAAACCCAAAGTTACACCTCAAACAAATCTTTGCACCCATAGTGCTCGTGGTCTCTCAGAAACTCCTCACTGATTTGCAGCAAGTCAGACGGGCTCTTCTCAAAGGGTGGTTCCTTATCCCCTACCATCTCCCGCTTCCAGAGCTCGTTCTTCCTGCACTGTCATTGTTAAGCTGCTAACCAGTCGGCTGTTGCCATGTGACCTGGCCGACCACATTGAACAGGATCAGACACCAGTGGAAATCCAGCCATGCATGGTGTCACAGTTTCACAGAGCCGCAGAAAACTCTCCATGCCATGTGAGCAGGGTTAATCATGAAGTGCGAAGGTGCTCAGCTTAGAGGGAACTTGGGTTAGGAGTATAACAGCTGAAAAATTAACAGGGGACAAAGAAGGAAGAAAGAAAAATCACCAATTTGAAAATAGACAAAATTAAGTAGTACAAAAACAGGCATGTACAGGTTCAGCAGCAAGCAACGTGGGTTCCTGGCTACTATCACTCAGCTGATTTCAGCCAAGGGAGGGAGGAATGCTGAATGGCTACCATATACTGTTCTGTATCAAGGTCATGTCATCACCCTTTGATCACTGTTACACTAGCTGCAGCATGGCATGCTATGTGACAAATGGAGACTGTAATTCACAGAATTAACCATTTTGTAGATTGGATTTTTTTTTTACAATTTATTTTCTACCCTCCAAGGTGGTGATGGTTTTGCAGGTAACTAAAGTATCTCAGGCAAGTGATCTTTATTCATGTATGAGCTCAAACAATGAATGGCACCTGGCTATTTGGCTGAACCAACTTATTGGTTTTGCCCTGATTTTCCCAGATCGCTGGATGGTAAACTCTTGTGCATTTTGTGGATGCTGTCTTTTCACACTAAGGGCAGAAAATTACGCTCGGTGGGCGTGCGTGCTGACGACCCGGCCGAGCGTAAAATGACGCACGATGACATTGGGTGAGCGTCCTGACGTAATCACATAGTTCCGCGATATTTCGTTCAGCAGGCACGCGCTGTAGTCGGCAGCATGTGCGCCGACAATTAAAAGCCTATTAAGGCCATGAAAAAGTTAATTTAATTCAAATTTATGCTGCCCGTCCAACCTAACAGCTGGCAGCCAGGCGAAAATGCCAAGTGGCCTTTACATTTTTTAGGAAACCTCATCCACGGGCGGGATGAGGTTTCCTAAAGCAAATAAAAATCTCTCTCAAATTTTACACGAGTTAAAAACATGTCCCAGCTCATGTGACAGTGTCACATGAGGGGAAATGTTTTATAACGTAAGATCTTTATTTTTTTTTCTGAAATCAGTTCATCTCCCTGAGGTAGCTCTCTGCCCCAGGGAGATTATGTAGCTAGCGCCTGCTTGCATATCTCCCCCCATCTGCACAAGCAGTGCTCAGCTAGGCGGGCCTTAATTGGCCTGTCAGTGTGAAATTGCCTTCCGGGCCCGATCGCGGGCAGCAGTCAGCTTCCTGCCTGTCCCGCCGAGCCTGCAAAATTCTGCCCTTAGAGCTCGTAAGAGATTTTAAATTAGTAAAGATTAACTAATCTACAAGAGGCATAGTAATTGAACAGGAATAACATTTGACAATATATTGGAAATTTCATAAGGTGACTTGTGTGCCATAATTTCTATAGAAGGACTTTGACAACCCTGGAAAGTTGGTGCCTTTCTGGGATTTTTTGCTGCAGTAATGGCAGACACACAAAAACCCCTGCAGCAATTTATGTAAAGTGTAGCTCCCAGTTCTGTACAGAGTCTTTAGATCACAAGAACAAGATTTACTATTGACTTATTTTCACAGCAAACAGCACGAGAGTGAGGAAGGAGAAAGTCACAGACGTCACAAACACAAGAAAAATAAACGAAACAAAGAGGAGAAAGAAGCTGGGGATGAAGGTGCTGCAGAGACCGGAGGAACGGAGACTAAAGAATAACTAACTGCTGAATTGGTCTCCTCCACTGGGGAACACTATTCACAACGAACAGTTAGCTCTGATGTTCTGGATTCTTTACTGTTGAAGGTGCAGTGAATGCAATTTAAGAAAAAACAACTAAATGGACAGTAATGCTTAGGAAGGCACTGCATAACAGTACAATGTGAAGCCTGATCCTACCTTTCTACCTATTTACACTTGTCTTTTTTGTAAAATGTGCTTGTAAAACAAAAAATATTAAAACAGTTTTTCTAAATATAGTTTATGTTCAATGGACATTTAAATTCAGAATTCATCAACTCCAACATTTATATAAAATCAGACATTTTCTAAAGCTTGCATTTATACTTATGGTTCACAATCAGTTGTACAATCCTTTAAGGCAGTAATGAACCAAATAAAATCTTAGGTTTCATAATCTAGCTTTCAATCACATCTGCATTTTTAAAAGCTTGAGCGTGAAAATAGATCAGATTTGATTTTTTTTTTCAGATGTAAACAAGAACCATGTTACATTACAAGAATCTGAAGGACTACATCACGCACATTTGTAGTTTCAAGAAAACACAATGACTGGTGATTTTACTGCCTAATTAACAATATTGATCCTAGCAAGCTTAAACTAGAGATTACAATCTTTACATTTTTCCCCACATTTTCCCTGATTCGTATTCATTTACATGAACCCAGGTCCACCATGTTGGAATGTTCATTGTGGCTTTAGCCGCATAAGGTCTTCTCAAAATCAAATTGCTTCGAGATGATGGTGCAATATCCTGTGGTATCCAGTGGACAGATAAGATAACCCCAGGATTTATTTCACTGCCACAATAGAGATCTGAGAAAAGTGTAATCTGAATATGAAGCCTGACTTGACAGTGTTGATGATAATCATTGAGGTTAGCATTCTGCTCTAAAAGAAATATTTAGTAGTATGTCTGTGTTTAAATTGTCAGTAGCAAAATCAGATGTATCATCCTGCTTAGGGAAGCAGTTCAGCCATGTCATCCTTGTGTGTAAAGTTAATTTATATGACTATAAAATAACTGATTCGATTTGTAAGATTGTTGAATGCAGGTGCTCATACTTTGGATATCCATTTGGAAATTTATAGTAGGACTGACTTTTTCCCCCATGATCCAATCCTTCACAAATTATTTTAAACTGAAGCTGGAGAAAAGTGAAATCCATAGGTGTGCGTGTGGGGACAAAGATTGGTTTAACAAATGCACTTTGGTAATCTGGTATTTCTCTGCTTGACCATGGATTGTGATGGTTTCTTGTTTTCTAGTTTGCACTCCACCAGTTTCATGATTAAGGCTTTTGAGGCAAATGTCTTGTCAATTTACTTTCATACATGACTTCCTGGCCAGGAGACGACAGTGAGAGTGACTCTGTTCCTCTGTTCCTTCAACATTGGAATTACAGCCGAATTGCTCATGCCCGCAGTGGAGACCCCATTTACAGCAACAATCTCATCCCCGCATCTGAAGGAGAGAACAAAGAAAATAACCTTTTGTTCCATTCAAAATCACAGTTCCCAGAGTAAAAATTAATAGGAGCTAAATCTTGAGCAGGGATTATTCATGGTGATGGTTAATGTACAATGATATCTACTTTGTCAGCCAGGGAGATATACTAACAGGCCATTCAGCTCTTCAAACCTGCTCCACCAATTAGACTCTGACTCCGTACCTCAATTTCATTTATCTGTGATCCTTAATACCCGTGCCCAACAAAAATCAGTTGACCTAGCTGTAATAGCTTTTTATTGTGGAGGAGAGAGAGATAGCATCCCATATTTTCATCACCTTTCACTTGAAGTGCTAACATTATCCATGAATCTTCTGATGAAGAGTCATAAGCACTCATAACGTTAATTCTGTCTTCCTCTCCACAGATGCTGTCAGACCTGCTGAGTTTTTCCAGCTATTTTTGTTTTTAATCCCTGAACAGCCTAGCTCTCAATTTTTTAAGGTTACATCCCCTTGGTGTGGATTCTTCCATCAAAGGAAATAACTTCCTGCCACCTACCCTGTCAAATTCTTTTAAATCATAAACACCTTAGTTAGATCACCCCTTCATCTTCCCCATTCAAATGAACACAAGTCTAGTCCTATTAAAAAGTATGCAGATGGGTACAATTTCTCTGGTCTGCAGCATGCACATGCAAAATCACATGCTGCAAATGGAGTAACTTCGTGAAAAGGAGCATTCGGTTCAATATGAATTTTGGTCCATTTCCGAGATCTGAGCTTCCATCCACGTCAGAATGTAGCCTTTAATGATCAAAGCAAAGCCTATCCTTTTTCACATGTAATCTCCACCTATTTCCCTTTCCATCTCATTCCATGATTGAGTCTTTTCTCTCCATGGACACTGTCTGACATGCTGAGTGTTTCCAATGTTTTGATCCCTGGTCTTTTATTTCTGTTGTGGCATATGGCTTTTGTTCCTTCTGCCAAATTTGACATTGGACAGGTAAATCTTGACAACAGAGGATCATGAGGTGCTATTTGACCGGAGCTGAGCTTCCGACCCCATATCCTGTCTGTCACAAGGATCGTTTATCATCTTCACCTCCGTAATATTGCCTGTCTCCGTATATTTGCTGCTGAAATCCTCTGCTATGCTTTTGTTACCACGAGACTAGACAAGTGCTGTTCACCTATTACCTTTGTGTTCCTTGACTTATTGGTTCCCAGTCCATCAATGCCTCAATTTTACAATTGTTTTTGTTTTCAAATCCCTCCATGTTCTGCCACTCTTAACTCTAATCTCCTCCTGTTCTACAGCTCTCAGAGCTTTGTGTTCCTCCAATTCTGGTTGCTTGTGCATCCCCTGCCACTGACAACTGTGCCTTCAGCCCTCTAGGCCCTAGACTCCTGAAATCTGTCCTCAAACTTCTTGGAATCTTTCATTTAAGACAGTCCTTAAAATCCACTTTTGCCCAAGCATTTAGTTACCAGTCCAAATGTCTCCTTTTGGCTCAGTGTCAAATTTTGTTCGATTACATTCTTGTGAAAAACATTGGGAAAGGGGGTTTATCAAATTGATTGGTAATGGCGAATAGGTCAACTGAATTTTCAAAGAAAACTATGAATGCAATCTCTCTAAATTACCTTTCAAAAAGTTAGATTAAAATTATTCAACTGCAATTCCTTTGCTGCCAACTCCTCTATATTCTCAAGGACAATAATACTCTACATTCAGTCTAACCAATTCCTTATACAACAATATAGTCCTCAATTTGTGCTCCCTCGCTGCAAATACAACACAGGACCCTTATTTCCCCTTTTCACTACAGCCAAACACCAGGCTGACACTAATACAACATAATAGAAAGGGAGGGAGGCCATTTGGCCTTGAGCCTGTTCTGCCATTCAACAAGGCTGATTTTCAGCCTCAATTCCACCTTCTCGGGGCACAGTCTCAGGATAAGGGGCCAATGGTTTAGGACTGAGAGAAGGAGAAATTCAACTGGCTCTGAATCTGGAATTCTTTACTCCAGATGATTGCGGATGCTCCATCGTTAAATACATTTAAAGCTGGGATAGACATTTTTAGTGTCTCAGGGAATAAAGGAATATGGGGAGTGGGCAAGAAAGTGGAGTTGAAGCCCAAGATCAGCCATGATCATACTGAATGGCGGAGCAGGCTCGACGGGCCATATGGTTTACTCCTGTTTCTATTTCTTGTATTGCAGTATTCCAATATCCCTAATTCCCTTAGTACCTGAAAATCTATTGACCAGGAGGTACTTGCTCCCTGTGTGGATGAGGAAGAGGGCTGTAGGGAGGATGAGCCAGCTGACCATGGCACCGTGGCACAGGAGGCCATTCAAGAGGGGGGAGCAAAAAGACAAGTGGTAGTTGTAGGGGATTCTATAATTAGGGGAATTGATAGCTTCCTTTGTAAGCAGGATCGAGAGTCCCGCATGGTATGTTGCCTGCCTGGTGCCAGGGTGAGGGACATCTCTGACCGGCTTGAAAGGATATTGGAGAGGGAGGGGGAGGATCCATTTGTTGTGGTCCACGTCGGGACAAATAGCATAGTTAAGACTAGGAAAGAGGACCTGTTTGGGGATTATCAGGAACTAGGAACTAAATTAAAGAACAGGTCCTCAAGGGTTATAATCTCCGGATTACTACCCGAGCCACGTGCAAATTGGCATAGGGACGCGAGAATAAGGGAAGTAAACACGTGGCTAAAAGAGTGGTGCGGGAAAGAGGGGTTCCATTTCGTGGGGCACTGGCATCAGTATTGGAACAGAAGGGATCTGTACCGTTGGGAACAATGTTCTAGCCAAAAGCGTAAATAGGGTGGTCAACAGAACTTTAAACTATAAAGTGCGGGGGGGGTGGGGAGGGTAAAACTCCAAGAAGTATGACTAATGGGAAACAAAGCAGCAGGTTAGCGTGTGGGGGGGTGGATTCAACTTCATGGAAAATTATGAAAAAACTGAAAAGAAAGGAGAGCCCAGGAGAGGCTATTAAAGTCCCCAGAACACAAAATAGGACAGAGTGTTTGGAAAGGGCTAAGAATCTAACTTCAAGCACATCAGATAAAGGGACGACAATGAGAAAGGGGACGGGAAATACAGGACTTAAGGTGTTGTATCTGAACGCATGCAGTATATGAAATAAAGTAAGTGAGCTTGTGGCGCAGATTGAAATTGGCAGGTATGATGTGGTGGGCATTACGGAGACATGGCTGCAAGGGGATCAGGACTGGGAGCTAAATATCCAAGGATATACATCCTATCAAAAAGATAGGCAGGTTGGCAGAGGGGGTGGGGTTGCTTTGTTAGTAAGAAATGAAATTAAATCGATAGCAAGAAATAATGTACGGTCAGATGATGTAGAATCTGTGTGGGTAGAGTTGAGGAACCGCAAAGGTAAAAAAAACCATAATGGGAGTTATGTACAGGTCTCCAAACAGTAGTCAGGATGTGGGGCACAAGATACACCAGGAAATAGAAAAGTTGTGTAAGAAAGGCAAGGTTACAGTGATCATGGGGGATTTCAATATGCAGGTAGACTGGGAAAATCAGGTTGGTAGTGGATCCCAAGAAAAGGAATTTGTGGAATGTCTATGAGATGGCTTTTTGGAGCAGCTTGTGGTGGAGCCCACTAGGGAACAGGCAATTCTAGATTTAGTGATGTGTAATGAGGCAGATTTGATAAGGGAGCTTAAGGTGAAGGAACCCTTAGGAGGAAGTGACCATAATATGATAGAATTTACCCTGCAATTTGAGAGGAAAAAGCTGGAACCAGATGTGACGGTATTACAGTTGAATAAAGGCAACTACAGAGGCATGAGGGAGGAGCTGGCCAGAATTGACTGGGAGATGAGCCTAGCAGGAAAGACAGTGGAACAGCAATGGCAGGAGTTTCTGGGAGTAATTTGGGAGACACAGCAAAAATTCATCCCTAGGAAGAAGAAGAAAGGGAGGACGAGGAAACCATGGCTGACAAGGGAAGTCAAGGACAGCATAAAAGCTAAAGAGAAAGCATACAATGCGGTGAAGAGCAGTGGGAAGCCAGGGGATTGGGAAACCTACAAAGACCAACAGAGAACAACTAAAAAAGAAATAAGGAGGGAGAAGATTAAATATGAGGGTAAACTAGCCAGTAATATAAAAGAAGATTGCAAGAGTTTTTTTACATATATAAAGGGTAAGAGAGAGGCAAAAGTGGACATTGGGCCGCTAGAAAATGACGCTGGAGAAGTAGTAGTGGGGAACAAAGAAATGGCGGAGGAACTGAATAGGTACTTTGCGTCAGTCTTCACGGTGGAAGACACGAGTAACATCCCCAAAGTTCAAGAGAGTCGGGGGGCAGAGGTGAGTATGGTAGCCATTACCAAGGAGAAGATGCTAGGAAAACTGAAAGGTCTGAAGGTGGATAAATCACCTAGATCAGATGGATTACACCCCAGAGTTCTGAAGGAAATAGCTGAAGAGATAGTGGAGGTGTTAGTGGCGATCTTTCAGGAATCACTGGAGTCAGGGAGGGTCCCAGAGGATTGGAAAATCGCTAATGTAACCCCCCTGTTTAAGAAGGGAGTGAGGCAAAAGACGGGAAATTACAGGCCGATTAGCCTGACCTCGGTCGTTGGTAAGATTTTAGAGTCAATTATTAAGGATGAGATTTCAGAATACTTGGAAGTGCATGGTAAAATAGGGCAAAGTCAGCATGGTTTCATCAAGGGGAGGTCATGCCTGACAAATCTGTTAGAATTCTTTGAGGAGGTAACGAGTAGGTTAGACAAAGGAGAGCCAATGGATGTTATCTACTTGGACTTCCAGAAGGCCTTTGACAAGGTGCCGCACAGGAGGCTGCTCAGTAAGATAAGAGCCCATGGTGTTAGAGGCAAGGTACTAGCATGGATAGAAGATTGGCTGTCTGGCAGGAGGCAGAGAGTGGGGATAAGGGGGTCCTTCTCAGGATGGCGGCCGGTGACTAGTGGAGTTCCGCAGGGGTCAGTGTTGGGACCACAACTTTTCACTTTATACATTAATGATCTAGATAGGGAACTGAGGGCATCCTGGCTAAGCTTGCAGATGATACGAAGATAGGTGGAGGGACAGGTTGTATTGAGGAGGCGGGGAGGCTGCAGAAGGATTTGGACAAGTTAGGAGAATGGGCAAAGAAGTGGCAGATGGAATACAACGTGGGGAAGTGTGAGGTCATGCACTTTGGTAGGAAGAATAGAGGCATAGACTATTTTCTAAATGGGGAGAGAATTCAGAAATCTGGAGTGCAAAGGGACTTGGGAGTCCTAGTCCAGGATTCTCTTAAGGTTAACTTGCAGGTTGAGTCGGTAGTTAGGAAGGCAAATGCAATGTTGGCATTTATTTCGAAAGGACTAGAATATAAAAGCAGGAATGTGCTGCTGAGGCTTTATAAGGCTCTGGTCAGACCACATTTAGAATATTGTGAGCAATTTTGGGCCCCGTATCTCAGGAAGGATGTTCTGGCCCTGGGGAGGGTCCAGAGGAGGTTCACGAGAATGATCCCAGGAATGAAAGGCTTAACATATGAGGAACGTTTGAGAACTCTGGGTCTATACTCGATGGAGTTTAGAAGGATGAGGGGGGGATCTGATTGAAACTTACAGAATACCGAAAGGCCTGGATAGAGTGGACATGGGGAAGATGTTTCCATTAGTAGGAGAGACGAGGACCCGAGGGCACAGCCTCAGAGTAAAGGGAAGACCTTTTAGAACAGAGATGAGGAGAAACTTCTTTAGCCAGAGAGTGGTGAATCTATGGAATTCATTGCCACAGAAGGCTGTGGAGGCCAGGCCATTGAGTGTATTTAAGACCGAGATAGATAGGTTCTTGATTGGTAAGGGGATCAAAGTTTACGGGGAGAAGGCGGGAGAATGGGTTTGAGAAACTTATTAGCCATGATTGAATGGCGGGGCAGACTCGATGGGCCGAATGGCTTAATTTCTGCTCCTATGTCTTATGGTCTTATGACCACTGTCTTTAATATACTCACTGGTTGAGCTGAGTGAGATCCCCAGCTCTGGGGTAGAGAATTTTACATCTATGACTGAAGGAATTTCTCCTCACCTCAGTCTTAAATGGCTGACCTCTTATTCTGAGATTGTGACCCACATTCTAGACTTTCCAGCTAGAGGAAAGATCTCAGCATCTACCCTACCCCTTAAGCGTCTTATTAGTTTCAATCTGATCAATCTCATTCTTCTACACTCCAGGGAAACTAGGCCTAGTCTACTCAATCTTTCCTCATAGGACAATCAAAATAGATGCAACTTACTTTAGTCTTCCATCAAAGTACGCTGGTGTGCCAGGTACAATGGTTTTGATAAAGAAAGGCTGGTAGTCTTGGCTTTCGTCAAAGCCCCCAACGATGCTAAATCCCCAGCTTTCGTTATTACTCTTTTGTAGAGTAATATCATTGCAACAGTGAAGGTAACTTCAAATGGAGAACAGGAAAAAGGATGTTAAGGTTAATAATGTTCATGAAGGTGTCACAGAATTAGAAGGACCTTTCAATTTGTTTAACACTATAGTAAAGACTTCTTTAGCATTTGATACATACCTCTATCATATAACATGTCAATTAGATATATCCTATCCATATTTAATAATAGGTGTGTTTGTAGGTGTCAGCAATATTGTTTTTTTTTATATTCATTTATTTCTTAGTAAAACTGAGAACACATGTATGTCACTACATTTAGCATTTAGAGGTGTTCAGAGCTCAGTTAGATTTTTAGTTTTGATAAGTGCTAGCTATCGAAGTGGCAGAACCCAGTTGCCAACAGTCTTAAGGTAATATCAAATAATTTCTCTTTTTTCTACCTTTTTAAAAAACATGGTGTTTTTAACCCTACCCAACAGTAGGGTTAAATCCTTTTGCTAGATTGGTACTTGTTCTTTACCAATAAACAGCTTTACACTTTATCTTGGCTCACTCGTGCTTACAATATTGTGCGAATTTCTTTCATATTGCATTTGTGGAATACTTTGACCATAAAAAAAAGTTATACGCCCATTACTTTGATAGAACAGTCCTCACCTTGGTAACCCAAGCCACATGACCCACAGAGGGGTCCAATCATAATCATTCTCCTTGCCTGCCTCCAGAAGCTCCTCTGCTGCTGATGATGTCTCAATGTTGGGGAATTCCAAAACCCTCAACAGCACTGTAGAGGAGGCTGCGTTCAACTTGAGAACCGACACCGCCTCATTGTAACTCAACTGTGTGAGGTCCACCCCGTTTATGCTCAGCAGCACATTTCCTATGACAGAAAACATTTGACCCATTTTAATGCCACAGAGCAGAAAGTATGAACATTGGACTGAAGGTCATCACTGATATTTTAAAATGAATAAACTAATACAAAGTTTATCTTCTCTTATTGGCATTCTCCCATGTCAGATATGTCTAAGTACAGCTTGTTCAATTAGCCACTCTTCATGTGCAGACCCAAAAACACCAAGGGGTGATTATAACATAAACATTTAATTATTTCCACCCCACCCAATCTGATCTCATCAGTTTCCTGCCGGGCAGGTTAATTTAAAATTACTCCGCAAAAGTCAGTGGATTATTCATCTTTGGCTCAACTTGCTCTATATTTTCAGCAAAGGTTGCCAGACAATGATCAGGAGGAGGAACTCAGACTGAGTTTCCCTTCCTTAGCCTAGAGGTGTAGATACCAACTGCAACACTCCTACCACCGCCATAGCTGACTAAGTAACTGGAAACCTTCCTAGTTTCTACATCCCAACTATTCTTGCCTAACCACCTGAGCCATCAAGGGAGCCCTAACTTAGTTAAAATGTAACGAGTGATAAGAATAAAGGAAATTGACTGGCAGCTGATTGACAGCTATGTGTTGTCCATGAAAGACAGCAGATGTCACCTTTGGGAGTACAAAAAAATGGACAAGAAGAAAAGCTTCACTGGATGTCGCAATAAGCACAAAGGGAATTCATGAATGGCCTGTTCTATTCAAATTGATTATATTCTGATAGAGATATAAGTAGGAATCAACACTGCAGGAGTAGTCAAACAAGGGACGTGCAGTCAATAGTTATTTTGTCCATTGCCTCTTAAAGTCCATTGAACTCAATAGTGTGTATTAAAACTCAGTGCTAAGATTAAGTGCCATCTGAGGAGCAAACCATATATTATATCTTTCTGCAACATGGAAAACATTTGTGGATGAAAATTCAACATTATTTTTTACACCGAAACATAGGTGAAACAAAGGATCGGATATGAATTTTGGGTCACGCTCTCTCATGCCTGATTTCCACTGCAAGTGTGCAAGCTGCTAATTTGATAGCAGGAGAGTTCCAGGTGTGCGGGGGCCCCAATCGGAATATTAATTCTGGTTGTGAAATCCTGACTGGAATTAGTCCACAAATGGGTCCTGTGCTCTTCCTGGCTCCACACAAAAGAAAAAGGCCACCCGCCTTACCCTCCATCTCCCATCATCCCCAGTTTCAGGACCTACCTGATGATCTGCTCATGTAAATAAATGAGTCACATCAGGTATTAATTTTAACAAGAGGATGGCTTCAATTCCATCAACACAGCCGGCCTTGAAAGTAGAAATCAGGCATTGTGATAAGCTGAACTGCCCTCAGGATGCAAGCTTTTTGAAAATGAGAATTTATTACATCTTTCCTTCCTCTGCTATACAATTCCCTCAAGTCGCCCACGCAAACCCTGCCTGAAAATAATTCAAGGTCGCACAGATGTCGGAAAGGAGATTTACAACAGGCTTGTGATATTGCAACAGCTTCAATTCATAGTAAAGTAACTATTTTTGATTTGAGTTCAAATCAGAATATACAATGGACAAACTTTTAGATGACAACAACAACAACTCGTATTTATATAGTAGCACTATTAACATAATAAAATGTTCCAAAGTGCTCCACAAGAGCGTTATAAAGCAAAACTTATCGTGGAGCCACAGTGCAGATATCCAAAAGCTTGGTCAAAGAGGTAGGTTTTAAGCCACATCTTAAAAGGAGGAATAAGGTAGCGAGGCAGATGGGTTCAGGGAGGGAATTCCAGACCTTAGGACCTTGGCAGCACAGACACACCAACCAATAGTGGAGTGATTAAAATTGGGGGGTGCTCAAGAGGCCAGAATTCGAGGTACTCCATTATCTCGAAGGGTTGTAGGTTGGAGGAGATTACAGAGATAGGGAGAGATGAGGTCATGGAGGGATCTGAAAACAGGAGCATTTTAAAATCAAAGCATTGCATAACCAGGAACCAATGTAGATCAGTGAGAACAGGAGTGATGGGTAAATAGGATTTGGTATGAGTAAAGACATGGGTAGCAGAGTTTTGGATGCCCTCCAGCTTACTGAGGATGTGGGCGACTGGCCAGGAGTGCATCGGAATAGTCAAGCCTAGAGGTAACAAAAGCATGAAACAGGGCTTCAGCAGTAAATCAGCTAAGGTAAGAAGAGAGTTAGGTGATGTTACGGAGGTGGAAACAGGTGGCCTTAGTGATGGCGCTGATGTGTGGTTGGGAACACATCTCGGAGTCAAGGAATAACAGTCTGGTTCATCCTCAGACAGTGAAAATTGGTGCTGTGCTTTCGAATAATGTCAGCAAGACAGCATATAGATGAGAAATAAGGGGCAGGATCTTCTGTTCGGCGTGCGGGGGCGGGTCCCGCATACCAACATGTAAAATGATGTGCGGTGACGTGCAGCATGCGTTCCGACATCACCGTACGTCATTCCGATCTTTAGTTCGGCGGGCGCGCACCAGAGTCGGCTGCGTGCCCGGCAAACTGTCAAAGGCCTGTTAAAGCCATTAATAAAGTAATTAACCAATCTGACACGGCTGCCCATCCAACCTAGGTTGGCGGGCAGGCGAAGAGCCCAGGCGGCTTTCACATTTTTCATGAAACCTCATCCACGGGCAGGATGCAGTTTCATGAAGGGTTTATTACATTAATAAACATTTTTTAAACATCTGATGAACATGCCCCAGCTCATGTGACGCTGTCACATGAGGGGACATGTGTAAATGATTTTTTAACTTTTTTTTATTTTGAACTGTCAAATTCAACTTAATCTCCCTGAGGCAGCTCCGTGCCTCAAGGAGATTTCTGCGCTCTTTTGCGTGTATGCGCGAAAGAGCGCAGGCCCCGACTCTCCCTCCTCCCCTGCCTGCACAGGTAGCGCTGAGTGCTACTGGGTGCGTGTCACGCTGGGCGGGCCTTAATTGGCCCGCCCATGTAAAATGGCAGCACGCAGCCAATCACGGGCAGGGCTCACCTGCGCCCGCTCCCGCCCGACGGGGAGAAAATTCTCCTCAAGGGGTGAAGGATCAAACATTGCGGGACACCAGAGGTAACACTGCTAAAGTGAGAAGTGAAACCTTTCCAGCTGACTCTCTGTTTACAGTTAGTTGTGTAAGAATGGAACCAGGCGAGTGCATGCCATCCAGCTCGGAACATTGGAGAGGCATTGGAAGACAATGGTGTGCTCAACCCTGTCGAAGGCTGTAGGCAGGTTGAGAGGGATGAGAAGAGTTAGGAATTACTGCTGGGAAAATAAAAACTAGGAGCAGTAGGCCATTCGGCCCTTCGAGCCTGCTTCGCCATTCAATATGATCATGGCTGATCCTCTATCTCAACGCCATATTCCCGCTTTCTCTCCATACCCCTTGATGCCCCTAACATCCAAAAATTTATCATCAATTTCTTTCTTGAATATACTCAGTGACACGGCCTCCACAGCCTTCTGTGGTAGAGAATTCCACAGGTTGACCACCCTCTGAATGAAGAAATCTTTCTTCATCTCAATCCTAATTATTATGCTGGAAATACTCAGCAGGTCAGGCAGCATTTGTGGAAGGAGAAAAGTGTTAATGTTTCATGTTGATGACCTTTCATTGGAACTGATAGAAATGTATGCAATCAGTGTTAAAGCCAGCGGAAGGTGGGGGCAAGAACAAAAGAGAAGATCTGTGATGGGTGGAGGGCAGGGGAGATTAAATTACAAAAGGATTCATGGTACAAAGCCAAAGTGGTTATGGGCACATTAAAGAAACAAAAGATATATTCAGATAAGGCATGAATGGTTACATAACAGTTGTCTGAATGCAACATGAAGGGATAAAGAAAGAAACAAAACAAGATGGAACCAGCAAAAAAAAACACCGAACGAGATGGAGGTGGAGGCTATGATCTGAAGCCATTGAATTCAATGTTGAGTCCAGAAGGTTGTAGAGTGCCAAGTGGAAAGATGAGGTGCTGTTCCTCGAGCTTGTGTTGAGCTTCACTGGAATACTATAGCAGACCAAGGAGAGAAAGGTCAGAGTGGGAGGAAGGTGGAGAATTAAAATGACAAACAACAGGAAGCTCGGGGTCATGCTTTCCCTGTTCTATGATCGCCCCCGCCCCTGACTGCAATTTCACACTGGCTGGCCAGTGTGAACCTTGTGCTGAAAAACTCTGCATTGCTGGGGCGGGGGCGGGAAGAGAGCGGGCGACCACATCACCGTGGGCGTGGGTGAGCACTGCGGGAGAGCTCCCTGAAGGCAGACAGCTTCCTTAAGGAGCTACAGACCTGCAGATAATGAAATAAAGGAGCAAAAAGCTGCTAAAAAAAAGCCCATGCATCACAATCAAACACCTGAAAGCACACCTCATAAAAATGCTGTCCCCAGATCTTTATTTCTATTTCACTTCCTAACGGAACTTTCAGCACGTCCTTGGGTGAGGTTTGGTGAAAAACGTAAAGGCCGCCTGGCCGATTCGTCTGCCCACCAACCGTAAGGTTGGGCGGGTCACGAAAAGTCACAGACAGTCGCGCCGTTAATGGGCTTAATTGTCGGCGGGCGCGCTTCCGACTTTTGTGCGCACCCGCCGAGCGAAATATCGCGCGAGTGCGCGATGACATCAGGACGCTCGCCCGACGTCGTCTCGCACTATTTTACGCCCGATCGGGCCGGGCACGCGCCCCCCCACAAGATGTAAAATTCTGCCCCTGAGGAAAAATATCTCAGTAAAGAGGGAGGGAGAATACCACACTGAGGGATTACATTCTGCCTGGACACAGTAATTAGGTAGTGAGTAAACTGAGTAAATAACGAAGGTACAAAGCCCTGGTAACATAACCAAAATCCTCCAGACACTCCGCACAGCCATACATACTGGTACCATTGTTGTATCCTGAAATCTAAAAATGTGCCACAATGCTGCACCTGGTATTCTGTAGTCTATGCAGATACTGTTATGCAAATGAAACGTAACCCAAGAATAAGTATACTCTTACCTTTTTTGATTCTGCCATCCCTGTAGAGGCAGCCCACAGGCTGGATGCTAGTCACATAGATTGGAACCTTATATTTATTTTCACGGCCGCCTGAAATAGTTATTCCCAGAGACTCACGAGGCTCCTTTCTTACTGGAATTGTCTTCTCCTGGCACATTGAAGGCTGTGATAGATCCTTAGGGGAAATAATGTTAAAACTAATGTTAAAAAATACTTTGGCCCTATTTACATGTCAAAACCATTAAAATATTGTAGTTGTATGGAGTTCCGTTATGTTGCTGGGAATTTTTTTTTAAAAAGAGGAAGCTAAAGGGTGATGGGAAATTATGGATTTGCCATCCGATAATTCAAATGAAAGCCTCCTCTGCCCTAATCTGGGAATTCGGGTCCGTATGACTCTCCTTCAAACCTCTGATGAAGAGCCATTGGATGCGAAACGTTAACTCTGTCTCTCTCTCCACAGATGCTGCCAGTCCTGCTGAGTTTTTCCAGCATTTTCTGTTTTTATTTCAGATTTCCAGCATCCGCAGTATGTTGCTTTCATTGAAGTAATCCACATCGTTCTTTCACCATCGCTCACTTTTAAATTTTCTTCCTCCTCCCATTTAATTTATCATATTCTACTTTCCACTGATGTGATCAGGATGTAACTTACTCCCGGGCCTTAAGCCCTCACAACCATCCACGGGACCTTGTTACCATTTTCCTCCTCTTCCAAGCAGGGAAGTCGTCACGTGGAAAAGATACAGGCGAGAGCCTGCACCTTATCACTTTGATCACTAGGGGTAGATCAAAGTGCAACGCGACACTAATCCTTGTGGAGGGTTTAACAGCTAAACATAAACCAATGAATGGAACACAACTGGAGGGGCTTCTCATATTACAGCTATGAGCAAACGTCTTTCACTCACCTAACAGACTAAAAGCAAAATCTGAGGGCAGGCATGTTAATCCAGATGCACTCATTTTCCATTATGTCTCCCGTATTACATTGTCATAATGGAGACAGAACGGCTCAGGAGGAAATCATTGGGTCCTCAGGGTGTCTTTAAAGAACAAAGCAACTCCATCACTGACTGTGAGCCGCCAGCATTTTCAGTGCTCTGAAGTATTTTCTCACGACCAAACTTGCCACGTATTCAGAGTCAACAAGTAGATATATTTCTTACTGCATTGATTTCAATCATCCTGGCAGGAAGATGAAATCTTGATTTGCATTTGTTTTGTGATAATTGGGAGTGGCTGAAGGGGACAGACTTAAAATACAGACTCACATTACCTTGCCTCAAAATAGATACAGTCATGTCACCATTAATCATCTTCCAAATTTTCTTTCGGAATATGTGGAACACAAAGTCGTGTTCAGGCCACAGCTCACTAACACCGATCTACTTTTATCTGGCATAAATCAATCTCATAGCCCAGGGAAGTTTACATTCAATGTAATTTTTGTACTCAATCTTTATTTTCATGCCTAAGGCATTGATAAAAATTACACACGAGCACCACTCAATTTCCATTTTGACAAGGGCAGCGAAGGTTCCTTTTTAAATCAGTATTGTACTATTTTTATTTTAAAAATTAAAACAGGCCTAATTGAGAAAATAATATATAAAAATCAGAATTAAATTACTGCAGTCTCAGATATTCCTCTTCAAATTGAAACATAAAAATCAGGGACTGATTTTTAATCCAATAAGAATTTAAAGATCAGGCGATTTCACCAAAATTTCCCACATTCTGAAAATAAGGAAATTCTGTTCTATACTTGGTTAGCTCCTGTCAAAATACTTGCTTGTTTGGTATTCCAACAGTCAGTGAAGTGGGTACAGAGCTCTGATGGAAAGCCCATACAAATGGTAGTCATTCACTGTCACGATATTGCGGTACTCACCTTTTGGTAGTGTGAGCGTCGACGGCAATGATGCTGCTGTGATTTACTGCGATGACGTGAGGGGCTGCTGTTGCTTGATCCAGCTTCATCAATAATTTCCGAGCTCTGGTGATCGGTGTATCTCTGGACCGCAAAGTTAACGCTTCCCTCACTGGACTAAAGAGATGAACAGTAACTGGCTCATTTATTTCGCATCAGTCGATTCTAGACTTTTTTGCGACTTTTAGGCTGATACACATTTGCAGCAAGACAACCATGTCAGTCATTCTCCCCTCCTTTCTGACAGGATAGTATCACTGAGAGTACCACCTCTGTCCAACTGATCAGGTTCATAC
This sequence comes from Cetorhinus maximus, assembly GCF_964194155.1. Lineage (NCBI taxonomy): Eukaryota > Metazoa > Chordata > Chondrichthyes > Lamniformes > Cetorhinidae > Cetorhinus > Cetorhinus maximus. The sequence continues at coordinate 118,589,404 of NC_135886.1, forward strand.
TGAGCATCTAGAGCAGACATTACTAAGCCAATAAAATTCCGTCAGCCACAGGATTATGTTTTACCACATTACAGGACCTGTTGCCTATTCTACTCAGAACGCAGCATTGATCACAAGCTAGATACATTCTAGTTCAATCATCCAACCCCACTCTCCAATCACTGCAGCATTCCACTTGCTTCCGAAACAATTCCAAAGGAATTGCTTTCACCTCCACTGATGGAAAAAAAATTCTGATATAGTGAAACTCTGAATATAGGAAAGTCCGTATAATTATTAATAGTTCTAGACCTATTGCTTTCATGGAATGATGATCAATCCTGTAGCTTATTTTCTGACCCTTTAGGGGGAATGCTTGACCTCCACTCAGCAACTGTCCAGGGTAACGTGTTTGAGATAAAAATTTCACCCATCAGGAACTGCGAATTCAAATTCACGATTGTTCACTCTGCTAAGAAGTGTTTTGGAATACTCGTGGAAGTGACCCTCGAGTAAGGGGCTGCTTTGGAATGAAACTGCTGACAAAAAGTTAGCTCAGAACATCCAAATTGGTTTAGTTAAATTTGAGGAGGGTATGAGTTAATTAGGAAGTTAGGAACAATAGAAGCTAGGTGGAACATTTCACCAAAAGACAAACGAGGTAATGCAATAAGTTATCAGTGAAAATTGTTAAATTGCATAAGATGATAAAAGAGTCAAGAGGAAGTGGGGTGGGGGAGGGAAGATGGTGAGATTGAGGAGGGAGTGAGAGGAGGGGAGAGGGAAGTGGGAGAGAGAAAAATGGGAGGAGGAAAGAGGGGAAAAGAGAGGGGGAGAGAGAGAGTGAGAGAGAGGTGGGAGAAGGGAGGGAAGGAATGGGAAGAGGAAAACATCAAGAAATTTGATAGGAAGATGAGCAGCTGAAATTAATCTTTGTGAAAAGGGATGAACTTGTTTGGTCTTAAACTGTCTTTTCCTAAAATTTCTTATGCACTGGACTCAGAGGGTACACTGGAACCCTGAATTTACCTGTATTATCTGTGCTGCAATTTCTGGCGTTCCATTTTTGAGGTCCTGCTGATTAATCATAAGCACTTTATCATTATTTCGCAGCTTTCCATCCCGAGCAGCTAGGCCACCTGCCAGTAGATCCAGAATAAACACTCCAGGCTCATCTGGCTTTCGAATTAGTTTAATACCCAGCGGCTCGCCTCTGTCCCTCTTGTGCAAAATTACATTCAGAGTCTGCTTGTGGCTGCTGTTACTGCTACTCCTTTCTTGAGAAGATCCTCGAATGGCAAACCCTCTTTCTTGAAGCACTGTGAGCCGTGATACAGAGCAGGGCCTCCGCAGTACACTGACGGCATAGCTGTGTGGAACACTGGTGATATTGACACCATTCACCTTTGAGGAACAGAAGAGGATAAGATAAAAGCAAAATACTGCAGATGCTGGAAATCTGAAATAAAAACAGAAGAGGCTGGAAAAGCTCAGCAGCTCTGACAGCATGTGTGAAGAGAGAAAGAGTTAACATTTCGAGTCTATATGACTTTTCTTCAGAACTCTGACGAAGCTCTGAAGGAGTCATATGGACTCGAAACTTTAACTCTCGTTTCTCTCCCCACAGATGCTGCCCGACCTGCCCAAAACAGGCGGAGGAGTGGCAACTGGCCTGCGGGCAGGGGCAGAATTTTGGATGGCAGGAGGACTGCCAGGTGTAACTGAAGCAACGGGGGGCGCTGCCACTCGGCAAGTCACAGGAGGGAGTTCCGGGAGGGTCACATGTTTAGGAAGAGAAGGAGGGAGAGACGTTAATCCTGGTCTCATTTATAATAAGAGCCATGCAGACTCGAAACGTTAACTGTGCTCCTCTCCGCAGATGCTGCCAGACCTGCTGAGTTTTTCCAGGTATTTTTGTTTTCTCATTTATAATATAGTCTGTACAAAACAGCCCACAGCATCAATCCAAACTTGTGGTATTGAAAGAACTGATACAGATGGAGTTGGTGCTCCTGAGGTTTGGTAGAAGGCTTATTATTAGGACCAAGCGAGTGGGCGGTATAAAAGGCTGCATGGCAGGAGGCCAAGCCTTTTGGACTCATTTCATGCAGGACCCTCACAGCCATCAGAAAGGGACTTTCATTCCATTAATCTGTGGTGTCCTAGAACTACAACCCAACAGTGAAATGAAAGCTTGTTGATTGCATCGCTCACTTTCCTGAATGAGCTGTTGATTTTTGGAAAGCGCCTGTCACGTTATAACAGGCTTGTCCAACGCACGGCCCACAGGCTGAATGCAGCGTGCGAAGCCCCTCTATGAGGCCGCCGGAGCCAGTTTTCAGCATTCCGGTCAAGCATCTTCAATGGAAGATTCGGCATGGAGCTGCTCCTCCAATCGGAGGCTGCTTCTCTCCCATGTTTGCTGCTGACAGGCTCACCAGTGAGACTGTATGCAGCAAATGAGGGAAAGAAACAGTCTCCAATTGGAGGAGCAGCGAACATCAGCGTTGGTGAGTGTGCGGAGGGCTGTCGGGTGGAGGGAAGCAAACATATGGTGGGGCTGGAGCCCGGGAAGCCAGATACGTTGGGCCCCTGGAGGGCGAGGGAGGTGCCCAGTTTCAGGTTTCTTACTCGCTCTCACCACCACAGACACGGCCACTCACAGTGGGTGAGGGGGAGTGACTGAGCACCGAGAGTGGGAGTGAGCCGGACAAACACACACTGACCCTCTCGCACTTATTTTCTATTAATTACTTAATTAATTAGTTTTTTATTAATTTCATTTTTATTCCTCTTTCTTAAATTAACAATTTATTGCTATGACATTGCTGTACTTTTGCTCAGCAATTGTTTCTTTCCATAAAACCTAACTTTTTCTGTTTGATTATTGTTGTGCCAAACCTTATCTTTCCAAAATTTGTTCAGCGGGCCCTTGAGTGAGAAAAATATACAAATGTGTCCCTCCCCCCCGACCCTGCCACAAGCGAAGAGGTTGGACAAGCCTACTTTAAAACTTATCATGGCATAAACAATCTCAGTCAATAAGTCAAAAGGGCAATACCCAAGACATTACAGGTTAGGTTGTGCATCTTATCAGATTCAGAAATAGCACTATCGGCAGAGAGACCGTTACCTCTGTTATATGGTCTCCAGGTGCAAGTTTTCCATTTCTAGCAACAATGCTGTCACGAAGAATCTCCTGAATCACAATGTTACACAGCGGTGTATCTTTACCCCCAACTATTTGAATTCCCAGCTCCTCCTGAGGATCCACGCGTTGAATTTCAACAACAGTAGTTTCTGCTAAAAGGCTGGACAATCGAGGCAAGTCTGCAACAAAAAGAAAATCGCATCAGTTTCATTCGAGGGGAAGGAATGGTGGCAGATCAAGCCAAAATTAATCACACATTAAACCGATTTGTTGCCTCCAACAGCATTTTGGGCAAATGTTGTGGGCAGGTTGTGAATTATATCTACGTGAGGTGTGAAAACTTCCAGAAATGAAAACAAAAAGTAGCGCACACGTATGGCGTCTTTTATGTTCTCGGGTGGCCCAGAGCGTTCTACAGCCAATTAAGTACTTTTTGAAATGTGGTCACTGTTATAATGCACGAAAAGCAACAACCCATATTCACACAGCAAGCTCTCACACACTGCAATGTCATAATGACCACAGAATCATAGAAACTTACAACACATAAGGAGGCCATCTGACCCATTGTGTCCCCTCTGGCCGACAAGGAGCCATTCAGTCTAAGCCCACTTTCCAGCTCTTGGCCTGTAACCTAGTGCATATTCAATTACTCTTCAAATATTGTGAAGGTTTTCTGCCTCTTCCAGCCTTTCCAGCAGCAAGTTCCAAATCCCCATGATCCTGAGGTGAAAAAAATTCCCCCTTGAATCCCCTCTAAACCTCATACCCTAAACCTGTGCCCCCTGGTTATGGACACGGGGAATGGGGCCTTCCTATCCACTCTATTTAGATCCCTCCTAATTTTATACACTAGTTAGATCTCCCCTCTGCTTCCTCCGTTCCAAAGAAAACAAACCTAGCCTATCCAATCTTTCCTCACAACTAAAATTCTCCAGTCTGGGCAGCGCCCTTATAAATCTCCTCTGCATCAGTTTAGAAACGTTCCTCTTTCAAAAATATTGGGCATAAGCAGACTGACGATGGATGAGGACATCAGTAAATCCAAAGCAAAAACAGAATATGTGGGAAACATTCAGCACATCAGCACCTTTGAACAAAGTGAAAAAAGGAAGTTAATGCTTCAGGTCTAATCCTTTGACAATAGCAGAAAATGCTGCTTGAACTGTTGAGTGCTTCCAGCATTTTCTGTTCTTGTTTCAGATTTCCAAAATTCTGCAGTATTTTACTTTATGGAATAACTGCTGATAGCGTGAAGAAAATACTTTTGAGTATTTTTAACCAATTGCCATGGGCATATAGCCCATACACATAGTTCGCACGCGCATCAGTCGCACTCGCATCCCTCGCACCCGTCGCACTCGCATCCCTCGCACGTGCATCAGTCGCAGAGTACAGAGTGATAGATTGATTCCAACGCAAAAACAATAGAAAGAATACAGCTTCCCATTGCAGGCTGCATGGGAATCAAGGCGAGTAGTGCAAAGCTTTCATAAGATGATCTGTTACTGTACGTTCATTAGCCTCCACTTTGTATTGTCCCCTATGTCAGATTAACACTGAATTGAGTTTGCAGGAACTACAGGTTCACGGAGCAGGACAACTGACCACCCAAAGGTCCTACCGCAGTGGGTTCTTTTTCTTGGTTCGACTAAGATCAAAGGGATGTCATTGCTATGAAACAAAGCATTTTTCCAATTTTCTGACGCCTTGTACTATTCCCAGATTGGGTATGCCATAGATTAAGATTGAGTAATAGGCTCCCTTTTAAATCTACACCCTGCTTAAGGCTCTTTTGCCAAAACACATTGGAACCTATGGGGGTAGGAGCAGAATGACTCCATGAAGAACAAGGGATACTTTCATTCTAAAAACTCTCAAAACTTGAGACTCCAATTCTCACATGTTATGGGTTTGCCACACAGATGCTAAATCACTAGTATTTGCCTTTTCAGGCGTTACCCTCTCAGTCTGTTTGGACTAGTTTGAACCTCCATCTGGGTCACCCTGATGCAAGCAAACACCTGATAATGGGTTACTTTGTATAAGTTGGGTTCCTTATATTCTCAGCACTGGTATGGAAAGTCCTGCTAGAAACAATAATTTTTAATCCACTTTATGTTCCATAAAACTGTACAGAACAGTTGCCCATCCGCCTGCCTGGAGAGTTTCAAAATTTACAAATGTTAACAAACCTGCACTTTGAAATCTGTGGGCACTTTTAAAATATTTCTACGTAAGGGAAAAGTGTAAGCTCATTAAATTCGGCATTCTCCTTGCCTAAGCGTCGTTCATCAAGGGGCGAAAAACAGGCAATCATGATGAAAGCCCCTTTTTCACCCAGCGATTAAAGTTAAAATGATCCCAAGTGTTCAAATGGTATTCAACAATGGGGACTGCTAACAAGATGAATTAGGTTAAGATGGACTAAAACATACAAAACAAGTGTGTACATATATTGCTTATTGTGGTGATTAGATTGTGTGCATCTTAAATTTTGATACTTCTTTTAAAAACGTGTTAATTTTGGGCTGAATAATGTTGGCAGCAGAAAAGAAATGTTAAGGCACCCACGTCAACAAAAACTCACTTCTAAAGTGTGTACAGCTCAGTGGGGCAAACAGTGAAAGGCGGCCGGATTGGCAGCAGTTTTGTGCAGAGGCCCCATACCCGTAAGGAACCAATCATAAGACAACCCAACATCATTTCACATAGGGGCCCATACATCAATGGGAAATTCCATCACATCAGACTTGCTCTGAAGGTGAGCCTATGGTCTGGAAGTAAAAATAACACAGGGTCTAACTAACTGTGGTCACAACCCCCACTAACATTTTGAGTTTACTTTCAGTTATTTTGACTTTGGTAGATATACCGTAACAGTATAGATGTACACTCACCTTTCACTATCCTGCAAAGGACATCTTGTGGCTAGTCGTGTCAATGAAGAATTGAAGGAGACCACAGCCCTTTTTTTTTACAGTACTAGCTGCCACAAACCAGGCAAGTTTAAAGGTCCACTGAAATTTAATGATCCTTGACAGGCCAGCAAGAAGCTAAGTGGATAGGATTTGGGCGGGGTGGGGGAATCTGAGGTCACGGGGGGTGGGGTTCAGTTTCAGAGGGGGTGGGGGTCGAGGTTGGGGCTGTCGGGGTGGGGTGGGGTGGGGCGGGGGGGGGGGGCGGTGATGGGTGGTGATGCGGTGGGGGTGTTCAGGCCTCATGTCAGTTCGGGCAGAGGGAAAAATAAAAATAAATCAGGCCTGGCGGTGGGGGGTGGGATGAGGGAAGACCCCCTGGGGGGAGTCAGGAACATGGGCAGAGACGGTCTGGGTCTGTACAATAGTTAGCCAGGAGTTGGAAGTGGTTTTCATCCTTCTAAGTTATTCTGGGTAACTATTGGTGTAACCCAATAGGAACAATCTGAAGTTTGCGATTAAAATCGCATTTTGGATGGTTCCCAGTGCAGGGCAGTTGCCCAGGGGTTGTTTGCAGTTCTGGGCAATTGCTTTGCAAATCTTACCTGGGGACTTCCAAAGAGGATTCCCCAGCTCATCTTTGGGGTACCCCCCATACGACACCGGGCAGCTCGCAAGTTACAGCCCAATATATATATCTATACACACACATACACATAAATAAAAAAAAATATATATATGTAAATAAATAAAATATATATATAAAATATGTACATATATATATATATAAATAAAATAAAAAAATATAAATATATATAAAAAATATATATAAATAAAAAAATGTTTTTAATAAATATATATATATATATATAAATAAATATATATATACATACATACACACACATGAGATTCTCATGTGTGTGTGTGTGTGTATGTATATAGTGTTGACCCAGCCACAGTGAACGAATGGCAATATAGTTCCAAGTCAGGATGGTGAATGGCTTGGAGGGAAACTTGCAGCTGGTGGTGTTCCCATGCATCTGCTGCCCTTGTCCTTTTAAGTGGTAGTGGTAGCGGGTGCTGTCGAAGGGGCCTTGGTGAGTTCCTGCGGTGCATCTTGTAGATGGTACACATTGCTGCTACTGTGTGTCGGTGGTAGAGGGAGTGAATGTTGAAGGCGGTGAATGGGGTGCAAATCAAGCGGGCTGCTTTGTCCTGGATGGTGTTGAGCTTTGTGAGTATTGTTGGAGCTGCACTCATCCAGGCAAATGGAGAGTATTCCATTAAACTCCTGACTTGTGCCTTGTAGATGGTGGGCAGGCTTTGGGGAGTCAGGTAGTGAGTTACTCACTGCAGAATTCCTAGCCTCTGACCTGCTCTTGTAGCCACAGTATTCATATGGCTAGTCTAGTTCAGTTCCTGGTCAATGGTAACCCCCAGGATGTTTATAGTGGGGGATTCAGTGATGGTAATGCCATTGAATGTCAAGAGGAAATGGTTGGATTCTCTCTTGTTGGAGATAGTCATTGCCTGGCACTTATGTGTGTATATATGTATTTAAAAATAGATATATATGAGATATCATATTGATTTGCATTCATATAGCACCTTTCACAACCTCAGAATGCCTCAAAAGCACTTCACAGCCAATTAAGTGCTCCTGCACTGTCATCACTATTATAGTAAATATTTCCACAGTTCAGGCTAGCCAGGTAAATGACATGCACCTTTCCCAAAACACATACTATCATCTAGTCTGAAGGATAGTCTGTAGGTTGATCTCAGACTTCTGTCTATCCTACTGCAAAAACAGCCAGAAGTGACTCACGTTCCAATTTTTCATCCCTCAAGATGAAGCTGGAATTAGAAAACGTTCAAGAATTCCTCTCACGTCTGCCCACAATCCAATCAAGTTCTAATTATTTTTCACAAAAAAAATGACATTCCAGTTTTCAAGGACCCCAAAACCAATAACAATCCATTAGCCTTACTTATACTTGGCCTGATACTTATTTGTAGTAACTAGGAACCATCATAGGAGCTACATAACAGAAAATATAATGGTGGACATGTTTGGTTAACAAGCTGTTGAAGGCCCAATTTTGGTATAAATGTTTGGTGAGCAGTGGGAGAGAAAGAGAGGGGGGTGGGAGAAAAGGGAGGGGAGAGAGGGAGGAGAAGAAGCAAAAGGAGATGAAGGCTCTAAGTGGATAGAAGGCGGCGGAGGAAGAAAGAGTGGCCAAGTTATGTTCCTGTAGCCTGAATTTATTTTTAAGCTGCTCATCATTTCATTAATTTATTCATTATTTCTTGAATGACTGGCTATTTAGTGACTTACTTACTGGCCCACATGTTCCTGAACCAGAGCTTATCTAGTTAATAAAATAGCTCATCCACTCCACCTGAATTCCAACTACTATTTCACGCTCTACCATTTATTTAATTTTCAGCCACCTGCCTCCACTCAGCTGCCATTTATTTTCTTAAGTTGTCAAAGTCCAATTTCATTTTGTTCATTTAATAACTTTCCTGCCCAACTTAAAGCCAATGTAATTTGATTCATTTTGGAGAAGGCAATACAAAGTTGTAGAGGTGGGGAGGGAAGAGAGCTGGAGAGGGTCACTAAACTGGTTTCACTAATTATATAAAATAATTGGATGCATAACGAGACAGTGATCCAACTGATGTCACTAATTACAGCAGTGAAACTCATACAGATTATTAACCACCATCCAAAATGCTCAGATTAGGCCTTGCAAGTTGCACCATAATATTTATTAAATGTTTGGTTAATTATTTCGGTTTCAATTTCAAAAGGTCTTTGCCATATTTAAAATCACAAGCTGCTATTTTGGATTTGTCAGATGGTTTTCCAGTTTGGACATTGAGGTCTGAATTTAATTTATAAAAAACTTCCATCTGACAGCTCATGAACATGACAAGCAGGAACTGAAAAGGACACGTTACCTAGGAGTAAAATACTGGTTAAAGAAATTTGAAAGCATGAGAGAAATGGGCCTCCACTGGTTGTCAATCGACAACGTACCATTTTGTTTAAACCCAAACACAACCTCCTGCAAGGGAAGTTGTTTTCAATTTTATGGAGACCAGGCAGATTCTTACCATCTTCTTCACGATCTTCTTCAAAAGCAGGGTTCACAAGTCCAGGCTCAGCTGTGCGGAGTGAAACAACAGCAGCTGCAGAACCTTCTGCAGCTATTGTTGCATCATCTGATGCAATGTCTTGGTTCGTCTTCAAGCTAGACTGTCTCTTGTTTTCAATTTTAACTTTGTGTTTTGTGAGACCTGGGCATCTAAGAAAAATCAAAAGATCATCACCGTGTTAAAAAAGAGAAATTATCAGGATACAGTGAGACTGTTACAATCCATACAAACTGTTTTGTTGCACGCAAGACCTGGAAATCAAACTTAACTGCCTCTGAACCACTAGTTTTCAAAAGGTTTTTTCTGCAAAGGAGCACCTGCAATTTCCATCACATACCCAGGGACGCTTGGAAAAGACCAACATACACCAGGGACGCTTTGTGAATGCTGACACAGTTTGGACACCCCAAGATGCACTCCAAGTCTCATTCCCCAACCTGCCCCCATCCCCCAACCTTCATGCTAACTTCCAAAAGTCTGTGCAGGAATCCAAAGGACAACAGTGTTTTCATTACTGAAGATGTGTAGTAATATCAAATGCGATCAAAATACATTGTGCACAATCTTCAGGACATTGCACTGCCAGTGTGCCCAGCACCAGATAGACAGAAATAAGATGACCTGCCGAATACCATTTTGAAAACTTTTGGCATTTATGTAGTGCCTTCATATCTTCAGGGTGTCACAAAGTGTTCACAGTCAATTAATTGCTTCTGTCATTTTTTTTTCAGGCAAACATGGGAGCCAATTTATGCTCAAAGTCTAATAATCAGTGGGATAATGACTTCTAATGCTGGTTGAAGGATAAATAAAAGACCTCAAGAGAACTCCCATGTTCTTTGATTAGTGCCCTGGGATCTAATGTTCCCTTTAATTTTTCTTTGTTGTGTATGACTCATTTATTGCACTGTATGGGACATTCAAGGTTGCTGTGCAGCCACTTATGCATGCATCTTAGAGGGACGGTTGGTTGTGCATGACCTGTTTATTGCACTGTAAGGTACATTGCTGCATAATATCTGCATAGTTTACAGGAGATACTGATGGGATATAAACAGGCAGAGCCTCAAATCAATAGTTCATCCAAAATATCTCTCACATCCAACAATGAAGCACTCCCTCAGTGCTACACCGATCATCACCTCTTGACTATTAAGTCTACTTGCCACTTTCCAATAGTTACAGCAACATGACAAGGGGAAAAGCACAGGAGAATGTCGAATGTAAAATTGTCGACTGACTCCATTAATCTCACTCCTTAGAGAGACACTGTCCAGTCTGTCCCATCAAGGGCTATCCTTATTTGATCTCCTGATGTAAACTGCTAACCATAGGTAATTTGTTCAAAAAAAAGACACAGGCCCACACCCCTCTCCTTTAATCCAGAATCAGGTTGGCATTTTACTAAATAGAAACTCAAAAACATTCACTAATATAAAAATGAAATCAGTTGGGGAATTAATAAAAGTGAAGGTAAGCTGATTAAAGATTAACAGAGTTGGTTTATAATTTGGCAGAGTCTCCAGTGAATTTTTCAGTTAATCACAAGGTTCAAATCAATATGCAACAACACATGCATTTTGAAACATGGGAAGAGGAATTAACATCAACATATCCATTAACAAAATTAGGGAATCAATATCTATGCTGAACAATATGGGGCAGATTGCAAAAGGGGCAGATCAACTAGAGTAGATTCTTCTTCGTTTGAGAAAGTGTATAAGACTCCTTTTGCTATCAATTGAGCCCTCCCTCAATTGGAACTGTCTGATCCACAATGGCTCCCGGTCAAACTACGCCTTGATTTTAAAATTCCCCTCCTTGTTCACAAATCTCTCCATGGCCTCGCCCCTCTCTATCCATATAATCTCCTCTAGCCGATAACATACTGAGCTATCTGCACTCATTTAATTCTAGTTTTTTGAGCACGCCCAATTTTAATTGCTCGAACATTGGTGGCTGTGCCTTTAGCTGGGGAGTTGCTAAACTCTAGAATTATCTCCAGAAACCTCTCTAACTCCCCACCTCTCTCTCTTCCTTTAAGACACTCCTTAAAACCTATCTTTGACCAATCCTTTGGCCATTAAGACATATAGCAAGAGTTTCTATGGCTATTTTAAAAAAGAGTTAACAAGCTGAGCATTGGTCCTATAGAAAGTGACTCTGAAGAAACTTACAATCACCAGAGAAATGGTACTAAGCAAATTGTTGGAGCTGTGGGCTGACCAAGTTCCCGGGTCCTGATGGACTTCATTCTAGGGTCTTAAAAGAGGTAGCTCGTGAGATAGCTGAGGCATTGAATTTAATTTTCCAAAATTCCCTAGATTGGGGGAAGGTTCCATTAGGTTGGAAAATAGCAAATGCAACTCTTTTATTCAAAAAGGGAGGGAGACAGAAAGCAGGAAACTATAGGCCAGTTAGCTTAACATCTGTCATAGGAAAAATGTTAGAAGCTATTACTAAAGATGTTCTAGCAAGGCATTTTAGATAAGTTCAAGGTAATCAGGCAGAGTCAATATGGCTATGTGAGAGTGAGATCATGTTTAACCAATTTATTGGAGTTCTTCAAAGAAGTAACATGTGCTGTGGATAAAGGGAACTGGTAGATGTACTGGCATGGGTAGAAGATTGGCTAGCTAATAGGAAGCAGAGCTGGCATAAATGGGTTATTTTCTGGTTGGCAATGTGAAACAAGTGGTGTTACGGATCAGTGCTGGGGCCTCAACTTTTTACAATTTACATAAATGACTTGGATGAAGGGATGAACGGGATGGTTGCTAAATTTGCTGGTGATACAAAGATAGGTAGGCAAGTAAATTGTGAAGAGGACATGAGGAGGCTACAAAGGGAGGGATGCAGGGGGATTTGGGTGTCCTAGTGCATGAATTGCAGAAGGTTAGAATACAGGTACAGCAAATAATTAAGAAAGCTAATAGAATGTTATCATTTATTGGGAGGGGAATTGAATACAAAAGTAGAGAGGTTATGCTAGTTATACAGGGCATTGGTGAGACCACGTCTGGAGTATTGTGTGCAGTATTGGTCTCTTTATTCAAAGAAGGATGTAAATGTGTTGGAAGCAGTTCAGAGAAGGTTTGCTAGGCTAATACCTGGAATGGGAGGGTTGTCTTATGAGGAAAGTTAGATCAGACTAAGCTTGTATCCACTGGAGTTTAGAAGAGTAAGAGGCAACTTGGTTGAAACATATAAGATCCTGAGGGGTCTCGACAGGGTGGATGTGGAAAGGATGTTCCTTCTTGTGGGAGAATCTAGAACAACTAGGGGTCACAGTTTAAAAATAAGGGGTCGCCCATTTAGGACAGAGATGAGGAGAATGTTTTTCTCAGAGGATCGTGAGTCTTTGGAACTCCCTTCCTCAAAAGGCGGTGGAAGTAGTATCTTTGAATATTTTTAAGGCAGAGCTAGATAGATTCTTGGTAAGCAAGAGGGTGAAAGGTTATCAGGCATAAGTGGGAATGTGGAGTTAAGGTTACAATCAGATCAGCCATGATCTTATTGAATGGCGGAGCAGGCTCGAGGGGCTGAATGACCTACTCCTGCTCCTAATTTGTATGTTCGTATGGCCATCTGCCCTTATGTAGCTCGGTGTCAAATTTTGCTTTATAACGCTCCTGTGTAGCCCCTGGGATATTTTATAACTTTAGGGATGCTATATAGGCACAAGTTGTTGTTGTCTCCCTCTTTAGGGGTTCTGATGTTCCATTTATTGATGCATTCACAATAATAACCAGGCCATATACACTGTAAATCTTACAATTTCCATACTGCTTTAAATATATGTATTTTGTGCTTTTTGTTGATGTATTCATCTGTGTGAATTCTGTTTTCTCAAGTAAGATGATATTTCAGTCTTCAAAGAGGTCAGAGGAATTCAAATTGCAACATTAGCAGCAGTGTATCTTTAGACCTAGCGAGGAAAGAATTAGGCCTATTTATATCATGGGGTGGGGCTGAATGCAATTCCTTTTCAATTGATCTCAAAAATGATGGAGATTTTCTTCTAATTGTACCTTCACTGGGGGAAAACGAAGAGATGAACAGAAACTAACAAGAAATTGCCAACGGCCTCTTCACATGCTGAGGTTGATGACTAGCTCAGCCCCAACATCATTCAAGTTGTTTATCTTATTTCACTTGAACGACAGCCAGCTAGCAGCTTTTATTGTGCTGCACACATTCTATAGGCAAATATCCTGGACAGCAGCAATTAGAGACACTTGGCAGCGCTGTCACCAACATTATTTAAACTAACTGGTATTCATACACTGAAGGACACACAAATCAGTAGGCTTACAGTTGTAATATGACACTCGTAAGCCACTTTTTATGTATAACAGGAGTGTCACTGGTGACAGATACATAGTGCTCTGTCAGTGCATTGCACTTGGCAAGATAAAGGGCTTGATGTTTGGAGAATCTACAGCATTGTCAATTCAGGAACATATGGATCTACACAACATGGGTCTCTCAATGCGCTGTCAAGTTGAAAGAGTGGAATTCAGTAAACACAGGGACAAACATTTTTTCCATTTACATTTCATTAAACAATTGCTACTGTGTGTGACATAGTGGAGCCTAGTGTGACCAGCATCTAACCCAAAAGGTAAAGATGGGGAAAACAGAGCAAAGTAGCTACCCTCCTCAGATAGGAACAATAAGATATAAGCAGTGTAAAAGTGCCTTCCATTTGTTACTTCGAATGGCCCCTAATGCTACTACAATCACTCTGGTGCTATAAAATGGTTTGTGTGTACTCAGTGCACTTTTGGAAGATCAAACTCTATGATTTTATTGTTCTGTCTCTCACAGTACAACAGGGGATAACGAAGAAATTCAACACCACCATTTACCTTCCTGAATTCCTTGTGACTACACTGCATTAATAAAGACCTATCAATAAGTCATCAGCCAGGAATTTCCTTTTAAGTGGAATACAGTAGGGATAGGAAAAAGGCAGAGACCAAATACATTGGATTCTCAACCACTGTTTAGGGCTGTTCAACTTACTGGTATCACTTCCAACTGATTACAAAGCACCTGACCAAAAATGGACTGCGACAATAAAATCAAATAGGTGGTAATGACAGTGAAATAACCATATGCTGAATTTCCCATCATTATCACTTTAATAAGGATAGGTGTAACTGAAACCACAATACGAAAGCAAACCAACATTGCTAAGGGCTATATGCATAAGTTAACGTAAATTGAAATGGCAGGTACTTGAATTCAGTGAGCAACAAACAGGGCAGAATCATCCGTGCCCACTGGTGTCAGGTGTGCTCAGATCCCTGCCATCGGACATTGGAATCCTCATTGTAATACATCTGCGCGTGATTAAAAGCCCAGCCCGCCAGAACCGTCTGCCCACCCCCGTCTCGGATCGTCCGCCCACGTCAGCGTGATTGCACAACGACGTGTTTCACAACAGCACATAAAAGGCGTGCACTTGGTGGGCTGCACTTTGAGGGGAGCTCAGAGGTGAGGGCACAGAAAGGTTGCGGAGTGCTTGCCTGTGTCGCCTGTTGGACTTCAAGATTGAGGCGTGGGGGGGTGGGTGAGGTTTCCCCAATGTTTGAGGCGTGTTGTGGTGGTGGGGTAAGGGTTGCCGTGCGGTTGACGGTAGCGCACAAGCACGTGAGGGGTAGGGTGGGGTGGGCGAGGGAAGTGACCATTCCTCTGCAGCTGAGACAGTTCAGGCACAGCCACATTGATGTGTTTGGAGTCGGGCCTCTAGCTTCACTGCCCAATCAAGCAACACAGAGGCACCAAAGTGCCACCAAGTGCTCCAGAGCTTTTCACCACTCGGGCACAGGCTGCAAACTAATGAGCGTTTTAGTTGACTGCAGAACAGTTGGACGACTGCACGCGTTGTACAATCTCCTTGTGAAAACTGGCCGCGGAACAGCCCCTTGCAATGTCATCATCCCGGTTTGGACTAGTCTCCCCCATGGTTCAAACTAACAGTGCAGCCTTGCAGTGTGGGTTAGGAGAATGTCTGTGCCTGAGCTGAGAGCACAGCCTGCAGTCCCGTGGGGGAAGCTGTAGCCAATCGGTCAGGTGGAGTGGGGTGGGGTTTCGGGCAGGCATACAGCGCATTAAACTCTGGCCATTCAGGTGGGATGTGTTAAGGGGCCTTCAGACTTAACCAAGAAAAGTTCTTAGTAAAGCCATGCTAACCCAAGTGTCTCTCTCTTTCATCCTGCAGAAGTACAACATCAGGATCATGAAGTCTAGCGACCTAGCTGTACGCTTCGTGGCGTACAGAGAGCGGAGACGAAGGAGAAGAGAGCGACTAAGGCACCTAGCTGTGCAGATGGAGGAGCAGCACTCTCAGGAAGAAGGGGCGTCTGGGGCTTCCGCACATGGCGCCGAAGAGCCGCAGTGGGCCATCGCTGGTCGGCACCTAGTTAGACCCAGGGTCTATAGATACTGCCTTTCACTTCTCCAGATAACTGAGAACCAGTGTCGCCAAAGACTGCGCATATCCAGGGAACTGGGTGGTCACATCTGCAGGCTATTGCAGGATTTGGTGCCACGTGGACATGGAGGGCATCCACTGCCAGTGGCCGTGAAAGTGACCACGGTGTTCAATTTCTACACCAGTGGCTCCACAGATGACCTCAGTAGGATCTCACGAGCCTCCACCCACAAATGCATCCATGAGGTCACAGATGCCATCTTTGCGAGCGCACACAACTTTTGTGCATTTCGCCCAGGACCAGGAAAGCCAGGGTGCAAGGGTGATTGGATTTTCCCAGATCTCGGGATTCCCACAGGTGCAGGGTGCCATCACCTGCATTTACGTGGGTCTCAGATTTCTGTCACAACACGCAGTCAACCGTGTCAACAGCAAGGGATTCCGTTCTCTGAATGTGCAGCTGGTATGTGACCGCCACAAACGCATCCTACAGGTCCGCGCAGTTTCCAGGGAATGTGCACAACTCCTACATTCTAAGTCGGTCACAGATCCCAGGCATCTTCCAGGGTCCACAGAAGCTGCAGGGATGGCTCCTCAGGGACAACAGCTACGCGCAGAGGATTTGGCTGATGTCACCCATGTAGCAGCCTCAGACTGCAGCAGTGCGACGCTATAATGAGGCTCATGCTGCAACTCGCAACTTGGTGAAGCAAACCATTGAGATGCTAAAAATGGGGTGATTAGGGCCTGGACCAATCTGGTGGAGGCCTACAATATAGTCCACAGAGGGCGTCACGCATCATCGTCGTCTGCTGCGCCCCTTACAACCTGGCACTGCAACGGGGAGAGGAGCTGGTTGAGGAGGAGATGGAGGAGGATCCAATGAGGGGGATGCCAACAGGGATGATGAGTTCCTAGAAGGTGATGATTATGGGGATGAGGCCCTCGCACTGGCCAGACAAGGCAGGCGTGCGCTCAGGAGGCCATCATAGCTACTAGATTTGTGCAGGATGATGACGACAACGATGACATGCAGTGAGGAGACACCATAGGTCCTCACATTGCATCTGTAAACGTTTGACTCCAGTCTGGCTTATGGCAATGCAAATACCCTCTATGAGAATGCTCCTGTCATGGAGACACAGTGGAGACCCTAATCACTCGATTGCAGGAGGACGATCATGACGTGCAGTGAGGACTCTCCACAGATCTTCACATATCTATGAGAATGTCTGACTCCAGTCTGGCCGGGAGCAGTTCGCTTGCGCTCTGTGACACAGCCATGAAACTTTAACAGCATCGGATCCTTTGTCCACATTCAGCACCTGGCCCCTTCAGGAGCACAGCGGCACTGGTCACAGATGCTGAAGAGATGGGGGCCAGCCCCACCTTAAAAGGTGCTGAGAGCACACAGAGAGAATGATGGAACTCTGTGACGCCTGCTCACAACATTCTGGCAGCAATGACAAGCACCATCGAGCTGCAGGCATCAGTTATGTGTCCAGAGACTGTGAAGCCGGACCAATACTTTGGTCTGAAGACTGCACAAAGCACAGAGAAGAGGCCCTGGACTGAGACACCTCAGTCTTCTTGTGAAGAAAGGTTTCATGTCTGAGAGGCACGAACACAGCTGATCAGAACAAGAAACCATAGGCAGGGAGACATTCTTGGGAGTTTATTGACAATAAGTGAACAGTTTGTATAAATGATTAACACCCGTACCCAGGCCGTGCAATGACATCTTAACTTTCCTAACCCTGCCACTATGTCTTGGTGCTCCCTGGACGTCCACAGCGGAGGTGTAGGCAGCCTGCTGACCGCTACGCCCCTTCTGTGATGACCTTGGCTGGCATCCTCTGGAGGGCCTCTGCCTGCTTTCAGGGTCATGCTGTGTGGCAGTGGCAGCGGCATCCCCCTTGGCCTGTGGAGCTGGAGCTGCCGAGGTCACAGGAAGAGGGGATTCAGATGGGCCGGACACTCGCAGAGTCACCTAGATGGATAGCCCCGGGGGTTATACCTGTTGATCCTCCCCCCCATGGATGCCCAAGGGCTCCTGGCTGATTCCTTGAGGAGAAGAGGTAGTTGGAGTGAGACTGAGCTGCTCCCCAACCTATCGCGTACACACTGTTGGAGGCCAACTATGGCGTCAGTCATGGGAGTTGAGCCCACGCAGCAGTGCAGGAGCAACGTCCTGGACCAAGGTCTCCATGGCAGCCGCCAACCTACCAGTGTTGACCTCGGTGCATTGGCATGCCAGTGCTATCACCTCAGCCTGAAGGCGGAGAGACTCCTCCATCATGCTTTGTATTCTGAGGAGTGCAGCAGACATCCCTTCCAGATGTTCCCGAGCTTGCCTTTGCAGCTCCAGCAACCGTGACATCATGGAGTCCAGAGGCTCGTCATCTGACTTGGACTCAGCAAATTTCTGGCCTCCAGCTGTCCTCCAAGCATCAGACACTTGGGAAGTCCCTGCCGCCGCCTGCTGTGGATCAGACAGTGCAATGTGCTCACCAAATCCGGAGGCTATTCTAAAGCTAGGTCCCACCGAGGTGTGTCTCTGCATTGGTGGAGGGTGTGGGTGAGCACTGAGGCAGGATTTCAAGGAGAGTTCCTCCAGATTCCTCTTCAGAGGTTTCTTCGGGGCTTGATTGGAGACCCTGGGTCATGGACTCCATTGGCTGTTTCCCAGATGTGCCTGCGGAAGCAAGGCGAGATAATTAGTGCATGGCAGTGGCCTGTGAAACAGGAAACATCAGTCACAGCGCAGTTGTCTGATGGATGTTGCACTGCTGCATCCTCATCTGGAAAACCACCACTGACCTCACTGTCAGCACAGGACCGGTCCAGATCCTCGCCGGCCAGCTGGATGGCTCTGTTTTCAAAGTCCGCGAGTACCTTGATTTCAGGCATTCCTCCACTGGTCTACAACCTCTCCCTCTTGTTGTGTACCAGCTTGTCCTGCATGAATACAGATGGCGAGTGTAAGCAGGACACCTGCCAGGCCAGGTGACAGGTATGCCTGGCATGTGTGGGTGGTCAGTGGTCCCATGGACGGGATGAGGACAATGAAGGTGTGTGTGAGAGGGTGAATGGTGATGTCCCTTGAACCGGCAGTGAGTGAGGGCCCTGTGGATGTGTGATGGGTTTGAGGATGTGAGAGTTGAGAATGATGAGAAGAGTGACTTACCCTGGAGGAACGGAGGAGACCTTTCATCCTCTTGCGGCACTGGGTGGCTGTCCTCTTCTGAAGGGCATTGGCGCTGACCACCACTGCCCAAGCCGGATTAGTGAGGTTGCTGTCCATCCTGCGGCCAGAGCGGGGGTAGAGGGCATCACAGCGAGCCTCCACTGTGTCTAAAAGATGCTGGAGGGACGCGTCATTGAACATGGGGGATGCAGTCTTCTTGCCTTTCAGGGCCATGTCTTCCTTGCAACAGTCGTGAGCTGGAAGCACTGAGATAGGTGTGCATGGCTGGACTTTAAATACGGCGTCCAGCATGCTGAAGCAGAGAGGTGGGGGCGTGGTGGCTGAATGAAAGTCCTGGAATCAGTGTGTTTCCCAGGAATGCATAATTAATGCGGTGGGCATAGGACGACATGGCGTGAAAAGCCACCATGGCAGCCGGCGTTGTTTTACCCGCCTGCTGGCACACTTAGTGCAAATCTGGGACGATTCCACCCACAATGTAATATTTTACAATTACTGCAGGAAATTCAAAGGCAGATTGGAGTTCATTTCACAGACATGTTGCTATGCTGCTTGGAATTCATTCAGGACATACATCTCCTCGTACCATGGGCTGACTCCTCGGTTGTGTCACAAGCATAATATGATCTTTGAGTGGCGAGTGCTGGTAGTCACACATTGGGAACTCGGTGCTGGCATAGCAAGAGACACATGTCAGCAAGAGCATACAAAAATTATTTGGCAACTTATCTCATTGCTGTCGGTCAAACTTTGAAGAGCAACTTGCTGCTGTCACATTTCCTTAATTACAACAGTGACTTCACTGACTGTAAAGAGGTTTTGGATGCCCTCAGGTCAAAGATGCCACATAAATATCATTATTTTCTTTTCATCCCGAGACCTGAACTTCATTGTACATTATCCACACATCACTTATCATTATCACGTGGTCTAAGGCAGTTTCATCCAGGAATTTGCACAAGGTTTGCATTCTAAAAATGGTATTTTATCCCTGAAACAAATCCAGTCTTGATTTTTAAAATATTATACTTGCTGTATTTATGCGCTTTGATCTTTCTGTACATAAATCTATTGGTTAAAGCTTATGTCAGTTCGTCAGGCAGTGTGTTCTCCCTGAATTAAGAAAACGTGTTGAGGATGTGGTGGGCATACATGGCTAAAATAAAAGGCTAACTACGAACCCTAAGCTTGACATTTTGAGTATAAATACACAGCTACTGGGCTCATAGGAGACTCCATCTGCTTTCATAAACTGCTCATTAGTTGGGGATAAGAAGAAAAGTGTTGGAAGAAAGCTTTATCCAATGCTTGTTCTCACCCATAGTCCCTAGTGTGCTCCACAATCTAAGGCTCCAATGAACAGCCACCAGCTCCTCTCACTGAATCCCTCTATAGGTGTGAAGATAGACTTAGTGGTCTACATCCTAGTATTGTTTGTGGATAGCAGCCAGAATAAGTGTATGTGATGGACACATTGGAGAAACAACTAGAAATCTATCGAACCTCCCTCACAAGCAGCATTGTTGATGTCATCTATGAAGTCACTTTGGATCCGTTCCAAAAGAACAAAAAATGGTTTGTATTCAATGAACAAGCATTTCTGCAATCCTGCAAGGAATCATATTGCTGATAGCCAAGGGATATAGCAGTAGTGGAATTAGTTGAATTTAGGGATAATTCTTGGAAAATATGGAACAAGACAAACAAGCCAATTCTTTTCATTGTGTACCTAATCTTCTAATTACTACCCGATTTACAAATGTGCCAAATTTAGGGTTGGCACAAGATGGCCACCCCACCAACACACTGTTGGAGGCCAACCATGGCATTGTTAATCCTGCTAAATGGCTCTGAAGTGCTAGGATGTCAACAAACATAATAGTCAAGTGTAAATATGCACATGGATTATTAGTGTATTGTAAGAAAGGGTAGTATATCAAAATGCTAAGACTTTGAAATGCTTAAATGCATTCTCTAGGAATAGGTTCTGTGGAGTGGCAGATTTGTAGACCATTGTGTAATTAAGAGACTTGGCAAAGACGAAGACAGGATGTTTAGAAATAAGCATCAGAATAAAAAAAGAGTAGCAACTAAAAATTGAAACATGAATGTTCAACCTGAGTGACCAATAAAGGAGTGCGGCTGAACCTGGATTTTTGTTGTTAGCAATGCATCAATATAAAACCGCCTGGCCTCAGTGGAAACAAAGAACTTGGCTGGTCACAGTTCTCGCGGGTTTTAATTTAAACAGTCCAGTTTAAATTAATCTGCTGTGACACAAATATCTTCAAAACTATTACACTGCCAAACTGAAGCAGAAAGCCTGCAATGGTCTCATTGTGTTATGTGGGAAAGCAAGTCTCCTCATTTCAGAAGACACACTCCAGGTGGGAGCACAGCACTCCATTCTCCAGCTACAGAGGAAAAACACTTCAGAGGCAGACTTTAATCCTGACCCTCCATTGCGAAAGGGAGGGGATGGCAGACCTGTGATAGGAGGAGGGGGGGGGGGGGATATTTATAGTACGACAGGAAATGATTACCTTTTAAAAAAATCTTTTGAGCAAAATTTCCCGTCAGTATCTTCTGAACCCCTCTAAGGCACGCAGTTGCAAGCCAGATTGAAAAATCAGTGACGTCGAAACATATTTATTTTCCCAACCGAGCAGCTCAACTCTGCCTATTTGATCACTTCATCAATTATTAACAAGCTGAATGTGTCTACGGAACTTAAACCCGTGATTAAACTCCACGCTGGTTCAGAAACAAGAGCCCGCTATGATAGCATCTAATTTACCAACAGATGTTTTCATTGAAAACGCTATTGTCCTAACACTCCCATTACTGTCTCATAAATACACCAGTCTAAAGGAGGTCGGGTCATTGGAACAAGAGTTGTAGCCAGGAATGCTAGTAACCCAGTCAATCAAAGTCTTGATGGCATGTTTGGCTAAAGTAATATCGACCACACGGGTTCAGTAGCATAGCGATTATTTTACTGAACGAGTGACCCAGTTGACTGGACTAATGATATATAGCAGGAGTTCACATTAAATCTGGCTTGTAAAGCTAGTATTAATAATGGTGACCACACAACCACTGGATTATTATTTTTTTTTAAAAAACACAACAAAAAGGTTCACAAATGCCTTTTAGAGACAGGAACCCAAACTCCTGTTCAAATGTGACTCCAGACCCCCAGCAACCTGATTGATTCCCATCTGCCCTTTGAATTGCCCAAAGAAGCCACTCAGTTCTTCCAATAGCAAAGTATAGCAAAATTATAAAAATGAAAAACACCCAGCATCAAGTTTAGGCATGAATTAGGATATGAAGGGGGCATAAGGAGGCAGGAAAGAGATATAGGTAAGTTAAGTGAGTGGGCAAAGATCTGGCAAATCGAGTACAAATGTGGTAAAATGTGAAATTGACCGTTTTGGCAGAAAGAATAAAAGAGAAGCATATTATTTAAATGGTGAGGATTGCAGAGCTCTGAAATGCAGAGGGATTTGGGTGTCCTAGTGCATGAATCGCAAAAGGTTAGTATGCAGGTACAACGTTAATTAGGAAAGCTAATAGAACGTTATCATTTATTGCAGGGGGTATTGAATATAAAAGCAGGGAGGTTATGCTTCAGTTATACAGAGGACTAGTGAGACTACATCTGGAGTACTGTGTACAGTATTGGTCACCTTATTTAAGGGAGGATGTAAATATGTTGGATGCAATTCAGAGAAGGTTTACCAGGCTAACACCTGGAATGGGTGGGTTGTCTTATGAGGAAAGGTTGGACAGGCTAGGCTTGTATCCACTGGAGTTTAGAAGAGTAAGGGACATCTTGATTGAAACATATGAGGGGTCTTGACAGGGTGGATGTGGAGAGGCTGTTTCCTCTTGTGGGAGAATCTAGAATTAGAGGTCACTGTTTAAAAATAAGGGGCTGCCCATTTAAAACAGAAATGAGGTGAAATTTTTTCTCTCAGAGGGTCATGAGTCTTTGGAACTCTCTTAATGAAAAGGCAGTGGAAGCAGAGTCTTTGAATATTTTTAAGGCAGAGCTAGATAGATTCTT
This sequence comes from Cetorhinus maximus, assembly GCF_964194155.1. Classification (NCBI taxonomy): domain Eukaryota; kingdom Metazoa; phylum Chordata; class Chondrichthyes; order Lamniformes; family Cetorhinidae; genus Cetorhinus; species Cetorhinus maximus. The sequence continues at coordinate 118,612,339 of NC_135886.1, forward strand.
GGTAAGCAAGGGGGTGATAGGTAGGCGGGATTCAGATTTGAGGTTACTATCAGACCAGCCATGATCTTATTGAAAGGCAGAGCAGGCTCGAGGGGGTGAATGGCCTACTCCTTCTCCTTGTTTGTATGTTCGTATGCCCAGCCCAATGAAGACTCATGGCATCAGGACAAACATGACAAACATGAGCAAGGAAACTGATTACCACCTACCACCCATCCTCAGCTGATGAATCAGTGCTCTGCCACGTTGAACACTACTTGGAAGAAGCACTGAGGGCAGCAGGGACAGAGAATGTACTCTGGATGGGAGACTTCTGTATCCAGCACCAAGAGTGGTTCAGTAACACCACTACTGACCAACCTAGGAGAGTCCTAAAGGACAATCCATCAGTATTGTTAAGAGTGACAACCGCACAGTCCTGGTGGAGATGAAGTCCTGCCTTTTCACTGATGATCCCCTCCATGATGTTACATGGCAGTACGACACGCTAAACAGGATAGATTCAGAACAGATCTCACAGTTCAAAACAGGGCATCCACATGAGTCATCAGCAGCAGCAGAATTGTATTTGACCACAATCTATAACTTTGTAGCCCAGCAGATCCCTCACTCCACCATTACCACCAAATCAGCAGATCAATCCTATTCAATGAGGAGTGCAGGAGAGAATGCTATGAGCAGCACCCAGTGTATCACAAAATAAGGACTCCACCCGGGTAAGGCTACATCACAGGCATGCTAAACAGCGGAAGCAGTATGCAATATACAGAGCTAAGCAACTCCACAGCCAAAAGATCAGGTCGAAGCTCTGTGGTGCTGCCACATATAGTTGTGAATGGTAAGGGACAGTTAAACGACTAATCAGAGGAGGAGACTCCACAAATATCCCCATCCTCAGTGATGAAGGAGCAAGCTTTGCCACAAAAGGCTGAAGTATTCACAACCATCTTCAGCCAGTAGTGCCAAGCTGACGATCTATCTCAGCCTCCTTCCGAGGTCCCCTTCATCATAGAAGCCAGTCCCCAACCAAGACAGTTCACTCCATGTGAGATCAAGAAACAGCTGAGCACGCTGGATACAAGAAAGACTGAATACCCTGACAACGTCCCGGCTTCACCATTGATGACAAGTGCTCCGGAACTGCCATGCATCTAGCCAAGTTGTTTCAGTACAACTATAACACTGGCATCCAGTTGACAAAAAATGGATAATTGCCCAGGTGTGTCCTGTCTGCAGAAACGCAGAACAAATCCAATCTGGCCAATAACTACCCCATCAGCAAAGTGATGAAAGGTGTCATTGACAGCAATATCAAGTAGCACTTAAATCACCAACAACCTGCTTCCCAATGCTCAGCTTGGGTTCAGCCAGCACCACTTGGCTCCAGGCTTCATTACAGCCTTGATCTAAATATCGACAAAAGAGCCAAATTCCAAGGCAGGGTAAGAATGTCTGCTCTTGATATCATTGCAGCATTTGACAGACTGTTGCATTAAGGAGACTTAGTAAAATTGAAGTCAATGGGAATCGGGGAAGACTCTCCACTGGCTGGAATCATACCTAGCACAAAGGAAAATGGTTGTGGTAGCTGGAGGCCAATGTTCTCAGCCCCAGGACATCCTTGCGGGAATTCCTCGGGGTAGTGTTCCAAGGCCAACCATCTTCAGCTGTTTTATTAATGACCTTCCCTCTATCCTAATGTCAGGAGCGGGAGTGTTTGTTGATGATTTCAGTGTGTTCAGTTTCATTCGCGACTCCTCAGATACTGAAGCAGTCCATGTGCATATGCAGCAAGACCTGGACAGCATTCAAAAATTGGGCTGATAAGTGGCAAGTAATACATACAAGTGCCAGGCAATGATCATCTCCAACAAGAATGATTCTAACAGCCTCCGCTTGACATTCAACGGCATTATCATTGTTGAATTCCCCACCATCACCATCCTGAGGGTCATCATTGACTTGAAATTTAACTAGACCAGTCAAATAAATAGTGCAGCTACCAGAACAGGGAAGAAGCTGAATATTCTGCACTGACTGATTCACCAAAATTCCCCAAAGCCTTTCCACCATCGTCAAAACACAAGTCAGGAATATGATGGAAGACTCTCCACTTGACTGGACGAGTGTAGCTCCCCAACAACACTCGAGAATCTCAACACCATTCAGGACAAGACTGCTTGATTGGCACCCCACCCACCTGCTTAAACACTCACTCCCTCTACCTCCGATATACCATGCCTGCAGTGCCTACCATCTACAAGTACTGCAGCAATTTGCCAAGTGTGCTTCAACAGCATCTCCCAAACCCGGGACCTCTACTACCTAGAAGGAAAAGAGCAACAGATATATGGGAACACCACCACCTGCAAGTTGTCCCCCACGACACACACCATCCTGACTTGGAATTATATCACTGTTCCTTCATCATTGCTGGGTCAAAAGCTTGCAACTCCCTATGTAGTAGCACCGTGAGAGTACCTACACCACACAGGCTGTAAGCCGATCTAGAAGATGTCTCACCACCACCTTCTCAAAGGCAGTTAGGAGTGGGCAATAAATGCTGACATTGCCAGTGATGCCCACACACAGAATATAATGGCCCAAAATGAGGACACTGATTTTAAAAAGTACATGAGAATAATATTAACAAAGCTAAAAATCCATTTGACAGTTCTCCACTTGCTCACATAATATAACAAGTTATCCCTCAGCAGTGTAATGAATTTATCCAACATGCATCTCAACCACACAGAGCAGAAAGGCCTAGGTTTCTTTTGAAGTTTGTGCTAAATTTGTCAACCTCAGACAGGGTTCAGGACCGTGAGTGAGGAAGAGTTAGTCCGAGGTTCTTACTCCCCATTCTGTTGGAAGTGAGCACCAAGTAAGGGCAAAATCAAACAGGTAATGTTCTTCATCAGTCAACAGATGCCAATACTCGCAGCCAAGGGTCTCATGTGATTAGTAGTCATTTAATAAGATGCCTGGCACCTACGGGATCTGTATCCTGTACGAAATTAATGCTTTGTGAAAAGGAGGGAGAAAGAGGAAGGGGAGAAAATCCATGTATATAATTTACAAAATCACATTATACTTGTATATTATTGATTACATGGCATATGAAAAAATCAATGATACATAAACAGGAACAGAGTAGATCATGGGTTATTAACTATCTGGGTGTGTCCAATTGCTACTTATCTTATTTCAGAATAATTTATTGCATTAGCGACACCAAGTGCTGCAATTCGCAACTGTGTGGTGTAGGTACTCCCACAGTGCTGTTACATAAGGAGTTCTTTAGACAATACAATTTAAGTTGATGAACTACGTGCTTGTAAGAGGGCAATTAGCGTCCCACAAATGAAAGAAATCACTACCTTTCTGTGTTCACTGTTACTACATTGGATTGGTACAAGGTAACATACATACATACAAACATACGAATTAGGAGCAGAAATAGGCTATTCGACCCCTCAAGCCTGCTCTGCAAATCAATAAGATCATGGCTGGTCTGATTGTGGCCTCAATTTCACATTCCGCCTACCACTGATAACCTTTGCTAGTCAAGAATCTGTCTACCTCTACCTTAAAAATATTCATTAACCCTGCCTCCACCATTCTCTGGGGAAGAGAGCTCCAAAGATTCACGACCCTCTGAAGAGAAAATATTTCTTCTCATCTCTGTCTTAAATGGGAGACCCCTTATTTTCAAACCGTGTCCCCTTAAAGTTCCTTTTGGTCTGCCCCAGCAAAGCCCCTGACTCTCCAGCACTCTCAATGCATTGATGTAACACTTCCATCGTCCACGCCAGCCCTCTTGGTGTTCAGTGTGAGTCGGACATTATAATGTAAAATTACTGGTGGTTTTGTGTCACAAATTCAGTCACATAATCATCTGCCTGATTTTTGAACCACAAAGTTTGGTTTTGGGATGGGTTACTTTGTACTTGTGGGGAATAATGCTATTTAGGAAAACATGCCCTCCATCTATATGGAGAATGGAAAGCATGAGTTGGTTTGCTGTAGTACAATAGCTACTAAAAATAGGAACCACAGCTCAACTGTATTGAGATTAGCCAAAGGGAAGTAACATTTCTACTGCCAGAATTATTCCAGTGAATGAAGTACAAGATTCTTATCGCAGGGTATTACCATAGTAAACTACTCAATGAGGTATGAAACACTTTCTTGGTTCCCATTATGCTGTACGAGTTGCAAGATTCCCTCCAGCTGGATTTTAGGAAGTTTTAAAAATACTAAGCTTTGTGTAGTTGATTCTTACTGAATAACTTTCTTTGAAATTTAATTTAAAAAGCAGAGCACTAGATGATGAGAATTCAAGGTGGCAAATTTTGTCCTGGTTTGTCCATGGTGTTCACAGTATTGGCAGAAAGCTTGCATGCTGCTCTTTCAACGGACCACTCAAACTTCTTTTACAATAAATTAACTACAGACACACAACCCTCCTGTCATCTGCTACAGTCCTGATATGAATGTCTGCCATTTGTAATCTGTTTATGTAGTTCGAGCCAGGAAAAGCGATGTTTGGACTAGAGAGTACAGTTCCCTGCATTGTGGAAAACGATTGCCTTATCAGGATGGCAGAAAGCATGGCTCTCTAAGTTTGCTGCTGGATTCAAGTTCCTGGTTTCAGCAAAATTGGTCTCCTAATTTACACAGGGTTCTTTGCTCTTGGCGATCAGAGCCCATCAGTATAATAGAGATCGGTACCAAAAGGAAAATGAGAGTGAAAGAAGTGCACGGAGGCTGTTTGCCTGAGACAGGAGCAGTCTTTAGTGTGTAAAAGTACCCAAGCAAACTACACTAAGGTCATGGTTTGACAAAGATTTTGACCCGTGAAGCCCATAAGAGACAATGGCAGCTTGCATTTTGTTAGCACTCATGTAGAACAACTTGTATTTATATAGCACGTATAATGTGGTAAAAAGTCCCAAGGTGCTTTATGGGAGCGTTATCAAATGAAATGTGATACCAAACCATATATTAGGGAAGGTGACCAAAAGCTTCGAGCAGCTTAAAAAGGAAGGGAGGCAGAGCTTTTTGGGGGGTGGAGGGATGGAATCCCAGAGCTTAGTGCCCTGGCAGCTGAAGGGCCTCCCCCAAAGGGGGAACAATTAAAATTGGGACTGCTCAAGATTTGGAGGAACACAGATCTCAGAGGGTTGTGGAGTTGGTGGAGATTAGAGAAACAGTGGAGGCAAGGTATGCAGGGATTTGAAAACAAGGATGAGAATTTTAAAAATCAAGGCATTGCTCAACTGGGAGCCAATATATCTCAATGAACACAGTGGGGGGTGGGTGAATGGAATTTGGTGCAAGTGAGGACACAGGCAGCAGAGCTTTGAATGACTTCAACTTTATGGAGCGTAGCATGTTGGAGGCTGGCCAGGGGTGCCATTTGAATAATCAAGTCACGGGGTAAAAGGGCACGAATGAGGCTTTCAACAGCAGATGAGATGAGTGGAGGTGGGGCAGCGACAGGCGTTGTTACAGAGATAGAAATGGCGGTCTTGGTGATGGCTCAGGTGTGTGGTTGAAAGCTCATCCTGGGGTCAAATATAACACCAAGGTTGCAAGCAATTTGCTTCCGCCTCGGCCAGTTACCAGGGAGAGGGATAGAAAGAGTGGCAAGGGAATGGTGTTTGTGGCAGTGACCATTAACAATGCAAGAGGATATTTTAGTGCTTTACATTGAGGACAAAGCAGTGGATGCACACAAGAGAAAACAGGAGCAATGGAGATGGTTAGGGCTAAAGATTCAGTCAGTGAAATTGATTTTAATAGCAAGGAGGGAAGGAGCAAAAGCAAGATATTAGGCAGAGTGTTCCAGAGGACAAGAATAGTGACTAAACGAACAACCCATGACAGCGGACTGAAAGGCAAGAAATAGACTGACATTGAGAGGAGCAAAGGGTGCACAGGGACCTACAGCTGGACGACTAGAGTTGGGGTGGTGGTTGAGAGACCACAGAGTGATCAAGAATGGATACATGCTCATTTGAATCCACATTGCCAAAACTGTCAATCCTCCTTAGTGGAAAATAATGGATTTCACTATACAAAAACATGTAACCAAAATGATTAATGGGACATTAGCCTTTATCTCAAAGGAGTTGGAATGCAGTAGAGAGGAACTGATGCTTCAGTTGTTCAAAGCATTGGCCAGACCTCAGAAATGTAGGCCTTGGAGGGATAAATAGGGTTAAGTTGAAGAAATGAACTTGGCTTGTATTCCCTTGAGTTTAAAAGTTAGAGGCATGACCTAACGGAGGCATTTAAAATGATTAAAGGATTCGATAGGATAGATACAGAGAACCTATTTCCTCTAGTCGGGGAATCCAGACCAAGCAGCAAAATCTTAAAAATTGAAGCAAAATACTGCGGATGCTGGAAATCTGAAACAAATATAAAAATAGCTGGAAAAACTCAGGAGGTCTGGCAGCATCTGCGGAGAGGAATACAGTTAACGTTTTGAGTCCATATGACTCTTCATCAGAACTGAGGAAATTCCTCAGTTCTGATGAAGAGTCATATGGACTCGAAACATTAACGGTATTCCTCTCCGCAGATGCTGTCAGACCTGCTGAGTTTTTCCAGCTATTTTAATTTAATTTTTATTTTTTTCTTAAAAATTGAAGCTAGGCTAATTCAGAGTGAAATCAGGAAGCTCTTTTTCAAACAAAGGGTAGTGGAAATCTGGAACTCTCTTTTCCCCAAAAGGCTTTAGATTCTGGATCAAATGAAATTTAAGATTGAGAATGATATATTTTTGTTGGGTAAGGGCATACAGGAATATGGAGAAAAGCTGGAGTCAAGGTAGAGATTAGTCATCATCTAACTGAAGGACAGAATAGGCTATAGGGGCCTGTTCTTATGTTCCAAGCTTAAGCTAAAACACCCACTTTGTAAAGCATATATACTGTTATGGTTGATAATGAATTATACATTTAAATTCAGTTGCAGAGCTTTGTCTCTGTAGCTAAACTAGCACTAGTTGAATTCTGGAAAACCAATATTCACGAGCCTATTCCTGGTGTTTACACTACTACATCTGGCTCTATTCGCAGAATTGTAGAATGCATATCCTGGTCTACCACTGGGACAATGCAGCCAGAGTGAGGAACTTAATTGCTAGGAACCAGTTCACTGGGAAGTCTCCCAGAATCCTTACTAAACAAGTGCTGGTATAAAAATAGTTTATAACTTACTGCATGGTGCACTCATTGTTTTTGCCAATCTCTACTAAAGGCACCAACACTTGATGGGATATGATTCCAAGGTTGCCAGCACACCTCTAGTCACTCAATCACCACCACCTTCTCAAGGACAACTAGGGATGGGCAATAAATGCATGGCCCACATCCCATGAATAAACAATTTTTAAAAATCAAGTGGTTAGTCAAGGAAGTAAGTGATAACAGCATACTTGACCATTACAGGTATTACTGTCATAATAAACCCTCACCTACCATCCATGTGTGAATGCCCCAGCAGCAATCAGAAGCTTAAGCTATGAACATGGAGACCATATGCAGTGCTCAAATGCTTCCCCAAATGAGATGAGTTAACTCAATGCAGAGAAAATCCAAGCTGAGAGCTTCTGCTTGGTATGACTTACTGTTAAAAATGTTAGTACCTTTACTCACTGAGCCATCGGGGAGCTGATTACAGAAAAGAGAAGTTATTGCATTTTTAAATTGCCCTTATTATAGGGAATATCATGGAATGTCTTAGAGACATGAAGAAAATAATGGATGCCAAGCCAAAGGAGAGATTACTGGAGTGGCGGAAGACATCAGAAGTTCAGTCAAGAAGTTGGGCTTTAAATGAGGAGAAACAGTGGCATTTAGGCAGGGAATCCCATCTTTGTGTTGCATATGGACACAAATTACTGTTCAGTTTGTCTATGTAAATGCATTTCAAAAGCACTTTGGCAGTGAAACACTTTGGGATGACCCAAGGATATGAAATGATGCTATATAAATAGTAGCTTGGCATTTCTCAATTAGATTTCATATTTTACAGATTGTTTGGGGGCATTGAAAATTCTGAATTTCAGTGCTAATTCCTGCTTTAGTTAGCTAGGTAATGACAAAATACCTACAATGATATATTTTTCTCCCCACTGAAACTGGACCGCACACCGCTTACCTATTCTGGAGATGAGGGTCCAGCTCACAGCGTTGCATCACCTTCCCACAGTCCAATCGAAAAGGGCAGAAAACAATCAACTTATCAAGCAGGTTCCGCACCAGAAGGCTGGATTTCCGACAGTGCTGGAAGTGAAGCCTCTTACGATCCATTGGGCAGAAATCCTGCTCTTGCAGGAAATTCTCCAGGCACTTGAAGCAAAATGTATGGCCGCATGGGGTGTCCAGAGGCTGCAGCAAAGGCTGGAGGCAAATGTGACAAACTAGTTCATCGTCCACTTCATCCTGATAATCGTACAAGTGGTTCTCTAGCACCATGTGAGTCTGGCCACACTCCCAACACAATTCATTCACAGTTGTGTTTGCGTCTTCAATATTGGGGTCGCTCATGATGTCCACACTGTACTAAGAGCTTCTCAATGAGTTGCAGATTTCTTCTGGGCACTTTCAGTCAGCGCTTGTCAGTGGCTATTCCTTGACTGTAGCAGAAAGGTAATTTTGAAAAAGAAAAGGCATTAATCAAACATAAATATTTACTTTTACAACAAAGGCAAAATATTACAGATGTTGGAAATCTGAAATAAACACTGAAAATGCTGGAAATACTCAGCAGGTCTGACAGCATCTGTAGATAGAAACAGCATTAACGTTTCAGGTTGTGGCTTTTCATAATTTATTATAAACAAATAACCAAGATCATTAGCCAATGTGTCATTTTAATACTTCAGGGTAAAGGTTCAGGTTCAACTGGACAAGAATTACTGGCATTTTTAACGAGTCTGGCAAGTTACTTGTCAGTTTACATTCTCCTCACCAAAATGACTTTTTCAAAGTATCCGTACATGTCTATAATGGGTACACCCTTTACTCAAGTGTCATGTTCAAAATAGCAGTCACGCGACATACAAGCTTTTCCTATACTTGTTGTTTTCATGAAATGGTCACAACGCATTGAACATAATTGAATGACCGATCAATCAGTTGATGTTTTGGAAAGGTGGGATTAATGGTGGAATAGTGGTTATGGTACTGGACTAGTAATCCAGAAACCTGGACTGAAGATCTGGAGTCATGAGTTCAAATCCCAGCATGGCAGTCAATTAAATAAATCTGGAATTAAAAACTGGTATCAATGATGGTGACCACTCCACTTTCTCCTTCAGGTAGCATGCTCTAAGGGGGTATTGGTAACCATGGACTCCCATTGGATTGATCCATGATTATGCTTGGTAAAGTAGTGCAGTGGTTTTCCACTGCCTTCTGCATTATGGCTGACCAGGAAACCCTCCCGCTCTTACTGTCTACCATCAGGTGTATTGGAAGGATTTACATGCTAATAATCAACCTGTTTGGCCACGTTATGAATGCACCTTCTATGGCCATCAACTCCTGAAGTAGGATTTGAACCCAGAGCTTCTGACCCAGAGGTAGGGATGCTACCACTGTACCACAAGACCTCCTTGTATAAACCCACATGGTTCACTAATGTCCTTACCTGGTCTGGGATATATGAGAGTCCAAACCCACAGCAATGTGATTCACTCAAAATTCCCCTCTCAATGGCAAGCAAGCCACCCAGTTGTACCAAAACACTGCAAAAGGCTTTCATAAGAATGACATTGGAAGAAACTCCTTGGCATCAGTTTCAGATACAGCAAAGGCACAACCAGTCCAATCCATCCTGCAAAGTCTTCCACAATAACATCTATGACTTGAGGGAGCTGTTCCACAGACTAGCCAAGCAGTAGCCTGACAGTCATACTCTCAGAATCATACTTTACAACCAACGCCCCTGTCTCCTCCATCGCCATCCCTTGCTCACCAGCAGGTCAGATCCACCAGAGGTGGTGACACAGTGGTATACAGCCAGAAGGAATGGCCTCAGGAGTCCTCAGCATTGACTCTGGACTCCAAGAAGTCTGATGGAATCAGGTCAAACATGGGCAAGGAAATCTTCCGCTGATTATCATCTAAGTCCAACCCCCACCCCCTGCCTCCCTGAGCTGATCGTCGGTACCCCTCCATATTGAATGCCAATTAGAAGCACTAAGAGTAACAACAGTACAGAATGTATTCTGGTTGGGGGCTTACCATCAACGAGTGGCCTGCTAGTGCCACTACTGATTGAGCTGGCTGATTTCAACTGCCAAACAGGGCCTGTGGCAGGTGGTGAAAGAACCTACTTGAGGAAGAAAGTTACTTGACCTCATCCTCGTCAATCTACCTGTTACAGAGGCATCTAGCCATGACAGTATTAGTGGTACTGACAAACAAAGTCCTTCTGGAGAGATGAAGTCCCGTCTTCACACTGAGGATATCTCCCATTGTGTTGTGTGGTACTACCACAGTACCAGAGGTAGGCAGTGGTATAGTGGTATTGTCATTGGTCAAGTTGTCCAGAAGACCCAAGATAATGCTATGGGGATAAGGGCTCAAATCCCACCAAGGCAGATGGTGAAAATTTGAATACAGTAAAAATCTGGAATTAAAAGACTACGGGCAGAATTTTACGACAGCGGGATTTTACATTCCTGCTGTCGTCAATGGGATTTATAATGGCTCGACGCATTTTACGGCCCCATCCCCGCCGAAACGGGGCTGTAAAATCCTGCCCTATGAAACCATTGCCGATTGTCATGTGGTTCACTAACCACTCCCCGGCCTGGCCTACATGTGACTCCAGACTCACAGCAATGTGGTTGACCTCTGAACAAGGGCAACGCCAACATCCCATGAACGAATAGAAAAAAAGCAACATTTCACCACAATTGGTAACCTTGTGACCCATTTTATCCCTCACTCTACCAATACCATCACGGCTAGGACCAACCATGAGTCGCAGCCAACATACCTAAAATTGACGTGCCAGTCTAGTGAAGCTACAGAACAGGACTACACACATGCTAAACAGGGAAGCAGCATTCCATTGACAAAGCTAGGCAATTCTACAACCTATGGATCAGATCAAAGCTATGTAATCCTGTCACATCCAGTTGGGAATGGCGGTAGACTATTAAACAACTAATGGGAAGAGAAGGAGCTTCCATGAGTGTGATGGTGGAGCCCAGTGCATCAGTGCAAAAGACAAAGCTGGTGCATTTACAAACATTTTCAGCCAGAAGTGCTAAGTGAACGATCCATCTCAGCCTCCTCCCAAGGTTTCCAGTATCATAGATGCCAGTCTTCAGCCAATTCAATTCATTCCGCTTGATATCAAGAAATGGCTGAGAGCACTGAACACAGCAAAGGCTAACAGCCCTGACAACATCCAGCTGCAGTGCTGAAGACTTGTCCTCCAGAACTAGCTGCGCTCCTTGCCAAATTGTTTTCAGTACATCTACAGCACTGGCACATGCCTCACAAAGTGGAAAATTACCCAGGTATATCCTGTCCACAAAAAGGACAAACCCAATCCGAACAATTATAACCCCACCAGCCTAATCCCACTCATCAGCAAAGTGATGGGGGTTATCAACAATGATATCAGGTGGCACTTTCTCACCAATAACCCATTTAGCAATGGTCAGTTTGTTTTCCGCCTGAACCACTCAGCTCCAAATTTCATTACAGCCTTGGTCCAAACATGGGCAAAAGAGTGGAGTTCCACAAATGAGGGAAAGAGACTCCCCCTTGACAGCGAGGCAGTATTTGACTAAAGTGAAGTCAATGATAATCAAAGGGAAAACTCTCACTGGTTGTAGTCATACGGAACACAAAGGAAAATGGCTGTGGTTGTTGGAGGCCAATCAGTTCAGCCCCGGTGTTCCCCAGGGTAGAGTCTAAGGCTCAGTAATAGAAACATAGAAAATAGGAGGAGTTGGTCATTCAGCCCTTCGAACCTGCTCTGCCATTCAATGTGAGCATGGCTGATCCTCTGTCTCAACACTATACTCCCGCTCTCTCCCCATACCCCTTGCTGCCTTTAGAGTCCAGAAATCTATCTATTTCCTTCTTAAATATATTCAGTGCCTTGGCCTCCACAGCCTTCTTATGTAGCGAATTCCACAGGCTCACCACCCCCGAGAAAAGTTTTTCCTCATCTTAGACCTAAATGGTCTACCCCATATCCTGCGACTGTGATCCCTTGTTCTCGGCCCCCCAGCCAGAGGAACTATCATCCCTACATCCAGTCTCTGCATCCCTGTCAGAATTTTATGTTTCAATGAGATCTCCTCTCATTCTTCTAAACTCCAGTGAATACAGGCTTAGTCGGCCCAATCTCTCCTTATACGACAATCCTGCCATCCCAGGAATCAGTCTGGTGAACCTTCGCTGCACTCCTCAATGGCAAGTATACCCAGGTGTGGTCTCACCAAGGCCTTGTACAGCTGCAGTAAGACATCCTTGCTCCTCTCGCAATGAAGGTCAACATACCATTTGCCTTCTTAATTGCTTGCTGCACCTGCATGCTTGCTGTGATTGGAGTACAAGGACACCCAGGTCCCTTCATACACCATTGCTCAAACTACCACCATTTAAATAATACTCTGCTATTCTGTTTTTCCCACCAAAGTGGATAACTTCACAGTCAGCCACATTACACTGCATCTGCCAAGTATTTGCCCACTCACTCAACCTGCCTAAATGCATTGAAGCCTCTTAACACCCTCTTCATCACTCACATTCCCACTAAGTTTCATTTTGTCAGCAAACTTGAAAATTTTACTTTTGGTTCCCTCATCCAAATCATTGATATATATTGTGAATGGCTGGGGCTCAAGCACTGATCCCTGCGGTACCCCACCAGTCACTGCCTATCACTCCGAAAAAAGACCTATTTATTCCTACTCTCCATTTCCTATCTGCTAACCAATTCACAATCCATGCCAATATATTACCCCCAATCCCATGTGCTTCAAGTTTACACACTAACCTCCTAATAACCTAATCAAAAGCCTTCTGAAAATTCAAATGCACCACATCCACTGGTTCTCCCTTATCTATTCTGCTAGTTACATCCACAAGAAACTCCAGTAGGTTTGTCAAATATGATTTCCCTTTCATAAATCCATGTTTACTTTGTCTAATCCTGTTGACCTTTAACCTCTTCATCAATGACCTTCTTGCCATCATATGGTCAGAAGTGGGGAAGTTCGCTAATGATTGCAGTGTTCAGTTTCATTAACAACTCCTCAGTTAATGAAGTAGTCCACGCCAATATCCAGCAAGGCATGGATAATATTCAGGCTTGAGCTCATAAATGGTAACATTCGCATCACACAAGTGCCAGACAATGACCAACTCCAACAGAACAGAATCTAACCATCGCCCTTTGACATTCAATAGCATTACCATCACTGAATCCCCCATCAACAACACCCTGGGAGGTTACCATTGACCAAAAACGTAACTGGACCAGCTATAGAAATTATGTGGCCAAAACAGCAAGTCAGAGATCGCCATTCCACCTCCAAGTTACACGTGACTTGGAAATATTATCACTGTTGCTTAATCATCGCTGGGTCAAAGTTTTGGATCTCCCTACCTAACAGCACAATGGGAGCAGGTTCCCCACATGGACTGCAGCAGTTTAAGGCAGTAGCTCACCATCACCTTCTCAAGAACAATTAGGAATGAGCAATAAAATTTTGGGCTTGCCAGTGATGTACACGTCCTACGAATCAATAAAGAAAAAATGGTACTCACTACCTACAAGTAAAGGAGCATTTTATATTAATACTAGAACATAGGAAAAGCAATTAAAAAAACAGAGACCCAGCAACTACAAAGAATGCTTTAATTTTACTTTACTAAAGTACTGTCAGTTCCTGTTCGACTTTATTTTTTTTCATGCCTCCCTGGCTCAGCACATTTACATTGGAAGTTGCTCATTGTTGGAAGCACAGATCTTAATGTGGCAACGAGGAAGATTTGGCAGGGTATTCATTAATAGAATATAGAATCTTACAGCACATCTCTTTTGACAGCGCTCTCCAATTAGTTCCACATCCCTGCTCTTCCTCCATAGCCCTGCAGATTTTCCTTTTTCTCTATTGAATTTGCGTCCACCACCCTTTCTGACAATACACTCCAGATCATAACTCAGTTTTTTAAAAATTTGCCATCTCCTCTTTGGCTCTTTTGCCAATTATCTTAAATCTGTATCCTCTAATACTGACCCCCATGCCAATGTAAACAGTTTCTCTTTATTTACTCCATCAAAATCCTTCATATTTCAATGCCTATTAATTCTCTACTTAGCTTTCTCTTCTTTAAGGAGAATGTCACACCTTTTCTACTCTCCATATAATTTAAATTCCTCATCCCTGTGACACAAAGGTTTAAATGCCAGCTTCACTCAAAGAAAACATTCTCCAGTTTATTTTTGATACAATGGTTGCAACACTTGTTTGTCTTAGATGTTTGAAGCAAGAGAGTCAAGCCTTTCAGTTCAAATACAAACATCTTGCAGGATTGGTTTTTTGAGATTTTGACAAAAGTTTATTTGACAGGTAATGAAATCACCAAGTAACTCAAAGTAACAAAGAGGCAAACTGCATATACAGAAGCTCTGTGCAAAGGAACGTATTAGGACATCAGGGGTGAAGATTCAACTCTAAATATATTTGACAATGCTAAAGTTTCTGCAAAAATCCACTGTTTTAGGGTTTTTAAATAAATTACATACCATATTATATTTACTATATTCTAGTATATGGCAGCAACATGATGCATGCACCATTGAAAACACATCAACAATTTTTAAATACCTGGAGGTTTTTTTTGTTACAGTGAGATAAATAAGCCTATAGGGGATTCACCAGAACAGTTGATTATATCTGTTTGTAGTCCAGGGTAAGCTTTATGTTGAGTCAAGTGTAAGTACGTCAGGCAAAAAATAAACAATGATGTCAGACAGAAATGCATGTAAGTCAGGGTCTTGGACAGTAATCTGGGAATTGACATATTAAAGATGCACAATGTTCATGTCCACTATCTAATGTGGGAGCCCATGATGCAAACCACATATGGGCAAGTGAGATAGTGATCCCAGCAGCAGCAACTATCACCTTAAGGTCCTATTCACCTGGAAAAAAAATAAAAGACCACATAGGTTTCAATAAATATAGAAAATCTTGCAACTATCTCCTGGGAAAAAAAATAAATAAATTGTTGTTTTCTTGACCCATTTCAATGATTTTTTTTCAGAGCTGGAAATGGAGTACGTGAAGCTAACCATGATGAGACTATTGTTTTTTTAATTCCATTTTAACTGAATGATCTATTTTATGACAGTCATTGAAAATGTGAAGCTCATTCTGGTTCAGCTAGATCACTGCTTAGATTCTTTCATTAAACAGGGATCGGTTGAACAATTCTGCCCATTTAGAGAAGACTCTAAATATTCGCCTTGTTCATTAAGTAGTGGGTTCAATTAACTCATTGCATCAGTACCTCTTCTTTTCCATGACATCAAATCAATGAGACTGCTCATCTTTCTTAGTGTGCGCATCCTTGCACAACCTACAGGTTTTAAACCGAAGTTTGGACCACCAACAACTAATTCCTGATTTACCTCACTGTGACTCATACTCTTTCCAACTTTGCTGGGATCCTGTACTGCAGGCCATGGCCTGTTCCTTTGGTGTTTCTCAATTTGTCACCTCTGACAAATGCACCTTTATATGTTACACTTATATTCAACCACCCGAAAGGTCTTTGATCAGGCCTGTTCACCTATGAACCAAACTGAGGCATCATTAGCTCTGCTCGGTGGAGGCCAGTACCCTTCTAGCTGCTTTCATTCCTTTGCCGATGCACGCACTTCATTAAAGTAACAGTCGCCCACACCATTACTAACTTGGGAGGGGAATAAGAAGCATAGTACCTTGCTTTCAAGCTGCTAAGTATCTGTTAGTAACACACTTTGACAATATAATCTTTAGCTCTGGTGAACCTCCAACAAAATCCAATTCTGTGCATACTGCTGGTTATATGGTTACAAGACGTAAAACAATCCAAAAGTCCAAATTACAAGTGGATCAAACATTGCTATTATCTGTCTCAAGCTTCCTCAATTGTCTTGCTCTGTAGTCGCCCATTCTGTTCCAGACACTAAGATGCTTCCAAGCTTACCAGAAGAAAGCAAGCCATTAGAAATTATGGAACTCTGGCTGCATGTAGCATGCAGTAAAAACGATCCTTTTGACTTGTACAACACAGCATGGACTCACCCAATGACTGGGCTGGTAAAAGATTTTCTAAGTGGGGATCTGATCCGTACAGCCCAGGAACGCCCAAGTTGGATCTCTGGTTTCTGCTCAGTGATCAGCCAGGATGTCAGTATGAGTTCTAAAATTAGCCTCAGCACCTCAACAATCAGGTTTTTGAGAAATCAGTCAGTCAATGATTCCATTCCTGATCCAGTGATCCCTCTGGAACGCACATGTTTGAACATAATGCCAAGATAGGGTCAAGCTCAGCTGTGATGATCCCCACAATCAAGTAGTTTGTCAGCAACCAGTGACCAGGTTCAGACCTGACAACTGGTCAAGGTACTCAGTGCTCTCAGTAACAGCACCTTCAGGGAGAAGAGAAAAATCAGGGGTGGGAAATAAATTACACAATACTCTAAAAATGGGGCAGTATCTACTCTGTTCTAAAGCACTGAACTGAACATAAGGAGAGCTGAAACCAGCTTTGGGCTAAGTCCAGACTACACAAAATAGTAACATTAGTAAAGTGGCACTTTGTTTCATTATCACAGCGTTCTACAGATAAATTGCTTTAAAATTCCTTCTCACATCAGGCTGTATGCCAGTTGTACTGGAAACTTACTGTTGTTTCAGTATGTGCTGTGTCCTTTACAGCCTATTGTAAGGCAGGCAGCAGGTGATTTTGTATTTTTATTTTGTGGTATCAATTTTCTTTTTTTAAATGGCCATTTCCTTGAGAGGACCTAATTTGTCCATGGCAACAATGACCATTATATGTAACTGATTGCACAATCAGACCTTGACAGTAAGTTGAAAGGGAAGCAGCTGTTCTAAAAAGAATGGTCTTCATTGAATCATAGAATGGCTATAGCACAGAAAGAGGCCATTCTGCCCTTTGTGTCCATGTCAGCTCTCTGCATGAGGCACTCAGCTAGTCCCACTCCCCTGCCTTTTCCCCATAGCCCTGCAAATTTTCTCTCCCTGCAGGTGCTTATCCAATTCCCTCTTGAATGCTACAATTGAATCTGCGTCCATCACACTCTTAGGCAGTGCATTCTAGATCCTAACCAGTTGCTGTGTAAAAAAACCTTTTCCTCAGGTCACCTTTGGTTCTTTCATCAATCACTTTAAATTGGTGCCCTCTGGTTCTCTACCCTTCTGCCAATGGGAACAGTTCCTCTGTCAACTCTGTCCAGATTCCTCATGATTTTGAGCACCTCTATCAAGTCTCCTCTTAGCTTTCACTTCTCTAAGGAGAATAACCCCAGCTCTCCAATCTACCCATGTAACTAAAGTCTCTCATCTCTGGAACCGTTCTTGTAAATCTATTCTGCACCCTCTCCAAAGCCTTCATATCCTTCCTAAAATGTATGGTGCCCAGAATTGAACAAAATAATGAAGTAGAGCCAGTGCTTTACAAAGGTTCATAACTTTCTTGCAGTCCTACTCCAAGCTTCTATCTATAAAGACCAGGATCATGAATATCTTATTGACCACATTCTCTACCTGCCCTGCCACCTTCAATGAATTGTGCACATATACCTCCAGGTCCCTCTGTTCTGCATCCCTTTTAGAATTGTATCTTCTACTTTCTTTTTTCCTCTCCTCTTTCTTCCTACCAAAATGTATCACTTCACAATTCTCTTCCTTAAATTTCATCTGCCACATGTCCACCCATACCACCAGCACCATGTCCTCTTGAAGTCCAACACTATCCTTCTCACAACTCACTGTACTTCAAAATTTGCAGATGACACAAAACTTGGAAGTAATGACCTGAATGTTAACGGGCTTCTGTTATCCCAACAGATGTTGTCTGACCTGCTAAATATTTCCAGCTGTTCTGTTTCATTGTCCTAAAGTGAGTTTTATTTGTTCTTTCAATGCCTTTGTTCAGACTCGAATTTGGTTGTTAGAACAGCATATTTCATAAAGTAGTTTATAATGTCAGCTGAGTTTCAGTGATACCACTCTTGCCTGATTCAGGTGTTTGCCCCACTCCAGAGATTTGAGCACATAATGCTGGGCTAACATTTCAGTACAGTACTCCACAAGTGCCACACTGGAGCAGGTGCCATCGTTTGGATGGGACGTTAAACCTGTCCTCTCGGGGTCGACATAAAAAAAATCCCAATACACTATTCGAAGGATAGCAGACATGTTCTCTCTAACCTTCTCTGGAGTGTTCATTTATCCAACATCCAACATCGCTGAAACAGGTTATTTGGTCATTTGTTTAATTATTACTTGCAAATTTGCTGTAGTGCTTCCTTCATTGCAACAGTAACTACACTTCAAACATAGAATATTCCAAAGCTAATAAAGTGAGGTTGTGAAAAGGTACAATATAAATGAAGCCAATTTCTTTTTAGTTTATCTGGATTGATAGACAGTGGAACAGACTAATGTAATGTTTCTTATTGCTGACCCATTATTAGAAATGGAGATGGGAAGCATTGAACATTTTATTAACATCTTATCTAATGAGGTGTGAAATATGATGAATTTTGTTTATTTGTTTATAAAGGGTTGCTCCCTCTGCTAGATATAGCAGTATTTTATTAATTACATTTACGTGCTCTCAACGTAGTCAGTAGCAGGTAAGAATCAGCTCAAAATGACCCAAAACGTGGTTTTACTTGCATTAAATTGTCAATTTCAAGAGAGGGCACAGGATAGGTAATTTGATAGAAATCAAAGTAGAAACTGTATGCCTTTGGATAAGGCTTCTTGCCAGAGGGGAAAGCAGAGGATATCTTGAATCTGGCTGTATTATTTCTGACCCAAGAGTACTTCATGATAAAACTGGATGCAAAAAAGATGTGTTCCATAGTACAGCATATAAACCCCTGACACTGAGCACAAAACCGCAATACATACATGAAAAAAAAACTTGCTTCAAAATACAGTGGTGAGTATAACAAGCGCAGTAGATGAACATCGCATTTAAGTGTGATATTTCCATCACCAGCCATCCTTAGGTCAGACAGTCACATTTAAGCTGCATTCCACACCATAGGCCATCCCAACAGAATTGATTAACATTGGTCATTTAAATATTCAGCTTGCATTTCCACTCCACCCCCCCACCGTGATGTTCCAGACTGTGACACTGGCCAAACAATAGGTCTCGAAACATCAGTGTTATACAGTTTTGGCAGTTACAATACCCAGTATTGTGTGTGTCATCATTACTGTAATTTAATGTGCTATTCAGTTCTCTGGATTTTCACTTGATGCTTTCTGCTATGGAAATAAGAAAGCAGAAGAAAATCAGTCGCTATATTTAGATCAGATTTCTCGAAATTAACTACGCCTTGTGTAATCAGAGCTATGCCAGGAATCCTTGAGGGCAAAGTGTCCATCAGTAGTACAGAACCATTTCATAACACAACAAAACAAGGGGAAATGTTGATAATACTGAAAAATAGGATGAGCACTTGAATTACTTATGACTTAGGAGCAGTCTCTCAACAGTCCAAAATTTGTTTGTCAAATCCAAGTTCTCTGTTTTTTGGTCTAAGCATCAAAGTGGCATTGGTTTCTACCTAGCGTTCAAGTTAGCAAGGGATAAAAGTAGTAATAGGTGTTTGAATGGCCGACTGACTTGCATTAATGCAGCAGCTTATATTTCTCAAACATCTCAAAATACTTCAAAACAATAGATTAGCTTTTGAAGTTCAATGGCGGCTTTGTAGATGTTTTGAAGGGAGGGAAGAAAATTAGCAAGAGAAAGGAAAATCTATAACTATAGACCATCAGGGATTCAATATCCGCACAGCCATCAACAGACTCTTAGGGGAGAATTTTCTCCCTGTCGGGTGGGCCGGTCGGGAGCGGGGCCAACCGCCGCCCGTGATTGGCTGCACACCGCCATTTTATGTGGGCAGGCCAATTAAGGCCCGCCTAGTGTGACGTATGCCCGGTGGCGCTCAGCGCTACCTGCGCAGGCGGGGAGAGGAGGGAGAGTGAGGGCCTGCGCTCTTTTGCGCACGTGCAGAAACCTCCCTGAGGCACGGAGCTGCCTCAGAGAGATCAACTTCAGTTTTAAAGTTTACAATAAAGGAAGTTGATAATCATTTACAAATGTCCCCTCATGTGATAGTGTCACATGAGCTGGGACATGTTTATGAAATGTTTGAAAAATTATTAATTTAATAAACCCTTCATGAAACCTCATCCAGCCCGTGGACGAGATTTCACAAAAAAATGCGAAGGCCGCCTGGGCTCTTCGCCTGCCAACTTTAAGATTGGACGGGCAGCCCTGTCCGATTGGTTAATTAGATTATTAATGGCCTTAACAGGCCTTTGACAGTTCGGCAGGTGCGCAGCCAACTCCGGTGCGCACCCACCGAATGAAAGATCGGAATAACGCGTGGTGACGTCAGGACGCACGCCCGATGTCACCGTGTGTCATTTTAGGCATCGGCGTGCGGGGACAGAAAATTTTGGCCTTAGGGAAATTTACAAAAAACTGTGAAACATAGGCTGTGGCAGGAATCACAATCCCTCTCACTGGACTGCAGAAAATATAGTTTTCGGGTTAAAGGGAGGAGGTGGTTTGAAACGCAACCATCACTTAATTTCTATCAGAAGTAGGATCTCAGTGCCTCTTGACCAGGGTAAGGAAATTCAGCCAGTATTAGTATTCCAATTCACTATCCAGTCATTCCCCACTAAAGTGTGCCTTAGGTTGGAACAGAATTGAGCTCAGCTGTCATATTCCCTTTAGATAAAAAGCTTAGTGACATTCACTGTTTGAACTCATCTAAAGAATGACCACTAGAGCACGGGTGTAGGGAGCTTGAAACCTTAGTCCAGTGAGAGTCAGGACTCATTCGTTGCATGAGCAAAGTAAGATTCTAAATATCTTTTGTGAAATCATCATGACAGTTTCATTTGCATTTCGCTTATCTGCAATTCATCTAGGTTACTCATGTGTGTGTTTCACACACTGATATTGGGGCTTAAAAGGAGCTCATAATGTATGCAAGGAATCTTTGTAAATTTGATCTCTAGTCTAAGCGTGATACTTTTAAATGGATGTTTTGATTTTAATCTGAAAATAATCCAGCAACAAATGTCACAAAAGGCCAATTGTTCCATTAGCTCCAAGAATAAGGGACCTATAGCAAGCAACCTCTGTGCGTAGCTATCGTAAGAATACCTTTTATCAGAAAGGACACACCTGTCACTATACAAAGTTGTCAAACAACCCTGCCCATTCTGTATAGGAACTGCCTTCACCAGGGTCTGTATTTGAAAGTAGCTGTGAGCCAGCTCTGCTATAGGCTCCATTTCAAAAAGAGAGGCTTGGCAGCAAGTTAACTTGTTTTCCATTTCATCATCCAGCTGTTATACGCCTGTTGGCTCCATGCAAATCAGCATGAACCAACTGAGAACATGGAAGGAGATCTGCCCACTGCTCCCTGCTTTATTTACATTACCATGTCTTGTTCCTTCATTTAACAATGAATAGAATCCCCAAACGTTCGGACGTTTACCTACAAGGAATGCAGAGAAAGGGCAGTGCAGCAGCTATTAGATGTTACGATTAATCATTTAACAGAGTGTGCTGTGATTTGCCTGCTGAATCATGGCGAAGAGAACACCATGTGATAACAGACATGTATCGTTCATATTTCAATTACAATCTTCTGAAAGTTAATCTGAAACATGTCTTTGCATACTGATGGTAGGCAAACAAACTGTCGCTGGTGTTAATGGAGCTTTGTATTTGGTTTCAGTTGCCACTTTCTTTTTGGCACGGAAGTAAAATAAATTCAACGCTCCAATGCATCACCTCACTGGAGTTATTTACTCCAGCAGAGGTCGGCTTACTCACCAGACCAGGGAATGAAGTTGGGATCTTCCTTGTTTGCCTGGCCCAGTAACACACAAGGCTATTACTAATGGAGTAATCAGGACAGGCCGTGGTCATTCCTTTTACAAGTTTGTGATCTCCAGAGCAACATGGCACACCAGTCTATCAGTACTTTTTCCAAAGAATCAAAGGTGCAGCATGGGACCACTGATAAAATCTCACATTCTGCAACAATAAACTAGGAACACTGAACTCTTAATGAACACCTTCAAAACAATGGTAAAATAAATACAGGCTTACAAAAAAAAACTTTGAAATTCTGTCTATTTAGCCCATTGTCAACTTATTCTCTCTGCTTCTAAGACTACTGCTCTCCCCCTTCCCTATTTTCTGTCATACGCTCTCCTTCCCCCATGTTATTTATCTTTCAAAATTTCTTCATCCCTGCTCTCACTTCATTCCTGGATTTATTTTTCATCTAAGTTTCTTCACGACCTTGCTGCTATCCTATTCCACGACTCACATGCTTTCCTTCACCACCACTATTGACATTGCAGACTCCACAAAAATAAGTAACACGTGACCAAGTTGACTTTTTGTTAAATGTTTAAAAATAAAATTCAAAAAGTTAACATGAGAATGTTTATACACAAATTATAGGTCTTAGTATGATGCCAGTTGTGATGCATTCATAGTATACAAATACCTCTCTACATTCCAGCTTTCAAACCCTAACAGTGAAACAATTGCCTTTACGGTTAATCGGATGGTTTTAACAGAAACTAGGAAGAGGCAGCAAAAACAGTGATAAACTAGCCAAGCCAAGTGTCTAAAGCCCGTTTCTGCTAAGCATGTAATGAAGCAGTTTTCATACATTTCATCTCGATGGACTTTCCTCAAACATTGGGAAGCAACTAGAACAAAAGTTGCTTAAAGCTTGTCCAAGCGACAGCCTGTTCTCTTTCAACTGTTTTGGAAAAGACTGAATTTTCTTTTTCCTCTGATAACGTCCTCAGTAATGAGAAGGCGCCCTACAAAAAAAAAGTGGAGCTTCATTACACGTACATTTTATTACATCCAAGGGACGGGAGCAACAGAGCTTAAGCTACAAGTCTATACTGAGTTTGCAGACCTCGGCTATAGTATTAAAACTGACCCAAGTTGCCCCACAAGGGGGTTAAAAATCATGAGCTGGAGACCCCACTCTTAACTGCCAACCAATGAGTCCTGCTGGAATA
Source organism: Cetorhinus maximus (assembly GCF_964194155.1). Classification (NCBI taxonomy): domain Eukaryota; kingdom Metazoa; phylum Chordata; class Chondrichthyes; order Lamniformes; family Cetorhinidae; genus Cetorhinus; species Cetorhinus maximus. The sequence goes on from NC_135886.1 coordinate 118,635,731, forward strand.
TGCACATGAACATCAAATGAGGGCACAATTGGGATCAACTGTGTTGTACCTCCATGGTCAAATAGGCTACTGATCACATTCATTCTCCAGGTTCCCGCATGAAAAATAACCACATGGATGAAAGAAAGACTTGTATTTACATGTCCCCAAATTGATAGATAATGCATATTGTGCTAAATTTCGCAGCATATTAAAATGTGTTCATTGCCATCACAGTAAATCTGGTTTGAAGAATTTCTACTGATATTATTCTCAGGGCCATCGGGAAGAATTTGGGGGCTCGGTATATCATGTTCTTTGGGGTCCACCCCCAGATGCTGAGTTTTGGTGCCAATGAGTTCAATTTCAAGATTCATTTTTGATTATAAATTGAATGGAAATTAAGAAATTAGTTCATCATTTAATGAATGAATATGATTTTAAGTTCATCTAACTGAAAGAATATCATTTTTCCTGCTCTCTGAGCCTGGTGTCCTGGTAAACATAAATTAATGCCACTTTAGGCTTGGGGCCCTGGTAGAGTTGCATCGACATTCCCTAAACCCTCATCATTGATGACTGTTCCACATGAATACTATAAATCAGGGTATCACCCTTGCGTCATAATGACTGGGTTTAATCAAAAGTTGCCCTTTCAGCCACATCTACAGTGACACTTATGTTGTTGTCACCCTTCTAGCAAGGTCCTCAGGGCTTAATTATTAATGGCTGCACATAATTAAAGAAAACATATGAAAAATTGCAAAGCCACTGCAAACTTCCAGAAAAAAAAATCCAAAATGGATTTCTATTTGCCAGCTGACTATAAAAAAATTCACTTAACAGAAAGTATTCACTTAACTGGAACTGAGCGTTACCATAGTCTATGTTTTAGAAGGCTTTTGGCCAGGTCAGTCAGGGTTCTGCTGTTCGTGTTATTTCTCCATTCACCACACTACTGGAACATAAACAAGCTTTAGCAAACCTTCCTGGCCGCAATGCTATTCAATGCAGACCCGGTAAGAGTTCCGCAAATGATCCGACTTAAGCAGAATGTAGCCTCTTGCAACCTTTACATGCAACAGGCCTGAAAGGTCACTGCACTCTTGTGATCAGCTTCTGTTTCTAGTCTCTCAACCTGGTGCTGTTTATCGATGGAAATCATTAATACTGTAATTGTATAACTATGCTGTCACCAAGCTTGCTTGGCATACTGGCATCAATGTGCTGTAGCGAAAGAAAGGCTACAATTCTGCTTACCGTATGTACACCATAGTAAAATATAATGCTGCTGACTCCCAACACACAAATCTTGTGCAACAAATACAAACATATGATCTCCACAATAGCACTGGATGCCCATCTTTTTCCGGATTCCTTGATACAAACTATGGCCTGTTTTGGGACTATTAATTATCCTGAGTAGATTCAGCGTGCCTGGTATCGTAAAACTGTATCATTACACAACATGCATGGCACAGTACAGTGGCACAAAAATAAATCTGGGTAAAGTTGTTATGTGTTTCTTTTTTAAATTGTGGACTTTAAAAAAAATCAAAGAACTGTCCATACTACTCCTTATTTCATTGCAGACCAATTGAGATAAGAGAGAGCTGATCACATGCCCAGGTATACTGGGCCATCACATGACCAGGTACACTGGGTCACCACTTTCTGAACTAGCTTCTAATAACTCCCAGGGGAATTGGTTTTAACATACCTTCAACCAGAAAGAGCCTTTGGTGACTCATCTGGGTCATTTTCTAGTGGGTTTTCACCCACTTTTCTCCCCCAGTCCTCCCCACAGAAAATACAAATCTTGCTGACACACAGTTCCATGTTGCCTGACATACTTCAGTGCCTCAAAGCAGTCATTCTCCACAAATGAGATATTCGACTGCACAGGGCATCAGAGACAAGCCTTTGCTTACGCACAATTGGCACAGTTGCTTTGCAATTTTAAAATACATTTTCTTTAATTATGTGCAGCCATTAATAATTAAGGCCCGAGGTTCTCGATAAAAGTGTGACAAGATAAACATCACTGTAGATGTAGCTGAAAGGGTAACTTGTGAGTAAGATAGCATAGTCATTATGACTCAAGGCTGAAGCATCATCGCTGACCAGGAAAGTCCCAGTCTCAATCTGTGCCAAGTTAGCTGAGCCAAGGCAGGGGAAGGGATGATACATCTAATGTATATTGCAAGTATAACCTGAAATTGTAAATGTAGTGAGGCACCTCAGAGTGCCACATGTTGAAAAAAATTGAACTGTATTGCACTTTATGTAATGTCAATTGGGGAGGGATAGTATATAGTAGCAACGTTACTGCACCAGTAATCCTGATGCCCGGACAATGCTCTGGAGACAAGTTCAAATCCCACCATGGCAGCTGAGGGGATGTAAATTCAATGAATAAAAAGATCTGGAATAAAATGCTAGTCTTAGCAATATCGATCATGAGACTACCATTTTGTTGTAAAAACCCATCTGGTTCACTAATGTCCTTCAGGGGAGGAAACCTGCTATCCTTACTTGGTATAACCTAGATGTGGCTCCAGACCTAGAACAAAGTGGTTGAAATTGTGCAGCAAGCCACTCAGTTGCATCAAACTGCTACAGAAAAAAAGCACTGTGGGTGTATCCACACCACATGGAATGCAGCGGTTCAAGAAGGCAGCTTACCACCACCTTCTCAGGGATGGACAATAAATGTAGTACTGGCCTTGCCAGGGAAACACATCCCAAGAACAAATAAAAAATGAACTGTTACATAATGTACTTTCTAAATTTTATTTAAAAAAGCATATCTGTGTGGGAAAAATTGCTACAACTAATCTCAGTGCCCATGGGTTAGCAATCCTGACCACAATCCAGTGACACCTGAAGGAAGTGGAAATGTGCAGATGCTTGACTAAAAACAAAGGCACACTCAGCTATGAGGTCCTCCACACTTACTCTCATAGCTTACACATGAGCAATAGCCACTTGGGGTGGTTCGAGAGAGTAACTGCTGTCCACAAGAACCACCCCAAGTCAATGTACATTCAGCAGAGCAGCAAAAATTGGAGGGAACAAAATTGTTTCTGTTTGGTTTCTGTTCCTTTAATTTGCTCCCCGTAAAACAGTAGCCCATAATTGGATGTGCTTCCACAAGTATTGGCTGGGAGCCATTTAATATATTGTCAAAAGGCCAGTTCCCACCTGTGAGACAGTGATTGCCAGAACATTGCATGACTGCTAGAGGAATCATTGCCAAGCCCAACATTGTCCCCACAAAATGTAAAAACACCACTTTACACCAGGAGCCAAGAGGCAATAATCAGAAGTTGGAACACTGACTAATTTTTCTCATTCTCAGCCCAACCACTGATGGGGAATTGAACCAATCTTGGATCACTCTTATTGGGATGCCAGAAGGTACAGTGCATTAAGCCACTTATCGGGTACACTTTGTTAATACTGGGTTTAACTCTGCTGTGATGGCAACAACACAGGTCAAAATACATTACAAGGTGGAGCTACAATACTTAGCAACACAGCAGGACCTAGGTGGGGATCAAACAGCAATAAACATGTTACTTGAAGGCCTCATTACTAATTGTCACTAAACTCAATTGTTTTAGAACCTCAGAAAAATGAATAAATCCACTCCTTAAGATGAGCTCATGGATCAGTGAAACTTGCTGCTGAGTTTTTGCATTCCTGAGCACCACCTGACAAGGTATGAACAAGTCCTTCATGATGTCATCACACGTGGCATATTATTCGTTTACGCAAAGCAAGACTTTGGGGATAATTTGGACTGTTTTTCGCTCCTATTTTCCCCTTTCCAACTCCTTGTCAGGCTACAGAGTCACAGGCACCAATTTTTCTCCATCCAGGTATAGTGTCAGCAATTTAACCATGTACATATATGTACATTCAGCTTGAGTTACTGGATAATGATCAGGAATTGAAACCCACATGAATATTCAATTCCCTAAATAAAAGGGTGATGCAGGCAACTACTACACCCAAAGAAAAATTGCTTCAGCAAATGTATGGCGGTGAAAATTCCAGGTCTGTGACTCACCTACTTCCCAGACAAATTCACACCCATCCGGGATCCCCAACCTGCTCTTTCTTGTACTCATCATGAGTATAAATAGTAGTATAAATAAGATCTTTTCAGTATCACAGGAGATTCTCAAATTCATCTTGAGAGATAAGCAAGTTGTGAGGAGGATACAAAGAGTCTGCAAAGGGATATACATAGGTTAGGAGAGTGAGCAAAAATGTGGCAGATGGAGTATTATGTGGAGGTTATGTTGGTGGGAAAAAGAGAAAAGCAGAATGTTTGTTATATGGAGAGACTACAGAATGCTATGGTAAGAGGGATCCGGGTGTCCTTGTACATGCAAAAAGATAGCATACAGGTACAGCATGATTTAAAAATAAGGGGTTCCCATTTAGGATGGAGATGAGGAAGAATTTGTTTTCTCAGAGTTGTTAATCTTTGGAATTCTCTACCCCAGAGGGCACAGGAGGCTAGGTCATTGAATATATTTGAGACAGAGTTACACAGGTTTTGATCTATGAGGGAATCAAGGGTTATGGGGGCAGGCAGGAAAGTGAAGCTGAGGCCACAATCAGATCAGCCATGATCTTAATAAATGGTAGAACAGGTTCAAGGAGCCAAATGGCCTACTCCTGGTACTATTTCTTAAGTTCCACATTCTTATGAAACAGAGGGGTAGGGTTTCTAAACCTCCCGGATTGTCCAGCAATTATCCCAGTGTGGAGGACTGATGTCCCAAGCGCTGGTGCTGGCAGTACCCATGACAGAAAAGTACTTCACATCCACAGTCCTTGCCTGTTCACATTCACTTTTGAGGGCTAGAGACAGGCCCAAACTGCAGCCAGTGAACTTACAGCAGTAATTAATTCAATCTATTGATTCCCCGCTCAAAATGGATTCTACTCAGCCCTGATCTTAAATTATAAGGTTATATAGCACAAAAGGAGGCCATTTGGCCCATCATACCTGTGCCGACTCTTTGGAAGAGCAATTCAATTAGCTCCATGCCCCTGCTCTTTCCCAATATTCTGGCAATGGTTTCCTTTTCAAGTAAAGATCAAAGTCCTTGAGAAAGTTACCACTGAAATCTGCTTCCACTGCTTTGTCTCGCAAAACACTACAAACCATAACAACTCACTGCATTAAAAAAGCTCGTGTGATTCTTTTGCCAATTATCTTAAACATGTGTCCTCTGGTTACCAACCTTCCTGCCTGTGAGTAAATGTTCTTCTTATTTACTCAGAACCCTTCATGATTTAAACAGCCCTATTAAATCTTCCTCTGTTCTTAAGAAGAACATTGCAATACCATTAATCTCTCCACATAACTGAAGTCCCTCAACCTTGGTATTAATATTTTAGGAAATATCCTCTGCACACTCCCTAGGACCTGGGCATCCTTAGCGTGGTGCCCAGAATTGTACACAATCTTTCTGATTGGGCCTAACCAATGATTTCTAAAGATTTAGCATAACTATCCTGCTTTGTATTCTCTGCCTCTATTTATAAAGCCACAGACCCGGCATGCTTTTTTTTTCAAAAATAAAGCATATCCGGCCACCTTCAAATATTTGCATATGGAATAAAGATCTGGGGCTAATTGCCGAATGTCCCTACCCGGAGTGCATTGCTTGCTTGAATATGCTTTATTCCTTTTAGAGGAAATACTGCATCGCTGCAGAAGTTGCACTTTATGTGATGAAGAATTGTGCACTTGGCCAACGCAGAAAGAATGGATTAATTTACCGATTAAAAAGGATAAATTATGAGCACAGGCTGCATAGGCTAATCTTATATTATGTTAAATGTAAGAGATTAAGGGATGATCTAATTGAGGTGTTTAAAATGATCAATGGATTTGGTAGGGTGGAGAGAGATTCCTCTCAGGAAGACATGAGGGCAGGGCCTTAAAATTAGAGCTAGGTTGTTAAGGGGTAATATCAGAAAGCTTTTCTTCATACAAAAGGTAGTAGAAATCTGGAGCGATCTCTCCCAAAATGCTGTTAAGGTGAGATCAATTGAAAATATCAAAACTGAGATTGATATTAGGCAAGGTCACTAAGGGTTATAGAAACAAGAAGGGTAGATGGAGGTTAAGATATAAATCAGCCATGATCTAATTGTATGGTGAAACAGGCTCAAAGGGCTGAATGGCTTACTCTTGTGCCTAATAACAGCTTCACAAAATACATAAAAACCAGTAATGACTGAACAACAACAACATATCTACATGGCACCATTAAAGAAGTAAAATACCTCCAGGTGCTTCACAGGAGCATTATAAAACAAAATTCCTGGATGTCTCTAAAATGCAACATTATGATGGTAATCCATAAGACATAGGAGCAGAAGTAGGCCATTCGGCACATTGAGTCTGCTCCTCCATTCAATGAGATCATGGCTGATCTGATAATCCTCAACTCCACTTTCCTGCCTTTTCCCCATAACCTTTGATTCCCTTACTGATTAAGAATCTACCTCACCATTATAATTATGACAAATAAAGGATATTTAATAATGATCACATTTCATATTACACAGGTGTACCTGGTCAAGCTATTTTTTTTTCATTCAACAGCCACTCTAGAGAATAATAATAGTTGAAACCATGCAAAAATTCAAAATATATTATATCATAGGAAAATATTACTTTTCAAGAAAGAGAATTCAGAATTATAAAGGTGCATTTACATTTAGGAAAAGGAGGTAAAAAGTTTCTTTAAGAGGTTTCAATAGGCAAACTAGCATACATCTAAGAAAGATCAGCCTGTGGTTCTTTGCACTGCTATTTGAATGATAAAATTGATTTTATTTTTCCTGACCTTTGTGGGAGATTATTGTGGGCGAGAGTGCTCCAACTTTGAAAGTACTCTTCTGTTGAAATTTGATTGGCAATTTAACGGGTTGTTTTCTGCCTTTAGAAATTGGAGGGCAATCATGCTACTTTTATTTTAATGCTAACTAATACAAATGCTAACCATTTGAGTTCCTGCTAGGTGCATTTGGTTCGGACTACATGATTACCTCAGCTATAGCAGCAGAAATCAGGACAATCAGGACTCAAACAACAATGCTCAATTTGCACTTGTTAAATGTTTTGATGCCAATATAAAGTAAAGTAATGACCGAGCATGTTAATCCTATTCTGAACAGCAGGAATTAAATTAAGCATAGCATCGAAATTCCACACTAAGATAAAAGCAAAAAACTGTGGATGCTGGAAATCCAAAACAAAAATAAAAATACGTGGAAAAACTCAGCAGGTCTGGCAGCATCTGCGGAGAGGAGTACAGTTAACGTTTCAAGTCCATATGAAGAGTCATATGGACTTTTCCAGGTATTTTTATTTTTGATATTGAAATTCCACAGCCTGATTAACTGCCAATTCTGTTTGCCTGACTTTGAAAGACAATTACTCAAGGTGCTAGACCCCAAGTCTTTACTATTGTGTGCATTCAAGTCTGAATTTCACAACCCAGAAACAAAATCAAATTACAGTCCAAATTATAAGCATCATCCACTTATGTAGGTTGCAAGTCAGACAATACTGCAGTAATATTTGCAAATCACAGGCAGTTTGAATAGTATTTCCAAATCACACTACCCCAACTGGAATACAATTTAAATAGCAGAGTCTAGGAAATGACCATGAGGTGGTTCTGCACATCTGCATGCTCATGTCACCAGTAAACAGTGGTGTAAATATACAGATGCATGGAATTGGCTCCAGATGTTTACCAGGCAAACAACAAAAGAATCTCAGCAGCTCCCAAAAGCCACACAACCGTGGTTCTTCAATCTATCAAGGCTCTGGGGACAACCATCTTGATAATGAGTGCCACCAAGATTAGGAGTAGTGATCCTACCATCAGCAGTACTCTCTGTTAAAAAAAAACTCAATAAACCGGTGAATGTAAATTTTAAGTAACTGCAAAAGTGCATTTGCAGGAGTGAGGCCAATGCAGTTTCCAGTACAGCCCAGAATGTAAACAAAAGTGAATTAAAAACAAAACAAAAAATTGCTGAGGATACACAATAGGTCAATCAGCATCTATAAAAAGAATAAGGTAACGTTTCCGGTATTTTGCCCTTCACACAAAGAATTCAGATCAGGAACAGCTTTACACCCATTTAGAAATAGTTTTGTCGTATTGATGGGGCACAGTGTTACAAAAAGTCCCGTGCAAACGATTTTGAGGGGCATGCCAAACATTTGAATAACAAAGTGCAAATTTGGAAGAATAATTCTAACACAAACAGAACCTGGAGCTGAATTCTCCTCCACCTTAACCAGCGTTACCTGCCTGGCTCGTCAAGGAGATCCAGTACACATTGAATCACCTCCCCTCCCCAGATAGAACCGATTTATAACCACATCCCCACCCAACCAGAATTAATGTCAATCGATCAGCGTTTGCTGTCTCTACGCCGTTTAAACAGCAAATACTCCGATTAACATAGCTTGCAAAGCTTCCGACAGCTTTGACTGTTCAATTTAGTAACTGCAGTTGAAGTTTGGCTTCACCTCTCAGCGAGAATCTCTAACCCAGAACTGGAATTCAATGGGATGGAAATTCCAAAGTCCCAAATATTTGTAACTCCGATGCCATCTGTCCTGTGATCTCCAACTTTGACCGTGAACTGAATATTCAAGTGTTAAACACTCAAATTCGTACAATGGGGTTTATCCTACGACTAATTTATATTTACTCTCAGTCCGAAGTATTGTAATAAATCCAACATAAAGTTTGGGATTTCAAGGTCCCCACGAGTGTAATTCCAACATGATCGCCCAGTTTGGATTCTACAGTGTCCATTTCAGCACAATCTCTTGGGATCTTGCCGTGATTTTTATTTTCATGCCCCAGCGCTGTAACTATTTTAAAAAAACTTTTAGAAAATTGCCACTAACTACCCGAGCAAGTGTCGGGCATTTTAATCTCCGGCAGTCCTCACCACCGTCCATACATAACTCTCCCTCTCTACCTGCAGCTCAGCTCATTTCTCTGGCTGACGCCAACCACCACGGAACAAAGGGCTTGGGGCAGCAATCACACACAAAAAAAAAATAATAAAATACAGAAGCTGAATCAGAAAGCAGTCCCCCAGAACGACAGCGTCTTCTACATGACACAGTTCTGGCCGCGCTTGAAACTTACCTGTGGAACCTTTCCGGAAAGTGGGAGGGGATTACCAAAGCCGAACGAGTCCTTGTTTGATTGAACAGGAATCGGGAAAGTCCATTCTTTGGTGAATAAATCTTTCAAAACACAGATATTTCTCCCCCAGCGAAAAAGGAGACACATTCAAGCCGCATTCACCATTGTATTGAACGTTCACATTCGCCACCGTAGCAAATACACCGATAACACCCTTCAGGAGTTTCCTATTCACCTAATCCTTCTGACAAAGGGGGAAATAAAGGAAAGGAACTGACGTTGGGGAGGCGGGCTGCGTCAGCAGGGAAACCTGTACGTCAGCCAGCCACACTGGGAAGGTTCTGGTTCAATGGTGTGAGATCAGTGCCTTTGGGTTTAATCATTTGGCTGTGAAGTATGAGCCCCTCAGTGTAGATTATATCTTACTGTTCATTGAAAGCTCCTTAAGTTTGCAACCTGGGTTGCCACATTTAAGTCCAACCCAAAACCAAGGTAAGGTTATATCTGAAATTATGTATTGATTGGCTGAATATTCATTGGGAACATTATTATACAAAATAACCGACTGCCCTACACCTTGGACATAGAAGTAAATGGTATTACTTAAAAGAAAAATCTTTAAGGATGAATTTTCTAGACAAGGCAGTTGCGATAACCAGTAAAATGCATGAAGTGAACTCTATTTTCACAAAAGCAGCAAGCACCTAGCATGACCAACTCCTCCTGCTTGAAGCTCAGCTTTCAGAGGACATACTGTCCAAACCTGTAGCAGGATTTAAGATCTTTGAGTTCATCAAAATGACTGTCAGCAATTTTGGTGCGCAAGAGAGAGCAACATGGTGCCGCACCACATATAGAACAGTGCAGAACAGAAAGAGGTTTTTCAGTCCATTGAGCCTGAGCTGGCTCTTTCCAAAAGCAATCTGGTTAGTCCAATGTCCTTGCTCTTTCCCCACAGCCCTACAACTTTTTAATCCTTCAAGTGTTTATCCAATTCCCTTTTGCAAGCTAATATTGAATGTGGATTCACCACACTATTGGGCAATGTATTCCAAATCCTAACCACTCAGTGTGTAAAATTGTTTTTCTCATGTTGCCTCAGGTTCTTTTGCCAATAATTAGTCTTAAAGCTGTCCTCTTTGGTTATTGACCCTTCAGCAACTGGAAACAGTTTAACTTTATTTACAGAACCTTTCACAATTTTAAACACCTCTGTCAAATCTCCTCTTAGCCTTCTCTACTCTTAGAAGAACAACCTCAGATTCTCCAGTCTATCTATTTAACTGTAATTCCTCACCCCTGTAACCCATCTAATAAATCTCTTCTGTGCCTTTTCCAAAGCCTTCACATCCTTCCTAAAATGTGATGCCAGAATTGGCACAGTTCTCCAGCTGGGACCAACCTACTGTCTTATACAGGTTTAGTATATCTTCCTGACTTTTGTACTCTGCTTCTATTTATAAAGTTCAGGTTCCCAAATGCTTACTAGTTGCTTTGATGATCTGTCCTGTCCCACCACCTTCAAAGATTAATGCATAAATAACCCCCCGCCTCTCTGATCTGGCACCCCATTTAAAATTTTAACAAATTAGCTTACGTTGTCTGTCCTCATTCTTCCTACCAAGATATATCACCTCACACTTTTCTGCATTGAATTTCATCTGCCATGTGTTTGTCTATTGCATCAGCCTATGTCCTCTTGAAGTCTATAACCATTTTTGTTACTTTACTACAATTCAAAGTTCTATGTCATCTACAAATGGCAACCTTGCACCCTACACCCCCTAGTCCAATCTTTAATGTATATCAAAAGCAGCAGTGATCTGGCACTGAACCCAGGGGGGACACATCCCTACTGTATATCCCTTCAGTCCAAAAAAATAACTATGCACTACGACCATGTGTTTCTATCCCGTGGCCAATGTTGAATCCAATCTGCTACTGCTTCCTTAATCCAATGGGCTTCAATTTTGCTAACAAGCCTATTATATGATACTGTACTAAACAACTTTTGAAAAATCATATACACAACATGCTCCCAAAATGTTCCATTGCTTCTGTGGAAGTCTTACTAAGTGTGACAGGGAAAGATGGTCTTGCTTTCCATCTTAGGCTACCATCTACATGGGAAAACAGCAAAAGGCGCTTAGCAGGAGGTGGTAATGCATCTCAACATAAGAGAATAACATTCCAATGAGCTGGCTGCAACTTGGGAAGATGTTTAGAGACCTCATCAGGTTAGTCATATAGGGTTAACCATCAATACCTCATAAGAAATATCCATCCAAGGTAGTTATAGCTCAAAATTTTCTTCTCTCTCACACTATTGTAAACTGTGTTGAATGCTTACCACACATTGGAATTCTGCAGCAGGACCCACTTTGCACCAGCAACTTACATCTGAAACTCCTTTTCATTTACATGTTCAATGGATTGGACTAGAGAAAATCCTTCCACCTTAACATAATTGCACAATGCATGAATGTTTAATTGCACTCAATGTGGGCTGAACTGGAGTGTCACTGCTTGTTCTTCAGACAATATCAAGTCTCTTCTGTGCACTGGAGCATGCAGATGAACACACAGTAGCAGGCAGTGATGGGGAGCAGAGGACAATGAACCTGTTGCCCAAAAGGCCTGTTTAGATCCTCACTCAACAGTTGAGCCCAAGAATCCAAACTTCAAATGGGCCTGTTCTAGGTTTCAAGCCAGGCTTTTAAAAGGTTACTCTCTGAGAAAGTAAATTTGTCAAAGTAATTGGAGACTATGTTAGACAACTGAGAAAATATAGGCTAATGTGATGGAGCCTACATCTGTTAAATGATGTTTCTTGAAAGAGTCAATTTCCATAAATGCAAGCCACATGGAGCATGTGTTGATGGGACAAAGTGTTGATCAACTGGACTTCTGCAGTGGAACTCCAACAGGGAGAAACTGGGAAAAACTCAAAGGTCAATTACAGTATCTCTCGTGAATGCTCAGGCTGCAGCAAAAGAGATCTTTGGCTCCTCTTTGAGTTTTGCCCGCATGGTTTGTATTGAAAGGACCTTCAGAAATGCTGAAATGTCAATGAATAGCGAGGCAATTCCCAGAAGCGGGGGTATGGCTGCAGTTGGCACGGATGAAGCTGCTGTCTCTCAGTACCCTCCTGCCTCCCCATTCAAATACTATAGATATACAAAAAAAACGTGCGGTACCAGGTCACCCCTGTAGATACAGACATGGTAAAATCAGTAGCTCTTCTATGTATGATTCCACTCAGAGAAATAGAGGACCATCTTGCCCCTAAGAGTCTCACACAAATAAACAATGGACAAGCACCTCACTTATTCTTGCCATGATGGGAAGGCACACATCAGATTTAAACCACTTTTAGGTCATTAAAATATGGTTACATTTCAGTTTAATTGTATCCAGAGAGTGCTCCTGCTATGATATTGCATAACTGTTCAGCAGAGAAAAACTAATTTCATCCAAGGTGGTGTAGATTCAGTAATATAAATGAGGGAGTATATGTTTGTGGTATGCTGAAGATGCAGAGATAATGCAGATCTTTGAGTGGATCATATACTTATCAGAAGGTTTCATCTATGAGAGTCTGGTTTATGGCTGTAGCAGTCTTCAAAATGGTTTCTGCTCATGTTCATCTCCTGCCTCTCCTTGGGTGCCCTGCTCCTCCGCCCACTCCATGTTCGTGCCTTATTGCATTGCAAAATTGTGCATCATGCAGTAGGCGATGATGATTCAGGAAATCTTTGTTGGACTTCATTGGAGCGTGTTCCTGTATATGTATCTGAAACACTGATTGAAGATGCCTTTATTGTGCTTCATCATCATCCTTAGGCTGCATACACTTATTACCTCCACCACTGAATCTGGGCGGAGATCATGTTTTTGTCCCTGTTTGTTAATCTGCTTGTCTGTAAACAACATATTGCAAAAGCCAACAGATGGATTTCAATGAAACTTGGTACCCAGACAGGGTATGGCCTAAGGAAGAGCTGATTAGTTTTTGGTGAAGATACTGAACTGGATCCTGAAACTTTTTAATGAACCTATTTACATTGGGATATAGGGAAAATTGCCTTTTTTTAGAATGTTTGTGTTGTTTTATTTAAAATGTTATTGATTGTTTTAGAATGTTATGGATTGTCCAGCTGCTGTGGTGCAATTTGTCACAGCTGTCAAAATGTGAGCAGAGTTTTCAGAGCAGGTTGTTGCACATGGATTGGCCTGAAGCCTTCTTAGTGAGATGGAAGCTCTTAACAAAAAGATTTCTTTTTCCACCTTTATAGTACAGAGCATCAACCGGGCAGGGAAACACCTCAAGGAAGAGCTGTATAATTGTGATAATGTTGAGTTAACACAGCGTGGCAGAGACAAGTGCTATACTGAGTGCCCTCTTCACTTGTTATACGTGTGCTCTAATACTGCTTACAACTATCTGAGGTGTGTCTTCAGTCGTGGACTACGAGGCTTGGTTTATTCAGCAACCAACTTTGCATTCTTCTAACTGACTCAACAATGGAGACATTATACAGTATTTTAAAATAAATGCAATTTGCCTGTTTCTTGCCTGGGAAATAGGCATGCGCTGGCAGGATTATTTGTTGATGCTCTCACATGAGTAGATAGTAGCCTTTGCAGTTCATGAATGTGCAATTATTATACAGGAGCCCATAGTGAAAAAAGAAAGACTTGTAATTATGTAACCACAGGATCTCCTAAAGAACTTCACAGCTAATGAAGTGCTTTTGAAGTGTGGCCACTGTGGTAATGTAGGGAAACGTGGCCACCAATTTTTCACACAGTTAGGTCACACAAACAGTGGTGTGATAATGACCAGCTAATCTGTTTTAGTGATACTATTTCAGGGATAAATATTGGCCAGGATACTGGGGAGAACTTCCCTGCTCTTTTTCAAAAGAGTGTTATGAGATCTTTCACATCCACTTGAGAGGACAGACAGTTTTAATGTTTCATCTGAAAGACAGCACCTCTAACAATGTAGCACTCCCTCAGTACTGCACTGCAAGGTCAGCCTAAATTTTGTGCTCAAGTCTCTGGAGTGGGGCCAAGTGGCACTTCAAGCACATAGGTGCCCCACCATTAATGTTCTTACATTTGGGGAATCCTATCATTTGGAAAATGTTCAGCACACTCCCATGCTCTTATCAATAATCTATAGGGAATATGGTGTGAAGTTGCTTGATCTGGTAAACAACATATCAGTCAATAAACAACATATATCAACATGTGATATATACATATCATGTATGTGTGCATGCAGATTATTTGATGTCCACTTCCACATCCTGGCAAGAGCGTGAGGCAGAAAAGTTCAGGGCTAAAGAGACCTTGACAGCCAATGGCAGTATTGTTCGTGTGGTGAAGTTGGCTGGAGGTCAGAATCTAACACACCGTACACCTCTGTCACAAGCTTTCTATGAACTTCAGTCTCTGAAGACAGAGTTCTTCTGACAAATCTAGATAAGTACATCTTTGCCACATTTGTTAAAGGAAGGTCTTGCCTCACAAATTTGATTGAATTCTTTAAGGAAGTGTCAAGAAGGGTTGATGAAGGTCGTGCAGTGGATGTTGCGTACATGGATTTTAGCAAGGCATTTGACAAGGTCCCACATGGCAGATTGGTCAGGAAAGTAAAAGCCCATGGGATTCAGGGTAATGTGCCAAACTGGATAAAAGGTTGGCTTTGTAACAGGAAACAAAGGGTAATGGTCGATGGATGCCCTTTCAAATGGAAAGTTGTCTCAAGTGGTGTTCCACAGGGCTCGGTGTTGGGACCCTCGCTGTTTGTGTTATATTAACGATTTGGACGTGAACGTGGGGGACACAATTGGGAAATTTGCAGATGACACAAAGATTGGCCGAATAGTGGATAGTGTAGAGAATAGCCATAATCTCCAAAACGATATAGATGGGTTGGTGGAGTGGGCGGTAAAGTGGCAGATGGATTTTAACATAGAGAAATGTGAGGTCATACATTTAGGGATGTCAAACAGTTACAGGGATTACACAATAAATGGGAATATACTAAGAGTGGTAGACGAAGTGAGAGATCTTGGCGTACAAGTACACAGGTCCCTGAAGGCAGCAGTTCAAGTAGACAAGGTTGTAAAGAAGGCATATGGAATGCTCTCCTTCATTGGCAGAGGTATAGAATATAAAAGTAAGGAGATAGTGTTGGAATTGTATAAAACACTGGTGAGGCCACAACTGGAGTATTGTGTGCAGTTCTGGTCACCACATTACAGGAAAGATGTAATAGCTCTGGAGAGAGTGCAGAGGAGGTTTACAAGAGTGTTGCCAGGGTTAGAAAAGTGTAGCTACAAGGAGAGATTGGATAGGTTGGGGTTATTTTCCTTAGATCAAAGATCAAGTGAGAGATGACTTGATTCAGGTGTACAAAATTATGAGGGGAATAGATAGAGTGGACAGGATAAAATTGTTTCCCTTGGTGTAGAACTCTAGAACCAGGGGACATAGGTTCAAGATAAGTGGCAGAAGGTGTACGGGGACATGAGGAAGAACATTTTTATGCAGGGGGTACTGGGAGTCTGGAATTCGCTGCCCAAGTTGGTGGTAGAGGCAGAAACTCTAAACTCTTTTAAAAAGTACCTGGATCTGCACCTTAAGTGTTGTAAGCTGCAGGGCTTTGGGCCAAGTGCAGGAAGGTGGGATTAGAAAGGGCATCTGGACGTCCTCGGGCTGGCATGGACTAGATGGGCCGAATGGCCTTCTTCTGTGCTGTAACTTTTCTATGGTTCTATGGTTCTATTTACATCTGTAACATATCTGGGTTCTAGTTAACAGTAGGCCAAGGCAGGATGCCAGAGATATAAACTCACTGGCTTAGCATCTCTTTGTTGCTCCTCCTGCTTGTCCTTCAAATTACATAAATAAGGAAATACCCATGGTCCAAGTGTTAATGGTGGATAGTAAGAATATTCCAAAAATAAATCCTAACAACACACACTGGAGAAATCCTTTTACTTTATAGTCTACAAACCTAAAAATCCTTTTTAGTTTATTCTCTTCTAAATTCTGCACATTGCACTTGGGCAGAACAAACAAGGCATGGGAATACATGATGAATGGTGGGACCCTGGGAAGCACTGAGGATCAGAGGGGCCTTGGTGTGCATGTCCACTGGCCCCTTAAGATAGTGGGACAGGTAGATAAGGTGGTTAAGAAGGCATATGGGATACTTGCCTTTATTAGCCAAGGCATATAATATAAGAGCAGGGAGGTTATGCTGGAACTGTATAAAACACTGGTTAGTCCACAGCTAGAGTATTGCATGCAGTTCTGGAATCCGCATTATAGGAAGTTTGTGATTGCACCAGAGAGAGTGCAGAGGAGATTTACCAGGATGTTGCCTGGGCTGGAGAGTTTTAGTTATGAGGAGAGATTGGATAGACTGTCGTTATTTTCCCTGAAGCAGAGGAGATTGAGGGGGGACATGATTGAGGTGTATAAAATTATGAGGGGCATAGATAGGGTAGGCAGGGAGGAACTTTTTCCCTTGGTGGAGGGATCAGTAACCAGGGGGCATAGATTTAAGGTAAGGGGCAGGAGGTTTAGAAGGGATGTGAGGAAGAATTTTTTCACCCAGAGGGTGGTGGGAATCTGGAACTCACTGCCTGAAAGGGTGGTAGAGGCAGAAACCCTCATAGCATTTAAGAAGTATTTGGATGTGCACTTGCGATGCCATGGCATACAAGGCTATGGGCCCAGTGCTAGAAAATGGGATTAGGGTAGTTAGGTACTTGTTTGACCGGCGTAGACTCGATGGGTCGAAGGGCCTTTTTCTGTGCTGTAGACCTCTATGACTCTATGACTCTAAGAACCCCAGATACTTGCCATATTCTTTTCCCTGCATTTCTAAATACAATGTCTCAAGTTGAGGTATGGTTCTACAAGTACAAAAATGCTATGACATTTTACTCAAGCAACATATGTGATATGTCCATACCTAGATAATGAATGTTAGTAGATATTCATTCATTGGGAGCCTCACAGCCATGCTTGACCCTTTCCTCACTTGATGTCTATATATTTAATAGCTTGCCAGGGTCTGAAATTGGTCCAGTGCAATAGAGGGAAATTATAGGCATTTTAGCTTGATTTAGGTTATAGGTAAGTTGCTCGAAGGGTTGGTCTACACAAAGAAGGAGTTTTAGAAAACTCTCAGCATGGTTTAAGGAAAACAGATGATGCCTTACCAACCTGTTTGAATTTTTTAAGGAAGTTACTGGCTTGGTGCCTGAAGGTGGCCTGGCATTTTTTTCCTTTATTCTTTGATGGACTGTGGGCATCACTGGCAAGGCCAGCATTTGTTGCCCATCCCTAATTGCCCTTAAACTGAGTGGTTTGCTAGGCCAATGCAGAGAGCAGTTAAGAGTCAGCCACAATGCTGTAGTCTGGAGTCACATGTAGGCCAGACAAGGTTAGCAGATTTGCTCCCCTAAGGGGGCGTTACAACATTCAATGATAGTTTCATGCCACCATTACTGAGACTAGCTTTATATTCCAGATTTATTATTGGAATTCAACCTCCTGCTGTTGTGGTGGGATTTGAATCCACGTCCCCAGAGCATTAGCTTCTGGATTACTAGTGCAGCAACATTACCACTACATCATCATCTCCTCATAATTTGGATTTTGAAAAAGCTCTGACAGGATGCCACAAAATAATCTACATAATAAGATAAAATTCTCAGGTACTGGTGGATTTATCTTGGGTTGGATAAAGAATTAGTCCCATTTCCACAGGCAGAAGATTCACATTAATGGTTGGGGTATTGTGTGGAAACTGGTTACTAATGTGTTCTGATCATTTATGTTCAAAATCTTTATTAATGATCTGGAAGGCTCTGGAGGAACAGTTTTCAAGTTGTGAATGCTATTAAGATTGATGTCAATGTTAGGACCCCTTAGATGAAAAAAAGGTACTACAGTTATAACTAGATGTGAAAGGGAAATGGGCCCACATCTAGCAAATGCAATATAATATAGGCAAGTGCAATGTTATGCATGTGCGTATAGTTCATGCCACCCATGTGAATATTATGCAGGGTTCTGAACTAAAAACTGTTGAGTGCAAAAAGACCTGGGTGTTAGAAACATAAAACATTTATGGGCACAGGTGGTGGTTATTCAGCCCATTATGACCATGCTGGCCAAAAAAGGGCTATTCAGCCTAATCCCACTTTCTGGCTCTTGGACTGCATCCCTGTAGATTATGGCATTTTAAGTGCTTATCCAAGAACGTTTTAAAATGAGCTAAGTGTTTTTGCCTCTGATACCCTTTCAGGCCACAAGTTCCACACCTCCACCACCCTCTGGGTAATAAAATTTCTTCTCAACTCCGCTCTGATCCTTCTGCTGGTTACATTAGATCAAGCCTTCTTGTTATTGACCTTCCTGCTAAGGGGAATAGGTTTTTCCTCACCGCTTTATCTTAATAATTCATACACCTCAATTAAATCTCCTCTCAGCTTTGTTTACTCCAAAGAAGACAATCACTGCTTATTCAATCTTTCCTCAAAGTTAAAATTTTCCATTCCTGGCAACATCCTCAGAAATAATACTTGTCATAAAGTTGTGGGTTCAAGCCCCATTCAACTCATTGTTACTTGTGGGATCTTGCTTTGTGCAAAATGGCTACCATGTTTACCTGCATAACAACAGTGGCTGAGCATTGAAAATGAATTGGATCCGAGGTGTTTTGGGATGTTCTGAAAATGTGATACGACATGACATAAATGCAATTTTTTTATTATTAAAATATACCTTTAAATTTAAATACCACATTAGGGCCAAATCTGAAGACCTTCTACACTATAACACAGGATAAGATAAGAGATGGTACCATCATCTCTTTATACTTTGACATCCTAACAGAGAAGGAGAGACAGAGATGAAGAGTACCAAAGAGTAAGGTAATTAGAATATTATTCAAACATAGGAAAGTTACAGCACAGAAAGAGGCCATTCAGCCTATTGTGTCCACCTGGCCAAAGAAAGAGGAAAAAAAACTATCTGCTCACTTTTAATCCCACTTTCCAGCATCTGGTCCATAGCAGGTTACAGCACTTCAGGTGCATTTCCAGGTACCTTTTAAATGAGTTGAGCATTTCAGCCTCAACCATCTATTTAAGCAGTGATTTCCAGATGCCCACCACCCTCGTGTCCCCTCTAATCCTTTTACCAATCACCTTAAATCTATGTTCCCTGGTAGTTGACTCAGCAGCTAGAGGTAACAGGTCTTTTCTGTCTACCCTATCTCGGCCCCTCATAATTTTGTACACCTCAATTAGGTCACCCCTCAGCCTCCTCTGTTGGAAGGAAAACCTAGTCTATTGAATCTTTCCCCATAGCTGCAATTTTCCAACCCTGGCAACATTCTTGTAACTCTCCTCTGTACTCTCTCCAAAGAAGTTATGTCCTTCCTGTAATGTGGTGGCCAGAACTGTACACAAAATTCCAGCTGTGGCCTAACCAGCACTTTATGCAGTTCCATCATTACATCCCTGCTTTTGTATTCAATACCTCGTCCAATAAAGGAAAGCATTCCACATGCTTTCTTTACCACCTTATCCACCTGTCCTGCCACATTCAGGGACCTGTGGGCATGAACTCCAAGGTCTCTCACTTCCTCAAACCCTCTCAATATCCTCCCCGTTTATTGAGTATTCCCTTGCTTTGTTTGCCTTTCCCGAATGCATTACCTCACACATTTCCGGATTGAATTTCATTTGCCACTATTCCACCCACTCAACCAAGCCATTGATATCCTTCTGGAGACAACAACTATCCTCTTCACTATTAACTACACGACCAATTTTTGTGTCATCTGCAAATTTCCCAATCATGCCTCTCATATTTAAGTTCAAATTATTAATATATGCAACAAACAGCAAGGGCCCCGACACTGGGCCCTGTGGAAACCCACTGGAAACCGCTTTCCATTCACAAAAACATCTTGACCATTACCCTTTGTTTCCTGTCGCTGAACCAATTTTGGATCTAAATTGTCACCTTCCCCTTTATCCCATGGGATCTTACTTTTCTGACCAGTCTGCCATGTGGGACCTTGTCAAATGCCTTACTAAAATCCATGTAGACAACAACCACTGCACTACCCTCATCAATCCTCCTTGTTTCTTTCTCAAAAAATTCTATTAAGTTAATAAGACATAATCTTCCCCTAACAAAACCATGCTGACTATCCCTGATCAATCCGTGCCTTTCTAATTGACAGATTATCCTGTCTCAGGATTGATTCCAATTATTTTCCCACCACTGAAGTGAGACTGACTGGCCTATAGTATTCTGGCCTATCCCTCGCACCCTTTTTAAATATTGGTACAAGGTTCGCAGACCTCCAATCCTCCGGTACCTCACCTGCATCTGGTGAGGATTGGAAAATGATCCTGGGAACATCCGCTATCTCCACCCTGGCTTCCTTTAACAACCTGGGATACAATCCATCCGGCCCTGGTGATTTATCAACCTTCAAGGATGCCAGTCCCTCCAGTACTTCCTCCCTCATTATGCTTATTGTATCTAATGCTTCACACTCCTCCTCCTTAACCATTTTTGTCTGCATCATCCCTTCCCTTAGTGATGACAGAGACAAAGTACTCATTGAGAATGCTGCTCACATCTTCAGCATTGTTGTGGTATCTTTGATGAACGGACCACAGGAGACTCAGGTACAGGTTACGATCATTTATTCGAGCAATTGCAAGGAGGGCACCATCTCAATACAGTTTGAGACAATACTCTGCTAAACTACAAGTGTTCATCATATTTACACATTATTGGTCACGTACAAGAACAGTTTCCAGATTTCGATCTTGTCAACATATAGGTTTACATTAAACATATAAGTCTCTGGTACAAAGGTACATGCATCATCTGACTCTCCCTACACCCAGGCAGAGACCTGCCTTCCTATCTAAGCTGGGACCATCTTCCCCTATCTGTTGAAGAGCACACTTAATCTATGTTATTGCCATCCTCTGACTCCAGTCTAACTCCCAGGACCTTGCTGGTGATTGCAAACCCTGAGGGTGTACAAAGTTTGAGAGTGTATAAGGTTCATCTGGTTTAACTGTTTAATTGTTGATTTACTGATTTGCGCTAGACTGCCTATAGATTCTAATTTAAGTAATTCATTCCCTTATAATGAATTCTCCCTTAGCATGAATTCTCATTTACTTGCTTCCCCCTAACAATCATCAACACACAAGTTACCATGTTCATCTCTGATAGGCCATGCCCTTTCCTTAGTTATTCTCTTGCTCTTAATGTACTGGTAAAACATCTTTGGGTTTTCTTTGAATTTACCTGCCAATATTTTTTTGTATCCTCTCTTTGCTTTCCTAATTTCCTTTTTACTTCATCCCTGTACTTTCTATACTCCCCTAGGCTTTCTATAGTATTAAGCTTTTTGTGACTGTCATAAGCTTTCTTCTTCTGCTTAACCTTACTCTGTATACTTCTGGATAACCAGGGGGGTCTAGATTTGGCAGTACCACCCTTTTTCTTTGTGGGGACATGTCTATACTGTGCCTGTAGAAGTTTGCTTTTGAATACCTCCCACTGATTTGACACCATTTTCCCTTCTGGTAGCTGTATCCAGTCCACTTTCACCAGTTCACCTCTCAGCTTTGTAAACCTTCCCCCAATTTAGAACTTTTACTCCTCTTCTATCTTTATCTTTTTCCATAATGATGCTAAATCTAACTATTATGGTCACTATCTCCAAAATGGTCACTCACCGCTAATTCATCCACTTGCCCAGCTTCATTTCCTAAGACAAAATCTAGAATTGCACCCCCTCTTGTTGGGCTTGTTACATGCTGGCTGAACAAGTTCTCTTAAACGCAGTTCAAGAATTTTATGCACTGTGCCCTTCACACTGTTCGTATCCCAATTGATATTAGGATAGTTGAAGTCTTCAACTATTACTGCCCTATTGTTTTTGTACTCAGAAATCTGTCTACATATTTGCTCTCCTAACTCCCTTCCACTATTTGGGTGTCTATAGTACACTCCTAGCAATGTGGATGCCCCTTTTTTATTTCTGAGCTCAACCCATTTGATGCTTCATTTAGTATATCATCTCTCCTCACAGCTCTATTTGTTTCTTTAACCAATGATGTTACACTCCCACCTCTTTTTATCCCCCTCTCTATCTTGCTTGAAAATTCTATATCCAAGGATGTTGAGGTGCCATTTTTGCCCCTCTTTAAGCCAAGTTTCCATTGTAGTGATGATACCATGCAGCCATGTGTCTATCTGTGCCCTCAACTCATCAGCTTTATTTGCTATACACCTTGTATTTATATATGCACCTTTTAACACTGCCAAACTCCTGTGCTGTACACTTATTAACTTGTACTTTTTCTGTCTTTCAGAGTCATTCACTAATTCTCTGTCTCCCGTTCCCTGCTCTGAATTTGCCCTCAGGTTCCCAGTCCCCTGCCATTCTAAAACCTTGAAAACTTTTCCTCCTTAGGAACAAAAGGTAATGGCAAGGAAAGTGCAAAATAAAATCCAATTCCATCAATTCTGGACAAGTTATGGTTATGAAAATGACTGACTGAATATGAACACATTAAGCATTCACACAGTAACACCATTGACAATAAAAAGCATCTTAATGCTGCTCCTAGGCATTGTTATGCTAATATTTTGCACAGCATAATTTCCAGATCTATATTAAAAGAGAGCAGCACAATTGAATGATCGCAGAGAAAATGCTGAGGGTGGGCATGACCTGTGAATAAAGAGGTTATTCACCTGAAGATGTACACTGTAGAAATGTAGGTTGTTTTTGTATCAAAGGGTAAATTTTGCTGAAAGCTGGTCATTTGGCAGAACCAATCATGTTAACAGATAACTATAGTCACTGATTGCTTAGATTTTAAAACAACTTATGCTGTTAAAGTTTAAATGAAATATTGAGCTGAATTGTAACATTAAACGCCTAAACTAATTATGATATTAACATCCTCTGGTTTGCAATCCACCTGACGATGAACTCATCAGACACATGATGTTACAGGATATTCTGTTTTCAACTTCTAGAGACTTGGCAACAGCAAATAAAATTCCCGGAGTAATTATTTTTTTTCAGAAATGCTTATTGTAACTTCCCAGAAAGTGCTGTGGGTAGGTGTGCTATGTGGGTGGCACTGAGCCATATACACAAGGGAGATTCCTGGTTCAAATGCTGGTCTGTGCTTATACCTTCAATTGCATTATGGTGGGACACTACAACTGCGCTATGGAAGGTATCTCCCCCCGTTTGCTATTCACTGATCCATACACCTATATACTTCCAGTTTTCACCCATCCTTCACCTCCCCATGGCCCATTTCCACCTTTGCCCTTCCATTTCTCAACTTCTCTATCTGTATTTTTAGGGATAGGCTATCAACTAATATTCAATATAACCCATTGACTCCCACAGCTACCTTGAATATGCTTCCTCCTATCCCAATTCCTCTATAGATGCTATTCCATTCTCCCAGCTTCTCCATCACATTTGTTCTGATGATGTAACATTTCATGCCAGTGCTTCCAGTAAGTCTTCCTTTCTCCTCAGCCAATGTTGGACAGGTAGGGTTGCCAACTCTGGCTGGACGTATTCCGGGAGATGTCGGTGGAAGTGATGTCATAAAAAGGTTGGCAGCATGGCAGGAGCAGGTCTGGGAACGCTTGAAAGTACCAACATCTCTGTCCGAGTTATCTTCCAGCCTAAAGAAGTAAACACGAGAAGTGCACATTATTCTGATGATAACCCCCTCCCCTGGTTTTGGGCTGTCCTGGAAAGAGGAGGATCCTACCTGTAAACTCCCAGCTCCAGCTCCTGCCACCCTGGATCATTTAAAAGTCCCGGGCCGGAGAGCTGTTGTAACCAACCAGAGCTGCAGCACTACAATGTTGCACTTTCAACTCAGAAGTGAAGCAGCCACATCCAATCAGCGGCCAGCTGAAATGACTGAACGTTCCACAAGCTGAGGGCACAGCTGCAGGCCCCACACATGCAGTGTCAGCTACCTGCATTAAAAATGGCACTGACCAAACAAATACAGATGAGAGAAAAACTCTGCCTTAGCAGGCCCAGTCTGCACGCCTTCTCCCTTCACCATTGAGGGTGCGGTTTATAATCTACTGGAAGGCCTGCTTTGGTCACCAGGAGATTAATGCCAATTCCAGGAGACTCCCAACCATTCCGGGAGAAATGGCAACCCTATGGACAGGGCCCTTGACAGTGCCCATTCCACTTTCCTCACTTCTGCTCTTACCCCATCCGTCCCTCCCAGAACCATGATAAAGATCCCTTTGTCCTCACCTTCCACCCCATCAGCTATCTATTCAACTGATAATCCCCTGCTGTCTCCTCCAGTGCGATGCCGCCATGAAACAAATCTTCCCCTCCCCTTTAACCATTCTGAATGCACCGTTCCCTCTGCGACAACCTGATTCAATCCCCAATCGCCCCCAAGACTCCCTCCCCTTCCCACAGCAAGCACAGGAGGTGCAACCTTTGTTCTTTTAACCCTTTCCTCCTTACCTTCCAGGATCCTAATCATTCCTTCCAGGTGAAACAGAGATGTACTTGTACTTCTTTCAATTTACATACGAATATATTAACTAGGAGCAGGAGTAGGCCACTCGGCCTTTCAAGTGTGCTCCGCCATTCAATAAGATCATGGCTGATCTGACTGTAACCTCCCGCCTACCCCCAATAACCTTCAACCTCTTGTTTATCAAGAATCTATCTACCTCTGCCTTGAAAACATTCAAAGGCTCTGCTTCCACTGCCTCTTGAGGCAGAGAGTTCGAAAGATTCACTACCCTCTAAAGAAATAGTTTCTCCTCATCTCTGTCTTAAATGGGCGACCCCCTATTTTTAAACAGTGACCCCTAGCTCTAGATTCTCCCACAAGAGGAAACATCCTCTCCACATCAACCCTGTCAAGACCCCTCAGGTTCTTATATGTTTCAAACAAGTCACCGCTTACTCTTCTAAACTCCAGCTGATACAAACTTAGCCTGTCCAAGCTTTCCTCATACTCATTCCTGGCATTAGTTTAGTAAACCTTCTCTGAAGTGCTTCTAATGCATTTACATTCTTCCTTAAATAAAGAGACCAATGCTGTACACAATACTCCAGTTGCGATCTCACCAGTGTCCTGTCCAACTGAAGCATGACGTCCCTATTTTTATATTCAATTACCCTCACAATAAATGATAACATTCTATTAGCTTTCTTAATTACCTGCTGTACCTGCATACTAACCTTTTGTGATTCATGCACTAGGACACTCAGATCCCTCTGAACCTCAGAGCTCTACAATTTCTCACCACTTAGATAATATGCTTTTTTATCCTTCCTGCCAAAGTAGACAATTTCACATTATCCCACATTATACTCCATTTGCTAGTTCTTTGCCCACTCACTTAACACATCTATGTCCCCTTGTAGCCTCCTTATTTCCTATTCACAACCTACTTTCCTACCTATCTTCGTATCATTTCATTCAGAAAATTTAGTAACTATACCTTCAATCGCTTTATCCAAGTCATTTATATAAACTGTAAAAAGTTGAGGGCCCAGCACTGATCCCTGTGGCACACCACTCTTCACATCCTGCCAAACAGAAAAAGACCCATTTATTTATTCCCATTTGGCTACCTTCTGTTTCCTGTTAGCTAGCCAATTTCCTATCTCTGCCAATATGTTAGCCCCTACACCATGAGCTTTTATTTTCTGCAATGACTTTTGATGTGTTACCTTATCGAATCCAAGTACAGTGCATCCATCGGTTCCCCTTTATCCACAGCACATGTGACTCCTTCAAACAACTCCAATAAATTGGTTAAACATGATTTCCGTTTCACAAAACCATGTCGAGTCTGCCTGATTGCTTTGAATTTTTCTAAGTGCCCTGCCATAACATCTTTAATAATAGCTTTCAACATTTTCCCTATGATAGATGTTAAGCTAACCGGCATGTAGTTTCCTGTTTTCTGTCTGCCTCTTTTTGAATAAAGGAATTACATTTGCTATTTTCCAATCTAATGGAATCTTTCCTGAATCTAGGGAATTTTGGAAAATTAAAAGCAAAGAAACAACTATCTCACTAGCCACTTCTTTTATAACCCTTGGATGAAGTCCATCAGGACCTCGGGGTTTGTCAGCACGCAGCTCCAACAATTTGCTAAGTACCACTTCCCTGATGATTGTAATTTTCCTGAGTTCCTCCCTCCCTTCCATTTCCTGATTTACAGCTATTTCTGGGATGTTACTTGTGTCCTCTAGTGAAGACCAAAGCAAAATACCTGTTCAATTCATCTGCCATCTTCTTATTTTCCAGCATAAATTTCTCAGACTCGCTTTCTATAGGACCAATGCTCACTTTTGTTAACTCTTTTCTTATTTAAGTATCTATAGAAAATCTTACTATCCATCTTAATATTTCCAGCTAGCTTTCTGTCAGACTCTAACTTTTCCCTTCTTATTAATCTTTTTGTCAATCTTTGCTGTTCTTTATATTCTGTTCAATCTTCTGACCTGCCACCTGTCTTTGCACAATTATATGCTTTTACTTTAAATTTGATGCTATCTTTTTAGTAACCATGGATGCTGGGTCCTCCCCTTGGAATTTTTCTTTCTCGTTGAAATTTATCTATTCTTTGTATTTTGAAATATCCCTTTAAATGTCTGCCATTGCATTTCTAGTGACCCACCCCTTAACCTCATTCTCAGTTCACGTTAGGTAGCTCTGCTTTCATTCCCACATAATTGCCTTTAATTAAGTTTAAAAAGTAGTCTTGGACCCACTCTTCTCTCCCTCAAACTGAATATAAAATTCAATCATATTATGGGCTGCCTTCACTTTGAGGTTATTAATTAATCCTATCTCATTGCATAATACCAGGTCTCGTATAGACTGCTCTCTGTTTGGCTCGAGAATGTGCTGTTCTAAGAAACAATCCCGAAAACATTCTGTGAACTCCTCATCTAGGCTACCTTTGCCCATCTGATTTTTCCAGTTTATGGCCTGAATTTTTCCCGTGTCAGGTGGGCTCGGCGGGAGCGGGTGGGGGCGGTCGGGATCCCGACCGCCGCCTGCGATCGGGTCCGCACCGCCATTTTATGCGGGCCAGCCAATTAAGGCCCGCCCAGTGTAAAGCGCAACTCTGGCATCAATGTGAAGGAGCGACCCAGGGGGGCAGGAGCTCAATGTCTGCCGGGTCCAAAGCCGACCTGGCAGCCTGATCAAAAATGGCGCAGGCAGTCATGCGAAGGCTGCCAGTGACTCAGAGGACCGTTGTCATGCAGAACGTCAGTGCTGAACACGGCAAGCGGGAGGGCAGGTCAGTGGCCCTGCAGTTTTCCGACGAGTGACTCGCTGCCCTCCTGGAGGAGGTGGCAGCACACCGGGACATCCTTGTCCCCAGGGATGGGAGGAGGAGGCCCCCCCATGCCTCACCAAAAATGCCTGGGAGGAGGTAGCATCCAGGGGCAGCTCCCATGATGTGGTGAGGCGCACGGGGGTGCAGTGCCACAAGTGCTTCAGTGACCTCCTGCGATTGGGAAGGGTGAGTACCACGTTGGCGTGGGTCATTTAGCACAGCAGTTAGGAGCAGCATCACAGCATCTCAGCCAGGCAGGCACCAGCGCAGATACAAGCACCTCGGTGGGCATTAGATCGGCGGATAGTATCTCGGTGCACAGCGGTGAGGCCACTTCACATTCGCTTGAGGTGCAGGAGGAGGCAGAGAGTGCCCAGGGTGCCGGCAGTCGGACGACTGCTGGGGGCCAGGAACATGCTCAGTCGGTGACTGATGTGCTTCTGGAGACGACCCTGAGGCAGCAGCTGCTGTAAGTCCAGCAGGGTGTGCATGAGGATCTGGTGGAGATACATGAGGGAATGTATGCCATGGTCTCCGTTGTGGAGGAGCATGAGCAATGCAATGACCCATACGGCCGAGCACACTGCCTCCTCCATGTAGAGAGTGGCGGCTCTCATGGAGAGGCTGCTCCAGGAGTTCAATCAGGGATTCTTGGGGATGCGTTCGGACCTGCAAGCCCTCACACCAGCAATTACCACAGGTGGTCACTGTCAGTGTGGGAGATGGATTGGGCACCGAGTATCCCAGCTAGGTGCCCATCCATCAATGGTGAGCAAGGAGGCCCAAAGCAATCTGACGTTGGCACACAAGCTGCCAGTCGTCTCTGCGAGCTCCTCTCAGGGCACTCCTGATGAAGGCAGCAGCTCCTCCGCCCCTCTGCCAGTGACCGTGGCATCTGATGAGGCTGCGGCGACTGGGGAGATACCAGCCGTGCCACTGGCCGCTCCCTGCCAGGTGGGGCCAGCACAGGCTCCACGGACCAGAGGACACCCGCCAAGGTCATCAAGGCCAACATGACAGCAGAGTGAACAGGCTGTCTCCAATGCCGGTGCCAGCGAGGGGGAAGAACCTAGACGTAGTACCTGTAAACGCAAACGTAAAGCACCTTAGGCACAATATGGGCTTATCACTGGTGATATTTTTTTGGCCCACTTTTAAGTTATTTAGAAGTAGGTGTGATGGAGAACACCTTTCTATTTAATTTGTATTATGTATGCCAGGCTCCACACCAGTAAATGTGTTTGTGTTCAACAAGCCTCTGGGTGCTTCATTAGTTCTGTTGGTGAAGGGTAACTCATGATGTTATGAGTGACTTGTTCGTCATTGAAATTTATTGAAATGGCACATAGTACATGTTGTTCACCAAGCAAATTTTCTTGTCAGGTGTTGAATACAGAGCCTGCAGCCCTGGCATGTGTTGGTGATTCATCTTTGGTACGCTAGCTGAAGGAACGTTGGATCAAAGCCTCCTGGGTGTCCCTGCCTCCCTGGAGGTTGCCCAGTTCGGTGTCTCTCCCCTCAGAGTTCTCCTGAGCGTGCTCATCCTCGGACTCACTACTGGACTCATCGTCTGCTGCCAGAGCAGCTGCGTCAACATCGTCTTCCTCCACTGCGTTCCCCCTTTCCAGAGCCAGATTGTGGAGAGTGCATTACGCAACCAGTATCAGTGACACACGATCTGGGGGGTACTGGAGTGCACCCCCTGAACGGTCCAGGCATCAGAAGCGCATCTTGAGAAGACCAATGGCTGTTTCCACCACTGCCCTTGTGGAGGCATGGCTCCTATTTACCGCTGCTCGGCCTCTGTTCTTGGATGGCGGAGAGGCGTCATGAGCCACCTTTTGAGGGGATGGCCCTTTTCACTCAGCAGCCATCCATCCAGCCAGGAGCACTGAAGAGCCCCGGCACCTGGGAGTGTCTCAGGATGTAAGCATCATGGGAGCTGCCTGGGTACCTTGCACAGACTTGCAGAATCTGCATCCTGTGATCACACACTATCTGCACGTTCATGGAATGAAATCCCTTCCTGTTGAAAGCACCGGACTCACCCGCTGGTGCCTGGATGGCCACGTGTGCGGTCGATTGCACCCTGGACGCGGGGGAACCCAGCAATCGCTGCAAACCCTCTGGCTCGCTCAGTCTGGCTGGCCTCGTCCACGCAGTAGTGAATGAAAGTCAATGCACGCCTGAACAGAGCATCTGTCACCAGCTTGACACAACTGTGGACAGCTGATTGGGAGACTCCACAAAGATCACCCACCGACCCCTGGAAAGAGCCAGAGGCCTAGAAATTGAGGGCAGCTGTGACCTTCAGCGCCACTGGTACGGGGTGTCCACTCACACAGCTGATCTCAGGGCCGATCATCTGAAGATGGAGGTCACTCTCTGCCTTGAGAGGCGGAGCCTCCTTCTGCATTGTACCTCAGACATATTGAGGTAGCTGCATCACCGCCTGT
Organism: Cetorhinus maximus; assembly: GCF_964194155.1. Lineage (NCBI taxonomy): Eukaryota > Metazoa > Chordata > Chondrichthyes > Lamniformes > Cetorhinidae > Cetorhinus > Cetorhinus maximus. The sequence goes on from NC_135886.1 coordinate 118,665,849, forward strand.
AAACCCTGGTAGTGGGATAGTGGTGTCTTCTGCAGCCCATTCCGCCTTGGACTTCCTGTTGGCCCTGCGCCTCTTGTGCTTGCGCCTGTCCTCCCACAGGTCGCTCCCCTGGAGGCTGAATAGGGACACTTGGATTCCTCCCTCCTCTGTCCCTCTCTTCCTCCTCAGAGGAGGTGCCTCCAGCAGAGACCACAATCCCTATTCCCAGAGTAAGGGAAGGCTGTCTGATACCTGGAAGGCCCCAAGTGTTATGACTTCTCCGGAGTCCTGAACGGAAGCCTGTTATTTCTGTCAAAGCAGCTCTGTCGCGAAATGAAGTTGTCCTGTTCACACAATCAAGCAGCAGTAAGTAATAAACTAAAGTACTAACAACTCACATTAGTGAGCCCATTCACCCCTCTTATCCCGCCTGTGGATGAGGTTTTTGAAAATGTGGCCTACCCGCCTGCCCGTTGTGCCCGTGTGATGCCCTGAAAATTGCACGGGCTGCGCAAAATCAAATACAGTTGGTGTCTCAAGGGCCTTAACTGGCCCGTTAATTAATGGCAGGCGCGCCTCCGTCCTCATTGCGCACCCGCCTACCGAAATATCACAATGGTGCATGGTGATGTTGAGACATACACCCAACGTCATCGCATGTCATTTTACGTTGACCCGCCCCTGCACGCCAAATGTAAAATTCTGGCTTATATGTAGATTAAAATGGTCATGATTATCGCCATACCTTTCAGACAAGCTCCCATTATCTCTTCCTTTATACTCTGTCCTACCATGTAGTTACAATTAGGGGGCCTGTGCACCACTCCCACAGATGACTTCCTGCCTTTATCATTTCTCATCTTAACCCACACCGCTTCTATATCCTGGTTTCCTAAACTTAAGCCATCCCTCTCTACTGCGCTAACACCATCATTAATTGGTAGGGCATCTCTCCACCTTTCCTTGCTTCCTGTCCTTCCTAAAAGTCATGTACCCTTCAATATTCAGGGCCCAATCTGTGTCATCCTGCAGCCATGTCCCTGTAATGGCTATCAGATCATACTTAATTATTTCTATTTGCGCTATCAGTTCATCTGCCAAATGCTACATATATTCAGATGCAGAAACTTTAGCTTTGTCCTTATATTATTTTTGTAACCTCTAGCATTGATTGCTGTTTTACTCTTAGATTTGTACTCTCTACCCCTTCCTGTCATGTTCTGTTTATCATTTCTCCCTTGCCTTGTTTCAACCACATCTTCCCAAATTTGATCACTTTCCCCCATTATTTAGTTTAAAATCTTCCCTAGTTTATGCGGCTTGCTAGAACATCGGTCGTAGCCCGATTCAGGTGTAGACCGTCCCAATGGTACAGATCCCACTTTCCCCAGTGCGGGTGCCAGTGCTCCATGAACTGGAACCCCCTTCTCCCACACCAGCCTTTGAGCCATGCATTAATTTCTCTATTCTTATTTCCCCTATGCCAATTTGCCTTTGAGGTTCTGCTTTTTAATTTAGTGCCTAGCTCCTCATACTGACTATGCAGGACCTCTTTCCTAGTTCCACTATGTCATTGGTACCTAGATGGGCTACAATAACTGGATCTTCCCCCACCCACTGCAAGTCCCTCTCCAGCACTGAGCAGATGTCCTGAGCCCTGGCACTGGGCAGGTAACACAGCCTTCCGGACTCTCACTCTTTGCTGCAGAGAACATTGTCAATCCCCCTCACGATACTGTCCCCCACTACCACTACATTCCTCTTTGCTCCCCCCACTTGGAATGGCTTCCTGTACCATGGTGCCATGGTCAGTTTGCTCATCCACCCTGTAGCCCTTACTCTTATCCAAACAAGTTGAGAGAACCTCAAACCTGTTGCACAATTACAAAGGCTGAGGCTCCTGCACTCCTGCCCCCTGGGTCCCCTTATCTGCCTTAGTTGCAGTTACATCCTCCTGTCCCTCCACTTACCAAATCAGAAAACCCTATCCTAAGTGGTGTGACTGCCTCTTGGTACAAAACATCCAGGTAACTTTTCCCTCCCTGATGCAGTATCTGCAGCTCAGCCTCCAATGCAATGACTCTGAGCTAAAGCTCTCCAAGCTGCAAACACTTACTGCCGATGTATTTGCCCTGGATCATACTGGCATCCAAGAGCTCCCACATGCTGTAGCCTTGACACATTACGTGTCCTGCTATCCTTAATGTGTTTTAATTAATTACTTAATTCTATTATTCAATTATTTATTTTCCTTTTTTTATACATTTTATTAACTGTACCACTGGTTTGTATTCTTTTTAAACTTTAGGAATATGATACACCTTAACCACTTAGCAGATAATCACCAAACAGCTAGCTCCTTTCCCTGTAGTCAAGCAAGAACCAATTCCTAAGGGTAGAAAAGTTAGAAAAGGCAAAAGCGAAGGAACACTTGCTTCCCCCTCCCTCCTCCCTAATTGCCTAATCACCCAACTCCCAGCACTCCGTTCAAAGTTGCACTCCATGCTAAGTTGTACTGAAGTGGTTATTTACATAATTCAACTCCTCTTGCAGTGGAGTCCTGAAAACCTTGCTTAAAGTTGGGAAATTTAGAAACTAAGCAGTAAATTTTAGTTAAATACTAAATACAAACAAAAATGAGTAAAATTAATAAAAATTTAGTATTCTCTGCTCACAATGCAGGCTCCTTGGCTTTAGGGGGAACCAAATACAGCTTTGCAGAACACTTCCATTCAGTCCATGTGCGTGAGCCTGAGCTTCAGGCCACTTGCCACTTTAATCATCCACTCCACTTCCACTCTGACCTCTCTTCTAAACGTTTCCAATAAAGCTCAAAGTAAGTTTGAGGAACAGCGCCTCATCTTTCAGTTAGGCACTTTACAGCCTTCCAGACTCAACACTGAATTCTACACAAAAACAAAAATACCTGGAAAAACTCAGCAGGCCTGGCAGCATCTGCGGAGAGGAACACAATAAACGTTTCGAGTCCGAATGACCCTTCAACAGATCTACAATTCAGTTCACAAACTTCGCACGCTTTTTTTTGGCTGCAGCTGTTGGTGATGATCATGCTATTACCATTTACACCTCCTCTAAACCTATCCTTTGTTTTTCTACAATTTCTGTTTGTCATTTAATCTCTCCTGCCTTCTAACATATTAGACCTTCCCTTTGTCCTTTCCCTCCCTGCCCTGTTTTTCTGCCTTTGGCACATACTTAAAACCTGTTACATGTCAAACTTTTTCCAATTTTGACAAATGGTCACATACTCACAGACATGGTGTGGTAGTGTGCATTCTCCTTGGTCCACATCATGACAGGGAGAATTAGCAGAGGTGACACAGAGCAGCTGCTGAAGGTGGGAAGAGGAGGAGAGAATGGCTCTGCAGGAAGCTATATCACCTAGTGTGTACAGGGAGCAATTTTCCTCTTTGAAATTTAGCAAGGAACAATGTGTCAAATGTCTCTGCTTCACTAAGGAAGTCTTCACTGAAATCTACCATATACTGCAGCATCAGAACAGGGCAAAGACAACATTGCCAGTGACTGTGAAGGTGACCGTGGCCATAAAATTGTGTGTCTGGCTACTTCCAGGTTGGAGCAGGCAATTTTCTTTATTCATTGATGAAATATGGCCATCGCTAGCAGGGCCAGCATTTATTGCCCATCTCTAATTGTCCTTGAGCAGATGGTGGTGAGCTACCTTTTTGAACCATTGCAGTGCATGTGCTGTACACCACACAGTGCAGTTAGGTTGGGAATTTCAGGATAACGACCCAGTGACGATGAAGGAATGGAAAGACAGGATGATGTGTGACTTGGAGAGGAACTTTGAAGTGGTGGTGTTCCCATGAGCCAGCTGCCCTCATGCTCCTAGTTGGTAGAGGTCAGGGATTTGGAAAGTGCTGTTCAAGGAGCCTTAGTGAGTTGTTGCAGTGCATCTTCTAGATGATACACAATGCAGCCACTGTGCATTGGTGGTGGAGGGAGTGAATGTTTATAGTGGTGAATGGGATGCCAAACAAATGGGCTGCTTTGTCCTGGATGGTGTTGAGCTCATCCAGGCAAGTGGAGAATATTCTATCAAACTCCTGATGTGTGCCTTGTAGATAGATAGTGGACAGGATCTGGGGAGTCAGATGGGTTACTAAATATTTGCATATGTTTGAGATATCTGTAAGCTCTCCCAGTTTGTCTTTCACTGAGGTTCTGTATTCTAAAAGAGCTGAATATATTCCATTCTATCATGCTAGAGAAGAGGACAGAATGAGCACACAGCTTCGCAGGTGCTGCACGTCAACTCTGAAATGTACTGCAAATGAAAGGATTCCAGCCCCTCAATGTCCAGCTGGTGTGTAACCATATGGAGGTTAATGTCCGTTATCCTGACAGCAGACATGATGCCTTCATTCTTTGGTTGTCTGCGGTGCCATCTGTATTTGAGATACCATGACAAACCAGAGGGTGGGTACTGGGTGACAAGGGCTGTCCTTTGATGACATTGCTCATGATTCTGATGCACAACCCACACACAAGTGGGCAGCACATGTATAACAAAAGCCATAAAATATCATTGAGCAGGCCATTGCCACCCTGAAACGATGCTTCCACAGCCTGGATCACTCTGGAGGAACCCTGCGGTACTCAACAGAATGAATATCCAGATTTGTTGTTGTCTGCTCCATGCTTCACAATCTTGCCATCATGAAGGCACAGCTCTAGCCACCAGCTATACTCTGAGCAGCTAAGGAAGACGACCAGTGGCAGGAGGAAGAGGGGGAGGAAGGGAAGGAAGATGAGGAGGAAAATGAGGGAGAAAGAAGGTAGCCAACAGTGGCTATAGCATGGCTGGTAGAAGGCTGTTGACTTTGAGTGGAGGAGACTGCAGATGGCCTTGCAGGATGATCTCACACAGCTCTGGCCCTAGAAGGCCCAGCTTGGACTGTATCCCATCAGCATGGGTAACAGCACTTGCGGCTGGCTGGCTGACGAGCAACAGAAAGGGTGTTGGGTGAAGTGGCAATGCAGGTGGGAGGGTGAATGCTGTCATCCTGACAGGGGATAACAAATTTGTATTCTATGTTGCGATTGCCACTCACCTGGGATGGTGCCTCAGCAAGCTGAAAAGTGTGTTGGAGGACAGATTGCTGCATTGCTGTTAAACTCTGCCAGCCTCTAAGTATCCACAGCTATGATGGCAGCAGTCTGAACTTGCATGACTTCAGGCTGAGTTCCCACTGCAGCACTCAGATGTTGGGTGGCTTTTGCATGTGCTGTGGTGAAAACTAAAACATTGACCATCAAACATTGTGTCATGGTTGGGTCTGAAAACATTCTCATGGAGTTGGCCACTGCTTCCACAGTGGAAAGTATGGGCTCCAGGCTTTATGCAAAGCCCAGTGCCAAGTTGATGTTGGGCTCCTCTCTGCTTCTTCACATTGGCTATAGAATTTCTGGCAGGCCTGCCAATGCACCAAGAATTTCATTGTGCATACCCATTAGCCTTTTTCTGTAGCCCACCCTGTTGAAGTCATCATTTGAGCCCTCCACAGCAGAATTTGTCTGTGAACTTGCCCTCCAACAAGCTGGCACCTGAGCTATCCTTGTCCTCTGCCATGGCTGCAAACCAATCATACCCTGCATCTCACCAAATTCAGATTCCGCCTCTAAGTTGTCCTCTAAAGTGCATGTAGTATCAGTAGCTGAGCTAGTGGCTGAGACTATGAGAGGGAGTGGCAGTGTTTCTTCTTCATCACTGTCCTACAGCTCTTGCACCTCATGCCCCTCCACCACTGCTTGGTCAAGTTGCTGTTCCCGGGTGTCTGAAAGGAGAAAGGCACACGGTTAGGGTTGTGGTTAGAGATGAGGGAAAGCAAGAGGTGCATGTTTAGGCTAACTGCAGCTTGTGAGCCAGGAGATATGTGGGATGATGTGGGAGTGGGTTGTGTGAAGGAGGATTAGATATGAGGATTTTCGATGCTTATAGCCCATGGCTTCACTCATTATTGCTCCAAAGATGGTGAGCAATGTTTCTTGCATGAGGATAAGGCTATGCCTGCACCTCACCGGCTAGCTCCTGTTGCCTCTGGTTGTGCACCACCTTGATCTGCAAGTGAGAGAGATGTGTGTCAGTGAGTGTGATACAATGTATTTGAGTGATGTGGCTGTCATAGTGAATAGCTGGTAGTGTGCGCAAACTTTGAAATGTGGGTGTGAGGCTTGCAGCAATGGTAAGTGTGTGAAGGTGAGGTGAACATTAGATACAAGCTTAATAGAGATTATTGATAGGTGAATGATGGAGGTGCAGTGTATTAGGCAGCAGCATGCTGGAGTTGAAGGTACATTCATCAACCTTGACCACTCGTGTGAGATCATTGAACTTTTTGTGGCACTGCATCCAGGTCCTTCAAACTGGATTCCTGGCAATTGACCTCCACAGCTATTTGGTCCACTATCTTTGCCTAGAGGGCATTTTATTCCCCCTTGTAGACAGAGGACATCTTTCCTTCTCTCCACTTCATGCACCAAAGCCTCCAGTGCACTATCAGGAAATCTTCGAACTTGCTCTCTGCCATTCTTCTGTCTTTTCCAGATCAGATTCAGTTGTAGAATGGCATCCAGCATCTGCACTAATGTCACGAAGCTTTAATGTATGTTATTGGAAATTATTTTTCTTTTAAAATAGAGGTTTAGGCTGTGGGTGTGTCTTAGTTGGATTAAAGCCAGCTAGTCTGGGTGTTTTGATATATACTAGTTTTGAAATGTAAGAGAGGTAGAGAGTATTTGCATTTTGTTGAATAGAGGATTCAAGGAGGAGAGTGTAATCTGGTACCCAGATAGCAGAGACCAAGCAATGTTCATATTACTAATAAAATTGGTACTATGAAAGGGGTTTTATTGTTAGAAGAGGTGGAGTTCAAAGAGGCTGGTGATACAATGAGAATTTACATTCAATGTGATGTGCTAGGTATAACAGATTGCAGTGTGCAGGGCAGAGGCAATGTAAGATCAAAGCCTGTAAGCTTACCACCGTATCTGCAAAGGAACCAAAGTGAAAGGAACCCCATTTTGAATTTGTAAGGTGAAAATGCTTTGCCTGGTGTTTGTTTAAAGTCTATGGTTTGCTATTGCCTTAGTGGAGATAAGTCTGGGAATTTGTTAAAAGTTATGATAGTAATTTGTAGCCATGTGTATATATCTAACTTTTGTTAATTAATAAATGTCTCATGTAGTTTGATATAAAAACCTCTCGAGAACTGGTGGTCTGATTCCTGAATTTAGAGTTGTATCTCAAACATACCACTTAAAAATATAGGTCATGACAGTTGTTTAAAGTTTCCCTCTGGGATTTTTAAATAACTCAGCTTTACCAACTGCTGTGTCATAACAATTGGGGTTTAAAATATTTCTAATTCCTTGATTGGTTTGGAATTGGTGAATCTTAAGGTTTCAAGTACAAGAAGCACTTTGAATTCAGGAGTTGGTGAGGTATTTTAGAAGTGGTGAGACTGCAAGATGGTTTTGGCAATTGCTAAGACTTGTCTGGGAGTAGAAGAGATAACTCTGATTGGGTTGGAAAAAATAACTAAAAGTAAGTTAACAGAGCTGGCAGATAAGTTACAATTGGGGTTACCTGAGGGCGCTAGCAAATCAGATATGATTAAAAGTATAGCATAGCATCTACAGCTGGAAGCGAAACCTGACACTAGTGAGTCACAGCTGGGGGTAGTGAGACTTCAGTTACAAATGAAAAGGCTTGAATTTGAACAAGCAAAGGAACTGAAAAAACTTGAATTAGAAGCAAAGGACAAAGAAATGGCTTGTAAAAGGGAATTATAAATTGAGAAGATAGAGAAGGAGGAAAGAGAAAAAAAGGGAGAGAGAATTCCAACTGAAAATGTTGGCAGTTAAAAAAGAGACACCACTAGGTGAGGAAGGACTTATCTCCAAAGTAGAACCCAGTGGGGAGATGTTTAAATTTGTACAAACTCTTCCAAAGTTTGAGGAAAAAGATATTGAAGCATTCGTTATTTCATTTGAGAAGCTAGCCAAACAGATGAAATGGCCACAGGAAAAATGGACATTATTACTACAGTCTAAGTTGTTAGACAGGGCACATGAGGTATATGCTTCGCTATCAGAAGCAATGACGGTAAATTATGATGTGGTGAAAAAAGGCTATTTTGAGTGCATATGAGTTGGTTCCTGAAGCATACAGGCAAAAATTTAGGAATATGAGAAAACAGCCTGGGCAAACTTATATTGAGTTTTAAAGAGTAAAACAAAGTAATTTTGACCGGTGGATACGGGAGCTAAAGATAGAAATAACGTATGCAGCTCTTCGGAAAGTATTTCTTTTGAAAAGAATTTAAAGATTCAATTCCTTCGGTAGTGAGAACTCAAATGGAGGAACAGAGGGTTGATTCTGTAAGACAAGCAACACAGATAGCTGATGATTATGAGTTAGTTCATAGAGCTAAGTCTTTTTTTCATCACTCTTTCAAATTGGAAAAGGATAAAAAGTGGGAAGGTGAAATGAAGGTAGGTAGTCAGGGAAGAGGAGTAGCTGGAAGTTCCCAGGAAGTTTTTCTCAGAATAAAAAGGGAGGCGCTGAAGGTAGAAGTGACATTCGAAAATTGAGGTGTTTTCATTGTAATAAAGTGGGGCACAAAAAGTCAATGTGTTGGAGATTGCAGAAAAATCTGTTGGAAATTTTGTACAGAAATGTTCTGGGAGTAAAAGTACGGTGGGTTCTAAGGTTCAGGCACAGGAGGAACCAATGGTTTGTGTACAGGTGTAACAGGGAGAATTAGTGATAGGTGAAGAAGTGAGAATGTGTTCACAGTTTACTCAAGAGAATTCTGAGGAGCAGGTTGCAGAAATGTTTAAAGACTTTGTATGTGAAGGGAAAGTCTTTCCATGTGTACAGGATGGAGTAGGTAAATATGTTAAAATTTTAAGAGATACAAAGGTTAGTCTCCTTAATGTTGTGGGATAGTGATATTTGTTATTCAAAGCGGGTATTGCAGGAGCAGGGGTTTATGGAGATGCTAAATCTATTCCATTGTGGAAGGTAAATTTAAAGAGCAAATGGAAAGTGGGGGAAGTTATAGTTTGAGTGGTGGAAAAATTGCCAATTGCAGGGGTTCAATTTACTCTGGGTAATGATATAGCTGAGTCGCAAATGTGGGTAATGCCTATGGTAGTTGAGCAGCCTGTAGAAGTGTTTTCAACAGAGGTATTGCAGAAGGAACATCCTGGATTGTTTCCTGATTGTGTTGTAACGAGATCAGAAGCTCATAGGGAAGAACAAGACAAAGGAGATAAGCAGGCAGTTCAAAGGCAAGAAGAAGTGGTGTCGAAATCCAATTAGTTGGCACTGTGTTCGATAATATTGTTCGCTCAGGAGGAAGGAATGCAGAACAGTTCAGCTGAAATGTTTAACGCGAGGAGGTTAGTGGAGTTACAGAAAAATGATTTGCATTTAAAACAGTTATATCAGAAAGATTATTCAGAAACAGAAGCAAAATGTATTCCAGTTTGTTATCATCTTCAAGGGGATATTTTATTGAGAAAATGGAGGTCAGATCATGTCTCAGCAAATGAAAGCTGGATGGAGGTGCATCAGATTGTTATCCCATTAGGGTATAGAAATGAAATTCTGAGGATTGCTCATGAAATTCCAATGGGGGACATTTAGGAATTAGAAAAACATAGGAAAAGATACAGAGGTTTTTTTTGGGCCAGGATTGCATAGGGATATAGTCAAATTCTGTAAAACCTGTTATACATGTCAAATAGCAGGAAAATCACAAGCAGTGATTAAATTGGCACCTTTAATCCCAATACCAGCATTTGAAGAACCAGTATTTTACCAGGGTCATGATTGATTGTGTAGGACACCTCCCTAAGACTAAAAGTGGAAATTAGTATTTACTAACAATAATGGATGTGTTTACCAAGTTTCCTGAAGCGATACCTTTAAGAAATATTACAACTAAAGTATTGTGGAGGAGTTAATAACATTTTTTAACAAGATATGGTTTACCTAAAGAAATACAATCAGATCAGGCGTCAAATTTTATGTCATAGCTGTTTAAGGAAGTAATGGACAGTTTGGGGATAGATCAGTTTAAGTCAACAGCTTCCATCCGGAGTCACAAAGAGCTTTGGAAAGATGGCATCAAACTTTAAGAACTATGATAAGAGCATACTGTCCAGATTATCCACAGGATTGGGATACAGAAAATCCATTTTTGTTATTTGCTATTAGAGACACTCCAAATGCATTGACTGGTTTTAGCCCTTTTGAACTAGTTTATGGTCATGAGATAAGGGGACCACTGAAATTGATTCATGAGAAATTGGTGGGTAAAAATTCAGAAACTATTCTCCTGGATTGTGTATCAAATTTCAGGGAAAGATTGAACAGAGCATGTGAGTTGGCTAGGGAACATTTAAAGATATCGCAGCAAGTGATGAAAGTGAAAGCAGATAAGAAAGCTAAAACTCACAGTTTTGTTTCTGGAGAGAAAGTACTAGTTTTGTTACCAGTGATTCATTAAATGCAAGATTTAGTGAGCCTTACAGGATTGAAAAGAAACTGAGTGAAGTAAATTATTTAATAAATACTCCAGATAGAGGAGAGAAGCAAAGGGTATGTCATGTAAATATGCTTAAAACATACTTTGACAGGGAAGAGGAACAAAAAGAGGTATTAGTGATGGTGCATGATGAAAAAGAGGTAGAAGTGCAGGACTCTGAAAATGATTTTCCTCTAATCAAATTGGATAATGGGGGGATGCTTGAAAATTTAAATGAAATATTGAGTTCCCTTCCAAGCAAATGTCAAAGTGATTTGGAAAAGCAATTGCAGTCACACAAACCTATTTGTGGAAATAAGTTGGGGAAAACAAATTTAGCTATACATGATGTATGTATAGAAATTTTATCTTCAAGAAGGCAACATCCTTACAGATTAAATCTGGTACAGTTATCACAAGTGCAAAAAGATATTGATTTCATGCTTCAAAATGATATCATTGAGTCTAGTTGCAGTAACTGAAGTTCGCCTATTGCACTAGTACCAAAACCAGATGGAACACAAAGACTGTGTGTGGACTATCGAAAAGTGAATGCGGTGACAAAAGCAGATTCATATTCTATACCATGGTTGGAAGATTGCATTGAGAAATTGAGACAATCGAAATTTATCACAAAGATTGACTTGCTAGAAGGATATTGGCAAGTACCGTTGTCAGAGAGAGTACAGGAGATATCAGCTTTTGTAACATCAAGGGGACTATATCAGTTTAAACTCATGCCATTTGGTATGAAGAATGCACTTGCGACATTTCAAAGACTGATAAACAAAGTAATTGCAGGTCTAAGCGATTGTGCTGTTTATATTGATGATCCAATCGTTTTCAGTCAGACGTGGGAGGAGCATTTACAGCATCTGGAAGAATTATTTATTCGACTACAAGAAGCTAACTTGGTGATGAACTTGGCTAAAAGTGAATTTGCAAAAGCGCAAGTTACGTATTTAGACCATACCATTGGACATGGTAAGGTGGCTCCGAGAGATGCGAAAGTCAAGGCTATTGTGGATTTCCCAGTCCCTCAACAAAACGAGAATTTTGAAGAACTCTGGGCATGAGTAGGTTTTACCGGAAATTTGTACCAAATTTTAGCTAAGTGGTTGCTCCACTGACTGAACTATTAAAAAAGAACAAGAAACTTCAATGGACACTGGAGTGTCAGAAGTCATTCAATAGTTTGAAAACTGTATTAGCTATGACACCAGTTTTGGCAGTAACCAATTATGCCAAGCAATTCAAGTTGGCCGTTGACGCAAGCAATATAAGCATTGGGGCTGTACTGTTACAAAGATGACACTGGAATTGAAAAACCGATAGGGTATTTTTCATGGAAGCTGACTATACAACAGAGAGGATATTTAACAATCGAAAAAGAGACTTTGGGTTTGGTGTTAGCATTGCAGCATTTTGAAATTTATGTTGCAAACAATTCATCAGAAACATTTGTTTATACAGACCATAACCCTTTGAAGTTTTTGGACAAATTTTGAGACAAAAGTGCAAGGATTTTCAGATGGAGTTTATCATTACAACCATTTAATCTACGGATTATACACATTGCTGGAAGAGAAAATCTGTTCACAGATGTGTTATCAAGAGTTTGAAGCTTAAAGGAAAACGGGAAGTTTTTTAAAAAAAACCTAGACACTGAACTGGAGTGATTTCTGTTGATACGCAGGACTTGTGTATATATATTATGTTAATGCATGCATCTGGTGATGTAATAAGTATAGGAGATAGTGTAAGATGGATTATTAAAAAAATGAAGCCGTCTTTTAGAATTATGACGGTTCATTTTTCGATAGGGAGGGGGATGTCATGAAGCTATTAATATATATTATTGGAAATTATTTTTCTTTTAAAATAGAAGTTTCATCTGTGGGTGTGTCTTAATTGGATTAAAGACAGCTAGTCTGGGTGCTTTGATGTATAGTAGTTTTGAAATGTAAGAGAGGTAGAGAGTATTTGCATTTTGTTGAATAGAGGATTCAAGGAGGAGAGTGAAATCTGGTATCTAGACAGCAGAGACCAAGCAATGTTCATATTACTAATAAAATTGGTACTATGAAAGGGGTTTTATTGTTAGAAGAGGTGGAGTTCAAAGGGGCTGGTGATGCAATGAGAATTTACTTTCAATGAGATGTGCTAGGTATAACAGATTGCAGTGCGCAGGGCAGAGGTAATGTAAGATCAAAGCCTGTAAATGCACCATTGTGTCTGCAAAGGAACCAAAGTGAAAGGAACCCCATTTTGAATTTGTAAGGTGAAAATGCTTTGCCTGATGTCTGCTTAAAGTCTATGGGTTGCTGTTTCCTTAGTGGCAATTAGTCTGGGAACTTATTAAAAGTTATGATAGTAGTAATTTGTAGCCATGTGTATATATTTAACTTGTGTAAATTAATAAATGTCTCATGTAGTTTGATATAAAAACCTCTTGAGAACTGGTGGTCTGATTCCTGAATTTAGAGCTGCATCTCAAACATGCCACTAAAAATATGGGTTATGACAGTTGTTTAAAGTTTCCCTCTGGGATTTTTAAATAACTCAGCTTTACCAACTGCTGTTTCATAACAGCTCGCAAAATGCACCTCCCTTTTAAGAGGTGCAGGCTGGTTTTAAACAGCGCAGGTTAGCTTGAACCCGTACTAGCCTCTCACCATTTTCCATCCCATGCGCAGGCATTCAGCCACTCAGCAGTGCTCTACGTGCTGGCTGCAGGCTATAAATTAGTGGGAAACATGAAGTTTGTTGTAGTCTGCATCGGAAGCGACGGGCGAGGGTTAATTGCACACTGCAATCCCCATGCCTGTTTTCAGAGATTATCCAATTTTGTGGCCAAAATCTTCTGGTCTTAGAAGTAGGAGTGTTACCCTTGGGTCAAGCTGGCAGTGAAAAGAAATGTAACAAATGTAGAGTAGCCATTAAACCTGTATTGATTTGTACTGGCAAGTTTTATCAGCATCATGACATCAGTACAGAGTGGGGTAAATGTAGGAATCTCCTGGTCTGGATGAATTACCTCTGTACAGGCAGTACATTTATCAACTGAACAATTAAATTATTTTTGATGACTCCTTCCATCATATTTTTTGATCTGGAGCCATGACCTGTGGCATAGGAATTGCTAAAAATAAAGTTTAAAGGCTTCACTCTCACCTTCTATCATTCTGGTAGTCACGTGATAAAACAGTAATATAGTTGTTTACTAATCATGGCAATCAATCTATCAATTAGTCTCCAACTGGGTACAACCTGAGGTAAGGAAATGCTCCAGTACACCATCAGCAGGATAACTTTCAGGAGGAAATACAAGTGATAACTTCACCATAAATGTCCTCCTTTTCGTCAGTTAATGACCTATTTAATACTATTTTGGTCGACACTGTAAAAGAGGATCTCTGGAGGTCCAAAGAGGGTCTTTGCTATCGGCTTCAAAATTCTAAGGTGCCGTGCCTGGGCCTCCAACATGGCGGGCAGAAATGATGCAGCATTATGCTCTTTCCAGTCTCAAACAAGGAGCCTGGCAGCCGTTGGCAGTCCCTTGTGCAAAAATTGGGTTCCCCTGAAAGCAGCTGACACCAGGCCAGCTATACTCAGGAAAACCAGGTCTACAAGTGGCCTAAATGGGACTGCTGCAGGCTCCACCAGAAGTTAACTTTGTAAAAAATACTTACCTGAATGTAAAGCTTGGAGGGAACTGGAGTATTCCTCCTGACCCTACATGAAAACTGCTGCCCACTATTGCCCATCTCCCAGTCGCCTCCATCCTGATCTCCTAGTTCATGCCTGTTCCGATTGCTCTCCATTTCCTGGTTGCCTCCCTCCCAATCATATCCACCCCCCTCTCCCCTTTTAACGACCTATCTTTGGGCCGACGCAGCCTGAAATCTGAAGCCTCTTCACCAGCAAGCTGCTTAGGAACACTCAGCAGCTCCACCTGTCTCATTTAAATGAAGCCTGAGGCCCAATATCAAGTGTGCCTTGGGCCTACCCAATCAGGTGCAGGGATTATTACTTACATCCAGTTTGCACAGGCCATAATCTCCATTTAAAAATGAAACACTGAGTTTACTTGATAGCTTAGTTAAACAGGCTGGACATGTCCTAGATTCAATATACCTGTGCTGAGGTAGTTAATGTCAGTGTGGTGGTAGAAGGTCAGGTATGATTGGTCTTGGTGTCCTAAAATGAATTAAACCAGATTCCTATTTCAGTTTCCGGTCTTGTAACTCCATCTGGATGTGGACATGAGGCTGGGACAGGACTGATTTTGGTTATGATGTTCCATGCGGCTGATAAGACTATTCGTATTTTAAATTACACTAAATTCAAAAAGTATTGTATGTTAACTTGTTGCATCAGGTTGCCATGTAGAAACGGCCGCCTGTGCCAAAGATAACAGTTATTTTTAATCAAAAGCTGCACTTCAAAACATCCTTGGGGAGGAAAGCAGGGATTGATACTTAGAGCCTGAGCCTTTCTACATTAGAATGTGCACTGCACAGCTGGACTAACAAACTCTTCAACAGCTTTCAGAGCAAGTGGCTCAATAGCTGCTTGAGAAGTTTTGAAGGAGCATTTTCACTGATGCTTTGTTAGTTAGCTGGTGTATGGTTTCAAAACCTGTTTCAATAGTAATCAGATATAAAACGGTATATTCCTGGGATTGGTTAGCGATTTTGGAATATTGAAAAGGAAGCAAGCTGCTCTTGCATTATTCAGGAAAGGAGGAATTTCACCCAAATCCCTCCAAAGAGGCTGTCATTTGCATTCTGCTGGGATATACTTACATACATGCTTTGAATGGGATAACAATGACATCTCATAACGATGCATAATGATCATAATGATGCTTGATGTCTGTTTGAGTTGTATAAATGTAATATTACACATGGACTGGAGCAGCAATTCCCAAACTGTGGGTCACAACCTCCGATGGCGTCGCAGAAATAGCATTTGGGGCTCCGAGCACCACCCCACCACGCCACCCCCCCCACCACCCCACCACCCCACCCCCTCACCACCCCACCCCCTCCCCTCAAGGCAACAATAGCGAATGTGGAGAGGAAACTTTGGCGGGACATCCCTGGACTCACCAGATCAATGCCGCCAAACCGCAAAGGGGCATGTGGTCAGCCCAAAGTGTCCTTTAACCTTACAAAGCAGATCTAGCAGTGAGTGCCGAGCAGGCTCGGGATGTCTGTGTGCTGCCTTGGTACAGGCAGAGTTTGGCAAGTGTAACAACGTCATTAACTGAGTGTGGAAAAAGCTGGGAGGTCATGTGACTGAGCCAGGAAGCTGAGTGGTGGTTTCAAACTTTACTATGTTTCATCTCCCCTCTGGCTGTTGTACAGAATCCTTACCACAGGCTGGAGACTCTGCTTCACAGGCACCAGCAACTCAATCTAAAGGGAGGATGGCAAAGGGAGGTGTGAGTGGGTAGTGGTGAAAGAGGGGCTGATTATTGTTTTGGGGGTGGGTAGTGCTGGAAGAGGGGCTGATTATTGTGTTGGGGGTGGGTGGTGCTGGAAGAGGGGCTGATTATTGTGTTAGGGGTGGGTGGTGCTGGAAGAGGGGCTGATTATTGTGTTGGGGGTGGGTAGTGGTGGAAGAGGGGCTGATTATTGTGTTGGGGGTGGGTGGTGCTGGAAGAGGGGCTGATTATTGTGTTGGGGGTGGGTAGTGGTGGAAGAGGGGCTGATTATTGTGTTGGGGGTGGGTAGTGGTGGAAGAGGGGCTGATTATTGTGTTGGGGGTGGGTGGTGCTGGAAGAGAGGCTGATGTAGACTAGAGCCAAGAATGTTACCGTATTGTTAATTTTTTATGCTTTGCAATTGTCAGAATGCTTTTTGTACATGGCATAAATGGCCTAATTGTATTTGATTGGATTTTAGATGCGATTCCACAATTGGGTAATAACTCTTTCGAGTTATCAACAGTCACAGATTGTAACTCTTTCGAGTACATTCACAGTTCTTGGTTTCCGGGAGTGGGACATGAACCCACAACCTGATTAAAAGGCGAGGGTGCTATGAACTGAGCCAAAGCTGACACCTCTCTGATTGGATTTTAACTCTTTCGCGTTATCAACAGTCACAGATTGTAACTCTTTCGAGTACATTCACAGTTCTTGGTTTCTGGGAGTGGGAAACTCTTTCGAGTTATCAACAGTCACAGATTGCAACTCTTTCGAGTACAATCACAGTTCTTGGTTTCCGGGAGTGGGACATGAACCCACAACCTTCTGATTCAAAGGCGAGGGTGCTATGAACTGAGCCACAGCTGACACCTCTTTGATTGGATTTTAATTCTTTCGAGTTATCAACAGTCACAGATTGCAACTCTTTTGAGTACAATCACAGTTCTTGGTTTCTAGGAGTGGGACATGAACCCACAACCCTCTGATTCAAAGGCGAGGGTGCTATGAACTGAGCCACAGCTGACACCTCTTTGGTTGGATTTTAGGAGGGCTACAATTCTACAAGTGTTAATGGGTCACCTGAGGGATGCGGCCCTCCGCCACGAGTACTCTTTCCGGCGCCAGGTATTCGTCCGCTTGGCCTGGGAGGAGTGCCTGGAGGGGGCCTTTTCCATCAATTATGAGGGGACCGCCTACTGGGTCTTCTGGACTGCGGAGGGCATGCGGTGCCATGCTTGCAAGGAGGCGGGGCATGTCCGAAAGAACTGCCCCGTCCTCAAGGCCGCCAGCACCACTCAGGCGGCCGCGGCTGGCACCGCCCCTCCTCCCCCCGCCACTACTCCATCTCCCTCCCCACAAGGGGAGGCGTCGCCGGCAGCCACTGCCATCTCGGTTGTCGGTGAGGCGGGGGGAGAGCCCCCGCGTCATAAGAAGGCGCGGAGGGAGACCCGCAACCTGGGGGTGGTCCCTGAAACCCCTCAAACCCCCAAGGATCCCCAGACCCCTGTAGACACCGGCTCGGGGGAAACAATAACATCCGGCCCCTGCGTCGTCACCGGCGTGCTCCCGGGCCCGTAGGTGCCGAGGTGCCATGTGCTGGGCCCGGCGTCGTCCCTGCGCGGGTTCCCGGGGCTAGCGGGGGTGAGACTCGTGTCCCCGAGCCGGGGGAAAAGGAATACCCCAAACCCCAGAGGGCGGGGCGTCCGGGTAGGCTGGACAAGGTAGAGGAGGCCCCAGAGATGGAGGTCTCCCTAGCCCCCAGCCTCCCTCGGAAGACGCCACCCCTCGGAGAAGGAAGAGGAGGGGGAGGGCGACGCCCAATCTGAAGAGGTTGGGTGTGTCCCCTCCCCTGATGAGGAGGTGGTGGTGTCTCCACCACCCAACAAGACCTCGACCTGCCCTCTGGGGGAATCACATACCCCTACCCCTGCACCCACAGTTCTCCCCATCAACCTGCTGCAGTCCCCTGAGCAGGGCCCCTCGGAGGTCACTGAGGGCACCTCCCTTGTGGGGGTGCCCAATTTAGACCCACTCAATACCCCCGAGGTATCCTCTGGCCCGTCAGGGGACTGCGATGTCAACAATTTAAAAAATGTAACTGGGTCATTGGGTGGTGGTGGCGAGGAAGGCCTTCCCGCTCCCTCCCAGAACTTAGCACCGGGCGTCATCGTTTTAGGTCAGGAGCTCATTTTGAGCTCCCCGGATGACCCGGTGCCAGGAGGAGAGCGGGCATCCGTAGTGCCGCCACCCTCTGGCCCCAATTTATTAGAGGAGACCAGAGAGGACCACTCTGGCCTTGATCCTGGGGGTGGGATCGAGGCGGAGGTGGAGCCTACTGGCAGCTCCGGACCAGCCCCCATACTCAATACGGGGGAGGGGTTGGAAGCTGGAGGTGATGACCCGGAGGAGGACGGAGTTTCGGTGGTGAGCACCGGGGATGACCTCGACTCGTTTTCAAGCGAGTTGATGGATACCCTGGTGCCCTCCACTGACTCTCCCCTCATCCCCCCACGGGAACTCCGGGACTTTTTAGCGAGTCATCGCGGTCGCCGAAACAGAGTCCAGTTGGCCTTGGCCCGGTGGCATTCTTTTCCGCTGGTGTTCTGGTCCACTCGCGAGGCCCTCAAGGCTCCCGAGTTGGACAGGAACGCCCGGCGGAGGGTCCAAACGTTTCTCGCTGGGCTCCTGAGGGAGAGGAAGGATTAAAAAGTCCTCTCCTTTTTAAATAAGGTGATGGTTGTTTATACTCTTTGACAATGAAGACGACTATAGCCAGCCTCAACATCCGCGGCAGCAGGGACGCACAGCGCAGGTTCCAGAACTTCTCGGTCCTCCGGGACGGGAAGTATGCGGTGTGTTTCCTGCAGGAAACCCATACCGTTCCGGGAGACGAAGCTACGTGGCTCCTGGAGTGGCGAGGGGGGGTCTGCATGAGTCACCTAGCCTTCAATTCAGGCGGGGTGGCTATCTTGTTGGCCCCACGTTTTCAACCGGAGATCTTGGGGGTCAAGGAGCCGGTGCCAGGCCGGTTGCTGCACCTTACTGTGCGCCTGGGGGGCGCGGCGCTTCACTTTGTGAATGTGTACGCTCCCCTGGGCGCGCAGCAGCAAGCGAGCTTCTTTGAAGAAGTGTCCACTCATCTCGGCTCCATCGACGCGGGCGAGTGCATCGTCCTCGGGGGGGATTTTAATTGCACCCTCGAGGCCCGGGACCGTCACGGTACCCAGCACCGCACGCTAGGTGTGAGTAAGTTACGGGACCTGGTCAGGTCCTACGACTTGGTGGACGTCTGGCGAAATCTCCACCCCGATTCCAGCGTTTTCACCTTTGCGTTACCTGGAGTCGGAGCGTCCAGACTCTACCGTCTTTACGTTTCGAAGGCGTACGTGTCCTGCGTTCCGGCGGCTTCTGTGCAGCAGGTGCCGTGCACGGACCACCGTCTGGTGTGGGCGGAGCTCGCTCCGTTTTGCGCTCGGACGGGGTCCGCGTACTGGCACTTTAACAACCTGTTGCTGGAGGACGAGCGGTTCCTGGACTCGTTTCGTCGTTTCTGGGCCGGCTGGAGAAGGAAGCGGGGAGGCTTCCCCTCCTTGAGGCTCGGGTGGGACGTGGGCAAGACTCACGTCCGAGTTTTCTGTCAGGAGTATGCGAAGGGGTCGACAAAGAGGCGGAAATCCAGGGTGGAGGAGTTGGAGAAGGAGGTGCTCGACCTGGAGGCACGTCTCCGTCAGCCCGACGCGGACCCGGCCCTGCGGTCGGTGTACGATGAGAAGAAGGGCGCGCTGCGGGACCTGCAACTTGTCGGGTCCCGGGGCGCGTTCGTGAGGTCACGGATCCGGTTCCTCAAGGACCTGGACCGTGGCTCCCCCTTCTTCTACTTGCTGGAAAAAAGGCACGGGGTACGTCAGCAGCTCCTTACGCTGCTGGCCGACACGGATCCCTCGTCTCGGATCCGGAGGGCATCAGGGCCATTACCAGAAACTTTTATACTGCCCTGTTCTCTTCGGATCCGTCCAGCGAGGATGCTTGCAGAGTTTTGTGGGAGGACCTGCCGCAGGTCGGCCCGGAGGGTGCCGGAAAGCTTGACTCCCCTATAAGTCTGGGGGAGCTGACCGGCGCCCTCGATGGTCTCTCAAGGGGCAAATCCCCGGGACTTGACGGGCTGACCATGGAGTTCTTCAGGGCGTTCTGGGACGTCCTGGGGAGCGACTTCGCGGGGGTCCTGGGGGAGAGCATTGCTACCGGGGAGATGCCCCTTTCGTGGCGCAGGGCCGTGATTGCCCTGTTGCCGAAGAAGGGGGATCTCCGCCTTCTTAAAAACTGGCGCCCGGTCTCCCTCCTCAGCACGGACTATAAAATATTCGCTAGAGCCATGTCTTCTCGGCTCGGCACCGTGCTGGACCACATGATCCACCCTGACCAGTCCTACACCGTCCCGGACCGCACAATTTATGACAACATCCATCTGGTCCGGGACATAATCCACCATTCCCAGAGGGCTGGTCTGTCGAGCGCCTTCCTGTCCCTTGATCAGGAGAAGGCGTTCGACAGGGTGGATCACGAATATTTACTCGGGACTCTGCGAGCATTCGGTTTCGGGACGCATTTTGTCGCCCGGATCCGACTTCTGTACACCGCCGCGGAGTGTCTAGTGAAGGTTAACGGGTCCCTGACGGCGCCCCTTCGCTTTGGGAGAGGGGTACGTCAGGCCTGCCCCCTGTCTGGCCAGTTGTATTCTATCTGCGTGGAGCCTTTCCTGCGCCTCTTGCGGAGGAGGTTGTCGGGATTGGTTCTGCGCGGGCCGGGCATCGGGGTGGTCTTCTCGGCATACGCTGATGACGTGCTCCTAATGTTTAGTGACCCGGCTGACCTGCGGAGGATGCGCGAGTGCCAGGAGGTCTACTCTGCGGCTTCTTCTGCCAGGATCAACTGGGAGAAATGTTCAGGACTCCTGGTCGGCCCGTGGCAGATGGATCCCCTACCCGAGGAGCTCAGGCCTTTCACCTGGACCATGACCAGCATCCTCCACCTGGGGGTCCATCTCTGCCCTGCCGAGGAATCCTGGCCGGCGAATTGGCAGGAACTGGAGACGAAAGTCACCGCTCGCCTGCGGCGCTGGACAGGACTGCTCTGAGTGCTGTCTTACCGGGGTCGAGTTCTGGTCATAAACCAGCTGATCGCCGCCATATTGTGGTATCGGCTGGTCACTTTGACCCCTCCCCCGGACTTTGTCGTAAAAATCCAGAGAATGCTAGTCGACTTCTTCTGGGACAAAAGATTGCACTGGGTCGCTGCTGAGGTTCTGAGTCTCCCGCTTAGGGAGGGCGGTCAGGCGCTAGTGTGCCTACGCACGCAGGTGGCGACTTTCCGTCTTCAGACCCTGCAGCGATACCTTTACGTCGAGCCTCCTCCGAGATGGTGTGCCCTGGCGACGTATTTCTTCCGCCAGGTGCACGGCCTGAATTATGACGTGCAGCTCCTGTTTATAGAGCAGAGGGGCCTCGGTGGCTCCTTACAGGCGTTGCCCGTCTTTTACCATGACCTGATCAAAGTCTGGAACGTGGTCGCCTTGCGACGCAGCTCTCCCCCGTCAGGAGTAGCGGCTATCGTCAGAGAGCCGCTGCTCAGGAATCCGCCCCTCCGTCCCTTTCAGTGGCTGGCGGAGAGGAGGGCTGTGGCTGCCGGGGTGACCAGGATCGGGGACGTGCTGGGTGGCGGAGGACTGGGCTGGATGCTCCCGCAGGAGTTGGCGCGCCGCGCGTCAGTGAGTGTCCAGGTTGCAGCCGATGCCATCCAAGACCTAAGAACGGTCGTGCTCGGACCCGAAGTCATTGTAGGTCTCGAGGTGGCCCAGGTGCGCGGTGATCTTCCGGCTGAACGTTCCCCTGTTCGGACGGAATCCCACATTGGCCCCAAGCCCCGAACCCTCCCTCGGGTGCCGGTGCCCTGCAATAATATGAGTCGCCTCGGGGACATGCCCTCCGTGCCATTTGGCACGGTGCGGAGGGGTTTTCTGTACGGACTGCTGCTGCACACCTTCCATTTTCTCGCCCTGGTCCGCCACCTGGACACACCCTGGCGTGCCTTGCTGCCGTCCGGCGGCGGAGGCCCCCGATGGGAGGCCCTCTATGGAGGTGTTCTCCCTCTTTCTATCGGGGACCTGGGTTGGAGGGTGTTGCATGCAGCAGTCCCCTATAATCGTAAAATGTGTAGGTTCACGGACTCCCAAGACACCTGCTCTTTTTGCGGTCTTGTGGAGTCCGTGGACCACGTGTATATAGGGTGTTGTAGGTTGCACTCCCTTTTTATTTATTTAAAAAACCTTTTGTTACTGTTTTGGTTGCACTTCAGTCCCACGCTCCTGATCTACGGACACCCGGTGCGGAAGGGGGTCAGGAAGGAGGAGGACCTCCTCGTGAACCTGCTCCTGGGCTTGGCCAGGTTGGCCATTAACAAGTCCAGGCAGCGGGCGATTGACAGGGGAGTCCCGCCCGATTGTTTGTCCCTCTTCCGCGGCTACGTTCGCGGCAGGGTGGACCGCGGGGACTGGGGTGTTTTGTTGACCCCTTTAATCACATGTTGATTTGATGTTTGTAAGGTTCCTTTGAAGTTTTTTTTCCTTGATTTTACAGCTGACCTGACTTAGGGGCTGTGCTTGATTTCTCCCTTGTTATTGTTAATTTAGTTAATTGTTTTGACTCAAAAAGAGTTACAAGTGTTAATGGGTCAACTGCAAGGATTGAATGTCGAATTGATTAGATATTGCTGTTGTTAATGAGTGATCAGAGTAATGTGATCACAGAAACTCTGTCTTGTTTATTTGTAACAATACGACCATGAACCCAACCTAATGGGCTAGCCTGAGCTGGGAGCAGTCAATTCCAAGCCATAGACCAGGACAACAGAGACCATGATAAGGAGTACTTTGCTAGACATGCAGGTATCTCAAAACTAATTGTGCCAACAAACTGCACCTACCGGAACAAAGGAAGGGGGTTAACCTGAGAATCTGAACATCAATGCTCGATGTGAGCTGGTTATGAGGACAATCAAATAATAAAATCAAGTGAGAAAAGAGGGATTGGCTCACCGGACAAGCAGGCATCAGGAGTGGCCTGCGAAAACAGGAGGATTTCTATAAGAGGATACTCCGGAGACCAGGAACCGGGTGGTCTAGTCAACCATCGGAAGACGGGGAGAGACGGAATCCTCTCCCACTCAGAGGCAAATTCAAAAGGCTTGGGCGAGAACATTGTTATGTTGCTAATTCGTTGAGTGATCAATAAAAGGGTTACTGTGTTTCACCAGAATCATTTGTTTTTGTCATTTTCATTGTTGCCTAGATTTAAGGGTCCGAATCTAAACTCTCCCCTTCCCCCACATTCACACTGTGATCAACCCCTCTCCCCTTCCCCCCAACACACACACTGTAATCAGCCCCTCTCCCCTTCCCCCACACACACACTGTAATCAGCCCCTCTCCCCTTCCCCCAACACACACACTGTAATCAGCCCCTCTCCCCTTCTCCCACACACACACTGTAATCAGCCCCTCTCCCCTTCCCCCACACACACACTGTAATCAGCCCCTCTCCCCTTCCCCACAACACACACTGTAATCAGCCCCTCTCCCCCTCCCCCCCCTCCACACACACTGTAATCAGCCACTCTCCCCTTCCCCCAACACACACCCTGTAATCAGCCCCTCTCCCCTTCCCCCCAACACACACTGTAATCAGCCCCCTCCCCTTCCCCCCAACACACACACTGTAATCAGCCCCTCTCCCCTTCCCCCACACACACACTGTAATCAGCCCCTCTCCTCTTCCCCCCAACACACACACTGTAATCAGCCCCTCTCCACTTGCCCCCAACACACACACTGTAATCAACCCCTCTCCCCTTCCCCCACACACACACTGTAATCAGCCCCTCTCCCCTTCCCCCAACACACACACTGCAATCAGCCCCTCTCCCCTTCCCCCCAACACACACACTGTAATCAGCCCCTCTCCCCTTCCCCCAAACACACACACTGTAATCAGCCCCTCTCCCCTTCCCCCACACACACTGTAATCAACCCCTCTCCCCTTCCCCCCAACACACACACTGTAATCAACCCCTCTCCCCTTCCCCCACACACACACTGTAATCAGCCCCTCTCCCCTTCCCCCCAACACACACACTGTAATCAGCCCCTCTCCCCTTCCCCCCAACACACACACTGTAATCAGCCCCTCTCCCCTTTCCCCCAACACACACACTGTAATAAACCCCTCTCCCCTTCCCCCACACACACACTGTAATCAGCCCCTCTCCCCTTCCCCCCAACACACACACTGTAATCAGCCCCTCTCCCCTTCCCCCACACACACACTGTAATCAGCTCCTCTCCCCTTCCCCCCAACACACACACTGTAATCAGCCCCTCTCCCCTTCCCCCCAACACACACACTGTAATCAGCCCCTCTCCACTTTCCCCCCAACACACACACTGTAATCAGCCCCTCTCCACTTGCCCCCAACACACACACTGTAATCAACCCCTCTCCCCTTCCGCCACACACACACTGTAATCAGCCCCTCTCCCCTTCCCCCCAACACACACACTGTAATCAGCCCCTTTCCCCTTCCCCCCAACACACACACTGTAATCAGCCCCTCTCCCCTTTCCCCCCAACACACACACTGTAATCAGCCCCTCTCCACTTGCCCCCAACACACACACTGTAATCAACCCCTCTCCCCTTCCCCCACACACACACTGTAATCAGCCCCTCTCCCCTTCCCCCCAACACACACACTGTAATCAGCCCCTCTCCCCTTCCCCCACACACACACTGTAATCAGCTCCTCTCCCCTTCCCCCCAACACACACACTGTAAGAAGCTCCTCTCCCCTTCCCCCCAACACACACACTGTAATCAGCCCCTCTCCCCTTTCCCCCAACACACACACTGTAATCAGCCCCTCTCCCCTTCCCCCCCACACACTGTAATCAGCCCCTCTCCCCTTCCCCCCAACACACACGCTGTAATCAGCCCCTCTCCCCTTTCCCCCAACACAGACACTGTAATCAGCCCCTCTCCCCTTCCCCCCAACACACACACTGTAATCAGCCCCTCTCCCCTTCCCCCCAACACACACACTGTAATCAACCCCTCTCCCCTTCCCCCCAACACACAGACTGTAATCAGCCCCTCTCCCCTTCCCCCCAACACACACACTGTAATCAGCCCCTCTCCCCTTTCCCCCAACACACACACTGTAATCAGCCCCTCTCCCCTTCCCCCCAACACACACACTGTAATCAGCCCCTCTCCCCTTCCCCCCAACACACACACTGTAATCAACCCCTCTCCCCTTCCCCCCAACACACAGACTGTAATCAGCCCCTCTCCCCTTCCCCCAAACACACACACTGTAATCAACCCCTCTCCCCTTCCCCCACACACACACTGTAATCAGCCCCTCTCCCCTTCCCCCCAACACACATACTGTGATCAGCCCCTCTCCCCTTTACCCCAACACACACACTGTAATCAGCCCCTCTCCCCTTCCCCCACACACACACTGTAATCAGCCCCTCTCCCCTTCCCCACAACACACACTGTAATCAGCCCCTCTCCCCCTCCCCCCCCTCCACACACACTGTAATCAGCCCCTCTCCCCTTCCCCCAACACACACACTGTAATCAGCCCCTCTCCCCTTCCCCCCAACACACACTGTAATCAGCCCCCTCCCCTTCCCCCCAACACACACACTGTAATCAGCCCCTCACCCCTTCCCTCCAACACACACTGTAATCAGCCCCTCTCCCCTTCCCCCACACACACACTGTAATCAGCCCCTCTCCCCTTCCCCCCAACACACACACTGTAATCAGCCCCTCTCCCCTTCCCCCCAACACACACTGTAATCAACCCCTCTCCCCTTCCCCCAACACACACACTGTAATCAGCCCCTCTCCCCTTCCCCCCAACACACACACTGTAATCAGCCCCTCTCCCCTTCCCCCCAACACACACGGTAATCAGCCCCTCTCCCCTTCTCCCCAACACACACTGTAATCAGCCCCTCTCCCCTTCCCCCCCACACACACTGTAATCAGCCCCTCTCCCCTTCCACCCAACACACACTGTAATCAGCCACTCTCCCCTTCCACCCAACACACACTGTAATCAGCCCCTCTCCCCTTCCCCCCCACACACACTGTAATCAGCCCCTCTCCCCTTCCACCCAACACACACTGTAATCAGCCACTCTCCCCTTCCACCCAACATACACTGTGATCAGCCCCTCTCCCCTTTACCCCAACACACACACTGTAATCAGCCCCTCTCCCCTTCCCCCACACACACACTGTAATCAGCCCCTCTCCCCTTCCCCACAACACACACTGTAATCAGCCCCTCTCCCCCTCCCCCCCCTCCACACACACTGTAATCAGCCCCCCTCCCCTTCCCCCGACACACACACTGTAATCAGCCCCTCTCCCCTTCCCCCCAACACACACTGTAATCAGCCCCCTCCCCTTCCCCCCAACACACACATTGTAATCAGCCCCTCTCCCCTTCCCTCCAACACACACTGTAATCAGCCCCTCTCCCCTTCCCCCACACACACACTGTAATCAGCCCCTCTCCCCTTCCCCCCAACACACACACTGTAATCAGCCCCTCTCCCCTTCCCCCCAACACACACTGTAATCAACCCCTCTCCCCTTCCCCCAACACACACACTGTAATCAGCCCCTCTCCCCTTCCCCCCAACACACACACTGTAATCAGCCCCTCTCCCCTTCCCCCCAACACACACGGTAATCAGCCCCTCTCCCCTTCCCCCCAACACACACTGTAATCAGCCCCTCTCCCCTTCCCCCCCACACACACTGTAATCAGCCCCTCTCCCCTTCCACCCAACACACACTGTAATCAGCCACTCTCCCCTTCCACCCAACACACACTGTAATCAGCCCCTCTCCCCTTCCCCCCAACACACACGGTAATCAGCCCCCCTCCCCTTCCCCCACACATACTGTGATGGGGGCAAGGGGAGAGGGGCTGATTACAATGTGTGTGTTGGGGGAAGGGGAGAGGGGTTGATTATAGTATGTGTGTGGGGGGGAAGGGGAGAGGGGCTGATTACAGTGTGTGTTGGGATGGGGAGAGGGGTTGATTACAGTGTGTGTTGGGGGGAAGGGGAGAGGGGATGATTACAGTGTGAGTGTTGGGGGGAAGGGGAGAGGGGATGATTACAGTGTGTGTGTGGGGGGAAGGGGAGAGGGGCTGATTACAGTGTGTGTTGGGGGGAAGGGGAGAGGGGCTGATTACAGTATGTGTTGGGGGGAAGGGGAGAGGGTCTGATTACAGTGTGTGTGTTGGGGGGAAGGGGAGAGGGGCTGATTACAGTGTGTGTGTTGGGGGGAAGGGGAGAGGGGCTGATTACAGCGTGTGCGTTGGGGGGGAGGGGGAGAGGGGTTGATTACAGTGTGTGTGTTGGGGGGGGTAGGGGAGATGGGCTGATTACAGTGTGTGTGGGGGGGGAAGGGGAGAGGGGCTGATTACAGTGTGTGTGTTGGGGGGAAGGGGAGAGGGGCTGATTACAGTGTGTGTGTTGGGGGAAGGGGAGAGGGGCTGATTACAGTGTGTGTGGGGGGGAAGGGGAGGTGGCTGATTACTGTGTGGGTGGGGAAGAGGAGAGGGGCTGATTACAGTGTGGGGGGGGGAAGGGGAGAGGGGCTGATTACAGTGTGTGTGTGGGGCGGAAGGGGAGAGGGGCTGATTGCAGTGTTGAGGGGGGGAAGGGGAGAGGGGCTGATTACCGTGTGTGTGTGGGGGGGAAGGGGAGAGGGGCTGATTACAGATTGTGTGGGGGGGAAGGGGAGAGGGGCTGATTACAGTTTGTGTGTTGGGGGAAGGGGAGAGGGGCTGATTACAGTGTGTGTGTTGGGGGGGGTAGGGGAGAGGGGCTGATTACAGTGTGTGTGTTGGGGGGGGTAGAGGAGAGGGGCTGATTACAGTGTGTGTGTTGGGGGGAAGGGGAGAGGGGCTGATTACAGATTGTGTGGGGGGGAAGGGGAGAGGGGTTGATTACAGTGTGTGTGGGGGGGAAGGGGAGAGGGGCTGATTACAGTGTGTGTGTTTGGGGGTAAGGGGAGAGGGGTTGATTACAGTGTGTGTGCGGGGGAAGGGGAGAGGGGTTGATTACAGTGTGTGTGTGGGGGGAGGGGAGAGGGGTTGATTACAGTGTGTGTGTTGGGGGGGTAGGGGAGATGGGCTGATTACAGTGTGTGTGTGGGGGGAAGGGGAGAGGGGCTGATTACAGTGTGTGTGTTGGGGGAAGGGGAAAGGGGCTGATTACAGTGTGTGTGTGGGGGGAAGGGGAGAGGGGTTGATTACAGTGTGTGTGTTGGGGGGGTAGGGGAGATGGGCTGATTGCAGTGTGTGTGGGGGGGGAAGGGGAGAGGGGTTGATTACAGTGTGTGTGGGCGGGAAGGGGACAGGGGCTGATTACAGTGTGTGTGTTGGGGGAAGGGGAGGTGGCTGATTACAGTGTGTATGTTGGGGGGAAGGGGAGAGGGGCTGATTACTGTGTGGGTGGGGGAAGAGGAGAGGGGCTGATTACAGTGTTGGGGGGGGAAGGGGAGAGGGGCTGATTACAGTGTGTGTGTGGGGGGAAGGGGAGAGGGGCTGATTACAGTGTGTGTGTTGGGGGAAGGGGAGGTGGCTGATTACAGTGTGTGTGTGTGTTGGTGGGAAGGGGAGACGGGCTGATTACAGTGTGTGTGTTGGGGGGAAGGGGAGAGGGGCTGATTACTGTGTGGGTGGGGGAAGGGGAGAGGGGCTGATTACTGTGTGGGTGGGGGAAGGGGAGAGGGGCTGATTACATTGTGAGTGTGGGGGGAAGGGGAGAGGGGCTGATTACAGTGTATGTGTGGGGGGGAAGGGGAGAGGGGCTGATTACACTGTTGAGGGGGGAAGGGGAGAGAGGCTGATTACAGTGTGTGTGTTGGGGGGGAAGGGGAGAGGGGCTGATTACAGTGTTGGGGGGGAAGGGGAGAGGGGCTTATTACAGTTTGGTGGGGGGAAGGGGAGAGGGGCTGATTACAGATTGTGTGGGGGGGAAGGGGAGAGGGGCTGATTACAGTTTGTGTGTTGGGGGAAGGGGAGAGGGGCTGATTACAGTGTTAGTGTTTGGGGGGAAGGGGAGAGGGGTTGATTACAGTGTGTGTGTGGGGGGAAGGGGAGAGGGGTTGATTACAGTGTGTGTGTTGGGGGAAAGGGGAGAGGGGTTGATTACATTGTGTGTGTGGGGGGAAGGGGAGAGGGGTTGATTACAGTGTGTGTGTGGGGGGGAAGGGGAGAGGGGCTGATTACAGTGTGTGTGTGGGGGAAGGGGAGAGGGGTTGATTACAGTGTGTGTGTTGGGGGAAGGGGAGAGGGGCTGATTACAGTTTTTGTGTTGGGAGAAGGGGAGAGGGGCTGATTACAGTATGTGTGTGGGGGGTAAGGGAGAGGGGCTGATTACAGTTTGTGTGTTGGGGGAAGGGGAGAGGGGCTGATTGCAGTGTGTGTGGGGGGGAAAGGGAGAGGGGCTGATTACAGTGTGTGTGTGGGGGAAGGTGAGAGCTGCTGAATACATTGTGAGCGTGTGTGGGGGTTGGGTAAGGGGAGAGCGGCTGATTACATTTTGTGGGGGAAGGCGAGCTGGACTGATTACAGTGTTGGGATGGGGGAGTGGCTGGTTACAGTGTTGGGGAGATGGGGGAGGGGCTGGTTACAGTGTTGGGGGGGGAAGGGGAGAGGGACTTCACTGAGTTTTCTGTCACCGGGGAATATGGAGACTGAAACCTCAAGAAGTGCACAAAATAACATTTTCATAAAGGACTTTAAAAACACAGATTTTATATTATTATGATGTATTATATGTCGACTGGCAATATGCAAACTATAATAGTTCTATTCTGAATGTTACTATGCTGCATTATTGCTGTTTTGTTTTTACTGAAGTCTGGGGTCACATTTATTTTCAGTTGTTAAAATGGTGTCATGTTGGAAAATAGTTTGGGAAGCACTGGACTAGAGTGACAATCCATTTATACATTAAAAGTATTTTTGTTTAGTATGAGGCTTTATAGCTGAATGTATTAAGCTTCTAGTACATTAAAATGTCAACCTTGGCTCAACGGTAGCATTCTCGCTCTGAGTCAAAAGGTCATGGGTTCAAGCCTCACTTCAGAGAGCTGATGGATATCTCAGTGCAATACTGAGGAAGTGCTGCACAGTCAGAGGTGCTGTCTTGTCAATTGAAATGCTAGACTGGGGCCCCATGTGGCTTCTCATGTTGTTGCTAAAAATCCCAATGCACTGTTTGATGAGGAGCAGGAATGTTTTCCTGATGTCCTGGCCAATATTCATCCTTCAGTGAATACCTAAAATAGACAATCTAACCACTCCATTGTTCTTGTGAGACTTTGCTGTGCACAAATCCTACAGCGCAGCAGTGATTGCACTTCAGAAAAGCTGCAAAGCTTATTGGGATGTCCTGAGGTTGTGAAAGATGCTTTAGAATAACAGTTTCTTTCTTTTGATGGAATATTGAACCATATCTTTAACATGCACCATTATTCTATTCAGTTTTAAGATTCATTGTGCCCATACTTTCTTCAATGGCTAAAGACATAGGTATATAAGCACAAAAAAAAGGCAAAATAAGGGCACCCCATCTTACCCACATGCCCTCATTACTGCTCGGATAATAAGTGATCCATCCTTGTGTTTGTGTGTTCAGCGCATAGTCAACTCTAAATGACAAACTTTGAAAAGAAGTGCACCTTTAAATAATAGTTGAACTTGTTGTCAAAAGACTGCTGCAGCTGCATCCCACAGCCAGTTGATGCCTGGGTTTGGCTACTTACGAGGGAAATTAACCTGAAAAATAAACAGTGAAAGGGGAGTTCAAGTGCCCAAGATTAAGGGCAGAGTGGATGGTAGTGTCTAGAGCTGCGGGTGTAGAAATCAGAAGCCAGAATCCAGAGTTGGCGGACAACTGCTGGGTTCAGGTGTGAGTGATACAGCAGTGCTATACAGTTGCCTTTTGCAGTAAGTTTCTGAGTTAATACTGAAGTGTTGCAAGAGCAAGAATAACAGTAGGGAGCTTCCACATTAACCCCAGGATTTACTGCAATAGCTGACCATGCAGGTGCAGCTGCCTCTTCTGCTTTCCAGCAACTATTAGTCAGAGTTTCCATGACTGTCTCAGGCGATTGCTGCACCTATGAAAACTACCATTTTTTATTCATTCACGAGATGTGGGCATCACTGGCTAGGCCAGCATTTATTGCCCATCCCTAATTGCCCTTGAGAAGGTTTTGGTGAGCTGCCTTCTTGAAACGCTGCAGTTCATGTGATGTAGGTACACCCACAGTGCTGTTAGGGAGGGACTTCCAGGATAAAAACAGAATTACCTGGAAAAACTCAGCAGGTCTGGCAGCATCGGCGGAGAAGAAAGGAGTTGACGTTTCGAGTCCTCATCTGCTGAAGGGTCATGAGGACTCGAAATGTCAACTCCTTTCTTCTCCGCCGATGCTGCCAGACCTGCTGAGTTTTTCCAGGTAATTCTGTTTTTGTTTTGGATTTCCAGCATCCGCAGTAGTTTTTTGTTTTTACTTCCAGGATTTTGACCAGTGACAGTGAAGGAATGGTGATATAGTTCCATGTCAGGATGGTGTGTGGCTCGGAGGGGAATTTCCAGGTGGTAGTATTTCCTTTTCTGCTGCCCTTGTCCTTCTGTATGGTAGTGGTCATGGACTTGGAAGGTGCTGTCCAAGAAGTCTTGGTGAGTTCCGACAGTGCAACTTAGAGATGGTACGCACTGCTGCTACTGTGATTTGGTGGTGGAGGGAGTGAATGTTTGTGGATGGGGTGCCAATTAAGTGGACTGCTTTGTCCTGGATGGTGTCAAGCTTCCTGAATGTTGTTGGAGCTGCACTCATCCAGGCAAGTGGAGAGTATTCCATCACACTCCTGACTTGTGCCTTGTAGATGGTGGACAGGCTTTGGGGAGTCAGGGGGTGAGTTACTGCAGGACACTTAGCCTCTGGCCTGCTCTTGTAACCACAGTATTTATATAGTTAGTATTTATACTGCCTGAGAGCCGTACTAAGCCATATTAGACTCAATGTCCCAAATGCTAACCATCACATCCTTTGCTAATCCAGAACTCTGTGGCCTGACTATTCTTATGAGTAGCCCATGCACCCGTCCTTGCCAAACTGCAGTGGCTCTGTGTTCCTTGACTTCAATGGCAAATACAATTGGGTGGGATGTAAAAAGGCTGTCAGTTCGTTATGGCCTGTTGTCTGCTACTGGTGAAGCCCAATTTCATGCAATGTAAAATGTAACACGATGCATAATTGCCACAGTATCCAACATGGAACTTGTTTTTCACAAGAAGTTGTTCTTACATTCTCTGACTGCATCCCATTGGAATGTGTTTGAAGTAAGATTATACAGACACCTGGTGGACAGGCAGGAAACTGCAACACGTCAAGTCGGTGAAACCATTTTATTGAAACTCTAGCACCTGTGCTTAAGGCCCACTTTCAACTTACTTTCTCCAATGAGTCACTGAGCCGTAGAGATGAGGATGGTCCAAGATTTGATCTCCATTCTGTGTTGTTAGTTGATCTCACCTGTGTTACTGGCTGGTGCTACAATTGATCTCGGGGTTGGGAAGCAGAAACTTGATCATGCTTTTCACTCCCACGGCCTGGATTCATAAATTAAGTATGGTCATTTGAGTAATCCATTGAAGGCTATCAATTGGAATTTTACCCAGCAAGTCATAGCCTTCATAAGAAGAGGAAACAAAGAAATGGTATTTAAAAAGAAATGAAAACAAACACCTATCAATCTTACACTGTGAAACTAACCACAAATCATTGGCCCTGATCCACAACAGTAGTCAGCGGCCAAACTGGCACTTTAATTACAGCCACTGCTGTCTCAATAATAGGCACAAGACTGATTAAAGCCATTTCCTAAAATGTATAGTGTACATAGTACATGTTTAGTGATTGCCAGCAATTCATTGCTAATTATTATTTCATAGACTTACAGTCATTACATTGTGAATAACTTTATATAAAAAGAGGTTTTATGGAGCATATTAAAGAGAGCGATGAAGGGTCAGAGAGGCTTACGGGAAGGAATTCTGGATCCTTATGCCTAAGCAGTGGAACACACAGCTATCAATATAAAAGCAAAATACTGCGGATGCTGGAAATCTAGAAGAAAAACAAAAATACCTGGAAAAACTCAGCAGGTCTGACAGCATCTGCGGAGAGGAATACAGTTAACATTTCGAGTCTGTATGACTCTTCATCAAAACTAAGGAAAAATAGAAAAGAGGTGAAATATAAGCTGGTTTAAGGGGGGGTGGGACAGGTAGAGCTGGATAGAGGGCTAGTGATAGGTGGAAATAGCCAA
Source organism: Cetorhinus maximus (assembly GCF_964194155.1). Lineage (NCBI taxonomy): Eukaryota > Metazoa > Chordata > Chondrichthyes > Lamniformes > Cetorhinidae > Cetorhinus > Cetorhinus maximus. Next base: position 118,699,341 of record NC_135886.1, read on the forward strand.
AAGATGTCATATACAAAAGGACAAAGAGGTGTTGACGGTGGTGATATTAGCTAAGAAATGTGCTAATGGGGACATTAAGGGTGGAAAGCAGGATGAGCAAGGGACAGATAGCCCTAGTCGGGGTGGGGTGGGGGGGAATCGAAATAGGCTAAAAGGTAGAGATAAAACAATGGATGGAAATACATTTAAAAATAATGGAAATAGATGGGAAAAGAAAAATATATATAAATTATTGGAAAAAGGGGGATCGGAAAGGGAGTGGGGTTCATGATCTAAAGTTGTTGAACTCAATATTCAGTCCGGGAAGGCTGTAAAGTGCCTAGTCAGAAGATGAGGTGCTGTTCCTCCAGTTTGTGTTGAGCTTCATTGGAACATTGCAGCAGGCCAAAGATGGACATGTGGGCATGAGAGCAGGGTGGTGTGTTGAAATGGCAAGCGACAGGGAGGTCTGGGTCATGCTTGCGGACAGACCGAAGGTGTTCTGCAAAGCGGTCACCCAGTCTGCGTTTGGTCTCTCCAATGTAGAGGAGACCGCATTCGGAGCAACGAATGCAGTAGACTAAGTTCAGGGAAGTGCAAGTGAAATGCTGCTTCACTTGAAAGGAGTGTTTGGGCCCTTGGACGGTGAGGAGAGGGGAAGTAAAGAGGCAGGTATTGCATCTTCTGCGGTTGCATGGGAAGGTGCTGTGGGAGGGGATTGAGGTGTAGGGGGTGATGGAGGAGTGGACCAGGGTGTCCAGGAGGGAACAATCCCTGCGAAATGCCACCAGGGGTGGTGAAGGGAAGATATGTTTGGTGGTGGCATCATGCTGGAGTTGGCGGAAATGGCGGAGGATGATCCTTTGAATGCGGAGGCTGGTGGGGTGATAAGTGAAGACAAAAGGGACCCTATCAAAGTTCTGGGAGGGAGAGGAACGTGTGAGGGTGGATGCGCGGGAGATTGGCTGGACACGTTTGAGGGCCCTGTCAACCACCATGGGTGGAAAACCTTGGTTAAGGAAGAAGGAAGACATGTCAGAGGAACTGTTTTTGAAAGTGGCATCATCAGAACAGATGCGACGGAGGTGAAGGAACTGAGAGACTGGGATGGAGTCCTTACAGGAAGCGGGGTGTGAGGAGCTGTAGTCGAGGTAGCTGTGGGAGTCGGTAGGCTTGTAATGAATATTGGTGGACAGTTTATCACCAGAAATTGAGACTGAGAGGTCAAGGAAGGGAAGGGAAGTGTCAGTGATGGACCACGTGAAAATGATGGAGGGGTGGAAATTGGAAGCAAAATTAATAAATTTTTCCAGATCCAGACAAGAGCATGAAGCAGCACCGAAACAGTCATCGATGTACCGGAGAAAGAGTTGTGTGAGGGGGCCTGAGTAGGACTGGAACAAGGAATGTTCCACATACCCCATAAAAAGACAGGCATAACTGGGGCCCATGAGGGTACCCATAGCCAAACCTTTTATTTGTAGGAAGTGAGACGAGTTTAAGGAGAAATTGTTCAGTGAGAGAACAAGTTCAGCCAGACAGAGGAGAGTAGTGGTGGATGGGGATTGTTCAGGCCTCTGTTCGAGGAAGAAGCGGAGAGCCCTCAGACTATCCCGGTGGGGGATGGAGGTGTAGAGAGATTGGATGTCCATGGTGAAGAGGAGGCGGTTGGGGCCAGGGAACTGGAAATTATTGATATGATGTAGGGCGTGAGAGGAATCGCAGTCAGCTATCAATGGTGGGGCAAGCAAAGTGGGGACTGCACAGAAGAACAGAATTAGAGGAATACAGAGGCCAGTGAGGGACTGCAAAGGGTTACAGAGATAGAGGGGGTGAGTACAAAGAGCAAATTGAAGATGAGGTTGAGAATGTTAAAACCGAGATGTTGATTGAGCAGAAGTGAATGTCGGTGATAAGGATGAGTCATTTACAAAATCCACATTTTTCAGGTGCTAAATAGAAAGTTATGTGGCGTATTTTAAAAAGTAACAAAAGTTTTCCGCTGTCTGTATAGTTTGAACGGTAGGTTTCAATTTCACCTTGTTATAATACAGTGAGTGTAAAAATATTATGTGCTATTAGAGTGGGGAAATATGACCCAAGAGGACTTACAGATTTTGGAATGTGGCTGTAAACATATTAATAATATATGACGGCGTTAAGGAGCATAAAATCTCCTTGTCAGAGCTGGCAATTTAAAATAAAATCGCTTTAAATAAAAAGATGGATTGAGCTGCTCAGACTCCATTTACTTTCAAGGTATTCACCTCGGTGCAATCAACTATTTATCCAATCCTCTGAGGTACATTAATTTCGTTTGAATTAACGACAATCTGATAGCCTTGCTGTTAATTATCTGGTTTATAACATCGGAAGAGCATCGGGGACAAACAATTAAGTGTTTAGCCTTCGTGCAGTGAAACATTTCATCAGGGTTTTACTCTTCCCCATCCCTCCAGTTCAGCCTCAAGGTCTCAACTGTCTGCTCTATAATTATCCGCCCTCTAGCCATGTCTCAGACCAGTGCGTGATTAGCAAGCCTCTCTGTGGGACAGGTGCACAAAAGGATTTTCCCGACTTGTGCAGGTTTATTACGAGCCGTAAAAATGTGTGGCAGAAGCCGATGAACAATTCCACTCCCCGCCCCATCCTAACTCTGCCCTTCCTTGCAAGGGGGAACAAACTGCTAAACATCTGCTAGGGTCCAGACATATCAGAACATTCAGATCCTGTCTGCTCCAACTCATGCTATAATTACTTTCTTCTGAAGAGCTCCCCGGTGACCATAAATTGAAAGAGACACTCGTTCCATCTGGAATAGAAAAGGATATGGTGTTGCTATGAACTGATAGAAAATAACAGTATGTTGTCGTAATACTTGTGAACTTTTGTTAAACAAATTGTACAATCAACAGCCTGTCCGGATTTAGAGTACAGATAACCTGTCACAGGGTATATTCGCCTCTTAATTCTTCTGTAACTCTGCTTCGGACCGCAAAATAGTTACCTTCTGAACATCAAACTATAGCACTGTAGCATCCCCGATGGTCTAATTCCACAATTCACTGCCTGCAGTGGAACTGAATCATCCAGACCAGGGGTGTATCAGAGTTGCTTCCATGTCTATGCTCATCTAGCTGGCCGATCGTAAGAGCACTGTGGCTGGTCTGAGTGCCCTTGGATTGGAAAGGGCAAAAGCCCGGCCTATGTGCCTACTCTCGATTGTTGTCCAGGAACTACCGCTGGGAAATGTGCCTCATTGAGGACCAGATCACACTCAGTTTTGTTGCTCACACGGCCTTATAGGCTTATACATGAAGACTGCTCAAACTGCAGTCAGTGCTTTCAGGTTGGAAAGGAAAGGAATGGTGGTTTCTGGTAGGGAAAAGAAGGGTTCAAGGTGGGGTTGCGTTTTCAGAAAACAAAGCCCTTGTTCATAGTGGAACTCTACAAATCAGCTTTTCATGGGTCTTCGCATTGTTTTGCTTTGTTTAGTCAAAACCTTCTCATGTTATCTGTCATCGTCACGTTGTCTCTTCCTCTCTTTCCTTTTCTGATTCTCTGTGCCCTTCATTTCTATTCTGCTTGATTTTTTTTCTGTCTCTACCCCACCCGTTCCCTCATCTCCACTCCTCACCCAATGACCTCCTCCTCATCCCCATCCACTCTGACCCCACCCATTTACATGTCGCTCCTTTCCCCTCTTATCCCTTTTTAAATAATAACATAGTGTTATAAACGCTCTAAGAAACAAGCTGCCAGTCCCCAGCAGCGTGCTGGAAAAACAATGAAGACGGGACATGGGGACATGGTGGGGAGGTCAGGGGCCAGGGCTTGAGTGAGGAGTGGGGAACGGGGAGTTGGAGATGGAGTCATGTCGAGAATTTAAAAAGAATCTCACGTTGGAATGTTTCATAGCATGCTTTATCTCACAAACAAATGATCCCTAAACAAGCTTGTACAACTAAAAAACCCTCCTGTTAGCGGCAATGAAAAATACCATGTTAAAAGCATCAATAGTTGACCATACATCAGTTTCAATGAGTGAAGATGCGCCCCCTACTGTTGACTTTTCTGATGCAATCACCAACATTGCTCCATGTGGCTTTATGTTAAACTGTGTTAATTAATGCTGGCAGCAGAAACAGCTAGATTTTCTGAAAAGCAGAAAAAAAACTTTAATAATTAGGGTTTGAACTGTAATTCTAATTAGACAATTCATTTTTTTTTTTTGCAATTGATTTCGACTGAGCATCAGATCCACACCAGTTCAGGGTGTTTACACTGGTTTCTCATATTCAACACAAAACAGTTTAGGGTGTTCAATGTTGCGCCTAAAACCACAATGTTTTCACCCTCCATATAAGTCAGAGGCAAGTGAGCACCACCAGTGGGGCATGAGGCCCAGGGTCGGATGGTTGGCCAGAAATAATAAAAATAAAAGTTTAAATCTAAAATAAATAGTGACAATTCAGGAAACAGGACATGGAGAAGTTCCAAATAAACATGAAATTTCACGAAACTTGCATTGTTGCCAGGGGCACAAACCCGGGCCATGCAGCGCCACCTGAAGATGGCACATTGTAAAGTAAGGATATATACTTCAAACTGGGGAGCCAGTTAACTCAGTTGGCTAGATGGTTGGCGCTTGGATCAGATGAATGCTAACAGCACGGGGCTGAACTCCCTTTCAGCTGAGGTAGACTTGTGGCCTGCGTCCCTAGTTCTGCCGGTGGCATTTTGCTGTGGTTCATGATGAATAATTGCGAAAGACCTGTCTTTCTTCTGCAGCAGATACTTAAAACTAATACCCAAGCATTCTACCGAGGCATAACAAAAACAAAGCACAGGAAATAAATAAAGAAAACAGGAATTGCACCGAGATGCAGCTGACTCAGCATAGACCAGGGACTGACTTTGTGACCTTCCTGCTCTGTATGCTTTTTACCACTGAGTCTTTATTTTAACATTAAATCGCTTTTTCTTATCTCACAGGCAGATTTCACTTCCTTACTTCCTGTCAATTTTGCTCACCAAATTATAAAACACATGTGAAAATCTAACTGTTGTTAGTCTATGTACTGAAATAGCACCAAACAGAAAATGTGTTTATTTTGAGATATTTGAATCCATGTCCAGTGCTATGGATTTATAGTAGTGTACACAGGTTGGTGTCCACAATTCCCAGCATTGGTGGAGCGGAGTCCATGATAGGGATTGAATATAGTGTTAAAGGGAATGAGTTTAATGGCCAAATGGTTTTCCTCATTTCATCCTTTATTTCACACAGCAGAAATGTAAGAAAGTAATATCCAGGGATTGAACATGAGACCTTCCTGGTCCATATGTTTCAGCAACATAGCAGGATATCTATACATCAAGGGGAATTTCAAAAGGTGGTGTTTTTGGGATGAAGTATACATATGGAATAATATAGCCAAAATTTTAATAAATATTATATGAGATAACAAACAATTGCATTTTTAGTTGCTTTAGGCCTGGCTGCCAGTAAAGAGTAATTTCATTGTCTCAGAGGTCCGTTCCTAAGAATTTTCCTTTCAGGATTTTCTCTAAAACACCTTATCTAACTACCATCTTGAGTAATAAGTGTTGAATGTGCCTTCAGCGAACTGAGTGACAGCTCTTTGGGATTTATTGCTCTCCAAAGCATTTTATGTACAGGCAGCATTAGGGAACATCCAGAAGATGCCTCATGTATATTTAATTCACTGAATCAGGCCAAACTATTGCACCATGGGTTTGCAGATTCTGTAATTTTATACAGTATACCTGTTTCATTTAAAACTCAAGCAATGTCTCAATTGATGTCTTGTCTATACTGTATCTTGGAGTTTTTATCAGTAGTCCAAATAAGCAGAGCCTCCCTAGTTTACAATGCTGGTTATCCAGTTCCACAGCCATGGCAATTATATTTGATCCATGCTGGTACAAACTGCAGTATTCCATGTATTAATGAATTGATCTTAGATAATGTCCTGATGATCTATTTAGATAAATAAGTAGAGAGAAAAAAATAATTGCAAATGCCTGAAATCTGAAATGGGAACATACATACAAACATACGATTTAGGAGCAGGAGTAGGCCACTCAGCCCCTCGAGCCTGCTCCGTCATTCAATAAGATCATGGCTGATCCAATTGTAACCTCAACGCCACACTCCTGCCTACCCCCGATAACAAACCAATAAACAGGAGGGCAATTTTTGCCCCTGTCTTCAGGTAGCATTGAGTCGGAAAACAGAAATTACTACCCCATTCCCAATTTTCCATTTCCATTAGGGCCTTGATAGAGATGTCCAGAGCAGCTGCCTGAAATAGACAGGAGTTTCATTAAAGGGTGCAAATTGAGCTTCCTGCCTGTTTCACGTACTTTAGCATGACGAACACTCAGCACGAGACCCGCCCAGTAGTACTGGGCCATAAAGGTCAAAAATGGACATTTCCAGTGATCTTTAAAGGAACAGTCGTGAAAGTAGTCAGGTCATTAGTATAATTTTGAAGTGTTGAAGGAGGTTTACTGAGACTATTTTTTGGCTGACACATTTTTGCCATTTCAACAATTCTCATAAGTGCAAAGAAGTCATAGAGTTGTTAGGCAAGAAGGAGGCCAATCAGCCCATTATTTCCATGCCGGCTCTCTGTACAGCAATCCAATGAGTCCCTTCCCCACACTCTCAATATAGCCCTGCAAGTTTGTGCCCCTCAATTGCCCATCCAATTTCCTTTTGAAATCATTCCTTGTTTCTGCTTCCACCATCCTTGTAGGCAGCAAATTCCAGGCCATTACCACTCATTGCTTAAAAAATATTTTCCTCACCTCCTCTCTGCATCTCTTACCCAAAACCTTAAATCTGTGTCCCCCTAGTCCTTGTACTATAAGCTAATGGAAACAGCTTTCCTTTGAGCACCTTATCTGAACCTGTCATGATCTTATACACCTCTATCAAATTTCCCCCAATCTCCTTTGTTCCAAGGAGAACAGCCCCAGCTTTTCCAACCTAACCTTGTAGTTAAAATCCCTCAGCCCTGGAACCATTCTGGTAAATCTCCTTTGTACCCTCTCAAGGATCCTCACTTCCATCTAAAGGGTAATGACCAGAACTGGATACGATACTCTAGTTATGGCCTGACCAACATTTTATAAAGGTTCAGCATAGCTGCTCTGCCTTTGTATTCAATAACTCTATTTCTGAAGTGTAAGATCCCATGTGCTTTGCTGAATACTTTCTCATTATGTCCTGCCACCTTCAAAGATCTATAGACATGAACTGCCAGGTCCCTTAACCCCTGTAAACTCTTTAGCACTGTGCCATTGAGTCTATATTGTCTCTCCCTATCACTTCTGCCAAAATGCATCACCTCACACTTCTTGTTATTAAATTCCATTTGCCACTATTGCTTAAACTACTGAACAATGGGATTGATGTTGACCACCCATTACTGACTGCAGGAGGAAGAGGAACAAGAGCATCAGTAGCACCAGATATTGGAACTTCAAAGAGTAGCACATACTGTTAAGGAGTCCAGGGAGGACAAACCCTGTTCATGTCTACAGGTCTAGACTGAGCTATCTGATTCCCAGTGAGTGAAGCCCAATACCACAGAAAGCACTATGCTGCCTCTGGCGTTTACAGTCATCATGGCCCTGAATTGCAATGCATCAGGGTCATTTCAGTCTGTAGCTGAAGAAATATTGAACATCTGTGAGGGTGCAGTTAATTCCCCCATAAAGCAGGTCACAAACAGGTTGCTTGGGTAATGGGTAATGATTTAATTTTGTTCCCCATGGACCCCAAGAGCCAGCAAGCCTGAACTGGGAGGTTGTAGTCATTGCAAAATTTCCACAAGTGCAGAGTGCCACATTGACTGCACACATGTGGGCCGTCAGGCTCCTGCCAACCAGCCTGGTACCTTCATGAATCACACAGAATTTTGCAACAGTTATATGCTCTCTGACCACTGGCAGTGATTCACACAGGTGTGTGCTCACTTTCCAGGTTGCTGTCTTGGTACCTACAACACACAGCATTTCAGCATTTACCCTCACTTCGATGAGGAGCAACCCATTCCAGGCTGGCTGCTAAGAAATAAGGGAACTCCTCTATAGACCTGGCTGGAAACCAACCTCAAAATCCGAGACTATCAGTGGAAATCAGAGACAACAGCAGTCATTGCTCGATCAGGGCAGCCATCAAGCAGACCATGGGATGCAGCAACTATAATGCCTCTGTCTGGGAGTTTCCTATGGTACACCTCTTGGAGGACTTGGAGGGTAGCGGTGCAATACGTTGTCCTACAGTAGGGGAAAGGTACTGCTAATGACAAATGAAGAGCATCATCTGTTAATTGTGTATTAATCGTTAAATTGTATGCAGGTGGCAGGCATTCATTGGAATTCCTCTTGAGCACATATGAAGGCACACCTATTGAAACTGTAGTGTGGTTGAGTTAGGAGATGTGTGCTTGTAATGTTTCACTCTGTAAATAAATGTAAGACTGAATAAAGATTGGCCCTGGTACTTTCCTTCAGCAACTGGCTTCCTGGATTAGAATACCATCCACCAAATGAAGAGGGGGAAGCTGATGATCCTTGAATAACCGAATTGAAAGTACCACTCAAAGCTCTTGAAAGTATATGAGGATACAAATATAATACCTAAGTGGCCCAGCTGATACCAAGACATCAGCTGGGAATGCATTATTGAACATGCAATGGAAATTTGAAAATGAGTCAATTTTACAACAAATACAAATCAACTTTACTAAAATAGAGTAAGATGTGGAAAGAAGCTCTGACAGTACTGATCAGGAGATTGTAGGCAGCTAAAAACATTAATAGACCCCACCTACCTTGAAGAACAATAAAGGGCAGGGCAAGTTAGCTTTGCTGATTCAGATGAGACACTGAGGGGTTGTGGAGCCTGTGGAAGTGGAGTCACTGCTTTTAGGAAAAAAGGAAAGAAAAGGGGGAAAAATTAGAGACAAAAAATACATTTGTCACCTAGTTGTACTTGTGTGCTTTTTTGGAACCCTGGTAACTTATTCCTTCTTAAAAAAATTAGAAGTATTCTAGGTGGATTCTGAGTCACCAATCTATCCTCCTTCATGTCAACATGAGAAGCTTTCAGGTTATTGGTCTGATTCCATGATCGGATGCTCCTGTCAAGGAGTGTCACTTGCTAGGGTGCGCTGGTCGGGATATCACAGGCCTGCAGAGCCTGATTTTTCCTCCACATAAATTACAGAAACATCAGGGAAGTGGGTCCACGAGTTGCTAACCAGTACTATCTGCAAACTCAGCCCCTTAACTGGGAGAGTCCAGCTCGAGAAGCAGCCCTTATAGCTAACATCGGTTTTTAAAGAAACACCAGAGAAAGAAGGCTGGCCTATCAGGCACTCTAGCTGAAGAGAGTGCGCGGTCACTCAGGATGCATGACAATCATTACTGCTGATGCTCTTTGCACTTTTATCTGGATATCAAACGCACCCTTGTCCCTGCACTAAGATGCTAATAATTGCTTTTGAGCAGCTCTGCCATTAAAGTACATAATGAGAGACAAAATAAAACTAACACAGCTGCTCTTCCTGCTGATTGAGACCAAAAGAAACCAGCTCATGCTCCCACCCTGGCATTGGGTTTGACAATCATGTCACTGTGAGTCATGATTTTATTCGTTGCTGATAGGTTTACGTGTTTGGCTGTGTGTGTATCTATGCTTGTGTGTAGAGGTAGCCTGACATTCAAAAAGTACAGTTGACAACAAACATACAGATCTCTCACCATCTGCTGCACCCCTGAATATAAATGGCCTAACCTCCTGGATCCTGTGGTGTTGATAGATTTGCTGTTGGAGAAAGTCCTTCTCCTCACTCATTGTGAGGGCTGCACCTGTAAAGGAGCGAGCCTCTACATTACATAACAGCATGTCTATGGTGATCAGCTTCCAAATCTAAACATAGCAAAGTGGCAAAACAAAGATAATTCCCTAGACACTGGAGTTAAAAAAAGCTAAGTACAAGAATGCCTTATGTCTCTGAAAATATGTCAAAAAAATTGGACATATAGTCATTGAGTCATGTATAACACAGAAGGAGGCCATTGGGCCCATTGAGTCCACACCGGCTCACCGTGGAGCAATGCAGTCTGTCCCATTTCCCCCACTCGGTCCCTGTATTCCAGCAAGTTTATTTCCCTCAAGTGCCCATTCAATTTCCTTTTGAAATTATTGCTTGTTTCTGCTTCCACTGCCCTTGTGGGCAGCATGTTCCAGGTCATTACCACTCATTGAATAAAAAATATCTTCCTTACATTCCCCCTGAATCTCTTGCCCCAAATCTTAAAGTGTGTCCCCTACTCCTTGTACCATCAGCTAATGGGAAGAGATTTCCTTGTCTCCCTTATTTAAGCCTGTCATAGTCTTGTACACCTCTATCCAATCTCCCCTCAATCCCTTTGCTCCAAGGAGAACAACCCCAGCCTTTCCAACCTAACCTTGTAACTAAACGTCCCCCATTCTAGTAAGTCTCCCCTGCACCCTCTCAAGGACTTGCGCATCTTCTGTGAAGTGTGGTGACCAGAACTGGACAGTCGGGATCTAGTTGGGGTCTAACCAGAGTTTTATATAGGTTCAGCATAACATTCCTGCTTTTGTACTCGATGCGTCTCAATCTAATCAGGACTGCACTAGTAAAATGAGATAAAAGAATATTTTGGTTATGGTTTTTTAAGAGATCTGACTGGTATAAAGTAAATTTTGGTTTAGGTTTATACCATGATTTCGTTGAACTGGTGCCAATTTAACCAGAAGGCTTTTGAACCTGTCATGTTAGGCAGTCAAATGCTGATCAACAACAACAACTTGGATTTATAACTTAAAGTGAACAATCAACTCTCAAATCTTATTAACTAATAGAGGAAAGTGCTCTACGTACATGAGGCATGACAATTTCAAAGAACCTAGAAATGCAGAAGCTCCATGAACGATATCTGCAAAAATAAAATTATATTTGTAGGCCCCCCTTTGAGGGGGACCAAAGTCTTAATCAAAAAGATGAGTTTTAAACAGGGTTTTAAAAGAAGTGAGCAATATGGACAGGCAAAGAGGTTTAAGGAGAGAATTACAAAGTGAGGGGACTAGGCAGCAGAAGGTTTGCCTGCAATTTTGGATGGGGTGTTACTAAAGAGGCTGGAGTCAGAAGAACAGGGAGTGTGGGTGGAGGAAATTATAGGACTGGAGGAGGTGGGTTGAGGAGGTGAAGATCATGGAGTGATTTAAACACATGGATGAGAAATTTAAATTTAAGACTTTAGGGGATCTAGGAGAAATGTAGATCACAAAGAAAGAGGGATGGGCAAATGAGACTTTGTACAGAATAAGGTAGCAGATTTTTGAATGAACTGGTTTATGGAGGTGAAGGGTGGGAGGCTGGCCAAGATAGCTTGGGAGTAAATGAGTCTGGAGGTGACAAAGTCATGGATGAGAATTTCAGTGACAGATGGTTGAGGTGGAGTGGGGGGGTAATTGGTAACATTATGGGAAAAAGGTCATCATGTTGATGAGAATGATATGGTGTCACTCAGCTCATGGTTGATCAGAGTGTTGAAGTTTAAAACAGTCTGGGTTAGAACAAGATAATGGCCAGGACTAACAGAAACATAGAAACATATAATGATTTACAGCAGAATAAGACCATTTGAACCATCATGACCATGCCTGCCATTAAAGAGCTATCCAGTCTAACCCCACCTTCCAACTCTTGGTCCATAACCTTGGAGGTTACCACTCCTCAAGTGCATATCCAAGCATTTTTTAAATGCAATGAGGGTTTTGGCTTCAGCTACCCTTTCAGGCCATGAATTCCACACCACCACCTTCTGCATGAAAAAACTCCTCAATTCTTCTCTAATCCTTCTAACAATTACTTTAAGTCTATGCCCCTGGGTATTTCCATCTCTGCTATTGGAAATAGGTCTTTCCTATCCACTCTGTCTAGGCCCCTCATAGTTTTTCACCTCAATTAAATCTCCCCTCAGCCTCCTCTGTTCCAAAGAAAACAACTCCAGCTATTCAATCTTTCCTCATCGCTAAGATTCTTCATTCCTGGCAGCATCCTTGTAAATCTCTTCTGTACCCTCTCTAGTGTGATCACATTCTCCCGTAATGCGAGGATCAAAATTGTATTCAGTATTCCAGCTGTGATCTAACTAGTGTTTTATACGGTTCTAATATAAACCTCCTGCTCTTATACTCTAGGCCTCAGCCGATAAAGGAAAACATCTTCTATATCCGCTTGACAAACTTACCTACTTGTCCTGCTACCTTCAGGGATCTGTGGATGCAAATTCCAAGGTTCCTCTACATCTCCTGGTATCCTACCATTTATTGTGCATTTCTTTGCCTTGTTTGTCTTCTCTAAATGCATGACGTCACAATTCTCCACATTGAATTCTATTTACCAATTTTATGCCCACGTAACCAGCTCATTGATATATTCCTGCAGTCCATAACTTTCTTCCTCACTAACAAACACACAGGCCAATCTTCGTATCATCCGCAAACTTCTTAATCATGCTCCCTGCATGTACCGTTTATACTCGAGCAATGGCCGGTCTTGTATAAAGGTTGACTCCCGGCTTTTGGCCAAAAAATTCATTCATTTTTTAATATATCTCATGTATAAGTTGACCTCTGGCTTTTAGCCAAAAAATCCAAATTCTTTGTACTTACCATCTGCTTGCCGCTGAAGTCAAACTTGTCCTGGTGCAAACCTATTCATGAATAGAATCATAAAATAGTACATCATTGAAGTCGGCTGTTCAGCTCCTCATGTCTGCAAATGTCAACATGTGATGCCAAGGCTACTTTTGGGGGCAGGGTTGGCAGGAACAGTCTCCAACCTGGCAACGCTGTGATAGTGAGACAATAGGCGAGGGTGGATTTTAACCCCTTGAAACTATTACTCCTGTAAAAGTTGAGCCCCTACTTTTTGGCTAAAAATTTAGTGTTAGAAACTTACTTTTACATGAGTATATACGGTAAGTCTATATACCACGAATATCGAGGGACCCAGTACTAAGCACTACAGAACACCACTGGAAATACTTTTCCGGTCAAAAACCCCATTGACCATATCCCTTTGATACCTACCACTGAGCCAATTTTGGATCCAACTTGCCTTTCCTTTGAATCCTGTGAGCTTTTAAACTTGGGCAATAATACCCAAAATTGACTGGCATGAGTGCAATTGTTTCCTGAAAAGGGATTGGCACTTTCAGGGAAGGATGCAAGTGAGAAAAAGTAAATAAAAAGAGGAAGGTTGGAACAGGGGTTTCCTTTGTTCCAATTTGTCCCAATTAGCAATATAGAAACAAAGAAAATTTACAACATCAAAGGAGGCCATTTGGTCCATCATATCTGTGCCAGAAATAGTTACATTGCATTTCAGAAATTGGCAGAGCTTGCGGTACTTCCTATATACAATGTTTTTGCTGCTTTTACTTTACTCCAGCACCATTGGTTCCTGATAAATGGGTCTCCCACTGTCATCAATGGCAAGTGCAAACTCATTTGTCTCCTCACATCCCATGACAGCATTGATCGGCTGCTAGAACTATTGTCTCCAATGATGGCTTGAGTAACTGTGCTTGCAATGTGACACAAAGATGTGGACATGATGCACTGGGCCAGCTCTGTGTCCATTCAAGGACTGCACTCTGTTCCTTTTATATTGGAGGATTTTTTTAACTAGAGGAGAGGGATTTGAGTTGTTTGTACTAACCTGAGCTAATGCCCTCCAATAGGCCCATTGTAGGTTGTTTTGGAAAATGCAGAACCAGCTACAGTGCGTGCACGGCCAGACGCTAAAAGATCAGGGGTAGCCGAAAGGTTGGTCTTCTGCCTGCTACTTTGGCCTCCAGTAACCCTTACCAAATCCAAAGAACAGGATCATCTAGAAATTTGCAGCAGTTATCTGTGCCAATAGAGGGGCAACAGGAATGCCTATCCCACTTTGCCATCAGAAATAGGGACCAGCACGCTGCTGTTTCAGTGCTACTCACAAGGGGGAAGCTCGAAGTCCTTATTGGACCAAAAGGCATAAGTTGATTTATTCGCTGCCAAGTATGGTGAGCTGGCAGTAAGATACCCAACGGAATTGGTGCCTGCTCCCAGTGGAAAATGTTTGGCATGACAGCGATGCACTTTGTATGGAATTCCCAAAGTACCTCAAAGAATACCCTGGGACACTCCACAAGCTGGTTGCTGGGAGGTGGCAGGAGCGGACAGAAAAAGCATCCACTCTGTCATTGGGGGGTTTGGAACGGAAATTGGAGGAAAAAAACAGCTGATCTGGTTCTAAGCCAAAACGCGGCAGCACCCCCAAACCCCATTCCCCAACTCAACTGTGCTGGACTGTTACCTGCCCAGGAGCTTGAATTTGTAGCATAAAGTGCCTGTTTTCTGAATCTGTATGCAACTGGCTCATAGTGGAGGAAAGATGTTGCACAGTATATACACGGGAAAGTGCACGCAGCTGTTACTCTTCCACAATGCAAAATAGCCTCGAGTGGACGGTTCACCCAACATAGTGAATGCAGAGTCTACATGTTACTTTGTAGTTTGCTAGGAGGGAAAGGGGGAGAGTGAACAACTTAACCTAGTGTAAGGAGTCATGACCTTACGCTGACCCTCTATAGGAAGTGATGGCCATCTAAAAGCAAAGCAGAGCAAAACTTCAGAGAACCCTAATTGTGGAGGAGAAAGAGAAGCCATTATCTAACAATAGTCAACACAGCATTTTGGTATGTGACTAACAATAGGCAAGGTTGCTGTGAATATAGCTGCTCCACCCAGCTCCCATTTAGCACTGGGTTAGAGTATTCACACATCATTGTCAGATTCATCAATTACATAGCTGCTGAGCCTCACAGTTAAAAGAGCAGATATTACTTAATTGTCTGCACTGAATAAAGGACATTTATGCTGTTCAATAAATTTAAGTACTTTCTCAAATTTAAATTTGCTGTAAGTGTCTGTTCCAAATAGATTTTGCATGAAAGAGCTGGCAGCTTCAGGCTATATAAAATATTTTTTGCCTTGACGTTTCTTGATTTAAGACTATTTGGCAATACAGTGTGGGAGAACACAATTAGCTTCAGTAGTGATGGACGATAGTGCTACTGAAAACAATTAAATTAGTTCCATAAAATCTTGATCCATTGTCTACATCAAGGATAATGTAAATTGCAATTGAGGTAGTGGTTTGCTGAATGTTTAAAGATATGATGTATCATTACAAGTTCTGAGGTTTTTGGCCCAGAACTTTCTGGGCCAGCATGATCTGTGACTTTTGCAGTATATTTCACCTTTTTATCCTGACTTCCCGTTGCGAACTTCCTTCAAAATTTCCGGGAAAAGAATTTTGATCATGCCACAGTAAATTTCAAATCAGGGACTTCAGAAGTGGTGCAGCCAATAGCTTACCACATCTGCTGCAATGAACTAATTACGCAGATCAATATTTGCAGGACATAAGTCATGGAATTTGGAATTTCAAATTCTGTTTCTGAAATTGATCACTTGCAGAAAATTGTCTATCAAACAACTGCATTCAGTTTGCAGGTACACTCAAGTTACGGATTTAAAAAATAATTTATTTAGGAGATAATATTCTAATATTCGTAATTTAAGTGACTTTAAAAGTCTCTGCTTAAACAAACGGGGCAAAATTTCCCATTTCTCAGCCGTGAAACAGGAACCAAAAGTTAAATTTTACAGGGCTTGTAATACATCCATCACCACATTAACTCAAATGAGATTCAGTCGTCCCTTGCGGCTGCCATAAACAGGCTTTAGGCCCTGACTGAAAGGGATGGCTGTAGAATGCCAACATAAAGTTAAGCTTTTTACCATCTTTATCTTACTTTATTGTGGAACCAGGAGGAGCAGGAGGGATCCCCGCAGTACTATCTGTCTATTAATGAAGGGTGCCAGGCTCAGCTAAGGATGTTGGAAAGTGAGACAAGCACCAGTTGAATTGAAGGATGTGTACTCTGCCTCTGTGCACTAGGCTGGGTGGTACTGCAGGAGGTAGATGCCTGTGAAAAGTAATGGGGTGGTGGGTAGTTGATGGTGAAATATGCTCAATGAAGGGGAGAAATGAGTTCCTGTGTGTGAGAATGATTTTTTTTTAAAGGTTATTAATTAACACTTTTTTCCCCCCAGTATTAGATTGTCTAATTGTTTTGCAGACTGTGGGGATTTGTGCAGTGATGTACCCCAGAGCTTTAATTTCAAAGTGTGCAGATGACACAAACTTGGAAATGTCATAAACAGGGAGAAGGACAGTAACAGCCTGTCTACCATCTACAAGACACAAGTCAGGAATTTGATGGCATACTCTCCACTTGCCCGGATGAGTACAGCTCCAACAACACTCAAGAGGCTGGACATCATCCAGGACAAAGTACCCAATCCACCATCTTAAACATTCATTCACTCCGCCAACCAGCACACAGCAGCAGCAGTGTGGAGCATATACAGGATGCACCGCAGCAACTTGCTAAATCTGCTTTGACAGAACTCTCCAAACCTACAACCTCTATCTCCTAAAAGGACAAGGGCAGATGATGCAGGGGGACACCATCACCTGTAGGATCCACCCCAAGCCAAGCGCCATCCTGACTTGGAGCTATATTGCTATTCCTTCACTGTAGCTGGGTCAAAATCCTGGAATTCCCTCCCTAACAGCACTGTGGGTGTACCTGCACCACATGGACTGCGGCAGTTCAAGAAGGCAGCTCATCACCACCTTCCCAAGGGCAATTAGGGATGGGCAAAACCATGTTGCAGAATTTTTTCTGTTGGAAACAAAAAAATAGAGTAGAAAGGAAGGATGGTCCTGTATCAAGGATGGTCCTGTATCAAGGAGAAGGGCACCTGGAAGCATTGTTTTATCTCTTGTTGCTTCCTCTGAAGCACCTGCTCCATCCATTACTGTTAAAACACCATTTAGGCATTCCACGTATATTGTGAAGCTTCAGTCTCATTGGTCTTCAAAAGGGAAGCCTAATAACCTTTGCACATATTTATTCACAGTTTCTATGTACTAACCATGAACTAGTGTGGGGAACATCGTGTCTGATAATGGGAGTCTAATGTGGGACTCAATGTGCTCAGATACTTCAGGCACATTAAATGGCATTATTAACCCCAGTGGGGAAGTGCCTGTATGATGGTGCCATTATCAGTGATAATATTAAAGGGCGCAAATTGACAAAGGGACATTTTGATCATTTCAACCAACTTGCCAAGCAGGTTTAGGTTTGTCGTCTGTTTTACACCCTGCCTGATTTTACTCTCCAGTGAAGTTAAGTGTGTGTTGTTAAGTATACAAGTTTAAAGTCATTAGGCTCAGAATTGGATAGCCCCATTTTTGGATTCATGGGTTGTGATTAATGGCCTGCTCACATCTATTGAGATCTTGATGGGCAACACACAAATTTGGTGTACCCACCTTATCTGAATGATTATAATTTTGGCCTGAGCAGTTCCCGATTACCCTCCTCTGTAAGCGTTGCCTGGGGCCTCTGCATTCATCAGGAAGACCCATCAGCTTTGGAAACCAGGTGGTAGAGCCAGCCTCCCTGTCATAAAGGCAGGCTGTCCCTCTTAAAGGAAAGGTGCATTGGGCAAAATTGCTTCAAATTAACATGTCAGAAAATTGAACATCAGGGCAGAGAAAGGGCTCCAGAGTGGTAGATATGACATTGGAGGCATTAGTGCTGGAAGTGGTTAGGAGGAAAGAGGCCATGGTTCTGCAGGGGAACACCCTCAGTATGGAATGGAAGTGGATGTCTAGAGAGTCAACTCCCAGCAGTGCCATGAAAAATCTAATGACCGCACAAGGGTGTCAAGGTCAGTTGCTGCATTTTAATATGATATTTCCTACCTGTTTGCTTCCACATACCTTCAGCTTTGGCAGATATATTACCCAAACACAGTGTGACACAATCACTGATTTCTGCACTCTCTCTTGCAGAGCAAGGTGGCACAAAACAGAATAGAGCAGGGCAGTGTCAGTGGGAACAAGGCTGCCTGCATCCCTGAGCTCTAAGGAGGAGATAGCTTTCAACATCATGGGACTTGCTGCATTGGGCACACTGGCATATGGCATTGCTGAGAACATTGAGGATATGTTCCTGGCTTATGCCCCTTATCAACTCCCAGATCATCCTCATCCTGCTAGCTTTACACCCAATTCCCCTCCCATCAACCTTCCCTTTCAGAGTCTATCAGATGCCCAAGAACTGCCAGCTGCTCAGCCACAGCAGGGGGGAGAAAGAGAGAGAGAAACAGCAAGCAGTGATGAAGAAATCCATCACTTGATTTGACAATTGCAGCCACCAGCTCAGGTATTGGCACTTCAAGTACCTTGGAAGCTGGTATAGAGTTGGGATAAGCAAGTGGTGAGCCATCTGGGCACGAGGGGGCTGCAGGCAGGCCGGGGAAAATGCTGGCTCACTTGTTCCAGAGGGGCAAAGGTGTGGACAGGTTCCTCAGGTGAGGACCTCGACGGGGTGGCGTACTGGACAGCACTGATGTGCATGCACATTGAGATGCTGTGTGCAATGACTGACCAGCCAGATAATCTCTTATTACTGTAAAGGAGCAAATTCAGCTCCAACTTTGTTGCATTGAGAGTGTGACCTCTCCATAGCCTCTGCCTATCCTGCAGACCCAGAGACACTGTCACTGTTGCTCCTATACCTGTTGTAGCCTTTGTGTGGATAGGCCACCAAACCTTCCCTGTGAGGTTGCAGCAACACTGTATCAAATACAGATGCTTTGTTTTATTCATTCGTGGATGTGGACGTCACTGGCTGAGCCAGCATTTATTGCCCATCCCTAGTTGCCCTTGGGAAGGTGGTGTTGAGCTGCCTTCTTGAACTGTTGCAGTCCATGTGGTGTGGGTACACCCACAGTGCTGTTAGGAAGGGAGTTCCAGGGTTTTACCCAGTGACAGTGAAGGAATGGTGATTTATTTCCAAGACAGGATGGTGAGTGGCTTGGAGGGGAACTTCCAGTTAGTGGTGTTCCCATGTGTCTGCTGCCCTCGTCCTTCCAGATGGTAGGGGTCATGATTTGATAGGTGCTGTCTAAGGAGCCTCGGTGAGTTCCTGCAGTGCATCTCGTCGATGGTGCATACTGCTGCCAGTGTGCATCGGTGGCAAATGGAACGAATGTTTGTGGATGGGGTGCCAGTCAAGCAGGCTGCTTTGTCCTGGATGGTGTCAAGCTTCTTGAGTGTTGTTAGAGCTGTACTCATCCAGGCAAGTGGAGAGTATTCATCACACCCCTGACTTGTACCTTGTAGATGGTGGACAGGTTTTGGGAGGTCAGGAGGTGAGTTACTTGCCCCACTATTCCTAGCCTCTGACCTGTTCTTGTAGCCACAGTATTTATATGGCTATCCAGTTCAGTTTCTGGTCAATGATAACCCCCAGAATGTTGCTAGTAGGGGGTTCAGTGATGGTAATTCCTTTGAATGTCAAGAGGCGCTGGTTAGATCCTCTCTTGTTGGAGATGGTCATTGCCTGGCACTTGTGTGGCGTAAATATTACTTGCCACTTGTCAGCCCAAGCCTAGATATTGTCCAGATCTTGCTGCATTTGGACATGGACTGCTTCAAGCTCAAGACAAGAGACCTGCAGAAACAGTCCAGAGTACTTCCAGGCAATTTGCAATAGAAAAAGTTGTCAAAAATGACTTTACCTGCAGCTTGGTCTGGCTCTTGAGGATCACTAGTGCAGGGCTCACCTTGCAGCCTCGCGCCAGATCATCGGAGAATGATGAACAAACATGTACACAAGACCTTCATGGCCTAATTTGGAATTCTGGCATCATATCAGTCAGCCAGGGTAGCATTGATTCAAAGCCTTCCAGCACACACAGGGGATACATCCGTGTGCGTCCTTCTCCTGCTGCAATGCTGCATGTGCCATGCAGAAAGTGGGCAGTGGCACATCATACCTCGGGAAGCGGCGATAGGCCTCCACATAGTGCCGCTTAAGGCTTGACAAAAAGCGTATTTGAGGTCTAGGATCTCAAACCTGAGACTAAGGTCATGTTTTACCGGGCAGCAGTGATCCCCATGCTCCTATATGCTCTGGGGACTTGGACAACCTATGGCAGCACCTCAAAGCACTGGAGAAGTACCACCAGCGGTGTCTTCACAAGACCTTCCTAATCCAGTTGCAAGAATGGTGGTCCAACAGCAGCATCCTCTCTCTAGCCAACATGCCCAGCATGGAGATGCTAATTACTTAAAACCAGCCCCACCTGACCAGACAAGTACTGTGATTCATCTGGTATGCCTGACAACAGACTCCTGAAGCAACTGTTCTACTCATTTGTGGCAGGAAACTCCCAGGAGGACAGCGGAAGCTCCTTTGGAATGTCCTCAAAGCATCCCAGAAGAGGTCAAACATTCCCGACAACTCATGGGAGCCCCTGGCTTGTGACTGACCAAAGTGGAAAAGGCTTATTTAGGAAGGCAGTGAACTCATCGAGAGACTTCGTTGGGAGCTCACCGAGGTGAAGTCGAGGCATCGGAAAGAGTGCACAAACCTCCGACCTCATCTGCCCAATCCTTCAGGGGCCACCTGCCCCGTATGTGGGAGAGTCTGCAGATCGTGCATTGGACTTATCCGCTATCTCAGAACCCATTGAAGCAGAATGGAAGCAAGTCATCCTCGATCCCAAGGGACTTCCTAAGAAGACGAGAGGGCTCAAGGTGACACTACGTGACTGAATCTCTAGCTCATTGTCTCTGTGAATGAGAGCCATAGAGGCAGTCATATACTTATAGATTTATTAAAGGAAATTATATTCACAGATAACACACACAATGGTGTAAAGGCTGTGGGAGACCTTATGTCACAGTTACTGAGATCAGTAGCAGGGTGATCAGCCCTGAGTCTTCCTAACCTCTCGCCACAATAATCTCACTTTTATTCCTCAGCTAAAAGGCCATTAGCACCTCTTCCATAACATTTATGTGTGGTTTGTGCTAACATGCATTAGTTCAGCATTCTAAAGACTCACTTTCTAGTCGGTATCAATGGATCGAAGTTTTATGGTCTTTACTCACCTGGCCTTCAGGCAGTAATGCAGGGATGTTGAAGCAAGATAAAGAAATATTATTACAATACAAGTCATGGAGGGGCCTTGAGTGTCTAGGCAGTTCTTTTGGACATTTTTCACAATACTGTTGCCAGCAGATTCTGTAAAAGCTGTCTGTTTGATAGAAAATAGAGCCTTTACCATAAAATGGGTTCTTTAATAACCCTTCCTGCTAATATTCCTACCAATGTAAAACAGGTGGCTGACTCACTTCTGTCAGCTTTCCCTTGGGCAGGTTAGATTAAAATGAGCTGAGTGTTGTTTCTTCCATTAACGACAGTCTTTAATATCAATGCTCAACTTCAGTGAGCTGGTGGCAGCTGAAACCCACATTCTCATGTGTCTTGCGAGTTACTGTCAAGCATTGGGCTAAATTTAAAAGATTGGTGGCAGATTGCCTCTTTTTCAGCAATGGCAATCAACCATAGAACCACAGAACCATAGAAAAGTTACAGCGCAGAAAGAGGCCATTTAGCCCATCGTGTCAGCGCCAGTCACTCTGGTCTTCATTGGTAGCAGTCACAGGTAGAAAGACAAATAGCAGAGAGTGCCGTGGAGGTTGAAGATCTTTTAATGCTGCTTGCCAGAGCCAATTTTATAACATAAAAATGTCATAAGGCCAATGCATGGCTCAGGCTTATAAATGAATGCTTCTAATGCATGAACTTACTTGAGGTAAGAGGTAGGTAATGCAAGTTAACTCAGAGACTATCCTAACTAAAGTCCAGTCCAAGGGAACAAATTGAATACAGTCAAGGCGCAATACATATAGGAAATTGCCTCCTTGAGAGCACAGTAGGATCCAGATAGATTGTTTGATTTGTCCTGGGGCAACATCAGATTTTGCCTTCAAGTACAACCTGAGTAGATCAATTCCTTGTAGCAGAAAATATGCAGCAAGAAGTGGGCAGTATTGTTCATCACTATAATTACTTGCTTATCTGAGGTCTGATCCTTTGTAAAACAAGGCGAATATCAAACAGAACATTCACCTCTTTGATGTGGGGCTGATACACAAACATGCTTTTGAGTGAGCATCAAATAACTCATCCGTCTTCTGTAGTGAAGTGTGACCCTTAAACTCACTGCCTCAGGTTTGAAAGAAAATGCAACAAGGTTCAATTCTGTGAAGGATGAAAATAGAGACTGAGAAAATCTCATTCTGGGACCACTTCCAGCCTGTGCAATATAAACTGGGGTGCAATTTTAGATTTACCACCAGAACGTAAAGAGTGGCATACACACGCGGAATGGCCATTGTGCCAGTTAAGAGAAAGTTACTGGTGTCCATGGTACTGTACCCCCAGCAAAAAGCCAATGTCTTCAGGAAAGGTGAAAACATGGGCAAACAAAGAAAGCAGCCAGAAAATTCCCCTGTGAGGTGAAAAGGGAGAAATAAAACGGAGTCCATGTCATTAAAATTGGTGACACAGAAATCTATAATGATGCCTGATCCTCCTCTTTTCCTTTGTTGATTTCTCTTAGACAGTAGCACTTAAAATAAATGGGCCACATGCTGCAGACAAGATGCAGCTGCACTTGCAATAGATGTCAGGCATAACAAGGAAGGGAAACACTCCTGCTGGGCAGACACAAGCTAAAGATAAACAGACCTGCCCACAGGAAATGATGACAAAGTCTTACATCGCCCGTGTGACAGGGTGGCAACGACCTCAAGGTCAAACCTAACCCGGGGAAAGACTGTACTGTCAGTGTGAAAATGGTATAAACCCTGCCATAATTAATTTTTATTTTCAATTACCTGGGTACCAGACAAGCAAAAGCAAACTGCAATGACTACGAGTCTCCAGATCAAACTACTGAGAAATCTGGATAAGTAGAATTTATGTTTATCTGTCATGGAGTGCACACTTTTTCTGTGAGGGAACACACACTTATCTAAGACCAGAGATTTCAGACACGGGTTGCCAGGTGACAAATTTTGAAGAGCTCCAAGTGTGCATGAGGGTACTGTTAGTGTTCAATCAGCTAAAATTACACAGTTGTGCCACCATAAAATCGGTATAGAGTGGCTAGCCATAAACTGCAAGAACATAGCTTGAGAGCACATTTAACTCATGTGCTCCTATGGGTCCCACATATTAGAACACTATTTTGTAGCAAAATCCAGTCACTTGGAATCTGTGATTCATTGACACCAGTTCACTTCTGTGTACACATAAAAAGTACACAGTTGTTTTAAAGCCATTATGACATTTTATCTGCTTTTTGTATGCATGCGAGTGAGGGACATTAAATCTGGGGAATAGATTTCCATTTCAGATGCTCATCCGGTTTCAAAATCAAGCATTCCCATGCCAGGCATGATCCCATGTCAGGCATAACATGTTTTGTTGTGCATGCTACAACTTGTATAGCATGTTTTGATGTGCATGTGTTTATATAGCATGCATAAGGTAGTAAAATGCCTCGAGATGCTCCTCAGGAGCAGTAACAAACAACAATAAGCCACGTAAGGAGATATTAGGGAGGATCATCAAAAACTTGGTTAAAGCGATAGATTTTATGGAGCATCATAAAGGAGGAAAGACAGAGAGCATTAGAAAAACTAGCTGCTTTTATTTCCAGACATTTTAGAATACTATCATCAAAGTAATACAAGAGACCTTGGCGTATAATTGCCACAGTATTCTTACTCCAATTAAGGAATCATTAACAATCCACAAGTACAAATATTGTACATAGCACAAACTTGCACACATTTCAGCTGAGTCACTGGATGACAATCAGGAGAAGGTGTTTCTGGCTAATTTTTCCCTGGCTTAACTCAGGTATGCTGAGGTCAATTGCAACACCCTAGCTGCCAACCCAAGTTGAGGGCAGCCAACTCAGAACAGAGTGGCAATCAAACCTGGGGCATTCTATAATGTATCAACTACTAGCCCAGCAGGGGATCTATCTATATGCAAGACTGATGTCCCTTATTCATGATTACTATGTAAGGAACAACTTTTGAATAAGATATTGATTCAGCCTCACAGTGCGAGCAGATGTACTTGATTTAACCTTACATTTGTCTATCATTTGCCTACACTTTGTTGATGGCAAACTTTGGTCTCCAGGAGCATTTTTGAAACTATTCATAAATATATTTATTAATATAAAGGCAGACCCTTGCTTGGGCTTCAGCTATTTAGGATTTTCCTGAATTCTATGTAGTTTTTTTTGTAAAATTAACTTTGCAAGAGGTTGCAATTAATTTAATGCTGATAAGCTTGCTCACTGATGTGTATTCTACAGAAGGCCACAAAGGTTTACCCTTCAGAGAAGCACTAGTAACTTTGTAAAGATGAAGCACAGGCTGCTTGTAGCAGATAAAAGCAAAATACTGCGGATGCTGGAAATCTAGAACAAAAACAAAAGTACCTGGAAAAACTCAGCAGGTCTGACAGCATCTGCGGAGAGGGATACAGTTGACGTTTCGAGTCCGTATGACCCTTCATCAGAACTAAAAAATATAGCTATATTTTTTAGTATTAGTTCTGATGAAGGGTCATATGGACTCGAAATGTCAACTGTATCCCTTTCCGCAGATGCTGTCAGACCTCAGACCTGCTGAGTTTTTCCAGGTATTTTTGTTTCTGAGCTTGTAGCAGAGTTGCTTCTTCCTTCTCCACTCTATTTCATTATTCCCCATCACATTTCTGTGATTTTTCTTTACCTGTTTCTTTTTCTCTTTGACATGTCTTAATATTATTTCTGTGTCATATCTGTGCTTTTGTTTCTTCCACTGCCTCTGTGGTTCTCTCTCTCTGGTTACTACTCTGTTCTTTTGTGTGTTTGTGTGCATTTATGTGTGTGCCTGTGATTCTCTGTCTGTATTTATGGTTCTCTCTTTGTTTCTGTATGTTTGTCTGGTTCTCTCTAAATTCTCTTGTGTGTCTGAGATTTTCTCACTCTGTCCCAGTATCTATAGATAACTTACTCAGTTCCTGTGTGTATCTGTAATTTATTCTCTGTCCTTGCATGAATTTGTGCCTCATGAGCTCTGTCCCAATTGGCTTCTGTAATTACCCCCTTCTGCATTGCTAAGTCTTTTTTCTGTGTCCGTGTGCATCTGTGATTCACTCATTCTGTCTTCCATGTATCTGTAATTCTCTTTCTGACCATGTGTATTCTGCTATCTCTCTTTCTGTATTATTCTATCTGCTCGTCTCTTTCAGTTTCTGCTGGCATCCTCTGTTCCTCTGTCTGTCAAAACCTGCGATTTGATCTCTGTCGCCGTGTCCATATTTTTCTATAAAAGCAACTTGGTTACTATTAAAAGAAACATTGTCTATAGTAATTAACATACAACCCATCTAAAAGAGACTTATCAGCTTCCTAACGCCAGCTCAGTTTATCAAATAATAGAATACAGCTCCTATTATTCTGAGACCAGAAAATTTGGTATTTGGCCAAATTTTCTTTTAAAATGAAAGCACCCTATTAGCTTGGTATAGATTATACTGCAGAACGTATAATTTGTAATTAACAAATGCATGACTAACTGATGCTAATCAATTTAAAACCACAGCCTGACTAACAATAAAAAGACAAATATCCAGTCAGCAGATTTTCACCTACTGAAAACTCTGGGTACATAAGCCACAGGATCCTCCTAATATGAGGCTGTCACACCCTGGTACAATTTTCAAGATATAGGTCCTATGTTTTCCTATATTATTTCCACATATTATAGGGAACAGATGATTTCAGAAACGCTCAAGTTCATGTTTTTCATGCGTAGTTTTGCTAAAAAATAGAATTTGATAGGGTGCCCAATGGTGGGAGTTTTGGAAAGCAGTTCCAACTGTTGGCTGCAGGAGGATGTGAATGCATATATTGTGTGTCACAGAGTCGCTGCAGGAGATAGTAACTAAGGGTGAATTAATCTTTATTACCTGGTTCATTAAGGATAATTCACAGATGGCTGATATGGCAAGTTGGTCAAAGTTTGTAGCACTAGTGAGGTGACCAATGAAATCCAAACCACAAATATTTATACAATCTGAATTTTTGAGCTTTGTGCATAAGCAGCTGCCAACTGGCATATCCACTGATAATTTCACTTAGAATTGATCCAGGAGCAGGTATCAGAGAGGGTTTAGGACCCTTTACCACGCTGCCTCAGCTTTCGGTCCGATAACAGGGTTCTGGGATGGGATTCCGTGCATGCCCAATTGTACTGCTTGAAATAAATAACCAGGCCGAGGATCATTCAAGTTGCCTAGTGCAGTAAGAGTAGAGAGATGAGAGGTGTATTCTCCTCCCGCCAATCCTCGATCACTCTTTGACTCATAAATGCATTCCCTCATGTGGCCCAACTAAGATTGAGTAAGGCAGCACAGGTTAGCGATAATGGCAGGGGGTGCGGTTGTGGGGGTGGTGAGGGGATAGGTCCCAAAATAAGATATGGGGATCATGATGCACGATTAACCCACACATGTTCAAAGTGATGCAGGCAGCACCCGAACCTCATGTTACCTGCTAATTATAATGATAGTGGCTCGCAGCACAGTGCTGAACATGCTGCTGAGTTGTTGCATGCCTCAGCAGGGGGCTAGCACCACTTAAAGTTAGCCTGTACTACTTAAAACCAGGCTGCACTTTTTAAAGACAAGATGTGTTCTAGCTGTGGCAGTGGCTGAAGTTGCCTTAGGAAGAGTGGAAGACTAGGATGAAGTCATAGAAATGGCACAACAGGTCAGGGAATGGCCAGAAGGCTTTCAGATTCCATGCTAGAAGCTTTGATGCAAGAGGCTGACAGGAGGAGAGAGGACCTCTTCCCTCAAGGGGACCAGGAGGCCCCGCAGGCAACACTGAGCAGGCAGTGGGAGGAGGAAGCAGTTTTGGTCATTGCCAGCAGTCTGTCCTTGAGGACCTGGATGCAGTGCCAGAAGAAGTTTAATGACCTCACACAACTGGTCAAGGTCAGTGACTGCATCCTCACATGCCATATCCTATCAAATGCACCACTAGCCTCACACACTGTTCCAATCATTAATCCCCCTTCACTCGCCTCGATCTATATCAAACGTGATTGAAATCTCACATTCTAATACTTTATCTCACCCCCACACTCATAGCACTGCTGAAACCATGCACTGACATCTCACAGCTTCCTCACACTGCCAGCTATATAACTGTGGCAGGCACATGATCCAAATATACTGAGACACTTCCCTCTCTCTTGCAGGACAAGTTAGCACATAATAGGCGGCAGCAGCAGCTAACCAGCCAGGGCAGGCACAGCTACATGTGTTCACTCCCATAAAAGAGAAGGTACTGGGAATAATTGGTGCAGCCATCACTGAGAATGTGGCCAGTGATGTCACTGAAGTCGCCGGGGGCAATGGTATGTTCCTGTCTAATTCATCTTCTCAAGCCCCATGTCACTCACATCCAGCAATCTGTTATGATGTACAAGTTGCAGATGGTGTAACCATGCACTTCTTGCTTTCTCACTCCTTCTTACACCCTGTCCCTGACCTTGTGTCTTTCGACTTTCCCATATCCAAAACAACTGGCTGGCCTGCCACTGGTGCAGGAGGCTGAAGGCCTAGATTGAGAACAGACAGTGGAAGGAGAAACATCTTCACTTAACCCGACACAACCACCGGCTTAGATGCTGACACTGCTCAAACTTTAGAGGGTACCACTGTGAAGGAATGCAGCTATAAATTTGAAGTTATAAGAGAATCTAGCTATAAATAAGGAGTTATAAGATTAATAATAGTGATTCTCCTATGTAGTAGGGATTAAAAATTAAAAGCACAGTTTATCTGCTGGACAAAGGGACAAGAGTTTAAAAGTTTATAACCATGTCTGGGCATAATTGTGTGCTGAAGGACAACAGCATCCTGTGGCATAGCCTCTAACACAAGGTGGTTCTGAAAAAAATGGGAACCGGCCTTTATGTCACCTCAGCAAGGCATTGATAAATTGTAAGATACTACAATCTAACAATGGATAACCTTAAGGGTGACTTTAAATAACTTATTAACTGAATCCTGGAAACTGGGTGTTCCAAGGAAATGACCTCTCAGTATCCTGGTTGGCTGAATGATGTTGGCAAAAAACAAAGCAAGTTGTCCAGCATGAGTGCTCAACATGCTTCCTGCTGGTTTAGTTCTTTTAAGGTATAAATATTGAACCACACAGTAGGATTTTTGATTAATTGGATTTGCTCCAGCATCTCTCAAGGTAAAGGCATAGCTTCTGTAGTGTAGTGATGATAGTTCTCCCCTTAATTGGGATAGGGGTATCTTGCTAGTCTCAATAGCTTTCTACTCATGGATTTAAAGTTAATACTACTTTAAATATTGATGGATATCTTAAATATCTCTCTGTATCATTAATAAGGCTTGGATCACCTATTAGAAACAAGATTATACTTACTTTTCCTAGAACTGCCAATGTTGCGATTACCATCAAAATAGCATATTCAGTTCTTTAATACACTCTTATATACTTTAGAAAATATATTGTCTCATATAGTTTTCTGCGTCCAAACTCTAAAACCCATCTCTATACCCTCTTCAGTGGAGAAGTACATTGTTGAGGAGCAATGCCTGGACCCTTGTAATATCCGGGTTATTATAGTCTAGCTAAAACTTGTTAAAAAGGCTACCTAGGGGATGGT
Source organism: Cetorhinus maximus (assembly GCF_964194155.1). Classification (NCBI taxonomy): domain Eukaryota; kingdom Metazoa; phylum Chordata; class Chondrichthyes; order Lamniformes; family Cetorhinidae; genus Cetorhinus; species Cetorhinus maximus. The sequence continues at coordinate 118,728,167 of NC_135886.1, forward strand.
AATATTCTCTGGTGGTTCCTTTCCTTTGGGAAGAGTTGGATCAGTTGTTCAGACCCATTTAAGAGTCTGCGAGGCCTGACTTTCTCAACCTTAAGTGAGAGTGATCATCTGAGCAGTGCGCCTGATCCGGAATAGTCACAAAAAGAGCAATATTCGTGCTCAGCTGTGCAGATGTGCAGCTGCACAGCAATCTGAAAGGTACCACGGAGGCCTTGTTCTGCGAAAATTAAAGGGACTGCATTCTAGAAGAAGCAAACTACGCACAATTAAATTTTATGAAGATCATTTGTGGTGAGTCACCAGGGACGAGTACATTGCAGCCAGATAGTGGGAATGGATAGCATGGGTGCCAGCTCCCTGGGGTGCAAGGCCACACATGAATTCTGCTGCAGAAGATTAAGATGAGGCCTTCAATGGGGTGGCATTCAGAAAATGCCTCACCACCACCTTCTCCGGGGCAAATAAGAATGGGCAATAAATGCTGACCCACATCTCGTGAATGAATTTTTAAAAAGTACATAAAAATGCTTGGTGCATTGGCAGGCCTGCCAGATAGCCTACTGTCACTGTCAAGCAATATGTAGGAGTTGGCACAGGGTGGTGTGCAGAGCTCGGAGCCCATCCTTTCCAGCATGGAAGTGATGCTTCCAGCTCCAGGAGAACTCGGATAAAGTTGGTATGGAGTAGTTGCTTTCTGGTGGCTTTTCTTGAGAATCATAACCAAAAGGACACTGTAATGTTCACTAGGAGAGGAATTGCATGGGATTTCATGCAGAGTCAAATGCTGCACTCATGGTCAGCCTGCATGGGACTTGGATGTCCCAGGTGTCTCCTTCCTTCCCCCTCCTCTTTTTCCTTCTCCTGAAATGCTTGTTGAATCACTGGTGTCTTCATGGTGGCTGCAAATCAGGTCACTCGCTCTGGCGACTACTGAATGGCTTTTCTGGAGCGCCCGAGGCAGCTGAATTATTTCTTCAGCACTCTAATCACCTCCTCAATAACATTCCTTTTGGCAGCACTGCTCTCATTATATGAGTGTTGGCCACTTGTGGTTGGTTTGTGTAGGGGTTTGCATCAGCCAAGTGTAGATTGTATAGGGGAGATGGTGGCATAGAGGTAAAGGCAGACAAATCACCAGGACCTGATGGCCTGCATCCAAGGGTTTTAAAGGATGTGCCTGCAGAGATATTGGAGGCATTGTTCGAAATATCCCAGAACTCACTGGATTCTGGGAGAGTCCCAACGGATTGGAAAACAGCTTATATAACATACCTGTTCAAGAAGGGAGGGAGACAAAAAGCAGGAAACTATAGGCCAGTCAGCCTAACATCTGTTGTTGGGAAAATACTAGAGTCCATTATTAAGGAGGAAATAGCACGACATTTAGAAAAGCTTAACGCAATCAAACAGAGTCAACATGGCTTTGTGAAAGGGAAATCATGTTAACAAATTTGCTAGAGTTCTTTGAGGATATTGCAAGCATACTGGATAAAGGGGAACCGATAGATGTAGTGTATTTGGATTTCCAGAAGGCATTCGATAAGGTGCCACATAAAAGGCAATTGCACAAGGTAGGAGCTCACGGTATTGGGGGTAATATATTAGCATGGATTGAGGATTGGTTAACACAGAGAGTCAGGATTAATGGGTCTTTTTCAGGTTGGAAAGACGTAACTAGTGGGGTGCCACAAGGATCAGCCCTAGGGCCTCAATTATTTACTATCTATATTAATGATTTGGAGGAGGGGGCAGAGTGTAATGTATCCAAATTTGCTGACAATACAAAATACATGGGAGGACATATTGTGATGAGGACATAAGGAATCTGCAAGGGTATATAGATAGGTTGAGTGAGTGGGCAACAACTTGGCAGATGGAGTTTAATGTAGGAAAGTGTGAGGTCATGCACTTTGGTAGGAAGAATCAAAAGGCAGACTATTATTTAAATGGAGAGAGACTCCAAGAAAGTGCAGCACAGAGGGATCTAGGTGTTCTTGTACATTAAACACAAAAAGTTAGCTTGCAGGTGTAGCAAGTAATTAAGAAGGCAAATGGAACTTTGGCCTGTATCGCTAGGGGTTGGAGTTTAAAAATAGGGAAGTCTTGTTACAACTGTACAGGGTGTTGGTGAGGCCGCACCTGGAGTACTGCGTACAGTTTTGGTCCCTGTATTTAAGAAAGGATATACTGGCATTGGAGGCAGTTCAAATGAGGCTCACTCAGCTGATTCCTGGGATGAAGGGGTTGACTTATTACGAACAGCTAAACAGGTTAGGTTTGTTTTGTTTTGGATTTCCAGCATCCGCAGTAGTTTTTTGTTTTTAAACAGGTTAGGCCTTTATTCATTCAAGCTTAGAAGAATGGGGGGAAATGTTATTGAAACGTACAAGATTCTGAGGGGCTTGTCAGGTAGATGTTGAGAAGATGTTTCCGCTAGTGGGGCAATCTCGAACTAGGGGACATAGTTACAGAATAAAGGACGCTGATTTAAAACTGATGCGAAGGAATTTCTTTTCTCAGAGGGTAGTGAATGTCTGGAATTCTCTAGCTCAGAGAGTTGTGGAGGCTAAATCACTGAAAGTATTTAAAGAGGAGGTAGCTAGATTTTTGAAATATCGGGGAGCTGAGGGCTGAGGAGCTGAGATGAAAGAGGAGTTGAGGCCTGGGGCAGATCAGCCATGATCTTATTGAATGGTGGGGCAGGCTTGATGGGCAGAATGGCCTACTCCTGCTCCGATTTCTTATGTCCTTAATGCCACTAGACTAGTAATCCAAAGGCCCAGCTGATGCTCTGTGGACACGAGTTCAAATCCCATTACGGCAGCCCATGGAATTTAAATTCAATTGATAAATCTGGAATTATAAACTATTCTCAGTAATGCTGACCATGAAACTATCATCAATTGTTGTAAAAAAATACCTATCTGGTTCACTAAATCCCTTTAGGGAAGGAAACCTGCCATTCTTACCTGGTCTGACCCACAGCAATGTGGTTGACTCTTAACTGCCCTCTGAAATGGCCTAACAAGCCACTCAGCTCAATAAAGAGAGCCCTTAGCACCAAGCAGCCACCTTCTGGTTTGAGGTGGTAGCTGAAAGATTGCTGAAACAGCAGACTGAAACAAAATGAACCCAGCATGACTGCTGCTCAGACAGCGGGCATTCAATTGCGCAATGTGCTGGGCATGGTTGCACACCAACAGCACATTCAGTGAGTGATAGCATTTGCGGCTGTGAGTCATTTCACCTTTGAGATACAGAACCTGCAAAGTCAAGTGTGAGCGGTCATTGGCACCTGACATCATGGGGCAGTCCGCTATGCTGGCAAAATCAAATCCACGTGCTCCTCCTGCTTCTCGCTGTTCAGAGAGAAGACAATGAAGTCCCCTCTCCTGGCGTACAGAACTTCTGTCACCTCCTGGATGGAGTGATGGACTGCAGGATATTAGCTATGTCACCTGGTTCACATGTGAAAAAAATCAGGGGCGCATTAACTTTCACAGCCATGGCAGTCCTGTCTTTACCCTATACTCTGTGACTGCAGGTCTGGTTCCACCTCCTTGATGAATTGTAAACACTGAAAACACTGCTCCTAGCTTAGATGGAGGTAAGAGAATTGCTTCTGGAAACCCCTAGGTGGGTAAGGCTAACATCCCTCCCCATCCTCCTCTTCCTCCCTCTGCAAGCAGCTTGTCTTTGCTCCATCTCCCCCTTAAGCTGCTGTCCAAGGGAGATGGCCGGTGATGATCTCAGAAACCTCAAAGGAACAGCCAACACTTTACTCATGAGCAGCACCATTTCCTGCAGATTTTACCAAGTGTTTTCAAGTCTTCCAAAACCTAATACTTCTACAAACTCAGCAAGAACCAGCAAGAAGCTAAAAAGCAACTAACCTGCAAGTTTCTGATGATTGCACCTTTAAATAGCATTGGTGGGGGGGCCTGCTGTGCTGTTGAACACATCTTCAGCTGTGTGTGTTTAAGAGAGGGTGTTAACTAGAGTGGCAGGTTCATAAATGCGGATGTCTAATCAGCATTTGCATACTTGCAGCACACGCACATAATGCCCATGATGCCCACACAAATACACTCAAGAAGATGGTGTTTGGTGTGTTCCATGTTGTGGGTGGGCAGAAGCTGCACAGGTGCCACTTTTATACTGAACCATCACCTGTGAGATGCCAAACCTACTGGTGCTATCAGGGTGACCAACCTCCTGGGGAAAAGGAAGGGACTCCAGAGGGGTGCTGGAGAACCCGTGAGGTGGTGGGGAACTGGCGAGCCTGGAAGAGTTGGGGGTGCTGTAGAGAGCGGAGGAGTGTTGGGGGTGGTGGGGGGCCTTCTTCATAACGTACATGATGCTATCGCTGCATGACCTGCACTGATACTCTGGTACAGCCGGCTCATAACGCTTCCCCCCACCACGGACACCCACTGAACAGCCCCACTCAAAACTTACCACGCTGCTGCGACTGACACATAGACAGATGGAAGACTTCAGCAGGAGAAAAAATTCAGGACATATACAAATCGCTGAATTATGGGACAGTCCCAGAAAATCCAAAGCGGATGGCCACCTGGGTGCTATGGGGCTAAAATTTGCGGCCCAGAGAACTGCTTAGGACAGTTTTGAGTTAAGAAGTGATACCCTACACAGTCAAATTGCCCATCACCCTTCACTATCTAGGCTTTACAAGAAGAATCGTTCATGCAGATTACTGCCTGGCAGAAGGAAGAAAATGGGAGGTTAAAGGGAAGAAAATCGAAGGGAAAATTGGACAGCTAATGACGCCATTTACAGTGGGTTGACATATCAACTAAAATAAAAAAACAACTTAAAAATCCATGCTTCTCTCAGCATGCAGTGACGTTATTACACTAAGGGAGCAAAGTTGTATCTATTTTTTTCCAAAGTATTTCATGCATAGAGGACGAATACTGGTTTTGTGCTGGAACTTCACTATCCTCAAATTTTCTCAATCCTTTGCCATACTCCTGAGTTATATTTGTTAAAATGCCACTTAGCTCGTTGACATAGATTCGCCCCAAAATACCAGACAATGAGAGTTTCCTGCATTTGCACCAGTTTTGAACGGGTGTAAATTTACACCAAAAATTTTGGCTACAGCAGAACCCAAAGTCATATTTCTGGTGTATTATTGTGATCTTTTAAGGATTTCCCCTAACTGACACTTGCGTTGTATTTTCTATAGCTTTGAAATGCTTTTTATGGCATCAGTATCTGTTACATTGCAAAAAGGAAATCTCCCATGATTGTATTTTTGTAAAACATTGCATTTAAGGTATATAAATGATGACCTGATGGCTTCAAGCTTTAATTTTCATACCCATTAATGGCCCTCTTTAATTACTACGGTTATGTTCTGAGCTTTCCTTGAGTGCTGATAGTTTACAATGACTTTTGCTTTGAGTTTTACATTCCAACATATGCTATTGAGATTTTCCGGAAATTTCAACACAAATTTCTGTCAGCAAGCTCAGTGTAAAAACAGATGTAAATTGCCATGTATTTGTTCAACAACAACTTGCACTTATATAGCGCCCTTTAGTGGAGTGAAACATCCCAAGCCAATTCAGGAGCAATCCCTTGTTTGCGAAAATTTCAGGTGAATGCAGAAGACACAGCTGTCAGTGTCTCGAAGTGAAGAGTTTCATATTCTGGAACAATTTAGGATTATTTGATACCAGCTGACTCCAATACCATTCATGAAAAAAATATAACGGTTAACAAGACTGAGTTTTTTTTTAAGTCAGAATTTTTGCTATTCAGTTAGGAATTTGCATTTATATGGTGTAGAAAAACAAGCAGGGCAGTAGGGTGAAGGAAGTGGCATGTTGCTCCTGCGCATGTCACAGTCCCAGTGCAAACGAAGGTCGGAGGCAGCATCAGCTGCTGGCATGGGATCAAATCCCATGGAAAACATAGGCCTTAGCACTAAACTGCCCTCATATGGCCAATAATCCTACTGATATGCAGTCTAGGTTCACACATGAACATTGACCAACTGGGTGATTTATTGCAAAGCACTCAGGAACTGTGGAGACATTTGCTCCTTCAACTTCATCTTCCAAAACTGCAATCTCGACCATCTAGAAGGACAAAGGCAGCAGACGCGTGGAAACGCCATTACCTGCAAGTTCCTCTTCAAGCCACACATCATCCTGACTTGGAAATATATCGCTGTTCCTTCACTGTCACTGGGTCAAAATCCTGAAACTCCCTCCCTAACAGCACTGTGGGTGTACCTACACCACATGGACTGCAAACCAGTTCAGGAAGGTGGCTCAACACCACCTTCTCAAGGGCAATTAAGGATGGGCAATAAGTGCTGGTCTAGCCAGTGACACCCATATCCCGTTAACAAATATAAAAATATCTTTGGAATGGAAGAAAATTGGTCAAAAACAAATCAAGCCTCTGAAGAAATAATCAGAAACCCCACTAGAGGTCAGTCTTGCTTGATGCCACAATCAATTTGTCACCTGACCAGTGGCAAGGATTAAGCGGAGGCATTTGCAAACTGTCGGACCTTGTTAGGTCATAGACACTGCAGATTCCACTACTTCCGACTTACATATATTTCTATATCATTACCTTTTATGGGTTGATATGATTTCAAGGAGAGTTCAAGCGGATTATATTTAGATTTTTCTTGCGATGAATGAATCAAGAGTGTAACCAACCCAACATTTAAAAATCATTTTTTAATATTATTTTAACAAGTTGGTGGGTGTGGGAGAATTCTACATCAAGTTCCCTAAATTATCATCTAGGAATTGTTTCTATGATGGATCTTTTCTCACTTGCACATTGTCAGTCAATCCTTAGTGCTTTAGAAAAATATTTTGCAATAAAGACACATGTTTGTTATCCTTTTGGTGCTGGTAATGATTTACAATATAATCAAGACAAAACTCTTAATTAACTGTGCAGTGATCCCCATAAGTAATGAATAAGTCAGATTTCCAAAGAAGGGCCCTGGGTGTTCTCGCCAAAGTTTGCTGACTGAACGGCTTTGCGTTTTGCAGCTTTTTCTGCTTTTGTTCCAGCAGCTTTTTGTCTTGCTTTTTATACTTACTCAGAAATGAATATTCTCTCTGAACATATGTGTTCTGCTGACTAAAAGTAGAGAGTCAACGAAAAGCCACTCACACATTCAGCTGAACATGCCCTGGAGAAAGACAATTTTGTGAAACTCAGCCAAGAGCTTCCCTTTCCATTGCTTTCCATATCCAAATTGTTCAAAAATGCCATTACTGCTAGCTCTAAGAGAATATCAGCCCCCCCATTGTCTTTTGCCACCACACGTACATTCTAACCTATTGAAAACCATAGTTGGCTATAGCACTGAAGAAAGCCATTCAACCCATCAAGGCTGTGCTAGCCTTTTAGTGGAATAAACCAAAACTACCCCCAAAGCCCTCCATCTTCCTCCATATCTTCCAGCTTTCTCCCATTCGAAGTCTCATCTTTACTACTTTTCTTGTTACCAAAAAGTACCACCTTCTGTTTGTAGAGATTGAATTCTGTTTGCCTTTTTCTTGTGCATTCTATCATCGTATCATTATCCACTTAAAGCTTCCTTTAGTCTTCAGAATTATTTACTAGGTCTCCTATTTTAGTATAATTTGCTAATTTGTACTCCACTTCCTCTTGCCCTATATCTAGATCATTGATGTACATAATGAATAGAACTGGTTGCAGAACAGAAACCCATTGCAACCATTCAGAGAAGCCACCCTTAATTTCTACTCTGTTTCCTCCCATGCAATCATTTGTTGATCCAATTTTCTACTCTTCCCTAAATTCATTACCCTTTAACCTTTTTCAATAGTCTCTTGCATGTTACCATGTCAAAGGATTTCTTAAAGTCCATTTAACAGTAACTTCATTTCTCCCATTGTCCATAAATGGCACCTCCTCAAAGTATTATATCATGTATGATTTTCCTTTCTGAAATTGCCATTGGTTGCTTCCATTGTTTCTCCTCGTCTGGATATTTACCATTTCAAAATGAATTAATAATTCCAAAATGCTCTCTAGTGCAGATAATAAATTAACTAGCCTATAGTTGTATTTCATGTCTTCTTATAAAACCCAAATTGCCACTGGAGTTTTTATGTTCTCATCTACCAATGTGCACACAATCAGAGAATTATACATGCGAACCCATTGAACTGCCTGGTCATCCAAACCCTTCAGCACAATAGTTGGTACTGGTTTACTGTATTTGTGTGACATCTGAATCATGGTCATGTGTCTCACATGTGACTCTCTCGCTCTCCTGTGTGTGTGTGTGTGTGTGTGTAGGTTGGACTCGTGGAGCTGAGCACTGGCTCCTGCAACTCCTCTAAATTTAAACTGTTATATATACTTCGAAAACATTGATCCTTTCTGAAAAGGCAACTCTTAGCATCTTAGCTACTCTCTAAAATGGTATTAACACATAAACAGAAACAGAAATACCTGGAAAAACTCAGGAGGTCTGGCAGCATCGGCGGAGAAGAGTACAGTTGACGTTTCGAGTCCTCATGACCCTTCAACAGAACTCATGGTGGCCGCAGTGGGGGCTGTGGGAATGTGGGTTCATATTACCTGCGTGCCTTAATTTTGGGATCAGTGCTGAACAAGAATGCTTTGTGAAGCAGAGAGCTGAAGGAATGTGTGAAGGTCATTCATCCACATCATGAGGGTCTGGGGCTGTTGTTCTGGTCATTGTTTATAGTAATAAAGAAATTGAAGAACTTAAGTGGAGCATTTAACCATAAACAGAATCACTGGGAGAGGTTGAGAGGATATACATTTATCTTCTTGGCTCCCAGTTGACCTGATGTCTGAATTGTTTATTTTTTGATATATTGTGATTTACTGTTTTTGATATATTGTGGTTTACTGTTACTATGTATGGACTGTAGAGTTTAAAGGTAGAATTGATATCAGAGCTTGAGGAAGCCACTCCATGCTGTAGTCATGCTGGAATTATGAAGCATGCTTTTTTTGTTCTTTCGTGGGATGGGGGTGTTGCTGGCTTGGCCAGCATTTTTTATTGCCCATCTCTAATTGCCCTTGTGAGCTGCCCTCTGGAACCTGTCACAATTCACTGTGGATGGTGTAATATCAAGCACCACTGTTCCCTGAGCCGCGACACATGTGAAGAAGTGTGATCAAACCACCAGATTTTCCCAATTCTACTTAACTGTTTAATTTAGGTTAACCGAATACGAGCAACAGGTTTGTAAACTTAATAAGTAAATAACTTTATTGAACAAACTGTCATTAGCCAGTGGCAAAAGAAAGAAATATGAACTGCTAATTTCTAACACTATGGGTAGAATACTGCTGTCGGCGTGCAGGGGCGGGCCCGACACGCCGATGTGTAAAATGACGCGAGATGATGTCATGGTCCTGCGTCCTGATGTCATCACGTGTCATTTCGATATTTCGTTCAGCAGGCATGCGCCAAAGGTGACTGTGCGCCCGCCAAACTGCCAATGGCCTAATAAGGCCATTAAAAAAGTAAGTTACCTTGTTAACAATGCTGCCCACCCAACCTTTAGGTTGGCGGGGGGCAGGCGAAGAGCCCAAGCGGCCTTCACGTTTTTCAGGAAACCTCATCCACGGGCGCAATGAGGTTTCCTGAAGCTTTTATAAAATAATTAAATAAATTTTGTTAAATTCACAAACATGTCCCAGCTCATGTGACACTGTCACATGAAGGGACACGTTGAAATAATTTTTTATTTATAAAAAAGTTTAATATCAATTTAATCCCCCTGAGGCAGTGCCTCAGGGAGGTTGCTGCGCTCTTTTGCACACATGCGCGAAAGAGTGCAGGCCCCTCCTCCCCCTCCTCGCCCCCGCCCGCACAGGTAACGCTGAGTGCTACCAGGCACACGTCATACTGGGTGGGCCTTAATTGGCCCGCCTGCGTAAAATGGCGGCGCGCAGCCAATCACAGGCGGCGATCAGCTCCATGCCCACCCGCGCCTGCACCCGCACCCAATAAGCCCACCCGTCAACTGAAAAGTTCACCCCTATAACTTAAACTTTACCCCCTTCTTAACCCCTGTATACACACATGCAATACAGATAAGACACACAAAAATGTGCATTTTAAGGGTGGGTTAAAACAGCTCAATATCACCAATTCCGGAGTACAGGAATCGATGGGTTGATTTTGATCGATGTCTTCCAAATTCCTCTCAGTTCTTGTTGGTGACACGAGGTCGTCTTCTAGCACTTTCAGTATTTAGTTCACTAGTTGAGCACTTGCCTTTCAATGCCTCTAACAGTGATTTTCCCCTTTTGCCTCTTGACAGGGGTTTTCGAACAGAAAGCAGGTTATGGAGATATGAGAAGAAAAAACAGCTAGCTGTCATTGTGGAATGACTGAAATCTTCCACACACTGGAGAGAGTGTTTTACGTCTTGTTCCTTTCAGGCTAGGAGCTATTCTGCTGCACTGCTTCTCACACAAAACCTGGTCACTGGTCACCAGGTCAGGAACCAATTAAAACATTGTTGCCAGGCAGCTCCCTTGGTCCAGGACTCCTTTCTGCTACCATCCTGTCTTTCATGGCACACTCTGTTCCAGGACTGCAACATTGTATATATCTTTCATCCTGTTCCAATGGACATGTCTTTCAACCTGCAGCCATTGTCAATCTAATCCACAGACCAACAGAAAATAAAAAGATATGTTCCTTACATGCTTCCACTCTTAAAAGAGATGAAACGCCATTTCCAAATTTTGTTTCATCACAAGTTATGTGACACATGGACAACTAAACACGAGAATTACTTTCATTCATCATTCCTCCCCCTTTAACTTATTTTAGTATTTTACACCCAGGACAATGCATCCGCGATCACATTATCTTTACTGGCAATTTGAGCAATCTTTACATTGAATGGTTGAAACAATAGATGCCATCTAAACAGTATTGCATTTTGAGTTTTAAACTTTTCAATGAATGCCAGCAGATTATAGTCAGTGTAGATTAGTGTTTCTTTGTTACACTGGCTCATTTATCAAGATTGCTTTCAGCTTTTCAAAAGCTGCTTGGCATTCTACTGACCAAACCACTTTTGCCTGTTTTCCTAACAAATTGGTGAGAGGTACAGCTATTGTGCTGAAGTTAGGCACAACTTCCTATAAAACCCACACATTCCCAAAAATCTCAGGATTTCTCGTTTAGTTTTAGGAATGGGAAATTCTATTAGAGCATTCGCTTTTGCTGTTCTTGGCAATAGTTGCCCATGTCCTACGATGTAACACAGATAAATTACCCCTGCTTTTGCAAATTCGTTTTTGGCCAGATTTATGGCTAAGCCACCCAACTGCATTTGCTTAAGCAGGTCCTCTAATTGCTTTACATGTTCTTCCCATGTGTTACTATATATTACGACATTGTCTAAATAAACCACAGTTATGTACTTCAGCTACGACTTGATTAATAAGTCTCTGAAATGTAGCTGGGGCATTTTTAAACCTGAACGGCATGACGAGACATTGATACAACCCACTTGGTGTAACAAAGGCAGATATTTCTTTAGCCTTTGATGTCAATGGCACTTGCCAGCACCCCTTCAATAGATCAATTTTAGGCACTGCCAACCCTATCGATGTAAACTTCTAACTGAGGAATTGGGTACGAATATGTCCTCGTTACTACATTCGCTTCCCTACTGTCTATACAAAATCTAGTGGGTCCATCCAGCTTAGAAGCCAATACTACTGGTGAATTCCAGCCACTTTGGCTAGGTTCAATCAATTGATTGTCCAGCATATATTGGATCTCTGTTTCTAACTGAGCTTGTTTTTCTGGGATCAACCAATAATGATGTTGTTTTATTGGCACTGAGCCTCCTATGTTCACATTATGTTTAGCTAATGTAGTACATCCAGGTGTATCCCTACAAATTCCCTTAAACTTCCTAAGTAACCTTATTAGATCTTTCCTTGGTCCTTTCTCTAAATAAGAGAACAAAATGTCTAACTGTCCCAGTATTGTCGTATTGGCTAGTCGAATTGTAGGAGGCTCACTCTGGGCACTGTCTGCTTTTCCTTCTACCTTGCCCTTACTATCTCTGTCATCCTCCACTACTCCTGCTACCTGGCACACTTGCTCTGTCTTATCATCTTCCTTGCTATGATATTGGTTCAAAATGTTTATGTGACATAACCGCTTCTTCTTCCTATGCTCAGGAGCATCTTTCAGATAAGTTACTTTACTAACTCTCCTAACTACCTTGTAAGGGCCACTGAATTTCGCTTTCAGGGGTTCACCCTGCAAAGGCAACAATATCAATACTTTGTCTCCTGCTTGGAACATTCTAGTTGTAGCATGTTTGTCTGCCCATTCTTTTGGCTTGGGAAATTTTTAAGTGCTCTCATGCTACTTTACATGCTCCTGTGAGTCTTTCTAGAAACATGGACATGTAATCCAACATGGAGGATTCATCTTTCTGCTTTAGGAATCTTTCCTTAATCACTTTTAATGGACCTCTTATCCCATGACCATAGATCAATTCGAATGGACTAAATCCAGTAGATTCATTCAGAGAATCTCTGGTAGCCAATAGTGAGAAATCTAATCCTTTGTCCCAATCCTTTGGGTATTCATGGCAATAGCTCTTAATCATGGTTTTGAGAGTCTGATTGTATCTCTCCAAAGCTCCATGTGTCTGTGGTGATAGGTGGTAGACTTTAGTTGTTTGCTACCCAAATTGCTGATTATGTCCTGGAAACTTGAAGTTAGAACCTTGGTCAGATTGTATTTCAATTGGTAGGCCATAACGAGTGAAAAACTGAATTAACTTTTCCACTACCACCTTAGCTGTAATTGTCCTTAAAGGAACAGCTTCTGGAAATCGGGTTGTCATATCCATGATTGTAAGGATATACTGATGTCTTGCTTTTATTTTGGGTAATGGTCCTACACAACCTACTAACACCTGACCGAATGGTTCTTCAAAAACTGGTATGGGTGTTATAGGTGCTGGTTTGATTACATATTGAGGTTTACCTACTACCTGACATGTATGACACGTTTTACAAAATTGCACTACGTCCTTATGAAGTCTTGGCCAGGTAAAATGCCTGTTTATCGATGCTTGAGTTTTCCTAGCTTTGGCAGGCAATCCTACTCTTAATTTACTTGCCAATTTGATTAACCTGGTTTTTGGGATCCCTTGTAAAATCGTCAGGGACGTCTCTTCCACTTGCAGGAAACCTTTAGCAGTTTCCAGTTTCCAGTGCCATCTTATTTTTGACAGTACAAACCTGGTGTTTCCTTTTAGCTTTTATTACTTACTAAATCTACACCCAAATTGTCATTGTCTTTTGTTCCAAAATATCTCAATCGAGCCCCCAAACCTTGTCACGACTCACTGGGGATAGTGCGCCCTAATATCAAGCCCCACTGTTCCCCGAGCCACAACAAATGTAAAAACGTTTGATCAAACCACCAGATCGCCCCATTTCTACCTAGCTGTTTAATTTAGGTTAATAGAATATGAGCACCAGATTTGTAAACTTAATAAGTAAATAACTGTTTATTGAACAAACTCATTAACCAGTGGCAAAAGAAAGAAATAATGGACTGCTAATTTCTAACACTATAACTTAAACTTTACCCGCTTCTTAAATCCCTATACACACACATACAAGACACATAAGACACACAAAAACATGGATTTTAAGGGTGTGATAGAACAGCTCAATAGCATCAATTCCGGAGTACAGGATTCGATGGGTTGATTTTGATCGATGTCTTCCAAATTCCTTTCAGTTCTTGTTGATGACACGAGGTGATCTTCCAGCACGTTCGGTATTCAGTTCACTGGTTGAGCACTTGCCTTTCAACTTCTCTAACAGTGATTTTCCCCTTTGCCTTTTGACAGGGGTTTTCAGACAGAGAGCAGGTTATGGAGATATGAGAAGAGAAAACCAGCTAGCTGTCATTGTGGAATTACTGGAATCTTCCGCACACAGGAGAAAGATATTTTAGGTCTTTTTCCTTTCAGGCTAGGAGCTATTCTGCTGCACTGCTTCTCACACAAAACCTGGTCACCTGGTCAGGAGCCAATTAAACTGTTGTTGCCACACAGCTCCTTTGGTCCAGGACTCCTTTCCGCTACCATCTTGTCTTTCATGGCACACTCTGTTCCAAGACTGCAGCATTGTATATATCTCTCATCCTGTTCCAATGGACATGTCTTTCACCCTGTAGCCATTGTAATTCTAATCCACAGTCCAACAGAAGATAAAAAAATATGTTATTTACAAACCACTACATTCTTAGTGGTGTAGGTACACCCACATGCTGTTAGGAAGGGAGTTCCACGATTTTGACCCAGCAACAGTGAAGGAACAGTGATGTAGTTCCAAGTCAGGATGATGTGTGACTTGGAGGGGAATTTAAGGTGGTGGTGTTCCCATGTAACTGCTGCCCTTGTCCTTCTAGATGATAGCGGCCATGTGTTTGGAAGGTGTTGTTGAAGTAGCCTTGGTGAGTTGCTGCAGAGCATCTTCTAGATGGTACACACTGCTGCCACTGTGCATCAGTGATAGAGGGAGTGGATGTCGGAGGTAGTGGATGGGATGCCAATCAAGCGGGCTGCTTTGTCCTGGATGGCGTCAAACTTCTTGAATGTTGTTGTAGCTGCATTCATCCAGGCAATTGGAGAGTATTCCATCACATTCCTGACTTGTGCCTTGTAGATGGTGGACAGACTTTGGGGAGTCAGCAGGTGAGTTACTTGCCACAGAATTCCCAGCCTCTGACCTGTCCTTGTAGCCACAGTATTTATATGGCGGCTCAGTTCAGTTTCAGGTCAATGGTAACCCCCAGGATGTTGATAGTTGGAGATTCAGCGATGGTAATGCCATTGAATGTCAAGGGGTGATGATTAGATTCTCTCTTGTTGGAGATGGTAATTGCCTGGTACTTGTGTGGTGCGAATGTTACTTGCCACTTATCAGCATAAACCTGGATATTGTCCAGATCTTGCTGCATTTGGACATGGACTGCTTCAGTATCTGAGGAGTTGCAAATGGTGCTGAACATTGTGCAATCATCAGCGAATGTCCCCATTTCTGATGTTATGAAGGAAGGAAGGTCATTGATGAAGCAGCTGAAGATGGTTGGGCCTAGGACACTACCCTGAGGACCTCCTGTAGTAATGTCTTGGAACTGAGATGACTGATCTCCAACATCCACAACCATCTAGGTATGACTCCAATCAGCAGAGAGTTTCCTCCTGATTCCCATTGACTACAGTTTTCCTAGGGCTCCTTGATGCCATACTTGGTCAAATGCTGCTTTGATGTCAAGGCAATCTGTAGTAATTATGGTTTTATTTAGTGTACAATGTACCTTTAAGAATAATACTTGTTAGGCAAGATCACAATAGCAGAGTAGCGCGGGCTACCTCAGCAGTCAGTGTGGAGATAGAGTTGGAGTTGAAAGTGCACATTTAGTTGCTGCTGAGTATATTGTAAATAAACAGAAAATTTCCACCCAAGAAGTGTTTGCTGATCAACTCAATCATTAAAATTACAACTCAGCCACTCTACAGCAAACTGGTGACAAGGATAAAACAAGATTGAGCGGAGGGTATCAAGTTAAAAAGAAATTGGCACTGTACCTCACCTAGTGATTGTAAGTAGAAGGCTCTGTTACAATTGAAGAAGTTATCCCCTCTCAAAATGCCACAAATTAGGAGAATTGATCCTTTTGAACCTGCCACAGACAATTGATCTCAATACATAGAATGCCTCATGTTCTTTTTTCAAGTGAACAAGATTACAGGGGAAGATAAGAGGTAAGTGATCCTCTTGAGTACATGTAGGAGCAAAACCTACAGTTTGATTCAAAGTTTGATGGCACCCATCGCCTCAGATTCAAAGAATTTCAATGAATTGGTGGACCTCGTGAAGGGTCACTTTCAACCAAAGCCCTCAGTCACGATGCAGAGATTCAGGTTTAATTCGCGAAATAGAGCCCTGGGTGAGACTGCATGCTACGTAGCAAATTTGAAGCAGTAATGGAACATTGTGAGTTCAATACAACTCTGGACGACATGCTCAGAGATCGTTTACTACTCGGTGTGAAAGAGGACACTATTCAAAAAAAATTATTGTCCGAAGTGAATCTGGATTTCAAGCAAGCACTAGAGATAATGCTGGCTATGGAGAGCGCAATAAGAGACTCAGAAGCAATACAGGGTTTTTTTAGTGTGTAATGTGCATTTAAGAATAATACTTGTTAGGCAAGATCACGTGATCTGTAGTAACCAATAGGAGAGTATTGCGTTTAAGAATAATGCTTGTCAGGCAAGATCACATGATCTGTAGTAGCCAAAAGGAGAGTAGCGCTACCTCAGCAGTCAGTGTGGAGATAGAGTTGGAGTTGAAAGCACATGTGTAGTTGTTGCTGAGTACATTATAAATAAACAGAAAGTTTCCACCCAAGAAGTGGCTGCTGATCAACTCTATCATTAATAGTATAACTCAATCACCCTACTACGCAATCACTCTCACCTCACATCTGGAGTTCAGCTCTTTTGTCTATAGTTGAACCAAGGCTGCAATGAGATTAGGAGCTGAGTGGCTCTGGCGGAACCCAAACTGAGTGTCAATGAGCAGGTTATTGCTGAGCAAGTGCTGCTTGATAGCACTGTGGATGACCCGTTCCAACATTTTACTGATGATCGAGAGTGAACTGATTGGGCGGAATTGGCCGGGTTGGATTTGTCCTGCTTTTTGCGTACAGGACGTACCTGGGCAATTTTACATGTTGTCGAGTAGATGCCAGTGTTGTAGCTGTACTGGAACAGCTTGGTTTTTGGTGGCAAGTTCTGAAGCAAAATTTCTTCAGTACTATTACCGGAACGCTGTCAGCCTTTGCAGTATCCAATGCCTTTAGCCATTTCTTGATATTACAAGGAGTGAATTGAATTGGCTGAAGACTACCATCTGTGATGCTGGGGACCTCTGGAGGAGGCTGAGATGGATTATCCACTTGGCACTTTTGGCTGAAGATTGTTGCGAATGCTTCAGCCTTATCTTTCGCACTGATGTGCTGGGCTCCTCCATCACTGAGGATGGGAATACTTGTGGAACCTCCTCCTCCAGTGAGTTATTTAATTGTCCACCACCATTCACGACTGGATGTGGCAGGACTGCAGAGCTTATATCTGAACTGTTCATTGTGGAATTGCTTAGACCTGTCTATCACTTGCTGCTTATGCTGTTTGACATGCAAATAGTCCTGTTTTGCAGCATCACCAGGTTGGCACCTCATTTTTAGATATGCCTGGTGCTGCTCCTGGCATGTCCTCCTGCACTCTTCATTGCACCAGTGTTGATCCCCTGGCTTGGTGGTAATGGTAGAGTGAGATATATGCTGGGCCATGAGGTTACAGATTGTGGTTGAGTACAATTCTGCTACTGCTGTTGGTCCTCAGTGCCTCATGGATGCCCAATCTTGAGTTGCTATACCTATTCGAAATCTATCCCACTTAGCACGGTTATAGTGCCACACAACACGATGGAGGGCATCCTCAATGTGAAGATGGGACTTCATCTCCACAACGCCTGTGTGGTGGTCACTCCTACTGATACTGTCATGGACAGATGCATCTACGCAGGTTGGTGAGGATGAGGTCAAGTATGCTTTTCCCTCGTTAGTTTCCTCACCACCTGAAACAGACCCAGTCTAGTAGCTATGTCCTTTCGGACTCTGCCAGGTCAACATTGAAGTCCCCCACCCAGTGTACATTCTGTGTCCTTGCCACCCTCAATGCTTCCTCCAAATGGTGTTCAACATGGAGGAGCACTGATTCATCGGCTGAGAGGGATCTGGGGTTGGGGGGGGAGCGGGGGCGGCGGGGTAGTACTTGGTAATCAGCAGGAAGTTCCCTTGCCCATGTTTGACCTGATGCCATGAGACATCATAGGGTTCGGAGTCGAGCTCATTAAAGACCTGGGTCTGTGGTTGCTATAACTGATGTCTCTGCGCACTGGTGTTTAAAGTAACAAATCAAAATAGAGTAGGAAAGCAGTCCCAACAGTAGTTACTATTTAAAACAACTGTAATTTTTGGTGGGTATATCGATGACTTGCATGACTTAAAAAGTTTCTCAACAACTAATGCGTGCTCAAGATAGCATCAGGATATGCTTTACCACTGCCCCCATCTTTTGACATCTACAGCTCAAATGCTGGAGAAAAATGGATGAGATTCAAGTGAGCCTCAAAAAACTACTCCCTTGTGAAAAAGCTCAAACAGGAGATAGAACTCATGCAGGTGACACCATTTCTCCCAGTGACTGGGAAGAAGCACGTAAAGTCTACTCCACATTTTCGGACTGGGCAGGAAATGGAAATAGAGACAAAATGACTCCATTGCTGATGAAGTTCTCTCCGTACTGCTAAGCATGTAAGAATACTCTCATTGTGAGATATAAGAGCAGCAGGAAAATGCAAGAAATTAGTGAAACATAAGTCCAGTATCATACAGCGCTGAGAAAACTCACCAAACCGCACGACTTCCTCTTCCCCTCAGAGCACTAGAAGAGATACTCTGAGGCTAACTCATGTTCGAGATTGTGGATGCAATGGTGCCAGAGAGGCTCTTTTGAGAGACTAATCCATCATTGTTGAAGATGGATGAGACTCATCTGAAAAGATTGGTGGTGCATCTCAAAGTCATTGGGGATTTCAGTGGACAGAGTCCGAGCGTGGTGTAGAAAGCCAAGAAGATCCCATGAGGTGTTAGAGGTAAGCTTCAGGACAAAGTCTGGAACTGTGAGAAGAAACACAAGTTCCAGAGAAGCGAGCTGTGCCTGGTGAAATGCTGTGGAAAGGATCACCTCGAGATAGACAGACAGATAGAGTAGTACCTGATGAAACGAAGACATAAGTCTGGTGGTACTAGAAGCTATAATGTGCAAGTTAGAGACACATCGCGCTGCGGGATTGCTGAATCGGTTGGCTATGCTGATGAGCCACCTGTAAGCAAGACTCCTGAGATTGAGGACATTTTAAAAAAGCAGTTCCCTAGCAATCCTTTGAACTGTCCACAGTTTGCAAATCAAGCAACAACACCTAAAACACCAAAATTCAGACACCGATTGCAAATCTGGAAGACACCATAAGCCTCCAAATTGAGTGAAGGGCTATGTCTTTCTGTAGTGTCAGTTTGTGATTGTGGGCAGAATATGAAGCTTGGTGGGCGGGTGCGCACCCAGCCCGGCTGAGCGTAAAATGACGCGTGATGACGTTGGGCGAGCGTCCCGACTTCATTGTGCAGTCCCGCGATATTTTGTGCGGGAGGCGTGCACCAGATTCAGCACCGCATCTGCCAGCAATTAAAAGGCCTGTTATATAAAAAGGTAATTAAAGTCAAATTTACACTGCCTGTCCAACCTTATGGTTGGCGGGCAGGCAAACAGGCCAAGCAGCCCTTGCATTTTTTAGGAAACCTCATCCATGGGCAGGATGAGGTTTCCTAAAGCAAATAAAAATCAAATAAAAATTTTACACTTGAGTTAAAAACATGTCCCTGCTCATGTGACAGAGTCACATGAGGGGGCATGTTTTATGACATTTTTCTGTTCCTTATTATTTTTTTCAATATCTTCTTCATCTCCCTGAGGCAGCTCCGTGCCTCAGGGAGATTATTCAGCGCTCCCTCGCGCGCATGCGTGAAGTTCGTGCTAAGCCTGCTCGCACTCTCCGCTTCCCGCACAGCGCTGCCGCTCACACATCACATTGATAGGTCTTAATTGGCCCGCCAGTGTGAAATTGCAGAGCGCTGTCGATCGTGGGCGGCGGTCAGCTTCCCGCCCACCCCCGGCTGCCCCCCTGCCAATCCCGCGTGCCAAGGGCAAAATTCTGCCACAGTGTTTTGTTTGGGCTAAATTTCAGAGACCTACTATGCATTTTCTAAAATTCTAATATGGTTAGCTATCAAGGAATAGGCGAGTGTGTAATAAAAGGAAAATACTGCGGATGCTGGAAACCTGAAATCTGAGTATAGGTGTGTGCATGTTTGTATTTAGAATATAGGAGGTGCAGCGTGGATTTGGGCTGGCTGGTGCAGGATGTGATAGAGGATGGGAATTGTTGAGTGATAGTGGCCATGTGTTTTAGATAAAGCGCAGGATAATGAAGAGCAGTACTTATCCTTGGTACTCTACACTGTTTCCTACATTGTATCCATGTCCAGGACATGAAAGTCCTTGAGTAGACAACTTTCACAATCTCTCTTCATGTGTGATGGATGGTGGGGCAACCTCCTGAGTAATAGGAGTTCCCACTTCTTCTCACTCCTCTCTCCTAGAAGCATCACTAGTGAGAATTCAGGGAACTCTGGCACTTGCTTCCTACTTCTTTCTGAGAAGATTCTTCTTCAACCACTTTGTAAATGAGAAGAGCCAGAAGAGAGCACAACTTTCCTTTAAGAGGCCAACCTTTACCTTAACTAGGCATCCGGCTGAACTGGCAGAAATTGTGCACTGGAAGTTGTCAGGTTTTCAGTCTGGCCTGCGAGTTTACTGGGAAATTCACTGGTCACATTAAGATAGAAAGAAAGTTCTTGGGCTTGTTCTTAGCAACAGCAGGTGAACTGACCTCACTACTGAGAATAAGTAGAAATCATGTAATGAAATTTGTAAATCTAATTACACTAATAGAGTCAAACCGAGTACAAGATTCTGAGGGGGCTTGACAGGGTAGATGTTGAGAAGATGTTTCCACTAGTGGGAGAATCTCGAACGAGGGGACATAGTTACAGAATAAGGGGACACTCATTTAAAACTGAGATGCAAAGGAATTTCTTCTCTCAGAGGGTAGTGAATGCCTGGAATTCTCTACCTCAGAAAGCTGTGGAGGCTAGAACATTAAAAGTCTTTAAAGAGGAGGTAGATAGATTTTTGAAATTTCAGGGAGTTGAGGGCTATGAGGAGCTGACATGAAAGAGGAGTTGAGGCCTGGGGTAAATCAATCATGATCTTATTGAATGGCGCGGCAGGCTTGAGGGGCCAAATAGCCTACTCCTGCTCCTATTTTTTATGTTCTTATGTTCCTTATGAGTAAAGTAAAACAAACAAAAGTAAATTCATTGTGAAAAGAAATAATGTTTTTGAGTATTAATAATTTTGTGTGAGTTTAGAGAGATTAAAATTATTAATTAAAATAATTGTGTGAAAGACAATAATTAAGTGAATTGTTGAATGAAATCTGTTGGATATTCAGCCTATATACCTGTAGGGCAAAATCTCAGCTTTTTTTATGCATTTACGGGATGTGGCTAGGCCAGCATTTATTGCCCATCCCTAATTGCCCTGGAGAAGGTAGTGGTGAGCTGCCTCCTTGAACCACTGCAGTCCATGTGGTATAGGTACACCCACAGTGCTGTTAGGGAGGGAGTTCCAGGAATTTGACCTAGCAACAGTGAAGGAACGGTGGTATATTTCCAAGTCAGGATGGTGAATGGCTTGGAGGGGAATGTCCAGGTGGTGGTGTTCCCATGCATCTACTGCCATTGTCCTTCAAGATGGTAGTGGCCTGGGTTTAGAAGGTGCTGCCTAAGAAGTCTTGGTGAGTTTCTGCAGTGCATCTTGAAGATGGTACAGATTGCTGCCATTGTACTTCGGTGGTGAAGGGAGTGAATATTTGAGGAAAGGGAGCCAATCAAGAGGGCTGCTTTGTCCTGGATGGTGTCAAGCTTCTTGAGTGTTGTGGGAGCTGCACTCATCCAGGCAAGCAGAGAGTATTCCATTACACTCCTGACTTGTGCCTTGTAGAGTGTGGACAGGCTTTGGGGAGTCAGGGGGTGAGTTACTCTTTGCAGGATTCCTGGTCTCTGACCTGCCCTTGTAGCCACAGTATTTATATGGTTAGTCCAGTTCAGTGTCTGGTCAATGGTAACTTCCAGGATGTTGATAGTGGGGGATTCAGCAATGGTAATGCCATTGAATGTCAAGGGGCAATGGTTATATTCTCTCTTGTTGGAGATGGTCATTGCCTAGCACTTGTGTGGCGCAAATGTTACTTGACACTTGTCAGCCCAAGCCTGGATATTGTCCAGGTCTTGCTGCATTTGGACATGGACTGCTTCAGTATCTGAGGAGTCGTGAATGGTGCTGAACATTGTGCAATCATCAGCGAAAATCTCCACTTCTGACCTTATAAAGGAGGGAAGGTCGTTGATGAAGCAGCTGAAGATGGTTGGGCCTAGGACCATGAGGAACTCCTGCAGTGATGTCCTGGAACAGAGAGGATTGACCTCCAACAACCACAACCATCTTCCTTTCTGCTAGGTATGACTTCAACCAGTGGAGCGTTTTTCCCCTGATTCCCATTGACTCTAGTTTTGCTAGGGCACCTTGATGCCACACTCGGTCAAATGCTGCCTTGATGTCAGGGACAGTTACTCTCAAATCACCTTAATACTTCATAAAAACATTTTCTTTATCTTATTTTTAAATCTTATTTTAACTTTCGTCTCTTTATTTCCCGGATGAAGGATGGGTAGCCCAACTTGTGTAATATAGGGCTATCCATCACATGGAGTTAATCCTGGTCGTAAATCTGTATTTGATTAACATGCTTCTTCATGTTTCATATTTGTTACCCACGAGACCATGAACCAAAGCTATAAAATGACCAGTTTTATGGATCCTCTAATTTCTCTCCTACTTTCCCTCATGTCCTCTACAAATTCATCTTATCCATGAGATCCAAGTCATTGACCCTAATCCCACTTAACTGCTAACAATCCAACTTCCCTTCCTGGCCTGCATCCTAGCAGATATTGTAAACAGCTCCCACTCCTCAGTATTGAGCCCTCCCTTTTAATCAACATTGACTTCCTCAAAAAAGACACCCTTGACTTCTCTGTCCTTGCAAACTAATGCCATATCTTCAACCTCCCTTTCTTCTCCAAAGTCCTTGCACATATTGACAACTCCAATCATGTTACCCTCACCTGGTTCCACTCTTGCCTCCAATTATAACCAATGAATTATCTGCAGTGACTTCTCTTTCCATCCTCAAAGTTTTACTTCTCGTGACCCCCAAGGATTTATGCTAGGCCCTCTCCTATTTCTCATCTATGTCCTTCTACACAGTAATGTTATCTGAAAACACAGCATCAGGTTCCATATGTACATTACACCGTCCCTCACCACAACCTCTCTTGACCCCTCCACTGCCACTTGCCCAGCTCCCTGGATCAGTCAATACTTGATTCGATTAGGCATTGGGAAAATCAAAGCAGCGGTCATCAACTCTCACCTCCAACTCCATTCCCTTGCAGCCAGTTCCAGCCCCATCTTTGACCACCATCATAGACTCAAGCAGTTTTACTTAGCATCCTCGGTATCCTATTGGACCCTGAGCTGAGCTTCCATATACATATCATCTCCATCACCAAGACCACCAATTTTGACTTCCGTAATATCAACACTTTTGGCCATTAATGTTCAACCTCATAAGCCATAAGTTCTGGAATTCCCCCCTTAAATCAATCTACCTTTCCACCTTTTCTATCCTCCTTTAAGATGCGCCTTAAAACTTACCTCTTTGATGAAGGTTTTGGTCACCTGTTCTAATGTCTTTGGCCCAGGTCAATTTACATCTGATTGCATTCCTATGAAGCATCTTGGAACATTTTACCACAATAAAACTGCCGTATAAATGCACTTTAACGTGTTATTGTTGCTGTTGTTAATTCGAAATGATGCATAAGAAGTCTCAACAAGTCACAAGTAACCAACAACAATATATGAAACATATCATTCTATAAATGTCTGATATACCATATTTTACTGTATCAAAGTACATTACCAGATCAGTACAGGCATCCAAATGATATTGCCAGTGTTCCAAAGGGCATTTGCATTATGCTACATATTGACTGATATCTCTTCAGCAGATATTTGATAATGCAGCAGTTGAATCATCAGTCAAGGTTTGGATCCATATTCGCACAATTTATCAATTGTCTCGGTGGGATTAGATCAAATCAAATCTCCCGTGAAGAGATTATAACAAAAGTAACGAACCATGATAAGAATCAAACAAATATACGATGACATGTTTCATCACAAGCCATTTTTATATGCAGAATTAAATTTATACTGGGACATATATTTCTACATGTGGATAGTCATTTGCATCCCTTACACTAAGAATTGCAGTTATATGGTAAAGATTTCATGTGTTTGCCATTGCTGCTTTAGGTTATACTGAATCAAATATAACAACACAGTCAACTGATCAATACTGACTAATGTGAGTCCAGTAATCTAGCTGCTGAGCCCAGAAATTAACCTCAGAGGTACTGGTAACCTCTGACCCCCTTTGCTGGGCATTTGCTTAATCGGACAAGATCAGACAGCCAAGTCAGGGTCAAGGCATACATCTCCTTTTAACTTCTGACTAGGTGACCAGCTAGCCTCCAGCCACTCTTCTGCAGTTTGGCAAGCTTTTGTGTTGCTGCCTCTTTCCCGCTGCTTCCTTCCGCCCCACAACCACACTGTTATCCTGACAGTTATTTCTACCAATTTTCTCCCCTATCCTAATAAAGGGAGAAAGTTTTTTAATGATATAGCTCCTTTCACAATCTCAGTACTTCCCAAAGTGCCTTACAGTCGATGATGTGCTTTTGAAATGTAGTCACTGTTGTAATGTAGGAAATTCAGGCATTATGCCTTGCTGGTTTCACAGGTGGTAATGGTTTCCTCGTACCTGACCCAAGTAACGATTATTCATGGTTATTCCTGCATCATCATCTAATATCCGTACATGTATATGTTCAGCAAGGCTTAATTGATGAAAATCAGAAATGGGAACACTAGCTGAAATTTTTTGATCCCTTCCCTAATCTGGGATCAACTATAGTGTTCATACAGCTGTTCAGCTGGGATCAGGAATCTGGAATCTTCCCAGTCTCGACGTCCCAACAACTTCCTGTATGGACTTGTCAATCTTGTTTGCAGAGCTGTTAAGAGTTCAATTTAATTATTCTTTTAAAAAATGTGCAATGGTTTGCAAGCCCACTTGAAGAAAAGGAATTGTACTTATTTGTACTTATTTGAACAAACATATGACATCAAAATAGGTTAAAGTTAAATGACCAAATGTCATAAAAAATGAGACTCGGCAAGTCTTTTTGGTGCTGCACTATAGAATGCACCAATTACTTCAGTTAAAATAGCTTGTGGAGCAAAGATTCCTACAGAACAAAGTCTGAAGTGAAAAATTCAGTGCAATAAATACACAGTTTTGTGATAAAAATGATATGCTACCAATGCAGATTGTATTTTCACAAAGGTGAATATTTTCTCTACTTAATGGCATATTAAAGGTAAGTATATGGCCTATAAATTCATAGATTTGAAATTTAAAATTCCCCTTCAAAGCCCCAGGTCACAACTGGAAACTATTAAGAAAAATAATTTCAGGCAAAAATAGCTTGCAGATTTAACTACATAAGGTTATCAACACCAGCATAGAATTCTTTAAAGGGGCATTATCCTTATTTCTAAATAACATAAGAGATAGGAGCAGGAGTAGGCCATTTGGCCCCTCAAGCCTGCCCCCCCATTCAATAAGATCGTGGCTGATCTGCCCCAGGTCTCAACTCCTCTCTCATGCCAGCTCCTCATAGCCCTCAACTCCCTGATATTTCAAAAATCTATCTACCCTCTCTTTAAATGCTTTCAGTGATCTAGCCTCCACAACTCTCTGGGGTAGAGAATTCCAGACATTCGCTACCCTCTGAGAGAAGAAATTCCTTTGCATCTCAGTTTTAAATGAGTGTCCCCTTATTCTGTAATATTTCTGTAAGAAATATTTCTTGGTTTCTTGGGAATAACATAATGTGGTGTCAAAATACATAATTACGTAAATAAAGTGTCATGATGGAAATGATATGTGGCTGTTCTGACTGGTTTACCTTCATAAGAAATATAGGTGTCCTTTTAATTGTTTATGTTATTCTAATGTAATTGCTAGTTAATGGCATTACCATCGCTGAATCGCCACCATCGACATCCTTGAGGTTACCATTGACCAGAATCTTAATGGGTCCAGCCATATAAATTGAATGAAATGTAATATCTCCAAATTTGCAGATGACACAAAGCTGGGTGGGAGGGTGAGCTGTGAGGAGGATGCAGAGATGCTTCAGTGTGATTTGGACAAGCTGAGCGAGTGGGAAAATGCATGGCAGATGCAGTATAATGTGGATAAATGTGAGGTTTTCCATGTTGGTAGCAAAAACAGGAAGGCAAATTATTATCTGAATGGCTATAAATTGAGAGAGGGGAATGAGACCTGGGTGTCCTTGTACACCAGTCGCTGAAGGTAAGCATGCTGGTGCAGCAGGCGGTAAAGAAGGCAAATGGTATGTTGGCCTTCATAGCCAGGGGATTTGAGTACAGGAACAGGGATGCCTTGCTGCAATTGTACAGGGCCTTGGTGAGACCACACCTGGAATATTGTGTGCAGTTTTGGTCTCCTTATCTGAGGAAGGATGTACTTGCTATAGAGGGAGTGCAGTGAAGGTTTACTGCATTCCAGGGATGGCGGGACTGACATATGAGGAGAGATTGAGTCAATTAGGATTATATTCACTGGAGTTCAGAAGAATGATGGGGGATCTCATAGAAACCTATAAAATTCTAACAAGACTAGACAGGATAGATGCAGGAAGGATGTTCCCAATGGCAGGGGAATCCAGAACCAGGGGTCACAGTCTGAGGATGTGGGATAGACCATTTAGGACTGAGATGAGGAGAAATTTCTTCACCAAAAGAGTGGTGAGCCTGTGGAATTCATTACCACAAAAAGTAGTTGAGACCAAAACATTGTATGCTTTCAAGAAGGAGTTAGATATAGCTCTTGGGGCGAAAGGGATCAAAGGGTATGGGGAGAAAGCGGGAGCAGGCTATTGAGTTGGATGATCAGTCATGATCATAATGAATGGCGGAGCAGGCCTGAAGGGCCGAATGGCCTATTCCTGCTCCTAGTTTCTATGTTTCTATGGGCAGAACTTAGCCCTCGATGGGTGGGCAGGCCCCACCGGCTCGGCGGCGGGTGGGCAGCTGAACTCCATTTTGAGTGGGCGGGCCAATTAAGGTCCGCCCAGCGGGCTGCCCGATGGGAAGCGCTATGCGCTTCCTGTGTGGGGAGGGGAGGGATTCCCCAACTGTCAAGGTGTGCTCTTTTGCGCATGTGTGTGAAAGAGTGTACTGCTCCCTGAGACTAAGTGCTGTCTCAGGGAGATTGGTGACAGTTTAAAAAACCTCAGAAATAGAAAAATAAAAAATTATTAACATGTCCCCCTCATTTGACGATGTCACATGAGATGGGACATGTTAATAAATATGACATAAAGTTTATTAAAGATTTTTTAAACGGACAATGAAACCTCATCCCGCCAGTGGATGAGGTTTCATGCTTTCTCTAATTCCAGCCGGGGCTCTTGGCCTGCCCACCAGCCTTAAGGTTAGACGGGCAGGGCCTTTAATTGGGTTAATTATCCTGTCAATGGCCTCAATTGGCCATTGACAGGTCGGCGACTGGACAGCTGATTTCGCTGTCGGCCCGCCTTCCTGAATATTTAAATGGGGTGGGATAACATCGGGGGTTCCTCCCGACGTCATTCCACGTCATTTTCCCGTCAGCGAGCGGGCCCCGCCCCCAAATCACCGACGGAAAAATTCTGGCCTATGTTTCTAAATAGTGTGGCTACAAGAACAGGTCAGAAGCTGGCAATTCTGTGAGGAGTACCTCACCTCCTGACTTCCTAAAGTCTACAAGGCACATGTCTCCACTTGCCTGGAAGAGTGCAGCTCCAACAACACCCAAGAAGTTCAGCAACAAACAGGACAAAGATGCCTGCTTGAAAGGTACCCCATCTATTACCTTAAACATTAATTCCTTTCACCACTGGCACATAGTGGCAGTGGTGTGTAACATCAGCAACATATACCACAACACCTCGCCAAGTCTCCTTTGATGGCACCTTCCAAACCCACAACCTCTACCACCTAGAACAAGGGTGGCAGCTGCACAGAAACACCATTATCTGAAAGTTTCCCTCCAAATAATGCATCATGCTGACTTGGAAATGAATTGCTGATCCTTCATCGGTGCTGGATCAAAATCCTGGAAGTATCTCCCTAATAGCATTATGGGTATATCTACGAGACATGGACTGCAGCAGTTCAAATAGACAGCTCACTACCACCTTCTCAAGTGCAATTAGGGATGGACGATAAATGCTGACCTTGATCGCGATGCCCATAAACAAATAAAAAAATGTAGTGAAGCACTTTATGAGGGATTTAGAGGAAGAAAATGTGGAAATAGTATGATTGTGATACATATATTCATATTGTGATGTCAGGAGATCAAAGGTGAGTGTCACAAAAACATGTTTTTGGTCAAATAATGATTTTTTAATCCACTGGCTGGAAACCTGAACTGCAATTCTAAAAGCAGAAACTTATAAAAAAAACAGAGACTAAGGCCCAGATTTTCGCCATGATGGAGAGTCTTTCCGTTGTGGCAAAGATGGCAGAAGTGGCTGAAAATCCTAAATCCTGTCCCTGAACATAGCAATTTCCATTTTTGTGGGGGTGGGAATGGGGGCAGGGGGCGTTTTGTGCCTGTGCATTTTAAATCATCAGCCGCCTCCACTTGAGTAGGATCTTGGCAGCCTTGGAGTGTGAAACCCGAAGTGTGCAGATTTCAACAGGTGAGAATAAGTCTGAACTTCGCTGATTCATTCAGATAGTCAGGGTGCCCCTTTGGAGAGGTATGCCTTTGTCTAGGGACTCCTCTTGGAGAAGTCAGTTGCCTTTGGGGTAGGTCAAGTGCCCTTTGGGGGAAGTAAGGTGCCCTTTGGAATTGTTAAAACCAGGCATAAATGTGTGTAAAAGGTTATCTGTTAAGCTCATTAGAACTGGCAACAGACCGGTCAAAATCAACAGCCAAAACTTAGAAGCACCTGTCAAAGGGACCTGTCAAAAGTGTCAAGAGGAACTGTCAAAAGCTCCTGTAAAAGGCCACTGCTAAAAAGAAATGACGGGGCAGGATTTTTAGGTTGGCGTGCGGGCACGATTGGCGGGCCCGTTTCAGCGGCCAGGGAATGGCCCACCGCCCGCGATCAGCCCCTGACCGCTATTTCATGCTGGCTGGTCAATTAACAGCCAGCCAACGTGAAGCGGGCACTGATATGATCAGCGCTGCCTGGGCTGTGGGCTGGAGGAGGGCAAGCGCTGAAGCCAGCATGGGAGAGTGCTCACAGAAAACTCCCTGAAGGCAGAGAGCTGCCTCAAGAAGCTGAAGGCTTCAAAAGTGTCAAATAAAGATTTTTAAATCTGGAAAAAAATGTCCACTCACCTGAGCACAGACATCATAAAAATTCTGTGCATAGATTTTTTAAAAATTTATTAACAGAAACCTCATTGCAGCATTGGGTGAAGTTTCCTGAAAAATGCAAAGGCCACTTGGCCGATTCGCCCACCCGCCAACCCAGGCAGCTTCACGCTGGCTGGTCGTTAATTGGACAGGCAGCGGGAAGTCCCAGTTAGTTACGCTATTAATGGGCTTAACAGCCCTCTTAATTGTTGGCGGATGCGCTTCTGAGTTCAGCATGTGCCCGCTGACTGAAATATCGTGCGAGTGTGCATTGACGTCAGGGTGTTCGCCCAACGTCATCCGCACTATTTTAAGCTTGCGCAGGTCAGGTGCGCGCCTGCCCGCTTAGCAAAAATTTCTAGCCATGGCTGCTATTTTACTCTGTTTGCTGACATAAACCTGAGGGCTTCAATTACTGGATTACTGCTGCGTGACTGATTTTACAGCCATCCATTATCACAGTAGGGTGCCTGCCATTTCAATTTGATTGACAGCTACAAGTGGTTCTTGACTCTTTGAAGTGGGACTATGAATTCCAATGCTTGTTGTTATAAAGGATTGTGCACTTGAATGAAATGTTTGTTGTTTATTTAGTTGAAGGAATGTAAATGTAGTAAATGGGTTTTTTTATGAATAAGTGTTTTTTTCAATATAGTGAAGTCTGCAATAGACACTTAGAACATTATAGAGCTTTATTTTATCTTATCTCTGCATGAGTCCTGAGGTCTGTTCATGATGGATATTGGGTGAGTTGGCATGGAAGATATAAGGGCAAAGCATGGTGGGCGGGGGCATGGGATGGCATGACTTGACACTAAGTTGGCATAAGGGCTATAAAGGGCCATGGGAAGGGGTGGAGGGGCATAGCTTTGTATGAAGGGTGTGAGGGGCCATGGGGGGGAGGGGAGACAGGGATACAGGTTAGCATGAAAGGTATGAGGGGCCAGGGGCCATGGGGGTGGATGGAGGGGCATAGGTTGGCATGCAGGGTATGAGTGGTAATGGGGTGGGTACATGGAATGAGGTGGCATGTTTTGGCATGAATGGGGCATCTGGAGTGTGCAGCGGGTGTGGATTAAGGGGCGAAGGCTGGAGGGATGTTTCATGTTTTATTCTTTATTTTTAAAATTTTGGACACAGTACTAGGTCTACGAGGCAGGCATTCTGCACAGCACTTCTCAGCACCCAATCCTCAGTTCTTATAGGATCAACTGCCCTGACTTGCCCCCCTGGACTGAAAATCTGATGTCCAGGCAGCCATTTTTAACAGTCAGGTTCTTGGAAGCGGGAATTGTCCCCACCCTGAGCACCTGACTTTCGGATGAAAATCCGGGCCTAAGTGTGACTTGAGCTTGCAGCCAAAGATGGCTACTCAACTTACATCACTGTGCCCTCCATATTCCAATCCACTGAGATGGTGACACCATGTCTGCAAAGACCCATCAAAGACAATGACCCCAGGAGAATATGAGTGAGTCACATATCCTGTCCCCACTAACAAGGCATCAAGGCAATTTCCTGAGATATTCAGTGGGGGATTCCCAGACATGAACTCATCAAGCTACAATGGGAATATGCTTTAAACACAATCACTTGAATAATGGAACCCTGGCTGAGAGAGGGAATTCCCTGAAATGAAATCATTAAGTTACAAGGGGGAATATACCACTAATGACCATTTTTGTATCACTGGGTGGCAATTATGTGACAGATCCACCCTTTGTGTGTTTAAGCTTCTGCTTTCTCTGTAGTAAGAGGACAAGCAACTGAGATGCTGACGAGTGAAGACCTGAGTAGGGTCCCTCTTTCCACCCTCACCCTCCAAACCTGTAATTAGAATAGATGAGGGAGATAAGGGACAACCAGTGGGTGTGGTGTACGTGGATTTTCAGAAAGCTTTTGATAAAGTCCCATATGAGAGGGTAGTGTGCAAAATCAAAGCACATGGGTAATATATTGGCATGGATTGAGAATTGGTCAGCAGACAGGAAAAAGAGAGTAAGAATAAATGGGTCTTAATCGGAATGGCAGGTGGTGACTTGGGGGTATCGCAGGGATCAGTGCTTGGGCCCCAGCTATTCACAATATATATCAATGATTTGGATGAGGGAACCAAATGTAATATTTCCAAGTTTGCAGACAACACAAAACTAGGTGGGAATGTGAGTGGTGAGGAGGATGTTAGGAGGATGTTAAGAGGCTTCAAGGCGATTTAGACAAGTTGAATGAGTGGACAAATACATGGCAGATGCAGTATAACATGGATAAGTGTGAAGTTATCCACTTTGGTGCAAAAAACAGAATGGCAGAATATTATTTAAACGATGATAGATTGGGAAATGTTAATGTACAAAGAGGCCTGGGTGTCCTTGTACACCAAACATTGAAAGCAAGCATGCAGGTGCAGCAGGCAGATAAGAAGGCAAATGGTATGTTGGTGTTCATTGCAAGAGGACTTGACTGCAGGAACAAGGTTGTCTTACTGCAGCTATACAGGTGAGACCACACCTGGGGAAGAATTTTCGGGCCGGCGATGCATGAAATGACGCGCGGTGACGTCGGCGGGCATCCCGACATCACTGTGCATCATTTAGATTGTCAGTTCGGTGGGCATGCAGCTGACTTGGCTGTGTGCCCGCCGAACTGTCAAAGGCCTATTAAGGCCATTAAGAAAATAATTAAAGTAGTTAAGAATGCTGCCCGTCCAACCTTAAGGTTGGCGGGCAGGCGAAGAGCCCAGGTGGCCTTCACATTTTTCATGAAACCTTCATGAGGTTTCATGAAGGGTTTATTAATTAAATTAAAAACTTTCAAACATTTGATAAATATGTCCCAGCTCATGTGACAGCGTCACGTGAGGGGACATGTCAAAATAATTTTTCTGTCTTTATTAAAAACTTTCATTCCGAATTTAATCTCCCTGAGGCAGCACTGTGCCTCGGGGAAGTTTCTGATACATGCGAAAGAGTGCAGACACCGACTCAGGGAATTCCCCCCCCACCCACCCACCCCCCGCACAGGGAGCGCTCAGTGCTTCCAGCCACGTGTCACGCTGGGCAGGCCTTAACTGGCCCAGCCGTGTAAAATGGCGGCATGGCCCCGATCGGGTTCGCACCCACCCCCGCCTGCCCCTGCACAACCCCCCTGATGGGAGGAAATTTCTGCCCCTGGAGTATTTTGTGCCGTTTTGGTCTCCTTACCTAAGAAAGGATACACTTGCCATGGAGGGAATGCAGCAAAGGTTCGCCAGGCTGATTCCTGGGATGGCAGAATGGTCGTATGAGGAGAGATTGGGCCGACTCGGCCTGTATTCACTGGAGTTTAAAAGAATAAGAGGGGATCTCTTTTAAACGTATAAAATTCTGACAGGGCTGGGCAGACTGGATGCAGGGATGATGTTTCCTCTGGCTGGGGGGGTCTAGAACAAGGGGTCACAATCTCAGGATATGGGGTAGGCCATTTAGGGCTCAGATGAGGAGAAACTTCCTCACTCAGAGGGTGGTGAGCCTATGGAATTCCCTGCCACAGAAGGCTGGGGAGGTCAAAACACTGAATATATTTAAGAAGGAAATAGATAGATTTCAAGACTCTAAATGCTTCAAGGGGCCTGGGGAGAGCACGGAAGTATGGCATTGAGATAGAGGATCAGCCATAATCATATTGAATACCGGAGCAGGCTGGAAGGGCCAAATGACCGACTCCTGCTTCTATTTTCTATGTTTCTAACCCACCTAGCAAACTTTGAGCCCTGTTTGCTGACCGGAACCACCCAAGGATGCCCCTGCTGTAGACAGAGACTTCATGAAGGAAATCAGCCCTGCACTAGTGTCTCTAGGACAGCTAAATGAGCCAGTATATCTTTAAATAGCACCCATGAGGAAACAGCAGGATCATCAAATTCACCCTGAAGACAGCCAAGTCACCAACTCCTTGTATAACCCTTTTATTTCCCTGAACTCTAATTTGATGAATCTATCCTTCCCCAGATCTATAATCTGTGCGTGTGTGTGGGTGAACTGGTCAGAAAGTCAGAACATATTTTATTATTTTACTCAGATTGGGTTAAGTATAATAAAGCTAACCTCTTGCTGTGTTAAAACTCAAGAAAGCCTGTTTGGTTCTTTTATGATGGCTCCACGTTTACAGTTAAATACTCGCTGAATTGGCAAGCATATCCTTTTCACAGAAAAACCTAGTTACAGTCAAACAAGGAGTGGGAAAAGAGGGGAGCCATTCGACATCTCCTCACCTGATGAGTGAGTTTGAATGAAAAAGCCCATTTGAACTCAACCTTCCACAATATTAAGCCTATTGCCTTCCCTTTACATCCGCTGCCTTCGTCTCCGTGCTCACTTCTTTGGGCAGGAGTCCTCTCCCCATTCAACAGATCCTTTTACCCGCCTCCAATATTCTCCCTCCACCTGGGCCCCTCCCTCTGGATTCTTACCTTTTCTTAATCTTTTCATTGAGAACTGTTGGCGTGACATTAGTCATCTCAATTTCTCTGCTCCTCTCACCCACTCTAACCTGTCTCTCTCTGAGATAAAAACCTAAAACCCGCTTTCACTTAGATAATATCATCACCTTCAACACCTCTTTGATCATTTTGTCTGTGACATCTTTTGATTATCTGCTCCTATCACTGCTTGCTTGTCCCCACAACCACCCCACCCTCAACTTCTCTCTCCCCCCGCCCCCCACCTTAAACCAGCTTATATTTCACCTCTCTCCTAACTGTACTTCAGTTCTGTTGAAGGGTCATGTGGATCCGAAACGTCAGCTCTTTTCTTCTCCACCGATGCTGCCAGACCTGCTGAGTTTTTCCAGGTAATTCTGTTTTTGTTTTGTCTCTCTCTAAACTTGCTGCACTCCATTCTCTCAGGTCCAACCCTGACATTGTCATCAAACCCGCTAACAAGGGTGGTGCTGTTGTTGTCTGGCGCACTGACCTCTACCTCGCATAGGCTGAGCGTCAACTCGCAGACACTTCCTCCTACCTCCCCCTGGACCATGACCCCACCACTGAACATCAAGCCATTGTTTCCAGGACTGTCACTGACCCCATCTCCTCTGGAGATCTTTTTCCACAGCTTCCAACCTCATAGTCTCCCAACCTCGGACGGCCCGCTTCTACCTCCTACCCAAAATCCACAAACAGGATTGTCCCGGCAGACCGATCGTGTCAGCCTGTTCTTGCCCCACGGAACTCATTTCTTGCTATCTTGACTCCATTCTCTCTCCCCTTGTCCAATCCCTTCCCACCTACATCCGTGATTGCTCTGACAACCTACATCATATCAACAATTTCCAGTTCCATGGCCCCAACCGCCTCCTCTTCACCATGGACGTTCAATCCCTCTACACCTCCATACCCCACCGGGATGGTCTGAGGGCTCTCCACTTCTTCCTCGAACAGAGGCCTGAACAATCCCCATCCACCACTACTCTCCTCCGTCTGGCTGAACTTGTTCTCACACTGAACAATTTCTCCTTAAACTCGTCTCACTTCCTCCAAATAAAAGGTGTGGCTACGGGTACCTGTATGGGCCCCAGTTATGCCTGTCTCTTTATGGGGTACGTGGAACATTCCTTGTTCCAGTCCTACTCAGGCCCCCTCCCACAACTCTTTCTCCGGTACATTGATGACTGCTTCGGTGCTGCTTCATGCTCTCGTCTGGAAAAATTTATTAATTTTGTCTCCAATTTCCACCCCTCCATCATTTTCACATGGTCCATCTCTGACACTTCCCTTCCCTTCCTTGACCTCTCTGTCTCAATTTCTAGTGATAGACTGTCCACCAACATTCATTACAAGCCTACTGACTCCCACAGCTACCTCGACTACAGCTCCTCACACCCCGCTTCCTGTAATGACTCCATCCCATTCTCTCAGTTCCTTCGCCTCCGTTGCATCTGTTCTGATGATGCCACTTTCAAAAACAGTTCCTCTGACATGTCTTCCTTCTTCCTTAAACGAGGTTTTCCACCCACAACCCTCAACCGTGTCCGGCCCATCTCCCGCGCATCCGCCCTCACACTTTCCTCTCCCTCCCAGAACCATGATAGGGTCCCCCTCGTCCTCACTTATCACCCCACCAGCCTCCGCATTCAAAGGATCATCCTCCGCCATTTCCGCCAACTCCAGCATGATGCCACCACCAAACACATCTTCCCTTCACCCCCCCGGCGGCATTCCGCAGGGATTGTTCCCTCCGGGACACCCTGGTCCACTCCTCCATCACCCCCTACACCTCAACCCCCTCCCACGGCACCTTCCCATGCAACTGCAGAAGGTGCAACACCTGCCCCTTTACTTCCCCTCTCCTCACCGTCCAAGGGCCCAAACACTCCTTTCAAGTGAAGCAGCATTTCACTTGCACTTCCCTCAACTTAGTCTACTGCATTTGTTGCTCCCAATGCGGTTTCCTCTACAGAAACGCAGACTGGGTGACCACTTTGCGGAACACCTTTGGTCTGTCCGCATGACTCAGACCTCCCTGTCATTGCCATTTCAACACACCACCCTACTCTCATGCCCACATGTCCGTCCTTGGCCTGCTGCAATGTTCCAGTGAAGCTCAACGCAAACTGAAGGAACAGCACCTCATCTTCTGACTAGGCACTTTACAGCCTTCCAGACTTGATATTGAGTTCGACAACTTCAGATAATGAACTCTCTCCTCCATCCCCGCCCCCTTTCCGATCCCCCTTTTTTTCCCCAATAATTTATATATATTTTTCTTTTCCCACCTATTTCCATTATTTTTAAATGTATTTCCATCCATTGTTTTATCTCTACCTTTTAGCATATTTCGATCCCTTCCCTTCACCCTACCCCACCCCCATTAGGACTATCTGTACCTTGCTTGTCCTGCTTTCTACCCTTAATTAGCACATTCCTTAGATAATATCACCACTTTCAACACCTCTTTGTTCTTTTGTCTATGACATCATTTGGCTATCTCCACCTATTACTGGCCCTCTATCCAGCTCTACCTGTCCCACCCCGCCCCCCACCCCCTTAAGGCAGCTTATATTTCACCTCATTTCTATTTTTACTTAGTTCTGTTGAAGAGTCATACGGACTCGAAACATTAACTGTGTTCCTCTCCGTAGATGCTGCCAGACATGCTGAGTTTTTCCAGGTATTTTTATTTTTGTTTTGGATTTCTAGCATCCGCAGTTTTTTGCTTTTATCTTAGTGTCAGGCAATGACCAATAGCATATTTTGATCCCTTCCCTTCACCCTACCCCACCCCCATTAGGACTATCTGTACCTTGCTTGTCCTGCTTTCTACCCTTAATTAGCACATTCCTTAGATAATATCACCACTTTCAACACCTCTTTGTTCTTTTGTCTATGACATCATTTGGCTATCTCCACCTATCACTGGCCCTCTATCCAGCTCTACCTGTCCCCCCCCCCCCCCCCCCCATCTTAAGGCAGCTTATATTTCACCTCATTTCTATTTTTACTTAGTTCTGTTGAAGAGTCATACGGACTCGAAACATTAACTGTGTTCCTCTCTGCAGATGCTGCCAGACCTGCTGAGTTTTTCCAGGTATTTTTATTTTTATTTTTGCTTTACATCAGCTAGTTTTTTCTTAACAAACTCCTTTGTCCTTTGTCAAGCGTGCTTCTTGAAAGCCTTTGCCAGCTGTTGATTACTTTCTGTATGACATCTCTAAGGACATCTGTAACAGAGGCCACCATGCCAGAGATTCCAGGACAGTTTGTATTTTTTCCTTGCATGCTCAGACTGCTGTCATGGAGGTCTGGATGGCAGATTGGAATCAGCTGCTTCTTCCGTGCACAAAAACGTTGGGGCTTGTTGCAGAAAAGCATGACTCGGGGCTTTATCACATTACATTAGTATTATCTATTGATGCATTGCCAGTGGAGACAGTACTCAGTGCTATTGGAGTTGCAGAAATGACTATACCAGATAGTGCTATCTCTCAGAATGACGAAACACATTCACTCACTGTAAATCAGCACCTCTTAT
The DNA here is from genome assembly GCF_964194155.1 of Cetorhinus maximus. Taxonomy (NCBI): domain Eukaryota; kingdom Metazoa; phylum Chordata; class Chondrichthyes; order Lamniformes; family Cetorhinidae; genus Cetorhinus; species Cetorhinus maximus. The sequence goes on from NC_135886.1 coordinate 118,765,639, forward strand.
GTTATCTCCTAAATAACATGAACACCTCAATTGCGGTAAAGCAGCATCTCCTCCACAATTATAGACTATGGGCAGAATTTTGCCCTTGATGGGCGGGCGGGCCCCACCGGCTCGGCGGCAGGCGGGCAGCTGATTGCCGTCGCCGAAATGGGCCCCAGCGCCATTTTAAGTGGGTGGGCCAACTAGGGCCCACCCAGCGGGCTGCCTGACGGGAAGCACTATGCGCTTCCTGTGTGGGGTGGGGGTGGGGGGGGGGGGGGGGGGGCGGCGGGATCCCGAACTGTCAGAGCACGCATCTCCCTGGAGTAAAGTGCTGTCTCAGGGAGATCACTGAAAGGCTGGCAAATATAAAAAATAGAACGATAAAAAATTCATTAACATGTCCCTCTCATGTGAAAATGTCACACGAGAATGGAACATGTTAATGAAATAAACAAAAGCTTTATTAAACATTTTTAAAACCGCTATCGAACCTCATCCCGCCACTGGATGAGGTTTGTACAAAAATCTCCTACCCGCCTGCCCGTTGGGCCCGTGCGCCGAGCTGAAGTTCGCACGGGCCCCTCAAAATCGTCAACGATTGGCAAGTTAAGGGCCTTAACAAGGCTTTTAGTTAATGGCGGGCGCGCGTCCCACTGCATAGCATGCCTGCTGACCAAAATATCGCGATGCTGTGCGCTGATGTCAGGACGCTTGCGTGACACTTTAACTCCAGGATTTTGAACTAGTGACAGGGAAGGAACGTTGATATATTTTCAAGTCAGGATAGTGAGTGGCTAAAGTACTGAAGGTACCACACAGGTAGAGCCTTCATTTATCTTTTATGGAATACACATCCTCTCCCTTCAGGAAGACTCTCATTTACCCAAGCTCAGATAGTTTTGATGCAGGTTGGATCGTCATCAACAGTAGGTAAAGTACTTTGGAAGGGCAGCTATGCATGGCAGGGAAATGTTTCCAACATATTGGACTTCTAGAATCAGTTGTACACCACAGAGCTCTCATTTCAGTGCTCTAAATGTCAGATAATGTAACTGATGCTTCTGGTCTCAAGTTGACTCTAATAGGATTTCACTTGAAGGTTCCCTCATGTCAGCTCTCCCTTAAGGCAATCACAGTATAACTGCACCTGGTACGATGTCCACATTTGGTGTTCTTTTCCACAAACCCATGTGTACACATACAGGTTTGCATACACACACCCTCCTCTTCCCCTCAGATCAACAATAACAACATATATTTATATAGCATCTTTATGTAATAAAATTTCCCAAGTTGCTTCACAAGAACATTATAAAACAACAAATGACACCGAGCCACATAAGGAGATATTAGGACAAATGACCAAAAGTTTGATCAAAGATGTAGGTTTTAAGGAGTGTCTTAAAGAGAGACAGTGAGGTAGTGAGGTGCAGAGGTGCAGGGAGGTGAGTCCAGAGTTTGGGACCTAGGCAACTGAAGGCATGGCCACCAAAGGAGGAGCGATGAAAATCCAGGATGCACAAGAGGTCAGATTCAGAGGATTGCAGATATCTCGGAGGGCTCTGGGGCTGGAGGAGATTACAGAGATATGGAGGGATGAGACCATGGAGTGATTTGAAAACAAGGAAGAGAATTTTAAAATCACGACTTTGTTTGACTAGCAACCAATGTAAATCAGCGAACACAGGGTTGTTAGGGGAACAGCACTGGGTGCGAGTTGAGACATGGGCAGCAGAAATTTGGACCTCAGGTTTATGGAGGGTAGAATGTGGGAGATCCACCTGGTGTACATAATAATGATCAGTGCAACTAGGTAATCCATGCATACTGCAATTTTCAACCAGCAATGTTGCTGCACCAGCATCATCAATATAATATGGATGATAGGCTAAATGAACATGAAACAACCAAATCTGGCTTTATGATGTTATTCCCCTAATGCTAGTTCATCACCCAGACAGTTTCTATTCAATGATGAAGACAGCTCTCACTGTTGAGGACTGTAGGCAAGTAGTAGAATAGAAAAGGGTCCACAGTTAATCTGTCCTGCCTCAAAAATGAATGCCTTCAATCGCCAACTCCCATAAATTGAACAAAAATATTCCAAACAGAAAAATAGAAAGAAAGTAAGTTAAAATTTATGTATTGATTCAATTCTTAAAACGCCAGGGCACCAACTTACTTATGTGTTCACTCAGTGATCAAAGAGCTTAATGTTGTTACAAGGAAAGTTGCCATAATCGATTCAGTGATGTCACCAATATCAACCTTTAATATCCTGAGACTTGATTGGCTATAAAGAAGTTAATTTGCAAACCGTGTCAGGAATGGAAATTGAGTCCATGGTGCTATAAAGAAAAATGGAAATCTAACTTTTTAAAGTAAAATTTAAAATATGCAGAGCAAAAAAAAAATTCAAGTAAATAGTGACCAATAATGAACATAAAATAAATGTTAAATAGCAAAATGGGGAAGAAAAGACTAGGGAAAGGATGAAAGGAATACCCCTTTGAAACCTAAGAAAATGATTAATTCCTCTGTAGTTTTATTGGGAGGGAATTTTTCAGCATCAGAGTGGATAGTCTGAATCTAGCTGATTCAGCTGGGGGAGGGGGGGTGCAATCTCACTGGACCATATTCCAGAGACCCAGGGTAATCCCCTGGGTGCCCAGGTTCAAATCTCACCACAGCAGATGGTGAAATTTGAATTTAATGAAAATTTGGAATTAAAAGCGAAACTGGTGGTTGCTGCTGATCACTAATGCCCTTTAGGGAAGGAAATCTGCTGTGCTTACCTGGCTTACATGTGACTCCAGACCCACAGCAATGTGGTTGACTCTTAAAAAATGCCCTCTGAACAAGGCCAATTAGGGATGGACAATAAATGCAGGCCTAGCCAGCAATGTCCACATCCTATGAGTGCAGAATCCCTGGGGTTGCTGCCTGTCTGAGGTGCTAAGCTGTAGACAGCTGTATTCTGTAGTATGCACTGTGTAATTTTTTAATCAGTTCATCAAGCTGTAGCAATGAAAATATTGCCTGTGCATTAAATTACTATGTAAGCTATTTTAAAGGAGGCATTAAGCCATTTAAAATAAATAGGCCAATATCTTAAATAAAACAGCACACAGTGGAATTTTATATGAAACTGTTAAGCTTGTGTATGCTAGCATCATTTTAGGATTTTTTTTTTCCTGAAAGTTAATCGACCTAGAGGTGCAACAGAAATTTCTGGCTGACACGTGTCTGTGAATTCTTGGTAGGAGAATGCTCCTGTTCAGCAAAATCAATTCTTTTTCACTTTGGTAAGTATCTTACATACCTAATAAGAAGTGTCCAGATCCACTTGCTTTGCAAATACAAATATAATTGAGATGTATCAGCACGGAAAATGAGAAGTCATGTTTCAACTTTAGCTACTATTCAGGGGCCTGTAAGGTTCAGGTACTGAGGCAGCTGAACCCTGCAGGCCTCACCTCCATTCTTCAGGTTGATGTGAGATCTGTTTGTTGCTGTGGCTGCAGCACTACCTATAGTCACTCACCTAACATTATGGAACCATTACAATGGGCACTTATATTGTTCCTCCATCTATGCCATTATGAGACATTGAAAATGAAGGCGCCCGTGTGAAATGAATTGAAATCTGATTTTTTGAATCGGGTAAACTGAAGTCCCTCTCAATAGATCCGTATTTGGATTGATTTGGTCTGGAATATGTTTGGAATGGCTTCCTGTTCAACACCATCAGTGAGCTGTATGCTATCCTGTAAAAAAAAAACTCTTTTTATGAGATCTATAAAACACAGCTAAAGATTTCAATCATAATTTATCATCTGTTGAAAAAGCGCGATAAACATGGCAATTTATGCTTTGATTCGCTGTAAAATCATTGCCATATGCAAAGTTAATTTCACATTGTTCCCATAACAACAGGGAATACTTTACATAAATATATGCAGGTTATTTGAATGTGAGCACAGAGCAAGAGGGCATAGGTGTAAAAGTAACAAGCCTCAATCAAAACTAATGATTAGAAGAAACTTTTCCTCTACAGAGTGGTAGATATGTAGATAAACTCCATGTAAACAGTCATGGCAGCTAAGATTAACTTAATCTAAAAGGGTTAAACGGAAATGTGATTGGTAACAAGATTGAAGACTATAAGGAGAAATATGGACTGAGCTGAGAAAATATTTCAAGGGTTATTATGGTTTCCATGTTGCTGCAATGAACATGATCAGTGCTATCCGATAAGGGTCAAACTTGAGGAGTGAATCAGGACAGATGTATATTCTGGAGTTTTTCTTCATTACCAATGATTCCACCTCCCTCCTCGATCATTGTTTCAGGATCAGGACCAGATTTTTTGGAACCTGAGCACCCTATTCAATGTTGAGCTGATTCTGGCTCCATATCTTTTCCAGCACAAAGACTGCCTACTTCTAACTATGTAACATCCCCCACTTTCATGCCTACCTCAGCCCACCTTCTACTGATTATCCCAACACTTTCCAGGCCAGTTGCTCACCCTCCATCTGTAAGGTAAATCTATGCCCAGTTTTTTTTACAAGTTCTTTTACTCTAGGATTAGGAAATTGCCTTTGATTCGAGATTGTTTCTAAATTCAATTTATTGTTCAAATTTTGGTATTCAGACATTGAATGAGTAGTTTAGAATATTGTGGTTGAATGTTCCCTTTACTTACACTACAGGTGATCAGTCTGTAGCTGATGTAGACAGTCAGTTAAACAAGCTGCTGCTTCTGTCTTCTCTTTGTTCTTCTTCCTGTTGACCATAAGGACTAGCACTAGTCGTTTTGGTACTCCAGGTTTTATACCGTTGGTGGGGCGTGCTGGAATGTTCCTTTCAAGTGAGACAGGTGCTGGTTGGGGAAATACACATTGTCCATCTGCTTTGAAGCACTTCCCGCTTGCTGTTCCGTTGGTAGTCTTTGTGGATTCCATCCCCACATACCTCCTACCCACACAGTTCTCAATCCTTTTGTGTGTTTTCATATTGGAATAGGGTGCCACATGTCTCGACCATGTATTACAAGCCAGACGGAATAACTTTGCTCATCAGCAGTTTCATCCGCGAGCAAACATACTGTGCAGATCACCAGGTGAGTTGATATCAGAATACACAATTAAAGTTGCCAATTAATGGCTACTTAAAGTCCTCCTTCCACCTCTGCTGCCAGGATATATCTCCTTGGGGGTATATCTCCCTGTGTTCATCGGGGGCACCAAGATGGTACCACCCCACCACTTTATGCCTCCCCTCCTAGCCTCTCAAACCCTCCCCCACCTCACTAGGGTCCCTGATCCCTCCCTGACCAAAAACCCTGGACTTACTTTAAAGTCCAGTATCCATGATCATCTTCTCAGGACTCCCTTGTAGTCCCAGCAGTGGCCACTAATGTGTTCTGACGCTGCTGGGGCTATTCAGCTGCTGGCCAATCAGATTGGCTGGCAGCTCTCAAGGGAAGGACTTCCTGCCCTGAGGAGCGGAAGTCCAACTCTCAACTTATTAAGGCCACCCCCAGTGTATTATTGCTGTGGGGCAGCCCTTTTTAAAGTGCTGCCGACTGTCCTTTCTATGGGGAGTGGGGGGAGCGAGCAATATACCCCCCAACAAAATTCACCCCATTATTTGAGAAATAGGTTTTATTTGATCATATTGGAGAAATTTGACATTTCATAAATATAAAATTAGTTTTTCAGGTCAGTGGGCCTGTTCAATAATAATTATGGACCTAGTACACCATTAAAAACCCAGTTATGCCACATTTAACAGGGTGTAACTTTTTCAAGGCTTTTTAAGAGAGACTAATAACGTAAAAGGGCAAGTTCTCGTTAGTTAGGTAATTTTTACTCAATTGCAGCCTGTAGCGGGACCTCAGCAGGTCCCTGTGGAGAAGCATAGAATCGCTAATAGCATCTTTGAGATCCTTTGGGCTGGATTTTCGCCAAGTCTGGATGACTCAGGACACTTTAAAAATGATGGGTGGGTCCCAATTCTGGGATTCCTGACCCCATTCCCAGGGTTTCAGATTTTTGGGAATGCCTTTTAAGGGTGCCAGCTGATTCAGGTCCCTAGCCCATACCATGAACTCCCAACCTAGTTCCATTGTGGGGATAGGCTTATCCTAGTCTTCGTCAATTTCCATGAAGTCGTCCGGCTTTTCAAAAAGTTGTGGTTGACGGCACCTCAGAGCTGTTGTGAACCATAGTCTGCATGAGGGAATTTTTTGAAAGGTAAGTTCAAAAGGCCTAACCCATGACCCCCAAGTCAAGCTGTGCCCCCCACCCACCCCTACAGCCATTCATGCCCACCATGCTAGGGTGTGCCTCCCAACCAACCCCTATGGACCCTCATGCCCCCTGTGCCAAGGTATGCCCCCAACCAACCTTTATGACCCCTCATGCCCCCCAATACCGAGCTATGATACTGCCATGCCCAATCACCCACTCCACACTGTATAGAACCGATGAACACCACAATGAAAATAGGACATGTGAAAAAAAATTTTAAATAGTCATTCATTGATAACTTTCAATTTTCTTAAAGAAAACAAAAAAGACTCCTTTTTACTATGCAGCCCAATAAAAATGTGAATCATTCAGATCCTTTGAAGTATCAATAGCTGAAACTGCAAGCACTTGAAACCTCTTTATCTTGTGTAAACAAACATTGTGCAAGTAATGGCATAGATCAGAAAGCCAGAACTGCCAATCGAGCAATGTTTTCCGTGGGGCTCAGACATTTCAACATGTTAATGGATTTCTGGACTCTCAGCCAAGCCTCATTATGTATTCTTTTCTGAGAGACCAGACATCCATTAGAGTGAGGGGTCATGGGAAAGGGTGGGTGGGGGGCACGAGATGAAACAGATGGGGCATGAGGAATGTGTGAAGGGTGTGAGGGGTGAGAGCTGGAGAGCCTTTCTGTTTTTATTTTAACTGGGATGAAGTCCCACAATACCAGGGCGAGCCTGTGGCATACCCTGTGGCTGCCTCTGCACTTTTCCTGGGTTGGCTGGCCTGACTGCAGCCTGCATCGGCCCCTGCACCCACCCCGACCCCGCAATGAAAATCCCAACCTTGCTGGAACTTTCTCCCGAGGTGGTGGACAGAGTGGGAGTTTTCCCGAGTCCTGCTACCCACATCAAGGATGGAAATCCACCCCTTTTTGTTTAACTGCACATGACCAGATTGCAGAGTTGCTGTCAGTTTTAGGGAAATAATGGTGGCGAACGCTGACAGTTTCACTGTTAATACTACCACAAAATCCAGGTTTTTTCATCAAAGTTTCTTTTAATTGTTTGTTTCCAAAATCATTACCATCTGTTGCATTGCTGTAATGTTATAAACTAGAGTTCCAGTAGGATAAACACTAACTTTTTAACTCTGACATTTGGTTCAAATTCACCCTAGGCTGTTTGGAAAAAAAGGCCCCCTCTGTTAGATGTAAGGATCCTACATGAAATGGTTTTGACAAGTCTCAGGACAAATTTTACTGGGCATGGACTCACAGCATTAAATCACTCCATAATAGTTGGTTAATTGACTGCTAGTGAAAAGACAGAGGACACCTGGTGGATCAAGTGGCAGAATTATATTGGTGCTGTCGGGCATGTTCCTCAGTTATTTTGGACGGAAACACAGTTTTTCAAGAGCAAGAAACTATGTTGTGCAACTAACCCTGCCAGAGTTGACCTAGAAGTATTTGACGCTGGAACTCATAGTAGTTGAAATGGAAAATGTTCTTTCCCTAGTAATGACATCTCTCTCCTTGATTCACACACATAAATCCTCTTTAAATAAAGGACAGTATTAACATTGTATTCTTTAGCAAATGTCTTTTGTTCTCAGCTACATGACCATTACCATTAGCTGAAAAGACACTGGGCCATGTAACAAGCCCAGCCAAGAGTAATATAACCTCATAGCTACATGCCGGAACTTGGCATTCTGCTGCTTCAGATAAACATAATTATCACTTGAGAAACAAAAACATTACCAGATGGATACAAGTAAACAGCATTTAGTCAACACATTAAAGCCACAGAAATTCAAAGCATGATTATGTCCAAATAATTTCCAGAGTTAGGTTTTTTGAGGAATTCCCTTTCCAATCTTTCATGCAAAGTAAAGTTACCCATGTTAGCAGTGTTTGTGATATACAAGACTTGAATACCTGTTCATCACTAGTATGGATTTTCACACTGAATACTTCAGGTAACAGGAGATCCAGTAAACGTTGTGTCAGAGAAAAAAGCATTTTCCACTGGGATTATACGTAGAAAGTATATTAATTATTGCATGGCTTGGATTACTTAACCGCTGGAGTACTGAGTGGTGTGCTTGGTTAAGATGTTAAAATTTATATCGTAAAAGTTTAGCAACTTGTTGATTTCCATCTGGAGTGCACATTTGCATGCAACTGTGCCAGTGGAAAGTTTGGCAATGATCCAACTATCTTGCAACCTTACCCTTTACTCCCTGCAAACCCCCCTTTAGAAATTGAGTTGTTTTCAACAGGGCAGCAATTAGTTCTGTAATTAGCTTCAATGCCTCTGGTTAGTGAAGGAAGATATCAGCCAGTGCTACACTTTTAGGATGTAGAAATTCCTCCTGTTAGCAAAAGTCAGCATGAGAACAACATGGGATGTCCAACTGGAATGCACTGGCTGGGCTTTTAGGTTTAATCCCTTGTTGGTGCTTATTTAGCTAATCCAGGCCAGTTCAGTGTTCATGGCACTACAATTGGCCTCAGTGTCTGTGGGCTATGGAAGGAGAAATTAATTGGGGTTTCTGATCATTATCCATAGACCCCCCTTTTGGAAATCAAATGCATGCTTTGTGCTAGTTACTGAATGCTTGGTGAGGATATGGTGGAGCTTAGCTCCAATGCCTTCCACACCGCACTAGCACTCATTCTTCACACATGAAGAATGTCTTTTTTGGGTGAGGTACAGGTGTACCCTCGCAGGAGTCAATGGCTTCCAGACAGCAGGAAAAAAAGTTGGAAGAAAAGAAACAAAGTGCAGTTGGTAACCATAAAATTCTATTTTGACTAAGGTTATAGGGTATTATTGTGGTAGCCAACCAGTTCAGATAAACCAGGACTTGTAATATTGAGCCTGACAACTAAACATAGTTTTTTGAAATCTTTATTTGGTAATGTTCTTGCATATGTAAGATGGAATCAGAAGAATAAAACAATTACAGAAAAACATTAAAACAAGTAGAAAGAAACATTCTATAAGCTCTCCTTGCCCTAAGGAATTGGTGCGTTAATGAGCACATAGCGAGCATTCAGAAAGAAACCAGATTTGATCAAATTAGCTCGTCTCAGCTCAGATTAGATACTGAAATTAGCCTCGGCAACCAAAGTAAGAATATTTTTAAAAATGGATGAGGTTTCCACTTCTGGGTAAATATCTAGTCATCTCTGCTACAATGTTTCTTTGGTTGAGGACACAATCGAGCTGAATTGTGATTGCTCATTTATGGTCAATAGCCTCTTGACATTTGCTGTCCAGTGTCATACATGAACAATGGTCATTTGTGAGACGTGCCAGAGAGTGCTTGGCACCCATAGTCTGAATGTTTTTGTAAAGTGGGAAGGGGAAGAAAATCAATTTACAACAAGTTGGATGTAAGTTATGGTTGCAATCACACACATGTATTAACATCAGAAACAACACCAGAGATCCTGCTGAGGTTTTTTCTGGCCCCTTGCTGACATTTTCACTGGATAACAAATACTTAGGGTGGAATTTTATGGCCCCATTGTGGCGGGGGTGGGGCCATAAAATGTGGCGAGCCATTCAAAAGTCCATTGTCTTCAGTGGGACCGTAAAATCCAGCCGGTGTAAGATTCCGCCCGTAGTGTAAGTCTGAATCATTGAAGACCAGAGCTGTTAGTATCACAGAATACTATTTAATGCAGAAATTATCATAAAATGAATTATTTTGGGGAGGGTGGGAACAATTCCCAAATTTGACAGTCAGTGTAGAAAAAGAGTTACAGCAATACCTCATGGCTTCAACTCCACCAAGTACAAATCCTTGTATACTTGTCTGAATTGCAAAATTACTTCATTTCTGGGGATGGGAGAACACACACAAAGGACAGTTTGGGGCTCACTGAAAGAAAACTTGTATCTCTGAGAACTTAAAATTCTTATAGAGGGTCTACCAGTAAAATAAGATGACACAAGATTCCGTTTTAATAAAAACATCATCAGTCCTATTCTCTTACCAATTACAGTATGGTGAAATAAATTCAGAAGTAAGTTATTGCAGAACGAATGTATCTTAGCATTTTCTTTCCTTCCAATTTCTCCCTTCTCTTGAAGGCACTGCTGTGGCATGACCATAGTCAAAGAATCTGGCACCTTTTCGAAATGACCATTCTATGCTTATGAGCATAGGCAGCAAGCTGTTGGCAGTACAGATGAGGAAGGGTATTATAAATTGAGCTCAGTGCTGTCCTCACCTGACATCAAACGTTGTGGCTGAAATTCCATGAGGGCTCCATTGATCTGCTGCTGTAACTGCCAGTGCAACCCAGCAATACTTCGAAAATGGCTACTGCACTAGTCTCCCATCAGAGTTACAGCGGGAGGCTGGTTGAACTCCCCTAGAATTCAGCCCAAGTGTTTTTTTCCTGCTGTCTACCTGGATAGGGATAAGGAAAGGGAACCTTGTCTGTTTTCCCCCCCACCTCACCCCCAAGTAGGGGTTTGAACATATAGGCCAGAATATTGCCGTTGTCATGCGGGGGCGGGCCCGACATGTCGACATGCAAAATGACACGAGATGACATCAGGCATGTCCCCCGATGTCATTGCGCGTCATTCCGATATTGCATTCGGCAGGCGCACGCTGGAGGTGGTTGCACACCCGCTGAACTTTCAAAGGCCTATTAAGGCCATTAGGAAAGTAATTTATCTAATTAACAGCACTGCCCATCCAACCTTAAGGCTGGTGGGCAGGCAAAGAGCCCAAGCGGCCTTTGCGTTTTTCAGGAAACCTCATCCACGGGCGGGATGAGGTTTCCTGAAAGTTTAATTAAATAATTCAATAAAATTTGTGCTATTCTATGCACAAACATGCCCCAGCTCATGTGATATTGTCAAATGAGGGGACATGTTAAAATAATTTTTCAGATCATTTATTCAAAATTTTCATTACCAACTTAATATCCCTGAGGCAGCTCCGTGCCTCAGGGAGATAGCTGCGCTCTTTCGCGCGCATTCGCGAAAGAGCGCAGGCCCCGACACTCCCTCCTCCCCCCGCCTGCATAGGTAGCACTGAGCGCTACCGAACATGCGTCACGCTGGACGGGCCTTAATTGGGCCGCCCACGTAAAATGGCGGCACGCAGCCGATCGCGGGCGACGATCGGTTCTGCGCCCACCCACGCCCACTCCCAACCGGCCTGCCTAACAGGCAGAAGACTCTGCCCTATGAATCCAAATCTAGACTCACCAGTCAGGGAAAACAGCCTCTTAGCATCTAACCTGTCAAGCCCTTGGGGAATGTCATATGTTTCAATGAGTTCTCCTCTCATTCCTCTAAATTCTAGAGAATGTAGCCCCACTGCACTCAACATGAAAGCATGTGCAAAATGTTAAACTGTTGTTCATGGTAAAAGTGATTGCAATCCTGGAAACTCATTTCATTTTGACTATCACACAGGATGGGGGAGTCAGCTATGGCTCTGGTACAAAATCCTAAAATTGCTATCATTAACACTGTAACTTATGGGAGAAATAAGAAGTAGTAAAATGCAAGTAAATTTCAATGGTAAGACATTTGAAATAGCACGAGGTAGATATGGTGGAGGGACAAATGCTTTTAGCTCCATGGACCTGTCCCCCTACTCTTTCAAAACTGCCGAATTCACATCATTCTTCTAAAGCTCCACCTTCAATCCCCTCCTCCTTACAAAAAGAATTGCTTCTGTTTTATAAGCCACAAAACAAGATATGTCTGAATTTTGCCCACTTATTTCTTCCTTCATGCTTAAAAATAGATCAGTTGGTAGACAATTTTTAAAAACATATCTACTGCCCACTAGCTGCCTGAGGCTCACCAGAATCAATGGTCCAGCAGACCTTGAAAGGAAGAACCAATGTTCTCACATTATTAAAATATTAATATCAGGGTCCTGTGCCATTTGTAGGTACCCAATACAATTTAGGCATTCTAATGGGCAGAGAGCTGCTTTGCCCAGTTTAACTTGATGTTGAGTGGCTGGACTAATTGTTCATAAAGGGATCACTGAGGTTTGCTCTATCAACGCCCTATCAAATTTGCTGCATCACTAATTTTTGTGGGGCCAAGAAGAACTTGAAAACTCCTCTAGCCACAAATAAATCTGCCAGTTATTCAGTGGTACTCCTGGGATTAACACCCCTTCCCCTTCCCCACCATTCAAAAGCTCTCTGGCTTGGCTACATGGAGGAGCCATCTTATTTCCTGCCTCCCAGGTATGTGAGCTGGCTTTTGGTGCTCATTGAGTACTAGCATCCTGCTAATCAAATTAAAATGAGGCCCAACCATGAAAATGCTCCTGGCTTCCCACTCAGGTCATTGAGTAGACATAGTCCACTGCCTGCTCAATTTAAACCATTGTTGAAAAATCAACCTCAATATTACTTCCACTGTGCTTTTTGCCAGAATCGTTAAAATATTTTGAGCAATGCACTGTATGGTTTTGGAATTCCATTGTCTAGGAATGCTCTTTTTATGTCTGGCTTTACTGACTCAACATCTAATAACTTACACTGGACGTTCTCCTCATCCACACAAGCTTTGACACATTCTATGTCATGCTTATCTGTTGACTGTTTCTGTCACAAGTTAATTTGTGTCTGTTGTGCACATGGAAATATCTTTTTACACTTCTGGATTTTATATAATTATTTTCAATGATGTATTTTTACCAAATATATCTGAAATCATTGTACATGTTTACTTAATACTTACAAGGGGAAGACATTAAAATATTATGGTTTTATTTGGCACAGTCATGCTTGAATTTGGAACAATGCAGGTTTGCATGGTGAAGTAATTTGTTTCTTCCTGTTGGATTCACTTGGGTTGAGGGACAAGGGTGACCTGCCTGTTAGTGATCAATGAATTAAATTCACAGACAGCAAAAATATCCGATAGATTAATTCCACTTTTATGTTGTCTATTCCTTAAATAATCATTGTTATGTCAGTTCATGAGCATAAGTAAAAGAGATTGTAATAAAAGCAGAGAATGCTGGAAATATTCAGCAAGCTAGGCAGCATCTGTGGAGAAAGAAACAGAGTTTATGCCTCAGGTCAATGTCGTTTCCTCTGAACTGCAACATGTTAGAGATGTAATGGTCTTTAAGCAAGCACAGAGGACAGGAAATAGGGAAGTTGGGTAAAGAACAAAAAATAAGGTATGTGATAAGGCTGAAGAGGGTATTAATAACAAAAAGGATAATGCTGCAAGTGAAAAGGAGATGTTAATGGGACAAGTAAAGAAATAAAAGATGGTCTATAGGAGACGTAAAGGATAGACCTGAAAAACAATCCTTGAAACAAACCCTGAACCATTTAAATTCATACAAAAATAGTCAAGATAAAATTCAGACAAAATCCTCACTGATGACATAAGGACCTCTGTGGAAATCCCAGGACACTGTCGATCAGTCAAGCAGCCTAGATTATTGATGGAACCTGGATGATCAGATTTGCTACTGGGAATTCTTCCCACTTGGCTCCCGGTAACCATGCAAATCAATACCCTAACTGGTGCACAACTCTAGATGGGTAAGTGGCAGGATGCTTATCAGCTTTCTGTGCTAATACACAGTTTTAACCAGTTAAACTATGGCAGTAATCTGATATACACTTGGGGTATATACAGTCTGTATGAGGCAAATTAACATTCTACTATTGTGGATCTCTCAGTAATTTGGTTAGGCGACTCTTAATCATGTATTTCCAAGAATCAGCCAATACCCTGACCTAAACATAAAATTCCTAAGAGGAGAAGAGTGTGAAAGGAGAAAAAGTCATTCATTCAATCAAATTCAATTTGTCACAAATGATGTATAACTGACACTATCAAGGTCTCTGCTCAATCACTCAATGCTCCAGAAAATAATTCGCAAGTTTTTCCTTACCCCAGTTAAGATAAATTGAACAAAACTCCCCATATCTAATCTTACACCCTAAATAATTTATTGTCCTGAAGACACATTATGCTCTTAAAGAACAAAGAAGAAAATTTTCTTGAAACCTTTTTCAGATGAAAATGATGGAACTGGGAATGCCATTATGTGGTAGGGAATGCCTTCACACCTGTATTTTTGGTTGCCAGCGTCATGGGATGTGATTTATTGGGCATTTAGCCCATGACAGCTCATATTTTTTCACAGCATTTTCAAGAATTTGACAATCACACGCATTTAAAATTTTCAGTTCCTGATTCAAGTAGGAATAAAAACAAATCAGAATTGGGGATTTGCTGTATTGGGCAGTGAACCTTAGGAGGCAGATCAAAAATTCCAAAGTTCCTCCCCAAAGATTGGACCACTTGGTAGTTTAACAAATTGAATATGGTCCATGAGCAGGCACAGAGATCACAATGTTACTCCACACCCAATGAAAATGATTCAGACAGTATGCAAAGTTTGTCCTGCCCACTTATCTCCATGTTTGTGGCATGCAGCCCAATGCTATGTGCTGCTGCTGACTGGCAGAATGCTCAGTGATGCTCAGAATGCATGTGAGACTAACACCTAGTAAAACTAACCTGCATTTCTTAAATCCAGCCTGCCCACCGCCACCCCCCACCCTCGTCCCTTTAAAGGGGAGGTGAATTCTGGCTGCAGTAGGTGGTGTAACTATCTTAAAAAGTGTTTCTCACAAGGGTTAAAGATTACCAATGGAGCAGCATGTCAGAGAGAGGGCTCCCAGTTTCTCAGATGCAGCACTGGAGGTCTCAGTCTAGGAGGTGGAAAGAAGGAGAGATGTCATGTTTCTTCAGGTGACCAGAAGGCTCTCAAGCCATACACTGCGTGGGAATGGGCGTAGGTGCCACAGAGGTCAATTCAAGGAGTTGAATCTGAGAACTTGGCTACAGATCTGCAAAAAGTTGAGTGACATCACACAAGTAGTCAAGGTGAGTGAATGCATCTGTAAGAAATCGCTGTCTAATAACCTTGTAGAATCTTCAGAAATGTATTAAATATTATAGAAATAGCTCTCTCTCTCTCACATACGAAGAAACCTTCCATAGCAGCTTACTCATAAACATAGGAGTGGCTTAGGATCTCTGCCAGGGACATATCTCCAGTACAGGCCCTGAAACAAAACATTTCTAACCCTTATTAGATTGTATCTCACAACCCACATGTAAACCAACTGTCTGAAAAGGTTAAAACAGCTTCATGAGAGGGGAAAAAATCACCCCGGACAGGAAAGAGTAATTCCAAGTAATCCATGCTGACATCAACCCAGCACTAATACTTTGGATCACACGGGTAAACCGTTCCAGAGAAGGCTGCCACTTCCAGCCACAGCGATCAGCTTCACCCATCCATTTGTTCAATCTGGGACCAGTAAACCATTCACAGGTGACTGCTGTCACCAGCCACAGAGATCAACAACCCCACCTAATCTGGGAATCAGTAAACTGTTCTCACCTGTATGTCTTTTCTGCTTATTTAGCTTATGTATCATATCTAAACTGTTGTTTCTTAATAAGCTGCTTTAAAATCAGTTATGAGTGTAACCCCTTTTCTGGGTAATCTGAGACTGCCGGACCAAAATCTTACACATCTTCAAATGTCGTGTCCTATCGACCACGCCATCAACCACACACGCTACTCAATTCACCATACCTCCATCGCTCAGCAATCTCTAATAATCAGGACTTATAACTAATATTCATATATTCCACCTGACCCTCCCACACACATTACGACTGCAATCCTTGTTCCCAAATCCCACAATTTCTAGATACTTCCAGCTATTCAACTATGAAAGGCACACCCTCCAGACACATTGCAACACATTCACTGACTCACTCACTCTTCCCTTTCTCTTGCAGACAAGGTGGACATAGCAGGAGGGAGCGACAAAGAACAGCTGAGGACAGGCACAGCTGCACTACTCAGTCCCTTGGAGGGAAGAGTGCTCTGAATAATTGGCACAGCAATCACTGTGGTTGTTGTAACTGTGCCACTGAACCCACCCAGGATGGTGGTATGTTCCAGTCCAGTGCACCTTCTCAAATTTCATTTCACCTTCATCCAGCAATCTGGTATGAAGCACAAGCTTCAAATGGTGTGGCCATGCACCTGTTTCTTTCCACCCAGCCCCAATTCCCTCAGCCCAAACCTTCCCTCTTGCATTTACATTTTAATGTCCACAAGACTTGGTCAGCAGGCGCAGCCTGACGGTGAAGGATGAGAAGAAAGATCTGAGGAAGAAACCCCATCATTTCATCTTGCAGCCACCAGTTCAGATACTGCACTGCAAATACTTTGGGGCATAGTATAGAGATGGG
This sequence comes from Cetorhinus maximus, assembly GCF_964194155.1. Lineage (NCBI taxonomy): Eukaryota > Metazoa > Chordata > Chondrichthyes > Lamniformes > Cetorhinidae > Cetorhinus > Cetorhinus maximus. The sequence goes on from NC_135886.1 coordinate 118,782,194, forward strand.
ATCAGCACATGGTAAGTCATCATGCACAAGTGGGCTGCAGCAAGAGGGTTGCACCTGTGCCACCTTCCCAGAGGGCAAGGTTGCAGATGAGTTTTGGTGCAGAGGGCTCAGTGAGCATGGCAAATGTGCAGTGAAAAGGCTGATGGGCATACACGCTATTGGTGCATTGGCAGGCCTGCCACAGAGCCTGTTGTCACCATCAAGGACAGGGCTTGGAGTCCATTCTTTCCATTGTGAGAGTGGTGGCCAACTCCATGGGAGTACTTGCAGACCAGCCATGATGCAATGCCTTGTGGCTGATTTCTCAGCTTCCGTTGCTGCACAAGCAGAAGCTTTCCAACATCTTAGTGCTCAGTGGACGCCCAGATAAAGGCCATGTGAGATCTGCTTGTTGCCGTGCAAACCCAGCTTGCTGACATGCAGACTCAGACTCCTGCCATAGCTGTGGATACCTGAACTCAAAGGGGCTTGCAGGCTCAACAACACTTCAGCAACCTGTGTTCCAGCAGATTACCAGGATTGGTGAGGCACTGACCTGGAGGACACGTAGTGATTCTGTGGTACAGAAACCTGCTATCCTCTCTCCAAATGACACCATTTTCCTCTCCCACCACTGCCACTCAATCAGTTCCCCTGTTGTTGCCTCAGTCCAAAACTGGGCTATCAAGGCCCAGGGCTGCTGGGTCCGTTCAGTATTTGTTATTGGAAGAGTTGTAAGATAAAATCATTATGGAATGGTCCTTTTGTGGTGTCTTTCATGTCAGGATTTTGGCCAAGAGGTTGCTGCGATGGTGAATGCAGAGGGATGGAAAGTTGGGGATTTGTGGAGTGATGGTGATGTAGGGATGAAATTTCAAGGAAACCAACTCTGATGAGATGCCCACAGGCAGCCCACCCAGAGTGATGATTTCTCCTCCATTTCTCCTCCTCCTCCTTAGGTGCTCACTGAAGCCCTGGTGGCAAGAGCTACCCCTTCACAATCGCCAGGTTGTGAAGAACACAGCATACAACCACATGTTTGAAGACACACTTCAGCAAGCACTGCACGCCTTCCCCTGAGTGAACTATTGCTTGAGGATACCAGTGGTCTGCTCCAAGATGTTCCTAATTGCAGCATGGCTCTAGAACCATAGAAAAGTTATGACGCAGAAAGAGGCCATTCAGCCCATTGTGCCTGCACCAGCGAAGAAAAGAGAAAAAAAAGAAACACCAGGTCCGTAGCCTTGCAGATTAGAGCACTTCACGTACCTTTCGAATGAGTTGAACGTTTCAGCCTCAACCACCAATTTAGGCTCTCATTGTACAAGCGCTGCCCACATGTGTCCTGATGGCAGAGGGGAGTCAAGAACCATGCGTGGAGTGTGTGGGCCTTGTCGCTCTGCAGCCATCCTCTGGTTCTTTGTGGAGGCTCAAAGATGGCAGGCTGATGCAGGAAAATGGCTGACTGATGCAGGGAAAGAATATTGAGACTAGATAGCAGGCATTCACCAACATGATGGTCTGTGTGGGTCACACACCAACTGCACATTCAGAGAGTGGATCCCTTTTCGGTTTCGATCCGTGTCCCTATAGATATGGCATAGAGAGCCATTAGAAATCTTGCTACCTTAGTAAAGATCCACTTGCAAGTTCCCCCTGCTTCTCTCTATTTCAAGAGAAGAAAATGAAATCCCTTCCCCTTGTGTGCAGGGCCTCAGTGACCTCTCAGATGCGGCAAAGCGCAAGGAACTGAGAGATGTTGGCAACCGTTTTTTTTTATTCATTTACGGGATGTTGGCTTCGCTGGCTGGGTCAGCATTCATTGCCCATCCCTAGTTGCCCTTGGGAAGGAGTTGGTGAGCTGCCTTCTTGAACCAGTGCAGTCCATGTGGTGTAAGTACACCCACAGCGCTGTTAGGAAGGGTGTTCCAGGATTTTGACCCAGCGACAGTGAAGGATGTCACCAGCTCAAGCCTGAAAGAATCCTTAGGCATAGAGATGGTAGTCGATGGTGACTTTGATGGCCACAAAAGATTCACCATCTTTTTGGCCGTGGTCCAACTGGTGGAATTAGCACAGTTCAGTAATCATCTCCTTGGTGAAGCATAGCCACTTCAGACATTGCTGCTGGAAAGAGCAGTGCTCTCTGAATATGCTAGATGAATATTGCTTTTGTTGAAAACACTCCTCTCTCTGCGCATAGCTTCTCATCTCTGCTACCTTTTCTTTAGCTCTCTGACATGTTGCAGCCCAAGGGAGACACCCATGACCGAGAGCAAGTTTTTTTACTCAGAGTCCTTTCAAATCCACACCCTTCTGCCACAGGTCCAGCTTCATTCCTTTCTCACTCAAACAACTTGTATGCGCTTATCCAACAACACAGTACTTCACTAACCCAGCAGCAGCGTAAAAAAGTTAGAAGCATCTCACCTGAAAGTAGCATGGTGATTCCTTTAAATAGCATTAGTTGGGATGGGTGGGGGGTCACAGATGCAGTTGAATGCATGTTCAGAGGTCAGAAGCCATCAGAAATGGACCCCCCCACTTTGTTTTCATCTCTGGGTTCCTGTCAGACCAAAACCAGGACACCTTCAATGATGCAGTTTTTCCCTCAATACTTCAATGGAGTATTAGCTTAATCTTATGTACTCAAGTGGGATTTGAATTCACAGGCTAGCTCAGAGATGAGAGTGCCACCAAAGACAGCTGAAGTGGTTGGAATACACTTGGAATTAAGTGATAGTCTGCACTAGAAGTGCTGTTGGAATGCTGGAGGAAGTTTGCTTTGAAACAATTACATCAATACTGGGGAGGTGGTGGCATAGTGGTATTGTCACTAGACTAGTATTCCACAGACATAGGGTAATGCTTTGGGGACCTGAGTTCAAATCCTACCATGGCAGATGGTGAAATTTGAATTCAACAAAAGTCTGATAATAACCATGAAACCATTGCTGATTGTTCTAAAACCCCATCTGGTTCACTAATGATCTTTAGGGAAGGAAATCTGCTGCCCTTGCCTTGTCTAGCCTACATGTGACTCCAACACAGCAATGTGGTTGACTCCTAAATGGACTGTATAAGATAGTGTTTGTAACTTGTGATATCCTAATTGTGGGTGAAGGATTATTGTAATATTGTTCATCTTTTCTTGTTCAATACATGTTTTATTCTTTTGTTAAAAGTTCATTAGCTGACTCCTGTTCAGTAGCCACTCTCCAAGTATCTAAACAAACAAAAAGTTAGGATCTATCAAACTGGGTTCCACCCTGAGAATCAAGCTTGTCCAGGGGTTATCTCAGCTGGGATCATAACAGCCTGTAAATCCTTCCAATTACAGGCAGTAAGAGTGCGAGTGTTTCCTGATCAGCCATGCTGCAGAAGGCAATGGCAAATCTCGGCCATACTTTGCCAAGCATGATATAATGGAAGTCCATGGTCCTGAAGGAGGAGGAAGTCTGTAATAGATACTTAGAACTTTATTTAATTTCATCTCAGCATAGCTCCTGAGGTCTGCCCATGGTAGATGCTGGGTGAGGAGGCATGGAGGGTGTAAGGGCAAAAGGTGGTGGGTTGGGAGGTTGGTTGGCATGAGTGGCACTAAGTTGGCATAGGGGCTATAAAGAGTCATGGGGATGAGTGAAGGGCATTGGTTGGCATGGAGGGTATGAGGGTTGTGGGGATGGGTAGGTAGGCATAGTACAGGTTGGCACAGAGACTGAGAAGTCATGGGGTGGGTAGGGGACATGAGATGGCATGAATGTGTTGGGCCCATATGACATGAAAAGAAATCCAAAACTATTCTTTTGTCATGTTTAAAAAATTGACTTTCTGCTGAATCAAAAAAGAATCCACTACAAGTCACATGGCCACAGGACTAGACCTTTTTTTCTGGGAGCTAACACCAGGAGTTACAAGAACAAGGGAATTTCTCTCCCAGCCTGCGGGATCTCAGACTTCATTGTACAGACCCCTTGCAAGCAACAAAAGCCGAGGAAGTGCAGGCGAACTGGTTCCCCAACCTGAACTATCACAAAAGAGAGATCAAAATGCATTATACTGGAAGAGATGCTAATAGCCACCTCATCGATAAAGGGGAACAATGGAATTCTGGCCAGAAACACAGGAACTGACTGTTGAACTGCAATTGACCATTAGTGGACCGAAGCCTTTTGGACAGACATTTTTGGCCATTTTTGGCTCACAGGCAGACTGCTGTTTTATCAACTGGATAGGACTCCAGCCGCCCGGTTAAGCAAGCAGCTGGGTCCCATCTCTCAACTCCATAAAGCCTGTTTGATTTTAAAAGTCCCTGATCAATGCCTGCCAAGCAGTCTAAGCACAGAAAGCCCATTGTGCTGTAGTATTATTCGTTTCAAGGATTTTTGTGTTGGCAACTCTGACCAGAAACTTATTAGGACTGAACTCCGCCACAAAGGAAATACCCTCTGGGCTTTGACTTCTCAGACTCTGGAAATCACGTGAACTAATATTCATTTCTGTGGTTCTTGAACTGTTACTATCCACAGTTGTAAAACTCCTTTCTCTAGTTCCCCACCACCTCTCCCCTCCCCCACTTTACTGTGTGTGTAGTGGAGTGGGAAGTTGCAAAAACTTTTCTCCAGGGTTTTGAAGTGAAATAAATTATCCTTCTGAGTTAATCATAATGCGAGTTTGCTGCGAGTTATTAGTAAATTGGATCACACAAACTGAGGGTTTGGGAAAACATACCATAGTAAACTTTAAAAATTCATAACACCTTCTGCTTACGGACAGTTAGCGAGAGGAAAGAAGTACACTTTCCCTGTCTCTCTCTTGTCTGTAACAGATGGAGCATGGGGACTATGTAGGGGGTCAAGGGGATGTGAGGGGTGAGGGCTTTACTGTTTTCATTATAACAGATAAAGGGGGAGGCAGTAGTTTAGTGATAATGGTAATTCAAGAGGCCCAGGCTAATACTCGGAGGAAATGGGTTCAGATCACACCACTGCAGCTGGTGGAATCTAAATTCAATTCATAAATTTAGAATTAAATTGTTGATTGCCCTAAATACTCATCTGGCTCACTGATGCCCTTTAGGGAAGGAAATCTGGTGTCCTTACCTGGTCTGGCCTACATGTGATTACAGACTCATAGCAATGTGGTTGACTCTTAAATGCCCTCCGAAATTGGCCTAGCAAGCCACTCAGTTGTATCAAATGGCTACAAAGTCTAAAAGGAACGAAACCGGATGGACGACCCGCCATCAACCTAGGCACTGGAAATGACATAGACAAACTCAGCCTTTTCTACTCTGCAAAATCCTCCTTACTAACATCTGGGAGCTTATGTCAAAATTGGGAAAGCCCCACAGACTAGTCAAGCAACAGCCACACATAGCCATACTCACGGAATCAAACCTTGCAGACAATGTCCTAGACACCACCATAACCACCCCTGGGTATGTTCTGTCCTACCAGCAGGACAGACCCACCAGAGGTGGTGGCACGGTGGTATGTGTTGGGAGGGAGTTGCCCTGGTAGTCCTCAACATTGACTGCGGACTCCATGAAGTCTCATGGCATCAGGTCAAACACAGGCAAGGAAACCTGCTGATTACCACCAACTGCCCACTCTCTCAGCTGATGAATCTATTCCTCCATGTTGAACACAATTGGAAAAATATTGAGGATGGCAAGGGCAGAGAATGTACTGTCTTCAATGTCTATCACCAAGAATGGCTTGGTAGCACCTGACTGAGATGGCCAAGTCCTAAGGGACATAGTTGATAGACTGGGTCTGCGGCAGGTGGGAGCAAACCAAAAGGAAGGAAAGACGCCTTGAGCTCATCCTCACCAATCTACCTGTTGCAGATGCATCTGTCTGTGACAATGTTGGTTGGTGTGACCACCCCACAGTCCTTGTGTTGTTTGGTATACTGCCATGCTAGATCTGATATGTTTTCAAACGGATCTGGCAGCCCAAAAATGGACATCCATGAGGTGCTGTGGGCCATCAGCTGCAGCAGAACTGTACACAACCACAATGTAACCTCATGGCCCAGCATATGCCCTACTCTGCCATTACAATCACGCCAGGGGATCAACCTTGGTTCAGTGAAGAGTGCAGGAGGGCATGCCAGGAATAGCACCAGGCATACTTAAAACTGAGGTGTCAACACAGGACTACTCGCATGCCAAACAGCAGAAGTAGCATGCAATAGCCAGAGCTAAGTGATCCCACAACCAACGGATCAGTCCTGCCATATCCAATCATGAATGGTGGTGGACAATTAAACAACTAACTGGAGGAGGAGGCTGCACTAATATCCCAAACCTCAGTGATGGGAGAGCACAGCACATCAGTGCAAGAGATAAGGCATTTGCAACCATCTTCAGCCAGGAGTGCCAGGTGGATAATCCATCTCAGCTTCCTTCTGAGGTTCCCAGCATTACAAATGCCAGTCTTCAGCCAATTCGATTCACTCCACTTGATATCAAGAAATGGATGAATACACTAGATACTGCAAAGGCTATGGGCCCTGACAATATTCTGGCAATAGTACTTGTGCTCCAGAACTAGCCCCTAGTCAAATTGTTCCAGTACAACACTGGCATCGACCTGGCAATGTAGAAAATTGCCCAGGTATGTCCTGTTCACAAAAAGCAGGACATATTCAACCCGGCAAATTACCACCACATCAGTCTATTCTCAAGCATCAGTAAAGTGATGGAAGGTATCATCGAGAGTGCTATCAAGCAGCCTTACACAGCAATAACCTATTCACTGATGCTCAGTTTGGGTTCTGCCAGGACCACTCAGCTCTTGACATCATTACATCATTGGTCCAAACACAGACAAAAAAGCTGAACTCAAGAGGTGAGGTGAGAGTGGCGGCCCTTGATATCAAGGCAGCATTTACCGAGGCATCAAGGAGTCCTAAAAAAAAAACTGAAGTCAATGAGAATCAAGGTGAAAACATTACACTAGTTGGAGTCAAACCTTGTACAAAGGAAGATGGTTGTGGTTGTTGGTAGTTAATCATTTCAGCCCTAGGGCATTGCTGCAGGAGTTCCTTAGTGTAGTGTCCTAGGCCCAAACTCTTCAGCTGTGTCATCAATGACCTTTCCTTCATCACAAGGTCAGAAGGGGGGCGTTCGCTGATGATTGCATGATAATCAGCACGATTTGTGATAGATACTGAAGCAGTCCATGTCCATATGCAGCAAGATCTAGACAATATTCAGGCTTGGGTTGATAAGTGACAACCAACACTTGTGCCGCACAAGGACCAGGCAATGACCATCTCCAACAAGAGAGAATCCAACCATCGCCTCATGACATTCAATGGCATTACCAAGGCTGAATTCCTCACTATCAATATCTTGGGGGTTACCATTGACCAGGAACTGAACTGGACCAGCCATATAAATACTATAGCTACAAAAGCAGGTCAGAGGCTGGGAACTCTGCAGCAAGTAACTCACATCCTGACTCTCCAAAGCTTGTACACTACCTACAAGGCACAAGTCAGGAGCATAATGGAATACTCTCCACTTGCCTGGATGAGTGCAGATCACAACACTCAAGAAGCTGGACACCATTCAGGACAAAGCAGCCCACTTGATTGGCTCCCCGTCCACCACCTTCAGCATTCACTCTCTCCACACCGATGCACACTGGCAGCAGTGTGTACCATCTACAAGATGCACTGTAGAAACTCACCGAGACTCCTCGATTGCATCTTCCAAATCTGCAATCATTACCATTAGAAGGACAAGGGCAGCAGATAGGTGGGAACACCAACACCCGTAAGTTCCCCTCCAAGGCACACACCATTCTGACTTGGAAATATATCACTGTTCCTTCACTGTCGCTGGGTCAAAATCCTGCACCTTTCTTCCTAACAGCACTGTAGGTGTTCCTACATGACATGGGCTGCAGCAGTTCAAGAAGACTCACCACCACCACGTTCTCAAGGGCAATTATGGATGGCCAATAAATGCTAATCTTGTCATTGTCTCCCGCTTCCTTTGAATGAATAATTTTTTTTTTTAAAAAGTCCAAGAGCATTGAGGCGGTTCTTTTAAACAGTCACTTCAGCACTTGGCAGCCCCTGTAGCTGCCTCTGAACTGTATCTGGGGGCAAAGAGCCTAACTCTTGTTAGCACTGCCACGCCCCCAACCACCACTACATGTTGAGGCAAGTGACAAAGAGCACTCTTCACATATGCTTCCAGCATAATGACACAGTTTTGCTACTGGGCTGTTTAATTGTTTATGTTAGAAAAACCTACACTAGTCTAATTTTATACTACATCTGAGGCAAATTAATAGTTTAAAGAATGCCTACTGAAGGTAATGTCACCTCCCAGATTAAGTTTGTTTAAGCCAGTTTGCGTTATGCTGCGAGGTCTGCACTGCTTCGTATTCAAAATTATTTCACATCAACACAAGTATTGGCAGTGTAACTTCATTCAAAGTGTTACGGATAGGAGAGAGACAGACAGATTCCCTCTTGCCATCTGTCTGTAAGCTGAAGATGTTTTGAATTAGTTTCTATAGGAATGGGCCGTGGCGTGTTTTCTCAATCCCTCGATTTTTGTGATCCAATTTTGCTAATAATCCACAGCAAACTTGAGTTCGGATTAACTCAGAAGGTTAGTTTATTTTATATATTCAAAACCCAGAAAAAGGAGTGTTCACTACTTCCCACCCTGCACATTCACACAGTAAAAGTTGGGGAGGGGGGTGGATAGAGAAAAGATGTTTTATAGTATAAGGATCACAGAAAATGAATATTAGTTCACCTGAGGTCCAGAGTCCAAAGTCAGAGTCCAGAGGATGTTTCCTTTGTGATGGAGTTCTGTTCCGATGAGTTTCTGGCTGGTTAAACAATACAAAAATCTTGAAACGAATGATGCTGCTGCATGGTGGGCTTTTCTGTATTTACACCACTTGGCAGGCATTGATCAGATACTTTTGGAATCAAGTAGGCTTCGTGGAGTTGAGAATGCTTACCCAGCCTGGCTGATGGAGCTCCGTCCAGTTGATGTTAAAATAAACTATCTGCCTGTGAGACCCAGTAACACAATGTTAAAACTGTCCAAAAGGCCAGAGGCTTGGGTCATGCAACTTGGCCTATTAATGGTTAATTGCAGCTTAACAATTATTTTCTGTGTTCCTGGCCAGAATTCCATTGTTCCTCCTTAGAAGGACAACTTGGTTATTAGCATCTCTTCCAGTTTAACAAGTTTTGATCTTTTGCTTCTGTAACGGTTAAGAATGGGAGAGCCAGTTCATCTGCACTTCCTCTGCTTTTGTTGATTACAAGGGGTTTGTACAATGAAGTGTGAAATTCCAGAAGGTAAAAAAAGAATTATTTTGTTCTTCAAACTGCTAGGGATAGCTCCCAGAGCCAACCCTGTGATCAGGTGACTTGTAGCAGCCATCTTAATTCTCTTTGTTCAGCAGAAAAAGTCCAGCTTTAAAAATAATAGCAATAAGGATAAAAGTTTGAATATACAGTGCTATATACAGTGTTTCCATGTTGTAGGGACCCAACATAAGTATGTGATCAAAATGAAGATTCTCACCTAAAATTAACTCACCTGGCTCTTTACAATTACTGACCAACCTCCTGTGAATTTCAATCTTTTTCTATTTTTTCATATTGCCAGCCTTTGCATTTTATGTTTTCATGTTCACTGGCACTGTTAGCTATTCTGGTACTACAATTGAAGTGGGTTTAGACTGTCTCTACACTCCTTTTAAAACCAGAATTAAACTCAGTTTCTGAATAGGATTTGCAATCGAATGTCTTATTTTTAGCAAGATTTATACAGGAGAATTAAAAATCCTCATTGAGCCTTTCCCAGATGCAAACATCAACGATAAGTGGGAGTTTCAATCATGTGAGAATCCATCCTGCATGGAAACTAGGAATGCTGCCAAACAGTTCAATAGGGCATTTCCAATGAATTCCTGAGAGAATTCCCAAAAGTTCATACACGGCAAGCGAGAACTGTGAGGAGGTTGGAACTGTCAAACTAAACCACAGATTAAATTACTGCCCCAAAAACCACTCCTACTGTTACATTTTCCTTGGATACTACATTTTTTTTTGTCAGAGAGTTTTATTGGGCCTGAATTTGTTGCACAATAGTGATTAGATATCAACAGTTGCAGAATTGCTAATACCAAAAAGTTCCAGGATATCATGGAATGAGTTACATGATAAGTTGCCTTCCGTCATATTTTGCTGCCACAATTGTGATGCTCCAGCATCAGCCTCAAAGCCATTAAAAGTCTCTCCTTGCCACTCAGCCCTCATTATAGTCAATAAAGATTACCAATTTACTGGATTTATGCCATTTTACATGCCACAGCCATTAAGACTGAAAAATAATGGCTTGGTAATGGCATGATTTATGGCCAATACATGACCCTTAGCCTGGGAGGCCAACAAAAGAGGCATTACAGCTCTGGAGCCTAGAAATCATTGTGTGTTTTTCTTTCCTCTTAATTCTCTCATTTTTAGCAGTTCATTCTTTCCAGCTTTGCCATCCCTCCTGTATGAAGGCAATTAGTTTTAGGATCCCCCATAATTCTGTTTCCACAGGGGCATTTCCCTGTCCTACCCCTGTTAGTGAGGATAACCTGGAGGATGAGCAGACACATCACTTGAGGCACCATAGGCCAGAGACTGAACTGATCTAATTACCAACCCCCACAGGGAACAGATGTCATTAGAGGCACTAAAAATAAAAAATGCTGGAAAAACTCAGGTTAGGCAGCATCTGTGGAGAGAGAAACAGAGTTAACGTTTCAGGTCCAATTACCTTTCATCAGAACTCTTTTTTTGAAACTGTGGACCTGGACACCTTTGAGATAGGGTGAATCACTGGTGCTTAAGGGAGAGATCAAGAGCGTGCATGTGGCGGCACATGGCGTTGAGTGTGCATACTAGGATGCAGTGAGAACAGGAATTCGAGGGGTTCTGGATGTCTTGGAAATATATGTAATCATAACACAAAGGGTAGAGTTTAAGTAGGAATCCATGAGGAATAAGTTGAAACCGGGAGGCTGTGGCTCTGGCAGCAGGTTTTATTGACATCGACTCCAGGCCCAATGAAATCTCATGGCATCAGGTCAAACATGAGCAAGGAAACCTTCTGCTGATTACCACATACCACCAACTGATGAATTAGTGCTCCTCCATGTTGAACACCAAGGGTGGTAAGTGCATAGAATGTACTCTGGGTGGGGGCTTCAATGTCTATCATCAATAGTGGCTCGGTAGCACCGCTACTGACTGAGCCCTAAATGACATAGCTGCTAGACTGGATCTATAGCAGGTGGCAAGAGAACAACATACTTGACCTCACCAACCTGCCTGCCGCTGATGCATCTGTCCATGACAGTATTGATAGGAGTAACCACTGCACAGTCCTTGTGGAGGCGAAGTCCCACCTTCACATTGAGGATACCCTCCATCGTGTTGTGTGGCACTACCACCGTGCTAAATGGGATAGATTTCAAGCAGATCTAGCAACTCAAGACTGGGCATCCATGAGGTGCTGTGGGACATCAGCAGCAGCAGAATTGTACTCAAACACAATCTGTAACCTCATGGCCAGGCATATCCCCCACTCTACCATTACCATCAAGCCAGGGGATCAACCCTGGTTCAATGAAGTGTGCAGGAGGACATGCCAGGAGCAGCACCAAGCATACCTAAAAATGAGGTGTCAACCTGGTGAAGCTACTTGGACTACTTGTGTGCCAAACAGCGTAAGCAGCAAGTGATAGACAGGACTAAGCGATCCCACAACCAATGGATCAGATCTAAGCTCTGCAGTCCTAACACATCCAGTCGTGAATGGTGGTGGGCAATTAAACAACTCACCGGAGGCGGCAGCTCCACAAATATCCCCATCCTCGATGTTGGGGGAGCCCAGCACAGCAGTGCAAAAGGCAAGGTTGGAGCATTTACTACAATCTTCAGCCAGAAGTGTCGAGTCGATGATCCATTTCGGCTTCCTATTGAGGTCCCTTGCAGCACAGATGCCAGTTTCAGCCAATTTGATTCACTCCACTGGATACTGCAAAGATTATGGCCCTGACAACATTCCAACAATAGTACTGAAGACTTGTGCTCCAGAATTTGCTGCACCCCTAGCCAAGTTGTTCCAGTACAGCTACAACACTGGCATCTACCCGGCTATGTGGAAAATTGCCCTGGTATGTCCTGTACTCAAAAAGCAGGACAAATCCAACCCGGCCAATTACTGCCCCATCAGTCTACTCTCAATCATCAGTAAAGTAACGGAAGGGGTCATCAACTGTGCTATCAAGCAGCACCTACTTAGCAATAACCTGCTCACTGATGCCCAGTTTGGGTTTCGTCAGGGCCACTCAGCTCCTGACCTCATTACAGCCTTGGTTCAAACATGGACAAAAGAGCTGAGCTCCTGAGGTGAGGGGAGAGTCACTGCTCTTGACATCAAGGCAGCATTTGACAGAGTGTGACATTAAGGAGCCCTAACAAAACTGGTGTCAATGGGAATCAGGGGGAAAATTCTCCGCTGGTTGCAGTCATACCTAGCATAAAGGAAGATGGTTGTGGTTGTTGGATGTCGGTCATCTCTGCTCCAGGGCATCACTGCAGGAGTTCCTCAGGATAGTGTCCTCAGCCCAACCATCTTCAGCTGCTTCATCAATGATCTTCCTGCCATCATAAGGTCAGAAGTGAGGATGTTTGCTGATAATTGCATGATGTTGAGCACCATTCATGACTGCTCAGATACTGAAGCAGTCCATGTCCAAATGCAACAAGACTAGGACAATATGCAGACTTGGGCTGACAAGTGGCAAGTAATGGTCGCGCTACACACGTGTGAGGCAATGACCATCTCCAACAAGAGAGAATCTAACCATCACCCCTGGATGTTCAATGGCATTACCATCACTGAATCTCCCACTATCAACATCCTGGGGGTTACCATTGACCAGAAATTGAACTGGACCAGTCATATAAGTACTGTGGCTACAAGAGCAGGTCAGAGGCTAGGAATCCTGTGGCAACTAACTCATCTCCTGACTCCCCAAAGCCTGTCCACCATCTACAAGGCACAAGTCAGGAGTGTGATGGAATACTCTCAATATGCCCGGATGAGTGCAGCTCCCACAACACTCAAGAAGCTCGACACCACCCAGGACAAAGCAGCCCACTTTATTGGCACCACATCCACAAATGTTCACTCCCTCCACCACTGACACCACAGTAGCAGCAGTGTGTACCATCTACAAGATGCAACAAGGCTCTTTGGACAGCACCTTCCAAACCCACGACCACTACCATTTAGAAGGACAAGGGCAGCAGATAGATGGGAACACCAACACCTGGAAGTTCCCCTCCAAATCACTCATCATCCTGGCTTGGAAATATATCTCCATTCCTTCACTGTCACTGGGTCAAAATCCTGGAAGTCCCTCCCTAACAGCATTGTAGGTGTACCTATACCACATGGACTGCAGCGGTTCAAGAAGGCAGCTCACCAGCATTTTCTCAAGAGCAACTGGGGATGGGCAATAAATGCTGGCCCAGCCAACGAAGCCCACATCCCATGAATGAATATAAAAAAGTGTAGAATCAGTGACAGCAAATTCTATTGCAATGGTGGGGCCATGATGATGGTTTATATTTGTTCACCACAAATTTGATGGACACACAAAATGATGCAGTTACCACAAGAATCAAAGTTGGAGGAATTTATTTGTAGCGTAGAACATTGGTGTAAACTTTCAGCGGAAATGCTTGGAAGCTTACAAATTTTTTTTAAGTTGGTATGCTGTAGTTAGGATAACCCAACAGTTTATTCATTTATTTCTGCTATAATTTAGCAACTTTAAAATATGAGTGGTGAAAGGAGAAATTGGCATCATAATCTAGAAAGCAGGAAAAACAAACAAACAGGAAGGGAGATTGTTCTGGGGTGGAGGAGGTAGTAAGAACAGCAGGGCAGCGGAGCAGGGTGGGCTTACGGAAAGAGGGGTAGTTGGCGGTAAAAACAGAGGAAGAATGGGGAGAAGATTGTGATAAAAGAAAGGAAATAACCAATTCAGCTGCTAAGATTTTAAAGTGGCTAATAGTGGAGCAACTACACTGGAACAATATCTGGAAGCCCTGGAGCAAAAGGAGGAGGAGGAGATGAGAGAACCAGGCACAGCAAGAAGGAAAACATAAGATTTTGCACAGAAAAAACTTACTTGATTGGGGGAAAAAAGGAGTTAAAAAATTGTACAGGAGTTTGGAAGAGAGCTTCAGAAAATTGCTTTGTAGTACCAATTAACACAAAGTTGGGAACCATACTGACAGGTCTAGCAAATTTTACATCATTATATAGGGCTGAATTTTATACTCCACAACCAGTAGGTTTGCAGGCTGGGGGTGGGGGAGCACATAAAATTCCCCAGATGGCCTTCTGTCCTCTCACCCACTCCAACTTCTGAAATGTTATGGTGAGGTGGCTGAGGCCTAGGCCAGCCTACCCTTGCCCTAATTGAGCCCCTTAAGTGGACAATTAATAACCACTGAAATGTCATTTCCTGCAATTGAGGTTGGTGGGAGGAGTTCAGGGGCATAGGGGAAGCCAAGCAAGTCATCCTGCTCAGGCCTCGAGGTGGAAACTGGGGTGGGTGGGAGCGCCTCCTTACCAGGTTGGGTGCCATTCCTCAAGGTCTGCCTCCTGAAGGTGCCCCCACCTCCCGCCCTCTCCATAAAGACTGCCATCTCCCCCCTCTCCCCACTCACCTCCCTGCCTTAAGACACCCCCACCCACCCACCACTGTACTTAACTCGTCCTGGACTCTGGGACTTGGAATCTGGGGACTGCATGTAGTCCCAGTTCTGTCCACTATGCTACTAGTGCTCTTGGGGCTACTTAACTGCAGCAGCTCTCTGAGGTGGGACTCCTTCTTAAGTGAGGGACAGAAGTCCCGTCTCCAGCCAGTTAATGGTCCTTGGCGGGGTAAATGGCTGCGGGCAGCCAGTATCAGTGGGGCTGTGTTCCCTGCTGAATCTTCGGGTGTTGGGGCACGAAACCCCACCGTCCAAAAATTCCTGACCATAAGTGCCTTCTATTAAAAATGTCTCACAAGGTGTTTCTATATCGCTAAAGGATAAATATTCTTTTAAGGCCTTTTTTTTCCTCTCAGAAGATTACAACAGCTCCCAATTAAAGTTCAACCATCCCAGAAGGTAAAAACAGTTCAGACCAGTACTCTTATTTTCTAGATTTTACTGGTGTTCCATTCTAAAGTATACAATACCAGATGGGACTAGTATTCTTATTTCCCAGTTTTTACTATTTTTTCCTCCTGGAATGAAACTCACTGAAGCAAAGGTTTTCAAACCCGGGCTCTCAGAAGGCAACATCACACGGAATCTCTGTGGTGAACACATTTCTGGTCATGGACTAATGGATTTCTGTATTTGTTGACTTACTCTGTCATTATTCCCATTGCTGCATGCCAATAAAGATGCTTTCTGAACCAAATAGCACTGATTCCCTTGGGATAACTGACATCACCTTTCAGTAGTCAGGGCAGGGAGATTTCCAAACTGTGAAAATATTTGCAGGGATCCATCCCCACAGGGATTAAATGGATATGAGTAACAAATAATGCAGCGCTTCAAATAAGGGATCAAGTCACCACAAAGAACCGGTAGAGGAACTGACTTCAATATTCTGGCTCAAAGAAAGCTGTCCACATTTAACTGCAAAGACAGACCCCAGAAGGCTGTCTGTTTCAGAGGAATAATCAAAGCAAACATTTGAGTTTCACCACCATTACTATCGCAAAATACTGGCCATTGAATTTTAAACTGAAATGCTAAAATATGCCTTGCAACATTTAATATTGACGTAAACAAACTAAATAAATGATTGAAATTTTCCTGCAAGAACAGCGTCAAATAGGATAACAAAGCCAGCAATCTTTTGCATATAAAAGAAGAACACAAAGTTAAACTTTAATGGGTGGAGCGTTGTGGGAGAAATGGAAAAGGGACATATTCCTTGTTCCCCCCACAACCAAAATGTCCATGGCTACCCTCAGGGCAGCCTTAACTGACTCAGAGTGGGTCTTCCAACCCTATTTGGGAGGAAGTCCCACCCTCAAGAATTGCCAGCCAATCCGATTGGCCAGCAGCTCTGTAGTCCCAGTAGCCCCAGAGTAGAGTAGTGGCCATTGCTGGCATTACAAGCAGTCTCCCAGGAAGAAATGTCATGGATCCTGGACTTCAGGGAAATCCAAGGATTTTGAACAGATCCCAGCGAGAGGGGTGGGGGGGGTGGCAGGGGAGAAGGGGGTACGATATTGGTCGGGGTGCCTCCAATGGACAAAAGCGTCTCCCCAAAGGAGTTATTCCCTGCTTTCTGCCTGACAACAACCGACAGTGAAAGCTGCCAGACCGCCCGCCTTGCTTCTGCCTCCCCCGCCGAACCTATTACTGCACCATTAATTGGCCACTTAAGGGCCTCAATCGTCCCAAGGGCGGGAGGGCTGCCTGATGCCTTATCCATCCACCGTAAAATGGAAGACAGGTTGGGTTGGGCAGGAGCCTCCCCACCTTCAAATATGCCGATGGAGTGGGGGGAGGGGGAGGTCATAAAATTCAGTCCTATGGTTCAACAATGGGCAGTCTACTATAATCATTTTGAAACCACAATGCCATAAATGAACAGTTAACACTAGGAAACATTTTTCATTTCCTAATTCTGGAGTATAGTTGATCCTGGATCCAAAGCGAAGGCAATTATTAAACTAAAACAATATTCATACACATTGGGTTATTTTTTTCTTTTTTTTTGAAAAAAATGCACCATCCTATTTCATTATTCTGGCTTAGATCTGCTAGGATTTGGAATTAAATGGTTAAATTGGAGTTTTTACAAATAGTCATTTATTGTTGATAACACCAGCTGTTTGCAATGAAACATGAACAAACAGTTTCTGTCGGGCAATTTTCTCTGCTTCCAAGTGGATATTATTCATGAGTGAGGCTTGGCAGTGAGTGACAGCCAGTTGTTCAGCCATTGGCGCATCACAGTCAGATACAATCCTGTCATGACCAGATAAACACCCATTCATACTTATCAGCAGGAATCACTGCATAGTGATCAACGGTGGGGAACCGAGCTGATATTTTCATTTCCTAGCACAGGAACATGGAGGACAATTGCAGAAACTCTATGGTTCCTCCAGCTGAGGTCAGCTAAATAGGCACAAATAGAATCATAGAAACTTACAGCACAGAAAGACACTCTTAAGTCCATTCTGCCAGTGCGGGCTCTTTGAAAGAGCAGTAGAACTAGAAATCTTTCTGGTCTTTATGGTTCAATTTACACTTTGCAGGATATGTATCAGCTAAGCACTCAGGAGAGCTCTCCCGCCCCTCCCTCTCAGGCAACCCCCTATTTTTAAATAATTTAAAATTGTGGAAAATTTTACATTGTTTCTGGCTGTGAATGATTTTCAACTTCATGTAAATTAGTGGAATAGTGTCACAAAACAAGGTCCTACTGCAGGTGACTGTGCAGTTTGCACCATAAACATCACAACATAATTATCCATATCCAAGGGCAAAAAGTACTCACCCAACAGCAATTAAATTATGTATTTAAAAAGATGGACATGAATAGGAAATAATTTGGCATTTTCAGTTTGTGTATGTTAGTCTTTAAAATATCTGAGGATTCACCTTGTTGGGGTTTTCTGAACAACTCTTATTCATGCTCAAGGTAAACAAAAAGAAAAAGAATCTTGGAGCTTGGAACCTCCTTAAAAAAAAAACCAGTCTTAAACAGATGTAGTGGATTTCACTTTAGATGAAAGAGCCTGTTTTAATCGTCTTCCAAGATCTTGCATGTTTGGCGATTTGGGCCTAGCTAAAAGCAGACCTCTTCTCTTCTCCCCATTATTGCTTCCAATCACTTTACTGGCTTCTTGGCAGACTTGGTGGAAAGCATCATAGACCTCATTATAATTTTCTCTAGCGGAAACTTCAAAATAAGTCCCCCCTATCTCATTTACCAGCTGAATCCCTTCATTGGTTTCCACTTGCCGTGCATGCGGTAAATCGGCCTTGTTTCCTATTAGCACAAATGGAAGTCTGGTGTTGGGATAGATCTTCCTGATTTGCTGATGGAGCGGACGAACAGCTTTCCAGCTTTCTGGGTCCGTAAGTGAAAAGACGAAAACAAAGCCATCTGCCCAGTGAATTGAGCGGGTTATAACATCTGGACTGCGAGAATCATCTCCATCGCCCTGTCACAGGAAGACAAGGAAAACATTTAAACATGGCCTCTTATTTTTCTTGGTTAACTAAATTCATCTTGCAATTCTTGCATCAAATCAAATCTGCACAACATATCTTTGGAAACTTTTACTGAAAGCAGAAGTGAGTCTAAAGAGTTTTTTTTCTCCAAATGTAACCCTTTGGGTACCGAATTCTTTTGCACCTTTCGCATCCTATACCATTTCTGTAAATTTCTAGCAATATTAGAAAACAAAGTTGTAAAAATTAGTTATTCCTAAAAGAGAGAGCCACTTTGCCTAAGTTGAATGCCAAATTTCAAACAATCACAACATTGTCCCAGTTGCCCTGGGAATCCTCAACATTGACTCCGGACCCCATGAAGTCTCATGGCACCAGGTCAAACATGGGCAAGGAAGCCTCCTGCTGATTACCACGTACCGCCCTCCCTCAGCTGTTGAATCAGTGCTCCCCCATGTTGAACATCACTTGGAGGAAGCACTGAGGGCAGTAAGGGCGCAGAATTTACTCTGGGTGGGGGACTAGCACCACTACTGACTGAGCTGGCTGAGTTCTAAATGACAAAGCTGCTAGACTGGGTCTGCGGCAGGTGGGGAGGGAACCATCAAGAGGGAAAAACATACTTGACCACATCCTTACCAACCTGCCTGCTGCAGATGCATCTGACCATGACAGTATTGGTAGGAGTGACCACCGCAAAGTCCTTGTAGAGACCAAGTCCCGCCTTCACATTGAGGATACCCTCCATCATGTTGTGTGGCACTACTACCATGCTAAATGGGATAGATTTCAAGCAGATCTAGAAACTCAAGAATGGGTATCCATGAGGCACTGTGGGACATCAGCAGCAGCAGAATTGTACTCGAACACAATCTGTAACTTCATGGCCAGGCATATCCCCCACTCTACCATTACCATCAAGCCAGGGGATCAACCCTGGTTCAATGAAGTGTACAGGAGGGCATACCAGGAGCAGCACCAAGCATACCTAAAAATGAGGTGTCAACCTGGTGAAGCTATAAAACAGGACTACTTGCATGCCAAACAGCATAAGCAGCAAGTGATAGAGCTAAGCGATTCCACAACCAATAGATTATATCTAAGCTCTGCAGTCCTGCCACATCCAGTCGTGAATGGTGGTGGACAACTAAACAGCTCACTGGAAGTGGAGGCTCCACAAATATCCCCATCCTCAATGATGAAGGAGCCCAGCACATCAGTGCAAAAGAAAAGGCGGAGGCATTCGCAACAATCTCCAGCCAGAAATGCCGAATGGATGATCCATGTCAGCCTCTTCCAGAGGTCCCCAACATCACAAATACCAGTCTTCAGCTAATTCGATTCACTCCACGTGATATCACGAAATGGCTGAAGGCACTGGATACTGCAAAGGCTATGGGCCCTGACAACATTCTGGCAATAGTACTGAAGACTTGTGCTCCAGAACTTGCCACACCCCTAGGCATGCTGTTCCAGTACAGCTACAACACTGGCATCCACCCGGCTATGTGGAAAATTGCCCAGGTAGGTCATGTACACAAAAAGCAGGACAAATCCAACCCAGCCAATTACTGCCCCATCAGTCTACTCTCGATCATCAGTAAAGTAATGGAAGGGGTCATCAACATTGCTAGCACTTGCTTAGCAATAACCTGCTCACTGATGCCCAGTTTGGGTTCCGCCAGGGCCACTCAGCTCCTGACCTCATTACAGCCTTGGTTCAAACATGAACAAAAGAACTGAACTCCAGGAGGCGAGGTGAGAGTGGCTGCCCTTGACATCAAGGCAGCATTTGACAGAGTGTGGCATCAAGGAGCCCTAGCAAAACTGGAGTCAATGGGAATCAGGGGGAAAACTCTCCACTGGTTGGAGTCATACCTAGCACAAAGGAAGATGGTTGTGGTTGTTGGAGGTCAGTCATCTCAGCTCCAGGACATCACTGCAGGAGTTCCTCAGGGTAATGTCCTAGGCCCAACCATCTTCAGCTGCTTCATCAATGACCTTCCTTCCATCATAAGGTCAGAAGTGGGGATGATGATTGCACGATGATGAGCACCATTTGTGACTCCTCAGATACTGAAGCAGTCCATGTCCAAATGCAGCAAGACCTAGACAATATCCAGGCTTGGGCTGACAAGTGGCAAATTAAATTCGCGCCACACAAGTGTCAGGCAATGACAAAAATAAAAATACCTGGAAAAACTCAGCAGGTCTGGCAGCATCTGCGGAGAGGAACACAGTTAACGTTTCGAGTCCGTATGACTCTTCAACGGAACTAAGTAAAAATAGACTAAAAAATAGAACATATAGTTCCTCTATTTTTACTTAGTTCTGTTGAAGAGTCATACGGACTCGAAACGTTAACTGTGTTCCTCTCCGCAGATGCTGCCAGACCTGCTGAGTTTTTCCAGGTATTTTTATTTTTGTTTTGGATTTCTAGCATCCGCAGTTTTTTGCTTTTATCTTAGTGTCAGGCAATGACCATCTCCAACGAGAATCCAACCATCGCCTCTTGATGTTCAATGGCATTATCACTGAATCCCTCACAATCAACATTCTGGGGGTTACCATTGACCTGAAACTGAACTGGACTAGCCATATAAATACTGTGGCTACAAGAGCATGAATCATGTGATGAGTAACTCACCTCCTGACTCCACAAAGCCTATCCATCATCTACAAGGCACAAGTCAGGAATGTGATGGAACACACACTTGCCTGAATGAGTGCAGCTTCTACAAAACTGAAGAAGCTGGACACCATCCAGAACAAAGTAGTCCACTGACTGGCACCACATCCACAACATTCACTCCCTCCACCAGCGACAGACGTTGCCAGCAGTGTGTACCATCTACAAGATGCACTGCAGGAATTCACCAAACCTAGGACCACTACCATCTAGAAGGACAAGGGCAGCAGATAGATTGGAACACCACCACCTGCAAGTTCCCCTCCAAGTCACTCACCATCCTGACTTGGAAATATATCGCCGTTCTGTCACTGGGTCAAAATCCTGGAACTCCCTTCCTAACAGCACCGTGGGTGTACCTACACTACATGTACCGCAGTCGTTCAAGAAGGCAGCTCACCACCATCTTAAGGGCAACTAGGGATGGGCAATTAATGCTGGCCCAGCCAGCGGAGCCCACATCTCGTGAATGAATAAAAAAAATTCCTGAGTAGTACAAAAGGGGTGTAAGTTTTGAAAATATTCTTTTTGTTTGTAGAGAATGGGTCCCTGTGTATGAATGTATGTCACTTCTAGCAAGCATAAGTGAGCCACATAATGAGCTCAAATAATTATCTTAAATTGGTTGTTAGTGTAGTTGTTAGCACATTCAGGATTTCAAGCATTGCACCTTTGAAATACCTGGGGAATCTGGGGAACCCATAGTTCCCTATTGCTTCCACCATGGAAATGCCTTAGCCAATCAATCAGAGTCAACTTACCAACAGTACCTTTACTCCTAAAGCATAAATTGCTATGATTGTTTGAAATTTGGCAGCGTGTTTGGCCTGATGAATGCAGGTTAAAAATCTTCAGCAACATATCTCGCCTTTCAACAATTTCCAAGTTTTGTACTGCCAAGCAAAATGAATTATATATTTTCTTGGTAAGGTTACTTTACTTTTTTTTTAAAAATGAACTCACTCTCTTCTTGAAAGCACAGACTTACCCTGGTATGGTTTCACGAGTACCAGCTCCCCCATGTCTTGCCAATTGTTCCAAGGAGAAAAACGCAATCCCTCCCCCCAAATGTTGTTCAAACATATTGGCCTGGACTGTGTGTTAGTCTAAGCATAATTATTAACAGCACTCACTATGATAATGAAATGCATCAGTCACAAACTTCTAAAGTGCCCACATGGGGTCCAAGTTACCCTGTTCCTCCACAGACTATACTATAACAGTACCTCACCAACAGACTCAGCATTGAAATCAATGTAAGAGAGTGAAGTTGCAGTACTTATCCACTAAACATAACAGAAAAAGTTAGAGCTGGTGCATTCAGAAGTAAGTTACTGCCAAATAATGTCTCCGGGCCTGAAAATTTAATTTTCAAAGTTTAGAGTCTCATTCCTTCAGAATTTAATTTATGTCTGTCTCTATCTCTCTCATAACCCCATTTTTCAATCCTTTTTTTCTCTACATGATTTAAACCCATTTTATATTTCCTGGTTATTACTTCCTCATTTAGAGACTATGTGGCTCAGTGAGGATTCTTCAATCTGTTAAACTGAGCATATATGCTGTTACTTTGTGCTCACACATGCCACAGTAGAGGCCTGTAGAGGAATTGATGACAGCAAGTCTCTGCTCAAAAGCCAGTGAAAACTCTGTGGGCAGCTGTCAGCAAGTGACTGGCAAGCACTGTTCCTTTGCTTGCAAATTTCAAGTAATCCTCAGGTGATGAAAAAGAAGCATCAATCTTCCCACTCTCCAAAGAAAACCAAGGTTTAGCCAACACTTTTGGGGTAAAAACTGGACCCTGTCACAGACATAAATTGTGCGCAACTAGTTTCAATTTCAGGGAGGATTATACTGCACCCAAGGACATCTGATAAGCATCCAACCCAAAACTGGTTCAGGACATCTTTCAGCTCTTTGAGGTGGCACCTAAAAGAGGCAGCAGGTACCTTGTGTGCGCTGATAACAGGCTTAATGCCATAATAGGGAAATTTGGCTGCCCTGGTTTTTTCGAATGTGAATCCGGCCCAGTAAGTGGCTTTCACCAAAAGATAAGTTTAGTATTTTTCTTTTTACAATTCATGCAAGCTGATGTTATTGGCTCCCTGTCTTGCCGTTCTATTATTCAGCCTACTGTGTGACTTACCTTAGGCCCACTCCTACCAGGGCAGTGGGTCCGGGATCTTCTGCTTTGGCTGGGTAAGCTGTGGAGGTGTACCAGGTGCCAGCAATTATTTAGGTAAGGCTATGGGGATGAGTTTCTCATAATCCTCTGGCCTCCATCTTCAAAGAATTCCTGCGCCCATTTAGCACCTGAAAACTAGCCCAAATGAATTTCTAGGCCTTTTAACAAAGATGCTGGAAAAGTCTGAGTGAAATGAATATCTCTGAGCAAAGTTACATTCATTTGCCAAAACTCTAGGATTATTGAACACTAGATATACTGAGTGTGTGTTGAGCATCATGCACGGGCTTCTGCTTTCCCCCAGCAGGTTCCAATATTGGATTCATTTTATATAATTTAGAAGAATCAAATGCCAAATGGGCCATATTGGGGTTCAAATTAGGATCCACTGGTCCTGAGCCCAGTGCTCAGATTGGGCTACCATAATATATTGAATTCCCCCCCATTTACGAGATGTGGGCGTTGTTGGCTAGGCCAGCATTTATTGCCCATCCCTGATTGTCCTTGAGAAGATGGTGATGAGTTGCCTTCTTGAACCGCTGCAGTCCCTATGGTGTAGGTACACCCACAGTGCTGTTCGGGAGGGAGTTCCAAGATTTTGACCCAGCAACAGTGATGCACTTCCAAGTCAGGATGGTGAGTGAGAGTGAAAATTGCTGCCTAAGGAGCCTTGGCGAATTTTTGCAGTGCATCTTGTAGATGGTGCACACTGCTGCCACTGTTTGTCAGTGGTGGAGGGAGTGAATGTTTGTGGAAGCAATGCCAATCAAGGGGCTGCTTTGTCTTGGAAGGTGTCAAGCTTCTTGAGCGTTGTTGGAACTGCAGTTATCCAGGCAGGCAAACGGAGAGTATTCCGTCACACTCCTGACTTGTGCCTTGTCAATGGTGGATGGGCCTTGGGGAGTCAGGAGATGAGTTACTTGCCACAGGATTCCTAGCCTCTGACTTGCTCTTGCAGCCACAGTATTTTTCTGTCTAGTCCAGTTCAATTTCTGGTCAATGGTAACCCCCAGGATATCGATAGTGGGGGATTCAGCAATGCTAATGCCATTGAATGTCTAGGAGTGATGGTTAGATTCACTCTTGGTGGAGATGGTCATTGCCTGGCACAAATATTACTTATCACTTGTCAGCCCAAGCCTGGATATTGTCCAGATCTTGCTGCATTTGAACATGGACTGCTTCAGTATCTGAGGAGTCACGAATGGTGCTGAACATCGTGCAATCATCAGCAAACATCCCCACTTCTGACCTTATGATGGAAAGAAGATCATTGATGAAGCAGCTGAAGATGGGTGGGCCTAGGACACTACCCTGAGGAACTCCTGTAGCATGTCCTGGAACTGAGATGATTGACTTCCAACAACTACAACCATCTTCCTTTGTGCTAGGTATGACTCCAACCAGTGGAGAGTTTTCTGCCCAGTTGACTCCAGTTTTGCTGGGGCTCCTTGCTGCCGCACTCAAGCGAATGTTGCCTTGATGTCAAGGGCAGTCACTCTCACCTCATCTTAGGAGTTCAGCTCTTTTGTTCATGTTTGAACCAAGGCAGGTCAGAATCTGAGTGACCCTGGCAGAATCCAAACCGAGCATCATTGAGCAGGTTATTGCCAAGCAAGTGCTGTTTGATAGCACTGTTGATGATCCCTTCCATCACTTCACTGATGATCGAGAGTAGACTGATGGGGCAGTTACTGGCTCAGTTGGATTTGTCCTTTTCATGTGCAGGACATACCTGGAAAATTTTCCACATCGCCTGGTAGATGCCAGTGTTGTAGCTGTACTGGAACAGCTTGGCTAGGGGCGTGGCAAGTTCTGGAGCAGAGGTCTTTAGTACTTTTGCCAGAATATTGTCAGGGCCCATAGCCTTTGCAGTATCCAGGCCTTCAGCTGTTTTTTGATATCATGTGGAGTGAATCAAATTGGCTGAAGACTGGCATCTGTGATGCTGGGGACCTCAGGAGGAGGTTGAAATGGATCATCCACTCAGCACTTCTGGCTGAAGATTGTCGAGATTGCTTCAGCCTTATCCTTTGCACTGATGTGCTCGGCTCCTCCATCGAGGATGGGGTTATTTGTGGAGCCTCCTCCTCCAGCGAGTTGTTTAATTGTCCACCACCATTCACAATTGGATATGCATTGTATCATTATATCATGAATGTGCATGACATCATTAGGCCCAAACATATCATATCAGCAACTATAGTTCCCTGCTATAAAATCAGATACTATGGGCAGAGTCTTCCAGTCAGTGTGCGGGAACGGGACCCACATGCCGACATGTAAAATGACCTGCGGTGACGATGTCGGGCGAGTGTTCCAATGTCACCGCGCGCCATCGCGATATTTCGGTGGGCTGGGGTGTGACGACCTCCGTTGCGCGCCCACCATTAATTAACAGACCACTTAAGGCCCTTGAGGCTCCAATCGACGGGAATTTTGCGGCGTCCGTGCAATCTTCGGCTTGTCGCACAGGCGCAATGGGCGGGCGGGTAGCAGAAATTTGTATAAACCTCATCCACGAGCAGGAGAAGAGGGCTCAGTGGGGTTGTGATTCTACAGATTTAAAAGTTATTGTACAAAAGTTACTGAAACTTGCCTGTGTGAGCTGGAAAACTTCAAAACGCATACCAGCTGCTTCGACTGGACTCAAACTTCAGGTCACTTCAGTAGGTTTCAGGAAGCCTCCCTGAGCCTGGGAATGGGAGGTGATCTCTCCACTGGAGGCACCTCCTCTGAGGAGGAAGGGAGGGCTATTAGTGGGGAGGAGGCCAGGAGTGCACATTCAGCCTCCAGGGGAGCCACCTTTGGGAGAAGAGGAGCAGGCACAAGGGGCGCAGGGCCAAGAGGTTGTCCAAGGTGGAAGGGGCCGCAGAAGACGCCACTATCCTGCTGCCAGGGCATACAGGTGGCGAAGCAGCTACCTCAATATGTCTGAAGTGCAATACCAAAGGAGGCTCCGTCTCTCAAGGGAGACAGTCAACACTGTCAGATGATTGGGCCTGAGATCTCCCCTAACTGTGTGGGTGGACTCCCCATGCCCACGGCTCTAAAGGTCACAGCTGTCCTCAACTTCTATGCCTCTGGCTCTTTCCAGGGCTCAGTGGGTGATCTTTGCGGTGTCTCTCAATCAGCTGTCCATACTTGTGTCAAGCAGGTCACAAGCACTCTGTTCAGGCATGCATTGACGTTCATCCACTACCACTGGGATGAGGCAAGCCAGACAGAGTGAGCCAGAGGCTTCGCGGCCTTGCTGGCTTCCTCCGCGTCCAGGGTGCAATAGGCTGCACACATGTGGCCATCAAGGCACCAGCAGGTGAGCCCGGTGCCTTCGTCAACAGGAAGGGCTTCCACTCCATGAATGTGCAGATAGTGTGTGATCACAGGATGCAGATTCTACAAGTCTGTGCAAGGTTCCCAGGCAGCTCCCATGACGCCTACATCCTCAGACACTCCCAGATGCCGGGGCTCTTCAGTGCTCCAGCCCGGCTGGATGGATGGCTGCTGGGTGACAAGGGCTAACCCTCAGGTGGTGGCTCATGACGCCTCTCCGCCATCCAAGAACAGAAGCTGAGTAGCGTTACAATAGGAACCACACCTCCACTAGGGCTGCGGTGAAGAGAACCATCGGTCTTCTCGAAATGCGCTTCCAATGCCTGGACCATTCCGGGGGCGCACTCCAGTAACCCCAGATCGTGTGTCACTGATAGTGGTTGCAAGCTGCGCTCTCCACAATCTTGTACTGCAAAGGGGTGATGCTGTGGACAAAGAAGTTGTAGGCGGAGTGGCTGCGGCTGCACACGATGAATCCAGCAGTGAGTCCGAGGATGAGCACGCACAGGGAAATGCTGAGGGGGCACAGACTGACCTGGGCATACTCCAGGGATGCAGGGACACCCAGGACACTCTAATCCAAGGAACCTTCAGCTAGCACAGCACATATGGACCTCCAACACAAGCCTGGGCTGCAGCCTCCATACTGGAGGCCTTAGTGCAAAATCTGTTAGGATAGGAGCATTGACGATGGGCCCAGTAAATAAATGTCAATGACACACAAATCACTCATAACATCGCAGGAATCCATCCACCTGCCCAAGAAAAGAGGCACCCCCCATCCACATCAGACGATCTTAATTTAATGCTTTCACAAAAGTCTCCTAACATAAGACAAATAAAATGGTGTCGCACTGCAAACACAATCAGAAGGAACTCATAGAGGGGCTAACAAAAAACCACCAGTGATTAACCCAGGGTGTGCCTAAGGTGCCATAATTTTACGTTTGTGGGTGCTATGTCTTTGTGGTGACACCTCGCTGGCATTGGCATCTGAGACAGCCTACTCTCTCTGCAGTCCTGTTGGCCTCGCTGACCTTGGCGGACGTCCTCTGGCCCGTCGAGCCTTTGCTGGCCCCGCCTGGGAGGGAGCTGCCAGCTCTGCAGCTGGCATCTCCTCAGTCTTCACAGCCTCATTGGGTGCCGCAGCCACTGGCAGAGGGGCGGAGGAACTGCCGGCCTCATCCGGAGCGCCCTATGAGGCGCCAGCAGAGACGACAGGCAGCTGCTCCGCTGACGTGAGGTCCATTTGGCCCTCCCTGCTCACCATAGATGGATGGGCCCCGAGGTGGGATACCTGGTGCCCAAACCGGCACTGACCACCTGAGGTCAATGCCGCTGTGGGGGATTACTGGTCCGAGCGCAACGCCAGGAACCCCTGATCCTGTCTCTGGAGCTGCCTCTCCACGAGAGTCGCCATTCTCTCAATGGAGGAAGCTTGGCACTCAGCCATGAGGCTCAATGCATCAGCTACAGTCCGCGTAGGCTCCCCCACCACTGACACCAAGCCAAGCACAGCCTCATGTATCTCCACCAGATGGTCCCGCACACCCGGCCATATCTCATGAGTTGGCATCACGGTCGACTCCAGAGGCTCATCATCAGCCACGGACTGAGCATGTGCCTGGGCCCCTGCAGTCCTCTGACTGCTGGCGCCATGGGTATTCTCTGTCCCGCCTTCACCGCTGTGCCCTGGAATGCTAGCCGAAGATCTGATGCCTACCAAAGTGCTAGTATCTGCACTGGTGCCTGCCTGGCAGAAATGGTGAGACGCTTGAGATGTTGGAACTTCATGGTCCTCAGGTGTCAGAGGGGGCCCCTGCTGCTCTGGGTCCTGGCCCTGTGCCGCTGATGCTGAAAGGAACAGTAAGGAAATTCGATCAGTTAGCGTGCGGTCCACGTCAATGTACACGCCTGTCCACCGGATCATCATGCGCTCATCATTCCACACGCAATGGGCAAGCCATGTTGGTAACGTCACTCACTCAACAATCAGCACTGCCATGGCTGTTGGGAGACTACTGGTAACGTGAGTGCTGGCCACACATACCTGCCCGCAGAACCACAGCCTCTCCGGCTCCTGCGCATCTGGGCGCATGGCGCCTCTCCAGGTCGAGGGCCTCCTACTCGAAGCGGCTAAGCAGCACTACCTTGGTTGGCCCACTGCCAGTCCTCACCAGCTTGGCGGTGTTGTGAGAATTCTTCTCCTGGAAATGAGAAAAGAGCATTGATAAATGATACTTGTACCATGAATCTCCTCATGGCCAGACCACCCCAAGCCCAGTTGGCCATTGAAGGAGTCCAGTGCATCCTTACCTCTCTGCTGCTGAACACTCTCACAAATAAGCCAGATGTGTCCTTCCACCACCACCAACCCCCACACCCGCCCCCTCACCCCTTGGCCACATGCTGCCTTCATCGCACTTGGGAGCACACAGTTTAACCTGCCGTAGCAAAGAGGCACAATGGCGTGGATCGCAGAGGGCAGCAGATCTATCTGTGCCATGCCACCTTGACGATTCCCTTGCACCCATGTCATCACCCTGACTTCGACATGCTCTGGTGTTCAAGCACTGCACCTGGGTGCAGATCCTCCAGGTTGCCCCCATCAGTCATGTGGGTCTCAGTCCACCACATGCTGCGGGTGCAGAACCCGTCTCTCCACCACCACCCTCTCAGGCTGACCAACTCATAGGGAACATCTGCTGGCCCACCCAGCTGAGGACACATGCCATCAATGACTCATTGCATTCAGGCCAGTCAGACATGGGTGGGGCACCAGTGCGGGGAGAAGGTTACATGATGGGTGAAGTGAACGATGCCAACATGCTACTCACCCTTCCCGTGCACAGGTCGCTTGCGGCACTGGATCCATGAGCGCCGCATCACGTCGTGGCAGCTCACGACCTCTGCTACCTCCTCCCTTGCATTTTTTGTCAAATGGGCTGGCCTCCTCCTCCCATCCTGGGGGACGAGCACCTCCTGCCGTGCTGCCACCTCCTAGAGGAGGGCAGCAAGGCACTCGTCCGAAAACCGGGGCGCACTTTGACCACGCGCCCTATCCTCCTGCATGGCCAGCCTGGATCTGTGTTGGCCCCAACCTCTGGCCATGTACAGCAGCCTAGGAGCGGCTGCTGCTGGCCCTTTAAGCAGGCCGCCGGATCGCCATTGGACCCGGCGGTGATTGCCGATCTGCCGCCGCCCGCACACTCCCGCTGTCACTGGGAGCCGTGAAACACGCCCGCGTAAAATGGTGGCGCGGACCCGATCACTGGTGGCGATTGGGTCCGCGCCCGCCCATGCCCACTCCCGCACGGCCCACCATGGGGAAAATTCCCCCCTATATATAGCCAAGGTTTTCGATGGATAGACTGTAGCTGCAGTTGCACTCTAGTGTCTAAATAACTGTTTGAGGATGCACCACTATAAGACAAGGTACCATATTGAATAAAAAAATAGAAATAAGAATGGAATGTGCAACTAAAAATTAAAATAAAATGGAAAATGAACTGCTTTAACAAAGAGAGAGATGATGCCAGACTTTTGGCCAGACTTTTTTTCTGTCCTCTCTTGAAAATGCTAACTCTTCCCAGCATACAGTCCACTGGTGCCAGCAACATTTTGGTGACTAACCCGGGTGACCATTCATCATCATCATGAGCTTTGACAGATGAGGCTAGAAATGACTGCTGGAGCATTGCTCAAGCTGTCCTACCAAAATTAAGCATGTCACGAAGTCTCAATTTTACTGCTAACTTGTCTACAACATAACATGGACTATAAGTATTCACAAGTGAGTGGGACGACGTGGGTATGGAAATCAGGCAGAAGGACTGTGATATAATTAAAGAAATTAGCATAGAAAGGGAGGAGGTTCGAAGTGGTCTGGCAGGCTTAAAAGTAGATAAATCTCCAGGCCCGGATGAAATGTATCCCAGGCTGTTGAGTGAGGCAAGGGAGGAGATAGGGGCACTGGCAATAATTTTCAATACCTCTCTGGCCACAGGAGAGGTGTCAGAGTACTGGAGGACAGCCAATTCAAGAAGGGAGGAAGGGATAAACCAGGGAACTACAGGCCAGTCATCTAACCTCAATGGTGGGGAAACTATTGGAAGCAATTCTGAGAATTAATCTACACTTGGAGAGGCAGGGATTAATCAAGGACAGTCAGCATGGTTTTGTTAAGGGAAGGTCATGTCTGACCAATTTGATTGAATTTTTCAAAGAGGTGACCAGGCAAGATGAGGGCAATGCATTTGACAGAGTCTAATTGGACTTCAGCAAGGCTTTTGATAAGGTCCCACATGGGAGACTGATAACGAAGGTAAGAGCCCATGGGATCCAAGGCAATTTGGCAAATTGGATCCAGAATTGGCTGATTGGTAGGAAGCAGAAGGTGATGGTCGAGGGAGTGTTTTTGTGACTGGATGCCTGTGTCCAGTGGGGTTCAACAGGGATCAGTGTTGGGTCCCTTGCTGTTTGTGGTATATATAAACAATTTAGACTTGAATGTAGGAGGGTTGATCAGTAAGTTCGCGGATGGCACGAAAATTGGTGGAGTGGTAAATAGTGAGGAGGATAGCCTTAGATTACAGGAGGATGTAGACGGGCTGGTCAGATGGGCTGATCAGTGGCAAATGGAATTTAATCCGGATAAGTGTGAGGTGATGCACTTGGGCAGGACAAACGAAGCACAGGAATACACAATGAACCCTGGGAAGTACCAAGGATCAGAGGGGCCTTGGTGTGCATGTCCACCGGTCCCTTAAAGTAGTGGGACAGGTAGATAAGGTGGTTAAGAAGGCATATGGGATACTTGCCTTTATTAGCCAAGACATAGAATATAAGAGCAGGGAGGTTATGCTGGAACTGTATAAAACACTGTTTAGGCCACATCTAGAGAATTGTGTGCAGTTCTGGAATCCGCATTATAGGAAGGATGTTATTGCACTAGAGAGAATGCAAAGGAGATTTACCAGGATGTTGCCTGGTCTAGAGAGTTTTAGTCATGAGCAGAGATTGGATAGACTGGGGTTATTTTCCCTGGAACAGAGGAGATTGAGGGGGGCATGATTGAGGCGTATAAAATTATGAGGGGCATAGATAAGGTAGTCAGGAAGGAACTTTTCCCCTTGGTGGAGGGATCAATAACTATGGGGCATAGATTTAAGGTAAGGGGCAGGAGGTTTAGAGGGAATGTGAGGAAGAATTTTTTCACCCAGAGGGTGGTGGGAATGTGGAACTCACTGTCTGAAAAAGTGGTAGAGGCAGAAACCCTCAGAGCATTTAAGAAGTGTTTGGATGTGCAGTTGTAATGCCATGGCATATAAGGCTATGGGCCTAGTGCTGGAAAATGGGATTAGAATACTTGTTTGACTGGCGCAGACTCGATGGGCCGAAGGGTTTTTTTCTGTAGACCTCTATGACTCTAATGAGCACACAATTAGAGAAGGTGCAGAAAACATTCACAAGAACGATTCCAGGCATGAGGAAATTTAGTTACTTGGATAGATTGGAGAAGCTGGGGTTGTTCACCTTGGAGGAGAGAACATTGGATAGAGGCGTTCAAAATCATGAGGAGTCTGGACAGAGTAGATTGGGAGAAACTGTTCCCATTGGTGAATACATCAGGAACCAGAGGACGCTGATTTAAGGTGATTGAAAAGACAATGGTGATATGAGATAAAAATTTTAAACGCAGCGTGCGGTTTGAATCTGGAATGCACTGCCTGAGAATCTAGCAAAGACACATTCAATCGAGGCCTTAAAAGAGAAATTGGATAATTATTTGATGAGTGAAAAATTCGCAGTGCCACAGGGAATAGGCAGAGGAGTGGGACTAGGTGAGCTGCCTTTGCAGAGAGCTGGCAAGGACACAACGGGTTGAACGATTCCCTGATTCTACAATGGTGCTGTGAGGAAACAGGATCTGTCCAGATTCAAGTCAAACATTTTTATATTGTATATTTTTATATGAATTAGGTTGATTTGCTGGGATTTTTAAAATGGAAGCCATAGCTGCTGCTGTACTGGTAAATATTCCTTTGTTTCGATGTGAAGGTTTGTGTATAATATAATCTACGCCTGCCTGTCTTGAGGGAATTTTAATATTCAGGAGGATGATTACCTGCAAACAGTCCGTCAGTCAGTCTAACGTGGTTTGATTAATTCCTGAGCTGCATCTAGTCACTGGTTTTATTAAAGAGTATAAGAAAACTCAGTCATGCGATAGAAGGAATTAATATTGATTGTAGGCTTCCATTGCATTTCCCATTATTACAAGTCTCTGAAATGCTAAATGCAGACCTGGTTGTAATTTTATTAGTGCCCAACATCTCCATGCAAAAAAAAAAGCCATCGACTGCAATGGCAGTCCGATGACATTTATATAGCGCCTTTTATGTAGTAATATGTAGGCACTTTGCAGGAGCATCATCAAAATGTGACACCAAGCCACATAAGGAGATATTAGCACAGATGACCAAAGACTTGGTCAAAGAGGTAGATTTTATGGAGCACCTTAAAGGAGGAGATATAGGTGGAAAGGTTTCAAGGAATGTATTACAAAGTTTAGGGCCTAGGCAGCTGAAAGCGAGGCCATCAACGGTGGAGCAATTATAATTAGGAATGCACAAGGCCAGAATTAGAGGAGCAATGCTGTCTCAGAGGGTTGTGGGGCTGGAGGAGATTAGAGATAGGGATCATTGGTAATGCCATACAGATGTTTGATCCTGCTATAGTCTCCATTGAGGAAATGGCATAGCTCAGTCACAGGATCATTGTTAAGCCTCAGCCTCTTAAGACAATGCTCTCCAGTTTTTTTTTTGCTTTGTATATTTTTAGTCCTACAGGATCAAACTCAACTATATCGTTGCCTCTCTACTTTCTTTCAAAATTGATTATTAATTGCAACTTGAAAGAAATTTGCAAAGTATTTATTCTATAGCATTTTTGCTCATGTTTTGATTCATTTTCACTGATTCCCGTTAACAATTTACATTTTCTCAACAATTTATCAGATCCTCAAAGTGCTGCTTGTAGGAATTCCTGGTAAACAGACTTAATAAAATCTGCAGTAAAATCATCAGAGTCATCAGTATGCTTGGGGTGATCATCACACATGAAAGATAGGGCACACATTCACAGTCAGCAGCATGTCATCATCGCTTCCAGAAGACTGACTAATAGAAAAAGCTCACACAAGACCGAATAGTTTATGTTACAAGAAAAAGCAACAGAATTCAGTGATCTTCAAGATATAATTTAATCCCTAGCTTCAAATGACAGAAACAAATTGAATTTAATGTATTTATGCTTAAAGAATGAATGTTGATCACATAATTTGGGAACTGCGTTGGAAGGTAGCATTGCATCTTCTCCCTAATCTGCCATATATCCAAATCCTTTACCATTCCATCACTTCACCTCCCTCCCCCACCCACAAATAGTTGTGGTAATCCACTATTAACATTGCATACAGATTGATGGTTTGTGGGTTTTACCTCAATAATCTCACACTTGATGGATTCATGAGGGAATGTCAGGCACTTCTCCAAAAGATATACAGGAGACATCCACCAGCTGCTCTCTGATGATAACTGGTCTGTTAAAGGGTTGCTTGCTGGAGATTGGAGTCAAGCACATTGTCCGTGTAAGGTAAAAGGGATTTTATTTGGCATCTATTTCTGACTTAGGAATGTTCAAAGCCGATAATGGGCAACAGGAATAAGACAAATGGGGTGGAATTTTACACTCTGAGGGGGTGGTGTGTAAAAGTGGGCATGTTACCATGGTCACTTTTCCCAGCACCTACCCTTCCCCAAACTTGACCCCACAACAATTTTACATGTGGTGGGGAAGACAGTCAGCCCACTCACTATTTGGTCAATTGAGGCTCTTAAGTGGCTAATTAATGGCCACTCAAGGTAGCCATCCCACCCCGCAATTTTTCCTGCAGCGGCAGACAAGGGAGTCTAGTTTGGAGCCTGCTGGGTCCTACTCTTCAGGCTACTGGTGGGAAAGGGGGATGGGGTTCCTCCTTTGCCTCCTCCTGGGCCCATCTGACCGCACTCACCCCACCACCAACTCCCCCAAGGTCTGGCTCCCAGTGGCGCTGCCAGGACCAAACAATTGCCAGCCATTTGATTGGCTTGCAGCTCTTGGAGGTGAGAGTTCCTCCCAGATGGGGGCAGCAGTCTTGCCCAGAGCCACTTAACGCTCCTCAGAATTAAATGGTTGTGGAGCAGCCCGCCGCAACTGGGGCGGGTTCACCGTCAACTTCTTCGTCAGGGGAAGAACTTGGTGATGTGCAAAACCCTGCCTATAGGATTGAATGCAAAAGTTTACTTTAAAAGAGGCTCTTTAATATTAATTATAATTCTTTGAACTGGTTTGATCTTCTTTAAGGGTTACTAATAGCAAGACTCCATCGTTAAACAAGCCATTATATACAAAATTTATTTCAAAACAAATAGCCCTGTTTGCTGAATGAAAGACAAAACACAACAAAGGAAGAATATCACACCGCCTTTTCGTTTATCATTGTTTCAATGCACCTCAATTCTTTCTGCCTCTGCCTACATAAAGCTGGATACAAATTTTCTCCTCTGATAATGGTTCTAATCTAGTTGATGCAAAAATCTCTCATGTTTGCTGTATGGGATCCATATAAACTGAGCTCGAGTGATTTCATCTACCTGGTATGGGCCATAAAAAAAACCCCGCCTCAATTCATCTGGTAATGGGACTCTCATTAAGGAAGCCCACAGACTGGCTGATATATGACCGAAAAGAAAATCATAGCTGAATTGGAGGGGGTCCTCTTTTGACATTTGTGCATTACAAGGACAAAGTGGAGGGAGTTTTACTCTACATCTAATTTTGGTACACTTGACTGTAATGCTGCAATTTTAAGACTAAATGGAAAGTGTTACATTTCCAGTAATAATAGCCCACACCTTGAGTGCAAAATTCCCAAAAAGAGAAAATAGAGAAATGGATTCTACCTGATT
Organism: Cetorhinus maximus; assembly: GCF_964194155.1. NCBI lineage: Eukaryota > Metazoa > Chordata > Chondrichthyes > Lamniformes > Cetorhinidae > Cetorhinus > Cetorhinus maximus. The sequence goes on from NC_135886.1 coordinate 118,817,712, forward strand.
AGCATAGGGAGTGTCTTGCACTTGCAATGAAATTTGATCGCCATCGATGCTAATCTGTCTGGAGTATAGAGCTCCTGAAATTTAAAAGAATACGTTCAAGTACCTACTAAAAAATATTGACAAATAGAAAGAACCTGAATATACAAACATACGAATTAAGAGTAGGCCATTCGACTCCTCGAGCCTAATCTGCCATTCAATATCATGGCTGAGTCTCCACATCGCTTTCCTGCCTACCCTGGATAGCCTTAGATTCTTGACTAACAAGGGAGTCAATCTACCTCTGCCTTAAAAATATTCAATGACTCTGACTCCACTGCTCTTTGGGGCAGAGAGTTCCACAGGCTCATGTCCCTCAAAAAAATTTCTCCTCATTGCTGTTCTAAACTGGAGACTTCTTATTTTTTTTTAAACTGTGTCCCTAGTTTTAGTCTCTCCCACGAGGGGTAACATCCTTTCAGCATCCACTCTGTCAAATCCCTTCGGGATCTTATGTTTTTTCTAAGCTCCAATGAATAGAAGGCCCAACCTGTCCTCATAAGATAAGTCCTTCATCCCAAGAATGAGTTGAATGAACCTTCTCTGAACTGCTTCTAATGCTTTCTTAAATAAGGAGACAAAAACTGTACATGGTACTCTAGTTGTGGTCTTACCAATGCCCTGTACATTTGTAGCAAAACATCCCTACTTTTATATTCCTTTCCCCTTGCAATAAATGACAACATTCTATTTGCCTTCCTAATCACTTGCTGTACCTGCATACTAACTTTTTGTGATTCTAGTACCAAGACACCCAGATCTCTATGTACCACTCTCTCCATTTAAATAATATGCAGATGTAACAATTACCTGTATTTGGTTCATAATCTCCAATGAATCTTTTTGTGAGAAACCGTACAATCAAAGCTGCAAGAAAAATGTGAAATGCAACTTTTCAATTAAGCTGATGAAAAAGTAAGCTTTTCTGTTCAACATTCACAAGTTTATATCTCAGATCTATCTGTACACCCACATATTCACACCATCAATAAGAATGCATATTTCCAACTCTGTAACATTGCTCAGCTACCCATCTCCCATTGAAACCCTGAATGCCTTTGTTACTTCTTAACTTGACTATTCCAATGCACTCCTGACCGGCCTCTCTCATTCTACCCTCCATAAATTTGAGGTCATCTAAAAATCTGCTACCTATGTTCTAACTTGCACCAGGTCCTGTTCACCTGTCATCCCTGCGCATGCTGACCTATAGTGGCCCCCTGTTAAGCCTCAATTTTAAAATTCTCATCCTGGTTTTCAAGTCCCTCCATATCTCTAATCTGCTCCAGCCCCACAACCTTTTCAGATTTCTGCACTCCTCTAATTCTGGCTTCTTGAGCTTCTTCGATTTCAATTGCTCCACCCTTGATGGCTTTTGTTACGATCCGGATAGGGACCAGTAACTTTTAAAAGTAGATAAAGTTTTAAATCCAGTAACCCAATAAGAGGATAAAGCCACAAGATCGCACAGTTTTAAACAAGCAAAATAAACTCCACTATACAAAGTCTAAAAAGTAAAACAATTTACAATATCCATCTTATACTCTAACATTCAGAATTAACATGAGGTAAATATGAATTAACAGGCAAACTATCATCAAGCACACCACAACGCACATTAAATGATGGATGCAACCAAGAAAGATCCCATGGATTTCTCAGCAAGCCCCCCAGATGTCAGTGACCACTGACAGTCACAATATCTTGTCAAAATTCTATCTCCCTCATGAGGGATTTCTAGTCTTCACTTTTGAAGATCTAGCTTTTGAATTCCCTCAAGTCACTCTGACGTAGATTGCCTCCATGACTGCTCATCTCTTGATCGTTCAATCTCTTCAGCCGAGACTACATTCATGTGATTCACAAAGCTGCACTCCTGCCTCTAATAACCTGCACACTTCCAACTCTTTTGCAGACTGCTGGCCTCACTAATCTGGCACTGCCTCTGGGTTCCAGTCTCCCAGCTGCACCGAGCTATAGGTGGCTCCCAGGGTTTCTTCTGAGCACTAACCCTCTCAGCATGGAACCAGCAACCTTCTGCAACCTTCTCAACTCTCAGTTCTCCTGAGCCCTAACTGCACCAAACAGCTCACAGATTATTTGAGTCCTAGCTGCCTGGAAACTACTAACAGCAGTACCCTTTCGGCATCCAGTCTCTTTCCCTAATGCAGAACACGGAGATAAATTGAAACCAGAGAACCTTCTTAAACATCTACCCATCTCGATGACGGAGCCTTTAGGATTCACTGAATGCTTTTAAACCAACGTAGTTCTAACTCCCAAAACAAATCATCTTGCTGTACCACACTTCTTTGCAAGCAGTGTAGATATCAAATCTTCAGCTCTCCAGCTAAGTAAGCCCACCTGCTGTATTAGGATCTTACCTTTCTAGCTGTTAACCCCTTAAGTCAATATGGCCTCAACCTTTTTCAAGCTGTTTTAGTTGCATTTATCTCATTTTCTACAGTTAAACTTGAATCTTCCCCAAACTAAACATTATCTTTCAAATATTAACAAGAACTAGATATTTATCACACTGTGCCATAAGTTGCTTGGGCCCCAAGCTCTGGAATTCCCTCCCTAAACCATTATCTCTCTACATCACTTTCCTCCTTAACACCTATCTCATTGAAAAAGTTTTTCTCATCTGACCCAATCTCTCCTTATATGGCTCGATGTCATAGTTTGTTTGCCCCATGAAGTGCCTTGGAATATTTTAAGTTAAAGGCACAATATAAATATATGAGTCATTGTTGCTATGACTTTAGCTACATTATACAATCTATTTATAAGAAATTTTGCATCTTCCTATTTATGACATATTTCCTATGCCATGTTTTTGGATGTCATGGCTTACCATTTATTTACCTCTTGGTTATCCTGTTGTACTTATGTTTCAGTATTCCCCAAAGTAGAACTATGTACCATAGCACCACTCTCTGTGTTCTGTCTCCAATATTGCTTTGGCTGGATCCACTCCCAGAACTGTGACCTGAAACTTAAGCCTTGGATCACTGAGCTGAGGAACCGCAACCAACAAATGTAAAGTAATTGTACCATACAAATACACTGTATTAACTGTAAGTACTTCCAAAAACATCTTTCCCAGCTCAGTACTGAGGAGTGGCTTTTCCTGTATTCAGATTTCAGATGGTGCACATGCATAGGACATGTAACAATATTCGACACAGGAAGATTGTTGATTTCATCACAAAGGAAGAGGCAACTGTGTACAAAATGTATAAAACTAGCTGGCCCAGACAATAAGCAAGTACCAGAAAAAAGCCTTGTGGCTCATGGATGACCTGGGGGACTAAGAAGGATGATATATTTTGGCAGGACATGTATGGTAAGTGATTGAATACAGTATAATCCAAATCAGTGTTTAAAAAAATATGAAAGCTTCTTTTTAAAGTTACAGTATTCAGGTAGGAAAAAAAGTGTGCAGAGGGCCCCACACAAGCTGAGGTGAGGAGAATGTGTAGATCTAAGAGTGGGCAGCTGAACAGAATTAGAAAGCTGAGAAAAAAGGATAAAGGTGACAAGAGACAGAGTAAGGGGTATAACACATGGTTAATTTGTGAGATCAATGTCTTGTTCGTAGCACACAGATTGAAGAATTATCAATGTGGGAACAAGGATAATAGAAAGAAAGTCTAATACTATCATTGTGCAAATTCTTTAATGGCTTAAATTAATCTCCTCCGATTCACCTTGCCAGGAGATCAATATGCCTAGTCCTAGCAAGCATAAAGCCTCACTTCAACCATCACACTTAGAGTCATAGAGGTCTACAGCATAGGAAAAGGCCCTTTGGCCCATCGAGTCTGTGCCAGTCAAACAAGTACCTAACTATTCTAATCCCATTTTCCAGCATTAGGCCCATAGCCTTGTATGCCATGGCATCGCAAGTGCACATCCAAATACTTCTTAAATGTTATGAGGGTTTCTGCCTCTACCATCCTTTCAGACAGTGAGTTCCAGATTCCCACCACCCTCTGGGTGAAAAAATTCTTCCTCACATCCCCTCTAAACCTCCTGCCCCCTGGTTATTGATCCATCCACCAAGGGGAAAAGTTCCTTCCTGTCTACCCCATCTATTCCCCTCATAATTTTATACACCTCAATCAACTTCTGATGTGATTTGCTACAGATGTAAAACACAATCTCAAAAACTGAGAAATAAAGCCAGGCATTTCACCCTGTGATGGATTCTTCCTATCTGAAACATACAACTAATTTACTGGTCTCTAATTTACTTCAGGAAATTACAAACTGCTACAGGGAGTAATTGAAAACGGGCCTTAAATGAATGGGCCAGGTTAACACTAAACATCACAGGGTATGTACTGAGTCAGGGTATATATACATTTATCAAAAAGATTTGTCCTGGACAAACTAAATGGTGACAGAATCCAATTTGTTCATTCTGGTGAAGAGGCCACTTTAAATAGAAATGTAAATTCCTCTACGTGTTTTTATCCAATCATTTAACTTCAAGTTTATGCCCCCATCAATTTTACACTCACAAAGTCAATGGCGATTACATAGAGCTCCTTCCCTGACAACACACATATTTGTGCTACAGATAAGAAAACTCTTTTTTAAAAAAGTGAAATGTAGGTTTAATTTATCAATTCTCGAAGAGAGTATCAGTCCAAGTGCTTCTTCAATGACAACGGTGAAGTTAATGCAAACAACGATTAAGAGAAACCATACATTTACATTATGGTCTGGAAATTCGACAGATCAGCTGTTGAGGTTAGGATAGTGTTTAGAGAGAAACAGCCTTCTAAATTTGAGAAATAGGCAGTTGAGTTAGAGGTTAGGGTTTGAGGTTAAGAGCAGCTTAATTGTTAGGTAGGTCTCGCTACAACCGCGGTTTAAAAATTAGAGGTGATAACTTTAACCCCTAACCACAAATTAGCGGCAGATTTACTGTCAGTATCAGGGCAGCAGTGTCGGGATCAAAGAACAATTGCAAAAACATGCTTCCTTGTTCTCGGTTCAGGCTAAGTACCTCAACACATCACGATCATAGTGGAATGGGGTACCACACCTATATTCCCGGAACTTCGAGTGCGGACAGACACTTCGAATTAACAATCCCCCTCTTATACGAATCTCCCCGATATTCCCCCTTCTCTTTCTTACCAGTCTTTCCAACCCTCCTCGCTCCCAGCACCACGATCTTCACGTTTCTGTTGTGCAGGTAGTCAAGCACTGGGACCTCCGGTATGGGAAGCAGTAGGAAGTTACTCGAATTGTTTGACATGGTGTTCTGGATGAGACGCATTTATAAAACTGCACATTAAGATGAGCGAAAAAAAAAACCTGGCAAAGCGGAAACTTTACGAGCTGCCCTGACCGCACCCGCCGAAGTGAGCCCTTCTGATTGTATCCGGACTCGGATTGTTCCTATTTACCCCGAGGGGCTATGAGCCACGACCAAGTGGTACTGTACTTTCCCAAATTCAATCGAGAATGAAAGTCCCCCCCCCCCCCCCCAAACTTACAACAAATATTCTGGCGGCAGCGGCCAATGAGAAATTGTAACAAACTCAACAACTGCCAATCACGGACCTAATTGGATTCCTCCGACACGAGCTGTTGTGATCTGGAATGCATTGCCTGAAGGGGTGGTGGAAGCAAATTGCCAAAAATATTTTGAAAGGGGAATTGGATAAATACTTAAAGGGAAATAAATGCAGGGCCATGGGGAAAGAGTAGGGGAGTGGGACTAATTGGATAGCTCTCTCAAAGACATGTTGAACCAAATGTTCTCATGCGTTCAACAAATTCTGACCTTTTGGAAACAGTCGACGAATGCAATCCCAGTCTGTGTCCACTGATGTGATTTTCCTGTGACAAAGGATTTATACTGAAGACTGAGAGATGAGTCTAATGGTGATCAGTGGGTTATGGTCAGTGAGGTGAAATCCAGACTGGAAATGCAAAGCTGAAAGGGGAGGGAAGGAGAGGGAAATCAAGTTAAAATTTGGGGTGGAAATCCTTCCTCATAAATGGGCCATGTCATAACTTTCAGGGACCATCACTGAATGCAATCCGCAAATACATGTAAACATCGTAGAAACCCAAGTAATAAGAATGCAATTTGGTTTACTCATTGACTTAAATCAGTGGTCCCAGTAAGGCTAATAATAAAGAGCTTTAATGGAGTAAATAATGGGAAACTGTTTCTGTTAAGAAAAGGGTCTGGAACCAGGGAACACAAATTTAAGGTAACCGGCAAAAAAAAAGGGGAGAAGAAGAGATTTCTGTTAATGCAGTGAGTTGTTATGGGCTGGACTGCACTACCTGAATGGGTGGAGGAAGCAGATTCAGTCGTAACTTGCATGCATATTGCATATATGTACTTGGAAAGAAGAAATTTGCAGTAGTATGGGGAAACAGCAAGGGAGTGGATAAAAGCAAAAAACTGCGGATGCTGGAAATCCAAAACAAAAACAAAAATACTTGGGAAAAACTCAGCAGGGAGTGGATTTATTTGAACAGCTTACAATGGGCCAGATGGCATCCTACTGTGCTGTATGATTCTGTGATTCCAGGAAAGTGATTAGAAAGATCATTCAATCCATCCAGTTGCCTCTGTCATTCAGGATATGAGCTGACTATTTTCAACTTTTTCCTTACTTACATCCTCCAATTTCACATTGATTCAAGTATCAGATCAATTCCCTTTTGAATGTGTGGGCTGAATCAGTGCATTCCAGTCTATTCTATAAGATAATGACTAAGAACCCATAAAAATGAGATCCTGCTTAGACATTACTTTAAAAGAAAATTACAATTTCGCAAATGCTATATTTAACAAAAAGCCAAGTAAATCACTATCTACCCAACGTCACTTCCCAGTTATGGACTGTGTGTTACCTAATGTATGCAATTCTGCCTCACTATCTAACTTCTCACTCCCTGGGGTATCTGGGTTGGTATTATTACTTTAATATGTGTAGAATTTCCAATTTGGCTATCCTAAGATGGCCTCCTGAGATATCAAATGGGGAAATGAAGTGCCTCCCACTACAGACCTTAGTAGACAAGTTGATGTGATGTATTCCATGCTCTGGGGCTCATGGCCACAATCGCACTTCGGGTTGACCCTCATCTTCCAGTCATGGAGCAGCTGGGCCACATTGTCCATGTTCTGTGCAGATTCAGTTGAGCGACCAACACTGTTTTCCATGGAGATCAAAGTCAGGGACCTCTGCTGTTGAATCAGTCCTGAGATGTTGGTTCTTTATGCTGCATGTGTTCCATGGTTCCGTCCATCTGGATGGTAAGCTGATACCAGTTGTGTGAATATTTGCTGATGGTGGCATAGTGGTAATGTCACTGGACTAGTAATCCAGAGGCCCAGGCTAATACCCAGGGGACACATGTTCAAATCCCACCATGGCAGCTGTTTCACTCATGCCCTTTAGAGAAGAAAATTTGCCATTCTTACCTAGTCTGGCCTACATATGACTCCAGCTGTAGGTCTGGAGTCATATGTAGCCCACAGTTGGAGGCACACATTGCCCTCTGAAATGGCCAGCAGTATACTCCGTTCAAGGATAATTAGGTATCGGCAGCAAATGCTGGCCTTGTCAGCGATGCTCACATCCCATGAAAGAAAAAAGAAATCCCCATTTCCATCCCATGGAATGTCTCCCCAGGAACTGTAAAGCTTCCTTCTCCTATGGCAAAGATATTTCTCCGTTAGCGGTTGTGGACATAATGTTAAAAGGGACAATGACTTCTCAATGCCAAAACTTACACTAAAGCCCAGGTATTTTGTATGCAGCCATAAAGTGGGGGGGAGGGGGGTCATTCCATATGAAACATGTTGTAGGGTAATTACATGTAAGGATTAGAGTGAAGGAAAATTTCCAGGTTAAAGCTGTGGGTTTAAAAGGCACTGTGCTGCTTTTGGGAGATTGATGATAAACTGCAAAGCACTTCAATATCTTTTAAGGGAACATCATTGTTTGTGGCAAATATGCTTCGTATAGTACATTCTTAAATTCTAGCATGGTTGGCTTCTTTTAACTTGCTGATTTTCTGAGGCCATTACACTTCTTCCCACATCAAGTGGTAATATGCGTGGTGGTTGAGTTGACACTGACTGTCCTGGCCATTTCCAGCCATTGGTCCTAAAACACTCTTTTTGTGGTCCTCTAATCTGAAAATCTGGGGGTGCTATATCCTGCTGCTGGCTTTCTCAACATTACCAGATTAAGCAATTTTGCTCTGTCTCCAAAACAAAGTTCTGTCCTGTGGCTTCTTTAAACTAGTACAGGCCCATGCAACTTCAGTACCATACTAATTATCACCCCAAATGGATAATGCCCCAGTAAGAGATATATGAGATATTTTAATGTCTGAAAAATGCAAATGATGGTGATCCAATTAACTATGATATTAGTGTCAGTTGGCAGGCGGTAATCTTGCCCTGCCAAGCTTCCAGTAGTGATTGCATCCACATGGATAATCCTATCAATTCATCACAGGTTCTGGAGAATGTTTGTTGTCCATGGAGCTGTCTTCACAACAAAAGTCAGTATTTTCAGGAGACAAAGAGTGCAACATATAGAGTAAAATTGGCAAAAAGTGTTCTTTTATCTTTTAATACATTTTAAAAACCTTTTTATACATCTTCTAAAAATCTGGTATTTACCTTGAGAAAGTGACAGTATTGATGTTATGCTGACATAGCAGATGATGCATTATCAATAAATTAATCAGAGAAACTTGTGTCTGATGAGTATTAACTAATGACTAGACTATGTAACATTTACACACATCAGCTGTACAGATGAATACCTACAGAATAGTTCTGTTAAGTGAATAGAACCGTATCTGTCTTATTCCTTCTTAGGAGTAGCACTTGATTAAATAATTTTAGCTGCAAGGATAATAGTTTCCAAACTTCTCTTCATGGGGAATTCCCATCAAATATGAACAAACCTCTGTGAAGCCCTAGTCCTAAAACTGCTAAGGGTTTCAGCAACCCAAAGATAGCCTGTGCTATTATTGCAGAATATGTCTTTTATTAGCATTGAAACAGAAACATTGTGCCAGGGTTGAAATTGATGATGCTTCAACAGAAACCCAGATTCGCCTGGCAATCCTTCAATCTCCATAAGGTTTACATAATGCAGCTTTTGTGTTAGGGGAATACTTTAGAACATAGATTACACATAGTTTAGCCCAGCTGTCTAATTTATGACACAAGTAGTTATTTCTACAGTTTACTAATTGAGATTGACAGTAAAAAAAAAGGTGATATTTTGGAGTAGTTGCAGCACAAGAACAACTTATATTTATTTATGATACTGCTTTTAACGTAATATATCGTTATAACAGTATTGATATGTCATAGCAGATGATGCATTATCAATAAATTAGTCGGAGAAACTTGTATCTGATGAGTATTAACTAATAACTAAACTATGTAACATTTACACACATCAGCTGTGCAGATGAACATAACGGCCCAAGGCGTTTCACAGGAACGTTATGGAGCAAAACAACCAGAAATCTGTTAAGATTGTGGCTTATGCAATTCTTGCTATGAATTCCTTGCAAATATATTAAGTGGTCAAATGGGTCACCCTATTATTGCAAACATTACTATTAAAATTTGCAGGTATTTTAATAAAAGAAACATTGCATGTAAATAAATGTGTTCAATTGTGTTTTAAATTGCAGACTTCCATTCCAAAAATTGTCGAATCTCACTGTTTTAGGTCTGATTTAGTTTGATTTAAAAACGCGATGGAATCAGTCTTAGAACATAAAGAGTTTCCTTCGCTCAAATGCTGTTTGCGACGAATGGCACTCTGATCTCAATTTATGATCCCGCCGGCTTGCCCGCCTGGGCTGGAGGCGGAATTCGGGATGGGCAACGGCGTTTACACCAGCCCCCCCCCCTCCTCCCCCCACCGCAAGAACTAATTGAAAACAAAAAGAAATCCTCGCTGTGAGGGAAGCCCTGAATTGGGTACAGATGTAGTAGGGACAGGAACCGGAATGATCGGAAAGCACAGGCCGGGTTTTGCACTGCTGCACTTCTCTCAGGAGGGGCGGACAGAAATCCCCACCCTCTCCCTGTGTGTGTGGGTGTGTGTGTAGCTCCGGTGATGGATCGTTTGTCCAGCGTAGGGTAGGAGCGGGAGGAACGCATCTACTGCGGAACGGCTGTCAGAGGGGGAGTGGGGGGGCTGGAGTGTGCGGCGGACGGGCTGCGGTTGAGGCGGTTGCCGGGGTCGCGAGGCGGGTGGGGGATGGGGGGAGGGAACGGCTGTGGGTGTGACGCGGCTGAGGAGCGCCCCCCCCCCCCCCCCCCCACGCGGGTTCGGTTGTCGGGTTGTACGGTTTGGGCAACATGGCGGCGGACGGATGGAAATACTGATGACTGTCAGAAAAATCGCCTCGATTTGTACCATGGTGAGTGCGAGCGGCCCCCCCGCATCCCCACCTCCTCCCTCCCTCCCTCCTCCGCAGCCCTGGTTTCCCGGGCTCAAAAGATAAGAACAGTTTAAACGCAGCCTCCAGCCCAGGACCGCGCAGAGACATCTCGTTCTTTGCTGCAAATAAAGCCGGGGAAAAAAAAAAACCCCTCCAAAATGTTTCAAAAATAAATAATTTGGTGGTTGGGGGGAAAGATCTTCGACGAAACGATCAATGGGGTAAATAAACGGTTCGGTCTGACCTGCAGCAAAAAACGAGTTTGTGTTTATAATATCACCCAGTTCCAAGGTTCCTAATTTCTCATTATAAAACTTTTTAATATTTATGTAGGACACACTCCAATCATAATTTTTTTTAGGGCTTCAAATTTGGTCTTTTTTTTTACTAAAGTATTTCTGACTGTGTCCTTATTTGGGGATAGCTTATTTAAATTGGTCCAGCAGGTTGAAGCTCCCAGTCTCTTAGTTTTTGTGTGTTCCTGCATACCAGGGGAATAATGTGCCATTTCTCCCCCCCCCCTTCCTCTTTTGGTTAAATGGAAGCCATTTGTAGCTTGACGAAATACTTCAAGGACGTATGCTACTAACCTGGAAGGAAAACCGACAACCAGTCAGAATGAATTAATGCAAGTATTGAAAATATATATCTGTGCTCAACATGTTTGCGCCTGTACATTATATAGTATGGTTGTTTTGGAAATGAATAAATGCATATTGGTAGTTGATCCAGCCAGTTAAACTTTTATGAAATACATTTACCTCTTGACATTATTGTTAGGAACTTTTAACTGCAGATAGGTTCTTGACAAATTATATGTTTTTCAATATTCAACTGTATAATTGTGCATTTACTTGAAATGATGTAACTTTGGTTGTAGTTTGGGTTGAAGAATGATTGATTTGCCTCACTAATTGCCTACTGTGAAAGCAATGGGTTTCAATCTTTTGTAGCTGCAGCATCTGTTTTTCAGTGACCTTAATAAAAATGATACTGGCTTAGTAATACTAGAATAGTGTTGTTAATGTAATTATGTTCTTTTTGCACTTAGGAACTCACTTTAGCAGCAAATTGGAGTTTGGTTTTACTTGAATAAAAATATGGAGCAAATTCATTTCATATTTATGTTTGTTTTATTTTGTTGCTTCCCAAATTTGTGCCCGTCGTTCATAGAATTCTTTGTTTGAATCGCTCCAAACAAGTTTGCTCCTCTGTCACAGTAATGAAACAGCTCTTATCAAAGTCACAAATGACATTCTTTGTGACTGCGACAAAGGTAAACTATACCTACTCATCCGTCTCGACTTTTCTGCAGCTTTTGACATGGTTGACAACACCATCCTCTTTTAGTGCCTCTCCACCATCATTTAGCTGGGTGGGACTGCACCCGCCTGATTCCATTCCTATCTATCTAATCATAGCCAGAGAATCACCTGCAATAACTTCTCTTCCCACTCCTGCACCACTACTTGTGGTGTCCACCAGGGATCTATGTTTGGCCCCTTCTTATTTTTCTTCTGCATTCTTCCTCTCTGCAAGATTACCCAAAAATATGATATCAGTTTCCATATGTACCCCGATGACACCCAGCTCTATGTCACCTTCTTCTTAGGCAGTCCCTTGGAATCGAAGATGACTTGCCTCCACTCCGATTCGATGGGTTCTGAAATGGCTGATAAATCCAATGCATGCCCTGCAGACTCTGCTGCACGTGGAGCAGAGGATACTTTTAAAGGTTGGGGATTGGTTATTTAGAAGTTTGTATGCCCCCTCTGACATCGCGACTCTGCCTCTGAACTTTCCTCATGAAGTGTCTTGATGTGTTCAGTGTCTTCCCAAATTAGCCCTCTCCATTTTGGTTTGTCACAAGCCAGGGTCCCCCCCCCCTGAGTCTGCAGGTACATTTGACATCTTCAGGGATGCTTTGAGGACATCCATAAAGCGTTTCCACTGTCCTTCTGGGAGTCTCCTGCCGTGACTGTGTTCTGAGTAGAGCAGTTGCTTTGGGAGTTTTGTGCCAGGATGACATATTCTGCCCAGTGGACCTGGTTTGGAATGATTAGCGCCTCGATGTTGGGCAAGTTGGCTTGGGAAAGGATGGTGCTGTTGGACTGCCTTTACTGTATAAACCAGGAAATGCTGGGAGCGTGTAAGAAAGGCACGACAATAATCATGGGTGATTTTAATATGCATATAGACTGGACTAATCAAATTGGCAAGGGTAGCCTCAAGGGAGAGTTCATAGAGTGTATTAGAGATTGTTTTTTGGAGCAATATGTTGTGGAACCAACCAGGGAACAGGCTATTCTGGATTTGGTTTTGTGTAATGAGATGGGATTAATTCATGATCTCAGTAAAGGATCCTCAAGAAAAGAGTGATCATAGCATGCTAGAATTTCAAGTTCAGTTTGAGAGTGAGAAAGTTGAGTCCCACACTAGTGTTCTGGAGTTAAACAAAGATGCCTACATAGGCATGAGGGCAGATTTGGCCCCAGTGGACTGGGCATGAAGACTACAAGGCAGGACTGTTGATGAACAGTGGCAGATATTCAAGAAGATATTCAATTCCGCCCAAGTAAAATATATTCCAAAGAAGAAGAAAGATGGTAAGAGGGGGAAAAAGTATCCATGGCTAAGCAAGGAAGTTAAAGATAACATAAAGGTAAAAACTAAGGCTACCAAATTGCAAAGGTCAGTGGCAGGCTGGAAGATTGGGAAACTTTTAAAGATCAACAAAGGGCTACTAAAAAAATAAAAAGAGAAAAGGTAAATTATGAAAGAAAACTAGCGCAAAATGTAAAAACTGATAGCAAAAGCTTCTACAAGTATATAAAAGGAAAGAGAGTGGCTAAAGTGAATGTTGATCCCTTGGAGGATGAGACTGGAGAGTTAATAGTGGGGAACGCAGAAATGGCAGAGACGCTTAATCAATATTTTGCCTCAGTTTTCATGGTGGAGGACTCTAGTACCACCCCAATAGTAACAGGTAGTGCAGAGGGTATAGAGAAGGAAGAACTTAGAACAATCACCGTCATTAGAGAAAAAGTACTGAGCAAACTATTGGGATTAAAGGGTGACAAGTCCTGATGGCCTACATCCCAGTGTCTTAAATGAAGTGGCAGTGGAGATAGTGGATGCATTGGCTATAATATTCCAAAATTCCCTGGATTCTGGAAAGGTTCCAGTGGATTGGAAAAATGCTAATATAACGCCCTTATTCAAAAAAGGAGGGGAGGCAGAAAGTAGGAAACTATAGACCAGTTAGTTTAACATCTGTCGTTGGGAAATTGTTGGAATCTATTATTAAGGAAGTAGTAATGGGGCATTTGGAAAGTCAAAATGCAATCCACCAGAATCAGCATAGTTTTTTGAAGAGTAAATCGTGTTTGACTAATTTGCTAGAGTTCTTTGAAGATGTGACATGCAAAGTGGATAATGGAGATCCTGTAGATGTAGTATATCTGGACTTCCAGAAAGCCTTTGATAAGGTGCCACACAAAAGATTAATACACAAGATAAGATCACACGGAGTTAGGGGTAATGTATTAGCGTGGATAGAGGATTGGCTGACCAACAGAAAGCAGAGAGTCGGGATAAATGGGTCTTTTTCTGGATGGCAAGCTGTAACTAGTGGGGTGCCACAGGGTTCGGTCCTTGGGCCCCAACTATTTACAATCTATATTAATGACTTGGATTCAGGGATAGAAGGCACTATAGCTAAATCTGCAGATGACACCAAAATAGGTGGGAAAGTAAGTTGCAATGAAGAAATAACAAATTCACAAATGGGCATGGACAGGTTAGGTAAATAGGCTAAAAATTGGCAGATGGAGTTTAACGTGGATAAGTGTGAGGTTATCCATTTTGGACGGAAGAATAAGAAGGCGACTTATTTAAATGGAGATAAACTTCAGAATGTTTCAGTGCAGAGGGATCTGGGTGTCCTTGTGCATGAATCGCTGAAAGCTAGTATGCTGGTACAGCAGGTAATAAGGAAGGCAGATGGAATTTTGGTATTTATTGCTAAAGGAATAAGAGTATAAAAATAGGAAAGCGTTGTTGCAACTGCAAAAGGCATTGGTGAGACTGCAACTCGAGTACTGTGCACAGTTTTGGTCCCCTTACTTGAGGAAGGATGTAGTTGCACTGGACGTGGTTTAGAGAAGGTTCACTAGATTGATTCCAGAAATGAGGGGCTTGCCTTATGAGGAGAGATTGAGCAGTTTAGGCCTATACTCGCTAGAGTTTAGAAGGATGAGAAGAGATCTAATTGAGGTATATAAGATGCTGAAGGGGATAGACAAAGTAGATGTGGAGTGGATGTTTCCCCTTGTGGAGCATTCCAGAACGAGAGGCCATAGTTTTAGGCTAAGGGTTGGTAGATTTAAATCAGAGATGAGGAATTACTTTTCTCAAAGGGTCGTGAATCTGGAATTCACTACCTCAGAGTGCAGTGGATGCCGGGACGCTGAATAAATTTAAGGAGGAGATGGACAGATTTTTAATTAGTAACGGATTGAAAGGTTATGGGGAGAGGGCGGGAAATTGGGGTTGAGGCCGAAATGAGATCAGCCATGATCGTATTCAATGGTGGGGCAGGCTCGAGGGGCTGAATTGCCTACTCCTGCTCCTAGTTCTTATGTTCTTATGTACTGCCACCAGATGTGGAGGATCTTGCAAAGGCACTGCTGGTGGTACTTCTCAAGAGCTTTGAGGTGCTTGTTGTAGGCCATCCAAGTGTCCAAAGCATATAGGAGTGTGGGGATCACTGCTGCCTGGTAAACCATGACTTTAGTCTCAGGTTTAAGATCCTGGTGCTCAAACCATCTTCCCTCATTTGGCCAGAGGCTGAGCTGGCACATTGCAGGCGATGATGAATTTCATCATCTATGTCTGCCTTCGACTAGAAGAGGCTACCAAGATATAGAAAATGGTCCACATTTTCCAGGATCTCGCTCTTGATCTTAATCGACAGGGGGTTGCAGGGCTGATGTTTTGCTGTGGGAGCTGGCTGGGAAAGGACCTGAGTCTTTTTTAAAATTTATTTACGGGATATGGGTGTTGCTGGCTAGGCCAGCATTTATTGCCCATCTCTAATTGTCCTTGAGAAGGTAGTGGTGAGCTGCCTTCTTGAACCATTGCAATCCATGTGGTGTAGGTACACCCATGGTGCTGTTAGGGAGGGAATGCTAGGACTTTGACCCAGCGACAGTGAGGAATGGCGATTATATTTCCAAGTCAGGATTGGGAGTAGCTGGGAGGGAAACTTGCAGGTGGCGGTGTTCCCATGTATTTGCTGCCCTTGCCCTTCTAGATGATTGTGGTCGTGGGTTTGGAAGGTGCTGCCAAAGGAGCCTTGGTAAGCTTCGGCAGTGCATCTTGTAGATGGTACACACTGCTGCCACTGTTCATTGGTGGTGGAGGGAGTGAATGTTTGTAGAATGGGTGCCAATCAAGCGGGCTCCTTTGTCCTGGATGATGTCAAGCTTCTTGAGTGTTGTTGGAGCTGCATTCATCCAGGCAAGTGGAGAGTATTCCATCACACTCCTGACTTGTGTCTTGTAGATGATGGACAGGCTTTGGAGAGTCAGGGGGTGAGTTCTTGTAGCCACAGTATTTATATGGCTAGTCCAGTTCAGTTTCTGGTCAATGGCAACCCATGTTGGAGATGGCCATTGCCTGGCACTTGTGTGGCATGAATGATACGTACCACTTGTCAGCTCAAGCCTGGATATTGTCCAGCTCTTGCTGCATTTGCACATGGACTGCTTCAGTATCTGAGGAGTCAGGAATGGTGCTGAACATTGCGCAATCATCAGCGAACGCCCCCAGTTCTGACCTAATGATGGAAGAAAGGTCATTGATGAAGCAGCTGAAGATGGTTGGACTTAGGACACTACCCTGAGGAACTCCTGCTATGATATCCTGGAACTGAGATGATTGACCTCCAACAACCACAACCATCTTCCTTTGTGCTAGGTATGACTCCAACCAGCAGAGAGTTTTGCCATTGACTCCAGCATTGCTAGGGCTTCTTGATGCCATACTCAGTCAAATGCTGCCTTGAGGTCAAGGGCTGCCACTCTCACCTCACCTTGGGAATTCAGCTCTTTTGTCCGTGTTTGAACCAAGGCTGTAATAAGGTCAAGAGCTGAGTGATCCTGGTGGAGCCCAGACTTGAGTGTCAGTGAGCAGGTTATTGCTAAGCAAGTGCACTTTGACAACACTGTTGATGACCCCTTCCATCACTTTACTGATGATTGAGTGTAGACTGATGGGGTGATAATTGGGCAGGTTGGATTTGTCCTGCTCTTTGTGTACAGGTCATACCTGGGCAATTTTCCACTCTTTACAGTTAGATGCAGGTAATTTTCTGGGTACTTAATGAAAAGTCCTTTTTCTCACATGCTTCACCATTACCTTTCTTGACCCCTCTATAACCTTAAGTTGTTAGACTGCTTGTCTGACATCCAGTACCAGATGAGCAAAAATTTGGATTCCTAAATATTGGGAAGAGAAGCCAGTGCCTTCGGTCCCAGCCTCCAACTTTGTTTCCCAACCGCAAACTCCATTCCCCCTCCCTGGCAGGTGTCTGGGTCTGAACTAGACTTCAAAATATCGGTGTCATGTTTGATGCAGAGATGAGTTTCCAATTACACATCCACGTCATGACTAAGACTGCCTATTTCCCCCTCAATAACAGTGACCAACTTCAGCCATACCTCAGCTCTTCTACTGAAAACCTCATTCATCTCTTTGTTAACTCTATATTTAACCATCACACCACACTCCTCATTGGCCATCCACGTTCTACCCTCTGTAAACTTGAGGTCATCCAAAACTGCAGCCTGTGGCCTTACTTGCACTCAGCACCGTTCACTTTATCAGCTGTGTGCTCTCGGTCCTACTTTGGTTCCTTCGCACCTCCCTACCTCTAATTTCCTCATTCCCACATCCCTCTGAGATACCTGTGCTCTGCTAATTCTGGACTGTTGAGTATCTCTGATTTTAACTGCTTCCACCAATGATGGCTGTACCTTCAGCTGTTGTTGGAGCTGCACACATCCAGGCAAGTGGAGGGTATTCCATCACACTCTTGACTTGTGCCTTTTAGATGGTGGACGGGCTTTGGAGAGTCAGGAGGTGAGTTACTTGCCACAGAATTCCTCGCCTCTGACCTGCTCTTGTTTCCTCAGTATTCTATGGCTGGTCCAGTTCAGTTTCTGGTCAATAGTAGCCCCCAGGATTTTGATTGTGGGGGATTCAGCAATGGTAATGCTATTGAACGTCGAGGGGAGATGGTTACATTCTCTCTTGTTGGAGATGGTCATTGCCTGGCATTTGTGACGCGAATGTTACTTGCCACTTATCAGCTCAAGCCTGAATGTTGTGCAGGTCTTGCTGCACATTGTCACGGACTGTTTCAGTACCTGAGGAGTCGTGAATGGTGCTGAACATTCTGCAATCATCAGCGCACATTCCCACTTCTGACCTTATGATGGAGGGAAGGTCATTGATGAAGCAGCCGAAGATGGTTGGGCCCAGAACACTACCCTGAGGAACTCCTGCAGTGATGTCCCGGGACTGAGATGATTGACCTCCAACAACCACAATCATCTTCCTTTGTGCTAGGTATGACTCCAATCAGTGGATAGTTTTCCTCCAGATTCCCATTGACTCCACTTTTGCTAGGGCTCCTTTGTCCAAATATTTCTTTGTGGCTTGGCGTTAAATTTTGTTTACTCCTTTGAAGTGCCTGAGACCTTTTTATAACATTAAGGATGCTATATACATACAAGTTGTTGTTTTTAATCTCTGTTTTGTATTTTCTTGAGAGCCCCATGGAGAATAGCAAAAGCTAAGTATAATTAGCTACATTTTAGAATAAGATTTCTGCTGTTTTCCATTCAAATAAATGGGACTCATCCTGCATAGTAAATTGTGATAATTTGGCCACTGCAGGGTCTTTCCAACTGAAACATCTTCAGTAATTCTTATTGACAACAATTTGCATTATAAAACACCTTTAACATGGAAAATTCAGGAATTCATTTCAATTGCATGATGTTTCTGATTTCTGTAAAATTGTATGTTAAACTTCTTTCCTTAATTCTAAATACAATCGTGCAATAAAAGATTTGACTCTTAGCCAACAGCTGTTTTTTTTGTGTGTGTTTTATATGTAGAACTTTCCAGCAATTAACTTCAAATTATTTACTGATAAACTTAGTGATAATGGCATAAATTTTATCAAAATGGGATCTTGGCCCAAACAGATACGGATCATGCACAGTTGTTGCAAATTGCACAAGAGTAGAATAAAAGCTCCCATAAAATTGAAACCTATTCAGAATAACAGCTACCAGCTGCCAACAGATCTAGTCACTTGTGTAAATTATTATTAGATACCCATATGAAGGATAATAGCTGTCCAATTAATGGGCATACAAAGGATTCCTGGCTATTACACTGTGCTGGAACTGCCTATAAGACAATTTTTAATCATGCCTAAAGGATGTGGTTATAAATTGCTTGAATTTCACTGTCCCTGTTTAAAATGGATAAACTCCACGGTTGTTTAACCAGTGACAGAGCGCTTTGTCACAGGAAGGGTTTCAAGCTTGAATTTGACAGCAAGATGAAAAGTTTGTGAAAAATCTTGTACCTATAATTCACGTCAATTTGTGACTTTTGACTCTACTATAGAGTTACATTGAACTGCATCCATTTGTATTGAACGACAAGGTCTAGTGGTTGAGTGGCAAGCTGTTACAGTACTGTGCTGAATACATTTGTCAATGGCTTTCATTTAGTCTGAGCAAATTCCAGTCTATTTTTTGGAAGGTAAGTTAAAGATTTATTTGGTTGTAATTTTCTTATAAATTTTGCTTTGGAACTGTACTCTCTTATGCAAAGGGAAAATACTGTGGATGCTGGCAATCTACATTGGATTACATAGGATACACCGCATAGAAATAGGCCATTCGGCCCTCAAGTCCATGCTGGTGTTTATGCTCCGTTTGTGCCTCCTCCCTTCTTTCCTCATCTAAATCTATTATCATAGCCCTATATTCCCTCCCCGCTCAAGCCTAGCTTCCCTTTAAATGCATCTGTACTATTCACTTCAACATACTTGCCACTCTTTGGTAAAGAAGTTTTTTTCAGAATTCTCTGCTGGATTTCTTGGTGACTATCTTATATTGATGGCCTCCAGTTAAGCTCTGCTCCACAACAGGAAACATTCTCTGTATCCATTCTAAAATCATGAAAAGTTTTGATAAAGACCTGTCTGTACCCCCAGCCTTTTTTCGAGAGAAAAGAAACCCAGCCTGTCGATCTTTTCCTGATTTATACATGTGCGCTCCTGGGTAGATCTTCTCTGCAAGTTCTCTAGTCCGTCCATATCCTTTTTCTAAAAGAGCTACCAGAACTGCACACAATGCTCTAAATGTGGTCTCACCAAGTTCGATACAGGTTTAGTATAATTTCCCGATTTTTCAATTCTAATCCTTTAGAAATAAAGCCTAGTTGGTTTTGATTTTTTTTTCGGGCCTTGCTAACCTGTGGTGCAACTTTTGGTGATTGGTACTCCAAGATCCCTTTGTTCCTTTACCCCACCTAGACTTGCACCTTCCAAATAATTGACCTCCCTATTCTTCCTACTGAAACATACTACCTCAGATTTATGTGTTGAACTTCATTTACCAAGTATTTGCTGATTCAGGTAGGTTATTAATGCCCCCCTATAAGTTGTTGCGGTCTTCTCAGTGTTTACTGTCTTCACCCCTGCCTCCCCGCCCCAGTTTGGCGTCATCCACAAATTTAGAAATTGGTTTTGACTTCAAAGTCCAAATTGTTAATGCAGATTGGGAGCAGCAGTGGTTCAGGCACTGATTCTTGTGGAATACCACTTCTCAACTTCTACCACTCTGAATAACTACCCTTTACTCCCAATCTCTGCTCTCTGGCTAGTAATCCATTCTGCCACTTAGCCTCTGACTCCACATTCTCTGACCTTGTTGGTTAGTCTATTACAGGAGACCTTATCAAAGTCCTTTTGAAAATCCAGATAAATTACATCTCCTGAATTACCATTCAGAGTTTCCCTTCATTATTATGTTTTTTATATAGAGAAGTTCTTCTATCCTCTCCTTTTGTCGGGATTCCATTATTTTGTTGACCATTGATGTTAAGCTGACTGGTCGATAATTCCCTGGACATGTTCTAATGCAAGGAAATTGACCGACAAAGTTAACTCTGTTTCTCTTTCCGCAGATGCTGCCAAACTTGCTGAATCTTTCCAGCAATTTCTGTTTTTATATTCTCATATCTGCCTATGAATCATATGGGGGTATTATTCAAGAATGGTGTCATTGCAGGAGCTTCTAAAAGTCTTAAATGTATTTTCAATATTTTAGCTATCAATACCTTTTTTGTTTTATCAACTGAACAGTACGTTTCTCTTATTTTTAGCAGACAACTTGTAGATGATAAAAACTGAGTACAAGGCTTTAATTGAATCTTGGGTTCAAATGATGCTAACAAACCCTTTGCATTCTTCTAATTCCTTGGATAAGTTATAGCCATACTATTCACAGTTTCCCACCAAAGATTTACATGTAATTGTTGCAGTATTTGATTCACATTGTAGTACAATCCTGGCACATACATTAAATGGAGGGAAACATAAATAAAATGTTTATAACTAGATACCTACCAAACTTGTTAAAGAATTGCTCATATTAGATTTTTCTTTCAATTCTTATATACTACCTATTGCTCCTTCCTGCTAATTTTCACGATAGAACGGAATAGATGGCAAAGGGAGGCAAGGTCAAACTGCAAAGTGCTCTGGTTAGATCACAGCTTGAGAACTATGTCCAGTTCAGGGAATTAAAGACAGTATAAAGAAGAGCCATGAGGCTGATCCCTAGGGCGGAATTTTATGCCGACGGGGTTTTACAGTCATGCTGAAGTCGGTGCACTTTTAAACGGCTCACTGCATTTTACAACCCTGCCCTCATCGCGATGGGCCATAAAATTCCACCCCTAGTGTTAGGGATATGAGGAAAGAGTGAAGAAACTTTGATTTTTCACCTTCATCAGGAGTTGATCTCAGATGTACACAATGGACATAAGGAAACAGAAAAGATATATCAAAAATCTACTATAAATTGCAAGAGTTCGACAAGTAGAAACTAGTTCAAACTAGTAAAAGGTAAACTTAAGACTGTTATTAGGAAGTTTTTCACAGAAAGAGTGGATAGAATTGATACGTGGAATCATTTAAGGAATAATTAGATGAAGCAACAAAGGAACTGTGAGGTCTTTCTGGGTGAATGAATGTCGCCATCGTCCATAAAACATCTGATAGTTTTAGAATTCAAACTACCATTCCATTTTGCACATGCACACAAAGTTACCAAGTATGCAAACAAGTTAGTGTCATGTTCTGAACATTGATCAGCTCCTAAATTGATCAGGTTTAACATAAGTCTAATTATCGATCTGAATTCTTTTTGTCAAATTCAATTAAATTTTCTTATGGAAAACACAAAATGGTTGCTTAAACTATCACAATTATCTTTAAAGAATAGTTCTCTGAACATTTGAAAATATGGACCAAAATAGACCTCCTTCATCAAGACTGTCCCGTCCTGAAATTGCGTGATATACAAATGCCATCAAAACCATACCACACCACTTTCCCTGATCCATCAGTTGCACTGGTGGGACAAAGGAGAGGCAATGGCCAGAGAAAAAAGATTAATTTCAACCTTACATACCTTAGTTAGCAAGTGTATGTGAGTTTTTCCATTTCCCGTTCCAGCTATCTCACTGGTCCCTGAGATCACCAAATTGTGATTTTATACAGTCGGAAACAAGAAAACATTCCAACTTAATATGAAATATTTGTCATTGGAGCATAAAGCATTTGTTCAATCCAGTGAGCTCCATCAGAAAATGCACAAGGTAACAGTGCATAAAGGGACTTGAGACTTGGTCAACTTTGGGGTGAATTCATTGGCCATTGCGCAATGCAGATTTTCTTTTACCAATGGTTTCCTGACACCATTGACTCTTGCTGAGGTGCAGTCCCTAAACAATTATTGTCCTCTACAAACTAGCCGAAATCGCCATTTTACATGTATGTGTCTAGACAGTTACATCACAGCTCATCCATTCCCCCTTCAACTAATGCTTAGTGCATTGAAGCCATCACTTTATTCACTGACAGTGATCAGGAGCAGCAATTTTTACTTTGTCAGTTCTGTGCACTGATGCTAATACTGTCACTGAGACCTGCTGTCTCAGCACAGACTTGGGATCTAATCAGGAATCCTTTCTCTTCATATCTGTGAAATGGCAAATTCATGGTCATTGACTTGAATAAAAGGAGCTGTTGGAACATGTATAAATATCCTTTTTTGTTTATTGTTTCAAGGTGCATGAGCATTGCTGACAAGACCAGCATTTATTGCCCATCCCTAATTGTCCTTAAGCTGTCTTTTTGAACAGCTGCAGCCTGAGTGATGCTGTTAGGAAGTTAGTTCCAGGTTTTCGACCCATTGACGGTGAAGGAATGGCTATATAGTTCCAAGTCAGGATGGTTTGTGGCTTTGAGGGGGTGGCATTCCCATGCACCTGCAATCCTGGTCCTTCCAGGTGGTAGATGTCATGGGTTTTAAAGATGTTGTCGAAGGAGGCTTGGTGAGTTGTTGCAGTGCCTCTTCTAGATGGCACACACTCCTGTCACTGTACACTGGTGTTGGAGGGAGTGATGTTTAAGGTGGAGGATGAGGCGCTGAGCAAGCAGTTTGCTTTGTCCTGAATTGTGTTGAGCTTCTTGTGTATCATCCAGACAAATGGAGAGTATTCCATCACACTCCTGACTTGTGCCTAATAGATGGTGGACAGGCTCTGGGGAGTCAAGTGAGTTACTTGCTGCAGAATTCCCAGTCTCTGACTTGTTCTTGTAACCTCAGTATTTATATGGCTGGTCCATTTATGTTTCTGGTCAGTGGTAATCCAGGATGTTGATGGTGGGCGATTGGGTCATCTGTTGAAAGTCAAAGGTTAGGTCTCTCCAAGCCCAAGCCTGAATGCTATCCAGGCCTTCATGCATTAGGGCATGTACTGCTTCAGTATCTGAGGAGCCGTGAATGCTGTGCAATCATCAGCAAACATCCCCACTTCTGACCTTATGTTGGAGGGAAGATCATTGAAGCAGTACTGCACAGTTTAGGGGTCAAAAGGAGGAATAAATAATATAGAATCTATATATAGAATATAGAATTACAACTAACCACATCCCCATGTTCAAACAAGCTGAATACCAGAGATAGTATTATGATGGAACTTCTCATTTTAATGTGGACAATTGTGACAGTGCTTCTTCATAAAACACACTACAAAGTCATATATGTTTAACCAGAAGGGGTTCCATTTCACTATTTTCAAAGTACCATTAACAAGATTTTCCACTTCTGCTTTTAAACGGAGCCGGTTTTCATGTATTTCAAGTCTTGTCCTTTCCTGTTACTTCAAAAGTGTATAATTAAAACGTGTTAAGTAACTTTGGAATGCTTCAGGATAGTATAAGTTTGCCATCATTTGCAATCAATGGGTGGAAATTTTAGCCTATGCCTTAGCTGATCACTGTATATCATTTCAAATATGGTTTAATACTTTTGGCACGTTTAATTGTCAATTAAAAGAATAGGAGCATCATGCAGTGGGCAGTTTCTCACTGGAGGGATAGCCACTGGGAAAATGAACACCAACCATTAAGCTTCTTTTATGTAGTTAGGGAAACAATTGGAGAAATTTCTGAAGGAGAGTACCTATCTCCACTTGGAGAGGCAAGGTTTGATCAGGCATAGTCAGCATGACTTTGTCAGAGGGAGGTCATGCCTAACAAATTTGATTGAATTTTTTGAGGAGGTGACCAGGTGTGTAGATGAGGGTAGTGCAGCTGATGTAGTTTATATGGATTTCAGCAAAGCCTTTGACAAGGTCCCACATGGGAGACATATAAAGAAGGCAAATGCACATGGGATACAGGGTAATTTGATGAGGTGGATTCAAAATTGGCTTAGTTGTAGGAGGCAGAGGGTGATGACAGAAGGATGCTTTAGTGACTGGAAGCCAGTGTCCAGTGGCGTACCACAGGAATCTGTGCTGGGTCCCCTATTATTTGTCATTTATATAAATGACATAGATGACTATGTGGGTGGTAGGATTAGTAAGTTTGCGGATGACACAAAGGTTGGCCGGGTGGTTAACAGTGAGGTTGAGTGTCTTGGGCTACAGGAAGATATAGACGGGATGGTCAAATGGGCAGATAAGTGGCAGATGGAATTTAACCCTGAAAAGTGTGAGGTGATACACTTTGGAAGGAGTAATTTGACAAGGAAGTATTCAATGAACGGCATGACACCAGGAAGTTCTGAGGAACAAAGGGACCTTGGCATGTGTTCATAGATCTCTGAAGGCGGAGGGGCATGTTAGTGGGGTGGTGAAAAAGGCATATGGGACACTTGCCTTTATCAACCGAGGCATAAATTACAAAAGTAGGGAGGTCATGTTGGAGTTGTATAGAACCTTGGTGAGGCCACAGCTGGAGTACTTTGTGCAGTTCTGGTCACCACATTATAGGAAGGGTGTGATTGCACTGGAGGGGGTGTAGAGGAGATTCACCAGGATGTTGCCTGGGATGAAACATTTAAGTTATGAAGAGATGTTGGATAGACTTGGGGTGTTTTCGTTGGAGCAGAGAAGACTGAGGGGCGACCTGATCAAGGTGTACAAGATTATGAGGGGCATGGAAAGGGTGGATAGGGAGCAGCTGTTCCCCTTAGTTGAAGGATCAGTCACAAGGGGGCATAAATTCAAGGTGAGGGGCAGGAGGTTTAGGGCGGGGATGTGAGGAAAAACCTTTTTACCCAGAGGGTGATAATGGTCTGGAATGCACTGCCTGGGAGGGTGGTGGAAGCAGGTTGCCTCACATCCTTTAAAAAGTACCTGGATGAGCACTTGGCACGTCATAACATTCAAGGCTATGGGCCAAGTGCTGTTAAATGGGATTAGGTAGGAGGTAGGTCAGGTGTTTCTCACGTGTTGGTGCAGACTCGATGGGCCGAAGGGCCTCTTCTGCACGGTGATTCTGTGTGATGTTGAAACAAACCTTAGATATTACAACAAAACCACTCAAAAAGCAAAAATAAACATGTGAAATTATTTTAAATGCTAATAAATAGTTACTGGTGCTAGAAATTGGTCTCAGGCAGAGGCCCAAAATGGGCAGCATGAGATTGGTTGCTTGTCATACACAGCATCTGACATTTAATTCCATTGACTGCAATGGGACTGTACCTGGTGCTGCATACAACAAGCAGCCAAGCAATACTGCCCATTTTGTGCCCGCTGCCCAAGTTTGATTTCTACCTGTAGTTTTCTTATAGATAGCTACACCAAGAAAAGTTGAGGAAACATATAGATGTAGGAAATCGTGTAATCATTCCAAAATAGAGATACATATATTGAGAATGTTGAATTATTCTGTGCATCTGACATTTCTTCCCTCCTTAATTAGCAATGCACATCCTTTGTGGTGCTGTTTCTAAGCCTTTTTTAAAAATTCGTTCATGGGATGTGGCCAGCATTTATTGCCAATCCCTAATTGCCCTTGTTCAGGGGGCATTTAAGAGTCAACAACATTGCTGTGGGTTGTCACACGTAGGCCAGACCAGGTAAGGACAGCAGATTTCTTTCCCTGAAGGAAATTAGTGAACCAGATGGGTTTTTATGACAATCGACAATGGTTTCATGGTCATCTCCAGATTTTATTTGTTGGATTCAAATCTCACCATCTGCTGTGGGATTCGAACTTAACCTGGGTCCCTGGAATACTAGCCCAGTGACAATACCACCACGCCACCACCTCCCCTTTAGCTTTTTTATTGTAATTTTTCCAGTGGCTGACTGCCTAATTGGTGAGAACTTTATTTTGTTTCTCCATCCTAATTAGAGCCACTTTTTTGAGGTTGGTCACATCAGTGAAGATCAAAAACCATTCTTTATTTGTTGGTGTATTAAACACACTTGTTCTGCTCATATTACTTGTTTGCTTTCAAAACTCTCTCACTTTATAGTGTGTTTTTTAAATAAAAGGAATTTACTTTCAAATTTGAAGACTGTAACTTCTGAGCTCCGGGGCATCACAACTGGGGGGGGTGGGGGGTGTGGGGGGGGTTGGGGGGGTGTGGGGGGGTGTGGGGGGGGGTGTGGGGGGTGGGGGGTGTGGGGGGGGGTGTGGGGGGTGGGGGGTGGGGGGGGGTGTGGGGGGGGCACCCCATAGATGCGCTGGGGAACCTGCCCAGAAGTCCTTAGGTTGACTTGAGTATTGTATCAAGATAACAAGCATTAATTTTCCTTTCCCCTTTCCTTTTTGTTCCTTCCCATTTTAAGTAGCAATTACATATTTATTTTGTAAGCACCTTTTTTAAGAACACTATATTGTCAACTAGGGCAACGAATAGGAATACTGCTTTTGGACTTTTATTCCCTCCTTTTACAGGAAGCAGCTTCTGTTTCTCCTTACTCAAGGTGTTTATGGATAGAGGTAGAGGTTGGAAGCTAAATTTGTTAGACCTGCAACTCCCACTCTGACACAGTAATTGGTACACAAATAAATTGTACTACTAAATTACTTAGCAGAAAATTTGCTCATTAACTGTTGCAAGATTGTGATCAAGTCACCTGGTGACTGGATCTCAATTATTGTTTGTCATGTTTAAGGTACATGTAACCAAAATAATAACCTAGATGTGCAATTGAATTGAACTTCCATATTGACAATGTTAGTATCATAAGGTGACAATCTCAAAAACATTGTTAAACATTTTTTATGACAAAGAACAGTAAATTTCACTCAATATTGAAGTAAATTCCTCTACGCCAGCAGTTCTTTGTGCAGACTTAATTCGTTATTTCAATTGCTGTAGCGTTTATTACTGATGGTTTTAAAAGAAACTGTTAATTCTATTTCAGTGGATTTCCAATTAATCTCTGTGGGAGATTCCTGCAAGTATTGACATACTTTGGGGATCCCCTTTTCCTAAATATTGAACGATGATATCAGTTATTCCAAGGGAATTAGTGCTATTGCTTCAGAAAACATTTTTATTGGTGTGCAGCAACAGCAATAATGACCTATTAAGTCAACCTATAGAGAAACCTGTTAGACCATGAACAGACATTTGTTCACCATAGAGATTTTGAAAACTTTGCTCGAGTTAGTTTCATGGTTGAATCTTAATTGGGAAATGTTGTGATGTTTTGAAAAAAAAATAGAATCTTAAAAGAACATTCATCCTTCAGCAATATAGAAACGCCCTCTGTAAGCGTTCATAATAGGAAACTCTTTAAAGATGTAAAATTTGCTAGACCTATCACAATATGGTTTCAACTTTGCGTTGCTTGGTGCTATAGAGTGACTTTCTGAAGCTCCCTTCTTAACTCCTTTATCAACTTTTGTGTCTTTTGCTCTCTTGTCAGTCAAATAAGTTTCTTCTATTTAAAATGCTGTTGATGCTCCCATCTTTTTTTGCTCAGTGACTTCCATGTGTACCTGCCCCAAAGTTAGCTGCTTTTCAATCTCTGTAGTTTAATAGGTCATTTCCTTTCTGCCCTACAAGTTTCTCCGCCGCCTTCTGTTCTTACCACTTTGCTGCTGCTCCTTTTCTGTGAACCCGTCCTGCTCTGAGGTCCCAAGCCCCGCTGACTGCCCATAGCAATCTTTCCTGCTTTCTGAAAAGCAAAATACTGCGGATGCTGGAAATCTGAAACAAAAACAGAAAATGCTGGAAAAACTCAGCAGGTCTGACAGCAGCTGCGGAGAGCGAAACAGAGTTGACATTTTGAGTCCGTATGACCCTTCTTCAGAGCTAAAGAGAAGTAGAAATGTGATTAAATTTATACTGCTTAAGGGGGTGGGTGGAGCAGGTGAAGCTGGATAGAAGGCCAGCGATAGGTGGGGGCAAAGGAGAGATTGATTGTCAATTTGTGGTGCACAAATATACAATTTCATCATGCTCCCACTGTGCGATGCATGTATTAAATTATTTATTCAGTACCCCAACCCAATGACTGAAAATTAAATAAAAACATGGATTTGTGCGCCATGCAAATTAGTTCATCAAATGTGCCCAAATTCCATTTCTGTGGGCCAACATAGTTCTTTCAGATTGTATGAAATCTGAAAATGTAAAATTTAATTAAGTGCCATGTACTGTAGCCAACATAAAAAATAAATATTTGACTCTCACTGCCCAGTTAGCCAAACATTAAATATTAATTTTCTGAAAGCTTTAAATTAATTGATCAAATCTTACCATTTTGTCTCACGTGCTGCCTCAAACGTGTGTGTATTATGCTAAATAATGGCCTCCACGCAAGTCTAAAGTGGGGGAAAAAAATCAGCGGATACAGGCCAACAACTGCATCAAACATTAAAATAAAAACTTGTGCGTGCGCATGTCTAAAATACCCATGTTGGACACTTAACTAAATTCTTATTGAAATTGGAGCAACAATGATTTGACAATTGCAAATTTTCAAAAAGCTACTTACAAAACATTTGAAGATACTTAGGGCATCATTACAGCATTAAATGGATCTCTAACTCCTTGAATTCAGTTTTCGGCAATGAACTCAGTTTATAGAGTAGCTGAGGTTTATATTGCCACTGAAACTTTCAGTGCAAAAATAGCAGTCTAGCTGTGAAATTAGCTTTGTATCCTGGCTCACTACTGCATTTGAGTAGAAGTGAAATACCTCGCAGCTGACTGGTTTCAAACTCTATTTAGAAGCATTTTGTTGCACTATAGGATGCTCATTTCACAGGTTGCGTAAGTGTGTATCCTGGGATTGAGAACTGGCTTTGGAGTGAGAGTATATTTTAAGCTTTTGTGACTGCTATGCAC
The DNA here is from genome assembly GCF_964194155.1 of Cetorhinus maximus. Classification (NCBI taxonomy): domain Eukaryota; kingdom Metazoa; phylum Chordata; class Chondrichthyes; order Lamniformes; family Cetorhinidae; genus Cetorhinus; species Cetorhinus maximus. The sequence goes on from NC_135886.1 coordinate 118,847,210, forward strand.
TTGAAGAATCTGCACTCACATTGTTATGTGCAGTACAGCTGTCACAATAGATCTAGCATACTTTACAGGGGTGATGAAAGTAAAGCTTCTCTTGCCTTATATTTTTCCATTCTGCAATTGGTTCTGGCAGTGACTAGGGGTTGCTCCATTACTCCTGTCATAGGGACATAGGACTTAGGAGCAGGAGTAGGCCATTCAGCCTTGAGCCTGGTCTGCCATTCAATAAGATCATGGCTGAACTGGCTGTGGTCTCCACTCCACTCCACGTTTCCCGCCCCCCCTCATAACCCTTGACCCCTTTCTCTATAAAAATCTGTCGAATGCCTACTTGAATTTATTCAATGACCCAGCGTTCACTGCTTTCTGGGGAAGAAAGTTCCACACACTGACGATCCTTTCAGAGAAAAAAAATTCTCCTCATCTCCGTCTTCAACAGTAGACCTCTTATTCTTAAACTGTGTCCCCTGGCTCTAGTCTCTCCCACAAGTCAAAACATCCTCCTGGTATCTATTATATCAAATCACCTCAGAATCTTATATGTTTCAATAAAATCACCTCTCATTCTTCTAAACTTCAATGTGTATAGGCCCAACCTGTTCAACCTGTCTTCATAAGCTAAGCCCCTTATCCAGGAATGAGTCGAGTGAACCTTCTCTGAACTGCTTCTAATGCAATTATATCTTTATTCAAAGATGGAGATCAAAACTGTACACAGTACTCCAGAAGTCTTGTCCAGACTTTACATGTTTTCATATATATTTACTGTAGGAAGAACATGACTGATTTACCTAATTTCTTTCAGGTGTTTTAGAGTCCTATGATAGACTCATAGAATGATAATTCTTTTTATGTGAAAATAACTCAGCAAGTTTCACAATGTTACACGACATTATTCCTTGTTTTGTGATACCCTAGATGGCCTATCTTTTGTCTTCGTGTTTTTAGGGCGCCAATGCCTCTGCTTTGGAGAAAGAGATTGGGCCGGAACAGTTTCCCGTAAATGAACATTACTTTGGCTTGGTCAATGTGAGTTATTGCTGATATCTTTTGAGGCAGCCTTAAGACTAGCTTCTCCTTTATGCATTTCAAAATGAGTTTTAGTCCTGTTTTAAGGGACATTTTTCCTTTTGAAACAGTGGAATTATATTGCCTACACCACAAGAGTGGAAGTAAACTGGTAAAATTGTAAAAACTTAAATATTGCTGAAAAGAGAGACGTGTTGCTGAAACTTTTCATCTTACAAATACAATGCCAAAAATACAAATGATCACAGAAATTTATACTACAGGAGAAAAGGGGTGCTGATTGGTTGGCGAGTCAACTGTGATTGGCTGTGGTGTTTCCATGGAGAAAACAATAGGGAACTATATGGAATAATTACCCACAAGCTTCCCATGTTTGTGGGTAATTCAAAAAAGATGCATGGCTAGAACATTATCCTCTTGTTTGCAGAGAATGGGTCCCTACGTATGAATATATGTTGCTTCTAACAAGTGTAAATGAGCCACGTTATGAGCTCAACTGATTGTCTTAAATTGGTTGTTAGCATAGCTCTTAGCGCACAGGATACCATAAGACGTAGGAGCAGAAATAGGCCATTCGGCCCATTGAGCCTGCTCCGCAATTCAATGAAATCATGGCTGATCTGATAATCCTCAACTCCACTTTCCTGCCTTTTCCCCATAACCCTTGATTCCCTTATTGATTAAAAATCTGTCTATCTCAGCCTTGAATATACTTAACGACCCAGCCTCTACAGCCCTCTGTGGTAAAGAATTCCGCAGGTTAATAACCCTCTGAAAGAAGAAATTCCTCCTCATCTCTGTTTTAAATGGGCGACTCCTCACTCTGAGATTATGCCCTCCGGTCCTAGACTCTCCCACAAGGGGAAACAACCTCTCAGCATCTACCCTGTCAAGCCCCCTAAGAATCTTATATGTTTCAATAAGGTCACCTCTCATTCTTCTAAACTCCAATGAGTACAGGCCCAATCTACTCAACCTCCCCTCATGAGAAAATCCCTCCATCCCCGGGATCAACCTAGCCAACCTTCTCTGGACTGCCTCCAATGCCAGTACATCTTTCCTTAGATAAGGGGACCAAAACTGCTCACAGTATTCTAGGAGTGGTCTAATTAGTGCCTTGTATAGTTTTAGCAAAACTTCCCTATCTTTATACGCCATTTCCTTTGAAATAAAGGCCAACATTCCATTTGCCTTTCCTATTACCTGCTAAACTTGTGTGCTAGCTTTTTGGGATTCATGCATGGGGACCGCTAAATCCCTCTGTGTTGCAGTTTTCTACAGTCTTTCTCCATTTAAATAATATTCAGTTCCTCTATTCTTCCTGCCAAAATGCATAACCTCCCATCTGCCAAGTTTTTGACCACTCACTTAACCTGTCTACATTCCTCTGTTGACCCTTTGTGTCATCGTCACCACTTGTATTCCCACCTATTTTTGTGTCATCCGCAAACTTGGCAATAGTACATTCATTTCCCTCATCCAAGCCATTAATGTATATTGTAAATAATTGTGGCCCCAGCACTGATCCCTGTGGCATTCCACTAGTTACAGGTTGCCACCCTGAAAATGCCCCCCGTATCCCTACTCTGTCTTCTATTAGTTAACCAATCCTCTATTGATGCTAATATACTACCCCCAACACCATGGGCTCTTATCCTATTAAGTAACCTTATATGCGGTACGTTATTGAACATCTTTTGGAAATCCAAATATATTACATTTACTGGTTCCCCTTTATCTATGCTGCTTGGATTGTTCAGCAAACGCTGCTTACTCGCGAATCACATCTAACAGTGGACGTTTTGTTTTGGGTTTTGGAAGCACGGACTGGTTGAGTTCGGCCTGTACTCTGTCTAATGCGAACAGCTGGAGGAACATGTTGTTTGTTTCGATCAGCCAATTGTTGAAATGTACGGGCATTGCACTGGCACTGAAATTCATACACAACGTTGCTCAGTTGTGTGGTAGGAAGAATATCTTTTTGGCTGAACGGCAACATCCTATCCCATTGCCGTTACATAGTAGCAGTGTGAAACAGCTTGCTTAACCTTTTTTTCAAATTTTTGAGATACTTTGCCTTTCCACGGTAATTTGAGGTAGACCATACGAACAAGGAGCAGGAGTAGGCCATTCAGCCCCTCGAGCCTGCTCTGCCATTTAACAAGATTATGGATTATCTGATAGTAAGCCGAAATCTGCATCCCGCCCACCCCCGATAACTGATCACCCCCTTGCTTACCAAGAATCTATCCACTTATACCTTAAAAATATTCAAAGACTGCTTCCACCACCTTTTCAGGAAGAGAGTTCCAAAGACTCATGACTCCCTGAGTGAAAAAATTTCACCTCATCTCTCTTTTAAATGGGCGACTCCTTATTTTTAAACAGTGACCCCTAGTTCTAGATTCTCCCACAAGAGGAAACATCCTCTACACATCCACCCTGTCAATAATTTTGGCCCCAGCACTGACCCTTGTGGCACTCTGCTAGTTACAGGTTGCCATCCTGAAACTGCCCCTTCTCAAGACCCCTCAGGATTTTATGTTTCAATCAAATTTTAGCTTCTGAGTTTGGTTATGTTCCATGTGTCTAAGCTGCACAAACTTGAGACCTAAAAAGCTAAGAACAAGGCTATTCCCCACCCCAAACCCTTCTGAAATAATTTTAAATAATGGAAAATGAGATTCTGCACCTGTCCGGTAGGTCCTGAGTATGGGCATGTTCCACATGTACCAACTGGGGACCTGAAAAACTAAGAACAATGCCATTCCCCACCCTAAACAGTTTTGAAATGTTTTAATTATGAAATTTAACACCTCTATTAGGGAATATGGTCCATCTGATTCAAGGAGCAAGGACTGGAGACCTGAAAAACTAAGAATAATAAACGTTCCCCACTCTTATCCCTTCTGAAATAGTTTTGAATAATGGAAAATGAGATTCTGCACCTGTCCAGTAGGTCCAGCATATGGGTATGTTCCACATGTCTAAGCAGTACAAACTTGAGACCTGAAAAACTAAGAAAAATGTCATTCCCCACTCTAAACCCTTTTGAAAGACCTCTTGAAAGACCAGGCACTTTTCAGGTCTGAATATGGCGGCCTTTGGCCCATATGTGAGTTTGTGCGACACACACAAATACCTGACCTAAAGATGATAGTTATTGCCCTGCAGGATAGCTTTGACCTGCCCGCTTTCTGCGTCAAGCTTGCAAGGTGAAGAAGTGGCTAGGGCCCCATTTACAAGGTTGCGGTTAAGGCCAATCGTATAGTGCGTGGAGCTATACAAGTTCCATCACATATACTGACCGGTGAAGGTAGGCTTGCGGTAGATAGAAGTGAAAAAACCATTAGTGGATTTCTAAATTAGCACGTTGAGGAAAAGGACCACATTTGACTGCTCCATCTCAAAAGTGAATTTCAGTGCTGGATGGAGCGCGTTAAGATGTGTAAGGAAATCCTTACACCCGACAGCAATTTAAAGGTAGTGAAAGTATCATCTAGGTATTGGAAATCTGCATGGGCGTAGGGGGCTCGGGCTCATTCCATCAAAACACATTTCTTATGGAAACCGATGAAAATGTTAGCAAGCGCTGAACCTAGAGGGGATTCCATAGTGACACTATCTATTTGGGCATGCATACCACACAATTGAGCAACATCATGTATGAATTTCAGTGCCGGTGTGATGCTGTGCGCACCAACGATTGGCTGATTGAGTCAAACAACAAGTTCCTCCAGCTGTTTATAATAGACAGAGTACAGACCATTGTCAACTGGCCCATGCTTGCAAAACACAAAACAAAATATCTATTGTTAGATGTGATTCGGCAAAATCCTGGGGGTTACCATTGACTGGAAACAACTGGACCAGCCATATAAATACTGTGGCTACAAGAGCATGTCAGAGGCTGATAATTCTGCGGCAAGTAACTCATCTTTTGACTCCCCAAAGCCTGTCCACCATCTCTACAAGGCACAAGCCAGGAGTGTGATGGAATACCTTTCAATTGCCTGGATGAATGCAGTTCCAACAACACACTCTCAACACCATCCAGAACAAGGCAGCCCGCTTGGTTGGCACCCCACCTACCACCTTAAACGTTCATTCACCCACCACTGACACACAATGGCAGCAGTGTGTACCATCTATAAGATGCACTGCAACACCTCACCAAGCCTCCTTTGACAGCACCTTCCAAACTTGCGACCTCTACCATCTCCAAGGACAGCAGATGCACGTGGACACCACCACATGCAAGTTCCCCTCCAAGCCGCAGACCATCCTGAGTTGGAACTATATTGCTGTTCCTTCACCGTTGGTGGATCAAGATTCTGGAATTCACTTCCTAACAGTGCTTTGGGTGTACCTACACCACAGTGGTTCAAGAAGGCGGTTCACCACCACCTCCTGAAGGGCAGTTAGGTATGGGCAATAAATGCTGGTCTAGCCAGTGACACCCACATCCCATGAATTAATATAAAAAAATTTCCTTGAGTGGGCAACACTTGCTGAAAAATCTGCAGTCCGCTAATAGCTACACTAACAACCAATTTAAGATAATCAATCATGCTTGTAATGTGGCTTATTTATACTCGCTAGAAGCAACATACATTCTTATGCAGGGCCCTGTTTGCTGCAAACAAAAGAAATATGTTCAAGCCTTGCATCTTTTTTGTATTACCCAGAAGCATGGGGAGTCAATCATTCTTCATTGCTTTCTCCATGGCAATGCCTCAGCCAATCAAAGTTGACTTGCCAACCAATCAACACCCTTTTCTCCTATAGTATAAATTTTGGTGGCCATTTGAAAGTTGGCATTCTCCTATTTATCCCTATGCGTGCAAGCCAAAAAACTTTGGCACCATGTCTCCTTTTTCAGCAATATTCAAATTTTGTACTACAAAGCAATTGATTGTAAAAGCTCGAAACACACAATTCTGACAATGGGAGAAACCCCTTTTTGAATATATATAGCACCCATGCACAGAAATTAGAACAGGGTGTTCAGCTCAACCAGTTTCTGTTGGTGTTTATCCCCTAAAAACAGTCCTAATTCCGTGTGACCATCTTTTTATCTACTTGTCAGTAATTAGTCACAGCTTTCAAAAAAGTAACCAAATGAAGTGTTGGCTGATCCATTTTGAAATGTGCAGGGACATCGGCAGCAATAGCTGCTAGTTTTCTGTAACTGGCTAATGAGAGCAAATAGATTGGAAAAATGTGAGACAGGAGGGATAGGAAAAGCGAAGTGATAACTACACCTATAATGCTGTCATTCACAGACTTCCAGAGGTCTTGAAATAAGAATGTAGTAGTCTGGAACCTTCATGGCCACACTATTGTAGAAAGCAGGAATCAAACCCTTGAGACCTTGTCCAGTTAAAACAGATTAATTTACTATTACATTGATTTTTCATCTTGTTTGAACCTTTGGAATCCATGTGCCCTGAATGAAGGAGGTGGCTTTTCAAATTAGCCATTTATTATCACAGGAGAATTTGAAACAGTCAGAAGTCATGATAGGTGTAATTGCACTGTAAAAGCCTTTTCAAAACATTACACTTTTATTTTTTTATATAGGCTGCTAAAGTATATTAAGAATGATATCCCAGCCAAATCTTTTGACAATTGTGGTTAAAGATTATATTTCTGTTGATTTAAAATTTTGTTTGTTTTGTATAAATGGCAAATACTGCTGATTTCTTTCGGGCCCTGCTGTCCTTGAATTCAGTAGTGTGAATCAGCTGATTTTAATATAACCTGAAAGCATCATTAACTCATCAACAATGAGAAAGATGGACATTATTTCATATTCCTTATTGTGTATTTTGGACTTTTTTTGACCTTGGTAGTTCGGCAATACTTGTTATTGCAATTCGGTTTTACAAGCACTTTACTTCTGTCGGCCGTTTCGGGAAAAGGTTTTGGCTTACAAGCTGCAGTCCAGGAAGAAGGAAAATCTGCTCACGTGCCTATCTGAACTCTTTAATAGTATAGCAACACAGAAAAAGAAAGTTGGTGTGATACCACCCAAGAAATTCATTTCAAGGTTAAGAAAAGAAAACGGTAATGTGGACATTTTCTACTATTTGTTTGTTATGCAAAGACAATGTTGCAGCCAAATTTTTATTTAAATTTGATAAATTTGATTTTAATTACAGGCTAGTTTAAAATTAAAATCATGTTGAGTTGAAGCGAATTTTAGAGTGCATTGGAAATAATCGTAAAAATATTTTGCTCCAAATTTTGAATTTGGTCTGGATAGTAATTAGGAGTCAGAATCCTGCTTTATTTTATTGCACTAGGATCAGTTGTAGTGTCCCTATATGGCTGAGAGCATAATCTACCTTTTTAATTTCAAAATTTCTCTTCTTAAAATTAAGGCAGATTTGAAACAATATCCCTAGAAAGCCTACTTTAATTGTGCATAAATGATTGTCAGTTACACTTGACAGAAAGAAGATTACTAATAAACAGAAGTTGGTTAAAGCTTTCCAATGGCTGCCCTTGTTTTAGTAGATGCATAGACCTACTTTTTCATGAACTGTGAATTTTGTTTCTGATAGTGTACAGCATCATTTGAAAAATGTTAATGTGGCAGTGGCATTGCAATTTAAATCCAATTGACAGATTTCCTCAATTTACTTAAGCTATGTCCTTTCATTATGGTGGCTTTTGTGGCTTTGCAACACCGTATGATTGGTAAGTTATTCTTTAGGCTAATAGAAATTCTGCACAATGGCTCATTTTTGGGGTTAAAAAAAATCCTTTCCCTATTGAAACTAAAAAGGCAAGCTGCCTGAATGTTATTGAGGAAATCAGACATTAATCAAAATGCAGTGTATATTAATTAATAATACAAAACTAGTCAGAGTCGTTGACAACTCTCTTTTTGATGTTTCCAGAACTATTTGATAATTATATGCAGCAAGATGCACACGAGTTCCTGAACTATCTTTTAAACACAATTGCTGATCTATTACAAGAGGAAAAGAAACAGGAAAAGCAGAATGGCAAGCTGCAGAATGGCAATGTGGAAAATGAAGAAAGTGATAAAACGGAACCAACCTGGGTGCACGAAATATTTCAAGGAACACTAACAAACGAAACGAGGTGTCTTAATTGTGAAACTGTGAGTTTCAAAGGAAAATGTTGAAACCTATAAGTTAGTGTGTATTGCTAATGGTGCAAAACAAGGACAGCATTTCATCCCCCGTTTGTTACAGAAAATCCCATAATCGTGCTAGTTCTCTCATTGCCAAATCTGCTCCAACTAAATTGGATGATTGCAACTTTCTCAATCTGACTGGGGCTTTCCAAATGGAAGCGAGGCTTTGTAGAACCATGCTTTAGTGAAAGTAGCCAGAGATGAAATGGGCAATTCATTACAGATGGGACTTCTTCGCTGATATTGGGCATCACCTGATGTAGTGCTACATCAGGTAGTACCTTTCATATCTAGGCTGTTGGAGAAGCTTGCCTTTTATATTTTGTCTGGATCACCATCTCGCCCTCCTCAACCCCACCCAACTCTCCAAAAGAAAATAAACAACAAAAAAGCTAATATCATGAAATAATTCTAACTAATGTTTCGTGGTTAAATGTCATCTTTTCTTTTCTCCAGGTTAGTAGTAAAGATGAAGATTTTTTGGATCTTTCAGTTGATGTAGAACAAAACACTTCAATAACTCATTGTTTAAGGTAGGTTAGTTTATAAATGTTTTTTGGCACATATATTTTTGGAAATAATATATTCATCTTGATGTGCATTCATATTAAAAGGCTAGAGGTATTGAGGGATTATTTTACTGTTTTCTGAAAGGTATCTTACCCACATACAAATCAATCTATTCAGATTGAAACTGGACAACTTAAAAGCTGTCAGACCTACTGAGTTTTTCCAGCATTTTCTGTTTTAATTTCATATTTCCAGCATTTGCAATGTTTTGCTTTTAACTTAAAAGCTGGTTCAGTTTGAGTTTGAGTGTGGGTGTTTGGTCAATGCAGTTGATCCAAATGAAGATAACATAGTGAGCCAATGAAGTGGGTATTGTCGCTTCTGCTCCATTAGCAGTAGCAGTGATGGTTCCTATCAAAATCAGGTTGAATTTTTATATTATCTTACCTTAAAGGATGAAAACAAATGCGAAGAACCTAGAAGAGAAGTTTAAAAATAAAACCATTAGGCAAGCAAGGAGAAATTCTGAAACCAAATTGTCAAGGAATATAATAACTAATAAAGTGTTATATAGACACATACATAACCAAAAGAAAATTAAAATAGGAATAGGCTCTCTAAAGGATGAGCAAGTTAAACTTACAGGTAATGACAGAGAAATGGCAGAGTGCTGAATAGTTATTTGCCTCCGTTTTTACCGAAGAAGATAATGAAATAGGCCTTTCACTAGAGGATGTGCTTAAAAAGAATATTTAATACAGTTGGGTTATAAAATATTTGATAAACTAGCAAAACTAAAAGAGGATAAAACCTCAGGTCTGGATAATATAGAACCTCACATACTCAGGACAAATAAGGAGGAGATAGAGGGAATATGACTTACTGAATTGCTCTACAGAGAACTGGCATGGACTTGATAAGCCAAATGACTTTCTTTTGTGCCATAAACCACTCTGACTCTAGATCAAAACCTGGAAACTATAGACTACTCAGTTTAATGTCAGCAATAGGAACATTACTGGAATCTTTACTAAAAGGATTGATAGAACATCTAGAGAAAAAAAAGTCATCATTGATGCCAAAATGTTTAACTGGTCTGAATTCCTTGAAAAAGAAAAAGAATGAAAAGAATAGACAAGGGTAATGTAGTAGATGTCATTTACTTGGATTTTCAAAAGGCCTTCAGTATGGTTTCACAGTCAGCTCATGATAAAAGTTAGAGCTTGTGGAGTCAGGGGACAAATAGCTGAATGGATAGCAAACTTGCTAAAAATAGGAAATGGAGAATATGGGTAAAGGGGAATTATTCAGATTGGAGGAAGATAGAAAGTGGTGTTCCACAAGGATCAGTGCTGGGACCACTGATATTTAACTTACATTAATGATTTGGACTGAGGAGTAAATAACTCAATATCAAGATTTGCAGATGATACTAAACTAGCCGATATAGCTAACACTGAGGAAGAATTCAACTTAATACAAGAAAACAAGGTGGCAAATTAATTTTAACATAGATAAATGTGAGGCACTGCACTTTGGTAGGAAAAATAGAAACATCACCTACATCTTAGAAAATAAAAAAAATGCATGGGGTAGAAGAGCACAGGGAACTAGGAATGCAGGTGAACAAATCATTAAAAGCAGTCTCAGATGTCAACACAGCAATAAAATTTGCTTAGGAAGCACTGGGATTATTTTTAGGATTATCAAATTCAAAAGTAATGGCATTTTACTAAACTTGTATGAAACCCTGGTCAGGCTACAATTCTGGTCTCCATAACATATGAAGGTCATAAAAGCACTGGAGAAAGTACAAAAACGGATTTACAAGCTTGGTACCATATTTGAGAGATTACTGTTATTGGGAAAGGTTGGAGCTTTTCTCTTTAGCAAAAAGTCTTAGAGGTGATCTGATAGAGGAATTTAAAATTATGAATGGGTTGGAGAGGCTCAATGTGTAGAGAATGTCTCTGCTTGTGGAATAATCCAAAGCTAGGAACCATAACTACAAGATCCTGACTCATAAATCCAAAGAGGAAACAAGGATGAAATTCTTTACTTGAAGAGAAGTTAGAATGTTGAATTGCTACCACTGGAAATGGGGCAGGCAAATAGCTTAGATGCTTTCAAAGGAAATAGAAAAATGTGCTGAAAGGCTGATTTGAGGCAGATGAAATGGCAAGAGACTTGTGTAGAGTATAAACACCCGCACAGACTAATTGGGCCAAATGGCCTAACTCTGTGCTGTATGTTTTGTGTAAAAATGAGGAGGACGACCCAGTTTTTCTCTTTTGGTTAGGCTTCCTCTTCATGCAAATTAAACAAACTTCATTGCGAGCTATCAGTATGCAGCTAAGAGAACCATGACCTGCAGTGAGAGTTAGGGGAAATGTCTCTTTCCCTGCTAAATAAGCTATTACTGATCTGTAATTTGTTGTTTGACATTTTCTCCACTTCACAGCATTGTAGTATTTACAACCAATCATCAAGAGATTCTTTGTATGTTGAGAATTTCCAATATTGTGATATTTTGGAATACTGTGGTGTGTGTGACGGCTTTTCACCTCCATTAATTCAAAACTGAACAACAGAAATTGTGGCAGGAACATGAACACTTTTTTATACATAAAGACAATTCAGCCTATTAAAATACTGCATTCAAACTCCAGCATTTTCCTCATGGCACTTGTTTTCCTCATTTAAAGAATACCAAGTTGCTTTTCATATGTCAGTTGTGAAAATAATCAAATAATGCTATTTATTGCTGAAAAAAGAGACATGGGGAAAAATCCCCCCCCACTCATTGTGGGGGAAGTGCAGAAGCAGGTGTGCCTCTAATCGGCGCCCCCAATGGGGGCGCGCCACCATTTTACGTGGGTGGGCCAATTAAGGCCCACCCAGCGTGACGTCCGCCAGACATGACATGCGCACAAAAGAGCACACTGATCTCCCTGAGGCTAAGTGCTCCCTCAGGGAGACTGGCACCAGATTAAAATTTGCAATAAAAATGATAGAAAAATTTCCCTGACATGTCCCCTCATGTGACACTGTTACATGAGTTGGGACATGTCCATAACTTTAACTGAAACCTTTATTAAAAAATTTAAATACCCTCATGAAACCTCATCCCGCCCATGGATGAGGTTTAATGTTTTTTCTGGAGCCCACTAGGGCTCCTAGCCTGCCCACCAACGTTAAGGTTGGACGGGCAGGTCCATTAATGATTTTAATTCGTTTCTCAATGGCCAAAATAGGCCATTGACAGGTTGGGCACACAACTGACTCGGCTGCGCCCCCGCCGACCTGAAAATAGAAATGACGCGGGTTGACGCCGGGAGTTCCGCCCGACATCATCCCGCGTAATTTTACGTGTCGGCAAGCCGGCCCAGCCCCCGCTCACCGACCGGAAGATCCTGCCCATGCTGTTGAAGCTTTTTGTTTTGCACTTAACAGGACAGATGCAGGAATGCCACATTTCAAAGGGAAAACCATTTATACTGCATGAGAAAAGGGGTGCTAATTAGTTGGCAAGTTAGCTCTAATTGGTCAAGACTTTGACATGGTGAATGCACTTGGGAGCTATTGTCACCCATGCTTTTGGTTATTCAAAAAAGTGCAAAGTCTGGGCATATTCCTTCTGCCTGCATTGGACTGGTCCCTGCATATGAATATGTGTAACTTATAGCAAAAATGATGCCGATTTAATAATCTTAAATTGGTTGTTAGTATAATTCTTAGCACACATCAGATTGTTCAGTAAATACTGCCCAATTGTAGAATAACATCCAACGTTAGACATTATGCTCTGAGTTTTGCAAGCATGGGCTGGTTGAATATGGTCAGTACTATGCCTATTATGAACAACCAAAGAGACATGCTGTTTGATACGATTGCCAGCTGTTGGGATGTACAGCCTTTGTACCTGGCATTGAACCGACATTGAAATTCATATACCTCATTACTCATTTGTGTGGTAGGCAGAACGTCTTTTAGCTTGATAGTAGCATCCTGTTAGTGCAAGACACCACTTGGTGTTGCTGCTGCAAAGTAGCAGCGTGAAATGGCTAGCTTCACCCATGCTCAAATTTTTGAGATCCTTTACCCTTCCAGGTTAATTTGAGGTAGACTGCGCTTCAGGTCCAAAAGTTGCGACCTTTGACCCATTCGTGGGTATGTGCGATATACAGCGAGCGTTGATCTAATCGGGGTAGCCATTATTCCACGGGATAGCTTTGATGCGCCCTATTTCAGCGTCAAGCTTTCAGGGTGAGAAAATAGCTCAGGCCCCATTTATGTGATTACCAATAAGGCCAGTCTCGTAGTGCGTGGAGCTGTAGGAATCCCAACATGTATATTGACCAGTGAAGTTAGGCTTTCGGTAGACAGTGGTAGAGGACTCATTAGCGGATTTCTCAACTAGAATGTCGAGGAAGTGGAACTTGTTAGACTGCTCCAGTTCAAAGGTGAATTGGAGCTTGGGATGGAGCACATTAAGGTGTGTAAGGAAATCTTACATGTAGCTGTAGATTCAAAGATAACCATGTCATCTACGTATCAGAAGTATGCAAGAGATAGGAGATTAGGGGTCATTGCATTGAAAATGTGTTTCTTATGGAAACTGATGCAAATGTTAGTAACAGTTGGCCCTAGACTCCATCTATTCGGGTATACATAGTGTCATTAAAGCTGAATTCAACAGCATGAGCTGCTAAGTTCATGAGCTCAATGAATACAGATTTGGAACGTGGCATATCTAGATTGCCATGATATTGAGACACTATGCATATGTCTATAGCTTCCTTGAGCAGCACATTAATGAACTAGGCTCGCAATGTCAAACAAACACATAGACATGGCATTGTTATCGATATGCAGGTCGCGTATAATCTTCACAAAAATGATGGAATCCTTCATTGTGTATGTGGAATAGTCACTCAGAACTTAGTTGTAGCAACTTGCTCAACCATTTGGCCAATTCATGGTGTGCAGAACTAATCATAGACAAGATAGGGCATAATGGGACACAGCTTCTAAGTATCTTGGGCAGCCTGTATATTTGTGGACATAGTGAGCCAGGAGGACGAATCGTATCATCTACACCACAAGGCAGTTTGTTACTCTTGCGCAAGTCTAACAACTATTTTTGCACATTCAAACAGGTGTGTGTGCAATCATGCTTGGCAGGTTCAATGGATACTAATTTGGATCTGTCATTAAGAAAGGTGTGCATTTTGTCAATATAGTCTTGCCTGTTAAGGATGACTATTCTATCCCTTTGCCTGGCTTGCAAATATGTATGTCTGGATTGGCCTTGAGGTCTCTCAATGCCACCAAGCATTCATACTGTATGTGAAAATCGGACAAGTCATCGGGTAGCCCGCAATATGCATGTGCTAAATCAGCTAGGCACAGTTTCAAGCGCTCAACATTTTCATTGGACACTAGTTTGTGGTAGAACAGCTGAGAGTAGAGGAGTTCAAACTCTGCAAATACCTCTTCAGGTTTGATGTGGGACATAGGAACGCCAAAATTGAAGCCACGAGCAAGGATGAACTCACTTTTGGAGAGCGCATGATAAGACCAATTCACTGTGTTTGGCAGCGCCGTTAATTGCGTTGCCAAATCAGTTCTACTTGAGTGAGTTTACAGTGCAAGCGTGATTGTCTTATTTGCACTCTTGTAAATAGGACCTGAGCCATTTACTCAGCGTACAAGCTTGGCACAGAAATAGGGTGCATCAAAGCTATCCTGTGGGATAATGGCTACCCTGACCAGATCATTGCTCACTGTGTGTTGCGCACACTCACAAATGGGCCACTTTCGGACCTGAAAAGTGCCTCAACTTACCCTGGAAGGGTAAAGTATCTCAAAAAATTTGAGCAACAGATGAAGCAGCTGTTCCTTGCCTTGGCCTTGCTGAGACCACACCTGGAGTATTGTGTGCAGTTTTGGTCTCCTTATCTAAGAAAGAATATACTTGCCATAGAGGAAGTGCAACGAAGATTCACCAGACTGCCATCCCAGGAATCAGGATTGTTGTATGAGGAGATTGGACCGACTAGGCCTGTATTTACTGAAGTTTAGAAGAATGAGAGGGGATCTCATTGAAACTTATAAAATTGGGACAGAGCTGGACAGACTGGATACAGGGATGATGTTTCCTCTGGCTGGGGGATCTAGAACAAGGGGTCACAATTTTAGGATGCGGGGTAGGCCATTTAGGATTGAGATGAGGAGAAACTTCTTCACTCAGAGGATGGTGAACCTGTGGAATTCCCTACCACAGAGGGCTGTGGAGGCCAAGTCACAGAATATATTTAAGAAGGGAACAGGTAGATTTTAGACTCTAAAAGGGTATGGGGAGAGCACGAGTGTATTGTGTTGAGATAAGAGGATCAGCCATGATCATATTGAATGGTGGAGCAGGCTTGAAGGGCCGAATGACCTACTCCTGCTTATATCCTATGTTTCATGCTGCTACTAATCAGTAGCAACATGAATGGTGTCGTCCACTGATAAGTCATCAAGCCAAAAAGAAGCTCTGCCCATCGCACAAATGAGTAATGCAGTATATGAATTTTAAGTTCTGCTGTGATGCGAGGTACATTGGCTGTACATCCCAACAACTGGTGGATCGTATCAAACAGCATGTCCCTTCGGCTGTTCACAATAGGCAAAGTACTGAAAGTAGTCAACCATTTTGTGCTTGCAAAACTCGGAACTTAATGTCTAACATTAGATGCAATTCCACGATTGGGCAGCATTTGCTGAACAATCTCGAGTGTGCTAAGAATTATGCGAACAGCCAATTTAAGATTATCAATTGGGCTTGCAACATAGCTCACTTACACTTGCTAGAAGCTGGATATATTCATATGCAGGGACCTGCCCTCTGCAGGCAGAAGGAATATGTCAAGGCATTGCACCTTCCTTGAATAATTAAAGCATGGGGACAATAGCTCTCTAGTGCATTCAGCATGGCAGATTCTCGACCAATCAGAGCTAACTTTCCAACCAATCAGCACCCCTTTTTTATGATGTATAAATTGTTGTCCCCTTTGAAATTTGGCATTTTTGCATCTGTCCTGATGAGTGCAAGACAAAAAGCTTTGACAGCATGGGCAAAATTTTGCCCTTGGTGGGCGTGCGGGCCCCACTGGCTTGGCGGCGGATGGACAGCCAACCCCTGCTGCCAAAACGGGGCCTGCCGCCATTTTGACCGACGGGAAGCACTATGTGCTTCCTGTGCGGGGGCGGTGGGGGGTGGGGGGAGGAGAGATTCCCTATCTGTCAAAGCATGCTGCTCCCTAAGACGAAGTGCTGCCTTGGGGAGATTAGTGACACTGTCAAAAACGTAAAAAATAGAGAAATAAAAATATTATTAACATGTCCCCCTCATGTGACAATGTCACACGAGATAGGACATGTTAATAAATATCACATGACATTTATTAAAGTTTTTAAAAAGGAACATGAAACCTCATCCTGCCAGTGGATGAAGCTTCATGTATTATCAAAAGCCCGCTGGGGCTCCTGGCCTGCCCGCCAGCCTTGAGGTTGGACGGGCAGGGCCTTTAATTACTTTAATTAGCCTGACAATGTCCTCAATTGGCCATTGAGAAGTCGGCGGGTGGACAGCTGATTTCGCTGTCTGCCCGCCTCCCTGAAAATTTAAAGGGACCGGGATAACGTCGGGGGTTCCTCCCGACATCATCCCGCGTCATTTTCCCGTCGGCGAGCAGGCCTCGCCCCCAAATCACCGACGGGAAAATTCTGGCCCATGTCTCTTTTTTGAGCAATATTCAATTTCTGCACTACCAAGCAACTGTTTGAATACTATTTGTCACCGTAACACTCAAAAACACTCAAATATCAATCCAGCTCTTTTACTTTTGCAAAATAAATGTTCATTTGACTCCAAATAGTTGCCTTTTCTAGGCGTCCACATGTTCATCAGTATGTGATTAAAGGGGAAAAATCGCTTAAAAGCTCCCAGTAAGGTTAGAAATGATGAATTTTAGGCAAATGTCAATCCATTACAAAAAGAAAAGTTTGTATAATTGCCATTTGTAAATATTTTTAACCCTTAACCATACCATCAAGGGTGTTAATATCCTTTTCTTATAACTATAATTTTAATAATGGTTTATGCTTTTAAATACATAGGATGTATTTAAAAGCATATAACTATCAATTATTAAAATTAAATAAAAATCATTTTTATTTGGTAATTCAGAGTACAGCTAGATAAATGGGAATGTATAGGACTAGAATAGTCCTTTTGAAGCTCCATCTAATCAACTGCAAAGTACAAAAAACACCCCACCACTCCATCCCCCGCTCCACTAACTTGAACTCTGCCAAAAATCCTTATAGCTCATGGATCAGCATTGGCTAAGTGATAACTCTCTCATTACTGAGTCCAAAGATTGTGTGTTCAAGTCCCGCCCTGGAGTATAGAACATAAAATCTAGGTTGATACTCCAATGCCACTGTTGGATGTGCCTTCATTTGGATGAGGCGTTAAACTAAGGCCCCAAAAGCCCCCAGGAAGGCATAAAAAATTCCATGGCATTTTTGAAAGAAGAGCAGATGAGCCCTGCTGTGTCCTGGCCAATATTTATCCCTTAACTGACTTTGCTAAAACAAATTATCTATCCGTAGTCATTTTTCTAATTTCTGTGTGTGAAACCTTGCTGTGCCCAAATTGGCTGTTGCATTTGCAACAGTGACTCAGTGTCAAAAGTACTGAATTAGCTGTGAGGTGCTTTGGGATGTTTCAAGGCGGTGAAAGGTGCTATATAAATGCAAGTTTGTTTTTTGTCTCATTCTTTTGAATTTTCTGTTGGTATCCATTTCCACTGTTTCTGTTGGCTATCTAATTAACACACTCATCACCTCTGTATAAAATAGATCAATCTGAACTGTTCACTTTTCCTCTGTGAATTCAAGTCCATGTCATTTTCAGTATAAATTTAATTGAATTGGAAGTGAGTAAAAAGTGATCTACAAATGCGGATTGGAATTTTATTTTTGTTTAAACAAGATGAACCCCCCAATAGGAATTGAGGTTATGGATCACACAAGTGATTCCATTACAGATCTGTGCTTATTGAGAATGGGACATTTTAGAGATCTTTGATCAGCACATGCAGTGCTGCTCCTTGAGTAGGCATGGAGTTCAAGGTGCTGTTCAAATTGGCTAATTTTAACTGATTTTATCCCAAATAATTTGTTCTTTGGGATTTAAGTTTGAAAATGCTAATGGTTAAGGACAGTGTTTGTGAAGGTAGGAATAAAAGCTTTTTCTTGAAAACTGGTGATAGGCCACCTTGATCACTATGTTCAGAACTGTGAGGGACAGTTCAGAGTTACAAATGAAGGTACAATTTGTTATTGATAGAGTACAGTTTCTACAGATGATTGGAACAAGTGGAAGCACAGTTACTACTTCTGTATCTTTCTTACCTATTTGGATTGCAACTCAACTTTCCAAATTCCCCTTAAGGTCTTGTGATGCCTGCTTGCTTGCCCTTTTATCACTGCTTGCTAAACACCTCAGTTTGAGCTGTGTAGTCTCTGCCACTTCTTCTAAGTCGTGAGGCTGACCAATCCCATGGTACAACTTTCATACTCAGGCTGTGACCATACAATAGGTATCCTTATGTTAAGCAGGCATTCTGTCCGTCCACCCCGTGCTCCCTTCCCTCCCTCCTCCCCCAGCCCTTTGACTTTGGCCCCTTCACTCATATGGGATTCTGCTGCCAAAACTGGCTGTGTTATCCAACTGTGGGTCTGACCCCCACCCATCCCTTCCCCTCCCTTGACACACCTTCTCCCTTCATTCCACTGCTCTCCTGTCGATCCCTTACACATATAGACACCACACTCTCTCGGTCTCCTAAACACCATACGCACACGCAACCTGCTAAATTTCCACCTGAACTTATCACCAAGGTAACAAGCTGTAGCCTATTGGCTGCTCCATTTCTCATTGGGGGCCCAAGTGTACCTGAGTTCTTGATTGCCAAATATGATAGCTATTCAGTGGAACCCACCTCTTAGTAGATTTATGTGTCAACTCCCAACAGCAGACTTTTGTCAGGCCCTGAGATCCACAATCTTCAAGTACAGCCTTTTACATAAGGCAGCTTTATTGAAAACACATTTGCTAGAGTTTGTTATTTGTAAAGTGTAAGCAGAGAATTTTGTGCGTGATGTCTGAACAGGTGATTAATAGGCAGGTTTTCTGTAAATGAGTCTGATGTATTTAGAGAGAGTTTCTGCATCTTATTTAGATTTGCCTCTAAGGAGCTCTTTAGTTGGCTTAGTGGATTAAGATACAACCTAGTTAGTACAACACTATACAAATCAGAAGCTTTTGCAAAAAATCATTGCTGAGCTAGCTGATGGTGGTTGGGGGCACTACAGTTGGACGTACAGGACCATCCCAGACCAGAGATAGAAAACATCAACCTTTCTCAATTGCTATTCAGTGTTTCCTGTTTGTATGTGTGGGCATTTGAAGAAGCAAAGATTGGGTTCAGCTTTGCTATCCAAGATTAAGTCATGGTTTGTTAAGAATAGCTGCTTGACTGATGGATAGGTGCTGATACCATGGCACAATAACTCCAAAATGTATTATGCATAGAATTTGAGGTTGCAGCAACAATTTGCATTTAAGCATATGTTGTTTGATCTGCTGTGTTATATTTTAAGGTTTGTGTTGGTACAATGAACAGATTGCTTGATTCGACTGGTGCAAAATGTGGCTGCAATAAGCAAGTAAATTCAGGCTTCAAAATCGTAAATAGTTTGGAAAGGAAAACGTTGATGCAGAATTGAAGATATGCTGTTCAAGTCTGGATAATTATCTGAACTATAAACACTTAAGGTGTTACAGTCTATATAATTGAATATCTTCACAAAAGAAAGGCAGGACCTGAAGCAAATAAATTACTTTGTAAATGGCAAGGATTAAATTGTGGCAGTTCAGAGAGTTTGGCATTGCTTAATTATGTTGTGGTTTTATTCTTTTTTGTAGCTGTATTTAGCACTATTTATTGTCACACTTTAACAAGTTAGTTATGTTTATTTCCCTGCTGACGTGGTTTTGCAGAATGCAAAATATCTAGCTGGTTCTAAAAATTACTGATGACCAAAATGCATTATTTTGGGCAAAAGAAAAGAGTTAAAAGTTAAGATTTTAGTTTTCAAACCCCCTTTGAGGAAAGGTCTTTAGAAAAGCATCTTTAGAAAATATCAATATGAAGCCTGTGAAATCAGTTTACTAACTTTAAAAATTTGAAATGTCCATTGTCAGTCACTGTAAAGTGAATATGGATGCCTGGGATGAGAAAGACCTTTTGGCCCACCCACCTTGCTTCCACGGAGAATGCACAATTGAACCTATCATACAGTCTTTAACTCATCCAATGTGTGCTAACCTTTATTGAGCCAATGGGAAAGTCTCAGCTGAAACTGGAACACTGCCATTATAATCATGGGATGCTTACCTATTAAAGCATTTTTGGTATGTGCTCATCTGTGGAAAAATAAGCCCTGCTCAAGATGAGGTCATGATCTTTCATCTTTGTTTCTTGATAAGAAGGCGTAATTGTGTCAAAAGTATTTCCAAAGTTTTAATTTTTCGAAGTAAATCCTACTTTATCTAATTTTACTTTAGGAAACAGGACATTTTCTGTGTTTTTCCACTGCTGGGTGCATACCTGTGATAGCAACATCAGGTAAGCTTTTTATTACTGAGATGATGGCAATTCAGTTTCAGTTAAACTGAAGTTCCCTCATGCTGTTCCATCCCTTCAGTAATCTCTGCGTGACTCAGCTGTGCAAAATTCTAAAGTGCCTAAAAATCTTTGTGACCTGTTTTAAGTCAGAATGCCGTTAAGATTATTTCTACATTTTCATTCTTTACCATTCCTGTGGCCTGTAAAAAGCTGGGAATGAAAACTGCAGAGGTTTTGGGGGGCAGGAAGTAGCAGAGTTGAACTTCGTATTTGAGGTGAGCACCATCACTGCTCGGTAATGAATTGCTTTACCATTTTTTATATCCACTGTCTGTCATACACATCTGAATCAGGTACTACAGTTAAGTATGAGGTAAAGTTTTCATTATTTTTCTTAATCTCTGAGGTAAACCCCCTGTACCAGTGTTAGAAAACCAGCAATTAGCATTTTTCTACATAGCAGGAACATTCAGAAGCTTTGTTATTTCTTGCAATGTACCATCTTCACTTATCGCCCAACCCTAATGATTTCACTACAGTTATAACTTTCTTTAGATTGTACACATCCATTGTTCCTTTTGCAGTGCAGTTGTAAAATTCTCCATGCCTTTTGAAGGGGCATTGAAAATATTGTTCTATTCAGCCCTCGGAAGACCATTTACGTACACCTCTTGCAGTTGCGGCCAACAGCTTGCAAGATAGTTTTGGCTGAAGGCAGCCCTTAACTCATTTAATTTCATCCTTCCAGAATGCTGACCCATTGCACTATTTAACTTTCTTAAATTAGTTCAGTACAAGTTCACAATATAACTTTTGATGAAGGAACAATGACCTTTTTTTGGCTCCATTCTTTATTCTTTATTTGTTGACCTCTGGATTCACCATCTCTCCTGAACTCTCATTTTCATTGCTAAATTTTCCCACAAGATGACCAATTTTCTCTTCAATAACTTGATTCTCTAAAAAGACCAAGCCTGTCCAAATTTTGAATGCTGCTACTTTATTTGGGAAGGCTCTTGAAGCATTCCCTATAAATACAAATGGGCAATTTTTCTCACCTCAAACACACTTCCTGTTTTAACCTTTTATGTATCTTCCTCTCTCATAGCCAGTGTTAGTATGGTCGTTGCTACACTGATCTTTCCTCATTATCTTTTAAACTCAAAAGTATGCCACCCTACATACTCATTTTACCTTCACACACACACCATTGTGTTGAAGTTAAGACATACGTCATCCTATTCTACTCAAATTAATTCTCTTTCAGTAGCTGACAGTTGTGGAACTCCTTACTTTCCTCAGTCTTTCCATCCAACATTATATGGGCTTTTAAATTCTAAGCTTGACACCACCCAGATACTTCTACTTGATTTGCAAAAATATCTTAGTACATGTTGAAAACAATAGCACCCAACCTTGGCCACTTGTCTCAAAAACAAAAACAAATCTTCAGGGAAATAGATTGGAAGCATGAAGAAGTGAAATTTGTTTTATACAAGTAATTTAGGTTGGAAGTGCATGTATATATGGACATCAGTCCAGGTCAGGATTGGGCTGAGCTAAGATTTAAATTCAAATAATCCGTCAGCACTTTCAACCCAGGCACATTATAGAAGACTGGCCTTTCATCTAGGTTTCAGGAAGAAAGAGAATTAACAAAATGAGATATGTGCAAAACAATCACAACAGCCAGTCATGCAGCCAGGCTCTCAGTTTTAAGTTTCTTATTAATTTCATTGTTAAAGCATATTTAATAATTTTCAGAATCTTTTGATGTATCCAGAGTGTGCCTTTGTTAATAGTTATATATATTTTTATTCTACAGAGGATTCAGTAACACTGAGACACTCTGCAGTGAATATAAGTACTACTGTGAGCAATGCCGCAGTAAACAAGAAGCACAAAAGAGGTGAACACTTCCATTTTGTAAAACAAAAAAAAAAGTTTACTAAATATAAAGCTACTTGGTTGGGGGGGGGGGGGAATCTTCTTTGGAAAAGTAATATATGATTTTTTTTGTATATACTGTAGCTAGATAAATCCTACCATATCTGTTTCTTCCTTTTAGAATTTATACATCAGGCTTACTTTGTGTCCGTAATACCTGACATGATTATAACATGGTTATGAAAGTGTTGTGGATTAATCATAAAAGTAAACAATATGAATTAGTTTGATTATTGTTAAAAATAGATTTAGTGGCATTACAAATTTGGAATTTCTGAAATGTCTCATCTTGCTGCGCATTAAAATATGTGCAGACTAAGAAGGCAATGTGATTTTATTTCTTCTTCACTTCCTTTGCAGAATGAGGGTGAAGAAACTTCCAATGATTCTTGCTTTGCACTTGAAAAGGTTCAAGTACATGGATCAGCTCCATCGATACACAAAACTCTCTTACAGGGTGGTTTTTCCCTTGGAGTTAAGACTGTTTAACACATCAGGGGATGCCACCAATCCAGATCGAATGTATGATCTTGTAGCTGTAGTTGTTCACTGCGGCAGGTAATTTACTGCTCCATTCGCTCCAAAACCATTTATGTTGTTGTATTTGCCTGATATGCTATGAATGCAAATTCTACTTTTGAAGTTCAAATTTTTTTTAGCTGTAGTAAAACATCTCATACTTGAGTGGTAACCTGCACTGTAGGGCAGACACAATACCATGTTATATTCACAGACCTAATGCTGGTTTCACCCACTGCCACTGGTTATCCCTTCCTTAAACTCTTCCCCTATTACACTCCACTGTCACAACCTCAAACCAAAGTTGCACTGAAAAAGATTGCCTACACTTCAAGTGGTAAAAACCATGTTCCTCGCCAATGCTGGGAGCTGGTTTCCAAGCGCATCAGTGCTTTTCAAATCAATGTTAATTTAAGGAATTCAAAAATCAATTCCTGACATTGGCCAGCAGGCCATGACAAGGATAGGATTTCCTAAAAGGGTTTCCATAACAGTGAGATTTTTTCTTAAAAATTGAAATGAATTGCTCGGTAATGCTGGGGAGGGGTGGGGGAGGGGGTTGGGTGGTGGTCGTGATCACAGTGGGACAGAGAAGTAGCATGATATCCCCATCATTAACAGCATTGAAATATTTCTTTAAAATATTTCTTGACCAATGAGTGCAATTGGGTTCCCCAAACAGGATTACCCGTGTTGTGAAATCCCCCACTTCTTTGACCGGATACCTCATGCTTCACTATTTTCTCCCCATCCCAACAGGCCACCAGGAAACCTGCTGCTGCTATTATGAATTTTTGGTAGAGCTCTGTAACTTCACCCCATGCAACCTCTTGTTTCTAATGCTCCCAAACCTCACCACTGCCATCCAGTACTGCCACACCCAAGTCTGCTTTCTCTGTCACTACTGTCACAGCCAGCACTCCCTTCCATGTTCTATACCCCCAGATTCACCTCCCATCCTCTTTTTCTCTAAATTTTGCTGTTCCTTGACATCTCTTTCCTCTTCCTGCCAGACCCTGCTTTGTTCAAATTCTGAATCCTATGAGCCAGCCCTCCAGGTGTATGATCAACTTCACACTCTTTCACCCAGCCCCTTCAGTGCTCTTGCACTCAACTCCTCTTTTCCCAAACTGTAGAATCACTCTGCTAACCCTTACACCATAGGCCATGTCTCCAGTATTGCTATATGCAGTTTCAGTAACTTGCCTCCTACCTCCCTGCACCCAGTAAAAATTCCCTGCCGTTTTCCTCTCTGTTCTGGTCTTGAAAAAAAGCTAATTAACTGCACAGTTAAACTAACTTTGAGCACTATCAAAGCTACAGATTTACTCTTTCTATGCAAGTAGGCACATAATCATAGATTTTAAGCTAGATCAGCAAGTGAGATGTTGAGTGCTCATTGGGATACAAATTCATTGGTGTTGATTACCCTCTGTTAGCTCACTCAAGTGGTCACTGTTCAAGTTTGATATTTGGCAGATGATTTGGCTATGAGAGATGCATCACAGTCAATCCAGTTCCAGTCCTCGTGCAATGTTCAGACACCCTTCCAGCAGGGTGACAAGATTGTGATTTATTGTGTAACAAATGGCTATTTTGCTCTACCTTCAAATTGGAATTATTCTGGGGCTAAATGGGTTAAAATATGAGGGCAAAACTTCAAAATTTGCCGATGAAACAAAACTTGGAAGTATTGTGAACTTTGAGGAGGATAGTGATAGATTTCAAGGGGACATAAGTTTGTTGAATGGGCACACATGTGGCAGATGAAACTCAGTGCAGAGAAGTGTGAAGTGATTCATTTTGGTCACAAGGACAAAGAGAGGCAATAATAAAAACAAAGGGTACTAAAGTGGGTGCAGCGAGACCCAGGGAGGTATATATGCATAAATCGTTGAAGGTGACAGTGCAGGTTGAGAAAATGATTAAAAAAGCATATGGGATCCTTGTTTTCTAAATAGAAGTTTGGAACACAAAAGCAATTAAGTTATGAAGAACCTTTATAAAACACTGGTTCGGCCTCAACTGGAGTACTTTGTCCAATACTGGGAACTATACTTTAGAAAGGATGTGAAGGTTTTAGGGAGGGTGTGGAAAAGATTTACCATAATGGCTCCAGGGCTGAGGCATTTGGCCACTAGGATAGATTGGAGAACCTGGGTTGTTCTCCTCAGAGCTAAGGCGGTTGAGAGAAGATTTGATGGGAGGAGCTTAAAATCATGAGAGGTCTAAAACATAGGGAGAAACTATTCCCATTGGTGGAAGGGCCAAGAACCAGAAGACATAGATTTAAGGTAAATAGCAAAATAACCAATGGTGACATGAGGAAAAACTTTTTTAGGCAGCGAGTAGTTAGAATATGGAATGCACAGACAGAAAGTGTGGTGAAGGCAGGTTCAATCATGACTTTTAAAAGGGAATTGGATAAGCACCTGAAGATGTTACAACTGGGATGGGAGGAGTGCGCAGCTTATCTAGCCCCACTACTCCACAGGTTGTACCATTAGCATAGATGTTTAATTCACTTACCAAAATGGCCAATTATTTACCTCCACTACTGTTAGCCCCAGAATAAAAGAGACTAACCAGGCTTCTTTCAATAAACTCAGAATGATTGATTATGATAGACTGTATAAAAAGGATAAAGTTCGCAGGGTTTTGATGCATGAGGGAGCACCAGATTGATAGCGAGGACAGGTCGCTAGTCCCAGTAGATGTCTGGAGGTTCTCACCAACGGTGCTTTAGCATGGAGGAAAATAGAACGAGATCAATCTTTCTTGACTCAGCCTCTCGCATTTCCAAATACAGACAAGTTCCCTTAAGATGAGGATTTTCAGCTGGGTACTGATAACCACACTGTGTTTCATGCAAGGCAAGGAAAGCGCAAGTTGGGCAGCTTTTCCTCTTCTCAGTTCATTCCCAATTGAGTTCCAAACAGCCATTTCAAATCATAAAGCTCCTCCGTCAAGTGATTTCCAGTAGATCACCAGGCCTTTGCCTTTAAAGCAGTTTTCTTCCCACCAATTTAAGTGATTGCTGTTCAAATAAACAAGTAGCTCTCCTCCACAATTGCCATGTTGGTCAGGTGATTTCCTGGGCACAGCATACTTACCCACAGTCCATTGTTAATTTATGACCCATTTTATAAAAACCCAGATCAGTTCCCAAGGGCAGGATTTTTAGCTCAGCGGGTGGGCGCGATTCCAACCCAACCGACCGAGCATGAAATGACGCACGATGACGTCAGCCGAGCGTGCCGAGGTCGATGCGCAGCCGCGCGATAGTTCGGTCAGCAGGTGCGGACTGGAGTCAGCAGCGCGCCCGCAGACAATTAAAAGGCCTATTAAGGCCTTTAAATTATCAGTTGTGCCAAGTAGCCTTTGCACACGGGCAGGATGAGGTTTCCAAAATCAAATACAAATGAAATAAAAACTTCAATTTTTAATTAAAAACACATTCCTGCTTATGTGAGAGTCACACAAGGGAACATATTTTGTTAAATTTTTTTGTTTTTTAATAATATTTTCCATATATTTTTCATGTCCCTGAAGCAGCTCCATGCCTCAGGGAGTTCATTCAGTGCTTTTTCGAGTGCATGTGCGAAGTTCACGCTATGCCTGCTCGCCTCCTCCCCCCGCCCGACCTCAGCGCTACCGCTTGTGTATTACGCTGGGCAGGCTTTAATTGGCCTGCCCTGTAACATTGCGGAGAGCTGTCGATCGCGGGCAGCAGTCAGGAAGCTGACCACCCCCGCCAATCCCGCATGCCAAGGGCAAAATTATGCCCCAAGTGTCCAAATCATGCAATGTCCTTCCAAACTTTAAAATAAAATATAGTTCTTGTAGATATGGTTCTAACAAAGAGAGAAAATTTGCAGTGCTACATGAATGGGATGGGGAGTGGGATGAGCTGAGTTGCCCTTGCTGAGATCCAAGATGGACACGATGGGCCAAATAACCTCCTTCCATTCTGTAACCATTCTGTGATTCTGAGTTGATGCTAGCACTTCAATGCTTTGTAGTAAAACTCATTTTGACTAAGTTATTGTAAATTAATAAAATTTATACATTTTATAACTTAAAACAACTTATCATCTCATTTATTGTAAGTAATGCCATGGAAGGTTCACTAATAATCATGTTTAATTATTTTCCTTATAGTGGTCCTAATCGTGGACATTATATCACCATTGTAAAGAGCCATGGCTTCTGGTTGCTCTTTGATGATGATATTGTGGAGGTAATTGTTTCTGCTTATGATTTTTAGTGCACTATTAAATGGCTCCTTATTGATTCTTTTTTGCTGCCATAATCTTGCATGGAAAAATCCAAAAATACTAAACAAGCAATGAATATTCCGCTGATGACACAAGTCATCCAGTCATTTCAGCAGCTGCTGTCAGTTTTATGGTTCAAAAAAGGATTCCATCTGCAATGTAAAGAAAATAAATAAAGAAAAACTCCACAGTCAATGCCCTCTCTATGGAGAAAAATATCTACATTTGTTTCTGTAATAGTATCTGTGCCTACTTGTTGCCACTTAAAACTTTGATTCACAATATTTCTTTCAAAACTATTTTTGTTGAACAAGGAACTGAGGGACTTCAGTAATGTAAGGTTGGGAAACTTAAGATTGTTCTTGGAGCATAGAACGGTAAAAGGAGACCTGACTGGGGTTTTCAAGGTGATGAGAGGTTTTTATAGAGTAGATAGAAATAAACTTCCATATATAACTGGGTCAATAATCAGAGGCTGGATTCAACATCATTGGCAAAGGTTTGCAGGAGAGGTGAAAAGACTTGTTTTTTTCACTGAGTTCTCAGGAGCTGCAATGGTCTGCTTGCAAGGGTGGCGCAAACTGATTCCGAAGATATTTTACAAGGGTGTTGGACAGGTATTTGAGGATCAGGAATTTACAGGGCTAAAGACAAAAACAGGGATGTGCGACTAAGCATGACTGCTCTTTCAAGAAGCCAGCACAGGCATGATGGGATGAAAGGCCTTCCATGATATAAGTTTCCATGATTCTATGAAGAAAGTAACAAATTCCCCAGTGATTATCTCCTTATTGTATTCATCTCTGTTTTTAGACTAATGGGTAATACTAAAGTTCTTAATCCTCACTCAGGCTTCAGCAAAATTAAGAGAAAACAGATATAAAATACACTATACATCTGGTTGACATCAATTAAACATTGTTTTATAAAAAGGAGATTAGCTTACGTTGTCATTTATCAGTGTCTCTCCTGCATGGATTTTAGGGCTACTCCCAAGTTTGTTTGATGGCCTGCTTTGTAAAAGGAATGATGCAAAAATAGGAAATTTGCTGTTTAACATAATACAGAAAATGTACGGTAGGTTCATCAGCATCTGGAAGGCCAAAAGAGAGGTTTGCTGAGGAACAGTCTCCATATGTAACATAAGATGTAGTTCTGCAGTGTCTCCACTTGAAATATCACATACCGGTAGAGCTACTTTGTATTTCCAGCGTTTGTGTTTATTTCAGTTTTTTCAGCTTTCCAACATGTGAAGTTAGAAATCCTACACTCAGTAATTTTAAAACTTTATATTTAAAAATAGCAGTTTGCTATATTTACAATATCGTAATAATGTTGAACTTCTAGCTCCTCCTAAAGTAGCTGAAATGTGCCAGATCCACAAATTTAGCTCTGTATGGTACTTTCAAAAATACATTGATAAATTGCTATAAATTTAAGCACAGAACTTTTTTTGATATCTATTTAGCTGAAGTCAAGTATGTGCCCTGTATTGTGTTAGCATATTATCTGCCTTTTTGAATTAGAATGGTTTTTCAGTATATATAGTTTCTCCCCACCATTTCCTGGCTCCTTTCTCCATTATCTCTCAAATATTTTTTAAAAAGTGAAATGTTTTTAATTTTGTAATACAAACATAAAATACCAGTGGAGCAAACAAGTTTATCACAACGTAATGTTGAAGTATTTAATATGAAATCTAAATGTTCCTTTCCAATTGCAGAAAATAGATGCCCAAGCTATTGAAGAATTCTATGGGTTAACATCAGACATCTCCAAAAACTCTGAATCAGGTTATATTCTTTTCTACCAATCAAGGGACTAAGAAATTTGAAATAGTAATTACTTGTCATCTTAGAGAAAGCTGGTGCTCAGCAGCATTTCCCACAGAGGCTGTGGGACAGGATCTAGCTGAAGAGACGATGTACAGCAAGGTTTTGTTTTGGTATGCAGGCTGGGAATGTGAATGTATGCTGGCAGCATGATGGCACAAGATATTGGTGTTCCTTATCATATTCTTCCTGTTACTATGTACTATCTTCCAAAATCATTGTACACTAGGGGAAGAAAGAAAAGACTTAAAAGTTGGTCCAACTGTTTTTTTGTAACATTTTTAGTAATATCATTTGACTTCCTAAATTTTTTATTGTATTTGACACTACTGTAAATTATTTAGTTGACTAATGTATTAAGGTGATTGATTTCAGTGTTAAAAGTATTCTGATATGGCAAAAGCATTAATTATTTTTTAAAAATCTCTTCTGACAGCTTTTTAAAGATATAATTTTCCTTTTAAAGACATTATTTTATTCCCCCCCCCCCCCAATAAAATAATGGGGGTTCAGTTAAATTATGATTACTGTTAAATTCTTATACTTGCTAAGTTTGGTGAGGCATATTAACTTGCAGTAGAACTAAAGTGATCAGGGCTATATTTGAGAACAGGTGCTGCTGAATTTTAACTTTTTTGCAACAAACAAGACAAATTATGCATATATAGAAGGTCATAGGAGTGGAAGGAAGTTTTAAACCTGTGCAAGTTTCTTTTAATTTTAAGATGTGTTCATTTATTCGATTTTTATTTTGCTCCATCTTGACTCCAACTGGCTTAAATCCTAACCTCTGCCCCAACCCCACTCCCCCATCCCATTTTCATACGCACTGGTATATGAACACTACATTGGTGACCAGTGGGCCAAATGCAGTGTTAATAATAGCACTCTAAACTCAAGCTCCAGCTTCTGTACCCGAAAGTTATTCAGGTCATTAGAGACATGTATTTTGTATATTGGGTTCAACATTTTTACAAACAAAACATTTGAGATTTGAAAACTTACAAGATATACTATTGCAAGACATGTACTATAGTTTGAAAACCTGTTACAAAGTACACTTCGATACAGATTTATAAGTATCTAAACAGGCAAAACTTATGAGGTGTGTTTTCACACAGTCTTGTATTAAGAGGACCCTGCCTGTGTTGAATAAAGGTAACACATGGGCCAAAGAAATTGCTGTAGTGATTCTGTGAGTTGCAGTACACTGTATAAAATTGCCCAAATAAGACTCTGGTTTAATGAGTGGACTTCAGTTAGCTGTAGGTAATGATTTGACCTGTAATTTGTTTGTATGTTGTATTTTCCTGTTTCTGTTTCATTCTTTTAGCCTTTCTGTGCCTTGCACCGTGCCCAACAACAGAGCCAACCTGCTCTCAATTATCTACCACTGTAACTTGAGAACCGGTTTCATGAAAGGGTAAGGGAACAGCTCTGAGAGACTGATGGTTATCCTTCCCATAATGGACCTGGCTTTCCTTCGCTGCCTGCCCATGCCAGCACTGCTGACAGCAGTTACTTGTCATGGAGGT
This sequence comes from Cetorhinus maximus, assembly GCF_964194155.1. Lineage (NCBI taxonomy): Eukaryota > Metazoa > Chordata > Chondrichthyes > Lamniformes > Cetorhinidae > Cetorhinus > Cetorhinus maximus. The sequence goes on from NC_135886.1 coordinate 118,877,774, forward strand.
ACTAGGTTGCAAACTTTGACCTTGCCCACTATGTGGTGCAGACCATTAAAGCTCCAGCACACTGTTTCACTCTGAATTATTTTAATGTTAAACTCTTGTGTTATCCTGTGAAGTGTACAGTTCATCAAACTGTGATGTGAATTGTTTCTGAAATGTCTTTCTCTGTAATAAGTAACAATTGTGATGGTGCTAACAAAAGGAAAAAGCAGATTGATTTAAAATGAACATTTGGTGACCAAGACTGCTTCCAGTTGTACCTAGGCAGGATAAAATGCACAGTGCTTTTCATAGCTTGCTTACATCATATAATGGAAACAAATGGATAATATATTGCAGTGCTGAGTGCATTAGGTTTGCTGTGATACCATTCTATGTATGGAAATCTTTGATAAAAATTGGTCTCAGATAAGAATTGGAATTAGGATATTTTTCCTGAACCATTTTTTGTCCTTGATCAGGTTTTGATGGAATTAATGGTCACATATTAAGATAGCTTAGCCACAGGGCTCTATTTAGAACTATGACATTAAATTAGTGCCACTTACTATTCCATACATCGTCAGAGGAAAATAGCTTCCATTATTTTTATACTCTAAAATGAATGATTACATCTAAGCAGGCACTGGATAGTGGATCGTATGCTTTTAACATCCAGCTAGATCTGTAATAATCGCTGTCACCATAATTTTAGTTTTAACTTAATTTTTAAAGTGCCTCTCATCAGACCTTGATCCTGTTTAGAAGACGGGTATATTCACAACCCTCATATGCATGTCTGCAAAAACTAGTTCTTGCATTGTCTTCTGTAAATACTTCACTGATTTCAAGAATAATGCATAAGCCATTCCTCAAAATATATGTACCCTTCCACAGTGTATCTCTAGTGTACGGCCATCATTTGCCACCTAAGTAATCTTAAAATGTTTTATTGAGTTTTCACTGGATGTGATAAGTCACTTCCTCCATTGGTTCTCAAAAATAAGCCAAGTGTTAATCATATCTACGTCAATAAATACTGATTTTTCATAATCAATTGCTTTCCTAGTGTCGCACTCTTGAGCTGCTCCCAAAGTAGGTATGCTGCAAACTGTACTCCTCTCTGTAATATCCATGAAAACATAGGTTTTCCTTAAGGAAAAAATGACAGCTACAGCTCCCAATTACTTCTACTGGAATCAGAGCTGGCAAACTCTTGCAGCAAATCATCAAAATTACTGAGTTAGTGAACCAGCTTTGAACTCGAGCATGATCTTGAAGGTAAACTTTAAAAAGAAGGAATGCAAATTTTTGAGTACATTTTTCTGCTAAGTTCACAATGACATGTGCATTTTCTGTGTTTAATTTTCTGTTATCACAATTGGATTCCTTTTTGAGCAATTTCCCAAATGCTTGCTGTCAGCATACCATTGCAACAGGATATGAGTTGTGCTGCTTGTATTTTGAGGCGGCTGCATCTTCACGCCTGTCTTAATTGTTTTTGGTAATTTGTTAATGAAATCTAAGGATCACTTTTATTGGCTGTTGGTTGAGATTCTGGTAAAGCTGGGTAATTAGGTTGTTTAATGGAATAGATATGATCCAATGAAAGCATTATAGCCAGCAGTTGTGTATTTCTTCAGAAATTAATCACCTTCCACTTATTTATTTGGGCTTTTGAGATTGGGGGTACAGCATTTTCATACCCATTATTAACATGAAGCAGTCCCAAGCTTTGCTACAACAGATTGAAGAGGATTTAATATTTTATATAGCATGAATGGGGTACTGATGTGACTAATAAAGACCAAAAAGGCTATTAGCGTGGTATTTGACTTTCAGCACAATTTGGTAGTGCAATCAGTCACTAGTGAGAGTGCAGTAAATTCATTTTGATGGGAATAGCAGTAGGGGAAGGGTTTTTAGACCTGAAACATCAGTTGGCCAACTTCTGTTTCTCCACAGCTGTTGTTTGATCAGTCTTTTCTATTTTTGTTTCTGGATTTCTAGCTTTTAGTATTTTGCTTTTAGGAAATTAGACACCTGCCTGCCCCATTACACCAGGTTGAATTAAATTCGCAGACACCTCAGAACCCCAGCACCCCAAGTGTTGTTGATCTAAATACCAATGAGCACATTGATTAGTCACCTTAGGTTAACTCTACCACAGGACGAAAGAGAATGCACAGAGATATAGCTGGGACTCACAAATGTAAACTAAGCTACTTCTATAATTATAATTTTTTAAAAATAGTGCTTCAGTGTGATTTTTTTTCTATTTCTCACAATTGCCATTGTGTGTTCTGTGGATCAGATTGCAGTTAGTGCTTAATTATGGACAGTTTTATACTGTAGGCCCTTACCCATTGACAACTGGAATAAGATTGCTTAAACTAGTTTAAAGCAGGCACAAAAGACTTTCATTCTATTATACTTGACTATATTTAGACCAGTTCCCAAGAGATAAAAGGCCAGCACTACATCAACAACCCTCAGTTATTTTTTCTAATTACAAAGGATTTTAACACTTAGATCCCCTTTTCACTTCTGGGGAAACAACCGATGACATTGGGGTCCATATACATAATTGAAGGAAGAGTCAAAGCGCTAATCTTAAAAAAAAAAACACCCTTAGGCCATTGCATTTGCAATTCTTGCCCATATTTGCCTGAATCTACTCTTAAAGGTGTGTGTGGGAGATGCTTTCAGCTGAAAATGGAATTAGATCCTACAGGCAGTCTCACTTTCTGAGAACATGTGCCAAGCATTTTTACAGGACTATGACAACCAAACCTAATGTTGGTACACTCTCCAGGGTAAACTAGTATGTGCAACTCCATTCTATCAAATGCAGTTGTGCAATTTAAATCAACTGTTCACAAACTTCTTGATGTGATCACTCTTGTTTGGCTTTACTAGAGAGATGTGCCGCCATTCTTTATTTTCTTTTCCCACAGTACATACTATATATGTAAATGTTGCTATTCCAAGCTCTTGGATTCCACTCATAGATATCATATCTATAAATAAAGAGTTTATCTTTGCATATGCAAGCGCTATGGTTCTTGAAATTGTTTTTTGATGTATTTATGGCAGCACAAAGCTGAGAAGGGAAGTGCTTTGTTTGCCTAGTTTCCGTTTTTCTTCCGAGGTTAAAAATCAATAATGTGCCTATTGAAAGACTTTACTACCTTGAAAAGCTGCAGCTCACATTAGCTATTTTCTTTATTGTGTTGCTTGATCATCTTTAAATTAATTTTTTTTTTACAATTCTCAAAACTGAGGCATTTTTGTATATGTTTCCTGAATCAAATAGGTTTGTGTCTGGGTGTATTGAGATATATAAATAGCCACACATACAACACGCTATAAATTGGTCAGTCATGATTCATGGGAATTCTAGAAATCCCAATGCTGCATAAAATCATGTAGTCTGATTTTAAGCTGTAATAATTTGCATGTGTGCCACTGAAAATAGCATCATGTGAGGAACAGCACATCACTTTCCCAGTACAGATTTCCTTCAGGGGCTCATCACTACCTTTTTATTGGTTGCTGGCCAGATGTCAGACTTTGTTTACAGTTCAAGGTCATGAGATGAAATAATCAATACCAATATATTTTAACTGCCAAAAGCAACAAATAGAAATAAATCTAAAATTAGTTTTATGTATATTCTACTCAAATAAATGTTGAAAATTGCTACTTTGATTGACAGATGGTACATTCTGCCATTTTGAATCTTCCAATCTTTGGCCTAGAGTTTGGACTAAAGAAACTCAAAGAATGGATTAGTAAGCTTTCAGATCCTTGGCACACCTGAGGAGAAATGACCTTTTTTGCAGGAAGGTATGCTGTCTTTCCATTTGTATCCCAGAAAGTTCAGCTTGTTCAGACTTATCTCATTGAGTGCCTTTCTGGATTTTTAATCACATCATATGTAACAACAAATAATTTGAATTTTTTTTTAACAGCTCGAACAGACCTCAACTTCAAATCTGAAGAAAATACAGCAAAAGTTTTGGACATTTTTTTCCCGGCTCAATCAAGTATAGTTCAACCAAAGCCAATTTTTTTTTTTAAAAATGCTTTGAGCGTTTGCATGCAGCATTAGCAAGAATTTGGTCCCATCCTAAGAGATTTCATATGGTCTGTCATTTTCTTTTTAGTTTGTTATGTGATTTATTATAGAGTTTTGACATACTTTGTAAATGTTATTTATATGGCAATAAATCTACTGTATGGCCAAACTAGTTCAATGAGTAAATGACCTCATCTTATAGTAAATGAGTAATTTAGCCCTAAGGTGCTGCCAAATGTATGAATAAGTCACAGTCACTCCCCAACAGCACTGTGGGTGTACCTACACCACATGGACTGCAGCAGTTCAAGAAGATAGCTCACCACCACCCTCTCAAGGGCAATTATGGATGGACAATAAATGCTGGCCTAGCCAGCAACACCCACATCCCATGAGTGAATTGAAAAAAAGTTTGGTCTCAGACTTTTTCAGCAAAATGCAGTACTAAGCATGTGAAATGTTCATATTTGAACAATGGAAAATGTTCAGCAGTACGATTATAGATTGTGTCCTTCCAAACTTGATTTATATCTAAAGCAGGCATTTGGAACTTTATATCACTAGAATGAAGTATTAACTGTTACAGGTCTCCTTAATAGTTGATTCAACTTGAGGGGATAAATTAAAAGAATCATATTGGCACAGCATTAAAAAAGTATTTTTTTTCCTATAGTACGTTGAAATGAATACACTAAATCTTGAACACAAGATTTGGTTAGGTTGTTGGATTTCCAACTAAGGACATGAAAACCCCAGAAGACACCCTGCTCTTTTCAAATTTCATTGCTATGACGGGTGAATTTTGTGAGGCAGCATCAGCGGTCCAAAGCATAAAATTGGGCATGTGAGATCATGCCCGATTTGCTGAATGCTGCATTTTATAAGTGCGTAATGAAGTTGCACTACAGGCAAGACAGAATCTCATTTAAATAGTATAATTAATAAAATAATGTGTGATGCCAAAACCACTCATCATGCATATACCTCACAAATACAAATAGATGCTTCAGGAATCCTAATATTTGGCATGCTCATGGAGGCTTAGAGGAAGATTTCAATTTGAGTTGCTGGAAAAATGGGTTTGCTTTACATTTGAAATTACATTTTTCTTCATGTCTTTGTTTTGCTGGATTGTTTGCTATTTCACATTTCTGAGGGTTTTCTCTCATACTTTGACTATCGATGCTGTGATTGAAATAGTGTTATACAAGTTGCTGAAGATTCCTTTGGGAGTATCCATAACCCTGCATGAAATCAATGAGGAACACAAGTCTGTGTGGGACAAGAAATATTGTGTAATAACACCGGAGGGTTTTCATTTGCGCCAGTCACTACCTCAGGGCCTGCCTTTTTATATACCTAATATGTGCCTGAACATGTTAAAGGAGACCAGCTTTTGTCCCTCCACTAAACAAAAGCAGGTTTAGTAGTTGTCATCTGTTGCGGGATAAACTGCAGGTACCACCTCAAATAAGAAAATGCTTGCAAAGTGAAGGTTACATTTCAGGTTACCACATCCTTCCAAGACCAGGACTTAAACTTCATGTCCCTGGTTGCTGACTGTACACAAATGTTTGCAAAATGAAAATAGTTGTAGACATTGCTTTAAACAGTACTGGGTATTGATGTTCCCAGCTTAGGTTTGTGTCATGTTTAATAAGGAATACTCTTCCCCTTCCTACTGATACACACAATCTTACTACTCATTTGCAGATAGATATGAGGGAACTGGGTGACTGTATGAAGTCAGGTGGCAATCTCCCTCTTGCAGCTTGCATCCATGATTTTATTGTGTTTCAATCTCTGGCCACATCCCCCTTGAATATATCTGCAATAGGACCTCTAATAAATACTTCAGCATCAAAGAGGAACAGTGTTACCCACATGCCTCCACTGTGCCATTGAAGAAAAATTAGTCCTCCTTGTCTGCTCCTGAAACTTACGCAACACAAAAAGTAGTAGCAGTAGACCATATGGCCCATTGAGCCTGCTCTGCCATTCAATTCAATCGTGGCTGACCTTGGGTTTCAACACCACTTTTCTACCTGCTGGCTATATCCCTTGATTCCCTGAGAGATCAAAAATCTGTCTATTCCAACCTTAAATGTATTCAACGATGGAGCATCCACAATCCTCTGGGTAGGGAATTTCAAAGATCCATAACCCTTTGAGTAAAGTAATTTCTCCTCATCTCAGTCCTAAATGATTGGCTCCTTATCCTGAGATTGTGTACCGTGTTTTAGATTACCCTGGCCAGCAGAAACAATCTCTCTCGGCATCTATCCTATCAAGCCCCTTTGGAATCTTGTATGTTTCAATGAGATTGCCTCTCATTCTACTAAACTTCACAGAATATAGGCTCAATTAACTCAGCCTCTCATCATAGGACAATCCCCTCATCCCAATTTAGTGAATCTGTGTTGTACCACCTCCAATGAAAGTATAATCTTCCTTAAATATGGAGACCAAAACTTCATGTTGATGGAGAGTTGTAGCCCATGAGCAGTTGTTGCCATTCTCCCTAGCTATGTGTGGTACTGACTAAGCTCCCTGGGTAAGCTTTTAACATGCCAATTAGCTACTCAGATGTGGGAGAGGGACTCTTTTTTTCATGAGCATCACTGGCAAAGGCCAATATTTGTTGCCAATTCCTTATTGCCCTTGAGAAGTTGATGGTGAGTCGCTTCCTTGGACTGCTGCAAACCAAGTGGTTAGGTATACCCATAGCACTATTAGGAAGGGAATTCCTGGTATTTGACCCACTGACAGTGAAGGAACAGTGATATAGTTCCAAGTCAGGATGGTGTGTAGCTTGGAGGAGAAGTTGCAGGTGATGGACTGCTGCCCTTTTCCTTCTGGATGATAGAGGTTACAGGTTAGGAAGGTGCTGTCAAAGGACCTTTGTCGAGCTGCTGCAGTGCATCTTGTATGTGGTACACACTGCTGTGACTATAGGTACACAGGTGGTAAAGTGAGTGAATGTTTAAGGTGGTGGATGAAGTGCCAATCAAGCGGGTTGTTTTGTCCTGGATGTTGTTGGGCTTCTTGAGTGTTGTTGAAGCTGCACTCATCCTTCCACATAGAGAATATTTCCTCACACTCCTGTCTTGTGTCCTGTAGATGGTGGGCAGGCTTTGGGGAGTCAGGAGGTGAGGTGAAATCCCAATCTCTGACCTGTTCTTGTAGCCATAGTATGTATATGGCTGGTCCAGTTAAATTTCTGGTCAATTGTAACTCTGCAGGATATTGGTGGGGGATTCAGTGATGACAATGTCATTGAATATCAAGGGTAGATAGTTAGATTCTCTCTTTTAGGAGATGGTTAATGCCTGGCACTTGTAGCGCAAATGCTACTTGTCACTTAGTAGCCCAAGCCTAAATGTTGCCCAGGTCTTTCTGCAGGCGGGCACAGACTGCTTCAGTATCTGATGAATTGCGAATGGTACTGAACACTGTGCAATCATCAGTGAACATTCCACTGGCCTTATGATGGCAGGAAGGTCATTGATGAAGCAGCTGAAGATAGTTGGGCCTAGGGCACAGCCCTGAGGAACTCCTGCAACAATATCCTGAGCTGAGATGATTGGCCTCTAACAATGACAACCATCTTTTGTGCTAGGTATGACACCAACTAGTAGAGAGTTTTCCCCCTGATTCCCATTGACTTCAATTTTGCTAGTGCTTCTTGATGCTACACTAGGTTAAATGCTGCATTGATGTCAAAGGCAGTCAATCTCAACTCACTTCTGGAATTTGTTTCTTTCCTCCATATTTGAACCAAGGCTTTAATGAGCTTTGGATCCAAGTGGACTTGATAGAAACCAAACTGAGCGCATGTGGGCAAGTTATTGCTGAATAAGTGCCAGGGCACACTGTCATCAACACCTTCCGTCATTTTACTGAAGATTGAGAGTAGAGTGATTGGATGGTAAATTGACTGGATTGGATTTATCCTGCATTTTCCACATTGTTGGGTAGATCCCAGTATTTTAGTGTTGGAACAGCCTGGCTAGGGATAATGGATGATGTGGGGGGTCGGGGCGGTGGGGGGACTTATTTCTGGAACACAAGTCCTTAGCACTACAACTGGGATATTGTCAGGGCCCGCAGCCTTTGCAGCATCCAGTGGCTTCAGCCATCTCTTGATATCACGTAGAATGAATGGAATTGACTAAAGACTGGCATTTGTGATGCGGTGACCTCAGAAGGAGGCCGAGGTGGATCATCCGCTTGGTACCTCTGGGTGAAGCTGGTTGCAAATGCTTCAGTGTTTTGCTGGGCACTCTCATTATTGAGGGTGGAAATGTTTGTGGAGCATCCTCCTGCCACTTGTTGTTTAATTGTTCAGCATCATTTATGACTGGATGTGGCAGAACTGGAGAGCTTTGATCTGGTCAGTTGGTTGTGGTATTGCTTCGCTTTATCTATTACATGCTACTTCCGCTGTCTAGCATGCTCTTAGTCCTGTGTTGTAGCTTCACTAAGTTGGCACCTCATTTTTAGGTATGCCTGGTGCTGCTCCTGGCATGCTTTGCTGTACTCACCTTTGAATCAGGGTTGGTCCCCTGGCTTGATTGTAACAGTAGAGTGAGGGATATGCCAGTCCATGAGGTTACAGATTATGGTTGAATATAATTCTGCCACTGATGACCCTCAGTGCCCAGTTTTGAACTGCTAGATGTGTTGTGATTCTAGCCCATTTAGCATGGTGGTAATGCCACATGACATGATGGAGAGTATTATTGTGATGGAATCCATGGTTTCAAAGTTTGTAAGCTTCTAAGACAGACGCTAGTTGAAAAGGGAAAACTGAGGAAGGAAACTGACCCTCCAAGTTTCTAAGGAAACTAAGACTGAAACTGAGATTGGAAATCAAAACTTCTGGGGCGAATGAAACTGGTTGAAACCATATAAAAGGACACAGAGCCATCAGAGCTCAGATGATAAACTCACTGGCGTAGTACAGACAGTTTGAAGAAGATGGGAGTAAATATACAGTTGCTGCAGCTGTTCCTGTTACTTGGAGATGAAATTGGTGGATCCAGGCCATCATAAGAAAGTCCAGGAGGTTCTGCAGATGTGTGCCATTTTGGTGAAGACCTTGCTTGTGGCAACTCTGGTTGTGCTATGTTGTTGTCGGGATAAGGCTAAATCCTAGAAGAGCAGTTGAAATCCTTTGTGAGGAAGGCAGATTTTCGAAGGACTTTGTGACTGAGACTGGTGGTATGTGTGTTGAGTGGACAGCCGAGCTAATTTGTAAGACCCATTTAGTTGCATCTGCCATTTAATGCGTAATTTATATTTTATAATCGACTGCAATTTGCCTGTCAATTCATGTTTAACATGTGCTGATTCTACGGTTTAGAGTATAGGTGGTTACCCAAAATAGTTTTTATTGTTTGCTTTGTTTGACCCTGATATAGTAAAAAAAAAATTTGTTTTTAAAAAATGGAATCTTGCAGCTTTACTCTTTAAGTAATTAACTGGGATTTCAGATTTCTATAAAAAAAATGCTACTGGTCTCGACCACGATGATAACAGTATTCTCAGTGTGAAGATGGGACTTTGCCTCCACAAGGACACTGTTGGTCACTCCTACCATTACTATGAAGGACAGATGCACCTGTGACAGACCAGTGAGGACGAGATCAAGTAGGTTTTCCCTGCTTGTTGGTTCCCTCAACATCTGCCACAAGCCTAGCCTGGCAGATATGTCCTCAAGACACTGCCAGCTCAGTCAGTAGTGGTGCTACTGAGCCACTCTTGATGGGCATTGAAGTCCCCCACATAGAGTATATTTTTTGCCCTTGCTACCCTCAGTGCTTCTTCCAAGTGGTGTTCAACGTGGAGATGTACTGATTCATCAGATGAGGGAGTGTGTTAGGTGGTAATTAGCAGGAGGTTTCCTTGCCCATGTTTGACCTGACGCCATGAGGTCCAGAGTTGATGTTGAGGACTCCCAGGGTCACTCCCCTCAAGACTATATATTACTGTGTCACCACCTCTGTTGAGTCTGCATTGCCAGTGGGACAGGATGTACCCAGCGATGGTGATGGAGGAGTTAGGAACATTTACTGTAAGTTACTTGGTAAGTATGATGAAGTCAGGCTGTTGCTTGACTTGTCGGTGGGACAGCTCTCCCAATTTTGCCACAAGTTTCCAGATATTAGTAAAGAAGTCTTTGCAGGGTCAAATGGGCAGGATATGCCTTTGTTACTTTTTGGTGCCTAAGTTGATGCCAGGTGGTCCATCTGTTTTTCTTTTTTGGCTTCTCTGTAGCAATTTGATACAACTGAGTTTTTTGCTTGGCCATTTCAGAGGGCAGTTAAGAGTCAACCAGCACTGACCCCTACCTGGTGTCACATGTAGGCCAAACTGGATAAGGACGGCAGATTTTCAACCCTAAAGGACCTTGTTGCAAAATCTGGCACAGCCTACCCGTTGAGCTTCTGGAACAGGTGACCTTGTGCTATGGACCAGCTCAACCCAATTATTGCCATTCTTTCCTCATAGGAAATGCAAACATGTACTTCAAGGGAACACCACTACCTGGAGGTTCCCCTCCAAGTCACTCACCATCCTGACTTGGAAATATCTTGCCATTCCTACACTGTTGCTAGGTCAAAATCCCGGAACTCCCTTCCTAACAGCACCGTGGGTGTACCTACACCACATGGACTGCAGCGGTTCAAGAAGGCAGCTCACCACCACCTTCTCAAGGGCAATTAGGAATGGGCAATAAATGCTGGCCCAGCCAGCGAAGCCCACATCCCATGAATAAATTTTAAAAAGCACATTTGCATATCCAATTGAAGCTTCCATTGGTATGCTAAGTCAGTCAAAAGCCCCATGTTCTTGCAATTGTTGAGGCATGCTATTTCATGGATGGCTTCAACAAGAAGGGAAGTGAATAGGCAACTAGGACCAATGCTTGTGATTCAGGATTGGCCACTCTATCTGTAAACACTCTCCCTGGCAGAAAGGATGCTGTACATAATGCTATTAGCCACAAAAGATGACATTTGTGCTGAATAGACTGATAATTGGTGACATGACTCATTGTCAACATATTTCAATGTTTGCTATCTCCACAAAACCTGCAAAGAATGGTTTGAACATTCTATTTTGGGTATTTTTGCCCTTATTAAATCTCATCATAGAAGAGATTTAGCTCTTTTGCCATTGTTTATTTTTGCAGCACTTATACTACTTACATAACCCATTTTGAGTTCACAGGTCATCTGGAAACATTTTAAGGGAGTTTATTTATATACATTTTTGTACCATAAAAAAATCCCATCCTCCACAATGTCACCTGAAGCACACACTTCAGAACCATCAGACCCTTTTAATGTTCCTGAATTAGTGAAGTTTCCTCTTACAGCACAGCATAGCCATTACAGAGAAATCTGTCAAAAGTAATGTTGCTCCTCCAGATTGAACTATTGCATTTGTGTATTTCTGTCTGGTCATTTATATAAGTAGCTACAGGCAGCCAGTCAAATTTTTGAAAAAATATATGAAGAACAGTGAGATTTTAAACCTGCAATATCCATTTTGTCATGTACTTATGTATATTTTAAAATCATTATTTGATCAGATCCGAACTGAGTCTTCATTAGCAGATTTTTACCCTTGAAGCAATGGTATATTTTCCAAATCTGGGACACAGTGAGACTTGCGTTTGCTGAAATTGCTATATTGCCAACCTCATGAGATTTCCCTATGTCAACCTAATTAAATTTTTGTAAATTACCTCTTTGGCTCTATTGGGCCTCCCTTGGGACTGCAGGAATGGGATGGGGAGTACTGATTAACAGTAGGGTCTGGGAAATTGTGCACATCTGCAACTCTTGAAGGCTGCAGATGCTATTTTTGACTAATGAAGAAATTACTGGAAAGAAAGTTTTGTTACATAAAAATACAATTGGCCTGAGAATGTCACACCTCTCTCCAGAGGCTGGAGGTGCTTATGCGAGAAATGCAGGAAACAAAATTTGGCATATTTGATTCTCCATTGCATCCTGTATGGGAGGATGTGAAATCACATAGGATTGTTTTAAGATGGTATTTTCACTGCTGTTTGGGGCACAGGCATTGACTTGCATGGGTCACTGACTTCTACTCGTTACTCAACTGGAACTATTTGAGAGTTTGAAGGCCATGGGTTGTACTGAGGCACAGATGAAACCACTTGCCATTGGTAATGCCCTAGGTGTTGGGGAATCATGATTTGAAAAACATGTCAGACATTTTCTGTGGCTAGATATTGACAGGGAAAGTGATAAAAATGTTTGACCTGGTGAACAATGCATTTATGGATTTAGATTGGCTGATGTGGCTGATAATTTCCAGCAATAGCTTGGAATATGCTTGAAGCATAGAAGTTCAAAGCTTTGATGATGATTGGCACTGGCAGTGCAGTGGACAAATCACATTCCAGCGAACAGCACAAATAGACGATTGCCTCCTTTGCTGAAGCAGAACCTACAAAGGGAAAGTAAAGACCGACCACCTCTGATGTTTCTATGATAATATCAAAAGAGAAATACCCTAAAAATTGCCAATGTTCTGATTAATTCTAACAATTCATAATATTACTACAAAATATAGGGAAAATGCAAAAAAAAAGTTTTAAAAAAGGTATGCTTAGAAATCCAGCCAGTGCAAATATACCATTTACCTCTATTTTTAGAAATGATGCATGAAAAACACAGCCTTTAAGCAGCCACTTGCTATCTTCCTCGTACAGGGCTGACCATCATTCCCCATTTCATGTAGCCACATTAGCAATACAGTAAATTTTCCATCAGAAGATTTGGAAATTGCTTTTGCTGTTATTTTGTTATTATCATTGATTTAAGTCAAGCTTTTCATACAAGAGCTCTTTAGGTAAGTCACACAAAACTGGTGAGGATTTGCACAATTTCCTGGCCCCTGCTCATTTGACTTGTGACCATGCAGAATGGGAGATAAATCTTAATGCACATTTTGAAATTTGAATGGTAATTTATATTGGAATTTGACTTGGTAATTCCTGGAGCAGGCAATATTACTTGCATTTGTTATTTTTAGGGTTATCCAGCCTGCTCCAGATCAGCTCATTTTGCCCACAATCATAGAAACTGTTCCAACCATGGAAAGAATGGCATTGAGTCAATCCATTGGGTTTTCCATTGGATATCGTCAACAGGGTAGAACTCCATCTACGTATTGGTATGAAAGTTTTGACCAAAAAAACTGAAAGCTTTCATACACATTCTAAACTGAGATATGAATCCCGATTTTGTGAGAATAGAAAAATAAGGTTGAGTTGACCCAGGTTACAAAGTCACCTACACTCAGAGACTGACCATGCTGAATTTGTATCAGAGACTCTCCTTTATGCGAATAGGCTGCTGGGATATGAAATGCTTGCCCAGACAGCTTGTTCTCCAGAGCACTTGGCTGAGATGCATAAAGTGCAGTTGTGATGGTTGCTCCTAAAGAGCTGCAGTTTCCATTGAAGGGGAAGTTGCAGCAGTGGCAGAAAAGCAGTCAAATTGTCTACAATGGCAATATGCTTTCTTTGATGAAGAATTGGATCTCCTGCTGCAGAAGAGGCACAAAAGGAGTTTGGAAAATGTATGGAAGGAATTCCTGACTGCACCAATGCTGTCACTCAGACCTCTCATACTTGGCTGCAGACAAGGAAGATGTTTGCTGATATCAGTACGATGGAAAACTTAAGAGTGCACTTATTTCTTATGGGACCCATCAATCGAAGTGAAACCCTACATTGGCAACATCTGTATTCTGTTGGAAGTACATTTTAAAGCATTATGCATATTATTACCTTTTTGCACACAACTGTCAGGTAACAATGGATACTGAGGATTAGAAAACAAGTGTTCAGACTTTCAACCAGTCTCTGCTGTTCAGGGGTTCTTCAGTGCATTCAAGATGCATAGGTACAAGAAAAGCTCTCAACTCTTAAAAGTGAAATTTCAATGTTTATTATTTTTTTTGGAAATGCAGGCTCAATGTTATATAATTAAGGCGTCATGGTTGCTTCCTGCATAGTGGCCTTTGTTGTGCATGATTATGTGTTTGCAGTCAAATGCCACCTGAACATTAATTAAAAATGCAACAATTTCTGTTCACGTAGACTGATTTAAGACACCATAATACCCATGTGGGTGCCATATAATCAATCCTGGTGAAAGCCCCACACCCCATGCAGCTGTTGCTTGCCTTCCAATGAGAAAGTGATGAAAGCGATATCCTTTGCAAATATAGCAACCTCTAGTCCAGATGTTATCTGAAGTCATCCAACAGCAGATGGCATGGCTCTCTCCCTGTCTTGTGAAGTAAGATGGCAAAGTCAGGACTCCCCTATGTCCAATATGGATGGGGCAATCCTATCTTCTTTCCAATTTCTCCTGCCAATCTTCTACATTTTGATCATTAACATTGCTGGAATGGTTATCAGGAGCTTAAATATTGTAGCTGATTTTGTATGTGGTTCAAAAAATCTAAATTATTTCCTCTGTGATTCAGTTGTGATCTTTTGACTTTAAAGCATCATTGTTTTCTTTTAGGACAATTTGACACCTGCTATAGGAATGTAGCAATATAGGAGCAGGAGTAGGCTATTCAGCCTGTCGAGCCTGCTCTGCCTTTCAAACAGGTAAGGCTGATCATCTACTTCTCTGCCACTTTTCCCCTATAAAGAGAGAAATCTGCAAACAACTTCTACGCAATAATTATGCAATCATACCAAGAATAATCTAAGGACTTAAAACATACGAAATAAGGGTGAACTTAAGTTAAGGAAATAATTTTATTAAACTAAAAGATCTTGCACAGATAAGTCAGTAATACAGGGAACTGTAATAAAACCGCCTGCCTCCCAAACAGATTGCACAACAGTGCACATCACAGTCCAACATCAAATCTTCCTCCCTAGTTTGTGTCTCATTTCGTGCTTCCCCAGTTTGTTTTCTTTGCTCCACTCGGGTTCGGGATGTGGTCTCTCATGTTCCCTCCCCAGTTGGGATTGCTCACTCCCTTCCCCAGTTTATGTTCCTCCATTCTTCAGCTTGATTCTCTTTCCCCCTAGTTTATGTTGCTCTCTCTCTCTCTCTCTCCCCTTCCCTCAACTTTGTATTGCACTCTCTCCCTTGCTCCCCTGTTTGTTTTGCTCACTCTCTCTCTCTCCCTCCCTCCCTAGGGCAGAATTTTGCCCTCGTTGGGTGGGCGCGGCGGGTTGGCCCCGGAGCGGTTGCGAAGCCGACCACCATCCGCGATCGGACCCGACGTCGATTTCACGCTGGGTGGCCAATTAACAGCCAGCCAGCATGAAACACATGCTGTAGTGCTCAGCACTGCCAAGTTGGGGGTGGGAGGAGCGCGAGAGCGAAAGAGTGCACATGCGCAGGGGTGCGTGCAGTAAAAGCTCCCTGAGGCACAGAGCTGCCTCAGGGAGCTGAAGATTTTTAACAATAAAAATAAAGATATTAAAAATAATGAAAACATGTCACATGTCTCTTGTCGCGCAAGCAGGGATATATTAAATATGAGTGTTAAAACTTTAATTTTTTTTTTAAATCACTGGTCGCAACCTCAACCTGCCCATGGATGAGGTTTTGCCAAAAATGCAAAGGCTGCTTGGCCTTTTCGCCTGCCTGCCAACCGAATGAGTGGACGGGCAGTGAAAAATTCGAGTCAATTAATTGATTAGGCTGCTTAATTGTCGGCGGACGCATTGCTGCCTCTCGTGCCCGCCTGCCAAGCAAAATATTGCAAGAGTGTGCAACGACGCCGCGCGCTATTTTACTCTCATTCTGGTCAGGCGTGCGCCCGCCCAACAAAAGAAAAATTCAGCCCCTAGTTTCTGTTGTTGGCTTTCCTTCTGCCAGCATGTGGCCTTCCTCTCCCCGTAATGAGGAGTCATGGAGTTTCCAGGAGATGTACATTGATCGCAATAGATTCACGTTCATAACTGGTAATGAAGCAGTGTTTCTTGTAAAGAAAATATAATTGTTTATATAATATTATTGTGATTTATTGTAAAGATAGGTTACTAGCGGGGTTTGGATTAGTTTCTGTGCGTGTGTAGGTGTGTGTGTGGGGGCTTTAATTGAATTGCAGACAGCTAGTTTGGAGCTTTTGAGTTATCAAAGGGAAGCTAGGCTTCAAATGCTAAATATGTAAACATGGTTGAAGTTTTAGAATGAGAGGTGTGAGGAACATTTGCATTTTTAGATAAACTAGAGTAGTTTGAATTTCAAAGAGATGATGAGATGTTACACCTAGCCTAAGAGGCTAAGCCAACAGTGTGTTTATTTTTCCCAAAGGTTACTGATAATATGAGTACTATGAGAGATTTATATTATGAGGTTTCCTGAAGTGATACCTTTGAGAAATATTACAACAAAGAGAATTGTGGAAGAGTTGACTAAATATTTTACAAGAAATACATCAGATCAGGGTTCAAATTTCATGTCACAGCTGTTTAAGGAAGTAATGAACAGTTTGGGGATAAAACAATTTAAATCAACAGTTTACCATCCTGAATCACAAGGGGCTTTGGAAAGATGCATCAAACTTTAAAAACTATAATGAGGGCGTATAGTCAGAACTATCCACAGGATTGGGATGGGAATTCCATTCTTGTTATTTGCTAAGGGATGCTCCTAATGCATCGACTGGATTTAGCCCTTTTGAACCAGTTTATCGCCATGAGGTAAGGGGACCATTGAAATTGATTCATGAGAAGTTGGTGGGTCAAAATTCGGAAACTACTCTTCTGGATTATGTGTCAAACTTCAAAGAAAGATTGGATAGAGCATGTGAGTTAGCTAGGGAACATTTAAAGATATCACAGCAAGTGATGAAAGCGAAGGCTGATAGGAAAGCTACAGCTCGTAGTTTTTTTTGCTGGGTAAAAAGTCCCTATTACCAGTACTGTGGGAGTCATTAAAGGCAAGGTTTAGTGGGCATTATTGGATTAAAAAGAAGCTGAGTGAAGTAAATTATTTAATAAATGCTTCAAATAGAAGAAAGAAGCAGAGGGCGTGTCATGTAAATATGCTTAAAAAGTACTTTGACAGGGAAGAGGACCAAAAGGAGGTATTAGTGTTGGTAGATAAAGAGAAAGAGGTAAAAATGAAGGATTCTGAAATTGATTTTCCTCTAATCAAATTGGATAATGAGAGAGTACTTGAAAATGTAAATGTAATATTGAGTTACCTTCCAGACAAGTGTCAAAGTGATTTGGAAAAGCTATTGCAGTCACACAAAGCTATTTATGAGAATAAGCTAGAGAGGACAAATTTAGCTGTACATGCTGTATGTGTAGAAGTTTCATCTTCGGCAAGGCAACATCCTTATAGATTAAATCTAGCAAAGTTATCACAAGTAGAGAAAGAAATTGAATTTATGCTTCAAAATGGTTACATTGAGTCTAGTTGTAGTAACTGGAGTTTGCCTATTTTGCTGCTACCAAAACCAGATGGAACACCAAGACTGTGTGTGGACTATCGAAAGGTGAATATGGTGACAAAAGTGGATTCATATCCTATACCATGGGTTGGAAGATTGCATTGAGAAAGTGGGACAATCAAAATTTATCACAAAGATTGACTTGCTGAGAGGATATTGGCAAGTACAGTTATCAGAGAGAGCAAAGGAGATATCAGCTCATGATACCAGATGGACTATATCAGTTTAAAGTTATGCCATTTGGTATGAAAAATGCACCTGCACCCATTTAAAAGACTGACAAAGTAATTGCAGAACTGGGCAATTGTGCTGTTTATATTGATGACTTGATAGTTTTCAGTCAAATGCGGGAGGAGCATTTACAACATCTGGAAGAATTGTTTTGTCAATTATAAGAAGCTAATTTGGTACTGAATTTGGCTAAAAGTGACTTTGCAAAAGCGCAAGTTACATATCTAGGCCACACCATTGGACATGGTAAGGTGGCTCTGAGAGATGTGAAAGTCAAAGCTATCATGGATTTCCCTGTGCCTACAACAAATAAGAAGTTCTGAGCTTTCTGGGCATGACTAGGCTTTACCAGAAATTTGTATCAAATTTTAGCAGGCGGTTGCCCAATTGACTGTGCTATTAAAAAAGAACAAGAAGTTTCAATGGACACAGGACACAGTTTGAAAACTGTATTGACTATGATGCCAGTTTTGACAGTACCCAATTATGCCAAGCAATTTAAGTTGGCCATTGACTCCAGCAATATGGCCATTGAGTTACAAGAAGATGACACTGGAATTGAGAAACTGATAGGGTATTTTTCATGGAAGTTGAATGTACAACAGAGATGATGTTCAATGACCAAAAAGGAGTCTCTGTGTCTGGAGTTAGCATTGCAGCATTTTGAGATTTAGGTTTCAAACAATTCATCAGAAACAATTGTTTATACAGACCACAACCCGTTAGGGCAGAATTTTCGGGTCGACGTAAAATGATGCGAGGTGACGCCAGGCGTGTGTCCCGATGTCACCGCACATCATTCAGACCTTGAGTTCGGCGGGTGTGCATCGGAGTTGGCTGCACGCCCGCCGAACTGTCAAAGGCCTATTAAGGCCATTTAAATAGTAATTAACCTAATTATCATGAAACCTCATCCACAGGTGGGATGAGGTTTCATGAAGGTTTTTAAAGTTCAATAAAAATTTATAATAAAATTCATTGACATGTCCCAGCTCATGTAACACTGTCATATGAGGGGACATGTTTTAACAAATTCCTTTTCTTTATTAAAATTTTCAAAAATAAAACTGATCTCCTTGAGGCAGCTCTGCCTCAGGGAGATTTCTGTACTCTTTCACGCACATGCGCAAAAGAGTGCAGGCCCCGACTCAGCCTACTCCCCCTGCCCGCACAGGAAGTGCACAGCGATTCCGGGTGCACATCATGCTGGGTGGGCCTTAATTGGCCCGTCCACGTAAAATAGCGGCACGCAGCCAATCGTGGGCGGCAATTGGCTACGCGCCCGCCCACACCCGCTCTTGAGCAAATTCTCCCCTTAAAATTTCTGGACAAATTTCAAGACAGAAGTGCAAGGCTACTCAGATGGAGTTCATTATTGCGACCATTTAATCCACAGATTATACATGTGGCTGGACGAGAAAATTTAATTGCAGATGCTTTGTCAAAAGTTTGAAGCAAAAAGGGAAAATTGGACATTTAAAAACTGAACTGGAATGATTTCTGTTAATGTAAAGGATCTGCATATATATTGTTATGTTAATGCATGCATCTGGTAATGTAATAGTGTGAATATATAGATAAGTATAGGAAATAATGTAAGTTGGGTTAAGTAAATGAAGCCATCTTTTTAACTTATGACAGTTCATTTTCCAGTTAGATGGGGGGTGTCATGAAAATATAATTCTCATAATATTATTGTGATTTATTGTAAAGGTAGGTTAATAGTGGGGTTTGGATTAGTGTGTGTGTCTGTGAGATTTAATTGAATTGAAGACAGATGGTCTGGAGCTTTTGAGCTATCAAAAGGGAAACTAGGTTTGAAATGCTAAATACGTAAACATGGTTGAAGTTTTAGAATGTGAGGTATGAGGAACATTTGCATTTTTAGAGAAGCTAGAGTAGTTTGAATTTCAAAGAGATGATGAGATGTTACACCTAGCATTAAGAGGCTAAGCCAAACAGTAAATTTATTTTTCCCAAAAGTTACTTATAATATGGGTACTATGAAAGATTTATATTATGAGAAAGGTAAAGCTGCAAAGACATCTTGGAACAATGGAATTTGCATTGAAAAGGGAGAAACATATATAAAGGAGTTGAGGTTATGTGTAAGCAGAAGGAATTCTAAGATCTAACGCAAGTGTGAAAAGCCTCCAGCCTCTGTACAGCAAGTTGCTGTCTACAGGAACCGAAGCTAAGAAAATTCACTTTGAATATCTCTGACCAGGGTATTGTGTACTTTGCCTGGGCCTAATTGTTTTACTGCTGCCTTAAAATTGGTATAACTGGGAGTCAGATTAATTAGGGGATCTAGGAGTTATCATGATAGTAATTTGTAGACCTATGTATGTGCTTAAAATCTTTTCATTTATTAATAAATGTTTAATTTAGTTTTGTAAAAAAATCTCTAAATCTCAGTGGACTCATTACTACTGCATTCAAGGTTTGCATCTCAAAATGAAATACAAATCGCAAAACAGTTTTGGCAGCTGTTTCAAGTTTCCCTCTGGGATTTGAGAAGCTCAGCATTTGCTATCTGCTGTGCCATAACATTCTGAATAGCAGGAAGACCAATGGGGCCCAGACAATTGGCTTCAAACCACCCAAAACAAGATGATCAGGAACTCTGTTGTGAAACAGGAAAATCAGTAACTCTGTTGTGAACTTCACCCCTGTTCAATGTGAAGTAGGCTGACTCTGATACAATTTCCAGAGTTAGTGCAATTTAAGTAATTGGGAATGATCTCTGGATGTCAGAAACACGATTCAATGGGAACTTATTGTCAGGAGTGGTGTGGTGCAAACAAATATGCTGCTGCAGGATTTAAAGGCCTGCAGAAACCTAAAGAGATGTACTCATTCAAATAAATGGCTGAGGATCACAAAAGAAATTTATTGCAAAAATGTCTGTCAGATCTGTAAGAGAGCAGAAAGTCCCTCAGTGCACGTAAGGAACTGCTGAAGGATGAAATAAAACAGATGAGGGACCTCCTATTCAGCACGGGATGAGACAGGTCATCAACGAGAACTGTGCAGAGTCAGTGGAAGGTGACTAAGGCAATCAGTCCTAACACTGATACCCTACTAATAACAAAACCAGAAACAGAAATACCTGGAAAAACTCAGCAGGTCTGGCAGCATTGGCGGAGAAGAGTACAGTTGACGTTTCGAGTCCTCATGACCCTTGTTTTGGATTTCCAGCATCCGCAGTTTTTTGTTTTTATCCCTACTAATAACAACCTGTTGGAAAAACTTTACTAACTTACTGGGTCAGACAAGACAAGAGCTAGATATGGAGAAGAGTGACATCTACTGTTTAAACCCACACATGAGGAATGTCACTTTGACAAGGCATCAGAGGGCAACCATGAAAAATTGGGAGGAAATAGAAGTTGCGCATGTGACCATTTAGTAGTTTTGGGGAAAAAATGCTACATAGTTTGATGAATAAGACTTGAGTGTGGGTCCACACCCCATTTGAATATGTGAAGTCTTTACTAAAACTATGGGTACAGCATGCCTAGATAACAACAAGCACTCTACTTCAATGTAATTAATTGTGAAGTGATTTGAACATTTTGACATCAGGTGTTACATACATGAATGGATTATGGTCAGCCTTGTTATTGGGGATGCGTGTCACTGCAGCCAAAAAAAGATTCCATTTATGTGTTGTGCTTGATGTAATTTATAAACAGAGTTTGGAGGAAAATATGAAAAGTATTTCAACAATTTACAGAAGACATCAACCTATTAGCGTAGTCTGCAGCAATGTAACCATGTGTTTACCATTTTCAGCTGTACGATTCAATTGGCAGTGAAGTTACTTTAATCTTACCAAAAGCCCACATTTTTCAGTGTTGGATTAAATCCTGATGCGTACATTCGCAGGTAATCACTGAAACAGCATGTAAATCAATGACTGCAGGTGGAAGACTGGAACTGATAAAGTGAGTCATCTACCACTTTGAGCATGTGTTCAACATGTGTGCTTTGTGTCACATTTGAAGGAATGCTTCATACTATCAGTTTCATAAATCTTCGATATATTGTCTAAATTGGAATCTGCTATAATTTATATAATAGCAGGGACTATTTAACATTTGATATCATGGAATCTTGGAAGGACTTTAATCTGAGAGAGAAATTCTTGACTATATTGGCTCATGTATCCTTTCATTTTTGTCAGTACTTTCATGGATGTTCAGTCGTTTGAACCTCTAGTGTCAGAAATGCCTGTCCTCTCCTCTTCTTCTTTGTTATCTTTGATACAATCCCTTTTCTCCTCAGACATGATAATAGGATAGTTAGGTTGATTTTGAGCTAAGACTGACAGAGCAGCACCTGATCACCTGCATCTCAATGTGAGGAAGTTGCAGTGATTTCGGTCTCATTAACACTGGCTCAAATCCAGCAAGCCGCCTCATGTGCCAACGCAGTTTGCCAGACTGCGGCAAACCAGCATGGGGCTGTCCCAGCTGGAAGAAAAGTAAGTGAGTGGGAGGGTCACAATTTGAGAGATTTATTTTGTTCATACTGAGTTGAAGAATGTGGCCATCTGATAGATTTGGAAAGATTGAGTGAGTTGGAAATGCACATTGCGACCTAAAATGGCAATTATAGCCCTAGGACCCTGATTTGGATATTAAAATGGGCCAAATGCCAGAAACAGGTTAGTGCTTTAGGCATCCAGAAGTAGTGTCTTTTCAAAATGCCAACTGCATCATTGGGTAACATGGCAGCAACCCTACAAACACTGCTTTGAGGCCTCTGTTAATGCCAGGTGAAACAAGTTAAAATCAACCCTAGTGGCTCTCAAAATAAGTCACTTGAGGGCTATCTCCTGCTTGTCTGTGCCTTTCAATTAACTACTTTTTGATTTGTTTTCTGACCTCACAACCCAGTGAGGACAGTTGCCAGAGATTAGAATCAGCAAAATTCCCTCTCTTATTCTCTCATACAAAAAGCAAGATGATGTTTTAGTAAGAGGCTGGGTTTTTCTAAAATACATGAAATAAGGCAAAAAAACACCCAGTTGTTCCCCGCTATGTGTATATGTGTGTGTGTGTGTGTGTGTGTGTGTGTGTATCAGATGCTCATTATGTGAGGAATTGTCAAAGTAAACCAAGGTCTCAGTACCTTCCAATACAGCTTCTTGGTGCATTCTTGAGAGTGTCATATTTTTTCTGCTCCTTCAGATTGTAAGGTTTACCAACAAAATAGTAACACTATGATAGCGTTATGACAAAAATGAAGTTGTTTATAGACTATGAAATTCGGCGTCTTTGGGTCTGCAGTTTCTGCACTAGGCATGCTGTTTTGGAACCAAAATTGTGTCTACTGCGCATGTGTGCGTGTGCATTTCTGCATGGCATGTGGCGGACGTCATCTTATTGAGGGTTTATTAAAAAATTATTCATTCACTGATGTGGGCATCACTGGAAAAGCCAGCATTTATTGCTCATCTCTAATTGCCCTTGAGATGGTGGTGGTGAGCCGCCTTCTTGAACTGCTTCTTGAACAATCCATGTGCTGCTCGGGAGGAAAAGGCGTGAGTAAGTACATCTGTCAGAAGTATGCAGGGTAGACGGATTGTGACTTTAGTCAGCGTGTAACAGCAGGAAGCACTCCTCACCATTTAAATAGACAAACAACTTGCAGATTAGTTGGTTAATTTCTACTGGCTCTGTTCGAATTTGTGGAAGCGCTTGGCGGTTTGAAGAGTTGGCTAAAATTGGTGGAGTGTACAGGGAGTGGCACTGCATGTGGACAAGGTTGTGACTACAAGCATTCTGTTTAGAGCATTTGCGCACAGTCATGGGTGCCATAGTTACAATTCCACTTGGACAGCATGAGAGGAAGATGGAGCAGAGGCAGCAAAGAAGAGGACAAGCTGCTCAGAGAAGAAAGAAGAGGAGAGGCAAAAGGGCTCTTGATAGGCGGCCCTTTCCTCATAGGGTTTTCCAAGAAGATTTCTCTTACCTCCACCTAAGCCAGGAGCAGTTTGTACGTTGTTTGAGCTTTATGAAGGAGGTGCTCGCAGAACTCTGCCACCTCTTGCAACTGAACTGCAGCCTCAATGCAGGACAAGGACCACACAGCCAACAGCTGTGAGGTTATCTGTGGTCCTGAGTTTTGTCATGTCAAGATCCATCCCAGTTCGCTGTCCAGTCCTGCATCAGCGGTGACAGATGCTCTTTATGTCAGGAGAGCAGAGTTCATTCTGTTCTCCCTGAACAAAGTGAATCAGGCAGAGCGTGCACGTGACTTTGCCAAGCAGATTTCCCCATGTTACAGAGTGTCAATGATTGATTGTGAAAGTGGCATTTAAATACTGAGATGTACCACAACTGTAAAGATTACACCTTTCTGAATATGCAGTTGGTGTTCAATCTCAGCACATCATGCTGGCCATTATTCTGGCAACAGTCATGATGCTTTTATTCTGCACGGATCTGCTGCTACCTCAGTCATTCAGTCACCATAAGAAACCAAAAGGTCAATGCTGGGTGAAAAGGGCTATCCACTATACACTAGCTAGTGAATCCACTCTGCAACCCAAGAACACAGGGAACAAATGTAAAATGACAGCCATGCTGTTAGGCGAATCATCATAAAGCAGATGATTGGGTTGCTGAAGCAGAGGTTCTGCTGTCTGGATCATTCTGGAGACGCCCTGAAGTATTCAACACTGCATGCGTCCCACTTTGCAGTAGTCTGCTGTATCCTCCACAATCTGGCCATCATGAGGAAACAGCCTTTGCCACCAGGCAAGCAGCCCAGGAGAAGGAGGGGGAAGGGCGGAGGCTGTTGGCACATCCCTGCTCTGGCTGGATTATCCATGATTGCCACAGTTCTCTTGAACACAATCTCAAATCTCCCATTAGTCAGCAGTTCCACACCTTATCATCCCTCTGTTATGGACCATCACAACATCCTGAAATAAAAACCACCAGGAAACAACTGTTCATTCCAACTTTATCCAATGAAGCATCCGATACTCTATCCAAGAGTCAACTAATTACTTTTGTGCATTCTCTTAACCATTGCAATCATTCTATGATTCTATTTCCAAAATTGAATATGATAATTATCTGAATAGAAAACAAAATGCAGGGCTATAGGGAAAGGTGGGGGAGTGAGATGGCTGAGTTGCCCTTGGAGAGAGCCAGCTTGGACATGACATGTTGAATAACCTTCTCCTGTGTTGTAACCATTTTATGACGGCTGTCTTGCAGGTGTCATTTCCTGTCCTAGTGCTCCTATACAGTGCTACCCCAGTAGCTACAGCATGGCTAATGGTAGATTGTTGACTTTTAGTGGGGTAAGTCTGCAGATGGACCCCGCGTCATTTCTATTTTCAGGTCGACGGGGGCGCAGCTGAATTGAGGTCATTTAAAAAGTGATTAACTGAATTAATGGACCTGCCCATCCACCCTTAAGGTTGGTGGGCAGGCCGGGAGCCCTGGCGGGCTTCAGAAAAAGCATGAAACCTCATCCATGGGCGGGATGAGGTTTCATGAGGGTTTTAAAATTTTTAATAAAGGTTTGAGTTTAAGTGATGGACATGTCCCAACTCATGTGACAGTGTCACATGAGGGGACGTCAGGGAAATTTTTTAAACATTTATGTTAAAACTTTTAATTCTGAGCCGATCTCCCTGAGGCAGCACTTAGCCTCAGGGAGATCAATGTGCTCTTTTGTGTGCATGCGCGAAAGAGTGCACTCCCAGCTGAGGGAATCCCCCCTGCCTGCGCAGGGAGTGCTTAGCGCTTCCTGGCAGACATCACGCTGGGCGAGCCTTAAGTAGCCCGCCCACGTAAAATGGCAGCGCACCCCCGATTGGGGACACCGATCGGAGACACGCCCTCTCCTGCACTTCCCCTCCAATGGGGGGGAAATTCTTCCCTTGGTACCAGGTACAAAGTCATTCAGAGGCTGAGTGGTAGTATTTCTTCATCTAAGAAGTGAGCAAATGTGTTTCAGGATCAAATTTAAGTTGAGAGCACAGGAGGAACATCTGTTGTTTTGCTATTTGGAGATGAAAGCAACATTTGTAAATTATGAATATACTCTTTGTAGAATGTGTTGTTCAGTTCCTGTTAAATGCTAAATAGCTTTGTTAATTTACAACCTGAATTAAATTTCACAGTGCATTTTTTCTACCAATGGAAGATGAGATTCAGTAATCTGGAATCCTGTAATGGGGGTTTTCTGGTCAACACCTGGGCCTTACTACCTGGATGTTTGGCAGGTTAAGGTACACTCTGATGCATTGGGTATTAGGAGTTTTCTTATCAAAGTGGCCAATGATGTGGAACCTGAGGAGAATATTAGCATAAAAACTAAATACAACCAATTGAAATCAGTAGCTTATTGCTACATGAGGAATCAACACAAATCAAAATCTCTGTACGTTTCAGTGGCACCCCTTGGGACATTCCTGAGAGTAGTAAAATATTGCTGTTTCGGGAGATTGTAGCAATTCACAAAAACAATATGCACAAAACAGTATGATAGGGCATTTACCTAAAGATTCTATGATGATGGAGATGTAGTCGAATCATCTATGTGGATATGAAGGTAGAATTTGTGAACATGTGATTTTGGACTGACTTCCAGATAAAATAGATAATGTTACATCATTCAATGCTTGTAAAATAGAATTGAAAGCTCTTCGTGTTAGCAGAAGGATTGAGGATTATAAAGATATAACTAGATGGAGATAATCAAATGCTCTGTGAAATATTATCCTTCCTGAGTAGCGCAGGCCATGAAAATCTCAAGCCAAGAAAAGCAACTTGTCCAGGATGTATAATGAAAGATGTCAGATTAGATGGTTAATGAAAACAGAACACCCTTGCAATACACAGCAGTTCTGTGCATGTATCAAATGGTTCTTTCTCATATTATTATTTTGTGCGACCATAGGACTGTGCACCATCAGATATGGTTCCTCCCTTTCTTGTTAACTTTTACTGGGTCACATGCAAGTTCATATAGCAGCTCAAAACCTGGCATCCATGAAGTACTGTAGGCCTTCAGCAGTAGCAGAATTATATTCATCCACAATCTGTAACCTCATGGACTGGCATATCCCTCAGTCTGCCATTACCATCAAGCCAAGGGATGAGCTTTGGTTCAATGAGGACCTCAGGAGAGCATTTCAGGAACAGCACGGGGCATACCTAAAAATGAGGTGCCAACTGGTGAAGCTACTATTGTCAGAATTATGAGGTTTATAAGATTATTGTGTTTTGGAGCTTTAAATTTACGGTAAATAAAGGGCATCTTATGATCTGTTCTGCAGTCTACCTGACTAACACTGGGTAGTTAAAAGAAAGGCTTAGATTGTGTTACTAAGAAGTTGCAAGGTATTTTCATTGGGAGACAATGGCAGCAGGTTCTGGGTTTGCAATGAGTAGACTTTGAGCCTCACAAAATTCCAGAAAGGTGTTGTAATTATCAGGTTGTAAACAGTTATGCTGTAAACTGTCCATTCACTTCTAAGGTGAAAGGTATTTGGGATCAAGGATAGCTAACTAGTATTTCTACCTAGATACAAGGCTAATGTGTTTCACGTTACCATGGGAAGAGGTAAGATGAAACCATTTTTGAGATCACGTTACAGACTTCCCAACACATCAGTGAATATCACAGACAGACAGCAGAGGCTCTGGGTGGTCAGCAGAGGGAAATGCTGCTTGACATTGTGAGCTACCACGGTTGTGTTTGGAGGGGTGGGGGGGAGATGGTTTCTTGTTGAAGAGACGCATCCTCTAGCCTTCTGTGGATTCCAGGAGATTGGTCCTGGTGTGGCCAGTGGAAGAAGAATCTTCAGAACAGGCTTTATTTATGGTGGTGGATTTAAGAAACTCTCTAAAAATTGAGGAAAGCGCCTGGAGATGGTCACTCAAAGTTATTACTCAGCAAAACAGGGATAAGAAAACCCATTGGAAGCTGGAAGCAACTGTGGACAATTTGCTATAAGGACTGTAGTTCCATCATGAGTGAAATGTGTCATAAGTGTAAAAGGGCAATACTCCTCTCTTTAGTTTCAAGTATAAGTTGCCAACAAAAAGTAAATAATGTTTAATCAATAGTGCTTTTAGTCATTTGTTACAGTAACAGTTTTAAAACGTGAAATCTTTGTCCTGTCAAGCTTTAAACTATCAACTGGAAGTTTGAATATCTTTTTAAATGTTATTGGTCTCTACAGAGATTGTTACAGAATGTAAGACTTCATTCATGCTAAACAGCGGCAGCAGAATGCGAGAGGCAGAGCTAAGCAATCCCACAATCAACAGATCAGATCAAAACTCCATAATCCTGCCACATCCAAGTGGTTGACTCTTAAATGCCATGTGAACAAGGGCAATTAGGGGTGGGCAATAAATGCTGGCCTAGCCAGAGATGCCCATATCCCATGAACGAAAAAAAATCCAGTTGTAAATGGTGGTGGACAATTAAACAACTTGGACAAGGATGGATCACAAACATCCCAATCCTTAACGATGGCTGAACCCAGCACA
This sequence comes from Cetorhinus maximus, assembly GCF_964194155.1. Classification (NCBI taxonomy): domain Eukaryota; kingdom Metazoa; phylum Chordata; class Chondrichthyes; order Lamniformes; family Cetorhinidae; genus Cetorhinus; species Cetorhinus maximus. The sequence goes on from NC_135886.1 coordinate 118,906,079, forward strand.
TTAGTGCAAAAGACATGGCTGAAGCATTTGCAACTAGCTTCAGCCAGAAGTGCGGAATGGATGATCCATCTTGGCCTCCTCCTGAGGACCCCAGCATCACAGATGCCAGTTTCCAGCCAATTCGATTCACTCCACATGATATCAAGAAATGGCTGAAAACATGGGCCTCTGACAACATCCGACAATACTACTGAAGACTTGCGCTCCAGTACTAGCCACACCCCTAGCCAAGCTGTTCCAGTGCAGCTGCAACATTGGCAGCTAGCCAACAATGTGGAAAATTACCCAAGTATGGCCTGTTCACAAAAATCAGGACAAATACAATTAGGCCAATTACCACACTGTCAGTCTACTCTCAATTATCAGCCAACTGATGGAAGGGGTAATTAAAAGTGCTATCAAGCAGCAGTTACTTTGCAATAATTTGCTCACTGGTGCTCATTTTGGGTTCTGTCAGGGTCACTTGGCACCAGACAACTTTACAATCTTGGTCCAAACATGGACGAAAGAGCTGAACTTCAGAAGTGAGGCCCTTGACATCAAAACAGCATTTGACAGAATCAGGCATAAAAGAGCCTTAGAAAAATTGAAGTCAATAGGAATCAGAGGGGAAATTCTCCACTAGTTGGAGTTATACCTAGTCCAAAGGAAAATGGTTGTGTTTGCTGGATGTCAATCAGCTCAGCCACAGGACATCATTGCAGGAGTTCCTCAGGGTAGTGTCCTTCAGGTGCTTCATGAATGATGTTCCCTCCAGCATAAGGTCAGAAGTGGGGATGTTTGCTGGTGATTGCACAATGTTCTGTACCACTTGCAACTCCTTAGATACTGAAGCAGTCCATGTTCATATGCAGCAAGACGTGGACAACATTCAGATTTGGGCTGATAAGGGGCAAGTAACATTTGCGCCACATAGTGCCTAGCAATGCCCATCTCCAACAACAAAGAATCTAATCACCTCCCCTTGACATTCAATGGCATCGCCATCATTGAATCCACCACCATCAACGTCCTTGGGGTTACCATTGACCAGAAACTTAACTGCATCAGCCATATAAATACTGTGGCTACAAGAGCAGGTCAGAGGCGGGGAATTCTGTGATGATTTTCTCATCTCATTACTCCCCAGTGCCAGTCCACCATCTACAAGGCACTTGTCAGGATTGTGATGGAATAATCTCCACTTGTCTGGATGTGTGCAGCTGCAATACCGACATCCAGGACAAAGCAACATGCATGTGCCGCACCTCATCCACCAAATTAAACTTTCACTCTCTCCACCACCAGCACACAGTGGTGGCAGTGTGTACCATATAAAGATGCACTGCAGCAACTCACCAAGACTCCTTCAACACCACCTTCCATCCTCCAACCTTTACCACCTAGAAGGGCAAGAGTAACAGACACGTGGGAATACCACCACCTCCAAGCTATATACCATCTTAACTTGGAACTATATCGCTGTTCCTTCTGGGTCAAATCCTGGAACTCCCTTTGTAATAGCAGTGTTCGTCTACCAGATGGATTGCAATGGTTCAAGAAAATGACTCACCGTCTTCTCGAGGGCAATTAGGAATGGGCAATAAATTCTGGCCTAGCCAGCAACACTCATCCCATGAAAGAATAAAAAAGTTATTTCCTCTGGGTGCAATCTGGCAATGTTGGTGAGAATAATTCATCCCATTGCAATCCTTCATGGTGTGATGTATAAAAACTGTGCCACGAAAAGACCTGATCCTGGCTACAACACAACTAGTTACACGTTAGATCTGCAGTGTTGAAGTGGCTGAAGCCTAACTTTGGATGTTGTTTTCAAACAATTTGTGGATTGCAAATTACTTGGATCATGTTCCTGCCTCCAAAATCAACAAGGAGACACAGGAAACCAGCAATAAAAGTACTTCACCTTGCTTCCTTGTTAAAATTAAGTAGACTAGAATAAATAGAATAAAGTGCTTTATGTGGGAAAAGATATAAAGTTGAAATAAAAACAAAAGAGTGAGATTGCACTCTTCCGATGACTTAGCCAATACTTACCTCAATGTTAGAAAGCAAGCTGGGTCAGAATGCCCCAGTAGCTGGCAGGCGCCAAGTTGTTCCAGGTTGCATTTGGGTCCTCTCAGGCTTGAACTCCTAGAGTTGCCAAGCATGGGCCCTTCATTGAGTCAATGCAACCTATCATCTCCCTCTCCCTTGTATCAGCCATTGACGGAGCAACAAAGGAGTAGAAACAATGGAGTAATTCAACGTGGATCTAAAGGATTTGCACTGTTGAGCGCTGGTTCCTAAAAAGTGCCATAAGCCAAATGTGCAAAGGGAAGCCCCTATCTCCAAGGAGCCAGGCTTTAATTTGCTATGCAGGAACACAGAGCCGTGAATATTGACTGAAGCAATTGAAGAGCAGCATGGCAGCTGTTAGGAAACAAAAGCATGATCTGCACAATATGCTGCTGGTCATCACACATCATCATTAATGAACATTTATAAAGTGCAACTCCTTACAATTCATTAGGGCAGGAGCATTGTGAAAAGGAGCAGGCATGGGTGCATTCAATGACATGCTGCATGTACAGGAGTTCTGTAATCTCTTAATCTCATATAACCATAATACCGTAGAAGTCTATTGCACAGAAGGAGGCCATTCAGCCTATCATGACTGTGTCAGCTCTTTGCAAGAGCAATCCAAAACTAATCCCAGCCTCTCCCTGTGGACTTGTATCTTCCTTTTCTTCAAATATTTAACTAATTTTACCTTAAAAGAAACAAAGGCATCAAGGGATTTGGAGCAAAGACTGGTAAATGAAATTGTGGTACAAATCAGCCTTGATCTAAATAAGTAGTAGCACAGGCTTGAGGGGCTGGGTGACCTTCTTCTGTCCTGATGTTCCTGTCCCTAGATCTATTTCGGAATCACAGAAGATCTTTATTACAATATCCATGGATTTATATAAGGAGGGAAGGAGGCAATAGAATAATACTGTGATTCAATCATAGATTGTTCCAAAGTTGAAAATCATCAAAAATGTGAATCTAATGTAGGTACCAAAAATATGGTCCAGCATTGACCCAAGTCTACATTTACAGTTCTTTTTATATTTGTTTATGGAATGTAAGTGGCCCTGACAAGGTCAGTATTTATTTCTTATCCTTAATTGCCCTTGAGTGTTAGCTCTAGAATCTTTATTTGATTCTTGTTCTTCGCATGAAATGGAGATTGCTGGTTCAGCAAAGGTAAGTGTATAGATCATTACACACCCATAATTTTTTAACCCAGCAGTATAAATAGCAGTGCAATACAGTGTGAAGCACTGAACAGATTCAATGGAATTTGACTTTGTGATCCAGAATAGGATGGACACTGGGAGCCAACTTCTGGGAGGCAGAGGGCAAAAAAGCAGCTTTGGGGAAAAGAAGCAGAAATCCCATAAAAAATATCAATCTTGAAAATGATACAAAGGTAACTGGTGTAATGCTGGGGTGTGTCTTTACGAGTCAATACTTTAAAATCTTCTTTTTCACTGTTCACTGTTACTTAACTGTGCTCACCTGATGTGTACGCATGTCATTTTGCAAAGACTCCACTGGATAGTGATCATGAATTGAAACCCTGGCTTTAGCTCCTTATTTTCTTGCAGTGAACAAACATGGCACCTACGTACATGGCTATCCATTTTCGAACTCATAAATAGATCTTAACAGAAAAAACCACTAATGGGGAGAGGTATTGAATGCATAATAAGGATATAGTCATTGTAAATTTTCATTAAGTTTAATCAGACTTTGAAAAAAAATCACCTGTTCAATACTACTTGTATAGTGTTATTATGTTAAATGTTAATAGTACATAGGTATGCCATGCAATGGGATCAGTGCAATTGATTAACTGCTCTCCAGGGTAGTTTCCTTCTGTCACAGTTGCCATGGTGACAGAACATGCCTGAATTGGCTGGTCTATCCTCGTCTCTCTACTGTAGCATTAAATCACCACATACTTAACTGAAGGTTTATTTTATAGCCCATTTACAAATACTGATTGTGGTAATTCCTACTTTAAACCTAAAGGAAGCCTAATTGTTATCAACAGCATGTTGAATTTAATGGGTCTCAGACACTTACTGTAGCAGTTTATTAATGCAATCACATTTATATGAAGCTGCCAATGATCTAAAACAGTGAGCAATGTAACAGGCTTGGCATGATGCATGTATATTAGTAGTTCTCAAATATGCTACGATACAACTATCCAGGACTGGCATCCTCAGCATTTATTGTTCTGCAATTTCTTGTTGCAGGCAACAGAAATAGGAGGGGAAAAGTCTTTAAGAAGGACAATAATTAATGAAGAGCGTGTTACAATATATCAGGAAGATGTCCCTCCTGGATTTGAGCTGTTGGTGTTTAAGGGAAAGGATTTTCATGTGGTCAGTGTGCTGCAGTTAAAATGATTTTTGAAAAATGTTCCCACCAGTTGTCAGGATAATGCATTTATATGAGGGTCTTTATAGCTGTTGAGCAGCAATTATCTGAAATCCTGTGTATAATGAGTGTAAATAATTTATCCTTTAATCAGCATCACTATAAACAGATTATCTGATCATGATCACGTTGCTGTTTGTGGGACCTTAATGTGTAGAAATTGGCTTTGTGTTTCCTACATTACAACTGTTGACTACCTTTCAAAAGTATTTCTCTGACTGTAGAGTGATTTGACATTTCCTGAGGTTGTGGAAAGCGAACACAAGTCTTTCTTTAAGTTGTTGTTAGGGATGTGGAATGTGCAGTGCAGCCTATATAAAGAAAGCTCAGTGTGCATAATGCAGTGGCAGACCAAGGGGTAATAACGTAAGAAAGGACCAGTGCTTAGCTCATTCACCTGACTCCAAGATAACTTCACGGCATGTTTGATCAATCATTTTAATTATACTTTTCAAGAATGTTTAAAGCAGGACACTCTGAAACAAGCAAACAAATAAATCAGCAATGCATGTCACCCAGGCACGGTAGAACACAGACATGGACCTCCAAGACTTACTCACAGAAATTGAATTGAGATGCAGACTCCTGGGCATCCATTTCAGCAAGCCTGGCACTTGTGCCACATAGCAGAAGGTGGCACTCCCCTCTCACCCCAACTAATGGCACAAGAAGCACAGTGACTTCACCAGGCCAAGCAAATTAGAACCCAGGGCACACTTCCTGTTCATCCTTAGCAAAGCATGGCGTATCCACACTCATCACCCACTAAAAGGAACACTTGTATAACTAACACTTGTACAACTAACATTCATGACATGCCTCTGGCTTTCCTCTTCACGGAACAATGCCACTGGAATTACTAGGCTTCCCAGGAGAAAATTTGAGGGATACAAGTGGCTGCCTCTTCCTCTTACAGGCATATGCCCTTATGCATATGACATAGTGTTCCTAACACCACCTTCTCCTAATTTGGCTGTCTTGAATGCAGCCATCACGGGGCCTGCTATGCTCATACGGCTACATCTACATACAGTCGAATCTGGTGGTCCTTAAAGGAGGCCAGTACCAAAAATAATAAGCTTTTTATAAAAAATACTTACCTGAATCTGGAACTGGGAGAAGCCACTTCCAGCTCCACAGCAAAACCAAAATTATTTACTGGCCTCCAGTCCAGTACCCCCATATCACCTCCTCCCTCCCAATCAGCTCCCCTCATGATCGTACCCCATCACCCACTGATTGCCTGCCCCTCAGTTGTATATCGTAAGGGCTGATCATATTGTGTTATTGTTCTTTCTGTTGGGAAGTGTTCAATAACATGGCTGACTAAGGTAAAGAACCTGTGTGAGTTATTTCCAGCATAAAACACCACATCCTCCTTTCAGAGCCTACCTGAGAGCTACTGCCGTACAGCAACCCAAAATTTGAGTCGACTTCTCCAGAACATTGCCTGGGAGCGTGAAGCATTTATCTACAGCCCACTGGTTTAATTTTGAGGCCCAATATCAAGGGGGCCTTGGGTCTACTGTACTAGTTTGCATCAACCATCAGGCTGGCACTATCCGAATTCACATGCTGCCTCCCTTGCCCAAGCAAAAGAATCAATTTTGAATGTCGAGTACTCAATCAATCAGACGGACACATTTTCATGCAGTGTGATTTGATTGCTGTTATAGAGTTGATCTTCAGACAACTTTTCTTATTGGAAACATTTAACTTTATTTACAAGAAAGCAGCAGCAACTACGTGCATCAAACTCCATAACTAAAGAAGAACCCCCTCGTAGAGGTTCCCCGCGCTGCTTACACATTGGTTTACACAGATCATGTGATCTTACAACACAGGATTATTCTTAAAGCTACAGTCCTACATTTCCCAAAACGATAATTACTGCATTCCTGCCCCTTTAACTTTTCTATACATTTTGTATTTACAAGGATAATTATCTCATGACATTACAATATTTACACAGTTCATGAAATTACAAGTTCAGTCTTTCAGATGTTTTCCTGATCCATGTGGAACGTCGCAGCTCCATGACTTCAGATTCTACTGTAGGAAGCACATTCTCTGGAACCCCCCACATTAACATCAGGTAGTTCATTAGGCACATGCAGTTCAGTGTCTTCGACTCTGACAAAGACATCGGGCATGTCTATCCTTGGTTGAGCAACTTCAACAGGAACCACAGATTCAGCAATGGCTACATTTTGTTGGGGTATCTCTCTTCTTCAATGATCCACACGCTTATGGGTGATCTGGCCCTCCACTTCCATGTGGTATGACAATGGTCCGGTCACAGAACTCACTTTACCAGGTAACCACTTTGGTCCTCCACCGAAATTCTTTACAAATACTGCTTCCCCAACAGTAAATTGTTGCTCACGACTGTGCAAATCATGAGTCACATTTTGGTTCCCTTGACTTTTCTCCACTTTCCCCCCCCAAATTGGGAAGTATTTGGCTTAGTCTTGTCTGAAGATGGCGCCTCATCAGTAATCATGCAGGTGTTGTTCCTGTCATAATGTGGGGGGTCATTCTGTTGTGAAATAGAAAATGAGCAAGCTTAATCTCCAATGAATCACCTGTTAACTTTTTCATTCCTGCCTTAAAAGTTTATACTGTCCTTTCCACCAGTCCATTTGATGATGGATGGTACGGAGCAGTCTTCCTGTGCTTGATACTGTTAAGGCTGATAAATCTTTGAAACTCAGTGCTCATAAATGCAGTCCCATTATCTGTGACGATTACCTCTGGCAATCCGTGGGTGGGGAAGCTCTGGCCTAGTTTTTCTATAATAGTGCCGGACGTTGGCGACTTTACCTCATAAAGGTCTAATCACTTGCAATGAGCATCTATAATCAGTAGAAACATGGCTCTAAGGAAAGGGCCTATGTAATCAATGTGCAATTGCACCCAGGGTCTACCAGGCCACTCCCATGGGTGTAATGGGACTGCCACTGGCAACTTTTGTAGCTGTTGACATTGCACACAGTGTGTCATCACATTTTCAATATCGCCATCCATGCCCAGCCACCAAAGATAACTCCGTGCTATTGTCTTTATCTGGGAGGTCCCTGGATGAACTCTGTGTAGCTCCACTAAAAGTGGTTCCCTTCCTTGTGCAGGAACTACTATCCGTGCACCCCATAATAGAATACCATCTTGACTGCACACTTCGTGTCTTTGGTTGAAAAACGGCTTCAATTCATCAGAGACTAGTTTCTGGGGCCATCCATGTAACACTTGGACTCTCACTCAAGACAGGACTGGATCACGATTCATCCAGTTTCTTATCTGCCTGGCACAGACTGGTGAGGAATCTATGAAATTCTTCACTAATATGAGCTCCTGTGGGATTGGGACATGTTCATCATTCTCTTACAAAGGAAGGAGACTTAGGGCATCGGCATTTGTTATATGAATCCCTGGTCAGTGTACAAATGTGTATTCATATGCTGCCAAAATTAGGATCCATCTTTGTATTTTTGCAGAGGCTATGGGAGGTATAGCTTTTTCCTCGCTAAACAGACCCAAAAGTGGTTTGTGGTCTGATACTACCGTGAAATGTCGCCTGTGCACATATTGGTGGAATTTTTTACACCAAAAATAATTGACAGGCCTTCCTTTTCGATCTGAGAATATCCTTTTACAGCTGTGGTAATTGTCCTGGATACATAGCCTCTTGGCCTCTCTTTACCGTCGTCCATGTTGTGAGATAGTACCGCTCCCACTCCATAGGGGGATGCATCGCAGGTTACCACCAATTCCTTCCTCTGGGCATAATGCACTAACAAATTTGAAGAGTGTAAGAGCTGTTTTACTTTCATGAAGGCTTCTTTTTGGGGTGCCTCCCAAAACCAACACTGGATTTTTCTGAGCAGTGAATGTAGAGGGACTAGAACTGTGGATAAATTTGGTGGATAAACTTCAGAGGTGTTCTTGGGTGCAGGTGCCTCTCTTATTGCTTTAACCTTGTATTCAACCGGATATAACCCTTCAGCATCTACGTGGTGGCCCAAATAAATGACTTCATTTGCTTGAAAAGTGCATTTTTCCTTCTTCAGGCACAGTCCTGCTTCTAAAAATTGTTTTAGGACTTCCTCTAGGTTAGCCAAGTGTTCCTTTTCTGTGAACCCAGTTATCAGTACATCGTCCAGGTAGACCACAACCTGAGAGGTAGTCCCTGTAGTAAGCTCTTCATTGTCCTCTGAAAAATGGCACAGGCTGAGGAAACACCAAAGGGTAGGTGTGTCTATTGATATAACCCTTTGTGGGTATTTATGGTTACAAATTCCCAGGAGGCATTATCCAGTTCCAGTTGCTGATATGCGTGACTCACGTCAAGCTTTGTATGCATTGTCCCTCCTGCTAGTTAGTCTCTCTGTTGACTGTTAGTTTATAGTCCCCACAGATCCAGACGGTCTGGTCTGCTTTAAGGACAGGGACTATGGGTGCTGCCCACTCTGAGAACAGAACCGCTTTTATGACACCCAGCCTGGCTAGCCAGTTCAACTCAGTGTCAACCTTCTCTCTCAGGCCGCATGGCGCCAGTCAGGAAGCGAGGGGTTGCTTCTGGGTCCACATAAATCTCAACCTGTAGGCCTTGGATTTTTCCCAGTTCATCCTTGAAGACGGTGTCATTTTTTAGCAGCTCTGGTATTCCACCTGCTCACAACTGGAAGATTTCAGACCAGATTAATTTAATCTCCTTCAATCAATCACGCTCTAGCAGGCTTGGCCCTTCACCTTCTACCACCATCACTGGGAACTGTGCCGATTGGTGTTTATAATGAACAGTTCTATGATGATAATATTTACTTGGATTTCTTCGCCTGTGTACGTTTTCAACTTGGAAGATGTTTGTTTCAAATTTAATTGTTGATCACCTTTATTTAAATATCTGAAAGTATGTTCTCCTATTACAGCGGTAGAAGCACCCGTGTCTTCTTCCATTTTTAATGGTTTACCATTCACTTGCACTGTAATAAAGATTCGCTCTGTCTTCCCAACTTTCATGTTGAATAATGAATAAATGTCAGGATTGGTTGTTTCTGGCTTTTCTACGCTATAGACTTCATTGGACTTTGTTTGCTGCTTGGAGGCCTGTTTAAATCTTGCTTTGCACTGTCTCATTATGTGTTCACTTCTGTGACAAAAATGACATTCTACTTTTTTGAATTGCCAATCACTAGAAGGCTGATTATTTCCATGTCAATTAAAGCTAGTTTTCGATTTAGTTGCTAAACTGTTTCCTCTCATTTTTCAGTAAGCGGGGGCTGTTTCCTGCTTTGCGGCGGAGTACTGGCTTTTCGCACCATTTTCAACCGACTGTTCCGACCTGGAGAACGGTGCCGTTGCTTGTGAATCCCTTACAGAGCTTTCCATCGCAAGTGCTATTTCTAATGCCTCTTAAAATTAAGATTCACTTCAGCCAGCAATCTTCGCTGAATAGTGTCTTCCTGCACGCCACATACTAAATGATCTCTGAGCATGTCATTCAGGGTTTCACCAAAATCACAATATTCTGTTAGTTGCTTTAATTTCACCATGTAGGTAGCAATTATCTCCCCTGAGGCTCTATTCCGTGAATTGAACCTAGACCTCTGCATTGTGACTTAGGACTTGGATTGAAAATGTCCCTTAACAAAGTCTACTAATTCACTGAAAGTCTTCGAATCGGGGGCCGTCAAGCTTTGAATTAAACTATAGGTCTTGCTCCCACAAATACTCAGGAGAATCGCTCTCCTCTTTTCCTCCCCCGTGATTTTATTAGCTTGAAAGGACAACGCAAGACGTTCTATATATTGAGACCAATCGCTGTGGTTGGCTCAAAAGGATCGATTCTGCCAAACTATGGCATTTTGGATGAGTATATCTTCTTTTATTTTTATCAAACATAGATACAATCGCTGAGCGAGGTACAGCACCGAATCTGGTTTATCCTCGTCACCAGTTAATTATAGAGTTGATCTTCAGACAGCTTTTCTTAGTGGAAACATTTAACTTTATTTACAAGACAGCAGCAGCAACTGCACATGTGCATCAAATTCCATAACTAGAGAAGAACTCCCTCCTAGAGGCTCCCCGCATTGCTAACACATTGGTTTACACAGATCATGTGATCTTGCAACATAGAATTATTCTTAAAGCTACAGTCCTACATTTCCCAAAACTATAATTACTACAATTGCTTATGTCATATGGTTCTGGGAAAGTGCTGATATATCTTTGCTCATTAATTATTTTGTTGATAAGCTCCTAGATCCTACAATTTAAAGCACAATGAAAATGATCAGGTGAGCCCTCTATCACGGTAGAGAATAGATACCGGTGAGATTGAATGAAGATTAGAGAAAGCAACAGATTGATCAGGCAAATGTTGGTCTCACTGAGTATGCCTCTGATTTCAGTTTCCATTTTGAAACAGTTGGTACAAGTATATAGCAGGTAAGCTGAGCCCCAGTAGTGTGTTGTTTTCTCCCTAAAACTTAAGAAATTTTACTGATTTTTATCTACTTCAGGAGGATGAAAAGGTGAGTAAAATTCACAAGGATACGAACCTACCTCAAGGATGCTCAAATGACTCAGCAACTTGTAGCAAATGTTTTCTTACATTGCAAAGCACCATTTTGAAGCACATAGAAAATAAAAGATTAAGCTCCAACAAATATTTTTTTAATTCGCTGGGTGTTTCTAGCATATTCTACTTTTATTTCAGGTTTCCAACATTTCTTTATCTCTACAATTCTGACAGATTAGGTTTACAGCAGAGGGGCTCCTTGCAATCGATCCTTTTGAGCCAGATCAGGGTATTTTCCAGCCTTCAATCACACGACTATGAGTGTACACTTTACTGCAAGTTCAAAAATGGGTGTGGTCTTATAATTGTTACAATATCAGACTAAGCCAGTAGAATGCTGTATTAGCCAACATGAAGTTACAGATCACTAGTGAGTGCCACCATATGTTCAAAAATAGAAATTACACTGGCCACATTGTATGTGTATGAATATACATGTACCTTACAATGAAGAATGTATTACTGTTAACAATTTAGAGCAGCCAGGCTCTAAAGAAACTGACAAAGGTATATTTTATATTAACAGATGGTTGAACAATTCACACATTAATCAGGGCAGCACAGAGGCACTGGAAACATGGTGGGGTTCCTTTTCTGAAGAATTTTGTTGGCAAGAAGAATTTGCAATGAGGAAAGTGATGTTTCAGCATAGAAGTGCATTTAGTGGTCCCTGTTGGTTAATATCACCCTGACTGCAGATAGGTCTAGTTTCAGTTCCATCACTAGATTTCCTATGTACAGCCGTCAACAAATAATGAATGCTCAATAATGAATCAACAAATAATGAATGCTCAATAATGAATCAACAAATAATGAATGCTCAATAATGAATCAACAAATAATGAATGCTCTAATAGAAAACAATGCTTTCAATTTTTTAATCATTTTGGTCAGCTAGCTGTCTGTGATTCACAGAAACATATTTAACAGACAACACACAGGTACAGTTTATGCTTGCCCAATATGGAGTGCACATAATCTCTCCATTGTGACACAGTCTGGTTACATAAGTCTGTAAGAGCTTGGATGCAGAATGACAGACACAAGGCTGTGACCGCAAACGAGACTCCAGGATGGTATGTTGCCTCCCTGGTGCTAGAGTCAAGGGTGTCTCAGAGCGGCTACAGGACATTCTGAAGGGGGAGGGTGAACAGCCAGTGGTCGTGGTACACATTGGTACAAACGACATAGGTAAAAAAAGGGATGAGGTCCTAAAAGCAGAATATAGGGAGTTAGGAAGTAAGTTGAAAAGTAAGACCTCAAAGGTAGTGATCTCAGGATTACTACCAGTGCCACGTGCTAGTCAGAGTAGAAATAGCAGGATATATCAGATGAATACGTAGCTGAAGAGATGGTGTAAGGGTGAGGGTTTCAGATTCCTGGGACATTGGGACCGGTTCTGGGGAAGGCGGAACCAGTATAAACTGGATGGGTTACACCTGGGCAGGACTGGAACTGATGTCCTAGGGGGAATATTTGCTAGAGTGGTTGGAGGGGGTTTAAACTAAAATGGCAGGGGGATGGGAACCTATGCAAGGAGTTAGAGGAGGGGGAATCAAGGACAAGAACAAAAGACAGAAAGGGGAATAAGAAAAGTGAGAGGCAGAGAAATCAAGGGCAAGAATCAAACAGGGCCTCAGTGAAAAATAGTGGGAACGGGACAAGTAATGTTAAAAAGACAAGCCTTAAGGCTTTGTGCCTTAACGTGAGGAGCATTCGCAATAAAGTGGATGAATTAATCGCGCAAATAGATATAAACAGGTATGATATAGTCAGGATTATGGAGACATGGCTGCAGGGTGGCCAGGGATGGGAACTGAACATCCAGGGGTATTCAGTATTTAGGAAGGACAGACAAAAAGGAAAAGGCGGTGGAATTGCATTGCTGGTTAAAGAGGAAATTAACGCAATAGTGAGATAAGACATTAGCTCCGACGATGTGGAATCTGTATGGGTAGAGCTGAGAAACACTAAGGGGCAAAAAACGTTATTGGGGGTTGTATATAGATCCCCAAACTGTAGTGGTGATGTTGGGAATGGCATTAAACAGGAAATTAGAGATGCATGCAATAAAGGAACAAACCGCCCCCCCACCTTAGACCAGCTTATATTTCACCTTTCTCCTAACTATACTCAGTTCTGCCGAAGGGTCATGAGGACTCGAAACGTTAACTGATTTCTTCTCCACCGATGCTGCCAGACCTGCTGAGTTTTTCCAGGTAATTCTGTTTTTGTTTTGGATTTCCAGCATCCGCAGTAGCTTTTAGCTTTTTGTTTTTATCTATAATTATGGATGACTTTAAACTGCATATAGATTGGGCAAATCAAATTAGTAACAATACTGTAGAGGAGGAATTCTTGGAGAGTATATGGGATGTTTTTCTGGACCAATACATTGAGGAACCAACTAGAGAACAGGCCATCCTAGACTGGGTTTTGTGTAATGAGAAAGGAATAATTGGCAATCTAGTTGTGCGAGGCCCCTTGGGGATGAGCGACCATAATATGATAGAATTCTTCATCAAGATGGAGAGTGACGTGGTTGATTCTGAGACTAGGGTCCTGAATCTTAATAAAGGAATCTACGAGTTGGTTATGATGGATTGGGAAATGTTACTTAAAGGGATGATGGTGGATAGGCAATGTCAAACATTCAATGAGCGCATGGGTGAACTACAACAATTGTTTATTCCTGTCTGGCGCAAAAGTAAAACAGGAAAGGTGGCCAAACTTTGGCTTACAAGGGAAATTAGAGATAGTATTAGATCTAAGGAAGAGGCATACAAATTGGCTAAAAAAAAAACAACAGACCTGAGGATTGGGAGCAGCTTAGAATTCAGCAAAGGAGGACCAACGGATTGATTAAGAAGAGAAAAATAGAGTACCAGAGTAAGATTGCTGGGAACATAAAAACTGACTGTAAAAGTTTCTATAGGTATGTGAAGAGAAAAAGATTGGTGAAGACAAATGTAGGTCCCTTACCGTCTGAAACACGGGAATTTATAATGGGGAACAAAGAAATGGCTGACCAACTAAACACATACTTTGGTTCTGTCTTCACAAAGGAAGACACAAATAACATACCAGGAACGTTGAGGAACACAGGGTTTAGTGACAGGGAGGAACTGAAAGAAATCAGTATTAGTAGGGAAATGGTGTTTGGGGAAATTGATGGGATTGAAGGCTGATAAATCCCCAAGGCCTGATAATTAACATCCCAGAGTACTTAAGGAAGTGGCCCTAGAAATAGTGAATGCATTGGTGGTCATCTTCTGCGATTCTATAGACTCTGGAACAGTTCCTACAGATTGAAGGGTAGCTAAGGTAACCCCACTATTTAAAAAGGGAGGTAGAGAGGAAACAGGGAATTATAGACCAGTCAGCCTGTTGTCGGTAGTGGGGACAATTCTAGAGTCCATTATAAAATATTTAATAGCTGAGCACTTGGAAAATAGTGGCAGAATCGGACAGAGTCAGCATGGATTTACAAAAGGGAAATCATGCTTGACAAATCTACTGGAATTTTTTGAGGATGTAACTAGTAAAGTTGATGAGGGGGAGCCAGTGGATATGGTTTATTTGGACTTTCAGAAGGCTTTCGACAAAGTCCCACATAAGAGATTGGCGTGTAAAATTAAAGCGCATGGGATTGGGGGTAATCTATTGAGATGGATAGAAAACTGGTTGGCAGACAGGAAACAAAGAGTAGGAATAAATAGGTCTGTTTCCGAATGGCAGGCAGTGACTGGTGGGGTACCGCAGGGATCGAGGCTGGGACCCCAGCTATTCACAATATATATTACTGATTTAGATGAGGGAACTAAATGTAATATCTCCAAATTTGCAGATGACACAAAGCTGGGTGGGAGGGTGAGCTGTGAGGAGGATGCAGAGATGCTTTAGTGTGATTTGGACAAACTGAGTGAGTGGGTAAATGCATGGCAGATGCAGTATCATGTGGATCAATGTGAGGTTATCCACTTTGGGAGTAAAAACAGGAAGGCAGATTATTATCTGAATGGCTATAAACTGAGAGAGGGGAATGTGCAACCAGCACTGGGTGTCCTTGTTATCCAGTCGCTGAAGGTAAGCATGCAGGTGTAGCAGGCGGTAAAGAAGGCAAATGGTATATTGGCCTTCATAGCCAGAGGATTCGAGTACAGGAGCAGGGATGTCTTGCTGCAATTATACAGGGCCTTGGTGAGACTACACCTGGAATATTGTGTGCAGTTTTGGTCTCCTTATCTGAGGAAGGATGTTCTTGCTATCGTGGGAGTGCAGCGAAGGTTTACCAGACTGATTCCTGGGATGGCGGCACTGACATATGAGGAGGGATTGAGTTGGTTAGGATTATATTCACCGGAGTTCAGAAGAATGAGGGGGGGGGATCTCATAGAAACCTATAAAATTCTAACAGGACTAGACAGGGTAGATGCAGGAAGGATGTTCCCGATGGTGGGGGAGTCCAGAACCAGGGGTCACAGTCTGAGGATACAGGGTTGACCATTTAGGACTGAGATGAGGAGAAATTTCTTCACCCAGAGAGTGGTGACCCTGTGGAATTCGCTGCCACAGAAAGTAGTTGCCGCCAAAACATTGTATGTTTTTAAGAAGGAGTTAGATATAGCTCTTGGGGCGAAAGGGATCAAAGGATATGGGGAGAAAGTGGGAGCAGGCTATGGAGTTGGATGATCAGCCATGATCATGATGAATGGCGGAGCAGGCTCAAAGGGCTGAATGGCCTATTCCTGCTCCTATTTTCTATGTTTCTATGTTTCATTAAGGATTTGGTCCGGAGTGCAGAAGGATGGAGCTTGGGTGCCACAATAGATGCCATCAGCACAGATGAACTTGTGGGACATGGTTGTTGGCAGATCATTTGTATATATGTTGAACAGGGTTAGGGCTAACACTGTGGTAGTCTGTTGGCCTGTCTTCTCCATGTATTTTCCCCTTGTCCAAGGTGTACTCTGAACCTTCTGTTGAGAAGAAGTGTTTCAACAACTGTCTCGACCCAGTTTGGAAGCGCTCTGAACAGCTTTAGGAGCAGGCCAGTGTGTCACACTGTATCCTAGGCAGCTGTGAGGTCCAGTAGCACGATGTCAGTCCTTGGGTTCTCTTGGAAGCCATTTTCGATGTAGGTGGTGAGTGCTAGAACTTGATCTCATGTGCTGCGCCCCTTATGGAAACCAGCTTGGTGGACATTAGGGATGGTTTATACTTCCGGAGATATGCGTTGTAAGATAGGACGCTCAAAGATCTTAAAGCACACAGAAAGTAGTGAAATTGTTCGATAGCTAGCCGCCAATGTGAGATCTTATCCAGGTTTTGGAAGGGGAATGATTTTTTGCCATACGCCACATCTTTAGGAGTGAGTTTGAGCTGATGGTTCTTGTGTAGAACTGATTCAGCCAGGTACAAGAACTTTCTTATTTAGCCACGGATGACTCTCAAAGAGTCTTTCTTTTTCACTGGGATAAATTTTTGCTGAGAGTTATTAAATATCTCCATCATCCGCCACCTTCGAAATTGACTCCCTCCGCCACTGATGCACAGTTGCAGCAGTGTGTACCATCTACAAACTGCTTTGCAGCAACTCACCAATACTCCTTCAACAGCATCTTCCAAACCTACAAACTCTACCACCTATAAGGACAAGGGCAGCAGATACTATACCACCGTTCCTTCACTGTTGCTGGGTCAAAATCCTGGAACTCCCTAAAAGTATTGTGGATGTACCTGCACCACATGGACTGAAGCTCACCTCCTCAAGTGCAATTAGGGATGGGCAATAAATGTCAGCCTAGCCAGTGAAGCCCACATCCCATGAAAGAAGAAAAACAGTCTGCCGCTGCATCTCTACTGCCTTACTTTTTAACCTAGTTTCCCAGTTCACTTTAGCCAGCTCTGCTTTCATACCCTTATAACTACCTATATTTAGGTTTAATACATTAGTCTTAGACCAACACTTCTCCCCTTCAAAATGAATGTGAAATTCTATCATGTTACGATTGCTGTCACCTCGAGGTTCCTTTACCATGAGGTTATTTATTAATCCTGTCTGATCCCGTAGTGATGCTCTGGGAGCCATTATAAAAGTTCCCCAGATTCATATCCGTTCGCTCTTTGTGCATTGAAAGGCTGAGGAGCTGTGAGATTTCAGAGTCATAGTAGAAACAGTTTAAGTTCCTAGCAACAATGTCAGATCTGTTCTCAAAAAATAAAGACTTGCATTTATATAGCACCTTTTATGACCTCAGAATGCCCAAAATGTTTTACAGCTGATTAAATACATTTGAAATGTAGCATTGCTGTAATATAGAAACTGGAGGGTCCATCATTGTGAGTCCCATTGCAGTATTCATAGATGTGACCAAAAGCTCCATATTTGACTGCATTGGTTCAAAACCATACTAGACAAGACTGCAAGAATTAGAGCAGGATTCCTCCATGCCCAGTACCATTGTGTGCAAACTAGTTAGAAGGTCCTAGGATATAGAGTCAGTCTTTTTACGTGGGACACGCCCTCGAGATCTTCATCTGTGCACTTTGCAGTAAGGCAATGTGTGTTTCCATTTGACAAATCGCTTCCTGAGCTATCCCAAGCCTCTGCCCATGTGCCTACACACTAGTATTTATGAGCTTCTCAATGCAGAACAATGCCTTTCCTGTAAAGAACACATGGTGCCAGTATCTGAACTGATGCTTGCATAATTGTTTACAACTGAAGTTTTTTTTTCAATATAATTACTTTTGTCTTTAACAACTGGCACCCAGTAGGTGGCACTGTTGTTTTCTTCAAGCAATGTGGCATGATGCACTAATCTGCGTAAAAACTATCCCTTTAAATCGTCACTAATTGAAAGATGAATGTTTTGCTTTATTAGAGAAATAAAGCATGCATTCTTTAATCTAATATTAACTGTGATCAGATTAATACATTTTAGGAATATTTTAATGTTAGTTGAATGGTCGGGCTACTAGTTTCATGCAAAAATGTTTGGCAATTTTTCATTGTCGGTGAAGAGATCAGATCCAATCATTATTTTGTTGCAATAGTATCACGTCAGTGATGCAATAATGTGATTCAACAAAAATTACACTATTGTTAATTTTGGCTGATTATGAATGAGTTGGATATGTCTAAGGCATCTTATATAATGAGGAAACCATCTAAATACTTCTGGGCATAAGGAAGAAAGAATTTGATAGACTGACTCCATCATGAGCTGTTATTATTTCAGCTTTAATATGGATAAGTGTAAGATACCACATATCAGCAGAAAAAAAGGACAATAGATATACTCAATTAGCTAGCTCAGCAATGAATCAAGCAACTAAAAGTCTATACTAGTGCATATGCATTTCAGACCAAAGATCATAAACTGAATATCACATTTCAAAGATGCAGGACTCATTTTAAAAATGTGGAAAGAAAGACAAAATTATCTTGGAGCTTGAAATTTACTGACCTATAATCAACCTCAGCCACAATTATATGATAATAAGAATGTTGCAATTGGTCGTTTGGTAGTACAGAACTTGAATATTGCTCAAAAAAAAGACATGCTTTTAAAGCTTTTCGTCTTGCACTCATTGGGACAGCTTACAAGATAAACCAACAATAAAGGGAACAACAATTTATACTGCACAAGAAGAGAGTTCTGTTTGGTAGCGGTGTTGTCATGGTGAATGCAGCAGAGAGCAGTTAACTGCCAAGCTTCTGTTCAAATTCAAACCAGGCAGGTTGACTCTGATTGGTCAAGATATTGCCATGGGGAATGAACCAGGGAATGACTGTCCGCCAATCTTTTGTTTAGTTGGAAAAGGTGCAATGAAGGACATGCTTCTTCTGTCTGCAAAAGATAGGATCCTGCGTGTGCATACATATGGTTTCTAGCATGCATAAAATGACCTAAGGCGACATAGAAGAGTCATCCTGCCTGGTTTGAATTTGAACAAAAGCTTGGCAGTTAAATGTTCTCTGCTGCATTCTCCATGGAAATGCCTCTCCCAATCAGAGGGCACTTGCTAACAAATCAGCACTCTCCTCTCATGCAGTATAAATTGTTGTTCCCTTTACTGTTGATTTATCTTGTGAGCTGTCCTGATGAATGCAAGATGAAAAGCTTTGATAGCATGGCTCTTTTTCAGCAATACTCAAGGTTACAATTACAATTATGGGGAATACTTGAGCTGTGAACTTATTAAGACAGGTCAGGTTAGGTGCCAATCATCACAACCCTGCTCCAAATCATCTGTGAGAAAGGCCATGGGATATCTGCTGGTATTTCTAAATCATTAGAATACAAAGCAAACAATATCGTACTGTAACTATAAAGTGCAATGTTTTAGTCAGATTGCACTTTATCCAGTTTTGATCGACAAGATTGAAGATAAATAGTGTTTAGATCATGAAGCTGATCTTGAGGTTATGCTTTATGAAAAATGACTTTTTATATATTTACTATCTGAAAACCACTGATCAAATTTTAAAAAGACTGAGGCAACATTCCAGTGAGTTAGAGTCACAAACTCAAGATGGTTGAACATTTGCATCACTGTACTTGACAAATCCCAAAGCCATTAAGTGGAGCCTATCTGTCTAGAAACCCCAGCAGAGACAATTACCTTTAAGGTGTGTGAATGGCATAATCTCCTAACCCATTTACAGAACATTCAGACAATCACCTAGCTGGCGACAATGCATTAGACGTAATCACCTCAGATGATGAACTCCGGCTAATCAAGTCAAAACCACCCACTTGGAATACATTTGCCATGGCCATGTTTGGGTAACTGGACAGTTGTTGAAAGAGAGGGTCATGTGACAAGCCAGCTAACTCTCTTTTGTGTTTTTAGAAACTGTTTTCTCCAGGCCAGAGACAGAAGCGGAAAAGATGCTGAAATGGCAAGACCCTGTGTGGGCCTCCCTCTCTCCCTCCCCATCCATCTGGCAAGTTCAAACCCTATGCTTTTTGACTATCCACATGCCACAGGCAGAGATTTTTGAAGAATTCAACCCAATAGCTGCTGTCTCCAGAAGAGCGGATAAATTGCCTGCCTACATCTTTAAACCGCCTCGACACCAAAACCAGAAGGACCACCAAGCCAGCCTGGAACCATCCAAGTCATCAATCTATAAGATCCACGTATCTTTAACATTTATCGGACTCCAAAAATACTTGTTTAATATCTCCCCCCACCCTGTAACTCATTGGTGTGTGTGTGTGTGTGTGTGTGTGTGTGTGCATGTGGCAAGCATCTCCTTTTAAAAAAAACTATTGCGGTCAAATAAGGAGTGGGGAAAGAGAGGAGCAATCCTACTCCTCCTCACCTGATCATAATGGGGCAATTTTAACCAAACATGCTGGGCTGGAAATGGGACCATTTCAAATTACCCACTCATTTTGCCCTCTGTTTAATTTTATTTTGCATTGTGTATTCTAGGCCATTAGCAATTTTGAGACAAATATTTTGTGATGATCTGGTTCTAAATGAGGAGTTACAGAATCAAAACTGCCATGACTTCACTATAAATTTCACATTTTTTTTAGCATTTCATTAGAGAAAAATGTTGAGGGAAAATCTTTGTAGTAGTAGGGTCTTCTGAGGTAAGGGTTAAGGTAACTTTCAATGTAGAAAAGATAAATCACCCATCTACATTTTTAAACAGCCTCAACACCAAAACCAGGAGGACCACCAAGTCATCAATCTACAAGATCCATGTATCTTTAACTTTTCGATATGTAACAAAGAATGAAAATAAGTTAGACAATTAATTCAAACAAACTAGAGTTAGCATTTTACAAGAGAATAGTGTCAATGTTGCAGTAAGTTAATTGATAGAGTAGCTTGGATTATACAAGGCATGGATTCCCTGCCCCCATCCCCAGCCCCTGGGTAAAAAGTCAAGGAGAAGGCCATAGAGGGATCACCGGCTGCCCCACAGCCATTTAATGGTCACTTGGCCATTAATAGTCCTGAGGCGGGACTTCCACCCTAGTTTCTGGATCAGGAAGACACGCCTCAGAGAGCTGCCAACCAATCAGAAGCTGGCAACTCTCCAGTACTGTGGGACATTGTATGACATTGGAACAGGATTAGGTATGTGTTTGGGGGTCTCATCAGCTGCTAAACTGGCAGGGTCCAGCAAGAGGAGTGAGATGGCTGGGATTTGAGAGGCTGTGGAGGGAGGACAATGTTGGGAGAGGGTAATGCCTCTGGGGGCCCTCTGATGGGCCCACAGGGCCTATTGAGGGACTCCCACCCTCCACCAACCTGCTTGGCTTGATGTGGGCCTTTCCCGCCACTGGTTATATCCTGGTAGCAGTGGGATGAGGCCCTTAAGTGGAAATTAATTGCTCACAGAATCATATCTTACAGATAATGTCCCAGACACCACCATCACCATCCCTGGGTATATCCTGCCCCACTGGCAGGACAGACCCAGCAGACGTAGCTGCACAGTGGTTTACAGTTGGGAGGGAGTTGACCTGGGAGTTCTCAACATCGACTCCAGACCCCATGAAGTCTCATGGCATCAGGTCAAACATAGGCAAAGAAACCTCCTGCTGGTTACCACGTTTTGCCTTCCATCAGCTGATGAATCAAGGCTCCTCCATGTTGAACACCTCTTGGAGGAAGCACTGAGGATGGCAAGGGTACAGGATGTACTCTGGGTAGGGGACTTCAATGACCATCACCAAGAGTGGCTCAGTAGAAACACGACTGACCGAGCTGGCAGAGTCCTAAATGACACAGCTGCTAGACTGGGTCTGCGGAAGGTGGTGAGCGTACCAACAAGAGGGAAAAACATACTTGACCTCATCCTTACCAACCTGCCTGCCGCAGGTGCATCTGTCTATGACAGTATTGGTAGGAGTGACCACCGCACAGTCATTGTGGAGATGAAGTCCCGCCTTCACATTGAGGATACCTCCATCGTGTTTGTGGCATGACCACTGTGCTAAATGGGATCGATTTCGAACAGATCTAGCAACTCAAGACTGGGCATCCATGAGGCGGTGTGGGCCATCAGCATCAGCAGAATTGGACTCGAGCACAAACTGTAACCTCATGGCCCGGCATATCCCCGACTCTACCATTATCATCAAGCCAGGGGATCAACCCTGGTTCAATGAAGAGTGCAGGACGGTATGCCAGGAGCAGCACCAGGCATACTTAAAAATGAGGTGTCAACCTGGTGAAGCTATAACACAGGACTACTTTCGTGCTAAACAGCATAAGCAACGTGATATACAGGGGCTAAACAATCCCACAACCAACGGATAAGATCTAAGCTCTGCAGTCCAGCCACATCTAGTCATGAATGGTGGTGGACAATTAAACAACTCACTGGAGGAGGAGGCTCCACAAATATCCCTATCCTCAATGATGGAGGAACCCAGCACAGCAGTGCAAAAGATAAAGCTGAAGCATTTGCTACAATTCAGCCAGAAGTGCCAAGTGAATGATCCATCTCAGCCTCCTCCGGAGGTCCCCAGCATCACAGATGCCAGTCTTCAGCCATTTCGATTCACTCCAGGTGATATCAAGAAATGGCTGAAGTTACTGGATACTGCAAAGGCTATGGGCCCTGACAATATTGCGGCAATATTACTGGAGACTTGTGATCCTGAACTTGCTGCGCCCCTAGCCAAGTTGTTCCAGTACGACTACAAGACTGGCATTTACCAGGCAATGTGGAAAATTGCCCAGGTATGTCCTGTACACAATAAGCAGAACAAATCCAACCCGGCCACTTACTGCCCCACCAGCCTACTCTCCATCATCAGTAATGTAGTGGAAGGGGTCATCAACAGTGCGATCAAGCAGCACTTGCTTAGCAATAACCTGCTCACTGACACCCAGGTTGGGTTCTGCCAGGGCCACGCAGCTCCTGATCTCATTACAACCTTGGTTCAAACAAGGACAAAGGAGCTGAACTCCAGAGGTGAGGTGAAAGTGACTGCCCGTGACATCAAGGCTGCATTTGACTGAGTGTGGCATCAAGGAGCCCTAGCAAAACTGGAGTCAATGGGAATTGGGGGACAACTCTCCACTGGTTGGAGTCATACCCAGCACCAAGGAAGATGGTTTTGGTTGTTGGAAGTCAGTCATCTCAGCTCCAGGACATCACTGCAGGAGCTCCTCAGGGTAGTGCCCTAGGCCCAACCATCTTCAGCTGCTTCATCAATGACCTTCCTTCCATCATATGGTTAGAGGTGGGGATGTTCAATGACGATTGCAGAATGTTCAACACCATTCGTGACTCCTCAGATATTGAAGCAGCCCATGTCCAAATGCAGCAAGACCTGAACAAGATCCAGGCTTAGGCTGACAAGTGGCAAGTAACATTCATGCCAGGCAATGACCATCTCCAACAAGATCTAATCTAACCATCGCCCCTTGGTGTTCAATGGCATTACCATCTGAGTCCCCCACTATCAACATCCTGGGGGTTATCATTGACCAGAAACTGAACTGGACTAGCCATATAAATACTGTGGCTACAAGAACAGGTCAGAGGCTAGGAATCCCTGTGACGAATAACTCACCTCCTGACTCTCCAAAGCCTGTCCACCTTTTACAAGGCACAAGTCAGGAGTGTGATGGAATGCTCCCCACTTGCCTGGATGAGTGCAGCTCCCACAAAACTCTAGAAGCTTGACACCATCCAGGACAAAGCAGCCGCTTGATTAGCACTACAGGAATTCACCAAGGCTCCTTCGACAGCACCTTCCATACCCACTGCCACTACAATCTAGAAGGACAAGGGCAGCAGATAGATGGGAACACCACCACCTGGACATTCACCTCCAAGTCACTCACCATCCTGACTTGGAAGTATATCGCCGTCCCTTCACTGTCGCTGGGTCAAAATCCTGGAGCAGCCTTCCTAACAGCACTGTGGGTGTACCTACACCACATGGACTGCAGCAGTTCAAGAAGGCAGCTCACCACCACCTTCTCAAGGGCAACTAGGAATAGGCAATAAATGCTGGCCCAGTCAGCGAAGCCCACATCCCGTGATTGAACAAAAACAAAACTTAAGGGCCTCAAATGGCCCACTGGCATGTGAATCACCTGACACCAACAACATTATTGGTATGTTTGCAATAAGGCTAAGAGTGAGTGGGTAGGCAGCCAACAAGCCACCCACAGGATTTAACGAGCCCTCCTTCCTACCTTCAAATCCATCGGCAGGATGGGGATGGGGAGGGGGAGGGTGGTGAAATCAGCTCAATGAATTGAACAACATCATTTCTCCATGATATTCAGCATCCTTTGAAATGTCTAATCATTCAACATATTGATCTTTGGTGCTGAAATGCATTATTTTGTTACCCTCCAAGAGGCGCAATCTTCATGAAAAGATTTGGATCAAACTCTCTGCTGCTTAGGAAGAGCCAGCAACCAGATCAACCTTGAGTTATTTTGATTTCATCAATATAACTGGCAGTGATATGCTTAGATGTGATAGATGTCATATTTATAAACAAATGTAAAATGTTTACCAGATAGTTTGCATGAAGGTTGTGCCCATTTAAAGATCAACAATGTCTTCAGTTAAATTGCAATTACTGAGATATACTTCTCATGATGTTAGGTGATTCAATGTGCTACTCTGTAAATAAGCATAATTGTGGTTGCGTCTCATCATTTCAAAGCTCCTTCTTGTACTAATTGTCTTTTGCTCCTTCAGAGTTCTCATCATGACTGAGGAAAATCAATTTTCAGAAGCAGAACAGAAATGTCAATAATAAATTGGTGCTGAATTATTACCTGAGGTCTACAGAAATGTTGTGAGCTTTTGTTATTTTGTCTCTACTTTGTTTAAAAAAGTATTCTCAGGATGTTGACATTATCAGTACACTCGCATTTATGGTCCACCTTTAGCTACTTTGAGACAGGGTTAGTGGATCTTCTCCTTGAGCTGTTGTAGTCCTTGATGGTGTTCCCACAATAGTGTCAGGTCAGGAATTCCAAGATTTGACCACGTGAGTGTTAGTATTTTTGATATCAATGGTAGGCTTGTTGGCATTCCCAATGAGCCTCGGTTACTAAGAATTGCAGTTAAGGGTATCGGCAGGTATATGCATTGTGTACATTTAATAATGAATTAAGTAGCCCTGGCTATCTTTAACCGGTGCCCTTAGGTTCTACCTATCTCTATTGATAACATGCTAAGAATGTTTCCGTTTTCCTTTTTTCCACTCATCCTATCCATCAAGAGACCAGTGTTTGAATAGAGAGTAGCCTCAACATTCAAGTAACGTAGTTCTGTTAGATCTCTCAGTTTTAATAGAGTCTTTTGCTGTACAATTTTGATAAATGGTTAGCTAGAGATTTCCCATGTGAACTTCAGGAACAAAACATTTGACTTCTGGGAAACCCTGAAGAGAAATACAAGTTGAAGACATTTTTCTCTCTGCTGACAGTGTTCAGCCAAGGGTTTATGACCTTCGTTACTATGGCAACTAAATGTTGTGGCCTTGGGCTCTTATGAAGAAATACTAGAATCAAATCACTGTTTTGGGAGCAGTTGTCACCTTAGGCTACAGAAGTAAAGTCCGCTGGCTAGCCCGAAGAACGGTTAGCCCTGTTGCAATGCTTAGTTCAGAATTAGTTAAAAGGTCACATAAACACCAAAACGAAAATTTTTTAAATTCAAATTAGAGTGAAACTTTAAGACTCGTTAATTCCTTGAATATGGAAATATTACTGCATGTAAATGTGCTGTTTGCTGACCAGGACAATTCACTAAAATCAGCTTTTCAGGGTAATGTGGAAGGGAGCAGATACGAGATTGCCTCAGGAAAGAACCACAGTTTATTTGTTTGATCAAGATCACTTATTTTAGGTGAAGATTACTTAGTTTAATGGTGAGCTGGAGTCGCTCAGTTGTGTATCTGTGCACCAGCCAAGTTCAAGTCACCTTGATCGATAAATGTCCATTAAGTTAGTTAGTTCTATTGCTCCTCTGCTTGTAAGAATAATCAATTTAGTAAAATAAATAACTATTACATGATTAATTGTATTACAGAATTACAGAAATAAATTGTTATTAAATTGTGACAATAGCATTATAAACAAATATTTGCTTTGGAGACCTGCCAAATAATGGTGGGTTTCACCCCTCATCTGCTTTTAGCACAGAATAAAAAATTTAGAGTGGTCCTTCAGAATAAAGCTTTGGCCAAAGGACAGTGTACTGCACGCAAATCTGGAGAATTAGATAACTACCAAGGCAATAAATTCCTGTTGTAAAACAGTTTGGAACAATTTGTACATGCAAATATTACATAAGTGCTAGTTGTTATTGCAGTTGTTGAATTTAAAATCAATGGTAACAGAGGGACACCATTTGGTGTGGTACGGACTGTTGGAACATGTTGTTTGTTATCTCGCTGTGTCCAGCTTCAAATATCAGTCAATCCATCAGAATTTCCTCACAGTGCAGGAGGAAAACTGAGTGGATAAGTCAGTTCAAATAGCCCTACCAGATATTCTAGCAGTCAGCAGGTCAGGGGCCTCAGAGTAAGTTGTTTGCTTGTATTCCTGGCGTGAGAACAAGGAATTTCATGAGAGGATCAAAAGTAATTTAGTTTGAGTGCTGGATACTAGAAAGGCCTCTATCAATCCTGAGGCCCTACTTTCTGTGTCCAACTTTTGACACCATTTTTTCTGAACTCACTGTGGGTGAAACCCGCCTTTGATGATAGCATAAAACTGCAATAGCGATTCCGCAGCCCATTTTGCATTGACTTCAATGGATAGAATATCAGATGGTGCATAAAATGAGCTACTGATTTGCTATCACTTGTGTTATGTGATCACCGAACAGCAACTTCACTTCCACCAGGGGACTTGAATCAATGGCAGTGTTTTCAAGGACTTGTTATTTCTGTCTGCAAAGAACAGGGCCCTGTGTATTAATATATGTAGCTTCCAGTACACGCAAATATGCCACACTGCAAGCCAGACTGTCAATCTTAAATTGGTTGTCAGCATAATTTTTAGCACACTGAGGACTATTTAGCAAATGTTGTCCAATCATGGAATCACATCTAATGTTGGACATGTGTTTTGAGTTTTGTGAGCACGGGCTGGTTGGATACGGGCTGGTTGGATACGGTCTGTACCCTGCCTGTTGCAAACAGCGGAAGGGACACGCTGTTTGATACAATCCGCCAGTCTTTGGAACATATGGCCTAGATACCTAGCATCACACTGGCACTGGAATTCATATACCACATTACTCATTTGTGTGATAGGCAGAACGCCTTTTTCAAAAATAGCAACCGGTGAAGCTAGTGTTTCACTCTGCTACTATGCATTAGCAATACGAGTGGTGTTCACCATTAATAGAATGCTGCCGTAAAGCCAAAAAGATGTTCTGCCTTTGCAAACAGAAGGAACATGTACACACATTGTGCCTGTTTCAGCTAAACAAAATAAGTGATAGCCATTCACTGGTTCATTCCTCAAGGCAATACTTGACCAATCAGAGTCATGCTGCCTAGTTTAAAATTTCAAACTATGCTTTGCAGTTAACTGTCAGTTACCATTAACTGGTGCATTCTCTGTCCTACCAAATTACTATTTGTATACCTGAGACTACAAAGAAAAATTTGGAATATCAACAACAGAGTTCGACTTACCAGTAAGTTAAGAACAGGTAAGCTATCTATCGAATTTCTCCAAGCATGTATTAAACCCAAGGTAGTGCCAGTTTTCATTTCAAAACATATCGATAATGCTAAAGTGAGACACAGTCCCATGACTCAGCGAGGGTTTATGCAAGATGTGATTGAACAGATTGGTATTAGGGTTACTAATTTACGCCGTATCCTACACTGCGCTTGGCCTGTGATGCGCAATTTCCTTCATTTTTCAATTTTATCCATTTATGCCACTATGTTGGTTCAATAGATGACCATAACATAAACAGTATCCATTTGAAACACGTCCGCACCGTAAACTCACTTATGGATGCGGTTTGACAATGTAATTAACGATGCCACTAAACACGTAACAAATCTCTTGAACCAAATACTCTCAGAAAGTGAGGAGTTTGTTCTTACGCATGGTTTCGATTTTGGAGTGTCTTCGTCCCAAATCAAATGGGCAGAGGTATTTGCTGAGTTCGAATTCCACTACTCCCACCACAAACCAACGTCCAATGAGGATGCTGAATCTTTGAAAGCGTGCCTAGCTGATTTAGCACATGCATATTGCAAGGTTCTGAATGACCTGTCTGATTTTCACATGTAATGCACATGTCTCACAGCGTTGCAAGATCTTGAGACCAACCTGGACATACACAATGGTAAACCTGACAAAGGAAAAGGAATAGTCACACTTAAGTTGCGTGACTTAATCAACAAAATGCACTCCATTCTTAATGACGGGTCCAAATTTGTATCCATTGGACCTGCTGCTCAATATGACCGGACAGCCTTGCTCGAAAGTAAGCTGAAGAAACGCTTGCTGGATGATATATATAACTGGGTTCATCCTCATGTCTCGCTTTGTCCACGGATGTTTGGGCTACCCAAGACACACAAAAGTGATGTCCCTTTGCGCCCTATCTTCTCTATGACCAGTTCTGCACAGCATGAATTGGCCAAATGGTTGGGCGAGTTGTTACAGCCAGTTTTGAACAAGTTTTCCAGATACACAGTGAAGGATTCTTTCACACCTGCGAAGACCATATGAGACTTGCATATCGATAGCAATGCTGTGCTCCTGTACTCATCTGTTATTGCTAGCCTATTCACCAATGTTCCACTTAAGGAAGCCATAGATATTTGCGCTGCAGCACTATATCATGGAGATGTAGGCCCACCACCATTGTGTGAAGCAGTATTCATTGAGCTTATGAACTCGGCAACTCCCCGCAGTTTTAATGACATTATGTATGCCCAGATAGGTGGTGTTGCCATAGAATCCCCTGTAGGCTCAGCTCTTACTGGGTTGGTCCTCTTTGTTAGGTTCCATGAGAAACTTGTCTTTGATGGAATGACACCTTACCTCCTACCACTTGCATATTTCCGATATGTGGATGATACGCTTGCTATATTTAAATCCGTAGCAGCATGTAATAATTTCCTTACACGACTTAATGGGCTCCAAGCTGCACTCAAATTCACCTTTGAAATGGAGCAGTCAAATGAACGCCTCTCCCTTGACATATGAGCTGAGAAATCTCCATGGACCATGGTCTACCATAAGCCACCTTCACTGGTCAGTATACATGTTGGGATTCTTACAGTTCCATGCGCTATAAGATTGGCCTTATCGGCAACCTCATAAATAGGGCCCAAGCCATTTTCTCACCATGCAATCTTGATGCTGAAATAGGGCACCTCAAAGACATCCTGCAGAATAATGGCTACCCTGATCAGACTATTTCGTGCTGTATATCACACAAGCTCATGAATGGGCCTAAGGCCAAGACTTTCAGCTCTGAAAAGTGCCAGGTCTAACTGGAAGGGCAAGGTATCTCAAAAATTTGAGCAACAGGTGAAGCTAGCTGTTTCACGCTGCTGCTATGTTGTAGCAACATGAGTGGTAGTAGCCACTAACAGGATGCTGCCATCAAACCAAAAAGACGTTTTGCCTATCACACAAATGAGAAGTGTGGCATATGAATTTCAGTGCCAGTGTGATGCCAGGTATGTAAGCCGTATGTCCCAAAGACTGGTGGATTATATCAAACAGCATGTCCCTGCCGCTGTTTGCAATGGGCAAGGTACAGACCATGCCCAACCAGCTCATGCTTGCAAAACTCAAAACGCAATGTCCAATATTAGATGTGATTCTGCGATTGGACAACATTTGCTAAATAATTCTCAGTCTGCTAAAAGTTACGCTGACAGCCAATTTAAGATTGTCAGTCAGGCTTGCAGTATGGCACATTTGCTTGTACTGGAAGCTACATATATTAATACACAGGGCCCTGTCCTTTGCAGACAGAAAGAACATGTACACACATCATTATAACACATTGTGCCTGTTTCATCTAAACAAAGTAAGTGATAGCCATTCGCTGGTTCATTCCTCAGGGCAATAGCTGCCTGGTTTAAAATTTCGAACAATGCTTTGCAGTTAACTGTTAGTCGCCATTAACTGGTGCATTCTCCATGGCAATGCATCTACCAATCAGAATCCACTTGCTAACCAATCAGCATTCTCTTCTCATACAGTGTAAAGTTGTAGCTTCCCCTGACTTTGGTATTCCTGTGATTGTCCTGATCAGTACATGATGAAAAGCTTTGACAAAATGTCTTTTTTCAGCAATACTTAGACATATGTATTTCAACATAGAAGAGTTGATTGCTATACATAGTGTTATCCTGTTGGCAAGTGGCGGGAGGCATATGAGAATTGAATGAGTAGTGAGAAGCTGTGGGAGGGCAGATGAATGGTGACCATTGGTAACACTACAGCAGGCTTTGGATGCATTCGGCGATAAGTGTCCCCATCCCTTACAGAGGAGGTCATCGAGTCTGCTACACTTATGCTAATGACCCAGGAAATGCAAAATCAGCCACGGTCAGAGGTGTAGGGTGTTGTAGTAAACCTTTAAGGATATGAGTATGTCTCTGTATACGTCACTAGGAGGGAAATGATGTACATACCGTATTCAAGTTTTAGTTTCACTTTTGCTTTGAGTAGAGCACACACACACACCTCTAATGCTTTAAAATTTTATACCTATATATAACTGTTCTCATGCGTCTAGTCTTAATAAATGAACCCACAACGCGTTTACCCAATCCCTTATGAGTGATTGGTGCCTTATCTCTTATACAGCAAATAAGTTCAAGGACTTATGTTATTATAAGAATCAAGGTGTGCAGTTGTGGCTCCTTCTACATGACAATGGCAGCAACTAATAGATACTTTTAATAAAAGCCATGACATAATGGCAAGGATGGAAAAAGATTAAGCACAGGTACGACATGGTGAACAGCGACTGTTCATGCTACAGAGCATGAGAAAACCTTGTTGTTTTGGTGAGACCACAACCATGCCGCTCAGATAAAAAAGCATGTAAGCAGACAGATCCCTCAGTTTCTTGAGTGGGACAGTAAGTCGAGAGGACCAGCACCGGGCTAGTTCAGTCAGGAAAAGCAAGCGATCAGGGTGTGGGCTGGATCGATAGTGAGCAAGGGAGAGTCAAAGGAAAAAAGGTAATAACAATCGGGTTAGAGAAAGTTGCAATTATAGCAGGCAACATCAGGAGTTGCTGAAGAGTATATTGAATAAAAGGCAATGACGCCATTATGCCATGGTG
Organism: Cetorhinus maximus; assembly: GCF_964194155.1. NCBI lineage: Eukaryota > Metazoa > Chordata > Chondrichthyes > Lamniformes > Cetorhinidae > Cetorhinus > Cetorhinus maximus. Next base: position 118,937,446 of record NC_135886.1, read on the forward strand.
CGTTCCACCATAACCCATCTTCATGGATGGAGCTTCAGAAAAGCATACGAAAGCAGCTACAGAGACACTTATCACAGGTACTGCAGCAAGGGGAAGGTCAAAGGGATATTCTGGAATGTCTACAAAATTCCCCAGTTTGAATTGGAATACAGCTGACCTACTATCTGAATTCAAAATGTTTAAACAGTATATGGTTTCTTGATTCAGGTGTGTCTGAATCAGACAAGCAAGCCATAAATATTCAACACAAACACAAGCAACAACAACAACAACAAAAATAGCTGGAAAAACTCAGCAGGTCTGACAGCATCTGCGGAGAGGAACACAGTTAACGTTTCGAGTCCGAATGACTCTTCATCAGAACTAAAGAAATATAGAAATGTGGTGAAATATAAGCTGGTTGAGGGGGGTGGGACAGGTAGAGCTGGATAGAGGGCCAGTGATAGGTGGAGGCAAAGAAGAGATTGCCAAAGATGTCATAGACAAAAGGGCAAAGGGGTGTTGAAGGTGGTGATATTATCTAAGGAATGTGCTAATGGGGACATTAAGGGTAGCAAGCAGGACAAGCAGGTGGCAGATGGCCCTAGTGGGGGTGGAGTGGGGGGAAGGGATCGAAATGGGCTAAAAGGTGGAGATAAAACGATAGATCGAAATAAATTTTAAAATAGGTGGGAAAAGAAAAATATATTTTAAAAATATAAATTATTTGAAAAAGGGGGATCGGAAAGGGGGTGGGGATGGAGGAGAGAGTTCATGATCTGAAGTTGTTGAACTCAATGTTAAGTCTGGAAGGTTGTAAAGTGCCTAGTTGGAAGATAAGGTGCTGTTACTCCAGTTTGCGTTGAGCTTCACTGGAACATTGCAGCAGGCCAAGGATGGACATGTGGGCATGAGAGCAGGGTGGGGTGTTGAAATGGCAAGTGACAGGGAGGTCTGGGTCATGCTTGCGGACAGACCGAAGGTGTTCCGCAAAGCGGTCACCCAGTCTGTGTTTGATCTCTCCAATGTAGAGGAGACCGCATTGGGAGCAGCGAATGCTGTAGACTAAATTGAGGGAAGTGCAAGTAAAGCGCTGTTTCACTTGAAAGAAGTGTTTGGGCTCTTGGGCGGTGAGGAGGGGGGAAGTAAAGGGGCAGGTGTAACACCTTCTGTGGTTGCATGGGAAGGTGCCGTGGGACGGGGTTGAAGTGTAGGGGGTGATGGAGGAGTGGACCAGGGTGTCCCGGAGGAAACGATCCCTGCGGAATGCCGCCGGGGGGTGAAGGGAAGATGTGTTTGGTGGTGGCATCATGCTGCAGTTGGTGGAGATGGCGGAAGATGATCCTTTGAATGCGGAGGCTGGTGGGGTGATAAGTGAGGACAAGGGGGACCCTATCATGGTTCTGGGAGGGAGAGGAAGGTGTTAGGGCGGATGCGCGGGAGATGGGCCGGACACGGTTGAGGGCCCTGTCAACCACCGTGGGTGGAAAACCTCGGTTAAGGAAGAAGGAAGACGTGTCAGAGGAACTGTTTTTGAAAGTGGCATCATCAGAA